>NC_090921.1:1471429520-1473929520 GCF_040938575.1 Ambystoma mexicanum
GCCTGCAGTTACGGTCATCTCGAGGTTCCAAACAAGGCACTATACTAGCTGCTCTTGCTTGGCGTTGGTGTGCTCCGGCCGTCCTGCACCACAGGATGCAGTGACCTGGCATAGAAAGAAATGGCAATGTGTGGTCACTTAAACTAATGCAACGTGCACCTGACAAAAAAAGAGGCAATGCATCATGCAACTTGGCTGATTCAGAGCGATTGCTACTAGCTTCACTGCTTTGTAAACAACATGTGTTACTATTACACCATTAAATGGTACTTATTTTATCACTGCTTTAGGATTAAATTAAAGGACTGCTCCACACAGATTTCTGGAGATCTACATATATGTCTGCCTGGCCTCATTGGAGGAATCCATTTAATTGGCAGTGCACCAATAACCTCCATGCAGAGTAAGTTCACATCGCTGCACACTAGTCTCATCTTACACCACTACTTCATTTTAGTTGCTCATAAATGTGTGGAAACGAAGGTCTAAAATATTTTTCTGTAAATCTTGGGGATTTCAAATACTGTATGTTTGCACTCCTGTTCACATTATAAATACTGGACTGTTTTTACGAGGCTGCCATATGCCGAAAAAAAGATAGGAATAGGTGACATTTTTACACTTGACATTGGATAAATAGAGATGTCCATAAACAGTCCCTTACTCAAGACTGTAACATACCCCATGTGAGATGTTGTGATAAACCAGTCTGCCTCTTTTTATTTCTCACTAACTGGGGTACCCGGCGTTGCCCGTGACCTGATCGTGTGGTGTCTCATGTGCCCTGGAGGATGTTGCTCTTGCCCTCATGTCAGCAAGTCTTGCTTCAGTTTGCTCTGGCATCTCATTTGCCCTGGAGAAAGTTGCTCTTGTCCTCTGGTCGGCAAGTCATGCTGCTGTTTGTTGTTGTGTTTCAGGAGCTCTTGATATTGATTTTTGCTTTACATCAGATGGAGCTTTTTTCTGCGCCATGTTTCAGTCACTCAATGGCTTCAGTACATTTGAGAAATTGTCCAATAAAGATTGATTGATTGTGCTCTCTTCTCGTGAATGAACTTAAGTAAACTGTTACCTTGCCATTTCCCATATCTGGAGTGGTATCATAAAGAAAAATGTAATTCCCTTTAAAAATGCTTTAATAAATGCTTCCAAACTGTATACAGTATTAGTACCCGGCCAGAGTCAAGCAGAATGCAACACGCATTCTGATTGGCTATTGCCAGGTTGTTACCCGGCCGTGAATCCCTCGATTCTCGGCCGGGATTCCAGCCTCCTTGTCCACAGCGGGGGAGCCTGGCAGCCCCTCAGCCAATGAGGGGGCTCGAAGCGGGGCTATCCCCTCTCCGAGCCTCCCCACGGCTGAGAAGCTGCCTTCGCCCCTCGCCGGGGACTCAGGTAAGGTTTTTTTTGTTTTTTCCATCCCCTTTCCTCCCTCCTCCCTGCCCTCCCCACCCCACTTACCTTCTTGCTCCTTTGTCCCCTGTAGGGGACGATGGTAGCCTCCAGCCGTGTGGAGACTTGCCATCCCAACCATGCTTACCTTCTTTTTTTTCAGGAGCAGACGTGCTGGGAACACTTCTGTTCCCAACGCGTCCGCTCCCGAGGCCGCCATGGAAAGGGAAAACGGACTCTGGTTTCCCTTTCCCGGTGGCTATTTTCTTGGTCTTTTTTTTTTGGTCTTTTTTTCTTGGTCTTTTTTTTTCTGTCCTAAAACACTGCAGCGTTTCAGGACAGAAAGAAGTGCTTTTATTGCCCTCGTCATGCAGATCTTGCGGGACGGGGTACTAATAGCTATATGCCCCTCATGGCCGGGGCATTACCTGTGTCAGTAAAGCCCCCACCGCTCGGGGCATATTGCTTAAGTAATACATTTCAAAGGAATAACCAACACATAGCACATTTTGCTTCAGACACTTTTCCAAATTCTGCCTCTTTCTAGTACCTACTGTAGTGAATCAGGGTGAGCATCAGTAAATGAGGGTGTCTACAGAGTGATTTTTTTGCATCCAAACCTAGACTACAATCTTGTCCCAGAGAAATTAGGAATCCATGCAAAATTGGGTAGCAGTGGGTTCAACAGTGTGGATTTGTATAGCCGGAAACACATACACCCACGCATACATACATTCTGCTTTATATGTAAAGATACTAAAAGTGCACATTTGCATATGAAGCAATCAGCATTCACCAAAGCTGAGACTATTGAGAGGGCCACCCCTGCGCCGTTCAAACTATCTGCTGAAGCCCTCAACTGCTGTCCACCTGCGAGGCATTGCTGACAACAAAGACAGGGTTAAGAGCTGGATTAGCTGCACAGGAGGCTTGAAGGAAGAGTGACCTGTGACCAGGAATCTTTCCTGCTGGCTCTCACAAGGATACCAGCTGGGCATGAAATTCCCAGAGACTTGCCTAAAATATCCTGTTTCCCTTCCGTGTGAGCCTTTACTGGGTGACAAGCTGCCCCCCCACCGTTCCCTTGCGCCACGGTCAGTACACCACTGCTTCGACTGCAGTTTGGCTGGAAGTCAGTCGCTGCTCAGAAACAAAGGGAGACCCTCGGCCCACCTGCATCTGTATTACCACAGAGGCCACGCCTGCTGCTTTTCGTAGCTGGAAAGCCGGCTCAGCCTTCATTAGAGCATACAACTCAGAAAACTCAATCCACAGTCACAAAGAAAGACTTTACAAAACGCCACAACTGCATTAAAAAAGGACAATAAAATAAAAATGCGGTACTTACCAAAAATCTTTGTGCTGTCATATCTTTCCTCAAATACTTCCCAGTATCGCTGAATGCAAGTCAATGGGATAGGCAACCTAACACTATATCAAAACCCTCTGCATTGTCCACAAGGCCTTCTGGGGACTAGGTCCGCAATACCTTCAACTCTCTCTTCCTAAATATCTTCCTTCTCGAGCTCTTCGCTCATCTGCCTCCAACTCCCTCAGGGTCAGTCGCTTCTCCAAGCAATGAGTTGGTGGTAGATCTCTCTCTTCGGCTGGGGCCTCCCTCTGGAACAGCCTTCCTGCCTCCAACTGCCTCAGGGTCAGTCGCTTCTCCAAGCAACGAGTTGGTGGTAGATCTCTCTCTTCGGCTGGGGCCTCCCTCTGGAACAGCCTTCCTGCCTCATGGGAGGAGGGGAAAACCATCTGCGGTTCCGGAAGCACCTTAAAACCTTCCTCTTTGCTTCGGCTTTCTCTCCCCCTCTCCCCTGCTGAATTCCTGGCTGAAACTGCACTGGTTACCTGGCCACCCTTCTGATCTCGGGCCCAGGCCCCGCATTTCCACACCTGCACTGCCTCCCTGGCAACCCCTGCCAACCCCTGCATCTGGGGACTGTTTTCTGTATCCCTTCAGTGCCCCTACCAGCACTTATGACTGCACTTACCTTGCACTTGCCACCAGTTGGCCGTTGATTTATCTTATTTATTCTACTATCATATGTACTACACATTCCCCTCCCGCTCCCCCCACGCAATTTTCCCTTTCCCCCTTTCCATGCACTTGCGCGATCTGGATGACACCTGGCCTAGTAAGATCGTTGTCTGTCTTCCCTTTGTTCCCCCTCCCTTGCCACGTCGTGTCTTGAAACACTTGTGTATCGGCGCGTTATGAATGTCATATCATATCATATATGGATGCCTTTCATCTCGGAGAGATATTCCAGCTCCGGGTGACATCATTAACCAGTCGAGCATCGCTTTTGTCATCATCGGGGGCGGGGGTGGGGGTGGGATGGCGGTTGGTGAGACTGGGGGGGGAGTGGAATATATATCTCCGTACTTGATAGCTAACCATTTGTAATTTTATATGTGGTTCAGTTATAATCTCTACTGTTTCACCAGTGACCAGATGGAGAAATATAGGAATTTGGCACACCTTTGAGAAGAATTTGACTCCTCTGACAATTCTGCAGCAGATGTCTGTGAAAACTGCAAGCTTGCGCGCTTCTCCTGGGAATTAACCGGTGCTGCTAATTAATTGGTAGAGGACGAAAGGTTACGTTACCATGCAAATCCACACCCTTCTGTTCGCCTGCAGTGGTTTATGAAGGAATTCCAACCCAAAATCAAAGCACACTATCTGTGAACTGCTACCGCAAACCTGTCATGGATGACATGGAAACACTTGTGTATGGACGGGATATAAATACAATACCATATCATGAAGCTGCGAGAACAGTGCCGCCGATAACATTCTGTCTAGAACCAAATCAGGATTTAAAATAATTCGTCTGCTCAGAAAAACAACCCCACTATATTTCACGTGTGTTGGTAACAAGCAGTGCAGCCAAGCCACACCAATAAAGAAGAGCCCTTCGGAGCACGTGACACGAAAGTCGTTTGCAGCCACTAGGAAACGTTTCCAAAACATTACTTTGCGACCCTTCACAATAATTACCGAGCTGACTTCCAGGCATCACCCTCATACCAAGGAAGCACATCGCTGCCAGCCTACAGTGGCATACCACGGCCTGGGCGGGGTGTGGGAGGCAGGAAGGGCCCGACCACAAGACAAGAGCCAAGAGCTTGAGGCCTGCCAACGTGCATGTACGAAAGTAGTCGGTTTAGCGTTGGTGAATGGCAGCAGTGCAAACTTCCTTCTTACAGAGATGAGGTACAGATGAGGTACAGCAGAGGCAGAGGCAGCCTTAGGGAGGGGCGAGCTGGGTGACTGCCTGGGGCGCTACGCCCCCCAGAGCACCATTAGCCCCCGACACGCCAGCTCGGGGGAGTCTTTCAAGGGCTCCCCCGAGCTGGAGTTGTGGGAGAAGACGTGGTAGGTGGGCTTTTACTGTAAAATGTGCCCGCAGTGGCGGGTGCATTTAAATGCACCCCTCCACCGCAGGCACTTTTCATAAGAAAAGACGCCATTAGCCTCCCACCACGCCAGCTCCAGGGAGTCTTTCAAGGGGTCCCCCAAGCTGGCATAGTGACAGGCGCTTCATTGCCATTGAATGCACCCGCAGCGGCAGGCTCATTCAATGACAATGGGGTGCTAACGCGCCCTATTTAACCAGGCGAGGAGGTTAAAAAATAAAAAAAAGTTGCCCATCCTGGCCCCGCCCCCTTCCGCCCTGCCCCCTGTTAACCAGGGGCGTGCCGTGGGCGAGGGGGGGGCGCTATTTCGCCCAGGGCGCTGCTGCCCTTAAGGCCGGCCCTGAACAGAGGCAACAGCGTTGTAATGAGCCATCATATAGATCAGGATCAGATCATTACACGCATCAAGTACAAACGGGGGCAGTGCGTGCCTCCCTCACACAAAGACCAGGTACTGCATTCCTGCCCCCAGGCCGAGCTTGCTCCGGCAGATCTGGTACAGTAGCAATTCATGCGTCTCCACATATACGCCGGGTGTACGTTAGGCAGCATATGTGCAAGCTTCCTGGCACACAGTACAACAGCAGCACACAATTCGCACACTGTAATTTTAGGCGCAATGACATGCTCTCCTCAGACCTAGATATTCTCCCCAGGCCACGTCTTCAGCCGCTCCATACCTCAGTGAGCTCGGTGCCTCTCGCAGCACTGGGTCCATAGTGCCACACAGGGCATCGATGATAGCTGGGCTCCATGTCTGCTGCTGACAGTGTGGGGTAATCACTGTGCTGAAGAGGCGCGGCCGCTGAGCCTGCACACATGGACCCACTCCTCCAGCCACCAGCACCAAAGGGGAAGGAGCATGCTGGATGCGCCCCGCGTGCTTTCATGAGCTCTGACTGGATCCTTTCGTGAAGATACAGAAGACAGACCTCTTGGAAGCAGCACCAGACCGCGTGGTGCTCACCACAGCGGCACAGCCCAGGAAGCCACCTACCTATATTTTTTTTAAAATAGAAGCTCCAGGCTGTTTTTTTTCAATTATGGTGGGGTTCGCAAAGCCAAGCGAGAGGTCGCAAAGGGAGATCACAAGGGTCGTTGTGGTGACCCCTAGGAATCCCCAAATGACGTCCCTGGCTTAGGGGTCAGGCATGAGATTGCATGTGAGGCGCTAAGAATCCCTGGGGATTGGGCTGGCATTCTTTACTGGGCAAATTCAGTAATAAAATGCCATGCCTACCCCTCGCTCACCCCCCCAGTCCCAGTGCCTTACAAGCACACAATAAATGTGATTGTGTGTATGCAAGGCGTTGGGGGGCACAGCGGGCAGGCATGATATTTGTTTTACTGGCCGTACTGGTGGTATATGCTGATTGAAATGAAAATGTGCAGTTTTAGTATGAGATGGCCAGTAAAATAATACCATGCCTGACCCATGTGACCCCCAGCTTCTGTGTATGAGAGGAGCTGTGGGGCACAGGGGACAGGGATGGTATTTTTTTTACTGGACATCTATCATAAATGTCCAGTAAAAAAAATACCATGATTGACCCCTGTGCCCCACAGCTCCTCGCATACACAGAATTGTGAATGCGAAATGCTTGGGGGCACAGGGGTCAGGCATGGTATTTTTATACTGGACATTTATGATAAATGTCCAGTAAAAAAAATACCATGCCTGTCCCCTGGGCCCCTGAACGTGATGGAAGGGGGATTCATTTTGGCCAGTGGGGATGGGGGTTGGGGGGTTGTACAACCATGGCACTTTTAAAATGCTGTTGTTATACAAACTACCTCACCTCACGCACCAAAATCATCTCCCTTGCCCAGCACAAACACACATAATCACACTACACAACATTCATTTCACACACAGCGTGCACTCACCACTCGCTCATTCAAACAAGCACCCAAGCAAAAAGCAGCTGAGGGGGCGCTCAGGGTTCAGACTGAGCTTGCTCCTCAGCTCCTACATAATGGGCGAGGCGGCCGGTGGGCCAATGCCCCCTCGTCCACCACGGACGAGCCGCCTCTGGTTATTGTGCCACAGGCAGTAACTCAACAGATTGGATTTATTGACGGCGGTGGTATTTTCTAATCCTGCTTTGGTGGGTATTTGACCACTGAGTATTTTAGCACTGGCAATAGCTGCCAAATTGTTGCTTGATTATCGTATGAATTAAATACCTCGAAAATGGGGATTGGGCAAGCTGTGTGGAGTGTAGTAGAGTGCAGTCACCAGTGGAAAGCCGGAAAGTTAGGCTCGGGCGACTCTAGCGCCATTGAAATTCCACTGCTGTGTGAAGCATTGCCTGTAGGTGGTAAAAGCCACGCCGTTGGCTGGCTGGAAAGGTAACTCTGTGAGCTAAGCGCTCGCTGATGAGTTCTGTGTGTGCTCTGCAGGTTGCTGGTTTGAATCCTGGCAAGACCAACTCAGCCTTTCGAAAGTAGTCAAATAAGCTTCATCATTTGTTGGGTAATAATAATATTTTCGTATAAAATGTTTCTATCTAAAGAAGTTTGGCAAAACCCAAATATAAACAAGACATTATTATTATTGTGCCCCAGAGTCGCTCACCGCTACCCAAACTCATGGAGACCTGGGCACAGAGGACCGAATCATATTTGAAAATAAATTGAGCTTTAAATCACGATTGCTATTGTTTTGGTCCACACGGTTTAAAATGTATTTTACACTTGGAGAAAGGATCCAGCCCAGAAGGCTGTCTCTGCGCCACTCTCCCAGCAAAGCAGACAGAAGACTCCCGGACACAGTTGTGCTGCAGGCCCTACTGTCACCCAGTTCTTAAGTGGTGGAAAGGCTGCCAAGCCGTGCACACCATGTGTGGGAGGAGCTCCAGTGTAGCTTGGCGGGACCCAGTACCTGCCTAAAGTAGCCACTGGCCCATGAACAATAAACGGAGCAAAGTGGCCCCTCTGCAATGCAGGATTGGTGACAGTTTGGGTTAGCTTGGTGGGGGCGAGGGTATGGCTGCAGCCCGTGCCCAGTGGGCCCATTGGGTATCACAAGAGGCAGGGATAGTGGTAAAGGCCCTGCCCTGAGCAGTGTGTTCTGCCTGGAGTCCAGGTTCTAGATAATGTTGGCACAGGCCATGCTAGGTAAGCCTATTGGGTGACTCAGGGATGCCTGGGGCATTGTCAAAGGACACATTATCAATGGGGCATGGCTGTACACCATATTCAGTGGGCACTGTAGTGTATTTCATGAAAAAATATTAACATTCTTGAAAAATGCATTGGTTAAAAGGAACGTTGTGGTTAAGTGTACCTTACGAAAGCCTGTAGAAGTCAGTGGAAATAACAACACCCACACATTCACCAGTTATGGTTTCTAAAGTGGTCTTGGTACCAATAACATCACAACACATTAAGTAAAGGTACTGTCCGGATCATAGGTTGTGGCTGACTGCAGCAGCCACACTCTATACATAGTGTGTCTAGCGTTAAATGTGTACTTTCTAATATGAATGTAAGTAACTGTTTTTTTAGTTATAAATATTATGCAGTCGCTTAGATTTCCATCGAAATCTGAACCATTATTGGGGCAGTTGTTGGTGGATGTATTTCATTATTTAGTAATGTCTAGAGCGTAGATTAAGGATATAGATAAATGTAGGGGTTAGATAAGCATGGTTGTGAGGGGGTATAAGACCGGAAAAGGAAAGGGAAATGGCGGCCTGCCACAGGCTGCCATGGGGATGAAGCTTCCACCCGGGCCTTCTCCTGGCCCTCCCCCACAGGGGTCCATGCCAGGGATGGGATAGGGGTCTGGCCCAACAGTTCCAGCCTAAGGGTCGAACTTTGACCCCTCTCAGCGTGGGTGGACTAATGGGGCAGATCCCACAGAGGGAAATGAAGCCAGGAGAACAACGAATAGAAGCGTTATAATAACGCAGCATAGGTATTATGTTTGTTTGAAAAAATAAAACGGGTCCCTGTTTGGATCCCTTAAATAGTCAACCATTATGCATGTGCCGTAGTGTGCGGTGCAAAGTGGGCACTCAGGGTGTAGTCCATCTCCTGTTTCAATTCACATCCTGTATTCACAGTGAGACCCACAGGGTGAGACTGATGGAACAGACGCCATGCTTAACACCTGGTACCAAGCACTGATGCATGGGGCCAGGAAATGTCCTCCATGGGTGGTCCCACCCCATAAGAGACCTTTTTTCCTCATTGCCCATCCCCTTCTGCATTGCATCAGAGGCTTGCAAGGTCCCTGCTGCAGATGTTAAAGGAGCTCCGGCCTGCTTCACCTGGGCTGCTCTGCATTGGCAGCCCAGGACTTTTCTTCACCCGGCTGCCTGACGGGGCAGCCTGGGTCTTACCCAGACTCAGCTGTTCCCTCACATAGGCCACACCGGAAGCACTGGGGTTCCTTCACCACCCGCCTTCATTCCCCTCACTCTTCATCTCTCAGGCTGCCTGGGCATTCGTGGCCTGGGTGCGTTTCTTTGTGACATGGGGCATGGCCAGGTTGCTCGGTTCGGGTTGCCCTGGACTGGGCAATTATTAACACTTCTTTGGGCCCATCAGGTCGCATCCCAGGGGCGGGCATTTGGCAGGCACAGCTCCATGGTTGCCCGGGCTGCTCCGGGCACGCAGCCTGAGCCCACGGTTCCAACACCGGGTTTCCCAGCACATGCTGCCCGGCTGGGAAAGGTCCTCATGCTCTGGGAGGCACTCAAGGCCACGCCCCCACGATAGTTGTTTCTTTTTCTTTCTCCCCCTTTCCTTTTTCTCCCCTTCCATTGTTTCTTCCTTTCCTTTTTCTCAACGGTTCTCTATTTTCAAAACGTTTGGATTCTTTTCACCCCTGTCCAGCATATTCTTGTGCAGGGGAGTTCTGTCCCTTTGTTTTTCTTTTATTCTTTTCACGCCAACATTCCATACAAATAGTGTCACACTAACACACACAACATAAAATAAAGTATTTTAATTAAAAGCCCTGGTCTGTGTGTCTTTTTTGTAGGTTTCCCTTAGGGAACCAGTATGTAGCACTATCTAGGCAGGCCCTTGTTGGGCCACGGGCTGCACATAACACAAACCTAGCTGAGAAGCAATGGTACAATGTACAACGAGGATTTACTCAGGCAGGCTACAACACTCGCTCATTGCTCCCTTCGGCATCTCCCCAGCTTCACTCAGACACATACATAAGAGCAATCTTATTCTCACAGCCATACATCCACTCTCTCCTCTTTGCTTTAATCAATTGAGCCACGCATTTGCACTAACTCATCTGCCCACATATTTCTTCCACTCGCGTTCATTTCAAAGGCTCTTCCATCCAATTTCATTCCTCTTTTTTACGTACTCAATCCCACCACTTCTCAACCCAAACACCTATGTAGGTGACCTTGAGGAGGGCATCACCTTTGAGTTCGCCATCACCGAAGATGCTTGCCATAGTAATTTTTCCAAACTCTTTAAAGAGGATAGCTTGGTTTACACTGAAATAAGAGAAATTGATAACCTTCTTCATGAATATGGAATCCATGAGGAAGACCGCCTAGAATTTACACTCAAGGAAGTGACGGAGGCTGTAACAGCACAATGTGGGGAGAAGGCTTTAGGCCCAGATAAATCCCATTAGACACCTACAAGCAGGAGCAAAATGTATGGGACCCTTATTAGCTTATGTGCAATTTTTTCTGTAGGGTAAAAATATTTCCTTCAACAGGCTGAGATCGTCCCTATCTACAAGAAGGGGGGTAACGGGCATCCAGGAAACCACCGTCCTGTTTTCCTTCTTGACTTCTGAAAGAAGATATTTGGTCAACTATTTCTTAAAAGACAGAAACATTGGTAGACGATTCTGATAGTATTAGCAATCTGCAAGCAGGCTTCAGGAGGCCTTTAGACTCAACCTCCTGATAGTTAAATACGTAACTCTGGGCTCTGGTATGCTGTACCTAATTTTTGTAGTTCTCAAGACAACATTCAATGGTATACCCCATTCTGACCTCTGGAATTCACTTCGAAATAAGAATATCCCTAGCTCCGTGCTCAATGTTATACTGTTGTTGTGTACCGGAAATACCAGCACAGTTAGATGTGGGAACAGTGGAGAGTGTACTATGCAATTTCCGGTACAGAAGGGGGTGTGACAAGGCTGCGTGTTGTCCCCCACCCTCTTCTCTATCTATTTCAACAATATTGTTAATTATTTATCAATAGATTTTGCAGACACACATAGGCTTGGTGAGGGAAACAAATAGCACTTTAATGTATGTTGATGATGCTGTCCTTGTCTCTTGAACCCCCAGTGGCCTCAGCAAGCTAGCTGGACAACTTGTCAAATTGTGTGACATGAAGGGATCAGAGGTCAACACTAGCAAAGCTAGGGTTATGCTTTGTGGAAAGAAGATGAAGAAATACACTAGCACAACCATCTATATGAACGGTATAGCAGTAGAGGAAGTCACTTAATTTGATTATCTGGGCTGCAGACTGTCGAGCAACGGAAATGGAGAAAACACATAGAGAAGGCGCTCTAGCATTGACACATAGATGTTCAGCAATCCTAAACTTCACTAAGATATAGATATAGATCTCAACCCGTTGGGACAGAAGTCTATGGTGCAGGACGTTGGCGCCATGGCAGACACTCTTTTGTCTCTGGAGGATAGCTCAGTGACAACGTGCTCGCCTTAAAAGCAAGACGACACGGAGCAACACGGGTTCGATCCCGGGTCCGTGCTTAGAAACCTCTGGGTATTAAGCATATTTATAAATAACCTATCATTAAGAAGCTACTTAATGTATTTGTGCATCTCGAATTAGGATTGGTCAGCATTAGCGAACTAGTGACCCTCAAACGTCTTCTATAATGGGTTAAGCTCTGGTCCAATCGAGAGCTGGGAAGTTATTGTGATGCCCTAGAGGATCTGAGGCGTTGTGAAGGTGCTGACAATCTTCCATCTCCATATCAGGTTCGCTGGGGCATCTCAGAGGCATATACAGGATAGGGCCTGAGCGGGCAATGCAAACCCAAACTCTTTAAATGCCCACTCAGAAGCACTGTGTGGGCATTTACAGGTGTTAATGTCACTGAGATGGGCCCAACTATATTAGCTTCAGAAAGGTAGCAGGCGCCGCTCCACAGGAAGAACATGGCATGATAACATGTTGCATAACAGTCTTTGTCCTGCCCACATGGGCAGACTGATATGCAAATGAATATTTCCCATCTGTGAAAGGTACAGTGAGCAAAAAGTGATGGCTCAAAGTGGGAGAAAAACACAGAACAGGTTATCATTCCATGTTCTTTCTGGAGAGGGGCACCTGCTACCTTTTTTGAAAAACGTTTGCAAGGAACGTGGAGTTGATCACCCTGAGTTACTTGGTCACCCTGAGTTACCTGGGGGAACCCAGAAGTGGACTCCCTGCTCACTGTGCTCAGATAGGGCACAGCTCCACCTCACTGATGAGGCCCAACAAGGCTGAAACACGTGTCTGGGGTTGCTGTTGGGACTCTTGTTCAGAAGAGAATTGCCTAGCATTTCAGTGCTGCACTGCCCCTGGGCAGGGCAAAGACTGATATGCAAATGAAATTTCCCATCGGTGAAAGGTACAGTGGCGATAAGCGATGGCTGCGAACTCTCAAAGTGGGAAAAAAACACAGAACAGGTTTTCTGGAGAGGGGCGCCTGCTACCTTTTTGGAAAAATGTTTGTAAGGAACTTGTGGTTGGTCACCCTGAGTTACCTGGGAAACCCATACGTGGACTTCCTGCTCACTGTGCTCTGATAGGGCACAGCTCCACCTCACTGATGAGGCCCAACAAGGCTGAAACACGTGTACGGGGTTGCTGTTGTACTCTTGTTCAGAAGGGAATTGCCATAGCATTTTGGTGCTGCACTGCCCATGTGGGTGGGACAAAGACTGATATGCAAATGGATATTTCCCATCTGTGAAAGGTACAGTGAGCTAAAATTTGAGAACTTATCTTAATAATTATAGGGTGCGCACGTTGGATGGTGCCGAGAGCTTGTGTAGGTGTTCCACTTTTACTGATGTGGTGTTTGCTGTATCTTATTTTTTAGTCAGGGCCTGGAGAAGGAGGAAAGCAGAACTGAAAATCCCTTGCCTAGCGATTCCTGACTACCAAGGTTTTTAACCACTTGCCTGCATTATTTATTGTTGATGTGAATTCTTTTTTTGATATGTGTGACATCATTTAATGTATGCATGTAAGGGCCTTTTATGAATGTAACTTTCCTCTTTTATCATGTTTGGTTTTATGGCATGTTACCGAAATAAAGCAGTTTCTAACTTGACTTAGACCCTCTTCTGAGTATTATAGGGTATGCCCCAAAAATCCAAACACACAGCCCATTATAGCCACAAACCTAGCCTCTGGCTATAGCTAATGGCTGGTTATACCGGGGCATTAGGAATTTCCATTCCTGCTACAATGCTCTTGGTTCGAGTATGGAATGCCAGACTGTGGTTTACTGGACACCCTGGATGGCACACGTTGATGTATGGCCACAAACATTTCAGTTAATCACTTTGTTAATGTTCAGGTAACTGATAAAACAAAACAACTGGGCTGGCAGCTATGCAACTCCCCAAATCGACGGCATTGTAAAGCCCCCTTTATTTTATGATTGTCTTACCTTTTATTTAATAAAAAAAACAAACAGGTGTTTAAAATTAAATAGAACTTGTCATAAATGTAAATCTGTGTTAACATTCAGTGGGTTGATGAGACAGGAACTACAACTCTGTAGGGAGAGAGGGTTTCATGAACTCCTCACATTGTTTTCCTCTTTTTTTCTTGAATTTTATTTACCACAGAATGCAGGGGTTTGCGGGGAGACTCCCTGTAGAAACCACCCACTATCCCAAGCACCACCACAAATGTTGCCCGAAACCAACCCACCATCTACATGTTGGTGGTAAAGACAAAGAAAAGAGCAAAATAAATGTGAGCATTTTTAGTTGAGAAATGCACCCACTACTCGTTCTTTTTTTGTCACAGACCTGTCATATTCAGAGTCATCTATGATACAGACGCCTACCTACTTCCCTTTAGCAAATCAAAATAAAAGAAGGCCAGGGTGTATTTGGTGCGTTCTCTATTAACAGTTTACTTTTTTGTATTCAACCGTTACCTTTCTAGGTATAAGGGAATAGCTTCCTTTGCCTTTGTCCTGTTGTACCCAAGCCACACCAATCATACGCACTGGTAGGCAGGTTTCAGAAATGTGAAGGCGGCGAGCTGGACCCTGAGCAATGAACATGACCAGTAAGATTTCTGGGCAGCACTGGCACAACCTCTCATAACACTATTGTGAAAGTTGTCCATTGCTGCTCATGGGTCTGTTTTGACAGCACTGTCCTGAAGCCAACCTGGTCCGTAAGCATGGTTTAGCATAACAATATATAATTATTTAAAAAAAATAAAGTTGGTTTGCTTGACTGAGGTATCGAGAATACTCAGCAGAAGGCAACAGGGAAGATGGCAGCACTGTATCCACTCTTGCAGACCAAGTCCATGCCCCTCTGGGGCAAAGTTCAAAGTCTATCGACACTGGAAGAGTCTTCAGATTGTCCAGAACAAAGCTGTGCGGATATCATCTGGAGCTCCAGTCTTCACAAGGATAGCTGACCTTCACAGAGAACTGGACATCGAGATGTTGAACAAACATCTAGCGAAGCTGAGTAAGAACTTCTGCCAAGGACTGGATCATAACCCAAAACCTCTGATCAGAAGACTCACTGCCACCACTGCAAACCCTTTCGACTGCTACCCACGGCCCATCACGGCAAAGACCCTGTGAAACCAGCCCTACTGTGACAAGTCCACACAGATAAAGTAGAATCCTAACCCACAACTACATACTCAACCCGAGAAGATGGAGTAATGAGGCTCAAGCCTCGGTATCCAAAAATCACTGCTGATGGGTTTAATCTATCAGCAAGAATAAGACAGACAGCTTGACTGAGGATTGGGCACTTTGTGCTTGACCGGGCATGTGCCACAGGAATGCCCCCTGCAACGTATACCTCAACACCACCATAGCAGAGGTGTTGAGAAAGACAGGGTGATATTGATTATCTGAGAGGAACTGCGCTTCTGTGACTGCACCGCGTGATTGAGAGCTTGCCGGCTCATGCGCATGGCTCCTTTTCGCATCAATCTCATTATGTGAAGGGGGTCTGTCACTCACATGCCGGCCGGATTACCTGTGGCTCCAGCATCATGCGGGCAGGAAGGAGCTCTCCGTCGGGGATGGTTTTATCATTATCTGCTGGGCAGGGGGTGGTTGGGTCCCTCTCCTCCATGATAGCCAAGCCCATTTCTATTTTCAGCTTTCCACTGCAAAAAAGAAAGAAAAGGAATATCGTCATGCTATTGCTTTTTGATACTATAACAGCACTGGAACTGGAGAACTCCTTAAAAGGAGTTGGAAACATGATGTCATTTTGTGAACCTTTGCTGGGCTACGATAGGACCGTTTCAGTTTCATCTTTCAACCACTTTTTACATTGGCTAGCTGCCAGTTCATCATTTGGCGCCTCAAGAAAGAACAATGATCCTTCTCAAATAGTTTTCTTACAATGGCATTGCAACGGCAAGACAGATCAATGAAACAACAGCTTCTGTGGTGCGTAGGCGACGGCTTCCATTCCACATGATAGACCACAGCGCACTCAGCCACATGCAGCTCTTCATGAAAGGATTTCACCACAAAATCACGGCATGAAAATTGAATATCGATTTAGGGGCTACATGGGACGGGGCAAGAGTGGAAAGGTTAGCGCTGCACAGGGCAGTGTCTAGCCAACTTGGTGCCCAGGGCGAAACATCAGAATGCGCCCCCTCGTACTCCCGACTGGCACACATCACTCCCAAACTACACCTCTGTGTCGTGCAACAAAACCCCTCCTCAATATGAAAAAAAATATTTCAATATAAATGAAGTTGGTTTACATTGTAATGCAAGTACTTTACAGAAGAATTCTTATGTAAAAACACTGCTGTTGCTACCCAAGTATATGATTTTTCTGCCTTGCCTGAATGCAGCTTCAAACTGTCTGTACTGGCACACTGCAGTGTGGCAAGCCTACCGGGGTCTTAGGGCCCACTGACCACTGGTCCTGTGTTGCAGGTGTTCTGATCATACCACCTCACTTGTATTTCGCAAAGGGCAATACTAGACTAACCATATTAATTATTTTCTGATAAAAGGTTATCATTCCAAGATGGAAAGTCTGGTACCCTCTTATTGTACTCCTTCAAAATACCTCTATGCCAGTGGGAAATGGGACAAATAGCACCAGTGAGGGTTCCTGTATGCTTTGCATTAGATCACAGAGCATTTCAGGACTATAACAGTGATCAGAGATCTCTATATTGGATAAACAAGTATGTGATAAAATGATTGTATGTGTGAATCTCTAAATTCATAACCGATGCATGGCTTGGTGCTCACATCACGATTCACATTACTCACCCTAACATTAAAATGTTTGCAACCATAAACCATACATACTCATTTGGACGCTTACATTTTTGGATGCGAGCATAAAATGGCTGCAACATCAGCCACTCAAATGGGGGTACAAGGGCTTGTTTGCTTCTTGATTCTGAAGAATTTTAGATGAAGGAGAGCTGGGTGTCAGTGTGAGCATATCCAATACAGAAACATATTTAGGGAATTATATCTACAGACAGGACAGGATACCTACAAGAGAGACCCAATAAACAATGCACAGAAAGGCTACACAGAAATTATTGTACCTCTTACAAACTTTAGCCTGACCAGTAAAAAGCTGATGAACCATTTTAAACAAAACCGGCTTCTAATGCAAGGGTCCACAATTCCTCAGCCACTACCTCCTCGCTACTACACAGGACTCAGGGGTTATTTCTGCAAAAAAGAGCAGGCCTATGATTTATCTAACAGAGCTGGTGTTAGTATCTCTTATTAGTGCTGGCCTGCAGCTAGTGACAATCATGGTGTGGCAGTGTAGAAAGGGTGTTTGGCCTAGTGAATGTACAATTTGAGACAACTTCTATGATTGCTTTATGTGTTTAAGTGTGGGCACAGTATGGCATGCTTGTCAGAGCCACATACACAAAACGTTCTGGTGTGCTATTGTATGGACATGGGACACATGAGACAAAAACAGGCATATGTGCTGTTACATAAGCCGCACCACATAGACAGCATTACACAAAAGGGTGGTGACTTGTGAAGCGTGCAAAAAATTGCTGCACACATATCACTGCATTGATGTGCCATGGACTAGGGTCTGCATGGTGACACACAATGAACTCTACTTTCCTAATCAAGGTGCCAAGTGACATTGAGTTGCCATCTGGTGTGCGCGCTAGTCAGTGGCTGGCTAGTTTAGAAAGTTAAAAGACCTTTGATGCTGAGCAGATGCATTTAGTACATGTCCCAAAGCAGCCACTAGACCACTTAAGCAAGAAAATGACAGGGATGCGGCATATGTAACTAAAAAGTAATACACAAAAAAACGTTTTGGTGTGTCAAATAAAGAGACATGAAAATAAAGAAAATAGTTTTAAACATGTTCTCTGTGGCACGTTAATTGTCTTTGAGGAATGCATAGGTTTGTGCTGGCCTGGTGAACAAAAATGCTCCATGTTCAGTTCTTTACCAACCTAATCACAGGTTTGTATTTTATCAACCTTTGGTTTTAAAATGGTGGCCTTAAATTAAAATCATTTTCAAAGTTCTTTTTGTTGGGATCTCGCCATCTGATCTCCGAACCTGCTCGCCATCTGATCTCCTCACATTTTTTGGCCACTCTATATTTGCTGATGATGTCAAAAACCTAGGGTTAATTTGGTGGTATAATCCTAGTCTGGATGCCCAAATCAGCACCACTTCTAAAAGCTGTTTCTCCACATTGCACCAACCAAGGAAAGGTCTCCCTACTGAACTCAGTATCGTGGTGTGCATGCCTCCCTCACTAATTCCAAGGTATGCCAACGTGATTAATGCAGAGATCTCCGTCCATCAGAGTCTTCACCTTGAATCAGTGCAGAACGTGACTGTCCGCCTCACCTCTGGGATCAGTTGATTCAACTCTGTTCCTCCCCCTTTGCAGTGCTAACTCCCCTGATTCTGTAGATTGTAACATCTTCTTCAGCATCTATGAATGTCTACATGAACTAGCCTCCCTCTATTTCCTGGCCAAATTGCTTCTTTCCCTCTGCATTTATTTTTTTATTTATTGGATATATGTATGGTGCCTATACACAAGAGTTTCCAGGCGCCACAAGACAAGTTGTGAGGGGGGGCATAGAAGTAGAACAAGAAATGGTTATATTGCCCTTGTGACAATCCTACAGTGCAAATGCAAGATAAGGTTGTAAGCGCAGGGGGTAGAGGGAGAAGTGCAGGAGTGGAGTATCCAAAGGGAGGGTGGTGGGAAAGTGCTTAGGAGTGTGGGGGGAAGGCAACACGTGCAAGGGGAAAGTGAGTGGGAAGGGAGGATGAGTGCAGTGGACATGGAGGACAAGATTAGGGCTAGTCTGGGGAAGGGAGCTCGAGGGAAAGTGCTGGCAAGAGATGCTCGAGGGACCAGTAGGGGATGGTCTGGCCCCTGAATGACTCTAAAGGGATCAGGCCCCAGTCGCAGAGGCAGAGGGAACGTTAGCACGGGAGGAGGAGAGGGAAGGAAGAGGGGAAAGGAAAGTCTTCAGAAGTTTCCAGAACTGAAGACGATCCGGCTCAAGTCTGACTGGGACAGGGAGGCCATTCCTAAAGGGAGGAACCAGCCGAGGAAAGGGATCTATCTCCCAATCTCTACTTGGAGAAACATTTGACCTGCAGAGAGTTTGAGCCAGAGTACCGGCAGGGATGTATTTAGGGAAGGAAAGCTGGATGTAGAGAGGTACCAGTCCCCAGAGAGCCTTGTGGATGATGCAAAGGGTCTTGAGTTTGATCCTTGCAGTCACTGAGAGCCAGTGGAGAGATTTTAGGGCTGAAGAGATGCAGTCCCTGGGCTTAAGGCCAAGGATAAATCTCACAGTCCTATTCTGGATTAGTTGACGGGAGCGAAGGGAGGAAAGAGGCAGATTGAGGAAGAGGCTGTTGCAGTAGTTCAGCATAGAGAGAACCAGGGCTCTGGAGACATTGAAATTCTGGGGGAAGTGGAGGACATGTAGAATGCCCCTTAGGAGGTGGAGCTAATAATTAGACTTCTTGGCAATGTCTGTGATGTGTGGGAGAGGGAGAGAGAGGAGTCGAAGATGATCCAAGGTTTTTTGCCTCACAAGTGGGTGAGGGGAGGTGACACAATGAGGTTGTCCAGAGAGTGGGGGGGGGGAACAGGGAGCAGGCATCCCAATGAGAAGGATCTCCATCTTATTGACATTAAGGCAGAGATCATTGGCAGAGCACCATGCCTGAATAGCAGTCAGGCAGTTAGGTATGAGGATGGAGGGGTAGGAGGTAGAGGATGGCAGCTTAAAGGAGAGCTGTGTGCCATCTGCATAACACTGTAAATCAGGGGAGAGGGTCGAGATCAAGTGGGCCAAAGGGGCCAGGTAGATGTCGAAGAGCCATGGCAATACTATAGGGCACTGAGGGACACCACGGATAGAGGGTGAGGTGAGGAGAGAAAAGGGCCCATTCGCAATTGGGAGGGTCTGTTTGAAGAAAGGAGGTCAGTCACGCCAGTGCCCTGTCTATGATTCCTAGGGTATAATGGAGATGGTTTATGAGGGTGAGTGGTTGACTGTGTCAAAGGCAGAAGAAAGATTGAGGTGGATCAAAAGAGAGGGAGTGTTTGAGTCCAGGTTAGAGAGCAGGTGTTCAGGAGAGCAGTTTCTGTGCCTCTGGATGCCCTGAAACCAGGTAATGTAGGCAGCCAGCCATTTCGGTATGGAGGGTCTGTTGGGGGATGACCAGCTTATACATGAGTTTTCCCAAGAAGGGGTGATAGAGACAGCTTTTTTAGGAGAGGGTGCACAAGAGAGTGCTTGAGGGGTTGTGGGAAGGAGTCAGTGGCAAATGAGTGGTTGCAGAGGTCAGCCAAGGCTGGGGCGAGAGGGGCAATGTTGTCCTTGATGGTTCTGGAGGAGCAGGGGAGCACATGTTTAGAGGAGACTTTCATAGAGCGGACAATTCTCGAGATCTCGTATAGTGCAATGGGATAGAAGGGGGAGAGTATCTGGAGGGAAAAGGGACCAAGGGATACAAGAGAAGGGGGTTGTGGGGGTGGGAGTAGATAGCAGACAGGACATGATATTCAGAGTTTTGGAGGAGAAGTGGGTGGCCAGTGCAGTTCAGAGGGCCTGAGAGGGAGGAGGAGATGAGGAAACTGTAGTAGGATTGGCAAGTTCATTGCAGATTTTAAAGAGTTCAGCTTTGTTATTGTTGGCTCCAGAGATGCATGCTTGTACATAAGCTCTCTTCTTGGAGTAGATGGTGAGATGATATTGCCTTTGGAGCAGGCGGCAGGCCAATTTGTCTGAGGATGAGCTAGGTGCTTGCCACTTCTGTTCTACAGTTTTGCACTTGCGTTTCAAAGCTGCCAAGTTGGAATCATACCAAGAGTTGCATTTGGAGGAAGGCATCATGCGGATTATAATGACAGGGGCAAGGATGTACAGGGTGTTAGAGATAGAGGGATGGAGGTTAGCTCGAACAGGGTCAGAAGGAGAGTCCAATGAAAGGGCCGAGGATGTATGAAGGAAGATGCAAATGCAGCGACTGACACACGCCTCATTGGTCGAATGACAGAGATGGAGAATGTCAGTGCAGGCGGAGGCATCACCAGGGAACCAGGGAGGTCAAGGTGGGAAGAGAGGAGAGAGTGGTTAGACCAGGAAAGAGGGGTAGTAAGAGGGTTGGGGGGTGGGATGTCTGTTGAGATGCGAGCATCCAAAGTATGTCTGGCAGAGTGAGTTGGGCCAGAGGGAAGGATAGTGAGGGATAGAGAGTCACAAAAAGAGTATGGAGGCCACATCCGTTGAGTCGAGATGGATGGTAAAGTCCCTAAGGATAAGTTTGGGGGAGGTGGCAAGAAGGGAGGAGGACAGGTCTGCCCATTCAGAGAGGAAGAAGGAGAAGAGTCCGGGGGGCCTGTAGATGGTAGCAAGAGTAAGAGAGAAGGTAGACGAGACAGATAGCCTGCAGATTATGCTTTTAAAGGATGAGTAGGTTTGAGTGGGGATGATGGGGGCAAGAACCCAATCACTGAAGATCAGAGCCACTCTGCCGCCAGGTCAGGAGGGCCTGGGATTGGACAGGATCTTGTAGCCCTCAGGGAGAAGAGTGCAAAAAGCAGTGCTGAAGCCGGCGTAGAACCACATGTCGGTGAGAGCAAGGACATCAAGGTTAAGGTCTTCAAGGAGGAGACAGATGTCACAGGAGTGTTTGATAGCAGAGCGAGAGTTTAGGGTAGTTAAGTAAAGCTGGTTGCCCCCTTTAAATGATTTGCTGGGGGCACAGGGGTAGGGTGCCGCCACTGGGAGTGGGGTGCAAAGGAAGGATGGTTGGCAAGAGAGGGGGGAGTTGAAGAGAGATGGAAGACATGTGTCAAGAAGGAGGAGGCCATGGTAGTGCCATTGTGATAGACATTAATGTTGCATTTGGAAGATGCAAAATGAGCCAAGAGCACTTCCCATTTGGTGCCGCCAGTAATGGGTGAGGAAGAGAAAGGGGAGAGTACAGAAACAGAAACCACATGGAGAGTCCATAAGTCAGAGGAAGGAACAGCAAAGAGAATGTTGGTGATAGTCTGTCTGGAGGAAGCATTGATGTAGGTGTCTGCAATGGGCAGACCAGGGTTGGAACTCAGGAATGCCTTTTTTAGTTTCTTCCTTCCAGACTTTGTGAGAGACGGAGGATAGGTGATGGAGAAGCAATTAGAATAAATAGGAGAGATGGAGAGCACCATGACAGCAGAGACAAGAGTGGGTATTCAGGGAGGGTAGCAGGGGAGAGGGTTAGAAGCACTATGCAACAGTAGAATCTCATCAGATAGCCAAGAAGACAAAATCAATGAGCACACTGCCCAGATTCAAATATCATTAACAAATTGGAAAGCACACCTAAATTCGAATTTGCTACAAAGCACTAAAATGCAGTACAAAATGGAGGTTGCACAGATGGAAAGCACAGGAGTTTTAGATTTTGTTTTTTCTTCGTTGAAGCAGGGTGTTAAGAAAACAGCAGAGCGCATATAGACACAACACAATGCATATTACAGTTGGTGCAGAGATTGGTGGTTATAGTTAGGCAGGGGGGGGCAGGTGCAGGGAACAACCAAAAGCAATCACAGTGTCCAAGGGAGGTGAGTGGTCCAGGCCAATGCGATGCATGTTGCTTACCAGAGCAATTTCAAAGTCAGGATTTTGTTCATGGTCAAAGCGTGCAGTGGACCGTTGTCTCTGTGATTAATTTTAGAAACGTTGCCAGGAGGCAAAGGGTCAAGGAGTAGCGACAGGGATAGGTGCTCCCTCCAGCTCCGGACAGGGTCAGACAGGGCCTTGGTGTGGGTGCCGGCTCAAGCCTGCCGGCTCCCCTATTGATGGAAATACAGTGAAGGCCCAATCAGGGATTATTTTTTTTAAAAAAATTATTTTACTGTTAGTTTATAATGCGCTTAATACCAGTGAGTGGTTTCTAAGGGCGGGATCGGGATTTGCACCTGTGTAGCGCAGTGTTGTCTTGCTTTCAAGACAAATGCATTGCCCCTGAGCTAGCCTTCCTCCCATGGTGGGGCAGGCTATGCCGGGCTCACAAAGAAGGCACAGAGGTGTCTGATATGACGGCAGACATCTTTTGATATTGCAGGCTGGCCCGGAATTCCAGAAAGCCCAAATAGCTTACCTCGGTGAGCGCTTCCTCTGGGCACATCCAGTGGCTCCTGCTGCAGAGATGTTAATGGCAGCCTCCTGCTGGATGCGGCATGAATGGCCCACCGGTATCTGTCCACTTGAAGTCCCACAGAGCAGGAGGGGGCAGAATCTTCCAATTTCAAGCTCCTAAAATGGGTAATTCTCTACCTACAGAAATACGCCTTATGCTGGCTTTCGGGAAAGATGTTAAAACCTTCCTGGTTCAATGATCCGCTTGGCTGACTATACTGTTTGCTCGCTAAGTAAATTTTGTCCCGCCTGTAGGAAATTGATTTTGCTGTGAACTGTGCTATCAGCGTGTTACAGGCACATAAGCTAATCAAATCAAATCAAATAAAAATGAAGATATCTGTTTGGGTCAAAAACAAGCGCCTATTGATTTAAGAAGCATCTGTATGGCAGTAACTTTAAAAGTGTGACTGATAGTATACCATCGCTGGGAAAGAAGTTGTGATGTTTCTCCTAATAAACTAAAGCAGTGTGAAGAACGAATGCAAACCTTAGAGGTAAGGCTCCCAGTTTTCTGTTTGTACTGATTTGTACACATAAATACAGACGGAAATCAATCTGCTTTCTGTTTGTATTTATTCATAAAAATTGAAAAAAATTGAAAAACAGGTCTTTTTCCTTGGTTACCTATGCTGTCAATCATTCATCACAGGCCAATTGCATTGCAGATTGGCAGCATGGAAAGTGTAAAAGTTGTATAAAAATAACATTAAAGTTCTTTAAATTGCTGACTGGTTATATATTAAGCAGCAATCGCGGGACCAGGAGCTCACATTTCTTTGCTGTATGGCTGCGTGTGCACTTTAATAAATGCATTTTTTATTAGAATAAATGCAGAAAAATACTGTTTGCAAATGATCTTTTTACATGACAAAAAATAAATGTGGTTAAATACAGAAAAAAAAACTAAATTAAATACGGATAAATACAGACGGAAATGGCAGAAAAATAAATACCATAACATTGGGAGCCTTACTTATAATGCAGGCTTCTATTGGCGGCTGGAGCTTGCATTCCGAACTCAATGACTGGCTGGTGAGAAGAAAATATACTCTAATGAGGCTATAATGTAGAGGGCCAACCCGGCTGGTAACAGCCCCACCAATAGGACGTAAAAGCTTCTAGAGAATTTAACGAGAGCTGTGCACACCATTACTAGCCGGGAGTGATTGCTGAGGCAGCTATTACCACAATAAGCACCTGTCTGCAATCGTGTGCAGGGTTCTGCAAGCAGTGCAAAGCCCAATCACAACAAAATAAAAGGAAAGCCAAAAATGGGCAGCAATAAAACAGCCAAGTACCTAGTCCAAAAGTGAAGACGTACACTTTCTGCTGCCATGCTGGCATATAAACTGAATAAAGGGTGAGGTGCAGTTGGGGAGCAAGGGGCACAAAGGAAGTAGGCAGCATGCATGTTTTCTTTTTGATGAGTTGTATAAGTGAGTCAGAAGTGGGATTGTGGGCGAGGTCAGGAGCAGGGGAGCAAGAGTGAGTTGCTATCAGTCAGCTTGAATCCTAAGTTTGTACCGGAAGGCTCTACCATATGCCATACTTTCTAGTTACCTGCCACACTGAACTTGCACGCTAATATGGTTGGAGCTTGTATTATGCGCTGCCTGACTAGTTGAAGCCAATAAAACATGCTCTAATGTACACTGCAATGTCCTTCCAATGCCCATTAGCCACTCAACCGGGTCCTTTTTTCATTTGGTTTCCTTCCAACATATTCACATTAACTTTCTTACTACAATGTGCTTCCAATTATGAGTTTCCATAACTTTATTGGCTTGTGATGTCAAACTAGCAAAAAACCACTAGGCTGCACAGATGCCACATGGCTACTTAAAGTAGCCCAAACACTGTGTCCAGATTCAGCATTAGCCCTTTGGTGAACAACCCTGCAGGTTTTTCTGAGTGCCTCTCTCAGCTCTACCCAAGAATTGTGGAAAAACAAGGTGCTCCTTGTGGAAGATATTGATGGGCTCCTTGACAGAACCCAATCCAAATGGTATGATATGATAAGTCATTTATAACGCGCCTGTGTTTCTAGGCCTCTGACCCCTCCCTCATCCACCTTGATGACACTTCTTTTATTTGTAAAGGGAATTCATTGCCTATGTTTTCTTTTTCCTCTGAGCAGACTCCACAAAGTTTTGCTCTTGGCTAGTGAAAGAAGCTTTAATGTATATTTTGAGCAGTTTCATCTTTCCTGAGAACATTTCGCTTTTTTAAATTGGTTCGGCTCTAGGCATGGGCAGCCTCAGAGGTCCCCCAGGGCGGATGCGGACTGGGGCCCACAGGCAGCTGTTGCCCATGCATATTGCAGTAGCTGTCCTCGAGAGTGTCGTTTTGGGGCTTCACGCTTTGCAAGGTCCATTTAAATGCACTTTTACAAACAAAGGAATGTCACTCCCCAGGGGATTTCAGGGTGCTGGGAAGGCAGGCTGGTCTCCCAAGTAAGTGTGAATATTGGCTGATTATGGCAATAAAATCCATGTGTTTAAACCAAATAGTTCATTTGTTTCAGTGATCTATGCTTGTTGACGGACAACATGGGTTGGCTTTTGGCTGGGCAATCCTAACATGGACCAGACGCACAGCTTCACCTCACTGAAGAGCCCCCAATGGGCTGAAACACGTGTCTGGGAACGCTGTTGGTACTCTTGTTAAGAGGAGAATTGCGTAGCATTTTGGTGCTGGACTGCCCTTGTGGGCGGGACAAAGACTGATATGCAAATTTGCATTTCTCCTCTGTGAAGGGTGTGGGGAGCTAAAACATGGTTTTAGACCCTCCTGAGTGGAAGCAATTCCATAGAACAGGGTATTTGTCCCATGTTCGTTCTCACACTCCTTTGTAATAATGACTACAAGTACTAGTCATTATTATTAGTGTTTTGGTTTGTGCCTGTAAGTCTTTGAAGTACTTTTATAAATCTCATTACTTTCCCCACCATGCTTAAACCTTAACCCTAGCTGGACAGTCAGTTCTTGTTCTGCTCCCTTCTCTCTGACTCTTGTAGGTTCTGTTTCTGTTCTTTTTGTCTTCTATGTTCTTTGTGTGCCCTGAGGGCCATGGTGCTTAATAAAAATGGAATAATAATAATAATAATAATAATAAAAATAATAATAATAATTTTAAAAACCTACAATCATACTGAATGATTACATGATTTGTTAAGCTTTTCTATAAGGAACATCTTGAAATCTCTATAAACTCTCCTACTACTTTTAGAAATACTCTCAAATAGCTTGTCATAGCTCCAGCTTTTAGTCATTCTCTTGCACGGGTCTGCAGCTTTGTGTTGTGCGTGATGACATTGGGGGTGATTACATGTTCCCTGGTCCGGAAGAAGAGCTGGTAATTCCAGCACAGCACTTTTTCCAGACCGGGGAAACAGACGTTTGCCGGTGCGAGCACTGATTCACCACCAGGCCTGACCTTCCAGTAAATCAGGCCCCCACAAGCAAATAAATGCTGGAATTACCGGCACCGATAATGCAGGCGTCGGTAATTTTGGCAAGCTACTCCATGGAGTCCTATGGGATTCAATGGAATGGGGATTTACCGCCCTTTCCGTTTCTTGTAATATCCCGGTAATACTGCGATATCAGGCAGCGGAAACGGTTGGGGCAGTTTGACGGTATACTGCAGGAATTACAAGCGGGCTACCATCAAACTTGTAATGAACCCCATTATATTTGCAGTTCAACAAAACAAATATATGTTTAACTTGTCAAACTAGAAATCACCATGCAAATGGAATAGACAGCTTTGGACAGGATATTTGTTAGACTTTTGCTAAGTTTGTGGTTTCTTGAATTCAAGTAAATATTGAGTAACCAATTGTAGGCAGCATGAGGTTCTGCCTTTGAGATACAGTTGCACAAATAACACAACAACTCATCACAAGCTGAGAAAGGGTGATAATTGCAGCCAGGCATGACTCCCCGCAAGTTTGCTCTGCTTTACAGAGTCACATTTGAAGTGGACATCATCCTCTCCTCGCTTAACTAATCTAAAAAGGCTGAGTGTGCCCTCTAACAATAGTGGGGTGACTGTCCACCTAAGTGTACCTTTAACCTTTACACAGGCTTTCTCGCTGTCTCATCAAATGCTCTTTGGCCACAGAAAGACTTTCTAAGAAGGAGTACCTCCAAGTGATGGTCACTCTTTGTTAGCAGGGAAATGATGGGATCACATGACTGGCAGTTGGCCATGCTCCCTGATCTCTGAGAGATGTCTGTTTTGGTGTGAGGGCAGCCACCCCAGGTCTAATATATTCTGGGGTGCCTGCACCCTACACATGAGACATTTGGGGGTACACATCTCTCCCAGAATACCACATTGTTGAGGCTGTCTGCCCACCTCATGTATTATAACATATTGCAGGAACAGTGCTGCCATATTTTACTATATCATGTTGTGTGAGTTTGCCTATATCCCAACTCTATGGTTTTTATGGAGAGTTGAAATCCTCAGTGTCAAGATATTTTATTATTTTGTTTTGTTTAAATTTTTGTTTAGCGCTGTCCCTACCCAGAGGGTCGTCTCAGAGTGCCTAGCAGCTCAAAAGTTTGAAAAGGGGGAGTTGAAAAAAGAAGTTACAAAATGTTTTTAGGAAAGGATAGGAAGATTAGGATTGACAAGTGATAGCAGTGGAGGAGGGCAGGGTTATGAGTTGTAAAACAGTTATGTTTTGAGGCTTTTCTGAAAGTGCTGATGGAGGATGCAGTGAGTATGTGAAGAGGTAGGGTGTTTCATGCACTGGTGCCCAGTGGGCAAAGGCTTGTTTTGTGTGCATGTGAATTTGCAGAGTGGAATGTGTGGACGGTGTTGGCTGGCAGGTCTGGTGTTTGTGTGGCTGATGGGTTTGACTTTGTTTTTAAGGTAAAATGGAGTTTTAAGGTGGATGGCTTTGAATACAATGCAGAGTCCTTTGAAGGGGAATTGGATTCGGTGGAGCTGGGCAAGAGCAAGGGTCATGTTTGACTGTTTGGGTGGGTGGAGGATGTGTTTGGCTTCTGCATTGTTTATGGCTTGTGGGGGGCAAGGGTGTTATTTGGGAGTCAGGTGAGGAGAGCATTTCCATAGTCCAGCTTAGATAGAGCCAGTACTTGGACTGCGTTGCGGAAGTCGTCAGGAGGAAGGATATGTCTAATTTTGTGCAGGAGGTGTAGTTGTAGATTGCATATTTTGGTTAATGTGAATGTGGCTATTGGGTGGGAAGGAAAGGTTGGGTTCGATGATGAAGCCAAGGAATTGAACAAGTGTGGAAAGGGATATGTGTGGTTTGTCCGTGTTGAATTCTTGGATCCGGGGTGAGATCAGATTTGTGCCTTTAGAGGCAGATGAGGAGGCATTCTGTTTTTGAAGGGTTGAGATTGAGGAAGTGGGTGCCCAGCCTTTTGGTGATGATGGAGAGACAGGTCTTGAGGGTGTGGATTTGTGAAGGGGATGGAATTTGGAAGTTTATTTGTGTGTCATCTGCATATTGGTTGAAATGGACGTTGTGTTTGCCAAGGGTCTGTCCAAGGGATTCAACATATAGGTTGAAGAGGAGTGGAGATAGGGAGGAGACTTGCTGCCCCAAAACTCGACAAGGGTGGGGCAGATTGATAAGGGGGCATGAAGACGAATTGTGTCCTGCCAGTGAGAAAGGAGGTGAAGCAGTCGAGTATGGTACCAAAGAGATTCATCCGGTGGGCTAGGATGTCTAGCAGAATGGTTTGATCAATGGCGTCGAAGGCTGCAGTGAGGTCGATGAGTATGAGTAGTGCTGTGTGTCCTTTGTCTGTGATGCTGTGGAGGTCATCAAGGATGTGATGAGTAGCGGTCTCAGTGCTGTGTCCAAGGCGAAAGCCATATTGGAGGGGGTTGAGTAGGATGTTTGTGGTGATGTGCTTTTGCAGATGGATAGTGACAAAGAGTTCCATGATTCTGGCATAGTATGGTAGGATAGTAATGTGGCGGTAGGTTTCAGGCAGTGTTAGATCGACAGATTATTATTGAAGAGGGGTGAGATGTGTCCAGTTTTAACTGCAGTCGGGATAGTACCATGTGAGAGACAGGAGTTGTTGATGTTTACCCAGTTGGGAGCTAGGATGGTGATGCAATTGTATGCAGCTTGTGGTGGGAATTCACCATTCAGTGTGTGCAGGTTTTATTTTGCTAGTGAGGGTGATGAGGGTGTTAGTGCTGATGGGGTGGAAGGTGTCCGATGTCTTGGAATGTTGGGAGTGGGGGGGTGAGTTGGTGAGCTCAGGGGAGGGCTGTCCTGATGTGTATTTCTGAGTTGCAGTAGTTCATGACGGAGTTGCATACTGCAGTGGAGGGGGTGTAGAAAGTGTGGATGGGGATTTAGAGGGGGCTGGGTTAGATTGGTGGCAGATTGGAGTTCTTGGATGTTATTTGGCATTACGTATGACTGTTTAGTGTTTGTTGCGGTAGTGTCTGAGAAGTGTCCTGGTTGAGGGTACCCCCTGTGGAAGTCATATGCAGCAAACAAAAGTGTTTTTTTTTTAGGTAAACAGGTGACAATCTGTTAGGGAGAATTCTCACAGAAGTGCTACATTCCCTCTACCTTAGAGCCCTCCAGCTCTTTTGCTATATATTGGGGCTTTGAACTTTTCATTTTCAATGTGTTTTACTTTTTTGTTCTTTGGTTATGGAGTTTTAAAACAACTCCATGGGCATCATCTTTTTCTGTGTGTCACACAGCACCGTCAGTGCAGTGCACAGGGATATCTTTCAGACTTCCCCAGGTTTAAATACCTTCTCTGAGACCAACTACAGTCTCTCAGAGTATGTAAAGTTAAACTGACGTTACTAGTCTCTTTAAATTTACTGACCCAGCACACACTATCTTCCTATACAGTGCTGGAGGGGTAGCCTAACTTCCCCTGAGTCAAAACACTCATGTAACAGTAAAATGTTACCCTTTCCTACATTAAATGGCTGGTTGCAGTGGTTAGATCAAACTACCATGATTTTTCCCGACCGCGAACAACGGTAGCTAAAAATCGAGTCAGCCATGTTTTTCAATATGGCGCCCAAGACCTATCTGTAAAAACAGACTACGGTCGACTTTTTTCGCCATTTCTTTTAGGAAAGGTCCTTCTTGTGTTTGTCTCTGTGTGCCAATCCAGGTTTGGTCCCTTTGTTCGCTGGCCTTTGCCGGGCTTCAGTGCTGAAGCCCTCCTCTGGTGCCAGGGTGTCTGGGGTGGACAGGACGTGAGGGAGGTATCCAAAAACTCCCAGTGCTTAGTCTCCTAGGAGACATGAATGCACTCTTGCATGATTGACCGGCTGGCTGTCTGGCAAGGACAGCCACGCTGCTGTGTGAGTGACAGCCAGGCTAGAATGAATGGGGGAAAAATGTTTAAAAGCAGGTCTCTGGGACTTGGAAAGCAGAGGTGATCACTGGAACGAAAGAACCGAAGAGGAGAGGAAGGAAGAGGACTGCTGCAACGCCTGGATGACCGGTGAAGCCCTCCTGCAGGTCCGAATTGCCTGAAACTCCATCGACTGAGAAGCCCTTCAAGGTTAACTTCTTCCCTTGAGTTTAGTGGGAACAACCAACTCGCAAGCCACCTGGACACCATCCCCATCTGGTCGAATTTTTGAAATCCGGATAGCCAGAGGGAAGGAAACCAGCTTGTGGACTTTAAGGCACTCACACCTTAAACCAACGTCTTGCTAAGCTTTTGGCCTCATCCCTGGGCAGTGCAGGAACCTCCCGACGTCCTCCTTCTTGTCCCCATGACTGAAGCTCAAGAACAGCGAGATCTGCTTGAACTGCCAGGAACAACTACCTCAGCTAGAACTCTTCTTCAATACAAAGGTACTGTGCAAATGAGGCCCAGAAATCTTTACGCCCATTGCGAAAGTTCATGGAAACTTTCTCAACTTCGAAGGGTTGTCCTTCCCTAAACATTTGTCAAACTTTTTGCCTAGCCAAATTCTTCTAAACTCTGTGGCAAAGACTTAACCGTTTACTACCAGAACTGTGCTATCCTATACAAAGTCGCTGAACCATTGACTTTGGCCCAGGCCTATGAACTGAATTGCTGGTTGTAGTTTACTGAAACCCTTTGTCCTGCCTATGCAAGTATTTGTGCTGTCTTGTCTTATAACCTTGTCCTTTTACTCCCTTTTAAAGTATTTGAAGTGCCGTTTTGCTCCCACTTCAGGGGAGCTAAACTTGTTCATTTACTTATCGGTTGTGTATTTGTGGTTTATTAGTGTGTGATATTGAGCTGCTCTTGCTAGTGTAATGTTTTCCAACTGACTGTGTAAATAAATGTATATTCTTTCACCAAGAAACCTTGAGTAAGTGTTTGTTTGAATCACTGTAATTGTTGGTCCTTTGTGTAACTTGTTCTACTGCTCACTTTACTCTTGAGATAAGTCTGGCTGCTCAACCATGGCTACCACTTTACTGTGTAGTACAGGCTTGTACCAAAGGTGAATTTGTACTTACACTTGTAGTCTTAATTGTGTGTAGTGTTCGCAAAGGGTACTGCACATGATTCTGCCTAACACAATCATCATTATTTTGTGTTTTGCGTTACGGTGTCTGGCACAGCAATGACTGCTCACGCGGCACACAGAGGAAAGAGTAAAGATTAGGCACTCAATACTTCCCCAAGTGTTTAAAAGAGTGGGGGCTCCCACTCTTCAAACCATTCCCCACACAGTATAATGTATCACTATCCAGGAACTTTTCCCAGGCCAAATACCTCTCAACCCATGCCACTCTGGTTCGAATGGCATGGGCAAGAACCATAGTACATGCACATCTGCCATCAAAAGAAATCACACACTTACAGTCACTGAAATTGGCCAGCCCCCCACTCTGAGAAGCACGTACATCTACCAAAAAGTGGATGGTTGGAGGGCTGAAAATAAGGTTTTATCTTAGCCCCTGATTGCTAAACCCATACCATAAAGGAGGTTGATCCCTTCCCTGGATCTCCACCACATCACAGTTCCAGTTCACATACTGTCTTAGTGTGGCAGGAAGGCCCCAAGACTTAGGCAAGTTCTTTGAAACTAGTGTATCCTATATTCCATAGACTTCTGCATGCTCCTTTGAGAATACAGGTCCATTTGCTGTGAAATTTCAGGCTTGGTTCTGAGAGGACATTACCTTCTTTGTGGAACCCATTCACAAAATTGCATGATTATATGAATAGCAACATAGCCTTCTTCTGTCATGGTGTCAGATTTTCAGCTGCATTATTCTGCCAGATCACAAAGCGCAATGATAATATGATAGATAATATGATAAGTTATTTATAATGTGCTTAATACCCAGAGGTTTCTAAGCGCGGACCCGGGGATCGAGCCTTTGTCGCTCCATATCGTGCTGCCACTATCGATAGTTTTTTGGCAGCTGGGCTGGTTAATTTTTGGAAGACTAAAGAATATCATTAGGGAGTGCTCACCTCCAAGTTGAAGAGCTGAAGGAGAGCCCCCACAGGAACAGTGAGAAGTTGAAGAGTTGAAGGAGAGCCCCCACCGGAACAGTGAGAAGTTGAAGAGTTGAAGGAGAGCCCCCACTGGAACAGTGAGAAGTTGAAGAGTTGAAGGAGAGCCCCCACTGCAACAGTGAGAAGTTGAAGAGTTGAATAGGAGCCTACATTACAGCAGGAAGCCGTATTGTTCAAGGAGAGTCTTGGTGGGTTCAGGAAGAAGTCGGAGAGGACTATTTGAGAGGCGCATGCATGGGTACAGAGAGAAGTCGAAAAGTTGAAGGGAGTTTCCATTCAATCAGACAGACATGGAACAGTGGAGGAGGGGCCTGCATTTGATTAGATAGAAGTTGAAGGAAACCCACATTGGATCAGTATTTAAAGAGTTAAAGGAGAGCTTGCATTGGTTCACGCAGAAGTCATAGAGTTGAAGGGGAGACGCACTTGAAATAGGGAGGAGTCAACGTGGTGAAGTGGAAACTGATTTGAATCCGAGAGAGGTTGAATAATTGAAGGATACTGAGTTGGATAAGGGAGGTTGAGTGCAGTTGACTTAAATGGACAGAAATCAAGAGGGTTATCAGTTGATTGCAAAGAGGTATGGGGAGAGTCCAAATGCCAAATGCATGTTACTCCACTTCAATTTCACCCCCCAATGAAAGGAGTCAATGAATGTGCTTAGGAAAAAAAACAATTATAGCCTCTTTTATACATATTTTAAATTAAAGACTTCATTATGTTTGTTTATTTCGGATATGCATACAAAACAATAAAAAACAGTACAAAATACAAAAATTCATACCAATTATAACACAGTAAAACACATCATCATAAAAACCTCACAAGAATAGCAGCTGAGAAGAATCTCAAAACACAGATTATTAGTGGATGTACATAAACTCATTTCAAAGTGGTATACTTTGCAATCGCTTCCAAAGATAAAGTGCTGTTTTCAAATATCTAGGTAAAGACCAACAACCCACACGTCGTGAATCCACTCACAACAAATATATTAGGGCAGGCCGATATTGTGCAAAGCCCAATTCCTGCAAAAGATTTTGTATAAGCTGTCCTCTAGCTTTTGCATAAGCAGGACAGAAGAATACCAAATGGGGTAAGTCCTCATAAGGCGCCCCGCACACAGGGCAACATCGGTTTGCATCCTCCCCGGACCATGCTGCCACCACTGCCTGTTAGGGGATACAGTCGAACCTTGCCCTAGACAGGAGTACGTGATCAGCATGAAACCTCGCCCATAGCAAATAACGTTGGTCACCCGGGGACATGATTATCATTAGCCCTTGGTTCTATGGCTTCAACATTTCCATGCTCACAGACTCATAAAAGCGGGCAGTCCATCGGTTTATCTCTCCATGGGAGAGCATACTACAGGGTGGGTACAGATGCGTGATGTTAATCGCCCTCGGCTGGTTCTTGATATGGGACCCTACCTCCCAAGTCTTTGTCAATCAGGGAGATAATCAGTTTGTGGGTGAGTGAAGCTCTACCATTGCCCCATAGCCTGAGCCAGTGCAGTACTGGCTGCAGAGAGACTGTGTCCCCAATTGGTGTGAACCCCAATTCCATATGTACTCCAAGATGTGGAGCCGAAGCTGGCATCTCCAGCAGTTTCTTAAGCAAATTGATTCTCAAGTGTCTGGACCGCAATAACATTAGAGTAGCCCCACAATTCCATCCCAAATCTGGCTTCCGAGGCGGCTTTACCCTTGTACAGCTGCAGCAGTGGAGCAATTGGTCTACCTCTAAACATGGACAATTAAAGACTTGTTTCTGATCAGATTTCCTTTGCAAGTTTGTAAAATATGTTTTCTTGTTTTGAAAGTTCTATTACCTTTGTTTGTGCCATGAACACGTAGGAAAGACACATAAATAAGACCTAATCCAGGACTGTTCAACTCCAGGACTTGAGTGCCAGAAATCGGAGAGATTTTCAGGATATCCCTCATTGATATTTGGGAGAACAAAATGTGCATACATTCAGAATTGTTGTATGCAAATGCATCCCATACATGAGGGGTATCCTGAAAACCTGCTATGTTTCCGGCCCTCGAGGACTGGATTTGGACAACCATAAGAGTTGGATCAGCCAGGATTCATAACTGTGACTGCAGCTTGCACAAGGCTTTCAGAGGCGAGGTCTTAACACCCTGCACTGCCAGCATCAATGAAGGTGGTGAACACAGTTGGGCACGTCAGTGTGTTTTAGTGGAAGTGTGATTTAGAGAACAAAAGGTCATGAGTTCAAAATCTCCAAGGTTGTTTGAGGACTAAAATTTTCTTTGCAGAAGATGTGTTCAACTCATAGAATACGTAACAGAATTTGAAAAACTTGGGACACAGAAGCCAGTAGTCAGTGCAGAAGAGCAAAAGGTGGCTTTGGGTGATAGGCGGTGCCTACGGCATTCCTGTGGGCTGGCAAATCTACAGATTGAGGAGCTGGTCCAAAAAATGCAGGGAATCGGCAGACTGGGTAGACCCTTTTAATGTGACTATCTGCCATGTGTGGATATGTATCAATAACTTTAGGAAATAAACTTGCAAGACTAGACAGTGATTGCAATAGATATGCAATACAAATAAATAAATATAAGCACGAGATGGCTTAACGGATCAGATGAAGAATATGGGTGCATTTTTAAAGGAATTCGGTATCCCTCCTATATTGGCATCTGCCACCTTCAGATGGTGGATAACCCTTTGCATATACTGGATGCCAGAGGGGTCATTTTTTCATTCTCCTGTATCTTTCAGTAGTATTTTTTTGAGGCGGTCAACTATAAGCCTCTGCCTAACATCTTGTAACCCCCCATTGTCTTCGATGGGCCAGCTGTGGCATGGTTTGCCTCCTTTCTGCATATTCCTATGCAGTTTGTACAGGTGGTATATATCAGGTGGGACCTTTCACCCATGCGCTGTAGACTTTCTCAGTGCTTTAGCCTTTCTCCCATGTCATTTAACATGTACATGGAACCTCTGGGAGATATGGTTCTCTGGTCGTTCCTTGAGATTTCCCTGTTTGCAGGCAACACCTAGGTCTCTCTTGTCCAGCTAATAGCCTCCACCTGTGGGACTGCTTCAGTACGTTGAGGATAAGATATCTTCCTCTTTGTCAATTTCTGCCTTTATTCAAGAGTGGATTTCGCTGCTTCCTTCTCTCAGTATCACTCATATCTTAGTATCTTTAGGCTTTACCGTTGACTCATATTTCTCATCTCTCTCAATCTTTTTTTGCAGCTATCTCGTCTTCCGAAGACAAAACCTGATATTCATCCCTCCTAATTGTGTACCGCCATCCAAGCTTTGGTGTTATCCTGACTTGGAGGGCGGGAATGCAATATTTTTCAGCTTCGACCCTAGCTCCCCTGATGACTAGCATACACTCTGTAGCCCGCGCAAACACTTCAAGGGTGACAATTGCTTGTTTGTCGGATGAGGCCATTTATCCCTCAGACCTTTGTGCCTAGAATGTCCTCCACTCTCAAGTGCACCTTACTTGAAACATTAACAGGCTCCAAATAACACAAAACAACACGCTCCGCGCAGCCATACACATCCCCAACGGTGACCATATCGCTTAGGCCAGACACAAAGCCCTCTGACAAGGAAAGGATCAACTTCAAAATCCTCACTCTCACTCACAAATGCACCAATCTCTCTGCCCCATCCTACCTATCAGAAACCATATCCAAAAACATCTCTACCCTCCCAGCTAGAAGCCACCTCGCTAACCAACTCCGAACACCCTCCATAAAAAGAGCCAACGCCGGCGGCATTGGCTTCCGCCACATAGCTCTGAAACTCTGGAATGCCCTCCCCAATGCACTTAGAGCAGAAGAACCCTCCCTACTTGCCTTTCACAAATCCCTCAAACCCACACTATTCATATAACCCCCCACACTCAATCCCTCTGCACTCAGCGAACCTACAAGCTGCATTAAACATGCTATCCTACATGTACCTGTAATCACAAGATGAACCTTAATGAAAATATATAATATCTGCTATGTACAATGTAACTTCAAGTTGAACCGTAATGCAATTATCAATGTAACTACTATGCCTTCCTTTGTAACCAGTAATGTAACAGCGCCACGATGCCCTTGGGCTGCTGCGTGCTTTAAAAATATGAATAAATAATAAATAAATAATACTTGAGTTTCAAAAGGCCTTTAAATCTTTTTTATCCTTGTTTACCTTTGCTTATCCTTAAATTCCGATTTCCCTTACGTTTATGTTACCCACATTTTCTTCAATTGCATTTTTATACTTTCATTGTTTTTTTTATTTTATTTTGTGTGAAACTGTGTAAATTGTAAGCGTCTCGTATGAAATTGTGATTATGCACATTTTTATTGAATACCGCCAAGATTCCTAGGATGCAATTGCTACGATTTTAAAATGAATACAATAAAATGTTCTGGTGCATGACTGTGACTTTCTTCTTTTGGAAAATCCTGATAACATAAAAACGAACATAAACACCACCCCAGCTCCGTATGACAGTTCTACGCAATTTCACATAGAAACTTGCTAGCTTAACAAGCAAGGCTTATTGATTTATGACCTTCATGTGGAGCAGCAGAATTTGGAACACACAGAGGTGGTCCTTTTTTGGAATTGCTTTCACCAGGTAAGGTCCCATTTTATTATCTTCTCGTGCCCTCATGCATGATGGATAGTTGTTTAGTCCCACAACAGCAATGATCACACGTGGCAAGGCCAGGCCCCCCTCCCGAAGCACCGGCATTTAACGAGGATCTTCCGGAAATCTCCTAGGCATGCCCTCAATGTAGGCTATCTGCTGGCGCGCGGCTACGAGCCTGTGCCTTGGCCGTGGTCAGGGCCTATATTAGCATGCCTACAGGCACATTTCTGCAGTGGCACCTTATGCCACTGCGGTGGTCAGGGCCTATATTAGCATGCCTACAGGCACATTTCTGCAGTGGCACCTTATTCCACTGCATGGGTTTAAGCCCTTGTTCTCAAGTTCTGTGATTTAACAAAATTATGTAGGACAGAATGTAGCCTCAACATGCAGTCAGAATTTTCTTACATTTTTTTTTATTAGTGTATGCTTTACAATTGAAACCTTTCACTGTTTATAAAAGAAATGTACACATGAATTATCACAATTATATAAGAAAATTATTTTTGCGTTACAAGATTTGCTGATCACATATAAATCAGAAGGTGTCTTTTGGTTTAAATTTGTTTCTTCGATTTTCTTGAAAATGAGTGACACCAATTCCAACAGGGCAAAAAATGTGAGCGAAATACTTAAGCCTCACAGCATGAGAGACCCCTTGTCCTTTTCGCTCATTGTTTGGTAGTTGTGAAAAAAATTTCCCATCATGCTAATCCTTACCTGTTTTACTCCGGATAAATGTTCTCTTTAATGTATTTACATAGTCAGCAACTATAATCTCTGAATGCCATTGTTTTCCTGATCTCCTGAACTTCCTTTGTAGGGAACAGGTTAAGACGTAATCTTAAAAATTGTTGATGACCATTGTCTGATGGAAATTTCTCCAAGCAGGGGGAAGCACTGTATTTCTCTTTCCATGCTCGATTTTGGCCATTTTTCATAGATCGTGTAATCCGAGGCTACTTCTAGAGTTTCTATCCAATCTTGGCGGTAGAGTTTCGCTTTACCATGATTATCAAGCAATGTTTTTACCTGCTCCAATATTCTTTTGCACATTTGCTCCATTCGTTAAGAATTGCTTCCTTGGAGTTTTCTAATGAGACTGAGAATGGTAAATCCACATTCACATTCAGCCTGACACAGGTAGAGCTGGTGCCTTTAAAGCAGCGTGTATTACGTATTGGTGCGCCTTTATTTAGTTGCATTTTTAAAGCACTCACACAGCCCAGAAGCATCAAGGACATGTCTCTTAGTTGCGTATTTATAACGTGCGCGGACCCGTGGATCGAACCCGTGTTGCTTCATGTCTTGTTTCCAAGGCGAGCACATTGCCGCTGATCTATCCTCACGGGGGTATAACAAAAATCACACTCGGCACAGATGGGGGCTGGCATGAAAGACCCGCGATGGGACTGCCAAGCGGAGCAAATCAATCAGCCTAAACAATGTTTTTCTGTTTGTGTCGGGAGCCTGAATTATGAATAACTGTCGCCTCAGGGGTTTTCGGAGGATTATAGGAACAGCCTGGGGCCACGCTCAGGCCAATAATCCAATAGCAACGGCGACGCGGTAGTTGAACACTTGGGAGGCCGCGCGCAGATGTGCTTTGCATACTATGCAAGCATTCAAAGGAAGCATGGCCGCACATATACTCATGCTGCCAAATTGAACCAGACAACTGTAAAATCATTCTTTTGTTACATTTATTGTGTGGTTTAGGATGCAGTTTGTACAGAGTTTCAATTAATTGTTTTTTTTTCAAAAATGAATAATATGTGTATTTTTTTTTAACATGTAGTAAACCTCTGGTTCACATATACTATTGTATAAACAATCACACGGGTGGGTTAAAACGACGCCAATATGTGCGTTCAAAATGTTTCGCTAGATGCATGAAAGCATTTACAGCTCATAACAGCCAGCTGCAATTCTCACACATATGGTCGATTATTAAACCAGCAGCCGGTACAACAGCGCCGTGGGTTGAGCAGGAGAATCAATTGCGGGAAGATTGTCTCTGCCTGTCCCCGTTCCCTTTAATGCAGCAGTTCAGTAATATTGAAACATAATGTGCATAGCGGACACTAGGAGAGCGGGTACCTGGGAATTCACAGAGCTAAGACACTCGAGCGCTTCTGGGGCCTGCTTTATTATTCAGTCGGCGCATCACTTTGCAAACGAGAAGAGCGCCGAGCTTGCCAAGGAGCCTGTTTCATGGTTTTGTGTTCGGTTAAGCTATTATTGTGAGTGTGTGAGTCCCTCTCCTGAGAAGCACCTCTACTGAAGACGAACATGGTTCAAATTACCTGTTCTATGGGATGTATACCATCCAGGAGGGTCTAACACCACGTTTTAGTTTACTGTACCTTTCACAGAGGAGAAATAGCCCTTTGCATCCAAAGCTGCCTCTGCACGGGTTGGTGAATGCTGTCGCCCAGCTTCAGCTGCTTAGGATGCGGCCTATGGCATCGTTTAATCAAAGGTTTTATAAGCTAAAATTAACTTCAACTGGAATTCCTGCCGGAAGGCAAAGGAGACAGTTCGAGGATTCTACCTGTTCTGCTCAAACCACATGGTAGCTGCTTTGGGCAATTGATAAATAACGGAAAGTCTGATGAGGTGGTTGGCTTCGCTGATCATTGTGCTGCCTGTCAGTACGTAAAGCAAATATTGACAAGAGCCCATCAAACAAAGTGAGGAAACTAAGTGACTGCCATAACAGTTATGACTGAATCAAATATGGCTGCTCATGCACCTTCATCTCAGTATTGCCTTTGCATTTGGATTGGACATGGAGACTGACAATTTAGGTGAGATTGGAAAAGTGCAGTACCACTGACAACATACAGATGTCTTCATACAAAATGAGATTTCTGTAAGTGGTACTTTCCCTCTCCACGAAATAATCTCTTCTATGGCAACAGTATCCACAAAGGGAAACCTCCATGTATACCAACGGGGCCAGCAAAGTAGCCCAAACAAAGCCCAACTCCCTCTGGCTGCGAAAAGAAAGATCACTTGGCAGACCAGCATTGAAAGTGACACAGACACTCCTGATTGGGCGAACATGTGTTAAAACAAGCCACTGTTCGATCACAAGAAATAACATTTAGTGGGTTGGCCGATCATTCAACAGCAATTCCAGTTGTCTTGCCAACCAGAATTCAGCTTTCTGGCCGAAACCAAAAACATGCTGAACTTCTCTTGCTACTTGCTCATTGGGTACCAGCATACATGTTTTGTCAGAGCTAGGGAGTGACCTGGGGTGGGTAACTATCCCCCTTTTCCTGGGGAGCTCTTTTCAGATCCTGACGCAACCCTCAGCTCCCAATGTCACCTAAAAACTAGTGAAATGTTATTATTCTTTTGCTCATGTAGACCCTTCTCCGCCTCTGGCTCTGGCATTGCAAACATGTATTTTCTTCAATATAGCTCTGTCGTGTTCATGCAAAAATAGGTCAATAGCTAAGTAAGAACAACCAGTGATAACAACCAATGCCACGCAGAATGACATTGGGTTAGATTATGCTCTTTGCTCATTGAGTCTTGCAGGAATCAAGCAACGCCTCCAACTAGAGGCTTGTTGGCCTTCTGGGGTACCAGTAGCATTTAGAGTGAACCCCTAAATTGTCCTAATATATCTTCTGAGCCTGCCCCAGGCTTTACTCCTTGACTCAAAGTCCAAGGATTTGGGCGGATGGGATGGTGATCCTGATAATCTGAAAGATTGACTTCTCTGGAACGTCAACAATTCCTATTTCACCAGAGTGGCTAAGAGAAGAATGTTTTCCTCAATTCCAATACATGTCCACCCTAAAAACATGGACTTTTCTGATTCTATCATCTCTGCTTCAGCATGCATTAATGCAGCTCGAATCATCTTGCAGTCTTTTCCTCAAGGCCAGCATTTGATTAGATACATCTGGAGTGGGAAGGAGGTTGACGTGTGTCATGCAATTCATCATGCAGACTTCTTCTAAGCACTGCCATGAATGTTTTCCCTATATGATAAACTATTTTTAGTTTCGTAACCAGTTTGTAATTTAATTGAATTTGAAAAGAGGGGTACACAAATTAGACTTCATTCCCTGGCTGGTAAGCCAATTTAAATTATGGATATTCTACAGGTCTTTTTTTCCTATGAGAATTGGCGGTTTTAGCTGCAGTCAGTGCTGTCAAATCAGGAGATGATTATTGTGTGAGTAATGTTTGTTACCCTATTTATAGAATGGATCCGATGCTGTTGTGAATCTTTTGTAGAGGTTTGGGCATCCAGAAGTTTGCATCCATTTTGGGCTCTCAGAATTGGTTCAATGAAAGTTGTGGCCAACGCTGTGCTACTCACCATCAACATACATGCATGATGGGTTAGGGATCTTTGGTAATTATAGAATCCTCCTTTCTGCATAAGTCCAGAAGAGATGTTTCAAACCCAATGCTGGAGTTGATTACCCAGTTACTTTACACTGATTAAAATAAAGCTCTTCCTATCTTCACACAAGATTCAGCAAATCCAAAAGATATCTTCATCCAGCTGCACGTTCTGGTGCAAGCGCATTAGGTACATATGAAGGGGCTTCATCAGGAATCTTCAGTTATTTGCCTGCTAATGTACAATTAAGAGGATAAAAAGGTGCAGACCAAAATTGACTACTCCTTCTGGTCTGGTGATGGATAGATAAACATGTCACTCAGGGCTCTTGCCCTTCCCCTGGTCCAACATTGCAAATATGAGAAGAGTTATTCACCTAAACAATTGTATCATCCATACCCTAAGCAGAGACAGTGATGATAAACACTGTGTAAGCTAACGATGACAAAAGCAAGTGATGTCATCTCACTTATGACACTCATAGCGGCATAAAACACAAGGCAAATATGTATTAGTCACATTAGTTCAAACTGCGTTTAGACATGAAGAGTGTTATCCACACGCAATAGACACTAGAAAAACATATCATAAATAATGTATCTGCAAAATGTAATGCTGAAATATATGCAGAATATAGCCCATGACATAAAAATGCTGCAGCAAAGGTTGTTCATTCCTTTTAAAATGGATGCCACAGCATGCATTCAAATGAATGCAGGCATCAACGGCTCATGGAAATTCAAATTGCTGAAAACACAGAAATACAGAGTTGTGTAGAGCTCAGACAAATAGTTAGCAACTCAAGCCAAGGTTATTGGGAACAGGGGGAGTCCTGGGCAAAAGACAGGTGCATGAATTTAACAGTATTAAATAGTAGGAAAATATGATTCTAGCGGTGCCATGGCAGAAAGGGAGCCTTAGACAAAAAGTTGGCAGTAAGTTAGAAACTGATAAGGATGAAGTAGCTAATAGAAACATGACAGCAGGCCTCATGTCCTTAGCAAAGGTTTGCTACAGCCTGCATCATCTCAAAGCTGCTTCTAACCAGCTCTAAGTTGCAACACAATTTCCACGATTAATTTGAATTTGGGAACAATACATTTATGCTGAGGAGCAGAAATATGAGGTCATTAGGGAGGAAATAATGACACATTTTTAGGAAGCAGTTTTGTCCAATGGAAGGGGGAACCTGACCAATTACATTTTAAAGTTTATATAAGAACAAAACGCGTGTGTCATAGATTTTCTTTCTATAAATGTATGCTGTATGTAGAAAAACCTTGAGACTTTCTTTTGTCAGCTGTACCATTGTTGATTAAACAAACGCTCCCGGCTAGCTGTGCAGAAGATAAATAATGTCTCTCTTTCTTGCACAGTGTGTGTTTCTATCCAACGATGGCTGGATGCATTGGGTTATAACTGAGAAATTACCCCTATAAATATGGCGCTCAAACGCACTGGAAGGGCATGAAGACCCCAGGGAAGGCGTGGAGTCTGACCTCATTTATCAAATCAGTAACCGGGTGATGTATACTCTCTGTGTCCTGGCAGTGAAGCGCAGACAGCAGATTTTAAGGAAGAGCTGGCACCATAAATCATGGTAAAGTATGCATTGTGCAAGAACCAGAACTGAGGATTGTATGATTGTATTATAATTGTATATATATATTTTAGTATTTGTTTATTATTTGTATCGCACTCCGATCCCTGAGGTAACTGAGCGCTTGAAAACTTGAGCGTTACATACATGGCAAAATATAACAAAAGCAGTTAGTGAGGTCAGACCAATATTTATAGCTAGGTCTGATGTCAAAAGATATTAACAAGTAAGTGTTATAGAGCAACAGGATTTGCTTTAAGAGAAAGAGGGAGATACCTTGTTCCCTAGTCCCAAGAATCCCTCCGTCTCTGGCTCTGGCATTGCAAACATGTATTTTCAATATATCCCTATCTGGGGATATCAGGAAAACCAAGGCCCACTGTTTGTGTGCTTCTCAACATGATGCTTTTGGCAATTGGCAACCCTGGCTTTTTCCTTACCCAGACGAAATGTAGCATACACCTTTGCAGGTTCTCAAGGTTTTTGCCAGGAATTCCTACCAGTAGCAAAAGGCAGGAGGAAAGGAACCTAGGGATTAAGTTTATTTTAAGGGCTGTAACCCTCCCTAGCCAGGATACCTCCTGTTTATGCCAGCAAGCCATGTCTTTCTCTAGCTCCCTAAATAATTGATCCTTAGGCATGTGTGTGGGCTTTGATTGCTAGCTAGGACCCATTTGATATAGTTGGAGCCAAAGCGGAAAGCTACTAGCATCTTAGCTATATAGTTCCAATTCAGCAAGTATAATGCTTTGTGTGCATCTAAGGAGTCTATAGCTAGCTCAACTCCTGTTCTTGAGATGCATTCGACTAGGTCGAGGATACAACGAACATTGTCATGCATGGTGCGCCCTGGGATAAGCCCAGTTTGGTTGGGGTGGACCAATTTCGGCATCACTTTTGCCAAACCGGCTGCCAGTGTTTTGGTGAAAATGTTCCCATCATTGTTTATTAGAGAAATGGGTCTAAAGGAGCTGCAGAGCGCCAGGTCTTTCCCTGGTTACGGAATCATCACAGTTAGGAACTCCTCCATAGAGAGGGTGATACGGCCTGAGGTTAGAGTGTGGGGCTAGGATGTGAGCATAGGTTTTATAAAAATGAGCCTATGATCTCTTGTGACCTCCTCTGTGGAAATAGCAGCCTCTAGAGGAGCCAGTAGTTATTGAGCAGCCTTGATTGGTGGGATTGAGGACAGGTAATCATTCTGTAGTGCCTCCTCAATATAGGTCCAGTTACAACCTCTCTATGGTGGGTTGACATTGCCTGTATTTTATGACTCTTTGAAAGAAATAGCACCCCGTTCTCAGCTCTTAATAGACAGATATTATTGCGGGTTTGCACTTTCCTCAATTTGTAGACCAGAAGCTTGTTCGCTTTGTTGCTGTTCGAGCAATAGAATTTCTTAGTGTATGCTAAAGCTCTGGCTGATTTGTCAGCCAGGTGCATTTCGAGTTGTGATTTGCTTTTTTGAGGTCTTCCCAAGCTTTTCTAGAGTGGGAGGTTTTATGTACATTCTCTAGGTCCCTACTATTCCCCCAGTTTCACCTGTTGTAAGGATCTCAGCCTTCGTTGTTCCGCCACTTTGAACACTAGCTCCCCTCTAATGACAGCCGTCATTGCATCCAGACAATCTACAGGGGGGTTTCTTTTAAGCTGTTTTCTCTAAAATAGGCTTTCAGGGCCTCTGTGATGTTGCCTCTGATCACTGGGTCCCGCAGCGAAAGTCCTGTAGTTTCTAGGACCCAGGGGGTCGGGCCAGAAAGCCGGATGCCCGCATGCGGGCGAGAACCGGGGCATGGTCGGAGATTACCCTAGGCAGTATTGTGACCGCTTCCAGGCATGGGCATAGCTCGCCAGATAGGAGAAGCAAGTCAATCCTCGAGAGGCCCTTGTGGCCGTGGGAGTAAAATAAATAGTCACTAGTAACCGGGTTACGTAGCCTCCAGGAGTCCACTACACCGAATTCCCTTAGAAACTGCACAAAGCCTACTGCTTTAGCGTAGTCTTCCCTGGTTGGCTGTAGAGTTTTATCTTTGTCTGGGTCCAGGACTAGGTTGAAGTCACCCTCGACTACAAGCCTCCCCTCTACGAAGGATGCGATCTCTGGAGCAATAGAATGGAGAAATTGAACTTGTGAGGAGTTCGGGGCATAGATGGAAATGAGTGTGAGGGGCAGTTTGTGTAAGCACCCCTTTACCATAATATAACGTCCCAGTGGGTCACAAAGTGCCTTGATCTTAGTAAACGTGTTCTCCTCACTGAGCAAAATTTCCACCCCCCTCTTCTTTACCCCACCGTGGCAAAGAAACCTTTTTTGAATCGGGGGAATCTGCACTCGTCAGCAGTTAATAGGTGTGTCTCTTGTAAGTAGACTATGGGGGTCATTCTGAGTTGGGCGGTAAGGGATACCGGGCACCGGTAAGGAGACCGGCACCGGTAAACCCTTACCGCCCAATTCCGAGGTCCCTTAGCGGGAGCCGCAAAGAACGTGTGGTCTGACCACACGTCCTTTACGGGTCCCGCTAAGGGACCAGGGTGCTAATAACAGGCCTGCTATTCGAGGGGCTGTTATTAGCGCCTTCCCCATTCCCATTGAGCCCTATGGGGGCTCAATGGGAATGGGGAAGGCTTATGTTTCAGATGACTCTCTCTCTCCATGTTGCTTCTCTGTGATGGACAATTGATTATTCTCTTCCTGCTAACTCTGGACCAGAGACGTTGCTATGGGGGGTGGCTGAGGTGGCTATAGCCCTGAGTCTTTTGGCTGTAGCCCGGATAGAAGCTCGGGGGTTACAACCAAAAAGGCTATCTAACCGCAAGTCCCAACAGTCCCAAAATTAGCATAGCCATAGATCTTTTACAGACATAGCAACACCCCTGCTTTGGACCATGCTCACCCTGGGTCTTTTTGGAGGCGGCGGGCAGCGGGTCTGGCGTCCTGGTCCCCCTCGGTGATGCTTACAGTGTTTAAAAGCTTCTCTGCTTCTATCATTGTTCGGCTCCTCCACTGTTTCCCCTCTAGTGTGAATTGCAGTACTGTCAGGAAATTCCATCGATATGTTATGGACTCATCAGGTTTGGCAGAATGCAGGATGTTAAGTCTTGAAATAATGCTACTGAAGCGTCTCTGAAGGGAAGGCGCAGAGAGTTTCTAGCCTTCCTCATAATTTCATCCTTAAGTTTGAAGAAGTGCACTCTCGCCAAGACGTCATAAGGGAAGGATAGTGGCTGTCTCGGCTGGATGCGATGCACCCTGTCCAATTCCATGGAGGTGACACCGGGGCAAGACAAGATTGAGTGGAAGAGGTCCCGCACAAACTCCTCCAGGTCTGGTTCGTGGACTGAGGGTGGGACTCCCCGTATACGTATGTTATTACGGCAAGAGTGGTTTTCACTATCTTCTTGCTTTATTTCCAAGGATTCACATCTCGCTCCAAGTGCCGCAAGCCTGTCAGATCCCTCGCCTATCTCAAAATGTTGTTTGTATAAGGTTGTTTCCGTGTCCGCTGTAGAGGAAGTCCCAAATAAAGCCTGCACTCCAATCGTCCAGTTTGAAGTACCAGGAACGTTCACACCAAGATATGTGATGTAAGATGAGCAAATAAACCAGCAGAGAGCCGCGCTAGGGCTCTGCCCAGTGCCTATTAGAAGAACAGCACCTATGGACGTACCAGTACCAAGAAAACCATGGAGAGTAAGATATTCATTGAGAAAACCATATCAACAAATGAACCGAAATGAAGATCGTCTGTGTAGAGTCCCTGAAGAAACCAAAAAGGCCTTAATAGAAGATGAATGGTGATGTCACGAGGGACCGTACAGACTCACAGATAGAAGAAATGACAACCAGAGAATGACACAAAGAGACAAAACGCCATGAAGAAGGATATTGAACTGAAAGTGAGAAAACAATGTCAAAATATAAGAAGCTTAAGCTGTAAGCAAGATGAAGATATTCGACCAGTTTACAACTGTAAATATGATTGGAACTGCAAGAAAGCTAAGAAAACTGTGGCTTGCTTTGCTTAGTAGAAGAATAGTCAGGCAAGCGCAACTATACATAATCTACCTCAAACAAAGCACCTTATTGTAAGTATATTTCTACTTTGCACAAGAAGCAGAATCAACCCAGGTTACTAAAGGCCACACGTGAAAAACTTCATATTTGGCAAAAACGAGAAGAGATGGCTGAAATGAAACTCAGCAGAGGCAACTCATGCCAGGAAAGCCAAGGTTGTACCAATAGAAGTGACGAACAGTAGCTACATCTAATTGAAACTAAGAATCCTGCCTCTGAAAGGTCAAGATAAGAAACTGAAGGCAGGTGGTGTGTGAAACAAGAATCAAATACACGAATTGATGGAAGAAGAAGCAAATTCACGGTGTCTGAACCACGTGACCAACCGAGCCGGACGAAAATGAGAGCTCACATCTACGCATGGCACAAGGTCAGGCGAAGATATCAGAACTTTTCCAGACAGAAGATGCAGTCTCGTGGCCAACCACAGGGAAATAATTGACACATGGCTACTAAAGTAATGATTGATGTAGCAATGACTGGAGGAAGGCTGGGTAACTAAGGGGCACCTCGCAGCTGGCCGACCATTCTGAGTGCTGCTAAGCAAAGTGGAAAAGTATGCATGGGGTTGGTGCCAACCCAATGGACCAAATAATCTAGGGTCCTATAGTTAGTGGAACCAATGGGACATCGTACTTTTAGTGACGTCTGCAGTAGTCATTTTCAAAGTAGGGCTTAGATGCCCACCTGACAGTGTTTACCCAATCCGCTCAAACCCCAATACAGATATAGTACCTATATTAAAGTTACCTTTTCCTAACCAATAGAATTGCATGTTAACTTTTGAGTGTTACACGTCAATGATGAGTTTTTAGTATAAATGTTACAATTTTTATGAAGTTCATTGGAGTTGAAGCGAGAAGGAAGATCGCGCCATTTGCTGATATTCATAACTTCCTGTTTTTTGTACTTGTCATTAAATAGACTCCCTTTGCCAAACCGTTTGAGTTGTCCTTATTGATTGGTGTTGGAGTAATACATCTGCATCCCCATCCATCTCACGGGTGCCGCTATCTTGTCTTAAAGTGCTTCTGAGCAAACCCGACTCTATGGGCCGGTCGGGGGTCTCGGTGCACACTGCTATTCTGCTCTCAACCTCGCACTCTCTTTTGTCCAGCCCGGTGATCTTTTGCATTAGGGATTCAGTGCCCTGCTGATATTCCCTGTTCATGGCAGCAAGCAGCTCCTGTAAGTTGGTCTTGGTCACCGATTGTGCTTGCGAGTCCCCCCTGGTATCCGGATCCGCAGCATGGACTATGGCCTCGACACAGTCACCTCTTTTGATTTTGTCTATTGCCCCCGTGGCAAGCAGGGTAGAGATGTCAACCTGCTTGGCAGCTTTACTGGATTTTGTCATGTTGTATTCTCCGGTCCACTCCTTGCCCTCTTGTTGGTCGCTGTGATGGTGTAACCACCGCCATCCTTCCGGAGTATCGCTGATAGGCTATCAATGCCGGGTTGTGCTCTTGCAGGGCCGTGAGCTATGCAGCTCGCCGGGTGGGGACTGTCTCTGTACATTAGTTGTTACAGCTTATGGCCTGTAATCCTGGACGGAACACTCTTAAAAAAAAGGGGGATCTGCGAGAACGCCTATTATGTGGATAAGCGAGGGTGGTGAACTGTAGTCACTCCTCACGTTGTGGCAGTCTAGTGCCTGCAAGATATCCCGCTCCTACTAGGGTGCCGCTTTCACCATCCTGCTGGATTGGCATGGCATCTCTGTGCCCACGGCTTTATCCGCGGAGTGGAACCACCAGCCACTTTCTCCAGACACCTGGGTCACCCCAGCCGGTACCCGGGCTGACAGGCCCTTTAAATTATTGTGGCCAGATAGCAGGGTCCAACCTCAGCCCCCTCCCGGGCCACCCTGCTCTGGTGGGGCAGTGCTGTCACAAGCATAACCGGACCTCTGGCTGTAGTGCATCGCAATCACGCGTAGTCTCAGCACGGATCTCACTGCTGCCGAGGAGGTGCCCCGGGCTATGCTATCACTCCACTGCAACAAGAGCAGGCGCTCAGGGCTCTGCCACCTGGGCAGACTGCCACCTCAGCTCCTAGTCTCCAGGGGGTCTGGTCGCATGAAAGCAGGTGTCCCTCTTCTCCTGCGACCCTAATGAGCTGTTATTGCCGCTCCACGCCTCCATTTTGAGCCGGTGACACAATGGCAGATGTCCACATGGCTATCTTCATAATTGCACTAATTTTTTTAGGATGAAGCAAAATATTGTATATAGTAGCAAAGTGATTTTAGACTGACATTATCAGTGGCCAGAGTATGAGAATGATTGTGGTGACATATTTTGAAAAGAATGTATTATTAAAACAGAGCTTTAAGTGAGAAGGGGCTCAGTACCACCCTCATTCAAACAGTGCCTCAGATCCAGGACTCAGTGAACTGACTTACCTTCTTAAGTTTTCTTTTAAAAGAGATTTATGAGTAATAATGATGTTTTTTTTATTAGGGGTGTCCTCTTTAGGTTGAAGTAACAACACCAGTTAAAGGAATTTGAGATTGGATGTTTATTTTTTAAAAGAAGAAAGGGATTTGATTTGTGTTATATGTTATGTTGATGTGGTGCCCTTGGGGCGCCTTTGAATGATAATTATATATGATTAACCATATTTTGAGCAAATTTTTTCACACTAGAATTTGTCCCCTTTCATTACACATATATGGATCAGATTAGCCCCATTAGATCATTTTTAAAATTACACAGGGCACTTCCCCTTTTAAGGTTTTATTAGCTAGTTTAGGCCCTGATTACAGACATTATATTAGCACACATTAGAGCTTCACACCCCTAGTTATTATCCCATTTAAACATTGTAGGTACCCTTATTAGCAATCGATCTAGGTTAGGAGCTGCAGAAAGTGATGGAATAAAACTGAAGGGCAGCGATAGCTCTTGGAAGAAAACACAAATAGATTAGTTTGACAAACACACAGGCTTGTTTAATGTAAGTTTGTTTAGCAGTTAAAGATTGAAAACAGAAACAAGGAAGATTGGGGACAAGTATTGAGCATGTTGTGGATCAGTAGTAAATATGATGATTGGTTTATTAGAAGGAGTGAAGAGAAGGAAATGTGGAAAGAGAGGGCATCATGCACAAGATTTGGAAAAACACATGGATATAACGTTATGGTTTTGTCACGTTATGGCCGCAAAGAGGGGGGAGTAACACACACATACTGAACCTATATATCCCACCACAACCGTAGACAATATTCCCACAATGCAAGCATTGCACAAATTTAAGCAACATAAACCCCATGTCCTGCTAGCACAAACATAAGGGAACATAGAGAGCATGTCAAATATGTAGTATTTTAGGAGTATTTTGAAAAGTATGGGGGAGGGATTACAAGAAATAAAATGACATATCAATCTGAATGATTATAAATACACACCATCTCCGGGATTTGCCGAGGGTTTTGCAGGAAGACATTGTACTAATTATAAATTCACTTACCAATTCCCATGCACCTGGTACCGATACTAATGTGGTCTTTAAGGAGAACCTCCAATTTTGGGCATTTGTTTATTTATTTATTTTATTTAAACAATTTTTATTATTTTTTAACAACAATACAACCAAACTTGCAGTACAGTTAACATTATTACAATATATTCCTTCAATAATATATACCGCTCCCTCTACCCACCCCCCTCCCGAGCCTATTCCACACCTTCTGTTCCTGCGCCTTGCAGGCGGAGTCCTCCATCCGAATTCTCTACTGAGTCGCAATCACGCGACCCATCATGTGTAGGCCCAAATATCGTAGCTACTAGATGTTTCCAAGCTACCAAGGTTTCTGCTTCCTCCTCCTCACCCGAGTTACTTGTCTCCTGCCAGACTGCAGTTTCAGCTTCTGACCACTTTTGCAGATCTTTCCACCACACTTCTACTATCGGACCATGGAATGCCTTCCAGTTCATAGCAAGTATATACGCCAGGACTTTAAGTTTACTGACGTGCTTCAATTTACGTGGTCTCGGGAACCCTCCAATCAGGCACGCCCACGCCGATTCTATCGTTGACTTAACCCCTTTTGTGTTCAGCCTATCCACCACTCCCCTCCAGAAAGTTTCAATCACTGGGCACGCCCACAACATGTGCACCTTCCCAGCATTATTCTCGTTACATTTAGGGCATGCTTGCTGCCCTGCATTCGCAAATTTAGCTATTTTTGGGGGCGTCATGTAAGCTCTGTGGGTGATATACAACTGTATCTGCTCGAACCTGGCATTTCTTGACACCTTCTTGTGATATCTGAGAGCTCTCTCCCACATCCCATCAGTCATAAGGGTGCCCACCTCTTCTTCCCATTCCTGTCATAATCGCATTGGTTCTTTCCCCACTTTGGACATAACCATCTCATATAGTCTGGATATCTCATGTCCTCCCTCTGCTATGTCATATATAACCTCTAGGGTGGCATCCAGTTGGCCTTCCAGTATTATCTCTGGCCACGTTTCTGTAACCCGCTGCACCACCATGTGGTATGTAATATACTGTCCCTTGTGTAGTCCGGTTTCCACTACCTAAGTCTCAAAATCTGATATCTTCCCATCTTGCCATACATCGCCCAGCGTTGCTATCCGAACTGGTTCCCAGTGCATCCTGATCGTTTTCATTAGTTCGGCGTTTGTTTCCCTCCAGTGCCACAAGTGGCACCTGTGGGGAGCATGGGTAGGGCTCTCCATTACCCGACAGGCCCTGTGCCATATGTCTCATCCCAGCAACATCATTTTCGGGCACTCTTTCATATTCTCTCTGGGCTGCCACATCATTTCTTGTAGAAAAAATGGAGCGCATTCTGATCTAAATAGAATAGATTCCGAGGTCGATTCTTCCGATAACCATTTCGCTACATATTCCAATTGACTCGCTAAGTAATAGGCCTCGTAGTTTGGCAGTTTTATCCCTCCTTTCTCATGCGTATTTTGTAGCGTCCAGAGGGCTATTCTATTTCTAGTCCCACTCCATAGGAAATCTCTACATATGCTATGTAATCGGGCAAAGAATCATTTTGGGATCAGGTGCGGTATATTACTAAAGTAATGCATCAATCTCGGCAAGACCACCATTTTTAACATTGCCCCTCTTCCCATCGTCGCCAAAGGAAGCTTCGCCCAAAACTTCATGCTACTCTCGATACCCTTGACCGCCCTCTCTGTGTTTTGCAGGTGCTCTGCCTCCACCGTATGGTAGATGTCTATTCCAAGGTACCTAAACGTGTCCACCTCCCACGGTATTGGCAATACCGGCAAGTGCTCTAGCGGGGTCCCCTTATATCTACCCAGCGGGAACACGCATGACTTTTTAGGATTTACTGCTATGCCGGACAGAAACGCAAATTGTTCCATCACCTCCAGCACATATTGGAGGTTTTCTTCCGGGTATTTCAAGTACAACAGTATGTCGTCTGCATAAAGGGAAATTAAATGTGGCTATGCTTTAATGGTGATACCTATCACATTATACTGTTTTCTTAGGTATATTGCTAGTGGCTCTAGGGCTAAAATATATAAGGGACCATGGGCAACCCTGTCTAGTGCCACTGCTAAGCTGCCACCTCTCCAAGATTATCACTCCTGTTTTCACCCTGGCTAGAGGCGCGCTATCTAACAATTGGACCCATCTAAGGTACCCCGGCCCTATCCCATAGCTGGTCAAGGCAGCCATCATCCAGGGCCATTTTACTGAATCAAATGCTTTTATTGCATCCAGTAATACGATTGCCATCTCCCCCTCTTCTTCATTTGCATACTCAATGACTCGATGGTGCCGCCTATGGTTATTCGTAATATTTCTGCCTGGGACGTACACGGTCTGATCAGTGTCTATGAGTTTGGTGATAATTCTTCTCATCCTATTTGCTAGAACCGCTGTGAGTATTTTGCTGTCCTGATTTAGTATTGACAGTGGTCTATATGATCCACAATCCTTGGCCAGCTTATTAGGTTTCGGGAGTGGTATAATTATCGCCTCTCGCAGGGACTCTGGGAGCCCACCCATTGTCATACGCTTCGTTTAGCATTGCCAACAGCAGGGGAAGCACCTCGTCTTTATAGTTTTTATAAAATTTGCTTGGTAGTCCATCGGCTCCAGGGGTCTTGTTTGTGGGTAGCTGCACCACTACCTCCTCCAATTCTTCCAGGGTGATCGGGGTGTCTAGCTCTTCTCGTTCTTCCAAACTAATCTGTGGCAGACCTATGTCTTCTAGCGTTGCATTTATTCTCTCATGATCACTCCCCCCTTGATCGTCATATAGGGTCCGGTAGTATTCTACAAATTCTTGATTAACCGCTTCTTGGGTGTCCGCCGTACTCCCATCATCTCTCGCAATTGTCCTGATTGTGGGTCTGGGGGTTTAATTTGTATAGAGCCATGCCAACATTCTTCCTGGTTTGTCCCCTCCTGCATGTAATCTCTCTACGTACTTCCTATAATTCAGATTACATAGTCTCTCCCAGCATCCCACACATTTTTTATGCAGCCCCAGTGTCTCTACATGCTCTTCCTCAGTGGTACCACCCCTTCCCAGCGCTTTCTCTAACTCGTCTTCAGCCTCTTGTAATTCAGCCACTATCCCCTCTTTCAGCCCTTTGGATTTCGCTATGGCCATTCCCCTTACTACTACTTTAAAGGCCTCCCACAGCACACCAGCGGATTCCACACTACCAGTCTTAATTTCAAAGTAGCTTATTATGTCGTCTTGCAGGCTTTCTCTAAATATAGTATCTCTCAGCGACTCAGCATGGAGGCGCCAAGTCGGTATCCTTGTTCTCGGGGGCTGATGTTGCCGTTCCAGTATCAACGATGAGTGGTCCGATAGGACCCTCACTTTGTATTCTGAAAGTGTTACCTCCGACATTAGTTCATGCGTGAAAAACATGTAATCCAGCAAAGTGTGCAAATTTTGTGGGGCTGAGTAATGGGAGTATTGTCTTTCTCCATGCATCTTCAAACCCCAGGTCCGTTAGCAGTTTCTGCAGCGCTCTGGCCGCCGGGGCAGGTCTATCTATTTTATTATCCAATCTATCGATTCTCAGATTCAGCGCGCAATTAAAATCTCCTCCCCAGACCACCGCCTCCCGAGGCACCTACCCATCTTACTATACAGAGCCCTAAAATATGCTGCTGTATCTTGGTTCGGGGCATATGTATTAATAATACTTATTTCTCTATTTTCTATCAACCCTCTTATCATTACCATCCTTCTGTCCTATGCCACCGTGGATTGTAGCAATTGGAAAGGGACATGCGGCGCCACCCATGTGATCACACCTCTGGCATAGGCCGAATATGTGGCGCCTACCACGGTTCCCCTCCATTTTTCTCTTTTATCACCTCTAACTTATCGTGCGTGAGGTGTGTTTCCTGGATCAGAGTTATATATATTTTCTTCTCTGCGCAGGTACATCATAACCTTGTTCCTCTTCAGGTAACTATTGAGCCCTCTTACGTTCCACGTAGCAATTCTGAGTTCTCCCATTATTTATCAATCTGTCTCTCATCCACCTACCGGTGCAGATTCTATTCAAAGCGTTTATTCTCACGTGTAGACTCATATAGGCTCGGTCCCCAACTCCAAACAACACATTCAACTCCCCAACACCCACCCTACCCTCCCTTTTCCCATCCCCTTCCTCAACTTGCCCATAGACAATATCTACCCCTCCACTACTTCCAACCCCTCCCAACTGTTGGCCAGCTCCATCCTTGGATCTCAGGTAGCCCCGCATCTAGTCCTTAACCCGACAACACGCGCGCTCGGGGCACAGCGGGGTGATTCAGCCCTAGTGGCTTTTCTCCTCACTCTATTTACCGGGGGGTAGGTCACGTCCTGTTAGTGCCTTCTGCATTAGTAATCACATTGGAATATCAATATCAATATTTGACAGTGCCATCTACATTCCAGTCCAGTATGTCCAGCATCACTCATCTTGAGCAATCAATGTCATGACCCTAGGTAGCCCCCATTATAGCTCTTTCGCGGCAACTCATAGCATTGCCACACATCACTTATCTTGTGCCTCTCGTCTCTGATCCTCTTCAATGTCCATGCATCCTTGGGCGTCCAGCCAGTTTGTCGCTTCCTCTGGGGTGTCGAAGAAATATGTTTTGCTCCTGTATATTATCTTGAGTCTTGCAGGATATAGAAGCATGTATTTAAGGCCAGCCGTGCGTAGTCTCCTCTTCACGGCTACAAATCCGGAGCATTGCCTTTGTACTTGCATGGTATAGTTGGGGTATGCAGTTATGGTGGCTGCTGCTCTTTTTATCGTCCCTCCTTTCCTGAAGAACTCCAGGATCTTCTCACGGTCTCTATAGTTAAGGATTTTCGCTATGATCGCTCGAGGCGGGGTCCCTGGTTGCAGCCTCCGCATCAGGGCTCTATGTGCTCGTTCAATTGAGAATCCTTGAGAAAGCTTGCCGGCTCCAATCTCCTGCATAATCATGCTCTCCATGTAGTCCGTTGGATCTTGGCCTTCCTCTCCTGGAAGGCCCACCACACGTATGTTATTACGTCTCGCTTTTCCTTCGGCTTCCTCTGCTCGGTTCTCTAAGTTCGATACTTGCTGCTTTAGTACGTGGACCTCTTTAGCATTGCTGGTGCTGGTTCCTGTGTTGGTTTTCACCGCACTTTCCAGACTGGTCGTCCTCTCCGCTAGCACCCTCATGTCTTGCCGCAATAGATTGACCTCTAAGCCCACTGCGTCTATTTTAGTCTCCAGCGCCACTTTCAAGTCTGCCATTGCTGCCAAGTTTTCAGTTCTGTGATGGCAGCCAGAATCGCCTCGTCATCTCTCAAGGGGGCAACTTCCGCTGACCCGCCGGTGGGGGTCTGTGCTGGGGTGGTCGGGGTCTTAGCGAATATATCTATCGTTGATTGTTTAGCCTTCGCTTTACCTCCTCTCACTGACATTATCCCACTCTTGATTGAGTAATTGCAAGTCGCAACCACCTGGGCCTTACCCTGGAACCAAAGTCAGTACTGCTTTATGTGGTGTGTTGACTAGAGTTGGTCTCTGCCCATCCGATGTCCGCGGGCACTGATATGTCTGTGGGGATTGTGCACGATGCGTGCGCACTTGCTCCTCCGTCACATACAGCACCTTTCACCAGCAGTGTTCGTGTGTCTGGCCTCCTCACCCCGGCATGCGTTATGTTTATTTTCGGTCTATAGATACCGACCTTCGGGTGGGAGCGGGCGCCATCTTGTTTGAATCTCCACTGTTTTCCGCTCTTTCACTTCACGGCGATACTGTGATACACGTAGGCCGCAATGTACGATCCTTGTTACAGCCGTTCACTTGCATCCAGGTCCTCTCCAATGTTTCAGATCCGCTATTATTGGCGAGCGACGCCATTCCGCGATGTGCCAATGCAGCTGTCCTAAGGCTCACCCCTTTGTTCTCTCGTGGGCGCCATTTTGTAACTCTCGTCGACCGAAGCTCGTTATCTTCCTTAGCTCACAATACAGCACTTCGTACACAGGTAGCGCCTGCTCCACGACCTCCATATGCCTCTCATATTCATGTATTCATAGTTCCAATAAGGTAGCACTCCGCAGGCTCAAAGCATGTTTTTTTGGTCGGATCAGCGTCGGATCAGCAGGAGCTCATAGGGATCAGGTCCTAGCCCGTGGCCATGTAGCCACGCCCCCCCCCAATTTTGGGCATGTGTTCTTAAGAAATGGTATAAGAAGATATTGGATGAGGTTACTATCCCTGTCAGTTGTAGACGATCGATTCTGATACTGGTTCATAAGAGGGGTGACAGAACTGATCCTTTCAACTTTCACTTACTGCCAATGTTAGATGCATGTCAAAAGATTTTTGCTAATATTTTATTGCAAAAACATGCAAAATCGGCATCGGATGCCTGCTTGTTATCTTCATTGCCAAACGAGCTTCCAAAAGGGATATAGCACCATGCACAATATCTGTGCTATTGCGTCATGCATTCGGACGCCCAAGGATAGGCTCTATTTACGTTTAATCGATGTCAGTAAAGCCTTTGCTTCGGTGTCTCGTCTGTTGCTCTGGTCAAAATTGCATCAATGGGGTATTGATCTGTCATTATTGTATTTTATCAGTGGTTAGGATGAACCAGGAGGGTGCCATATCATCAGAAGTTTATGTAAATATTGGTGTAAAACATGGATGAGTCCTTGTGCCGTTACTATATAATTTATATGTGAGTGACTTGAACGTAGCGATTCAATCAGTCCGCAATTTTCTGCCTCAAATAGGAATGTTGGCGCTGCCCTGGCTGTTTTATGCAGATGATACTATCCTGTTGGATTGCACGCCAATTGTGCTGCAACAATCAATGAATGCTCTAGCTACGTATGCGCGTAATAATAATTTAAACGTCAATTTGCAAAAAAACAAACATTTTTTTTATTGGACCACGACCCAAGAAAGCTGTGTTTGTGTGGTCAATGAACGGGTTACCGTTGGAAGTTTTTGATCAATATTTCTATTTGGGGTTCTCTGTATTTGATTCCACCATGCCTGAATTTTATAATCATTATATACGGTCTAAGATATTGAAGAAATGGTTTCTTTAAAAAAAATGTATTCGTTTTAAGGGAGGGAACAGTATAGAAGGACAAATCAATTTATATTGGATTAGCATTGTGACAGGGATATTATATGGCCTGGCCACCCTCCCTAAATCTTTGATGGGATCGGTGGACGAATTAGAAGGTAAGATACAGAGATCTTTTTGAGGGTTACGCAGTCGGTGACGGTGGAGGCACTATGGTGTGAACTTGGTGTCCAATCAATAAAATCTTGTTGGTTAATACAATGAAGCAATCTATATATCACAAATGTACTTGCAGCAAATGAATCTAATATGTTGTTTAGCCATTTAGTGATGTCTAATGCACAATGTTGTCGAAATGAATTTCTATTAGAACTTCATAAAACCACAGTGGCACATCTTACTCATCTAAATATTTCTTTGGATGATTTGATCATTTTTCCCAACTGGCCTGTTATTTTGAAAAAGAAAACCAGAAATCTTGACCAATGTAATAACGTAGACCGACTGGCCAACATGACCGTATATGCTGAATACAGCATGCAGGGGTTTTGTAAAGATACACCATGTTCCTATTTAACTAAATTATACTCTGCGTCAATTTGAATATTCATTATTTATCTATGCCCGAGTATTTTACCGACTTTCGAGCACACTGGTAGATGGAAGAAACTGCGCAGAGACAAGAGAATATGCCGACTTTGTAACCAGGCAGTGGAATCGGCTTGCCATATATTGGCACAATGCCCAGTAATGCACATTTATTATTCAAAGGGTTATTCCAATTTTATTGCAACTCAGTCCAGGAGAGAGGACAACCAGTTTTGGAGCACCATTTTTGGGGGATAAATCTGAGGTAATAATGGCTGCTGCTTTTTATATATGGGGTAGCCTTGGTTTTAATCAATGATCAATGATCATTAGCTTTTCATAATTCTTTTTCTTGTAATGATTTCTTTGTGAAAGAAGATAATTATTGATTGACTGGTTATGAGATTTTAAAATATTATTATTGGTAAAAGTTGTGATTTTATGATTGTTTTTAATCAACAATGTATAAGGTTTGTCTTAACCAATAAACACAATTAAACATTCTTTTTTTTAAATGACAACAGTAACATGCAACTGTCAAGGCCAGGAATAAGGAACTGTGAGGAGAAACACAATGAGAGAATTCCTTCCAGCCCATGGACCGACGTAAGTAACAAGAGTAAGTAACAAGAACATTATGTTATATATATGTATAAGTAATAATATTGATTTATGTTATAGATGACAACATTGGCATTTTTTGAAGCACAAGAAGAATGTATATATGGCCTTAGTTGAGTAGAGTGTAGCAACACAATTGGAAGGAACATCAATTACTAGTGAATGAAAGAGGGGGATGGACAGAGAAAGAAAAGGTAGGTATCTGAGTACACAGGGAGTGTGGGGATGTCCTCATTCATTATTATTAGAGGAAAGGGGGCACATGTGAGTGCAAGTGAAAGGAAGTGAGGAATACAGTGGTTTCAACTTGATAGCATTTCTTCCAAGTAGAGTATAGAAGGTGTAGGTAACGTATAGTATATATATGAGTATGGCCATATTCATTGAAGAAGGTAAAGGAGACCCCTGGATGAAAGAAGGTGGAGTAACCGTTTTATGATTATGGCAACATAAAGTATTGAATATGTATACAAGTTTAATGACTAAAAAAACTATATTAGATATGTGTTATGTTTTAGTAAAGGAGCAGGGAAATATTGTATTGAGAAACAAATGAACTGATGGGCAAACATTTTATTTACATGTGTCACACTTGCCTGCACTTATATAGAACACACGCTTGTTTTCAGCATCAAGGGTAGGCGTATTAGGGTAGGAAGGGCAACAAAAAGTGTTAATTATATCTTGCCAGGATAAACACAGCAAATAAAGAAGAGTATGCGGTCTGGTCACATCAGAAGAAGGACTATAAAATGAAAAGTACAGAGAAGATTTGCACCAAAAAAATGAACGCTAAAAGCAAGCCCACCATCACGTTTACACAAAAAAGAAAGATAAAGAACTGTGCGCTAAAGCCACCATTCCAAGAATACAAGGACACACTTTATCTGGCCATGGACAAACAGATATGACACCAGCACCATCACATCAAGGAAATACACAGCGACAAGACCAATGCCCTACATGCAAAAACAGTAGAAGAGAAGACTTACTAAAAGGAGAGTACAATCTAATTAGTTGGTATACTATGACTTTTGCCTCCTTTTGGTTCTACAGGAAGTGAATAACATTTATCTATTGATGCGCCAAGAAGAAAGAAAAGGAACAGCGGAAGAAAAAAAGAAGATGGTTCCTTTTTTATTGTTGTTTCTGTCTTGTTGTATGTTTTTTAATGTTTTTATTTTGTGGTTACAAATGAAAGGGGATTGTTTATTCCCAGTAGTATTAGTGATGCAACAGTTCACAATGAGATGTAGCAAAAGATAGAGGAGAAGAGAGATTTTTCCTTTTCCAATTAAGAGAAGCATTTGGAGATGACTTGTGAGCTCAGCACAGCTTTGAGAAGGACAAAGTGGGATGTAATGTGTGTGCTTTCTGGTCCCAGGTCACAGGCACACCCAGTAACAAGCATAGATGAACAAAGTTGATAGTAAAATAGGCAAAAGAGGAGGAGGATCAGTCACTCAATTAAATTAAAGAAGAAGAAAGTGTTTAGGAGGATGTAATATTTCAAAGAAACAGAATCATTGAAGTAGTAATGTTAGGTTCTAGGAGAGAGTGATGATAATAAAATGCACTTATTGTTCTAGAAACTCACCCAGTCTTTTATATTACAGATGGACAGAGAATACCTGCACTTCAAGTGACTTAAGCACCCATTCTTTCAAGCAGGTATGAAGGCCCTAACTGTCATAAAAAGGGCTTAGGCGACCCAGCCAGATGAACTGTTGCCACTAAACTGAAAGAAACAACAACAATCCTCTTATCTATGCCCCCACCCTTGTGTCCCCAATTGCAACACTGTGCACATGAATGATTATCCTGCTTAAGAAAATAAAACGTTTTAAAGCATGGCCCTTATATGAACTAAGGTTCTCCTGAACTTGCAGCCAAAGAAATAATGGACTGATGAAAGGTCCTTGAACTCGATAAGGAGAAGAACAAAGAACCAGATAGAAGATGAGCAGACAGAAGATGAGCCAGTTGTTTGCCAGGCAGTTAAATAAAAACAACTGGCAAATGGGACAGAAACAAGGAAACATTGTGGTGTGGAGAAGGAAAATGTGTGTGTATGCATTTCTAATGAACTACTAAGAGAAGAAGAAAGAGGTATGAAAGTAAAAAAATGGGCTGGTGGCTCCCCTCAAAGAGAATATAAATGTCATTTAACAATATGTCCAGATTCTCATAGTGGCAGGGTCACTCATTGTGCATGCTAATAGATACATATATGCACATAAATAATAAAAGAGGGCAAAATAGACCACACCTTTGACAAAAAAGATACATAAATAAGACGGGTACAACATGGTTGAAGACACTATTGGTCTTTTCGGAGTATTTTCCATGACACCCCCCATATTATGATATGATATGATATGGCATTTGTAACGCAGAGCACTAAGTTTAGCGGGGTGACTGCGATAGGGATACACAAATATACCTCATGCGCACAGGGTAGACAATGAGAGTATGGTCGATATCATGACCATATGGGGGGTATAAAGAGGTGCAGACCAAAAATGACTACCCCACTGCCTATGGTGATGGATAGATAAACATGTTACTCAGTTCTCTTGCCGTTCCCCCGGTCCAACATCGCAAATATGAAAAGAGTTATTTACTTAAACAATTGTATCATCCATTCCCTAAACAGAGACAGTGAGGATAACACTGTGTGAGCCAGGGATGACAAATGCAAGTGATGTCATTTCATTTATGACACTCACAGCTGCATAAAATTCAAGGCAAATTTGTATTTGTCAACAAGTTACACAGACATTAGATGTGAAGAATGGTACCCACACTCAATAGACACTAGCAAAACATATCATAAATAATGTATCTGCAAAATATAATGCTGAAATATGTGCAGAATATAGCCCATGACATAAAAATGCTACAGCAAAAGGTGTCCATTCCTTTTAAAACGGATGCCAAAGCATGCATTAAAATGAATACAGGCCTCGAAGGCTCGTGGAAATTTAAGCTGAAACACAGAAGTACAGAGTTGTGTAGAGCTCAAAAAAATAGTTAGCAACTCAATCCAAAGTTATTGGGTACAGGGAGAGGCCTGGGTAAAAGACAGGTGCATACATTTAGCAGTATTAAATGGTAGGAAAATACGATTATAGCTGAACAATGTCAGGAAGGGAGCCTTGGATTAAAAGTTGGCAGTAAATTAGAAAAAGTTAAGGACGAAGTAGCCAATGGAAACACGACAGCAGGCCTCATGTCCTTGGCAGAGTTTTGCTACAATCTCCATCATCTCAAAGCTGCTTCTAACCAGCTCTAAGTTGCCACACAATTTCCATGATTCATTTGAAATTGGGAACATCAAGTTTATGCTGATCAGCAGAAATATGAGGTAATTGGGGGAGGAAATAATAATGCATTTTTGGAAGCATTTATGTCTAATGAAAAAGGACAATGCATTTTCCTAATAGAAACCTGACCAATTACATTTTAGAGTTCATATATGAACAGAACTGGAGTGTCATAGATGTTCGATCTATAAACGTTTGCTGGATGTAGAAAAACCTTGAGACTTTCTTTTGTCAGCTGTACCATAGTTGGTTAAACTAGCGCTGCCGGCTAGCTGTGGGGAAGGTAATGTCTCTCTTTCTTGCACAGTGTGTGTTTCTATCCAACGATGGCTGGATGCGTTGGGTTATATCTGAGAAGGGACCCCTATACAAGGATTAAAGACTTCACCACTCATGGTGAGTTCTTACACTTAAGTCGTAACTCAAGAGAATTATTGGTAAGTAAGGGAACTTCCCGAGCGAAACAGGGAACATTCTAACTGTGGATTGATGATTTGCTGAGGCGAATTTCTGCAAGATATTTGCAATCTGTTACATGGGCTGAGCTGTCGGATTCCGAGAAGTGCACTATTTTCTATTTCTTGGATCCCCTATTATTAATTGTTCATCAGTCCTCATCAGACATTTGCAATATATCACTGCTGCACATGTATTCTGCGGTAGGTGTTTTTTGCTGATTGCTTGTCACTTGTATATGGAAAGCTGATTTTTGTATACTATTCTTGCATTGGAAAATCCCCACCAATTGAGCATTATGATGAGGATGAATGTACAAGGGGGACATTTTTAAATGACTTGCCTGGTCATTCCCATTAAGCCCAGTCCAGTTCACCTCGTCACCGTCCTGCATTCTTCTTCTCTTGCCCCACTATGTTTTGTGCAACAAACAACCTTTATGGTTTTTATAATTACAGGTAGATTGATTGGCAGAGGCTAACATTCTGTATAGAAAAGCAAATGCTGAAAAGAAGGCCACACAGGCAGTGCCCCTCAATAAATCAGGACTATCACAGTGATGAGCTGGATTATGCTTTATGGGAATTACGAGTTAAGTAACCATTAGGAATTCACCCAGAAACTGTTACTCTGTACATGCCATTGCTGATGGGAATTAACCTCATACACGCCAGTGTTGACCCTGCTCCTACGTTAGTCATTCCAGGGAGCAGAAAATATACTTTCACCGTGACCATCCCACAAATCCCTGCAGCTTTTCATTTAGAAGATACCGATAATACCAGAATGAAGGCAGAAGAAGCAAGTGTGGCCATGCATATTGTCAACAAGTAACGCCCACATTAACTCAGAGATCCCAGGCAGAGATAATAATGGACACTTCTCTGTCAACATTTGCATACTCAGATCGTTCCTTTTTTTAACTTACCTGGAGAGAAATCCCGACAATGAAATGCCTCATTCTTCCTGTACAGTTCTACAGTTTCAACATACCATGCGTGAGCAAATGACTCAGTCTTGTTTTTTTGTGGAAATGTAATTCTAAATTGAACATGGGAACGGAAAAACTGCAATTCTCAGAATTCCAAGAAAAAACACTGGGTGGTATGCCTAACTTTGGGACAAATTGTCTGCACTTTCTTGTGCTCGGCTCAAGAAGCTCCCAGGGGGCCCATCATCAACAGGTGCCAGAGAAGAAAGACCCGCCTTATCTGCAGCAAGGGCAAGCGGTGAGACCCAGGTGGATGGAACAGAGAGATGATCAATAGGCCACAGAGTGGGCGGGAGGGAGCGGATACTTTGCCCAATCAGAGAGAGGCACCCTGGCTTGGAGGCCAAAAGTGTCTAAGTGGCAACAGTGTGCACTGCTCTTCCTGACCCGACCAGGCAGTGCCTCCTTCTCACACTGGAGAAACAGGATTAGAGATAGACACCAGTGAGTCCCATAAAAGGCGTTGAAGGGGTCAATGCAAACCAAATCATGAAAAGGCAACAACAAAGCAGTATTCTTGTTCATAGCCACAGAGAGAGAACTGCTTGATCGATGTAGTGGCTATCTTGCAATGGTGTCAGAAACACGAGCAGACACTTGTGGTATGAAAACAGAGGTGAATGAGAGGTAACATCATACACACCCTGCCCTTTACTTGGAGTGACTGATTACATTCCTGCAGCACAAGAATAGATACTGAACCTCCCTCTCAGGCACCCAGTACCGCAGAAGGGTCAGAGCCTCTCCACAGACTACGTATCATTTTCAAAACAGGATTCATTCATCAGAACACAGAGAGTGCAAGAGCAGCAATTTTTGCACTGATCCTGACATTATGCCTACACTCTGGCCGCAAACAAATATAACTGCACCACTACACTTAGCAACACAGACACTATCACTTGGTTGTCTTGTTGTTGCATGATAATGTAACATTTTCGATAAAATTATATTAAAAAACAATGGCCTGGATCACTTTCTCAGCTGTGGCATAGTGAAACTTGCAAACTCTGGTTTTTGGTGTATATGTTACAAACATGACCGATTTTCATGCCTCGAGAACGATGTTGACCTGCCAGTTTACACAGTGCGGCTCATTTTGGAAGATCCACAGATCATTAAAAATGTTAAGACAAGTTTACATGTGTTATGCAGAGGCGCAGCCGGGTGGGCAGAGGGGGAGCCACCCCCTTCATCCCCACTGGTGCCCAGTGTGCCCCGAGCCGCCCACTTGTGCCCTTTTAGCTGTCCACCCGGGACCAAAACTGCCCGTGCTACTGGTGTTCTGCCAGTGTTAACACGGTCTTTAAGCATTTGTGAGATTTAGTTTTCGTTTTTATGGCTGCAGTGCACTCATTCAAAAAACCTTGTCTGTTTTGCTTCCCTGATCAACCTTAAAACAACAGATGGTTTAACATCTGTGTCTGTTTCCATGCTGCTGCTAAACCAATGGATTCCTTATGGAATCTGCCTGACCTTTTAGACCTTATAAAAGCAGGCAGATTTAATTGGAATCCATTGCAAAGGCCTCCCTCAATCGTTGATTGAGGAAGCATTGGGGCTTATTTTGTTAAAAATTTTAATTGTATGCAGGAGACCACTAGCATTAGCACATACGTGCTGTTGGGTTCTCTTATGTGCGATTCCCCCGCATTTACATAATGGATTGCAAAGGAAACAAGTATGAATTGGCGAAATCACATACTCTTTCATTTTACTCGCCATTTTGTTGGAAATGTAAATGCTGCCTGTTAATTGTGCATTGTAGATGACATTCACATTGGATTCCCAAGGAATCTTCCTGCTTTTGGAAAGTAATAAATGTAGCTCATTTTACAACTGCATCAGAGTCGCATGCAGGCATAAAACTAGGTGCTGTTTGAGGCAGAGCGGGAATGAGGCGGAGGAAATGTATTTCGACGCCCATCTGACACAGAAAAAAACCTAAATGTGTAGACTTGTGTATGCCTTTTATGTCCCTTTTTTATACTTATGTTATCACACTCAACATTAGAAATTGAGGCGCATGTATACTTCTTCAAACACGTACATGGTGATTTTGTAAAAAGTGATCTTTGCAGGAAGGGGACCACCAACATTAGCACTTAACGTGCTGTTGCATCCAAAGTTGCCTTTATTCTTTGCTTTTACTTTCTGTTTTGTAAAGAATGGAAATGCCGCCTGCAAATTACTCTCTGCAGATGCTCTTCAGAATGGGTTCCTATGGAATCCGCCTGCTTTTAGCTAGAACTAAAAACAGGCAGGTTCCATAGGAATACAAATCTCAAGTTAAATGTTAAATGTTAAATGTTAAAGGTATTTGTACCGCGCACCGTCACCAACGGAATTGGTCCCCAGGCGCTCAGGCGGATCTGTAAACGATAAAGGTGGGATGGGTTAGTAAGGTGAAGAAGGGAGTAGGATAGTGAGAGGAGTGGTGTTCTGTTGGCAGCTTCAACTCGGTATACACCGAGTGCTGAGCTTTGGTGCGGGTATCAGTTCCGAGTCAGTCCGCGTGTGCTGTTGTTCCTGGATTATGTGTTGTTGCAGTGTTGTGAAGTGCGTGCGGCTTGTTGTGCAAGAGATGGTTGTGTGAGTTTTTTGAGTAAGATAAGTATGCAGAGTTTGAGCTTATATTGGTTAGTGGGTTACCTGACCTTTACCATGCTAACATTCACAGTTCTGTCTGAGTGTGGCACTTGCCGGCCCTCACATTCCCATCCAGATGCGGCGCAGGCCAACGCTCAGGACTCCATCCAGGTGTGGTCATGCCAACACTCACACTCCCACCCAGATGTGGCGCAGGCTAGTGTCTGGAGACCCGTCCAGGTGTGGGCATGCTAATATTCACAACTCCATCTGAGCGCCACGTAGGCTGGTGTTCACAACTCTAGGTGTGGCCCATGTTAGCATTCACGTTTTTCTACGTGTGGGCATGTTGTCCTTCAATCGATCCTATCCAGATGCGACGCAGGCCAGCGTCTATCTAGATGCGTCTGCCGGTCTGGATATGTTCGTCCGGTACGTGCGAGTCGGAGAGTAAATTGGGCTTTCGTGTGGGTTTAGGTATGTGGTCAGTCTCTGCAGCCTTCCTTTGTGGCTATTTTCCATGATGTCTTATGCTGGTACATGCTGGTGTACAACTGAGAGGTTTTAGAGGAGGTACTGGACAGGAAGGAGGAAAGGTATGTCCCCTCCTGTCTCCCACTCCACCTGCAAAACATTATGAACATGTCCTGCAGCAGTCAAATACATTTACACAACTGGCGTAAGACTTTTAGGCCTCATGCTTACACCAGTGGTCGAAATGTACGAAAAGAAGTAGTGGAGCTATGGTCCCTACTAGCCTGCACCCACTCCCCACAAACACCATTATCACGTCCCCTCCCACATACAAAACACACCACCAAACACGTGCACCTGCTGTTTAAGGGCACGTCCAGTGCAGTGCACTGAAAGGGCAAGTTTCAACTGCTTCCTACACTTTTATTTTAAAACGAAACCATTCCGGAACGGTTTCTTTTTAAAATAAAAGTATAGGAGCTGTAAAAGGTAATTTAAAAAAGTAGAGGAGCACCGGTCCCGACCGCTCCCGCTCACTTCGACCACTAGCTTACACTTATTTTACTGGTCTGGGGCACACAAACTGTCCCCCCACTCCATAGTGGAAAGGTAAAGTGTAAAGGCAATTTTACTTGTGTTTTAGTCTTTACCTTTCCGCTACCTGGTGGAAAGCATTATATTTGCACAGAGGGGACCTTTTTGCATGAAAGTGCAAACAGAGCCGGTGGCCTCTCTGCAATATACATCCACCTGCAATAAATGTACAACTACCGACCGTGCGTGTCCAAAAATTGGTGTCAGTTCACTTTTCTTTCCAATCTCCAGGACAGGTTAGCAACTGCACAAGTGCAAATGTAGAACAATAAAGTTCACACCCAAAAAACGTAGCAAACTGATTTTGTTGCACATCAGGAGCTCACTGAATATCGGGTGGAGCAAAATAATGTCATACTGTTACTTTTCTCAGGTTATGGAGAAGAACGACTTCTGGTTGCGCCATTGCTTATTAAGTGAGCGACACATGATGCAAAACAGTTTTTCCTTCTGCTGCCACACTGGTCATCTTTCTTAAAAAAAAGAAACAATGCAAAACAGGGGTCCCCATGTTTTTTTCTTGTTTTATTTTGTACTCATTGGAAATATTGCATTCTGGTGTATTCCGAAAAAAGGTATATGCACTTCAATTTTCAATAAAGCACTGACCCTGGTTTCTAGGCAACTGACACAATCAAAATGGCTTCCCTCGTCTCAATCAAAAAATGGAATGTGCTCCATCTGCCGGCCTGTATTCTCCTTTTGTTGCTGTAATGGCCCGAGACACTTGCGATTCACAATGGCAAGCTTAAGAAAGCGAAATGGGTTACAAAAAAAGACATTAAAAAAAACGCCCCATAACCTTGCTACTCAGTTATTTGGAAATACAAAATAATAATAATACAGGAACTAAATTGGGCATCAGAATTATTTGTTTCTATCTGGACACAAAAGCCTGCTAAAGAAAGCCTTTTCCTTTTTTTGCAAGGGGCAGCTGAGCCTTGCCATTTCTAAAGAACTCAACCAAATAATTCTATTAGTACTTTTTTATCTTTTGAATAATGCTTTTTATTTTAATAGACAATGCTACATGCATCAAAAGGACGGGACAATGGAGTCTTTTATTATGTGCCTGATCATGAAAAGAGCGTTTTGCTATGAGCAGAAAAAAAATCCATCTAATTTACTTAGCCACTGCCACTCAAAAAACGAAACAAAAAGTATTTTTCTTTTTTGAGGTCAGTAGAGTGGCTATTTAGTTTCACCTGTGGTCTGTTCGCTTTAATGATGCCTCATCATTACCAATCACTGATAAATGCAATTTGGGGTGAGTTGCAGGGGGTTAATAGTTGCCATCCACTTCTCTTGGACGAGCCTCTTGCCCCTGTGTACGGTTCATAACTAGCTAAATGCAATTAACCTCAGTGCAAGCATAAAGGGAGATACCACAAAATCAGGGGTTTGAACAGTATTTAGGCAACAATACCCACGGTGGTGGGCTGGATTGTTTGGGAAATTTCTCGGGGCTCAAGTTATAAAGCCAAGCCCCGCTGTTACCGGCCGATCCAGCAAAGTCCCTTTGCATTGGAAAAATACACTTTGCACCGCTCTGTGAATCAGGGTGTTTGTTGGGACTGCAAAGTCACTTTGCACTGCGCTAAAAGTTCCATGAATTAGGCCCATTGAGTATTATTCCTGTCAGCTGACCAGAGCTCTGACCTTAGACGCTCATAGCAATGATGCTCATAACGTTTTTGGGGAGAAAAAAATGACCTCTGGCATGGGTGGGCGTTGCAGCACTAGCCCAGTGACTGATCCTTACGACTATTCCTGCATATTTCTCCTCCTGCCATCCTCTCTTTTCGTGCCACGGTGTTATCTGTTTCTCCTATCTACTCGAACTGCTTCTCTGTTAACTATTCTTCCTCTCTCACTAAGTCTGGTAAGAAGAAATTCAAAAAGGATATCTTGGCCTCCAACCCTCGACTCCCCATTGCTGATACCTATTCCAGTGCCTCTTCCAGACAAACCCTCACTGACATTGTCTTTTTTTTCCTTCGCCTGATCTATGTACCCCTCATATGATCTCTGTGCTCTGTCCTGTCTCCTACTCTCCCATTAATGGTGGCACACGCTGGGAAGTCCTCATGGCTTTCTTTGACTCCTGCAGAGTCATTAATGTCAACCTGAATGGAACTGTCATGGTGCAAGGCCCTCAGGCTAATCTTCTTCTCTTTGCTAGATGGTTCCCTCACCTCATCAACTTCCTCTCATCTCCAACTGTCCCCTACTCTCCTCCTTTGGCTACCTTGCCCTCCTCTCCTGCCACCTCCGCCCCATCTCAAGCTCCCTCCACACCTTTGCAGGGCATACCCCTGATTTGTACTCCTCCCCGGAAGGTTTTTAAGGCTGGCAACTTTCTTCATTTTGCCACTCTCAACTCTAGCTCTGCTGTCAAACATTCCTCTGACATCTGCCACCTCCTAGAAGAACTTGACCTTGATGTCCTCAGTCTTACTTCGTTCATGGCCAGCTCTGTCACGAGTTATGACACTCTCCTCCCTGACGGCTATAAGATCCTCTCTGCCCCCAGATCCAACCGGCCTGCAGGGGGTGTAGCACTGATCTTCCCTGAGTGGATTCCTGCCTCCATCATCTCCACTCAGACTTACTATTCTTTGAATGCCTTGTCTGCAGGCTCTCTCTCTCTCTCCCAGCCACTCTCTCAATGTTGCTACTCTCTACCGGCCCACTGGTCAAATTACCTCTTTTCTCTCCGAGTGGGTAGACCTCTACTCTTCCCATTCTGGCCTCAACCACTCAATTCCTCCTCCTTGGAGATCTCAACATCCATCTTGAGTCTCCCTGTTCCTCATCTGTGCTCTTTCGTCACCTCTGCGATTCACTCTCCCCTCTATCCTCCCCTCTGACCTGACTCACTCTGCCGGTCACACACTTGATGTCTTGATCTCCTCTGCCCTCCCCCTCTCTGCTCCTCTAACCACTCCTCTCTCCTGGAGTGATCACAGTCTCCTCTCCTCTCATCTGTCCATCTCCTCCCCCCAAGCTAAGCCTTCCCCAAGATTGCCACCCACCTTCTCGGACATCCAGCCCATGAAACATGTGGCAACTGAGGCTCTCGCTGCCACCTTCTCCCCTCCTCCCCCACCTCAGGCTGACTCTCACCCTGACACAGCCCTGTCCCTGCTCTACTCCTCTATTTCGGCTACTCTTAATGTTCTCGCCCCTGTCATGAGGATCAGTTTGAAATCCAAAGCCAAGTGTAATTCCTTGTATGACTCCGACCTAGCTCCACTTAAACGCAAGTGTAGGGTGGCTGAGAGAAAATGGAGGGCTTCCTGCTCATCCTCTGACGAACTGGCCTGCCACCTGCTCCAAAGGCAATACCGCCTCGCTGTCCACTCTAAGAAAAGAGGCCACATTCAAGCCTGCGTCTCCGCGGCATCTAACAACTCAGTCGAACTCTTTAAAATCTGCAAGGAGCTGGCCAACCCTGCTGCAGTCTCCACCCCTCTTCTCAACTTCCATGCTCTTTGCAATGCCCTTGCCTCTCACTTTAATTCTTAAACCCAGGACATCTTGTCCACCCTCTCCTCCGCCAACCCTCCTCTCCCCTCTCTGTCCTGACTTGCTGACCTTCCCTCTGCCAGCCCCCCTCCCTCTTTTTCCTCCTTTCCTCTTTTCTCCCTGGATGAGGTTGCTAGACAAGTCCGATCTATGAAAACCTCATCAAAACAGGTCCATCCCTATTCCTCTAAAACTATTAAGGACCACATTGATACCCTTGCGCCTGCCCTTGCCAATTTCTTTAACCATTCTTTTGCCCCTGGTTCCTTCCCCTGCCCTCTGAAGCACTCCCTTGTTCATCCTCTCCTAAAGAAACCGACAGCTGATCCCTCTTGTCTGGCTAACTATCGCCCAATTTCCATTACTCCCTTTTTGGGGAAGCTCCTGGAAAAGCTGGCCATTTCCCAGCTGAACCTTCATTTTTACTCTGTTGGCTCTCTACATGACCACCAATCTGGATTTAGAGCTGCCAGAAGTGCGGAAACTGCTCTCCTGAACATCCGTGAAGACCTGCTCTCCAACCTTTACTCTAACATTCCCTCCATCCTCATCCTACTTGACCTCTGCTCTGCCTTTGACACGGTCAACCATACCATCCTGCTCAATCGTCTCCGTGACAACCTGGGTATAACCGATCAGGCTCTGGCCTGGCTGACCTCTTTCCATTCTGATCGACCCTCCCAGGTGCAACTTGGGTCCTTCCTATCCTCTATCTCACTCTCCACCTGTGGTGTTCCGCAGGGGTCTAACCTCTCGCCCTGGCTTTTCAACCAATACTTGGCAGCTCTTGCCTACAGCATTTCCATCTTCTGCTCAAACTTCCAGTGCTATGCCAATGACACCCAACTAATTTTCAGGCTCCCCTCAGCCACTTCTTCTACTTCCCTCAACTCTGATTGCCTAATCGCCATTCAAAATTGGTGTGCCGCCAAGGATCTCTGACTAAATGCCAACAAATCCAAAATCCTCCTCATTGGTACACCTTTACCATCTTTTCCCCTCACTCTCTGGCCGGCCTCCCTTGGCCCTCCTCCTATCCCTATCTGTGAGGCTAAGAATCTTGGGGTCATCTTTGTCTCCACACTTTCCTTCTCCGCACACATCTCTGACATTGCTAAAAAGTCAAACTTCTTACTGCACCTCCTTAGAGGTACTCTGCCTTTCCTCTCCTTGCCTCAGAAGCTCACTGTCTCCCAAGCTCTGATTCTCTATAGGTTAGACTATTGTAACAGCCTCTTTCTAAATATACCTGCCTCCACTCTCCGCCCACTACAACTAATCCAGAACAGGACTGAAAGACTTGTCCTTGGCCTCAAGCTCTGGGATCGTATCTCTCCTGCTCTGAAATCCCTTCATTGGCTCCCAGTGGATACAAGGATTACATTTAAAACCCTCTGCATTGTCCACAAGGCTTTCTGGGGCCTGGGTCCAAAATATCTTCAACTATCCCTCCGTAAATACCTCCCCTCTCGAGCCCTTCGCTCCTCTACTTCTAACTCCCTCAGGGTCAGTCGGTTTTCAAAGTGACGAGCTGGGGCAGATCTCTGTCTTCGGCCAGGGCCTCCCTTTGGAACAGCCTCCTGGCCACCCTGAAACTTGTGGAGAATCATCTCCGGTTCCGGAAGCACCTCAAGACCTTGCTCTTCGCTTCTGCCTTTGCCCCATTGTCCCCTACTGATCTGTTTTCTCTCTTGGCACCGTAAACCTGGACACCCTCTGTGCTTCGGTGCCCAGGTACCTGCTCACCCTGACTACCTCCGGCATTGCCTCAGGACCACCCTTTGCACTGGGATTCTGTATCTGTACCCATACAGTCCCCCTCTCTTCGTCTGCACTTATCAGATATACACTATCTGACTAATCTGGCACTTTCCACTTGCTGGCTGCACTACCACTTCTCACTGCCTTTATTTATTTACTGCACTTATTATTTATTCTTTTCTCCCCTCTGTTCCGCATGTTCCACTTCTCTCCCTTCCACACACTTTCCCCCTTTCCCTTTCCATGCACTTGAGCGTTCTTAATGTCACTGGGCCTATTAAGATTGTTGTTTATTTTTGTTCTCCCTCGTTCCCCTCCCTTTGCTTGGTCGCGCTCTGAAACACTTGTGTATGAGCGCGATATAAATAAAATATCATATCATATCATATCATAACTAGAAGATGGGCTCCAACTGTGGAGCCTGTCTCCATTTCCACAATGTGAGAGGTAGGACCCGGCAAAGAAAAGGGAACGTAGGGCGGAGGAACAGATAAGTGAAAGTGTGATGGTAATAGTGTGGGAGACGAGGAGGGTGGGCAGCTAACTTGGCAGGTGAGATGCGGCATCGGGGCTCGAGGACAATGGCGACTCAGGTAGAAAAGTGCCAGCTTCAGCATGGTACGCGGTCATGTACCATGAGATTCAGCACCCTTTCCCCAGCATGTGATTGGTTGGTGCTTTTCTCTGGGTGCTAATATGAGAAAAAACGACTTTGCAAGGAAAATGCAACAAACAAACTGATTCACAAAGATTTTAATTGGAGCAAATCAGGAGATTCCTTGGAGCTTCCCTCCTTATACCCCACCTCAGAGCCTAAAGGAGTACATTTGGAAATGACAGGAGGATCGCTGAGATATCCTTGAGCAAAGCTTTGTGAATCGCCTTTGCATGTGAGCACCTCAACAATGTTCAAGGCATCTCCTGCTCTGCTCCAACAGTAGGCTTTTTGAGTAGGTCATGAGCGCGCACTCGCAGGTGCACATCAAAGATGCTTACGGCCTTCTCCGGATTTGGTGCCCTGAACATCTGTACACTTTATCTAGTAAAAAGGAGAGTGAAAATCATAGGCACATTAAATTATGCATAGACACCGTTGTCGCTGATTACAAGCAACAGTAGAGATGTGCACAAAGAACGTCTTATGGGCGCGGAAGCAACACATGTGAGAAATACACACTTAGAAGAAATAGATAAGATGAATATACAAGCATTGATTGACAATGAATGAAGCGTGTTGTGCTTGTTTTTCTTTTTTGTGTATTACTAATATCGTAATAAGATCATTTCAACAATTTATAATTTTGGTTTGAAGAAAGGTTGATTGAATAACGTAAATCAAAGTGAATATTATAAGACATAGGCCCCTACAAAGCTCATGATAGCTCACCAGTTTTGCTGGTCAGACCTATGCAGTGAAACACGTGTTGACAAAAACAAATGATATCTGTAACACACATAGTAGGACCAACTTAGTAATGTATCCAAGGAAGAGATAACTATCCTTGGATAAGCGGACATACATTTTTCAGAAAAGGGTTGCAACTGTAACACAAAAATGTAAGAATGAACATAATAAACACTTATTCTTCAAGTATAATTTGAGCTCATATTTAAATGTATGCACAAGGGTGGGTGATTATTGATTGAGGTTCTAAAGTGCAACATTCATTTGCAGCATGTCAAATGAGATGAGTTACATTAACTCATTAGGCTCCGCAAAAGAATGCAAAGGGCCTGCGTGTAGAATCTTGTGCGCTCTTGTGATCCTCCGAAACCATAGCTGACCAGTTACAATTGCAGTGCCAGGCTATTATGCAAACCTATGCAAAAAGGTCGAGCATACTCGTCCGTGGCACTTAAGGGGTTAAATAACAACCATGTGCAATGCGCATTGCAAAAAAGGGGGCGGAAGGATGTGCCTCTTCTTCTGAGGAAGTACCTGGTATCCATGGGGAAAACCTTCTGTCACTGTGTAGGACATTGGATTCTCACTTAGGGAAATGCTGGACTCTGTGTAACTCTGTGGGGCCCCGGAAAGGGCAGAAACATGCAAAGCCTTTTCCACTGCCACTGACCAAAATGTGCATCCCTGAGAGCTCCTGCAAGATAAACTCTGAAGGGCTCCGAGTTACATTTTATGGCAACAAAATATCAATCTGCCAAAGTAATCAGTTTTGAGGATATACTCGTGCCTCAAAATGCTCCTCAATTCATAAGGGCATCTAGGCACTGTAGAGTAGGCAACCCTATTTTCCAGTCCCACAAGTTCTGTGAGAAGGAGATTTCCTAGTGTGGGTGTATAACTAAATGGCTATGCTTAGGCTACATGGATAATGAGCAGGGCCACATATCCTAAATAAGAGAAGGGGCATTTAGCCGCCAATAATTATGGAGGAGCCAAGCCAGCCTAGTGAAAACACAGAGCCCTCTGCCAGCTGCAGCAAGCAGCTGAGGGAGCGTTACTGGCATGTCTTTAAGTGGTTTCACTTAGATAGATTACAGTACCCCAGCACACATGTTCAATGCACAATGCAAGCGTGGGGGCATTTTGCGTACCCAGACTTGCATGGCCTATTGGGGAGGCAGGCTGGGGACCAACAGACTTCAATGTGCATAGATGGCGCTCTTGTGTCTCCAGGCGCATTCAGGGCTCCAGTGGCAGCCAGAAGGAGGAGCTCTGGCTCCCCCAGGCATGCCCTCAGGAACCAGGAAGCTCTCACTGCTTCCTGGCTCATGTTGCATGCTGCATGGCAGACGCAGGGCCTTTGTAGCAGGTAGAGTCCAGAGCGGGGCTGAAGTTGAGAAAAAAGATGCAAGTATATATCTATGCATGTATGCTTGTATGCAAAGGTGTGTGTCTAAGTGTGCACGAAAATGAGAAGTGTATGTTGTTTGGGTATGAATGCTGTATGCGTGCACATGTGAATGTGTATCAACATGTCTGGGTCTGTGAGAGAGTATTTGGGCCTCATTACGACCCTGGCGGTAAGGGGTTTACGCCAGCGTTAGCTGCGCCGACCCCTTACCGCCAATTACGAGGTCCCTTAGCGCCATGGCGCTTTTAACACCTGCTTTTAGCAGGTGTTAAAATCCATGGCGCTAAGGGACCATGGAGTTAATTACGCCACCGTAATTTACGGTGGCGTAATTAACGCCTTCCCCACTCCCATTATGCCCTATGGGGCAAAAATGGGAATGGGGAAGGGTAAATGGGGATTGGGGACTTACCGCCCCGCCAAGGTCGGAATGGGGCGGTAAGTCCGCCAACCACCATGGCGTAAACGTAGTTTACGCCATGGTGGTAAAGTCACGGCCCAGGCGGTAACTTACCGCCTGGGTCGTAATGAGGCCCTTTGTATTTATTTGAAGAACTGGGATGTCTATTTAAATGAGAAATTACTTATCATAACACATTTACCGATGGTGGCAGCACTCCACAATGGGTGCCGGTACAATAGCCCAAAGATGAGGACAAGAGGCAAGCCAGTTTATGAGGGTGTAAAAAAGTGGAGCATATACCAAAGACACAAGCAGAAAACAATATATAAAAGAATACAGGTGACATACAAAGGTAACATTGGGTAGGCTTCAAACTAAAGAGGGTACTATGTAAATATATAACATAATAACCCAATAAACATAATAAACATCATGTTATTAAGCGTCATTGGAGGGAGTGGTGGGGTCAGGTAGAGATGATGGGGCAGAGGACAGGTGGATCTGCCTCTTAAGCAAATAAATGAAGTTTTAGGCACATTTTGAAGGGATCCAAAGTTGCTATGTCTTTGATGTTGATGGGTACTGAGTTGCAGTGGAGCATGGTGGAAGGGGCAAAGATCAGAAGCATGAGGAAGCGAATGGGGGCATGGGACAGTGAGGTTGAATGCAGGGGATGATAGGAGGGAATAAAAAAGGTGGGTACACAGAGATGAAATCAGACAGGTACTGTAGATCAAAATCATTAATATCTGTGTAGACCTGGAGAAGGACCTTGTAATTACATTAGAGAATCACAATTACAGAAAGTACACACCAAACATTCATATGCCTCACAGCACATACTTTCAAGAAATTCCCTTATGACACACTTCCAACACACACTTATGTAACACTCTCTTATGTCACACAACCTTATGACACAGATTTTTACAACACATGCGCTTATGAAAAACACTCTTACGACAAACACACTTACTACACACACACTTACAACATTCATACATACTACACACGCTCATAAACCACATGCTCTTACACCACACACTCTTATGACATATGCTCTTATAAACATACACACACTTACGACATAACTTCTTATGCCACACACTCTTATGACACATGATCTTGTGGCACACTCACATTTATGACACATGCTCTTACAACAAATGCACTTACGACAAACACACTTCCAATGCACACCCTCTTACTACACACACACTTATGACACACACACTTATGATGACACACTCTTACGACACGCTCTTATGACACACACGCACGACACACATGTACACATGTGCTCTTATGGTGCACCATGTGCTCTTATGCCACATGCACTTACGCACACACATGGCACATGCTATTACAGCACACACTACTACAATACATGCTCAGAGTCAATGTAGATCTTCTATTGAGCTGAACACGTGTAGGAGTGTGCATTTCTTACATGTACACTAATAAATGCATGAAAACTCACAGCACAGTCAGGACTGACTTTGAAGTCCTTTTTCATATGCACATGCAACATATAAGAGATGTAAACTGAGCACATGTACACTTTTAAATGCCTCCTAAATGTATAAAAACTCACATTGCATTAAAACCTCACTTTTATATGAGGTTATATATTTATAGGCAGTATATAGGACATGTGCATTTCATATTACATGACAGCAAACACTCATATGCTATGTATACACCATATACATATTCCAGACACTTACACACCAAACACTCCTATGCCTTACACCACACACGCTTACGATACCTGGTCTTATGACACAGGCACAGCGACATACATTTATGCCACCCAGATGGCTATTTATTGAAGGGCTAGACTAACTATGCTAAATGAATGGACATCTTGATACGAGCTGGATATGTACATGTATGAAAGGTACATTACATACATGTACAGTATTGTACATATAACAACTCACATCAAAGTCAGGACTAACTTTGATATGAAGTTGTATATGTATATATGATGTACAAGAGTGGTAAATTGAACACATATATGAAATGTAAACTGCATGGCTTATGCACAATATTCTCATACGCTAATACACTCATATGACATACACTCATAACACACACCCTTATACACTATACACTCATAACACACACCCTTATATAGTATACGCTCATACACTATATGTCAAACCATTGACAAAGATCTCCAACTGAAATTCGATATTAAGGAAAACATTTAAAACAAAAAGTTAAAGTTAATCTCACAAAAAGGAATATATACAAAGAGTAGGAATGACCATGTTAAGGTACAAACACTAACTATATGCAATTACAAATTCAACCTTAAAACTCAAAGTGTAAATGCTCACTCCATACCACTACACATCCAAACTTAACACTTCCCTTACAAGTATTAGGTAGGTTACTGTACATGTAAATGTATGATATTCACATGAGCACATTATGCAAGACACTGTTATGCCACACAGTTTTAGGCCATTCTCTTTAACACCACATACTCTTATGTCATACACGCTTATTTTATACCGTACTACACTCTTACGCAATATCCCTACAAGAAGCACTCATACACCACCCACCATACAAAAACAAATTCAATTATTGATTAAAAATGTTTTTTTTAAACAAAGAGTTACAGTTAATCAAACAAAAAGTAACATCTACAAACAGTAGAAATAATAAAGTTAAGGTACAAACACTTAGTATAGAACATACCACTACCAGTACTACGTACATTAACCATAAAAGTAAATACTATAAACAGTGGAAATAAAGTTAAGGTACTCATACTTAGCACACACAGCACCAGTGTTACTCCACTCCACTTAGGAATGCTGCACTGCCCCCCCCCTCTTTAGCTCCCCTACACTGAGCTTCAGCTACTAAAGTGGAATGTCCTGAATCCTGCCACTACATGGACCTGAATTCCCAGCACTGATGGCACATCTATTAACCATCAACACCTGAGAGACTACCTTTCTGAAGAAAGCATGAGGCTTGAAAGCATAAACATAACACCACTAGTGTTTCCAGGTACATTGTTGGGAAATGGAGTGTGCCAATCACTCTGTTTTTATAAACCTGGCCCAATGCTCCAACTACAAGGCTGTCAGGACTATACTGCTGAACCCTAATAAGGGTGAAACCAGATACGTAGTTGTCCTGAAAACCTTGCAAAATGTCTGTCTGGGTTGATTAAGCCATGTATAAAGTAGTACTTCCCTCTAAGACAGAGACAATTTCCTGGATAAAAAGATGTGCATTTGGGCTAATTTGCATATCTGCAATGCCTTGCTGTTGTGGCTCAGAACTAGAGGTGAACTTCCAGCAATGGCTAATAGGTGGTGTTGTATGTTGTAGACTAGTTTGATAATCGCTGTGCCATAGTTAAGGTGAGCAGCATGATCCAGAGGAAACACGAAAATTGAATTGCTAATAACTCTTGACTTTTAAGACAGATTTGGCTGATATTTCGCAAATAAAATGTTTGTCCGGGATCTCGCAAAAAAAATGCTGCTTTCGGCCTTCTCCCATTCAGTTTTCCATATAGAAAAAGCGAAAAATGTCTGAGCAGGGCAAAAACCCCCAGATGGGTTTGGACCAAATAAGAAACAACTTGGGTTGACTCGATTTCTGGGAGGGTCTGAGGTTATTCCGAACAGTAGTCTTTAAAATATTTGATGAGGATGAGGGTGTCCCCTTGTCCCAGCATTATAGCTACATTTTTCCCATGGTGCTGTGAAGCAGAGGTTTTTCAGAAAGGCAAATGTCACCATTTTTTGTGCTCGATTCCAATGATTATTGCGATAATTACTGCAGTAATGCAAAAAACAAAAAGTGAAAAAAATCGATTTGGAGGTGGAAAAATATGAAATCCCATCAGACTGGGGAAGGGGAAAGAGGACATCACGTGAAGTTGGTGAGTTTGGGGTGGTCTTGTGAGCCAGTCACGGCTCGTCATTTTTGCATTACTGCAGTTATACCCCAATAATTAGTGCAATATTAACTTGTGAAAAAATGCATCACAGAAAAAACCTGGGAGTTATCACAGTAATTATTGTGGTAATTATCAGGGTAACAGAAACTGAGAAACAAAAAATCTTTGTACCAGTGGCCCTGGCCACCAGGCCACAAAGAAACCTATTTGCGCATCATGTGAAGTGGCCACGGCTAAAAGCTGGGGCCACTGCCCATGGCTGTAGGCCAGGATGAGTGGGCTTGAAAGAAACCTAGTGTATTCAAATATACAGTAGGCGTGCTCACTGGCCAGGGCCGAAGGCCACGTCTATTGGTCCCCAAGGAAACATATAGGTGCAACATGTATAGTCATTAATGAAACCTATTGGTGCAACATGTACAGTGACCAAGGGCCTTGGCTAGTGACTCTTGAATAAACTATGTTATAACAAAGCCCTTGAAATTCATTGAAAAGACTTTTGTTACGGGTATAGTTAAGGGGATCTGAACTCTTGAAATTGAGCAGATGTTGGAAGTGATGATCATCTTAACACAGCGTCCCCCCTGTTGCAAAGCTCAGGAGCATATACATAAGAGATGGGATTCAGAATGTTGTGATCTGTGTGTGATCTGCAGGTCGCAGTTTCAAATCCCGGCAGGGCCAACTCAGTCTTTCATCGTTCCAAGGTCGATAAATGAGTACAAACTCTGGTTGGTATGTGTTCTATGTAAAGCACTTCGGCGTAAGCGCTGCATCAATAACACAACATAAGATCCTAGGGTTCATCAATGGGGGACGCCGATAAGAAGATCACCACTTCCCACATCGGCTACATTTCAAGGGTTTTGTTGCATTTAATCTGATCACCTTACCTAACTAACGTTTTTTCATTATATATATATATATATATGTATATATATATATATATATATATATATATATATATATATATATATATATATATATATATATATATATATATATATAAAATATATAAGTAGGAGATGGGTATTATAATGCACCATAGGAAAAATGAACAATTTCTGCTCATGAACACAGTCCAAACTGCTGAACAGATTTGCACCAAATGCATTTTATTTGCAGGGGAAACCGTGGGAATAGGGACCTTATTTGGTTTGGTGGGTTTGGTGGGTTTATGCATATATTCTTTCATATTTTACGTCTTGCTTTCCAGGGCACAATTGTGGCAGTGACTCAGAAGGAGCCATTGGAAATAGTAAATGAACATTGGGAAATTTCTGAATGTTAAAGGATTGAAATTACTACCAATAGGGAATCATATACCTTATGAGGAATTCTATTGACCAGTATACCTCCTGAAGAACCGCTCCTCCCAAAGAGCAGGGAAACACGTGTTGAGGCCCAGAGTGGCATTTTTCTTTCAGTTGAGGACTAAAGTGGAACTATTCTTTCAGCCACATAGAGGATATGTCATAACACTTTTTAAAGCTTCTGAGAAACCAATTGAACTTTATAATTCAAAAAAGTCCATTCTTTTTTCCTTGAGATCTGATTTGATTTGCAACTATGTAACTAAAACCTTTGACAATTAATGAATTTAAATTATATTGTCTTTGAAAATAAACTTCAGATTATTATTTTGCCTTTGAAAATACTTCATTAAAACATTGAAAACTTTAAGAATTGCACTGTACTTATTGAAGAAAAAGCGCAACCGGGGGACTATTTTTTCTGCATGTTGTTAAAGCTCAGGCCAGCTTCTGAGCAAGCCAAGGTTGCAGCTTTTTCTGTCTCTCCACACAACAAAAACACTTTTTAAAAGTTTCATTGGAGGGCGCCATCACTGTTTAAAAGTCTGTCATTTTCAAATGGTTTGAGACGGGGGTGCATTATGGCCCCCCTGCTTTTTTAACCTTTATGTTTCTGATATTGGTGATTGTATTGTTCAAGCTTCTTTTGTTTCTCTGAGGTTGTGGATGGACTTGGCACCCGAATCTGGTTAGTTTATGCGGACAATTTTATTTTATTGGACCGCACTCCTGTCGGTTTGCAACATCTTAAAATGTCTTTTGCTAAATATGCAACCGACCATTTTTTTTTCAAATGAATGCTTACAAAAAGATTTTGACATTGTCTTCTTGCAAAAAAAAAACAACTGGTTTCCAGTGGAAACTTGATGGAATCAGGTTGGAAAAAGTAGACAACCTGATCTACTTCAGTTTCCCCATCACTGGCAAACCCAGTACATTCCACATTAGGGTGTGCCTATGCCATAATGCTGAGTCATCAGCCAGAGGAAATACATCAAAAAGAAATATTGTAAATTGTCCTTCCTGTCGCTAATCAAGTTCTATCTGGGTAAGGTCTTCCCGAGACCAATTTATGGGATTGAGATATTGCAATCGTGGCTGTTGGGTATATTGAGTAAACTAGAAAGCCTCCTCTGGTGCAAGGGGGTGATATGATATGATCGTTTATTTATATAGCGCCTATACACAATGTGTTTCAAAGCGCTTCAAGGCAAGGGAGGGAACAAGGGAAAATACAGCCACATTCTTACAGGCCATGAACAGTAAGGATGTGAAATTAACTATCGTACTCGGCCTGACGACATTTCAGATAGTGCAAGAGCTAAGACATAGATAAGGAAGGGAGGGGGAGGGTGGGAAGGAAATGGAAACAGACAGGCGACTATCGTACTCGGCCTGACGACATTTCAGATAGTGCAAGAGCTAAGACATAGATAAGGAAGGGAGGGGGAGAGTGGGAAGGAAATGGAAACAGACAGGCGACTATCGTACTCGGCCTGACGACATTTCAGATAGTGCAAGAGCTAAGACATAGATAAGGAAGGGAGGGGGAGAGTGGGAAGGAAATGGAAACAGACAGGCGACTATCGTACTCGGCCTGACGACATTTCAGATAGTGCAAGAGCTAAGACATAGATAAGGAAGGGAGGGGGAGAGTGGGAAGGAAATGGAAACAGACAGGCGACTATCGTACTCGGCCTGACGACATTTCAGATAGTGCAAGAGCTAAGACATAGATAAGGAAGGGAGGGGGAGAGTGGGAAGGAAATGGAAACAGACAGGTGACTACCGTACTAGGACTGAAGACATTTCTGGTAGAGCCGGAGAAAAACAAAAGGTGAGGGAGAGGGGTGCAGAAAGGGAGGGGAGGAACAAAACAAGCGACTATCGTACTAGGCCTGACGACATTTCAGATAGTGCTGAGGGGTGGTGGGGAGGAAAAAAACAGTAATGGGAGGGTGGAGGAAACAGACGAGGAAACAGACGAGGTTTTTCGAACGTGCTCCCCTCTCTTTCAATCAATACGCTTTGAGCTGGGTTACTTTCAGCTCATTGCATGGTTGGACTGGGGCCTAAAACTGTCTCAGTCACCACTGAAAAAGTGGCCTTCAGGTGCAAATGACAATTCATTCCTTTTGCGACAGGCTGTTTGAGTTGTACCCAAGGGAGAGGTTTTTGATAAAATGAGATGCAAATTGTGCATTTTAAAGAATATGTATTCAGTAACACTAATCAAAACTACTAGCTGCATGATGAAGTAAGTTATCAAATTGGCCCATTTTGACCAAAAAAACTGGCCCACACTAGCATTTTCGTTTTTTGGTTCGGGCATTGGGCTTTTGCCCTCTAGGCCAGTCCAAGTCTGGCTCATTGCGTGCTAAAGCAACGTGGAAGTGCCTGGCGTTTTATAATAAAATCATACTCTCGTATCTAACAACCTGCACAGGTTTTATCAGCCATTGTGATGAATGGTTTTATGGATTTTTGCAATAACGTCTTAAATGACATTTCTATGTCGCTAAATGACTTGCGGTATTCTCCTAACAGCCTTGTATTAATACGACTGGTACCTAACGATGGACAGATGATATGATTATGCTTCACTAAATCATTTAGCTCAGGAACATAAAATCTTGGCTGTGTTGGCGTCACATGTAAGAACAATTCCGTGCCCTAAAGCAAGGACACATTTTGCAAGGTTCAGATGGAATCTATTTCCTACAAACGAAATGATGTTACAGTAGAAGAAAGTTGTACGGCAGAATGGAGTTTGCAGATTCTGCAAAAAAAAACTGCATTTTTGCTGTATAGTGCCCATTACAAATGACCAATAAATAAATAAATAAAACACTCCAGCACATAGCCACTTTATGTCCCAGTTTGTTCTTTTTTTGTGTTTTCTATCTGGGATCTTATATGTAGTATTCGTATTTTTTTAATCAGGTAGTGTTTGGAGGAGATGTTTGAGTGGGGGGCCGGAGGGGGGGTCGGGGGCTTCCACCTCAAGGCACTTGCAATACTGAGATTTTTAAATTGTTTGAAGTTAGATGAAATGGTGGGGTGATTCAACCACTTGGTCATTTTTAGGGAATAATTGTAAAATGGAAAACTGTAATCGAAGTGTTGAGTTATTTTATAATGCCTTGTTATATGAACTTGTTCAGATCGTTATTTCACTCTTCACCTGGTTCAAATATGTCATGACATTTCTGAGGCTGAAACTGTAGTTTTAGCCTAAATGTAATAATAATAAATAAATAAGGAACGTGTACAGTGGCATACACCCTGGATACCCCATAGCAACCCAGATATTATCTTTTTGTCTCTCGTGGTGCTTTTCAGGAGTGGCGGCTTAAGATAACTGAAAAGCGGCTATTTTTCTTTGCGAGCATTTGAGAAAATGCTCGCCAGCTTCCCACATTTTGAAAGTGCTCGAAATGATATAAGAATCGAGGGGAGAATAAGTGGAACCCCGTGGAGGATGAGATGACGGGAGATGAGAAGGATCTCAGAGGGTTGGAGGGATTTTAGATGGCTTAGAAAATAATGCTATTTTCAAACGTTCCCCTTCTTTTTTTTCCAGTCTGAATAGAAAAGGGTTTAAAATAAGAGAACGAGTAAAAAGCCACTAAGAATGCATGAAATGGTAGTTAAGCGGTTCCTTACACAAAAGGTAATTGCGGAAGCAATCCATTCATCAGGAAAAGAGGGTGCGTGGGTGGATTTCGACATTTAGGAGAATATGCCCAAGGTATGTGGTAGGTGGGAAGCCTGTCACATTATGTGAAAAGCAGCAGTTTCTGGCAAGTGTGCAACATGACTTGCCAGGGGCAGGCACCCACTTGCTTGCGGCTGCTCAGCAAATGGCATTGGAGGGCTGCCTCTTCCCTGCTCCTGGTGAGGATTGGGAAGGGAAATGAAACCATAGGACAGGAGGATACGGAATACGCAAACTCTTGCCATTCACAAATCACAGGCATGCATCGTTACCTTAACGCCACACCCACGAGTACCCCGATGACATCGCAAGTGAGTAACATCACAGAGGTGCTGCAGTGTTAGCCCGCAATTCTGCTCCGTATAATGTGATATAAGGATGCTTGGCTTACATTTGCGTTAATTATCGATCACTTTCTTTATGCCTCTGCTTTATATTAGCCTCGATTTTGTTTGTTGACACTCGATGATCCTATTAGTTGCCTTGAATACCTGTTTTCTACCAATGAAACTCTTAAAAAAATGAACTTAAAAAAAGACCTGCCTGCGACTGTAAGGTGTGATCTGCATGACCAATGATGTCACCTTTGGTATCACACAGTTACGGGGCCTTCTGAGATGTCACGGGGGTGCTACAGACCGCCTAGGCAATGGGAGGTGTGCAGTTAAAGTTGCTCAGCTTTCTTTAACCACTGAATTGCTTTTTTTTATTTTTATTAAACCAGATCCTTAACGTCTTCTTAAGTAAAGATGGCTCTTTAGTCAAACACATTTCCAATCAAACGAAAGACTGCTTGCAGAATTGCTTAGAGAGATCTCTTTGGGAACATCCAGTTGATTTATGCAAAGAACATGCCGTCCTTGCTGCTCTGCGGATAACAGGACTCGCCAAGGCTGCATATTGTGTTGCACAATCACGGAGGTTGGCTGTTGTAAGCAGGAATGCAAGCAGTGTCATTGCCTCTACGACATGGATCTGAATTTAGAGACCAACATACATTCTTACTGTCCAGGGCAGGAGATGCTGAGGCTGGAGCGCCTGGGGACTGGCTGCCATGGGGCTGGGGTGTCTCGGATCACCCAGTCCCGGCTTCTGGGGCAGTGGTGCTGGTGGGTCTTGTTCTGCTGAGGCGGCGGCAGCAGCGGCTTCGGGAGTTCAATGCTGTGTTGGCCCCGGAGCAATAGCCTAGAGTGAAAATAAAGTAACACAAAAGAAGAGGTTAGAAATCGAAGTTTACATTGAAATGAAGACAAACGGTCAAAATAAGGACGTTTTAGCATAAATGAAAATGAACTAAATACATGAAATTACTTGTTTTTCTAAAGTAGAACATTCTGTCCAAAAAGAATGTCTCTGTTTTTGCATGGTTTATTATCGATGTAGTAGTATGATTACCCCTCCCACCCCCCAGTTCGACTCATCGTCCCTTCATGTTCATTTACCTATTTCTACTTAAATGTAAACTTTAAAATCCATGGAAAACCCGTCAGACCCCAAGCACCGTTCAATCCCTCCTCCGCCCTCCTCACCTCTGACCTAAACCATTCTGTTCCTGACAGAAGTGAATTTTCTGTTTGTTTTTTCTCTCTGGCACCTCGACTCTCCCATCTCCCCTATTTGGTGTTGTGGGATTGATCGAGTTGATGGCCTAGTGGGGCCTTCCCGCCCACCTCTCGTGATTTCCAGTCTGAGGAGTATGAACTCCCATCGATGGCTGCTTTACGGATGCTCACCCAGCTTTGGGGGTTGCAATCCCCTGATCCGCCTTATCCCATTGCTTCCCTTTACTGCGTGGTGTGGTGAGTTGGAGGAACTCTCCACTCTCCCTTATGAGGGGCACAAAACATGGGGGAGTGGGGTACCCCGGCATCTACCCAATATGCCATCCAGAGGGTGCATGAGGAGGGATACTGCCAGCTTATTGTCCCTATGAAGATGCAGCAGCATGGGCCCCAGAACTGCCCTGTGCAGTCCCGTGCCCGGCGCGCGTTTCCCCAGAATGCACTACCAGGGAGCATACCAGCTACCAGCCATGCACCCTAGCATTTATACCGCGGGAGGTGCTGCCCCCGGGAGAAGAGACTGGAGAATGCGTATAGTTGCCACACTTCATGAGGGAGTTCCAAGAAGGAGCCGTCTGCTGTGGACACTTAGGAAACCTTGACTTCCAAATAAAGTCTCATAGAGATCATTACCCCATAAACCAATCACTGACCATAACTAATAATCATGTAACGGGGGAATTAAGACTCCTGAAAGGAATGAGCAATCCCTGGGAGGCAAACTCGAGCAATTTGTTGAATAAACAATTAGAGTCAGACTCAGAAAGTGCCCCACAGTCTCATAGGTATACAAGGGACTGTGAACACTCTTTCAGTGTCTTGGGCCCAGAGTAAGCAGATGTACCTGATGTTGCTCCCTTGATACAAGGGGCTAGTGCTCAAGAGAAGACTACTGGAAGGACCTCTGCCTGGAGGAAGGCAGTGCAAGCCTGGACAGGCTGGGAGGAGAGGTGAAGAGCAGCTAAGCCCTGGAAGCCCTGGACGCCAGAGGCTAATCAGAAGGGCACAAGATCCCCTCTCCAAACCTGACAGGAACTGCAGGGCTTGATCCCAAAGCTTAACCCCAGCGACAACTGGGGCAAAGAAAGTAGATGCCAGGACCACTGGGGCAAAGAAAGTAGATGCCCAGACCACCGGCAGGATCCTCAGAAGGGATCTGGTGTGAATCCTGAAACCCAAGATCCAGAGGGACCTGCTGTGAATCTTGACCCACAAGCTCCGGAAGGGACCTGTTGTAAATCTTGAACCCCAAGATCCAGAAGGGACCTGTTGTAAATCTTGAACCCCAAGATCCAGAAGGGACCTGTTGTAAATCTCGAAACCCAAGCTCCAGGTGAGGCCAGTTATGAAGCCTGAGAATCACAAGGTCCAATGAAGGCCTTCAGTGAACCCTGAGAAAGGCACGATCGAGGTGAGACCTGCTGCAAATCCTCAGAAATCTAATGTCCTGGAGGAACTGATGGGAAAACTAAGCAACCCAAGATCTAGATGAGGCCTCCAATGCATCCTGCAGACCCCAGGGTAGGGCCCCAGATGACTACTGCAGTGCCCCAGAGGCCGCAAAAGCTGTGGAAGTGAATACCTGGACGAGATTGTAAGACATGAAGAGACCGAAGGAACATCCAGACTCTGAGTAACTCCTGAAGGAGCCTTCAAAGGAACTCTTGGTTTGGTTTTGATTAGCACAGGAGGGCTGGGCATTTGTAGTTTATGAGTATTGAACTCTTGTCTTGGCCAAACATTGGAACATTTTGTGTTTAAATACAGGGTGGCCTGAAAGAGAAGGACTCGTAAGACTCAGTTTGAAGACTTTCTGTTGGCCACATTGTTTGAACATTTTTTTTGCAGCGTGGGGTGTCCCAAGGAAAGGCAAGGACTTATAGGACTAGGAGTTGAATTTTTTTTTTGTTGGACTTTGATCTTCAAAGGTGTCTGACATTTGCAACGGCCCTTACTTTGTATTGTCTCATCCTGCCATGTTTTATTACATATATGACGCACAGTGAAGTACATAGAAGTACTGTTTACTGGCGTGGAGGACTTCAGGAATGTTGCCCTGCTCTCTCCTTGAACTTTTGGATTTTGGATTTAGAGCCGCAATACAAACGCTGCCGGCTTAAAGGCAGGAGGAGCACTTTCACTGCTACACGGGACTGCTATTGGCCGTTTAAAAAGTAAATATCCTGACTAAATGGGAGGACTGCATTTCACAGTTGGAAGGTGGGGAAAGTAAACTGTTACACTGTGTCACGTATTTCGGAGTTCTGCCGTAAACGGGGGCGGGGGATAGCGGGTAATAGAGTGACTCGCACAGTCTAATTGTGGATTCTCAGTTCCTTCTTTTGTGTTTGTGTTTTCTTCATAGTCTGATGGTGCGTTGTGCTGGTAAGAAAGTAACTCCGCCCCCTGGTCTCTTTTTCAACTCAACAAATACCCAGAAGGCAGCACACATTGCGCGCACAGTGAAGAACGTAGAAGTACTGTTTACTGTTCACTGTGCGCGGCGCAAGATGCGCTGCGTTATCCTTATGGCCCACTATTGATGGGAAACCAAGTGGCTGGCTATCTGACTGTTTTGGTGTGAGGTTCGTGGTAGGGGCAGTCGATGCTCACTCGTTTTTGACTTGGAAGTAAGTGAATGTGTTTGTTTGTGTAACTTTATCTCCTATGAGTAGAGGGGAAGAATATCTGCCGCATTGGGAATCTATATAATAGTCTGATTTCGTTTAAGAACGAGAACTAGGCGTGAGCCGAGTGGGAGTGACCTGTAATAATATCTTATCACTGCGCTAAATTGACAAGGCATCAAAGGAATCTAATTTCCCTGCCACTCGATTTCAGGACGTTGTTAGTCCTGTCCTCCGGCGGTGGGGAAATGTCATTACAAACGCTTAAAACAGGCATGCCAGCCAGAAGTCCCTTAGTAAGAGCTGGGGTACCATCTGCCATGCGGCAACAGCCTGCCAGTTATTCATGCTCTATGCCTCGAAGAGGCAATTTGAACAATGACACGCTGGGGATGTCTGACATTTGGAGGTTCTGTAATGGCTCGCCCTCTGCATATAGGGCAAAGAATGTAAATGAAATTAATGAGTTATCAAGCACTGGAGATGTAGTGATACCAAATACGGGCACTTCCAAAACCAAAAACAAGGCCTCTCCAGACATAAGACATTGTTAATCAATACGTGGTGCCTTCCATGTCAATCCCACAAAACCATGCGTCCATAACAGATACTGCAATGCTGAATAGTCTGCACCCCACTGGGAATATCTTGTAATAGTGTGAGCAATGAGGCCGTTATTGATTTAGAGGCCAATGACTCCGTGTTTTCAAATACCTTACTCCCAGGGAATTTGTCTGGATCACCAGTTATGTTCTCCGAAGTTAGTCACAGTACTGTGGAATCGGTTTCCTCATCTGAGTCTGTTACACCGATTAAAATCCAAACTCACACTCACAGCACTAATACCTCTCTAGTCATCCAACAATCTGACAAATTGTTGGAAGTGACATTACAATCAATGAACTTAGCGATTCAGTCTTTGGGAAACATCGTCCTGGCCTTTGACTGGAGGTTACACACTCAAGGAGAAAATCTCCAAAACATCCTAACATGGCATAGCCCTGGCCCTTCACTTGAAGAGCTTTTGACAGCCCTGAAACACTCGCCCTCTTCCCCACAAATTGGTAGATCTTCTGTGGCTTGTTAAACAGATTTAGAAGTGTTTCAGCATGCAAAGCCTAATACTCATTCGAACCCCCAGAATGTAACCTTACAGTCACTACCATGCATTAAAGAAATTATTTATGATGTTGCAGTTAACGTTGATAATACTGCTAGCAGTCAGATCATAACTCTGCACGAGATCGTTGCGGACAAGAGCTCGAGTGAGCTGAACTGTAAACAAACTTACACGATTTTTACACCTGGAGCTCCCACAACAAATAAAAAAAATGTGGGTACAACAAAACTTCCAAAAAACCAACCGGCCCTCAAAAGTACTGAGAAGGCTTGTTCTATAGAATTCTTTACAGAGATATCAATTCCAAAAAGGAACATTGCTAAAATGTCCCAAGCAATCAAGAAAAAATACATACATCAAATCCAGACAAGAGCCACTGGAATAGCATCCTTTAATCCAGTCCCGACCATGAATTATCCTCCACTGGGTGATCTAATGCATGAAATAAGTATCCAAACTACAGCAGGCAATAATTCGACAAGTAAGGTCCCCATAATTCATGAAGTCACATCTGCACCAACCAATCTCCAAATTGAAATCAACAATTCCATCCAGAGTTTACACAGAGCGGAAATTCAGAAGGCAGTAGATGCTTGTATGGCTGGGCATGTGCCACCGACCCTTGCATTCCCGGCAAATAACATAGCTCAGTCAGATGTAGTTGAGCCGCAGTCCAATTCTGGCTCTACACATAAAACAAGCAGTCTAATGCCAAAAAGTAGTGAAACCAGTGGAATAACAAATACAATTGAACAGGGAATTCCTGTGGCTTTGAGGAAGTTGGTGGAAACAGATGGAAGTAATTCATCCACCCCTTCATCAATGCCCATGAATTTTCACTCGCCTCAAGTTACGCTGGTACAAATAAATACTAGGGAGGGGGTCCCTTGACTTGTCTAGTGCTGTTATGCACCTTAGCGAAAGTGCATTAGGGAACCTTCAAAGTCAAAGCCGACAACAAGGTCAAGTGGATGTGACAAGTAACCATAAATGTGACTCCGCCATGGAAATGGTGCAACCAATTCAAAAGCCCCCAGCAGCACACTCTTTGATTCTAGCTTGTAGGCCTCCTCCGCTAACATCATATGATTTGAATCGTAGAGCCGTTATGACACTTTTTCTGAAGTACAACAGCTAGAGGACATCGGGCCTCATTACGAGGTAGGAGGTAGCCATGGTGCTATGAGCACCATGGCTACCCCCTTACCGCATTCCGGGTTCCCAAAATAGAGACTTACCGGGTCATTCCAACCTTGGAAGACCCGGTAAGTCCCCATTCCAGGAACCATTCCCCATTCCCATTCCAGCCCCCATAGGGCTCATAATGGTACCGCAATTTGAGGTACCGTTATTAGCTCTGAAGTCCCTTAACGGGTCCCATCCATGATGCCTGGTAAAGCCAGGCATTAAGGAAGGGACCCGCTACGGGACCTCGGAATAGGGTGGTAAGGGATTACCGGCACCAGTGTCCTTACCAGTGCCGGTAATCCCTTACCACCTACCTCGTAATGAGGCCCACTGTGTCCTCCGATTTAGCATTAGTGGAATTTACCAGCAAGAATCATCTTAATTCTGTAAGATTCTGGATACATTCTCGGGTAGTCCAGAATGTGATTTGGCTAGCAAAAGAGGTACTGTTCAAATGGGTTTTATGCTGAACCTTGATTCAGGAATGAGGCCTGACCAACATATGGACATCAAACAAGGGGACCTCTCAAAACAAATTACAACTAGAACATTGATAGCGAAAAAGCCCCACCAAAACAGCATGCATTGTAAGTGCTTCAAAGTAATCAGAATTAACTAGAGGTAGAGGGTGGTCTGGGTCAATTGTCCCTCCTAAATTGGAATACAAGGGGATTCAAGCACTTACTTAATAATGATCAAAGTAACGTCAGTAAATGTGACATAGTCCTCTTTCAAGAGACGTGGCTTTCTACACCACCAATTTGGGACAATCATGAAATCCACATAAATCCTGCATCCAAATCACCACTAGGTAGACCAATCTCGGGTCTGCTGACAGCTGTGAAGTTGGTGAAGGGTCTGATATCCAAATTCTGGGCCACCCCAAATCAGAATATGCTGCTAGTTAAAGTAGTATGTTTCAAGAAAGAATATGCAATCTTAAACATATACTGGAATCCAATAGCATTATCAGATGATGTGTTCTTTAGAGATCTAAATGAAGAAGACCGTAATGTTACATTTTTGGTGCTGGCTGGGGATTTCAATTTAAACTGTATGGCGAAAATGGAATATCGGCACAAAGCAAGAAGGGTGAAATGGAATTCCCTGGTTGAGTCCAGAGGTCTATTTATGTTGAATGGTGCCTTCGCCTCAGATAATCCGCCACTCGCCACATGGCGGAAGGACCAAAGCAGATCGATAATAGACTATATATATGTGAACTCAGCTTTGTGGTTACCCATGAAGAGCTTTTGTGTAGTTGAGACAGTACTGAGCGATCACAACATCCTTACTGCTGAATGGGGTGGCTGGGTAGCAATTGAGGGTTCTGGAAACGAATATGAACAGGGTTGTATGGTGGTAAATGCTAGTGGAAACCGTCTCTGATGGTCGGAGGACGATCTAGTATACTTCAATCGCTTACTAACTGAAGGAGGGACAAGTAATCACCCATTTATGAACATATGGGAATAGTATACTGTGATGTAATTCAGATATTACAAAAGGGCAGAAGTATGTAATTTACATAACTATGGTAATGTGATATGAATCAGAAAATTGAAGTAACGCGCTGAATTGCGGCAGCTTGCGCATTGTCCTTCCGCCATCAGAACGGATTCAACTAAAATGATAAGAGCCAATTATAGAAATTGGATCAAGGGATATAGGGCTTTTATGTATCAACATGATGGTGCCAATATGTTGAAAATTCTAGCTAGTAAAAATATATTGAGAATGTGGCCCGTGATAAATCGCTCAATAGCAGGGCCCCAAATAGTTATGCAATCATCATTGGTGGATACGCACACATGGTGAATTATTTTACTCAATTGTATGCGCCCGTCAAGAGCAGCGGAACCTTAGAACAACTAAAGTCCCAGATTACTTTCCATCTAGCATTGGACCAATCTGAGATTTTACATCTAATCAACACAGCTAGCAATTCTAAAGCAGTTGGGCCGGATGGTTTGTCCAACTATGCCTTGAAATCGAACCCTGGTCATCTATATTGGATGACATTTTTTCAGCGATTAATATGGCCCAGATGCAAGACATGGACCGAAGCCATCACGGTACCCATTTTATATAAAAGGAGACCGGCAGTCACCAACTAACTATCGGCCCATCTCTCTCCTAGATGCACCAGGGAACATTTTCTGCAGACTAATCATTAAAGAAGTACAATCATGGGTTTCGGCCAAAAAACTGATTGATCCTCTACAATCGGGATTTGTGAAAGGCTTGGGCACCATACCTAATATATTGGTCCTGATGATGATTCAATCACAATATGCATCAAGGGGGCAATCATTATATCTGGGCTTCACTGACTTCAGAGCTGCTTTCGATTCAGTAGACAGGGTCTTGCTGCATGATAAGCTAAAACAGCGTGAGTGTCCCAAATCCTTGATTTCATTGATAATGTTGCTCCATATGAACACGACCATGCGAGTGCGAGTCACCCTCGATGGTAAATTGTCTCCCTTAATTGCTACCCAACGAGGCTTGAAGCAAGGTTGTGCTCTAGCCTCGTTTTTGTTGAACTTTTTTATACTGCACTTGGGAGCAGTATTTACAAACTGCAATGGTGATCCACCGAGATTAGGAGCCCAAAAAATCCCCTACCTTCCATATGCGGATGATTTAGTGCTCCTCTCCCAAACTCCCAAGGGTCTCCAATGCATGTTGCAACAATTAGGTTCATGTGTGCAACTTAACCATCTGGAAATTAATACAATGAAAACTCAAATCGCCGTATGCAGTAACACACGCAAATCTAGGAAATGTAAGCATTCAGGGCATTTACAAGATTGTAAAATACACATCGTTCTCCAATATAAATATTTGGGTGTAACCATTCAGCATATGAAATCTTTGCAGCAGGAAGCATTGGAACTGAAACATAGACTTCTGAACTTAACTTCTCAAACGAAGATATTGTACAGAAAATGTGGGAAGTTTTTTTTGAAACAAATAGTCTTGTTTTACAAGATAAAAGTTATACCCATCATTCTGTACGGTGCAGAGGGCACTGTTCCAAAAAAATTTGAATTCTGGGACTCACTGGAGTCCAGTTATTGGAAACAAATATTCCAATTACCCAGCAGCACGCCATTAGCAATGATACGCCATGAACTTGGTCTCCTGTCGTATTCGCAAGTGACTTGGACGCAGTGTGCGTTACTGCGTAAATGTTTGATGGGATTAAAAACCCCGGGAATTTTAGAAGTAACAGCACACTATTTACTTTCATCCAAAAACAAATTTCCAGTAATGTGGCGTAATCATGCTTTAAATAGCTTAGCTGATGCAGATGTAACAATTGAATTATTGATGACTAATCCGAATCGAGCAAAAACCAAAATCTACCAACTAGATTGGGCCATCAATGCATTAAATTGCACTCGATATAAAGACTTCAATACTCTCTTATTTGGCACCAAGAGATATGGAGTCATGGCGGAATACCTGATGAAATGTCCTTGCCCTAACATTCGTGCATAATTCTTGAGGTTTAGATTTAATCTATGGAATACGCGAGATGTATCGTGTAAAAGGACAATGATGTTTCCTGGGCAAAATTACTCTCGATATTGTATGAATGTGAAACAAAAAGAAACTCTGCAGCACTTGGTAGTGGAGTGTACAGCTTTGATAGCGGTACCAGAAAAATGCTTCAAGACAGTGATTTCTGTGCAAGGCCATATGGACAGTGATCAAATTTGGCATTTTTTGTTTTTAAATCCACGGTTACCATGCAAATAGCCATAGTTCAATATCGTGAAATGATTCTACCTGTTTGTAAAGAGTGATAATTTAGATGGAGACTCAGATGTAGAGCGTATAAATATTTATATGTTTGTTAAAGAAGTTGTTGAATGTTAATATGTACATCAATTTTATTCTTTACTTTTATTGATTTGCATGTTTTAATGATAGTATGCGAGACTTGATGTATTTGTATTGTAATTGTGTAATACATGATACTCTAAAATGAGAATGATAATTAAGTTAAAAAATATTTGAAAAGTTGTTAATTCAACTGAAACAAATAAAAATATTTTTTTTAAAAATACATATATTCCCTCCTTATTTGTATATTTCCCTAAAACCCTTTTGTCCAACACAAATCCTAAACCTAACACTTAAATTAAGAACTGTTGAATCACACTTTAAGCATGATGTATATTATTGCCCCGTTCTCCACGAGTCACAATACACACTTGCATTTGATCTCTCTTCGCCCAACCAGAAGATCAGTGGGCTGAGCTACGAATCCTTTCATTCCCTTCTCCTTTCTCACTCTACCCCTTCCCCATCCTTGGGATTGAGAGGATTGTGGCCTCCCTTATTTTCTGCTCCTCTTGTGTCCTTTTTTGCATATTCCGTGGAATGTTCTTTTGCTTCCAGGCCACCCTTTACCCTTGCTTGTCGTGTCCCTTACTCTACTGGCACCTGCCCAGCCTCTTGTTACCCTTGCTTGCAGTGATCTCTGACAACCTTTCTGGAAAATGCATAGAAAATACAAATAAATAAATAAATAAATAAAGACATAAATGCACTACTCCACAAATGAGCAGCACTAAGCATTTTAGTTTTTACTGAAAATCTGTCTTCTCGTTTCAAAACTATAATATATTCATCTGATCTCATGTCTGGATTTAGAAATCATAGGAATATCTCTTACAGTTGCTAAATTACGATACACAATGGAGAAAAAAAACAACCACACAAACAAATCCGTGCAAAGCTGTTCATTTGTGGAGTAATTCTGCGCATAATGAGCACTCTGGGCAGAAATGTACCAGCCCTCTTCGTATTTTGCTATACTGCTTATGTAAATGTTCAGATACCGCAGATTTCCAGAGCTAAAGCGTTCAACTGATCATGTCAAGGAAACCGTAATCCTACAGGATATTGAGTGTTCGTTGGTTGCAGGAGGAGACCGTGACTCGAAGAAGGGGCAGGAAGCTCACTCCTGGAGTTTCGGGTACCCATTGCGTGTTGTAACCTATATTTAGGGTCTAATGACCCCAGTTTGCGCTTGCTTGCATCTGGTTTCTCGTGACGTATTTTTCTTCACCGGGAGATTGATTTGGCTGCTTGCCGCTTCCCATAACGTGGTGTCTGACTGACTGAAACGGGGTGGGCGGGGCAAGCTGTGGGCGAGAGGGCGGGGGCTGTGAGTCACAATAGGAGCAGAGTAAGAACAAGGTGAACGAGACCTAAACGACCAGAGAACATAAGGGAGCTATTGGGTGGTCAAAGGGTGGGCTCCGTGGTGGGAGGGGAAAAGATGAGGGGCAGTGGTAGTCAATAGGACAACTTGGCTGCTGAGGCAGGGTGACCAGACGTCCCGGTTTTCCCGGGACAGTCCGGGGAAAGAGCCATCCGTCCGGGGTCCCAGGAGTTTTTTCATTTTGCAAACCCCGTCTGGGGTTTGCAATGGTGGGTGCCCACGGTTCCTGTTTTTGCCGGGACCCGACTTCGAAATCGGCTCCCGGGTCAACTCTAACTGTGTGAATGTGGGAGTGAAAACCATTTCACGCTCCCATTTCCTCCCCCTTCACCTCCCCGGCCACTTTCCTCCAATGAGAGGGGTGGGCATGTGAGCACCTCCCCTCCGCCCCCCCCCCCCGCAACAGGCCAGCGACAAGTAGCACTATATTTTTTATTTATGTAAGTCCTACTTTTATGCCTATTGCCTGTCCGGGTTTTTTTTTGTGAAAAATCTGGTCACCCTATGCTGAGGAGACACTTTAATAGGAGGTGCCGGCAGGTCCTCAATGTATTAACCCTGGCAGGCTGAAATGCTGAGTCAGCACTGCGAGGAGCCCAGCCTGTGACTACTGATTGAACACAAATGCCAGAAGCAGGTGCCCAACTTGCTGGACAGCTCCATAATGCCCTGAGTTAGGGTTTCATCCTTCTGATATTTTGGCAGTCTCTGAGATTGGCACCGGAACACGCTTTTTCCCAGTCGTCTATGCTGCTGATGCTAGGGTTGCTTATTCGTATGGGACAGTTGCTGAAACACTTGATTTTTTCTAGAGCAATAACGCGTGTTTCTGTCATCAGACGTTCTAAACACACTACATCCGCGAGAAAAGCTTGGCCGACATCTCGTCCCGACAACCCCACAATCCAGCTCCTAAATCAGAGACGAAAATCTGTGCGCCATGCTTCATTCCCTTGTTCCATGTGGCAAACCAGAGTGCAGTCATCCGTCAATCATGGAAGGGGGCTGAAGGAAAGGGAGGCTTGGGATCAGCATTTTCCAGGCACTGCAATCATGGCACTATCTGTCCACACAATGCCAACAGCTGGAACATTGTGGGCGTAGGACAGCAGTGCCTGTATTTCAGCCAATGACTCTCAGCAGGCTGCTGAGAAAAAATACTGCTTTGATGTTACTGCTTGAAAGAACTAGCTCAGAGATGTTAAATGTTAAAGATATTTGTACCGTGCACCGTCACCAACGGAGTTGGTCCCCAGGTGCTCTGGCGGATCTGCAAACGAGAAGGTGGGATGAGTTAGTAGGGTGAAGAGGGAGTAGGATAGTAAGAGGAGTGGTGTTCTGTTGGCAGCTTCAACTTGGTATACACCGTGTGCTGAGCTTTTGGTGCGAGTATTGGAGCGATGTCAGTCCTTGTGTGCTGTTGGTGTGGTTTATGTGTTGTAGCGGTGTGGTTTATGTGTTGTAGCAGTGTGGTAAAGTGCATTCGGTTTCCGGTGCGGGAGGTGGTTGTGCTAGTTTTTGAGCAAGATATATATGTAGAAAGTTTTGAGCTTTTTGGTTAGAGGGTTATATGCTTTGCAGCTAATCACAGTATGCCCGAATGCCTGGATTTCAGGAATCATGCCTGGTGCGAAACGGCTGAACTTGAGAGTCCTGTATAGTGGGGGAGAGGCCCACGTCCAACAGAGCAATTGAGTATAGTACCTCACATCTCTGGATTTGAGAAACCATTGAGTAATTCATTACAGTCCTGGAACACAGCTGGAGTCGAGAGTACGGCAAAGCAAGAGAGAGGCCCACGCCTGGCAGAAATTTCGGTTTTGGCACGACGCATTCCCTGTTGTGTTCTAATGGACTATGTATAGTGAGGTTGAAGTTTCTATTCTCCTCCTTGGGAGTCAGAGCAGGAAGGGTGGTCTCCTCTTACCCTACCATCTATGTGAATATGTCTGCTTGATCTATGGGTGTGGTACGGGCCAGGATGCTGTGAATGAGTCGTCTAAGAGATTTCATCTTGGTCTGTCTATGCGTCCAGTCTAGAGTGTCCTCCTCTTGTGGCTATCGCTCAAGATGTCTTATGGTATGTCTTGGGGTGCGTTCCTTGGATTTTGTTTGTGTTCGGTTGTTTGGTGGGGACTGAGGTCGGTCACTTTATTCATCATTGTTTAGCTGTGTGGGCGTTCTTGTGGGTGGTCTTCTAGTTACGCAGTGAAGAGCCAGGATTTGAGCAGCTTCCTGAATACTAGGTGGTTTCTTGTGTTCCATATATTCTTTGGAAGGTCATTCCATGTTTTCAGTGCCTCGTGAGAGAACGTGGATCCTCCGAGTTTTCTTTTGTTATTTGGTTTCGGTTCTAGGCGGATTTTATTGTTTGATCTGAGCATTCTTGTCGGCTGGTGTAGGCGTACTTTATCTCTCAGGAATTCTGTGCCTTGGTTGTGTATAGAGCTCTGTGCGTGATGCACATGGATTTGAATTTTATTCTCTGTTTTATTGGTAGGCAATGTAGTGTTTTTAGCACAGGTGTGATGTGTTCTCTTTGGGGTCATTTGGGAAGGAGTCTGGCTGCTGCATTTTGCGTAGTTTTTTTTAGAAGTCGTTCAGGCATGCCCAGGTATAGGCTGTTGGCATAATCTACTCTGGACATGATCAGAGCAATGATGGTAAGAGTTTTGTTGGCGAATGACAGGAACGGTAGTATCCTTTTTGCCGCTCACAGGAGAATTAATCATTTCTTGAGTAGAGCGTTTACTTGTGGCTCTAGGTGAGGTTGTTGTCCATCAGGACTCCTAGGTGTTTTACAATCGATGATGGTGTTGGCGTCGTGCCTAGTTCTCTTGGTCAGGGGATGTAGTTGATGTCTCCTCCGTTTTTGTGACGAGCATTATCTCTGTTTTACCTGGGTTGATTTTGAGGTGGTTCATGTTCATCCAATTGAATATATCACAAAGGCAAATCTATAGTGTTGTGTTTTCCAAAGGCAAATCTATAGTGTTGTGTTTTCTTCTCGGGTGTCTTGTATTTTGAAGATTATTTGTGTGTCGTCAGCGTAGTTGTAGCAGGTGAGGCCATGTCTTTTGATGATTTTGATTAATAGATATAGGTAGATGTTGAATAGGAGCGGAGAGAAAGATGATCCTTGTGGTACTCCGCAAGTGGAGTTTCTTGGGTTGTATTTAAAAGGTTTCATCCATACGGTTTCTGTTCTGTTTGTTAGGAACGATTTGATCCATAGTAGGGCGGTGTCTGTTATTCCCAATCCTTCTAATCTCGTTATGAGGATGTCGTGGTTGACTGTGTCAAATGCTGCGGATAGGTCAAGAAGTATCAGGTCAGTACTGTTGTCTGAGTCTGCATTTGTTTTTATGTCGTCCCATATTGACAGGAGAGCTGATTCTGTTCCTCTCATTGGTCTGAATCCAACTTGTGGCTGGTCTAGTAGGCAGTGCTCTTCTATGAAATCTTGGGGTTGTTTTGTAAATGTACGTTTCTAGTAGTTTGGCTATATATGGGATATTGGAGATGGGTCTGTAGTTGGATAAGTTCTACGTTTCTTGCTGTGTCTTTGAGTGGCGGCCTGATGTACGCCGATTTGAATGCCTGTGGTACTTTACCTGTTGAGATTGAAAGGTTCAGGATATTCCTAAGGTATTCCATGGGAGTTCCTTGTTTGAGAATTAATTTGTATATGTTTATGGGGCAAGGGTCTTCCGCAGAGCCTGATTTGTTGCTTTGGTTTACCAGTTTGACAAAAGTCTCCACTGATATTTCGGGAAAGCTTCGTAGTTTGTTCAGATGTTCCTCGCAAGGATATGTGTGGTCTATGGTGTGATCGCGTGGTCTGCTTTGTATGGTTTGTTGGATGGTCGTGATTTTATTTTTGAAGTGGTCTCCTAAATCATTGGATAGTTTCGTCGATGGGATTGGCGTGTTGTTGCATTCCAGTGGGATGTTTATTTCATTTATGATTTTGAAGAGTTCTTTTTGGGTGTTTAGTGCTTTGGAGATTCAGTTGCCATAGTGTTTCCTCTTTGCTTATTGTATTTCCTTTTTATATGAGCGGATATGTTGCAGAAATTTTAGTTTGTTTGCAGTGTTGTTGTTGATCCTCCATTCTGATTCTAGTTTTCATTTTTTTTCATGGCACCGAGTAGTGGGGTGAACCATTTTGCCATGGTTTTATTCCATGAGGGAGTGAAAGGTTTTTCTTTGGCGATGTCGTCTAGAGTTGTTACGATCTAAGTTTGGAGTAAGTCTACTTTTTTGTCCAGGTCTGCTTCTTCCATAATTGCTGCTTGTTGTTTGTTGAGTTCCAGGAGTTAAGTTAGGTTGGAATTTTTGATGGTTCTCCAATTTCTTTTCATGGTGACAGGTGGTTTGTCTTGTTGCTTGTTTATTGGAATGGCCATTGTTATTATGAATGGGATCATGAGGTGGTCGCTCCAGAGTATTTGAATTGGGGGTGCCGTGGTAATGAGTTTATTGGTGGCAAAGATTGCATCAAGTGTATGACCTACTGAGTGTGTTGCTCCTTTGACCAGTTGTTGTAGATTCATTGCTGCTAGTTGGGCAGTTAAGGATTTTTGTGTGGTTGTGGTTTCTTCTTCGAACCAGATGTTGAAATCTCTGAGGATGATCAGATGGTTGGGCTTGATGGCAAGATGGTGATTGCTTCCGTGAAGGCATCTACGAAGGTTGTATTGAGGTTGGTGGTCTGTATATCAGTTTGAATTTCAGGTTTGTTTTGGGGGTTTACTGATAGACGCAGTATTAAGGATTCGTATTTATCAATGTTTAATGGATCTTCCAGTTTGATAGACATTTCTGCCTTGTGGATGATTGCCAGTCCCCCCTTTTTTAGTTTTCCTGTTTGCTTGGATGCATTTGAAGTTTTCAGGCAGGCAGTTGTTGAGGGTGATTTTGTAGTTGTCATCTAGCCATGTTTCAGTTACAAATAGGATGTTGATGCCTCCGTCTGATAGGAGGTCGTATATTTCGGTTGAATGTTTGGACATTGACCATGCGTTTATTAAATTACAGTGGATTCTCTTGTTGTGGTTTTGTTTGATGGTTGTTCCATGTTCCGGTTTGTAGTTGTCCGGTCGTGGCGTTTCTGTATTGATGTTGATTGGATGAAGAACAGCAAGATGTGTTTTGGGTGTGGACGTGTCCATGTCCGTCGTAAATAGGACTGACCCTAATGTCTAGTGTGGCCATGGTCGGTCTGTGGGTGAGTCAATAACCACACAACACCCACAAAGTGTACCCCCTTACATGACATCTCTCTCGTAGCTGTACTAAAATGCAATAGTTTAAGTGGCACCCCATAGCCAAAAATAAAAAGGCAACAGAGTGGAATTGCGCAATTATAGACTAATACTCTTTATACAAGGCCTCGGGAAATTGTGCAGAGAGAGTCTCCAAAGCTGGTGGGAAAAATGGACCAGTGATGGAATGTCAATGTCACACCTTATTGTAATTGGTTATTTATAATGCGCTTAATACCCAGAGGTTTCTAAGCACGGACCCAGGGATCGAACCTGTGTTGAACCGCGTCGTCTTGCTTCCAAGGCGAACGCGTTGCAGTGATGCAAAATTGAACGAGTACCGTGTTCTTATAGTTGCAGAAATGTATTGTGCTGCACGTTTTGTTTGTAGATCGTAAAACACTGTTTGATTGGCCCCTCAGGATGTGTTGAGGAAAAGCTGAGCTTTATGCCTCTTCCACCTCTGTTCCGTGTTATTAAGAGCTTGCATGAAAGCAATTATGCAACAGCACTCTGGAGTCCAGGAAGAAAGGCGAGAAAGCCATGCGCTTCCAAAAAGATGTGCAGCAAAGTTGTGTTTTGGCCCTCATCCCTTTTAATTGTTTCATTAATGATTTTGCCCTCAAGGTTTCAAAACAGCAGGCACAACATGCCCCGAAGTTAGTCGTTTAAAAGATCCACATATTTATGTTGCTGACTGATGGCTTCATCTCCAGGATGCCAATGGGTCTACAGAAGCATCTAGATGGGTTAAAAGGGTTAAATTGCCTTGTTATTAATGGGGAAAAAGACGAACTGCAAAGTCTGCCACCACCATTGGTCACTGAAAGCGAACTTGCATAATCATAATACCTGGACTGAGAAAGCCCCCAGGTGTGCATATTTAGGAGTGCACTTCCAATAAGAGTGTAATGGGAGCAAACACTTTGAAAAAAGAAAAATGGTTTTGAACAGACCTGCGGGGATAACTTTAATTTTTGCCAAACATTGTTGTGGAAGGCAAGAGGTTGTTGACAGCCCTGAACACGCTTCTTCTGCCACCCTATATGGGGTCGAAATATGGGGTTTCGAGCGATAAGGAAAATTGGCCACCAATGGGAATGTATTTGTATTTGTATTTATTTTGTTTGTATAGCGCAAACCAGGCCCGAAGACTACCAGGCGCATATCTTCAAACAGTGGTTACATCAGCAAATGACATTACATAGACAGTTAAATTGAGCATTGGTGTACAATCACATTACAGGTTAGACAAGTAGTACAAAGTAATCAGGGTTTTCAGTGTGTCAGTTGGTCGTCTACAGTGACTAGCCAAAGTTTGGCTTTGTGTTTGAAATAGTTCAGGGATGGCAAGTTTCTGATAGTAAGAGGCACATAATTCCAAGGTTTAGCTGCCAGAACAGGGAAGCTAGCCCCTCCGGCTGTTTGGAGCTTGTATCTAGGGATCAGTAGGCTCTGGCTAATGGCAGACCTTAGTGATCGAGGTGGGATGTACTGAGTGAACCGTGAGGATAGATAGGTAGGGGCCAAGTTATTCATACATTTGTAAGTCAGGGCAAGAGATTTTAACGAAATCCTTTGGGTGACTGACAACCAGTGAAGGTTCTTCCTAGTTTCAGAGATGTGAGCTGATCTCGGGATGTTGAGGGCGGCTCTAATGGCGTTATTCTGTCTGATCTGAAGTTTGTCAAGGTTACATTGGTTAGTGCCTTGGTACAGTACGTTACAGTAGTCAAGTTTGGACATAACCAAAGTCCTAGCAAGGGTGATGCAATTCTGAGTAGAGAGGAAGGGGCGCATGCTGTAATCAATTTACAAGTGTATGCAGAGGCGGCTGCGACTGCATTTGTTTGTCTGTGGAGGGAGAGAGTGAAATCAAGGTAGATTCCGAGGGTTTTTGTATCTTTAGAGACTTTTATGGGGTTTCCGTCGATGTTGAAGGAGCTGAACATAGGGTTCAGTTTGTTAAGTCTTTGTTGTGTACCTAAGATGAGGAGCTCTGTCTTAGCGTCATTAAGACAGAGCTCATGCTGTGCCATCCAGGCTTGGATGACATGGTAAATGTCATTTAAAGATTTCGAGTCTACCGTGTAATCACCCGTGATGGGGATGAGTATCTGCGTGTCATCGGCGTAATTAGTGTAGGTGACACCCAGATAGTCAAGCACATCAAACAGCGGTTTAGTGGAAACATTGTAGAGGGTAGGGGATACGCACAAACCTTGGGGGACTCCGCAAGGGACTGGTGCAGGGTTGGCAGAGGACATTGGGGAGAATACTCTCATGTCTGTTGTCCAGGAAGGATTTGATCCAATTGGTGGCATTGTCGGAAAATGGGCTGCAGTTTTCAGGTGTTGGCAAAGGATTTGGTGATTGACCAGATCGAAGGCAGCGGATAGGTCTAGCAGAAGTAACAGGGCTAGTTTACCTTTGTCTTTTAGATCCTCAGTTTGGGTTTTGCGGTCTAAGAGGGCTGTCTCGTATCATGCTTAGGTCTGAAGCCGGATTGTCTAGTGCCTAGAAGATTGTTAATTTTCAGATAGTTCTGTATCTGTAGGTAAGCTTGTCTGTCTAAGATTTTTAGGAGAAACGGGACAGTAGTGATGGGCCTGTAGTTAGTTGGGACCTCAGGATCTAGGGTTGGTTTTTTCAGAAGAGGGATGACCCAGGCATCCTTCAAATTGTTAGGGACCACTCCCGATTGAAATGAGGAGTTGATAATGGTTGTTATGAAAGGAGCAAGGTCATGGGCCGATTCCTTAATGATAGGTGCTGGACAGGTGTCCCCTTAGCAATTGGAGTGTTTCAAGTTACAGATGATTTTTTCAACCTCAAGGGTGGTGAGGAGCGTGAAGCTGAAAGGCATGGGAGAGACTGAGGTGGTTATTTTAGGTGGCAGGGTTTTGCTTAATGGGGGAGTGTGGAGAGTGTTTTGTTTAGCGTGGATTTTAGATTGCAGAGTGGTTATTTTGTTCAGAAGAGCATTTTGTATTTTGTTGCACCAGTTACTGTCTTTGGTGCATGAGTCGGGGGCTGGTGAAGGTGATTCTAATTCTTTGAGAATTTTGAATAATTCTTTTGTGTTGGATTCTGCTTGTGTTATGCGTAAGTTGTACGTTTCTTTTTTGGCTTGGAAGATGGCTTCCTTATAATTAAGTGAGGTGATCAGGAGTGAAGCTTTGTTAGTCGTACTAGGGTGACTTTTCCAAAGAGCTTCGGCCTGACGCTTTTCTTTACGTAGAGTACTAAGCTGCGGGGTGAACCAGGAGTTTAGGTGGGAATGTTGTTTAGCTTTGCAAATTTTTAGCGGGGCTATAGTCTCAATGGCTTTGAGCAGAGTGCTATTGAAGGTGTATACTAAGAGGGTGGGTTCATTGTGCTGCGCGGCACAGGTGTTTAAGATAGGGAGAATGAGAGGAAGCAGTTTCTCCCTGGTAATGTCCTTTTTATTTCTAGTGGGCATAGCAGGGGCAATGGTGGGCAAGGGCTGAGGGTTGGTGGCTGGCACGAGGAAGGTAATGACGTGATGGTCAGACCAGGCACAAGCAGTGTTATAACTGACCGTGGTATTGCAGTTAAAGTCTGCTAACCAGTTCTACCCTTGTTATGGGTCGGATCGAGGATGCGCTGCTGGAAACTTAGATACACTTGGGTTTATCAGAACCTGCTAGCATCAAACAAAGGGACACCGACTATGCCTTTGGAATTCAGATAGAAAATATAGAACAGCAAGGATCAATGCTCACTGGATTAAGGTCTGGACTTCTCTGTCTTATGAACTATAAGGAATGATTGATGGAAGCCCTGGATATTCCCAGCACTGCCTGCACCCACCCCAACCTGCTCCCAGCACTGCCTGCACCCACCCCAACCTGCTCCCAGCACTGCCTGCACCCACCCCAACCTGCTCCCAGCACTGCCTGCACCCACCCGAACCTGCTCCCAGCACTGCCTGCACCCACCCCAACCTGCTCCCAGCACTGCCTGCACCCACCCCAACCTGCTCCCAGCACTGCCTGCACCCACCCCAACCTGCTCCCAGCACTGCCTGCACCCACCCCAACCTGCTCCCAGCACTGCACAGCTGACGGCAAAGGGGCCAATTGGCCCAAAGGTCACATTGTCTTCCCCTACCTACTACTTCAATGATTATTCCCTTGTCTGGGGTGGGCTAAGGGTGATGGATTTTTCAGTTGCTCGCCTGACTGCCTCACACCTCGTGCTCCCGCCCTCCATGCCTCCTGAAAGCCATGGGCTTGGCAGGGACGTGACAGTATCCTCTAAATCGCCCACCAAATGGGTAGGCCTTAAGCTTGAGTAAATTACCTGTGATATTTGTGCCCCGGGAATTTGCAGTGTATTTGTGTTCTTGTGGGGCTCATCTGCGATTTTTTCATGGATTTGTTTCTGGGAGTGTGGCGAGGGGGACAAATGCGATATTTGCCCCAAGATTTGTTCCAGCTCGGATCATATATAATTATATTCTGACTGTGGGGATGGTCATGTCTAATACTTTCACTGGGTGTTTTCCCTGCAGGGTTATTTGTGATTTCATTCGTAGCCGGGGAGGGCGGGGGTGAGGGAGGCGATGGCACCTGTGATATTGGCAGTGGGATATGTTTTCCAGGGTTGGGTGATCTTGTTTCCTTGGTGTCTCATCTGTAATGATGTTATCTGTGATATGTTTGCCTACGGTTTGGGGGTCTTCTGTGACATCCTCACTGTGATTTTGTTCCCAAGTGGGGTTATCTGTGATATGCGTCACTAGGCGGAGACATCTATGCCACTTTCACAGGGATGGTATTGCTAGTGGGATTGTGCTCCTAGATGGGAGTAATCTGGGATCTTGCTTTTGGGTGAGACTATTTGTGAACAGTGTCCATGGTTGCAGTGCGATATAGGAGTGTGACTCTGATGTTATTGCTTTTGGGTGAGACTATCTGTGAACAGTGTCCATGGTTGCAGTGCGATATAGGAGTGTGACTCCGATTCTATTGCTTTTGGGTGAAACTATCTGTGAACAGTGTCCATGGTTGCAGTGCGATATAGGAGTGCGACTCCGATGCTATTGCTTTTGGGTGAGACTATCTGTGAACAGTGTTCATGGTTGCAGTGCGATATAGGAGTGCGACTCCGATGCTATTGCTTTTGGGTGAGACTATCTGTGAACAGTGTCCATGGTTGCAGTGCGATATAGGGGTGCGACTCCGATGCTATTGCTTTTGGGTGAGACTATCTGTGAACAGTGTCCTTGGTTGCAGTGCGATATAGGAGTGCGACTCCGATGCTATTGCTTTTGGGTGAGACTATATGTGAACAGTGTCCATGGTTGCAGTGCGATATAGGAGTGGGACTCCGATGCTATTGCTTTTGGGTGAGACTATCTGTGAACAGTGTCCATGGTTGCAGTGCGATATAGGAGTGGGACTCCGATGCTATTGCTTTTGGGTGAGACTATCTGTGAACAGTGTCCATGGTTGCAGTGTGCTATAGGAGCGCAACTCCAATGCTAGGAGGTGCGCAGAGATACGTACACAGCGATATCACTGCTGGCGAGTCCACACTGTGCCTTGGTTGATGCAATTTTCATGCAATATGAATCACAAAGGTACCCACAAAGGAGACTGAGCAGCTCTGTCACTACATGCTATTGAAACTCTTATCCCCATCCAAACGGCTCTGAGACTTATTCATCACTGACCCAGGCCAACCCGCCAGTGAAGCATTGTGATAGTGAGCAATAACCACACCCTGGAGAGGCGTGGGTTTCTGCACACCCAGGGGCACATCCCAGAGTCATAACCCATTAATCCACACCATAGAGCTGCTGCTTGCTCTCTTAGGACCCACTGCATGATATTCTGGGCCTCGGAACACCGCACATTGGGAACAGCAAGGATCATCGGCCAATAGAAATCTCAACCCGAAAGGAAAACCATGAGTACCAGATTCAGACTTATAGGAGACAAACTACATGCCTCGAATTAAGCAATACCAACACACTAAGCAACCAACATACTGAACAGAATCTGGCCTGCCAGAAACACAGCTGCAGGAAGAAAGAAGAAATAGAAGCCAACACAAGTAAATACGTGATCCACTGAAACTGAGGAGGAAAAAACAAGCACAGAACCTGAGCATCTCACAGAGCTAGAATCCAAAATGGCTAAGTGCCTTACACCAATAAGTGTCCATAATAGAAATGCATAATAAACCCGCCCATTGAACAAGCCAACATTCCCAACGAAATCAAGTTGAAGAAGAATACAAAGAGCCAAAAAGAAACCTCTTAAAGCAGCTCAACAAAGAGCACAATACAATGGAAGAACTAGGACAGAACACCCAGTTTCCAACCGCAAGTTCAGTTGAGGATATCAACACAAGGGGTAAGCATTGGCCTAACAACGTTAGAAATACAGGGCTTCAAACCACCCGCGGACAAAAGGATACACTACCTCCTCATCAACGCACATTCTACCTACAGATCCAACATTTATGACCTATTACTTGAAGGAGACACTGACATACTCTTGATGAGGGAAACATGGCTGCCAGATAATCATGAGGCTGTAATACAGAATCCACCCCACCAAACTTTAAACCTATCCATGCAAACTCAGAACGAAAAAGAGGAGCCTTTATTGGCATGGTACGCAAGGACCATTTCTGCACAAGTAAATCACTATCAATCAACATTCTGGACTGTGAGTAGCTTCGGATCTACTATATGAAACAAGCATGGCAAAGCCAATAGCACTGGCTTTGCACATGCAGACAGACAGCATGAATCATCTTTAAAGCACGCAGGACATAAATGCATACCATCTACATTTGCAAAGCCATACCTGTCAGTTTTGCCAATGGCTATTATTCTAGACTTAGAAACTGAGGAAGGTGGGCACCACCCTTATTCTTAGAAATGAGTGTATGTATTAATCTACATTAAACAACAGTTGTGATAAAGTTTACACCCCACCTCAATACAATGGAGAAAAAAAAACAGAAACTTGAACTAGAATGGAGGAAAAAGAATAAACTGTCAAAAACAAATCCGAGCATAGAAAAAGGAAATTCTTAAAGCCAAAAAGAAATACTACGACAACCGAATCATACAAGCCACCAACACCCAGAAAGAACTTTTCAACATTGTAAATGAGATGAGAAATCAACCTGGATGCAATAACACCACAGTACCATCACAAAAACGATGAGATGATCTTGCAGACCACTTTAAAAATAAAGTCACTGACATACATTGGATCATACAAGGCAGACCAATCAACCAGACCGTGCACCATGCCCCACCTAGCGTGGAGCCACCGAATAAGCTGCAAAGCTTCACCCAAATGTCAGGAGAGGAATTCCTCCAGCTGGTGAAATAAAGCAACAAAGCAGGCTACTCAATGGACCTCTACCCACCCGATATCTATAAATCAATCCTTACACAGGGCACATCATTGGAATGCCACAGAAACCTCTTCAACCAATCGCTCTCAACAGGGAGAGTACCACAGCTTTCAAATCTGTGTACATCAAAACCACATCATCTTCATCAATAGACTGGAAGAAATATGGCTCATCGATACAACATTGCTCTGGATTCCATCTTTCCTATCTGAAAGAACAGAAACAGGATGGATAAAACCATTCAAAACCGTGCCGTGGGACACCACCTGTGGAGTACCACAAGGATCCTTCCATTCCCCACTGCTCTTCAATATTGACATGACTCCACTAATCAACCTCATCAAAAGGCATGGCCTTCCCTGCTGCAACTATGCAGATGACATCCAAATCAACTACCAAATTGCAGATGTGCAAGTGGAGAACTCCTCAAGCATACAACGGGTGATGTGGAAGACCTCTCTGACTACAGACCGATATCAAACATTCCCTACCCGGCAAAACTACTAGATACCTATGTCTACGAACAAACACTGGAAGTTAGAAAAGCACCAGCTATTGGACCAGGGACAAGTCAGCTTCAGACCCATGAGAGGGACAGAGATGGCACTTCTCCCTATCTGGGATGACCTAAAGACCAACGCAGATTCCAACTCAAACTCTGCACTGATACTACTTGACCTCTCTGTAGCGTTCGACACAGTCAGCCACATCATCTTCATCAATAGACTGGAAGAAATATGGCTCATCGATACAACATTGCTCTGGATTCCATCTTTCCTATCTGAAAGAACAGAAACAGGATGGATAAAACCATTCAAATCCGTGCCGTGGGACACCACCTGTGGAGTAGCACAAGGATCCTGCCATTCCCCACTGTTCTTCAACATTGACATGACTCCACTAATCCACCTCATCAAAAGGCATGGCCTTACCTGCTGCAACTATGCAGATGACACCCAAATCATCTACAAAATTGCAGATGTACAAGTGGAGAACACAACGCTAATAGACTGTCTCAAAGAACTTTACTAATGGATGAACACAAACAGCTTCAAAGTCAACCCAGGCAAGGCGGAAATCATGATTATATCCAACAGCCAAGGAAGCATCCAATACATCCCATGTCCCAAAGAACTAGGAACAGTGCCCAAGCCATCCAAAATTGTCAGAAACCTTGGAATCCTAATTGACAACGAGCTAACCCTAGAACCACAATTAAACGCAATAATGAAGAAACGCTTGTGTCACCTGCACATGATGAAAAAAAGTCTACCATTCCTCTCCTTCATGCACAAAACACTGCCCATCAACTTTCTCATCATGTCCAGGATAGTCCACGCCAACCACCTGTACCTTGGAATGCTGGATTATCTATTGAAGAAACTGCAACGAATACAGAACAATGCAGGCAGACTTCCACTCAAACTCTCACGAAGAGACCACCTCACCCGAGCGCTAAAGATGCAACATTAGCTATCTGTCAAAAAATAGATTGCATTCAAAATAATGTGCATAACACAAATAGCAATCCACAGCCAAGGAGCAGAAGTCTTACAAAAGAAAATCACCATTTTCCAGCCGACCACAACACGCAGATCCAGCAATGACATCCACCTGGAACCTAAAGCAAACACAAGGAAAAATCTTGGTGGATCAGCAGTCTCTTGTCCAGTAGCCGCTAAAATGTGGAATATGAAACATGAAGGACCATCTACATTTCAGAAAACTCATGTAAACCTTGTTCTTCAAGTCAGAACTGGACAAAAAAGAATGAGCAACACCCACACCCCACAGAATTAACACACAAATGGCAAGCCGGGGACTAGGCCAAGACCATGACGAAGTGCAGGGAAGTAGAGAGACCTCAGAATGGGAGGGAGACCCAGGTGCACCCGTCCCCATATAGGGCCCTACCGGAAACTAAAGAGAGATATAGGAATGTCTGAAGTTGAACCACAGACGGAGGGCATTAGAATTGAAGTGAAAAGAGTGGTGACCGAACAGATAAACCACAGGGCCCAGGGGGCTCAAGGGCACAGGGAAGGGGTCCCCCAGGGAGGTGATGGTGGCTGCACACCAGGATATGCCAGGGCACAAAGCTGTATAGATATCCATTAGTCTGAACATGGGGGTGGGGTGGAGGAGGTATTATCACTAAAAAGCTCTGCTAACAACCACAACTCTGCACAGCATATAGGAGGGAGACCCCTAGTACACCACAATGCACAACACTGGCAGGGATATGTGCCACAGGTGGCCAAAACTGAGGGGGTACGATAAAGTGCGCCACTAACCAACCCCACTAAAAACCTCATCCCTCTACTTAAACCTCTGAAATTGTAAACAAAACACAACCATGCATCTACAGCACAACAAACCTCACGCACTTCACTACACAGCAACAACGAAACAATCCACAAATGGTCTTGCACAACAGCCCATGACAACTACCGACTGAAAATTCACACCTACGCTCAGTGAACGGTGTAAACCGAAATGAAGCTGCCACCAGCATATCACAGCTTTCTTGTATTTTTTTCCCGCTCAGTCCTACTAACTTCCCCTCCCCTCTAGCTTTTCAGGTCCGCCAGAGCACCTGGGCACCACTCAGGTGGTCATACTCCACGGTATAAATATCCTTTAACTTTTATTTTTCAATAACTTCTAATCATCTGTACTACTGTATAATTCTAGACATGCCCTTGAAGAGAAGTCCAAATATCACCAACGTAATGACTGCCTTATTGATGTCTTTCCAGTTGGCCCTGCTGCCTTATTTGTGTTTTAATTTCCCCGACCAGCACCCATCATTCATGCTTTAGAGATCCCCCAGGCTTCATTTGCACGCCCCCTGAAGGCCTGTTGGTTGGTTTAGACGCTGGTGCTTTCTTGCTGTTAATCATTATATATTTTCATGTACGGATTACAAATGGTTGAGCGGAAAGTGTTGAGTGGATTCTGCTCTAAACACTAATTTGTTATACTTTAGAAACACTTGTTCAGTAAAACACTGACTAGATACAGCACAACCTGCTCGAGCAAAAGCGATCAACACCTCCCAGTGTATTTGTTTCAAAAACCTTCCATGATAGGCCAGACAGTCTAAGAGACATGCTTTTGCCCGTTTTACTTTACCAAAATGGCATTTAGTGGTTTACATATTGACTTAATTGCTCTATTGTTAACTTTGAAATTGTATTGCATTTTATTAAAAACAAAACATTTAAAGTAAAGTAAATGGTGGGTGAAGTCGAGGAGGTACCCCAGCACAGGAAAAAGTGCTTCTTCATAGGTGTGTCATGTTTCATAATAGAGCAAAATAGCCCAGATATGTTGTCTGTCCTAGATTAGAAGACTACTCTAATAAAAATAATACATTCACAAGCTTTTTTTGATTTTTATTAATTAACACAATGATGCATGTAATTCTATTTCAGGATTGGAAATCTGCTGATCGGTTTCCCCTTCCCTAAAGCTCCATGCCAAAAGCATAGTGTACACCTATGACCAGCTGCCTCAGTAGCCAGACCTGCAGTAGCCCCTCTCCAGTGGCACCAATCAGGCTCAAGGGTCACAGGTTCTCTTTTGACAGCTGCAGTGAGAGCCATGTCTCTGCAGCACGCAGTGGCTACATTTAAGATGTGCACCCTCGGGTGGCGTGGCCTGGTGTGCGATGCAATAGCATGCCTGCCTGAAAACATCCTGCGGCAATGGGGAGAAGGAGCTTTGACGGTCCGGTGAGAAGCCGAACTGCCTCCTGACTTACTGTGGCAGGTGGGGGAATGCCTACCGCAGCCTCCGGTGCTGTATCGGCAAGCTGGGTGAAGAGGAAGTGCAGCAGTGAGCCAGGACGCCTTGGCGGTTGGTGGGCCGGCTCAGAGCAGCAAGGAGGCCTTCTCGCTGCAGGGCACTCTGCCTGGCATTGCCCCCTGCTGGTGATGCAGCTACCTGTCTTCCTTGGAGGATCCTGCTCCTGGTGGAACGCTGGGTATGCTCAGCTCTAGACATTCGCTCAGGTGTGCAGTCGCCATCACTCCGGCACTCCTCGGTGGCAGCCTGAGGCACAGGATCCGTGTGCTTGACTACCCCAGCCGCATCTGCAAGCACGTCAGTGGGTGTGGCCCTGTGGAACTGCTGGCACTCTCTATCGGAGGGCGCTTGTGACCCCTAAACTCTCTGGGCAGTGGGCAGCCCTGGGACCCATCAGCCATTTCCCACAGAACAGCAGGCCAGCAGGCTTGGCCATAGAGAAGAGTATGAGCCAGCAGAAAAACCTTGGTGACTACACTGGTGCTATTGAGGGTACCAGGCCGATTCAGGTACTGATTGAAGTGGGGCTTTGTCTTCCCGTTATCCAATAACACTACCCTGGAAGAGGAGGCCTGCACCCAGTGGGCTTGCTGAGGGTCTTGGGCACCCCCACCTCGACAGCGTGCCTGAGTCCACTCTCCACACTCCTCTTTACCAGAGTCTTCTGTGAGCACCAGGTTCTCTTTCCTTGACGGGTGTTTTTTGGCTGGAGTGGGCACTCCATGGCGAAGACGAGCAAGGCCCAGAAGTCGGAGAACATCGCCTCCTTACTGCAAATCCAGGATCTAGGGAAGAAGGAGCTCACGACAGTCGCCCAAGTCCATGATGACAGGTCTCAGGTGCCTGCTCTGCAGTGGGCCTCAAAAGACGTCCTGCAGCTGTGGCTCAGGGCACTGAAGGGGGAAATTCAATCTAGCCTGTCTGACATAGCGAGCAAGATATCTTCCATGGACAAACGCTTTGGTGAAATGAATTGCTGCATCAATGCCATGGAGACCACCTTATGCGAACAGTCATATGAGGTTGTGGAATGGACCCACCACATAGAGGTCCTGGAAGACAAGGTGCACCTCCTCAAAGATAAACATGAGGACCCTGAAAACTGGTCTCGTCGTCTTAATAAACGCATTAGGGAGGTGCCAGTCGATGTGCCGGACCATGAACTGGATGAATAAACCTCTAGTCTCTTTCACCAGATCTTGAATGCTGTGGGGGAGGAGCCCATTGATTTGGACAGGACACACAGGGTCCACCAGCTGACCCAGTGCGCCAGGACTCTGTCCCTGACATCCTCACCTGAGTCTCTTTTTACAAGCTGACGGAGAAAATATTGTCTTGAGCCAGATAACTTGACGGGCTACTCTTCTGAGGTGCCTCTCTGACCCTCTACAAAGATCTGGTGGGAGTCACCCTGATGAAATACAAGACCCTCCGTTCACTTACCAAATGTCTTTGGGAGAAGGATGTCTGCTACAGATGGGGGTTCCCAACAGCTCTCCATTTCACCTATTTGAACCAGCCCTGGATGATCACTGCGATGAAGGAGCATGAGGAGCTTCTCTCCTCAGATTGGGCAGGGTCACTCCCGGAGCCAGACCTAGCCACCGATTTTCCTGGGGGACCGGTTATGAGAATAGGTCCCTGGACCAAGGTGGGGAGAGCCATTTATTGAAGGGTCCATGGTCTTCGGGGGGGTCTTCAACTTGGCTACCCATCCCAAAATTCATAAGTCCTATCCCGCTATCAGGATGGACTTTAGTAACTTGCTGGCCTTCATGAAGCTCCTCTGAGAATTGAACCTGGTATATATATTGAGATTGTGAAATCACTCCTGCAGGGACTTCACACATTATTCTCATGTTCACAGGGGGTTGTCACACATTGACACACTTCTCACCCCTTAAGCTTTGGTCCCCATGGACCCGGAATCCACCATACATATCATTGCCCTCTCCGACCGTGCTCTGGCGTTCCTGTCCCTTTCGGTGTCGGATATCCAACCTCTGACTTGTAAGCCTTGGAGGTTTCATATCTGGATACTTAAAGATTTAGTAATCCACCAAGAGATCAAAACGCTAATAACCTCTTATTTTGAGAACAATCTCATGTAAGACGTGGCCCTCAAGATGGTCTGGGATGCTATGAATGCTGGATCAGGGGGGTGGCGATGAGCTTAACCTCGACCTACTCGAAAGCCAGGTCTCGCCTGAGGGAGGAACTAGAAGAGGAGGTCTGGACTAGAGAGGGTGCCCACAAGCTCTCAAGCTCCCTTAGGGCTAGGCGACACTTGAAAATTGTCAGGGCCAATTTGAGGCCCATTTGGTGAGGAGAAAAACCCAAGCTCTACTAAAGGTCAAAGAATACTTCTACACAAGAGGCAACAATGTTAACAAAATCCTGATCCATAAACTAGCGAAACACAAAACCTGCAACAATATCCATGCTTTGCTGATAGATGAGGGGTTGCTCCTTCTGGCTGACCATGACAAACTGGCCTGGGTTCACAAGTATCATGTTGCATCCACTGCTGCTGTATTCGTAGACTCTGAAATTCTTCAGGACTTTATGCACTAAGTCGCCATCCCGCCCTTCTCCTCAGAGACAATTGTGGGAATTGAGCAGCCCATACAGGTAGTTGAAGTTGCCACAGCTATTACATCACTTAAAAAGACAACTCCGGCCCGGATTGGTTCACCTCAGAATTGTATAAAACCTATGGTGAGGCTCTTGCTCCATGTTATGTTATGAAACCTGCTGGAGGAGATGTTGGAAAAAGGGACCTATAATCACATTGGATGGCTCTGGCCCATAGCCGAAACATTCTGGAAAGTGTTTTCTCACATATCAAATCTATGCTAAAGGTGACGCTGCCCTTAAACTGTCTGGTAATCTTGCTTGGGGATTGAGGTGGCACTGTGTATCAGTTTACAGGCCAATCCAGAAACACATACAAATTGATCACCCACCTACTACTCACCACCTAGATCTCCCTGCCTCACAACTGGAAGTCCTGGGACGGCCCTTTGACAGCGATGTAGTTGGCGAAAACCTGGAAGATTCTTGCCTCAGAAACAATCACACCTCTAATGGAGGGGAATACGCAACCTATGTGGTGACCTGGCTTCCCTTTATCAACTACACAGAATACTCATATTACGGGGCGTACAAACCAGGGTTGTATAAACGCTTTGCCGTATTGCAACAGTTGGTAGATAATCTCGGGGCTTGGCTGATGTCTTACCACATGGAATGTACAACCAAAGCATGATTGAAGTGTGTTGATGTTATCCTATTGTTTAATACCCTTGAGGCCTGATTCACAGAAGTGTTTTGTAATGGTGCAATTGCATACGAAAACATTCTGTGAATCAGGACCTTAATGTTTAACAATGCTGCATGCTGCTAATTTTGTCATAGCACTGTCTCCTGTTTGTCTCATAAGAAAAAAAAATGTTTTAAAAAAGATATGCACCCTGCTCCAGAAACTACACAACTATAAGCCTGCTATCCTGATGGCAAGTTAAACTGTAGAAAATAAGCCATACCTGAGTTGGGGTAGGGTGGCCAGCACCTCTCATAGTTAACCAAGCCACATTCATTTTATATCACACATGTGTCTGCACTGTGAGCCCAGATCAGCTTTGGAAGGGTTACTTGTATATCCCCCAGATAAGCTAACTCTGTTGCAGCCGACAAGACTGTAGCCTTGTGGGCTGCTGCTCTTTATTCCTTTTGTGAGGGCAAGGGGACACCCTCCCCAGCATGACAGCTACTCCACAGGATTCTGGCCTAGGAACAGGAATCAAAGGGCACGCCCAGTCACAAAAGGTTAGGCCTCAGACTAGGGTGCTCCACATCGAAAGGCCTTTGATTATATTGAGAAGATAAGGGGCGGGTTTAGTGTAGACAGAGGGGGCTCTTTACATCTGGAGGAAGGTTTAACCATCTTGTTTCTCTCTGCCTCTATCTTTCCTTCCTGTCCCCTCCACTTCCTGTTTCACAATGCACTTTGGGTGGGATGTCAGAAGGCAAAGTTTGCCTTTTCCTAGAACAGGCATTGGACACCTAAAGTATCCTAGCTTTAGTCCAATCACCTGGGGACATTTCCCTTTAAAAGAAGGGGTCTCCCACCACCTTGAATCATCTCTGAACTTCAACCCTTCAAGAGAAATTCATTGGACTCTGTTGGGAGAGGAGTCCTTTCCAAAGGTGAAGAGACGTACACCAAGGCAGAGGGAATTTCTGCCAGCCACACTGCTGACCAGGACCTCAATCTGTTGAAGGACCCTTGGAAGGTGTGTGCCAGCCTCCCCCGGGTTTGGGAGACCGATAAAAGGACTCATCTTGCCCCTCAGACCATGGAGTGGGCCTCACAGGTTCTGAGAGCCAAGACAGCAGGATTCCAGCACTTTCACCATTGAACCACTGGGAGCCATGAATCGAGCGTGTTCAACCCAGTTCAAACCACCAAGACCCTCCAGAGCTGCCTTTGGCACTCATCGCATTTCGAACCACAGTCCTTCTGTTCAAACAAGTTCACTGCTGCACTGCACTAGCTCAAGGGCATTGTTGCCTTTGCTCGAACAGAGAAGCGCCACAGCATCTGCATTGCTCAAACCACCATTCCTACCACGAGCCTCTTCATCACCAAATGACTTGACGACCGAACCGCCGCTGGAGTTCTTTCTGCATCGCTGGTTTTGCATCAAAAGCACTTTACCTATGCATCCCGTTATCAACCCGAACCTCGACCGATGAACCGAACCTGGTGATCTTCATGATGTGCACTCCTCGAGCCACTTCGAACTGCAGCCGTCTTCCTGTCCGACCCGGCTTCAACACCTGCTCGTGGCTGGAGGACCGTGACTGCCGCATCTCAAACCGACTCAAACTACAGAACAGCTCTGAGAAGCCTTATTCGCTGTTGTAGAACCACCAAGACATTGCAAAAGCTTCTATTGGCTGATAAACAATCCACCCGAGAGCATTCTGGGCCCTAGAGACTGGCTAGGTCACAATAATTCCTTTTTGCAACCTCAACAACATATCGTTTTAAACATTGTTGTTTCTATTGCCTTTTCTCCTCCTGTCTCATTCCCCAGTGCTGCATCTTGTTTCCTTGCATATTCTGTGTTCTTTCTACTGGTGTGGGTTTCATACTGTCTTCTATTTAGTTATTATTGTGCATGGTGTGTTTAATTTAAGTATTACATGGCCACAGTAGTGGCCATGTAGTTATGGTTAAGTTGCTGTTTCCATAGGAAGAGCACTTTTTGGGTGGCTTATAACTTCGCTCTCCCTGGACGGATCCTCACCAAACTTTGCAAAAGAAGTATTTGGGTCACTCTGAATTGTTTTGCAAAGTTTGGTGAGGATTCGTCCAGGGGGGCAAAGTTATAGGGGGGTCCCAAAACTTTTGCTCGCGCCTACAGCCCAAACCGCTGGACGGATTTCCACCAAATTTGGACCAGGAGCAGCGGCTTGGTCCCGAAAGCGTGCTTTTGCAAATTTGGTGAAAATCCGTCCAGTAGTTTTTTTTAAAATGACCAAAAAGTAGGCAAATAAAAATTAGTGATATCTGTGTTCTGATTGGCCAATCGTCTTGCGTGATGTTCGCGGACATGCAACGTGTTCGCTGATTGGACGGCGTGGAGCGTGAAGCGCGTCAGATTTTTTGGTAGCGCCCGCCATCTTGGATTCGCGGACGTCCGCGGACAGCGCGGTGAAACTTTGTTCAAAATGTGTATTTTGTAGAGTGTGTTGGTGTGTAGGAGTGTTTGGGGAGGGTGGGAGTGTATGAGATAGGATGAAAGTTGTGTTTTTTATGTGTTAGATGTTCTTATTGTGTTCGATTTGTTTGCGGACATCACGGGTGTTCTGAAATGTTCTAAATAAACTGACTAGGGGGTGTTCTAAGGACTCAATATGTGTCCGTTTTGTTCGCAAGCAAAGTGAAACTGTTCTAAGAACACTCGCGGGGTCCGGGGAGTGTTCGTAGGGGGTGTCCTGAAGACGCTGTCCGTATTGTTCTCTGTCAAGTTGAATGTGTTCTAAGAACACCCGCGGTGTCCTGAAATGTTCGCAAATAAACAAAATGGGGGTGTTCTGAAGACGTTTTTGAGAACACTCCCGGTGTCCTGAAATGTTCGTAGGGGGTGTCCTGAGGACGCTGTCCGTATTGTTCTCTGTCAAGTTGAATGTGTTCTAAGAACACCCGCGGTGTCCTGAAATGTTCGCAAATAAACAAAATGGGGGTGTTCTGAAGACGCTTCTAAGAACACTCGCGGTGTCCGGGGAGTGTTCGTAGGGGGTGTCCTGAGGACGCTGTCCGTATTGTTCTCTGTCAAGTTGAATGTGTCCTAAGAACACTCGCGGTGTCCTGAAATGTTCGCAAATAAACAAGATGGTGGTGTTCTGAAGACGCTTCTAAGAACACTCGCGGTGTCCTGGGAGTGTTCGTAGGGGGTGTCCTGAGGACGCTGTCCGTATTGTTCTCTGTCAAGTTGAATGTGTCCTAAGAACACTCGCGGTGTCCTGAAATGTTCGCAAATAAACAAAATGGGGGTGTTCTGAAGACGCTTCTAAGAACACTCGCGGTGTCCAGGGAGTGTTCGTAGGGGGTGTCCTGAGGACGCTGTCCATATTGTTCTCTGTCAAGTTGAATGTGTCCTAAGAACACTCGCGGTGTCCTGAAATGTTCGCAAATAAACAAGATGGTGGTGTTCTGAAGACGCTTCTAAGAACACTCGCGGTGTCCGGGGAGTGTTCGTAGGGGGTGACCTGAGGACGCTGTCCGTATTGTTCTCTGTCAAGTTGAATGTGTCCTAGGAACACTCGCGGTGTCCTGAAATGTTCGCAAATAAACAAGATGGTGGTATTCTGAAGAAGCTTTTAAGAACACTCCCGGTGTCCTGGAATGTTCATAGGGGGTGTCCTGAGGACGCTGTCCGTATTGTTCTCTGTCAAGTTGAATGTGTCCTAAGAACACTCGCGGTGTCCTGAAATGTTCGCAAATAAACAAGATGGTGGTGTTCTGAAGACGCTTCTAAGAACACTTGCGGTGTCCGGGGAGTGTTCGTAGGGGGTGTCCTGAGGACGCTGTCCGTATTGTTCTCTGTCAAGTTGAATGTGTCCTAAGAACACTCGCGGTGTCCTGAAATGTTCGCAAATAAACAAGATGGTGGTGTTCTGAAGACGCTTCTAAGAACACTTGCGGTGTCCGGGGAGTGTTCGTAGGGGGTGTCCTGAGGACGCTGTCCGTATTGTTCTCTGTCAAGTTGAATGTGTCCTAAGAACACTCGCGGTGTCCTGAAATGTTCGCAAATAAACAAAATGGGGGTGTTCTGAAGACGCTTCTATGAACACTCGCGGTGTCCAGGGAGTGTTCGTAGGGGGTGTCCTGAGGACGCTGTCCGTATTGTTCTCTGTCAAGCTGAATGTGTCCTAAGAACACTCGCGGTGTCCTGAAATGTTCGCAAATAAACAAGATGGTGGTGTTCTGAAGACGCTTCTAAGAACACTCCCGGTGTCCTGGAATGTTCATAGGGGGTGTCCTGAGGACGCTGTCCGTATTGTTCTCTGTCAAGTTGAATGTGTTCTAAGAATACCTGTGGTGTCCTGAAATGTTCGCAAATAAACAAAATGGGGGTGTTCTGAAGACGCTTCTAAGAACACTCGCGGTGTCCGGGGAGTGTTCGTAGGGGGTGTCCTGAGGACGCTGTCCGTATTGTTCTCTGTCAAGTTGAATGTGTCCTAGGAACACTTGCGGTGTCCTGAAATGTTCACAAATAAACAAGGTGGTGGTATTCTGAAGAAGCTTCTAAGAACACTCCCGGTGTCCTGGAATGTTCGTAGGGGGTGTCCTGAGGACGCTGTCCGTATTGTTCTCTGTCAAGTTGAATGTGTCCTAAGAACACTCGCGGTGTCCTGAAATGTTCGCAAATAAACAAGATGGTGGTGTTCTGAAGACGCTTCTAAGAACACTCGCAGTGTCCGGGGAGTGTTCGTAGGGGGTGTCCTGAGGACGCTGTCCGTATTGTTCTCTGTCAAGTTGAATGTGTCCTAGGAACACTCGCGGTGTCCTGAAATGTTCGCAAATAAACAAGATGGTGGTATTCTGAAGAAGCTTCTAAGAACACTCCCGGTGTCCTGGAATGTTCGTAGGGGGTGTCCTGAGGACGCTGTCCGTATTGTTCTCTGTCAAGTTGAATGTGTCCTAAGAACACTCACGGTGTCTTGAAATGTTCGCAAATAAACAAGATGGTGGTGTTCTGAAGACGCTTCTAAGAACACTCGCGGTGTCCGGGGAGTGTTCGTAGGGTGTGTCCTGAGGACGCTGTCTGTATTGTTCTCTGTCAAGTTGAATGTGTTCTAAGAACACCCACGGTGTCCTGAAATGTTCGCAAATAAACAAATGGGGGTGTTCTGAAGACGTTTTTGAGAACACTCCCGGTGTCCTGGAATGTTCGTAAGGGGTGTCCTTAGGACGCTGTCCGTATTGTTCGTTGTTAAGTTGAAAGTGTTCTAAGAACTATCGCGTTGTTCTGAAATGTTCGTAGGGGGTGTCCTGAAAACGGTGTCCGTATTGTTCGCTGGCAAGTTCAAAGTGTTCTAAGAACACTCACATTGTTCGCGGACATTAAAAGTTTCCCATAGATCATAGTTGAAATGTTTGACTCTATGGATGTGATATGCTGCGGTGGTTGTTGCCAGGGCATAGAGTCTTGGGTGCATGGCCATTTGGCCATGCACCCAAGACTCTATGCCCTGGCAACAACCACCGCAGCATATCACATTCATATTTGCTTATAACTTTGGGTGAAAAACAAATGTATAAGGAACAAAGGTATTAGATACTATGGATGTGATATGCTGCTATGGTTGTCCTTATTATTGTATACTTACTGTTTGGTCTAGTAATGGGAGTCCGTGTTTTTCTTCTTCATTTCTGTGATAAAAGAAAATAGCATGTTAGTATTAGTATTTTGTAATGACTTATTACATTGTATAAGCAATATACTTTTATTTTTTTTCGACCCTCATATTTAGTAGAGTACAAATCAGAGTACTGTGCAATTTGCTCAGTTTCTGTATTTGTTGCTAAAATCATTGGGTCTGTGGGAGAAAAAAAAATCCATGTTGGATTAAAAAAAACCTTTTTCTGTTATGCTACAGTTTATTTGTTTGTTTGTTTTCAGTGTTCACTTGTTGTTTCTGGCTAATGCTTTATACTTTGCTTTGTTGTATTTTTTTTGGAGCAGTAACAGATTCTTCATTTGTTTTGATATTATAAAATTTTGGAGCAGTTAGATACCAATTGGCGTATTCTAACTGTCTATTTTTTTAATATATTTTAGTGGTTTTGATTTATCTATTTGGATATTGTTAAATTTTGGGACAGTTAGATACCAATTGGCGTATTCTAACGGTGTATTTTTGGCCTAATTTAGTGGTATTCATTTATCTGATTAGTTGTTGTAGAATCTTTGAGCTGTTAGATAGCTTTTGGAGTATTCTAACAGTTTATATTATTTTAACATACATTTATAATTTTGGGACAGTTAGATACCAATTGGCGTATTCTAACTGTGTATTTTTTGGTCTAATTTAGTGGTATTCATTTATCTGATTAGTTGTTGTTGAATCTTTGAGCAGTTAGATAGCTTTTGGAGTATTCTAACAGTTTATATTTTTTAACACAAATTTACTTAAAGGTTTAAATACACTTTATTTATCAAATTTTGGTTTTAAGAACATCAAATAAGCGTTTGTAAGATTTGCTGGTAATCTCTGCTTTAGAGTAATGGTACTATCATTACATTCAAACCATCCACATTTCTTTTTTATATATGCAGTGTAGTGCCCTGAATTGGTTGTGGCTCCTGCGTGGTAGATTATACCTATTGTTGTGAAGGTTTTGTTACCAAGTGATATTTGACCATGTGTGAATCCAGTCAGCTTGCAGTTGTTTTTGGTACCATCTGCATTGTAACGTAGAAGCATTAGTATTACGTATTTACTATGTGTTTGTATTACTAACGTGGAGCGATTATCTGAATTGCAGGTAGAGCATAATCTACCATGGTTTGCATTTTGTACAAGTTGCTGAAATGGAATGGATTCACAATTTGGTATTGATATATATATGAAGCGTTCATTGGGGATTTCTTCTCGTGTCACATTGTTGCAGAGAGTGCATGTATGTTTCCACATGTATGAAATCTGAAAGATTTCATTTATAGGTATGTTTTTGTTTTCCAGTACTTGTAGTAAGTACATTAGAAATTCTTGTGGATCTTCCTGTGAGTTTATAGTGAATTTCACCATTCCAGCACAGTAGTCCAATTGTCGTCTTATTCCAAAAACACTATATGTGTTGTCAGGATTGTTTGCTGCATTTCTGTAAAGTACTAACATTTGAAAACACAATGGGTCTGTACTGTGTAAGTAAATGTTGTCAACAATTGGTGGTAATTGAAATAGAATATTCATTGCTACATTTGCATAGCAATTTACACCAACTATATTTGAGAATTTAAATGGTCCAGGTAGTTCTGTATCTAACTGCTTTTTTTGGAGTGTGTCTTCCTTCTTTAAAGAAGTACCTGGTTTACTTTCTCTAATTGATTCTTTTTTGTTTGTGGTACTTGATGAAGTATTAGTTTCTTTTACTCTCTTTGGAGGATTTGCAGTGACGTCCTGTTGCATTTCTGTTTGATTTAGTTTTCTTTTACAACGTTTTAGTTTTAGTGGAACAGAATATGTGTTTAGATGGGGAGTGTATAGTGAGCGAAGTCTATTATATTCTAAAATGCAAGGAATATCAGCGTTTACTTTACTTGCATCAAAGTTGATTAGAAATAGACCGTCAAGTGTACGTAAGCGTGATAGTGCTACGTAGCTCATGCCTTCTTTAAAGACTGTGTTACCAATATCTATCATTGCTTTGTCTAGGGTAAGACCTTGTGATTTATGAATCGTGACTGCGTATGCAAGAGTTAGAGAAAATTGTTCTCTGCGTACATACATATCTTTGAAGAGAAGGAATCTAGCTTTTGAGCGTCCTATCCGTTTTACTTCTGAAAGTTTGTCAAAGAGTATATTGACAAACTGAATTTTGTTGTCACGTGGGTATGTTTGAAAGCCAACAACTGTACCCAGTGCTCCATTAACTAGTCCTTGGTCCACGTCAAGGTTACGTTTAAGCATTACTCTGCAATTTAAGGATAATTTTAACATCTTTTCTAAGCCTGCTGTGTTTGAGATTGATTTTTCTAAATTATTTAGTCTTGTTGTGGCTTGGTCACACATGGGTAGTGTCATACCATGTACATCTAGTTTGTCTGTGGCGCTAATTTCCATTATTGGTTGCATTTCTTTACTTAACATTATTTCATTGAATTTGAGACAGCTTGCAAGAGTTGGCATTAAGGCCATACAATTGACATTTTTGTGGGCTAATTGTTCCATAACATATGTAGCACATGCATTATCGCCATAAAGTGCATTAATATGCCGGGTTTTCAATGATGCTTCTGCTTCTTTAGAAAGTATACCAACTCTCAAACTTTTTAAAATGTTGGCATAAGTTAGATCTGCAGATTGGCGCATGTTTTCTGTTAATTCTCTGTATTGGAAATGTTGCCAAAGGTTGACATTTCCAATGCTGCCAACAGTTTTACGGCAGAGTTTTTGCCCTAATGTTTTAAAAATAGGTTCACCTTTTACTGGTGTTAATTGAAGCAGATCTCCAAAAACAATAATGTGTTTTCCTGCAAAGAGCTCTTCATAGTCTGTTTTGAGTACTTCTTGTAATCTGAGGTGAATCAAAGCTAACATCAGGTTGGAGACCATGCTCACTTCATCTATTAGTAGCATTTTCATTTGTTTCAATACTCTGCGTAATTCCATTGCAGCTTCTGCAGAAAGTTTGTAATAGTCTAATTTGTTCTGGTGTTCTACTGGTAATAGTAGTAATCAGTGTAATGTAACACCACCTATGTTGTAGTCAGCTAACCCTGTGGGGGCAGTGACAACAGCTGACAGTTTGTTGTTTGTCAATTGTTGAAGGAACTTACTAATGATTTTGATTAGGAATGTTTTGCCAGAACCAGCTTCACCACTGACGTACAGTAGTATAGGTTTATGATTATGGCAGGAACATTCTTTATTTTCATGTTTTACACCATGTGCAATTTGTTTTGTTACTTCTTGAAAAATGCTACTTTGCTCATTGTTTAGTTTTGATTGTAGTATAGTTAAGTCTTCCTTATCTTCATACTGACACATGGTGTTTTCTACTTCTATCATAGCTAATTCTGCCTCATTTGTTATTAGTGGTTCTCCCAGTGGTTCTTGGCTTCCTGTTACAGAAGGTTGACTGCTGTCAGGAGTATCCTTATCTAGTTGGGCTTGGAGTTCTTCTTCATGTTGCAGTTCATTGTGCAACATTGTTTTGTACTGTGTAAAGTTTACATCAGTTATAGTGCTTTCATTTGCTTTGAAAGCATCCTCGTATGAGTCATAGTTATCTAGTAATTGTTCTTCTTTTCTCCATGGTTTGAAGAGTTGTAGCAGGGACATGTAATATACTTCTTTATGTTGAGGAGTCTCAATGACAATTTGATATGATTAATTAAATTTGGTTTAGTGAGTTTAACTAAGCTGCCTTTACAGTCTGTCACTCTATATTTACCTTTTTTTTCATCAGGTTTCATATTATTTTTGTATGTGTAGTTTTGGTCTATTTGGTATAGACACATGTTTTCCAAAGTATTACTTCTGTTTGGGTAGTATGTGTCCAATAAATTGTTTTTTAAAATGTCTTGGCTGTTGGGATCATGTTTGGCTATTGTTTCTATATCTTCATATGATTTTAGAACTCTTTTTCTAGATTTAGCTGGACCAAGACTTAGCCATACTATATTTTCAGATTTACCATACAATGAAGTACCAGTTAAACGATCAGCTGCTTCATAAGATCCACATTCTCTATGGGTGAGCATTTTTATGCCCAAGCTGTATAATTTCTGAGATACTGTTTTATCTGATGACAGGTCATTCCAGAGGTCTTGGAGCTCTGTCTTTTCTGCTTTAGTTAAGTATGCTGTGACATATCGTGCAACTGCAGTAGAATTGTCTGCAATGTACTGCACATCTATGTTTGCATTCCATAAGTGGGCAATGATTGCATTATAATCATTGATATATTTGTCTTCTTATTTTCTTTTTATGTAATATGTATTTTTAGGTGACTTACCTTTAACACTATGTCTAACTGAAGACATGAGGTTGTTTACTTGACCTGTATTTGTAACTGGTCTAGGGAAACCAAATCGGCATTTGGTGTAGTATTTGCCTTTGTTTTTGTATTTGCGACAAAAATATTTTCCACATTTGTATCTTTGAAATTGTAAAATGTGTGCACGAAGATCACTATTTGTGGCTTCTGATGGAATTTCACAAGTGACATATTTTTCAATAAACTGTAAAACAGTGGCATCACTGTCTTGACCAAATTTAGGAGCATCTTTAATCCATAAAAGCATGTGGATATGTGGTGCTCCTCTGGCTTGGTATTCTTTTCTCCAAAAGAAGTGTTGCACTTCTCCAAGGGGAGGAACAGTTTTATTACAAATAAAATGTAGCATAGCAATGAAGCGATGGTGAAAATATCTTGAAACATTAACAGGATCCAAAGAACAAAGTTCTCCAGGTGTTAGAATATCTATGTTTGTTTTGTTTTTATTTGATATGCGTAGGAAATCATGTAAATCTTCCCATGCATATTCTGCACAACTTAATGTAACAAACCAAGTGGGTGGGCCAAGGTTTCTGATCATACAATGTACATCTCCATGACGTCGAAACCAGTACTCTTTAGTGCCACGCATATTTGATAATAGATTTGTAATATTTGATTGTAAAACCTCATCCTTTTGTTGCACTTTCTCTAATAACTGTGTAGCTGTCATATTTTGAAAGTGTGATCCTGATTTTAATATGTGTGCAACTCCGTAACATAAAGTTGCTAGTTCACTTTCAAAGAGTAGGTGGAATATGTATTCCACATTTTGTCTAAATCTGGGATCTTCAGAATACATCCGTAATGAGCGGTATTCTGAAGCTGATATTTGAATAGGTCTATCATCATACCTTCCTCCTTTGCCAGTAGGAAAGAGTAGAGGAAAAGCATGTTCTTCTATACTTTTTTCCCATATACTGATTGGCGATCCTTTTGTTTTAACGCATTTGGTAAGTTTCCAGTACATCTTGTACGGTGTCATTACAGTGCAAAGGATGAATTGTATAATGGTCTAAAGTATTTGATATTGTAGCAGGATCTAGTAGCTCAAATTGACCAGCTTCTTGTGTTTCTTGAATTATTTCAGTTGTATCTTTCAATTTTTCTTCAATATTAATTTCTTTGTAATATTCATTATTCTCTTTAAGATATTAGAAGGCTTGTCTAACTTTATATAAATCTACCAGCTGTTGCCATATTTTTTTGTCTTTTGTAGGTACTCCATTTACTAATATAATTAAATATTGCTGCATTGGACGTTGCACTCCTAGAGTATGCACATTTTCTTTTAGATTTAATGGTAAATAAACTACTTTTCCACAAATGCCTTTTACCAATTCAGAGGGAGGTAATTTTGCTGTTTTTGGTTGAAGGCGTATTATTGCTTAAAATGGGTGTACTGTTTGAATTATGATGCTCTCATATAAATTAAGTTGTTGTAGAGGTTTTGGTACTGGGTATAATTCCAAATTATTTGTGATAGAACGTGAAGGAGTTTGGTTGTTGTCAAGTTTTGTAGTGCAATAACTGCAAAGTATTAAGGGTTCAGTTATTTCATATTTGTTTTCTGCTACAAGGTAGAGAGCTAATTCAAACCATTTAGAATCTTCATTGTCTTCTATTTTGTATGATAGGTCCACAGTTTTTGTGTTACTTTTATAAAAAATTCTACGGCAACATACACATACATGGTTTGGTACTTCAGCTGATGTACTTTTAAATTTTAGTATTTCTTTTTTGTATGTGTTTAGCAAAAGGTTGCCATGTGTAGAATTGTTGCTTAATTGGTTTAAAGCTATTTCATTCTGTAAATGGCTTTCACTTCCAAAATATTTTTGCTGGATATAGTGAATTTCTTCAAGTAGGTCTTTTGCTGTACCATGTAGAATGATGTTATTTAACTTTGCTAGTGCTAAAGCAGGACTTTTAGCATAGTACAGTTTATAGACTAGATTTCTTATAGTTGAATGATGTGTTGATATCCTTTTGATATCATGGAAAGTGGTTTTACAAGTAGGTCCTGTAATGCAGGCCAATGAATGTCCTTGTAGTCCTGTGTACTTGCGCACCGGACAGGTATCTATATTTTGCAGTAATTTAATTTTGATTTTGTCTTTGCTTTTGACATATTTATTGAGGAATTGGCGTAAAGATTTGAAACATTGTTTGGGAATGTTACACATTGACGTGCATGGCCATTTGTACACTAGACGTTCTGATTCAGTTGAATGGAGGGGTAATTCTAAGTTTTCAGGGCATATTTTTGTAAGGAGTACTTCTTGTTCCATTATGGTATTATTCACTTTTTCATAACCTCGACCACTGCTATTTATGGCAATTGTATTTGTTTGCTTTTGTTTGTACGCTTCTTCATTAAAATATGGTTCTGTGCTCGTAGTGTGATTCCATTCACCTGCACAGATACTTAAGAAGTTCTTTCTATTGACATTTCGCTTATTGAGAAGTCTTTTTTGTAATTTAGTTATTAGTTTTGTTAGTGGTTTCATTTTGTTTAACAGTGAAATAAATACATTTCTTTTGAGAAGAATTGCACTGTCCATCAATGCTTCTAAGATTAATTTCCTACGATAAGTTTTAAGCTTTGAACCTGACTTCTCTCCTGTTTTTATAAGATTTTGAAGGACTTTGTGATGGTATATTTTGGCTAAAATACTTTTCTTGGTATGCTTACTTTGCACTATATTAAAATTTGAAGAAGTAGTTATCTGTACTGATAGCTGATTTTCTGTTAATTGTTTTTTGGTTTGCTTTACATTTCGATAGAGGAAGCGACGTTGTTGTACTTGAAACTTCTTGTGTTTCACTAAATGATTGTATTAGCTGTTTTGTTTCAACTTTTTTTACAAATTCTGCTAGAGATGGATGCTTATGTTGGACACCTTTATTTTCATTTGCTCTACTTTTGCGTTGCTTTCTACGGACTTGACTTTTGGTAGGCATTCTTTAGGGTCTGTTGAAAAAAATAAAGAAGATATGGGTTGGGGTGTTCTGGAATGTATGTGTGCTATGTGCATGAGTGTTTGAGTAAGATGATAAAGATGTATGTAATGGTGTGTGATTGTGCAATGGGAACTAAAACTAGTAGGGATAGGTATTCTTGAATTTATGTGTTACTAAACCGAGGTTCAGATGACAAAAAAAAAGTAAGCTAGTGGTGTGGAAAAGTAAAAATAGTAAATCTAATGTATACAATTAAAACAGTTGTTTGTTCTATAATATGAAAATTGTAGTGGTTCAGTTGGGTAATTTGTGTGTCCAAAAATAGAAATTTGTGGGCCATTCTGGCTGTAAATCGCTGTTTAAGACATGGACATTTTTGGACAAAATGGTACAAAATCTCTATTTTTAGAAACCAAAATAGCTCGTATTATTGTTATAGTATATTTCATTATTAATACAAATATTATGGTGAAATTTTACTTACTTTTTTTTTTTAATTAACAGGTAACTTCTTAGTTTTTCTTTCTTCTTCGAATTCGGCTGCTTCTTTTCAGGAAACTGGTTTTCACTCCAATTGTAAAAGCTTCAAATTAGTAACTTTGTTTGTATATAGCACTGTTTTTAATTTAGATATTGATTTTTTTAATTGAAATCCTCAGTGCCTTCTGTAAAACCATTAAACTAATTTATTTACATAAGATACATTGCATCAGTTCAGTACATATGATATGTTCTTAATGAACAAATTGTATTGAATGACTAACTGTAGCAAAAAAAAATATCTTAACTATGTCTTGTGAAATTTATAATATATTAGTGAATACCACTATTTCTGTAAGTAAACTGTTCTAGGTAATAGCGCCTCAATGTCATGTCTAATTTAAAGTAATTAAGTAAATAAATAAATAAAAACAAAAAATATGAAATTGTATAAGTATTTTTATAAAGGTTTAAACATAGATTGTGTTTGCATGCAATTTTGTTTGAATATATGTAGTCTATATATTTCATTTAAAAAATGTTAGTTCAACATGATTTGAGTGTGTGTGCATAAAGAAAGTAAAAAGTATAAAGGTTTATAAGTGATCGTTGATTTTAGGTAATTGAAAAAAGTACAGTAAATTCATTTTACAGATTTTACAAGGTAAAAGTCTGTTTGAAAATGTGTTCATCTACTATACAGAAAATAAGCATACCTGAAGTTTGTGTTCATGCATATGGATATGCATGGAGCTGCAAGTAGAAATCTTGAAGACTTGTACAGTATTTCTGGTAGATGCTGCTTGCCAATGATATGACACTTGTACTCAGAGAGATTCAGAGTACATTTGCAGTGCTGATCTATGATGATGCAGTTAGATGTAGAGGTCTTGAATGTGATTGGTGCATGGTCATGTGATTTTTGAGGTACATCCAATGAGGGAATGGCAGAGAGAGTGTAGTGGAAATGGTAGAAGGGCTGTTCATGTTACGATATGTCCGCGGACATGGCGGTAGTTCGCGGACATCGGGAGTTACATCCGGGGATTTTTGGGTTCAGAAGTCATGCAAATGAGAATAAGCACTGAAAGGGATTGGTCAGGAAAGTTTGGTGGGTGTGTTGTGCTAGGAGAGATTTTCTCAGATAGTCTTTTTGCTGAGAGAAGAAAAGATAGCTATGGCTGTGTGTTTCAGAAAACAGATTGTTTGGATTTTAGGAGATTCGTGGATACATTGGTTGAAGGAGCATGCAGAAAGCTGTGGAGTAGCTGTAGATCTTGGATTCCCACATGTGGAAGTACACTGGCATGGAGTACGTGGAATGAAGTGGTTGGACTTGCTACCTCTCTGTGCTACTTTGGAGACAAAGCAACATCCAGACATAATTGTAATTCATTGTGGAGGGAACAGTTTAGGACATGTGACTGGAATTGTTTTGCAATTTGCTATGAAAGAAGGACTTAGGAAGGTTATGGCCATGTTTCCTAATTCTCAAGTGATATTTTCACGGATTGCGCAGAGACAAATGTGGCTTCGTTCTTCTTCATTTGGTCCACAAATGGAAAAAGCAAGGCGCAATGTTAATAAGGCTGTTTGTGGCTTTCTAAGAGATTTTGGCATGTCTTCTTTTCACAATGAAAATATTATGTTTTGTAGTGCATACATTTTTCGCAGAGATGGAGTCCATCTTACTTATGCTGGCAATCAGATTTTTCTAAGAAATGTACAAAATGCATTGCGACCTTTTTTGGAATTACAACAACGATTTTGAAGTAGATGTTAAGCATTTACAATTTTTGACTTACAAACACCACCCAAAGGCTCTTTTCAGAGCCACCACTTCTTTCCAGAGAACATTACAATGTTTGTGATGGAGTAGCAACCCAATTTTTTTAATGTTCGCGAACTGTCCGCGGACTTCTAAAAAATACAAAGAGCCCTGCTTCATTTATTTTCACTTCTATTTTTTAACTAGGAAAGGCGGCTCTGAAAAGAGCCTTATTTTTTTTGATTTTTGTAATTTTGTATTTTTTTTGGTTTTTCAGACACGACACACTAGGAGAGGAGGGCAAAGGAGGGTAAAGGGGGGGACACCAACCACAGGGATAAGAAGGGGTGAGCTGAGAGAGGAAGATGTAGAGTGGGTTTTATTTGGGTAGTGAGCAGGTCTTCTCGTGCTCTGAGACGATAGTCTCAAAAGCACTCCGAAGTCGCTCCCCCCTGCAGAGTACTGTGTCACAGTACATACATACAACTGTGACCCTCGAAAGGTAAGGGTCATCAGCATTCTGTATGGCCTGTGAGGCAGCTTGAGAAAGACGCTGTCCCACAGAGGTGGTCCCTGTGGTGACAGGATCAGAAACAGAGGATGAAGTAGAGGAAATCAACCTGCTACGTTCTTCGCAAGGTACAACCCTGCGAATAGCCCCAGAGTGAAATGACCTCAGGTGTCGCTTCATAGTAGTGGTCCCAAAAGCTGTACTTACCGTGCTTCCCGCGACTGAGTATCATTTTGCACTCATTGCAGGTAAAACGGTTTGCACAAGCCTTAGGACCATTCCCATGAATGGTAAATAACCGCCACACCCAAGACTCATGCCTAGTGCGGGTAGTAGGGATTTCCTCTACCTCATTCTCATCATCCTCTTCATCCTCACTCCTGTTCCCCTCTTCAGGCCCTTGGGGAGGTGGTGGTGGTGGAGGGGGTGGGGGTGGTGCTGAAGCAGGTGCAGCACCAAGTGGCAGTTCAGCAGCCAAGGATGCCATCTCGATGATGGTGTAGTCTGCAGGTGGCAGCAAAAATCACTGTGTTCTGAAGAATAGCCAGAAACACAATGGGAATAAGCTCTTGGGCGTGGTCTTTTATAGGGGTCAATGACATTTGTGGTCATCTTTGATGTCCTGGGTGTTAGTCTTAGCAGTGCACGGTGGTGGCGCGAATTATGGTTGCTTAGCTTCCCATAACTGGCGAATTTCAAGGGTTTTTCGGTTTTACTTGGAACCATAACATCCCTTTAACAAAGTTTTTTCACTGAATTTCATAGGTTTTTAGTAGCGCAACTTAACCATAACGTCCCTTTAACAACGTTTTTTTCACTGAATTTCATAGGTTTTTAGCAGCGCAACTTAACCATAACGTCCCTTTAACAAAGTTTTTTCACTGAATATATATATATATAGTCCTTTGATTGGACATTTCTTTATTTTGGACTGTTATACTTCACTGTTTGGGTTGCTTCTGAACCACATTCACACCCCTCTTGAGAGCATAGCCTTCCCTGGGCACATGTTAGCACAAAAGGCGAAGGAGGTATATCTCTTAACTGTGCCTGTTTTACCTTTATAATTTTGTTGGCTCCTTGTTTGTAGAAGTGGGAACGCTGAATAGGCGCTTTAGCCTCTGCTCATTCTTGTACTCCCGCAGGGCAGAAGTCAATTAGTCACAAATGGTGTATGCAGTTATCAAAGCACTCTTTTTGTTCCACTTTTTATTGTTTATGGCAGTGCGCCCCTCAGCATGCCATGTGATGGGCCTCAGCAGATATGACTCCCCTCAGCTGCCTCATTGCTTCATATATATAAATAACTATTTAACTGATAACGTTCCATCACAATACGCTTCCGTTTGCTCACCTGAGACAGAACCATCGCTTTAAGAAAAACAAATAATAGTCTCTGTGGTTAACTCTTTTACAATTGATACATCTTTTACTGACAAATCTTTTAACAATGTATTTTTCAATGTTGTGCTAGACAATCTTCTAATTGTATAAACTCACCCTCTTCTTTTCAGTTATAGGAAAGAAAAATCATATGTTTAAACGCCATGAACAATTTTCCAAATCCTTGCCCTTTCAATTGAGTTGTTCGTTTGCTTTCTGCTTTTGGCGCCTTATGTGGCCACCAGTCCAGTGAGTTCTGCGATCTGCCACATTTTTCTCAAACTTGAGCATTCTCTCTGTAAAAGTCTTACATTATAATTCGTCCATTTATTTATCTACTACATCTAACTCTTAAACCCATACTTGATTCTCTTTCATTTCTTAAAAGCTCACTCAATATGTTTTCCAAAGGATTTGAGTTCTGGCCTCGAGTTATTCTGACTTTTTCCACATCATTTTACTCAGCCGAAAACAACTATACAGGGAATACATTACTTTGTAGTATAACAATGTAAACGTCTGGCATTTACATTTCAAACTACATTTCAAACTATCAGGTTGAAACCTTGAAGAAAGGCCAGAGAGAAAAAATGTGTTTTCAGAATTCCTAATGCTTTTCTGTAACGATTTATTGATAAGCCACCCTCCGCACGGGGAGTTCCTTTCCTCCAATCTCACGTGGTTATGCAACAAACTGTTTAACAGATTCTTTTTATTTTAGCCCTGTCTCCGACACATATCATGCCCCTTGGATCCCTCCCCCATGAGCTAACAATGAGCCAAGAACCAGGCCGGTGTACGGGAAATATATTGTTATTTGTTTAAATTAAAACTAATAGAAATTAGCAAACACTTCTGTGGTACAACACAATCAACTTCTCTCAGCACAAATGAATCACAAAAGTGAGTTAAAAAGACACAATCGCAGTGATTCACTTTCTGTAAATTTCGCTTCACAAAATAATTACACTGATCAATAATGTAGGCACTTCTGTACCGTTGTGTGATTTTGATTATACTGCAGGCTTAAAAGGCTAGCAGTAGGATTTCAGGATTGGTAATGATAATTTTGCCCACACCTCTGGTTTAAAATAAACACAGGGTGATTTATCGGTTAGTTTTTCAGACCCCACCTCCCCCGCTTTGGTCTGTGTTGGGAATTATGGATTTCAGACCACCCTTTCTGAAAGGCCTTTGTTGGGGAAGCTGGATAAAAAGGTTGGGCTGATTAAAGAATAAAGACATCCCTCTTCCTTAAGAAGTCAGGAACAGAGGGACAACAAGGATTACTAAATTAATTTAGAGGCTATAGTTTTCAGCGCACACTGGGAAGTGAGCTTAGTTAATTTTGAATTTAACCAAATTCACCCTGTAGTGTTCTGCCAAATGGGGAATTCATTAACTTAATATTTTTGGTTAAATAGACTAAGGAGCTACACAGTTTTGCCCCCCCCCAACCCACTATAAAGGGAAAGGATTCAAGGCAAGCAGACTCCCTCACCTTTTGGTTTCCCAGGGCTCAGTCCTACATACATAGCAAGCCTCTTTTTAAGGTTTTGGAAAGACAGCCGAACCTCAGGACACTCTGGAAAGATAGGGCATGGGTCTGGTCACTCCACTCTCAAAGATGGCCTCCGCCTCTCCACCATAGCACCCAGTCAGCTTTGAGGCCTTCCTAGAAATAGACAGTTCCACCCAGATGCACTCTCAGCAATCTCCTCAGGGGTCTTGTTACAGCTGTCAAATGGTAAGTTTCAGCAGCCCTCTCGGTCTCCTGTCTGTCTGTGAGTTTTTTTTGTGTGTGTGTCCCCTGTCCTAGTGAAGTCCCCCTTATATAGGAGCGATGACACCAGCAATTTTACAATCTTAGGGACGTACCCTGCAAAAATTCCTGCCACTATGATTGGACAGTTACCCTACAATCTCCTCCCAAACCAGCCTCCAAGTCAGGATAGGTTTAGGGGTCTGGAGCAACATATGGCAATTGCCATTTGTAATCTCCCCTTTGTTCTCCTTTCAACTTTTGGGCAAACACTAGATATGTGTCACAACTTAATAATTTTTCTAGCAATTGCCATACTAAACATATTTTCTGTTTCTGCTAATCATGGGGAATCAGATAAGCCGACCACCAAAACTGTATAATGTTGCCATGTGGCACCTTTCTGCTGTTTCCATAAAAAGCAATACACAAAGCACAACAGTAATGAATATGTAAGTTATTAAGCATATCCCTAATTTCATTTTCCACCTGCTCCCTAACTTTCACATTTGGAACATGTACAGATCAGCCAGAAACACATCTTAGATAGCCATTACAGTTCCATGAGCTGCACGTGGATGAATTTTATATCCCCAAAATCGCCTGGAAATTACATAAAACATGGCACATAGATGAAATACATCCGCTTCATGATGGCTGAGAAAAAGGCCTAAATTATAATAGTTCTTTTAAATTAATTGTGGATCTTGATGTACGACAAATGGCCCTTTTCTGCCTTACGACTATTTGTTTTCACTGGGTCAGCCTGTGCCTTTATCAGTCTCCTTTGTGTTGGAAACTTTCTCTTTGATACATTTAAGTCATGCTTCAGCCAAGCGGTAACTTTTCTTGGAGTCAATGCTTTCACAGCCAGAAGGTGTTATGCTCAGCTGGTCTCTGCGGAGGCATTGGGGCACGGTTGCAGCCCTCCCGGTGGTGAGGTCGCTCGGGTCTGACTTTGCCCTCTGCGCTTATGTGGTGACTGGTGGTTAATAGGTGATGCTGCTTGGGACTGCTCCTGCGTGGAGAATAGGAGGCGTGAGTATGCCAGCTTGTGCACCTGATCCCTTTCCAGACCCCTTCTCCCAAACCATGGTACCCGTGGGATGCGCAGTCCCTGGAAAGCTAACCTGTTAATTAGTTTTGGCAAGCACTATGTCCTGCTGCTTCTGGCAGGGGCGCTTGTATGATCTGGACCGAGTTCCTTCACTGGTCCCTTGCACATGGTAGTCCAGTCCTGCTGCAACTAAGCCACTATACTTCAGGTAAGTGTTCCTGTTTGCCTTTGTCTTTCCTCGTCTGTTTTTGTTGTATTGTAAAGTTTGTTGTCTTATATTGCTGTCCGTTCCACTTTTGATGTTTGCTCTTTTGCTTTCTTCCCTTGGAGGTGATGTTGCCAGCCCGGCAGAAGCTGCGGAGCTCAAGGCGACAGCCGGACGGAATGAGGAACGAAGCTGCTGCGGTACAGTAGCTGGTAAATTGTTAACTAGGGGGCACGTAGGGTTCAAATGCGGCACGGCCCTAGGGCGGATGTTCTAACCTTGTCTTTCTTCTTCTTCACAGGGTCCGAGTTTGCGGATGTGGAGTGCGGTGCTGCGGCATCTGGATCAAGATCACTGGATGTCAGGAGATGAGTCTGCAGATGAAGCGATGAACCACCGGTTTCCTGGAGGTGAATATGCATGAGAACGCCAGGTTTCAAAGGTAAGTAAACTGGTCCAAGCGGCGGTGAGCATGCCGTGGCATGCGAGTGCACAGTAACGCGAACCACCGGCCTTAAGGATGGAACAGCTTATATAGCTGAGCTTCTGAAGCCATGCCCAGCAGGTTCAGCCTGTCTGCCACACCCTGCCCCACCTGATGAGTCAACACATGAAGACCAGGCCTAGGGAGCCACACCCGATGAGTCAGCACATGAGGATGTTCTCTGGAATAAAGGTTTTCAGCTCCTGGAAAGTTCTTGTAAAATAAAAGCACTCCTGCACTGAAATAAAGTAAAAGCACTCCTGCACTGAAATAAAGTGTTCCTGCTCACATCTCTTCAGTCCAGCTAGGGCCCCTGTGTTTATAGGTCCCAAAGGGACATAAGTGAATCCAGTGACCCATTGCCCCCATCACTAGATAGTGTGGTTTTTGTGTTCTGGGGCCTGTGGCCATGACAGCAGGTCTGGAGAACACTGAACTTCGATGCCTTTTAGCAGGACATTTTATTGCAGTTGGTCATTAGACGGGAGATGTGACATCCAGGCTGGAAATGGGAGAAGTTTTTTTTTTTTTTTTTTAAATAGTTTATTTATAAATCCACACACAGGAGAAATTATACAAGAACATTACATGTAGCATCTCAGGTCATGTAACCCAGAGTCCCCATCTCCCACCCCTTATGTTCCCTGGCAAGCATAGTTCTCAGGCCTTAGTCAGACTGACTTGGCGGCACTGGTGGGTCCTCCATAGCTAGAAGGGCCTTTGCGATCAGGCGCGGTTTGTGGGTCAGGGCGGATAGTTCCAGTCATAGTCTAGTACTGGCTCCCAGATATCCCGAAATCGATGAAGCAGTCTCGCCCTGGCTGCCGTGACTTTCTCGGCTATTAAAATATCCCAAAGTTTGACCCAGCAAAGGGCCATCAAAGGCCTGTCCGCTGACTTCCAGGTGCGGGCCACCGTGATCTTAGCCGCTAACAGGAACTGGGATACCAGGGCCGCTCTTCTCCCCGACCGCGGGTATGAGCCTGGCAGTGGAATCCCTAAAAGGACCTGTTCGGGCGTGAGCGGAATGGTCGTCTGGATGACATCTTTTATGGTAGCTAAACAGAGAGACCAAAACTCTTGCACCTGGGGGCAGGTCCACCACATGTGAAAGTAGGATCCTGGGAGGCCGCAAAGTATGGGAGAAGTTGTTGTGAAGTTTTGCCCACAGCCATCAAGAGGTCTGCCTTGGGCTGATGTTTTTTTTCATGAAGACAAAGTGGCTCTTTGTTTTGTGGGTGAAGCATAATATACACTTCTCTTTGTCAACCCACACATCATGTTTTGTTTTCCTGTCATTTTTTCGGTGGGCAGTGATAACTTTTTCACCGTTTTTATTTGTACACACGTGCAGACCATTTTTGTTTTCAATGTTTAAAATCCTGTTTTCCATGTGACAGGGATATTTGATTCCTCCTTCCTTTGTACATTAAAATGCTGCTTATCAATTAGTAATGACAGGTAGGCCCCTTTGCACCTGGCTCTTTAATTTTACTTGAAAAACAACAACAGGCCGTTTTTGTTTCAGTGTTTAAAAAGACTGCCATTCATGTGAAAGGGACTTCTGTAAGGGAATAACATCACTGAGCTGTTCAGACCGTAGCAAAAGTGTTGTAGGCCTCATGCAGCCAGCAGTCTTGTTCACATGAGAAAGGAGGGGCTCCATGAGGTTTGCAGTTATAATATGAATTAAAAAACGTAAAATGTTGATAAACCATGCATGCATTCTGTAAAAGAAAAAGTGAAGAAAGAAAGCGTCCCAACTAGGAATACAAACAAAAGGCATATTATTTTAAGGAAGAAAGAGGAACGGAACGAAAATTAAAGAAACAAAATAGAAAGAGGGACAAAAAGCAAACGAAGAGCAAAATAAACAAATTGGAATCCAAATGAATGTTGGAGGCATATGCAGGGTAGAAGTGTAAAGAGAAATTATAGGTTGGGGTGTGGTGCAGCAGAGAGAGGGGTACACGATGAGTAAGGTGGGATAAAAGGGTGTCACATGTGAGGTCTGAGGAACAAAATGTGGGGCCTGCTATGGAGCCATAGGTAGTTGTGAGAAAGTGGCAGAATATTCTGGATGCTGACTGGACAATGAATCTGGGAAGTTGGTTGGAGGTAGTGTGGTAAAGATGGGCAAAGTGAATGGCAGAGGTGGTAGTTGACTTTGATAAAAATGGAAGTGTTAGAAAAGAGGTTTGGAAGGTGTCTATGAGTTCAGTGGTTGAGGGGGTTTGTTGGGGTTCGAGTGTGTGGCAGGTAGGAAGTGATTTGGAAGGCAACGCAGCTTGTGCAAAGTGCTAAAGAGAGTGAAGGAGCATGTTGGTGAGTTGTGGGTGGAGGAAGCGACAGAGGTCGAGTAAGAGTGAGGTAGGTACAGGAACAGCTGTGTTGGAGGGTGGAAGAAAGGAGGAAGTTAAAGTAAGCTAGGGCATTGTGATCAGAAAGCTGTTGGGGGAGGGGATTAAGGAGTCAGAGATGTGGAAAGGTGAAGAGGTGGGAGGTTTTGGGGAATGTGGAACGGTGGATGGTTGTGGTCGATGTTTGGAGTTAGGTTGTGCTGTAGGGGTGAAGGAAGATCCGAAGAAGCAGGTGGGACAGGAATGAAGTAGTGTGAGTTGGTTAGGTAGTGGTGTCTTTAGAGGTGGGTGGAAATAGTGACTGAGAGGGGGTGAAGGAGTTGATGTGGAGAGTTCTGTAATCAGAAGTGGGTGTCAGACCCAGGAACAGGGCTTCAAGACTCAATTGATTCTCCTAAAGTGATGAGTGAGTAGCCAAGTTTCCAGGGCTTCTGAATATTCAGGGAAATCTGATAATGTCTTATTGTGGTGTTGTATTGTGCCCCATGATTCTGGTGCCTTAACTGAAAATGACGTACTGCCCAGCCTAACTGTCCAAGGATGGCGTGCCTCAGTGTACCAAGCAGTCAAAAGCATAACGTTGTGCTTCAGCATGTTTTCAAGTAATGTGAATTGGATGAATGTGGATTCTTCTTTGTGTCATACACATTGGGTGATATAAAGGGACTGATACAAAGGGCCTTAAATGTGACTTGGTGGATTACACGTAGGATGACATAGAGCCTCATTATAAGGTTGCCGGTCCGGGAACTACGGTACCAGTAAGCATGGATCGGCAAACTACGAGTTCTGCTCGCGGGTCCCATTGCGGCTGCCAGGTCTGACCTGGCGGCCGGACCGGCACCTGCGAGCAGAGAATGTTGGATGCACCGGCATCGTTGATAACGGTGCCAGTGCATCCGGCTTCCCCATTCCCATTCAGCCCTATGTGGCTCAAATAGGAATGGGGAAGAATATTTTCCGGCACCCAGGAATGGGCAAATACCGGGTCCAGCAAGGCTGTAATGACCCGGTAATTGCCCATTCCTGGGTACCGGAAAAAAAGAAATACCGGCGGCAGCCTCGTGATGCAGACGGTAGTCTCATGATTAGGGACAGGAAAGGGGCTTGAAAGAATCTTAGACTGTGGAAGACCACTCACTATGTAATGTCAAACCAGAGGTATATGGTGAATCCCTCAGCAAATGTGTAGATAATGCCCCTCACATCAAGAATGACCCATTAATGTCAGGTTTGCCGACGCACACCGTGATAGAGTCCCGCAAACCTATGCAACTGAGATCCAACAAGCACCTTCAAAGCAGACCACGCACTGCAGCTCACCCCAGAAAATATCACTGCTGTGGTCTGGCCGGAAAACAACCAGCATTCCTCAAAGTAAGGTACACATGGACCCTACAGGGAACCATTATGAATCAGGTCGCTGCCATGATAGGGGCACCTGATTCCAAGATGATGACTTGGGTATAAGTGCTCTTTCTGTGGAGCCAATCAGTGGCCATTAACAGTACAAGTTACACTTGGGCTGGAGCAGGTCAGATTAAGGTTAACCAATCAAGAAGCCCAAACAATAGATCCCTGCAGGTGCATACTCAAAACCATGCAATGAGGATAATTAACCATATGCCCAGATTTAAAAAGGGAACCAACGCTGACAATGTTGTGGGAGGTTGGCGGTAAACAGAGAGATTGAGACCGAGCAGTGAAAAGAATGAGAAGAGAGGAGAGGAGAGAACTAAGCATGAGGAATGGTGGAGGAGATGCAAAGAGATAAACAACGAGAAGAGGGAGGAGAACACCGGAGCCAGGGAAGGCTGCTGATTTAGAGGGACTGAGAAGGTTGGATGAAAGAGTCAGAGAGAGGAGAGAGAATAAGCAGCGCCACATAGCCATTATGCCTGGAGGTTGCAGTGGCAGATGGGACCACAATCCCCATAACCCTGTGGGGGGTGGGATCTGCATGTTGGCAGACATATCACGATTTGCTACAGCAATGCCTTACCGCTTTGCAGTAAGAAATGGAAGGACTTCCTTTACCCGACATGTCCCTGGAACTGCCTACGGATTACCCTTTTCTTCATTGCCTCCTTTTCACTGTTCTCCTGGTATTGGCCGGGCCTGTCCCTGGAACTGCCTATGGATTACCCTTTGCTTCAATGCCTCCTTTGATTGGTCTTTTGGTCCTGACCAGTGTGCTTCTTGGGCAGCCTCCTTGTGGATTTCCTACGACCTGTTCTGGTTACCAGACCATCTCACCCTGCATTACTTTCCTTTTTTCTTTTTGCGTCCTCCTACCGTTCTCGGCGATTTATCCTTGGATACTCGTCCTCATCTCCTGCATCAGCTTCTCTTCATATCCCACAGGTGAGCGCTAAGTACATCATGCAGATTGTGGTGCTCCACAATCACTTACTTAACACCACCAAGTACCGACCGGTTGGCAATGTCTGTGTAGATGTTCAGTTTAGCAGAGTCGGTTTCTTAGTGGTGATGCCCTTCACAAGCAGAACATCCTCAAGAGCATGTCTTTGTGACAGGCTGTGGCTCACAAAAGATCATGTTTTAGGGTTGAGTTTCACTATGTGATGGTTTGGCTTTGGCCAATTTCAAAGTGTGTGTACATGGGGGTGGGCTGAATTCAAGGTTCATAGCTAGTACGTGGCCTAATTCAGAGGGACATTTGAGACAATGAGCCTCTGGCCAATGGGTTGTAGATGGCTAGAGAATAATTCTAAAGAGGCGTGGTCAGTTCATGGTTTAAATCAGACCAACTGCATATACGAATGTTTCTTTACATGGTGAGAAAAGTGTGCATTTCAAGCCAAATTTGACATGTCTAGAGGAGCACTCCCTGCATTTTTGGAGGCACCTATTATGACGTCTTTTGTGCATACACATCGCTAAGATTCCCTGGACATCTCAAAATGTGCTCCAATTTAAATACCCGGCGAGGGCGCAATCAGAATGAAAGAGCAATTCTGATTGGCCCTCGCTGAGTCATTACCAGGCCGGGAATCCCTCCGTCGGGATTCCACGGCCTTTGTCCCTGGCGGGGGCGTGGCAGCCCCTCAGCCAATGAGGAGGCTCGAAGCAGGGCCATCCCCGCTCCGAGCCTCCCCAAGGCTGAGGGGCTACTTTCGCCCCCCGCCGGAGACAGAGGTAAGGCTTTTTTTTTCCTTCCCTCCCTCCTCCCACCTCCCTGCCCTCCCCACCCCACTTACCTTCTATGCCTTGGCCCCCGGCGGGGCACGATGAAAGCCTCCAGCCGTGTGAAGACTCGGAGCAGGGCCATCCCCGCTCCGAGCCTCCACACGGCTGGAGACTTCCATCGTCCCCCGCCGGGGATCCAGGTACGTTTTTTTTTGTTTTCTTTTTTTTTTCCCTTTCCCCTCCCTTCTGCCCTCCCAACACCACTTACTTTCTTTTTTTTCGGGAGCGGACGCGCTGGAAACGCTTCTGTTTCCAGCGCGTCCACTCCCGATGGACACCATGGAAAGGGAAAACGGAGTCCATTTTCCCTTTCCATGGCGGCCATTTTCTTTGACGTCTTCTTTTTTTTCCTGAAACGCTGCAGCGTTTCGGTAAAAAAATAAAGCTTTTAGTGCCCCGGTCACGCTGGGGGCCTATAACTATGGGTCCCAGGGCATTACCTGAGTCGGTAATGCCCCCGCCGCTCGGGGCATATTGCTTAAGTAGGTAACCTTTAAGAGGTTTGGCATAATTGTATCTGGCATTCTCCAACATTGCCCAAAAGGCATCATACAATGAAGTGCAACCATTTGTAGATGATATTGGGATGGAAATGTACACCCCCTTACACGAAAATAAAGCCAGCCAAGTTTCAAAAATACACAATTGCATGCAACCCCATTCCTGTTTCTTGAAAGCCTTATTCTGGGCCCTGTTTTTCAGACACAGTATAACATGCTGTCCCCTGGTAGGAACAGCAGAAAGCATGCATTCTGCATGGCAGTCCACACATCACACAGCAGCCGGCTGTCGTTTATTGAGGTGCTACCCTACTAGGCGCTTCAGAATGCTTCCTGTCATGAGAAAGAAAGACACCTCCCAAAGGGGAACCCCGAGTCATTATTTCTGCCACTGGAGAACGCAGTGTAGCCGAAAACAACACAGAACTCACATTCTCTAATTGCACCAAAAGCAACAAAGAAGACGGTTTCATCATACATCACTGGATCGATACTAAAAAGATAAAATAAATAAAGGCTTCAAAAATGAAGAATAGGACCATTGTCGTCCTCCCAGCTGAATGTTTATCGAGGTAGTCATTGTACGTTGTACTGTATCTATGGAACACTGTTGAGTTCCTACTGCCATTTTGCTAACATTTGTCATTGCAGCCTTGGAATTTACACGTGTTACATTCTCTTAAAAATAAGTGTGTGGTACTCTTACCACGACACAGCCAGTTTCTGATCAATAATGTAATTTTAAACATGAAAGGAAAAAGAAACAGGGCAGCTAGTATAAGACAACTCATAGATGACATTGATAATAATGTGTGTTATTGTATAGCTCTCACAGCTGGATTTACTCACCCTTGTAAGTGCTGTAATGAAAGGTTCTATTGTTTCTCAATGTAATGGTACTTAATGTATTGACCTTAGAAGGCTGTCAGCCTGTGGTAGGATTCGAACTTGCGAAGTGTTGACTCGTTCTATGTGGGATGCAGGCATAGTCCCAGACACAATCACTAGCCCAGGCCAGGCACAGTTCCTTTGCATGCATACTCCTGCATTATGCACGGTGGAGGAAAACCGAGGAATCACCTTGCTTATGTGTGATCTCTCAACATGTATTGCCCAGGGCCAGCGCAAGTTTAAACGATCTGGGGCAAGCCATGTCTGAGCCCCGGCGGTCTCCACAGACTGCTCCTAACCCCTGGTGCTGCTGGGGCTCCCTCTGTCCCCAACTAGGAAGCACCCTATGATTTCTCCTATGCACAAGTCAGGGGCCAGAAAGTGCGCTTCACGAGACACACGCTAGTTGCAGGGGCCAAATAAGATTTACAAGCTGTGGAAGCAACACAAATGCCTCATTCCAAGTCTGGCGGCGCAGCAATAAGAGTAACGGTAGCAATGTACCGGCACGGTTTCCGGACCGCCAGACTACTAGATTTCCTGCAGGGGCCGGATCTCCCTGCAGGTTTGACCGGTCAGGAGTATTGGCCACTGGAGGCATGATTTTCACAGAAGCACCTGCACCGTTAGCAACGGTGCCGGTGCTGCCGTGTCCCCATTCCCATGGAGTTCTATTGGACTTACAGTTTCCGCCGCCTGACATCCAGGGCCCTCCGCCCCCTGTAATATCGCAGTGGCACCGGGATATCAGGCAGTCGAAACAGTGTTATGAGGCCGGCGGCAACCTGCTGGTTTTTTAACAAGGGGGTATGGCTTGAAGAGTGCTGAGCATGGTCTATATGAGGGGCACCTGCTCCAAACAACACATCATGGGACCCTGCAAACAGGTCACTAGGCATGGTCTTGGGTAGTCTTGTTTTCATCCAGACTGTATATTGTCAATATATTTTCCTTAGATTGTAAATAAATTGCTCTCTGTAAATTAGTTACTCTCTTACTCAGAATTTAAACAGTTAAATCAGTGAATAAATCACAGCCATTCTGTAAATAAATCAGCCATCACCTCTTTGTTTTTCCTTTGTCACCCCGAGTGGGACGGGTATGCCCAGACGTGGGTCCCGTGCCTGCTGGGCCTCGAGACCCAAGCTGCTCCTCACTGATGATGCCCAATGAGGCTGACACATGTCTGGGGATGCTTGTGGTCTTGTGCAGAAGGGATGTGACCTAGCAGTTTGGGCTGGACCCCCTTTGGGATGGGACCAAGCCTGATTTGCATATGGCCTTTTCCATTTCTGTTATGGCTTGGAAGGCAACGAATGATGGTCTGGAGGGTTGCCCATAGAAATTGCTAGAGGTTTAAGATTAATTCTAAACATTCCAGCCATCACCTCTTTGGTTTTGCTTTGTCACCCCAAGTGGGACAGGTATGCCCAGACGTGGGTCCCATGCCTGCTGGGACTTGAGACCAAAGCTACTCCTCACTGATGACGTCCAGTTAGGCTGAAACATGTCTGGGGATGCTTTTGGTCTCGTGCAGACGGGATGTGACCTAGCAGTTCAGGCTGGACTACCTGTCTGGGGGTGGGACCAAGCCTGATTTGCATAGAGTCTTTCCAAATTTCTGTAACGGCTTGGCAGGTGAAGAACGAATGAGTTGAATTTTCCTTTCTAGCCCCCACGTATTCACCTCCAACAGCAGCCTCTAAGTTGGAGATGAGAGTGAGGGTACAGCCTGGCACATGTATTCGCTCTGGGAGAAAATAAATGTACACATTTTCATCTCAGTTTTGGCGGTAACAGAATCCTGTTTAGAGTCACTGGGCTGGGACAAGGGCACATGGCTGGGATGGCAGGATTAGAGAAAGAGGATCAACAAGCCTGAATGGATGTCTTGCCCTGTAAAGGGTACCACTGATGCTGCACCAGAAGGTTTTAAGAAGGCGCACCATTTCAGAAAAGCACCACAGAAGTCTGGAGTGCGCCTGCAATTACAGCAGTGGAAACAAGCGCTGGATCCGACTGGCACCTGCTGTACCTGAGGAAAGAAGGTTTCCAAGCCTGCGGCTGCCTCAGGGGAGGCCGCTTTAAGATGGACCTTTTGAGTATTGGTACTTTGAAGTTCACCGGCCGTAGATGGCTGCAGCTTTTTTACCAGTGGCTCAAACATTCATAGCGACTAAACTGTTGCAGTTTGGCGCATACTCTTTAGGCGTCCACCCATTGAAACATGATAGGCCAAAGGACACTGATTATGATGGAACTCCTTCACGGTCATGGTGTCTATAGAGGAATGTCTGGCTTTCTAGTGCCACTTTGTAACATTCCTTTTAGGATGCTGTGCTGTGTATTTTGCTAATGCTGAACCCATGTATTATTAATCCACCTGTCAGTCAAAATGAATCCATGCACTCTGCTTTGTAGAAACAGCATGTTTGCTGGTAGCTATTTTCTATTTCTATTTTCTCTTTTGATAAAGTGGTTTGGCGATGCAACTGATAAGGTTTCTCAGCCCTCGAAAGACCCACTCGAATGCAAGAAGCATAAGTCACTAATAGATGCAGCAGAGGCTGCTGACAATTTGGTTTGATTTACTTTTGGCCATCAAACAGGCGCCCTTTCAGGCCTCATCATGAGTTGGGAGCTAACACCGGCGGTATTACCGCTGGGGCTATTAGCCCTACCGCCAAATCCCTGACACTATTAGTGGCGGATCATGGGTTTGGCAGAACGGTAAGTCCCCATTCCCCATAGGGCCCATTCGGGAATTTCCTATTCCCCATTGGGCCCAATGGGGAATGTTCGGCGCTATTACCGCCGGCGGTAATAGCACCAAAAATTGGCAAAATTGCGGCAGATTTGCCCCCAGCTCAAAGCTGGGGGAAAATCCGCCATTCACATGATTTGGTGGATCCTTAAATGCAGCAGTAATAGTGCTACCGCCGCATTTAAGGGTAAGTCCCAGACTCGGGATGAGGCCCAACTGCTGGAGATCTGCAATCTTTCTGATGTCTCTTGGCAGATCATTCCGCAATTTGCTTCCGGTCACTGAGAGCCCTGGTTTTAGAGAACCTCTCAACTTATATTGACAGGCGCAGTGTTGCTCTAAGTGCTTTGTGGGAGCTATAACAAGCACATCGCTGTTTCAGGTCTGCGGGGCCGAACTGTACAGGGTTTTATGAATCAGTTGATTCTGGCCTCAATCTGAATCGCCAGTGCAATTTCCGCTGAAGGAGAGTGCTCCCTAAGCCTGCTGTTATTAAAAATACGAACTGGCATATTTTGCAGCCTTTGAAGGTAATTAATAACATGTTTATTGGTGTCCTAATATATGCTCTTACAATTAATCCAATTTGTCACCTATAATTGCTCTTGCTATGGAGACCGAATTGGGTACGGACAATAATGGGCAAAGTTGTCTTAAGGTCCTAAGGTGGAAATGTGTGGAGTTCACCAAGCTATTCACCTGAGAACATATGGATTGAGTGGTTTAGGATAATTACCAGGGACTTTACTTTGGTCATCACTTCTACGGAACAATGACACTGCGATAGTTCTACAAATCTAAGCAATTCTATTAGTAGCATATTTGAAGGGGAATTCAATAAAATTATTGTTTTATAGTGATTCAGTCCCAACCACTTTGCCAAAATCCAATCTGAGATATCTTGGAAGCTAGACTGTAAACGAGCAAGATGGCTCTCAAATTGGCTTGGCAGTTTACAAGCGATCTGTGCGCGATATCAGCATAATTCTGAAAACACACACTGTGGTTAATTAACAGATCATGTTGGGGCTTTATATATACATTAAAAAGTAGAGAGGAGGGGCAAGAACCCGGTGGCAGACGGCAAGTCAATGGGCCTCATTACACGTTGTGTGGTAACCATGGCGCTATTAGCGCCATGGTTGCCGCCGGTATTTTAACGTGTCCGCCTTGGTGGATGGCGGAATTACCGGCCTACACCAAGGTGAGCGGGCCGGTAATTCCCCATTCACCAAGGCCCTTCCCCATTCCCATTTTTGCCCCCATAGGACATAATGGGAATGGGGAAGGTGCTAATTATGGTACCGCAAATTGCGGTACCGTAATTAGCACCGAGCTCCCTTTGCGGCACCCTACTTTAACGGCTGGTAAAATCAGCCGTTAAGGTCGGGTCCCGCAAAGGGAACTCGTAGTAAGGCGGTAAGGGTTTACCGGTACCGGTGCCCTTACCGGTATCGGTAAACCCTTACCGCCTACCGTGTAATGAGGCCCAATGTTTCAATACAAGATTTGTAGTCATTGTGGCCCTCATTACGACCCAGGCGGAGGACCATGGTGCTATTAGCACCATGGTCCATGCCGTTGTCCGCCATGGCGGAATGGGGAATTACCACCCCATTCCGAGGTTGGTGGGGCGGTAATTCCCCATGCCACCATGGCCCTTCCCCATTCCCATTTTTACCCCATAGGGCTCAGTGGGAATGGGGAAGGCGCTAATAACGGTACCGCAAATTGCGGTACCGTTATTAGCACCAAAGTCCCTTTGCGGGTCCCTACTTTAATGGCTGGAAAAACCAGCCGTTAAGGTCGGGTCTCGCAAAGGGACCCCGTAATTAGGCACTAAGTGTTTAAAGGCGCTGCAGCCTTTTACGGCGCCGTTAAACACTTAGGGCCTGGGTCGTAATGAGGCCCGTTGACCTTGATTCTGGAAGAACTTGCATCAAGGAAATAGCCAATCCGAATCAGGCACTGTGGCTGTGCGACTCAGACCATTGAGTAATATGTTGTGACCGAAAGTATGCCGTCGCCTGAGATTTCAGCAGACTATCCTTCACACACAGTAGGGCTGCCTGCCAGTCACCCAGAAAAGGCTTCGTTTACAGGGTTTCCGTAGTTGTAAATTTAGCAGCTTTATTCACCTTTTTAATTAAGAAGGGGACATTAGAAGTAGGCCTGTAATTAGCAAAATGATCGAGATCCAAGTAGGTCTTTTCAATGAGGGGGATACCCAGTCCTGTTTAAAGTTGTCAGGAAAATGTGCTGTTCTGAAAGATGTATTTAGGATCTGCATGATTATAGGCGCCAAAACCTCTGTGCAAGACTTTAATATGTGCGAGTCACATGATCACCCGGACAATTTGTATTCTTTAAGCTGCTATGATGTCTATCGTTTCTGTTATTGAAAAGGTCATTCAACTCTAGGTGCTCAGGTTCATGGAGAAGATGTCTAGGCAGAGTAACTAATAAGGTTGCCCCTGGGTTAGATGTATTACAAACAATATTTACTGCATCTGAGTTAAGGGCTTGGGCCGAATTGAAGTCTATGGTTAGGTTTCGGCTTGCTTCTATGTTGGTGGGCAGGACTGAGATGCCATCCCTGATATTCTTGATATTGGTATTAAAATGTTTTTGAATCTTGTTGCACCACTCATTTGAGTGGAGTGGGGTCTTCATTTTATGTACTGGATTAACATCCTCGTAGCCCTACAGATAAGGGGTGTATTGGGCACTTTTACTCCCCAAAAATTGGCAAATACTCCCCAGAAAAGGGAAAGTACTCACCAAAAAGAAAAATATGGAGTACAAATACTCCCAACAAAAAATAGGAAAGACACATAGGAGCTTATCCCCTTTGCTTCCACTCACATGATATGTTTAAACCAGTAGTAGACGTTGGGGCTAATTTTCGCTCGGCTTAGAGTAAGCAAAATGTGTAAAACGCCTTGCATAAAGGCTTTTACGCATTTTGCTTTCGCTACTGCCCATTTTCCTGCATTTGAATGTTGGAGAGGAGGAGTAGAACGCAACTTGCATTTCCGCCACCTCCCTTCCTCTATGCCATACAAATGTACCAGCAGTTGCGCTGCCGTGCATTTTCATGCTGGCGCAAATGCTGTGGATCCCTATGGAGCCCACTGGCTTTATGCGCCAACATAAAGCAGGCGGGCTCCATAGGGATACATTGTAAACACTGGGCAGCGTTTACAATAACAATGTACTGCTGCTCGACATGTCAGCATGGTAGGCAGCATTTAATTGTAAAGGCTACCTACTATGCTAGCATGGTAGGCAGCATTTACTCATTTGTGTGGCGGAGCACAAATGTGGAGGGCAAAAGGCTGCGTACGCCGCCTTTTGCCATGCACCTGTGCACTCCGCCATGCAAATGATGAAAATTCTGGAGCAGGGACCTGTGCATGCCAAAGCGTACACCTCCTCGCAGCCGAATTACATGGAGACCCTAACATTTGCTCCATAGTGTCACAGGAAGAAACTGTCATTGCTGCCTGTTCTGAAGAGGTAAACATCTATCTTGTAATGTACATGAATAGGTAAAAAGACATTTTTATTACAAAAGCATAATTTTTTCACAGTTAAAATACTTGGACTCACTTATGAAATACTCCCATTGGGAACGGGGCTTTTTTACTCCCTAAAAAAAAAATTAAAAAAAAAATGTTTAGCTCGTATACACTATAGTTCAAGGCAAATGATTTGGTTTGTATTTCTTCTTAGCTTGCGTTCTGATTTCTTTGCCTCCAGTTTGATTGGCACCAAAAATAATACTTTGTCAAGGGTTGTTTTAATCGTAGAATTATAATAACCTATCAAAGTCGACTTATTTGAGCAATCCAAGGGAGATGGCAGTATCCCTTGATTGCTAAAAATTGGGTTCAATCATCAACCCACGCATATTTCTGAACAAAATGGTCTCCAATTAATTAGATTGTGGCACTTTTGGATGTATGGCTGGGGATGTGAAGGAACGCATGGCAGGTCAGCCCCTTCCAGCCATCTAATGGAGGGTTCCCTCAGAGTGGAATTCAAGGTGAAGGCCCAGTCGGGTGAGTGGCCTGTAGAGTGTGCTTGCCGAATATGAAGTCATAAGAAACCTTGGCACAACAATTCTTGTTTAATGGAGAGTGCCATGCCATCCTCTGGATCGTGCTGGAAGTCAAGAATAAAATCACCCATGAGAATACAAGCGGTTTTCATTTTTGTCAAGGGGCGGTCAGGGCAATAAAATTCTCTCGCAAAAATTACTCAATTACTCATATGTTGGTGGTCGATAAAGAATAATTAAGTTAATTCTATAGGATGCAGATATATGGGAACTTTTAAAAGCATGCATGTTTGGAATGGCAATAGCTGGCAGTGATGTGGATTAGCGCTTTCAGCGGGAATTAGGTTTTAGTCAACTTCCGGAAGCAAAAAAAGTCTGCACTCTTACGACAAATTCTGATTTATGTTTGTTGGATCACTGAAGATCTGCATTGTTTTTCCACCATAAGATCCCCACCACAGATGCAGTGGGGAGAGTCCGCGTGGCTAGTGAATTAGTCTGATGGAAAGCATTCACAAGTTCTTAGGGTCACCAACAGTATTAATAACGTCATGTTAAGAATTGAAGAAATGTATTTTTGTTTGTGAGCCTAGGTCATAGCCACTGGTGACAATTACTTTTTGAGAGTGTGGACGTTGCAGGATTGTGTTAACATTTCCTGGTAGCCAGTGCTAATGTAATTCTGGTTTTGGGGGGGCGTTCACGCTGCTACTTGGGCAACGCCACCTCGTAATTTCATAACTGTTTAGAAGATGGTTCATGTAGATGGTGCTGCGAGCTTCAGGCTGAGGGGCCTGATGTTCACTGTATGTTCAATGCATTGTAAGAGTGTTGTCAATTTCATGATGATTGTGAGGGAAATTCATTGTGATAGTTGGATGATGTACATGCAGATCTTTTGGAAAGCTCTTTCTTGGTGTTGGAGGAATTTCACCCAACAGAGATTGATCAGAACTAAGCACTGGTTACTTTTGTATATTTTACAATATTCATGTACGACTAATCCTGTTGTTTCCTCCTTATTGCCCCTCTTGCCAAGCCCACTCACACTTCTAACCATCTCCCAGACTCCCCACTCGGGAGGCTCCCCTCTTCACTTGCCACTGTCTGAGACCTCACAGGAGCCATGCTGAACAGTGAGGAGGGACAGTTTCTTCCTTTTTCGTTCTTAGTTTGCTGCACATTCCCTTGAATCCTGCATTTTCCTCTCCAGCTGGCCCTATACCAACCTCTCAACACTCTTCCAGACCCGCCAACTCTTCTCATTTGTGATTTTCATACATTTGGTCATCTTGTAGCGGCTTCCATATAATCAAGATCTGACAGGGTAGACTTCCAGTGGCAAAGGGGGGGGCTCCTGTTTGCTCATTTACCGGCTTGCTCTAGCATTGCTACACCACCACTCCTAGCCCATCTGGAATACTGTATTGTGCACTGCTCAGAAAAGTGACTTCACTCCTACCTTGATAGTTTATTTGCTCCTGACTGCACTCTTGTGATGTCCTCCCTTTGTTTTCCACCCTATGAGATTCACTACTCATTTTCATCCCTATAACACCTTGAATATTGCTTTGGGGTTTTGCTTCTCAATTGCATCCCCATATCTGCTTATCTGCTCCTAATTGCCCCCTGGTACGATTCTGCTTCTTGATTCCTCTGCTATGAAATTCATGCCATTAAAGGTGCATATGTGATTTATTTATTTTATTTATTGGGTAATTATAATGCACCTATGCACAATGTGTTTGTAGGCATGTTTGATTCTTGATGTCACCCCTATAATATTTGCTCCATCAATGCTGCTCATAGAGTCGGTTTTTGATTAAGCCATAAGACGTTAGCCTCTTGAGTGCACCCTCATGAAACTTTATCCTTGAACATTGCTTATGCACTTTTCTCCTTTAGTGCACCCTTTGCTTCCCTTTACTGTACCCCTTAATGTGACTTTTGGGAAAGACACACCTTCATTTCAACCCTGTGAGATTTGCACCCTGAATATTTTGCTTATTAGCGTTGTTTCTTTTGAGTGCCCCAATTAAATGTGCTCCCTGCAAACTGTGCAGGAGCTTTGCTTCTGATTGCACCCTCATGACATTTGCTTCAGACTGCACCCTTGTGATATGTACTCCTAATTGCACTCTTGCCTCGAATATTTGCTTAGGAAATTTCCTCCTGATTTCATCAATATAACATTAGCTCACCAAATCCATTCTTGAGATATTTGCTGCTTGAGTCCACCCTTGTGATATCTGGTATCCTATGAACAGCTTATCCTGCAATATTACCGTAGGAGATTTGGTACAGATTAAATGCTATTTGATATGTTATGCATGACTCCACCCTTGAAATAATTGCTAGTAGATTGCACCTTTTGATATTTACTCCTGATTGCACGCTCCTGAGATCCACTCCTAAATTGCACCTCTATGGGCTTTGCTCCCTGGATGCTGCTTAGGGCATTCATTTGCAAATGCCCCACTTGTGATATTTGTTCCCGATTACAAACTTGTGATATCTGCTTCAGATTGCACGCTCTCAAGATTCTGCTCCTTCATTAACTCCCATATGAAATTTGCACCCTCAATGCTTTCTCTGCTATTTGCTTTCTGAATGCACCCTGTCATTGGCTTCTTCATTACATACACATTTAACTGTCTCCCTAAATGCTGCTTGTGAGACTCGATCCTTGATTGCCCCATTATATTTCCCCTCACTGTATCGTTGTGATATTTGTACATTGATTGAAATGTTATGATATGTTTTCTCGATTTGCACGTATTGCACGCAGGTTTTATTTTGTGATTGCATCCCTATGAATCTGCCACCTGAGAGATTGATTGCACCTAATAATATTTGCTCCTTTATTGGACCTGTAATGAAACGACTTCTGCCCTGCAACAGTAAAAGGCTCATTACTGGCTAAACCGCCTACTCAGCACTCATAATTCTACAAAAGAAGAGTGTCCCCTATCATCAAATTGAAACAGGCACAGGAAAGAGAAATACCTTCTTCGCCTTTTGTGATAACATGAGCCGAGAGCAGCCTTTGCTCTTAGGAGGTGTGTGAACATGTAACAGCAATAGTACACAACTCCAAAATAAAGAAAAGCCCAGTCAAGGTTCTATAAAGAATATACTTTTAACACAGTTATGTGCAACTATTAAAACACTATCAAAAACCCACCACTGTAAAGGTAGACAGTGACATGTAAAGATGGAAGCACTCTGAATACTTAGCAGGGAGGAAAAAGGCAATACAACACCACAACGTTCAAAATGGATATGCATCCTGGTGAAAAGGTGCACAAGGGGCTTAGCTAGTCTCTAGGGCCTCAACAAATGGACATGGTGGGCTGGGGCCTTCTAACAGTACAGATTTGAGCTGAGGCAACGGCGTGCTCAGCTGGTGTGGTGCAGCAGCAAACTGGTTCGAAGATGCAACAACAGTGGGTCAAAGATCAAGAGAAGTACTTAAATATCCTGCTGGTTTGAATGTGTCTAACATCGCTCGAGTGGTGCTCAAAGCAGTTGCACAGTGTAAAACAGTTGGATGGAGAATAACAGGCAAAAAACAGGGATTCTGGCTGTTCTGGCACTTATGATGGTGTGAGCCCGAACCTAGGGCTCAGGGACAAGATGAGCCATTATTCCCTTTTTCCTAACACAGGGGAGGCTGGCAAATACTGGCAGCAGCTGACACCTGTAGTGATGTTGTTGGTACCCGTGTGGCTGACAGAGAAGCAGGTCTGCTCCAGCAGCAAGTCACCCCGATGTGTCCTCAGAGTCGTTAGGGATCAGAGCTTCATCTGCCTTGGAATGCTCAATCTTCACCTCACTGCCAGAGGGTTCTGGAACAATCAACTCTCCCATAATAGGTCCAAATGAATTCTTCTTGCAGTCAAGGAATGAATCAAAGAGAAGAGGAAGGATACTCCCTCTTGTATAGACAAAAGTCGACAGGGGATTGAACCTAAGCAAGCCTGCTTTAAGGGGTCCAATCATCCCTGTCCTTGTGACAAGTGGTATTTGCCTTCTTTCATCATAGCTAAAATGTTTTGTGCTAAAGGAAGTGGAGGAGATAAGAAGGAAGGAGAGGCACACATAGAAACCAGATGGTGGAATCCTTCCCCAACTGCGCTTAGCTTCCTCTGACTAGACTAGTTCTGCCTCCTTCTCAGACCCATAGCATCAAAGGACGTTTGGTATTCAACACCATGGTGTAAGGCTAGTACTTTTTAGGGTGTGACCTTTGATTCCTGTTTTCCATGAGAGCTCCTGCTGAGGAGATGTCTTGGTGAAGAGAGTTGTTACCCAACCTCACAAAGGATCAAAAGAAAGGCATAAACTTTCAGTCTCTTTTTTGTCCTATCTGTGGTCTGACTAGAATAGCCACAACCCTTCCACAGCTTATCTGGGCTCACAGTGTTAACCTGTGTATGCTTTAAATCATATGTAGCTTTATAATTAGGGATATTACCAGCCACCATGCCCCAAACTCTGTGATGGATTATGTTTATAGATTAAACTGCTGCCAGAATAGTAATTCCCCATGATTATGTGGTTTTGCAACAGAGGTGCAGATTTTAAATGCACCCTCTCTGTGGATGTGACTTGGTTGTCACAGCAGCTGTCAAAAGGGAACCTGTGACCTTTGAACCACCTTTGTACCAACGGAGGGCAGATGCTGCATATCAGAAACTGATGCAGCATGGCACACGTGTGACTTTGCTTTTTATATGGATCTTAGGGAAACGGGGGCGGGGACCGGTGGTTGGCAGACCACCCTTTCTGAGATGGAATTAACTGCATCATTTTATTAATTCATGTAAAATAAAAACATCAGGCTTCTACACTCTTGTCAGGTGCAAATTCCTCACAGCACCCTATTGGTATCTTCTCATTTATTATACCTGTGCAATATTTGATCAATATTGTAACCTGTGAAATCTGCACCCTGAAGTTTTCTTAGTAGGCTTAATCTTTCTTGCACCTACTTGCAACTTGTTTGAACCCAAATTAATACATGCCCTACCATTGTACTATTTGTTCTTGAATGCACCTTGTGATAGCTTCCCTACATTGTTCTCTGGGATGTCTGCTGCTGATTGCACTCTCATCAAATTTGCTCCTTGAATCCACTGCACTCTGATAGTTGCCTATGAAGTATATTCCCGATAGCATCCTGTGATTGTTGCTTCTCTGTGGTATCTTTGTGATCTTTCCAGCTGACTCTACACACACACACCAACCAGCAAATACACTCACATCAGCGTCCCGGCTCAGCAGTCCCTGCCACCTCCAAATTCACACCTACAAACCTCCACACGTAGCCAACCTATCGACCAGAGTAAAAGCCCTTCACCCAACCACCCATGCTTGCTTGCTTTCAGGAACTCGTGACCAAACAGTATAATGAAAAGCCTTGAGCTACCATCTGGAAATCAAATGCCACATGCCCTGACGAAACCTACTGGGACACAGAGAATGAGTGCTCTGAATTGCATGCCTGAACATCACATGTTTCACATCTTGCCTGTCCCTACCTCGCCCACTGCTTCCCCACTACCTCTTCCACCAACTCGTTCTTACAAGAACACATACATACAAATATATATAATTATATCTAGAATGCCAGTCCACACCCAAATTGCAACATTATGGAAACATTTGTTGAATTGTTCAAAAGTTATTAAGCACAGGTTTAAAAAAAATGTTTTTGTTAACACCCATTCTTTTTCCTAGAGAGAAAAGGTGCTTACATTGAACATGCTGATACTGAAAACCGCGGGATGGATTTGCATCGTACAAGAAACAAGTTGGCACAAAACATCACAGATATAACTATTTTTGGTTTGGTGTAAATCTATCCAGTAGTGACAGAGAAGAGGATGCCCTAGTCCAAAATAACTTCTAGGCACCTCCCATGCAGCATTGCAGCACGGAAACTTTTCAGAAATGAAAATCCACCATTTTCTTTTGTTTGATGCCAGCCATTCCCTCAGTAATCCTGCAGGTAGCTCAAAAAGAAAAAGTGCTATGAATTATATTTCAGGTTGTGAAAGTGATGGTTTCACATCAGAGAGTGGTGGGATGGGAGCAATAGGACCACATGTTAAGGTGGCCGTTTTTGGGAGGACTGGAAAGGCCATTTTCCGTCAGCAAATTTTGGTTTACCCCAAGAATCCTGTTGGGTTCCTAAGGGATTACTACAGAAACACAGAAAAATTTGTGTCATGGAAATAGGCACTGGAAATTGGACAATTGGACAGGGTCAAAGGGATAGAAAAAGTGGAGGGCAATGAAGGTACCAAAAAAGGATGGGGGTGAATATGGAGAGAGGCAGTGGGGATGGCGAACACTTTTTAGTGTTAGTTTCCGTAATCGGGAAATGCTGCATTAACGTGGGAATGATTACAGGAGCAACACTAGGCGCAGTTAACGTGACTGCTGGGTTTGTTACTGTTGGACATTGCTGGGAGAAACTATTGTGAAAAGGAAATAAAGGGGGAATGTAGGGCATGGACCACTGACAATGGGCGAAGGCTTTTAGCCTAATTGTGGCAAGAGGGACAGTGACCACGGCCAAAGGTCATGGCTTGTGGGTGTGGTTATTTACTAGTGAGATGCATATGGGCCACCGTCATAGTCTGATCTTTTACGCTCTTTGTGACAATGTGACTGGCAGGGTCTTGATAATTGTTGCACTGTGGTCAGTGGGGCAGCAGGACTAGGCTATTTAATCATGAGGAGGAGCGGGACCACAGTCTTTTATACTCATTGTTGCAGCGTGTGCCTTGGCCATGGCCAAAGGCTGGGCCATGTTGACATGCAGAAGATATAGCATAACAAGTGGGGAGGGGGATTACCAACAGTGTGGCATGAATTACCTGGGTGCAGCCCCTGTGGAGCCCCTGAAGGGGAGGGATATGGGTGCACTCTGGATCCCAGCTGCAGTCCGCCCCACACAGTCCAGTGATGTTCTACAGTAAGCAGGCTTACTTGCCGCAGCAATCATCAGGGAGCCATATCTGATTCTGGTGTGCTACCAGGATGTTCAAGCAAGTACTTCCTGTTGCTGTAGTTTAGAGCCAGCCAGGATCTAACTCTCGCCCATTATTCAATTGCTACCCTCAGTGGGTTGGAGGAATTACCAAGAGTGTGGAACCCCTCATTTGGGAATGGGCCACCTGTGTGTACATCCTCTAGAGCCCCAGACTCCAGGAACTTGTTTTAGAGAAAGGGGAGTGAGTAGGAGTGCACTCTGGATCCTAGATGCAGCAGGCCCTAGGATTTAACCTTGCACACCTGAATCAGATCTGCCTCTGATTTCTGCGGCAGGAAAGTACTCTTGGAGGAGAACATCACTGGACTGTGCGGCTGACTGCAGCTCGGATCCAGAGCGCGCTCCTACCCCCGTAATTCCCCATTTTGGGGCTCCACAGGTCTCCATCTGGTAATTGTTGGATTTACTGCAAACAATAATTCTGACCAGGTAAGTCAGACATATTCTCCAGGAAAATGGTAGGGTTTATCCCCAGCTGCATGCTGGGGGTAATTCTGCCACTTCATCTCCAAACCTGGAGTTCAGTAATGTGGTTAAGTTGGCGATCTGTCCGTTACCACAAAAAGTGTGCCCGTAACGGAACAGCCGCCAAGACCGTACAATATTGGTGTCTTCATTGTAGGTTTGGGGAAAAGAAGTGTATTTGAGTAATTCGCTTGCATACACAATCATCGTAAATGTTTGCTGGCGAACTTCTCAGAACTTCTCAGCAAACGAAGTGAGCATTCTGGAGTTTTCAACTTATTTTGAAGGTGGAAAGTGTGCAAAGGACACTCCTTCAAGCATTCTTGCACAGATCTAAAGCCAGCAATAGAGGTTGCATAGCAGCCCCTGATTCTTCATGCCTTCTCTTGTCAACAGGAAAGTTGGACCAGGAGGCGGAAGCGAAGTACTACTTGCCCACTGGATACAGGAACTGTGATGCTCTTACAGGTGCAGCGCCCCATTGCATTCCTGATTGCAAAGGTAACCACAGAAAGCCTATTGCTAGCCAGTTGGAGTTCCTCCTGATACCTCTTAAACACTATTAACATCATAAAAGGGCAATGCAACTATAATCATGCCTCAGCCTAGAAATTAGGGCATGCATTATGCAGTTCTTTGTTCCTTTGCAGTTTTCTGGAAAAGCAAGATATGATGTGCAGCAAAAAAAAACAATCTGGAAAACATTAAAGTATTTCGTTTACATAACAAATATAATAAACCTGATTTTTATTCCCAATCACTTCTTAGATGGAGGCTTCTCTCCAGTGCAGAAGAACAGCAGGACATGTGTCATGTGCAAACACACCTTGCAACCTAGGAATTATCATGGTTACGGAGAGTAAAACACAATCAAATATCTCCTAAAACGATCAGGCTAAGCAGCTCCTGATTAGTGGGAAATTACTGGGTGAAAAAAAAGTCCTCAGACAAAAACAGGAACAGCTGTGTTTTTCGCTTTTGTTCTTTTTTTCCAGGCCATTGCATCCCTGCACTTGCACAATCCGAATGACACAAGGCCTAGTAGGACCACTTTAGGTTTTCTTCATCCCTGTGCCCCCCCCACCCCGCCGCCACCCACCCGCCCTTTGTCTTGTTGCGCCTTGAAACACCGTTTGCTGTATAGGCGCATTATAAACCCAATAAATAAATAAAATACAATCACTACATAGACGAGAACACAGTCTGCCACTATAGGACGGCGGTTTCAGGTGCTGTGCTATAGGTTATGCAAGCAGCAGGCTTCACTTTTTCCAAGGGCTTCCCGACCCACCTTCTATGCAGCCTCTGCCCTCCCCGCCTGTTGCCTCTATACACGTTGTGTAGACTGCACCTGGAAAAGTGCTGTCAATTTGGCTTTGAATGCACTTACATCATTTCACGTAACCACGCACTACCCGTTTTCCTTTGTGAGTGGGGAAGTGGCTCAATTGGGGGGCAGCAGTTTCTGGTAAGAACACTAAAGGTCCACCACTCAGGGGTGTTGCTAGGTCTGGAAAAGATCAGGGGCTAGGCTAATGTCGGGACTGGCAGGATTCGGGGCTAGCTAGCCTTTTGGTTTTAGCCGCTGAGCTTCTATCTGGGACTACAACCAAAAGACCAGGGGCTAGAGCCCCCTAAATCCCACCCCCCTAGCAACGCCTCTACCACCGCCCAATATCGAATGCTGCCACATCACGGTTTTGTAACCCCTGCAGCTGTCCATTTGCCTTTACTGCCAATTATTCTTTGCGCATGCACCCCAATGCATTACTCCTTATCCCCACAAATTGGCATGACACAGAATTTCAAATGGCAAACTTGGCCGCAGTTTTATTTCCATGACAACAGAATTATTTGTACACATTTGTGAACTTCATTCTGTACATGTGGCGCTTGCTTGCCGGATTTCCTTTGCTTCCCCCTATACTTGGTATAGTAGGCCCCCGACTCCCCCGACCCATTGTACCTGTTCCTATCCTGCCCGTGCAGGTGTCCGTGGGTGGGGAGAGCGCCGTTTGTTTTGGGGGAAGCTGAGCCTTATTTGTCCCTACCAGATGCCCCCGCCGTTTAGGCCCCCAAGAGGCGCTGTTCCGGAAGAGTGAAGACCCATTCCGTTTCCTTCTGGCTCGTCCGGAGTCTATCATTTGTGCTTGGTTGCCCAAACACCGCCACGCCACTGAGTGGGTTCTCGCCCACTGTGGCTCCCCTCCTTCCTGTCTCCTTCTCACTATTCCAGTAATTTAGTAGAAATGTCCCAGAAAAAGAGCTCCGTTCCCTTCGTGGACAAGTGTACTCCGTCCGTTAGGAAGTACTCAGGTGTTTTCCCATCAATCAAGCCATGCCTGATCTGATGGAAACCCCTGCCCCTGCAGAATTTTGCAACGGCCCCGTTCAGCTTCCTCCTTGACTTCTCAACTGCTGCATGGCTCTCTGCCCCCCTCCATTGCGCCCGGGGAATACCTTCCGACCATCCAATTTCAGTTTCGCCCAACTGTGCTGCGATTTCCTGCAATGAGCTCGTAATGTCCCTCAGCCGGACACCCCTCCCAAGGCTGGTCAGGTCGTTCCCTCCCAAGTGTATTACCAACACGGTTGGCTTCTGCCGCCCACTCAGCAATTTCCATAGTTGCCCCTCTAGCTGAGCCCACTTCATCCCAGGCACCCCGTGCCACTCACTCTTGAACTCGCCGGCCGTCAGCGCCTCCTGCTGCTGAGTCCAGCTCGCCTTAGCCTTTGAGATGAATGAGTGCCCTACTACCCACACAGTACGTTTCCTCCTTCCTTGTGCTGCTGTGAAATGACAAAAGGAGGGAACGACATGGTTAACTTATATTTTTGCGGGCCTGATATATCGTTTGTAACATCCTGAAGACCATCTCCCCAATTTCTTGATGTCTTCCGGCCATGCCTGCTCGGGGACACTTCTGCCCCTACCACCTTTCCATCTTGCTCCACCTTAACCAGGGTGGGCCTGCTCCAGGACACTTCTGCCCCTGCCTCCTTTCCACCTTGCTCCGCCTTAACGAGGGCAGGCCTGCTCCGGGACACTTCTGCCCCTACCACTTTTCCATCTTGCTCCACCTTAACCAGGGTGGGCCTGCTCCGGGACAATCCTGCCCCTGCCACCCGCCACCTTTCCATATCGCTCCGCCTTAACCAGGGCGGGCCTGCTCTGGGACACTCCTGCCCTGCCACCTTTCAAACTTGCTCCTCATACTGCACCGCAATAGGTTCCTCACCACTTTTATTCAGCAAAAGCTCCCCAACCAATTTAACCTTGCTCTGCCTGCCCTTGCAGGAGTTACCCTGTTGGGAGAGCGCCATTCCTGGCGGGTGAGGTTGAGCTGAATTCCTTTTGCTTGATTTTCCAAAACCACTTTGCCTCCATTGCCCCTTCTCTCACTCTTATCCCTTCCTTTCAAGGAAGGCTCTACCTTTCCATATTCCTTATCATGTTGGCCCAATTCCCCTGACCCCTACTCCTTAACGGGTTGCTTGAGCTTTGTTCTTGATATAGTCAACCGATACTTTAAAATGGGAGGTTCCCGATTCCATTGTCATGTCCGGCCCATTTCCCCCTTCTTAATCATCTGCGGATGGGACCTTTCCATTCCTTCAGCCGGCCAAAGCTCTCCCGCCATAGACCCAGCAGCCTGCCTCCCCGCAGCTGATACTAGGCTGATGGGGTGCTGTTCCCGACCCCCACCATCTGACTTGTCCTTGCTTCCCGTCAGCCACCCTTGACCCACCTTCTGGCATCTAAGTAGCTTCTTATTACAAACCGCTCTGCTATCTACCCGATGAACCACGAACATTGTTACTTGTTTTTCGATCCCAGAGGGGTGAAGGCTGCGCTGGCCTTGCTGCCCAGGTCAACTAAAACTCCACTCCCAATGTTTAACGATGTACCCCACTGTATGCCTGATGGTAGTGGTAATACCTGACTCATGGCCCTCAATCACAACTTCGAAAACCTGGCTGCCCCCTGGGCCAGCCGCCAATGCAAAAAGAACCACGTTTGTCAGTGTTTTAATCTCCTACTCGCGCACACTCTCCAGTAAGCAGAGTAATTTCAAGAATCAAAACAGAACTGGCCTTCCTGACAGTTAACTCGTAGCCAGCGTACGGCGTGCTTCCTTTCCTTACACTACTGTACTCAGCGTGGGCCATGGGTTCTACCCCAAATGTACCCTCCACCATCTACTTTGCTCGATGGGGCGCGTACCTGATACTGCCCTTAGACTCCGCTATTAAACCCTGCTGCCCGCTTCAGACCCCGCCCGAAGCATGCGACCCCTTGCGGTATCGAACCCTCACGCAGGTTATTAATATTGCGGCCTTGCCGCCGATCAATTAATTTCGTAGTCTATTCAACCGTGGCATTGCTGCTGGTCCACCCACGGCTGTCCGTTGTACTTGCGCCCCTTCCGTGTATGAGAGCCCCAACCCTGTTTTAATAGTGCTAACCCCGCAACCCTTTTAAAATTCCGTGCCTCCAGAGGCCAGGCTCACCTGATCTAAGGACACCTTTTTGACCAACGAACACGTCCATTAGGTGTTCCAAAGAGGCCTTAATCCACACAACTGCCCTCAAAACTCTGGCGGCCTGGTTGTGTTACATGGCGTACCTAGACCCATAGAAGTACCCTTTGCACAGTCCATGAGTCAAGTGTGCATAAAATAGCCCCCCTGCCGCTTACCAATGTAAGGACCCTCTACTGCCACGTTTTCCCTATTGGGTGGAGCTGAGGCCATAAATCACCCAAGGAATACCTTACTCATTACGGAAAACCCATACGCGCCTCTACCCCAAACGTGCTGAAAGACCCCCATAATTTAGCATTTATATAGCGCCACAAACCCTCGGTTATTTGAGCGCTGCTTATTATTACCCACGCCGTGTGGTGCTCATTTATCGACCTCGGAAGGATGAAAGGTTGGGTTTGTCCCTGCCGGGATTCAAACCTGCGCTAGCAGGCTCTGCACGGATGTCAAAGCGAGCGCTCTACTCGCTGTGCCACTTGCCCGGCTCTTTGGTAACTACCGCACCGTACCGCCGCTGAAGCTTGTAAAGCAGGTGATCACACTTGTCCCCCATTCAGCTCGTGCGCCCGTGCGAGAGCCGCCCCAAGTCATGGAAACTCTTAACCCTTGCAGTTCTACACCACTCCTCCACACTGCCATACCCATATTGTCCATCTTGATAATCCTTACAACCTGGTACCTTTCCAAGATACAAATTGAGTTGCACGAATGTCTTTACGTTCACAAATGTTTTTAATTATCTCCTGGTGATCTCCCGGGGTATGAACCTGACGCTGCTGCGCCAGGTGCGTGCAACCCCATACTTGCGTGCCCTCTACCGTATGTTCCACTTAAGGAATTACCCTGAGTCATAATCGTGTCATTAGTAATCCTCGGTTTGAGCTCCTCCGATAGCTCACACTAGTTGTGCCCCACAACGCTGTCCCCCAAAACACCTTCCAAAATTTAAAGCCATGCCTAGCCCTTCCCCTGGTCTTCCCAAACCTCTGTGTGTTTGTCTTACGACTACGTGTTTGCCAAGTCAATCAGCACCCCCGCTATGACCTGGCGACCCCCGTTCAAAAAGGGGGAGCCAGGGTGCCGCCTGTGCGGTAACCGCACCATTACACACTGCTGATAGCGGCAAACGCTTACTATCTAACATATGGTACCCGCCATGCCGTTCTGTACGCAGACATGACCGCATACCTACTCATTTATAACAATACACCGCAGCCTTATAGAAGTGTCCGCCGGACAAAGGGAACAATCGTGCCACCCAACAGATGTACTAAAGACAACTCCCCAAAAGCTTCCCGGGCCCACTTGCCCTTCTCGACTGCATCGGTGGAGCCGCCTTGCAACTTTTCCCCTTACAAAACTTGTATATGGCAACATCTTGGTGGCACACGCCTCGCTGCGCTCGCCTGCCACATCATCATGCCCAGACCCTGGGGTAAATCCACTAAATGCGAATCGGACCTTCATCGGTCCATAACACCTGCCCACCTAACCTGGACAAATGAACCCTTTTGTCAGTAAGCAAACGTAATACCCCTACAGCGCCAACGCTTGATGAGCGGCGTCAAAAATGCCTTCCTTACAAATTACAGCCACGCTCCCGAAGGCTTGCCGGGCACCCTTGCCCGTCCTGGCCAAATCGGTGAAGTCGCCTTGCAAACCTTTTCCCCCCTTTCCAACCTGCACCTAGCCCCCTATTTGCAGCGCATGCCTCACGGCCCTCACCTGCCCCCTCTGCATACTCTGCCGTGCCCGGACCACAGGGTAACTCGTATACCTGTATTTCGGACCCTCCTCTGTCCATAACACGTGCCTGTTTCACTGAAAAAGGGAAATGGAAGGGGGTGCTCACCCCAACCTGCTTCCCCCTTCTTCATTGACTTTCCATACGAGAATGTTATCAGCACAATGGGCAACCTAATGTTTATATCTAGTGGACTACCTGCCACTTGGAGCATTTCAGCGCATTCCCATGCACCCCGTACCTCCACTAGCTAATCCTCGCTTCCAGAACAGGCACAATGGGGGCATTATAATAACTGGCAATAACCCACTGCATGTCGCCACGCCACAATGCGGCATACACGCCATACCCGCCATAGTACAAAATCAACAGCACACTGGAATCCCCCATAGCTCCAATACAGCACAGAACGCCAACAGTGATGCACAGACGCCATGACCTATCATAATGCAAGCAGCACACTAGATTGTACGCTGAAAAATCCATTCTCCCAGCTACTACACAAGCCGTTACCGTCATAATAGTCTCAGGCGACACTGCTACAGCAAGTTCCAACGTTTTGTACCACTGTGGAATACAAAGGTTTCCATCCTACGTAATGAAGCGGTATTCATTATGTGCATTCGAGAAAGGCAATACGTTTAAATCAAGGGTTTTGCATAGAAAGCCAGCCCACTATTTACGCAGCCTACATGCTCTGTCCTTCCCATTCTCTGCCGCCCCTATCCGCCCGTCAGTTTCTGGGCCTCACAAGGCTCCCCCTCCAGACCCCATGTCGACTTTGCCAATGGGAACCTAGCACTCCAGAAGAGTTGCCTCTTGGGACTTGGAGTTTACCCGTTGACAAAAGTTTTTGCTTTACCTCACCCTTGCGTGCCGCGGCTATGAGGCCAGTGAAAGATTGCTTCAGCAAATGGGCTGATTTGCATTCTTCGTCTCTCGAGAGACGTGGCCTGCGCACATACGATGTTCCTTGATAACCCGCGCTGCCACCAATCCTTTAGGACCAGCTTCCCTGCGGAACGCTGCTCCCTCCATTACCCACTGGGATGCGCCTGTACCTGCACAAGCCCACTACCCTTACTCCTGTAATCTGGGGCCCCTTTTACTCAGATTTTACCTTCCAACGCGGTTTGCACTGCAACACACAAAGTTCCCTCCACGCTGGAACTTCACCTCGGCATACACCGGAACACTCCCTTCCCTAGAACGCATCTTCTCCTTTTCGTGCACCAGCAACCTGGACCAAGAACCTCCCGAACATCTTCCAGCACACAAAACGAAATCCTCTGCTCCGGCGAGTCGGCGGGCTCCCTCTTCAGGAGCGAGACGAAATTCCTTCCACTTGCGAGGCGGCGACCGGGTCCCAGTGCAGGAGCGAGATGCCTGGCACCCCGGTCCCGCCTGCTTATATCCTGGTGGCCCCGCCCCTTTTCCTTTGTTCAGCCCTTCGCGGGCTTTTGGGCCATTAGGCCTTTTGGCGCCGTTCCGCCCCTCGCCTTTTGACCCCAAGGGGAGGGTCCCAGGTCCTGGCGGCATGACCCCGCAGGGGTTACCCTGCTGCCTCCTCCATCTTGGGCTGATTTTTCTGTCGTCAGCTCCAAAAATGGACTGCTGAAAGTGTACCCGCAAGACATTCCATATCACCGGAATGTCGATTCGACACCTTTTTTGTAATACAGAAATTGTAGGGCAAGTGTGAACACGGGCTCTAATGCGTGCTGAGCAGGCCAGGTGGCGTTTAGAATCAGGTGTCAAGTGTTTGCTTCCAAGGTCTCTGTCTCATTTTCCAGAATGGTTTAAGTTTAAAGTAGCATATTGAAGCCAAAAGGCCACACCAATTGCTGTCACCCTGATGCAGCCCTCAGCACCAGTAGCTAATTCATTACTGCCACACCGGTGGCTTTGCCAACACTGCCCGTATGGACTCTGCTTGTTTGTGAGCCCATCCAATCGTTCTGGACACGTGACGCCTCTTTTCTGTGTGAACTCCAGTGCAAGGACCTGAATAGACTGCTCAATAGGAGCCGGGAGGAAAGAGCACCTTGGAGTGGTGTGCAGTGGTCCCCGTTGCTAGGGAACCGCTTTCCTTGCATGCACTGGGTTAATTTGGAACAAGTTCTTCCACAATTCAGCTAATCATGAGGGCAATTTGGGTCCGCCGTCCAAGGGATGGCGAGCGTTTGCAAGTATGTGCAAGTGGGAAGTGGGAAGTGGGACAGAGACGAGCGTCTAACACATGATAAATATGTACGCGGCGCTTGCCACAATGCAGTACGCGTTCATGGCGTAATACGTAGGAAAACGGGACGCCATCTACAGATTACCTCATCTATGAAAGTTCACCACGTTTGGCAAAACAATCGGTAGGCCACACCCAAAAACGTGGCAAAACTGTTCATAGACACGCACACTACAAAACGGTCTATTCCAATGGTCAGGATTTTCAGTATCCACCCAGCCCTGGCATGGAGCTGGTGCACACTGCAAAACCTCTGTGAATTACATGAGCCAAACTCGACAAAATCAATGTTTCCAAATAAATTAAAAAAAACAATTCAAATGTACGCAGCGGGTCGGAGTGCAACGCCTGCCTGTCTTTGGATGACGCATTCACGTATTCACACACAAGGCTACCAGCATTAGGCTTAGAATACACATATGTACATACAATATGGTCCAAACACATACAAGCAGAACACACAAAGGTAATCACTCAGAATAACAAAACATACAAACCCCACACAAGCACACACACTCCATATAACCGCACTCCACGTACCATCCCAGCCCCGCACACATACCTCACGGAGTAACACACTTAGACATGTACGTGCATACACAGAATACCCATGTTTGTATACACCTATACACAAGTCACAGCCTGCAATGTTGGCTATACCAACATTATCATTATTTACAACTCTACAAAACAACACAGGTAACGGCTACAAACATTGGCAATGCCTAGTGTATGGTTATTGCACACAATGAATGGTGCACATATTCCACCACAAATGTAATCTTAGTGGACACCACACTTCTATTTCACAAGGTAGCTTACACCTGTACTATAGTTATAATCCCAGTACACCAGTACTATGTTTATCATGAGTCCTGTGAAACCGCGGTGTAGTGTGAGTTAAGGCTTCCTTTACAGTGTCGTGGACTTTGCTCCGAGAATGTTTATAGTAATCTTAACACTGGCTTTGCCCACCAATTGCAGACTTAGGTTTGCTGTTGCTTTGGAATCTTAGTAGTAACCTTAACATCGCCATTTCTAAAGTTTGTGGCCTTTACCACATGACAGGTCGTAGTCTTAAATCTGTCCACTAAAATGTTTCTGTTCACTGCAATACACCGCTAGCTCTGCACAGTGGAAGCAACTGCACAGAGGATCCATGATGCCTACCTATCCAGCATGGCCCAACCATGCAATGCCATCAAAGGGATGGGGCAACATGGCAAATCACCAGGTGGACAAAAGAGTGGAAAATTAACAAAAGTGTCCAGACAGATTTTGAGGAGGCTCTGTGGCAACCTCCAAAAATGGGCACACTCATTTCATGCAACTACGGTTGCCGGTCAAAAGCCCTTTGCTGTCTGATATAGATTTCCGCATTCCCTAGAGATATGCAAACTGCTTGTACCCTGTCCCCACCCAACCCCAGTGCTAACAAATGAAAACCCTGCAGTGTTTTCCCCTCTGCCATCTAACACCCCTTGAAGACACTGAAAGGAGCTCAGGGCTTCGCCCTAGCCACCCATGTCATCTAATGGCTTCAATGGCCCATCCGCTGTAGAGAAAGGGGCCTCCTCCTGATCGTTTCAGCCCCACCCCCGCCGCTGCAGCCCTTGCTATGCAACATGGTCCATTGCTGGCCTGCTTCCGCCCACCATGAAGCAAATACTTAGTATACAGTCTTTTGCCAGTAACCTATGTCATAAAGGGCTGCATAGCTAACCCGCCAACGCCCAACCACGCCCCATGCCACACATGAGTACGCCCGACAGGCCATCCTCAGTGGGCCGGAAGGAGGGAAGTCAAGGCACGGAGAGGAGGTAAGAATCTGCGTGTATATACACATGTATTTGTGTGCTTGGGGAATGCATAGGCCCAATATTTGTGGCTGGAATGGGAGGGGTGGGGGAGCAAAAGGGAGGTCTAAAAAGAAAATGAAAATTCAGATGAAAAGAAAATCCCTCTTGCACGGGAGTAGGTTGGCGCAGAGGGTTGGTGGGTGAGCGACTCCAAGCCGGGCGCGGGAGGTAAAACCCCCTGAGTACAGCATTTCCCCACCAGTTGAAGAGCGATCGAAATTGGCCTAACAAATGGGGTCTTTTCTGGGAGCGGCCTTCAACGTGCAGGTTTTGGACATAGAACCAAATACGTATGCACACACTCACACAGTAATACATACACACAAATGCATACATTAGCCAAACCACAAAGACTTGGGCTAGAGCAAGCCAGAACAAGCCTTTGTTCTTTGACTACAGATTGGTCTACAAAAATGGCTCAGCACACATCCTTAGCGCTTGGACTATAGGACACACACTTGCACTGATGCTTTGGCTCATGGCCCTATCCCAATGCTTAGTCTATAACCCAGGACTTGTGTAGAGGCTTGGGATAGGTCAGTTAAAGCCAATCCTTTGCACAATGGATTTGGCCGTAGACGTGCACTTTTCCCCTCACTCAGCTTTTTTTCTTAGCATAGTTTGGCAGAAAATGTGCATCACCTCATGCACAACGGAGGCAAAACACACAACCACAAACACACAGGAATACATATACACACACACACACACACACGTTCATCCATGAAGCTTCCCTCTCGACCACATAGGCCATTACCTCCTTGGTTATTGTTTTTTTATTGTTTTGTGGGACCACACGTGTGGGGGGGCAGGGGGGTGGAGAGGGGAGAAGAAGTGACATTCACAACATTCAAGGTAAGTGTTAGAGGGAGGGGTGAGTGCAGAAGGCGACTGTCAGGCGCCCAACACAGACAAGGCATGCTACAGCAATGCAGATCCAGCCAATGCAAGAGAGAGGTCATTACGACCCAGGCGGTAAGTACACCAACTTTACCACCATGGTGTAAACTATGTTTACACCATGGTGGATGGCTGATTTACCGCCCCATTCCAAGGTGAGTGGGGCGGTAAATCCCCATTTCCCATTTACCCTTCCCCATTCCCATTTTTGCCCCATAGGGCATAATGGGAGTGGGGAAGGCGCTAATTACGGCACCGTAAATTACGTTGCCGTAATTAGCACCAAGGCGGTTTAGCGCCATGGATTTTAACGCCTGCTGAAAGCAGCCGTTAAAATTGGAATCAGGCGTTAAGGGTTAACGACGGCGTTAACCCTTAACGCCTCATTTGTAATGAGGGCCACCTGACAGAGCCAGGTAAACATATATATTTTTTAAAAGTCAACAAGTGCAGTGCTAAGGACTGTTCCACAACCAGGTAATAAAATAGGAGAAGATGCACAGGATTGCAAATCCATGGCCTAGGGGTAAAGCTACAAGGCAGTGCGCATGGACACTGAAGCGTGAGCCCGAACCGTATGCCCCCCGGGCTAGGATGTGTAAATACAGTCTGTGGTCAAAAATCAGCAGAGGAAAGGGTGAAAAACGTCCTGAAAGAGGAGAGTTCTTTTATGGCGTGACAATGGGTGTTCTCATTCATAAGGTGAGGAGGAAGGGAATTTGACAAGAACCCCATCAACACCAGGTGCCCTGACACAAAACCTTTTCCTCTTGGCACAGTGGACCACCAGGGAGCTGGAAGGCGATGATCTCTGTGGTGTGGTTAAAAAGGTCACTACGTTAGAGATAACCAGGGACTAGACCGCCAAGCGCCTGAGGGATAAAGCACTGGACTTTGAAGGAGGGGTGAGCCCCAATCTGGAGCCATTGTAGGGATTTCATTTCGGGGGTAATGTGGTCACTGGGTTTGCGGTTTTGTGGGGTGACCTGTAGAATCTTTGGGGAGGTTGACATAGAGGCTGTTGCAGTAGACCAGTCTCGCGAGGACTAGAGCCCTGGTTACTTCCATTTTATGAGATCATTATCACTTTGAAGTTTTGTAAAACACTCGTAAAGGGATTGGTTTGCTGTCTGTGATCGTCCTCATGTGCATCTCTTCTGATCAATGTGTGCACCATCTTGTTCAACGATGCATCGAGGAAACAAATCGTTGATATCACTTTCTGTGATGCTCCGAGGGCTCAAAAGGCACGTGATGCCCATTATGGCACTCCAATGTCTAAACCACAGAAAAGGTATGGCGAGGCTTCGGCTGGTAGGTACTGTGGAAAGACAGCAGACTGAAAAACAGGAGACTATGCCAACTAGACATACATTGGGACTGTTTTCTGCTAGGAATTACACAAATTGGCCGTGGGGGATGACAAGTAATACGAGCTGAAATAGAGGACCGGGTCATCATATGGATGCACGCTGCAACCCAGTCCATGTTCTGAGTGGAAACTAAAACCCAAGCGCAGTGTTGGAAAATAGAACCCAGGCCTTGACCATGCTTGGCCTTTTTCCACCACCTTTGAACCTAAACAAAACCCTTTAATTATTCACAGTGGTTTAGGACTTAATCCAACAACCTCCACATAGCAAATAGAGATCGGGCCACTTGTGTTCTTCCACGCAAATGTTACACATCAAGCAATGTTTCTGCAACCAAGAGCCCTGAGATCCAAGTGGGAACTAAAGAGGCCGAACTATTGTCGGTCATCATTGAAAAAGCCATGTTTAGATTGCATCCAAATTATTGTGAACAAGGGATGTAGTTTCAATGGCTATTGTTGTGTTGTTGAAACTTCTTGAAAGTGATAAATTGTTTCCTGCAGTTGAAGACGCGTCCAGGAAGTGCACTTGTTTTCAAATCAATGTCATTTTTTTTCTTTTTTTGTAGGAATATTGCAACTTACAGACTGGTTTTGAAGCTGATCCTTTCAGGGGCTTTTTTTTAGGAAGGGTCATCTTCTCCCTTGATTGCCTTCAGCTGCTGTGAAAACGTTAGAGACGGCAACTACGTTTTGGAGATGCCTGCTGCAGTGTATTCCTTAAATATAAGCACGCGCCTGGGTATGATGGGCTTCTGGCTGAGTTCTACAAGATTTCACTACACTCAACTATTGTGATTTTCCATTGAATGCTGGCTGAATCTTTATCTCGTGATATTCTCTGACACATGCCTCATATCCTTGAACCTTAGTCATAAATCTCCCGCTGAGTAAAGGCCATTTTGACGACATTATTATCAAGGCAGTCTGATGGTGTAATACCATGTTTGACATATGAGAGCCAGGCTATTTTTTGTCAAGTCCAGGCTTGTTGATAATAGATAGTTCTGGGAGAACTCATTTGTACTCACATTCATTTTGGATGATTTAAGTTTCATCAATTCATCAAACGGTTGCATTGATTTGGCTATACAAAGTTGACGAGATGGGCCTTGCAGGGGATGGCTGCCTGGCAGGTCTTTACAGGGCAATGGGGTAATGTTTTATTTTTTAACTCCCTTATGCCACTGTGACTTATTTGATTCTGCTCCTCATGAGTACAAGGATGAGTAGGGGTAAAATGGCCCACTCAGCCCTCACAATTGTACAATCCCCAAAAAAACAACGCAATTATGAAGGTAAATAAGGGGTAGTTAACAGGGACTTCGCTTGTGGTGGTAACGTGGGCAGAGAGAAGTCTATGCTCTTGAGAGGGGTGTGAAGGGGTACCAGTAGTGACCCAAATAACACAGCATCACAGTCCAAAATAAAGGGAATGTCCAATCAAGTTTCTATAAAAATAAAATACTTTAATTAAATACGCCATCTGCAACAGAACAAATAGAAAACACTGTACGAAAACCCACCCAAAGGAAGAACAGAAAAGATGCTACAGGCTGATGAAAGTAGCACTCTGAGCATAGTTCCAGGGGTGGTGGGTAAGTCACTAGGCAACATGTGTGATTGTGACCTAACCAGTCTTTAGGGCCCAAGTGGATCGAGGGGTCAGTTGGGGTTAATAGTACCTGGATTCAGTTTTTTTGTGGGTTGACGGAATCAGACCAGGTGTCGAACAATGATGTAAGCTGATCAAGCTCACTCGGGCATGTTGCACCGTTCATGCCCAGGCCGCAAGCAGACGTCGAGTAGGGGTGAAAGTGGTTGCTCTGTGAGGTAGCAAAGGGGCGCTCAACATTGCACGCTTGGGCCATCAGAGGGTTGCTTCACAGTTGGACCAGGCCGAGTCAGGCTTTAGCCGTTGGGAGGGGTTGATGCATCATGCTCCAGCGTTTCAAGGTGGTAGGCAACAATCGTCAAAGTGGGGATCTTAGGTGAGTCGATGTGCAGGTTAATGAGATGGTTGTTAAAGAGCTTGCTGGGCCGAGTCGTGGTTGTTCCCTCTGGTTGTAGTTATTGTGTGACTCACCAGTGATTTGAGTCGGGTCCCGGCGTTGAGCAGTCGATTCGGACCTAGCAGGTGACAAGCTTCGCTAGGGCACAATGCATTGTCAAGCTGGTTTGAAGTGCAAGCAATAGTTCGAATTAGTGGAGGAGCACAAAAGCCATTGCCAGTTCCTTCCCTTTCATTCAGTGTGAGATAAACACCGAGCCACTGGTTTGATGCATTCCAACAGGGGGCTTTGGGTGGTCTGGCACTCTGGCTGGTGTGAGGCTCAGTCAGGTGCACTAAGGGGCAGGATGGGTCAGTTCAGGGTCTGCTCTCCCAGCTTTAGGAGAATCTTGGTAAGAGTGGCAGGTCCTGGTCCACAGCAAAGGTCATTCCCGATGTGTCCTGGCAGTGGGTAGGGGACAGATCTTCCTTCTGCCTTATCTGGCTCCTTCTTCACCTCATTCTGAGGGCTTTGAAAAGCACAACATTCCCAAAGGAAGTCCAGAGAGTCCCTCCAGAATGAATCTGCGGTTTGGCGAGTATCCTAGAGGATCTGAAGAAGGGGTGGAGACCCCTTCTTTTAAAGGTAAAGCCTGCAGGTGATTGGTCTGAAGCTACCCTTCCTTAGTGGTCCAACCCCTGATCTCAAACAGATTGGACTTTGCCCTTCTGATGTCACACCCAAGTTCCTTTGCTCTAGAGGAAATGGAGGGGACAGGAAATAGAAAGAGTGGCAGAGAAAAACAAGATGGTGGAAGTTTCCTTCTATTGACCAGATCACTCCAGCCTAAGCTAGCCCCATCCTTTTCCCTTCTTGCTAAGAACAAAGGCCTTAGAGATTCAGCATCCTGGTGTGAGGCTACTCATTTTGAATGGGTATGCTCATTTGATAACTGGGCCCAGGACAGCTGCCTGCTAGGTGGCTGTCTATGGCAGAAGGTGTTACTTGCCCTCATAAAGAGACCAAGGAAGAGGTTGGTCCTCCAGGTTCCTGTCCTGCCATTTGGCAGCCTCCACCCGGCTGACCAGAATACACATTACCTTGCAGAGCAGTGCTGACTTACAAGAGCTGACACATGTGCAATATCAATTGGGATGTGGCAGCCACGAACATGAGTAGTGCCATGCACCATGCCTAAACTCGAGCATAGCTTTATTATATAGTTTACCCTGCCACCAGCATGGATTACTTATGATCATCGTAATTCTGGCACAGGGGGGCACATCTCAGATGCCGCCCATGCGCTCCAGAGACTTAGCTGTCGGTGTGGCTGTCATTTGGACATCTTGTGACCTTTTAACTGGCTCTGCGCAACCAGTAGAGCAGGCACTGTGGATCAGGCTACTCAGGCAACAGGGCACAAGTACAATATGCTTTTTGTATGAAGTGAATGGAAAGGGGAATCTGATTAGCAGGTTACCCTCATGGAGATGAAATTAACTGCATCATTTTATGCATTATCAAAAATCAAAAAAGTCAGTGCTTTGCACCCTTTCCATATGGCAATTGTTCACAGTCATACTAGACATAGAAAACATACAAAGTCTAACAAAGGTCAGCAGGATCAGGCAGGCTCTCGACAGACTCTAGATTACCACTGCAAGTGTGTGGTGCTGTTTGGGGAGACTCATTCATATTGCTACGTTTCCTACATTTCCAGGGAGAGACCCACAAATATCTGTGAGTCCTTTTCAAAAATGTTCAGACACCCTATCTGTTCACAAAGATGCGAGACGGAGCGAATATGTATGACAAGATTTCAAGCTGGAACATTCAGGTTGAACACATATTCCAGTAGCAGAAGCCTTTAACCACTGAACTGTCATCTTATCAAGTTCTTCAATGTACGCCGCCCCCCCCCTTGCTCTTACAAGTAAAGGTTAAATGGGAGGCTTTGCAGAGGATAAAGCTGGGGCAAAATGTCCTCCCATGGAGACGCCTTGATTAGTGCTGCGTATGGAACAGTTATGTCCCAGGGAGGGTAGACACGCCTTTGTGTAGAGCAACAATGGGCAGCATGAAAATGAAGCACGTGACTTTATCACTTGAATAAAAGCCAGTAGGCTGCCAATCACTCGCCTCTTCAAAGACACAGCTAAATCATCCCATACCGAACCATTAACACCACTGATGGATTGAAACCGCCATTTTTCTCCTTCATGATTTCACTTCACCAAGTCAGCCAATCAGGATGTGAAGCACACTGTAATTAATATTTGGACTGCTGTTCCTTCTGATGAGGTGACTGAAATACGTTTGAATGGAAACCTTAAAAGTAGGATTGATTTGTGGTTCTGCCCCCTCATAGCCTACCATGCTGTTGTTACCAGTCCTCATCAAAGGCCTCTGCTAATGGGAAGCAGTTACCATAGAGACACAGAGTTAAATGTCCAGTTACTTTTTCATGAAATCGGTACAACTCTGAGTCAGCCTGCTTTAAAGCACGTATAGTTTTGGCACATAAGGGTGATGAAGGCATTTGCCTAGAATCAAGCAATTTGACGAAGTGGGATGATCTAGGTTAAGGACTGAGGTCTCTAGGTGGCAGAGAAAGCAATAATACCAGTTCAGCTGCCTCCCACTATAACTATTAAGGAAGACATGTAATGCATGGTGTGTACGGTGGAGCTTATTGTACTGAAGTATTCTCGGGGGATGTGCAATTCTTTACCACGCGTTAGCGGATTTCTAATCCTTCAGCCAGCTTATGGCAGTGTGTGACTGGAAGCACTTCACTTCTATCACAATTCATCCTGAATCTCTATTTCTATTAGTGTTGAAGGAAGGAAGGCAGATGCTGGTTAGAGCTCTGGTACCAGGTGGATAGGTGCTTATGAGAGAGGGTAGGTGGGCAGAGGTTTCGAGCCATGTGCCTGTGTTTGGGTGTTGGAAGGCGGGTACGGAGTGCGTGGGCGAAAGGTGTCCGCTAAAGCCAGACTCTCCCGCATCTCCCAGGATTGAGGCAAAAGCTCCCAAGATATAAGTCCAAGGTTCACCTAACACTACTCTTTGCTGCCCTCAGATTGTCAAGATAGTGTCTTCTGGCTCGCCCCCTCTTTAATTGAAGCTTGTGGCTTCTTGCAGAATGTACAAAGCAAAATAGGCCTCTCTCTTTTGGACAAGTCCTGCTCTATCTCAAAAACAAGTAAGTCCTTTCTGGAAAAAACCCACCCTGAAGCAACCCACTAGGAGTACGGCTGAAACCTTGCAAGCCTAGGCCAGGCCACTCTGGCTCCCAGAGTACCTGTGTCTTTCCTTACAACCCTAGGCATCACTTCACTGTCGAACCCTGATGCCTGAGGCCTCCCAGAAACTCAAACACACAGGAATATGAGGGTGTGCACTTTTCGGAACCTCTCCTTCCCCCTAAATGACTCATTTCACGCATTGCTCTCCTGCCCCTCATAGTGAACCTTAGTCCTGGCTCTGCAGGTTCATATATTGATTAGAGACAGAGAGAGGAGGCAGAGAGGGTCTGTGTGGAAAAAGAGTGGGAATCACCAGCATCCTAATGTCAGGATTCCGCGCATACTTCATCCTCTGGAGCCACTCTCCAAGGTTTGGCTACATACTACCACGGGCTAAGCATGGGACACAGCACTGGCCACCTCACACATTCACAAGGAAAAGAAAGGCAAGTATATTGCAAGCAAAGAGGAGTCAGTGTGGTGCCAGTTTTCTGAAGAATGTTGGGTCAGTCGGTTTCCACAGGACCTGCAGACTGGACCACGGAAGGTGTGACACTGGTGAGGCTTATCATGATTATGCTTTATTCCACTCACTGCCACATTGCCATTTCTAATTTGCTATCAAACCCCGATTGCCCTCACTGTCACCCATTGATTTGTTTTTCAATCTTGCCCTCTAGGCGTGAGGGCTCCAGCCTAGAGATAATGCAGTGGATGCTTTGCACCCAACATACATTCGTCGTTGCCGGGAGCTCTCCTGTGAAGTACAGCTGGTAACCCTCCAAACACCTTAGTTATGAATCCTTCTCCATGACATGTGACATTGTTTACCTTGACTTCCAACCCAGGACCCATAGTGCTATTACATCAGATCAGCAACATTGGAGCGCAATAGACAGGAGGTGAGGTTTTGGGATGATTGACAGTACTGGAAGCAGAAGGGAGCATAATTAACCTAGCTCGTCATGCCACAAACTCATTATTATCCTTTCATGGGTTCCTTTTAAAAATATAAATCTCTCAACAGTAAATACTCGTCCTTCTTGTGGCATCAAAGCAGCGCAGGCCATATAACTCTTTCTTGTGTCCGCTGCCCAATGGCCTCAAATGTATGCTCCTGCTCTCCCTGGGAGACCTTTCGGTTTGTCCCCTCTTCCCCATCTGTCAAGTGTTGGGGTTGCTGTTTGTGCCTCACCCAATTGTCCTCTGAACAGCTACCTGTGAGGAAACCATGTTAAATGGCTCTTATATGCAGCTCAGCACATCTTGATGTGGAGAAAGGTGAAGCAGGCAGCACTTGCTACCCTTGAACGCTGCCACAGCTTGCCCTACTCCAATGAAAATAATACATACATGAGTGGCTAGGGGCCACATGCCAGTCTCTACTGATAATGCCATACCCAGCTCACACCAGTACACGCATAGCCACTGTAGGAACATAGGAGGTACAGGACTTTCTTAGGAACCCTATTACTGCTGCACTCCTGGGAGGAAGTGGGGATTTACCCATATACTCATTAATGTCTTTACTTCTTCAGCAGTGGACAAATGCAGCATTAAGATGGAGAAAGGTGCTTGAGGACACAGTCATGAAAATCAGGCATGCTTGCATGTTTTGATAATCTCACAAGGCTGCAGCAATGGAAAGGCATAATGCTGCCTCTCTAAACCAACCACCTGACTTGCTATATAGGGGTGGTAGAAAGTGAAGAAGGACAAAGACCTCTTCTTAGCTGGAACCTTTTACTAAGCCCTGCACCTATAGGACTCTTGCCTTTGAAGAGGGCATATCAATAATAATAATAACTAACAAAAAGTACCTGTACTCTGCATGGGTTCTGTAGACAGACATGATAACACACTTATCACTTGTTGACCATCAATGATTCCATAGGTCCCGGTTGTGAGTCCCTTTTGTGAGTTGGGGAGGAAGGATAGCTCAGGGGCAACTCATTTGTCTTGGAAGCAATACAACGCAGCACAACACAGGTTCGAATACCGACTCTGCACTTCGAGACCACTTGCTGGTATTAAGTGTGTTATAAAAGAATAATTATAATTATGAAGATTATTGGCCCTGCGGTTCCCTGTTCCGAGTCGCCTATCGTTTGATGTGCTTTGTACTATGAAGTTCACTGAACTGAGAATGGGCGCATGTGGCTGGCTTACATACCCTGGAGCAGACGCAGAGGGGAGGTGACAGTTGGCATGCTAGAGCATAATGGGAACTTCTGTGCGGTCTCCCCACCTGCTGCCTGATCCTTGCATGGAGCCTTGCGTTGCAATGCAGATATCTCGGAAATGGTGCATCCCTAGGCCTTGAAACATGGTTTTGAGTTTTGTTTCTGGCATTGAGACACTTAAAACTAGCTTTGTCCAGTCCTTCTAGAACCATATTTATGTGGCGTACATTACGGTGCAAATATCTCAGAAACAGTTCATACTAGGGCTTTGAAATGTAGTTGCGCTACAAACAAAACAACCATGTTTTTTGTTTCTCGCATTCAGATGCTTGCAATGAGCTCTGCCCAGTCCTTCTACGACTACCTTGATGTTTCGCCACTTCCAGGCAACCGTCTCACGTTGCAGGGGCTGATATCCAGGGGACGGAGTGGTGTGTCCACATGTAATGTATCCAGTGATGTCTGCAGGGTCCTAACAGGTAACACTGCAAATTCTGCTGCAGATTGGTGGAACAGTGTGGAATTGTATGAGGAACACACAAATACATTTTCTGTTTTATATATATACATATATATATATAGATAATAAGGGCTCAAAATATTTGCATCACCACTAGCCATTGGCTAGTGATACTTGGCGCTTGGCGAGTAAGAAATGGTGCTTATGAATGGGTAGAATTGCCATGGCAACTGACTTTTTATGTCTGGCTAGTAGCTTGCAACTTGAAATGTTCATATTTTTCCATAATACTTGATGGCGGATTCCTCCTTTTTCTAGGCGCCGAGGTATTTGCGGTCATTTGTGTTCAATATATCGATCATGGAAGGTTAAGACCCATCTGCATCTGACAGACATTGACCAGTTCCTGGAACGGGTCTGAAGAGTAGAATCTGCACAGGTAGCGGTTCCTTCCGTGCCATTGCCATGTTCTCACATACCCAGCTAAAATCCCTTTGGGGTTCATCCCGTGCAGAACCTCAACTAAATGTCCTCTAAAAATACACAACACAGCACACAGAAAATATGCCTAGGTCTTGCCTCATCAGAAGGGCAGCTTCTGTAGCATGCTTTAATTGCATCAACCAACATAGTCTCGGATCAAAATAGCACCAATGAAATTGCTCTGAGTCCTTTACACTCAGGTTCACTTTCAAGAACTTTCAATTCATAATTACAGGCAATTTGTGTCACCTCCACATAACTTCAACATGCTTTGTTCCTCGAAGCCCCCAATCTGAGCACTAAAGTACTACTACCTATCTCAACTACGTATCTATTCTCTGCCTCCTACAATAATACATTTCCTTCTGTATTCGGCCTATCTCATCTAACACAGACCCTGCCTCTCACCTTCCCTACAACCCACCCCCACCACTAGTTACTAGCCACATGATATCCTCAGTGAACTTTGCAATGCTTTGCAATTGCTACAGTAATACACAGATGTGCCCCAGCTGGCTAACAGTCCATTCAGAGTGGGACTGGATCTGCAGACATTGAAGGGAAAAGCCTGGAATCTATCAGGATTTATACTGTAATCATTTGATCATGTCTGATTCTCAATGGTTTCATCTTTACAGCCAGCACAATAGGCCAGGACTAGGAAGTATCTTTTGCACAAATGACAGAATGGACCAAGGTTAAACATCATGCACAAGACTGGGTACAATGCGTTTCCTGCCTACTTCTTAGGTCAGAGTATCTTCCTCTGCTCTCTGGTAGTGGCAATTGGATAATCAATTTAAATAAGGATGAGGGTGCATATTTGTATACCCTTAGAGTCGGTGCGCTACGTGCTTATGATCCATATCTATGGGATCATTAGCAACAACTATTGTGTACAGAAAATATGTAAGGAACACACACCTTGTTTGAGAATAGGTAAACGAGGTTTGTAGAAAAACTCTTAATGATATTTAACCGGTGTAGGGAAGAATTGGCGACTCTAACAGCACAAGTTGCTAATATGCAATCACGAAAAGAAAAAAAAAGTGTCCTCAATTGGTGGACACCCCCGTCCCCGGCACACCTTATATACTGACAGCAAGGTCAGTCAATAGTTCATATAATTCATGAGTCTTTAGTAACTGTTCTGGTATCATCTATACTCTGAGTCTCATATAACACATTTTTACATATGCCAATTTAATTAATAAACGATAAGCAATTTATTCTCAATATTCATCAAAGAGAAAGTTAAAAAATAGAAATACAGATATAGTAAAATGAGCTTGATGCGTTTTCGGTAGACAACCTCCCTTCGTCAGGAGAAGAAATTGATAAGGTTCAAATATTTGATTCAATAATCTTGCTTCAAACTTTCTATTTCATCTAGAAAGTAAATTAAAAGCTACAGTCAGTATTCTTTGAATTTTTAAATTATACATTTGTTTTGATAAATCACAACCGTGTATGTTAATAGAAATCACCTTCAATGATGTTGGTAGATAATATTATGCTTATTGGAAACCAACTAGTCTTCTGCCTCAGCTGTCCATATATATGGTCAATTCATCTATCTGGAAAACAATGCCAGATGAGATAATGTACACCACTGCTGGGGACCAGAGTTCTACAACATGTACTGTTTTACATCACGATGCCTACCTCTAACTCATCCACTTCTATTGACCAAGGTGGCGAACAGTGCTTGATGACGTAGTATGGCTCGCTATAGGTGGAGTTATGTTATCACTTCTTCAATCGAAGATAACCTAAAAAAGGAACATAAATGTAAATATTTGAAACTGTTCAAACACAATGGCAATGTACTTATGTTGAAATACGGAAAAGAAGCAATTGGGCCATTCTGTTACTCATGACCAACATTTTGAGAAAGCGTATCACCGGTGAACGACAACAGTGTTACTGTATGACACAAAGTGGCATTGTGATAACGAGTTGATATTTCACATAGACATTAGTATCCATCGGAATTAGGTAGCTCTCAATTGTCAAATGTACTTTCAGATTGCAAAATGTTTAATGTTTAAGTAGCTCGCAGTTATCAAATGTGCTTTCAGATTACAAAATGTTTCACGTTTAAAGTACTATGATGCCAATCTTGACTTTGTGAATGATTTAGGCACAGGCACCAGTGTGACACACATCTACAGACACTGACAGGCATCGCGATAGCTACCCGCGAACAGGTAAACAAGGCTCCAACATATGACGTCAGCACGCCTTCGAGGGCGCGCGGCACCTCATTTTATAAATGGCCATCTTGCAAAACAGAGCGTTCCTGCCTTGTTTACCGAGCGGCCGCCTAAAGCAACCTCTTACCGCTGGTAGTCATGTTTCCCATCATCCATTCGAGGCTTAAGCCTAATACAAGTAGGAATTGGAATGAGCGTTAGAAGAGAACAAACCTTAGATCATATTTTCTGCATTTACCCGCCCCCAGAAAAAACGGAACGGTCCTACATTCCACTACACTCTCAACCTTTGTTTCCAACTAAGCCTTTTTAGAGGCAATTGTGTAACAATGGGGTAAGCTTCTGCTTGAACTTGTTGCCCAGCATACCTAGATGGCATTTATACTAACCATAGCACATCTGATGTGGACATTTATGTTCCTTTTAGATTATCTTCAATAGAACTCTATGTATAGCGAGCTATCCTACTGCAGCAAGCACTGTTCGCCACCTTGGTCAATAGAAGTGGATGGACTTAGAGGTGGGCGTGGTGATGTAAAACAGTACATATTGTAGAACTATTATCACCTTCAGTGGTATACATTATTTTGACTGGCATTTTATTTCCAAATAGATGAATTGATCATATATAAGGACAGCTGAGTCAGAAGACTAGTTGGTTTCAAATAAGCATAATATTATCTACCAACATCTTGAAGGTGATTTCTATTTACATACACGGTTGTGATTTATCAAAACAAATTTATAATTTAAGAGTTAGAAGAATACTGACTTTAGCTTTTAATTTACTTTCTAGATGAAATAGAAAGGTTGAAGCTAGAAGATTGAATCGAATATTTGAACCTTATGAATTTCTGCTCCTGATTAAGGAAGGTTGTCTCCCGTCAAGCTCATTTTACTATATATGTGGTTCTTTTTTTGAACTTTCTCTTTGATGAATATTGAGAATCAATTACTTATTATTTATTAAATTGACATATGTAAAGCTTTGTTACATGAAACTCACAGTCTAGATGGTACCAGAACAGTTACTAAAGACTCATGAACTCTATGAACTGTTGACTGACTTTGCTGTCAGTATATGTATGAGATGTGCAGGGGATGGGAGTGTCCACCATTGAGGACACTTTATTTCTTGTGATCATTAGCAACAAACCAGAGCCCACACCTTTCCCAGATCACTTTGACACGTGACACTGCATCAAGGCATGGAATTCACCATTCAACATGGAACACAAAATAACGCCCACATGACAGCTACCCCTACATCACGGATCTGGCATTCCTCCTCTCAGTTACCAAAACCATTTACCTTCTTACATAGCCCCTTTTGAACTAGGCCATTTCTGCTGTTTGGCTTGAAGGTCAAAGAGCTAATATTCGGAACATACCTTGAGTGACAGAAAAAGACACTGCAGGTATCTTAAGCCTACACATCTGCCCTGATTGTCCGAGCACACTCTCGAGCTTCTCGCACACCCAACACTACTCAATCTCTAATCTGTAGCGCTCCCAAAACTAGCTTGGAAATCCAATGCTTATTCTAACCTAATGTATACTTTCTATGTCACCTCTATCAACAAGATGTTCCAGGTATACTGGAATAACAAGCATCCATACTAAGACAGAGTGCTTTTCCCCTCTAATTGGCCTCCAGTGCCTCTGCCTTCTACCCGCTCGCCTCCCAGCAGACTTATGTCTGGTTTTCCCCTGGCAAGGGCACAGTATGCCACAGACAAAGATCAGGTAATTTGTAACTGCTAGAGTGGTGCTTTGACACAATACAAAAGCAAAGTACAATAGCATTTCTACTGTATAAAGTTGATGAACTCTGTATTTCCTCTGCCTATGGTTAGCTTTGTATTTCCTGGTGGAGATGTCGTCCTACGGTTAAGTTTCTGACCTTGGATCCTGAAGAACCCAAATCTAATGTTACTTTTGCATGTGATCCAAACATTGTGTGATTGTTAGCAAATCACTATCTACTCATACCTCAAATTGTACTTATGTATACTGTAATTAACGTAATAAGAGAGCTTATTGGGACTGTGGGTCTTGCGCTAGTTTGAGCGTTGTTTCCTTCTTTGTGTTGCCTGCCGCCTGTCAGGAGGATCTCAGGGGGACAAAGCTCCTAAAGTCCCAGTGTTAGCAAAGGTTGTTCAGGGTGTCTGAGATCCAGTACCTTGTAGTTAGGCGCTGGACAGTGGTTCCTTGTTATCAAATGAGTATCAATTTCCACACACAATATGTGTTTGCAACACTTGTTGGTTTATTTATCCTTCATTAATTCAAACATGGACTGTCACTCTTGTGATAAACATATTTTTTGCTTTATCTTAACATGTGGTACACAGTATGTTGTATACTTTTATTCCATGAGTGCTGACACGTGTTTGAACCTATGAGGTTTTTCTCAAGGCAATTGTAGAATTAGTGTGTTTCCGGATGGTTGGAAAAGTAACTCCTTGATCAGCAATAGTAGAGCGTGGTACCTGTCACCCAAGGAAGCTCGGTCTCTAAAAACGAACATCATACAGAACTTTGCCAATATTAGGGAGTCGCAAATGGCCACCCGGTCTCAAGTCAGACTGGATCTGTCTTTAGCATCAATGGATGAAATGCCTAGTTATCTGACTTGAGTGACAGAGCGTCAGCACAGAATATTTTGAACCAGAGCGAGGTTCAACATGCTGCCGCTCGCTGCACGTTTGAGCATCTGGAATGTGGGTGCAAATCCATGTTGCACATGTGGGGTAGAAGAGACTTTGCTGCACTTCATTATCTTCTGCCCGAATGTTCTCAGAAATTAGGATGGTATCCATAGCAGGCATCTTAAAGAAAAGCAGTATAAGGCAGCATAGACCAGCACTCACTTCCCTACAAGCATGTACGGCGGTGCGGGTGGCCTTTGCCCTGGCCAGTTACCTGACCAAGGCATAGAAAAGAAGAAGTAAGCTGCACGATGCTGCTGATTCATCCTGTATTTGGAGCTCCCGCTGAGCTACCTCACTTCTTTACGCTGCTGCTTGACGCTAAAGACACTCTACTGGTTGTGTGTAAAAGCTAGGGCTCTGGTATTATCTACGGTCTATCCTGTGACTGGCATTCAGCTTGCTTTCTGGTGCCTCTCGTGGCTAGGCTGACAATTGCACTATTTGCAATTTAACTGGTACCGGCCAACTCTAAGAGAATTTTGTAACTAAATGCACTATACAAATGTGATTAATTCGGCAGTTTATATATTGATGACGGATTTTTACGGTAATCTTCATCCTAATGTATGTAAACAGCTTGGCCAATTCTTGCATACAATCTGACCAGTCCCTTTGGATTTAATTTATTTGAATTAATTTAGCAGACTGCTTAATTATTTATTGCAATTTGCAAATGAAATGTTTTCTATTGTACGTACTTTTATGGTAAATCCGGCCTAAATAATGTCAATCAATCAATTTCCAGTAGCTGAAAAATCATTTTAAAGTCCAACTTCGTGCTCTAAAACAAGTGGTAACATGAAGTTAGAGCCTTGCTCTCCTCTGCTAAACTCCAGCAGTGCACTTCAGAAACATAATACTAGAAATATCAGCTTATCAATGAACAGCTATGGATTGTTAGCAAAGGTTAATTCAGAAGGAATTAAGCTGAAAAGATAGGCATGCCTTTGATGAATTGGTTTAGACGCATCTGCATCCAGGGAGTTACATGCCATGTTCATTTTGTGCTGGTCTCTGAGAGCAAGCACTGCCATTTACCCACTAAACTACAGTACGTTATTACAGATGAATAAGTTGTTACAGATGAATAGAGATATCATTTTCCTATTAGAGGCGAAGAGTGATGCCATAACTAGTCTGTATTATGAACATTATGCCCGGGTTTTCATATCGATATTGCAGGCTTCCATACTTTATACAGCTCTGTCTATTTTGGGATGATTTTGCTAAGCTTACATTTTCTCAGGAAAGTGTTCCCTCCAGATATGTGCATGCTATGTAAAACATAAATAAATACACGTGTTTAACTATTGCCCAAAGACGAAATGTCATTGAATCTCTCTAGTCGAGAGGTTGCCCAATGGAAATGTATGGATCTCCCTAAATATGAAATGTCATTGAATCTCTCTAGTCGAGAGGTTGCCCAATGGAAATGTATGGATCTCCCTAAATATGAAATGTCATTGAATCTCTCTAGTCGAGAGGTTGCCCAATGGAAATGTATGGATCTCCCTAAATATGAAATGTCATTGAATCTCTCTAGTCGAGAGGTTGCCCAATGGAAATGTATGGATCTCCCTAAATATTTTGCAGGCTGGATTCATAGGCCACTATCAGCCTGTCAGTGAAAAATGCTGAGAACGTTTGGATCACGATCTTCTCAGCCTGAGCTGATGGTGGATCTGGTGATCCTATTAGCATCATTTTTCATTTAGCTCTAAATATGTTATGAGCCCATTCAATGTCGCAACTGCCAAGCCTCCAAAGGGCCTGGCGTGTTTTGGCCACTCAATTCGCTTTATTAGACTAACAAACATGACCACCTTTCAACTACTTCAGTTGGTCCAAAAGAAGATGTGACAACACACATCATTCTTTCTTGCACTAGCAAAAGAAAAACATTTCCTTATGTTTTATCAAATGCTGTCTTACACTTTGCTGATGGTCCCATTCAATATTGTCCTTCTTCAGGAAGTCGGGTGTGGGGGAAAAAGATCTTCTCATTTACTTGAGTTAATTTTCTAAACAAATCTCTTTTCTGAGTCTGGATGGGATTCTTAATGCTATTGTTCACTCATGTGATGGTGCAGTTTGTTGCATTGTTGTTGAGTTGAAGAAATGCTTAAGGACCACATTACGAGAGTGGCTGCATTGCCTCTGGCAAGGCCACCAAACTATTTTACCATTACCACATTTGGTAAGATGAAGGGTTTGCAAGTTTCCGAGTCAGACTGACCCTTCAGTTGTTCCCCATTTTCAAATCCCATTGCACAGCGTGAGGCAATGCCATATTACTGCATGCTTCAATAACGCATCCATTACCGCTCTCAAGTGGAGGAAGTTTCCTCCACACAAAAGCAGGCTGTGCCAAAGGATTTCAGAAGTGAAACCTTACAGTTGATCCTCATTTTGGAATCCCATTGGTATGGGGCAATGCCATGTTACTGCATGAAGTACTACTGCATGTATTAATAACACGTCCTGTAGCGCTCTTGTGTGTTGGACGATTCATCCACACAAAAGCAGACTGTCTCAATGAGTTTTAGATGTGAAACTCGGAATTTGGTGGATCAGTAAAAGTGGTGGTAATTCTGTTACAAAGCCCTTCACCAAATAACAAACGACCTCATTATGCGGTAAAAACAGCAGTAATTGCGAACAAAGGTGGCAGTAAAAGAATTTCCACCACCTTTCTACTGCACCGTCAAACTTGTGATGAGGCCAAAAGCAAAGAGTAAACATGAATATGTAACAATAAAGAGGCCGATTAAAATAACATATTTTAATTAAAACTGATCTAAATGGTTAATATAACTCAAGTAAATTGAGGAGTGTAACATAACTAATGTAACTATGAATGAGGCAATGCAAAAGAAAATTCGACAACATTACCCAAATAACTCCCAGCCCTATTTCATGAATAGCTCTTGTTTCAAATTACAAGTGATTATATATTATTTCTGAAAAATGTGCATTTAACATGTTTAAGTAATGCCATGTTAAATATAATTTCTTGATTTTTATTTGAGTTACTGTCCTAAAATGCTTATTTTTGCTTAATCTTGTTGTAGGTTTTTCATTCTTTTAACGTATTTACTACCGCTGCTGCTATTACTATGACTGCACACTCTGTACACCTTGAAGAGTGATGGAAGAGTCCAACTAATATAAACTTCCCAAACTAGGTGTGCATACGGTACTGTCACACCTGCGTAAATGGTTATCTTTACCGTTGAACATTGGTATAACACATGCACATTGGGGTGGACCGCCCCCCCTCAAGTTGTCCCTTATTTATATTAATAATGCAGTAGTTTTATAGGGCTTAAATGTCACAATCATTAAGCTTCAAAGCACTGTAACTAATGCATAAACATATTGAAATTGTGCAGCATGGTGTATGTATGTGCATCAAGGAGGCAGTCACAGACCTAATCTGCATATACATACTTTGTGCATAATATCATAAGAGTACAATGCCATCCATGACAGCTCTATAACGTGCATAGTGTACGTGATTTATTGTCAATGGACCTTTATTTTTCACACATGTTATTTTATATGAGGATAATTTCACTCCAGTTTGATAAATTATACAGTTTTCAACAGGGACCACATACAATTTCAAATAAGGTGTAGCAGGTGGCATTCTACACCGTCATCGCATTCTACATCTCTGTGTCAAAACGACACAAGGTTTGAGACATGGACAATGCTAACATTAACTTTACATTTTTAACTCCATTTTGTTTTAAATATATTTATTTAAAGAAAGCCCAATTGTGAAATGGATTTTGTGGATTCAACCTGCTTCTTGGTTATAAAACTACAATTCAATTCAACATTTCATTCAAAATCCTGCCTGAATAAACCCAAGTTTTCAAATATACTTTTACCGGCGCTGGTAGCACAACCGGCGCTGTTGTTGCCTTACCGCAACACTCATAACGAGGCCCAATGTCTTCTTATGGATTTTGCTGGAGACAGGAATCTTGAAGGAAAGTGTCAAACATCATCCCATCCTACTTCCTCCTTTCTGTTGTTGCACGGGCCATAGGGAGAAGATGTTAGCAGTCGAGTGACCAGCCATGTCACGAATTGTCAAGATCTACAAAAACGCTTTTTGGGTGCTTGCATAGGTGTTGGGTGAACGTGTGTCTGTGTGAATATGAGGGTGTAAGCAAGTGTGTGCATGTGCTTATGTAGGTATGCATTGTTTGAGTATATTTATGTGAAGAGATGTGGTGCAGATGTCGCCGCACGGTGGAGCTGGAGATGGCATATACTACCTCCTCCAGTGCACAAGTATCCTTCTTTAAGGCATGTGTGGAAATTAGGGGTTCCTGTTGGTGGGGCCGACGGAGAAAAGGTCAGCTGGGTCTGATAGCTGGGTTGATCCCCATGACGAAAAAGAGCCAATCCACATTGAATTGGGAAGTGATGTTTTAGCTTTACAACAGGTTCATACAAAAATGTTTCTCTAATGTTTCGGGTTATGGGCAAACTGGCATCTGATATCCAAAGATGTGATTAGTTGATGTATCTGTCGTTCCAGATCTTTATGCCAGCATTAGAATGCCAACAGTAATGATTCCAGCCACGGCATTCTCATTAACACCTCTGCCACGTAGCGTGTGAACAGGCAGGGCACAGATGGCGAGGAGGGCGGAGTAAGGGGGAACACAATTGGTGCATCTGGGGCAACTAAAAACAAATTCTGATGTGACAGAGACTCCCCCGAAATTAGCGTAGGTTCAATTAATGGAGTCAGCCTTCCTTGGGCAGGAAGCTGGGCAGAGGAAATAAATAAGGAAAGCGATAGAGCTGCATACATTACTCTATCATGCGCTTATGTCATGGCTAAGCCAGAGGAGCTGACTTATCCTGCCCGCTGTCCTGGGTCTCATGCCCCGTCTTCCTCTTCCAGCAGGGGAACCTTCATCTTGCCCACATACTTACAGCTGGAAGAGTAAACCTCTTAATCTGTAGACAGAGATGTCAGAGTTCTCTGTGTGCATACAGGCTCCAGATGTGGCTAGTGCCTTGACTCTCTATATGGACCACATCTGTACGGGGCACATCTGTTGAATATTCGTGACAATGTCCAATCTGCCCGGCAGCTGGCACAGAAAAAGGGATGGAAAAGATGAGGCTCAAAGCAAAACTCAGGTCTGATGATTCCATACACCTGGCCATCAGCACAGGGTCACCCCCAAACTCTGACAACCCTATGACAGAGATTTATCTTTTTACTTACAATCAAAGGCTGCCACAAATCCCAGATTAGCCGCATCGTCGGCATAGTTGTGACACGGAAAAGGAATCCATCCAGGACTACCAACCACAACAGTACCCACTGGTGGTGCAAAAAGATCAGATGCCACCCTGGGGCCCTGACGCTATTATGCCGGCTGCCAATGAAACACGCTTAGACTTCTAATGTCCAACCCCTAATGCACCCCCAGCCCAGGCACTTCCCCACCCGTCTCAGCGTCTATTAATCTGACAGCTGGCCAGAAGGGTGAGGTGTGCTTCCCATGGCCTGCTGGCTGGGCACAGAGCAGTGTGCACGCTTTAAGGAGGAACATCCCTTCATGTTTAGAGCACTCTCTTCAGAAGCAGAGACATGAAACGAAGAGCTACTGTTTCCGCATCGAACACGACATTAAATGAATGTCTTGACTTCGCACAACACCCTTATTTGTCTGATTGCTAGACCTCCTTGCCCATAGACCTTTTAAGCTACTGTATAAGGATGATTTGCACTGTAAAATACATGGCTAAAATGACGAACTCAGATAATGTTCTTTTCATGAATCCCTTAGAAGGCCCCAGAGATAATACATGCTTTAACAAGGCACTTCTCCAACATATCATAACAACCCGGATAGCATGATCAGGAGCCTAAACACTTTCTGCTACTGTGGTACCGCCCTCCAGCTGGGAGACACACACATTGCTCACTCTGTGCTGTCCCCTGTGCTGTGCAAGCGTGCAGTCTGTGGGTGGGCTGCAGGTTCACTGCAAGGCTGCCTTCTAGGCTGCGCAAAGTGATGGTCATCAGGTAGCCACATACCTTCCATAAACCTCATGTTGCCAAGTATTTCAGCTCAATGGAAGCAACCCAAGACTACAACTCCCAGAATGCACTAGTAATGTCAATGAAAGTATGGCTGGGAAACACAGCACGCATATGACGTTTTAGAGCTCTCAGAAAGCTTTCCTGCAGAAGAAATAAGACCTGGCCTATGTGCAGATATGCACTGCATTCTTGACGCCGAAGGAATTATGCAAGGGATCAGATACTAAGAATGGTCATCCCCACTTGACAGTCCAACACTTGTGTTTGACTGGCATGTCCAGTAAGGCTGATGCACATCCAAGATCGAAGACATCCCACAAGCCTGCACTGGACTTGGTCACTATCCCAGCAGTGAGGGACCTAGGGAAATCTACAGGCTTCCAGCAAGCATCAAATGAACACAGCTCCCTGGGCAGGTGGAGCAGTACTCTACAGAGGTTTGGTCAGGACTGGAACCAGGCCTGAGCTGCAGCGCCAGCCTCATGTAAAGTCTTGACTTGGGCTGCAATGAATACATCAGCAGAGGTGTAAACAAAGAACATTATTCCAACTGAAACCTTCTGAAAATCCTACCCTTTATTTCAAATAGAAATCATGGTATTTGCCACAATGCATACCTCGACCATGGGCACACCCTCTATGGGGCTTCTAGATCAGAAACTACACTGACATTTGCTTCACATTCAGGGTAAGGATTCAGAGCCAACCTGTGTCCAGACTGCTGAAGAGACTCGACTGCCTGCTAATACTTGCGAGGAACGCCATCAAAGCCATCTTTGTGGTCCTTAGGAGCACAACCGAAGAGCTCCTTGCTGCCTCCACCTCTAAACTCCCCACCTCATCTGCTCTCTTCATTGCTAGGAACCAGTCTTCCCACTACCCCTCGCTCCAAGCATACACAAACACGGGGTGCCGGTAGCTTCTCCGCCCCATGCCATGCATATGGAACGACTTTCCTCCTTCACAGTGATTCTCCCGTTCTCTCATGCAGAGCAATGTTCAAGTAGTAACCTGCCCCCCCCAAGCCTCCCCCTGACACATGGCCTTTGAGAATGATCTACCCAGAGTTGTCCCACCCGGTATTGGGTACACCAGCCCATCTCCCCTTCCCCGGGTGTACTCCTTATAGAGGGCCTTTGCAAAAAATGTTGCAACACTCTTCATGACGTTGCTCTGTCAGCACTTTTATTGAAGTCGCGCTTAGCTGTGGCATCAGTCATCAGAAAGAAAAGGCGAGCTTTTACATTCGTCCATGGGAAGGTAAACGTGATATGTAAGTCCTAGCACCCCTGCTGTGTAAGCCCTCTCTGAAATAGGAGTTACCAACAACTGCATCGGCCCAGGATGTTTGGAGAGACGTGTAACATGATTTGGATACGTAGAGGCAATTAAGTTTGAAACTTTTGTGTCCTACATATCAACAAACACTGAAAAACAATAAACAGTAAACATAGAGGAGGGGGGGCAGGTGGTATCTGTCTAATCCAATCTCGTTCATGCCTTACATGAGGAGTGGGCAGACGGGTCCCAGAAAGGGCAGAAACGAATGCCAAGCAACAGAGATGTGTGTCAGGGAGGTGGCATTCGCCCTTACTTTGGAAGGACTTGGTGACAAAGATGGATCCAGGAGCAACTGAATCAAGCAACAAGAAGCTTTTAAGCCATTTGGCACTGTCATGAGCTGCCAGAACCCCCACCACAGCGTGTGGGGGAAGAGAGACACCAGCGGCTGCACTTGTTCAGCCGCTACCCGAAGTGGATGAGGAGGGATCCTACCAGCTCACTGACCCCTCAGAGATGAGGTACTTTACTTCTGGGAGAGCCTCACCATAATCACTCCCAGGATTACCTTAATTTCCAGAAAGCATTGCCAGAAGACTCAATCGCCTGCGGACTGGAGAAAATAACAGGTATTACAACAGGCATTAGGCAAACAGACGCTACCGGCAAGCCTGCAAAAAGAAGCAAAGGGATGAACACAGATTCCATGCACCAGCACTAAGGCAGTGATACCACAGACATTGCATAGTGGAGACCGTGGAATGCTGCAGAACCGCTGAAATTACTGAAAGTAATTCCAAGATGGCACTGAAGGTCACAGGTTCTTGAAACGTTGCAGTCCTCCTTTCTCATAACAGAACACATCAGATAATTAGCCAATACCAGACCTTGACTAATAATATCCCAATAAGGGGAATTGAGAGAAGAATGGGGAATGGCCGATCTTGAATGAGAATACAAAAGCAAAAGGACAATAGCCTATCAGAAAGAAGCTTAGAAAGCCTTTGCCAGTCTAGGCTATATAGAAGTTCCTGGGAAACCCAGGAGACGAGGGAATCCTGCAGGAAGCAGACATACCTGTTCCTGCTCTGTTGATACAAGAGGGCAGCACTGAAGGGAGAATCCTGGAAGAGAATTCTGGCAGATGGAAGGTACTCCCAGCGAGTAGTACTGAACATTAAGCTGTCTGCAAGAAGGTAGTAGAAGGCTGCAAGCTGTGGAAGGAAAGAGGGGGAAACGCTGGTACCTTGAAGCCCTGGGGAGAGAAGCTGTCTACCTAGGCCCAGAAGCAGCTCCCAATTCCTTGTGGGACTGAAAAGCCAGAGCTTGAGGCTTTCTACCCGTTAACCCTAGGAGGAGAGAAACCACAACCGTGACTGGAGGGTGACAGAATATTGTCTGCATGAAAAGGACTCTGATGGGGAAGTGTGGAAATAATCATTCTATGTGAAGTGAATGTGGAGACAGCCAAGATCTGCAAGAGGCCTAAAGTGAATCCTGTGAATTCCAAGGTCTGTTTGGGGCCTAAAGTAAATTCTTCTGTCAAATACCAGAAGTGTATGATGAGAAATCAAAGGTCCTTAAGGGGCCTGAAGTGAATCCCGAGAACCCCAACATCTGGGGAAGACATGAAATGGAATACTGAAACAGCTGCGTTCGAGGAGAAACTTGAAGTGAGGGTTGAGAGACCCAAGGCCCTGGGAAGACCTCTGTCAGATTTAAACATATTGAGAGGAGCATTGTGGAAATCTAATGTTAAAATGATGAAACCAGAAGCAGAACAGTGGTCTATTAAGCGTATGCAGAGAAGCCTGAAACCGGTAGTGGTCTGGAGGGATGGGGTAAGTAGGTAGACCGACGATGTATACCGAGTGTGAGTGGACCTTGAAAGAGCCTCTCCAGGAAAATATTTTCTATTTTGTTACATTAGATTAGGGATGGACATTTGAGATTAGGATTTGTGAACTGCTGTATTGGCTACCCTTGTAACCTTTGTGTTACATCTTAGAATAGCGAGGAGGATAAGGTTTTCTTATGATTATACGTCAGACGTTTCTGCTGGTCATCTCATTGGATATTTAAAGTTGGGCACAATTCCTCGCTGTTGGCAGGGACTGCATGTGGCATTTCCCTGGAAGGCCATGCACTGAACTACCATACCGAGGAGCCACAGGAGCACCTACCAACTGTGTGCCATCTGCTTCTCCTGCACTCCTGGCATCCTCCGCACCTGGCCGCTTCATCGCCCCAGCTGCTACTGCTTCAGTGTGCTTCATTGCACTTCGGCGGACTCTTCCTCCCTGTTCATCGCCGGTGTAGTTGGACACACCCACTACCCCCTTGAAGACTATTTCATCGCTTCCGGAGCAAAGTCTTGGGAGAAGTTGGCCAAGGTCCCTCGCTGTCTGCAGGGACTGCTAGGCATGTCCCTGGAAGTCCCTGCACTGAACTACCACACACAGGAGTCAAACGAGCACCTACCATCTGTGCTCCATCTGCCTCTCTTGCACTGCTGGCACCCTCCGCGCATGGACGCCTCATTGACCCAGCTCCTGCCGTCTCAGTTCAGTGCTCTGTGACTCGGGGGACACTTCCTACCTGTTTTTCACCGCTGTAGATGGACATGCCGTCAGGCCCACCCACCACCCCCCAGGAAGACTATTTCATCGCTTCTGGGGCAAAGGCCTGGGAAAGTCGGGCAAAGTCCCTCACTGTCGGCAGCTGTCCACAGATGGATGCAGTCTTTCCTGTCCGCTATTATTGGCTGTAGCCATCCTCGTCTCTTACCATCATGTGGTCTTTCTTAATAGATCTGTGCTGTTTCCTCTGTGCCATTCCAACTGGACTTATTTCATCCTTCCCACTCCGGCATGGCCTTGAACCTACACCCTCTTCAATACAGGGTTTTTCTCATTATTTTTCCATCTTGCCACTGATAATATCATCTCTTTTCTGCGTTGCTCACTATACTGTGTCTATTTCTATTCCATTATTGCTTGTTATGTCTTTTCCTATTACGCCGCACTATACCTCTCATTCTTTCTCCCCTCATCTCTTGCATCGCAACCCTCTCAATCTAATCTATCCTCCAGTCTCTGAATATCCCACCCCCATTTATCTTGTATTGCCTTATTGAGTCATAGTAGGTGACATGACATAAACCATAAACATGACTACTTGATTCTCAAATACATTTTCAAAATGTTATTGACCATACACAGTGGCTTCTCAAGATACACTTGATGGCCATAATCCACTCAAAGAATCCTCATTCCTTAACAGAACAGTTCTTTTCCTAGACAAAGCATGGTGTTCTCCTTAACCAACGAGATATTAACAAAGTGATTACTCTCCTTAGCAAAACATGGCTATTCTCCTTGAACAACACAAGGAATGGAGTGGGCACCACTATGTAATTCGAAATATTGAAAACCAATTGGGAGTGATCTAATACAATTTTAAAGGAGGGCTACCAAAACCTAGTGGCGTTCTGGGTTAACAATATACACTGGAGGATTATAGCAAGGTAGCTACAATATGGTGCACACACAATCGGTCTACTAAAAAGCAGAACTAGCAAAATAAATGAGCATTCAATACTTAATGAAGAACAATAGATCAAGACAATTCTAAGCAATATCAAGTGGGTTTATACATTATTACGTTGCAGAAGAGAAACAGAGTGAAAGGCCAATGCATTTCGGATCGTCAAGATCCTTCTTCGAGGCCAATCTGCGAATACAGAGCAAAGCACAAACCAAGAGAAGGTAAAAACATGAGACCAACATAGAATAAAAAAGCCAACCTAAAACACCCCCAAACCCCAAAGTAGGGTGGAAAAAATGGAGTGAGGAACAGTAGAATCTCTCACAAACAACAAGCAGTGTAGACAACACTATTACTACGGTGAGTCCCACAGAGGCATAAAAGACAAAAATGGAGATAGACCGTTGCGCTATGCAGGAAAAACAGACTGAAACCACCAATAGAATTCCACTGGGTAACTGGGGCAAGTAATAAAGAGGACCAAAATAGGGTAAAAAGAAGATGCCAAAAAATATATACCTGTTTCAACCAACAACCAAACTCTACGTAGTGGGGTACCCGCAAAGAGGTACTGTAAAGCACACAAAAACCTACCAACAAATGCCAAGAAATAAAGATACAGAGAAATAAGGTGTGAACCAATAATAGATAACCAAACACAAAGTAAAGCAATAAAGGCCAAAACAAACTCGATAACATACAGAAAAGCAGACAAGCCGTTGCACTCAAGACTAGGCGATGTGGACGACAATTCACTAAATGCCAGATACAGAGTGTTCGTGTTACTGCTGGAATCAAAGACAAATTTGAAAAAACGAATATGAGAGATAAAAGCTTAGCCCATGCTAAAGGAGGCAACTGTCATACAAAAATTCACGGTGTAGAGAAATGGAGAGCGCAGCACTCAGGCTGTGGTGCAATGCAAGGAAGATAGTCAAAGGAGTGCAGAAGCTAGCAGCAAGGGTCTAACACAGCGGCACATTGGGCCGATTGTTAGGGAAACAGAGCATGCTTGCCTCTTAGATCTGAAAGGTGAAACCTCAAAGACATTAGAGGAAAGAACCCATGAATGAGGTATGGAACATGCCATGAAGCCAATCAAATTAGAGTCAACTAAAGTCTGTGAAAGCTAACCTACATAATGTCAAGAGGAACTACTCCAGAAGTAATAATGGCTCATTATAATCGGAATCCTAATCTCCAAAGAGTGACAAATAAGACCAGCTAAACAAACTTGCACTAAAAACACGGCTAGAATATTTGGAACAGAGTCACTAATGCAAACCCAGAAGAGAGCGATACTAACCATAGATCTTAAGTTAGCTTTACAAAACTATACAGTGAAAATACACTCAAAAACAACAGTGGATTATGGACAGCAACAACAGTGAAGATGTAAGCCCAGGCAATGTCACCAACAGAACAGTGGCCCATAAAACCACGAAAAGTGGACAAACCAATGAATATTCAAAGAAGAAGTAACACATTAGTATCTGAACAAAGTAATACTGAAACACTTAATAACTGAGAACAAGTACATTGAAAAAAGTAAAATGTAAAACAAATGGTTGATGGAAATAATCATTAATAACTCATAAATGGCTGCAAATGATAATGCAAAGCTGCATTGCATAGTTTGTTATTGCAGACTGTCATAGTATACTATGAACAGCCAACATGTCTTTCGACGTACAGGGATCAAACTACTATGTAAGAATCATGCAGCAATACATGAATCCATCAGTGCCACTGTATTTTTTCTAACACAAGGTTCGCTGTCGGTATTGAGGTCCACCCGCGTCTTCGTCAGGGCACTGTAAGTGCTTATGGAGATAATGTGAAGCATCTCTTCAAAGTTCAGAAGAGTTATAGCTTGAAAGTAGTGCAGAGAGATGAGAAATAGGAAGACTAAAGAGAAGAGAAGAGCAGTAGGAGCGATGAGAGAAAATAAGAGAAGAAACAAGAAGCTTAGTAGCATGGCAAGAGAGAAAGGGTCCCGCTTTCTGGATGCTATAAAGATGAAAACGAGAAGAATGGTTAAGGGAAAAAATCTGAGAGGAGAGAGTAAGGGAGGAGTCAAAATAAATGCCAGGATTGTGCTGAGATGAAGAGATAGGGAGCGAATTAGGGTGAAACGACAAGGATTTAGTAGGTGGGAGGGGAGGGATAGTAGTAGCACGAAAGAAAAGGACCTCATTCTTAGAGGAATTCAGGTCAAGAAAGCAGTTAGACATGCAAGACTGGATCGCCAGAAGACAGGAAGAGATGATGTCATGGATAGTAGGAGTAAACGTAGAGAAGGAAAGAGCTGAGAGTCATCAGTATACACATGATGAGAGAGGCAAAAGTAAGAAACAATAGAGGCAGGGGCAATAGAGAAGGGAACCCAAAGTCGAGCCTCGGTGCACCCTGTGATTGAGAGGAAGGGTAGACAAGGAATCCCCCACCCAAGAAACAGAATAAGGCGGTTGGAGAGATAGGAGCGAAACAACTGCTGAACAGAATTTTTAAAACCAAGCGATTCAAGAGAAAGAAACAAAAGGGAGTGATCGACAGTGTTAAACGCTGCAGGAAGATCTAATAATACCAGTAAATAAGAGTGTTTAAAATAACAAGCGGAGAGAAGAGAGTTAGTGATGGAAAAGAGGGCCGTCTCAGTATAGTAACTAGGTTGAAAGCCAGATTGCAAATATGGAAGGAGAGAGTTAGAGTTAATGTATGAAGAGACCTGGGTATGCACAACTTGTTGCAAGGGCTTGGAAAGAAAAGGAAGAAGAGATAGGTCGACATTGTAAATCCCCAACAGAAAAAGAAACGATTCGTCACCTCCTGTTGAATTGCCCTAAGACTCGAGAGATTCGGGGTATCTATTTGAAGAACTGCATCTCCGATTTCACAGCAACCGACGAGGAGACCTGTTGGAACAAGTTGATTGCAGGCGACAAACAGGGCTGGGCCTTGGCTACTGTAAACATCATGCAATACATCATTAACTCTAAATGTTCCGTAGAAGGTGAGCCTTTAACTGCCCGCCTGTAGATCGCGCAAATATAGACCTGTCACAGGCCAGAGCTCCCTCCATGCAGGTTTTCACCGGCTCGCCAAGACATCAGACGAATCATTAACAGCGGTTCGCCTCGTCCCTTCTTGAGACCTGAGACCTTCCGGAAATCAGATACTAAACACTGGAAACATTGGAGGGGAATTTTAGCTATTTTAGCTATTTATTCTTCGTTTTGTAAAAAAATCCGAAGGGATTAAACACAAAAAAAAAAAAAAAAAAAAAAAAAAAAAAAAGATAGGTCGACATTTAGAAGGCAACATGGGATCAAGTGAGGTTTTTTTTAGAATAGGGAAATAGGGAAATTAGTGGCATGCTTGGAAATAGTAGGGAAAACCGAAGAGCGCAGAAAAGCATTGAAAAGGGAGGTTGGAAAAGTAAGGAGAGAGAAGGATAGAAATTGGGTATTAGCAGAGAAGGGAGAGGATCAGTGGGGGCAGAGATAGTATGGGCTTTGGAAAGAAAGTAAGCAGTATCGGTATCAGAAAGCCTAAAAATGAAGACAGAAAAAGGGATGAAGGGGAAAAAGAGGTGGGAGCAGATGAAGAGGTAGCCAAGTCAAAGGCCGAGAGCGAGGAGGAAAGAGTAGGGTGGTGAAGAATGAGGAGATAGGATACAAGACAGGGTCTGAAAAAGACGATGAGGATGGGAAAAATAGAAATCCAAAAGATTAGATGAATCCTGCCGTCTGGTTGAAACTAGATCAGTATCATAGGAAATGTGTGGAGAAGAAAACAGAAGCAAATGCGCAGAAGACTGCGACGTTCACCAGCGGCGCTCACCACGATGCAGAGACCGATGGAGCGAGCAGAGTAAGCGAGTCCTCAAACTTTTACATTTTTTGTATTCACATATTTATTAAAGACAGAAAATGCAAAAACAACAATTTCAGACAATTTCACATATATATATATATATATATATATATATATATATATATATATATACATACAACCCTTCTGCCCCCAACGGTCATCCAAGGTTGAGGGGGTTTTGTGTAGGGGTAACGGGAGATGCGGGACATAAAGAGTATCAGAGAAAGCAGTGTAGAATGAAGAGAATGCTTTGTTCGCAGAGGAGAGAGCAGAATCATGTAAAGATGAGAGAGAAGAGGAGAGAGCAGCATTAAAAACAAAAGTATTGAAGTTACGTAGATACTGATGAAGAAAAATGTGGGAGGGACATAGAAAGAGAAGTAATTATAGAAGGAATAACAGAAAAGAAGCGCATTGGTCTGAAGAAAGAATGGGAGATGCAGTAACTGAAATGAGAGATAAAGGGGCAAAAATGTGGTCCAAACAGGAACCAGATATGTGAGAAGAGGGAGAAGAACAGAGACATGGTAGTAAGAATCAAGAAGGGATATGAGATGAACAGAGGAATGGGTAGAGCAAATATCGAGGTTACAATCACTGGGAAGAAACAATGGAGCATCAAAAGGAGGAAGGAAAAAACGAAGAGACAGGGCCAGGGGGACGATAGACCAAAAGAAACACAATTGGAAAAGGTTTAGAAAAGAGAGAATGAGGATATTCAAAAGTTAGGGAGTTTAGCAGGCAGAGGAGAGAGAGAACATGAAGAGAGGTACAGAATGCCAATGACTCCGCCTCGATGCGGCAAGCGGGGGGGGGGGGGTATGAGAAGAAGCAGTCTCTGAAATAGTCAAAGCAGCCGGCGAAACAGTATTACAGGAAGATAGCCAGGGTTCGGTAATTCAAAGGACATGTAAGTTTAGATGGACGAAAGCATCAAGAGTGGAATGGGCTTCTTGCAAATAGAGCACGCATTGCAAACAGCATCTATTGTCTCAGTGCTGTCCTTAACCAAAGTTTGGTTTGTAGTGTTGGTGTGAAACTATCTGTAGTTTTCATTTGTGCAAATCAGGTTTAAACAAGCGGAATCGGGGCCGCACACAGTGGTTCAACCCATATATCGTTTTTCTTGTCGTAAATCTCTCCCTAATTTGGCTCCTGCATATACTTTCTCGCTTGTTGCATTCTATTCTCTTCTCCGCTTCATATGTTCAGAATCCCAGTTTCTTCTTGCTGTCTCTCCCGCCTGCGCCCTTTGCCGTTTCCGTTCCTTCACTTAACTTGCATCGTATCATTGAAACGCTCTTTCTTTGTCTCTTCGTTCTACTTCCGCCGAGCCTATATTTCGTTCTCGTCTAAAGGATTCTCCTCTCTCTTTAATCCCCTTTCTCTTTGCGTTTTGGATTGTACTGTCTGTCTATAACCAGCGCTTTGTCATAAAGCACTGCAAAAATCCAAATAAATCCAAATACAAAATACAAATTTGACTCAACCCTGAATATCAGCAAGCTGTACGCTGATTTAAAAACAGCCTTCGACCTAGTCCTAAGAAACAAGCTGTGGCAATCCTTAAAAGGACACACTATCCTGGCTGACTTGTCCATTATCCAAGCCCTATCCTTGAGCAACAGGGCTTTTGTGCGTTGGGGTATGAGTGGGCAAAACACAGAGAGTTTGGAGGTGCAGCATGGAGTAAGGTAAGGCATATTGGCCCCGCACCTCTTCTGTACTTACAGCAACAGTTTAATAGAGGAGCTAGAGGCAAATGGCATGGACTCCCCCTCCCCCACCACCCCCGAGCGTGGGCTCATTGCGTTTTCCCACCTTATTCTTCGCAGATGACGCAGTATTGTTATCGACAACTCCAATGGGCATAAAGCATACCATGGCCATCTTTGCGAAGAAGTGCAGTGCTCTCCAGTTGACCATTAATAAAAGCAAAACTAAATAACTTGTCTTTAAACGCAGGACAACCAATCATGTCAAAGTTAATATAGAGATAGGAGTCACATAACTTTTTGGGTTTGTGTTTTTCTGAGAACGGCTCCTCAGGTGAATAAGTTATAAAAGCTATTGCAACCCTAAATAAGTATAACGGGGGTATCAGGACGTTTTTCCAAACACCTGGGAGGGGGGGCACTGTCGCCAGCCCTAGAGTTGTGTAGATTGCAAGCTATCCCAGCCTCTCTGTATGGCGCAAAGAATTGGGGCCACACTAAAATTGGGGCTATGAGTGTGGTGGAAAGCACATTTTAAAAATCTTTGCTGATGCAACCCAGTAGTGCGCCCAACGCCATATTGCATAGTGAGTGCAACTTAAGCCCCATCGAGCACTTAAAATCAACAAAACCACTTATTTTTTGGGTCCGTATCTGGACGACACCAGGGCTCCACACGTTTAGAGAATTGCTAACCAACTATCTGGCGCTGGAAGGCAGACGCTCAAACCTGTTGTTCAAGCAAACAAAATGTTGGTGCAGGAGAATGAGCCTTGGATCACTCTGTGAATGACCGTCTAGAATGCCAGTTAATTCCAAGAGTGTGGTAAAAACAGCATGCAGTTTGGTTAGAAGGAGATCAATGGAGGTAGCTTGTGCAAGGCTCTTTTGTGACCAATACTATTTACAGATCAAGGTAGCATCTGGCTTTGGACAGTATTTGGATGTTATCTCCTCAGGTTATGCTCGCTCCTCTATGATTTGAGAGCAGGGATGTTGCGAGTTGTGCTGTTTAGGAGGAATTGGAATGGGCAAAACAGTGCCAAATGCCCGGCGTGTGGGGCACCATGTGAGTCTGCTCTTCACTTCGCCCTGCTCTGCCCAAGTTACAATGATATTAGAATTCTGTGCCTAAAACCAATTTGTAAACTGAAAGGTATTCGAAGGACAGCAGATGCAATGGTTTTATGTAGGAAAAGTGATGATCTTAACCTTTTGTACTTCATAGCGAAATATTTGCACAGGGCATGGCTAAGAAGAATGATCTTGGGATGAACTGGAGGGATTGAATATATTTAATTGGTCTTCTTTATTGTTTTAAAAATGTAAAGATTTTTAAAATCTTAATTGTGTTGTTGAAGGAATGTACTGTTTTTATAACCTTGATATTGATTTGGAATGTATTTTGCTTTGACGGCACAAATGCCGAATAAAGCAATTATCAATCATAAAATATAACTTTATAGAGTAAAGTGCCCCAGATAACGACAAGGACTTGTAAGGATAAGTCAAGAGCTTTATGGTTTGGATATCGATTTACGGCGATGTTGGAGATCTGAAGAGAGCCCCACTTTGTATTGACCTTTCTTGGACACTGTTTGCTTTGGAAAGTTCCTTATTGGTTCTAGAGGACCGCTACTACCATAAAGTGTTTCGCACAAAATCACTAATAAAGTTGTTGTTTTTGAATCTCAGCAGATTTGTGTCAGTTGTGTAATTGCTCCATACCACTGACACACACTTATTTTTTTCAATGAAGGAATGATGACAAAATAAAACTAGGATGAATCCACTATGTTTTATTAGCAATACAAATAATAGAATTACGAATAGTAATAATAATGTTGATATAGCACATCATTAAGGGCTGTAATAATCGGTTTTATTATTATCGAGTTTAATGGCACTCAACTGATCGATCTCCAAAGGAGTTGGTCCTGCTGGGATTTAAGCAAGGGTCTGCCAGCTGAAAAGAACTGTCTGTTATGAGAACCTACATTGACACAAGAAATAGTTACATAAATATATTGTGACCAACGTTTTCTCAGAAGCAGCAGCACCTTTTCACACTATCTCATCAGGAGAGCTGCCTACATGTCAAGAAAGGATACTAAAACATGCCCAAAGCAGAAATCCTCCCTCGCCGTTGAGATACTGGTTTCAATCGATCAGTGCTCACTCCAGTGGTTGCTACTTTATTTCAATGACTAGCTTTATTAGAAAGACGGCATACAATCAGTCTACTCACATACAACTCCATCCTCCTAATCTGTCACTCTGCACGTGCACACACACATGAAGTCAATGAGCACTTTAGCACACAGTAACCTGACTTACTCTTTCTTCCACAGACATAGCTCAATCCCCAGCACATACATCATCCCTGACGTTGCTCCCGTACTATCCCATCCACCACAGAGATCACCCACCCAAAAGGTGTGGTGATTCTGCCATCACACACAAACACACGCTCTCGCTTAGCAACCCATTGATCCCCCACATACTTACTTAAAAGCCCTCTCTGAGATATGCTCACCCAATATCTCAACTTAATCCAACTCATGTTCCACCCCCCCCCCAACATACATACCCAACGTCCACACTGACAGGACGGACTTTACCACCAACAACCACAGTTCCCTCCTGCACCAAGATCCATCTTGGTGGTTTCCATCCAGACAACAACCCCATACTGAATGCTATCCTCACTCCATTCCTGTCCTATGACCTAACACAACACATCACCTACCCCACACACATAGCTGGCAAAACGGTGGACTTTTGATTTCTAGCAAAACACACACCTCCATGGAAAATCGAATCTGGGTATAATGGTCTGACCACTTTGCAATCCCTTTCACACTCACTCTGCCACACAACATCCCCCTTACTACTGTATATCGACCTCACCCTCCAAACAAACAAATCAAACACATGACAAACACGGCCTTTGCACTACTTATAACACCCTCCTCCTCCACACACACATCTCTTCACACTACTCTACAATTATAACACCATCATCACACAGGCACTCAACAAAAAAGCCGAACTCATAGCACAAAACCCCCAAAACCATCACCATAAACCATGGCTTAACAGTTCCGTTCTCTCCATCAAGCAGGAATCAGGCATCTTAGAAGAGCATGGCAAAATAACCCATGCCCCACAATGAGGAGATCGCTCAAACACTGTTGCAACAATTAGCAGCCATATGCAATGCCAAAGCCGCCCACCACTTTCACAATCTCCAGTATGCCTCCAACTGTACACAAACACTTTTTAACATCCTCAAGTCACTCTCCAAACCACCACTAACAGTAAAAGACACAGTATCAGACAAGCCCTTCTTTCTGCCCTTCCACTACAACCCCTACCCCAAACATTCCAAGGGACCCTATCCACCACATGGACAGAGCCACACTCATTGTCCTCACCAACAAAACCTGCACACTTCCTGAATGAATCAAACCCACCTCATCCAACTGCATCCCCAACTTCTTTCAACATTATCAACTACTCTCTCACGCATTGGCTCAATCCACTCCTCAATAAACCATCCCTCAACCCCACTCTGCCCCAAAACTACTGCTCCATCACAATCTGTCATACCTCTCTAGAATCATGCAATGCTGCCTCACAACCCAACTCCAACAACACATCACAATCAATGACCTCCTTGACCTCATCCGATCTGGCTTTAAACCTGTCCAAAGCATTGAGACAGCTGCACTTCACCTCCTAGATGACCTCCACAACATGAAAGACAAACAGCTCTACTTGTACTCCTCAACCTCTCTGCTGCCTTCAGCACTATAACCGTTCCATTGTGCTCGACATAGTTTCATTCTGTGTGATACGATCAGGCAGCATTCTCGACTGGTTCAGCTCCTTTTCTCCCTAACAAGACACACTTTGTCTCTATGCCCCCTTATCGATCTGACCCCACTCGGTCAAATATGGGATGGCAAAAGTATCCTCCCTTTGTCCGCTCCTCTTCAACCTATATGTGGAAACCCTCGATGAGGCCCTTACCAACCACAACCTCCATTTCTGCCAATACACTGACAACACACAAATATACATCCAAATCTCATCCTGATCAGAGCTCCACACCCTCAAAAGCTGTTACTCTGCTCTCACTGCCTGGATGGCCACCCACTTCATCAAACTCCACCCTTCCAAAATGAAAGGCCTTCTCATCTGCCTTCTAGACACAAAACCAACCTTGTCTCTTGGATCAAAGAAATCACCATCGATAACCCAAACATATGTCTCTCCACAACTGTATAATCCCTAGGCTTCACCGACTCATACCTTTCCTTCACAACCAACATAGCTTCCATCATCAAAACATGCAACCTACAACTACACCTCCAAGAACTGGTTCTGTCCAAACTGGATTATGTCAATGCTCCTGTCTCTGGATTCAAAAACAACACTCTTAGCCCCCTGCAAGCCATATAGAATGCAGCAACCAGACTCATCCTCCACCTTCCCGAACACAAACACCACCCCAGCACTTGTCTTGTTCCTCTGGCTCACCTTAGCCCAGAGAATTACTTTCAAACATCTCTGCATTGTATTCAAAGCCATCCACCTAAAAAACTCAATTTTACCTGGTCCAAACTGGATTACCTCAATGCTCCTCTTTTTAGACTCCACAACAACATTCTTGGCCCCCTGCAAGCCATTTAGAATGAAGCAGACATACTCCTCCTCCTCCTACCCAAACACACACACATCACTCCAGTTCTCGTCCAGCTCCCCTGGCTCTCCACACCCCAGAGAATTGCTTTCAAAGGTCTCTGAATTGTATTGAATGTCATCCAACTCATAAACCCCATCTTCCCTTCATGGCAAACTGAAACCATTCACCCACAAAAGGACCAAACAAGCTAGCTAGCACCTCCTACACATTCCACTCTGAAAACTTACATACAAGCAAAAACAAGCATTCACCCAGTGGACAGCACTTCACATATGCACCTTCCATCACCACTTTCTGAAAAAGTCTCAAGAAGTCTGAAAACTATTTCCCCACACCTAATCCAGCCACAAAATCTCCAGTGCCTTGACCTGTCTATCCTAATCTTCCAATACTATCCTGAAAGAACTTTATAAATTCTCTTACAGCTCCCACTTTTTGTACTTATGAACCTTGTAAGGCACTCTGAGGCACACTAGGTAGGGCCAACGCTGAACAGAAATTCAAATAAACTAAAATAAATAAAGTCAATCACAGAAACGTCTGTATAAACAGAGATATGTCCAAAGAATGAATTGTCCCAGGTAGAACTCATTCTTGTAGCCTTCCTAGATTTTACACTTAATGGGGAGGGTGTGGTTGGCAAAATAAAGATAGGTCACTTCCCCATGCTATGGTCAAGATTGGCCCCTACATGGTCTTCCACAATCTAGTTTGATAACAATCAGTACAGGGCCCCCATTTGAATTCATATTCATCCTGATTTTCACCCTACACAAACTGCACCTTTTCAATCCTACACTGCAACAATATCGCATCCAACAACTTCTCAGCAGAGGTTTGAGAATCACACTTCCAGTGCTTGAGAATTTCTATCTTGGCACAGCCCTGATATGCCAGAGCCCTTCCACAGCCTACCCAGACCTGCATGCAAGTGTAACAAGATCAACCCTGGGTCTGTCGATAAATCGCTATGTAGCACCAAGTTCCTCCATTCCAACACCTCTGCCAAGTAGTGTGTTACGCTTAGTACAATTCCACAACATGTGGCAGTGGGGTCTCTCAGCCCTGTTAGAGCGCCAGCATAAGGAATTGCCTCTACTGTCTAAGCCCTGCTGTCTAAGCACTGGAAACCAATGGCTCCTGTTCACTATTCATTGCTGGGTGTATCTTAAACGAAGATCCAGCCTCGTGGTTCTGGGCAGATCATTCTCCACTGTAGCTCTGTCAGCGTCAGATTCAGCGCCTTTGACCTTTCACGTTTCTTTTTGACCTCCATCTCAGACTCAATGCTCTTCCTGTCGGTTACAGTCAGCAGTGCAGATGCCGATAGGGGGTGGTTCTCCAGAGCCCATGCATCATGGGTGTCACACCTAAGCCCCCACCCAGCAAAGCTATTCCATTCTCCAGTACTTTCTCTATCCCTCATCATCCTCCTCTCTGCTAGCTTGTCTTTAAACTTAAGATATTCGAAGTCCATCATCCACTGTCATTTTCACACATCCCTATCACGATACCCGCTTTCTTCCAGCGATACCAATGCAGTTTCTTATTGTTCTGTTCCAAAGCTGGGTTCACACACAGAGACACCTCCTCATGTAAATATGCATTGTGGCCTAAACCGTTCAAGGGTTTTTTCACACTGTGACTCCAGTGAATATGTAATAGCACATCTTAGTACTTTGTCCTTGGGCACTGACACCTCTAGTGTATACGGCACACAGGCCTACTTTCATAGGACCAGCCAGCCTGGGGTGTTGATTCTCTCCTGCCAAAACCATTATCGGGCGTCCCTCAAGGCAAAGGCTCAATGATACCCACCTAGGCTCGGGGTAACCAAATCTGCACTATCTAACTTCCAGTCTGGGACTCTGCAGCACTACCCTTGACCCCATAAAAAGTCTTGGAACATCCACTCAATCCAATTGTAATTTTTGGTAAGTAGTACCTGAAGCACCTGAATAAATAACACAAAGAATCTAAGAGAGAAGACACATCTTGATAGTGTAGATTTCCCCCCACACACCCCCCCAGTGACAATCCCACCCATTTTGCAATGACAGGTTTCATTTTGTCAGTCTCTGTCACCAGATTTATGGAAACAAATGTCCTTGCATAATGGCCCACCTTGACACATAGGTAGGCGAGTTTCCTGCCTGGCCATTTCAACAACCACCCTTCATAATGCCCAATATTACAAGACCTGGAGATAAGAAAGGTTTCCGACTTATCCTGTACCCGCAGATCTCTGAGCACCTATGAATTAAACACATCAATGGATCCCAGCGACTGTGTCCTCAACCAAGTAAATCATATTGTCATAGTATCCGTAGAAATGATCGAATTGAAAAAATCGAATGGAGAAATGAGTGCATGTGTTTACTGATTTTGTTTGGAATTTGGTGACATTTAACTAAAATATAGGTGTGGGATGGGTGAAGGGTAATAGTTAAGGTGGGGGAAAGGGTGGCGGGGGTCCCCCCCACTTAAAAAATAATAATAAAAAAACAGTAATTTCTCCATTTGATTTTTTCATGGACAACCTATTGTCATCATATGATTAAACATTGCACTCTTCCTTGGCTACTCTCAAGTCCCTGAAATCTGCCACTGCCTGAATGACATCGCTAGAAGTACCGCAGCCAGGTTAAAAAGCAGAGTCAGGCAGTGGACAGCCGTGCCTGGTTCCCCACTACAGCAGAAGAGGATCCCAAAATATGCCATTAGTGGTATCCAGTGAAAATATTGCCAGCAGAAATGTAGTCAGTGAAAATGTTGTGGTGAAAATTCCTCTGCAGTGGAAAAGTGGCCAAGCAAAAAGTAGTAAAAATGCATCTGGAAAGTAGCCAAAAATGTAGTGCTGCTAGGTTATTTGTTAGAGTTAAGGGGTTTTTGTGAGCTTGTGATTGCCTGCTTTAGGGTTAGGATAAGGATAGGGGTTAGGGTAAAGACTTTGGTTAGAATTAGGGTAAGAGTTAGGGTCAGGGTGATTGCAGCAGGGCTGATGATGGGGTTTGGTCAGTCATTAGGGTAGATTACGTGTCAGGGTAATTCTTAGGGTAGGATTTATGGTAAGGCTAGGACCATTCGAGTGATGGTTTGGGTAAGTGTTAAAGAAAGGGATAGGGAAGTTGGGGAGGGCTGGTGATGTTGGTGTAGTTTAGGGTTAGGATACACCTAGGTTAGAGTATGCATTAGGGTGTCAGAGTTGCAGTTAGAGAAAGGCTACGGTTAGGAATAGAGCAAGGGCTCGGTTTAGGGCAAGGGCTATGTCATTTGTGGAAAGCTGGTGATGAGCATGGGGTTAGGTTCACTTTTCATTTTCCATTGATTTTGTAGTGAGTAACATGCCAATAAAAGGCTTTAGTGCGCTGAAGGATTAGTGTTCTGTACGAGACCAGTGTAGTAATAAGAGTTAGGGGAAGGTTCAGGGATTCGAGTTATGGTGATAGTGCAGGTTTTATTAAAGGTTTGGGTCATTGTTAGGGTTACAGCCTTGTACCTTTGTGTATTTAAAATTAGCTTGCGTGACAACCTTATTACTGGCAACATGTTCACACTTTGCACTGATTGTATTGAATGAATACATTTTTTAAATGACTTTTTGATGGCTGCATTTTTACATGACTATATTTTCCTTGGGACATTTTCGCATAGAACCCCATTAGTTAGCAATCTCACCCTCATGCCTGCATATGAAGACCTGAAGGCCTTAACAAAGCATTCCCCAAATCCAAACCTACCCAGGATGTCTTTGAGGTAAGCCCAACTTAACTGATTAAAAGTCTTCAGCGCCTCCACGCATATCGCTGCTGCAGTGGTGGAAAGCTTACTATAGATGCAGATCAGTCGTAGCAACATTCTAATCATCACGTTGCCCTGCCTGCCCAGAAGGAAGCCAGTCTGGGAGTCATCTTTCAATCTGCCTCGCACTCTACTCAATCGGCAAGTCGTGACCTTTGCAAATATTATGACATTGCAGTTCAGTAATGAGATGGGCCTATGGTTCTCACAGCAATCGCCATTTTCTCCTGCTTTAAACATCAAGTGTGGTGAATCAGACTCAGGAGGCGGGCAAGAGGTCATATTAACAATAACGGTTTTTAAGGAAAAAGATGAAAAAGGCCTGTTCTATCTCTATTCATAAAATGGAACTCGATCCTATCTAAAAAGGAAAAGAATTAGTGGTGCTCCTACGTAAATCTTACAAAACGTAACTCTGTCCTCTGACCCAAAAGCATAGTCCAACCTAAGTGCTGACTCTAACATGCCTAAAAAGGATAAAGAGGTATTTGACCAAAAAAGTTCTCAAACATTTTCTTCCATAGTTTCTGTAATGGTGGCTGGACTCTGGCCCCACTCATGTGTCTTTCTGGATGTTCCCAGCTGTACAGTTCAAAGATCCAAAACCAATATCTTTTATTCCTTCCTTGGTTTAGGGCACACATGTTGGCTAAATTAATCAGTTCATCATTAATTTGTCCTGGACTGTGATTTCTCTCCAACGACTTTGGTGTGATGTATTTTCCTCTCCCTTCTGTAGTGTTGCCTTTCTCATCTGTCTTGGGTTGTTATTCTCTCCACCCTCTCATTTGATCCAGACACTAGTCGATCTGGGAACAATGTCTTATACCCTCCTATACCAAGGGCTTCTTGGTTTTCTACTCCGCCATGGGGTTTCTTCACCCGACCAACAGTGTGCAGATTTATTTCCCCTTCTCAGGACTGTCTGACTTTCCCATTCTCTGATATTTCACCCCACTGTGGGGTATGTTCACCCCACCATGAGTGTTGCTACATCTCTCCCCTTCCTTGGGCTGTTTGGCTCTCACTCTCTCTACGGTCCTCTGGCATCACTCCCTGTTGAGGGTTATGAACACCCGACCATGAGTGTTGGTACTTCTCTCCCCTTCTTGGGACCGTTTGGCCCTCACGCTCTTTAGGGCTCTCTGTAATCACACCCCGCTGTGGGGTATCTTCACCCAGCCATTTGTGTCGGTACTTCCCAGCCCTTCTTGGAGGTATTTACATCTCACCCTCTCTAGGGCTCGGGGGCCTTCCACCGCACCCTGAATTATTGCTGTATCTCTCAACCCTCCTCCCTGCCCCGGGAAAAATTGCAAACCTTCAATGTTCAGGCAGCATTCCTCAGAGGAGGCGGTTTTCTCGGCAGACGCAGTACCCCAGCTCAGTCTTTTCCTGGGCTCCCCACACTGGATTTTTGCATCAACTTCTTCGTCGGGCTGCTGTTTGCTGGTTCATTGGCACTGTGGGTGCCAGTCTCCTGTGTCTGGAACAACAAAAAATGAAGCTGAGCGGAATGAGAGCAGAACGTCTGTTTCAATAGACAATAGCATCATGCCGAAATTCCAGACTCCATCATTTTGTGTGGAGATTGTGTTTTGAAGACATCCTTCACCGTACTGGAATTTGGGAGTGGTTGCAACTTAACCATCCGTCTCTTGAAGAAGGTTGCTTAGGGGTCTATTTTGTGACGACCGAAACATATGTTGAGTTATATCAAATAAGCATGATGCTATTTGTTTTTTTATATTAACATTTACTAAAATTACAAAGAAGTGTTGAAATTTGCGTAAATATATATGTTTTCTAGGTGGACAGAGTACCCTAATTTTGGAATATTGACATGTAAAGTGAGAGTGTGAATGAATGATGGAATGAATGGTGGTGTACAAATGTGGATGTCGAGAATAATAATGTTTTGTGTAAGATACATATAAATAAATATATATTTTTTGACAAGACTTGGTATTGTCTATTGAAACAGACGTTCTGATCTCATTCCACCCAGGTTCATTTTTGGTTGTTCCATTATATTTAGCCTAAAGGTCCTGTTGGCAGTAAGGCATTCCCTATTTTTGAAGTCTCCTGTGTCTGTCATGGTTGGCGTTTCTCTGGCCATTCGGGTGAGCCTGTAGGCTTCTCAGCCACCTCTTGTCAGACACCTGCTGCATCGCGCTTCTTCGTGACTCCACGTTTGAGGAGGCGGTTTACTCTGGAGGTTCGCGTTCCTGGAATTCCTCTTCCCATCGCTCCTGTGGAGCATTTATGTTTACAGCTTAAAAGAGATTGGAAGACCCGTTGATTCTGTGTTTCTTGCCAACGAGGTCTGATAAAAGGGTCATAATCCACATTAGAAATTTTTACAGGGTCACACATACAATTACAATGGTTAATCCCCACATAGCAATTGCGTGGAAAGCCTGGGATTTGAAAATGTTAATAAACTGACCCCTTGTGCTTTGTAATACTGTGATGCTAATGCAACCTGCCATATTTGACAAGTGCCTTATTGCCATTGTGAGGTGAGCCCTAACTTCTATTGCGCATGTCTTACCATCGACAGCTTAATCGCCTAGTGTGCAGCAGGTGCATAGCAGCGGTCGCCTCCACAACTCTCACCTCTGACTTATTTCCCTCTTGCCATTAGTAAGCGTGGTTTAGGCTGTCGCTTTCCTAAGCAAGGTTGCTTTAGCACACAGAGGTTATGATATAGTAAGCAAACTTGCCTACCAGAACTGTGTTAGAACTGTAGAAGTAGCTTACCTTGTACGAATTACTGTATCATGATATGTCTTCCAGCCTGATTGAATTGTCTTGAGAGTGAGAACTACCCAGTACCTGAGACTTGTATGCTGAGACTCTATCCTTCCACCAGAAACATTGTTATGTCTCATGTCCACACCTCCCTCTCCATTGAAATGCATGTGTATCCTCCAGTATATAACTGAGCGCATTGAGTGGGACGGGGTTGCTTGCGCTGTCTCCTACTGCCGTTGGTTTTTTGTTATCCTGTGGCTTTGCTATTGCTAATAAAACTGAGTATACAGTTACTTTTAGCACTTCGCGCCTAGACCAAATTAGTATTCCTTTGCTCTGAACTCTATAATAGAGTATCAGTATCAGCATTAGGGCTCACCTCACAATGGCAATAAGGCACTCGTTCAGTGCTAAAGGTAACTGTATACTCTGTTTTGCTTTGTGGTTTGGGAAAAGCCATATAATATTAGCTGCACGGCTGGCCGAATTTCTATCTAATTCCGTGTCTCAGTGCAACTGCACACAGGTTACCCCAGTCTTATCTACCACTTGCTAATAAAACCGTTCGCCAATCCACCTGAGTCTGTGGTTACTTTCCCTTGACACAAGCAAATAAATGCAATATGAATAAAATCTCCTTCGAGGGAATCCTTGTCCATCAGGGGGGCCTCACCTTCAGTGGGATCCCACTTGCTCTGTCCCTTAGGAGGAGTTAACCTTAGCGAGGTGGCTTTTCCTTGGGCAGAAGGGACATTCCCTGGATTCGTCACTGAGCGTTATTGCAGCTTCTGGTATGGTATCAGACAATGTTTCCACTCAGGCACAGTCATTAAATAGTGCAACCATGTAGGGGCGAGCGTGTGCTTGTACAGCCCATATACCCTAGTGCTTTACCGAGGTGCATGTAATCTATGGCCAGGAACTGATCCTCCTCATTGAAGGCACCCTCCAACATCTATCTTTAATCGTTACTGAGGGTTGGAAATGGAGCCTGACTAAAAAGCGGTCAAGCAGTTCCAAGTCAGGGCTGGAAGGTTCTGCAGAGAGATGGTGGATGAGATGCAGAGAGATGGTTCTCATAGTAATGGTGGAATGCCATGTTAATAGATTCACTACAGGAGGCTACGCAGCTTTCTATTAGATAGACCACATCTATGTTCCTTTCATCAGTGAGACTTCTCAACTAATGTTTCCCACATGTATCTCCTTCCCAGTATGACTATTGGGTGAAGAAGACCAACTTCTGTGCAGCTCATCCATTATCATGTCAAAGCACGCCTTATCACACAGTGCTCTAGTTTGTATGTAGCAGTCCATCAATCAGTCCTTTTCTCTTCTTTCAAGTCTACACAATATAACTAAGCCATTCTTCTCTCGGGCCTACAGGCCCCCCAACCCATTTGCATGCAGGCAGAGCCATCATTGTCACCCATGAAAAGATACATTTCTTTTTTAATGTGTTTGTATTTTATCGAGTCCCCCACCAAACAACAATTGGAAAAGCCAAGTTCAACCACTCACCTGATCATTCCCAACGTGAATCATTAAGTTGATGTTCTTTTAGTCTGAAATTGCAATTGTATCAATCTCTGTACTGGACACCTGGTACTGTTCTGGATTTCTCGAGACCGAGATAATATCATTCCTTGAGAAGAAATCATGAGGGGGTGAGTAGAACGTGTATTGTCTCTCAGCAGGGTGAACGATTCCCCATACATCTTATAATCTGAACCAGTCCCGCAGTCTCGACAGAGACGATGCACTACTCACTTGACAATGTGAGGCCTAGGATCTGGCCAGAGCTTAATTCAGAACCAGTTTTAGGTTCCCTCCCAGAGTTATGATGAAGCAGTGTAAGGGGGACAGTGCAGAAGAGAGCTCACCCCAAAACCTTTTAGCTGATGTATTTGGCCCATTGAAACTGCGTATTTTGTGGTCTAAGTGTCCCTGCATCAGAACAAATGATCCTCCCTGTCTTTCAAGAAAAGTTCAACAATAAGTCATTAATCATGTTTAACTAGGATGGTTACCCCCAAGATTTGCATATGTGACAGCTGTTCAAGATAGTGCCTTTATCCTTCTCTAGAAGTTGTGTATGCTGTGACATGTGACAGGGCCTGTCCCTAGGCCCTGCCAGAGGAGTGAGAGGGGAGCCCGACCCCCATTCTTGGTGCCCGACTGTCTGGTGGCAGACCCCTTCCCATCGCCTTTTCACCATTAGTGGTGGCTCGGCCACAGAGGGGGACCGCTGAGGAGACAGCCATGGAGTGGGTGGAGCAACAGTAGTGCACCAGCGGCACGTCGTGGGACACTGCCGCTTCACTAGTGAAGAATGAAGCACTGGTACAGAGGAAGTGTCGCAAGCCAGCCCAGTGCAACGGGAACCCACAGAATGCCATACAGGGTGGCAGTGTGTGCAGTGCTTCATTAAGGAGGGCAGAGATAGGAGTGAGAGGGATGCCACTTGGAGCCCACAAGTTGGTGTGGCAGGATCATGATGAGCGTGGCTCCATTTGGCAGTGTCAGCTGAAGCCTGCATATAAGGAGCCACCACTAAGTCACCAGAGTTTGGCTATATTATATTAAAAGCATCCACTGTTGGATTCTTTGCTGAAGGCTCCCTGTCGCCTCCAGCAACTGCCTTTTCTGCCTGCTTATTGGTCACCTGCAGTATCATATTGGCCTATGGTGGACCGGCAGGCTTCAGCCGGCCCACCCCTTCCAAGGTCCACTTTTTTAGGTCCCTGTCAACTTCCCTGTCTCCCTGTCTGCTTTACAGGCTGCAACATGAGATTACTGCAACAGCCAAACCCTCACTGAGGCTGCTACCCCTGGACTATTGGACTGCCATGACTCTCCTACTATTTTCTGTTTGGGTTAATTCCCTCTTTCTTGATTTACCTGTAGTTCCTTCTCAGAGAGTACTCTCAACTCTCCCTGTTATGTACTCATTTGAAGCTTTATCTATACTCACCTCTACCATCTGATTACCACTCTAAATTCCTTAACTACTGGTCTCCTATTTAGCTGAAGTCAAACCTGAGTGTATTTTTGCATTTAGCTGAAAGTCAAACCTGACTGTATTTTCTGCATCTAACTTTGGCCATTAATTGTAACCTGCTAGCCCAGTGACTGTTCAATACTGCTTTACTTGCTTACTCTTCCCTCTGCCTCCACTCTTTTCCACGTATGGCGCTCTCTGTCTCTCCCATCTATTCCAACTGCTTCTCTATCAACTATCCTTCCCTTCTCACTAAGTCTGGAAAAAAGAAATTTAAAAAGGTAATCTTGGCCTCCAACCCTGGTCTTCTTATCGCTGACACCTATACCAGCACCTCTTCCAAACAGACCCTCACTTACATCCTCTTTTTTGTCCTTTCACCGGATCTATGGACCCTCCATATGATCTCTGTGCTTTGCCCTGTCTCCTCGTCTCCCACTAATAGTGGCACTCCCTGGGATGTCCTCATGGCTTCTTTTGACTCCTCCAGAGTCATCCTTAATGTCTACCTAAATGGCACTGTCATGGTCCAAGGTTCTCAGGCCAATCTCCTCCTCTTCGATAGGTGCTTCTCTTGCCTCATCAACTTCCTCTCATCTCCAGCTGTTCCCTCCTCTCACTCCTTGGCTACCTTGCCCACTTTTTCCTCCTCCTCTGCCACTCTACAGGCTACTCCACAACGCTGCAGGGCGTACCTCTGATTTGAACCCCTCCCGGAAGGTCTTTAAGGCTGGAAATTTTCTGCATCTTGCCACTCTCAACTCTCGTTCTGCTGTCAAACACTCCTCTGACATCTGCCACCTCCTTGAAGAACTCGACCTTGATGTCCTCGGTCTTACGGAGACATGGTTCACGGCCAGCTCTGTCACAAGCTTTGACATTCTACTCCCTGAGGGCTACAAGATCCTCTCCGCTCCCAGATCCACTCGACCTGGAGGGGGCGTAGCCCTGATCTTTCCTGAGTGGATTCCCACCACTATCATCCCAATTCAGATTTACTCCTCTTTTGAATGCCTTGTCTGCAGGCTCTCAATCTCTCCCAGCCACTCCCTTACTGTTGCTACTCTCTACCGGCCCCCATGCAAATCGCCTCTTTTCTCTCTGAGTGGGCTTACCTCTCCTCCTACCTCCTGGTCTCAACCACTCAACTCCTCTTCCTTGGTGATCCACCTCGATTCTCCTTGTCCCTCAACTCTGCTCTTTTGCAACCTCTGCGATTCCCTCTCCCTCTCTATCCTCCCCTCTGGCCCAACGCACTCTGCAGGACACACACTTGATGTCTTCATCTCCCCTGGCCTCCTCCTCACTATCCCTCTGACCACTCCTCTCTCCTGGAGTGAATACTGCCTTCTCTCCTCCCATCACGCTCTCTCTTCCCCCCAAGCCAACCCCACCCCAACATTGCCACTTACTTTCTTGGATATCCGACCCATGAAGCGTGTGTCAGCTGAGGCTTTTGCTGCCATCTTCTCTCCCCCTCCTCCTCCTCTGGCTGACTCACACCCCGACACAACCCTGTCCCTTCTCTACTCTTCTATCTCTGATACTCTTGATGCTCTTGCCCCTGCCATGAGGATCCACTTGAAGCCCAAAGCCAAGTGCAATTCCTGGTATGACTCCGATCTAGCTACACTTAAACTGAGGTGTAGGGGGGCTGAGAGGAAATGGAGGGCTTCTTGTTCATCCTCTGACAAACTGGCCTGTTGCTTGCTCCAAAGGCAATACCGACTCTCTGTCCGCACTAAGAAGAGAGCCCACATTCAAGCCTGTGTCTTCGGCATCTAACAACTCAGCTGAACTCTTTAAAATCTGCAAGGAGCTTGCCAACCCTGCGGCAGTCTCCACGCCTCCTCTTGCCTCCCAGGCTCTCTGCAATGCCCTTGCCTCACACTTTATTTAAAAAACCCAGGACATTCTGTCCACCCTCCCCTCCCCTGCCCCCCCATTCCCTATCAGTCTGTGCTTGCAGACCCCCTTTAACCACCCCCCCCACCGTCCTTCTTTTCCTTTCCTATTTTCTCCCCTGATGAGGTCGCTAGGCAAGTACGATCTATGAAAGCCTCGTCAAAACAGGTTCATCCCTGTTCCTTTAAAACCATCAAGGACCACATTGATACCCTCGTTCCAGCCCTTGCTGATTTTTGCAACCACTCCTTTGCCTCAGGATCTTTCCCCTCCTCTCAGAAGCACTCCCTTGTGCATCCTCTTCTCAAGAAACCCACATCTGATCCTTCCTGTCCGGCTAACTATCGCCCAATTTCCCTTACCCCCTTTCTGGGCAAACACCTGGAAAAGCTGGCCATCTCTCAGCTTAACCTTCATTCAGACTCTGTTGGTTGTCTCCATGACCACTTGTCTGGCTTCAAAGCGGCCAGAAGCACGGAAACTGCTCTCCTGAATATCCGAAAAGATCTGCTCTCCAACCTGGACTCCAACATTCCCTCTGTCCTCATCCTTCTTGATCTCTCTTCTGCCTTCGACACGGTCAACCACACCATCCTGCTCAACCGTCTCCGTTATAACCTGGGCATCACTGATCAGGCTCTGGCCTGGCTGACCTCTTTCCTCTCTGATTGACCCTCCCAGGTCCAACTGGGGTCCTTCCTATGATATTTCTTCCTCTCTACCTGTGGGGTTCCCCAGGGGTCTAACCTCTCACCCTGGCTCTTCAACCAATACCTGGAAACTCTCTCCCACTGCATTGCCATTTTCTGCTCAAATTTCCAGTGCTACGCTGATGACACTCAACTCATTTTCCGGCTGCCCTCGGCCACCTCCTCTCCCTCTCTCATCTCTGACTGCCTTACTGCCATCCAAGATTGGTGTGCCGCCAATGATCTTTGTCTGAATGCCAGCAAGATGGAGATCCTCCTCATCGGCACACCATCTCCATCTTTCTCCCTCACCCTCTGGCCGGCCTCCTACCCCTACCTGCGAGGCTAAGAACCTCGGGTCATCTTTGACTCCACACTTTCCTTCTCCGCCCATATCTCTGAGGTCTCTAAAAAGTCAAACTTCCTACTGCACCTCCTCAGAGGTACTCTGCCTTTCCGCTCCTTCCCTCAGAATCTCACTGTCTCCCAAGCTCTGGTTCTCTCTAGGTTGGACTATTGTAACAGCCTCTTTCTAAATCTACCTGTCTCTACTCTCAGCCCTCTGAAACTTATCCAGAACAGGACCATGAGACTCGTCCTTGGCCTCAAGCCCTGGGATCATATCTCTCCAGCCCTGAAATCTCTCCATTGGCTCCCAGTGGATTCAAGGATTAAATTCAAAACCCTCTGCATTGTCCACAAGGCTTTCTGGGGCCTGTGTCCAAAATACCTTCAGCTATCCCTCCACAAATACCGCCCCTCTCGAGCTCTTCGCTCCTCTACCTCTACCTCTAACTCCCTCCGGGTCAATCGTTTTTCAAAGAAACAAGCTGGGGGTAGATCTCTATCTTCGGCTGGGGCCTCCCTCTGGAACAGCCTCCCTGCCAATCTAAAGTTGAGGAAAACCATCTCCGGTTCCGGAAGAAACTCTAAGACCTTCCTTTTGGCTTCCGCCTTCACTCCCCCTCTCCCTTGCTGATCTGCTCTCTCTTGGCACTGTGCACCTGGCCACCCTTGTCCTCTGGGCCCAGGTACCTGCTCACCCTGCCATCCTCCTGCACTGCCCCCTGGTCACTCCTTGCACTGGGGACTGTATCTGTACCCTTACAGCACCCATCCCCAATTATTTTATTTTCTGCACTTATCAGACTTACCCAGTCTGCTGCCTTAAACACAGCACTTGCCACTTGCTGGCTGCACTACCACTGTTTAATGCCCCCATTTTCTATTTTTTTTAATTTATTATTTATCTGCTCTCCTCTGCTCCGCACTTTCCACTCTCCCCCTTCCATGCACTTTTTCCCTTTTCCCATTCCCATGCACTTGCGCATTCTCAATATCACTGGGCCTAGTAAGATCGCTGTTGTTGTTGTTGTGTTGTGTTCTCCCCTGTTCTCCTCCCTTACCTAGTCGCGCTCTGAAACACTTGTGTACGAGCACGATATAAATAAAATATCATATCATATATATCATATCACTAGCCCACCATATTAAAACCAGGCCTACGAGAAGGCCATACACATGGGGGCCAACAGACAAAAGTCCCCTATGGAGTATTGGGTAGTATTGGGGTTTCTATACCCAACACGCAACAACACAGTGTTCTAAAGCAGGGCGGGGCTTTACAGTCCTTAAGAAGCCTTCCCCAACCCTTCCCCGCCAAACCCCTCAGGTCAGGTAAGTGATTGGGTAGGGCCAGCTGTCTAATCGTGTGAGGGGGAGGGTTATTTAAAGAATAGGGAAGGAGTAGGGAAGTTGTGGGTTTAGTAGGCTGAGGTAAGGAGGTCAAAGGAGGAGGACCGAGAGACCAGTAAGAGGATGGTGTGAAGGAGACTGGAGGTGGTTGGAGAGAGGGGTCTGTAGAAGTGGTTGTGCGTGAGTGAGAGTAGTGACTGGCTTAGTAGTAGAGTAAGTGGTAGAGTAGGGGAAAATAGCAGTGGTAGCAGTGGTAGCAGAGAAATAGTGAGAGTGATAAGGCACAGTAAGGAGTGGTAGTTCTAGTGGAAGGTAGTGTGTAGTGTTAAAGAGTAGTGGAAGTCATAGTAGAAGTAGTGGTATTGACAGTAGCAGAGAGGCAGTTTTAGTAGCAATAGTAGAGAGAGGTAGTGAAAGTGGTAGTGGCACGTGATGGTTGTAGTGGAAGGTAGTGTGCAGTAGTTGAAAGAGAGAACGAGAGAGAGAAGTTATAGTGGATGCAGCAGTAGGGGTAGAAGAGTAGTGATCGGATTTAGAGGTGAGAGTAGTGGTAGTAACAGCAGTGGAGTAGTAGTAGTACCAGTGAGAAATGGTAGTAGAGAAGTGGAAAGGTAGTAGTAGAAAAAAACGGTTGTAGAGAAGAGGATTGGTGGTGGTGTTAGTAGTGAGGATATTCTTGGGGTAAAGAAGCAAAGTGGTAGGAGAGGTGTAATAGTAGGAGAAGAACATAGCTGGTAGAAGGTTGAGTAGTAGAGCAAGAGTAGGAGGTAATAGTTGTATCGAGTAGAAGAGTTAAGAAGAGAGAACGCGAGTGGAAGAAGTAAGATCACATCTAAAGGTGGAGGTAGGAAGCTGGAGTGTAACGTCTGAGGGACATTAGTGTGGAGGGGAGAACACTGTGGGAATATCAGTGTAGAAGGGGCAAAGTGTGGTTGGGTGTGAATGGTGAGAGAGTCAGACCGCATGAGCGAAGGCACCATCCCGAACCCCCCCCCCCCCAGAATACTAAGCGGGGTTAGGTAAGGGAAGCTTTAGAAGCCCCTAGGGAGTTAGAAAGCCAGTAACTTAGGGAAGCCACGTGGAGTCTAATAGAAGAATAAAGACAGTATGGGTTACCAAGCCCTAGTACTAAAAAGGTTTAGGGACACCTGGGCTAGGGGGTGGGGGGCGTTAGACCAAGGGAGACACAAAAGGGAGGGAGGGCCCTAGCGCCAAATTCCGCTAGACTACAGTTGGCCCTGAAACCCAGAGATCTGTCAGTGAACCTAATTGTTTCAAATAAACACAAATGAAACTGTCAGTTTGTCTGCGTTGTTCCCTGATACCCGGTTATAAACAGCACTAAATCTGCCTTACACCTGTGCAGATATACCAGCACTTTCTACCTTTGCACAGGATTATTTAGACCCTTTACCCTTCTGGAGATCACACTATTGCCATTCACCTTCATGTTTAGCTGAAGTATGACACTCCAAGGAGATTAACCCGAGGGTTAGGACGTCATGGGCTGCAAACCCTCACCATGATAAATCAAAACTGGTGCCACTCACAAGACCCCCACTGAAACATTTTCATATATACAGTAATGAACAGTGCCACAGTAGGAATTGCCCAAGGACTCTGTCTCCCCATGCCTTTACCACAATATCACTTTTAGAGACCCACTCGAATGCACAAATCCTACGTACCTATGAACCTGGACCCACCAGCTCCCCATCACAGCTCCAGTATAGTTTTAACAAGCGGAACAGGTGACTAGCATCTCGCCTAGCTATATGCCGGCAGCACCTACAGACAACCACCCCTCAGCTCACATGGAGGAATGCGCGCCTTAGATCTACAGCCAAAGCTCCCATCACACGAGAGCCCAACGACATCCCTTCCTAACCCCATACTGCAAATCCAACATGAAAACAAATGGCCCACGATCTAGCCTAGCTAATCGGATTGCATCCTATGGGACCATCACTTGCGCTCTGAATCTGGATGCTCTTGCATAATCTAATGGCCCCTGCATTGCAAAACCCACGGCCCTTGACCCCCGTCGCTGCCCCAGGTATGCAAAAACGCTCCGCAGAAGCACACACGGATACCCTCTTTACAGGAGCACTTTACCACTAAATGTAATGCTACTGGCTGTGCTCTAACGCCTACGGCCTCCAACTATATTGCCAACCCTCGATCTCTGAAGCCTACCAATCTTAATTGCGTGCCTGGCCCATGTATTCTAATGCCTACTGCCACTAATTTCCCTACCGTCCGTAAATGCACCATGCACACATATACTGGACTGCCTTATGCCACCAATCGTGCCGATGCCCCAAATGCGTCTGAGCCAAATGCTATCAACTGTGATGCCGCTTTATGCATTTCTGAGCCCAAGGTTCTCAATTGTGATGCCCCCTTTTGCATTTCTGAGCCCAATGTTCCTAATTGAGTTGCTGCCATATGCATTTCTGAGCCCAATGTTCTCAATTGTGATGCTGCCATAGGCAATTCTCACTGTACCCGCAAGATAGCTACCCGAGCAATAACCTACACCACCACCCTAGAATCAGCGGCCACACCACGTGCCATAGCCTCCGCTATACCCAAACTATCGACCCCTGCTATCCCAGAACACATATCTAACAAGCCTACCCCCATTGTTGACACACAAGTGGATGCTACACCACACCTCAACGGAGCTCTCATCAATGCCAGATCCCTCCTTGCATATGCCCTCGACATATATGACCTCATCACCCTCAACAACCTTGATTTTCTAGCAATCAGGGAAACATGGCTGCATCCAGCTGCTGGCCCGTCCCTCTCCCCAGTCATCCCAGATGGATACACTATCTTCAGAAAATACAGACTGGTTTCTAAAGGAGGCAGAGTAGCTTTTATTGCCAAAAACCTCTTACCCACTAGAGAAATCCCTAATCAAACTATTCGCACAGGCGAGCTGTTCTTGATCAAAATCTTATCTGCTACAGCCACCCTTAAGATCCGTACAGACCCCCAGGCCCACTGCTTTCCTTTAAGTAACACACTTCACAACTCCTCTCAACCAACACCAAGCCTTCCTCCAAAATCATTCTTTTGGGAGATGTCAACTTAGGCCTTAACAATCCCTCTGATCCCCGTGCACATGCCCTAGCCAATAACATTGAAGCCCATGGCTTCACCCTCCGGATTTCAAGCCCCACACATGGTTAGCAGATCTCAACTGCAACACCAGCCCTTAGTCAGACCATAATGTTAACACATTAATTATTACCAAGATAGTACAATCAGATGTCTCGATCCAACCAGCACCGGCTTCCCTCTCGAGAAATTCACGTAACATCACTCCAGTCAACCTACTCCTCCTGCTGCTACCTCTAACAGTGTACTCACACGCTAACACTGACCCTACTTCCATGGTCGAGCTTTATAACCAAACTCTCCTAGAAGTAATTAAAAAGGTATCACCCTTGAACAACCGTAAACCCAAACCAATAGCCCACCTGAATTCTTGGTATACCCCCAATCCTAAAGCCTTACACTCCACAAAAAGAGCAGCTGAGACTGCTTGGAAAAAAAATACCCTCAGACATGAACAAACAGCACTTCACTTCCCTATCCAAAAAATGATAAACAGGCCATTCTTCAAACCAAAAGCGATACATACAACAATAGAATTGGAAAAGCAAACTCAGGTACAAGAGAGCTTTTCGCTATCTTACGTGAACACGAAACACCAGCTCCCTCACCAGATACCTGCATTAAAGACCTCCCTTGGTGTATGAACATTCAAAGCACACTCCTCAACAAAATCTCCCAACTCCGAACCAAAATCACAGCAACAAAAAAAAAACTCTTTTCAGCTGACCAGCCTCTGGACCAGCAGCCCCCAACCCCTCTCTCCGTTACCCTGGTTTGAATTTGCCCTGGTCACGACCACTGAATCTACCAACATTATTAAAGGCTTGAAACCATCCAGGTGTCTCAAATGGCAATGTGCTAGAGAACCTAAAAGAAGCTTGGCTACTCCCCCTCCTCAAGAACCCTACATTAGACGTCAATGTTACCACAAACTACCGCCCCATCACAACCGTACCCTCCTCCTAAAATACTTGACAGAGCATCCTACCTGCAAATCCCAAAACACTTGGAAACTCACAACCTTTCGGCCTATGCCAATCGGGGTTCTGCCTTGGTCACGGAACGGAATCCGCCCTCTTGGTCCTAAAAATCCAAATGGGTCAAATCAAAGACAAGGGTAACCTGGCCATCCTTCTATTACTTGACCTCTCAGTGGACTTTGACTTGGTCAGTCACACAATCCTCTGCAAACATCTCCCTCCTCAGATGCCCATTTCTCGAGCAATGCCATAGCTTGGATAGAGTCCTTCGTATCTAACCACACAATGAGAGTGTTCTCCACCTCTGCAGCAGCCCATCTAGCCCCAGACACTTGTGGAGTGCCACAAGGCTCATGTGTCTCACTGACACTATACAATATATTTACTAAGCCCCTCGTTGACCTCCTAGGTGACCTGGGTGTCACCTACACTACCTTTGCGGATGACAGACAAATCCTCCTACCTATCTCTGGGAACTATGACACAGGGCCTCATCACGAGTTGGGCGATATCCCGGCAGTAATACCGCCCAACTGTAATTGTGATAGCGATAACCGCTCCGGTACTAGAGCCGGAGTACGGGTTGGGTGTTAACGGTAAATCTCCATTATCCATTGGAATGGGGCATTTTCAGCGCAAATGCTGTGCGCTAATACAGCAGGTGGTAATTGCGCCGGAAATAGGGCGCTAAATGGGATTTTTACCTCCAAAAAAAGCTGGAGGTGACACAGCCCATTTATTGCCCAACTCGTGATCAGGCCAGCCCTTAAATGTGGTGGTATTACCGTTACCGCCTCATTTAAGGGATACCACCCAACTCGTGATGAGGCCCACTGACTCCAACGTCTTGAGCAAAATCTACCAAACCATTCAGGCCTGGATGGCATGACACAGACTATGCCTATATGATGAGAAAACCAAACTGCTCCTTATTGTCACACAATGTTGGTTAAACAAACTCAATGACTCCCACAAATCCCTTATTATCGACGGGAATACTTAGACTCTACACTATCCCTAACTAGACAGGTAAACGGTACCACCTCAGCAACAGCCTACATCGCTAAACTGATCAATGCCTGCAGGCCCTTCCTGACCACTGAGAGCTGCATCACATTTGCCAGAGCCCTTATACTATCCAAGATTTACTATTGTAAATCTCCCTCTTTGCAGGTTCCAACTCCTGATATATAAAAAATGCCAGTTCATCCAGAATGCCGCTGTAAGAGCCGCACTAAACATTCCTAAAAAAGACCACCTCTGCGCAGCTAGACAAAATATCCACTGGCTCCCTGTCCAAGGACGTATCATGTTCAAAACGCTGTCTCTGACCCACAAATGTCTATCAAACACTGCCCCGACTTACTTGGTCCAGAAACTTCTTCAAGGCCCAATCCGTCAGACATATCCGGGCTGCCTACTCACACTCAGTCGCCATTCCCAGATACAGGCGTCAGAAGGCCGAAGGCAGCAGCTTTCCTGTGATGGCTGCCAAACACTGGAATGCCCTGACTCTAGCTCTAAGATCAGATGCCCCCTTCTGGTCCTTCTAGAAGGTCCTCAAAACCTGGCTCTTCTCCCAAGACCTCCAAAGTAATTTAACTCACACAACTCTATAAGCACGTGGAAGTTGTCACCTCCACATAGACCAGAAACTCAGATCTATGCACCACCTATGTTTGTAACCATTTGTAACCACTACTTTCATGTAAACTAGCACTCAGATGCGCCCGGGTTTCGGTACACTTTATAAATATCAGAATCAATAAATAAAATAGTCACAGAGCATAGCAATGCATTTCAACTATTCCATGTTTTCTAACATGCCAGATTTGAGGTCAGTGAGGTCAGTGAGATTAAGGCACAAGGTATTGGCCATGCCACATTAACACCCTTCTCTGCAACCTCCATCAAACATTCAATGTAGTTAGAGATTGCATATAACATTGAGGATTCACTTCAGGTATTAAGCTGCGCAAGCATCTTGAAAAGTCTAAAATCAAGTGACTCTCATTGCACTTCTGAGTTATTTTGTTCCGATGTAGTGGGCCCACCTGGTAAGGGTTGGCTGACTGGTATGCATAAGTAAATCTTGTCAGTAAGCATGCTGCACCCCTCTGTTTCCATGGGCCCTAACACTGAAAACCGAGGTCCTTAAAAGCATATGTTTGTACAGTTAATGTTCAGTAATCCAGGCATTCATTTGTGTGTTGCAGCAGTTGCCTTTTGTCCAGTTCAGTAGAAATCGGGGGCTCCCAGCGAGCATGCAGTTTCCAGGTCAGGAGTGTTGTCCCTCCGCACCTCATTGCATTCCGGAGCTACCACCACAAGACTGAGGACCTGTGTGCATGCTGCCTGTCGGTGTAGAGGCTGTGGTCCAAATGAGCCTCATTCTGACCTCTGCTGGATTCCATAGGCAAGCAATGTTGCAGAGTCCAATCCACCATTGGCTCCCTCCACACCACAACACTCAAGCCAGCATAATCGCAGGAAACCCACAAGGCGTACGCCAGGAGTGGCTGTGAGTGACCAGGCTGATATGCTGATACGCTGTTAATGCGGATGGAAGACAATGGGGAGGGCTTTTGAATGCAAATCCCCACCCAAGCCAGCTTGTGTGAGTGGAAATCTAATTAAGTATGCTGCCATATATTGTAATATAATGCCACAATATGGTGTTATGTCCTGAATGGCTACACAAATGTTCAGTCTTCATAATCCATACCAGGTGCATCATAATTAAATCGAAGTATGGAACAGCAGTGCATGGACTCAAGGGAGAGACCAATGAGGTCCTAGAGCCAGAAACATATCCATCCAACTTGCACACACTAACCACATGGGGGTAATAGGGAGTAACAGCAGCAACAGTGGAAGTCGAGTATTTATTTGGGCATCTTCTTCCTGGTCCCGCATCTTGAAGCCTGGTCATTGTCAGACTTTTGAGATTATCCTGGGAGATGTTCCATGGGTTACACCTCAACTCCCATCAACAACCTCTTCATATTTCCTATTGTCAGAAATGACATGGGTAACACCTTCTGACAAAACTTTAAGCATGGCTGGTTAGACCATTTAATATTGTAGTTGAGGTTGACTGGCTAGCTCTTCAGAAATCTGGAATAGCTGCCACCTGTCCATCACATCATTGCTGTGGTCAAAGAATGCGGTTTTGTGGTCCTCTGGTCCCAATGTTGTGTTCTTCAGGTCACTGGCCTTATTATCATCTGTCTTGGCCTCTCCTCTTTTACTAGCTTAAGCTTAGGACAAGGAATCTCTGTGGCCTCTCTATTTCAAATGTTTTCCCCAACTTGAGCTGTAATAAGTTTTGCAGAGCCTTTTCAAAACCCTTGGGAATCCCTAATATTCATAGGTTATTCCAATTTATGTAATTGTCCTGTTCTGAAAGGTTGCAGGGGATCTTTTCCAACGGAACTGTGAGAGTCTGGACCGACCTTTTGATACACCTACTCCAATCATCTCCCTTTTAACCCCTTTCCTCTCGGAGGCCTGTACGCTTTGTGTTATCACTCTGTTCCTCCCTCATCTCCTTCATGACCATTTTAATCTGAGCCAAATTAATTATTATTGTTGGCATCATGGCCATCAATGGGTCTTCTACCTGACTATTCTCCCTAGTTGCAAACTTGCCATGTTCTTTGCGCCTCTTTCCAAGTACTGAGTCCTTTGGACTCCTAGGAGAGGACATAGCGGCGGGTAGTAGAGGGAAGAGCTCACCAATCTCCGATCAAGTCAACAGGCCAAGGAGGTGGAGGGTGCTTAGAGGCAAGCAACCATTCCTCACGCTATCAGTTCTAGAACTGGATCAACTAAGCAATTGCACAATCCCAGCGACTAATCGACTTAAGGTACACTTCGAAACCATCCACAATGTGGACACATGCATTGGAGTTGCCTAAAGCAACATGGAGCACTCTGCAACATACCTACATATCTTAAATGACACCCAGCCCGTCAAAAGGGCCTCCAGTCCCGAATCTATTGCTGCAAATGCTGACTAAACAGGGCATTCTTCCCCTAGCAGCTTAGCGCTGGATAAAGCAAAATGCACCCACACACAGAAGGTTGGCCCTCACAAACTTGCATATTATCCGTTTTTGTCAAGACTGGGCTAAGATTTAACTGGTGCTATTTGAGTCCTCCCCCCACCAGCAGACTTATTTCTCCAAAGTCCTGCAGCTTTTCTCGTAAAGAGCATGTCCTGTACTGCAATTGTGATTTAATGAATCGTAAAAAGTCCAGTGGTAATGGAACAAACAGTCTGAAATTGTGTTATTTCTGTTTGTTTTTTTAGTCTGATATGAGTTTTTAAATCCGTGAGACAGAAAAATACCTGCACCTGCATTGTGGTATTACCTCCAAACGAATGGCAGGTGTGTCCGCAGTATTACCATTGGTGATAATAACTCTATTCTCCAATGAAGTATGATGGGTTTTCAGAATGGAAAATAACTAATCGCATAATTTGATGGAGATGCCACTGTTACGACCAGTGGTTTTGGCAATTCTGATTGGCGGTATTATATGCACGCAGGACTGAATTCTCTGCACTGGCTCCCAATGGCTGCGAGGATTAAGTTCAAAACCCTCTGCATTGTCCACAAGGCCTTCTGGGGCCCGGGGCGGCAATACCTTCAACTCTCTCTTCCTAAATAGCTTTCTTCCCGAGCCCTTCGCTCATCCGCCTCCAACTCCCTCAGGGTCAGTCGCTTCTCCAAGCAACGAGTTGGTGGTAGATCTCTCTCTTCGGCAGGGGCCTCCCTCTGGAACACCCTTCCTACCTCCCTGAAACTTGAGGAGAACCATCTCTGGTTCCAGAAGCACCTCAAAACCTTCCTCTTTGCTTCTGCTTTCTCTCCCCCACTCCCCTGCTGAATTCCTGGCTGAAACTGCACTGTTACCTTGCCACCCTGCCTGATCTCGGGCCCAGGCACCGCCAGCTGCACACCTGCACTGCCTCCCTGGCAACCCCTGCACCTGGGGACTGTTTTCTGGATCCCTTCAGTCCCAGTACCAGTACTTATGTCTGCACTTACCTTGCACTTGCCACCTCTGGCTGTTTATTATCTTATTTTTTCTACTACCCCTTCTACTGCACTTTCCCCTCTCCCTTCCCCCACGCATTTTTTCCTTTCCCCCTTCTCATGCACTTGCGCGATCTGAATGACACCTGGCCTAGTAAGATCGTTGTCTGTCTTCCCGTTGTTACCCCTCCCTTGCCTCGTTGCGCCTTTAAACACTAGTGTATAGGCGCGTTATAAATGCCATATCATATCATATCCTCTACAAAGCATGATTGATGCTGCCTGAGCATGTGTAGTGTGCCCAATACTTATGCCAGCTTATCTCTGTAATACACATTCATTACGTCTGTGGTAATGAAAGAAGCATAATCCAATTCCAGGGGGCACCTGAGGCAGTAAAAGTCCTCTGCCACGGCCCTGTTTATTGGTCGGACCCAACATTGCAGAAATAAATAAATTAATTGTGGCCACGGACCCGACAAGCATTGAACAAATAAATAAATCGGGCAGGGGAACCAATTTATGAATTTCCCAGGGGTGGCCAAAGATAGGAAGTGACATAACCAGCAGTATGACAGCATTTGCACGTAGTCGCCAACTTGGTGCAAGGAGGGCGGGGGTGCAGAACAGTGGAAACATTGGCTAGCATGAACTGCATATACTAAAGTCAAGTAAGAAGGAGGTTTAAGCCTTCCAGTTGCATTCCAGTAGGCCAATACTACCCCTACTCCACCCCTCTATAATCATCCAGGTTGTAATAGACCTCAAAAGGCAGAGCAACACAATTAGGATGGGAGAACGAAATGCCATCCCATCCTGTAAGTGTGTCAAACCTCAGAGCAAAGACTGTGCGTGTGCCTCCTACCTTGGAGCACAATCTCACTAATTTGGTGCAAATCTCGCAAGTGAGTGCATTGGAATCCCATGCGCGTGTGTGGGCTGCATACCCCGGATCACTTTCTCACTTCTTCAGTGTGAAACTCTGGCCAAGGCAATACTGCCCCAATGGTGAGAAGTGTTGTATTTTCACATTAACTATGCTTAAGCACTTTGGGTTATTGAATAGTGTTGCTACATTCTGAGTAATTCCATCCATTTAAATATATTAGCTCTTGTATAACCACAACAGTGTTGATTTATTCTGATGATGATGAAGATGATGATAGACTTGGTCAATAGTTCTGGTTCTGTATCATTAAATGTACTTCAGATCTTCAGAGTCTCGGGAGGATAGCTCAGGGGCAACGTGCTCGCTTTGGAAGCAAGACGACATGGAGCAACACAGGTTTGATCCCTCTGGGTATATTATGCGCATTATAAATAACCAATAAAAATAAATAAATCTGCTGAGAAGTGCTGGGCCCTTGTCAATAAGAAATGTAGAAGCCCATTAGCTCTGCACCATTAGGCCCTGCAAGTACTGTCCCATTGAATGCTATTACACTGAACAAGGTCAACAGTATTGCAAGGTCTATACTGGGTTCTATGTGATAATTCTGCATTTTGAAGAACAAATACAAAAAAGACTGATTTATTTCGGCCGATTTGTGTGGTCAAAAGGCCGATTTATCACATTCTACTACCCACCCACCCCACTAACACCCCCAAGAAGGGGATCCCACCTCACCCCACACTCCCACCCTCTCCCACACTGTTACCTTCCTTAGAATTCAGGGGACTTACCTCCCTCAACGCCCCCATTCCCCGCCCATAGCATAGCATTCCCCCTCACCACGTACACACTCAGAAACATGCAAACAGTCTAATTTGCCCTCGCCCTGCCACCTCCCCCCGCAGATGCAATGCAAGAGGGGTGCACAGATGTACAAATACATCCACCCCAAAAAGTTTTTTGAAATTACAGACTTGCTTTGCATCTGTGCCTCCATTTCTAAAAATCGTTTTGGGTTGGGTGCACCTCTACATCTGTGAACCCCTCTTGCTAAAAGGGGTGCACAGATGTACAAATACACCCAACCAAAAACGATTTTTAGAAATTTGGGGACAGACTTGCTTTGCATCTGTGCCTCGATTTCTAAAAGTCAATTTGGGTTGTGTGTACTTCTACATCTCTGCACCCCTCTTGCGAAGAGGGGTGCACAGATGTACAAATACACCCAACCAAAAACGATTTTTAGAAATTTGGGGACAGACTTGCTTTGCATCTGTGCCTCGATTTCTAAAAGTCAATTTGGGTTGTGTGTACTTCTACATCTCTGCACCCCTCTTGCGAAGAGGGGTGCACAGATGTGCAAATACATCCAACCCAAAAAGATTTTTAGAAATTGAGGGACAGACTTGCTTTGCATCTGTGCCTCCATTTCTAAAAATCGTTTTTGGGTTGGGTGTACTTCTAGATCCGTGCACACAGATGTAGAAGTATACCCAAACCAAAACGATTTTTAGGAATTGAGGGACAGATTGAAAACAAGAGCATCTTGCTTTGCATCCGTCCCTCAGTTTTTAAACATTGTTTTTTACCCGGCTTTAACCCGGGCCGCCAGATAGAGACAGAGTATGGATGGAACAAAGGGCCATCCATACTGCATCTCTTCTCTCCGGCCTGGGCGGGCCAGGAGGGGGCCCCGGAGCACCCGTGTACTCGGCGCCCCTGAAACCGGGCCGCAGCCCGGTTTATTTATTTATTTGTTCAATGTTTGTCGGGTCCGTGGATCCGATTCATTTATTTATTTTTGCAATGTTGGTCGGACCCAACATTGCAGAAATAAATAAATTAATCGGGTCCACGGACCCGACAAACATTGAACAAATAAATAAACAAACCGGGCCGTGGCAGAGGCAGTAAAAGTCCTCCGCCACGGGCCGGTTTATTTATCTATTTGCTCAATGTTTGCCGGGCCGTGGATCCGATTAATTTATTTATTTCTGCAATGTTGGTTGGACCCAACATTGCAGAAATAAATAAATTAATCGGGTCCACGGACCCGACAAACATTGAACAAATAAATAAATAAACCGGGCAGAGGCAGTAACAGTCCTCCGCCACGGGCCGGTTTATTTATCTATTTGCTCAATGTTTGCCGGGCCATGGATCCGATTAATTTATTTATTTCTGCAATGTTGGTTCGACCACCATTGCAGAAATAAATAAATTAATCGGGTCCACAGACCCGACAAACATTGGGCAAATAAATAAATAAACCGGGCTGTGGCCTGTTAGTGTCTCTGGTGCACCCCCCCCTTTGACGGGGCACCAGGGGCAGTAACAGTCCTCTGCCACGGCCCGGTTTATTTCTTTATTAGTTCAATGTTTTCTGTACAGCCCCGTGGGCCACATGAAATGGCTTGGAGGGCCGCATTGTGGCGCGCGGGCCGTATGTTGGACAACCTTGCTCTGTATTATGAAACATACATGGAGGCCCCAAGGATGCTGTATCCCTGCTACACCTAGGATACTTCAAATCACAAGTGACTTCCAATACAGAGGAAAGAGTAACAATAGATGTACAGAATTGATCAAAAATACTTTGAGAACTATAATTACAAAAACAAATTTAATACTATATTAATCTAACTCAAAACACATGTACTATTGAGCAAACTACCAACATATATACATGTATAAACAATTCATGTAACTACAGTCATGTGCACACTAAGCCCCTGTCTACATTCTAATACAATTCAGATGGCTTCCTTCAAACAACAGCCTACAGACGCTATTGATAGCTTTATTTGTTGAGGAAACACTAATCTACTCTAAAGTTAATTGCTGTTGTGTGGCTCTATAACACAAATATAACAAGTTACCACATTTGCTACGTCACGTGTGCACCATTCCCAACAGGTTTCTGTCCTACAGAACTGACTAGAGGACATTCTGAAAGGCATTATCTTTTGGCTGGGTAGGTTCATTACACTGAATAAGAGCATTTTCAAGTCCATGTTTCTAGTTGTCTTATACTGTAAATCATGAATAGTTAACAAAAGTCTCCTTGGGTGAGGACATATCATGATAAACAGGTGTTTTTTTCTTCAAGCCCTTATCTTACCAATTGCTTTATTTTATCAAGGCACAAGACTGTTAGTAGTTTGCATTAGATTGACAAAGTATTTTCATATTTTTGTAATGACTGTTCTCTACATTGATTTACATTTCTGTAAATATATTGTTTGTGTTTCCACCGTTTTGGAAGTAAATTGTGCATGTTTCATATAACACACTGAAACAAAGAAACAAAAAAGTGAGAGACTAAGACCACTTACATACTCCATAGAGGCTGCTCTCCACAGTACATTACAGAATTGCTTCTATACAACACATTTTATTTAGGCTAGTGCCCAAAGAAAACACATGGTTCGATTAATTTCTGACTTGGCAAACCATTATAAAAAAGCAGGCTGTAAATATGTGCCAAGTCAACGACAACTGCATTGTGTATATAAGGTAAAATCAGCTGCCATAGCAAGGTATGGAGCAGGCTTATGGCGATACATTGAAGCAGATAAGCTGCAAGTAGCGGAAAACCAGTCTTTGTGTAGAGTCCTAGGGGTGCACAGGACTACTTCCTCTTTTAAGATATACACCAAAATGCGTGTCCCTTTTGTGTCATATATGTATAGTCTGTTAGCCCGTAATGTTCTGAGCTTTTATTTGGAACAACTCCAAAGCTTTCCTGACAAAAGGCTATTATTAAGACATCCAGCAGGACTGTTCCATCCACACAATCACTTGGCTGTCAACATTACAACAGACGTTCAAACCAACAGGTGGTTTAGCCTTGTATGAGGAGCCTGAAATCCTCTCGGAGAACTCCAAACCTATAATTAGTTCTACTGTCATGAATGGTCTATGGGATAAACGAAAAAATACAGTATTAACATGCAACGCCCCTTATTCTAATACAGGTGACTATCTACTAACTTTAGAATTAATGTTTCATCTCAATTTATTAAGCCATTTCAGACCCCGAGCGAGGCGTTGTTGTTTTAGGTGGGCCATTGAAGGGCAAGTGACACCACAGAAATTCAGTGTTTCTCTCTTTATTGTTTAAAGCGCATGATTAGCTTAAGAGCAGCGGTGCGGTGTAGGTAGCCTGTATTGAGCTGCCATTTTTTTTTTACAGTAGCACAGTACTGCGAGGTCTGTGCTTCGGTATGCGCGTCATTTGGAATTAGTCCTTGGTCAGGTGTTGTTGAAAGCGTTTTTGTGAGTCGGGAGCCATAGAAACAACAACGCATTTTATCTTCTTCTGTTCCTTATACTCGACTATATAGCATCGTTTTCTGCTGCCTCAACTGTGTGAGAGAGGGTTTAGGCAATGCAGTCCTGCTTTGTTACATGTATTGCTTCTAACTGATTACCATACCTGCTTGTGTATCACAAGATGTTTTAAATTCTGCTTGGTGTGAACATGCCATGATCTCGTAAAATTGGACTGTCTTTTGAATTGTGATTTATTTGTAGTTGGCATATTTATTTTTTAGATGTTTTTATCTTGGAATTTTGATGACATCATTGTAAATGTTTTATGTTCCATTACTGCTATTTATTATGTACTTTTAAGGAGCATGTCTCTGAAATAAAGTTTACTAATTGAATTGAAATTAACCTGAGGTCTGTCTCATCAATATATGCCCTGGCTGCCCTCGTGCCATGGTGTTAGTGCCCAAATCCAAATCTTTCAGTCTGACTCAACATATGCCTGTGCTACCCCAGTTCCCGAATTGAGTCGCTTTGTCCACAAACTGCACATTTGCCCCAACAGTCAGACACACAAAACACACACACACACACACGGACTACACATAGGACCTCATTACAAATCGCCCGGTATGGAAACAACGGTGGCGGTAAACCTGCCGCCACCGTTGTTTCCATGCCGGGCGATCACAACTCCTGCAGGCGGGAGATGATGTTCCCGCCAGGTCTGACCTGGCGGGTTTAACACCGCCCGCCTGCAGGCGGACGAGGAAACACCGGCAGCATTGCGAGAAGCTGCCGGTGTTTCCATGATCCCCATTCCCATTGAGTCCCATAGGACTCAATGGGAATGGGGATTAACACCATTCCACCTTCGTGATTCCCAGAAAACCGGGGTTGTAATGGCCCGGTAATTCCGGGAATGACGGAGGCGGAATGGTAATACGAGTCTGGCGGTAACCAGGCGGTTTTACCGCCGGACTCGTAACGAGGCCCATAGATTTTTTTTTTCTTTTTTATGAGCCCACAAGCAAGGAAAGGTAAGCTATTTCACACTAGACATTGGGAAAATTTCGCTTTTCTTAAACTGTGCTAAACGCCCAAATAAGCACAAGAATTAGAAACCCCCAGTAAAGATTGTATGATAAACACATCTGCCTGTAGCCATCATTTGAAAAAGGTATACATCGTCTTCTTATGCATGAAGTACACATTTTCACATCAATCACTCTTAATACTTAACAAGAGCTGAGACGGAAACAAAGACAAGTGTGGAAAGAAAAATCTCTTCCCAAAAGGCCTGATATGGGAGCGGCTGGGATCCTTTCTAGCACATGGCACTCATAGAGGGAGCAGCTGTGGAAAAATCTGCAACTGCTTCAAAATGTCCTGATTCTCTCCACTGTGGAGACCGTGGGAGGGGGGCGGGGGCGTCATCTCCTCCCACTGCAATGGCTACATCACTGTGTCTGTAGCAGACACTGCTGCACTGAGTTTGCGATGCAAGTAACTTGTATAGCTCTTTTTTCTTTCTCACCTGCGGGTATTGCAACACTGTCCAGGGAGATTTCGTTTGAGGGGTGGGGGGGGGGTCATTTAATATAACGTGTTAAATGCATGCAGTTGTCTACCAAAGTTAGAACGTGTGTGCTGTTGGCATGCAAAGTTCAACTTTTACAAAAGTTAATGTTGAATAAAATGGTAATACCAGGCGAAATCGCTGCAACACTTTCATTATATACTCCTTTTGATGGAACTTGTAAATACAGCCTGCATATCACTCTTTGCAGACGGCATTTACAATGGAATCCACTTGCTTTTATCCGGTACTAAAACAGGTTGATTCCACAGGAATCCATTGGCTTAATGCCTGCAGGAAAACCTCGGCAGGCATTAAACCATCTGCCACTCGAAGTCATAGAAGGCAATGCACGGCCACCTCATGATCCTTCTACACCGTCAAATGGCTCTAACATGCCACCGAATATAAAAGTGCGGTCTAAATGGATAACATCGTGTTTCCACACCTTCCGTTTGCACTCACAGGTCTAGAAAATGAGCCCTTTGGGGCGCATATTTATAACAAATACAAATTGCAGGCAGAGGACCACCAACGTTTGCACCTGTGTACTGTAATGCCCAATGCATGCAATTTCCAACATTTTCAAGGTGGCAATCAAAGCTAAAGGGTGCAACAAGGCAGAATAGCCTTTACTCTTCAGTTCGTTGCCTCTTTTTGCAAAAATTAAACGCTCCCTGCAAATTACGCTCCTGCAGGTGGAATATACTCGTGGGTTCCAATGGAATCCGCAGGCTCATTGGTAGGTGCTAACATCTCATATAGGTGTAAAATAAAGTGCTCATACCAGTGGGGTTAATTCATCAAAATGCATAGGGTAGCAGAAGTGCCATTGTGCAGCCTTCAACCCTGCCTCCCATGACATCACACATGAACTTTGACCCAGTCAACCTTGCAGGAAGATATGTCACATGAACTTTGACACCCCCAGTATCAGTATGCATAGTAATACAAATGTAATATAAGCTGATTCATGTCTAACTGCCATACACATATTAAATTGGGTGCTGCCATAAATTAGGCAAGAAACCATGATATGTCAGAAATGCACCAGGAACAGCAATCATAGCTCAGGAGGTACTGTGAGAAACCAAAGAGTCTCTCACTTACAGATCCCGGGATCTCTCAGGTGGCCAGGGCACGGCGATCGCCTTTGGATCCAGACCCTGGGTGTGGACCAGTGTGGGAGGATCACCTAGGGGGTGGGGGATCTTCGAGAGGTTGGAGAGATGAGAAGTGGTATCCCCCCTTTTTAGTGCCCATACCCCATTCTATTTTATAGGATTCTCCAATGTCCCAACCCCCCCCTTTCTACACAAACACTGGGCAGAGGAAGGGGGCAACTGAGAGTAAAGAGACTAACACTTACATATCTCAATTGACATGTCCCCTTAATCAGGTTAGGCAAAGTCAGGAAGGGAACCCCTGTAGGTGCTGTGATTACGAGGTCCGAGACCAGCTGAGGGAGATCTACGATGAATTAGGTACTTTTTGTTTGAAACGTCTGAGCCGGACTGAGGGAGACCTATGTGAACTATTGATACTTTGAGAGGTCTTACCCAGAGAGAGAGCTACCTGAACTTTTGGAAAGCTGAAATAAGTGACTTTAACGTGGAAGGCCAAGCGGGCCTCGATCCACATTTTGAACTGCCTTTTTTTTAAGAACCTGAGCCAGAGTGAGTCATCCGGTTTACGGGGGCTGCCTTAATCCGTGCTGTCCAACGTAGGGAGGAGAGCTGACTCAGCCACCTTGATTCATTATGTTATAACACTGACTTTCCTTTGCATACACATTCCCCTTTATGCATGTTTTGTATAAGAGATAGGGCAGGCAGATGGTTTTGTTAGTATAGTCCATTTTGTTTTGACATAGACTGACTAGGACTGTATTTTCTTTTATTATTTGATGGTAAAGACTACTCCCATCATAGCTATAGGGCAACTTAGGCGTTTTTCCAAAGCCCAAAAATCTAATAAAGGTTTTGAAACTTGTAAATCTTGTGTCAGTGTCACACTTGTGATACCATGCCTCCCTTATATATGGTGTCAAAGGTGGGATACGACTCAATTGAGACAAATTGGGGGACACTAAACTTTGATAATCTTAGCCACATAGCCTCAGACCCCTCTGTCGCCACAAAATAATCCATAGGCTTTGATATATGTAGCAGCAGAGAGGCCGCCATCCCTCTCTGGAAAAGAGGGATGATTTCCATTGACTTAGTTCTAATACCCCCCTGCGGGTTGCTACTGTCCCCAAAGTCTGGCCTAGACTGGAAATTTGATCTGGATGTCCTGGCAGGCGTTATAGAATAGATCCAGACTTTCAGGGAGACATAAAAGTTATTTTACACAACCATGGCGAGACCCACTTGAAATAAGTCTTGGGGACAAAATTGGGCAGGGAATTCTTGTTAAAGCTCTATTTCCCTGTTAAGAGGAAAAAACTGAACCCGAGGAAACCGAGAGAGGTAACTTAGGCTTTGGTGAGGCCAATGAGATACATACCACTGGAGCAAAAGGGGAAGATGAACCTACCATCCTCCCTGACCTAGCTTTCGCCTAGCGAAATGAACCAGTACTCACAGAAGCTTTCTTGCAAGTGAGTCCTGAGGGAGAAGGACAAGAAAAGGGGAGTCCCTTTTTTGTTCCTGAAGCAGGGATTACTATATAGAAGGGAAAACTCCAGGGAAGGCCTAAGTAAAACTCAATTAGTAATACCCAATACCCATCATAGGATCGTGCTAGAGATTGCACACTCTCACTTGACAGCGGGACACTTGGGACAATCTAAAACACAAGCTCACATCAGTAGGAAATTCTATTGGCTGGGTATCCATGCTGACAGTGAACTTCATTCAGTCATGTGAGATATGCCAAAACACCAGCTGACATTTTCCCTTACCTTCCCCTCCAAACCCACTACCAATAATAGAAGTTATTTTCTCTAGAAACGGAATGAATATTATTGGACTGTTTGAAACCTCTACATTGGGCAATGATTACGCTACCTGGTACCAGAAGCCTTCCCCATGCGGAACAACAAAACTCAGCACATTTTAAAAAACCTGCTACCATTCTTTTCTAGGGTTGATTTCCCCAAGGAAATTCCAACAGATCAGCGATCCAATTTCATGAGGAAACTCATGTGGCAAGTTAAGGAATTACTACACATTAGCACATTAAGAACCTCAGTTTACCACCCCCAAATGGACGGTTGGTGGAGAGATTTAATGAGACCCTCAAAATGATTCTGAGAAAGTTAGTAGAGGAGGATGGGAAGGACTGAGATCATATGATCCCGTAGGCCCTGTTTGCAGTGAGAAAGACCCCTCAGGCATCCACCGGATTCTGCCCTTTTGAGTTACTCTATGGTATAGAACCAAGAGATGTCTTAGACATGCTCAGTGAGATCTCGGAAGAAAGAGAAGAGGCACCAATACCCCTCTCACAGGCAGCTACCTGATTCCGAGAGCATACGAAACTTGTCCAAAGTCTAGTCCACACTCATATGGAGAAAGCTCAAGCCCAACAAAACGTACCTATGACAAGAAGACAAATCTAAGGTCATTTTCAGTATGTCAGAAAGTGTTAGTCCTTTTACCTACCTTTGAAAATAAACTTGTTTAAAGTGGCGCAGGCCTTATGAGGCACTAGAGCAAACAAGAACCTGTACCTATAAAATAGCCCAACCAGATATATGGCAAAAGACCAACCTCTGCCACGTAAATCTCCTGAAAGAGTGGAAAGAAAATCCTTCTCCTACTACCTCCACTATATTATCCTGTCTGGTACCCGAGAAGATTGACAATTTACAATTTATTCCCCAAGAACTACCTAAGGATAAGCAAAGGGATTTGAACAACCTTATTACTGCATACCCTGATGTATTTTGTGAGAAACCATGGAGAGTACATGATACTTACCACTATATCAGAACTCAAAGAGGAAAGTGGTCCATTTGAAGCCATACAAACTCCCAGAAACACGAAAGCAGGTAGTGATTGACAAGGTTAGAAAAATGTTAAAGGAAAATATAATTGAGCAATCCTCAAGCCCATGGTCCTCCCTTATTGTGTTGGTGACTAAACCGATCACTCTTGGAGGATTTTCACATACGTTAGGCAAGTCAACATCATCCCCGCCTTCTGTGGGATGTTTGAACCCACTCATCCAAGCCCTACAACATTGCTGGCAGCAGAAACATCATAATGGCCGCCGGAAAGCATGCTGCTCGCCAGAGATCATCCAAAAAATGCGCAGTAAAAATCTGAAAAATAGGCTGCCACCGACTTTTGCCATGTCAGTGAACACAGGAGATCACTGCCTAGAACCACCATTGGGATACCCACACAGTAGCCTGAAACCACCTGGAAATAGCAATACTAATTGCCAAAAGCAACCCAGAGCTGTTTGGGAATGCATTTTCTTGATCGTTAAAATTGCTAAAATCATGGCTCACAAAACCACCAAAACGATACAACTTCTTGTTGGGTGTTCTACATTACTCTACTGCAAGAATCCACATCAATACAATATCATCAAGAATCATATGCTATCAAAGTAAAATCCCCTTTTAAAGATAGACAGATGTCAAAAATGGGTGCAATACCGGTGAATGCCACTGACCGGCGCTGGTGATCTAAATTCTGACAGGAGACCTGTATTTCAGAAGCTAAACAGTAACCTGAGTTAGCTGAGACTTCAAAAGGCTTGCCTTTCTATGAGAACTCTTCACACCTAGTCTTCTCAGCAACAAGGCAGGAAATCGCATGGCCCTGTTAATCAGATGGAGAGTGGCACCCTGGTATGCTAGCAGGAAAACAAGACAATGGGGGCTTTGGGATGAATAGAATACGCTGATTTGAGGTGTGACCACAACAACTGCTCTAGGAGAAATAAGACATGTGACCTCTGAGTCAAGCCAAGTTTCTAGGGGTGGGGACAAACCAATGGGTGTACTGAAGTGAAGGCAAATATATGTTTTATAAGAATACTGATAACTAATTGTAACCAGCTGATAGAAATGTACAATTTTGAGATTCTTAAAATGACACCTTCACTCACAATTCACAACTAAGCTGGACGCCGTGGGATGCTCTAAGACCAAACCCTGGATTTATAAAATATTGTAGACACTGTGTTTATACTAGAAAAATGCAAACATACAGTAATATGCACAGAGAGGGTGTGTACCTCTGTGTAAGGTTTGGTGCGAAACCCACGAAAATCGCTAATAAGTTGTCATTTCTGAACCCAAGCTCTTAGAAAGAGCAGGGTTGAACAGAGACCCGTCTTAATTAATTTGTGATGTGTACATGTAATTTCAACAACTTGTGTACCTGGGAAGCATGTTTGGTTATGAAAAATTGTTTTCCAAACTCTAGAACTAAACTCTAGAACCTTGGAGAAAAGAGGCCTAATACACAAGCTGAATCCTTTTCAGAGGCCCCAGAATCCAGCAACCTAACCAAACTATTCAACAGCCTTGCCGTGCCGTTCGCTTCTGGCCCAGAACCCCGTGCCAGAACCGAAATCCAGAGAGAGCAGTGCTGTATCCAGACCGACCAGACCGCTGTGCGGTGCCGATAGCAGACCAGAGAGCACGCTGTGAGCAGAAACAGTGCCTGACCCTTTCCTGTGGCAAGAGTGCAGTCCCAAGCCCATTCCAGTCCAAAACTAGGAGTGAGTGTCCAGTCTAAGAATTGTACAGAACCAATCTCTTAGTGTAAAATAATCTTATTTAAACCATTTCAACCTGACCAGACTTACATCGGAATTGTGTGTCCATTCTGTGATTTCAAATCAGTAAAAGAGTCATCTGTCATTCTGAAAGATTTACTTTATTTTTGAAAATCTACCTCCACAAAAGCGTCTGTATCTTTTGAACCGCACAAGATTCAACTGTCAATTTAAAGCTAAGATCCTAAGCTTTCCAACACACCCAAAACGACATTCCAACTCCTTATAGTTTTTCCGTAATCGCGCTTTACGCACTTGGAAAAAGTGCAGCGAATTGAAAAATTAGCTCCTGTTAAAATTGCTGTCTTTTGCTTGCAACTGCTGAATTTCGTTTTCAACCTGATAATCACTCACGAATCATTGCTAGTGTTGACCTGTCCCCATTCAAAGTCACTATCACCTACCCTGAATCTCCTTTAGTGAATTAAAATTATTTTTAGCATAATTTTCACTTCATTGCAATCACATTTAAAAGTATTCTTGCCTTTTTAAAGCATACCAGTTTTCTCTAAGCTTTCTGGGGGGAACTGGAATTTGAACTGCATTTTATTGTATTCCTGAAAACTGTGTGCTCTTCTTTCCATCTCTTTATATTGCCTAAGGGGGGGAGTGAGTTGTCACAAGGGAAAACGTGATCATATTATCTCTTGTTGAAACCATATCAAGTTTATTTCTGTGCTGCATTCTTTCCCATCTTGCATTTCCTTGAAACCATACACGTAGTCTCTGCTACCTTATTCTTTCTATACCAACTTCTCATTGATTAAAGAGAGTGTGCTCTTGTAATATTACCCATTGTTGATCACTATTATATTCATAAGTTATCAAATATTAATGTATTCATAAAAGTGTGATATATATATATTGTTGAATTTTTCAAATAAACCATTTAATTTACAAAACAACCCTACTTCTTGGCTCAGTGAAGTCAGGGGGATTCAAAGAGAGGGGCGTTATATAAGGGTTCATCATCCAGATTTAAGAACTTGACATCAAAATATATAAATAAGGGCTTCCATTGGGCATCCCAGACTAGGCATTGGCTTAGTTGGATTGCTGGATTGAAGTCATTTACAAAGTGGGGGCTCGTAACGGGACATCTGGATTAGGTCTACCACTTGTGCAGCTTAATACAGTGTGCTAACTGATAGGATACATAAATCCTGTTGGGCTACTACGCTGTGTCACGCTGTGAAAGCACCCCTCAAAAAGGAACACTCTAAGGAAACGGTGTGTTTTGCAAAATAAAATACAAACTTCTGTAAGTCAGGAAGGAAATCAATTTCCAGAATGACGACATTGGTAGATATCAAAATAGCCAGAGAGCACCTTTTACATAAGCTATTTGTGAGAGGCGAATGGACGGAACAGGATCAGAAGGTGTGGGTGCAGGCAATCACACAACAGGTCACTGCAACTGAGTTAGATATCTGGAGAGACCAGGGCCCCTTACACATGGCCCTGAGTGAACTATACATGGACCCTAAAGCCAAGGATGAGCACAAGATTTTCAGGATAGCAGCATATTTATATTTATATATGGGAGCCATACAGGACAAATGTGCTGAAGGCCAAGATCTGGCAAATAGGCAACTGATGGCATTAGAGAAGGCCCAATCTGACCTGGACTCTTATGAGCAGAGGCTGCACAGGAGCCAGTAGTCAGAAAATGATAGCAGACAGTATATCATTAAAATAAAGGAGGATATGGATATCCTGCAACAGGAAAAGGCAGACCAGGATACGAGATTTTTGGCCTTGCAGAAGGAGTACCAAGAAGGTTTGGACTCCCTACTACAGAGCCAGAAAAAGCTGGAGCAATAACTGGACTTCAACAGGGCATGCGCAGAGCAGGTAGTCACCCTGCAAAGTCACCTAGATAGGGAGAAGGCAGAGAGCAATACATTGATTTTGAAAGATCTGGATACCCTGGCAGAGTTTGATGAAGAGCGCCAGAAAGCTGGTGCCCTTCAAAGGCAGAGGGATGACCTGGCGGCACAGATGCAGGCTCTTACTCAGGAAAGGGATACCTTAGGCCAGGAAGTCTGCCACTTAAAAAAGAAAATGGAAGAAAATCACCTGGCCCTCCAGGGACTGGGTGACCTCCAAAAAGAGCACCAGAACTTGTTAGAGCACACCAGGAGGGTGGAGGATGCTCTGGATAGAAAGGAGCAGGCCAGTAGGGACGGTACCCAGGAGGTAACCCTCCTGCAGCAAAGACTGGCCCAGTACTCCAGGACAAACCAGGAAGCACAGAGAGAGAGTGAGGCTCTCTGTCAGCACAATGATAGGCTCCAGCAACAGGTAGCCATGCAGGAGAGACTGATAAAGTCTAGTAAGGCCTTGATTGAGGAACTGAAAGCACAGGCTCTGGCAGGGCAACATGGAGCAGGGGCTGATAGAGATGAGGTTCGCTGGGAAAGGGAAACACCTGAGCATAACCTCCCATGGCGCACATGAGCCCAGGGCCACGGGGATGGCAGATTACTATCCAGTCAGAAGTATGGGGCTCATAGGCCAGTACCTCCCAAGAATGGATGGGCGGGCATCCGGGTATGGGCACCCAAGTACAGTGCAATTTAATGGGGAACCCCTAGAGAGTAGGCCCTCTAAGGGCATTCTGAAAACCTCCGCCCAGTTAGGTCGGTGGGGGGGGGCGGTACCCATTTAATCCAGGCAGCAAGGAGGAATCTGAAGACTCCTCTGCGCGTCCCAGGACACAAGAGACTAGGTCCCCACATTCTGCCAGCCATTCCCAGGCTCGCAGAATCCAGGAAAACCTGGAAGATCAGACGGGCACCTCTGGGAGCAGTGCTTCTGAGTCAGGGGATGAATGGACCAGGGTTACCCGAACCAAGAAGGCCAATAAGGCAAAAAGTGTCTTGCTTAAGGACCCATTAAAACAGATCAAAGCAATAAGGAGCATCATCACTCCTTACCATAAGAACTCCAAGTATTCTGTTTGGGAACACTTGGAGCTCTTTGAGCAAATGATGGAGACTTTCCATTTGAAAGACAGCAGTAGCTGCATTCAGTGCATAAAATGGACATTCTCCCCAGAATAGTCCAGTTTCTTTGCGGGGCTGGAGGACCAGAATCATTCAAGATGGTGCACATATAGGGCGGCCATCTTGAAACACTTTTCTGTTCACCGAAATCCCCAAGAGGCTCGCAAGGCAGCCTTCAATTTGCAATGTGGGGAGGATCAGGCCCCACAAGAATTTGTGCAGGAGTTGAAGCGTGCTTTTGCGCAGACTACCAAAAGGGTGCGCACGGAGAGTAAAGAGTTTATAAATACGTTTTTCCATGCCTTGCCCAAATACATCATGACCCAGCTAGTGAGAGATTTTCATGAGAAAAGGTCACTAGACTGGGTCATTGAACAGGCCACCCGAATCTATGAGGTGCAGAAGCCCATAGAAAATAAAAGTAATGCTCAGAAAAACCCCAAACCGACCAGCACCCCTGCTGCTGCTAAGGTGGCAGAGATAAAGGTTGCCCCAATTTTGGATTTGGAGATGGGGGGGCCTAAAAACGTGCCTGCAGAGAATAATTCCAAGCCCAGAGGCCCTCGGACCAGTCACAGACAGGGAGTCAAGGAGGTAGTCCCACAAACGGGGTCCCTCACTCCCCTGACTATGTAAGTCCCTGCTACAAGGGAAACCGACCCATCCTGGGTTATGTGTGGACTCCTCCAGCCCAAGGGGCGGGATCCGGCCAAGCACCTAACCCAGGGAACTTCCCTCCTAACGTCCCACAGGAGGGCAGAAATTCACCAAATCCTGGGCAGAACATTTTTCCCAGGTATCCACCCAATTTCCAACCCCAAAATCATCCATCCTTCTTTCCCCACTTCCCTGAGCCCAGACCACCTAATCCGGGAGAGGGGAGGCCAAGGGTGGAGGGGTACCCAAATCTTCCCAACCCGGGGTACTACCAGAGAAGGGATAGCTAGCCTTCCCGGGATCAGCCCAGGGGAGAAAACAGAACACCGTATCAGCCTGAGCGGGTTTCACAGTTAGAGCGCCAGGTCCAAAATATGGCACAGGATCTGGGTTGCATGCTGAGTGCTCAACAGAACCCCCAGATGAGCATGCCGGTGCAGAATGCCCCAAACTCTGGGCCTGGTGCTCCAGAACAATGACGGGGGCAGCACCCCGATAACCCACTTGTTCCCAGGGAGGAGGCACATGGGGAAGGGGGGTGTAAAGCCTTGGAGGAAGCTTCCTTCCCCACTTGTGAACAGACTCTGGAAACCCAGGAACAGGAAACAAAATCTCCTACCCATGAAAAACTCACTTTGATGAGGAGGTACAGATCTTCCAATATGAGGGAGAGGGATCCTCAGAGGATCCTGGGAAAAGGATCTTCTCCTTCAGAGATGGGGGAACTCCTCCCAAAGAAAAATGGGTACCAAGGGATTCACAGACAGACTGGTTAGATGTGGGGACTGAGCTAGCGCTGCCCATCATCTCATCCCAGAACCAACAGCATCCCCTGGTTCAAACCCATTCTGGTGACTGCCTCCAAAAGGGGGGGGGCGGCCCAGAACCGGAACCAGGGGAACCCAAAACTTCTCCCATTTCTAGTTGACAACTTTTTCTTTCAGTTTCCCAAAACTCTCCACAGAATTCTGCCCAAATCTCTTCTCTTTGTATGTCCAAAACCAGAAAATTGGCCCACCAGTTGTCCAGAAATGTGCATTATCTGTGCCCCCTTGAGGAGAAGGAGGGAAGATACTATGCCCCGGTACAAGTACAGGGGGAGGGTACAATTTTGGCACTGGTGGACACTGGATCCCAAGCTACCCTTCTGTCCAGAAAGGCCTTTGATGAACTGAATAAAGGGAGGGGGAGAATTACCAAATTCCTCTCACCTCTCTTCCTGGACAACTTCAGAACTTTGACGGGAAGGAAATTCCCGTCAAGGGGACTGCGGACTTGGACATTAAAATTGGGCGACACAAGGTGAAACACCCGGTCATAGTAGTGACTCCAGAGGGCACCCCTTGTTTACTAAGGAATGACCTCCTGAGAAGGTTGTCACCCCTAATAGATTGCGTAAACAAGTTACTCTGGACCCAGACTAGTCGACCAATAAAATTAAAACAGAGTGTCAACCATGTTAGTTTAAACGGCACATGCCACATGGCTGAACAAAAATCTGACCAAGTAGAATTTCACTTCCAGAACAACCACATTCCAGATGTGACAGTAATAGCAGTAGGACAACAGACTGGTGATGGGGGTCCTCTCTATTTCTGAAAATCAACCTTCCTTCCAGTTTAAGGTGGTATTCCACACTGGAAGTAAACACTCTGAAATTCTTTACCAATCCACAATCAGACGTTCCCACTCCAATAGTCCAGAAAGATGTGAAATCAGCTCAGAGTCTGGCTGATATTCAGCAAATTGGAGATCAGTTGTTCATCCCAGTTCAGTTACATGATGGGAAGGACTCTGTTCTCGCCCGAGTGTGTGTGAACAACGGTAAGAGCTTCATCAGCGAAGCCATGTTCCACCAACTCCCAAAAGATCCAGCCATTCCCACATTCAAACTGATAGACAAATGGGAAATGGATCTGGAAACACCCAATTCCAAACATCTCCTGCCAAGCAGGTGTATGCTCAAAATCTCCATTGGCAACAAGAGCATAGTCCATAATTGTTGGGTCGTGCGAGACGTCACTGCCGCCTTTTACTTAGGCAGTGACATTCTCAATCGCTTTGCCATTACTTTGGACCTAATAAACTTCAAAGCTTGGTCCCGATTAGCGGATAATCCCATGGTCTTTGATGATCCAGAGAAAGCATTTAGGTCAGCTCAATTGCTACCTTATGCTGTTGAAATTCAGATTAAAGAGGAAGTCCCCATCCCCGAAAGGACCCGACAATTCTCCCTGGAAGTGAAAGTTAAAAAAGGACATACATTGAAAAACCCTGATGCTTATATTCATCTAAATGCTTCTCTCCAACAGCGAGGGTTGGGGGTAATCCCAACACCATTAGTCAATATAGAACATGACACCATTCCAATAGAGGTGGATAACAGCGATTTACAGAGTATTACTCTAGCCACAGGCACCATCATTGGAATGGCGGTTGATGACCGACATTCTTCCATTGATTTAGGAAATGAACTGTTAGGACCAATCCCCAAGGACTGTTTTGACAGTGACAGTGATGACCATACAACACCAGACAGGATCTTTACCCGGCATGGGCGGAACTTCCTGGTGTACACTTCCTGCCCTTATGGTAAGGAAGATGTGACTTGTGACTTCTGAGGGGAAGAGGTGATTTTCCAGGTCCATGAGGGCTGCCTTTCCCACCTGAAGCCACCAGTCCAAATCAGCACTCTCACCAGGGACTTCTCCACCCAGCTGGAGGAGGCCACTGAGATAGCAAAACCAGAAGTCTTTCCAGGCTTTAGGCAGATGGTTGAAGAGAGAGTCAACCTAGCTGATGCCTGTGTGACTCTGGAGCAGAAGCAAAAGTTGAAACAAGTTTTCTTGGATTTTCAAGATCTCTTTGCGGTGGACTCATATGACTGTGGTCGCACCGACAAACACACAACAACAATTCCCACGGACCCTGGCATGACTCCAGTGTTTGTGAAGCAATATCGCTTGCCTCTCGCATCCATGGAGTCCCTTACTGAGATAATTAAGAACCTTGAGTCCCGGGGGATAATCCGTCCAGTACACAGCACCTTCAATAATCCGGTGCTGGGAATATTGAAGCCAAACGGCCAGTGGAGACTCTGCGCTGACCTTAGGAAGCTCAAAAAACGGGTCCATACTTCTCGATGGCCTCTTCCCTACATTGACGAAGGGCTGGCCCAGATCCAGGGGTCACAGGTATTCACTGCAATAGACCTGACCAATGGATACTGGACTATGCCTGTCAGTAGGGAGGACCAATACAAGCTGGCTTTTACCTTTGGGGGCCAGCAGTACACATGGACCCGGACTCCCTTCGGATATCTCAACTCCGGCAATGAATTCAACATTTTCCTACACAAGGCCATGCCCGACCTGGGTGCGAGGGGTAACCTGGCTTATGTAGATGATGTCCTCATCAAAAGCTCAACTGTGGAGGAACACATAGCGGAGATCCGTTATGTTCTGACACAGTTGAGGGCCGCCGGAGCAAAACTTTCCTTTCAGAAAGCACAGTGGTGTAGAACCCCTGTCAATTTCTTGGGGCATGAGATTACTCCTCAGGGTCTCTGTCCCCAGGAAAAGAAAGTGGAAGCACTTCAGAAATTGAAGGACCCCACAACTCTGCGGGAACTAAAGAGCCTCCTTGGACTGACTAATTACAGTAGAAAGTTCATTGAGGGCTACGCAGAGATCACTAGACCCCTGATTCATCTCTTGAAGGGGGGGGATCAAGTGGGAATGGGGTCCAGAACAATCCGAGGCAGTAAGACAGCTCAAAAGAAGCCTCTCACAAGCGCCATGCCTAGCTTACCCTGTCAGAAACAAGGAGTTTTTCTTGGAGACAGGGTTCTCTAATACATGCTTGACTGCAGTATTATATCAAAAGCATGACAAGGTCAATAAAGTAATCTCCTATGCGAGTAAAACTTTATCCTCTGTGGAGGAGAAATTCAACGATTGTGAGAAGGCACTCCTGGCAATGGTGTGGGCATTGAAGAATTACCGCCCGTTTATCCAGGGGGAACACATCATAGTGGAGACTCCACACCAGCCTCTGCAATTTCCGGGCCGGAAATGTGAGTAATTCCCGGATTACTTCCTGGATTTTGTCAATGCAAGGCTTTCCTGTGGAGGTCAGATATGGCCAAAACAAGAAGAGTCCCCTCGCGCAAGGTCTGGCTGACTTGCATGATTGTGCCAGAGAAAACTGTCTCGAGGACGAAAGTCTAAAAATCAAGGACAACATGGAGGCATATCTTAATTCCCCACACAAAGTCTTTGAAGAAGACAAGTGTGAGGGAATGCATACTGTCTATGTGGATGGATGTTCTTACCATGTTGACAACAACGAGGAGAAAGAACTTGTGGCCTGCGTAGGGAATGCATGGGAGAATGGGTCCCCAGAACCCTCTGCTGGGTACAAGATTGGTCCCCGAAGTAGTCAGGTGGCAGAGTTGATGGCTGTGCATCAAGCCATCCTCACTGCTGTCCAACATCAACTCCACGAACTGGTCATAATCACAGATTTGGATTATGTACGGAACAGGTTTGTGGAGCACCTGGTTAATTGGAAAACCAGAGGCATGTTATGTGCTAATAACAAACCCTTGAAGCATGGGAAGTTAATCCAAAATATTGATGATCTGGTCACCTCGAATGGGATGACCATCTACTGGAAAAAGATCAAGGGTCATTCCAAAGTAGAGGGACCAGACAAAACTAGAAATGACTTAGCTGATCAGCTGGCCAAAACCGGGGCCATCCAAGGGGATATAATAGAAATGGAGTCCCTGTTGGGGGAAATCCAGGTCACCGCTATCACTAGGTCCCAGACAAATGCTCACAATGATCTTTCAACTGCACAATGGAGTAAGGGGACCCCAGATGATGATCTGATTATGACTCAGAAAGGGGATCCAATAATTGGTAAGTTTTTACCAACACATCGAGGACCCTGAGAACTTTCCCCTGACGGATACCGATTACATTGGGAAAGAGGACCTTAAAGTGTTGATGAAATGTCCAAAAATGTTCAGAATCCAAGACGGTTTGTTGGTATGGAAATTCCAAGCTGGTCATGATCAGTGGGTGGTTCCTACCTCATTCCGAAGCCTGATGTTAAGTCGCCCATGATGCTTCCACAGCCGGTCATAGGGGGTTTCAGACAACACTCGAAATCTTAAGAGAGGTTGCATACTGGCCACACATGGGGCAGGACCGAGACCAATACTTGAAGGGGTGTCTTGTGTGTGCACAATTTCAGCCAACATCCCTCACACACCGTGCGCCTCTCCAAAAGAGGGGGATGACACTGCCATGGTCAGATTTGCAAGTCGACTTCATAGGGCGCGTGATTCGCTCCTCTAGGGAGAATAAGTACATGTTGACTGTGACATGCTTATTTACTAAATGGGTGAAATGTCTCCCGGCCCCAAACTGCAAGGCAGAAACAGCAGCTGCCCTGATGATCAACCACATCTTTTCGAGTTTTCGACTACCCCAAAGGATTGAGTCAGACAGAGGTAGCCATTTCACCAGCGAAGTAATGACGAAGATGTGGGAGATACTGGTGGTTAAAAGGATACTACACATTGATTACCGGCCAGTTTCTTTTGGGCGCAGTAGAATGTTACAACAAAACCATTGTGAGCATCTTAAAAAGTTTGTGGCAGATTCTGGGCCAAGTTGGGACATCCGATTACCTCTTGTCCTAATGGCCATCAGATCTACCCCTTCATCTGCAACTAAAATGTCACCATTTGAGTTAATGACTGGACGCAGGATGGTGCTTCCCCAGCATCTGTTATACAGAACCCAAAAGCAGACATTGATCAATGCCTCCACAACTCATGTGTATGTTGAGAATTTAAGGAAACACCTTCAACATGCTTTTGCCTACGCTCAGCGAAATCTAGAAAGATCAGCGGCTAGCATGAAGACCCACTATGACCTGAAGACCACCAGAAAGGAATACAATGTAGGAGACCGGGTTTATCTGTACAATTTCCAAAGGAACCAGACAAACAGCAGAAATGTCTGCCTACCTGGAAGGGACCTTTTGAAATTGTAGACAAGATCTCACCAGTCGCCTACAAGATCTGCATCCCCAAAGGCAGTTTGGCAGAGGGGGAAGATAAGTGGGTCCACATTAATCAGCTAAAGTGTTGTCATCCCAGGCACACTCTGCAGCAACTGGAGCAGTCCTCTCGAACCCCAGAGGGTCCGCTCCAGATTAATACATTTCCAACCCTAAAATATTCCACATATAGTGTATGAAATATCATAATAAGAATGCAAATGTTTCCTGATTAAAGTATGAAATACCATAATAAGAATGCAAATGTATCCTGTGTCATCCTAGGACTAGTACCACCCAATACTCCCATCAGGACCGGCGAGGAGAACCGATTGATCCACCCTGATGGAGGAAAAGATGCTGAACTTTGCCATCTGAGGAATCAGAAGAAGATGAGGACATCCCAGTCTTGCGAAGTTCCATCGATGAAAGTCCAGAACGGCCATCGCAAGAGGGGGGCTTGTGGGATGTTTGAACCCACTCATCCAAGCCCTACAACATCGCTGGCAGCAGAAACATCATAATGGCCGCCGGAAAGCATGCTGCTTGCCAGAGAACATCCAAAAATGTGCAGTAAAAATCTGAAAAATAGGCTGCCACCACTTTTGCCATGTCAGTGAACACAGGAAATCACTGTCTAGAACCACCATTGGGATACCCACACAGTAGCCTGAAACCACTTGGAAATAGCAATACTAATTGCCAAAAGCAACATAAAGCTGTTTGGGAATTCATTTTCTTGATCGTCAAAATTGCTAAAATCATGGCTCACAAAACCACCAAAAGGATACAACTTCTTGTTGGGTGTTCTACATTACTCTACTGCAAGAATCCACATCAATACAATATCAGCAAGAATCATATGCTATCAAAGTAAAATCCCCTTTTAAAGATAGACAGCTGTCAAAAATGGGTGTAATACCGGTGCTTGCCACTGACCGGCGCTGGTGATCTAAATTCTGACAGGCGACCTGTATTTCAGAAGCTAAACAGTAACCTGAGTTAGCTGAGACTTCAAAAGGATTGCATTTCTATGAGAACTCTTCACACCTAGTCTTCTCAGCAACAAGGCAGGAAATTGCATGGCCCTGTTAATCAGATGGAGAGTGGCACCCTGGTATGCTAGCAGGAACACAAGACAATGGGGGCTTTGGGATGAATAGAATATGCTGATTTAAGGTGTGACCACAACAACTGCTCTGGGAGAAATAATACATGTGACCTCTGAGTCAAGCCAAGTTTCTAGGGGCGGGGACAAACCAATGGGTGTACTGAAGTGAAGGCAAACATATGTTTTGTAAGAATACTGATAACTAATTGTAACCAGCTGATAGAAATGTAAAATTGTGAGATTCTTAAAATGACACCTTCACTCACAATTCAAGACTAAGTTGGATGCCGTGGGATGTTCTGAGACCAAACCCTGGATTTATTAATATTGTAGACACTGTATTTATACTAGAAAAATGCAAACTTACAGTGATATGCGCAGAGAGGGTGTATACCTCTGTGTAAAGTTTGGTGCAAAGCCAATATTGCGAAACCCACGAAAATCGCCAATAAGTTGTCATTTCGGAACCCAAGCTCTTAGAAAGAGCAGGGTTGAACAGAGACCTGTTTTAATTAATTTGCGATATGTACATGTAATTTCAACAACTTGTGTACATGGGAAGCATGTTTGGTTTTGAAAAATTGTTTTCTAAGTAAATGCAAGGGGGAGTGTTCTTTCCTTCAGCCATAAAGATGATACCTGATGACTCATTCTGACTCACTACTCCTTCTGCGGACAGAGGACAGTAAATCCTTTAACCTATCAGGATCCTCAGAGGGTTGGGCCTAGAAAGTCAGCCTCCACACCCCCTTTGAGAACACATAAAAAGAACCACTGAGACCCAGATAGGCACACTCATTTTTCCACTACTCATCGATTCCTGCGCAGCACACTGCCCGACCATATCCAGACAAAAACTCCAGACTCCTGAGGCTCCAGGCTCCAGACCTTAGACTCCAGATAGACTCCAGAACCAAACTCTAGAACTAAACTCTAGAACCTTGGAGAAAAGAGGCCTAATCCAGAAGCTGAATCCTTTTCAGAGGCCCCAGAATCCAGCAACCTAACCAAACTATTCAACAGCCTTGCCATGCTGTTTGCTTCTGTCCCAGAACCCCATACCAGAACCGAAATCCAGAGAGAGCAGTGCTGTATCCAGACCGACCAGACCAGACCGCTGTGCAGTGCCAATAGCAGACCAGACAGCACGCTGTGAGCAGAACCAGTGCCTGACTGTCCGGTGGTGAGAGTGCAGTCCCAGGCCCATTCCAGTCCAAAACTAGGAGTGAGTATCCAGTCTAAGAATTGTACAGAACCAATCTCTTAGTCTAAAATAATCTTATTTAAACCATTTCAACCTGACCAGACTTGCATAGGAATCGTGTGTCCATTCTGTGATTTCAAATCTGTAAAAGCGTCATCTGTCATTCTGAAAGATTAACTTTATTTTTGACAATCTACCTCCACAAAAACGTCCGTATCTTTTGAACCACACGTCCTAGAAGCGAGATTTAACTGTCAATTTAAAGCTTGTTTTTCTGTTATCGGGCTTTACGCACTCGGAAAAAGTGCCGCGAATTGAAAAATTAGCTCCTGTCAAAATTGCTGTCTTTTGCTTGCAACTGCTGAATTTCGTTTTCAACTTGATAATCACTCATGAATCATTGCTATTGTTGACCTGTCCCAATTCAAAGTCACTATCACCTACCCTGAATCTCCTTTAGTGAATTAAAATTATTTTTAGCATAATTTTCACTTCATTGCAATCACATTTAAAAGTATTCTTGCCTTTTTAAAGCATACCAGTTGTCTCTAAGCTTGCTGGGGGGAACTGGAATTTGAACTGCATTTGATGGTATTCCTGAAAACTGTGTGCTCTCCTTTGAATCTCTTTATATTGCCTAAGGGGGGAGTGAGTTGTCACAAGGGAAAAAGTGATCGTATTATCTCTTGTTGAAACCATATCAAGTTTATTTCTGTGCTGCATTGTTTCCCATCTTGCATTTCCTTGAAACCATACAAGTAGTCTCTGCTCCCGTATTCTTTCTATACCAACTCCTCATTGATTAAAGAGAGTGTGCTCTTGTAATATTACCCATTGTTGATCACTATTATATTCATAAGTGTGTTATCAAATATTAATGTATTAATAAAAGTGTGATATATATATATTGTTTAATTTTTCCAATTAAACCTTTAATTTGCAAAACAACACTACTTCTTGGCTCAGCGAGGTCAGGGCCATTCAAAGAGAGGGGCATTATATAAAGGTTCATCATCCAGATTTAAGAACTTGACATCAAAATATCTAAATAAGGGCTTCCATTGGGCATCCCAGACTAGGCATTGACTTAGTTGGATTGCTGGATTGAAGTCACTTACACTTCGATGCCTATCCTATGCCGCACATCAATGATTAGATAGATAAACTGGGAAATCCCACATTCTTGTCAATCCTAGATTTAACCAAAGGATATTGGCAGGTCCCTGTGCATGGACCTAATAAGGAGAAAACAGATTTCTCAACACCAATAGGGCTATTCCAATTCAAAGTCCTTCCTTTTGGATTGCATGATGCCCTAGCAACTTTCCAACGACTAATGGACAGGATATTACAGCCTTATTACGATTTCTGTGGGGCCTATATTGGCGACATAGGGCCTCATTACGACCCAGGCGGAATGGGTTTAACGGCGCCGGTAAAGGTGCCAGTGCCGTTAAACCCATTCTGCCCTATTACGAGGTTCCCTTGCGGGACCCCCCTGGACGTCTGGTCAGACCAGACGTCCTTTACAGGTCCTGCGAAGGGACCAGGGAGATAACAACGGGCCTGTTGTTAGCTCCGTCCACATTCCCATTGAGCCCTATGGAGGCTCCAATGGGAATGGGGATGTGTTCCCTGAATGGGGAAATACCGGGTCCTCCAAGGTTGGAATGGCCCGTTATTTCCCCATTCAGGGACCACGGACCCGGACCCGAGTTTCGAGGCAGCCATGCTGCCTCCAAACTTGTAATGAGGCACATAGTATTTTATAGTAAAACTTGGGAAGACCATCTTTTCCATATTTCTACTATTATGAGAACCCTCTGAGAAGCCGGCCTAACTGCCAACCCCACAAAATATAAGCTGGCTCAGTCTGCAGTGAAATACCTAGGCTTCTTTGTGGGGAATGGCAGTATGCAGTCCCATCAAGAAAAGGTGAAACCTGTCCTAGATGCTCCCACACCCAATACCAAGAGAGATCTTATGGCATTCCTAGTTTGAATAGATATTATCGTCGGTTTATCCCACATTTTTCAGACAGAACATCCAGGCTGACAGATAAATTAAGAAAAGCGGAACCCCAGAAAATGTGTTGGACTGATGAGGACAGTGCTTGTTACAATAACCTGAAACAAACCTTATGCCAGAATCCCATATTAAAAGTTGTAGACTTCTCAAAGGAATTCGTATTGGAGACCGATGCCTCCCTCACAGGGTCAGGAGCAGTATTACACCCGACCCTATTCACTAGTTGTAAACTCTTCCCCGAGAGAAGAATTAGTCTGTGTTGGAACTGGAAGCCCTTGCCATCAAATGGGCAATTCTCCATCGTAGATGCTAGTGACAAAATTCACACTCATCAGTGACCACTCACCTTTGGTATGGATAAGTCAACGAAAGGACTCTAACCCTTGAGTCATGCAATGGTTCTTAGACTTGCAACCCTACTATTTTGCTGTGGAACACCGAAAAGGTAAAGAGCAGGGGAACGTTGATTTCCTTTCTCAGTTTCCGTGTGAAACAGATGTGGCTACATAGCATAGGGGAAGGGTATGTGAGAAACTGAAGGGCGTCTCACTTGCTAGTCCCCGGGGATCTCCCTCTCAGGTGGCCAGGGCACAGCCACCACCTTTAGATCCAGAACCTGGGGTGGGCCAGTGCGAGAAGATCACCTGGGTGATAGTGAGATGCGGTATCCCCCCTTTCCTGTGTCCATACCTCATCCTATTTTATAGGATTCTCCAATGTCCAAACACCCCCACCCCCTTTTCTACACAATCACTGGGCTGAGGAAGAGGGCAACTGACAGTAAAGAGGCTAACACTTACATATCTCATTGGACATGTCTCGTTAATCAGGTTAGGCAAAGTCAGGCACTTGACACATCTGATACACATTAGCTCCCCCCACATGGATAAAAGGCAGAACATACAGACACACTCTGAGCAAGGTGAGACATGAGATGGAACAGATCTTACAGTGCGAAGACGAACTCACTGAAGCAGGACAACCGAGGGACCAGAGCAAAGGGTAGGGCAACCCTGAAGATCCCTGCAAGAGGTTGTTGCCTCTGGGAAACCGTGAAGGATACGCAGAGAAAGCCAAATTTCAGTCAAGAAGAAACCTGCATTGTGTTTCAAGGACACCAGCGACCCTCCCGGGTGAACGATAGAGTTGGGGAGACAAAGCCAATACTGTGGTATCAACCTTGACTTGTGAATCAAAGCTGCAGAGACAAGAAAGGAATGCACACAACCAGTGAGTTAGCGAAAGACATGAAAGGTTGGTTTGTGTCAAGGAAAGATTGAAGCCCAACATTGTATCTTGAAGTTTGTGCGCATGATGATGAGATGCGAAAGAAAGCAAACCAGTAATTAACTTTTAAGTTACCGAAAACTGCGAAGCTAGTAATACAGAGTAGCAAAATGGTACAGTGAAAGGAAATAGCCCACTTGAAAGTCTCTGCGAAATGTTTGATGTCTTGTTAGCGGCAAAGTGAACAAACTTTGAAATGCGCAATGGCCAAAATTTACCCAGAAGAAAGGGGAAGTTAAAAGGTGATTGCTTTAAGAGGAAGATTTCTTTGAACTTTTCTGATTGTGGTATGGAGCTACCAATACCGAGAGACATTGGGTCAAATAACATTAAGGAAGAGCGGAAGTGAAAGATGAAGTGGTCCTGCGGAGGTCTTTGGTAAAAGCCGTGCACATTCGAAAGTCTTTGACATCAGTGAGCGGTCTGAGCCCGGCTGAGGGAGACCAGAAACATGAAATAGGTTTGGGGAAGGGAACCCCAGAACGAATGAAGCTTGGCCAAAGGAACCCCTGAAAGTGCTGTGATTAAGAGGTCCGAGCCCGGCAGAGGGAGATCTATGTTGAATCAGGTACTTTTTGGTTGAAAGGTCCGAGCCCGACTGAGGGAGACCTATGTGAACTATTGATGCCCTGTGAGGTCCTAGTATAACAGAGGGAGAAATACGTGAACTTCTGTTGAACTGTGAACAAATATTTGGAAAGCTGGAATAAGTGACTTTAACGTGGAAGGCCAAGCGGGCCTCGACCCACATTTTAAACTGCCTTTTTTAAATAACCTGAGCCTGTGTGTGTCATACTGTTTACGGGGGGCGACTTACTCTGTGCTGTCCAATGTGGAGAGTTGAGCTGCCTCAGCCACCTAGATTCTTTATGTTATAACACTGACGTACCTTTGAATACACATTCCCCTTTACACACTTTTTGTATATGAGATAGGGCATGCATTCGTTTTTGTTAGTTTAGGCCATTTTGATTTGACTTAGAGTTACTAGGATTTAGGAGTTTTTCCAAATCCCAAGAATCGAATAAAGGGGTTGAAACGTGTAACTTTATTGTCAGTGTCATGATTGTGATAGCATGCCTCCCTTACAGTACACACATCATGTTTCAGTAACAGCTCCCATGTACAGACTCAACCAGGCCGATGGGCAACCTCAAATGCTAAACCACATACGTATCTGCTCTGAAACAGAGACATAGAAACAGACCCATACTCCTACAACAACAGCCACATGTCCCCAACACCAGCCTTTACCCTAAATCCAACAAAGCTACCAGTGTATGGTTACAGCTTCACACACTCATCTACCTCAGTTGATTGAGAGAAGCATAGTGCTGGACGTCAAATATTGGCACATATATGAAGCTGGTTTTATGTGCGAGTAGCAGACCTATTTACCCTTGAAACACTAGTGTATTAAGGAGCAGAAGCATACTCCCAGTTACAGACTTCATATGCCTAGAACAAGCGCATTTATCAGACTCCCCTGCTTGGAGGTGCAGTCTCTTCTGCTCAGGGTCCCACTTCAGCATCATTTTCCCCAGATGCAGTCTATTTTGCCAAGGAACAGACACTTTTAATCAGGCAGAGCCAGATTTGGTGGCGCAGACTTTAATGTCCAAATGCAGCCATATATATGCATGTACTGCTATACTATGCTGCCTGCATATATATATGCTCAGCTAATGCCATCATATGCTAAGCACAGTCTCCTATGCCCAATTATTGCCATTATGTGCTAAGTGAAGTTTAATGTGCACAGAAAACAGCCATTATAACTTTCTCTCTCTCTTTCTCTCTCTCTCTCTCTCTCTCTCTCACACGCACACTCTCTCTCTCTCTCTCTCTCTCTCTCTCATAGATAGCCTACAATGTGCATCCTCTCTTCTCTCTCAAGTTCCCTCCTTTGGCTTTAACATCATTATTGTTCTAATTTTGTACACTAAAGATGGCAGAAATGTTCAAAGCTGTGTCCATTCTTATTGCAGGTCAGCTGTGCTTATGATGCAATGACAAATCACATGCACGTAATGGACATAATGGGTCTTCATCGGGCATGAAATAGTCAGACAAGTAAATGGCACAAATATTCTTGTTACCCGTGGGAGAACTATCTACTAATTCTCAATTGTTCAGAAACTCATGTTTGCAAGCATTCAGGGGCTTATTTTCAAGTTCCCAATAATTCAGAGGCAGGGACCCGTCACATGTACACTTCCATTTAAGCGGGTCCCAGCTGCCGAATTTTGGTCAAATGCATGGTGGAGTGCAAAAGGGGAGGGCATAAGACAGCATCCAAGGATTTCCCTCAATGGTAAGACGGCATCTGGATTCCCTCAAAGGACACCTCCTTTCCACTTCTGGCTCCTAAACACCGACTCTCTGGCCTTCCCCTCTGCCTTGGTCATCTGAACCATCCTCATCATTGTTAGCTTGAGGTATTGCATTGTGAATGTCCTCGTCCAACTCCAACATCCTCGGGACAGAGCACTCCTCTTGCTGCACACGTTTCTCTCTACTCTCCACTGGTGATCCCACAAGCTTTCTGAAGAAACTAGAATTCCTTGTGACAGTATCATGCCCACCCAACTCCGTTTTCATGGACACTTTCATCCCTACTACTTGGAATGTGCGAGGCTCATGTGGCAGGGACAGTTCCCCCTCCCCTGGGCATCTTGAGCGCAATAACACTTCATCCCCCACCGCTAGCGGGTAGTCACTGAGCCCCCTCCTGCTGCTCTCCACTTCATTTGCCAGCCTTTGCTGCCCAAGGACTACTTGATTATCGATTACTCTGGGGCTGTGGGGCATGGGATACAGGAGGAGTCCTCATGGGCATCTCTGGAATAGCGCCTCCGCTGGGGTACCCCCCTGGAGCAATATGTGGTGGTGCGATATTCCAGCTAGAATTGGTATCAAGCTCTTCTCTCACACGTGCCTTGCTATGAGCGATTCTAAAGACTTTGTTCAGGGTCAACATGAGCCTTTCAGCTCACCCATTTGCCTGAGGTCAGACAAGAGTGATTTTCCAGTGATGAATCCCACGAGTCTGCAGGAACTCCAAAAACCCTTCACTCTTAAACAGGGGACCACTATCAGAGCACACTTCTGCAGACAAACCATGAGCCCCAAAAATATTCTCATTACCGGGATGTCTTCTGAGAGGGATGTGGATGTTACAAACTCTACTTCAGGATATTTTGACCATTGGTACAATATGACAAGAAAATGAATATCTCGGCTCGTGGAGCCAAAATCCACAGTTTCCCAAGGCTGGCAGCTTCTGTTCATGGATTCAATCCGTGGTTCTTTTTATATGGGGGCTGCCGCCTGACACCAGACACATGCTTTCATGAACTTGTCTTCCTTGTCCTCTAGACAAAGTTACTATACTTTGAGTCGGAGACAAGTTTTTGTCTTCGCTGTTCCTTGGTGTCCGTGGTGTGCCAGCTCTATCACTCTAGGTATAAGCTTGGTGGGGACTATCATATTGGACCCTCGCAACACTTAGACATCCGTGGTGAAGGATAGTTAATTCCTTATTCGCCATAGCTGTTCTAGCGCCAGCCATGCCTCGCAAGTGCACTTGTCCAGTTTTGCAAGCACACCTTTTCACTCCCCTCTTGTCTTGTGACGGCTTCTTTTATTATTTGATAACATTTGTCTTCTCCCGAAGCAGCTTTCATGTCATCCAGGGACAATGTGTTGGGGATTGTTGCATCCACTAGCATTCAAATGAATTCTTTGGTCTCAAATTCTACTATGCCCATTCCTTCATTGTTTGAAGTAGGATGTCTGGACTGATAGTCTTCTGTCTTATCACTACCAGGGCTGTAGATTACTTCCACATTATTTTCTTGGAGGGCGAGCATCCACTTTTCAATCCAGGCAGGGAGCTTTGACAACAAGCCTGCCAGGATGGGAAGCAGGGGGTTATGATCAGTGATCACTGTCACTGTGACTGGTTTATCATAAATGTATATGTGGAAGTGTTTACATACCCAGAATACAGCAAGTGTTTCCTGTTCAATTTGTGAGTACCTTTTTTCATCAGCCGACAGCGCTCTACTTGCATACCGCCCCTAGGCCAAACAGGCTCACATCTACTATGATTTCTATCTTCTTCCTGCGGTCGAAGAAAGCCATTGTGCTGTCTGCTGTAAGTGTCTACTTGATGTCATCAAACATAGCTTGCTCCAGCGGTGTCCACTGCCACGGACTTTCCTTCTTGGTCAGATTTCAAAGAGGTTTCAAAATAGTTGCCAGGCATTTTATAAACCTTCCACAGTATGTGACCTGCCTGAGAAAGCCTCTTACTTCTGACACATTTTTGGAAGGGCAGGAACCTTGTAGGTCCTTGACTTTGAATGGATCTGCTGAAATACCGCCTACTTGAAATAGGAAACCAAAGAATTCAGGTTTTCCTGTAAAAAGGCATATTTTTCATTATGTAGGGTCAGACCAAGTGATTGTATCCTCCCTAAGGCTTTCGCCAGCCTTCCCAGGTGCTCAACCTTGGATCTGGCTAACACCAAGCTATCGTCACTGATATTGATCGACACACCAATACCAGCCAATTTTCCCCTCATAGCATTTTGGAATAACTCAGCAGCAGAAGATATCCCACATTTCAAACGCTTGTACCTGTAAAGGCCTTTGTGAGGGGTGAAGGCAGTTATGTATCTTGAGTCTGGGTCGAGGACCCACTGGGGATAGCCCACTCTCAGGTCAAGTTTGGAGAAATACACTGCCCACTGTAGGTCGGCCATGATAACATCTATTGTCGGCATAATGTGTGTCTCCCTTGTATTAGCTTTATTGGGGAGGCGCATGTCAACACAGATGCAGACCAGGTCCGGTTGTTTGGGTTTTCTTGCCACTACTGTGGGGCACACCCACGTTTAGGGCCTTCGACATGTTCAATGATGTCCATTCACACCAGCATGTCCAGTTCCTGTTCCACCTGTCCTCTTAGATGAAAAGGATTGCGCTTGTGTTTCAGAACTATTGGTTGAACTGTGTCATTAATATGTAGGCAAATTGGTTCGCCTTTCATCCTTCCGATGCCCATGAACACATCCTGAAACCATTCCAGTAGTGACTGGACATCCTCCATGTGCACCCTGAATGCAAAGTTTACAATGTGGAGTGCTTCGGTCGCTGCACAGCCCAACAGGGTCACCTCACTTAGTTTGGTGAAAAATAATCTAGCCTTGAAGTTCATTCATTTGTGTTGGACCGGGGCAATAAACACTCATTTCAGTGGTAAGGGATCTTTACCTCCAAATTTAAAGATCCGGACACATGTAACCTTGAGTAGCGAAGATTCATGTAATCATCGATAGTGAATGTCAGCCATTACATTTACGGATGCCCCTCTGACAATAAGTACAGTACCATGAACCTGTATCCACACACTTAGGTTGCCATTTTCTCTTTTTCCAGCTATAGCACACTGGAGATGAAGAATACGCCTTCCTCATCATCATCTTCCACTGACTGTTAATCATCTCTTTTGTGTTGCTTGACCTGTGCTACCTTCTGGTCATCTTCTGGAATTGCTGTCTCAGTTTAGCTTTTCCAATGGCATGAGTAACTGTGGCTGGGGCGTGGCACACTCTTGCAAACTGGCTCACTGTCATACATCTACCACAGATGTGACATTTTTCTGGACAGTCTCCTGAGTGTGGGAGGTCGTACCCACATTGGAGAAATAAAGGCGTAGTCCTCGCACGGTTGTCTTTCTTAACCAACGTAGACTTCTTCCATGACTTATTTGGAAGTGGTTTGCCAACTTCACATACCTCTTCCAGCTTGACTGCCTTCATGGCGGCATCCATCTTAGATACTCTGATGTCGGCGAGTTCATGTGAGCGGCCACGCTCCAGTATCCGTGCTAGTGTGATACGAGTATCCTGCATAAATGTGTCATCTCATCTTCATAGAAGCGCAGCCTTGGGTCAGTAGTTGGCAGACTTCCTCCTCCTCATTGGCCAGGGCATACATAAGCGCAAGGTGACACAGCCTTTCATGGAATACATGAAGGGATTCTCCTTCTCTCTGCTTGCCAGATCTCTTTATGAAACGTTCGTAGTCAATATTGACCATGGGCATGAAGTATTCCTTGAGTGACGCCGTGGCTGCAGCATTCGTGTTGTCAATGGGTCAAAGGGTTTTAAAAACTTAATGTACTGCCAGGCCAATGGAGTAAAGCAAAGTTGACTTTTTAGCATGGCCATTTAGCTCCCCCGTGCTGTTGAAATACATTTCTAAGCGATTGTTCCTTAAGTTCCATCGTGGGCCTAGGCACGATGAGGAGCCTGCAATGAGAAATTCGACTAAAGGGCCTACTCAGGAGCGTAATCCACTTCATTCACCATGGTGTTCAGTGTGCGAAGTCTTCCTTTTCCCACTATTTTGTCACACACACACGTTTCGGGAGATGCACCACTATGTCACCCACCTTCACTGGGAAGATTGATGAGCTCCAGGCAGCCAGGTGTTGAGTGGATCTCTCATACGTGGATGAAGGGACCTCCTTTCACGAGGTTCAGCTGATGGCAGCCGAGATAGCATGATTTGTATAACACGTCTCACGCCTGCACAAGGGCACACGAGCACTCCATTAGGAGCTGCTACCCCAGGCACATACTTGTCCGTCACCCGGCAGTGGGCGCAGCGAAGAATGAAAGCGTTCACTGCTTTAATAAACTCTGACAACAGAGGACAGCAATCACTGCCGTAGTTGCCTGGGTATACTAGGGTGACCAGACGTCCCAGTTTTCCCGGGACAGTCTGGGGAAATCACCCTCTGTCCCGGAGTCCCAGGTTTTTTAAAATTTAAAAAACCCCATCCGGGGATTGCAAGGTGGGGGGCTACAGTCCCTGCTTTTGTCGGGACCTGATTTCGAAATCCCGAAATAGGGTGCAGTGGAATTCTTCCTGCGCGAATGGGGGCGTGAAAAGCATTTCAAGCCCCCATTTCCTCTCCCTTCCCCTCCCCGACGCTCTCCTCCAATGAGAGGAGTGTGCCTGTGAGCGGTGCAAGTGTTGAACAACAGACCCATCGGAAATGGTGAAACTCCATTAATGCGCATGTTAACACCAGCTTTACAAATTAAACCAAAGAGGGCATTTGAAACATTGATGTACTAGAAAACGTTACTTGGGGCTCTAGCTCCTCATCGAGCGACACCAGAGTCAGCAGAGGTGGATTTGCATGCTATGGGGGAGATCAGACTTGAACCAAAAGGAGTCAATGTTATTGACACTGGAATTGGGATAGATTGCCCCTAGATCTAGGTTAGCATTGAGAGGGATCCAGGTACTGTGAGGGATTGTGGATGCAGATTATCAGGGTGAAATAAAGGTAATTCTGATCAATAGTGGAGAGCAAATGCTACCAATTCATAAAGGGGATCGTATGGCACAACTGATTATGGTCCATGTGAAATTCTCCATGGTAAAAAAAAGGAGAGCTGCCCACAGTGGTAACTACACGTGGGGACAAAGGTTTTGGCTCATCAGACAAAATGGATCCGGCTGCAAAAGTTTGGTTTGAGAAACCTAGTGGCCCGCCGGTTCCAGCAGATGTAATTGCAGCAGGAGAGGATCAGGTTGTTCTAGTGATGAAACCGGGAAAGAGGAAATGGAGCCACATTCGCACTGACAAGTGTTATTTACGTGAGTAATGTACTTCACCGATATCTTGTTGTTTGTGTAATTTTCTTTTCCAGACCCTGTTTGTGATGTGTGCACCTGTGGATTTGTGTGGAGTCTGATTCAGGAGGGTCCGGGGACATGCGAAAAGATGTGGCGAATGTCTCCATTGTACAACCGATTCCGATGTTCTGGATGATGAATGACGGCTTTGATGTTGCCACGTTGCATAACACTGATTCAGCTGCACTGTCGAGAAAACGTTGTGAACATGGGCGTGATGTTTTGCCCTCTTCCGCAACTTCCATGTCTTTTGTGCGGCTGGGCTATGCTACGATTGTCAAACAACCTGAGAATATGTGGGCTTTTCTAGCACGTCGAGTTTTGAACATCTCACGCTATTGCCTGGCTGATGTTCATGATACTTCGAACTTGATTTCGACGGGTCTTGTGGCTGTACCAACGCCAGTACTTGTGCTGCGACACAAATTTGGGGGTTGTAGGTCAAAGGATCGACAACCAAAGGGTCGAATGGCCAATGAATCGACACCAAAGGACCGAAAACCAAAGGATCGAATTTTTTTTTTAACTTTTTTTTTTTTGGGGGGGGTCCCCCAACCCCTCTTTTTTTTTACTAAAAACCATTTTTTTTAACTATATAAAAACCTAAAAAAATATAATTAAAAAAAAAATTCGATCCTTTGTCCTGTCGACCCTTTGGTGTCGATCCTTTGTCCTGTCGACCCTTTTTTTTCGATCCTTTGACTAGACACCATATTTGGGGTATTGCATAATGATTCTCTAGTGGAGGATTTGGATGTGAGGAGTTCTTTTTCCATGTATGAATATTGCAAATGTTGTTCTGACACTGATCGCATGTGGAGGAACATGACGCGTACTGTCACCTATGACATTGCTCCAGCCGATGTGTGTTTTATTATGTCTTGTGATCCTCGTCACGTTGCCAAATGCCAGCAATTGAACTTGATGAATGGAGTACCCTGGACTGACTTTGAGAAGCGTTTATGTGCACGTTCTAACAGCGCATACTATGATATGGCATTTGTAACGTGCCCATATATAAGTGTTTCGAGGCGCGTGATGTTTCGAATTCGATGTTGTGTTATTTTACTGCTGTGGCTGCCAGCCATCTTCGACAAGTGAAACTTCCGACAGGTTGGCTATTTTCCTGTGGTAATTTTACCTATGCCTACATTCCTGCAAATATTTCGGTGGACCTTGTGCTTTGACGCGGCTTGGTTTGATGATGTTTCCTTTACGACCTGTGATTCATCGTGCTGCACTTTCTGTTCATCATTTTAGTCTATCACCAGATTGTGATTCTAATGTGCATTTGTTATGTGAACCTGAGGTTTTAGCGCTTGCTTTTTCCTTGGTGGGTGACTCTGGGTTATCTGCTGGTGGCCATAAATCCTTGATTAGATTAGCTTGTGTAGTGGTTAAGGGGCTTAATGAAACCTCTCAAGCAATGAAAGAGCTGCTTTTAGACAACTGAGATTTTAGAAAGACTATTTTGCAAAACTGGGCTGCTGTAGATTATTTGTTGGGAGGTTGAGGGGATGTACTGTTTTGATTTGAAGGACCATTCCCGTTCTATTGAGAGTCATATTTGTAACTTGAATTACCTGATTTCCCAAGTGACTCAAGATCGGAGCAGGAGCTGGTGGGATCACATATTTCTGTGGATTCCTGAGGCTTTGCGTTATGTTTTTGTTTCTGGTTTTTATGGTTGTTTTTATTTTTATTGTTTGTTGTTGTTGTATTTCTTGTATTCCTAATTTAGTAGGGATGTTTCATCGGTTTTGGAAACAGTCATTTGTTTCATTGGGGTATGGTAGTTTATTGTTCAAAGGGTGGATTATAGTGCATGTGCGAAAATGAGCTAAATAACATGGTGCCGGTGCGCTGCCATTTTTGATATTGGGCCTCATTCCGAGTATGGCGGTAAGGGATAGCGGCCACCGCTAACGAGAGCGGTAATCCCTTACCGCCATACTCCGAGTTCCCTTTGCGCCATGGAGGTTTTAACACCTGCTTTTAGCAGGTGTTAAAATCCATGGCGCTAAGGGACCTTGATGTTAATTACGCCACCGTAATTTACGGTGGCGTAATTAACGCCTCCCCCACTCCCATTATGCCCTATGGGGCAAAAATGGGAATGGGGAAGGGTAAATGGGGATTGGGGAATTACCGCCCCACCAACCTTGGAATGGGGCGGTAATTCCGCCATCCACCAAGGCGCTGCCGGTCCGGGTACGGCGTCAACCAAGGCGTTAATAGCGCCATTGGTTAGCGCCGTACTCGGAATGAGGCCCATTCACTTCCACACCACAATAAAGGTCTATGTTTTAGTGCGCTCAGGAGGCAGGCATGATTTTGGCAGCGGTTGCAATATTGTAGCGCAAAGTAGATGAGCACACTGTGTAGGATAGTTTGGGCATTGTTTGCTCAAGGACGTGCTGAGCGGGGAGTCAGAGATGTATGCTGGGAACGAGAGTGCGGGAGACGAGCTGGGTTTTTCCACTGTCTGGGTTTTTCCAATCTTGCCTCTGATACTTGCGGTCTGTCCTTCGACCGGGGGCAGTCGGTAACATATGAGGGGCAGGGATTTGTCTCCTTTAAGAAGAGAGGTATCCCAATGAGAAGAAAGAGAATTGGAACCCCGGTTGAGGATGCCTCGCTGAGAGGGAACACGTTCCGCTCCAGACCCTTTAGTTGAAGAAGTGTCTTTCTGCCTACCTGCCTTGGGACTGGGTGGTGTTGCTGTGGCTGAGATTAAGCTTTGTCCTACAACTGCCCTAACGGTGATGTATACTTGTTGTGTTTGTTCTTGTTCATGTATCTATGTATAATCAGTTGCATTTATTCTATAGGTTTATGTATGCTTAGAACGTGTGAATAAAGGGCCTGTAACAAGCCAATTACTTTCTAATTATTAGTCAAAGTGTACGTTATTGCATACCTGAGTCCAAGAAATTTTTGTCTGTGCAATAGGATGAGTAATTCCAAGATCTTTACAGATGTCTGAAAAGCAAAACAAGGAGTCAGGAGCAGTATGTCCCCAATCAGAGGTAGCAAGCAAAGAAGAAGGGACGCGGTCAGAAATGATTCCTAGGGTCACGTGGAGGGAGCCAATTCTGGCTGAGGTCCGTAGGAGTGCCTGGGTCGTACGCGAGCGAGGGGTGCACCGGGCGTGCTTGGCACCTCTTTTGCAGAGATGGGGGAACGCCATGGGAAGAAGAGGATGATAATGATAGGGCAGTTTTTGACATGAGTGGGAGCGGCAAAGGGGCAGAAACCCCTTTTTGCTGTTGCGGTAACTCAGACGATCGAGCAGGGCCTAAATTAACCTCCTGAAGGAGGTTTAAAAGGACTAAGATTCACTGGCCCCCTGGTAGCCTAACACAGCGAGGGGCCGCACGGTATAAAGAGGAGGGGCACCCCCCATGGTCATCAGCTTCCAGCTTGGGCTGGTGGAAAAGAAAAGCTTAATGGTCCCTGCAGCCCATCTGCGGCCCTGGCAAATGTAAGTTGCCCAGACCGAGGCTCTGGGAGGTTCGGGGAGTGGTGGCCTAAGTATGCTGGAAAGGAATGGATAAGTAAAAGAGAGCTGACTGGAAACAAAGGAAGGAACAGAGAAAGGTGAAATGGGGGGGTGCCAAGGAAGGTGCTGCTGATCAGTTAAGGGTCGAGTCAATTCGACTGAAAAAAAAGGATCGAATTTTTTTCTTTTAAATTTTTTTTGTTTGTTGTAAAAACACCTTTTTTTACCTATACTAAATATTTAAAAAAAAACACATTTAAAAAAAATGTGTTCCTTTTGTTTTCGGTCGAATGCACTCTCACCTTTGGCATTCGATCCTTTTGATTTCGTAACTTTAACTGGGCACCCTCCCGATCATCCGGGATTGTAATAATGTGATAGTGTGAATTGTTTATAAATAAACTGCGGCCTTGTTATGCCACAAATGAGGAAAACTAGTCTGGCCTCGGTCATTTAGCCAAGGAAGGGCTACAACGGGATATTATGTGTCTTGACAGGTGGGGGCGAGCATGACTGCCCATGTTAACAGAATGTCTGTCAGTGCCCAGGTAAAACAGGACTTCTGGTCACCCTAACTCTTTAGAATGCGCCAGTTTCAGACTTTGTATTTATTTCCCTGTTGTGCTTATTACATCACATATTTCCCAAAACACACAATCTGGCAGTCTCTTTCCTTTAATGACGATGCCTTCAATTTTGGGTGGGCGAGATGTTTAACTGTTATAGAATAAAAGACCGAATACAAAAGCCTACCCGCTCAGGAGGGATCCTTTGTGTACACCGGGAACCAAGGGGCACCGAAGTGGTTTTCAGTTCCCAAAGTCCCAAGCAGCCACTGCGGACCCATCTGGCCTTGAAGTGGCAACATGGCGGCTCTTTGTCTGCGGGATGAAGCAAGCGGCTGTTTGTCCTGCGCCCGCCCGCCCGCGTTTTCCCTGAACCCGTCGCCTAACACAAGTCAATGCTGCCGCCACTTACCCTCGAAGGCGACCCGCCCGCAGCCTGAGATGTTGATTTCACCTTGTCGTCAGCCCTGGAGATAGCAGAGCGGCAGTCCTGATTATTATTTTACAAACCTGACTGGTGGTGGGGGCGGAGGGCAGTGTGTGGAAGAAGAAAGACAGAGATAAAGGCACGCCGCATCAAAACAAGACTCGCGCCAATGAATGTAGTCCGGCGGGGATTCGTATTACTTTTCAAAATTATTCATTAGCGTTTCATCCCAGTTCTAAATTATGAGCTCTTCGGTCTTTGTTGTTGGATGACTTAAATGAGGGGAGCTGGAGGAGGCGCGGGGGGGGGGGGGGGGGGGGGGGGGGGGGGCTGGCAGTCAACATGGTTGGAGGCTTGGAGGTTTGTGATAAGAAAAAAAGGAAATGGTTTAAATAAATAAACCCTGTCATCTTTTTCCTGGCAACTGCGTTGGTTTATTTTTCTATCTGCAATTCTGCGCTAACACGTGCATGGAAGATGACTAAATACATTGGGCCTCATTACAACTCAGGCGGTAAGGGGTTTACGGCGCCGTAAACAGCGCCGACCCTTACCGCCTGAGTACGAGGTCCCTTAGCGCCATGGCGGATATAACACCTGCTTTTAGCAGGTGTTAAAATCCATGGCGCTAAGGGACCTTGTTGTTAATTACGCCACCGTAATTTACGGTGGCGTAATTAACGCCTTCCCCACTCCCATTATGCCCTATGGGGCAAAAATGGGAATGGGGAAGGGTAAATGGGGATTGGGGACTTACCGCCCCGCCAAGGTCGGAATGGGGCGGTAAATCCGCCAACCACCATGGCGTAAACGTAGTTTACGCCATGGTGGTAAAGTCACGGCCCAGGCGGTAACTTACCGCCTGGGTCGTAATGAGGCCCATTGGCCCTCATTACAACCCTGGCGCTATTAGCACCATGGTTGGTGCCGGTGTTGTAACAAGTCTGCCATGGTGGAATGGGGAAATACCGCCCCATTCCAAGGTTGGCGGGGCGGTATTTCCCCATTTCACCATGGCCCTTCCCCATTCCCATTTTCGCCCCATAGGGCTCAATGGGACTGGGGAAGGCGCTAAGTACGGTACCGCAAATTGCAGTACCGTAATTAGCACTGAGGTCCCTTTGTGGCACCTTACTTTAACGGCTGGTAAAGCCAGCCGTTAAGGTCCAGTCCCACAAAGGGACCTCGTAATCAGGCGTTAAGGGTTTAACGGCGCCGACACCTTTTACAGCGCTGTTAAACCCTTAACGCCAGGGTCGTAATGACCCCCATTGTTAAACCAGCAGACAGGCTCCAAATCCATGCTACCTCCTTTTCTAAAATGCGTGATCCTGGGCAACTCGCTGGAATGTGTCTGCCTGAAGGACACATGTCTTTAGCCGACCTAACTTTGCATTCTGAGGCTTGCATATTTGTTTTTCTGCGTCCTCGAATACCGCATCTTAGTGGGTAAATGGCCAGCAGAATTGGAGGAAGGTGACGCACGGGTTTCGGGACCACTTTGCGAATATGCTGCCTTATTACATATTTACATGGCCACCCAGTTACAGGGAGTGTTTCTTACTAACCAAGCTGGTGAAATCCTCCACATTACTAGGACCCACTTGAGTACCTCCCGAATCCCTCATGCAAACACAAGCACCCTTATTCTAGCACCATGGTCTTCTCTAGATACTGCCTTCACAGCTAGCTATGCCTTGCTTGTAAAACGGGCTGCACATTCCTTAAACTTTCTCTCAGGTGTACCAATAATTAAACGCAGGCAAAAAATATGCCTCCCAGCAAACACAGCCTCGGTCACTGCAACACCTCATGTGTTTGTCCACAGGCTACTCCCCTGTTCTTTCACCTCCTCTCCCCCAGCCCATCTTCTTTTTTATCTACAGGCCAAGGTCTGATGACACCCTGGTGGGGTCACAATGTTATGTTATGTTGATTAATACCACGCAGGGGCAGCCTACAGACACTTGCGTGGCTCTGCAAGAGAGGGAGTGTGGGGAGGTTAGTGTGAGAGGATAGGTTCAGGAACCATGAGGAACTAGCGCCTGTGTGTGTTGTTTTGCATGTGGGAGTTTGTGCGGGAGGCCTCGTGTTGTAACCTTATGGGTAAGATTCGGTGCCTCGGGTGTGTGGTAGTGTTTTGTGTTGGTTTTAGTGTGTTGAGTGGGGTTGTGGTGGGTTTGTTTGTGCATGCTGGTTAGGTAGTGCTCATAAGGGATCCAGAGTCACGGGTGGCCGTAGCTGTAAGATTATCCGGTGTATTGGTGTGTACTTGCGTTATTGATGGTTCTATGCACTATGTGGGTGGTTCACTCTAGGTGTGCTTCAGCATATAGAGATGATGGGTGTGAGCATAGAATTGATTCTTGGTTTGTTTATGTGTAGCTAGCCCAAGGTCTGGTGTGGCGTCAGTTATGTTCGAGGGGCAGGAAGGGGAGAATGGGTTAGTAAGTCGGTCAATTTGTTGGGGCCTCTTCTTGGACAAGCCACTTCTTGGACAAGGTCAGGCCCTGTAAAACCACTACAAGGGTAATGGGTGCAGTGTAAATACTTAATGACATCACTTTACTTCTGTGAGCTGACATAATATGCAAAGCATAAGTGGTCGAGGGATGAATATCCATTTCTAAAACATCAATCAGCCCCCCACCTCTAGTACACTAGAAACTAGTACACCAGGAGGAATCCGACCAAATTGGAAACACAAGCAAATTATAAACCTTATTGTCCAATTTTGGTAATGTCGAGGGAACGGCAGGTTATCTCTGAAAGGTTGTGGAACTTCGGTTAGTTGCAACAGAGCAAAAATACAATTATTACCCAATGATAAAAGGGACTGTCCAGTCAAAATTGTATAAAAATATCTACTTTATTTTTATCACAACAGACAATTCTAGCACACTATGAAATACAACCCACCCTGTAAAGGAATGCAGAGGGCAGACAGTTTCAAAGAAGGAAATGGGATGCACTCTGGATACTGACAGGAGGGTAGTCAGTACAGTAAATAATCACAACAGTTCAAGGATACTGAGCTTCAGCACAAAAGAAGCAATGGGTTATAAAATGTCACATGGGGACTTTGGAGAAGGACCAGTGGGACAGAACAACAACATACCTTGTGCTGTAGAAGTTCTTGGTGCTCAACAGGGTCAAGTCAGTTTCAGGGTGCTCTGCAGCTTCTGTAACAGAGTTCAAGATGGGAGACAGCTGCGGTTATCAGGCGGCAGCCAGTTCAGTGAGCGAGGCTGGACCAATGGCTGCAGGCTGGCCTACACAGCGGCTAGGGGTCAGGAATCATTGTCTCAGTGCTGGTCGGTGGTTCTGAAGCACTGGTCGAGGCGTCTCAGACAGCATTAGAGACTGCGGGGTATCTACAGTCAGCAGTGCAGTTGGTTGCATCTCGTGGGGCTGGACCGGCTTGAAAATTTTCTTTAAGGCGAACGTCAGTAGGTACTTGTCGATGCATTTCTCCTAGCTTCTTCACTGGGCTTGTGTCATCCTTTAAGGTGGACGGTCCACAGCTTGGGAGAGTGTTGCAGGCAGCTACCTTGTCCTTGGTTAAGAGTTCAGAGACTCTCTGGCACTTCCTACCAATGAAGCTTGTTGCAGAGTCTAGCAGGGCACGCTGTGTGCTGGCTGGGTACCAGTTCTGGAGCTGCTTGATGGTCCTCTGAATTTGGTCGCTCCCTCTGTTCTCTGGGAGATGCTTAGGGGAAGGATCTTGCTTCCCTCTTGGAGGTCCATTGGTGGAAGATGTAAGGCAGACTGTACCTTCAGCCAAGGTCCAATAATGAGTTCTTCCTTCTGCTTCTGGTGAAGCCTTCAGATGATCTGCCAAAAGAGGGGCTCAGTCCTCTTTTAAAACCAAATGGGCCACAGTTTATACCGCGCACTATCACCACCGTAGTGGTCCCCTGGCGCTCTGGCGGCTCTGAAAGAGAGGGGGAGGTTGGGTTAGTGGGATGAAGCAGGAAAAGTGCAAGAGAGCAGTGATGTGCTGTTGGCGGCCTCAGCCCGGTGGGTCCGTTGGCTGGCCCTGGGATGTTTGCGGCCGGTAGTCGTCATGTACTGTTGTGCGAGTCTATGTGTCTTTTTTGTTTTGTTGTTGCAGTCTAGTGAAGTTTGTGCGGTTTGTTGTGCTCTAGGTTTTGGTTGTTTTGGTTTGGAATGTGAGAGGTGTATGTAGAGGGGAAATTGTTAGTGGAGTAGTGGAGTTGGTTATTTGGCATCTTTATCCTGAATTGAGGCGCTAGGCTTGTGTAGTCTCCCCTGATGCGCCTGTCCTGATCTGGGTCCCTCTGACATTCAAGGTTTCTTGCTTCTCTTGTCCACGCCTCTATCAGGCTCTCTCATAGCCCCACCTGTCCTCCCTTCATACTCCTGTGGCCAGTGCACCTGCCAATGTCAACAAGTCAGGTTGTGTGCTAATTGCCAATATCTCAGCAATTCCACAACACTGTGGTACCTGGTGGTAACTAAGGGGCGGGTGGGGTAGTTGACTCGGTCTCCGTGCGTGTTATCTGAGTTCCAGTCTATCTGGTGTCGTCCGTCTAGGTTCCGTGGGAGCTTCCGCGTTATTTCTAGGGCTGTCCATGTCCTTTCCAGTTTAGTCATCCTTTTGTCTGTTTCGGTTTTCAGTTTGGGTCAGTGGTGTTGAAGAGCCAGGTTTTTAGTGATTTCCTGAATTTTAGGTGATCTTCCGTGTTTCTTATTTCTTTTGGGATGTGTTTCCAAGTTTTTGCAGCTAAGTGGTAGAAGGAGGTGCCTCCAAGTTTTTTCTTAAGGTATGGTTTGATTTCCAGGTGGCCTCGTTGCTTGATCGGAGGGGTCTTGTCGGTTTGTAGATTGTTATTTTCTTTTGTAGGAATTCTGCTCCTTGTCCACTGATTGCCCTGTGCGTTATGCACATTGTTTTGAAGGTGATGCAATGTTTAACTCAGAGCCAGTGTAGTGTTTTTAGGGCTGGGGTGATGTGGTCTCTTCTGGATAGTTTGAGGAGTAGTCTTGCTGCTGCATTTTGGATCTGTTGCAGTTTCTTCAGGAGGTGTTCTGGTATTCCGAGGTAGAGGCTGTTGGCATAGTCGATTATTGACATGATTAGGTTGACGATAGTGAGTGTTTTGTGCGTGAAGGAGAGGAAAGGTAGAATTTTTCTTGCTGTGAGGAGGAGAAAAAAACATTTCTTCACTGTTGCATTTATTTGTGGTTCTAACGTTAGGGTGTTGTCCATTAGGACTCCCAGATTTGTTACTACCTTTGATGGTGTTGGTGCGTTTCCCATTTTCGTAGGCCACGGGATGGTGGTTTCGTTCTTTTGATCTTTGGATACGATCATGATTTCTGTCTTTCCTGGGTTGATTTTCAGGTTGTTGGCATTCATCCAAATGAAGACTTCTTTCAGGCAGTCGATTAGGGTTGAATGATTGGCATCGGTGTCTTTGATTTTGTAGATGATTTGAGTATCATCTGCGTAGTTTTAGCATTTAATGCTGTATTCTTTGAAGATTCTGATGACTGGAGTTTGGTAGATGTTGAAATATAGTGGAGATAGTGAGTATCCTTGTGGCACTCCTCAGTCGTTAACTCGTGGAGTGGATTTGAATGGTTTAATGCATACGGTTTCTGTTCTTTCTGCTAGGAATGATTTGGTCCAGAGTAGGGCTGTGTCTGTTATGCCTATGTCTTCTAGTCTTTTGGTCAGGGTGTCGTGGCTCACTGTGTCAAAGGCTGCGGAGAGGTCGAGCAGAATAAGGGCTGAGGTAGTGTTTGACTCTGCGTTAGTTTTGATGTCGTCCCGGATGGATAGTAGTGCTGTTTCCATTCCTCTTGCTGGTCTGAAACCGACTTGAGCTTGGTCTAGCAGGTGATGTTTTTCTACGTGTTCTTGGGTTAGTTTATATATGTAGGTTTCTAGAAGTTTTGCCGGGTAGGGGATGTTAGAGATCGGCCTGTAGTTGGAGAGGTCATCTACGTCGCCACTTGTGTTTTTCAAGAGTGCCTTGATATATGCTGATTTGAAGATCCTCGGTACAGACCCTGTTGCTAGTGATAGATTTAGAAGGTTTCTGTAGTGTTCTGCTGGTGTTCCTTGTACGAGGATTGATTTGTAGATGTCTGGGGGACATGGGTCCATGGGTGATCCAGCTTTCTTGCTTCGTTTTACCAGCATAGCGAATGCCTCTGCTGATATTTCAGGAAAGCTTTGGAGTTTCTGCTGTGGTTCCGTGTTAGGTTCATTAGGTTGTATGTTGTGGTTGGTTAGTCTCTTTTGTATGGTTTGTCGGATGTCATCGATTTTTTTTTTAAGTGGTCCGCCAGGTCGTTTCATAGTTTTTCTGAGGGTGTTGAGGTATTGTCGCAGCCTGGTGGGTTTCTTATTTCTTTAATGATGCTAAACATTTCTTTTTGTGTGTTGGCGGCATTGTGATTCTGTCATCGTAATGTCTTCTCTTTGCCTTTTTAATTTCCTTCTTGTATGTGCGGATTTGTTTTTGGAACAGTGTTTTTTTTTTGGGTTGTATTCTTTCCTCCATTCCAGTTCCATCTTTTTGTTTTCCTTTTTCATGGCGCTTAATAGTGGGGTGAACCATTTTGCCATTGCTCTTTTCTTTGATGGCGTGAACAATTTTTCTGGGGTGATCTTGTCTATTGTATCTGCAATCCATTTGTGTAGTATCTCCGCTTTCCTGTCTAGGTCAGCTAGCTCTAGTTCTGTGGTTGAGGGTTTGGTTAATTCCAGTTGTTCGAATAGGTTGCTTTCTTTGACGTGTTTCCAGTTTCTCTTTGTGGTGGTTGTGAGTTTTGGGGGTTGGATGTAGACCTGAGTAGGTACAGTGATCACGAATGGGATGATGAGATGGCGCTCCATAGTATTTGTATTGGTGGTGCCGTAGTGATGAGTTTTTTCTTGGTGAAAATTGCATCGAGGGTGTGTCCTGCCGAGTGTGTTGCCCCTATGACTAGTTGTGTAGTTTCATGGTGGTGAGTTGTTCAATCAGTGAGTTTTGGGAGTTGGCGTGGTTGTCTTCAAACCAGATGTTGAAATCCCCCAGGATGATTAGGTGTTCGTAGTTAATGGCTAAATTGGTGATGGCTTCTATGAAGTTGTTGACAGATGTTGCATCATATGTCGGGGTTCTGTACACCAGGATGAATGTGATGTTGGTTTTTGGGTTCGCCGTTAGGTGTATTACCATGGTTTCCCTGTTGAGGATTTTGAGTGTTTCGTCAGTTTTTATTTTCAGGTGTTCGTTGAATGCTATTGAGATGCCTCCTCCTTTTTTGTTTTTCCTGTTTATTTGCAGGCATTTGAAGTTGGTTGGAAGGCAGCTTTGGAGTGTGATTTTGTAGTTGTCGTCCAGCCATGTTTCTGTGATGAAGAGGATGTCAATGCCGTTGTCGTGAGTAGGTCAAAGATCTCTGTTGAGTGTTTTGACATGGATCTGGCGTTTATTAGATTGCAGTGAAGTTTGGAGGTGTTTGGTTTGGACTTTCTTGTTGAAGTCGTCTTCTGATCGGTGTTGAGGTTTACTTCCCAGTCGATCTCTTGTTGCGCTGTGGGTTTCGGGATGTCAGCATCTTCGAAGAGTTTTTCTAGGTTCTGTCTTGGGTTATTTTTGTTTTCATTGTGTTCCTCTTCCAGAAGTTGTGGTTGTTGATTGAAAGTTCCTTTTGCCTTGGTGATGTAGGGAGTTATCGCATGGGTCGTGTGCTTGTTTTTTGTGTTGTTCATCCTTCTTCTACTTGCTTGTGTTCGGTTGTTTGATGTTGCTGTTTCTAACGTTGGGCTGGTTTGGTGTGGTTGCCAGTTGTCAGCGAGGTATGGAGTTAGGTAGAGGGATTTGTCCCTTCTCTCAGTGTTGGTTCAATTTGTGTTCCTTTCTGTGGGCATGCAATCGATTGTTGTCGTTCTCATTTGCTGTTCTGGAGTGTTTGTTCTTTCTTCTCTTCATCTTTTCCTTGGAATGGGTCGTTTGCGTGGCATTATAGTCTTGAGAGTTGTTTAGTCTTTTGTTTGGTGATGTCCAGTTGGTCCTGCTTTGGTCTTGTTGACTTGTGGTGTAGTAGTGGGTGTGAAGCTGTCCGCTACTAGTTTGGGCTCTGTCTGTTGGTGGTATTCCGTCTGATGTTGGCGACTCGGGCAGTCCCTGTCCTTAGGGGGGATGAGGAGGTGGTTAACGGTTGTTTATTAGGGTGCTATCGGTGGCTCTCTTTAGTGTCCGTCTCCCTGAGCGCGGTTCACTGAGGTGAGCTAGCTATGTGGGTTTGGGTAGGGTATCTGCTAGTTGAAGAATGGCTTGGAGGGGCACAGGTGATTAGTGTAGGCTAAGCCTACCTTAATAAACCAATCCTGAGTCCTCACCTACAATTTTCTTTTTGTGTGAGGTCATAACCAGAGTGCTTTGCAACACAAAAGGTAAAGGAGTGAAAAAATGTAATACTAAGTCCCACCCATCTTCCTGTCTGTTTTGGATCAAAGGATCTATTTGATTAATGGAGCTCTCTGTGGGTCATGATTAAAGCGGCAACTCTCTCTTGAAGCTGCAGCGAGACCAGACTTTCTGTCTCTGCCAAGCCACATACTCCTAGCTTCTGAATGGGGGCTCCCTGCAGGGATGACAGTCCCAGATGTGACATTTCCCTTTCAATCGATACTGAAGGCGGTAGCTGGCATCAGGTTGACAGAGTGCATATGAAAGGGTGTTGGGAGTTTGATGTCTCCTTTGTTAGCCTCTTCAGCCAGGCCCCATGGGGGCTTGTTTGAATTAAACTCTAATTAGTACGTGATGGCTGCCACCTGCTACAAGGCTCAACAAAAGGACAAGGCAGATCCATGGAGCCTTTGTTAGTTAAGTAGGCTGATCATGGCAGGGTGAAGGTTTGGCCCTCCCCCTTCTGTAGATGCGGTTTGGCCCTCCCCCTACTGTAGATGCATTGTGTACCTGTCAGATCCCAATTAAATATGACAGGGAGGAACTGCACCTATAGGCGATGTCCACCCAGAAAACATCGGTCTACGCATATGTCGTGCAGTGAGCATAGGAAAATATGTGCGGAGTAGCCCCACACATTTTCCGGAGGTTGATCAAACATCAATCAATTTCATTTAAAATTTCAAAAAAGCCCAGACGAGCGCACACGCACTGTGCGGATGGTTGAATGCCTCATAGTCAGGCCTCGTAAAACCACTACAGTGGTAATGGGGGCAGTGTAAATACTTAATAACATAACTTTACTTCTGTGAGCTGACATAATATGCAAAGCATAAAAGTTGTGAAATGAACTATATATTAGTGAGTATATTTATACATTTAAGCTTGTTATGTTACTATACAAAATTATGTTTGGGCTGCATCAACGGTTTGTTTGGCGACCCCATTCCCCCCCTCCCCCGCCAATGCCCAGAAAGATGTACCTGATTGTTCATCCTTGTATTTGAACTGGGAGAAGATCCCACTTCGGGAGCCTTATGCACCGATAAGACAACATTTTATTCTCAACAAAAAACAGGGATTTATTTTCCTTCTTCTTCGGGGTGGATGGGGGGGACGTCACATGATAGCTTGATAGCTCAGCAAGCTCAGATACTGGCGAAGAGGAAAGCTAGGTAAAAGCAGCACTAGCGCAATATGTAATCTTGCAATGCATAATTATACTGGAATGGACTGTCCCCCATGTTACTGATGCCTTGTGTTATGATTCTACTTCCTGTATTTTCACTTCCCTTGATGCTTCCCCCGTGTCAAAGACTGTTTCCATGTCCAGTGATATGCATATTAGGCAGCCTCTCTTTTGCTGAACACGCCCTCAGGAATCCTCGGATCTCAAAGCCGGCTGATGGCTTGCACCTCTGCTGCATTGCCTAGCTTCCATGATTCACCAGCGCTGGGAGTTCAGGGAGTGCCTGAAACATCCGGGTATTCAGAGGCACCTGAGATTTATGGAGACGCGCCACTCTTTTCAATTTGATTGATAGGACATTTTGACCATTGGAGTGGGCAGGGGTTGAATTAGTGAATAAAACATGGTAGCAGGACTAGTCTATTCTTGATTCTCTGGTGCCCCTTGCCCTCCCCGCGTCAACCCTTCCTCTCAGTTGTTGACCTCTATCACTCAAACCATTGACCAATGCTTCCGATCCAGAGTGGCAGGGAGGTCTCACTTCTCTCTTTGGTCACTCTGCCACTCAAGAACAGTGGTGGGTGGAGCTGGGGCTGCTGCCCTCTGGAGGTAGAGAGAGTACTGCTGTCTCCTAGGTTACTAGTTGCTGGGCTCCAGTCACAATGTTTATGTTGCCTGGTGGTGGTGATAGGCTACCGACACCTGGCGGGAACTCCAACCCTAAGCACTGTAACAGTTCAAGTCCTTCCTCATTGGCTGCAGGTAGAGGAATCGTTGCCCGTAACCTCCGTTCTGCGCAGTGCAGCAGGATGTCACCTGTTTTTCCGGATCCATGCAGCATGATAGGATGACGGGAGCATTACCGGATTATCTCGCTCCTTCCGATACAGTTGGTGCGGGCTGCTGAGAGGATTAATAGTGCCGCAGGAAGAGCGCTGTTTCTTCCCCCCACATCCCTAATTACGTTGCATAGGATGTTTTTAGGAGTGAAATGTCCCCTGGTGCCCCTGTGCCAGTGCCCCCCCAGTGCATCACTTGGAACCGCATCATTGTAGTGGCAGCTCAGCCTCACCCTCAGACAACTTGATTCAACAGGTGGAGGCGCTCTCCCCAGCGAGCCAAGGCACCAGTGACTCTAGGACATTGGACTGACAGCAGCCGAACCACCCTTCATTTCATCCCTGCTGTCGCCCGTCACCAGAGTTGCTTGGGCACGGTAGAGCTCCAGCACGCAGAAGCAGTGCTATCCCTTGCTGTTCGATACTTGGCTATGTTAGTGCAAGTCATGCTGCAGCACTCAGCCAAAGGGGGTTCTGCACATTCCAGACCCACCTCAGATGCAGTGAAAAGCTAAAGACCCGGCCTTTCAATACTGCACAGAGCGTTTTCCAATGGGATTGTGCAATGATAAAAGGCCTCTGCGGATCAGGCTTTAAGGCTCCATTTTGTAAACTGTGGTACTTCAGCATTTTGCACGAACCAGCAACTCAGACCGGAGCCCATGGCATATGCTCATCCTTTGAACCTTGACCAAACCACAACCAGGGAATGCCATTCCTGCTCCTCTCCACCACAGCCTCATATTGGACACAATGGGCCTCATTACGGGTTCGGCAGTAACCATGCTGGTGCTACCGGCATGTTGCTGCCGGACCCACAATTATTTACTGGCGCCTGACTACCCGGTAACACCGGGGAATTACAACCAGTCCAGGAAGTCAGGCGCTGGCAAATTGTAAGTCCCCATTCCCATAGAGTCTTATGGGACTCTATGGGAATCGGAACCACGGAAGCATCGGCACCGTTGTTAACGGTGCCGGTGCTTCTGTGACAGCTTTGCCTACTGTGACCGATGTGCCCGGCAGAAACAGACTTGTCAGACACAGCGGCTCCGGCAGACAAACCTGTAGTGTGCCGGTCATGAAACAACGGTGCCGGTAAGCTTACCGGCACTGTTGTTTCCGGACCGGCACACTAATTATGAGGCCCAATGTGATTTTTGCTCCCGTTTGTCGCACAGAATGCCATCCTTGCCGTCGCACCACGTTGCGTGCCGCTGACTCCACCTGCGTGTATCGCGCCACATTGTGACTGGCGCCTTGGCATCTGAGCAATGAAACTAAATCCACTCTCTAATGTCTGACTGCAGCCTGTGCTAACCCTACTAACTACCCAACCTCCGTGCTCAAATACACAACACTATGACCATCTAAGCAGCTCAAACACATCATCTTAACACGCCCTCCCAGCAGCCGTCAAACAACAGAACACGAGGTATCCGGCCAATATGGGACACAAAGGACTCGAGGCGCCTGACACAAAGCACCTAGAAACTCACTCATGTGAAGGATTCAGGGTACATCCAGTCAGCAGGCACCACCACAACAACAGAGCGTGCTTGCATGTTCTACCCCATCCCTCTCAGTAACCAAACCCAAGCCCCTCTCTTTCAGAACCACCGCAGCTCCTGGACACCATGCAAAAGGCAGCGGCGTGGGGGTATAAAGCAATTAACATAACACAACATGTCTGGTTATGGTATGCCAGGGGGCACATTCAGGGACCCCAGTTTGTAGCCAGCTGCCTTCAAACTGCCTAATGACATCTCACAGACACTCCAACTTGTAGTGCCACACAGGCTTAAATACCAGCATGTTTTGCGCAATGTTATTGAGGCCAGATTACAGAAACTTTGCACTCATGTATTAGCACTAGGGCAAAGTTTCCCCTATTTTTCAAAACACGGGACACATTAAAAAACCACTGCACCTCGACAGGTGCAGTTTAGCATATTAAGAGCACCAGGGGTAAAATGGCCCTAGTGCAAAAAAGATGCATTTTTAGTACATGTTAGCACCAGGGCAAAGTTTGCCCTGGTGCTAATATGGAATGGTATTAGCACTAGGGCACACTTTGTCATGATGCAAAAATGCATCAAAATTTTCTGCACTAGGGCATTTTTAGCCCTGGTGCTTTTAAAATGCCAAACTGCACCTGTCGAGGTGCAATGGTTTTTTAATGTGTCCCAGTGTTTTTAAAAATAGGGCAAACTTTGCCCTAGGTCTAATATCGTGCAAACTTTGCACTTGCACCAGTGCAAAATTGCTATAATCTGGCCCTGATGTGCATTCATATTCACAATTTGCTGCTAATTTGACCATAATTCCCAAAACGTCCCTGGGGAGAAGAGGAACGGGAGAGCTGGAGACCATGCACGCACATTTCGCCTGACCACACAAAGACTGCAAAGGTAGCACCCCTAGTCATTTGATGCATTTGCCTCCCCTCCCCCCTCTCAGGTTTTGCTCTAGTTCCTTCCCAGGGCAGGGACGTCATTTGGGGGTCGCCAGAGGTCTCAACTGCGACCTCTGAGGTCTCCCTTTTTTTTTTTAGCACATATATTTTTTTCTTTCGTTTTTGGTAATGCAAGCTCCTGGAGTGGCTGGCTTTCATGTTCAGGCCCTTTAAAAAAAAAAAAAAAAAAATAAGAACAGGAGTGCCACAAGTCCAACACTTTCAGCACTGAAACTAAATAAGAAAGAATAGGAAACCAAATAATGTGTCTTTCTGGAATTCTATACAATAATTGCGAGACTCACAAAAGGTTTATTTCAGGCACACTTCAGGGGGTGAGTCACTGATTTAGTCTGTTCTCAAACGCCTCAACTCGGCCTTTCATCCTTCTGAAGCCGATAAATGAGTACCGACACAGGTTGGATGATATCGGGTGTATATTTTTTCTATTAAGTTCTATATAATAACACATCATTATCATTTGGTCATGGACGTCTGCTTGCATTCACAGTAATTTGGTAATATGGGCCTGTACGCACTGGTCTTAATGCTACATATGGCGATGCATTCTTGCACGAAATGTACATCACATTACAGTGATATCGTAACCATATTTCTCGTAGTGTACAATGCTATGTGATGTCACTTCCTGTTTTGTCAACGGATGAAATGTCGTGTTGCACTGGGCCTTTCCTCCCTCTGAGCTGGATACCATGCCTACCACTCGCTATTTGCTTCAAGAGAGCATTCAGTTACTGAAAACCTAGATATATAAGCAATATTCTATGTTGAGTATAAAGTTCCTATGAGTTGTGAGAATTCTGATCCAATAAAGCGTCACTCTTTGCACCTGTGCTGGACTAGATTAAATCGTCTCATAATTCCCTGGATGTGAGTGGACTGCGCTCACTGTAAAATACACGAAGAAGGGGGCAGGGGGGCGGCGAGTCCGGGGATACATGTGTCTTTCTTTTCGGAAATGCGGTAGCAAAGAGCCTCAGAACTCCAGAATCTTTCCCGTGATCGCCCCTCATTGCGAGCATTTCCTCTACAGCCCAGGTGTGACGAACGTGTGAACGTGCAACGCAACATGTTATGGCCCAGAGGAGAATACGGGGGGATGCCGGGACAGCATTTCCAACGCATGGAGAATGAATGGGCTTGCTGGCTGCACAGCAGAGGCCGGCCCTTAATTGGAATATGCCTGGCTCGGAGTTCCACAGCAACACAATGAGGGGCCACTTCCCAAAGAGACGGCCAGGCGGCTGCATTCAGCACTGACTGCGGCCCGCCACAAAGCCGTGTTCCCTTCGCCTGGGATAATTAGAGTGGCCAGAAGGGCACGCACAGAGCCCCGCGTGGGCGGGCTACGGGGTAGCAGCCATCCTCATTGCCCAAAACGGATTCATTGGGAGAGCTGCTGCTGATATGGGAGGCAGACAGTTCTCAAATCTGGTCAACCACCTTCCTGATATGGGCTCCTCCTGAGAAACAAAACTAGAAACGCTTACCCAGAAGTCATTTCGCAACATCCTTGTCTGATCGTGTTGTGTATTTGTAGGGATGTTTGTGAGCGCGCCGATGCCCCGGGCTTGTTATTTGGCGCAATGCAAATAATAAATAAATAAAGGAGCATGCTAAACTGCAGCTCTTCTTCAATCTTTTCCCGTTACCTTCTCTCTGCTTCCTCCTGTAAACCCTAGGACCACCTATGCCCTCTGCGCTGGAGCCTCGTTGCATTGCATACATACACGCGTCCCTTCGAGTGCTGGCATTCTATACGCAACGCAATTGGGTGTTTACAATGTATGTACACGCTTTATGAAATGCTTCATATTTTCGGAGACTAGAATGCGAGCTTGTTTCCATAGACGTTGTACAATTGGCGCGTGACTCATGTACTCACTGCTCACACCAGTGTGAAATAAATATCACGGCTGTGCTAATCGTCTATGAAGTTACCTCTCTGACACCACGCACACCGAAACGTGACAAGTCGCACACGACCCTTTGGTATGTGCTGCTTAGAGGTTTCCTGCTTCCTTATTTTACAACCGAAAAGAATAAAAGTTCATACTTGCATGTCAAACTACACCTATGATATTTTTCTGTCATATCATATTAGTGCTGGTGATTTTCAATGAAACAATTTGAATGATTTTGTATTTAATATAATGAGTTAGTTTTTCAAATAACTATTTCACATATACATATACAAGCAAAGAAACGATTCTGTACACTTATTTACATACATTTAACTGCACCCATCTTTAAACATATATCTAAATCATTCAAATGTATAATAAAATAGTTGAAATCACATCTTAATGTTGAATATTTTAGATAGAACAGGCTTCAAATTTCCTTTGCACAACCTTCCAAACTTTATATACAGCGATCATCAGAGACGTGTTACATGAATGAAGTCAATACTTGCAGCATTTTCATGATCCCTGTTGCCCCTGGACAAAGCGAGGCAATCATTTCTTATAAGACAATTCCATATTTGGACAGGAAGTCAAGATATGTCGTGCCGTTTCTAGGGCTAAAGTGTCTTGACAAATACGACATATAAGAGATTCCTTAGGTAGGCCCAACTAAGGGCTCAAAGTACATAATGCTGCTAACTGATCAAGTCTGAGCAGGAGATCAAATCTGTGCACCGAAAGTGCAGGCCACTTCATTAAATAAAGTTGTACTGTCATGAGCTTATAACACAACTCGTAATGCCTCTGATTTCTTTATCAAGTTTTCCAAATGGGGGAAGTTGGCAATCCAGTCCCATGCCTTAACTTTAGTGGCCAGCTCCTCTTTCAATTTATGAATGTTCAGAGGCGAATCAGGAGACCAGTACATAGAACCAAAAAAAGTCCAGTAATAATTTAGCCCGCTCATAGAGAACACTTCCCTTAACCGCCTAGAAACACTTGTGTACAGGTGCGTTATAAATGCCATATCATATCATATCATAACCTCATTATGTATAGCCTGGTCCGTAAGGTTTAATAAAGGGCACAAAGGATCTTTCCAAGCCTTTATCAATGGTGGGCCCCTTCTTCTCAGGACCTGTGATCGGAGTGACAATAACCCCAGCTCTAAGCGTATCCGCTCAATTGGGACGGAGCAAGGGAGACCAAGGAGAGTTCGCCAAAACCTACCTTCAATCCTTTTTAATCATTTAAAATCTGTGATCGGAGTGACAATAACCCCAGCTCTAAGCGTATCCGCTCAATTGGGACGGAGCAAGGGAGACCAAGGAGAGTTCGCCAAAACCTACCTTCAATCCTTTTTAATCATTTAAAATCTGTGATCGGAGTGACAATAATCCCAGCTCTAAGTGTATCCGCTCAATTTGGACGGAGCAAGGGAGACAAAGGAGAGTTCGCCAAAACCTACCTTCAATCCTTTTTAATCATTTAAAATCTGTGATCGGAGTGACAATAACCCCAGCTCTAAGCGTATCCGCTCAATTGGGACGGAGCAAGGGAGACCAAGGAGAGTTCGCCAAAACCTACCTTCAATCCTTTTTAATCATTTAAAATCTGTGATCGGAGTGACAATAACCCCAGCTCTAAGCGTATCCGCTCAATTTGGACGGAGCAAGGGAGACAAAGGAGAGTTCGCCAAAACCTACCTTCAATCCTTTTTAATCATTTAAAATCTGTGATCGGAGTGACAATAACCCCAGCTATAAGCGTATCCGCTCAATTGGGACGGAGCAAGGGAGACCAAGGAGAGTTCGCCAAAATCTACCTTCAATCCTTTTTAATCATTTAAAATCTCTCATGTGAGCCACCTGAAGCCCATATAACACTGCCGTACAAAAGATCTGCGTATACAGTTTAATAATGCCTGCATAATTCCTGCATAGCTAAATCCAGTCGTGTTAATTGCAAATGTCTTAATGAGCATTTTTTGTAATGTGGCCTTATGTGTTTTTTCAGCCTTGATTGCAATATAATTCCCCTTATTTTAAGGCCCAAGTATTTATAAGATGTTACTCTTTAAATTGTACTCTCTGATATCTTTAACAGATCACTTCAGCAACACTTTCCATAACACATCAATTGTGTCTTTTTAAAATGAATCTCCAAACCATTCAACTCCTCAGTAGTTCATTGGCTGCCTTTCACAGACAAACATAAGTGTGGACAAATATCACAATATCGTCCACGTAGGACAGTCAATCAACATGAGATCCCCCCTAACCTAAGAGGGCAACGATTGATAGCTGTAAGATACCCTGGTAAGTCTGAAATGTACAGGTTGAAGAGGAGTGGAGCAAGCCCACAGCCCTGCTTAACCCCATAAGAAGTAGGAATCGAGCGGGTGCTCGCTCCACCACCCTCGAACTGCAGATGTACACATGTTTGTTCGTGAAGCTGTCTAAAGGCAGCCAATAACCAACGGGGGATTCCCATCATATTGAGTTTCTCCCATGGCCTACATGGGTCCACCATACCAAACGTGCCCTGCAGGTCCACAAATAACACGTATAATGTTAACGTGGCCCTAATGGCCACTCTCCTAATAAGAGTATAAAATATTAATGCATTGTGTATGGTAGACGATCGGCCCTGAAGCCAGTCTGAAATATCCTCAATGTCTTCTGTGCTTCTACCCATTCCTGCAATGCTTTCAACAATAATAAACCAAACATTTTCCCGATGGCATCTAACATAGACAAAAGGCGGTAGTTTGCTGGAATGTTCTTACAGCCCTTTTTATACACCGGCAGTAATGGTGATCGACGCCAAGACCAGGGAATGACCCCAGAAGCACATACCTTGTTAAAGAGGATCATCAATTGGGATACCCATTGGTCAGATTGCTCTTTGAAGACAATATTAGCCAGGTCATTAGGGCCTGGTGCTCTGGAACATTTCAAATTTTGGATTAAGATGCCCAGATCATCTTTATCATCATTTAACTCAAATTGGATAATAGAGTACACTGATTATACTTCAGCTGGATCCCCTCTGCCATTAAAGGTTTTTTCTATGTATGCCACCCATTTAGCAGCGGCCATAGGGTTGAGGCTACTCCTTCTGGTGTTGCCTTTATACGCTCCCAAGGTCTCCCATATAAATTTAATTTTCCCACCACAAGGCTTTTCAGGATATTTTACCATTGACTATTTTTTATCAATTAATTGTGCCGCCTGAGCCAATTAGAATATTTATTTGTGGCACTTATAATCAGCCTCTGGCATTCCTGCTGATTTTCCACCTGGCGGAGTATGCACCTGATTTTTAGTCTTGGTGCATCTTTGGTATCCTTAATTACTTGATCAAACTGTTTACAAGATTTCAATTTCTTGGTATGGAATGCAAGGGGGCGTTTACCCTGGCTAGTTTAGAGGTCAGTTCTGAAATCCATATTTCAATTTCATCAGGAGTTCTCTACAAAAGGTTTCTAATAATAAATTCCCCCTTTCCCTCCCTGTATCTGCCCATCTTAGTTAAATTACGTTACAACCATCCTATCAGGTTATTCCCATTATTTACCATAGCCGACGCTTTGAATGTCATATTTATATTTTCTGTCGGCAAATTCAGTAGTAACATTAACGGGTAGTGGTCGCTGTTCTCATTGACCGCTATACTGAGACTTCTTGCATGTGGGATTCACTCCTGGGAACAAGACACAAAGTCAATAACGGCCTTTTTAAGACCACAGTAGTGCCAGGTGTAGCTCCTAGGAACATCTCCCAATGTGTGGCCATTGAGCATAATCATATCACACATGTATGTAGACCAATGTTGGCTTACCCTATTAGTCTTAGAATGTAATAATATAGAGCAAGATTTAACCCACTGATTAGCCTCTAATTTGGTTGAATCTTTACAATGAACATTCAAATCCCCTGCTGGTATAATACTATCAGTACCAACTCTCCATCCTATCATAATCACTTCAGTGATGCAGGCAAAAATGTCTGCAGTACATTCTCCGCTGGGGGATCATAGACATTCAGCAGCGGGATTCCCCGAGCAACCATTTGTTTACCTGATCATATTTACACAGCAAGCAGATTATTCTGGGTTATCGGTATACTTATTTCCCCTACAGTGAGATCAGGCCTATCTCCAATCACTAACCCCCCAAAAGGTCTCTCCAAAGAACCCTTCTTCGCTGTATTCTGAAATGTTGCATATCCTTCCATGATCAGGTCTCCCGTAACCCAACTTTCTGTTCCATGAATATCCTAGAAGATTGTAACAATGCTAATGAGCCTGTCTGGACAAGCAGATGTTTGTATCCACGAGTGTTCCATATTAAAAGTTCAGTTCACTCCTTATTCAGAATAGCTTTTGGTAAACATTTCGACAGCCATTTCCATCCTTGTAAGTCATCGATCGGCTTTCCTTGCGTCACACCCGGATTTTGTGGTACTCATCTTGCTTGCAATGACCTCTTTTTTCGCATTAGTCCTGCCCACATATTTCATTTTAATATACTTTATTATAAAATTCAATTTTAAAAATCAGGTCTGGTGTGCTATTATAAGGTCGCCCCCATCCTGTGAAATACAGTGTGCATGAGTTGTATTTGTTATTGCTCCTTCTAAGATTGCCACACAATCCAGATCCACAGTTCTTAACAGTCTGAGCGTCAGAATTTGCTGTATCAAATTGAGAACAGATTGGTTAACAGGCTGATCACCTCTAGTTGAATATATGCTAGATATTACCAGAATTGCAGGCTCGATTACCTCCAGGCTTTGATCCACGTCTTTACCAGATGTTTGATCAGACAAACCTTTATTATTCAGCTAGGTTCTGGGGTTGAACATCTTTCAATTGCCGATTCCGAACCTATGTCGGAGTCTGTTAAGCCTGTTTCGCCTTCTTCACTAGCAGTTTTCTTCACCTGATTACTGGTCCGCTCTTGTAGAAGCCAACTCGTTAATGTGCCCGTTTTTTTCTCTATATCTGTGCAATGCTTAAGATTACATTTTTTCCTGACCCTGCATTCCAATTCCAGTGTATATATTTATCTTATTTGGGATATTTGTAACAGTTGTAATTTTCCCACTTGTCGATATTTTCTATTTGTCTCTGTTGCGCCTTCAATTGCCGGTGCTGTTTTCAGGTCATAAATACGTCCATATTCTCTGAACCGTCAACGTTAACCGTCTGGTCACTTGGAACTTTATTTCGAATGCCTTCAAGTAATTCTAAATGGGCTCGATTAACTGCCTCATGTGGTTCCTCTGTACTCGGCTTCTTGCTTGTGACTTTAACGCAAATTGCATTCTGGATACTACGGATAATAATTGCATTCTGGATACTATAGATTATAAGGCCATTTTGGGCTCCTTGATCTGATTTAATTGCTCTTTTTTAACAGAATCTGCCTATAGTAATCGTGTGGTAATCAGCCTTGCAGTCGGTGAAGCAGAAACCATTATTGATTGACCACTGTTGAGTTCTTCACTAATATTAGGAGTAACAAGATCAAGCAGGGGCAGTGGAATCTCCTGCACCACTATTTCAGACGGTAGCGAGTAGCACAAATTGAGCAGCGAGTTATTATCGATCTCAGGAAGTTGGTCTGATTCTTGTTCATTTGTGAGTTCCTCGCTGCTCATCTTCTCATGCATAGAGTTGTTAGGTAATTTTTTATCAGCTGCAAAGTATGAAGTGATTTTACCCGCTCCATTAGCCTGTAACGGCATCTCAGTATTCTCTTGCTACTTGCAGTTCTCGCTGCATGTACCTCAACAACTTCATTGCAAGCCATCAAATTATTCAATTTCTTGTTGGCACGAAGATTCTATACAATTTTCTCTATTTTAGATTTATTCACCATTGTGACCAATCTATCTCAAGGTTTTACGGTCCACCGCTCCCCGCTCCCAATGACTTTCCGTTAAACTAGCTGTTCCCGGCGTAACATATGCCGTTCAAGCATATCTTAAAGGCCAATATCTGTCTGTATTTCATAGGGTCACTTCTTTCCCCCTTCTAAAATATCGGAATTACCACTGATCACTTCCAGGATGGGGCGTAGGTCCCTGTGACTTTTTAATGGTCATTAAAAAGACTAAACATATAGGAAACGGTCTTCTTTTGAATTTGAAAGGAATATTTGTATCAAATGGAATGGGAGGTATGCACGGTATAAGTATAGTATCCACATTTAATCCATAGATTACACGGGACTCTATGATGTGTCTTTGCATAAGATTGGATAGTAGCATAATTACAGCACCTACTTTAGTTTTAGCGCGTGAGGAGGCATTCGTCCTGCAGCGTATCACTCTTTAGAGACTGAAATGTTGAGCCGGTAATTAACTGTTCATTGACACTGGAACCGCCTTGCCCTGTCTGAAAAGAAGTGGGAAGTAACTTGAAATTCTTCTGAATTCAAAAAATCTAAATGAGGGGCCGCAGAAGACGCTTGCCCTACTACTAACAATGAGTTTTGAGTGTGACACAATCCACTCTGTTTACAGAATAACATTTTTTTTTTAAAGTGATATTAACACATCCAAAAGGACTCCCTCTATTTTATTTCTGATTTCATCTGCATCTGTGTATAAAACCGTGGACAAGAGGATCTGTTTAGAAAATATTGTCCTTTGTCCTTGATGTGGTAAAGACCCACAACCCATTTTCTAAAAATTAGAAACTTAAAAAGTTATTCAAGAACACCCATAGGTAAGAAAGAATGAAAATAGAAAAAGGCGCGTGAACGTTCTACCAGCTTCTTCTTCATGAAGATTGCTTGATTGTCTTATTTTTAGAAGTGGGGAAAGCGTCTTCTGCTGTCCCCTTTTTATACAGGCAGCGCACCAGCCATGGGGTCTTGCACCCCACACTCGGGCCAGGCGGCTCATCCTGGAAGTTGGGCCATCCCTCAGCACCTCACATATAGGCCATGGTCAAGAATTCCTTTCTACTGCCGAAAATCCTCAGGCACATTTACCACTTCTTGCACTTTCTCAATGACTTCAGGCGACAACGATCCATATCCACTCTCACCTCTACTATGCCAACAGCGTCTATTTTAGCATCTCAGGACGCGTGCTCCACAAATCCAGTGTTTCAATAACTTCATGGCCGCATTCCTCTCCATCTCATCCCTGGGGACTAGACCTCATGAAAGTTTCCAAGGGCACCATTTGCCAGACATTCCTCCTGCATCACTCAGTGGGTACTCCGGGGTATTGGCCCACAGTTGCCAAAAGGCAAGCTGCTTATACTGACTGATAGAGAGCCTCTTCTCAAAAACCCAGCTTGAGATTAAAATCCCACTCTTCTCCATATTCCCTCCCCTCCATCCCATCTTGCATTCAGGAAAGTCCCACAAACCTGTCCATACAGCTCACTCGTACTTAAAAATATCATAGGCCAAACGATCAACCGCGCACTTACGGATGGTATCAAACAAACCAGTTGGCAACGCTTCCTCCAGTACAGGCATTCTCCCTGCAGCTGCAATCACTGCATGCTGAAAGAACACAGCACAGCTTCCTGCTCCCCTGCAATGCATACTCTGCGTGCAGCACCGCAATTGGAGCTCTCCTCTGAGGTTCTACGTGTTATTTTCAATGTCCCTTTCCTCGTTTGCAATTTAATCATGCATCTTTCCTCGGATTTTCCCTACTATTAAGTGGGGGTTCCCCTCCTGCCCTCCCCTCTAACCACACTCCACTCCCTCACCCCAACACCCACCACCATCCTACCTCTACACACACATAACACACACATTCCCTATTGGGAAGGTTTGCGCGTCAACTTCTTATATATATATATACATAAAGAAAAATCGAGGAAAAAGACAACGAGGAAAGCTGCACTATTAAAGTGCAAACGAGGAATGTGACCTCGAAAATAACACGTCTTCTTATGTTTTCCGGCTTTCACCCTTTCCACCCAAACCTGCCAATCAGGGCACACTTCTGCCAAATGTGGTAGTGGTCGAAGTGGTCAGGATTCTGCCAAATGTGGTCAGCGGTTGGGAGTGTTGCTGCTCTTTTTTTTAAAAGTTTTACTGTTCCTATACTTTTATTTTAAAAAGAAACCAAATGGTTTCGTTTTAAAATAAAAAAGTAGTAAGAAGTTGAAGCTTGCACTTTCAGTGCACTGAACTTTCCCTTAAACAGGTGTCGCATTTGTTTAGGGATGTGTACGGCGCGGGGAAGGGTGCATGGCGATGGGGTTTGTGGGGATGTGGTCAGGCCAGCAGGTAACTTAGTTCCACTACTTCTTTTCGCACACTTCGACCACTGCAAATGCCTTTCAGCCAGGTTCCCTTCCCGCATGTTCCTTCCGGCTGGCTAGACCGAGCTCGCTCCTATCGAGTGCCGTGCGCTTTTGATAGATACACAAGCATGCCTTGGACTCAGCGACAATCACGCAACACCACGATTCCAGGACATCTCTGTCTCCCATGGTCAACATTTAACAAAACCCATGCACGACACACTCCGGCCACCAGCTCCCCCCCCCCACACTTTCAGGCTCCTATTGGGAAGGCTTGCGCGTCAACTTCTTATAACGTCCTGTGACCTAACGTAATGTAGCGCAAATAGCATAGCATCACTGTTGAGTTCTCATATGCTATATTATGTTACCAGTATATGAGCCGATAAAGTATTTTTCTTTGCGGTCTGCTTTTATGTTGGTGCAGATATAGTGTAGTGCCTAAATTGCCTGTTGTGGATCTAGGAGCTTTGGGATCTACTCTCTTTCCCCCCATTTAACCAACTGATGTGGTTCTGGACACAATACCTTATCTCCATATGCCCTTACATGCCAATTCTGAGAACAAAAAACAAGAGTTTGCAGGAAATGGGTTCAACCTTTAAAATATGAACGTTTGCAGTATATGGACAGCTGAAGGCGGGACAGGCAGTCCTTATGATGCAGGTAGAATCGATGTCGATAGGCAATTAGGTATACATTAAACATGGTCTCGCGACACTCCAGGGTGGATCATGTTCAGCCTCACTCCTAGGACTAGACTGCAGCACATTTTGTGGGAATTAGGAAGAGAAAGCTGGTGTTTCTCGCCTGTGCATGTTAACTATGCGGGCCCCAGGAATAAAAGACCCTTCATCCTGGGAACCGGGGCAGAGGTAGACTGGTGAGCGGACTGTGCACAAGCCACTGCCACCAGGGATATACTGAACAGTGCGAGAGGCAGACATAAGCTGATGGTCTCCCTGTGTTAAGCATCTGGCAGACATCTACGACGGTGGGGTGGGTAACACAGAGAACATGGCACATTTCCTGTTAAAAGGTGGTTGGGATGCTCCAATTTATGACAGATGGCTCAGCCCATTAATGCCACAAAGCAGTGCTGGAAGTGTACCAAAATAAAATAGTGGAACTGTGACCCCGGTGGGGGACAGGGCAGGCAGCAGGGGAGAAACGTGCAACACCATTTTCAAGGGTGGCAGCTGTTAGGAAAGATTTCTCTTTAGAAACTTTTCCTCTATGAAGCCCCAAACCTTTTGCTTTTGCTTTTTCATGCTGACCTGACTTTTTACAGTGAAGTGAAGCCTTCTGCTGCGCTCCCCTGGGCTTTTGATCACATGGTATAGGGAAACTGACTACACTTTCAGGCTGTCAGTACTGGGAAACTACGTTTCCCTTTGTCTTTTGACTTTGTAACTTTCTTTGGGTAACATTTTAGCATTGCACAAAGCATCTTACAAAGCAGTGCAATGGGGGTTCTTTTGTATGACCCTAGACCACACTCAAAGGGATGTTTTGGTTACCTTAGATATGCTCAAGGACAAACTGGTGGCAGCTGTTACTGTTTCCTACTTCCGTACTTTTTGTTAGCCTTACCGCGTTTGGCTACTAACAGTGGCTGGTGTCCAAACATGGCTGTGCCAGAAGGTTTTTAATTTGTTCCTTGGCCACCTTGTCTTTCAGCCTTCTTCCTGACCTGCCAGGTCTGGAAAATCCTTTTATGGTCATGCACTGCATGGGAAAACACTGTCTTTTCGCTGGCTAGTGCAGCGCTTGGGTGTGGAGCCCAGATTTGCCTCTCTGTCTATTTCCCGACAGAGTCCACAGGATACTCTTAATATAAAGTTACTCCGTCCTAATGAAGGCCGACCCAACAGCAGCTACACCAATACAGCTCTATTAGGCCGAAACACAGTTGTGTTGACGATATGACTTTATGGGCCTCATTACAACCTAGGCGTTAAGGGTTTAACGGCGCCATCGGCGCCGTTAACCCTTAACACCTGATTACCATTTTAACGCCTGCTTTTAGCAGGCGTTAAAATGCAAGGCGCTAACCCACCTTGGTGCTAATTACGGCACCGTAATTTACGGTGCCGTAATTAGCGCCTTCCCCACTCCCATTATGCCCTATGGGGCAAAAATAGGAATGGGGAAGGGTAAATGGGGAATGGGGATTTACCGCCCCACTCACCTTGGAATGGGGCGGTAAATCCGCCATCCACCATGGTGTAAACATAGTTTACACCATGGTGGTAAAGTAGGGAACTTACCGCCTGGGTTGTATAGAGGCCCTATGTCTCTGTGTTCTACTTACGCACTGTTGATTAGAGCAAAAAGCACTCTACTGTTAATATACATTTGTTTCTCATGTCAATCCTGATAGGATCCCACAGAATGTATTTGTTTTAAATCACAATCCAAAGTACTTTCTTTGGGTAAGCACCAATTGTATCATGTATAGATATTGTATGTAATTCGTTGAGTTTCCTGTGACAGCCTGTGAATTGAACATCAATGCTTTTCGTGTATTAAATTTGCTAAATAGCAATCATTGTCACTATGTGGTAATCGGCAATAGCAGTGAGTGTTTTGGGTTCTTCTATGTCCTTGCTCATTTGATTTTTTAATTTTTGCAGGCTAGTGCAGTGCTTAGGTGTGGGGTCCCAGGAAATGGGCGGGGACTTTCTGGTCCCAATCCACATACTGGTGCCTGAATGGTTGTTGTACATGCTTGCATGATACCCACAGTGGTCGCTGATTGGACTGTTGCTGGTGTGCATGTGTGGGGCACATATTGCCATTGGAGGGCTGGAGGGCTGAATCTGATCACTCACCTGGCTTTGGGGTAAGAAGAGTTGTCCTGCAGCCATTCTAGGACATCAGAAGAGGAGCTAAGTATCCTGTGCAGCTATGAAGAGCAAAGGAAGAAGCATGAACAATCCCTGATGAGGCTGGCAAACAACTCTTGTTGAAGTCCCGTTGAAGCCCTGTCGAGCTGCTGATCTCATAAGACTCTTGTCAGTGCTTTGATGCTCTGGACTGGTGGGAACAACTGGTCCGGACGTCTCCTGATGCCCAACCCAATTGAAGTCTTCGCAAGTGTCCCTGGGCCATTCAATGGGCAGACCAACTACGAAATTGGTCTACTGCGATAGGAGCGATGTGGTGCCGCATTTTTGCACGGAACTTTGGGGACTGCCAGTGTGTCCTAGAGAGACTGTCTCTGCCAAATATTGGCATTCCAACTTCCAAGGGACCCGAGATATGGGGCTGACTTCGACTGTGGCAACTGTGTCCTCTCCTGTCGCCTGGCAAAGGTGACCGTCACCAGAAACTGCTTTTCTGCATCCAGTTGTGTGCTGAGAGGAGGCCTTCATTGATGAGAGTTGTAATCGTCACTAGTAACAGCTTGTGCCACCAATTGTCAGTGACCAGAAACTCACTCGAACCTGCAACTCCTGGGAACCAATGACTGGACTGAAAGAAAAGGCAGGAAACGTGACCTCTGATGACCCTCTGAATACCTGCCTAGTCCCAAGAGAAACCAGAGTATGGGGAGAGTTACAGTTGTACTTACCTGAACTTCTAGCTCCCCTTTTAAACGTTTTCCTAACTTTTGAAACTTTTACATTAGTTTGGCTTTGCCATAGCTTGTTCGCGCAAGAACCCAGAAAGGTGGGGGGACCTTTTCATTTGCTAGAACACTTTCTAATCTAACTTTTGCACCTATCTGCACATCCCCAGGAAACCTCTCCTAGCTGTTTCCCGACTTACAAAACAGTGCAGAACTTTGTGAACTTTGAGCACAAGGCCCCATACAATTTAGGGTTGTATTTGTACATTTAGGATTGTAAATCCTGTGGACAGTTGGTGCTATCTCTAACCATTTGTATTTCCTTTCAGGTATTGAGGGGGTTATTGGATTGTTCGCACCAACTACAGTGACTGTGTGTATCTTGTATAGCATGTCAGTATTGTGTGATATTTCTTTTTAGTAGGAATTTCTCATGTGTTTTCAGGGCCTATAATAAATGTGTTACTTGTGTAACTAAATAACTAACTGTAAACCTTGGTGTTTACTGTGTGGAGTCATTGTGGACCCCTGACCGCACTCACCTCTCCTAGGATGTAGCCTTGGCCTCTCTCCATGCTACCTTGATTGGTTTGGCTAAACTCCCAAACGTTGCCTCCTGGTCAGAATGACAATGGTGGCCTCCTAAACATCTCTCCACCCGGTCAGAGGTTAGTTGAAACCGCTTTCAGTTTAGCTGTAACTGCTATTGGGTGGTAAAGTTGAGAAGTGTGCTTTAACTTCACAAAGCACAGTTCCAGAACAGAGAAAATGGTTGCAAAAAGTAGTGGGACTGTTTGCAGGAAAAAATAGAAGTAGTGGTACTCGGCTCCCGACCATTCCCGCTCACTTTGACCACTGACAGAAAGCATGCGTACACATTGTAGAGTAGCAGATTCCTGCCTCCTAAGCCGAAGTACACAGGAATTGCTGTGTTGGTGTGTTTTCTTCGTAGTAGGTGCCCTTAAAATTAGCAAGAGAAAATATTGAGCTGCTACGATGCAAGGCCGATATGTTTCGCTGTAAACCGAAAATATTTGGAACACTGCTTACTGCACTTTCTTTGGCCTATTTTTGCTGAATCAATACTTTTTAAAACTGATAATCTAAATGTAATTGTTTATCTGGTCATTTGCATTTTGATACATTTTACGGCTGCAACATTTTAACGCATTTCTTGTTATTTATTTGGAAAAGACAAGTATTGATCACGTTTCAGTCGCTATATATTTTTTTGCTCTTTTATACATTTATGAATCTTTTTTGGCCATTGCCAAAATAAAGTTTTTTTTTACTTCATTTTGAATAAGTGATCACAAAGCCTTGGCCTGAACAAATGAAGGGAGTAATGAAAGGTTTGAGTGAACATCCCCACGCGACAATAAAGATTTACATTGGGTTAAAAGAAGAGAATACATATTTATAATATAGCATTAAGAGATGAGGAGAAAATCTGACCCAGCCACGAAATGATTACCAGACTTCAGTTTTCATGCAAGCACTCACAATGCTGGCTGATTTGTGGTGGAGTGGTGGCGGGAAATCGGTGGCTTTTCCTGAGATCTCGCAGCAAGGAGAACCTTTAGCATATTCCAAGAGCACACATGCTGAAGGAATACACGAGTGATGTTCTGACTTTCTTCCATTCTTCCGCTAGATATGGAGCCACTCTGAGGACACGGCCATCTCTCTTCCTCGCCCGTCATGCGGTCCTCTGTGCTACACGCAGTCTGGATTCACTTGCGGTTCTTTTGCCGCAACCCACCCACTTTCAGTAAATCACCCCTCTTTGGCAGAAGGAGCGGTGCCGATGAGGTGGTGACAGGATGGGGACGCTGTAGACCTGTCTTGGGATCGGATTCTTAGCTTGGCCATTTGTTTTGTGATGCCGGGGTAGATAATTTTATCTCTGTGGGCCTTAGCTGCCTTATCAGGCAAAACCTGAAGTGCCTGGAAGCCAGCAAGGCCACAGTGTTTAGCCCTCTATAAAAACAGGACATATGCTAGGTTCATCACCTTGGAATAGCCTAAGTCATGGCCTTGCAATACAAGGCCACCCTTCCTTTAAAAAACAACTTTGAACATCAGCACAGTGTTCTTCATGCAGTGACAACATCGCAATGCCTGAAATATTTCCCATGTGCCTTCCAACTGAGGAATTAGCGGGTGCAGCATTGGGTGGAACGACAGGTAACGGCATGCAAGCCCAAATTAATAGGCCCACGCAAATTGAGGGTCTTCAACAAGTTCCAGGGATTGATTCTGGCTTGGTCCGAATGAAGCTTTGGCCATGAGTGTCATTGGCACCCGGCTGGAGCTGAATGTGAGACAGTGCGGTGCCAGAGGCACAACAAAGCAGGGTAAAGCAGCACGCTGAGCAGGTGAGATGAGTTGCTGAGGCTGGAAGGAGTAGTGTGATGAAGTAAGGATGCCAGGGAGTAGTGGGATAGGTTGGACACAGCAGAGGCGACAGAACTCACTGCCAGGGGTGGTCTGTAGAAGAGATTTGAAGAGCAGGTGACAGAGTAGGAAATGGCCCAAAACAAGAAGGAGCAAAGCTCCTGCAAAGATTCCTTTGTCAGCAGCCACCCAGCAAACTCGTAAATAAAAATGCAAAAACAGAAAAAGCCTAACATTCTGTTTAGCAGCTGTCCAAATTGTTTTTTATGTCTTGCAATTTGCAGACTTTTTTTTTGCTGGGGTGAGTATTGTGACTCATGAAAACAGCAGAGGACATCTTCCATTACTTGCTCAAAAGGATTTTTTGCTGAGTCACTATCAGTTATGTTTCAAATTTAAAATTGGGGGCATTCTTATTTTCCCATAATACTGTGTTTTTATTCAAATGACCAAACTTGGGATCTATGAAGAGATGTCGGCCATGTCTGCTCTTCCCACACCCATGAGGAGAGGGTTGCCAGTAAATCTTTTCCTTTTCTAGCACTGGCAGGAGAGGAGATTAGAGAAGTGTGGTGAGAGAAAATGGCTGCGGCACAAAGTGGAGCATGGAAGGCGGGTATTTACTGGCGAATTTAGCCCACGCTGCCTGATAAACTACACTCAATTCTAAGGGTGTCAATGTGAAATTCACTTTACAGATTCAGCATAAATATACTATAACACGGACCCACAGGTTGACCTGGAGCGGCAGGGAAATTAAATATTCCAGCTGTAGCTTTCCAGTGCATACTTTGCATGCCTGTAAACTTTGTAACCATCTCAAACGTTCTGATTGTGGTATGATCAGGCAGCGTGGGTTATATTTGCCAGTAAATACCCGCCTTCCATTCTCCACTTGGCTCTGCAGCCCTTTTCTCTCGCTGCGCTTCTCTACTCTTCTCAACCTCTTGAGCTTAGTAAATTCACCAATTTAGTCCTAAACATAACCATTCTATTTTTTCGGCACACACTTGTTTTGTCCCAACATGTCAGCTTTTGTTTTGATCCATTCGTCCCAGAATTCTAGTTTATTGTTTTCAGTAAACATGCAGATTTTGTCCCTAAATCTTATGTTGCCCTTTTAATGAATACTGTCCCTTTTTCTAGTCTCACCTCTTAGTCTGCATCTCAGTGCTTGCCTGCTGTTGGGTATGAATGTGTGCCTTGTTGTAAGTTGTGTGGGCAGTCATGCTGTAAAAAGGCTGCTTCATATTCCCAGGTTCTGAGAAGATTACCAGGTACAACCAATTTATACCGTAGAAGTTCCATTTCTGCCGAGGATCCACCATCAAAATTCCAGATACAATGGCTTCATTACAAGTTTGGCGGTAGCCTTGCTAGTAAAACCAGCAGGCTGCCGCCAAACTTGCAATATTTTCCGGCGCCTGCAAATGGGCAATTACCGGGGCATTCTGGCCCCTCTGGACCAGGTAATTGCCCATTGGCGGGCGCCGGAAAAAAGATGCTCCCCATTCCCATTCAGTCCACGGGGCTCAATGGGAATGGGGAGGTCAGATGCACCGGCACCGTTTATAACGGTGCCGGTGCATCCGACATGCTGTGCTCGCGGGTGCCTTTCTGCCCGCCAGTCCGACCTGGCGGGCAGAAAGGCACCCGCGAGTACAACTCGTAGTTTGCCGGTTGGGGAACAACGGTACCGGCAAGATTACTGGTACTGTAGTTCCCGGACCGGCAAACTCATAATTAGGCCCAATGTCCTATCCAGCATCATATACTCATAGACAACATGACATGCCCATGTTTGACCATCAGACACCAAGGCGAGTCTTGTATGCCGATGTACTGCCTCTTAAATTCCTGATATGTCATATATACCAAGGTACACCCTTATGTGCCCAGATACTGGGCCTCATTACGACCCAGGCGGTAAGGGGTTAACGGCAGCGTTAACAGCGCCGACCCTTACCGCCTGAGTACGAGGTCCCTTAGCGCCATGGCGCTTTTAACACCTGCTTTTAGCAGGTGTTAAAATCCATGGCGCTAAGGGACCATGGAGTTAATTACGCCACCGTAATTTACAGTGGCGTAATTAACGCCTTCCCCACTCCCATTATACCCTATGGGGCAAAAATGGGAATGGGGAAGGGTAAATGGGGATTGGGGACTTACCGCCCCGCCAAGATCGGAATGGGGCGGTAAGTCCGCCAACCACCATGGCGTAAACGTAGTTTACGCCATGGTGGTAAAGTCACGGCCCAGGCAGTAACTGACCGCCAGGGTCGTAATGAGGCCCACTGTGTTTATACAGCTAGGGGCTTTCATCATATGGTCAGGTACCATAAACAGATGTCTATGGCAGGAACTTTGTCATATGCCAGGAGCAGTCTTACTACGCCTGGAAAATCTTCACATGCCACGGCCAAGCATCAAATACCCAGGTACAGCTGCATGTGCCATGATCAGTCTGGGGCCAGATTGCAAAAAAGTGAAGGGAAAGAATTTAGCACCAATTTTGCTGTTTAGATCCTACGGAATGGAGCAAACAGGTTTAGTGCCAATCGGTATTATCAAAAAATATTTTCACTAGGGTAAAAAGGAAGCAGGTTGTTTTATTACCTATGTTTGCTGCATAACATGAAAAGGAATGAGGTAAACACCATTTGTTTTTGTTCTGCACTAAACCTGGTACAAAAGACAGTCTGATTGTTTTCCTCATGCAACCGTTTTTTTTTTTTACATAATCTGGATTGTGATAAAACCGGATTGCTCCATTTTCTATTATCAAAGTATTTGCTCACTTTTTTTGCATTGGTGCAAATGTTAGTTAATCTTGCCCCCAATGCGTCCCCACACAGTCCCAAAATATTATCTAACATTTGCACATCTTCTAAAAAGGTGAGCAAATGCTTTGATAAAACAGAATGGAACAAACAGGTTTCGTCACAATCCCTATTATCAAAAAACATTTGCACTGGGTCAAAAATAACTCATACCTTATTTTTACTATGTTTGCTGCATAACATAACATGAAAAGAAATCACTTTTCTATATTTCTTGGCATGTAACCTATCAAACATAGTAACTAAAACAGTCTGTTTCCTTTTTGCCCTCGTGAAAACATTTGTCAGTCAGTCAATTAGCTTTTTTTTCGGAATAATCCATCCAGCTGAACAACAAATACAAATGTACAAGATTATTATAAAAACAGGATAAATAAGAGACGTGAAACATACATTGAAACAGGAGTACACATGATGCCATACAAATGAAAGCACCAAAAGATTCAAGATAACATGAACACAAAATTAAGATCATATCATCTCTCGTTCGACTGTTATCCCCAATAGTAGAGCGGACTTATTTCAACTCTTTATTCCTCTGCCTCCACGCCCTAAATATGTAATGAGCAGTTGCGAAAATAACGTTTAGAGATAAACACTTACTTAAAAACGACAATGCAGAGACTGCATAGCGAATATCAAACTCGAAAAATATTTTTCGCAGATAAATCCGCCTCAGGCGCGTTGTTTTCTCACAGAGCAACATAAAATGTAACAGTGTTTGTTTGCAAAAACCGCAAAGTGCACACCTTGTGGAATCGCCAGCCCTCCAAGATGGAATAAAAGAAGGCACAGCGAATATGCCAAGTCTAAAACGCAGATACAGTGATATTTCCAAGGCCGGGGACATTATTATCTAGGTATGCTTTAAAGCCCCTCTCTGTTCTATGTTCCAAATAGACTCGGCCCAGTTTTAGGTTGGAAGTTTTCACTCTCAGATTCTCGCTGCCTCTCAAATTCATACAAGCTTTTAACTGTTTAGTTGACAGGGGTACAAACCCTGTGGGTTATCCCATAGATCGAGCCTGTCCATATTAGAAAGAAATGCTTTTACATGGGTAAACCATCTAAAACTCTTACCTCAGTTTAAACACATAATATGGGTTAACGCGTCACAATACTTCTCCAAGCCCTTGATATTCCAGACTCTGAGCCAATATAAAACAGGTTTGAAAGATAGCTGGATCGCTATTGGGACACAATAAAGTTCGAGGTGGAGCAGGGCGGAAGGGGTGCTGCCGAGTAGCAACAACTGTTTTGTCAAGAACTTGTTTTCACAAGAACTTTCCTATAAGGATTTGTAAACCCCCAAAGTTCAGTGCCATATAGCGAAGCTGGGAGAGCATGTTGATGAAAAAAATCCAGAGCCGGGGAAAGGGCTCTGCTGCCACGGTTACGAAAGAAGGACAAACTGCCACCACTATACTTCTCCAACGTAATCAACGATTTAGTGACGTGTGCATCCCAGCTGCCATTATCTTGGGAACACACACCAAGATGGACAAAACGAGAGACTTGGAGAGACTTGTTCAATAACAGAATCACAGGCGCTTAATAATAAGGACTTATCTATAAGAGAAGGTTTGAAAACCATCACTTTTGATTTGTCTGGATTCAAATTTAAGCAAAGAGACTTGATTTAATGTGACAATTAGAAAGGGCTTTTTTTAGGCCTTTGGGAGTGGTGGCAAGGAGGACAGTGTCATCCGCATAGAAAAGTGAGGGTTATTTATCGGAGGCCAGCCTAGGAAGGTCTTGGCACTCTTCCATTAGCCCATCAATAATCTCTTGCACGTAGATTTTAAATATCAGTGGTGCAAGGACACAATCCTGCCTAACACCCATATGAACGTCAAATTCCACATTTGTAGATAATACAAATTGGGGCAAAATATGTTTGTTTCATCCCCAATGATCTAAGCAGTACAATCGGTGCTGAATTCATTTGCTCCACTTTTTAACACCAGTGCAAAGCTTTGATAATCTGGCCCCAGGTTCATACGCAATGGCCAGGAACGAACCCATATGCCCATGTATTGACCCATATGCTCCTCTTCCACCATCGTATGTCCAGGTACCTTATATGCCCAGGTAGTGCCTCCCAAGCCCCACTACCTCCATCATATGCCCAGGCTCTGTTACATATGCTTAGATACAACCTCAGATGCTCATGTTCAGAATGCAAGGATACAGTGTACTGCATCATATGCCCAGGCTCTGTTACATATGCCTACATACAACCTCAGATGCTCATGTTCAGAATGCAAAGATACAGTGTACTGCATCATATGCCCAGGCTCTGTTACATATGCTAAGATACAACCTCAGATGCTCATGTTCAGAATGCAAAGATACAGTGTACTGCATCATATGCCCAGGCTCTGTTACATATGCCAAGATACAACCTCAGATGCTCATGTTCAGAATGCAAAGATACAGTGTACTGTATCATATGCCCAGGCTCTGTTACATATGCTAAGATACAACCTCAGATGCTCATGTTCAGACTGCAAAGATACAGTGTACTGCATCATATGCCCAGGCTCTGTTACACATGCCTACATACAACCTCAGATGCTCATGTTCAGAATGCAAAGATACAGCATACTGCATCATATGCTCAGGCTCTGTTACACATGCCTAGATACAACCTCAGATGCTCATGTTCAGAATGCAAAGATACAGTGTACTGCATCATATGCTCAGGTTGTGCTTCACATTTTCAGAAGCCACCCGTATATGCACAAGAACACCATTATTTGACTGGTTAGCGTTTCAAATGTCTAGATGCAGCTCATGTGCCAGTGACATTATTAGAGGTCCTTATAAAGTGTCATATAATAAGGTTGAACCATTACATTCCCAGAAACACCCTTTTATGTCTGTTGGCCTTAAATTCTCAGCTGTGGCCATGGTATTCCCAGGTACAGCTTGAAATACCAGAAACACCCTTACAGACCCGTGCACACACTCATGCGACAAAGTCAACACTCATATGTATAGGAACAGAATTGTATACCAAGGTACAGGCGTGCATGCTCATGTACTCCATGCTATGTCTAGGTACCACTTCCGAGGCCAGTCACAATCTCATATAACCATGTACACTTTTATTTGCCAAGGTTTAAATCTCATACATCAATGAAATGCCTTCTATAGCTGGGTATTGCCTTGCATTCCCCGGTACAGCCTCATATGTCCAGGTACTGTTATCATATGCCTATGTATTCCTTTATAGGTCCAGCTTGAGCTTCCTATAGAAGGAACAGCCTTGTACGCGCTTATAGGCCCAGAATCTACCATCCTATGTCCAGGAAGAGCTGGATATACCCTCGGCCTTCCTCCTGTTCCTAGTTATTGTGGTTATAGTATGTCTAGGCACAGTCCAGTCTCAGGCTTTACAAGTACAATTTGTGGAATGAATTGCCTTTCATGCCAAGCTATTACCGCATCTGCCTTGTTATTTTATAATACGTACAGGTGAGCTGTCTTTTACTCATAGACATGTTGGAGTGATTGAGGCTGCCTTCTGGTACTGTTTGCTTCATGCCACTGCTCTGCCAGTCAGTGTTCTGAGACTATGGGTCTCATTAGGAGTTTGGCAGTCCAGAAACAAGGGTGCTGGTAAACCAACCGTCAACCTTGTTTCCGGATCGGCAAACTCTGAGTCTGCCTGCCGTGGCCACTGTGCCCGACAGGTCTGACTCTCCCGGGCTCAGAGGCCACGGTAGGCTGACCCTTCACAGACGCATCGGTACCATTAGCAACGGTGCTGGTGCTTCTGTGTCCTCACTCCCACAGACTCCTATGGGACTCTATGGGAATGGGGATTTACAATTTACCAGTGCCTGATTTCCCGGGCCGTGGGACTCGTAATCAGCTGGTGGCACCGGGAAGTCATATTGCAAGTCCCCTGTCATGATTGAGTGGCCAACTTAGCTACTTAGCCTGTGATGCTGTGCCCGCCCAATGAGCTTCTAGGTCTTTCTTTTACAGCAGTCTCCTGGTGCTTCTGTGATTCTACTGGTGCTGTGGTGCATTTTGGTCATATGATTAGCATTCTGTTTTCGAGTTGTGTACGCACTTGAGAGGGTTGCAGAGCTATGTCATAGTGTGGGTTAGATGCTAGAGTGGGCAGGTGTTTTGTCGCCACCCGAAGCTGGGCCCACAAGGTGACTGTCTTGTGAAGAACCCTGGCTATCGTTGTATTTCATTACACGTAATCATTCTGCTTTTGGCCCAAGTCCAGCTCCTGGGCCGCTTCCGTGTTTTTATAGAGTCTCAAATAAAACGGCTTTTTGGTCTGTTCACCCCGGCCTTTCAGAGCGTCCCGCCTCAGCCCTTGTTGCATGACTACGTTCTTGCTTGTTTTGCTTTTTGCTGTTTCATGTTGCCCTCTGGATGGACGATCTAGATGTAATGGCCATGCTGACAGCCACTGCTGTTTTCAGGCTTTTTTTGCCAGTTTGTTTTGTGTTTATTTTCCTCCTGTGGAAGAGGTCTCAGTAGTTTCTACTCCTCCATCTTACGGTCCCATCTGGGGGCGATCTGTGAGGGCGCAATGTTGCTCAGAGGAAGCTCTACTCATTCCTCTTTAAAAAAAGCCAAAAGAGAACAGGAAGGTAAGAGGCGGAGCTCATCCCGCCATTGGCGCTCAGACCTGCTCAACGGGTAGCCCACCAATAGGAAACTAGACTAGAGTAGACCACCCCCCTGCAGAGCATTATGGTGCATCGGTTGCCACACAGTCAGAAAGCGCTGAGGTGTGGGCCTGAGATGCGGCTAAGCACTGGAGAGAAAAGGGCATTCATGAGCATCCTTGCCTACTCCAAGGGAAAACGCCTGTTAGCACCTGTCACACCCCTGCTCACCCTAAAGTGCCAAGTACCTTGGTTGCCTTCAACTGACGGTGTCGGATTGGCCCCTCGGCCTCTCGGCCCATGGCTGGACCGAAATCGTCCCTGGGCAGTGGGGGCCGGTTTCTGGCCATGTTTGGGCCGGTTTGGAAAAAACAATTTGTAAAAAAAAACAAATTTCCTTTTCAAATTTCTTTTTTTTTTCTTCACAAAGCCGTTCATCCTTCTTAGGTCGATAAATGAGTACCAACACAGGTTGGGTGATATTGTATGCATATTTGTTCTATAAAAGGAGCTTAAACGTAAGTGCTATACAATAACATATTATCATTTGGCCTTGGACATCTGCTTCGATTGACAGTAATTTAGTGTACTTAGGAACAATACTATTTGATGCCACTTTCTGTTTTGTCAAGGGGTGAAAGGTCGTGTTTCATCGCTTCCCAGGATGTCACTTTGGGGTGGGGTCAAATGACATCACTTCCGGTGATGTCATCAGAGGTCAAGGGTCGTGAGGCGAGGGGTGAGCCACTTTTTTGAGGCAAGGGGTGGGCCACTTTTTTTTGGGTGACCAGGTCTATTTCTTTTCTCAGTCCGACCCTGTCAACTGAGGGCCTTTATAGGTATGGACACATTGCAGGACGAGCACGCGAATCGGGTGACTACTCCCAAGATTTCAATTCATGTGCAAACTAAGCTTTTTGCAATAGTGAATCGAAAAAAGAAAAACACGACATTCAGTGTGCAATCGGACGGGTGTTGATGGGCCTTGGTTCTCAGATGAAACCAACTGATACAGGGTTGCAGGGAGTCTGGTGTGCAGGTGTTCTTGAGGAAGAAATCACTGCACATACAATCTTCTGCCTGCATTAAGATTCCCAAGCCAGAAGATTTTAAAAAGCATTTGACTATAGTTTAGCCAGGTTCTCTCTGTGCATGCTTCCTAAGCAGTAGACAGGTGCCCGAGGACTCCAGGGTCAGGTCCTCTGCAAGAGTCCCCGACATACCATTGCAATGTAGATGTCTTTTGCAATTGAATAGTATATCACTGAGTGCACACACAGATAAATAATAATGCAAATGATCGTGTTTTAAAATGCATAATATGTGTAGTAGAACTTTGTGCATACACTTTCTGTCGCAAATGGAGAGGGAAGGCCTAATAGGTCAGCTGGTTAGCTATGAAGGCCACCAAGATGGACACTGGTCGTGGGATCCACGATGCACTGCTTGGTCCATTCCCATGGCCACGCCTTCAGGACACTTCCTCTACTCTAGCCAAGGCCAGGCAGGACACTTCCTCTAATCTACTCTAGCCAAGGCAGGACACTTCCTCTACTCTAGCCAAGGCAGGACGCTTCCTCTACTCTAACCAAGGCAGGACACTTCCTCTACTCTAGCCAAGGCAGGACACTTCCTCTCCTTTCCTCTACTCTACCCAAGGCAGGACACTTCCTTTCCTCTACTCTAGCCAAGGCAGGATGCTTCCTCTACTCTAGCCAAGGCAGGATGCTTCCTCTACTCTAGCCAAGGCAGGACACTTCCTCTACTCTAGCCAAGGCAGGACACTTCCTTTCCTCTACTCTAGCCAAGGCAGGATGCTTCCTCTACTCTAGCCAAGGCAGGACACTTCCTCTACTCTAGCCAAGGCAGGACGCTTCCTCTACTCTACCCAAGGCAGGACACTTCCTTTCCTCTACTCTAGCCAAGGCAGGACACTTCCTCTACTCTAGCCAAGGCAGGACGCTTCCTCTACTCTAGCCAAGGCAGGATGCTTCCTCTACTCTAGCCAAGGCAGGACACTTCCTCTACTCTAGCCAAGGCAGGACACCTCCTCTACTCTAGCCAATGCAGGATGCTTCCTCTACTCTAGCCAAGGCAGGACACTTCCTCTACTCTACCCAAGGCAGGACACTTCCTTTCCTCTACTCTAGCCAAGGCAGGACACTTCCTCTACTCTAGCCAAGGCAGGACGCTTCCTCTGCTCTAGCCAAGGCAGGAGATTTCCTCTACTCTTGCCAAGGAAGGACGCTTCCTCTACTCTAGCCAAGGCAGGGCACTTCCTCTACTCTAGCCAAGGTAGGACGCTTCCTATACTCTAGCCAAGGCAGGACGCTTCCTCTGCTCTAGCCAAGGCAGGACGCTTCCTCTACTCTAGCCAAGCCAGGACACTTCCTCTACTCTAGCCAAGGCAGGACACTTCCTCTACTCTAGCTAAGGCAGGACGCTTCCTCTGCTCTAGCCAAGGCAGGACACTTCCACTACTCTAGCCAAGCCAGGACGCTTCCTCTACTCTAGCCAAGGCAGGACACTTCCTCTACTCTAGCTAAGGCAGGACGCTTCCTCTGCTCTAGCCAAGGCAGGACACTTCCACTACTCTAGCCAAGGCAGGACGCTTCCTCTACTCTAGCCAAGGCAGGGCACTTCCTCTACTCTAGCCAAGACAGGACACTTCCTCTACTCTATCCAAGGCAGGACGCTTCCTCTACTCTAGCCAAGGCAGTCAACCACCTGGGAATGATTTCGAATCATAAGAAATGTAGATGGCAGGGTGGACCAGAGTTGGAATACTTGTAACAGTAGATCCTTTGAATGGCAAAGTAGATTGCTTACCATTAAACACAAAACCTGGATCCTCCCCCTCGTGGGTTGCAATCCTGCTCTGTCTAGATTATGTGCACCTAAATTTAGATTGTGTAGGCTATGTCTAATAGAAAGCATGGGAGGCCAGTCTTATGTTCAACCTAAACTTCATAGTCTACAACTAAGCTGCGCTAAGGTCTCCTCTTGTGATCTCCTAGATTCGGGCATTGCTGACTTCAAGCTTTCACGCGTCACAAACCCTGCAATCTTGCGAACACATCCTCAGTATCACACAGATGACTTTCTGAGTTTTTGCATACACCAGTACTCACATTTGCTGCCGCCAATCATTTGATTACATGCCGCATAAAGGAAGTAAGAGCTGATGGCCATAGGCTTGTGGTGTGCAGAGAAGAACCTTTCACCTCTCTCCTCAGTGCACACACTTAAGGAGGGCGCAGACCACACCGCTTTCTCAAATCTTCCAAGACTTTCCCTGTCTGGAGAACCCAATTTTAAAAACTGAAGAAGTAACAAAGTCTTTGCCCAACCTCTGAAGAAGTCCTGTCTTGCTCTCCTGTGCTGGCGTACCCCGTTATCTGCACCAGTGCGGCAGTGCCCCCTGAAGCAACCACACCTCAGCATTTAGTGATGCAAACACACACCACACTGTCTTCGAATCCCACTGATTCATTGAATGTAATGCATTTTGGAACTTGGTGGCCACATTACACAACTCCAGGCCTCACAGTCAAATTAGGACACTGGCAGCTTGCACGCAATGATAAAAGACAATTTAGCTGAATACCATTTTTTTTATTTAACCACTTTATCGATAGTTTGATAAGTTTAAATCCTGGTACCTTAAATCATCACTAACATATTATCATCAAAATCAAAACTATACCGTTCCATTAAGGTGTAGTGTGTTATTTTGGATGAGCAATGCCACTGGTTTTCCAAAGGCGACCAGTTAGCAATGCCATCCTTTTCTTCCTCATTGGAAATGCTCCATCAGAGATTTGACCACAGATATGGCACAGACAAACCAAAGCAAGCAGATATAGCTATTCCTGGACATTTGTTATCTTGCCCCTTAGGAATTTACTAAAAGCCAAAGGGAAGAGTTAGGTAGAGGGCCTTTTGTAGAAAATAGCAGAGAGCTTTGTATTTTCTCAGGTGGGCATGCTCATATGGTGGCACAACCATGCACGTTTGCCAATATGTGCCCTGTTTTATGACAAACTATTCAGACATGGGGACAGAGGTTTCATGAATAGAATTGTAGAGGAGGTCCCAAATAAGGCCTGCACTCCAGCCACCCATTTTGAGATGCCAGAAGCATACTCGCCAAGATATGTGACGTATAAGGAGCAAAAAAAACAACAGAGAGCCACAGTAGGGCTCTGTCCAGTGCCCATCGGAAGCACTTGTATACCTATTGAAGCACCAATAACCAGACAACCATGGGCTGCACAATACCCATTGAGACAACCATATCAGCAGCTGACGCGAAATGAAGACTACTTACAAACTGTCCCAGAAGAGACCCAAAGGGCTCTTATTGGAGGCGAACGCTGATGTCACAATGGTCTGGACGGACTCACAGATGGAAGAAACGACAACCAAAAAGGTGATAAACAAAGACGAAATGTTGCAAATAAGGATGTAATGAAAATAAAAGAATAAACAATGCTGAACTATGAAGAAACGTAACCATTAAGCAGAATGGAAGTATGTTAGTGGGGAAATGCCTGTAAATAGGCTTGGAACGCAAGAAGCTAAATGAAACAATACTGCTTGCAATACTTAGTAGGAGGATAGAGCGGCAAGCGCCATTTATATAAATCTACCTCAAGTAGCACATAATACAAGTGAGACTCCATTTTATAAAAGCAGAATTAAGCCTAAGATGATTGAGAACGAACAGGCCAGGATTCATAAACTAGCTCAAAGTCAGATGGAAGAGCGGAATCGAAACTCAGTAAGAAGCAGCTCATGGCTAGGAATTCGAGGTCAACTCCAGGAAGGGAGGAGAGCAGCAACTCCAAAGAATACAACATTAGGAGCATTGAAGCCTACCCTGTGAAGATTGAGGGAAGGAGGCCCAGGCAGTGGCGTGGAAGAACAAAGAATCAAATACACAAATAGAGGGAAAATGGAGTCGATCCACGGTGAACAGACACGTGACCAGCCTGGCGCGGAGAGGTGCCCACATCTGATTTCATCCAAACCCAGGGGATGCCATAACGTTTCCGGATAAGAAGCTCAGTTTCGAGGCCATCCTCAGCCAACTAATTGATACATAGCCCTAAGGTACTGATTGATGGATGGGAGGCAGGGTGAATCCTCGTCCACGCCGCATCTGGGTGTCCATTCTGCATGTTGCTAATTAAAGTGGAGATTATTATCTAGGGGTGTAACCTACGCAATCACAATGGACCAAATAATCTAGGGTCCTATAGCTAGTAAAACCAATGAGATGTCATACTTGTAGTGACGTCTATCACGAGTGATGTAGAGGGATGGGCGTAGATGCCCACCCGATAAGAGTTATCCAATCCTCACGCTCTGTTACCATATACAGATATAGTACCTATACCTAAGTTACCTTTTCCAACCAATAGAATTGCTTGTCAAACTTTTGAGTTTTACACGTCATTCATGACGAGAATTTGCTATAAAAGTTACTGTTTGCATGAAGAATTTGGAAGTTGAAGCGAGACAGGTGATCGCAGCTCTGATGATTTCCATTTGTTTCCCTGTTTTTTGTACTTATCATTAAACGGACTTCCTTTTGCCAAACCATTGACTTGTCCTTATTGATTGGTGTTGGAGTAAGAGAATCCTGCACCCCATCCTCCTCAAGGTGCAGCTATCTCGTTTTAAGGTGCCGGAGGGCGAGCTCTGAATCTCATGGGCCCGTTCAGAGGTCGCTCGCCCTCCAGTATAGAATATTCTTACTTTCTAGGGGCTGTTCATGGTGCAGAGGAGAGGACTCAGTTAACAGGAAAAGTGGCGCTGGTCCAACAGGTACTTGGCGCGGTGGCCCAGGCTGTTTACAAGAACCGTGAAGGGGATTCTGTAGTCCATAAATGACCCCTTTACTCACTGACATGACCAACCTTACCCTAAACATGTCCATGCATGATGCACTAATACTTGATCATACAAACACCGTCCCCGCTCATAAACAAGGCAAACTCCCCTCAATAACCTCACTGAACCCCACCCCCTGAGTGTGTTCTGCCAAAATAGGGGTGGGCTGGCCTAGGGGGAACTCTGGAGATCTCCCGGTAGGCCTATGCACCCTGGGCCTCTTTCGTGTGGTCTCATTTCCACATGTTCTCATAGGAAATGGGCTGGGCTTGCTGAACTTGTGTCATTTGGGGACACTTAGAAAAATATTCACAGGGCCTCTTTTGGTTCCCAGTCCACCCCATCTTTCTACCAGCCTGTCCTACTTTCTGAGACCTCCAGTCTTCATTCTGTTGGACCTACGGGGTCGCAGAGCAACCTACCACTTCTCGAATAGGGCTGGCCTATACGTACCCCTCTCTTAGCAACTTCCAAACAGGGACGTCATTTAGGGGCAGTCCCCTGATGTCTCCCCTGCCACCACTGTGGTCCCCTTGCTACCCTTTTTTTAAACTTATTTCTTTTTTTTTAATTGAGGCTCCTGGGCTGTGGCCAGCAGCATGTTGCTCTTTGTTTCTGGAGTGGCTGGCTTTCTGATAGCTATAGCCGGTACGATAGCGCAGTGGGTTGAGGGGTTGCTGCTGCAATGTGTGTGTCATCTGGAGGTTGGAGGTTCGAATCCCGGCAAGGTCATTCAGCCTTTCATCCTGCTAAGGTTGATAAATGAGTACCAACACAGGTTGGGTGTAATTGTATGTATCTTTGTTCTATATGAAGTGCTTAAGCGTAAGTGCTATATAATAACACATCATTATCATTTGGCCTTGGACGTCTGCTTGCATTCACAGTATTTTGGTAATGTGGGCCTCTACGCATTGATATTAACTATACATATGGTGATCCATTCTTGTATGAAATGTATATCACTTTACAGTGATATCGTAACCATATTTTTAGTAGCGTACTTAGAAACAATGCTATGTAATGCCACTTCCTGTTTTGTCATAGGATGAAAGGATGTGTTCCATCGCTTCCTGTGATGTCACTTCAGGGTGGGGTCAAATGACATCACTTCCTGTGATGTCCTCAGCAGTCAAGGGTCGTGTGATGTCACTTCTGCTACCCCTGGCATTTTGGTGAAATGACGTTCCTGCTCCCAACCTAAAACTTTCTCAGGCAATATTTATGTGTTAACTCTTTATCGTGATAAAAACGGCCTCTTTCAAGTTGACTGATTAACTTTACAACCATGTATTGTTTCTCTTCTTGGCCCAACTAATAAAACTGATTTGTCCCTCACCGAGCACCGATGGAACCCACTCATCTCAAAAAGGGAGTAAGGTTCAATCTTCCAGAAGCCCCGTGCCTTGGGCAAGAGCATACACCCAACCCACGCATTTCCAGGTCAGCGGGGAACTTGCATGACTCAGTGCGCCCGGGCCCGGTCTCAATGGCCACGTGGAGCCGAGCGAAGGCCTCCCCTTTCCCCAAGAGACTTTTGTGCCCGGTGTGTGAAACAGGCACAGGGCCACTTCATGCTTCACAGCATGTGGGAGCAGCAGAACGCAGAGGCCGACGTGTTCTGTTCTAATTACTTCCCCGCTACGCACGGCAACGTCAGTACTTACCCCTCAGAGGCCTCCATCAAATTAGGGCTGTAGAAAAAGGATGAGGAGAACAGGAAAGGGAACAATAGGGGGGACACACATAAAGAGAAGGGAGAGAAGGGAGAGTAAAGTAGATGAGAAATGAAAGTGAAAAGAGTGGGACTGAGAGAGAGAGATGCCAGGCTGCACCCTACGGTACGTGCTACGCTCCTCATCCTACTTCCTCCTACTTTCCCTAGTCCACCACCCGGACATGCCTGCTGGTAGTCCAGCAGTACCTGACTTGACTAACTCTATCCTGTAACTGCTGGGAGGATAGCTCAGGGGCAACGTGCTTGCCTTGGAAACAAGACGACATGGGGCAACACAGGTTTGATCCCTGCGTCTGCGCTTAGAAACCTCTGGGTATTAAGTGTGTTATAAATAACCAATTACAACAAGAAGGAAATTACAGCTACTACAGTGTTTGCAGGGCCATACTCCTGATTCCTGATACATTGCTCGCACCTCTGATTTAGCCTCCAACCTTATGGGTGTAGCTTTGCGGGCCAGTGCGCTGCATTACTGCTTGCTTTATCCCTGCTTGCATACCGTGCTGTTACCAGGACCCAGCAGGTCGGCATGTCCTATCCTCTGCGCAAATTGCGATGTCATGCATTTCATAGAACATTTCATTTTGTTTTAAGTAACCATACACCTTGTAACCACTTGCAACTGTGGCCAGTTTTAGAGACCTCAGAGTATTGCTGTTCCCTATTAGCCTGCTGGGTCCCCGCTCGCCCAGCGTGCTTTTACCTGGGCCCAGCAGGCAGGGCTTGTCCCATTCTCTTTCTTAGAGACCCACTTCACAATGCCATGCACGTAATCGTATCTCTGATTCTGTTTTTGAACTACTAATCATACTCTCTCACCCTGTAACCATGCAACTTGTAACACAACTGTAACTGTAACTAGTACCTTGTGCTCTGCCATTAATGTAAAACAAGCATTGGGAATGCCAACTGTTTGGCCTTTTGTGTAGGCATGGGAACGGGTCCTTGCCAGGCGCCGCCGTAGTGGTATTAAGTGATCATTGATGGTGGCAGGCGAAAATGGTGCGAGTACCTGGGAATCTCATAGCACGGCATGGCAAATGCCTAATACTTCTACACAAGCCAAATACTGTTGGCGTTGCCAATGCTTGTTTTTAACACTAGTACTTCTACACAAGCCAAATACTGTTGGTGTTGCCAATGCTTGTTTTTAACAGGACTTCAGTGAAAGACACTCAGAGTATTTATAAATAGTGGCTGGAAGGCAGACCTGGTAAGACATGTTTATTGCACCAGTAGTAGGTTTACAACTCCAATTAAGTCTCATTCCGGGTTTGGAACTAACCATGGAGTAATTAGCTCCATGGTTGCCTCCGAGACCATCCCAAATCCGGCATGGTGAATAGAGTAATTACCAGTCCATTCCAGGGTCGGAGGGACCGGTAATTCCCCATTCATCTTTTGCCCTTCCCCATTCCTATTTCTGCCCCATAGGGCTCAATTGGAATGGGGAAGGAGGTAATTACGGCACCGTAAATTACGGTACTGTAATCCTTTGCGGGTCCCGTACTTAACTCCTGCTAAAAGCAGGAGGTAAGGAAGGACCCGCAAAGGGAACTCGGAATACGGACGTAAGGGATTACCGGCATCGGCACCCTTACCGGTGCCGGTAATCCCTTACCTCCAACCTCGTAATGACCCGAAGACTGCGTTGAAAAATCACTGCCAGGCAGTTCCAGTGCAAACCTAGATGGTAGGGCTTGAATAAAGGGAGATGAATAGTTTGGGCAGGGAGGGGCAGGAACTGGGTGCTAATGGCCATAGGGATAAGTAGGAAACAAAAACATGTGTCTGATGAAAAACTTTCATCAGACCTTGGGTCGCCAGATTTGAGTAAAAACTACTGATAAATGTTTTATTCTTTCATATCATAAGGTGAAAAATCAGAAATAATTAGAGTTCCATCTGTATAGATAGACAATAGTCCTGTATGTTTTGTTTCGTGGCTTTTTTATTCTCAGAGTTCATTTTAATTGAAGAAGCAGAATTCCAAAATGGTGCCGATGCGTTTCGGACCTACGTAGTGGTCCTTCATCAGGGCGAATTCTGCATGTTTTTGAGTCTTTGCCACGGTTCGATCTGGTGATATTCAAATCACATTGTCCACACCTTAGTGCCTGACATGGATTCTTGTCCAGAGCTCCAAGATGCCAGGTTAATGATCACGTGGGATCTTAGTGGGAATTGTCTGAGGGTCTCTCCCTCTGGTCCCACAGTGTATCGTTTCGAATATTATTCAGACTTGCGTGAATCTGCAAAAGCTGCACGTAATGGATGCATGAAACTGTTCTTTCTTCTAGTTCTATTGTCTGAGTATAGCCCTACAAGCTGCTTTGTTGTCTAATGTAAACTTGTAGACCATATTGCACGTAATGGCTGCACAAAGCCGTTCTTTTTTTCTGGTTTATTGTGTGAGGGTGGCCCTTAAAGACGCTATGATGTCTGAACAATCCTTCTCTCTGAACAGCGTTCGTTCTGCTGCAGTTCGTTGAGTCCGAAAGCGCGTGTTGCCATAGAAATGCTGAGAAACAATACGTGACATGATTACGTCTCTACACGTCTCTATGGATAAGTATGGCCATGGGCAGTCAATGGGTGGGCAAACAACCAACCACCACTTACAGGCTGTGTCCCTCCTCATATGCCCTTCCTCCGTATCTGTACTCTAATGCAATAGACATTACATTAAAATGGCATTTGCGAAGAAGACGCCCAATCCTACTGTTAGAGACTTTCAGTGGAAGAAGTACACACACACACTCGCATTGTTGTATCTTTTCTCTTGGATCACGGGGGCGATTGCGGCCTGCGAGGAAGGAACATGCCTTTGGACCTTCTGCCAGCCTGGATTTACACAGTAAGGCTGTGGTTTGCCACAGCCACAAGGTTCACCTTCTGGCCTGCCTCAGCGGGTCTCTCACGCACAGGCAGCAGCGTGGAAAGCGTGCAATACTCGGAAGGACTCCAATACTTTTAACCCAGCATCTGAGCCGCATCTCCCACCGACACCAAATCCACAAACCAAATCCCCAGAAGCGGCAAGACACAAGTCAATTCGCGCACAGCGCTAGAAAAGTTGCAGACAAAAAATTGCGAACAAACGGAAGCTTGTCATCATTCTCTGCATACTTTCACTTCGAAAACTCACAGTGGTCCCTTTTACACATAAACGGGTTCACCAGGCTTGACCAGCAAAGATAACAATACCACAGCCAGAAAAATCCACAATACCATAAAGGCCGGGTAACCTTCAGTTACATTTAGAAAACGTCAGTACAAAATGTCACCCATCGTCCTGCCATTGTGTTCCTGCGCCAAGTTCCTTTCACTTATACCCACACAAAAGCCCTCTTTCTGACCACCCTTAAATAAAATGGATCTATCCCACCGCATAAAGAGCCATCAGTGACACTCCTTTTAAACAGTGGTCGAAGTGTAGGAAAAGAAGTAGTGGAACTATGTTCCCAGCTGGCCTGCATCCACTCCCCACAAACCCCATCACCACGTCCCCTCCCACACACAATACTCACCCCCAAACACTTGCACCTGCTGTTTAAGGGAACGTTCAGTGCAGTGCACTGAAAGTGCAAGTTTCAACTTCTTCCTACACTTTTATTTTAAAACAAAACCATTTCTTTTTAAAATAAAAGTTTAGGAGCTGTAAAAAGTAATTAAAAAAAGTACAGGAGCACCGCTCCCGACCGATCCCGCTCACTTCGACCACTGCTTTTAAAGCGCATTTCATGACAAAACCGCTCCTAGCACTTACAATTCAACAGTCTGAATGGAACTCGTAGTCAGCAGAGGCAATACCGGGACACGAGAGAGCAAGCACCTAATCACGTTCATCGTCCTGCTCGTGGCATGTATTACATGCCATGATCCCCAGAACCGTAGTCAGGATTTATTTTATAAACCTCGCAAAGTTCAAATGCTCTGTTAAATAACAAGTGAAGTTGGAACTCGTAGATCGACCTCAGAAGGAGGACAGGCTGGGCGAGTCTTGCCCTAATTGAACCTTCGCCTGCAGCTCACCCTCAGCCAGCAGCCGCAAGCGTCCAACTCGCTGAGCTATTTTAACATGCTCATCTTGATTTTCCTTGTGCATGCTCATGGATGCTATGGCAAGTCCCGCTGCAGCCCCCGCGCGGTAAGCACGCTGTGTGCATAGCTATCTCCCTTGTTACTGTAATGTGTACCATACAAGACTGTTATCCAGACGGCATTGACCGGTTGCCCCCTGTGCAGTCATAACAAGGGTCGCCCCACATCCCTTACCTGCAGGGGGCTCGCCCGCCTCTGAGCCAAGCAGCCCGCTCGAACCCCTGCTCTCCAAAGGCAATCCAAAGAGTTGCTGGGGGGGGGGTAGGCTGAGGGGGCTATAGCCCCGGGTCTTTTATTTGTAGCCCCGGATAGAAGCTCAGGGGCTACAACCAAAAGGCTAGCTAGCCCCGAGTCCCGACAATCCCAACATGAGCTTAGCCCCTGATCTTTTCCAGAGCTAGCAGTACTTTTATTAAGCGGACGCAACAAGCACCTTAAATGCGTTCCGCCTGCAGCCCTAGGAGGTACTAAGGGCCCGATTCATGGAATTTGTTGCACTGTTCAAAGTGACCTCGCACTGCCGACACAAACCCTGATTCATGACACTGTGCAAAGTGTATTTTTGCAGTGCAAAGTCATTTTTGCAGTACAAAATGACTTTGCACTGACTTTGCCCTGCAAAAATACACTTACAGTTCCATGAATCAGGGTTTGTGTCGGCAGTGCAAAGTCACTTTTCAGCAGTGCAAATTCACTTTGAAGCGAGCAAACAATTCCATGAATCGGGCCCTAAATTCCTATTCCCCCAGAAGTCTTTAAATACTCCTGCATCCGACATTAGCCAACTCTGCCATGTGCAGGCATTCTATAATCGGAAGACGTAACAAACTGTGCCAGGAACGAGGAGGCTAGCTGCACTGCTGAGCCCCAACACCAAGCCCACAAGATGCATATATGCATAAGGATATATGCATAGCACTTTCCTCCCCATAATGCATTGAGCCACCGCTACTAACCGGCCCCTTAAAAAGCATCGTCATGCCGCCATCCAAAGAACACCCAGCATGGAGACCGCCATACCCGCGATCACAATGCTCCAGCAGCCCGCCAGCCAACCGCCATTGCAAGCACAGCTACACCCACACAAATGTTGAAACATATTTGACGCGAAAGCCACCATGTTAACACTGCCGCGCAAAGTATGCACAGCACAGAGCCCGCTATAAGTACATGCACTGCACTGCGCACACAGACCCGAAGACCACCATCGTGGCCCAGGTTCAATCAAATCATATCTCAATTTCACAGGGCGTGCAGCGGGGCAGGGATGCCCACACCGAGCCCCACTCTTGGATTAACAAAGGGCAAAACTTGCCACACAAGCCCTCAGTAAGCCCCTGCCCTTCATGCCATTAAGCATGCAACAGGGTCTGTAATCCCGCTAGTGGAGGAACGCTGGTCTCCATGCAGGCCTCCAGGCGAGGCTGGACATCCACTGCGCCCACCCCCGCCAACTCCACCCATACCTGGATGAGCAGACTAGCTCCTCTACTGTTTAGCTAATGCAGCGCGATGCTCAAACTGCGTCGATGCTCCCCAGGACCATCCAGTGTTCGGCCGGGGCTAAAGTGACATCTACTGCTGCTGACTTCGACCAGAGCTGCCAAAAAAGTCGAATCTTTGGTGACAGGAAGCGTCCCTGCATCATTGTCACAGGAGAGTTGTTCATCCGTCAGTTGAAGTCTACTAAGTGGCTCACGTGCTATAATACCTTGGAGGCTGGCCAAAATAAAACAGTTTAACTGAAGTGCATTTTCATTGGAAGATGGGTTCAAGAGTAGTATACTTGTAATAATGGTGAATTTAATATGATATCACAATAAACTAGCCCTTATTTCATTGCAAATCCCAAAATACAAAGCAAGCTCCCAAAATGCAAATTACTTTAGCTATTTTAAACAATGTATCATTTTATTTGTAAGCTTGCTGACAGAGAGCTTCCTTAGAGACGGTCATCCAAGATGGCTGCCTCCATGGAAGAGCTTAAAGAGTTCTGAGATGGGCAGGAACGGGTTGGATTAGCCATAGGGATCAGCTTGCCTATGGGCAGGGAATGGGAGGGATTCAATAACAGAACAACTGAGTATCCCTCCTCAAACGTCATCTCCATTGGAAAAGCATTACAGACCCTCATTCAAAGCTCATATTTGAAACTCTTATGTTAAAGCTCTTATTGAATTGACAATAGCTTCGGCTTAAAGATTGCTCTTTCAGCGCCACCTAATAGCCCAAACGAATAAATAATTAAAACAAATAAAGAGAGCAAGAGAGAGAGCGAGCGAGAGAGAGAGAGAGAAATTGAGAAGCAGCGTTTGGGTATTTTTGGCAGAGCCCTCAGAATTCCACCCTCAGAGCCATGATTAACGTGACAGAGCCAGCAATGCTGCTCATTTATTGATTACTTGTTTGCTCTGCGCAGTGACTTATTTCACTCAGCGGGGAAATTATAGGAATGTTAACAGTTAACCGTGGAATGGCAGCCATTTACACCAGTAAACCCCCCCCTCCTACGGTAGCGCACTGTTTTCTCAAGCTGGCTGCTTTTAACTATCTCAGCAAGAGCCTGCGTGCTTTGCTCTTTTTGATAAAAATAAAATAAACAAGGAGCTGCACTATTTGTCATCTCACAATGCCAACCCCTCTACAAAGTAAAACCAATATTTCAAATTGAAAAGCACCATTGGATTCTTAACATATATTTAACATATATTTCTCTTTTTGGTGGGAAAGCGACTTCCATTCACACCATAAGTAGCAATACAATGGATGACTGTACCAGAAAATGACTACCAGTACACTTGCATAACCCAGAATGCAGATTAAAAACCACTCGGAGAGACCGCCAAAAGAGATACGCTGAGCCACTCCCGGCCTTTAGGCTCTCACCTCATTGCATTCTGATGGCTGTCGTCCTAATGGTATGTATAGTGTGACAATACAACTACAAATACTATACAAGAAAACAGAATGACTTGAACGAAAAAGCCTACGTGCAGAGCTCTTGTGCAGGACAATTGAGAGCTTTTTTTCTGCATATTTTTTTTCACATTAATTTAAGTAGGCAGACGTTTAACTCTGTTCGTCATTAGTTTGCCCTTCATTAACACTGTTGGGATATTTGAGAATGGCAGGATGGAGGAACAGCATTCAATTGATAAGACAAGTCTGAAAAGGGAGGAATTTCAAACCGAGGCACAGAACTTCCCCACTACCCTTCCTTTAATCCCACCACTCCTCCTTTTGGGCAGACCAGTGCTTCCTCTGACATAATTTCCGGGTCTGTCAAAGGTTGTGCTTTAGAATTAAGGACTTTCCGCCCAACAGGGACAATCTACATGTTGGCACCCATGCATAGACTATTAGTGCAACTTGTATCCAGGCACCATGCCGCCATCTTTGATCGCTTATGAAACACTAAATATGCGGTGGGCGAATGTGTGTTTTGGTGGCTACCAAACTGCAAATTGAAAATATAGTTTCACTGCCAGCCTTCCACACTTGACCAGTCTACGGGATCCTGATCAACTTTATCTACCTACATAGAATTAAACTGGGTTCAACTACAAGCCTTTCAATTATGTGTCCGCGCGACACAAAGCGCCACGCACAAACACGGTTTAGTTCACTACAGCGGCTGCTTCACACATAATGATGATATTGATCATTTATGTAGTACACATCACAGGCAGGGTTGTACCTCATTGCTCATGACACCTTCATGTGTGTGCCAGCCTCCTGTAATATGGGAGCACATATGAACGTTTTGTTATGTTGTTGAATAATTTGGCGTGGTAGAACAGCAAAACTAGTTTGCGTAACATTTAATGTTTTAAACAAGCTGTTATTAAGGCTGTGATAGGCTCATTTGGAGTATTCTGTTTATTATGATTTTAGTCCTTGTTATCCATATGGCATGGCATGTCAAAGCGGGGATGGTACCGAAGGTGGGAGCCTTTTTGTGTTTGTGTTGACCGTCACTTGTGACCATGGTGCCCCGCCTAACAGAGCATTGGACTATATGAGATATGGTAACTTTGTTAGGCGAGGGAGTCTGCCTTGGGGCGGAGCCTTGACAGGGCACGCAGCCCGTCACTATGATTGCTTTTATTCTTCCCCAGCCTATGGCCAGTGGCAGTGGGGTCTCCAACAGCTACACAGTATGTGATTGGAGGGCAGGGCCTGCAGGGTGGTTGCCTACATCTGAGGCTTGCTACCTGCCACACATTGGTTTGTTCCTCTCTCTTATACCATCCTAGACATGTAGGTACAGCCGGCTGCTCCTACCTGAAGCCCTAGGGCTTAAGACTTCTAGCAGCTTGTTTGCCGCTATCCCCCATCCCCGCTCCAGGCAGGAGGGCATAAGCCTCCGTGTGGTGAAATGCTTTGACCATTCATATAGGATGCACACGTATCCCTGACGCGTGCATACAGATCCCTGCAGAAGATGCAGCAACCAAATAAGGTATCTTACATATTACATTCAAAAGACCTATTCCATGGGGCTACATACAGTACATGTCGGCGATATTTGTAATGGCATCCAGCATGCAATGCCCCCTTTGCTGTGACATGTGATCCTTTGTCACAGTGAGCCGCCTCCAAAATATTCCCACCATCAGCAATAGGTCAAAGGTAAAATAACGGCACCTATCCACCCCCTCCACAGTGTGGGGATAGACACAAAACGTATTGCCGATATACAAAGTGTTTGCCACACTAAATGTCTACAATTCTGCAGAGGAGGCCATCACTGACATCCTTAAGCTGGTGCCAAGCACATGGTTATGTGCTGAGAGGCGTAAGCTTGTTTCACTGGCATGGCATTGCTGGTGCGGGAGTTTCAAGACTCGATTTGGGAGCAAGCATGGGTACTGGGTTTGAACCTTTTGTCCCATGCCTTGTTTTAAATTTGCCCGCAGCAAAGCTAGTGTTTATAACTGATTCACTTTATGGTTTTAGATTGTCTCCCTTACTGAGAAAGTGTATGGAAGGCTAGCAGCAGCAAAGCCAGTGTTTATAACTGATTCACTTTCTGGTTTTAGATTGTCTCCCCTACTGAGAAAGTGTATGGAAGGCTAGCCACAGCAAAGCCAGTGTTTATAACGCATTCACTTTCTTGTTTTAGATTGTCTCCCCTACTGAGAAAGTGCATGGAAGGCTAGCCGCAGCAAGGCCAGTGTTTATAACCGATTCACTTTCTAGTTTTAGATTGTCTCTCCTACTGAGAAAGTGTATGGAAGGCTGCCCGCAGCAAAGCCAGTGTTTATAAATGATTCACTTTCTCGATTTAGATTGTCTCCCTTACTGAGAAAGTGTATGGAAGGCTGCCCGCAGTAAAGCCAGTGTTTATAACTGATTAACTTTCTAGTTTTAGATTGTCTCCCCTACTGAGAAAGTGTACGGAAGGCTAGCCGCAGCAAAGCCAGTGTTTATAACGCATACACTTTCTTGTTTTAGATTGTCTCTCCTACTGAGAAAGTGTATGGAAGGCTAGCCGCAGCAAAGCCAGTGTTTATAACTGATTCACTTTCTAGTTTTAGATTGTCTCCCCTACTGAGAAAGTGTATGGAAGGCTAGACACAGCAAAGCCAGTGTTTATAACACATTCACTTTCTTGTTTTAGATTGTCTCCCCTACTGAGAAAGTGTATGGAAGGCTAGACACAGCAAAGCCAGTGTTTATAACACATTCACTTTCTTGTTTTAGATTGTCTCCCCTACTAAGTTAGTGTATGGAAGGCTAGCCACAGCAAAGCCAGTGTTTATAACTGATTCACTTTCTAGTTTTAGATTGTCTCCCCTACTGAGAAAGTGTATGGAAGGCTAGCCACAGCAAAGCCAGTGTTTATAACGCATTCACTTTCTTGTTTTAGATTGTCTCCCCTACTGAGAAAGTGCATGGAAGGCTAGCCGCAGCAAAGCCAGTGTTTATAACCGATTCACTTTCTAGTTTTAGATTGTCTCTCCTACTGAGAAAGTGTATGGAAGGCTGCCCGCAGCAAAGCCAGTGTTTATAAATGATTCACTTTCTCGATTTAGATTGTCTCCCTTACTGAGAAAGTGTATGGAAGGCTGCCCGCAGTAAAGCCAGTGTTTATAACTGATTAACTTTCTAGTTTTAGATTGTCTCCCCTACTGAGAAAGTGTACGGAAGGCTAGCCGCAGCAAAGCCAGTGTTTATAACGCATACACTTTCTTGTTTTAGATTGTCTCCCCTACTGAGAAAGTGTATGGAAGGCTGCCTGCAGCAAAGCCAGTGTTTATAACGGATTCACTTTCTAGTTTTAGATTGTCTTCCTTACTGAGAAAGTGTATGGAAGGCTGCCTGCAGCAAAGCCAGTGTTTATAACAGATTCACTTTCTAGTTTTAGATTGTCTTCCTTACTGAGAAAGTGTATGGAAGGCTGCCCGCAGCAAAGCCAGTGTTTATAACAGATTCACTTTCTAGTTTTAGATTGTCTCCCTTACTGAGAAAGTGTATGGAAGGCTGCCCGCAGCAAAGCCAGCGTTTATAAATGATTCACTTTCTGGATTTAGATTGTCTCCCCTACTGAGAAAGTGTATGGGCAGATGTAGGGCCCTAGCTTGCTCCTCCCAAGGAATCAAGCTGCACGACACCAATTAGGCAAAAACAAGAGGATCTCAGAGGTTGAAGTGTTCGGGAGCGGTCGGGAACGGTGCTCCCATACTTTTCATTTTAATGTCTCACTGTTCTTATACTTTTATTTAAAAAAAAAACATTCTGGAATGGTTTCATTTTAAAATAAAAGTGTAGGAAGCAGTGGAAACTTGTACTTTAGTGCACTACACTGAACATTCCCTTAGACAGCAGGTGTGTATGTTTGGGGGTTTGTATTGTGTGCATTAGGGGGCATGGCAATGGGGTTTGTGGGGAGCGGGGCAGGCCAGCAGGGAACATAATTCCACTACTTCTTTTCATCCACTTCAACCACTGCCCTGACGACAAATGGTTTGCTAAAGGCAGGTCCTCTTCTGTAGTGGTGCAGACCAGCTAAAATCATTATTATTTGGAAGGTTGCTCAGAGCAATGGTAATGGTCATGAGTCATTCCAATACCTCTATCCATCACATTTTAATTTTGTTGGGAAAAGGAGTGCCATTTAAAAAAAATGGAGGCGTAGACAGTGTGTCGCCCCCAGGAGCAAGCATGCGATCTCTTTCCTGCGATGTCACTCCCAGTGATGTGAAGTAGCCGAGAATCTGCAGAAGGGGTGGAGTCATATAAGTGAGAAGAGATGCTCTTGAGCACGTGGTGTTAGAAGCAGCAGTGGTGCTTGGGCAAAGTGAAAAAGAACAAAGGGGCTTCTTCAAGTAAGTTGGAAACCCCACACGTGATTCTGCAAGACAAGTGATAACGATCAGTGCTGCTTGTTCAAAGCAGCTGGGAAACAATAGAGACGATTCTAGAAAATGGCCGAGGAAGAGCAGAGGTGCCAGTGCCTTGTCAGGAGCAAAGAGTAGGGATGAGTACTTGAACAAAATCAGAGGTGCTCATTTGCTTCTGTATACATTTTGTAGTAGGTCTCTATGCCAATGGCCTCACAAAAGTCTGGTGAGAGGACACCAGAGCAAGTGCAGAAGCAGCTCCTTCATGCCACTGAACTGGGTGACATGGTGTCACGTGTTAATAAGGAAGTGTGCGCAGGCAGTGGGGAATGGAAGCAAGGGCTCAGGCGAGGGGTGGAGTGGAAGCAGAAGAAAGAGGGGATGAGGGAAAGGGCTCCCCCTAAGGATGGCATCGGTCACATGAAGCCCTGCTGGGATTTGGGGGGCAACCGGTGGAGGGCCGTGTTTAGCACCTACCAGAATGTTGGCGGGATTGAAGATTGTCACCAGGGTTCTGCCAGCATAAGGACACAGATCCATCTCTTTAGGTGTTTTGCTGAGCACTACATGTCACCTGTGGGTGACTTCACCAGGTTCAGACTGGCCTGGAGGGCAATGTCCGAACCAAAAACGCAAAATGCGAGTGTGGGCCAGTTGTTGGGTCAAAGTGTTCCACTTGTGAGCCAGTTTGATGAGTTACTTCACGATGTGGTGAGTAGTTTTGACCAGTGCTAATGAATACATATTCTTTAAAATGCAAAATTTGCATCACATTTTACCAAACAACTCCCCCCTGGGCTACTGTTCTAACAGTCTGTCACAAAAGGAATACATTTCCATTTGCAACTGTTATGCCCGAGTCCGACCCTGTACTTCACTGCGTTTATCGGCTTGGGGTATGCTTACTAGCCAGCAGGTTTGTGAGAATGAGCACTGACTGTTGGATATGGAATTTAAAGGCGCGTGCCCCGGAAAGTGATTCTAAAAAAACAAAAACAAAGCCACAGCAGTCAGCTATGCATTATAGGTCCATGCCACCTGACCACTAGATGGCAGCCGCTGAACTTAGCCTAAAGAGAGGTCCTTGGGCCTGCCAAACACCGTTTATGTGGCTGGGTTTGCACCCCAGTTCCTGCACCGACTGCTATCACTGAAGCACCCCTAAATGACACAGAGCCCTGTACCCGTACTGGGCTTTGGAAACGGCCAGAGCGGCTATTCCACGCATCAGTTTCTCAGTCACCGTCAGCCATGCACTGCTAACATAGTGTGTTCAGCACGTGCCAGATAGCCACACCAGTAACGGGCTCTCTATACACCGATGCCGCTGTTATCGGTGCTTGCCAACTTAATGCCATTGTGCTTTTGTTATTCAGCAATACACGTGCTGTGCCACAGACGACAAATGGCCGAGTTGGCCTTGTCAGGATTCGAACCCATGATTTACACGTTGTACGCACATTTCAGTGGCAAAGCTTTAAGCCGTGGAACTATTCGACTCCAGAAACAGCCTCCCTGTTGTTCACAGAGTTCTGAAGCGACTGCCCCTGACACTCTGGCAGTCCTTGAAACCTGCTATTGACATGTTTTCATCGAGGTTGCAAGAGGACGTGGCCATGACTGTCTACAGTGAGATCTGTGTTGCCACCTTCTAAAGGAAGCGTACCATGCATTTCTTCATGTTTTTCGATTCGGTTGATTGCAATGCTTCTTTCTTTGTTGGAGACACTCTTATATTCGTGTTTACCGTGGGGGCGCTGGCTACACCTTTTTTGGAACACACCCCGGGGCCAGATTAGCAAAAAATTGCCCTTGTGCCAAAAAATAGAGCGAAATAATGTTAACACCAATTGTGCTGCTTGTATGCTTGAAAAAGGTTTTCCCCCAATCTATATTACCTAAAAAAAATAAAAAATCACTAGGACAAAAATGGAGCGGCTGTGTTTTTAACTATATTTGTTGTGTAACATAAAACAATCTAGCAAACACATTTATTTTTATGTTAGGCAGCAAACAGTACAAGAAGGCCCGATCCATGTGTGCCCTAGTGAAACATTTTTGAGGTAATATGAATTTTAATAAACATGTTTACTTTGTTCGACAATATCTAAGCAGCAAGACTAGTGGCAAATGCATTTGCTCCGTTTTTACAACATGTGCAAATGTTAGATACCCTGGGCCCGATTCATGGAATTTTTTGCACGGTTCAAATTGGCTTTGCACTGCTGAAAAGTGACCTCGCACTGCAGACACAAACCCTGATTCATGGAACTGTGCAAAGTGTATTTTTGCAGTGCAACGTCATTTTTGCAGTACAAAATGAATTTTGTACTGACTTTGCACTGCAAAAATACACTTTGCACAGTTCCATGAATCAGGGTTTGTGTCGGCAGTGCAAGGTCACTTTTCAGCAGTGCAAATCAGTTTGAACCCTGCAAAAAAATCCATGAATCAGGCCCTCTGACTCCCAAAGCTCTTCGTAGAGCAACAGCTCTACGAAGAGGGTTAGTTAATATTTTCCAATTGTAATATTTTCACAAAGATAATCAAAGTGGGAATGAAAGTGACTGCTGGGGAAAACGACCACGGAAATGAAAGGCTGGAAAATAAGAGGGGGGGCTGGTTGTATTGATGTAAGTTATTAGTGAGGGGATATGGGTCATAGCGAAAGGGTGTGGCAACTGCCCATGACGAAAGCCCATGACCAGTTGGCCAAGGTCTTTTTGCCTAATTGTTGAAAAGGAACAGCGGGCACAGTGGGATTTAGTTTGTTACTAAGCAGGGTCATTTGGGCATGGTCATAGGCCAGGGGGCACAGTCGTTTTTTTACGAATTGGTAAAATGTTGACTGTGGTCACGACTCAAGTCCAGTGAAAAACTTTAGTTAAGACAGAGGCATCTAAACCCATGAAATTCAAAGGGTGTGGGAAGTGACAGCAATCTTGACTCATACATGAGATCACAAAAGACATCAAATCAGCAAAGAGATCAAAAATGACATCATGGGGGACTGCTACCGGTGGAGGTGGGGGGGGGGCAGTTCTGAGTTAAGATTGTTGTTACTTCCCACATCCACAGACTTTCATGAATCTAGTTGTGATGAATTGGATATTAACTCTGTCTCAACCAAAGTTTTTGAACTAAATATATAAATATATTTATACACATTTATATGTATATATTCATTTATTTGTGTACTTTTTATGTGGTTCTAAAGTAGGCTTTATAGTGTCTTCCTGTCAAAGCAGAAATATTATTCGCAAACAGTTTCAAGCAACATCGGTTATGCTATCTTCATAAAAAATAGACATTTAAATATTATCTTCACACTGCAGAGTAGTAAAATATATATGCTTCATGCACAGTGCAAATCTAATGGTGAGCACTTGCATATTCAATTATGTTTCATTATTGTGTGCAGCGGAGAGATGTACAAAGTGTGGGAGCCAGCTTTTGAACTGCCATCTTTTTACAGTAGTGCAGTACTGTGAGTTGAGATCTGAGCTTCGGTATGTGCGTCCATTGGGATTAGTCCCTGGTCAGCTATTGTTGAAAAAGCCATGTTTTGAGAGATTTATGAAACTGGTGACTTGTGGGGGCATTCTGAGTAGATAGCAGGATAGAGTTCCAGAGGGTGGGTGCGTGACAAGAGAAGGATTGTTTGTGGGGCCTCTTTTTGTGGACGAGTTGTGATTCAAATCAGTTGGTCGCTTTGCTGCACGAGGAGCATGTGCCACCACATATGTGGAGCATACCCTGCAGGCAGGTTAGAGTGCCACCCGTGATTGTTTTGTAGATGATAGATGAAGTCTTAAACAGTATCCTGGCCTGGAGAGTAGGTCAATGTAGTTCTCAGAGGATGAGGTGATTTGCTAAAAGTGATTTGCATAATAGGATGTGCTGCAGTGTGGTGAACTGGTTTTAGGGGAGCCAAGTGAGCAGCAGGGAGACCCATCAGGAGGGAATTTCCCCCATTGATGTGCAAGAACACAAGTGCCTGCACTATGGTCCCGAAGTCCTGCGGCAGGATGAAGGGTTTGATTTCGGGAAGGGTGGTGCTATAGAGCCAAGCCTCTTGGGCCTTTTTGGCGATGTGTTTCAGGAAGGATAGGCTCCTATCAATGGTGAAGCTTAAGGATTTTACAGAATCCGCGAGTTGTGGATCAAACGCTTCTAGGGGCATTTCATTGAGCCACTGTTGGACAAGATGTTTTTTTAGCAAGGAGGTCAATCCATGTATTTGTATGCTCATTAATGCAGAAATGTTCCAGGACCAGTGGGGTGGCAATCCCATACGGGAGTGTGGTTCATATTCACAAAGCAATGTTTTCCCTTATGTGTACTAGTATGTCCAGCCTTCCCATGCTAAACAGAGTCGCTGATAGAAAATGCCTCTATAAGAAGTGGGGTTTGTGTCCCCCTTCAGTTGGGGACTCAACTGACCCCACATTCCACTGCATGCAAGCACGACAAAATGAGGGACACAGAGACTGGGAGAAAGTAATGCTTGCTTTATTATCTTTTTCTCTTTCTGCCACGAACGTGATAAAACATTCCTGCACATGCGTGAGTGTGCACAAGTCCATTGGTTATAGCCGGTCTGACGAGGAGCCTCGTCACGCCAAGTTAACCGTGTCTATGCTGGACATGACATCTGGCAGCGGCCTTGTTCTTGTGTATGCAGAGTGGAGACAGGGCTGAGATGGTCCTCATAGCCTGTCTGTCTGCAATTGTTGAAAAATGCACATTCCACATTTGTAAATATTCTACATGTGCAAGTTGTGACCAGATGTGCAAGTGTTGACCATGAACAAACCATTCTAAACAAATGTTATTGATATGTAACTGATAAATGTTTTGCTGCTGCCTTCGCATGACTTCAAATGAGCAGAATCTCTCGAAAATTGTGTGATCACTATCAGATCTGGGATTCCGTCAATTTTCTGTGTGATTTCCCAAAGAATCGCACCCTGAAAGAGCTCCTTTCCAAACAGCCAATGAATGCATGCATAGAACTTGCATATTAATCTCCCTACCATGTGCGATGCCTCGAGCACGTGCTTGGCATGGAGATACAATCGACCATTCTATCAGATTCCCTGCTACACCGGCTGCAAGCACTGTGGGCCTCATTATGAGTGTGGCGGTTCGGAAACAAGGGTGCCGGCAAGCTTAATGGCACCCTTGTTTCTAGACCGGTGCACTCTGAGTCTGTCTGCCGGGGCTGCTAGCCTGACAGGACTGAGCATGCCGGGCGCAGCGGCCCCTGGCAGGCAGACCCATCACGGAAGCACCAGCACCATTAGTAACGGTGCCAGTGCTTCTGTGAACCCATTCCCATGGAGTCCTATCCATGAGAATGGGGACTAACTGTAACTAGCGTGTTTTCCGGCAACTAGCTTCACGGTCCGCCGGGACTTGTAATGTCCCAGTGGCACCGGGAAGCTAGGTGTCGTAAACCATGTTACGTGGCCCCATGTGTTCCACCAAAGACTCCCTTCATCTAAAATTAACTTTTGCAGGGCTTATTCTGGCCTCACAAAAGGCCAGGCATGGAATGCCGCACAATATATTTAGGCATACCACGGATTTGTGAAGATTCTGATGACAGCTAAATTGCTGGATCGTGGTTGAAAGCCCGAGATCCAATTGTTCGAGGAAGAAAAGACCGAAGATTATTTTTCTGAAATAACCTTCAGTCTTTTCTCCCCTGAACATTTCCAATTTTGCACCTGCCCCCACCCACACCCACACCCCCAATCCCCTACTTACCTTGTGGCCACTGACTCGCTGTGTCCCTGCAACACCTGTTACCTTTCACTACTGTGATCAGGAACCGGTGCCACAGGGTCCTATCCTTTTTTGGGGGGTGGGCTTTTTCGGGATGGCTGTCGGGGACACCCCTGAAATCACTGCTCATAATATAGTGAACAATGGTGAGGGGGACAACCCCGTAACCCAGCTTTTTTATCTTTTCTTTTTTTGTGGCTTTTTCTGGATGGCTGCGGGGGACACCCCTGCACCCCCTACTCACAGTATAGTGAGCAAGGGTGCGGTGGACACACGCACAGCCCCCGCAGGCCTTAGCAACGCATGGGTGATTTGGTCAAACTTTTTCAACCGTTCAGAATTTTTGAACGGCCAAAACTTGGCCAAATCACCCATTCGGTCTAATAAACCCGGTCATTTTGGGAGATTCCAAATTGCTTAGTATCTGCAGCATGTGGATCCACCTGCAGCGCTCCTCTTCATCGGCAGTCCTGCAAGAATACACGTGGTCGGGCTTGTAATCCAGAAAATTTGCATATGCCGAGAGAGCACGCAGAAGACTTATCAGAGCACTGTCACTGTATCCGCAGTTACCAACATGAGGTTGATACCATGCAACAGAGCTTGGTATAAAATGACTTGTGTGACTGACTTGGAGCTGATACGTGATCTTTTGTTACACAGGGATTGGTTTGTTTTTATTTAAGAGTTTTCTTTGAAGAGGACAGACCTAAGAATCGCGGTGCGAAATTTAGCAATTATAAAGTAATTCAAAACAAGGCTGTGCGGGCACAAAATGAATACAAGTGCCGCTAGGATGTGGCCGCCCATGTCCCCAGCAAGGCACAGAGGTTGCAGATGATGGGGACATGCACGTCCTCCAGAGCGGGTGGACAGTGAGGAATACATTTCAACCACTAGGGAAAGAAGAGCGCAGAATCTTCATTAGGACGGGGAGGAATCTTTGGTGGGGCTGAAGGGGGCTAGTAAGTATGATGTCATTCAGTGGTGTCCTTGCTCATTGTTTTGGTGGCAGAGAGGTAAGAAATATTATTTACAAACCGGACGACGCAATTAATGAGCTAAAATTAATATTCTAACCAAACGAAAGATGAAAAGATTTCAGAAAATTGGAGAAGATGGAATGAAACTGTATTATTAGTTCTATAACCTTTGCGTAATTGCGTAGGAACCAGCGTTGGGGAGCAGTTAGCACCCTTCAGATTAGCATAAGTTTCTTTGATAACACCCATTGCCCTGATTTCCTGAAAAAAAAGCTTATTTTATATTTTACTCTGTTTTTTTCTAAGTTAAAACCCTCATGAACAGGGATTTGATTTGCGATTGTATTTTTTAAAAGCAAGGATGTCATTTTGAACAGAAATGACACAGAAAATACAGTTACAGAAGGCGGCGGGCAAACCCAGTGTTGGATGCCTTGACAAGATTATTTGGTCAAATGGAAGGGTAGACTTGGTGATGAAGGGCTGATATAGGAACATAGATCGGGGAATGCAACTAAAGGAAAAGACATACATATTCTGAGAACTAGGGCGTATGGCCAGTATAAACATAATAATGGGCCTCATTACAAGTTTGCCGGTCTGGTAACTATGGTACCGGTAAGCTTCCCGGTACCGTAGTTACCGGACCAGCAAACTACGAGTTCCGCTCGTGGGTGCCTTTTCGCCTGCCAGATCGTACCTGGCGGGCGGACCGGCACCCGCGAGCAGAGCATGTCGATGCCGATTCCCAGGCACCGGTAAAATTTGCAAGTTCGGTGGCAGCCTGCCGGTTTGACCGGCAAGGCTACAGCCAAACTTGTAATGAGGCCCAATGTCAGTTCAGTTTTCATATTCATAATCCTTTGCAGGTTAGCAAGAGAGGTGGGATGGGAGGTGAGTTGTGATGGGAAGGTAGGGGGGTTTGAGGGCAAACTCACTCCAGAAACGTACACAGGGCCTGAGCTGGCAAGGCCAACCCAAAGTCTGTGAATGCCCACTCAGCAGCGCTCTGCGGGCATTTACAGATGTTAATGTGGACCAACTACATTGGCTTCAGGCCCCACTTGGGAGACTAGCCTGGCTATGCCTCTGACTCACTCCCTACTAAGGTTTGAGATTGGTTTTGGACGTTTCCACTGATGGAATTGCTTTGATGTCTGAGGAGAGCACATTGCCGAGTCGAGAAAGAAGCAAAAGCAGGGGTGTGTGCAGGCAGAGACGGAGCGACTTGCTCATGAGAGAAGATGAATGCAGAGTGTGAGAGAGTAAGGAGTTGTAGTCAGTGCAGCCATGGTGGTCGTCATGGATGGAAGTTAAAATGAGAGCAAATTTGTATAGAAAAAATTACATCAAAATATTGTTTTCATTTGCCGGACTCCCCTCAAAACCCTCCCTTCCCTATATCACCCCTCATCAGACTCATAGAAAAGAAGGAATTGGAATACATTATCAGCAGCGACACCTACCTCCAGTGACACAGCCTGCTCCGCCAGAGCCCACCATTGCAGACCTCTTCAACAACTTGCAGCGCACCCTAAACGAAATAGGAGAGCCATGGTCAGAATGAATCAAAAGCGGGAAAGGAGATCCATCCGCTGTGAAAATGGCCTAAAGAATAGTTAGGAGGTTTACAGTGATGATAGGGGAGAAAACTCACAGCTCTGGGACGAAAACATAAATGCAGCTGAAATGTTACTTTATAATGTTTTTTAAACTATTTATCATTTCGAGATAATAAACATATTACAAACATCAATGATATACACCATAACAATTCAGATGGCAGCTTTTCCAAAAGAAGGAAAACGGAGGCTAGTTCCATTCCTCCTTATGGAGTCACACATCTTAAAGCCACCAGCTACAAGCAACCCTTTGCAATGTAACTAAAGAGAAAAAAAAAACAAAAAAAGGGAGAAAAATAAACATATACAAACATAAATAGACGACACGATTCGCACTCATACACACACACACAGTCATCACACACACCTACATTCCCACAAATCATGCATTCGACACAACTCTGTAAGGATGACATGGTATCAAGAATAGGCAGACAAAAGTGATCACAGTTCAAGGGTGTTTATTAAACTGTATAGGTAGGGTGGAAAAATGCCTAATCTAAACCTAAATCTAAAATGGGAGCAAGCTACGACAATCAAATCAAAATAAGGCATTCGTAGTGGTGTTGTCAAAATAAAAAGGGCCTATACGAAGAAAAACCTATTGCCAATCCTTACGCTAAATACAAAAAGAGTGTGGGATAAGAAACATAAGAAAGAAAAAAGCGTTCACAAATGATAAATCACGATGTGGTAGCTGGGGGGTCTCCTTTCCCCACGTTTTGAGCACGGGACAAGGTGTACTCCTGAGCACAGCACATGCTCAAGCTTTCCCAGCAAGACATGACAGTTCCGTTCTCTGCTATCAGGGCCTGATATATTCAAAATTAACAATTAAAAGTTCCTTTCCAAATGTACGTTGGGTGATGAATTTTCCCCCCTGGATCACCCTCTTCCAGACTCAGGTTCACAAACAGTTCCTATCAATATCAGGACTTTTGGAGGTTAGCTTAATTGCTTCCGATGGCCTGATCCATTCAAAATAACAAACAAAAAGTTCCTTTCAGATTGCACTTGAAGTGATGATTCTTCACCTCTGGGTCCACCTCTTTCGGGCTCAGATTCCTCTCGAATATCAGCCTCCCTGCTGTTGGGTTCACTCTAGTTTACATTCAAAAATGCTTTCTCGGTTGCATTCATGTGTCGTGGTGATTACTACTCACCCCTGGATCCCCCTCTTCCAGGCTCAGACCCTTTCTTAAATGATTTAAACCATTCTCGACTGCTTGCCTCCCTCCGTTGGGTTCACTACGGCTTTTCACAAATCTATTTCTCTTTTGGTACTCGCAAATCTTAATGTCTTTTTAAACAGTTCACTGTGGACATCTCTCTGTCGGATTCACTTTTATGATGATTACGATTGGTCATTTATAACGCGCTTAATACCCAGAGGTTTCTAAGTGCGGAACCGTGGATCGAACCTCTGTTGCTCTGCGTCGTCTTGCAAGGGACGTGGAAAAGTATGACCGGGTGTATTCGGGTAAGACACAGGAAAAAAGGGATTTTGGGAGGGATAGTTTCTGGATGTAATGGAGGTTGGTTTACCAGAGGTGTAGGCGTGGTTGGATTCTATTAAGGCTAGTACATTGGGAGCAAGGGAGACAGATGTGGTGCAACCTACCAAGGTCTCATGGATCTCGTCTTCTTCTCCTTCTTCCCTTGTATGATACTGCATCTCCCCTGAGATATTTCCCCGAGCACAACCCTGGGCTCCCCTACCCAGGTGATCCTCATTCGTTCGCCCACCCCTAGGGTTGGGATTTGAGAGCGCCAGCCCTTCCATGGCCACCTGAATAAGGGATTCTCGAGGTCTACTTGGGAGAATACTCTCAGGTTTCTCACAATTCTCACAACTATCTCAAAGGAAAGACTAATCTCAACCATACAGTTCATTAAATGGTCCCCACATCTCCAAATATTCACCCTCACGTTTCAGCTTTTATATCATGAATTTCTCATAACTGGACAGAGTCTGCAAATCTGACAGCCAGCCCTCTACCTTTGTTTTTTTCTTGCTTTCCAAACCCTCAAGATTTGCTTAGCTGCCATCACCAGCACTTTACCCAACTACCATAGTCTGGAGCCATATTACATCTCCCTGTATCTGAAAGCAGAATCACTCGATAAGGTGAATGTTACTTTAGAGCACATAACGTAATGATGTGAGAGGTATATGAAAATCTTGAAAAACAATTTGGGATAACACATTAATGTGCTAATACCGTTCTATTGGCATCACATGCCAGACCTTACATCTCTGGAGAATGTAGTAGAACATGTATGCAGAGTTGGGAAGTTTAAAGAGCTGCTACATTTCATTGTTATTAGCAATCAATCAAAAATCATTCCAATAACAGGCTTTCAAATAACTGTATCAGAATCTGCCTACTGAGGTTAGCAAAAGAAAGTAATTGAACAATATAAGGATACTAGCCATGAAAATGCAGATACAGATACAAACAAAATGGAATTCCCAGTAATCCTCACAACTCTTCACAGTTTTGGATTTGTACGTGCACAGACGCTGCGTCAAGTGAACTTAACGATTGGATGAAAAGGAAATGATAAACTCAGTAGTACATTGCAGCATATTGGAGACAAGCAATCACATTTAGGATGCCATTGACATGTTTACTTTGAGATGATTAATGCTCAATGTTTCACGTTTTATACTTTTATATTGTATTGCTCCATTGGAACTATGCAATGTTATATCTTCTTTCTGGCTGTTTCATGGTCATTGTGCTTAAACGTAATATTTTAAGAATAATGGGTCTGCAATGGTAAGGTCACCTGCTGAGTCCCCCACCTGTGGTTGCCTCACGGTGCCTAGAGGCCATTTTATGGCTACAACCAATGTTTAGCTTTCATTCATTCTGTTATTGTACTTCAATCGTCAACTGACGCGTGTGCTCAGTGGACTCTAGTGACATCCGTCAAACAAGAGTCGTGTGATATGCAGGTGCAGCCGACACTCCGGGAGCCTTGCCATACCTTGTTTAGGTCCAGATGTGAGGGTATAAAGCATCACAGGCGAGGATCAGGAAATTGTGGAGTTAGGCACTTCTGGGGACTGTTAGCCCTAGGGGTCTGGCCATGTGAATAACGAGACAGCGAGGGAAGATAGACTCAACGGAGAGCAGCCCAGCCCAACCCCAAAGGGTGCACATTCAGGAATGCGCCGAGACACAATGGCTCAGATTTCCACCAACAGCTGCACCCATATAAAATGGTCTGGGCCCGGTCCCTAAGAATGAGTGGCACTGTTCCCAGACAGCTGACCGGTGGTAGATCTCACTCCTAAAGGCTGACACCCCATGTCTCCAAGACCTAAAGGCTAAGCTATGAGTGCCCAGCAATGGGGGTGGGGGGCATGGATGGTAAGTGGTGCGGATGAGGAGGGGAAAGATATATATATATATATATATATATATGTATATATATATATATATGTATATATATATATATATAGGAAACCTTTTGCCAAAATAGTGACGTCCATATTACTGTCTTTATAGCTACATAACATTTTCTCCATATAAAAATTACAGAAAGTCCAAAAGAGCAAATTAAGTCATTTAACAGATCATACAATTTGGCGGCTTTAGTCGGGGGAGTCTCTTTCATCGCTTTTAACTGCTTCGAGTCACACCTGGATTGGCAGCAAGAATTTTGACACTGCCAAAAAACCGCGTGTTTGTTCTCCCTCCATTAAGATTTGCGACCCATCGCCAATGGACCTGCCACCATATTGCTTCACAATATCGCCCGTTTCTAGTTCCCTTTCAGCTTTTAACTCTGGGCAGCTAAAAATCAGATGTTGAATGGATGCGATTATGTTATCCTTGCGGCATAGTCTGCATGTAGACGTCATGTTAGCGCCTTTCCTCTCGAGTAACAGCAGGTTCCATGGAAATATGTTAAGATGTAGGCACAGGTATTGCATTCTCAGAAATGGATTGGGAAACATGTTTACATATCTTGGTAGTTGGTTTAATTTTCACGGCCTAAACCAGAATTCATCACAATGTTTATAGTTATAGATTGATTCTTGTGTGTCAATCCAATCATTGAAGTATATCTTTTTTTTTATCCTGCCAGGGTCGCGAACCAAAGATTCTTCTGTTTCGTTCCTATTTATAAGAATGGTTTGACAGGTGCCTTTCCATTCTGTCACCAGTTTCTCTCTGGAGTCCTGCAGCGCTTGTTCTAGGATTGCAAATCCACCCTTTGGGGTCTCTTCTACACATTTTCGATACAAGGCAAGGGGAAAGATATCAAAGGCAATAGAAGGATGGCATCAAAGATAGGTAGGGTGTGGCGGCCACCATTTCTCTCTCCTCGTGTTGTGGCTAATTGTCCCTGCAAACCTCTGTTGATATGATCTGAAAGTATCAGTAGTATGATCAAGGTCGACTTGGCAGTCTTTGGCTGCTTGTGTACTCGACTGTGGCGAGTCGGGTGGCGGGGGGCATCACGGAAGCGTGCCTTAGGAATTATCTGTGTTACCATGAGGTGATTGTGCTGTTGGAGGCCTATTCATTTTTTTTTAAATTACAACTAATTTTCCTATATTCTAAAATACCTGGACTCAGTGACATACTGCAGCAAGCAATCTGTCATATCTTAAAGTGTATACTCGTGAGCAAACTAGCCCCAAAGGGTGCTCTGCCTTTCCTGGTTGTTACAGGCCAATAACAGGGACAGTTCTTCAATAACTCACAGCACAGACACAGTACTATTCGGACCCGCATACAAACTAAAATTCCCATTTATCTGCATGGGTGGGCCATGACCACAAACTATGGTGGGCACACTATCTGTAGAAGGAGAGGAGGCAATTTGTTAAAGACTGGCAAACCTCCTAGCTAGCGCCAAGTCGGGAGGACCGAACCAGGGTACCAGTATAATAATCAGGTTTCATTAGGAATCTTGGGAAGCCCACTACTTCCCATTTCTCACGTTGATTGTACCGCAAAAGGCTTAGTCATGAAACTCCATCTCAACCAGTTACTCCTAGAAAGGGAACCAATTCACAAAACGTATACTAGTCAGAAGGACTTTGACATACTTATTCGTATTGTTTTTACCAAACGTGGGGCCTCATTATATGCATGATGGCAGCACCAATTTGAAAATTTCCATTTGAAAAATTCCCCCTAATTACAGGTTGGGATTACATGGGATATGTATTGGACAATTACATAGAACGTGGTGGACGGGGTAAATATGGGTTAGTTACCCCACTCAGTATTTTATATGTGAGCTTTGTGCAGACACAGGCATCCCTAGGAGACCCATCTGCCAAGCGAATAGCTGGAAGCAGAATAGCTCTCATGAGACGAAAAGACGCATAGTGAGTATTCTCACTAAAGATTCAAATGGAAATCCCTGAGCAGAAATGGCTCATACACCTGATGGATATAGAAGCATCTGGCTTGAGTCACATATATGTATACCAATGTTTCCCCTTAAGGGTGTCTTGAACCCCAGTGACTTTTTTTAATTGGATCTATTGGTGGAAAACAAATCCTGGGACTCCAATACTCAAAATTCAACCTTGCATCCCATGCTTGTGAAATGAAGCTTAATAACAAACTGGTAGGAGGAAATAGCCTGAAAACTGTCAGCGACACTGACACTAAAAGTGTCAATGACAAAAGGAATAATGATGTCCAACAATAAAAGAGCCATATACCAAATATCAACTAGCAACAAGTATTGGATCATAAAAGAGTTGATGGTTGGCAAGAAAATAATAATGAATGCATCAAAATCATAAATTGACCACTGAACCCTGTTGGATGGTGCATGTGAACCTAGTATTCCTAGAAAGAGTGGCATATAATCAGCCAGTAACTTCCTGGACATGCTGCTATACAAGTGTTCTCTGTTCAGACCTACATCTTCATTGTCTAATTTGATTGAGGAATTGAATAAGTCAGGCCATGGTGAACGTTTGCATGTATTAGCCTAACCTCTGACTCAAGTGTGCCAAACCATAATCGAGGAAATGGTAGATTCCATGTTGCAACTGGTACATGATGCAGATATGCATGTGGGGAATTATCTTCCAATGGCCTCTGATACGGGTGTAGTAAATAAAGTGTTGATGTGCTATGAAAGACATTCTATAGAGACAGCTAATGGTCAAACTAATGCACAGAAGATTGATACTCTAATTAAAGATACACAATTAAATGAATGAAACAAGAGTGACAGTTCCAGACAAAAAGATTGTCCACCATAGAATGTGGTTAAATCTGGATCGGTACCTGGATTAGAGCACCTCTCTGAATGATATAGTCCTTTATTATCAGTGATTTCAAACTATGCTACCCCTTAGAGCCCACTCATAAAGGGGAAAGATTTCAAAATCATTTCTCAGTTGTCAGACCAGGGTAAATGTCCAGACAAGGAGACCAGTTATGATATGTATGACACAGGCCACATGCTGCGGGGGTGTGGGGAGGAGGATTCTTTTGCTGTTTCAGGCACCCCCAAATTGCAATGGGGGCATTATAAGCAAAGGGATGCATTGACCGATAAGATCATTCACTGATTTTGACAAGTTGGCAGCAGCCTTTCTGTCACCCGTGAGAACATAAAAATTACAAACATAGGATAACAAACCGTAAAGACAATTTCAGTGTGCCCCACTGAAAAATGACTTCTCATCTGTTGGCCTGTTAGTTTTATTCTGCGTCCATGTGTACTCTGCGCTAAACCTAGCTGGGGAGAAGACACAATGCACTGCTCTAAGACAGATGGGCAAAGTACATAGAAGAAGGTAGAAAAAGACAGCTAAAATACCTTGATATGAACTGAAGCCAGGGTAATTGAAGGAGGTCAAGAAGGTTGTAATGACTTTGTATTGCTATTAATAGTTGATGTACATGGAAGTTGGCCAATGGATGTTGTACATTCTATTTCTGTTCTGATATTTATAACCCGCTTAATACCCAGAGGTTTTTAAGCACAGACCCGGGGATCAAACCTGTGGTGCTCTGTGTCATCTTGCTTCCAAGGTGAGCACGTTGCCCCTGAGCTATCCTGCAAGACATGAAGAGTTAATGATGATGATGATGATGATGATGATGAAAGAAAAAGGACTAGCAAAAATGCAATTCGATATCCATTTCAAAAGAGAGCTGCAAAGAGATGTAAATGATGGAAAACTACAACTGAGGGAAGATTTTGGCAGAAATAAATAATGTGGCTGCCATTGACGTATGATGATCTGCTTCCCCGCAAACTCTGGTCCTGATCATCCAAGACAGCCCAGTAAACTTGAATCATGACCTGGAATAGGGCAGAGTTGAATAACTACAAGCATGATGAGGATAGACACACGTTCATCTGTCACAAGCATATTATTTGCTCTACACACTAATGGTCTGACATCTCTGCTGCAGAATCTTAATGAGGACGTTCCAAGAATTAATGGTAAGGGTATCCCAGCACTATTTTACGCAGATGATTGTGTGCTTTTAGCAAGTAATAAAAAATCATTGCAAAAAAATAATCCATGCCTATACCGTGGCCATGAATGATTTGGACTTAGAGGCTAATGTTGCAAAGTGGGCTACTTTGTGCTTTACCCAAAATGTGAATAACAAATGGAAGACTTTTATTTTCAAATGACATCCCAGGTCAAGAACTTTGATTACTTCAGTATTCGTTTCACTTCTAATATTAAAACTCAAAGTCATCTGATTAAACATGCTTCTAAATTGATGTAGGCTATAGATGCAGGTGTTACATTTGCCACTCCCTATAAAACTCAACCAGTTAAGCCAATGCTAAGAATTTACAAAGCAGAGGCCAAAGCTACGGCATTATATGGCAGCAGGATGTTTGGTTACTGTAATCCAATGAAATTACAAGCACATATTTGAAATAGTGAAAGGGCATTTGAGATTCCCTGGGTAAATAAGGTGGAGATGGCACTGACTAGCGTTTGTGCCTCCATCTAAACAATCTTACCTTCCCATGGGGGAAAATCCCCACTCGGTCATGGAAAGCCCAGTTATTAAGCCATTATGCAAAGGACTCTTATCATAAAGAATTTAGTAAACAAACACATGGATTTATTGAGAATCTTTTAACTCCACATTCTATGGCATTTATTTAAATTTCTCACCTTTTGTACATTGTTTCTAATCACCAGAGCACATTCTAGTTGTTTAAATGTAGGTGTAAGGCTTGCAGCATGTGATAATCCTTGCCCTGAATCCTGTCCATATTGCTCTTTTACACCTTAGACCCTTCTCCACGCTTTCCTTGATACTCTTCCGTCAGAAGACGCTATTTATTACCTATTCGGAAGAATGAGGGATTTGACTATGTTGCCCAATCTTCATTTATCTTATGACGGCAACCACAAAATATGTTGTGTGGGTGCTTACTTGATTTCTCCAAGGTCCACTGGAACTCAGGCAGAATAACTATAATGAGTAATTTGAGTAGAAAATGGCACCTGAACACTTATTAATAATGATGAGGATGCTCTGGAAAGGTTGTTAATAATTGTGCTCTGTACCTTTTATTGTTATGAAATTTTGTACTGTACTAATATGTTTTTAGGATGGTGAAGAGGGGGAACTAGACATGGCCCTTGTTGCACCCATCCCGCTCCCAGATCAGCGACAAAGAAACGAGAGCTGTACATCGTTTGTGGGCCCCTCCTCTCCATCATCAATGTATCACAGATGCGAGAAACGCTATTCACTCAGACTACCGTTCAGACCATACCCGGATGATAGTATTGAAGAGATAAAGTTGCCCTCCATCGAACAAGTTGACTGACTACAACTTCAGGGAGTACTGATGACATCATGACTGACACCATGACATAGATACATTAAACATGAAGCAGATACCCCTCTCTGCACTAAGTAACACAGACATTTAGTTTTATTGCTGATAGACATGAAGAATATGCTTATGACTCACATAGCTAGAGGACTGACACATGTATATCTTTTGTTGCGCCAAACACCGCAAGACGCATGAGAATACATATGAGCTTCTTGCTGACGCCTAACGTGACTAACAGGTACTGCCATGTGACTAAAGATGGAAGCCACAGGTACATTGGAGTGAATGGGAGATGCTTCAAGTACTCGAAGCACAGAGACTGCTGACAGGCTGATCCAGCTGGAGTGTGCCGAACAGGCTTTCAGCATGGCTACCATGCACAGTCAGCCAAGGACACTGAAAGAAGGGAAGTTTCCAGTTAGCTGGAGAGATAGAGCAAATGCAGGGAATACAAGCCGAAAATCCTTACAATTACAGACAAGACAAATCCATTTTGCGGTCCCTACACACGTGATCCACACCTACAAGACAGGACCTATTCATCCAAGATAGACAGGGATGGCTTTTCCAGTTGTACTGAAGGCAGGAGAATACAAAAGTAACACAGGTTAATGCTCTGTCTCAAGGTCTAGGAGATTGGAGAAGGTAACCTATTGGGAACACGCATCACCTTCAGGGTCGTTGCCACTACCTTGAGTTGTTGCACTTGGCCTGCTACCTGTCCAAGGCTCCAAGGCTGAGAAGACCCTTTCCATCCAATCACTATTCACCTTCATTCTAAGTTACACTTGGTTGCAGCGGCCAAGCATCTTTCACTAACCTGTAACTTTGTATTTGATACTTTTAGAAGTGGTCTCAGGATGGAGCCACCAGATATGGTTTACCCAATGAGTGCTCTTACCCCCTATAGAATAGATATGTAGTTCACCTCACTAACCAATCCCTTCCCCTGTTAGATTTCTGGGATGGAACTTCATTTTTTGTGATGTCACGGGTTAACACAACCAGATGACAGGCTCTTGACGAACAAGAGCGTGTGGAGAATGTTACGTTGTTCCTGCTGCAATCCCTGTCATTTGAATTTGTAATAAAGACAATAAACCTTTGTCCTATGACTGGGTCTTCTGATCTTGTTGCAGGAGATTTCCAGGGCCCAGTTCTTCTTCCGTGTAGTGGGGAAGGCTGATAATAGTCCACCTGGTCACGTTTAAAATGGGATGATTGGTTTTAATATTTTATTGTTTTAAGTTGATAATTTTAACATATGAAATGTTGGCTTTGTACATTTTGAACTACTTGCCTGAACCTTAATTAAGTAATACTGACTGACAATCTCACATAACCTTCCAATAATGTTGTTTAGCCCACTTTACCTCTCTCCTTGTGTGCCCTACGATATCTATGGCCTGGTTAGAATCCATGGCCTTGCATACAGACGTCTGTTTAACTGAAGACACAAAGGAGATCAATAATGGCCTATGGTCGCTTTTGTGTCTATCATGTATCTCAAACGTGTTTACCCTTTTCTATCTTGTGAGTGATACAAAAATATACTCAATTAAGGAAGAACCAATAGGCCTGAAGAACGCATGGCGTGCTGGTTGGTCATTGCTGGTATGCCCTTAACTGAAGCGCATACATGAAGCAAGTTGTTTTAGCAGCCAAGGGATGGGCCTTCTTTGGTCGGGCAGTTAATAAGTGTGGAACATCCCATACTTTATCTTGGTCATCCTATATCCCTTCCAGATCGGCTAAGGGTTCAATTTGAAGATTAAAATCTCCTGAAACCACTGCATAGATGTAATCAGGTTGGATACTTCCCAAGATTGGACCAGCTCATGGACTTTATTCATCGTTGTTAAAGAATTCAATCTATTATATACATTATACAACAATATATGCAGCCATCAGGAGTTAATGCTACCAGATGTTGGAGTTCTGGCAAGCCGGTCTCCCTTGGTATAATAGGCCAGTTAAAATTGGGATCTACTCAATTTAGTAGGCCACTACTTGGACGACCACTAGAGGCTTTCTGTGTTGGAATATGGAATGACCAAAAGCCCTGCATTTCAATCAATTAGTGAGCAGAATAAAAACAAAAACCACAAACTTCTGGAACCACACAAAGCCACCTCTGCGCCGAAAATTGGAGGCACCCAACACTGCACCCTTGTCCTGTGGGCTTCACCTGCTGGGCTTGGAGTTGTAGGTTAAATGGAAAAGGAGGTAGGGCTAGTAGCATGCACAACGGCTCCCGGTGCATTACAATACCGGCGGCGCCCAACGCCGTGCCTTGTCCTGTTTTATATAAGAAGAAACATATAGGGAGAAGAGCTAGGATCCTGAAGACTGCCTAAAAGAAGAATCCCTGTCCCAAATCGATAAGTGTTGAGCTTGGACTATATCTGGAGGTGAAGGGGCCTTAGTCATTAGGGAGCATGAATCAAATTTTATCCGAGGCATGTCTCATTTCCTAGAAGGAGAGTACATAGCATAATGCACCTCGCCGACTTGGAATTGCCTGAAGCCCTTCAGGGTCCTTGCTCAATCTGTGCCTTAAAGAATGATTCAAAAGTTAGTATACAAATTCCCCAAAGAATTCAGGGATATGCCCTCTAGAACTATTCCTCTGTAAATCACAGGAATGGGTGGACTGGGAGCGAATGTCACTAGGGGAAGTCATGCCGAAAAGAATGCTTTAACATTTATTGCAAAATGCAACATTTCTTGCTAACTTTATTTAAAGCCAAGAAACATTAGATTTATTGCAGAATACACAGTATTGTCTTGTGCAAAGCACACAGTGGCTGATAAACAATCCCCAACAGTATAGAAAGCAGATAGTGTAGCTTCTTAGTTTGAAATATATCCTGCTTTCACTGGATGCAAAGATGAGTAACATTGTATTGAAATAATATCAAATAGTATTTCTCTGCATTTCGCTGTGCTGCATGAGAAGAGTAAAACAGGTACCATTTGCCAGCGTGAGGGTGCAGACTTTTGTAAATCATACCTAAATAATTGAATCCTCTGGTTTTCACAAGTGTAGATTGACACTGTGCTTGTGAAAGGGTTACATCTTCCACATTCCCATGATTGATTGCTAATTTGTGACCTGTGAAATCTTGGTCATGTAAAAAGAGATATCGGGACCAAAGAGAGTGATGCAATATCTAGTGAACAATAACATTTCACCAATTATCTTGTTTTGAAGTGAGAGGACCCCAGTTTAGATACATCACAATTACCCAAGGCAATTGGTGTGATAGTTGTTGCCCTTTCAGAAAATTATAATCTTGGGTTAATTCATAGTCCAGATAAAACAATATAATGTGCATTCTAAATTGATAGCACAGCTTTTCTAAACTCAAGCCTGTAGACTGTGATGCAGCCCACTAGTGCTTGTATTTCTTTTACTTGCATATGCTAGAAACCAATCACACCAGATTGCACATGGGAACACATTGCTAATAGGAGATCTCAAGCAAATCACATATTTCTGTGAATCTTTTCTCTGATACCAATACTAATTTTTGATACTGGAAAAAATAAAACGTTTTATTGCAAAAAAGAACATCAAATTTGTTTAAATGCCATGGGAAGTCTTTCAACACACTGGCCAATAAGTAGTAATGTAATTATGGACACAGACTATGGGCCTCATTCCGACCCGGGCGCAAAGGGATACCGGGCACCGGTAAGGACACTGGTGCCGGTAATCCCTTTGCTCCCTATTCCGAGGTCCCCCAACGGGACCCGTAAGGTGCGTTTGGTCAGACCAAACGTACCTTACGGTTCCCGTTAGGGGACCAGGGCGCAAATAACGGCCTTGGCATGCGCCGGGTCGTTATTTGCACCCTCCCCATTGAGCCCTATGGGGGCTCAAATGGGAATGGGGAATGGTTTGGTAAATGGGGACTTACCATTATCCAAGGTCGGAATGGACCGGTAAGTCCCCATCTCACCAAACCAGGGTCGGACCCGGTTTTGGAGGCAGCCATGGCGCAAATAGCACCATGGCTACCTCCAAACTCTTTTTTGAGGCCCTATGTTGTTTAGAGATTAGATTGCCCTACTAGAATTAGATACAGAAACATAATTCTCTGATTGTTATAACGACTGCATGTGTGCAGTGAACCTTAGTTAGTGTGAAAAAATCTACCAATGTACATATATTTTACTGTGGTGTCTTTCCAGCATAAAGCTGTGGGTCCACCTAAATTAAGTTGTAACTCCAAATACAGCCTGTTTTTTGTCACAGAATTGCAGGTAGTTTTGTATAGCATGGGGGTGTTATTTTAGTGGATGCTCCTTATCGATATCTACAATTGAATCCACAAACTACCTAACAGTATTGACATATATGTACTTGAAACTCCGAAATTGGGACACCTCTTAGAACAGCCTATGATATTCTAAAGCAATCTTTAGTAATTAAAAAAACAGGAGTATCATGATTGGGCTGTGATATGTCCAACAGAGCTCAATCATTCCCTTGCATTACAAGCTATCTTGAGTACAAGCACACTTTTTGTTGCTGAGACATATTTGGATCAAACTGAGCCACTCTTCTCTCCCTCGCCCCCAGAAAATATAACGTTTATATGCTAATATCAGGAAACAATGGCTGGGTCCATGGGCCTCATTCGGAGTCGGTCGGTAAGGGATACTGGGTACCGTTAAGGAGACCGGTGCCGGTAATCCTTTACCGACCTACTACGAGGTCCCTTAGCGGGTCCCTTCTTTAACGCCTGGTCTGATCAGGCGTTATGGACGGGACCCGTTAAGGGACTTCAGAGCTAATAACGGTACCGTAAATTGCGGTACCGTTATTAGCTACTTTCCCATTCCATATAGAGCCCTATGCGGGCTCAAATAGGAATGGATTTTTCAATGGGGACTTAGCGGTCCCGCAAAGGTCGGACTACACCGGTAAGTCCCCATTGAACCAGGTCAGAGTCGGTACCGGTATGGGAGGTAGTCATGGCGCAAATAGCGCCATGACTACCACCATACTCGGAATGATGCCCCATGTCTTAAACATCTGGCATTAGGTCAATGTTAGGAGCACTGACATATTCTAAATTAATATCTACAAGTGTGACTATCTATGCAGTTTCTCACTTCCTAGGTAGAGCTTGGAGTAAGAGGGCACATTATTTGAATACACTTAGGCCCTCATTCCGAGTTTGGAGGCAGCCATGGTGCTATTAGCACTATGGCTGTCTCCAAAACCAGGTCCGGGTCCGGTCTGGTTGAATGGGGACTTATCGGGTCATTCCGACCTGTGCGGACCCGGTAACTCCCCATTCAACCAACCATTCCCCATTCTCATTTGAGCCCCCATAGGACTCAATGGGAATGGGGAAGGCGCTAATTACAGGCCCGCAAATAGCGGGCCCGTTATTAGCACCCTGGTCCCTTAGCGGGACCCGTAAAGGACGTGTGGTCAGACCACAGGTCCTTTGCGGGTCCCGCTAAGGGACCTCGGAATTGGCCGGTAAGGGTTTAAAGGCACCGGTCTCCTTACCGGTGACCGTTAACCCTTACCGCCCAACTCAGAATGAGGGCCTTAATCTTTTTTTACTTACAGCCACATGAGATTACCCTGCAGTTATATCAATTTTAGGATAGTGCTAATTATCGATTCTATATTTTACTCTTTGCACTATTGAAAGTAATGACACCCTAATCGATGTACGGTAGTTTGTTTGTTTAGAATGTGTATTTGTACCACATGGCAGGGCCTTCGATCAATTGATTGCTGCTATTATGTGCAATGAACTGTATACTTGTTTATATACATATTTCATGAATCACAGACCCGGAATAAACTAAGCTATGATGATGATGTACTGATTATAAATATCGTCATAATATTGTGATATCTGTGCTGAAACTAAGAATGGCAACACAACCTAATAGCTTCTCCATTCCACGGCCCCTTTTGTTTCCCTTCTGCATTATATAGAAATTCTTACAGACATCTTAAGATACGCCAAAGTCAAACTTTAAAGGAGTAGTCTTGTTACAGGAATAGCTTTTTAGTCATTAGAAACATGGTTTGTGATTTGCTTCTGCAGTTTCCTACTGCTCTTTAATAGAAAGGGGTTATAACAGATAAGAAACGGGGTATGTTCTGTGTTATAAGTAACAAAATACAATACAATACAATACAAAATTGTTTACTCATTGGAGCACGTATCGGCAGCAGGCCATGTAATATTTCAGTGTTAATTGTTGACTAAAGGTAGGGAGATGTGCCATGAGTGACATAATCGCAATGTTCTAAAGCAGGGTTGTCCAACTCCAGGTCTGGAGGACTGGAATCTTGACGGGTTTTCAGTATATTTCTCATTAATATTCATGAGAGAAAATGTGCTTACATTTAGAGTCATTGTATGCAAATTCATCTCATGAACGTTAATGAGGGCTATCCTGAAAATTCGACATGTTTCTGGCCCTCGAGGCCTGGAGTTCGATAACCCTATTCTAAAGGATAACAAGCATGTTTTGATTTGTTGCAATTTTGTATCACAGTAAAATAATATTCACAGTGAAATGTACCCTTATCAACGAGCTGGTAAAACAGTAACTAATTTCATGGGTGGCTGAAGAAATTGTTGTGTAACCAACAGGTCACTGGTGTGATTCTATATGGGACCAAATGAACCTTAATTCATGCCACGGTTGGCAGAATTAGTACTATTTAGATGGATACTAATATCACCTACCACATTGCATAAGTAACTTGAGACTGTTTGTGGAGTGCACTATTCAATTGGTGAATGTTACTTTAGTAATACACATATCTGTACTCTTCTTAATGTGTACATTTGGAAACATATCTCACTTTTAAGTGGAGGAACCTTTGTCTCATGACTATATGCTTAAATACGTGTCTCACTGGGATGTAATTTCGAATTAAAAACCTGTGCAACTATGAACTCTTTATATAAAAATGTAGTTACAGTTTTATCTTTACGTTTTTAACTTTTCCTTGGAATCTTACCAAAAGTGGACCACTTTAGTCAAGTATATATATACATTTGATACATAAATTAATTAATCAGATCAGGAATGCACAAAATTCCCTATTTTAAGAGATGGGGAAATGTCCATACTACTCATTATATCTGCATAAATTGCAGAAAATTATCCATTTGAATTTTGGGATTATTTGCATAATTGAAGACCTCATGAGGACCTTGTGCTTGCACACAATAGAGAAACTCGGATCAGGCCCTTCTGAGATCAGTCCGTTCTAAAGTTTTCAAAGTGTCTCTATTTGTCTGGCATGCACAGGAGGAACTTTTTGTTTTTGGGAATCTAACACATGGAAGCGAATCCTCAATTCCTTTCGTTTTACAATGTTTTCACTCTTCAGAAAAATAGCCCAGGCAAATATACAAACATGAAGACACAATTAAACAATTTCTCCATGTATCCATGCCCTCACAGCACCAAGAAAGCTACAAATAGAGACCCACGCACACTCAAAAATACACACTTGTCTCAGCAAGACAAATGTTTTCAGCTTCTTACAGGAGAGACTTTCCCAGGCTCTTTTCAGACTCTACATCTTCAGTCATGAATTATAAGAGCCGTTTTTCAAATGTTGACTTTTTTTAACAATGATACTCTTGTCACTCAGGACGAACAAAACGTGTTCACAACATGTGCTCACTAAACACATAAGTTATGCGTTTGTGGTAAAACATGCAGGGTTTGAAAATACCACAAGCCTCATTACAAGTACAGCAGTGTGGGTAAAAATGGAAGTAATGCAGCAGTAATTAGATTACTGCTGTATTACCACACCACCATACTTTGGTGGTAAGGTGGAGGATTTACCGTTAGCAAAAAGCTGTAGGTAAATACTTCACTTTACCACCAACTATTGGCAAAACCAGCGGAATAACTGTCAGCGGAACTGTCGCTGGTGGCAATTCCACTGAAATCCCCATGGAGTCATATGAACTCTGAAAATGGGAATGAACACCTCCCTACCACCACTTGTAATCTCGCAATAAATCCGCGGGACCAAGAGGCAGTAACAGCATTTGAGTTTGGTGGTAATTCGGTGGATTAACTGCCGAATTACCACCAAACTCATAATGAGGCCCATGTTTTTCCGGTTCCAGCTAATTTTGAGATTTGGTACTGAAATTCTTCATTTTTTTCGCTACTTTTGTATGCAGGATAATTCGACACGTCCACATGTCCCCAATGGATTGCTATGGATTCCAAAAAGAGGTTTACAGGCGTTTCAGCATGGATCGAAATCATGCAGAACCTTCCTGTCACTGCATGCTTACCCCATGCAGTATCTGTAATTCTGTCTGGCAGTATAACTGTAATAGCCCTCACAGTAGCAAAAAGTCACTTTTGTTGGCTGTCTGCCCACTCCCTTTATGCAAGGATGTTAAAATGGCTTAAGAAAGGTAACACGTCAAGCCAAACTCATAGCACAATGACAGGTCTCGCAGCCCCGTGTGCAAAAGGTTTGGAGAGTTCGAACTGCACAGCACCTTTTTTTTTTTAAAACAATGTTATTTACAGGGAATCACACAGTGGGCCTCATTACGAGTTTGCTCTTAGTGGTCAAACCAAGTAGTATTACAGATATCGCCTGTTTTGCCACTCTACCTGATCATCGGCTTCGCAAAGAAAATCACCTGCTTGTGTGTGGACGCATCACCCCACTTACAAATGGTGGTAATGGTATATTGGTGGTGTAACCATATGTGGTATTCCTGCCACTCCCCAAATAAGTCCCATGGGGAGTAACAAACAGCCATAATCAGTAAAAGTGTTACCATTTCCACTGGCAGCAATGGTAATTCAGTTTAGCAGTATTAGCACTGCTAATACGGCCAAACTCTTAATGATGCCAAACACTTAACTTTAAGATCTTACTTCTCAAAGTATAAATGCATGAAAACGTTATAGAGCAATGTGAAATATATTTTTTTCACTGTCGATGTTCCATTCCCCCTTCACATATTTTAGCCAAACAGCTCCTCCATCACCAATACTAGTAGAGGTTTGTGAAGCCTTCAACACTGGGGATTCTTTCCTTGGCTTTGAAAACGCTGCACTTTACTGGATCTCTCTCTATGACAACTCCTTGTCCATCTCATGGACCTCCAATATCTTTTCTCCCACCCCACTCCCAGTGGACATTTCTTAAGTAGCAAGCCGAGCTCCATTCCTCTTCACCCTGTACAACTCCTCCTTGGGAAAGCTAATTTCCTTTTACGGATCTAACTATCACAACTTTGCTTATGGCACCCAGGTGTTCTTCTCGCCCTGGTCCCTCTAATAGCCAAAGGTCTAACCAACTGCCTAGCTACCATCCACCACTGAATGGCACCATGCCGCCTCATGCTAATTTCCTACAAAACAGAAGTCACCTTTCTCCCTGCCTCCAATGATGCCCCCACTCTCCCGTCACTTATATTATTTCCCCTAGATCGCCTTATCCCTCCCCAGTGGTTTACACCCATGAGGAGGGATTTGGAAGTGGTCTGGTTCATTACAGCCACCACCACCTCCGATGCCAGACTCAACCTCTTTAGCATCAGAAAAATATACCACCGCCTCATCCACCACCCTGCAAAATCTCTAATCTCACTCTAGTGCTCAGCAAGCTTTACTGTTGCTTGACGCTGCGCCTCTCAAGAAAGCTCCCAACTTTGCTATTCAAACACGTCTTGACCTATCACGATCTTCCACTACATCTACCTACATACACCAAGCTGGATTGCTCTCTATGCAAAATCACACTCTAAAAATTCTGGTCCTCTTAATTACATTCATTCAAGGTCTTGCCTTGTACACTGGATCTCTATATACTCCTCTGCCCAAAACCTATGCTCCTCGTCCCTCAGAAACACATCTTTCCCCCAGCCCCTGTGTACCCCCTCTCACTTACTTTCCTTCTAATGGCTTGCGCCGCTACACTGTGCTCGTCCCCTGATGCCAATCCACCAGTAGAACTCTTCAAATCGATATTCAAACTTCACACACTAGTGCCTGAAGTCGCCCTGCTGCCCCCACCTGCACACACCAAGGGGCCATTTCACTTACTGCTCACATGTGCACTTCTCAGAAACATCCACGTGTAAAATGTCACCATGTTATTAAGGACTCCATGCATTTTATGCCAGTTTTTAATGCCATGTACTCCTTTCCTTTTCCCTATATGTTACAAAATACACCTCCATGCGCAGGGCTAAATAGTTCAGTACTACAACGATTAATGTAATAGAAATCTACCCAGCAAATGCCTCTGCTCTTTTTTTATGGCCACTATGTATGTTATTTCTTGTCAAAAGACAGTCAGTGCTCAGATAAATACAAAATATAACAATGAATGTGCCAAAAAACACACAATTTATGCTATCTACCTATTTTTGCTATATACCTATTTATGCTATCTACCAAAGCAGACAATAACGCCACTACAATTACACTGTTCAACCTCACCATCATTAACAGCAGAGACAAGAGACCAATGCAACAAACAAGACAACAGAGGACAAGTGCAAGAGAGAAATGTGTATTCAACACCAATTCCCGTTTCCGTCTACCCTATACCTCATCAGTGGTGTGTGTCCAGATTGCCTAAAGCTGCTTTCACTTGGCCTTTCTACTTCACCCTTCCTCTCCCCTCTGTAGACAAGCCCCACCAGTAGGAGACCACTATGGTGGTAACTGGTGCAGTGTAAAAGCCTATTTACATTTCCAAATCAGTATGAGGAGGTCTATGTTGGATAATCATTGTGTGTTTCCAGGGGGGGGGGAACATTGTGAATAATGGAGGCAATCCCAAAAATAGCACAAACATTTTAAGAATGTGCAAACTAAAACATATGACTCTCATTCAAACAAAAGCAAATTGTCCATTTCTATTTTTCATACTTATATACCCATTAACACACACTACAACATGCTAAATAATAATATATGCTTTAATTGAGAATTATACAAACAAAAACAGGGAACTTCTAAGGGGCCACACATGTGCCACATTCACCTAACCTGTATATGTGAAACAATGCCATAGAACATGCATGGACAGACCCAGCAACCAGAAAGGGAAACAATATAATGTATTGGAGTCAATACATAGATGCTATTTTGATCATTTGGAACCGAGACATATCAGCTCTAAAAGAACATGTAGCTCATCTCAACCAACATAACTGCAACATTACATAACTGTGAATTACAGTAGGTCCAAGCTATTTTGTTTTGTTCTAAAACTATTCATTACTAACAATACAATTCACAGAATCTACAGAAAATATCAGCTAGCAATACCATTCTTCATGCTAAAAAGTCTCATCTATGTCACACAATAAATGATATGTGGCATGGATAACTTGTACAAATTAAAAGCAATTGCAGTGACAAAGAAGAGCATCATAAACAAGCAGAAGAATTGAAAGATAAATTGCATGACACAGGATACCATGTGAAAATGATTGAACACGCATCTTTAAAAGGCAATACAAAATCAAGATCATCTTTGTTGGTTCTAAACATTAAAAGTGAAAATAACCAGGACACAAACATCAAAAGAAGTTTGGAAAAATGTAATTGTATCCAATATCCTTAAAGAACATGGGACAATATTGACATCGGACAAAGGTCATAGGAAATGCACAAAGGATATGCCGACTATTACAAACCGCTGGGCAACCACAATAAAACATATATGTCCAAGCTTTATGGAACCAGATAATGACATATTAAAGGAAATAAAGTTGAATCAACGTTGTTTACAAAAAAAACCAACAGGACTTTCAAATGCAGCAGCTGTAATATCTGCCATCTAACGATGGACAAAACAAAAACTATACAACTATCAAACAGGAAAAAGTATACAATACAAGATCACATTAATTGCAACATGAAATATGTAGTTTACAGGACTCAATGTATCATCAGAGCGATCAAGAATCACAACATAAAATTTCACATGGATGTACATTGGCAAGAGAACATCAAAATGAAAATATAATCAATATATAATATGTTCAATTTGAAAATGCAAGACTTCCTAACAGAGGTGGAAACTGAGAATGTTTATTGCACCAAGAGAAATCCAAAAGGATATATAAAATAGACACATGCAATTCTGAATTGGAGGAACTTTATTTATTTTTGCAATATCACAAACATTTCTTTACTCTTCATTATTTTCTTCTTATAATTATGTTAAAATGTTTTCTGTAAAATGGAAATAGAATAAATCTAATTCACTTCACTATTGTAATATTCAAAGTTTATTATATACCAAAAAGTAAAATCCAACTATAAATAATCTCATGAGTGTTTATAAAGAATATATAAATGATTCACAAGAATATAGAAAATGGTCCATATGGCAATATTGTATAATGAAATTACACCAGGATTGCGTTTCACAGATACAATTAAATATTATGGTTCTATAATATCAAAAAATTATAAGACACAAGTGCCAGGTATTAGCATAAGGCAATATCAGAATCACATAAAAGGTAAATAGGATCCTAGCCCAAAAGTGTAAAGCTGCAGTGAAATATACTTGCTACTTGTAAGCACAGATTGATGCGATTAGATCAAACATGGTGCACCCAAGCTCATCAAGTAGAAATTCTGTGCGTAATGTAGCATGATGCAGAAAGACACTCTCCTTCACAAAAAGATTTGTTTTTTCTAACAATTGTTCAGCAAAAAAGGCAAAAAGAACAAAGTAACATTCTGCTTGGGAAACCACTTCTTTGCAATAATACCTAAACACGAGTGTATCCGCTATCACAACTTCATTGGGGGGATTTTTAGTGTCTAAGCAACCAAATTTAATCTACGATCAATAAAATCATATGCAAATCATATTATGAAACATATACACCTTAGGTGAGCTACCATACATTAATTGAGGTTAAACTATTAAAAATATTACACAATTTGTATGTTTTCTGCTTACCTTCAGGTTAGTCATAGAAATAGATCATTATGAAAATGTACTAGATAGCCTAAGAACTGCAATATGAAGCATAGCATTCCTACGGTGAGCACTCGGCATAAAGAGAATTGATAGTTTCATGTTTAAGTTCTCTAGTAATTGGATGAACTGCTGATGCAGAGTTCTTTCTTGCAGACGGGCACCCTGAGCTCTTTTTGTATGTAAAAGTAACTTGGGGTTGGTCACCCTAAGTTACCTAGTGTTATCCAGACGTGGACCCCTTGTATACTGTGCTCAGAGAGGCACAGCTATACCTCACTGATGAGGCCAGAGTAGGCCAACACACGTGTCTGGGAACGCTGTTGGCAGTCTTGTTCAAAGGAGGATTGCCATAGCATTTCGGCGCTGGACTGCTCAAGTGGGTGGAAAAAAACTGATATGCAAATTAATATTCCTCCTTTGTGAAAGGTACAGTGAGGGCTAAAACATGTGGCTGAGGACTCTGGTTGGGCAAATTCCTACAGGACAGATTATCATGCTGTCTTCTTTCTTGAAGAGGGGCGCTCTGACCTCATTTTTGGATGCAGGTAGAAACTCCATCACAAGACTTTGCTGTAAAAAACAGCAAAGGGAGACTGGAAAGGAAAATTAAGTGGGTAGAACCCTCCAAAGTTAGGGCTCAAATTTGGAGTTTGAAATACGTTTAAGCAATACTGAAAACAGCTCATATATCCTGATGGTGATTGGCTGGATGTAACACAATGGGCCAGTTAATTACAGAAGAGGAATGTTGCTTGTTAGGAGATTTGTATGCATATTTTGTGTTTCATTCATTTGTATAGTACACTGTACAGTGGGATGTGGTGAGTCAACTTTGGTCAGAGCTGTTGTACAAGACAAAAGTCAATTTAGTGTTGAAGGTTCTTTTCAACTTTGAAATGGGAGAAAGTCTTTGGTCTACAAGCTATTGCGTATTACTGTGACCCCTCTGGAGATTAAGTTTAGGGTGAAGTGGAGCAGGGAGATACGTTTGTAATCATGGTTGACCAATGACGCAGGGTTTGTGACATGACCAAACAGGCTAGTAGCACTGATAGGTTCACCATGAGTCAACTCAACTACTCACGTCAAACATGCTTGATGCCATACTGTATGCACATGCTTGATAATGCAAAGTCATAGTAAAAGAAAGGTGAACAAGCATTGGTCAGGTTTATCAACCTGACATAAATACTAGCAAAAGGAAAGATAGCTGTTAGGCAAGATTGTGCACAGTAACCCTGTGGGAGACTACACCAGTCTTGTCCTCTTGGTATTAGGTAACCCACCTATTGGTATAGGTCGGTACTACACAAGTTGGTAGAGGGACTGAGCAGCCAGACTTATCTCAAGAGGGCTAAATGTGAGCTGTAGAACTGTAGCATAGAATTCCACACATACAAGTATCCAAATAACACTTACATTCAAGGTTTTCCAGTAAAATAATTATTTATTTAACTGTCAGTTTTAAATAAGCCTTCTTTAGAATTGGCAATATGCAAAAATAAAAATAAACTTCATAACACCTTCTCAGATTTAGAATAAGCAAGTAAATACTCGTTAGAGATGCTGTCAATACACTTCCTACACCCTGGGGTGACTTCAATTTCTAGGACAGTATTGGCATTTATACATCACTTTTTATACTTAACAAATTCTGAGGTTGTGGAAAAGGAAAAGGTTTGGGAAGGAAACAAGTTAACGGATTCTTAGCATATGTGCACACTTTTCAAGCTCCCAATGAAGTCTAGATTAGATCTTTTCTAGCAATAAAAGGTAAACTAATGCCCCACCTATGAGGGACAGTTTGAATCAAAGTCAATGGGCCTCATTACGACCCTGGCGGTAAGGGGTTAACGCCAGCGTTAGCTGCGCCGACCCCTTACCGCCAACTACGAGGTCCCTTAGCGCCATGGCGCTTTTAACACCTGCTTTTAGCAGGTGTTAAAATCCATGGCGCTAAGGGACCATGGAGTTAATTACGCCACCGTAATTTACGGTGGCGTAATTAACGCCTTCCCCACTCCCATCATGCCCTATGGGGCAAAAATGGGAATGGGGAAGGGTAAATGGGGATTGGGGACTTACCGCCCCGCCGACCTCGGAATGGGGCGGTAAGTCCGCCAACCACCATGGCGTAAACGTAGTTTACGCCATGGTGGTAAAGTCACGGCCCAGGCGGTAACTTACCGCCTGGGTCGTAATGAGGCCCAATGGGTCAGAAGAGTCTGCAGGGAGCCAGGACAGCCAAAGTCAATTTGAGCAATGTCTGTGGAGCTGAGGCACTTCTTTAGGTAGCACAAAAGTCTTGCGCAATGTTAGAGAGTTTGTAAGGAATCAATGTTGGGCCACAAGCTGTTGGGCTTCTGAAGGTCGAAGCAGAGATCAACTCAGCAAAAAGAAGCTACTGTGAGTCTCAAGTGAGATAATGCAAGCTACAGACAAAAGGGGTAAGTACCCCATAGTCAGGACAGTACCTTCGATTTGATGAAGAGGATCCAGCTAACTTTTGTTCTGGTTGCAGCCTTGCAGATCCTGGGTTGCTGGGGCCTCAGTCATGGGGACAAGAGGGAGGACGTCTAGAGGACTCCTGCACTGCAGTTCAAAGGGCGAGAGTGGCTACGGGCCCTTTTCAGTTCAGCGGCACTTCGCGGTTTCAGCTACTGACAAATAGCACCACCGTGGTCGTTGGACACTTGATGGGCTGCCCTTGCTTCTGTAGTCCAGCACTATGGTGAGGTGACTCAGGCTTGGGTTGTCCTGCTTCGGAAGGGTCCTCAGGATCTTCTTGGAGCTTTGGTCCAGCTTAAAGATGATGCACTCGACTACGGATTTCTCGACCCCTGGCATTCGGTTCCAATAGCAGCAAGGAAGTACAGCCAATTGGGGAAGGTCCTCCAGCAAAGTTCGTCTTTGGGTTAGTTGGTCCCACTAACCCAAGGGAAGAAGTCATCCTCTCCAGAGCTTGTCTAGTCGATTCGGAGAAGCAGTTTCAGCACAGCAGCAGGGCTTCACCGGGTAATTCAACAGTCCAGCAGGATGCAGCAAGCTTCTCTTCATGATTCCTTTGTCGGATGTTTCGTCCAGTGGTCGACTCTGCCTTCAGTCCAAGAAACCTCAACTTTCATGCAGGTTTCTCCCACTCATGCACAGCCTAGCGGTCACTCACACAGCAGGGGGTGTCCTACAAGGACAGCCAGCCTATCAGCACTGGGGTGCATTCAGGTAACCAAGGAAACTAAGGACAGGGAGTTTCAGGCACCTCTCTCGTTTCCTGCCCTGCCAGGCACACTGGAGCCAGAGGCGGGTTTCAGTAATGAAGCCTGCCAAAGGCAAAACAAACAAAAGGGTTAAACCTGGTTTGGTGCACAGAGTAAAACGAAAGGAAGACCTCACATGCAAGAAAAGCGAAAAAAGAAGACCAGGACATTTTGACAAAATGGGCACCCATGGCTGCACTACTGCAGCTGAGGATTCAGCCTGCAGGAGAAATGCACAATGGTAGGTAGGCAAATTAAACCACTGCCACCAGCGATTTGAAGTCATGAGGGTAACATAAAAAATTTTGCATGAGTAAGTAGGAAAAGGGGCTACTAAGCAACCCCCAACACTTTCACATAAGATGGGGTGTACCGGACCTACATAGGAAAAACAGTTAAGTAAAGTAAATTTCACTTTACTACTCTTGGGAACAGAAGTTCACCCAAGAGAAGGTATTTAAACCTTACGAGAGATCCAAAGGACTTCTCTGTGACACTGCACTGAAGGTGCTGTGTGTCACCATACAAAAAGTAGATGCCTGTGGAGTTTGTCAGACTCCAGAAACAAAGAAAACACATAGGGTTATAATTTAAAAGTCCTAAAGTCCAGCAAAAAAGCTGGGTGTCTCTAAGGTGGGAGGAACTTAGCACCGAAATGCAAATTCTCACTATCAGTAGCCAGAAATCTAGCAGGGGCTGCTCACGGGCGTTTTATGTAAAGGATCTCATTGTGTAGAAGTTCACAGTCCTGCAAAGGTTGAAAGTGGGCTGTCACCCCAAGGCTATGGTACCCCTTTAAATTCCTTGCCCTTCCCATTGATAATGCCTGGCATAAAAGGAAAATAATTAAAGATGGGTTTGAGGTTAATGATTACAGCACCGCTATGATGGAGGTCTATATACTCTGAATAGATGATGACCTATGAGGTTGGCTCTTCTCATACAAGTGAGCCTGATCAAGCTAATACTAATACAACTAATGAGGCAATGGATGCTGACTACACATTGGGTATGATAAGATAATCGTGTGAATAACTAAGGCATAGGACTTAATGACTTGTGCCTGAAAATAGTGGCTCTCAAATGTTGGACCTGCAAACAATTTAGTTTGGGTTTAAAACGTAATGTTGCACTGTGAAAGGGTGCCACAGATTTTCTGGGTGTTTAGGTTCTATGTTTACTTTGTTGTTAAGATATAATGGGCCCCATTACGCTTTTGGGGGCAATTAGGTAGCACATCTGCAGAATTACCGCCAAACTCGATTACCATTACTGCCACTTGATCTCGTAGGCTTACCACAGGATTACAAGTGGTGGCAGGGTGATGTAATTCCCCATTTTTAGAGTTCTTAGGATTTATGTTTTTTGTGTCAGTTTTACTGTGTGGTAAATCTGCTGATTTGTGGAGGTAAATTGGTGGATTTACCGCCAGCTTGTTTCTGGAGGTAAACCCTCCACTTTACCTCCAAATGTATAATTCGGTGGTGAGGTAAATAGGGATAATTCTGTTACTGCCAAAAAAAGTGGCACCAACAGAATTACCACCACCTTGTTCCTGCACTGCCCTCCATGTAATGGGCCCAATGAATTGCTAGTGGCTAGTGACCGACAGCAGGACTGTGGTTTAATGTGGGATTGTAGATTGAATATCCTCTGCAGCCTGATTAAATATTATAGGCAATGATCTACTTTAACAACATAACATATAATTTTCCTATAAAAAAAAGACTGAAATCTTTTTTCAAAAAGAGGGTAAGATATAATTTTCCTTCCAGACACATATATGTGAGTCGAGGTGGTTATGTTATGCTATGACCAAAAATACTTTGGTAGAAATAATTGCCACCAACTTGTTTCCTGTAATTTGCAAATATTTTATTTAAAAATAAAACCTTTCCATCCAATATCTCACCACCTGTCACTGTGATGAACCATTTTAGTTGTTGGGAAAGCCCATTAAAAATCCTTCGCCAACCTCCCACTTAGCCCACACCCTCCATTTGCGTGTTAAATCATCGTCAACTCCTCACTTGCACAGTGGTAGACAATATGGGAAAAGATTGCAGAACACATGATCTGATCTGATATTAATATATGTATATTATTGAGTATTTCGGGTTCTGTGATTTTTCCTTAAGTGGCCAGTGCTCCTCTCTTTTTCTTTCCCTCCTATATTACTGAAACTTGCCTTTCCAAATGTTCAATCATTTTAAGAAACTGTAAAAAGTATTTAGGAAATGATGTAGCTAAAGTCTGTATATCCATGCGTGCACTCTTGGCACACAAGGTTGCTTTGCCCTGTTATGTCTCTCCATGCTTTACTATGACTTGACATTCTTTCTCATGCCTTATATGTTTTGTAATGCCTTTTGCGTGCCTTGCTGTGCCACGTTATTAATTAATTACATAATTAACCATTTGTATCTAGCTTAATACCAAAGACCCGTTTCAAGGCATGGGACCGGGATTCAAACCTGTGCTGCGCTGTGTTGTCTTGCTTCCAAGACAAATGCATTTCCACTGAGCTCTCCTTCCATCGTATGCGTTCTATATGTGGCATAGCAACTGTTTGCACCCCCCCTAACCTGCTCACCATTCTACCTTTAAACCTATGCTATACTGATGCCAGGTGTGCCATTTGCGAATCTGCTCCTATGTGTCCGACTGCAGTTATGCTTTGAGGGGTCTCACTGTGATCTGCTCACTGGAATTTGCACCCATGTATCCCACGGTAATTATGGTTTGTGTGTGTGTGTCCCACTGTAATTTCAACCCACTGTGATTGTACTCCTAGGTGCCACACTATAATTTTGCCTTGCCCCACAGTGAATTTGCTCCCAAGTGCCTCACTGCAATTCTGACCCTAGGTGTTTTGACAGAGATTTACCCCTGGAGCAATTTCAATTGACTGTTAATGTGATTTGGGATGAGGCATGGCACGCTACAAACTGTGCACTGCTAGGAACACCAGCCCAATCTAGGATGCCTTAGGAGTTCTCTTCTCGGTTGGACTGCAACATGTAATGAATGATCTAAAGAACCATTGAGTTTTCAACTGGAGACTCCCCGCACTAACATTTTCAAATGTTATCCTCCAACATGCAATATGTATACCAACTAAACAACCCACACAGGGGGATAGAACAACCCAGACACCAGACATTAAACATCAGAACACTAGACCTCGCCAACTAACATATATCACAATTCCAACCAATGCATCCTTGAACTACGGGCACATAAGTCTTCTCTCTGGACGCAGATACCACAAGTGGTCACAAAACGAACCACGTAGACAAAGACTCACGCAGAGGACAATGGTACTTCCGAACTGCATGCATCAACTCAGAGGCAAACCAATTTTGCATTTGAACTCTTTCCTGAATAACGAAACCCAGCCCCCTTTTCTCTTTTAGGTCCGTCAAAGCACCAAGAGACCTTGCAAATATCAGTGGAGTGTGGTTTAAATCCCAATAAACAACGTAACAAAGAGGAGTAAAGGCCTGGCCAAGGAGTAAATCCACAACACATGGTGTGTCAAGCTTCTAAGTGAGATATTGGAATGTTCTTTTTAATCAACTGCAACAGAACTACAGGATTAATCAGAAATGATTAACAAATAATGTGCCCTTTTCCTGGCAACACCTACTGAGTCCTTTAAACATAATCCATAGTTCCAAATTTGGCTGTGATTGTAACATACATAATTTACCAGGGAGGGAGTTAAGTGCACCCCTTTGAATATGCTTAAATTGGGGGCCTGTCCTAAACAAGGCAAAGACTAGGGCAGTCACACTATGTGGTACGAGTAGATCAATGAAAAAGAGCACAAGGGGGCTTTTCTTAGCCAGTGGTTAGTAGCATAATGCCACTCCTCTAGTGGAGCAACCATCATTGAAATATTGTGGGGGGGGACACAGTACCAAAAGCATGTAAAATAAGGCCAATACAGCACATACTATTATTTTGATTAGAAACAGATTTTAATTAAATTAATTGCATTTATTTATTTATTTATTTATTTATTTATTATTTGCTTGTTGGGCACCTATACAATAAGAAAATATTGTTTCAAAGCACCCACAGGGAAAGGAGGGAGCAAGGGTGCGAAAATAATTACAACACAATATTTAAGAGCAGAGGGGGAAGAGGGAGAGGGAGGAACCTACCATACCTTGTGAGTATTCAGAACGTGCAAGTGCCAAAAGGAAGAGGAAAGTGCTGGGGAGTCCGGGCTCGTGTATGAGCCATAGACAATGTGCTAGGAATGCTGTCTGGGCCGTGGTAGGTGTAAGTGTGTGCCTCCAGAAGAGAGGGTGTGCAGATGCAAAGTGCCGTGGATAGACAGGAGCTGGGAAGAATTGGTGTGGGAGGTCAAGGCCCCGAAGATGCATAAGGGCCGAGGGCACTGATTCAGCCACTGTGGGATTAGCAGAGGAGGAGTGAAGGAGGAGGAAAAGAGGAAAGTCTTAAGGTGCTTCCGGAATTTGAGAAGATTCTGCTCAAGGTGCAGGGGGAGGGGGAGGCTATTCCATAGGAGAGGGCCTGTAGCGGAAAGTGAGCGACCCACTGCCCTCTGTTTGGCAAAACGCTTTACACACAAAGAGTTGGTGACAGAGGAACAAAGTGGTCTAAAGAGAGAGTATTTAGTGAGATAAAGTTGAAGATACTATGGTCCCCGGGCCCAGACAGCCTTGTGGATGATGCAGAGGGATTTGAATTTAATCCGTGCAGCATCTGGGAGCCAGTGAACACTTTTTAGTGCAGGAGAGATGTGGTCCCTGGGTTTAAGGCCAAGGATAAGTCTTGCTGGCCTATTCTGGATAAGCTGGAAGGGCCGCAGAGTGGAAGAAGGAAGATTCAGGAGGAGGCTGTTACTGTAGTCAAGTCTAGAGAGAACCAGGGCTTGAGTCACATTGAGCCTCTGAGGGAAAGTGAGAAAAGGTAAAATTCCTTTGAAATGTAGAAATAATATCTTGGGTCATCTTTCTGATGGAACAGATACTGGTCCTATACACCAGCAGAGGCCTTAATCTCCAGAAATCATCAGCCACTACAACCAAGGCAGGTTCCAGTGAAACTGGATAAACAATTACTCACGGGCACATCTTATTCAGAAACCTTGGGGTGTATGTATGAAGAGATTTCACAACTAGCAATGAGTGGCAGTTGTATGCCACACTGTAGCAGTCTGCATGCAAAGTACATGCTGAGGAGAGCGTTGTGAAGGATAATAAGGCTAATCATGTTAATAATGTACTGCCCACATTTGTCATCTGTTACATATAACATCACACATTCATTTACACCAATTTCACACCGCTCCTGAGTTCTCCCTTGTCTGATTTAGTATATTATACAAATTCAGTTTTTTTGGCTCATGCCAATTTGTTTCTTATCACAATATTGAAGTTGAAATGAGGACTAGAGCTATGTTGCTTGCTGGTTGGTGTAGAGCTTCAAGACCATAAAGATGGCAGCTAAGCGCTATATAAATGCCACTTGACGCGTGAGATTGGAGGAAGGGACTGGTGGAGTATCCCACACTTGACTTGAGAGGGCCTGAAAGATTTCCAGAGTGGGGACTAAAGTTCGACGAAACTTTAGATAATGCTTGGTGGTACATGTCATGCTTGATACCTCCATCTAGCACTGGTTTTGCAGCATACAGCAGTTTGCACTCTGGGATGTGCCTTTCCCATAGGTTGTGGCCTACAAATCATCAAATGCAAAACAGGAGTGGCTAAAAAGCAACGTACGTCCACCTGTCAGCTACTTTCCTACCACTACTTGCTTACTCTCTATGGTGTTTGCAAAGCAGAGTTATATGGCTGCACCGCATGTCTGACATAAGTGGCACATCCTACATTTTTTGTTTTTTTGCATTATTGTATCTGCACTTTATGATTATGCCATTATAAATGCATAATTATATGTAGCAGAAACCAAAGATAACTAAGTCTGGGTTGGATGGGCTGCACATACATGGCATCGGGCAACTTGAGCTGTCAGTGGTGTTTGTAGGTACTGGGGCAGAGCCCACTACATTGGTGGTATGTGCAGCCTATTGATAATCCAAAAGAGCTAGCTCTGCCCTATGTCATTGGGTGCTGCGCCCTGTGCTGTTCCTTTATTTGCAAGGTTTTGAATCAATCTTAACCACTGGGAATTGTGCTGTGCATCACTCCAGACCATTGTTTCTCAACATACATTACAGAAGGGGAAAGACCACATGCGAACCAGGTGTAGTGCCAGCAGAAAAGGGGTAGTCCAGCCTGAACTGCTTGTCACATCCCTTCTGCACAAGACAACTAGCATCCCCAGACATGCTTCTGAATCATCAGCAAGATGTCACTTTGGTCTTAAAGCACAGCAGCCTCTGGCCCACATCTGGACTTCCAATCACAGTGACAAATGCAAAACTGGAGGTTGATGAGTGGTAGTTACCTAATCTTAACCACTGGCAATTGCTCTGAGCAGCCATCCATAGCATAGTTTTAAAGCCTACCATGCTGTCACAGATGGGGAAAGACCATCCCATATCAGGTACGGTCCCACCGCAACAAGAGCAGTCCAACCAGAACTGCTGGGTACTTTCCCTCTGGCACGCTAGCACAACAAATCCCAGGCATGTTTTAATCTTATTGGGTGCCATTAGTGAGATGTATTGAATTGAAGCTCTCCTTGTTACAAATGCGCCAAGCTTGGTCAACGGTTTGATCCAAAATTGTTATTTATTGTTTCCACAACTACTTTTGTGTTTTAATTAATCATTTCAAGTGGAATGCCCTTTTATGGTGACACGTTTTTATCGGCACACCTTTAGTGCCTTTATCAAACCAGGGCTAATTGTGACAAAAAGAATTGTTATAACATAAATCGTAATCCCATGTTGTTGCAAAACAAATAATCACAGAGAAGTGAGAAACAAATGAAAAAAGCAATTCAAATTTCATAATCCAAACATTGTCAAATTTCATGATATTACATGTTAGAAGAAATATATATAAAGAAAGAAAGAGAAAATACGGGAGGGGGACCGGGTAAGGAATTTTGAGGAAAAGAGAATAACATAAGAATTAATCATTAGTTAAACCGTCTTAATTTAACTTGATGCCTTTTTTCTCTCTGTTTATTATGTCCATGTGAAAATAAATAATTATCTTGCGATTATTGTTATCAAATGCCTTTGAACAATTTCTCGATTACTCTCTTCAAATACTGTATGGTGTAATATTTTGTAATATTGCCAGATTGATGCTTGAAACATCAAGACCAAAGATCAATTTGCCCTTATGTTTTGTGCTGTGATTAGAGTTGGTATGTGACAATGGATGTTGAAATTACCTGAGTACTTGGTACATATGTGCTTATTCCATCTGTACTTGCTGTAGTAACCGGGTTAAATCCCTGATGAAAGATATAATTCTGAATTAGTTATACTTTGCTACAATCCCTTGATTGTCCCTATTGTATTAAGATGCTGCAAATTAGATTGAATAAACTTATCATGGTTACTAATGCCATGTTTGTTTAACCATAAATGTTAGGATCATAACGAAAAACCTGTAATATGCTTGCAAAGACATGTTTGTTCTAAGCATATGATGAGCTCTGCTTTGTATTAAGTAACTATGCGTCCGATCGGTCATCGTAAAATAACATATATTGTGATCCATCTCACTATAACCTATGAAAATATTAATGCTTTCTCGCAACCATGAAACCCGTTTCAATTTTAGAAAAAATCTGTGTGCCGCTTCATGCGCGTGCTGACTGCTACATGATAATCGAATCTGCAAGTTTAAACGCACTCGTCATTTTGACGGCCATGACTATAAATGGGCAAGTCCAAACGTGACGTCTGGGCTATGCTTATCTTTACGATCTGCCAAGTTGCCAAGTTTATCTCTTACCGTGTTTATCCGTCCGTGAACACTCGTCAGTCCAGACGTGTCCGTGCTACAGTGATTATTTAATTAATCTAGCACCATATGTTTTCAAAGAGTATCTTGGCAACAGGCGTAGTCCTTTCTCCATGGTGGTGCCCCTGTCGGCCATCTTTTGGGACCACTTACATTGCTTATAATGGTAAATGATGTTATCGAACCACAATCATGTTAATGATACGTCACCGAAAAACAGGTGACGAGTTGTGCTTGATTATACACAACAAGGGAATTTAATTTCCTTTAAATTGCTTTGTTGCAACATTTAATAATACGTTATCAAATTAAGTTTTGCATGATCTCATAAGGGCAAATAGATTTATGATCTTTCAAATTTAATGTAGGGAATTGTGACTATGTGTAACACATATACCTTGTGTAACTGTGTGTCCTCACTAGTATCATGAATTAATGTCACTGGGGTACCAGTGATTGTATTTATTGTAATATATGTATGTCATATTGTGTTTCTATGTGTTATATGTAACTTGTGATGGTTTAATATGTTAAAAAGTTATTGTCATGCTGTGTATTCACAGAAAAACAATACATTTCGCTATCAGTGTTCAAGCCAATTTTCAATGCTTGAAAATGACAAATAAGCCATACTTCCGATTGTCGTAGTGCCATTTCTAGGTTTCCACCTCTCCTGCCAAGGCTCTCATGTTTTAGGCCAATGAATCGATTGTCTTTTTTGTCTCCCATTTGATGCTTTTGCTGCCAATGGATGGCTAATGGCAAATTCTGATTCTGACTGCCAATACCTGACAAATGTTCTCTGATGCGTGTGCGTAGCTGACGAATCGTGCTTCCAATATATATTTTCTGACGTATACATATTATTGCATATACCACATATTTGGTCTTGCAATTGATGTTTTGACTGATATTTGTCTGATTTCTATTTTTGTCTCAGAATTCGGTCATTTTTTCACATGCATATTGGCACATTGAAAAATTGCCAGACTTTCTGAATCCCTGAATATTCGTCGGAAGCCAATTTGCATGTTGCATATCATCTGTTCTGATTGGAAGGAGTGATGGACTCAAATGGTTCTTTAGTATTTTTGCTCGTTGTAACACTATTTGTGGTCTCTGTTGCGTATATGTTGTAAGATGGGGATCCAATTGTAATATATGCCAATTATTTTCACATGGACATAATAAACAGAGAGAAAAAAATGCATCAAGTTAAATCAAGACGGTTTAACTAATGATTCATTCTTATGTTATTCTCTTTTCCTCAAAATTCCTTACCCGATCCCCCTCCCGTATTTTCTCTTTCTTTCTTTACATATATTTTTTCTAACATAATATCATAAAATTTGACAATGTTTGGATTATGAAATTTGAATAGCTTTTTTCATTTGTTTCTCACTTCTCTGTGATTATTTGTTTTGCAACAACATGGGATTACGATTTATGTTATAACAATTCTTTTTGTCACAATTAGCCCTGGTTTGATAAAGGCACTAAAGGTGTGCCGAAACACGTGTCACCATAAAAGGGCATTCCACTTGAAATGATCCATTAAAACACAAAAGTAGCTGTGGAAACAATAAATAACAATTTTGGATCAAACTGTTGGCCAAGCTTGGCGCATTTGTAACAAGGAGAGCTTCAATTCAATATAATCTCTGACAGAGGTTTGGGGTTGTTACCTCTTTCTCTCCTAACAAATGCGACATAAGTACCTGATCATCGAACCTTACAAACTGGTCGCTTAATGTGAAGGTCGGCGTTCAAAATCACCCCATAATTTATACCTATTAGTGAGATGTAGATTGCACCTCTAAGCACAGCAGGCTTGGGATCAGGTCTTTGCTTTCTGGTATGTTGAGTCTTGCTTTCCATCATTAATACTAGAATTTCTAGCGGCGAAGAAACTGTTGCCACTATTGCTGTGATTAAAATCTTATATCAAGCTGGTATAGTTAAACTGAAATGGTAATGTTTTAGCCTTTCTAATTCAATTTTCTTTTGTTATCTCCCTCTTCCTTTTTCTTTACTTACTATTTTAATGATTGCATATTGGATTTATGCTATGTAGGGAACTTTGTTTTAAGTTTCTTTCTAAAGAAATGTTTATATGAATTATGTCTGTAAATTTGTAACATGATTGTTTCTTTTTATATTGTGTAGATTTGAGTGTGAACAACCAATAACACAATAACAAATAAATAAAATAATGTGATGCCGCAAATGGAAAAATGCATGATGGGGAGGCAGGGATGGATGTACTATTCACAAGTTAATTGTGACAACTTGAAATGTTTGCAAACTTTTCTCAAAGTTGTGTTATCAAGAACAAGTCGCCTGATTTTGTAATTGTTTGAAACATGCATGTAGCATGTTGGTATGCATTATGTGACTAAAAGATGTGGACCACAATAAAAAAACGTGTGTTTTGCTAAACATGATTGCACAAGTTATTTTGTTTACTACATGTTTTCTGACCCAACTTAATCAACTCCGGACGTTTCTGATGTTTTAGCTTTGAAATTCGGATTCCCCATCACAGTCTTAACGAGACAAATATTAACCACCTTTGAGAAGGTGTGGAACTTTTAAAATAATAGGGTCACTGAAGATGAGCTTGGCCTGATTACCTATTTGTCACTTATGGCTGCCTGCTGGGCCTTGACTGGAACAAAGGATGTAAATTAAGCAATACTGACAGCATAAAAAGGTCACTGAGAGCACAGCAGGAAGCTTTGATGGATGAACGCAGTCATGACTGCTCTTAACTTCAGACCAGACAGCAACCTTTTAAACTGAAACAAGGCCAAACAGATGTTGAAATGCAGCACGACTGGGCATTATTAGTGCACATCTTTTAAACAATGTATTTAAATCTCTTCCTTTCACTCTCACTGGGTCATGTTTTCCATGTTTCATGCATGCTCATTCAAACTTGAGTTTTGTTTGTTTAATGCAGTAAGCATTTTGCCATTTCCCTGTGTCATTTCACTGTGCAATCACAATATCCTATGTCCTTCTTCTAATGTTTGCCGGTGGAGATTCCTGGGATTCACGTAAATCTCCACCGGCAAATCATTATAAGATGGACAAAGAACACCACTTTGGTGAACACATTTTGCAGCCAAATCACACTCTTGATGACTTAAAAATTCCAGTGCTGAAAGTGAACTCTAGGACAGAAAATGCAAGAAAAACATACACATACCTATTCGTGCAGACTTTCAATACACTGGCAGATGCTTTCAACAGACATCATGTGTCACTATCCCAAATAACAAAACTTCTGGCACTTTGCACCCATAGTCACTCAGGGGTCACGGGATATTGGCTTGACTATCATTTTTCTAAAGCTCTTCACTGGCACCTGACTCACACAGACCAAGACCAGTGTCTCTGTGACAATGGTCTATTGCCAGACTCCCTGCAATCCCAGACCCACAAGCTCTTTAAAAGCCATGCCTCGCGAACATCGCAGACCCCTGTGAGTGCCCCTGCTCCATGTCAGACTCTGCCCTTTCCTTATCGGATGTAGAGAAACAGAATCTCCGCATGTTTTTTGATACCAGCCTTTTCACACAATCCTTGAAATGTCAGAAGCATAACTCATGACTATTTGCTCCCTCTCCGTACTGGTCATCAACACGCAGAATTTTGACATTGTGAACTACGGCAATGTTTGCATTGTTTTAAGTTATGCTTCTTTTTTAATGTTACCACTTTGAATCCTGCCACAGTGATGTTTCGCCACAGGTTCATTATTTTCTACTGTGAGGCTTCACTACATTGAATTTTGCTACGGTTGAGGTTTGCATAATGTTAAGTTCTGCTGCCTTTAAATTTTGCCATTTGAATTTTGCTACCATGATGTTTGTATCATTTTAAGTTCTGCTGCTTGTGAATTTTGCCATTTTGAATTTTGCTGTGAGGTTCCATAACTTCGAATTTTGCAGCTGTGAGGTTTGCACTATTTTGATGTCTGCTGCGTTTGATTTTGGCCACTTTTAGTGCTGCCACAGTGAGGTTACACCACATTTGAGGTTTTCTACTGCGAGGTTTTGCCACTTTTATTTTTTCTGCTGTGAGGATTTGGCACTGTGAATTTTGCTACTGTGAGTTTTCCATTAAATTACATTTTTACTGGAATAACGAGATGGTACTCACAAGAGGACCTGCACTGACATTGTCTCTGTCTTTGCTGACAATTGTGCATGTTATTTGCTTGTTGACTGCATATAAAGTATAGCAGAGCCCTCACCTGAAGGCATTCGCCTCAGGGAGCGACAGACTATTCACAATACCCTTGCCCCCTTTCACGCTGCAGCCCATTGAATACAGGTGAGTCCCACAAAACATTCGGTCCAGCTGTCACATAGCCACTGACATAGCTGTCGTCTTTATGCCTTTGCAATAAGCGCTGTATGATTTTAAAATACTTCAACCTAGTCATCTTTGCTTATCACAGAATGTAAATGACTGCTCGCTGGCATTGTACTGCTCCTTTTATTTACAAGTTTGCACAGACTACGGTCTTCTGAAGGGCGTTCATCCACCACAGCACTTCGAGGCCAGTAGGTGCTACCAAATATCAAATTACATAACATAATTGTGCCAGCACCATCCTCGCTAAGGGATCAACCTGAAAAATGGCAGTCTCACCACCAATAGGTTTGAACCTGAGATGACTGACACTAGGCCATCACTTCATGCCTTCCTGAGAGCAGCCTGACAGTGTTTCTATCTTTTCCCTGCCTTTTTTTGGACTGAGACGCATGTGGGTAACTTCTGATGTGCATGGCTGGGTGTGAAGGAACCGTGAATCAGAAACACAGACACGAAACCATAAGGAAATCCAGAGGCGAATGCAGCAACTAGAAAACTACAAGCAGGGCGATGAACTGTGAAATCACCTGCGCTGGGTCTGCTATTGTTCGTGTTTAGTATGAGAATGCCTCCCGCAGCATGGGTAAAGGAACTAAGCCCGAGGGCCTAAACAAAACCTTGAAAGGTAACCAAATACCTTTGCGCGTCGAACAGGTGTTGGGAATAGAAAGTATAGCAAATTGTCCATCAACCAAAAAGTGAGTGCCAAATAAGAGGCATTTAAACACCAACTGGTATAAATAATTAATATAATTAGACACAATCCGCAAATAAGAAAGAGGAAGAACACTTTTTGAGTAAACCATCAGAGCATTTACAATTGGTGAGTGTTAGGTACAAGGGGAGGAGAGAAGAACAAGAGGACACGCTATTAAATATTGTTTGCAAATCATCTCTGATACAGATTAATTGTGTCCTGTTTTTCCAAGAGCTTATTCATTCTTTGTTTAATGAAGTGATTTTAAGAGTATGAAAGCTTGCAAATAATTGACTTTGTTAACCTAATTAGCATGATGTCTTTTTTGGAACAACTGTCTATAACATATACATATATTTATGTTTTTGGGGAAATTCATCAGAGTAGGTCTTTTGTAATGGGGTTCACAACTTTCTTTTTATTGCTGCAGGCCATCATGTGTTTCATGTTCTTTGTGTTTGGCAAAGCAACTCATGAACAGTAGCCAAACTAAGCAGACCAAATAGTTTCTTTAAATGCACATTCTTAAAAGGCCATTAGTGACTTGGGATAAAACTGGGAAAACTGAGGGAGAAAAGGGTAAATCAAGGGGCAATGAGAGCTGGCATTGGAAGTACTGAAATATATTTCAGTTGTTCTAACACAGATCTTCCCTTAAGCATTTGACTTCTTAACCTTAATTCAAACACAAAAATGGGCTGTAGAATGTACTATTCTAATGGGTGTGGGCATCCACCACTAAACCCCTCCTAACTGGGCACATTCACCCCTCCATCTTTCCCTCACCCTTCTCCACAGTAAAACGCCTCAAGCAGAAGCTAACTCCTAGTTCTGTTTGTTTTGCGAGTTCTAGCTCTCCCAATTGCAGGAGATACCGCAGATATAGATGTGAAAAAGGAACTAGAAGTTGAAAGCCTTTGCTCATGTTTGTGTGTGTTACTGGTGTGGGTGTGTGTGTGTGCGCGCGCTTGCGTAAAACTCTCTGGGGCTGATTCATGGAATTTGTGCGCTGAAAAACAGGGATTTGTGCGCCATTCTGCCCGCAAATCCCTGTTTAACAAATGGGGATTTGCAGGCAGAATGGCGCACAAATCCCTGTTTTTCGGTGAAAACAATTCCATGAATCAGCCCCTCTGTGTTAGTGTAACCTTGGCTGCTTTTCATCAATGTTCATGTACATCTCTATACTCGGGTCTTTTGTGCAGGAATGATTCAGCCGTATGTGGACTTGTTTGTGTGTCGTGTTGTGCTATTGGCATCTATTCATCTGTTTCTCAATTGTTTTCTTTCGAGACAGTCTGTAGGTGCACGGATCTTTATACTTTATATAGTGTTGAGAAAGATGGGTTCTATGTGATTTTTTCCAGGAGATTTGGTTGAATCCAAATCCATCTATTTTCTTTTTCTTTTAAGCCATTAGGATGCAGATATATGTGGGGGTGTCCCCCCACATCCTCCCCCTGCAGCTCCCTCTTGCCCCTCAACCTTAATTATTACCCTTACCCACCCCCCAAATATATTTGCATTCCAATTCGGCTGAAGAAATTTGATGGATTTGGCTTTGGCTAAATCTCCTGCAATGAAACCTCTCTATCCAGAAAGATGAGCAATCTTTGCAGATAAGGCTTGCATATGGCTGTCGGTGGCTTGGGTATGCATTTGATTTTGTATTTTCTATATCTTTTGGAAGGACGTTGCCTGTGGCTGTGCAGTGAGGTGCTCTGTGTGTTTGGATATGAGTGTATGAAGGTCTAATTAGACATCTTATGAAATACAAATGCCAGGTTTTTCCCTAGCACCATATGTGGAATATTGTGGCATTCTAAATAACAGGATTATCTTGGTTTCAAAGCTTAGGAGTTTTGGCCTGCAGTGTAAACACGCCATTGTGTGTGTGTGTGTGTGTTTTACTGCGGGGCACCCCTATGCATAAGTGTGTAACAGACACTTTACTCCCGAAACACAGGCAACTACCCCCTAACCAAAAAATAAATAGGGAATAAAAACACTCCCAATAAATGTGAAAAAACAACGGCTTTGTGGTTATGTTTGGATGAGTAGCAGCAGCCAACCAGTGCTAGAGTAAGCAGATCCCACATTGTGAATGATGGATATGAAGAAGAACTTTAAGGTAACATCTATCTAATATTTTCCATCAATTGCAAGAAGTATGGTTCCAAAATGATTATTTGTTTCAGAGTTAAACTATATGTTTACTCATATAATAAAATACTCCCATTTGTGAATGGGTAATTATCCTTTTTATTCCACAGAAAATAATTTTAATCCCAACTTCAAAAAATTGGAAGCAAAATACTCTCAATTCAAAAACATATCCGCATTACTGGTGGATAAGATGTTTGTGTTTGTTGCATTGGGGTGAGGAAGGTCTAGAAAAACTGACCATATAACTAGAAAATAATTATAGAATAATACACATATTCATTTGCACCCCCTCACACAAATGTAATCAAATGTACATGTGTTTCTGTCCCACACAGCCTTTATCAGTAGAGCACACTGAATATTTATTTTATTTTAAAACTAATATCAAATGCCAACATCAATAAATAAAATCTCATATAAACCAGGGACTAAAGGCAAGGGACGCAGCACCTCACGGCAAAAATATGTGATTGCTTTTATCAGGGTTTTATTGCGAAAATCACTTTTATTAATTAAAAAAATAGCACTTGTTATCACAATATTCTCCCCATTTTATTGCCCTGGGGTTATTATTATCCAATGTAATGATACTCATCTTATCAACCTCAAACAAATGAAAGACTGAGGGCCTCATTTAGAGAATGGTGGAGTGTTAAACCCCCCGATCTTCTGCTGGCACAAAGAAGCCTATTTAAAAGTTGCACTCCACCAGCTGTTCACCTGTTTTCGGCCAGCGGAAAGCTGGCGGGTAATCTGCTGGTCACCATGTATTGCAATGTGGACCCACGGACTTCCCGCCAGCGGAAACCGGTGTAAAACTGGAGGAGTACTATCTTTCAATAGGCCTCTTTCTGCCAGCAGAAAACTGGCAGATGTTGGTATTCACCAAACTCTAAATAAGGGCCAGAGTCAGGTCTGGGATTTGAGTGAAGAGCAGGTTGAATGCAGATCTCCACGGCAGGTTCTTAAATCGGCAAGCTATTTGATGCAAGTGAGGTTGTCAGGGTTGCACGGGCAAACTGCCTGGTTGCACTACTTCCCGCACCATGAGCATCAATAATGCATGTTCTCACCATCAAGTAGACAGTGGAAAAGACTGGGATTGTTCCAGCCAGAAAGACTGATGAATGCTTGTTTCATTGGCTCAGGCTTCATGGGCCCATGAAGGAATTGTGGAGGTGGTGGCTCAGCTGCAGTTTTCCAATGCACAGAGGTCCAAGACTACCATTGGCGGGTTCTGCTGGAGTGATAGCACGTCACAAGGCAGAGCGTTTGAATCATCCCTAAACGTCCCGAGATTCTCAAGGCGACGTTATGGAAAGAAATGATATTGTCCTTGTGAATTGCACAATTTGAACTTCAGCTGTTTTTGCAATAACAGTAACCAAAATTGTAACTGTGTTTTTGTGAGTGTTTGTGTGAGAGAGAGAGAGAGAGAGAGAGAGAGAGAGAGAGAGAGAGAGACAGAGAGAGAGAGCAAAATAATAACGAGATGTACACGATCCCAAGGGCAGTTAACATTACACAACAGCGATGTTATAACCCAATCTACAGAACCAAGGCTATTCATTTCCCAGTGGTCAATATTGACTTCTACAGGAGCATTAATCTCTTAATTATCCTGAAAAATATGGTTCAGCATAAGATACAATGATTTTTCCATTGCATCATGGCCAAAAATGTGGACTGAAAATAACATGTTTTAGCATCACACCGCTTTTCCCTATCTCCTAACCTCAATTCTATTTTTACAAGGGAAAAAGAACAGTGTAGGAGTACCTAAAAAACATTTTAAATTACTGTGCTCACCTAATTATTATATAAGCAGGCAGCCTCTTCGTAATGTAAGATCTAAATTTTCCAATTTAAATTGTTTTTTTATGTCGGCCGCCCAACTTCTCAATGGAAAATAAGTATCAAAAGAATACAAAAACACGGACAGTTTCAGCTGTTAAAAATCCTGCTGCCCCTATTGTAATTGCAGCATGCGACTCTGAACCGCAGCGGCCCGCATCGAGCCACTCAACAGGTACAAATTGGTGATACATAGATTGTACCATGCTGTTAATGGACAATTTTACAGAGATCTATTATTTGGGGGGCATACAATATAGATTTAAAATGCGACAATTAGTTTTTTTAACACATTTTACAGAAAAACATTCAATTTTGTCTGAAAACATCAGAAGACAGAAAATAAGTCAATATCGCCAAACATCAATTGGAGCTTGACTGGCTCTTGTTTAATAGATTTCTGGCAAAGAACAACTGTGTTCAATTAGACAGTAAATATCAAGAGCAGGTGAATTACATATGAGATATTATTGACCTAGAGGGAAGTCAGTATTGCCTGAAAGTCACAATGTAGCCCGAGGATCCAGTTTGAAGACTTTAGAGTGCTCGAGTACTAATGACTTCCAGAGGGGCACTGATATGCCAGGTGCACTGAAATGAACAGTCCATGGTCAGTTTATGACGCCCGATGGATTTTTAACTCCAAAATGCACATAATCATGTTTTTGGCATAAAATATTGCATCTCTCTTCTCCTGCCCCAACTATTTAACTATTTAATTATTCACTGCTTTTCAAGGCATGTCTGTTTAATTTTTTTGAAAAGGGTAGATAGTTACCATCTATGTAACTTCTCATTTACGTCCCAAAAGGCATCATAAACCCTTGTTTTTCGATCTTTATTGACATATTTTAAGTTGAAGTCACCCGTCACACTGAGGCAAAAGCCAAATATATAACATCTTGCAGAGCATCATAAAATTAATAACTGTACAGATCTACTTAATCTACAACACAGGATAGTGAGCAAAGGCCTACTTCGCAGAGATTATTAAATTTGGTTATATGTGATATAATCGCTGGAAAACATATCGAGGGTGAATTGACATTTTTTTAAAGACACTAAACACCATCCCCAACATATTTTACGACTGGTGCAATTATATAAACAAACTCCAGTCCTGGAAAATTTGGGGAAGGTGTTGGATAATGCCTTTAAAAAAAATATCGAGTCGCGCTCAATGTTATTTCCAGCGATTATTTCACTGGACAACATTCAATTTCAGTATGATGAAAACATATCCTTCACTGTTTAGAGAACTTAAAACTGAGTATTATACTCTAGCGAAAGACCTTTACATAGAAAAAAGAAAAAAGGTCCCTCTGTGACTTTTGTTCTCATCAACGAAGGTTCGCCAAACTGGTCAGGCTATTGATGTGGCCAACTTGGAACACTCACTTTTCATGCCCAAAATCATTTCTCAGATGAACACGTTTTTGCACATAGATTAGCACAGTAGCTGAATAATCACTGTTTCAACACTTTGGGCCTAATTTATAACACGTTTTTTTAATTGTGTTTTCCCATTGAAAAACGCTTTTGTAAATCGGGCTGTATATCTTAAAATTGTCCACTTCCATTTTAGAGACGTTTGCCACACAGGGAGCCTTTTTCCTAAAGTTGTGTTTACCAGAAAAGCTTTGAAAATGTGAACAGTCAAATGTGAGATATTCACCTTTTAAGCAAAAATAAGTATATTGATGTTTCCGTACATGCACAAAAGGCACAAAGGCCAAGATTAAAAAAAAAGAAAATCCACAGTTACAACACACGAAACACGAAATTCAAAGGATGATCATGCATACCTAGCAATTGGAGGGCCAACATACTTGAGCATAAGGTGTGGCGTGACAAAATGAAATGAAAAGCATTTTGTGAGATGAAAAATATTCCACGAAATGATAATGATAATCAGCTGAAGTAAACGTGCAGTAGGGCCGCCAGACACGCACTAGGAGCGGAGGCACCAACACAATGAAACCATTTCATGAAATATTCCATGAAATGCAAAATGTGACCAGCAGCACCCAACACAGAGTAGACACTGTGCATGCCCAGAAGGGTCAGAGAGACCAGATAAAATGAAAAGCACAAGATGATCAGCTGGGCACAACGTACAGCAGATACACCGTGTATGCATGCAGGTGAGTTTGTCTACTTTACTCTTTTCTTTTCAAAGTAAATGTTTCAAATTGCAAGCAGGGGACCGAACAATATGCAAGTATGTTTTTTTGTAAAATTTCCCACTTGCGGCCTGATTTACAAAACGTTTTTCGATGGGATTGCACCACTGGAAAATGCTTTTGTAAATTAGACCGTTGGTGTTTTAGCTTACAATTTGAAACCGTTTTTTTTGGGACCTGCACTTCCCTTTGTTCTCGCGTGTATTTACTGTGAATTTTTTGCAAAATTACAGTGAGAACAGCCTGCATCAATGAAAAAAGTATGGTAGAGTTTCATTTCTAAAAAGCTTTGGTTGCTGCAATGCACCGTGGGAGATACATACAACCGTTTTTGTGCCTGGGGAACTTCCTTCACCTTCAAATTTGGAGAAAAAAACTGCTGCACAGATTTACACCAAGCAAAAAAAAGGGAAATATACACTGCTTTGTGCCCAACTTGTTTCTTATGTGGCGCACACCTATTCAGCCATTTTTCTGTATGCGTGTTCAAATGAAACACTTTACTCCCTATGTGAAAATGAACGGGAGTAGGCCAAGAAGTGCTTTCTTTGTCAACACTTAACCTTTGAACCACTGGAGGAATTTGCCCCATACTTTTCAGTTTGGGGGAGCACTTGCCAGACAATAGTATTTTGGGAAGTCGGTGCAAATTGCTGTGAACTTAACTATAGAGTGCTGATTGCTTCCCTGCTGTGTTGGTGTCTGTGTCTGTATGTATATTATAGGATGGCAGTCGCCGCCTTGTAGTGAAGGCGAGTCGTACTCCCACAGGAAACCTGAAAAAACGAATTTCTAATAACTTTTGATTTGTGCGACTGATGTGGTCGTAATTCTGAAGAGAACTAGGTACACCTGCCACCCGCCACAAGACAGCAAATTATGGGAATGTTTTGTTAAAAAATAAAAATTTATTAAGAAAACAAAAAATATGAAGCTGTGGCCTAGCTCCCATTCATTTTCCCAGACAAAACAGGTCATTTGTTTGCCAGATCGCACAGTCCAAACAGCTGGATGGATTTGGGCCAGGTGCGAAAGAACTTGGCCGCGAAGCGTTGACTTGAGTCCTTTTTGTGGTTTGGGGTTATTCCATGCAGTAGTTTTTTAAATATTTGATGGAGAAGGGGGTGCCACCTTTTTTCTGCAAAAAATAGATATATCTTCCATGGTCCATTGGTTTTCAGAAATGAAAAAGCTGCCATCTTTCTTTTTCTTGATGTGAGAGATAACTGTGGGTATAGCCAAGGGTATCGGAAAAATTTAACCCAGAAAAAAGGCTTTTACATGTCAAAAAACATACAAATGCCATCAGGCTAGAGGTGGGGTGTAGGCAAGAGGACATCAAGTGAATTGTGGCAGTTGCAGGGAGTCTAAGGACTGGGATTGCAACATAAAGCTTTTCTGTATCCTCAGCTATCGGATAGAATAGCCACGATTAGCCGACCTTTCATAGCAAACTGCATCATAGAAGCAGCGAGTGTTGTGGGGGGAATGGGAGAGGGCAGGGGAGGGGAGGAGGCCATCAGAGGAGTGGGGGAGCTGGCACAGATGAGGTGGGCAGTAGATGAGGGCCTGGGTGGATGCAAATAATGTTTTCCTTATCCTGTTTTTCCTGATAACTGCGGGTATGTCTACAGTTAACCAAGGTTAGTTCTGTATACGCAGCTTTAGAAAAACAATTTTTTTTTACAAATATATATTTTTACAGCTAAAGTGACGTCGGGGGTGAAAAACCACAACAGGAATCCAGATCTTACATACATCCACTAACCGGGGCAATCCCTGCTTAGCTTCAACCAACCCCCAGGCCATGTTGCCTCATCAATGAGCCCAAGTTACATTAGTGATGTCATCAGTGATGTCATTAGGGATGTTATCTGTGATTTCATCCTTGTGGTCATAGGCTGTACAACAGGGAGCGCAAAGTTAAGGTGGTTTTAGCTGAATGTCAGGACTTTTGTTGTGTTACGTTCTCACCTTAACGTCCCTGCAACTAAAGTGTTTTTCGCTGAATATATATAAATATATAAAACATAAGGTTACTAGCCATACAAATTTTAAGTGTTTAAACATTGGGAATGCCAATGTTAAGGATTAACCTATTATTAAACTTAAATCAACACTAAACATAATGAAACCAACCTTAAAACCAACTTAGTTTAATGTTAACTTACACTTACACGTATGGTAAGTGCATCTACTATGTACCAGTGTGTTTGTTTACTCTGCATTATAATGGACGCATTTTGTGATGGTGTGTGAGTTCTCTGTTGAATGCTAATTTCTTTCTCCAATGTATTTTGCTTCCATGTTGTGGCTATGCTGTCCAAGATGGTTTTACTGTTAAACAACACATTCCTCTTCTCGCTGTGTCCCTTTGACCTGTATGTTGCGCTGTGCATTTGTAATTTAATTTGGTCCATGATGGAATGGGGATGAATGTGCGTGTTGGATGCTGTGAAAGCTTTTGAGCATTTTCTGGAATGCTTTTCCTAGTATATTTTTTATTTTGTTTTGCTCCTATGACTCAGGTGAGCATGCCAAAAGGTCCTAATTATTGTTTTGTACGGCAGATCATCTCGTACATTTTGTGGGATCTATATATATATTTGTGAACCTGTGTTTGCATGTTCGGGGTTGGCTCCAGCCCCATAACAGTTGGTGGGCGGACATTTTGACAAAGATTGGGATACCAGTCTGGGGTGTACTGGCCATGGTGAAATCTGACCAACCCCACCCATTCGCCCTGCACAGGGCGGGGTCTGGCCCTTTGCTATCAGTATAGGCGTTTTTGGGAGATTGCAGATTTTGCAATATTTCAAAAATAGGAAGTTATGACACAATAAAACATACACCAGACAATAGCAGACCCCCACGTGCATGTCATCTACAGACCTGTGCAACACCGGTTGGTATCGCTAGTGTATGTTTTGTTTCGCTTACCCAAGAATGGCATGTCTGTGATTTAGAAGCTGCAGACATTTTTGTTTGATTAAGGGAATACTTTTTATTTTGCAGTATGTTTTTCATTTTTTGCCCATCCAACGCAACCACGTCAGCCCTACTGTGTGTTTGGTGTGGTAAGTCCTCTTGTTTGTTTTGCAGTATATTTTACATTTCATTTTTTCCATCCACTCTTGCATATCACAGAACTGGCCTTTTTTTTGTAAACTGAAGATGTTTTTGTGTATGTTGCAATATATGTATATATTTTTCATTCTATGTTGGCCCCTTCTGACTACTGTAAAGTGTCCTTGTGCATTTAGTGGAAGATTTTTCATTTTGCAGAACGCTTTTCATTTAATTTGCTCCTATTGTGTACGGCAGAAATTGAGTGTGTATGTGCTTGGGGGCTGCAGATGTTTTTGTGAATCTTTAATCTATTTAATTCTGGTATTCCCCCAGCACCTTTGCACATCTACGGTGGCCACACTTCCGTTTTGGTGTGGCAACTCATCCTGCGTGTTTTGTGGGGAATATTTCATTTAACTGCATATGCTGTATTTAATTGTTCCCCTCCGACTCTACTGCACATGGCTTTATAGGCATGTGTATTTGTGGGGGTAGGAGGGTGGGCTGCAGATGTTTTTGAGAACTATTTTTCATTTTGCAGTATATTTGTTATTTATTGTGTCATCTTCAAACCCTATGCTCACGTACTGTGGTAGGTTAGGTGTGATAGGTCATCTTGAGCGTTGTGTGAAATATATTTCATTGTGCTGTATATTTCTCTATTTTGTCTTGCCCCTACAGTCCTACTGCACGTGACTAAACTTGGGGCTGCAGATGTTTTTGTGCATTTCATAGTATATTTTTAATTTCATTGTGTCCAGCAGATTTTACTGTGCATCATGGAATTTGGCTGTGTGTGTATGTTGTAAGCTGTAGATGTTTTTGTGTTTTTTTGCAGTATATTTTTCATTCTGTTTTGTCCCTGCATTCCTATTATAAATGTACGGCGTGTCTGCTGCTCGTTGGATATAACTGATCATAATGTGCGTTTCTTGGACTATTTTTCATTTTGTGATTTTTTTTATTTTTTTATAGTACTTTGCATAGCTTAACTTGAGTGTGTTTGTGGGCTGCAGACAGTTTATATTTAATTATGGTCATGCCTCGGACTGTTTTTTGCACATTTAAGATGGCCTTTTTGGTGTGGCAAATCAGTTTGTGGAAAACATTTCATTTAGCTGTATATATTTCATTTTGTTTTGTTGCTCCTGCTCTACTGGACATGACAATATATGAGAGTGTGTGTTTGTGTGTCTACTTGGGCTGCAGTTGTTTGTATGTGTTTTGGGGAATAAGTTTAATTTTGCTAAATGGTATTTTTCATTTTTGTTTTGTTCCTCCTGCTCATGCACAGCAACCTCACTGCGTGGTTGGTGTGGCAGATTTTTTTGGAATAGTTATTATTTATTATTTTGCTTTTTCATTTTAATGTATCCTTCCAATCCCACTGCACCAGGTGGCAAAAATTCAAGTTGCAAGCTACTAGCGAGCCATGAAACAAGTCCCTTTCCACCTTAATTCACTAAACAAACACAGCACACCATTTCTTACTCGCCAAGTGTCAAATATCACTAGCCAGTGGCTACTGGCGATTGGCGATTTTGCACACTGCACTGCATATGACTGAACAGTGGTGTCTATTTTGGGGAGCTGCATATGTTTTGTGCAATATTTTTTTATTCACGTTGCCCTTTCGCACCACCTGCCTTGCTTGCAGCTATATACACATTTTCTTTCCTTAAAAAGTGAATATCTTGATTTTGTCTGATGCGAGTTTCGAAATATTTGTGGCATCCACTCCAGCGTAAGGCCAGGGTTTGTCAAACAAATCTCAAAAATCGGAGCAGACAATATTGATAGATCTCGGCTAAACAGTGCCTTTTTCAATCTCTGAGGAAAGGCCCATTCAAAATATATGTGTTTTAGCAATCGTATTCCGCATGAAATTTGGCATGAGTATTCAGATTTGGCTAGTTAGGTGGCCTTGCCAAATTTGGGGCTTTCATGATCGATGGGAACAAAAAGTACAGATGTCAAATTCAAGGTTACTTTAACTATAGTGCTTCTATTGCCTCAGTGTGTGTGTGTGTGTATATATATATATATAGCTTAAAGTACAGTTAAGGTGATCAGATTTAATGCAACAAAACCTTTGAGATTCAGTGTATGTGGGGAGTGGTGATCATCTTAACTCACCATCGCCCCGTTGATGGTCCCTAGGATCTAATGATGTAATATTGATATAGAACTTAGGCCAAAGCACTGTCTATAGAACACATATACATACAATATCACCAAACCAGTGTTGGTAGTCATTTATCGACCTTGTAAGGATGAGTTGGCCTTTTGTCGGGATGCGAACATGCGACCGGCAGAGCACACCCATATTGCAGCAGCGAGCGCTCAACCAACTGAACTATGTTATTAGCCTCTAATTGTGTTTGTCATTGTGATTCCCATCTGTTAAGTATGGGCTTTGCAACAGGGGAGACCCCGAGTTAAGATGACCATCACTTCCCACATTCACTGAATTTTGGGGATTTTGTTGCGTTGAATCTGATAATCTTAAAAGTCCCTTAACTAAGGTTTTTTGAATGAATTTCAAGGGTTTTGTTATACCATAGTTTATTCAAGGGCCACTAGCCATGGCCTTTGGCTGTGGTCACTGTACTTGTTGCACCAATAGGTTTCTTTGGGGCATTCTGAACAGAGCAAGTGGCAAAAATACCAATTTCCCACTGCCTAATAGATGTAATTACAACAGATGTCACCCCATTTATTTATTGTCCTCAGTTTCCATATTCCAAATAATGACTGCGATTATCTTGCGGTTATTACTGTGATAATGCTTTTAAATTAAAAAGTCCTCACATGCGCTCCTCATGTGCCTCCTTCCTTTTCCGTAGGTCCCCACACCCATCTCAGTGGATTTTTCCCTCCCTGTCCCACTCTCATTACTCCCTTTATCTCTTTGCTTCGTGTGATGCATTTTCACTTCGGAGCGCCTCTTGCGAGATTGCTTCAGTAATCTGCGGTAATCTTGCAAGTTTCCTCCAATATAGAAAAACATCTGAACTGTAACTAGCTCTCAAGCCCACCCCCATCTTCACATAATGTCCTCTGTCCGTCTCCCCACTTCTAGCTTGATGCAATTTCAACCTATTTCCTCCTCCAAATAGTTTTTTTTACACTTTTGTTTTCTCATGCCCCGATATTACTGCGGTAATCACTCACTGCGGTAATCAGTGAGCAAAAAAGAAAATGGTGCCTTTTCATTTCTGAAAATTCTCTCTGCTGCAAAGCTCCATGGGAGCTATAGCTATATATGTTTGGGAGATGGGTTCCCCCTCTTCCCCGTCAAACATTGTATGAAGAACTACTGAACAGACGCCCCAAACCTGTCCTGGAAATTAAGCAAACGCTTCATGCCCAAATTGTTTCTTCTTTGGGGCAATTCCCCCCAGCAGTTTTTGCACTTCGACTTGATAACATTTTTACATTTTCTCTATGGGAAAATGAACGGGAGTAGGCCGAAAACAGATTTTTTTGCTTTCTTAATAACTTTTACATTTTTTACATATTCTCTCCCTTAATTTCCAGTGTGCAACTTTTTTTGAGGAAAATATCAGCTACATCTGACATGCAAGTCACATGTAATTAGTACTTACATTTTTCAGATTTCCTATTGCTCATGTCAGTCACCTTAACTATCGTGCAGCGACTGCTGCACTATAATACATTTACAGATATAGATATATACATATAGTGAAAAACTTCAGACAAAGTTAAGTTGTTCGCAACAAAACCCTTTCAATTTGGCAGGTGTGGGAGGTGACAACATTCTTAACTCTGAGTCATCCCCGTAGGTGTCGCCCATGATGTTATTTTTTATTGCATTGTTGATCCCTGCTATCATGTCATGAATATGCTCAAAGGTTGAACACTGAGGTTCACTCTGGGTTAAGAATGTTGTCACCTCCTATTGATGCTGAATTTCCAAGGTTTTATTGAGATAAATCAGATTATCTTAACTCTGTCTTAACTAAATGTTTTTCACTGATTTTCAAAGGTTTTGCTATGCTATATCTTTTCCAGGTCCAACTGGCCATGGCTTTCAGGCTCTGCCCATGTAGTGCTAATTAATATATTATAAATGTTCGAGGCCCAGTGGCCCTTGGTTTATGGATAGGGTCCATATCACCCAGCCGAGTAACTAACAAGATCTCCCCAGCCATTAAGGTGCATAGGTCATTACATGCCCATGTTGCAACAATAAGGCTAAAAGACCACGGCCTGTAAACTACGGTCGCGGCCCATATCCTAACCACATCCCACAGGCCATGACCTTTGGCCACCCACCTCCTGCAGCCATGTCCACTGTCCATGTTGCAAAATTAGACCAAAGATACTGTGGGACACTGCCCCTGGCCTTTGGCCATTGCCAGTCCATATGGCCACCCGCTGAGTCCCATATTCCTGCCCTTAAATTATCATATCTCACTCGCAATGGGTACTGTCCCTTTTGAACCAACTTAAAGTTCATGGGTCACTGCCCTTTTGCCTTTGCACACCCTCCCCCTTTAATTCCTGCATAAATGTCCCCAGGGGAATTCCTATGTTAATAAACTGTGGTCACATCGATGCCTCCTTCTATTACCACACTAATCATTCCCATGGTACTGCATTGTTTGTTGATTGTTGAAGTGATGGGAAAACTTGCCAATTTAAAATCTTTCCCATCCCCACTGTAAATCTTCATGTGGCACCCCTCCTTTCTAGGACCCCACACCTGCCCTGTAAATTCTCCCTGACCCTCTCCTACTATTCCCTTTCACTCGCCGGTTCCCATGACACATTGTTTTTCCAGGTGCTTCTTGGGAGTCTTTAGCAGCAATCCCCATGGCAAGACGAAATTGGGCTGTTTAGCCCACCCCAAACACTCCCACTTCACATGTCATCCTCTTCCCTCTGCCCCACCTCTAGCCTAGTGTGAAATTACTCCTTTACCTCTGAAAACCCTATTTTGAGCATTTTCCTTTTTTGGCTTTCTGCAACATTCCTGCAGTAATCTCTTGCATGAACCAAAAAATCTGGCGCTTTGTCATTTCTGAAAAGTCTCACTGCTGCAATGCACCATGGGATATTATATTAATTTTTTTTGGACATGGGCAAGCCCTTCCCGTTCCTTTTCTTTTTTTTAAACACAGGACAGTATTACACCAAACTAAAAAAGGAATGCTTTGAGACACTTTGTATCCAACTTATGTCTTATTGGTGCAATACCATCTATCGGTTTTCACACTATGGTTTTTTCTCTACTGGAAAATGAATGGGGAAAGGCAGAAGACGGCTTTTTTTGTTTTCTTGATCACTTTTGAACATTTAACACAGTTTCCCCAAAATTCACAGCTTAGAGGGGCCAAAGCTAGACCATTTGTGGGAAAATGACATCCAAATCTGTCCGGCAAGTCAAAAAATATTAACAATAGAAGTTTGGGAAAGGTCAATGCAAAGGTTTTATCTTATGTATAGGGTGGTGTGTATATATTATCCTCTAATCAACATTAATTTGTTGGACTTTAAAACAACCACTTATAAGATGGCTCTGTGCACTTACTCATCCACTAAAGAGATCTGTGTGTAACCTGAAGGTGAATGGAAGAATCCCAGGGGTTTCAATTTATTTATTTTAATGTTAATTTATAACACGCTTAATACTAGCAAGTGATTCCTAAGCGCGGGATCAGGATTTCAACCTGTGTTGCACCGCGCTGCTTTACTTCCAAGACAAACGCATTGCCCATGAGCTATCCTTCCTCCCCATCCATCTATCCTTCCTCCCATATCCAACTATCCTTCCTCCCATATCCTTCATAAATCAGAGCACAGTTGCGTATTTATAGCACCTCAAAATTCAATATCCTGCTAATTTTAAATAGGGTGGAGTAGTAATGCTTTTACGTCTTGATTTACCTCTTCGCCTCATTTTAATACAGTGACAAGACAGGGAAGAGGCACAGAACAGAGATAAGATCTCCGATGCCCATTCCTCCTCCCTCTTGACAGAAGTTTTTGTTGAACACCTGCATGACATTTCCTATGAAATCCGCGTTGGTTTTGCACCTGGTCAAGATCAGGCAGATCCCATAGGAATTCATAAGTGAATGCTGCCTGCAAAGTGTACCTTTTTCATGAGACGGAGAGGAAAATGAATGAGTAAAAGCGAACTAGTACTTTCCTGCTCTTCTTTGCCTCATGAAGGTTGGAAATTCCGTGCCGGGGACCCAAAAACACATAATGAACCTGTGAGTATGTTACATAAGTGTGGCAATTATTATTCGTTTTATTAAAGATTATCCTACATCACGGCTTTGATCAGCGCTGCTGTGTAAAGGCTTCATAGTTATAAAATGATGTCACACTCATACCGTAGGCTACTATGTAGCTCGTACATAGGGAATGCAGCGAAGCAGCCATTACCTGTTTCCATGTCACTAAGGGATTTCGCCACAATAAGGGAGATGGCGGCGCGACAGCCGGGGCGCAACAGCCGCCCAGGGCCTGTTGCTTTACTCTTGGCGGCTGCAGTGCCAACGTGATCCCTTTGGAGGAGCAACCGCAGCTTTACCTGCTGTGGCGCCTCTCAGCAGCAAGGTTCCTCTTCTTGATCATCAGCCTGTCCAGACTGCAACTGACGCTCCCTGAAGGGCTATTTCTCCCATCCAACCACCCCCTTTATCGAAGAAAGTGGTTTGGAGTAAATTAAATCCTATTTATTTAGATACTCTAATGATATCGCCTCACCTTGAATGTTAACGTTTGCATTCGACTCTGTTATGTCTCAATTGTAACATTACTTTTGCTGCATTCAATCTTGTTTCTGCCGTGGGCGGTTATATGCCATGCTCAATTGCATCCCAGACCTGTTCCCTTTCCAAGGGGCTTTGTCAGTGTGTTGCCAATTAATACTTCCCAGGTTACGAGCCACGGATCAGTGCTGTGAGGTTGCTGTGACTTTTCAAGCACTCACTGTTTGAGGTTGACCCGTTAGGTCTGCAAAGGATTAGCCGGCTACTTTGTTCAAAAGCTTGTGGCTAATTTGATTAAATCCTCGTCGGCTATTGTGTTTGGAATTAACATATATCCAAATCTGTATGATTGCAATAACACAGTACACCCCATGCGTTTTTAAGGAATGTGTTTTTTCATTCAGAGCCTAATGAGAGGCACACTTTGAAACTGTTTTGTTTGTTGCCACTCACTGCTTGAGGTTGCCCTGTTAGGTCTGCAAAGGATTAGCCATTTCCTCTACGCCCTAGACTATCCCTGTGGCGTGGAAGGGCTACCCATGCACTCGAGGAAAGTTTAACTTCTCTGACAATGTTGGCATGCATTGTTGTTGGTTCAGGAATTTATGACTTGTCTAAAGTTTATCAAAATTAAGTTGAACCTTCCAGTAATCCAAGGCCAAACAATGCTCCCCGTGCAGACCTTGTGTTCCATGTAAGCAAAAGTCCTTGAATGAAATAGTGTACGGCTTGTTTTCACATCAGCCTGGCATTGAGCAATTCGTCATTGCATTCTCAAAGATTGAGGGCTTGAGACTGTGCACAAGAACATTAGTTTTACGAGAAATGTGTAAAGATATCTCTGAAACCTGAAATCATGCAAACAATTACAACTGGTAATCACGAAATGTTGAGATAAGAAAGTAAATCTGATTAGAATTAACCAAAGCGTGTACTGACATATCCTGAAAACTTATTGTGATCAGAGTTTGCAGTGAGCATGAACTAATGGGAACTGAGTTCCGCTACATTTATTTTTTAAACGTAATAGTTTCACTACTATTTGCTACAAATTCACAGTTTCAGAACAGTTCTCAATACAGTTAAAGCATACACCGTAATTTTGCTCAAGAGGCTCCCTCAAGCTAATCAGTTTGCTTCGGCCCCAGCTGACCCGGTACACAGTAAAACAAGGTGCAAGGCCTCTTTAGTGCTGCTTTCTAGCTCCTCTTGCAATCAAGGAGAAGATTGCAAAAAGTGCTTGCTCTGCTTAACAGGGGACATCACCAACTCCTATTAATCACATCTACGTGGCTCTTCTTAAAAGACCTGGCAGTAGCGTGATGCCTAAACACATAAATCAGGTGTAAACATGTAAAGTTGCAAGCTACCAGCCAAGCCTACACAGCCACTTGCCACCTCACTTCTTCACATGCACAAAGCTCACAATGTGTTACTTCGCAAGAGCCAATTATCACTCGCCAATTGCTACTGTCAAGGTCAAATGTGAGGTCTGCAAATACCCTATTTCTTCCATCTCAATCCGACCCCCATCCTTTATCACACGTGATGGTCCATGCTTTGACTCCCTTTCTCTCCCCCAACCCCATAGGGCACTGGGGTCACAGTTACACAACATTGTTGATACCCTTCTGACTTTGACTGTGATGTCAGCATGTTTTTCAAAATATGTTGTTGCGGGTTTATGAATAAGAAAATGCCCGCTGTGGTGTTTCCTGTGTATATGACACTGATAGGGCGGGGGGTGGAGGGTCTCCTATTCATTTGTATTGTAAGTATGTGTTGATAGCAATGGGAAGGTGGAAACATTTTAACATGTGTAATGATGTGTTTGCAAATGTGTGTGTGTGTGGTGTGTGTGTGTGTGTGTGTGTGTGTGTGTGTGTGTGTGTGTGTGTGTGTGTGTGTGTTGTGTGTGTGCGCGCGCACGTGTGTTTGTGTTAGCCTTTAAGTCCAGTGAGTGGCACCATGCACTTTGGTGGAATGACGGGTGCTACCCACAAGTCCATACAGAAGCAAATCTCCAAAAACCTCCTGAAGCCAAAATAAAAACGGGTTTGCCCCTGCTCAATAAATGCGTGCCTGCGTACAGAGCACACTTGTGTAGGTTGAAATCGATGCTAACAAGATCTACAAACCACAGCAGGCACAAAGGGTCAAGCTGTAAATGTTTGCTTTAATAGTCCACTGAGACCCTGATCTGAAGGCGTGTTTTTAGTGACAGGGGTTATCAGTTAAATTAAGCTTTTCAACTAAACACCTGTGGTAACAGAGGTGCTGCGGAGCTATTTAATGGTTTTCTATGGTAATGTAATATAGTAATGTTTACTATATTTTTGTTTTTTTCGCGCTGCATTTATGTTACATTTTATGAACAACATTCAACTACAGAATAAGCCTGCCCTCCTGAGAAGGGAGGGTCTTGCCCTCAAAGCATATGCACAGTATTGCAGCTTCAACCTTATTACCACGATGCCTTCCTGGGCATCCACTATATAGAATGCGGGGAGGGGGAGTAAGTGTTAACGAATGTGCTTAATACACAGGCCGAGACTGGCCAATAGGGTAATAGGCCCTTGGCCAAAGCAAAAACACAAAATGCTGGTGTGTGCCCATTTTGTTGGTCAAAGTGGCCCACTTTTTTGGCCATTTTCGGCCAGTTTAATGAGTTAATTCACTGTGCGGCTAGTAGTATAGACCAGTGTTGCTGAATAAATATTCTTTCAAATGCACAATTTTCATCACACTGTCAAAAATATCCCCCTTAGTTACTATTCAAACAGTGCCACAAAAGGAATGAATAGCCATTTGCAACTGCAGGCCACTTTTTCATTGATGCCCGAGACAATTTGGTTGCCCAGTCGGACCCTGTTAATACAGTAATATACATTGCATGTTGCCACGACCAGGAGTGTGCCATGTAGCACTCTCCACAAAATAAAGCGTTAAGCAGGCCCTTCTGGCATTTGACACAGTGGCCTGAAGATTAAACACTGACCTCTGCAGCAAATTCCGAATCCACTGCTCTCTCACGATAAAACCAACACCAAATCAAAAACTGTAAAGCCGCCCGACAGTCGTGGAGGATCCCTGGAACAACTGCCACACAGTTCTGTAGTTCAAAGTGGATAGCAACATGATCCTACAGCAGACGTGGGCTGCAGCTAGCTCGCAATCTACGGGTATCACATCGGCTGGCAGTCAGTCCTCTCTAGTTGCCCTCAGCAGCACTTGCTTCCCAGCAAGGCCAGAGCAAGGTACCGTGCACAACAAGAAAGGAAGAGAATGCAGGCACCGGCACCTGGAGTCCTCTTTCTTTGTTTGATTAGTAAAAAGGCATTGCTGCGAATGCCCGCCCCGGCAAGAGTCCTCTTTCTACGAATGACTACGGCCAGAGGGGTAAAGGGAGTGAAAGGCCAGCACCGAGAGCATGCCGGTAAGAAGCACCACAAACAGCAAGGAGGGATAGAAAGAGGACAGCGAAGTGCCAGAGGTAAAAGAAACACCAGAGTGTGACTGCTCTGCGACCCCAGCTCAAGATGCGTGCACATTTGAGATTGGAAAAAGACACCCCTTTGATATCGGTAAGTAAAGATATGGGCCTGATTTAAAAAAGCATTTTACAATAGCGCATTCCCATTTAAAAACGCGTTATAAATCAGGCCCATGTTCTTTTCAGCGATTTAAAGTTTCACAGTCTAGGAGGCAAGTGATACATTAAAACAATGTATTACTGTAAAATGTATTTTTTTTTAGATTTTTCGATTCCATGCGAGGCAGAAAGTTTGCTGATGATCAAAGATTATTTGGAAATGGAAGAACCAGGCAAATGTTAAATATAGTATTAGATATTTATTTTTTACAAGGGGAAAAGGCAACACATGTCCTGTTCGTAAGTTGTACTAAAAATAATAAAATACATAGTCTGCCTTTTAGTGCCCTCCCTGTCACTGTTTATGGTAAATGGGCAGTGCCAATTCTTTGAGCACATGTTCAATGAAGGCGGATCCCCCCGTTTCTTTTAGGAAAGGTGAATATCGAACACTTAAAATCCAACATTTCGGGGTCGTAGATAGGAAAACATAGCTCCAGTGGCTGATGTGGCAGGATCCACCACCATGTGGCAGGATCCACCACTGACCCAGTTACTACACTACATTTAGTGCAGCGTTTATATGCACAGTTTTTGGAGAACGTGTTAAAGTGCTGAAAGCGGGTGTGAGGGTGAACAAGGATGGGGGGCTGCATTGGGTGGTCATCAGGTGGGATACTGGTCTTCCTGGGTTCAGACAGAGAGTGTATTTTATGGGGTGCATTGACGATGCTCCTTGTAGAGAAGGATCTTGACCTATTTTCTGAACATTAGGAGGTTGGGGGTGAGTTTGAAGTCTTAAAGTTTTTAACTTTTTTTTGATGTAGGTACTTCCCTTATTAAGTGTAAATCTAATCCCATGGGATAAGGGTGAAGCAATGGAATGAAAAGCAAAGCCTCATAGTAAAATAGAAGAACTTGGGCACATACAATAATGCAAATGTCAGAAGTATAATGTGATGTAAAATGAACTCCAGTGGGGAAAACTGAAAATCAGGACTATCGGGTGCTCAGGGAGAAAATGATTAGTTGCTCTCAAAACACAGCTTTAAGGCTTCAAAAACAGGAAAGATTAGGAAAAGGCAAATCCTCAGTGGAAGGGAATGCTGCACCTTTGACGCGGCAGCAAAAGCCAGATGAGTCATTTTTGTTTGCCAGAATTTTGGCATCTCTGGCATATGAAAATAGTAGCATTGAGTAACACTGAATCGCTATGGCAACACAGCTGAAGGTTCTGAATTGCGTGCAAAGGAAGCTAGTGCATGTAAAACAAAATGGTGGTGGTAGGGGTGGCGCGATCTAAAGTACATGTCCCAGTTATAAGGAGGGCTATTTTTGGTGAACATTGACTTGGCTTTGAAATGCGCCAGGAAGATGGAAGACTTGTCTACGGTGCAAAGCATCACTGGAGTCGGGAAATCACTGGGGCTTCGACAGTCGATCTAAAATCAGGAGGTGACATAAAAGCTTTAATTTGTTTTCAAAGGGGAGACATCTAAAATGTTTAGGAGTTATTAAGCCTCGTTGCCTGAAGCTGGTGGCTAAGAGCAGAAGCAATTGTATAATCCAGCGAATAAGAGATAAGCGTTGCAGGCTGGGCCTAGCTGCCCTGGAGCAAGATACTAGTGTGGATGGATGGTTTTAGTTGAGGGAATGAGATGAAATCCGTTGACTGGTTGCCTTTCGGCAGTCCTTCAGGCAACGGAAGTCTGCCTCGGACGGACACATTGGCACATTTAAGAGTGTCATTGCCATGCAGTTCAATACAGCGTCCAGCTGAGCCCTAAGTGACCAGTGGCATATAGATGTTACCAAATGCGGGTGACAAAGGTGGCCCTTGGGCTACCCGAGAGGCCACTGCCAAGGGGTCTACACTGGGGGATGGCTTCTGGGTGGAATGAGTTTGGCCAGATTGGAATGTCAGCGCTCTACAGGACACAGCCCCGTTCCAATGCATGGAGACCAAATGGAAGGTAGTACTGCACGGATAACCGTGTCGATTCCCGCCGAGATATCAAGGAACGGGCGGGGGGATCAAGGAACGCAAGCAGAGAAACGTTCACCTCGCCATCACACCGGTTAAATCAGCCCCATTAAGGTAGTTGTTGTGGTGCCTCACCAAGAATGGAAACCATGCCGACACGGCAGGAGCAAACGACGGAACAAGAGGTGGTGGCCCAGCTCCAGGACTGCACAGCCTGTAAGAATGCTGCCTTGAAGAAGAAACTCGTTTTGCTTTCTTCCAGTCGACAGCATCTGCAGCCTTCCCTGGTGTTAAACATGCAGGGCGAGTGCACATATAAAAACCAATTGCAAACTCTGACGATCTTCTTCGAAAACGGAAAAGTAACGTTACATCCGGTCCATATAATCACTTGTTAATATTTATAGCAAAAATGTTACAGGTAATAAACATTTTCCTGCAGCATAAACCATGTCCGCATTCCCATCCAAACAGAACTTAAAAGCTGGACCGGTTTTGTAAATATCACCGCACGAACGAGCTTATTATTTAAAAGGTTAACAAAAAGTAATCCTAAAAAGAAAATCCTGCTAAAAGATTTACTCTGGGGCCGTATGTCACTAGAAGGAGCGTACTAGCCTTCGATGGGAAGGCTGCCTCGGGCCTGCGTGACTGCACGCCCCAGAACCAGCCCCCACATCATCAAGCACCCTGTGTTTGGCTTCGGAGATGCGTGATACAATGGGCTAGTTCGTATAAGCCAATTTAATTAGTGACAGCAGTGCTTGCATTTAACTGTCTGCAAAGCATAGGGGCGTGGAGGGGGAGGGGGTAATTTTGCCACGCTCAAGTATTTTTTTAATAAAATATTTTTATATTCCGAGCGGAAGCTAGAAGCATGGACAGATATTGTTATTCTCGTCTCACCCTCCTCCTACTGCAGCTTTCCAACTGGTAAACAACTCAACAGATATTTCCCATATTAAAGGGGGAGTGGCGGGGGGCTGCGGAAATACCCGTTTTCTGTACTCTCTGGATTTGGTCATTACGGAAAAAAATGCTACGAATGCTTAGCTTGCGCCATTATTTACTAATATAAAGATGTACAGCTAGGGAGGTCTCGCCGGAAACAAAATACACTCCATCGAGGAGTACTTCCGGAATCTGGGGGGCAAGTGCGCGAGAAGCGAGAAAACGCGTGCACCAAAACGTGGCTTTCCAGAAAACGTGGAATCGTTTTCATGCCGCCACTAGCAAATAGTGCAACGAATCCGTTTATGTCTGGCAAAGAATGAACCTACCTGACAAAGCGTGTTGTGTTATCAAAAGGCGGAGAGAAACTGCGGGTGGCTGGGGTCTGGTGTCCCTTTAAGCCATTTTCTTTGGAAACTGCAGGACACCCGTTCGTCTTCTGGCGGGGTTGGCCCAGCTTGTCACCCTTTTTGTGGTAGATACAATGTCGGCTGGGTTATGACACTGCCCATTGTAAAGTGGCCTATGAAGTTGTGGCATTGTTACTTTTAGAGGAATCAAAATACCTCCTCCAGGGGAATTTACGGTTCCTGCTTACGAAGCCTCCCGCGCCCGGCGTGTAGGTGCCCAGGGCATTGCCCCCCCACGCACAAGCTAGCATTGCAAAGGGCGCGACCCATCACCACCGCAGACTGATGCACAGTAAAATGCCTTACAGTAACTGCAGCAACAACCTATTACCCATACCTCAGTCTATTCTTTGAACTACTGCTTGCCTTAGAATGCAGGGAGTCTTGGGACGGTGAGGGCGAGAATGGTGCAAGGCTCTAGCCTCTGGCAGCACTGGTTGGAACCCCAACTCGGGCATGTTCTGGGATCTACCTGGGATGAAGGTCTGGTCTCAAACCCCCTCCTCAGGATGTTCCATGCAGCTGCCGTGGCTGGCTGGGCATCGTGAATTGGCCCGTGCCCGCTCCCGTCGTGGCACTGCTGCATCAGCGCCCACCCCTCTGCTGTGCCAGGGTCCCTTCCATTCCCGGGTCTCTGAGGAGGGCAGGACACTGAGCAGGAAGGGCAGCATCACAGGCACTTGGCGGATGGACATGTATCATGACATTTTGGGAGCGGGTCCTTTCTAGGGCACACGATTGCCATGTAAAAAATAACATTGTTGTAAACACTTGTTTGTGGTCTGTGGTTTTCCAAAGGACTCACGCACCTGTGACGAGGAAAGCGCAGCGGGCTTCTATATGTACATATCACTGGCATTAAGAAGCAGTGTGTGCACTGCATGCTGCGCTCGCCACCCATGGAGCACCCCGAGTGGCGTGGTTTTGTCCATAGCCCCAGCACCACTATAAAGTTTAGTTTCAGGTTAAAGGAACGGCAGGCTGGACATGTGGAGAATGTCTTTTATAACTACGCCTTTACACGCTAGGCTGTGATTGATATTAGCTGGCCATGTTGCAGTTTGCGCTTGTCATTGTAGATTTCTCTTGTCCCTGTGGTGAAAGTAGTTGCTAGTTCCGGCTCCCGATTTAATATGAACCACAGTGGGAAGAAAAACCAAGCGCACTCTGCAAGCTTGCAAGGCATCGACCGCAAATCCCCGGCATACAGGACACACAGCCCTCGGAGCCATGCACCCGGCACCTGTTGCTCGCATCCAGTGACTTGGAGACTTTCTGAGGAGATGCGCGTCCTTTGCCGCCAGTAAACATGCGCCACAGGGCGAATTGTCCTTTGCCACTGAAGCGGCAGCGCTTTCACTTTCCATTCAACATCAGGGTCGCGAAAGAGGCAGGTGCGAGGCAGCAATGACAGGACCCCACCCCGCGGGCAGCCCTTCGTACACAAACCTTGAAGCGGGCGCGTGACCCCGCCGAGCCCTTTCTAAGCAGATTAAAGAGTAGACGGGGGAAAGTACTCACCCACACCTCCAGGGGGCTCCTCCTAGTCCTCTCACACTGCGATGCAGCGGTCTTCCATCGCGAGGCGTCTGGGCTCGGTAGGAAATAAGCCACCAGTCACCTACAATGGAAATAGAAGTCAATAGAAAAACCGACTGAAACCCCCTGTTGCTTGGCAGTGGTGGATGGGGCTCTGAGCGCTGCCTCTGTGTGTGTGTGTGTGTGTGTCAGACTGTGTGTGGGCGAGCCGAGCACTGCAGAGGGGAGTCTTATACCGAGGCTGCTCTGCTAACAGGCTGTCCTTGGTGGCCACTTTGAGTGGCAGCTTTTGTAGGCAGGGGCTGTATAAAACAGCACAGAGAGGTGCCTGTCATTTACATGTGTGCGCCACTGATGTCATCCTTGAAAGGGAGCGGGCCTTCAGAATAAAAGTCTGTGTGAGTCACGTGAGGAACTCGGTGATAGAAGAAGGGGTGGGAGTAGGCATTCTGGCAACCAGACTTGAAAGGAAGGCTCATAATTAGGAAATTGCCCACTTGTAGCAGGGATTGTGTCATGGTGTGCTGTGTATTCCAAACGTCTTCTCCCCTATGGAATAGATACTGCTTATAGCATACTCTGATACACCCATAGAAAAGTAAATAGTTATTTGTGGCTGTTATCCAAAACATTCACCTACAACATTGTTTGATCCTAATTTTTGCATGATCACAATTGGTACTCATTTCATCAATCGCGTACAAGATCAAAGGATGCTCCTTCCACTCCTGCCAGCATTCAATCCTACAATTTAGGAACCACGTTCAAATCCCAGTGGCCAGTGCTTACATCTGTGGACTATCTCTGCAACATGATAGCATAGGAGGGGTAGGGGGAGTAAGGGGGGGGGGCTGTCATAAAAAATAACTCTCTTCGTCAGTAAGAGCAAACGAGTGAGTTATTCGATTTACGGATCAGAGTTCCCCTGAAAGGCGAGTCTACTTCAGGAGTTGGAGTAGCGCCTAGAGACAATTCAGTGCGCTAAATGAAAAGCGAATGCTGGTTCCTGGTGCAGTTTTACAGCTCGGGGCATGAGTAACTGGTTACCAGGCCCTTTGTCTGTGCTGTACTTCACAGACAAAGCGACTGACTCACAAAAATGCATTTTGTGAGTCAGTCCCAAAATGTTTTTTTTTTTAGCCAAAAGCAAACAACATCAACAGATAAAGAAAAGAAAGTGTTAAGTTCCTTGCAGAAGACAAGCAGATTGGATGCACAACTCAGGTGTGCCGGAAGTGAGCTTCAGATGCAGAATATGTAGCTGAGGACACATTGCTGGGCAGTAATCTCTTTCCTGAGTAAAAGGACTTTAGGTTGGACCAATGTTACTCGCCCGATATAATTTAAAAACACTTTCTGGCTCACAAATGTGAGCCAGAAAGTGCCAGTGGCACTTCTCAAACTTTTTGCCATGGGAAGTAGCTAATCGCGATTTGCCAATGCGGGCCTCGTTTTCTTGGAACATCCGGGCTTACTCTTTGTCCAGTCTCGCGATGCTAACAGGTGTCCGCGTTGCGCGCGGCGCTTGGATGCACATTATCATGTGTTTCTTTTTTCTGTTCAACACTTGAAAATCTGTAAAAAAAAAACAAAAAACTATGGTTCACAATTTCTAAACTCGCGATCGGTGAAAAGTGGCAGTAATTCTTCTACATGATTTGTCAGATATAGTTGGGGGGTGGCACAGATTTTACATGTCGACCCCTTTGATGCGCCACCTGGCAAATCCATCTGCAATTTGCACCTGACAGTAGCAGGCAAATTCCAGTGGAATCCATTGTAAATGACCCCCCACCCCCTCTCCCCGCAGGCTTTTGCCAGGCACTTAAACTCATTTGTATTTGGAAGTGTAAAAGAAAGGTGTAAAGGCGATTTGCCCCGTTTTTACACTTCTATGAACATGTCATGGTGGGAGCCTTTTGCACTTAAGTGCAGATGTCCACGGTTCTCTTCAGGATAATTTAGGATTTGTATAAAATGACCTACCGTATGCCATTCTTATGTACTTAACATTGGTGTGCTATATGTTAACCTACATGCAAGGGGAACCCATTCTCCTCTTTTTCCCACTATTCACAGGGAACCCATTTTCCTCTTTTCTTCCGCTATTCATTTAATTTCAAGTTTATTTCTGAACAAATCTGCCATAAAATCATATTTATCACAAAGAAAAAAACATAAAATGGTTCTAAGTTTTATCACTGTACACTTTTTAAAGGTCGAAACATTTGTCATCTAATAATGTTTGTTGTATGTTTTGTCATTGGCTTGTGTTTCAAAATGTATTTCCCTATTTGTTTCTGCTGTTTTTCACAGTCACCTGTCTCGTCCTCCTCCTGCATGCAGGTCACACATCCGCAAACACTGCCCTTCCACCCGCTCTGACAACCACTCCCTCGTCTACAGGTTGTGTTGGCCCAGGCGCCATTGAGCTAAGTGGGCTTCAGCCCCCTTCGAAATGTGAGCTGAGGGGCGGGGCTTCCACCCAGAGCTTTTTGTTAGTCAGACAGGGGAGAGAAGCCTCTCCTGAAACCGGCGGCTTTAAAGTGTTACTCTGATCATGCAGAAAAACCAGATGCACACATCAGCCCCCTCCCCACAGATGCGAGGGAACATATAATAACATGATGTGCTCTTTGACATCCGAGGGGAAGTGGCTGATGTGCACATCTGCTTTTGAAAGCCCTCTAGAGCAACCACTTTGTGCGCTCAAATGAGGGGCAAATATAAGAGATCTTGTCACACAAAATGATGTGTACATTAGAAGAGAAGAGCTAACTCTAACAGAATCATGGGGCTCAGCGAAACCAATAGGACACTCTCCGTGCGGCACATGGAGGTGGACTTGGGTCTTAAAAGCCTGTGGAAACAGTTGCAATTTACCAACTGCAACTCAAAAAGGGAGTTCTATGCAATATGGTGCCCATGTCACAAGTTATATTTTGGCATGACAGAGAGGAAGGTAAAGGTCAGAATTATGGAAAATAAGAGCTGCAGAAGGAATTCAGTATTGGCTGCTCCCATGCTTGGCCACTTTGTAGCAATGAAACTCACACCAGAGTCATTAGTGCGGACCATTTTGACACAAGTACCGTTATCAGGGGACAGCGCCATTAGTAAGAAAAAACTGTATCACAAAGAGCAAAGGTTAATTTACCTGTGTAACAGTGTAGATAATGGCCTGAACAAAATGATTGATTGGTCTACAGTCTGAAGGCAGTGACTCACTCTACAAGAGAGACACTGTCTGGTGGAAAGCGGTGGTCACAAATCACATAATTGCAAAACAATGTTTCATGCTTGCTATAATTAAGGCATAGGTCGACATTTATCTTAATCCTAGATAGGAGCTGCCAAATCAAGCAGTAGAAAGGGAAGGAGCACACTGATAAGGCTACACCGAATTCGGTCATAGGTACAATAAACAGTAAGTGTAAAATATAAAAAAAGATGTCAACTTACGAAATAAGTAGTGAATGATCGGCGCTAATTATTGGTGAGGTTATTCGTTCCTGTTGATGTGGACGAGATAATATATTCTACCTCGCCATAGACAATCAAACGATTACGGCGATGCTCTGCCAGGGATCATGACGTTTTGATGTACCGCATTGAGGATACCGATACTCTTTCTAACATGGAAGGCTAGGTAAGGTAGCAAGACACTTAATACTTAACGCACTAGTGTTTCCAGTACACGAGAAAGCTTTACCTTTCACTTCCGGTCTAGGGAACAAGATAAAGGAAGGACTAGCCGAGATACCGTGAAAGATTGGAGTCGCGAAAGCAAGTATGTAACTTCTCGGGAGCCTGCAAGAACAAGTTCATTAATCAAAATAAAGGTGAGTTTTTAAGGTCTACTCAGACAGAACACTGCTTGTTTGGTTAGTATAGATCATAGGAGTCGACAGTCAAATTACCTAACCGACCGTCCAACTCAATAAGGAGTACAGCACACATCGGTAGTAAACGAGTGCAATGTTTTATTTTCATAGAACCTCTGCCAATACGGACCGAGTTATCTGATAACTGCTATTTGGGCGTGCTTTCAACGTTGAACCAAAGCAACTATTTATACTACTTGGATTTAAGGAGGGTCCGATGACAGAGACCAAATTTGGTCCGGTTGGACTACTCCCTGGAATTAAGACCGTGACAATATAGCAGGTAAACCTTCAGCTAATGTGTCACCGTAGTGTTGTGCATAAGCTGGATGCACCGTGAGAGGAGATGTTGTTACAATGATAACGCGCCAAATGAAACAAACAGGGTTCATATTGCGGTTGCAACAGCATCATGCAATCATAAATTAGAAGAGAACAATAGTAGGTTTTGTGAGCTGAATCAAGTCACTCAGTTGTTTACTGAATATACAAGAGTTGTGCCGACTTTTGTTGAAAGCTGCCGACAGTAACATTCGTTTTAGAATGTTTTCAGTGTTTAAAAGAAAGGAAAACACATTATTTCAAAATGAAGTGAACTGCACTTAAGTAGAGATGACTCAAATGTTGTGGGTTTAATCTTTTTTCTGTAAACCAATCAACAGTGTATTAATGGAATGCTATTTCTCCACAACCTTGTAGATCCGGTTCCTAATAATAAGGAATTCCACGCTTGGCATTGCACCCGGTTTACTTAGAGCAATGCAGTAAGCCTGGCCAGAATTATTTATTTATTTTGGCACATTTGTTGTATAATTTAAGACAATACAGAAATAATAAGTACAACCTATATTAAGAGTTGTGCTATCTCCTCAGGTCACTGTCTGTTTAGGCAGTTTACCCCTATGAGGAGCAGTCAGAAGTATGTACCCATTGGAAGACGGACGACTACCAAGCCCATGTTATAACACACTGTAATTTTAACTTGTTTCCCCTGAAGAATTTCCCTCAATTATGTTTGTGATACAAAAATGGGAATGAAACATGTTGGGATTGTTGTCACTGTTACATTAATCATGACAGTATTATTTAGATACTGATGGTTAGTACATGCCAATGATATACTTTGATTTAGATTAAAGACAGAGTGTATATTAGACATAGGTATTTCTAGATCGGGACCCAGTGTTAAGTTTTAAATATATGTGTCATTTTGTAATTTGTTTTCATTATTTTTCATTTTTTTGTAATCTCTTTAATTTCCACTGTTCATCTAACTTTTTATTTATTTTTAGGTAGTTTTTATGGTGTGGGCCCATTTGTATTGATGAGCCATTGCTAAGTAAAGAACACTGGTGTTATTTAGGTTTTTTTAGAACACAATATTGGTTTTGGAGAAATTGTGGGTTTCATCTTTTCTTTTAGAGATGTGTTCTAAAGTTTTTTGACTGTATGAATTATGTGTATTAAAATGAGAATTATCGATTGCTATTAAATAAAAAATCTTTTTAGAGAGTTTATATTTATAATATTGACTCTCATCTTTTGAATTTCAAAGAATCGTAGTTGTGTTTATTTGGTTACGTAACACTGACTGTTCCTTTCAGATTGGGGTTGGTCCTCCTTTTAGGGGACCTAGACCGAGAAGGTTGTAGCAAAAGAGGTGACAGGATTTCTTTGGTAAAATGGTCTGTTGTTGAAGGGGCAAAGTCCTGTCCTCTTATTAAAATTAATCCCCAGGTCCTTTTTTAGTTTTAAAATGTGTTGGCCCAGGCTCCATTAAGCTAAATGGGCTTCAGCCCCCTTCAAAATGTGAGCTGAGCTGTGGGGCTTCCACACAGAGCTTTATGTTAGTCAGACAGGGGAGAGAAGCCTCTCCTGAAACTGGCAGCTTTAAAGTGTTACTGTGTTCATACAGAAAAATCAAATGCACACATCCGCCCCCTCCCCACAGATGCGTGGGAACATATAATAACATTATGTGTTCTTTCACATCCGACAAGAGGGGGCTGATGTGCACACCTGCTTTTTGTTAAGCAGAGAAGTGAGGGAAGCCTTTCCTGAAAGTGGCAGAGTGAACGTTTTACTGTGTTCATGTAGACAAACGTATTTGAACAAACACAGAAAAAATGTAAAGCTACTAGGTTCGAGAAGGCTTTCATCGCGCCTCTGCCTCTGAAAATTCAAATGCGCACATCAGCATCCTACCCACAGATGCAAGCCAACATATGACAATGTTGAGCACCGAGAGCTGTCGGAGGCGGCTAGGTGGGGTGGCTTGGCAGCCTGACAGTTTTGGGACCCTTCCTCTAGCCTCGTCAAACCTGCTTGTGAGAAGCTGCTGTTGCAGAACTCTGTCGCAGGGTTCCTGGCGGCTGGGGCATCCAAAGAGCATCGGTTAGAGGGCCGGGCGGGGAAGTGAGGTTGAGCATTGGACCTCAGCTGGGTCACTGTCACAGGCCCTGTCCTTGTCCTGGAGACAACGCTGGTGCTGGGCATAGAAAGTGCCAAGCATTGCAAAGTCTCTCTGTGAGTCCTGGTGGCTGGCGTGTTGCACGCCATGTGTGTGCGCCATCTGCGTTCTGTTTTGGGGAGAGGGATGTAGAGCTGGGATTACTGCACTGTGCACAAGGCGGCTTGTGAGCTGCGAGTTTCTGCCGCTCAGCTGCTACATATTTGTTTCTGACCCGGGCCAATATTATGTGTCACTTTTAGCTATAATATTTCATTCCTGGAGTTGTGAACATGGGCTTTTTGCTGCTCCTTCTCGTGGTCATATTCAGGTATCTCTGTCAGAATGCCTGTTACTAGAGCGGGCACATCTAAATCTATGTCGAGAAAAGTAGATCTGTGTCCCCTTCCTTTGAAATCTGTTAATCATGAGGTAATTGATGCTCCAAGATATGATGGCATTACAGCGGGTTCCCCAGATGAAGTCACCCCGGAATGGGCGGATAGGCCGTCAACTCCAGGTGACAGTCGTATGTTGGAAGTCTTGGCTAGAATACAGTGGTTGCAACAAGAGAGAAGGGAATCAATGATGATGCGGGGTGAAATAGCCCCGGATGCCATGAATAAAGAGGCCACAGTCGGTTATGAGGGCTCACCAAAAGAAAAGGCCTCTGCAGAAATGATGTTGGACATAAGGCCTAGTGAACCCGACTCATAAGAAAAGAAAGTGGGCCTCAACTTCTAGAGGCTAAAATATGCGCAGTGCACTTCATCAAGGGAAGGAAAGACAAGTTGAAATAATGGTTAACAAATCCATGGAGAACTGCACTGATATTTCCAGAAACAGCAGTGCACAGAATCTTAAATGAAATACCAGATTGTGTCCCAGCAGCTGCAGTGAGAGTTCATTTCATGTGTAAAATAAATAAAATGTCTTTTCATTTTCCCTCCAAAGTGACAACCTGCAAAGCGAAATGTTCACCAAAACCACAAAAAGTGTGAATATGATGTTCTCGTATAACAGCTTTATGCAAGGGACAACTTAGAAGTGACACTTATATATATGCTGAAACTGTGTGCCTTCAAAGAACTTATCTAAAAGGGAAATGTGAGTTTAAAAGGCAATTTGTGGCAGGGTACATGGATGATTATTTCTTCGGAAATTAAACTGACCACCAGTATTCTTTCCCCTGCTGCCCTGAAGATCTGGCCTCAGTGTCATTATCAATCAAATCAAGTACTCCACTATATAGAAAGAAATACAATGCTTTAGATTGAAAATATGCTGGGGAACTGATAAGCCCTGTCTGTTCTGGCAGGACATGTGACCTCTAGGCCACAAGTCCCATAAAAAGTGCATTAGCTTGGCCATTAGACGTTGAAGGGGTAAGTTAATATAAACACAGATCCCTCTCTTGACGTCATATGCCTAAACAGGGGAACTGAAATTTTAAAAAAAGGTGGGGTCAGAGAGTCAGAGGAGAAGTGAAACTGCTCTTTGCTTTTAAATGGGAGAATCATATTTTATCGCATACAATGAAGACGTTACATCGTTCGACAGTAATTCTAGGATTTTATTAAAGGTGAAAGTTAACCCCTTCTAACCATGTGAAAACAATTTTGGTGGGATAAAAACAACTGAAGTTATTAATGAAAATGAGGTTTGGGCCTTACCGTAATTACCAGAGATGTAAAAAGTTTATAAAAGTATGCCATTTATGATTCATATTACGCCCTTAAAGTGCCATATTTTTCACTGATAGGGTTCCTAAGTAAATGAAGAAAAACTGTATCTCTGCACAGGAAGGGAGTGCAGAGACCAGACTAGTCTCATCTGATTTGCTTTAAAATGCAGTTTTCAAAAATGTATTCATACATGTTAAGATGTGAAAATTAAGGGTACTTGCCATGTGATGAGATTTTCAAGTCAAAAACACGACTGAGCGCGCCTGTCAAAGTGAGATGATGAAGCTCTCTCCTCCCCTAGCCAGTCCAAAGCACTCCCCCATTACCTTGTCCTATCAGCACACACGTGAGAGGGGGTAGTGACACTCCACCAATCCTTTTTACAGGAATCATGACAAGTTAGTGATGTCATTTGTCCTATAATTAAGACAGCTTGCCTCAGATCTGGACTCCTCCCACTAATTCCAAGAGGTGACTTGCTGCCGAAATCAGGCAGGAACATCCCAGTAGAAGAAGGCCTAATCTTGCACTGGAGACAGGAGCCAGGAGACATAGAAAATTATTGTGACCCCTTGAAGGAAAGAGAGGAGATCCTTGACAGACCCCCTTGGCTATCCCAGCAGTGTGCGCTGATGCCCCCTGATGCCCAGTCCACACCTCTCCTGTAAGTAGAACTACCCCCAAAAAGCCATAGAATGTTTAAGCCTTATATATTTTTCAGCATTGTTTTAGTAATTTCCCCATTGAAAAATCCTGTTTGCCTGTGTAGATCCTTAGCATATGTGTCAAAGTAAATCAATTAAAAGTAAATCAATTAATTCCCACATTTAATTCACAGGATCCGTATTGTTGGTATTCAAAACCAACAATCTTTTCCCAGTGTGTGTGAGCCGGTATAGTCATAAAGATTTGCAAAAGAATTAAACCCCTAAACCTGCTTCCACCTGTGTGTGCGCAGGGTGTAAAAAATGAAATTCCCCCTTGATCCCCTTTGTGTTGAACATGAAGTGCGAAGCTCAGTAGTGCTGGTGCATATGCAAGGTGCCAAAACAAAATTTCCCCTATGTGCCCCTTGTGCTCTGCAAAACAAATTCCCATTTGCATTTTATTTATCACATTGCAACTGTGCTAAACATCCCAAAATCGATTTTCTCAATTTGCTCTGAAAAACGAATTTTCCCATTTGCATTTTCTGTTTTACATTGTATCTATGATTCCAAGCCAAAAACCGATGTTCCCATTGTATGCTGACTAATATCCTGAAACCCTGTCTTTCCTTTTTAGGTGTAGAAAAACAAATTTCCCATTTCTTTCTATCCTTTCCCATTACAGTTGTACTAAGTAAGTCAAAACCCATTTTCCCAGTTTGCTCTGTAAAACAAATGTTCCCATCACCATTTTGTCTCCCATATTGTTTCTGTGAGGGAGACCACAAATCTGATGTTCCTGTTGTGTTCCCACTCCCTGCCACTGCTTTCCATTCAAAGGAATCAAGCCTAATTGATGTTTGGGGGTGAGGGTTGCTGGGAGAACACTTAACAAATCTGCTATCGATATGTGTTGAATTGTTCTACTTTTGTCTTGAGATGTAAAAGGAGTTAATTGTGACAGTATATCTCTACATTGTACTTCACAGAAGTTATTTTGTTTGTGTTGCCACAAAATTGGTGGCTGATGTAACCTATGTGTGAGATTTGGCTCAACAAATTAATTAATAAATACTTTTTAATACACACCAGCCTGGTACCTTGTCCATTGGAGCACTGGACATTTGTTGAAGTTGTGTGTGAGACGGGTTGGAGGCCTAACCACAGTGAACCAAATAAAAACTCATAGTGATTTATTGTGCGCCACATTCACTAGGGGGAATGAGCTCCCTGAGTTGGGTGTGACCGTATGACAAATAATGACAAAACGGGGGGCTCGTCCGGGATTGGTAGAGAGTTTTCACCTGTGACAGTGCAGTAGAGTATACTATTGATAGAAGGTATTGTTACATTTAGTGGATAGAAAGTTGTGTTGCATTGTGAAGGTGCCATCCAAACCTGTACCCTGGGTTTCAGGGCAGCGTGTGTAGATAAAAGTAATCATTGAGTTGCCACTGTGAATACAAACTAAGCAAGAACAGGGTTGAGATTTTGCCGTTGCATAGAGAGCATAGAAGGTGCAGAACACATTTCATAATGAGCACCGTAGAAATCAATCTAGTCAGGAAGCACATTCTATCCAAATTGTTTATTAAAGGTGAACGGGTAAAACATGAATGCAGTGTGGCAATCTAGAATGATGCAACAGGTTACCTCGGTAAATGTGGATATGTGGCAGGATAATAGCCTGTTACATCAGGCAGCGACAGACTTTTATATGGTACAGACCACCAGATATGAGCAAATTAAAATGGCTCAGCTCACAGCATATATGTACTTCCATAGGATGATCCTGAAAGAAAGATACCAGGAGAGTGTAGCCTCTGTGCAAAACCAATCTGAGCGTTGGGATCAAGCACAGAGAGAGTTGAAGCAAGTAGAGGAAAAAGTGCAACAGAGTCAAAATTCTGAGTTAAGATTAGAAAACATTATTCAGCAGCTGAAATATGAGTTAGTGGCACAGCAGCAAACTTATTTAGAGTGAGAGTCCCAATTCTCTGCACTGAGAGAGGAATATTAAGAAAGTGTGGAGAATCTGAGAGAGAGTCAACAGCAATTAAGTGAGCAAGTGGTGCGCAATAGAGCCTGCTTAGTGGACATTTGTGCAATTCAAATGCAAATTACAAAAATGAAAGATGAGACTAGCCGGTTGATCTTAAGGGAGGTCATTTCTCAGGCGGAATTCGATCAGGAACGCCAGAATCGGAATGCTCTGAAACGACAGAGAGAGCACCTCAGTGAGGAGAATAGCAAATTGTGTCAAGAGAAAAGTGTCCCATGTCAGGAAGTGTTCCAATTAAGGAAAAGGACACAGAGAAAAGCGGGTTATGTTCTCAGGAACTGACTGACATAAGGATAGAAAAGGTAACATTAATGGGACATGTGAGGCAAGCAGAGTTTGACCAGGGAAATGCCAGGCAACACAGGCCAAAAATGCACTAAGTAAAATGTGATAAAGAAAATGCAAATGGGAATGAAAATGCAAATGGGAATTTGATTTGCAGAGCACAAGGGACACATAGGGGAAATTTCGTTTTTGGTACCTTGCATATGCACCAGCACTACTGAGCTTCACACTTCATGTTTAACACAAAGGGAATCAAGGGGAAATTTCATTTTTTACAACCTGCGCACACACACGTGGAAGCAGGTTTAGGGGTTTAATTCTTTTGGCAAATCTTTATGACTATACCGGCTCACAACACACTGGGAAAAGATTGTTGGTTTCGAATGCCAATAATACGGATCCTGTGAATTAAATGGGGGAATTAATTGATTTACTTTGACACATATCCTAAGGATCTACACAGGTAAATGGGATTTTTCAATGGGGAAATTACTAAAACAATGCTGAAAAATATATAAGGCCTATACATTCAATGGCTTTTTGGGGGTAGTTCTACTTACAGGAGAGGTCTGGACTGGGCATCACGGAGCATCAGCGCACACCGCTGGGATAGCCAAGGGGGTCAGTCAAGGATCTGCTCTCTTTATTTCAAGGGGTCACAATCAGTTTCTATGTCTCCTGGCTCCTATCTCCAGTGCAAGATTAGGCCTTTCTGTGCTGGGATTTTCTTGCCAGATGGATACTGGATCCCAAGCCACCCTCTTGTCCAAAAAGGCCTTTGACCAAATGAATTTAGGAAGGGGCGACAGTCACCAAATTCCCCTCACACCTCTTCCTGGGCAACTCCAAAACGTTGATGGAAATTATATTTCCGTCGAGGGGACTGCGGATCTTGAGATCAAAATTGGGCGACATAGGGTGAAACACCCAGTCAGAGTCGTCCCTCCAGATGGCACACTTTGTCTACTGGGGAAGGAATGACCTCCTGTGGAACCCCTGATTAACTGCATGAACAAGGTCCTCTGGACTCAGACTAACCGGCCAATCAAATTAAAACAAAGCACAAATTACGTGAGTTTAAATGGCACATGCCACATAATTGAACAGTGGTCTGACCAAATAGATTCCACTTTAGGAAACATCAAGTCTCAGACATCACTGTCATCTCGGTAGGAGAGCAAACTGGTGATGGGAACGCTTCTCCATTTTTGAAAATTAATCTTCCTCCCAGTTTTAAGTGGCATTCCACACTGAAAGGGAATACTCTGAAATGTTATGCTGATTCACAATCTGAAGAAAATCCAAATCCCATGATAAAAGATGATGAAAAATGAGCTCAATGTTTGACTGACATCCAGAAAAAGGGTGAACAGCTGTTTTTCCCCATTCAGGTAAATGAGGGGGGAAGCCTGTTCTCGTCAGAGTATGCCTGAATAATAGAAAAGCTTCATCAGTGAAGCATTATTCAGGAAACTCCCAAAAGACCAGACCATTCCCACATTTAATTTAATTGATGAGTGGGAAATGGGTCTGGAAACTCCAAATTCCAAACATCTCCTGCCTAGCAGGTGCATGCAAAAAATGTCAATTGGTGACAAAAGTATAGAACATAATTGTTGGGTTGTGAGAGATGTTCCCTCTGCATTTTACTTAAGCAGCAACATTCTCAATCGATTCGCAATTAAATTAGACTTACTTAATTATAAAGCCTGGTCCCGACTGGGGGGTAAGCCCATGGGCTTTGGCAACACTGAGAAAGTATTGCAGTCAGCTCAATCACTGCCCTATGCAGTTGAAGTTCAAATGGGAGAAGAAGTCACCATCCCAGGACAGGTACGACAATTCACAATTCCCCTAAAAATTAAGCAAGAACAGAACCTCAAAAATGAGGACCCTTATATAAATCTGATTTATCACCTCCAACAGCAAGGTTTGTATTTAAACCCGACACCACTAGTTGACCTAGAACACAACACCATTCGAATATTGGTGGATAACAGCGACCCTAGAAGTATCACTTTGGGCGCAGCCACCTTTATTGTAATGGCGGTTGATGCCCAACAATATTCTATTGACTTAGGGAATGAGATCATGGTACCAATTCCAAATGACTGCTATAATGGTGATGACGATATCCCTCCGGAAAAGATTTTCACCGGCGAGGGGGGAATTTCTTGGTGTACTCTTACAGCCCTTATGGTGGGGAAGAGTTTACCTGTGACATCAGGAAGGATGAGGTGGTATTTCAAGTCAACAGTGATTACCTCTCGTCCTTGAAACCTCATGTCCAGGCCAACACAGTGACAAGAGATCTCTCCACTCAACTGGAGGATACTGCAGAAATGGCAAAACCAAAGGTATTTCCAGGCTTTAAGCAGATGGTTGAGGAACAAATCAAACTTGCTGATGCCTGTGGGACCGAGGAGCAAAAGCAGAAGCTGAAACAGGTGTTTTTGGATTTTCAGGAAATCATTGCACTGGACTCGTACGACTGTGATCGCACCGAGATACATTCAACCTACATACCAACGGACCCTGAGATGGCTCTGTATTTGTGAAGCAATACCGGTTGCCCCTCGTGTCTATGGAGTCATCTGCAGAGATTATAAAGAATTTAGAATCCAGTGGGATAATTCATGCAGTCCACAGTTCCTTTAATAATCCGGTACTGGGGATACTCAAACCCAATGGTCAATGAAGACTTTGCACAGACCTTACGGAGTTAAATAAACAGGTCCACATGTCAAGATGACCCCTTCCCTACATCGATCAGGGACTGGCTCAGATCCAAGGGTCAAGGGTGTATACCACCATTGACCTGACCAACTTTACTGAACAGTACCCATGAGTAGGGAAGACCAATACAAGCTTGCCTTTACCTTCGGGGGCAGCAATACAGGTGGACCCGAATCCCCTTCGGATACATAAACTCAGGCAACAAATTTAACATCTTTCTTCATAAGGCCATGCCCGACTTGGGTGAAAGGGGAAACCTAGCCCTTTGTAGACAATGGGCCTCATTACGACCCTGGCATTAAGCAATGGTGCTATTAGCGCCATGGTTAACACCAGTAACTTACCGAATAAGCCATGGTGAAATGGGGAATTACCACCCCATTCCAAGGTTGGCGGGGCGGTAATTCCCCATTTACCATTGGCCCTTCCCCATTCCCATTTTTGCCCCATAGGGCTCAATGGGAATGGGGAAGGTGGTAATTACGATACCGCAAATTGCGGTACCGTAATTACCTTCAAGGTCTGTTTGCGGGTCCCTACCTTAACGGCTGGTACAGACCAGCCATTAAGGTCGGGAGCCGCAAAGGGACCTCGTAGTAAGGCGTTAAGGGGTTAACGGCGCCTCAACCTTTTACGGTGCCGTTAACCCCTTAACGCCTGGGTCGTAATGAGGCCTAATGTTTTAATCAAGAGCTCAACTGTGGAGTGTAAGAAGATTCAATTCAACACTACAGCTAAGTCAATGCCTAGTCTGGGATACTGAATGGAAACCCTTATTGATATGTCTTTATGTCCAGTTCATGAGTTCTGGATGACTACCCCTATATAACACCCCTCTCTTAGAATCCCCCTGACCCCACTGAGCCAAGAAGTAGTTCTGTTTTGCAAGTTTAAAAGGTTTATTTGAGAATTTAAACAATATATATATATATATCACACTTTATAATAAATTAATATCTGATAGTACACTTAGACATATGATGTTGATCAACAATGGGTAATCTGGCACTAGCACACTTCTTTACAATCAAGGAGGAGTTAGTATAGGATGGATAAAGTAGCAAAACTACTTTTATGATTTCAAGGGAAAAGCAATGAGGAATAAAATGCAGTACAGAAATACTTGATATGATTTTAGCAAAAGATAAAATAATCACTTTTTCTCTGGCAATTCACCCCCCTCCCCTATGCAATGTAAGAAATGGAAGGAGATGGAAGTAACACACACAGTTCTTAGGAATGCAATCAAATATAATTCAGTTCACCCCAGCAAGCTTAGACCACAGATAGAAGTTTGAAACACAGGCCCGAAATGCTTTTAAAAGGTGATGGCAATGAAGTGAGAAATATGCTGAAAATGGTTTTAATTCCCTTCAGGGGGAGTGGTAGCTACTTGGGATAAGTTCAGGCTCACTTTAGCAATGATTCAGAGATGGTGATTAAGAGGCAAACAAATTTTTAGCAAGGAAAGAAATGACTGCTGATGGTTACACGTGGCTGGATTTTTAACCAAATCGCAAATCGCGGTAAAATTCACAAGTGCGTGAATCGTGATTGCGGAAAAAGTATAAGGAGTAGGAAGTCGGTTCTGAAGCTTCCAAGCTTTCAGAGGAAAGTTAAACCAAGTTCGTAGCCCAAACGGTTCCAGAGATACAGACGATTAAATAAAGGTAGTTTTTCGGATTTAAAGTAAACTCAAAATGACAAGTGACAGCTATGCAGCTGCAGAATTGACAAGTGACAGTGGTGCAGGTTTACCAAATGACAAGTGACAACTTCTAGGAGGCAGTTCTGGTTAGATTAAAATAGTTTGGATTAGATTATTTTAAACTAAGAGCTTATTTCTGTCACAATCTGACCTAAATACTCACAATATATTTTGGAAGGACTGGACCTCGTCACGGATCTGATCAATCAGGCTAGCGGCACTTCACAGCGATCTGGTCTCTGGTTCTGCGGTTCTGCACGGTCTGGTCTAGTCTGGCACTGGTCTGGTCTGTCCGGATACAGCGGTCTCTGCACGGCTCCTGGATCTCTGCACTGGTCCTGGCAAAAGTTCTTGTCAAGGGATTCAAGCAGCTCACCCGGCTGTGAGTAGCTTGCAGTGATTTGAGGCCTGCTGCAAAGAACTCAGCTTGTGGTTTTAGGCCTCTGATTTAGGTTCTAAAGTATAAGTTCTAGGTTCTGGAGTATGTAGCTGGAGTCAGTCTGGAACTGGTATCTTCTGGATGTTGTGTGGTCCGGCAAAACGCTCCGCAGCAACTGGATTTGAATCCCCTCTCTAGCTTCCAGTGGCTCTTTTTATGTCTTTTGAAAGTGGGTGTGTGCCTGGGCATAGCTAAGTGTAATAATTGTCACATAAATATTCTAACACGGCCAGAAAGTACACAGAAAACACCTACCTGAGTCCTTTCCCTGCGATTTATGGCGAAAATGAGGAAATACCTAGAAGTCCCTCCACTGGCCAGAACGAAAAAGTCCAGGCCAGGGGTGAGCCCTCCAGGGAAAACCCCCGTAGGGGAAAAAACCCTGTGCCGAGAAGAGCTGCTGGGGTTCGAGGCGTCCAGATAGCTGCTCCCCGGGGAGGTTCCAGATGATCGGGATGTTACTTCTCAATGTAGTAAATGATCTTCGTGCAATCAGTAAGGACTACTGGAACTGGATAATAATATAAGGGGAAATTTAAGATTTACCCACAACACATTCATAAACTGAGAAATGGAGTTTAAGAAGGAAGAAATGGAGGCTTACCCAAAACTAGCCAGAGATAAGCCTTGAGTGAGGAAAGGAGTGTCCCCCGATTTTAGACCCGGGATGTTAGTAGGAACTAACCAGAAAACTGTGAACAAAACAGAAAAATATGAACCTGGTAGCAGAGGGAGTTGAACTGACTTCCTAAAGATATTCGTGAGGAATCTTACCCTCGGAATAAAATGGTGAGTAAGGCTCGGCTCCCAACGTGGGTCGGAGTATATAATCACGACAGATGAGATGAAGCTTTTGCCTGAAGGAAAACAAGGAATGAGATACCTGTGAAGGTACAAGATCTCTCCCCACTATACAATGAGAGAGCAGAGGAAAAAATATATGAAGAGACGTACCCGCTCAGTGAGCGTTGGTGGTTAAAGGAGGCGTCTCCGCCCTGAAGTGCAGGCCGGGGGATTCGGAAGTGAGGAAGGGATTCTTCTGCCGAAAGTTAGGAACACATATAGGGACGAAAGCCAGAACAAGGATTAAAGTGCCTATCAGGACAGAGGAGCTAAAAAGGCAATTCTAAGTATGGGGAAGAACAAATAGTAAATAGTTAGTGTTCGAACTCACGAAGCGTCTCAGAACTCTGTGGAGAGTAGCAACGCACTGAACTGCCGTCGCCGTCTCGTGATAAGCGTTGCGTGCGTAGAGGGGCGTGGCCATGGAAAGGTTGGTCGCTGCTTGCAACACTAGACCGTTGCCTGCAGTACTGCAATTCGCCATGATACCGGAAGGAGCCAGGTAAGGTACTGCCAGATCGCTGTGCCGTGTCCTCATCTCGACAGTGTTTATTACAGTATGCCCCCTCCTAAGGGTACCGCCCCCTGGTTTGTTAGGATGTTTTGAATGAAATAGACGCACAAGTTTGGGGGCATGAACTGCTTTTTCAGATTCCCAAGATCGGTCTGAAGGGGAGTACCCTTTCCAATCCACCAGATACTGTAATTTTCCATGATGAAATCTGGAGTCACAAATTCCTGATACCTCATATTCCGAACCTGAGTACCCTAATAAGGGGGGAGGACGTACCGAAATATTAGGATGAAAAGTACTTCGGAGATCTGGCTTTAATTGGGAGACATGGAACACCGGATGAATTCTGGACCAGGTCCTTGGGAGTTTTAATTTGAAGGCGACTGGGCCCCTTGCTGCCTCAACGCGAAATGGACCCAGAAATCTCGGTGAAAGCTTTGAAGGCCGAAGATGTCTGGGGAGAAAACGAGAGGACAACCAAACCCAGTCACCGACTTGAATAACCGGAGATGGGGTCCGGAGGCGATCGGCGAACTTCTTTACTCTTTCTTGAGACTCCGATAGGGCTTTTGAGGCAGCGAGATGACCATCATGAATCTGTCCCATCAGCTGTTCAACATCAGGAAACTTGACATCGGAGAGTTTGGTCTTGGGAAATGCGGTTGGATGGAATCCATATGAACAGAAAAATGGTGAGGTCTTAAGTGAGGAATGATAAGAATTATTATATGCAAATTCTGCTAGAGGTAATAACTCTGACCAATTATCGTGAGCAGCTGAGATATAGTTTCTTAAATAACCTTCCAAGGTCTGGTTGAGCCTTTCAGTCTGGCCGTTGGTTTGAGGATGATACCCCGAACTTAAAGCTCGTGTAATTCCTAAGATCTTACAAATCTGCTTCCAATATTTAGATGTATATTGTGACCCTCGATCAGAGATGATGACTTCCGGTAATCCATGCCGGGAAAAGATTTTGTCAATAAACTTCCGGGCCATTTGAGCTGCGGACGGAAGTCCCTTAAGTGGCTCGAAGTGTGCCAATTTAGTGAAGGAGTCAATGGTTACCATAATGGCCGAATGACCTCCTGAGGGAGGTAGATCGACCACAAAATCAGTGGAGATGATTTGCCATGGTCTTGTGGGTAATGGCATTTTTACTAAAGTCCCTACCGGATGTTGACGGGGACTCTTAGTCTGAAGACACGTAGGACAAGAATCGACATACTGTTGAACATCCCTTCTTATCGTTGGCCACCAGAAATAACGGGAGATCAATTCTCGGGTGGTAATCCGTCCTCGGTGACCCGAAGTCTTGGAATCATGACACCACTTCAACACTTCCTTCCGTAGTACCTTGGTTGGTACGTAAACCTGAAGATCATGGAAATAACAACCTTCCTTTTTGGTCAGCGTTTTCTGGTGGGCTAGGGAAAGTTTCTTCAATACTGCCGGCCCGGATTGTTCTTCCAGACGTGATACAAAATCGAAGGGTTTGTTTACCTGCAACGTGGAGCAAGAGAAAATGGGTTCTGAACGGAAGAGGCTCGAGGGAGTAGGGTCCTTTCTAGACAAAGCATCCGCTTGCAAATTGTACTTCCCAGGAATAAATGAGAAGGAGATCCGGAAAGGGGAGAAAAAGTGAGCCCATCGAGCCTGTCTGCTGTTGCATGTTTGAGCATATTGTAAAATACGCAGGTTGTGATGGTCTGTTCTAACTTCCACTGGAATGACGGCCCCTAATAATAGATGCCTCCATTCTTCGAACGCTCTTTTGATAGCCAACAGTTCCTTTTCCAAGACAGTATAATTCCATTCGGAAGGGGATAATGTTTTAGACAAATATGCGATGGGTCGTTCTTGGCCCTGATCATCTTGTTGTAGCAAGACGGCTCCTAGAGCATGTTGGGAGGCATCAGTCTCGATGATGAAACCCTGCTTTTGATTCGGAGTCTTCAGAATGGGAGCGGTGGTAAACCGATTCTTTAATTCCTCAAAAGAATCTTGAATAGCTTTGGTCCAGACAAATTGAACCCCCTTCTTTAGTAGATTAGTCATGGGTTGTGTAAGAGAGGAGAAATTTGGAATAAATCGTCTGTAGAAATTAGAAAATCCCACAAATCTCTGGATATCCTTAGAGTTTGTGGGTACAGGCCAATCCTTAACAGCTGAAACCTTCTCTGGATCCATTGAAATACCTTGAGCCGACAAAATGTACCCCAGATAAGTCACCTGTGATTGATGGAACATGCATTTCTCCATATTGCAGTGTAAATGGTTTCGGTGCAGTCTGCTAAGGACTTCCTGGACCTGAGATTTGTGTTCTGAAAGATTATCCGAGAAAACCAAAATATCGTCAAGATAGACGATAACGGAATGAAGTAGAAGGTCGGAGAAGAGATGGTCCATGAACCTCTGAAAGACTGCTGGAGCGTTCGAAAGACCAAAGGGCATCACCTGATATTGATAGTGACCAAATGGAGTCCTGAAAGCAGTCTTCCATTCGTCCCCTTGTCTAATTCTTATTAAATGATAAGCCCCTTTCAAATCCAGTTTGGTGTATATCTTGGCCCCTTGGACTGCTTCTAATATATCAGGAATTAGGGGCATAGGGTATTTGTCCGGAATGGTGATCTTGTTAAGGCCCCGGTAGTCAATACAGGGTCTGAGCTCTGAACAATTTCTTTTTGGAATAAAGAATAATGATGCCGCCGCCGGGGATGTAGACTCAGTAATCAACCCGTTCTTTAAATGAGTGTGTAGATATTCTCGTAGTACTTCTTTCTCGGTGTTAGAGAGAATATACATTCTTCCAAAAGGGAGAGGTTGTGCTGGAACCAACTCAATGGCACAATCATCGCGACGATGAGGTGGTAATTGCATAAATTCTGAGGTAGAAAAGACGTCAGCATAATTTTGGTAGTCCTTCGGTAAACCTGAAATGTAGCTGACAATCTTGGTCCTTGGACTCTCTAGAACTGGCAATGTAGGAGCTTCTTTGTTCTTCCCTGGATCTCCAATACAATGCCTCACACAAAACTCGGACCCTAAGAAAAGGGATCCAGCCGTCCAGTTAATAAAAGGGTTATGTTTTCTTAACCAAGGTATCCCTAATATGATGGGATAGTGGGCGGCACGGATTATATCCAAAGTTATGATTTCATGATGAGAGGATATTGACATGGACAAAGGATTCGTCTGGCTCAAAATTGGGCCGGAAATTAACGGACTCCCGTCCACACTTTCGACAGGAATAGCCTCGGGTTTAGCCGAACAAGGTATGTTTCTTTGTCTGGCCCATTGATCGTCAATAAAATTGCCAGCGGCTCCACTGTCCACCAATGCTGATATCTCGGGAAGGAAAATTTCACCGATTCTTAAAGTTACTTTTAGAACCAACATATAAGTCAGAGAAGAATCGGGACAAAGTGAACATTGTAAATTATGTGAGGAACCTAAAACTAGAGAGGGTTCCCGAACCGTGGTTCCTCCTACGGCCGGGCGCTGGCGTTTCCCGACTTTCTAGGGGGAGCGATGGGACAATCTTGAACCACATGAGTATGTGCTCCACAATACATGCACAAGTTATTGGTTCTTCTCCGGGTACGCTCCTCTATCGACAAAGGACCTCGAGGGGTAGCGGTTCCTAATTGCATAGGTTCATCGGAACTCGATTTGTTTGTGACCGATGAGGGCTGAGAAGGAAACGGGCGCATGACTCTGCCTCTTCGTCTTTCATTGTTCCGTTCTCGGATTCTGTAATCTAACTGCATAACCAATGCCACTAGTTCTGCCAAGGATGATGGGCGAGGTACTCTGGACACTTCATCTTTTAGCTCCTCTGACAGACCTCTACGAAAAATAGTCACCTGAGCATCGTCTGACCAGGTTGTCTCGCTAGCCATCTGTTTAAACCGGGTGACATAGGTCAGTATGTCTTGGTTCCCTTGTTTAATGTCTAGCAAGTGTTCCTGAGAGGCCACCCTAATTTCCTGCCTAGCGAACATGGTTCGGATGCTGTGACAGAATGCCGTATAGGAGTCAAGAATTGGATTATTGGACGTTACCAATGGGGTGGCCCACGCTAGGGCTGGTCCTGACATCTGAGAAATCATATAACCAACTCTGTCCCTATCATTCTGAAAATAAGCATGTTTGAAAGCAAACTGTATAGTACAGGCATCAAGAAACTCTTTTACCCGATGAGGATTTCCATCAAACATTCCTCCTGGTAGAGCCCCGGGAGGAACCTCTGAACACTGAGGGATCCTCACACTTGTAGCCTGCTGAGCTGCCTGCTGTTGTGCAACCTGTTGCTGGGCAGCTTGTTGGGCTGCCTGCTGCTGATTCTGTAACAGCGCAGCGTTTTCCTGTTTAAGGGTCTGAACTTCTGAAGTTAAAGCCTGTACTGCAGCTATAAGCTGCTGGATTTGCTGATCCATCTTCCTCTAGGTGTTCCCCAGATACGCCCCGGCCGTGTCAAAATAATTCTCTTCGTCAGGGCGTTGCTAACTGTAATAATTGTCACATAAATATTCTAACACGGCCAGAAAGTACACAGAAAACACCTACCTGAGTCCTTTCCCTGCGATTTATGGCGAAAATGAGGAAATACCTAGAAGTCCCTCCACTGGCCAGAACGAAAAAGTCCAGGCCAGGGGTGAGCCCTCCAGGGAAAACCCCCGTAGGGGAAAAAACCCTGTGCCGAGAAGAGCTGCTGGGGTTCGAGGCGTCCAGATAGCTGCTCCCCGGGGAGGTTCCAGATGATCGGGATGTTACTTCTCAATGTAGTAAATGATCTTCGTGCAATCAATAAGGACTACTGGAACTGGATAATAATATAAGGGGAAATTTAAGATTTACCCACAACACATTCATAAACTGAGAAATGGAGTTTAAGAAGGAAGAAATGGAGGCTTACCCAAAACTAGCCAGAGATAAGCCTTGAGTGAGGAAAGGAGTGTCCCCCGATTTTAGACCCGGGATGTTAGTAGGAACTAACCAGAAAACTGTGAACAAAACAGAAAAATATGAACCTGGTAGCAGAGGGAGTTGAACTGACTTCCTAAAGATATTCGTGAGGAATCTTACCCTCGGAATAAAATGGTGAGTAAGGCTCGGCTCCCAACGTGGGTCGGAGTATATAATCACGACAGATGAGATGAAGCTTTTGCCTGAAGGAAAACAAGGAATGAGATACCTGTGAAGGTACAAGATCTCTCCCCACTATACAATGAGAGAGCAGAGGAAAAAATATATGAAGAGACGTACCCGCTCAGTGAGCGTTGGTGGTTAAAGGAGGCGTCTCCGCCCTGAAGTGCAGGCCGGGGGATTCGGAAGTGAGGAAGGGATTCTTCTGCCGAAAGCTAGGAACACATATAGGGACGAAAGCCAGAACAAGGATTAAAGTGCCTATCAGGACAGAGGAGCTAAAAAGGCAATTCTAAGTATGGGGAAGAACAAATAGTAAATAGTTAGTGTTCGAACTCACGAAGCGTCTCAGAACTCTGTGGAGAGTAGCAACGCACTGAACTGCCGTCGCCGTCTCGTGATAAGCGTTGCGTGCGTAGAGGGGCGTGGCCATGGAAAGGTTGGTCGCTGCTTGCAACACTAGACCGTTGCCTGCAGTACTGCAATTCGCCATGATACCGGAAGGAGCCAGGTAAGGTACTGCCAGATCGCTGTGCCGTGTCCTCATCTCGACAGTGTTTATTACACTAAGCCTGCCCCTCACTACTTGTCATTGGCCCAATTCTCCCCTCTCCCATGATTGGGGAAGGAAATGTGAGTCAGAGTGATGCTGTAGGTTTTATGGGTCAGAGGATCCTCCCTGGTCAGTTTCCACACAAATCTATATTTGACCCAAATACATATTGCACAGATATGCAGTTGTTTAAAATTACATGCACCCATCACATATCACATGAGGTATACTCTGTTCAAACTCTGCTCTTCCTGGGGGCTTGCATTCAGAAATGGCAACATTTTGCGCTTTTTAACTGGTTTTGCAATATCGGACATTTACCCAAATTTACACACATGTGCGCAAGGAGTATGGACATGAATTGATGAAGTGTCAGATTTTTAACATGCAGACATTTGGAGTGAGACCCTATTTTCCGCTAGCAACCCCCCAGAATACACCACAGAGTCCTAACGCATCTTAAAATGTGGGCAGAAAAATCACAAGAATTATGGTATCATTTAGATAATTTTGACAAGTCCGCACCATGAGTTATAAATCTTTCTTAAAATCATATTCTGGCCAACAGGGGTGTGTCTTCCCAGGTCACATGGTGGAGAAACCAGTCTATCCACTTTCTTTAAGCTCAGCCTGTCCTCAGAGGGGGCTGCCCCTCCCCGTTTCTGCCAAGAGGAAGACACTTTTACGATGCCCCCAATATAACATTTGCCTGAGTCCAGGACAGGCCTTTGTTCACCTCCCTGTAGTCCCCAGCTGCTCCACTCCTAATCTAATCAGAGAGGTGACAACTCCTTTTGGCAAGGGGAAGAGTGGCTGAGCAGGTTTTAACTCCTGTGGGGGTAGATGTCAGACAGAATTCAGTTTCATTAAGCCAGGTTTCAGATAAAATGTCACTTTTTGTCCCCCAGTTTAAGTCAATACAATTTTTACATATGCAGCTAGAATGCTGATTCTAAGTTCAAAACTATGACATTTTAACAGTTACAAACTATGTGACACTCAAAAGTAGGTCACTCAGTTAATTTAAACATTTCGATTTTGGTGGTTTTAATGCAGTTTCAGTTAGGCTGCTGACATGCATAGCTCAGCCAGTTTTGTTATGAACATTGTTTTGGGCTCTTCATCTTCCCAGATTTTGTATGCACACATACTTCATTCTGCCAGATGTCCGCTGGTGTTCAGTGAGATTTGTGGATGTGTTGCAATGTTTGAAAATAGGCATTTTGAGCTGGCATTCAGAGAAACCAAAGGTAATTTTAAAGCGTTTTTGAGCGCTGCTGTTTTACCTTTGGCACCCATTCCACTCATGGCACCCTGGCCCATCACGCTCGCACTGGTGGGTGGCAAGTTAGGCAGCCATTTTGGTGTACGCACAAACTGCGTGGTTCTCCTGGATTCTGGCGCACATGTGGGCTTTTTGGCCATCTTGGACTTTTTAAAGCCCACAGCACCAAATGTTGCAGCATGATAGCTCAAACGTGGGTCAGTACACCCAACAGGAGGAACACATAGCTGAAATACGATATGTTCTGACCCAGTTGCAGAAAACCAGAGCGAAACTGTCCTTTCAGAAGGCACAGTGGTGTAAGATCTGTGTGAACCTCTTAGGGAATGAAATCACCCCTGAGGGTCTCAGTCCTCAGGTGAAAAAGGTGGAAGCCTTGTTGAAATTAAAAGACCCTATGACTCTGCATGAACTACGGAGTCTTTTTGAACTTACTATCTATAGTAGAAAGTTCATAGAGGACTACACAGAGGTCACAAGAACCTTGGTCCATTTACTAAAGGCAGGGTCAAGTGGGAGTGGGGTCCAGAGCAAGCTGAGGCAGTGAAACAACTAAAGAGAAGCCTTAAGTGCCTTGTTTGGCTTACCCATTAAAAACAAGGAATGCTTCTTGGAGACAGGGTTCTCAAATACTTGCTTAACAGCAGCATTATACCAAAAACACAAGGTCAACAAAGTCATCTCATATGCGAGCAATACTTTGTCCTCTGTGTAAGAAAAATTCAACGATTGTTAAAAGGCACTCCTGGCAATGGTGTGGGGGTTAAAGAATTACCGCCTGTTCATCCAGGGGGAGCCCATCATTGTCGAGACTCCTCACCAGCCCTTGCAATATCTCCAAAGTGATTGAATCCGAACAGGGAACGTGAGTAATTCCAGAATTTCTTCCTGGATTCTGTCTATGCTAGGCTTTCCTTTGGAGGTCAGATATGGCCATAACAAGAAGAGTCCCCAAGCGCAAGGTTTGGCTGACTTGCATGACTGTTCTCAAGAAAACGGTCTCAAGGATGAAAGTCTAAAAGCTAAAGACAACATGGAGGCGTACCGTACTCCCCACACAAAGTCTACGAGGAAGACACGTGCTAGGGGATACCCACAGTTTATGTGGATGGGTGCTCCTACTATGTTGATAATAACGGGGAAAAGGAACTAGTGGCTGGTGTTGGGAATGCCTGGGTGAATGATGCCTCTGCTGGGTACAAGATTGGTCCCCGAAGGTGGCAGAGTTGATGGCGGTACATCAAGCCATCCTCACTGCTGTGCAACACCAACTCCAAGAACTCATCATAATCACTGATTCCGATTATGTCATTAATGGGTTTGTTGATAACCTGATTAACTGGAAAGATTGAGGCATGATGTGTGTAAATAACAAACCGCTCAAGCATGAGCAGTTAATCCAAGCAATTGATGATCTGGTCACCTATAATGAGATGACCATCCATTGGAAAAAGATCAAAGGTCACTCCAAAATAGAGGGACTAGACAAAACTGGAAATTACTTGGCCGACCAGTTGGCCAAAACCAGAGCCATCCACTGGCATTTAAACTGAATCCCTGTTGGGCAAAATCCAGGTCGCTGTTGTCACCAGGTCCCATACACATGTCCAAAATGAACTCTCAACTGCCCAGTGGAGTAAAGAAAACCCAGATGCTGATTTGATGATGGCACAAAAAGGGGACCCAATTATTGGGAAATTATATCAACATATTGAAGACCCTGTGAATTTTCCTCTGACCAAATCCGATTATAATGGGAAAGAAGATCTCCGGGTGTTGATGACGTTTTCCAAAATGTTCAGAATCCAAGACGGTTTGTTGGTACAGAGATCTATCTCTGGATATGACCAGTGGGTGGAACCTACCTCATTCCGAAGCCTGATGTTAAGTCATGCCCATGACGCGGCCACTGCTGGCCATATGGGGTTTGATGTAACTTTGGAAATCTTGTGAGAGGTTGCATACTGGCCACACATGGGTCAGGACCGTGACCAATACTTAAAGGGGTGTCTTGTGTGTGCTCAGTTTCAGCCAAGTTCCCTCACACACAGAGCTCCCCTACAGAAAAGGGGATTGACACCGCCTTGGTCAGATTTGCAAGTAGATTTCATCGGGCCTATTATTCGCTCCTCTAGGGGAAACAAGTACATGATGACCGTGACATGCTTGTTTACCAAGTGGGTGGAAAGTCTCCCGGCCTCAAATTGCAAGGCAGAAACAGCTGCTGCCCTCATGTACAATCACATCTTCTTGCGTTTCGGCCTCCCCCAATGGATTGAGTTGGATCGAGCAAGTCATTTTACCAGTGAGGTGATGACAAAGATGTGGGTGATACTCGGGATAAAGAGAAAACTCCAATTGCCTACCGAAGAGCCTTGAGTGGGGGAGTTGAGAGGTACAATAAAATGATTGTGGGTATCCTGAAGAAGTTTGTGGTGGACTCTGGGCCTAGTTGTATCATGGTCACCGGGCCAAGGACACAGACATTACAGGGTTACACATACAGGGGGCCCGGATGGACATAGTCCTGGTACCTTTGGCGTCAGGCTCATAAGGAACAATAAACAAGACATTCATTTGGGTCAAAAAATGCCTTTATTATGGACATAGCACTTCATTTTGGGTGCACCGTGTATTTAACATTGGAACTTTCCACCTTAAAGGAGCCCCACATGCACACTTTGGTGGGACTACTTGCTATTGGGTTGCCTGACACATGCTGTCTCACTAGGAGTGGCAGCGTGTGGCAGGCAAGCCAAGCCTAGTGGGCGTGCCCACAAGCACAGCTATATTAGCTGCTCTGATCCCTGAGGCAGACGCTTCGCATTATTCCGCATTTACATGCAGCGTAACGCTCACCGCCGCCTGGGATTCCACTTACCTTTAGAAGTCCAGTCATCTGCCTCCATATTTACCACCTGGGGGATCCTGCTCTCTCCTGTGTACGTCTTCATGGTCATCTCTGCACATCTTCTTCTTGGCACCGCGGCTCATCTTCCATTCTTTGGGGATGCTGGAATCTTCATCCTGATACCGCAGCATGACACGCTCCACCCGTTACCGCATCACCTGCAAATAAAACAAAAGGCAAGGTTAGACACTTAACAGACATTAAGTTTATGGTTGCGCTACCATCAAACCTTGTGCTTTCCCTTAAACCCTCACTTACTAGTTGTTGGATATTGTGGATTCATCCATCTTCATCTCGGCTGCATTCTGCGTCTCCAAAGCTGCTGTTGGGCAACAATTCCACCTATCTGGAAGAAAGCAGAAGAGAAATCAGAGATCAGTGAAGTAACTAGATCCCATCCACAAGCGCCCCTGCCAGAAATAGCAGGACGGCAAGCTCATCCTCCATACTTATCAGGTGAGCCTTATGGGCCGGTACGTATACACAGAAATTTCACCTTGGGTAGAAGGTTTTGGGAGGTACAACAGTCACCAATCAGCGCACTCACATTTTCTCATATCCACGCAGGAGCAGTGCCACCAATTCTGGCCACCTGCAACTTGTCCATAGGGGGTGAAACCTGAAGGGGGTGATCTAACCACTGGGAGGGCTGCAACCATGCCCCAACGCCTCCACAGAGACCAGGTGAGCATTGTGGGATGCTTTTACCCATGAATCCGAGCCCTACCAAAAAAAACTGTGCATTACTGGCATTGAAAACATCATGATGGCCAGAGCTTCCCAGAAAATGCACAGGGAAATGCATGAAGAATAGGCTGCCATCCATTTTTGCCGATGTTATGGGCACAGAAGGGCACTGCCTAAAACCACCATGGGCTACCCACACAGTAGCCTGAAACCATAGGGAATGGCAATGCTGATTGCCAAAAGCAACCTAGAACTGTGGGGAATTCATTTTCTTAAATCCCAAAAATGGTTGCATTACCAGTACTCACCACTATCAGAAAGCCGGCGTTTTAAAACAACACCAGACATTTGTTTAAAACTGAATAAATGAACCCAAAGCAGGCCAAAGAAAGACTTACTAAGAGGTGGATACAATGTAAAGTTATATTCTGAAGTGACTTGAAGGTTTATAACAAGACTGGCCGAGCTCTGCAGGTCTGCAGCGGCTTAAACTGAAACTGGATTTAAAATTACCAAAAATCGAAATGTGTAAATAAACTGAGGGACAGACTTGTGACTGCCACATAGTTTGTCACTGTTAAAATGTCATAGTTTTGAACTTAGAATCAGCATTCCAGCTGCATGTGTAAAAATTGTTAGTTTTATTTGAATGCAGAAAACTGGGTAACTAAAAGTGACAGTAGCTGGGGCCTGGCTTAAGGAACTGGATTCTGCCCGACAACTTCCCCCGAATTGGAGTGAAACTGGATCCACAGCAGTTCTCAGTCCTGGCTGCATTCTGAGGGGAGGTTACCCCTCTCTGATTGAATTACCAAGGGACTGCTATAGACTAAACAAAGGACCCAGGCAGAGGGTTTGTTGGGGGGAGGCCATAAATGGCTTCCTCCTGAACAATGGGCCTTCCAGGGCCCAGGCAGATGGTTTATTAGGGGGACCGTAAAATAGCTTCCTCTTGGCAGAAGCTGGGAGGGGCAGGGTCTCTGAGCTTGGCAGAAACTGGATAAACTGGTTTCTACACCATGTGACCTGAAAAGGCACACCCCTGTTGGCCATAATATGATTCTAACAAAGATGTATAACTCACAGCGCGGACTTGTCAAAATTATTTAAATGATACCATAATTCTTGTGAATTTTCTGTGCACGTTTTAAGACACGTTGGGAATTTATGTGATGTTCTGGGGCAAAACCCTGCTATTTATGGATACTACAGACTCTGTGTTTAAGCTAGAGACATGGGAATTTACTGGAGTATGTAAGGACAGGCCGTGTATATGTGTATAATTTTTAATGAAGAACCAAGGTTGCATAACCCACTAAAATCGAAAATAAGTTGCCATTTTTGAATGCAAGCCCTCAGGAAGAGCAGAGATTGAACAGAGTATACCTCATGTGATAGGTAATATGTACAGGCAATGACAAACCACTATGTATTTGAGAAATGTGTATTTTGATCAAATATAGATTTGTGTGCAATTTGACAGGGGAGTGTCCTTTCTGCAAGCCATTAAATGACATCATTCTGACACACAATCCTGCTCTCCAGTGAGAACACAAAGAATTCTCCAACCTATCAGAACTCTGAAGGGGTTGGGCCTAGAAAGCTAGCCTCTCCACCCACTTTCAAAACACATAAAAAGAGACTGCTGGGACAGGTAGGGAAATTCAATTCCATTTGCTGCGGAGCATGCTGACCGACGACTTCACATCCAGAGATCCTACACTTAGACTTCCAAGCTAAACAGAGACTACAGAACTTTGAACCAAGAAGGCCCACTGCAAGCAAAAGTATTTGTCAGCAGGCCCAAAAATCATTTGCAGACTATTCACAGCCGGACCCAGGTGTTGATTCTGGCCTGAAACCCTGTGCCAGAAAGATCCAGAAGCAGTGCTGTACCCAGAGAAAGCAGAGCAGTATCCAGAACCAGAAGCCAGAGATCCAGAGTGACCCAGACCGCTGTAGCAGAACCAGAGAGCTGACCCAGATCACTGTGAAGTGCCGAGACCAGAACCGGAGTCCAGTCCAAAACCTGACCAGATCCGTGGGGAGGCCTATTTCAAAATACATTGTGAGTACCTAGCAGAACTGTGCAGAACCAATCTCTTAGTTAAAATAATATAATTCAATCTATTTTAATCTAACCAGAACTGCCTCCTAACTGTCACCTGTCATTTGCAAAGCTGTCACCTGTCATTTTCTAGCTGCAAGCTGTAACTGGTCGCTTTGAACTTTTAAAATTTCAAATCCGATAAACTACCTTTATTAATCGTCCGTATCTCTGGAACCGTTTGGGCTAGGAACTTAGTTTAACTTTCCTCTGAAAGCTTGGAATCTCAGCTTTTCAACAAGCCTATAACCGACTTGCTATTCCTTATTATTATACTTTTGCCGTAATCGGGATTCACGCATTCGCGAATTTTGCCGCGATTCTCAATTTGGTTAAAAATCCAGCCACGTGTGAAAACAGCAGCTTCCTTGCTTTCCTTTGCCAAAAATTCGTTTAACCTGCTAGTTACTCCTAGATCCTTGCTAAAGTGAGCCTGAACTCATCCCAAGTATATTTCACTCACCCTGAACCTCCTAAAGGGAATTAAAACCATTTTCAGCATATTCCTCACTTCATTGCCAGCACATATAAAAGCATTTTGGGCCTGTGTTTCAAACTTCTGTAGTCTAAGCTTGCTGGGGTGAACTGAATTACATTTGATTGCATTTCTGAGAACTGTGTGCTTTCCTTCCATTTCCTTGCATTGCATAAAGGGGGGGGAGTGGATTGCCAGAGGAAAGTGATTACATTGTTTTGTTGAAATCATATTGAGTATTTTCTGTATTGCATTTTCATTCAACATTGCATCCATCTGAAACTAGATAAAGCATTCTCTACCACCTCATTCTTCTGTTCCTATTCCCAAGCGTGCTACCTCATCCTTTATTCTACTCCTGGGTAATGAAATCAGTTTATTAGTAGAACATTACCCATTGTTGTTAACTGCTCATGTTCTGAAGTGTGATATTAATTATTAATTTATTATAAAGTGTGATATATATATATTGTTTACATTCTCAAATAAACCGTTTAAACTTGCAAAACAGAACTACTCTTGGCTCAGTGGGGTCAGGGGGGTTCCAAGAGAGGGGTGTTATATAGGGGTAGTCATCCAGAACTCATGAACTGGACATAAAGATATAACAATAAGGGTTTCCATTCAGTATCCCAGACTAAGCATTGACTTATCTGTAGTGCTGGATTGAATCCTCTTACAGCATAACAAGTTGGTACATCTGATTACTGCTTGTCCTGATGTCCATCAGGTCTACACCATCTTCTGCGACAAAATGTCATCATTTGTCAGGTTTGGATAACACTTCCCTTAACTCCTCCTCACCTGTCTCCTTGAACACGCCTTCAGGTTTCTCCGAGTTCTTCTTTCTTCTGGGTTTCTTTTCTTCCTACGTCTTTTTTTCTTTTTTTGATGTAAGTAGGGACGCGCTCCCTCGGTTGCCACCTTGACCGGGCGAAAAACCCCTGTCCAAAGGACTCCCGAGGAGCACGTTCCTTAAGACAGGGAAAAAGCCAAAGGCTGAAAAAACCCTGTAGTAGTGGTAAGGTGGTGTTTTTTATTATTAAAGTTCAAATGATGTAGCAGAAGAATGAGCAGCAGGATCCAGGTAAGGTTTAGAAGTAAAGTCCAAAAAAGTCTGTAAACCCTACAAGTAGAAGGGATAAACAATCCTTGCAGCTTCTTTAGAATGGATCGGGATACCAGTTAGTTGGTTGCAGCTCCTCTCAGTAGATTAACAGGAGAGGATCCGGAGTAGGGCTGTTTCTTAGGATATGCGATAGGAGCAATAGCAGAGAAACAGAGGGGAACTGTGACCGTACCGCGAGCAGCAGAGGTGAGGAAGCAGGAAGGAAAATAACAGAACTACAAATGAGCAGAGGAAAAGAGGAGTTCAGCCGAATGCCTGAAGGGAAAAATTACCGAAAGATAGATAGAAAGTAGATAGGGGTAGTAGACAATAAGTACAGAGGAAAGGGTAATAGGAAGTACAGAGATCACAAGCGATAGACACAAGAGAGTAGCGTTTCAACATAGGAAGCGAAACGCTACGTGCATGAAAGAAAAGTGAACGTAATCCACAGATTAAATACCTTAGAAGATGATTGTTCCAAGACTGCTGTAAATCAGGAAAGGAGAGACTAGAAATATGAATTAATTAAGGATCGAATAGAGTAAAGCTAGTCTATTTGGAAAGTAGACAAGCAGCATCAGACAGAAAGAATGATACAACGCACCGGATGAAGGTTCTGATCCCGTTAAATGAGTTCCGGCGGCCATGTTGAAAATAAACTAGACTATCAACATGGATCTTGCTTCTCCATGTTAGGAGTATCTTCGCTTCTGCCATATTTTACAGGGTTGATGCATGACACCATTCAAGCTCATGACTGGATGAAAAATGGGGCTGCCTCAGCATCTGTTCTACAGTACTCAAGAGTAGACCCTGATCTATACATCCATGAGTACATTGAGCATTTACGAAAACACCTTCAGCACATTTTGCTTACGCTCAGCAAAATCTAGAAAAGTCCACAGAGGGGATGAAAACCCCCTACGACTTAAAGACCACCAAGAAAAAGTACCAAGTAGGAGATAGGGTCTACCTGTACAATTTTCAAAGGAACCAGACCAAAGAGCGGAAGTTCCCACCCTCCTGGCATGGTGCCTTTGAAATTGTAGATAAAATCTCACAGGCTGGAGTTAGAGCTGCCAGAAAGGTAGGGGTCCAGGACCAAAACCAAAGTCTGAAAAGAGCAGAGAGCAGACCTGAGCGCCACTCCCTCAGGACCAGAAAAAGAGCAGACATGCTCTAAAGGAGATCCCTGGAACGAACCCAGGCTACAAGGAAACAGACATGCCATGCTCTCCTTGCTCTTTTCTCTGTGAAAGTAATCAAAGAGCCAAAAGGGAGGATCTGGGGGTGAAATAGCCCCAGATGCCATCAATAAAGAGGCCAGAGTCGGTTATCTGGGCTCACCAAAAGGAAAGACCTGTGCAGAAATTATGTTGGACATAAGGCCTAGTGAACCCGACTCATAAGGAAAGAAAGTGGGGCTGACTTCTAGTGGGTAAAATATATGCAGTGCATTTCATCAAGGGAATGAAAGAAACGTGGAAATAATAGTTGACAAATCCATGGAGAGCTGCACTGATATTTCCAAAAACAGCAGTGCACAGAATCCTACATGAAATACCAGATTGTGCCCCAGCAGCTGCAGTGAAACAGAGTTAATTTCATGTGTAAAATAAATAAAATGTAATTTTTTTTCCCCTCCAAAGTCCATAGTGACAATCTTAGAAGTGACATATATATATATATATATATATATATATATATATATATATATATATATATATATATATATATATATATATATATATATATTACACAGTCATATTAGTGGCTGTGTAGTTATGGTTAAGTTGCTGTTTCCATAGGAAGAGCCCTTTTTGGGTGGCTTATAACTTTGCTCTCCCTGGACGAATCCTCACCAAACTTTGCAAATATAAATATAAAAAAAAGTATATTGTCACGCTGAATCGTTTTGCAGAGTTTGGTGAGGTTTGGTTCAGGGGGGGCAAAGTTATAAGAGGGGTCCCAAAACTTTTTTTCCCATAGAATGAATGGGGAACAAAATTTGCTCATGTCTACAGCCCAAACCGCTGGATGGATTCTCACCAAGTTTGGACCAGGAACAGCAGCTTGGTCCCGAAAGCGTGCTTTTGAAAATTGGGGAAAATCCGTCCAGTAGTTTTTTATAAAATGAGCAAACAATAGGTCAAAATAAATTTGTGATATCTATGTTCGGTCCGCAGACACACTTCCCTGTTCGCTCCGCGGACAGTGTCCTGATTGGCCAACCAGCTTGCATCATGTCCGCGGACATGCAACGTGTTCATTGATTGGACGGTGAAGAGCGTGAAGCGCGTCAGATTTCAGGAACGCCCGCCATCATGGATTCACGGACGTCCACGGACAACGCGGTGAAACTTTGTTGAAAAATACTATTTAGTAGAGTGTGTTGTTGTGTGAAAGTGTTTGGGGAGGGTGGGGGAGTAAGAGATGGGTTAAATGTTTTATTTATTTAGGTGGTAGACCCCCCTGTTGTGTTCGCTTTGTCCGCAGACAAAGCGGATGTTCTAAAATGTTCTAAGTAAACAAAATGGGGGGTGTTCTGAGGACACTACGCCTGTCCGTATTGTTCGCAAGCAAGCTGAAAGTGTTCTAAGAACACTGGCGGTGTCCTGAAATGTTCGAAAATAAATAAAATGGGTGTGTTCTGAGGACTATAAGCCTGTTCGTTTTGTTCGCAGGCAAGTTGAATCTGTTTTAAGAACACATCATGTGTCCTGGGATGTTCGTCAATAAATAAAATGGGGGTGTCCTGAGGACGGTATGCCTGTCCGTTCTGTTCGCAAGCAATTTCAAATTGTTCTAAGAACACAGGTTCGTAATTACGTTCAAAGTGTTTTAGAACATATTATGTGTCCTGGGATGTTCGTAAATAAACAAAATAGGTGTGTTCTGAGGACGGTAAGCCTTTTCGTTTTGTTCGCAGGCAAGTTGAATCTGTTCTAAGAACACATCATGTGTCCTGGGATGTTCGTCAATAAATAAAATGGGGGTGTCCTGAGGACAGTATGCCTGTCCGTTCTGTTTGCAAGCAATTTCAAATTGTTCTAAGAACACATATTTGCAAGCATGTTTAAAGTGTTCTTAGAACACATTATGTGTCCTGGGATGTTCGTAAATAAACTAAATGAGGGTGTCCTGAGGACGCTATGTCTGTCCGTACTGTTCGTAGGCAAGTTGAAACTGTTCTAAGGACACTCATGATGTCGGTGGACATTAAAAGTGTCCATATGGCATAGTTGAAATGGCCATGCTCCCAAGACTCTATGCCCTGGCCACAACTACCGCAGCATATCACACCCATAGTGGTTTATAACTTTGGGATCCAAGAACAAATTTATAAGCAACAAAGTTATAAGCCACTATGGGTGTGATATGCTGTGGTGGTTGTTGGCAGGGCCCATAGTCTTGGGTGCATGGACAAGATCAAATTTATAGGCAGCAAAGTTATAAGTCACTATGGGTGTCATTTTCTGTGATGGTTGCACTTCATATAATATACTTACTGTTTGGTTTACATGGGCATGTATTTCTTGTTTATTTCTGTGATAAAAGAAGATCATGTTAGTATTTGTATTTTGTAACAACTTTTTTTTGTTACCCTCATATTTAGTAGATTACAAACCAGTGTACTGTGCAATTTGCTCAGTTTCTGTGTTTGTTGCTAAAATCATTGGGTCTGTGGGAGAAAAAAAATCCATGTTGGATAAAAAAAAACCTTTTTTTGTTGTGCTACAGTCTATTTGTTTGTTTTCAGTGTTCACTTGTTGTTTCTGTCTAATGCTCTATATATTGGCTTGTTGCAAATATTTGGAGCAGTTAGATACCTGTTGACATATTCTAACCGTCTATTTTTTGTTATAATGAAGTGGTATTGATTTATCTATTTAGATATTGAAAATGTTGGGTTAGTCAGATACCATTTGGCATAGTCTAACTGTCTATTTTCTGTTATAATGTAGTGGTATTGATTTATCTGTTTGGTTATTGAAAATGTTGGGGTAGTTAGATACCAGTTGGTGTATTCTAACTGTTTATTTTTTGATATAATTTAGTTGTATTCATGTATCTGTTTAGTTGTTGTAGAATCTTGGGGCAGTTATATAGCTGTTGGCATATTGTAACAGTTTGTAGTTTTCTAATAGAAGTTTAGTTAATGTTTAAGTACAGTTTAGTTATTAAATTTTGGTTTTAAGAAATTATAATGAAGTGGTTTTGATTTATCTGTTCGAATATTGTAAAATTTTGGGGTAGTTAGATACCATTTGGCGTATTCTAACTGTCTATTTTTTGTTATAATGTAGTGTTATTGATTTATCTGTTGCGTTATTGAAAATGTTGGGGTAGTTAGATACCAGTTGGCGTATTCTAACTGTTTATTTTTTTATATAATTTAGTGATATTCATTTATCTGTTTAGTTGTTGTAGAATCTTGGGGCAGTTATATAGCTGTTGGCATATTGTAAGAGTTTATAGTTTTCTAATAAAAGTTTAGTTAATGTTTAAGTACAGTTTAGTTAATACATTTTGGTTTTAAGAAGATTAAATACGCATTTGTAAGATTTGCAGGTAATCACTGCTTTAGAGTAATGGTACTATCATTACATTTTAACCATCCACAATTCTTTTTTATATATGCAGTATAGTGACCTGCATTGGTTGTGGCTCCTGTGTGGTAGATTATACCTATTGTTGTGAAGGTTTTTTTACCAAGTGTTACTTGACCATGTGTGAACCCAGTCACTTTGCAGTTGTTTTTGGTACCATCTGCATTGTAACGTAGAAGCATTAGTATTACGTATTTACTATGTGTTTGTATTAGTAAGGTGGAGTGATTATCCGAATTGCAGGTAGTACATAATCTACCATGGTTTGCATTTTGTACAAGTTGCTGAAATGGAACGGATTCACAATTAGGTATTGATACATACACAAAGCGCTCATTGGGGATTTGTTCTTGTGTCACATTGTTGCACAGAGTGCATGCATGTTTCCACATGTATGAAATCTGGAAGATTTCATTTATAGGTATGTTTTTGTTTTCCAGGACTTGTAGTAAGTACATTAGAAATTCTTGTGGATCTTCCTGTGAGTTTATAGTGAATTTCACCATTCCAGCACAGTAGTCCAATTGTTGTCTTATTCCATAAACACTATACGTGTTGTCAGGATTGTTTGTTGCGTTTCTATCAGGTACTAACATTTGCAAACACAATTGGTCTGTACTGTGTAAGTAAATGTTGTCAACTATTGGTGGTAATTGAAATAGAATATTCATTGCTACATTTGCGTAGCAACTTACACCATTTACATTTGAAATTTTAAATGGACCAGGTAGTTCTGTATCTGATTGCTTTTTTTGGAGTTTGTCTTCCTTCTTTGATGAAGTACCTGGTTTACTTTCCCTAATAGGTTATTTTTTGATTGTGGTACTTGATGAAGTATTAGTTTCTTTTAATCTCTTTGGAGGATTTGCAGTGACATCCTTTTGCATTTCTGTTTGATTTAGTTTTCTTTTAGAACATTTTACTTTCTGTGGAATAGGATATGTTTTTAGATGGGGGTGTATAGTGAACGAAGTCTATTGTATTCTGAAATGCAAGGAATATCAGCGTTTACTTTACTTGCATCAAAGTTGATTAGAAATAGACGGTCAAGTATACATAAGCGTGATAGTGCTACGTAGCTCATGCATTCTTTAAAGACTTTGTTACCAATGTCTATCAATGCTTTGTCTAGGGTAAGACCTTGTGATTTATGAATGGTGACTGCGTATGCAAGAGTTAGAGAAAATTGTTCTCTTCGTACATACATGTCTTTGAAGAGAAGGAATCGAGCTGTTGAGCATCCTATCCTTTTCACTTCTGAAAGTTTGTCAAAGAGAATATTGACAAACTGAATGTTGTTGTCACGTGGGTATGTTTGAAAGCCAACAACTGTACCCAGTGCTCCATTAACTAGTCCTTGATCCACGTCAAGGTTACGTTTAAGCATTACTCTGCAATTTAAGGATAATTTGAATATTTTTTTCCAATCCAGCTGTGTTGGAGATTGAATTTTCTAAACTATTTAGTCTTGTTGTGGCTTGCTCACACATGGGTAGTGTCATACCATGTACCTCTAGTTTTTCTGTGGCGCTAATTTCAATTATTGGTTGCATTTCTTTTTTTAACATTGTTTCATTTAATTTGAAACAGCTTGCAAGAGTTGGCATTAAGGCCATACAATTGAAATTTTTGTGGGCTAATTGATCCATAACATCCGTAGCACATGCAATATGGCCATAAAGTGCATGAATGTGCTGGGTTTTCAATATTGCTTGTGCTTCTAATTTTAATATACCAACTCTAATACTTTTTAAGATGTTGGCATAAGTGAGATCTGCAGATTGCTGCATGTTTTCTGTTAATTCTCTGTATTGGAAATGTTGCCAAAGGTTGACATTTCCAATGCTGCCAACAGTTTTACAGCAGAGTCTGTGTCCTAAGGTTTTAAAAATAGGCTCACCTTTCACTGGTGTCAATTGAAAAAGATCTCCGAAAACAATAATGTGTTTTCCTCCAAAGAGCTCTTTGTAGTTTGTTTTGAGTAATTCTTGTAATCTGAGGTGAATCAAGGCCAACATTAAGTTGGAGACCATGCTCACTTCATGTATTAGTAGCATTTTCATTTGTTTTAATACTCTGCGTAGTTCCATTGCAGCTTCTATAGAAAGTTTGCAATTGTCTAATGTGTTTTGGTGTTCTACTGGCAGGAGTAGTAATCGGTGTAAAGTGACACCACCTATGTTGTAGGCAGCTAAACCTGTGGGGGCAGTGACAGCAGCTGACAGTTTGTTGTTTGTCAATTGTTGAAGGAATTTACTGATGATTTTGATTAAGAATGTTTTGCCAGAACCAGCTTCACCACTGACGTACAGTTATATAGGTTTGTAATTTTGGTAGGTGCCTTCTTTGTTTTCATGTTGTACACCATGTGCAATTTCTTTTTTTACTTCTTCAAAAATGCTATGTTGCTCATTGTTTAGTTTAGATTGTAGTATAGTTAAGTCTTCTTTATCTTCATACTGACACTATGAGGGTAATTCATAGAAATTCGCAGAAAAGTGTCGCAAGCGGCTGGCGCAGAGTGTCCGCGTGCGATTGTCTGCGCCAGGCACGTGCGCTAAAACCGATTTCCGCGCACAGCGTATTCATGGATTTTAGGTTCCCAAACCAGCCGTGGCGCAGTGAATCGCAGCGACCCTGCAGCAGCGCCAGTAACGCCCCGAAGAACGCCCTCGCGCAAGGAAAAGCCATCAAAATCGCTAAATCATCGCAAAGGGCTGCGCTAACCCTGGACCAGTTCACCGGCTGGCAAACAGCAAACGGCAAGCGGGGAACGTGTATTTCAGGGGTGCGCGGGAAGTTCCACACGCGATTGGCCCAGTGCAAGCAAGGTATGTGAATTTCAGGGGTGCGCGGGAAGTTCCACACGCGATTTCAGCAGGGTACGTGTATTTCAGGGGTTCGCGGGAAGTTTCTCACGCGATCGGGCCTGGGGGAGCGGGCTACGTGTATTTCAGGGGGTCGCGTGAATTTTTTCACGCGATCAGGCCTGGGTGAGCGGGCTATGTCTATTATAGGGGTTCGCGTGAACTTTCTCACGCGATCGGGCCTGGGGGAGCGGGCTACGTGTATTTCAGGGGTTCGCGTGAACTTTCTCACGCGATCGGGCCTGGGGGAGCGGCCTACGTGTATTTCAGGGGTTAGCGTGAAGTTGCACACGCGATAGTCCCAGTGCGAGCAGGGTACGTGTATTTCAGGGGTGCGCGGGAAGTTCCACACGCGATAGTCCCAGTGCGAGCAGGGTACGTGTATTTCAGGGGTGCGCGGGAAGTTCCACATGCGATACCAGCAGGGAATGTGTATTTCAGGGGTTCTGGGGAGTACTACACGTGAATTGGCCGTGTGGGTCCTCCCAGTTGTACGCTCCACAACCTCCACGGCCCCTGCAGGCAGCCCACACCACGGGGGACTACCCTGCACCCCTGCCCATGTCCCGCAGGCATCCCATTCACCATGGGCATGCCCCCCAGCCAACCCACATGTCACCTTGCACTACTGATCAACAATGCATGTCTCCCACCACCCCCACCCCCCAGCAGTGCAGGGGCAGCCTCCACCAGGCCCCCACTCATGTCCCCCTGCACCCCCACCCCCCAGCCACCATGGGCAGCCTCCACCAGGCCCCCACTCATGTCTCCCACCACCCCCACCCCCCAGCCACCAGGGGCAGCCTCCACCAGGCCCCCACTCATGTCTCCCACCACCCCCACCCCCCAGCCACCATGGGCAGCCCCCACCAGGCCCCCACTCATGTCTCCCACCACCCCCACCCCCCAGCCACCATGGGCAGCCTCCACCAGGCCCCCACTCATGTCTACCACCACCCCCACCCCCCTGCCACCATGGGCAGCCCCCACCAGGCCCCCACTCATGTCTCCCACCACCCCCACCCCCCGGCAGTGCAGGGTCACCCTCCACCAGGCCCCCACTCATGTCTCCCACCACCCCCACCCCCCAGCCACCATGGGCAGCCCCCACCAGGCCCACACTCATGTCTCCCACCACCCCCACCCCCCGGCAGTGCAGGGTCACCCTCCACCAGGCCCCCACTCATGTCTCCCACCACCCCCACCCCCCTGCCACCATGGGCAGCCCCCACCAGGCCCCCACTCATGTCTCCCCCCACCCCCCAGCCACCATGGGCAGCCTCCACCAGGCCCCCACTCATGTCTCCCACCACCCCCACCCCCCTGCCACCATGGGCAGCCCCCACCAGGCCCCCACTCATGTCTCCCACCACCCGACCCCCCGGCAGTGCAGGGTCACCCTCCACCAGGCCCCCACTCATGTCTCCCACCACCCCCACCCCCCGGCAGTGCAGGGTCACCCTCCACCAGGCCCCCACTCATGTCCCCCTGCACCCCCAGCCCCCAGCATCCAGGGTCACCCTCCAGCAGGCCCCCACTCATGTCTCCAACCACCCCCACCCCCCGGCAGTGCAGGGTCACCCTCCACCAGGCCCCGACTCATGTCTCCCACCACCCCCATCCCCCAGCCACCATGGGCAGCCCCCACCAGGCCCACACTCATGTCTCCCACCACCCCCACCCCCCGGCAGTGCAGGGACACCCTCCACCAGGCCCCCACTCATGTCCCCCTGCACCCCCACCCCCCAGCATCCAGGGTCACCCTCCACCAGGCCCCCACTCATGTCTCCCACCACCCCCACCCCCCAGCCACCATGGGCAGCCTCCACCAGGCCCCCACTCATGTCCCCCTGCACCCCCACCCCCCAGCATCCAGGGTCACCCTCCAGCAGGCCCCCACTCATGTCTCCCACCACCCCCACCCCCCGGCAGTGCAGGGTCACCCTCCACCAGGCCCACACTCATGTCTCCCACCACCCCCACCCCCCAGCCACCATGGGCAGCCCCCACCAGGCCCACACTCATGTCTCCCACCACCCCCACCCCCCAGCAGTGCAGGGACACCCTCCACCAGGCCCCCACTCATGTCCCCCTGCACCCCCACCCCCCAGCATCCAGGGTCACCCTCCACCAGGCCCCCACTCATGTCTCCCACCACCCCCACCCCCCAGCCACCATGGGCAGCCTCCACCAGGCCCCCACTCATGTCCCCCTGCACCCCCACCCCCCAGCATCCAGGGTCACCCTCCAGCAGGCCCCCACTCATGTCTCCCACCACCCCCACCCCCCGGCAGTGCAGGGTCACCCTCCACCAGGCCCCCACTCATGTCCCCCTGCACCCCCACCCCCCGGCAGTGCAGGGTCACCCTCCACCAGGCCCCCACTCATGTCTCCCACCACCCCCACCCCCCGGCAGTGCAGGGTCACCCTCCACCAGGCCCCCACTCATGTCCCCCTGCACCCCCACCCCCCAGCATCCAGGGTCACCCTCCAGCAGGCCCCCAATCATGTCTCCCACCACCCCCACCCCCCGGCAGTGCAGGGTCACCCTCCACCAGGCCCCCACTCATGTCTCCCACCACCCCCACCCCCCTGCTACCATGGGCAGCCCCCACCAGGTCCTCACAATCCCCAATCATGTGCGTAATGGTCAGCCTCCACAGCCAAAAAGCCCTACCAAGTAACCCATTCACCCACATGGAAATGGAAATCACATGTTACACCCCCAATGTTCATGAAGCTAATGAACCCATGTCCGTCACACACATTTTTTGCAATTGAATGTGAAAACACACAACATGAAATGCATGAAACCAATGAGATGATACCACACAGTGAACTATGCCAACAAAATTGTATTGAAAAAAATAAAGAATGCCAAAGAAAGAAAATTAACTACAATGTAAATGTGAAAAAATAAGCTGCATGTCCGCATAAAAACACAAAACAGGAAATCCAAATCCTAAAAATGTTTGTCCAAAGTCAAATGTAAAAAAATCTCCATGCAACAAAGAACTATGTACAAAAATAACAAGGGTCCATGAGCCCAACTGAACAAAGGAAACCTCGTAAAAAAGCTACCTAAATATCAACTATATACAAAAAGTGGAGCAGTGTCCGTCGACTCCAAATCATAATAAGAACGAAAGGAAACCTAAAACTAAAGAACTATATACAAAGGCGGCGGGCAAGTCCAGCGGCTCACTCCGTGGTGTCCCAGGCCAGGGCATCATCGAACTCCTGTTCGATGTCCCGGAGGCGGTCCAGTTCCATGGCCCCGAGGGTACGCAGGGACGACGCTGTGTCCTCCTCCAACCCCCTGCGGATTGCCTCGAGGCACTCGGCCCGCCTCAGGGCCCTCCGCATGGAGTTCTCCGCCCTGACCATTGTGAGCCGCGCCTCTTCCGCCCGCCGCCGCTCCGCACCTATGGCGTGGCCCAACCGCTGCCACACGGAAGACACTCTCTGTCCTGGGTCCCCCTGCCCTCCGGCCGATGCCTGCCCCTCCGATGTCGAAAGCCCCGAGCCTTCATGTCTCCCACCATGTTGCTGCTGCTGCTGCTCTGCCTCTGCCCGTGCACTGCCTCCTGCTGCCTGCACATCCTCCGCCAGCTGGGGTGCACTTGCTGATGTGGCCACCCCTGCTGGACCTCCGACTCCCGACTGTGGCAGGGATGCCTCCTCCACCAGCCTGGCCGCACCGTCAGAGGCAGCTCCACAGGGCACTCAGGTGACTGATGGGTGGGAAGATGGCACAGAGGACGACTGGCGCGTAGGGGGTCCAGTTGAGGAGGGGGTCAGAGCAAGCCCCATCAGACAGCGGAATCCGGCCTGGGTGACCTGTCCAAGCAGGCTGACGTGGTCAACGAGCCATTCGAGATGACATGCAGTCTCTCCATGAAAAGACTGCAGGTCACCTCGCATGGCCCGTTGACGCAACGCCACACCAGCCAGGACAGGCTCAACCCGGACCTGGATGGCCACGTCCGCAGGCAGAGGAAGGCCAGTTGACGTCAGCTCATCCCCTGCCTGAAAACGGGTCTGGACGTAGGCATCCCTGCTGGTGCAAGATGATGCAGGGACAGGATCGGGGACAGGATTGCACACAGGCACCTCCGCGGCCGCCTGTGCTGCCTCCTGTCCCTGATCCTGCACTGCACCACTAGCACCGGTGGGATCCCCACCTCCAGACCCCGTCTCTGGTGCTTGCGCGGCCCCCTCCTCCACCAAACCCCCCACCAACCTGGATGACTCCGTGCCATCTTCCCCTGTTGGGCCCTGTGGGGTCCCAGCTGCCCCTTCTGCTGCCGAGGAGTCCAACTGCAACCTCCGCCTCTTGGACCTCCCCCCGGCAGCTGCGGCCTGGGACGCGGCACCGGACTCCTCACTCCCCGACGAGATGACAACACGGGAGGGGAGCCGGGCCTTGCGTCTTCGGCTGGCGGTCGGATCCCCGCCGCTGTGCTCCACAGCACCTTCTCCGCCCTCTTCATCAGTTGACGCTGCAGACAGGGAGAAACAAAACACAGGCATCAGGGCACTGTACAATGGACACATACACGCATGACAGTTGCACATGAGTGGCATTGGCAAACCTCAGACATGTCATCACAATCCCCAACACACATGTCATTGCAACTGGCACACATGAGCCATACCACAGACATATCGCAACTGCCACCACCATCCCTACACATACAACAGCATCAGCAGCCAAAGGGGAGCCAGACATCACATGCAACACAGGAAGTGCACCACACATGTACACACACCACCACACTTGCATGCATGTCTACACCTCTGCCAAGTGTCGCACTGTTCAGACGGCCATCCATGTCACATCTGCCAATCAGGCTTCCACATACCGCTGTCACATGCATCCATGTTGCATCACTGTTGCACCCTTGTCAAATACACACACATGCACATGTACACAGTGCTCATACATGCAGCCGAAAACAACATACATGCCTGACATCACGGACATGTCTACTTACATACACATTCATCCAAACATGTGTGCACGCACCACTGCATTTGCCATGCAAGCCCACACACACAAGCACCATCCATGTCTCACACATTACAGCCCTCGCATGTGTTAGCCCCACGGCCCTGTACACCCCCACCCATACTCGACCCCATACAAACAGATGTGCAACCGGCACAATGGCGAATGATCACCACACGCACTGCTCACAACCAGGATGCATGTACACTCACCGCTCGACTCCAGACGGGTCTGCTTCTCTAGGACCTGGACGTGGAGCGCTGGGGATATGCGTTCCAGGACCCCCATCTGTTCTTCCGACAAGTGGCCCCGGCGCCCCTTGGCATCCGCTGCCTTCAAGAGGCGCCGGGCCTTGTTCAGGGTCCTGGACCTGAAGTCCTCCCAGCGCTTCCTGACATGTTGTAAGTCCCGGACTGCCACCCCCTCCGCCTTGATGGCAGTCACGATGTCAGTCCAGATCCGAGTCCGTCCTTCCTTGTCGGCGCGGGAACTTCCAAAGAGGGCATCATACCGCCCCAGGACTTGCTCCACCAGGACACCAACTTCGGTGGCACTGAAGCTGGTGCCCCTCTGCCTCTCTGGCCGGGGGTTGTCAGTGGTCACAGATGGTGTTTGCCCCGACATGACAACCCCAGAGGCAGGAGTGGGTGGGCAACTGGGTCCTGGGGCTGGGCTGTGGAGCGATGGAATTCCAGTCGGAAGTCTTCGGTTCCAGCAGGGGTGGTCACAGCAACAGCACCCCTGGCTGATGTGCAGGCAGCAAATGGCAGTGCACGTGGGCAGCAGGCAGTCAGGCAGCAGCAGATGGCAGGTGGGAGCGTGCTCGGGGCTCTGGGGGGCAGTAGTTCGGCCTTCTGGGCAGGAGCGTGGTCTTCCATGTGCTTACGCGTGGCCAGCTTGGTACGGAGTGATTTGGCACGTGAAAATCCTGCACGTCAGCGTGAAAACCGAGGAAAGGCCCTCAGCGCGTAAGCGCATCAGCACGCATACGCGATTCTATTGGACCAAAGGCCCTCAGCGCGTAAGCGCGTCTGTGAAGTGACCCACACGGGTGTTTCCCACACAGCACGTGATGACAGAGCACACGTGGAAAGACTGCACGTCAGAGTCTCATCGCGTGTGATTGGTGGAAATGGCCGTACACGCAGAAGTCACAAAGTGTGTCATTGGTGGAAATGGCCGTACACACAGAAGTCAAAAAGCGTGTAATTGGTGGAAATGGCCCTAGCGCGTACACGCCACGTAAGTGACGTTGGACGTGTGGGCCTGTATAAAAGGTACGCGTAGAACACCATTTCCTTGTACGTGCTTTTCGTGGAGAGCGAGTGGGTGAATTCTGTACTTCTTGTCGGTTCACACGCGATTTACTTCACTGCGTTTCAAGTTCGTATTCCCTGTTACCTCTGACAGATTTTTCTCTTTTTTCTCTTTTACTGGTTTACCTGGGCCTGTTCCCTCAAACAGTGTTCCCTTCTACTGTTGTCCTGTCTCCTCAGACAGCGGTCAAATCTTCTTTTGGCGGGAGTGTTGCCAACCAAACGTGCTCCTTTTTCACGTTCTTTTACCTGGCAGACGGTGAGTCACGCACGTATCTAACATCTGTGCTTGCTCCGTGTGTAGCCTACCCCTTCAGAGGTCATTCTAGGCTGCGTGTGACACGCATACGTTCATTCTTGTGTTACTGGGTGCCACAGCGTAGTGCAGGTTTTTCTTTCTGCACACGTGGTCTAGGAGGGGTTGCGTGCACGTCATCTCCCTTTTTTGGGGCTCCTGTGCGTAGCGTGACCCGTCATCTTTCCCCAGGGGTTACAATCAGCCTTGCAAGAGCACTAGGGTACAATTACCATTTGGTACCCAACCCCTTTGACCCCCAATTGCCCAGGACAATATTTTACAGCCACTCCCATACGCACATCAACATCAGTGCCATGGTTGGGAGGCGAGGATTCCGTAAGGGTGGCAAAGGTGGAAGAGCCACAAGTGGTGGCCGTGGTGGATCCGGTAGGGGACGTGGTCGTTACTTGCAGGGTGAGCCTGTCCCCCCATGTGTGGAGGACCAGTCAAGGGCACCCATTATCCCCCCCACCCCCCTCCCGTTGAGGCTGATGTGGCTGACACCATCCATGTTCAGCCCTTGTTGGACCAGCCCATTGTGGCACCAGACCTGGCTGACTCCATGGCTGACTTCCAGGTCAGCAGGCCTATGACACGTGCGCTGGTGCACGTTGATGTAACCATGCCACGTGCATCTGGGGCAGCAAGGTCATCTGCTGCACCAAGTAGGCAGGGCGGAGAGGCTGCAGGGGCAGCTGCGGCTCCATCCACCCCAGCCCTCACACACCCAGCCCAGACAGTGTCGGTCCTAGTCCATGCTGCTGATATTCCCCCTGACACCATCACACTAGAGCCATTGCCTGCACCAACTCCCATGCTGAGTGTGCAATCCCACACTCCTGATACAGAGTCCACCAGGGCTCCTGCCCCTAGTGTCCAGAGCGGCGCAGGACACTCAGGATCACCACCACCTTCCAAGCGGAAGAGGAAGAGTGCTCGTCCGGCACAGGCTGATGCCCCAGACACGGCTACACAGTCCGGCCCGTCCAGGAAGCCCAGCTTCACGGATGACGAACTGAATGCACTTGTCGAGTATGTGTCCGCACATGACAACGAGATGGTCATTGTTGCAGGATCCAAGACCACACCTGCACAACGCCAGGCACACTGGCAGACCGTTGCGGACATCGTAAGTGCCCTTGGAATCGTGAGGCGCACAGCCAATGATTGCTATAAGCGGTGGAATGACCTAAAGCGCAGGGCAAAGAGTAAGCTGGCCTCAAGTCATGCCGAAACTCTAGTGACTGGAGGTGGGTCTCAAGTAGTAGACATGGAACTCACTCCACATGAGTCAGTCGCTGGGACCTACGTCACGGAGGAACAGATCCAAGGCGTGGGAGATCTCCCTGATTACGAGGCATTGTCCGGTGAGTGCACATGCATGTGTGTGTCATCCATGTGCATGGTGTGTGTGAGGGCTTCTGTTTGTGTGCCAGGTGAGAGTGTGTGCACCTGAGTCGTATGGGTCAGCCATGTGCTTCATGCAATACATCCTGCGCAGCTGCATTTGGCCATAGCTGTATCCCTTCTGCCAACAGTAGACATGTAGTCCAACTGCACGCAAGTTGCCCTTGAAGTGTCACCTTGCCACAACATTGTTGCAAAATTTAGCACTGTTCATTTAGTCAGATATTTTCCATTCCACCACTTTTACTAGGCATGTCACAGTCCTCTAGTCACATGTCTGACATGGCTATGGTAAAGTTGAGTGACTTTGTTACCTGGATATCATTTTTGTTCAAGCATGTCCCTGTGCAATTGCACCATTTCGGACTGGCAGCTCCAGGTGAAGAATCTGACCTGTTAGAATTAGAAAAGCTATTACATGCGGGAACTGGACAGTATGCATAGGTGCTGCCCTCCTCTCCATCTTCACTCAATAGCAATGGTAGATGCCATCTGTGCGATGGCATGTGTGTTTCACCTGCCAATCACAGGCCAATGTGTGATGCCACTGCCAGGCAGCATGCAGAAAATGTGTTCATCTTCAATCTTGGTGTCATCAGTGTGTGCCATTTGCCTGCCCTTCATACGCAGTGAGGGTGCATGCATGGGAGGGTTTTAGTCATGTGGGACATGTGTCAAACAAGTACTGTTTCTCTTGCTTCTCAGCCCTCATTGTGTGCCATGGTGCTAATGCCTGTTTCCATTTCTTTGTTTTTATGTCTTTGCAAGGGAAGACGCACCTGATACTGCTGGGGTTGTGGAGATGGTGCAGACCCAGGAGGGGCCCGAGGGCCGACCAACCACCAGTGAGGGACGTGGTGTGGTGGTGGGTGAGCACCCACAAGTGCTGCAGGTCCTGCTCTCAAGGGGTGTCTCTGGCTGCACCTCCCCCGAGCTGTACTCAGGTGTTGATTCGGATGAGACCTACGTGTCGTCGCAGGTGAGTGTTCCAGGGAGGGATTCTGTTCTGTCTCACCCACCTGCACCAGGGTCAGAACCCTCAATGGGGATGTCAGTGTTGGCAGCTACGCCTTTGGTGGTTACGGATGCAGGGTCACACTCCGCGACATCTGATCCTGTTCCTGGGCCAGCAGATCAGAGGGGGAATGCAGTCCTGCAGCCTCAGGCAGTGCCGGCACAGCAAGGCGCAGTCCGCCTTGCCCCAGACAGGTGTGGTGCCCGCCGACGTGGTGGCCATACGGCACCTGGCAATACTGCATGGGAGCAATCCATTTACGGTATGGCAACCCAACAGGCAGCATCATCCGAGATGATGGCTCAGGCCATGGATAGGGTGGCCACTTCCATTGTCCCCCCTGAAAGGCTGATGGAGCGACTAGAGCAGGCAACCGACACCATCTGCCAGTCACACAGGGAGAACATGTTGGGGTTCAACAGGGACAGGCGGGCGGCACTGGCGACTCTGCAGGAGGCCATCTCCATTGAGTCCCAGGGCCACAGGGAAGCCCTGAGGCAGGAGCTCCTTCACCTCAGGACGACTCTTGTTGAGCTTGAGGCTTCTACACACCAAAGGACAGAACAGCAGCTGGAGCGTCTCACCCGTACGCTCTCAGCTGAGATGCAGGCAACGAGGGCGGAGGTCCGGGCATCCCGTGAGTTGTTGCATGGGGACCTCCGCACACTCATCCTCCAGATCCAGACCTACCACACCCGCATGCTTGCAGCCATGGAGGAGCAGACTAGGGCCTTGCGTGGGCTGCCTCCCATAGTGCAACCACCTCCGGATGCAGCTGCACAGGGTGATAATAGCGACAGCAGTGATACTCCCACAATAGGGTAGCCGTGTGGGCCATGAGCCCATGGAGGTGTTTTTTTTCCCAGGATCCACGCAGGTGGGTTCTGGTGTGCATCCTGTCCTCGGACCTCCTGGGTGGCCTCCCCAACCCGCCCGGGCCCTTCAATGGCCATTTTTGATTTATTTATTTATTTATTTTTTATTTATTTTATTCCCAATTTTTTTGGGACGATTTGTTGGCTTCCGTGGTTCCTGTGGGCATACGCTGCATTGTGGCTGGGCACATGCAGGCTTGTAATGTATTTGGTTCAGATGCTTGGGTTTGAGTCACACACACCCCTCCTGCTTCCCGTTTCCATGGGCTTGCAAAGGGTGTGCCCAAGTGACAGTGAATTACACAGTGACGTTGGACTCCCATGAGCTGTGTGGGCAGTCTGTAGTCAATACTGTGTATACATTCCTAGTGCATATTGCTGTTGTGTTGTACACTGCATGTTGCATTGATGTGTAACTCATCTTCTGTGTCTACCTCCCAATTTGCAGGTCCCTTCCTCATTTCTACACAAGGACCTCTAGTCTGGAGATGTGGTCCATGTTGGCAGCAGTGCACCTACAACTCTACAGGCGCCAACACTGCACAGTTGGTAGTGGTGGGAGTGCAGGCATTTCCAGGTGGTGAGAATACTAATATTATACATTAGTGATGTCATGTTAATGGTAGTACGTGCTCAAGTTTGTTGTTGGTCCGGCATTACTGTGAGCATTTCAGGTGTTGCAAGTTTCTAATAGGGACACTGTACATTGTGACACTAGTGTCATGTTGTGGGGATTACTTTGTTTACGTGCAAATAGCATGACATGGCACGGTGTGTCGTGTGGCGGTGCTGGGGTTGGGTTGGCTGACATGGCACTGTCCTCTTGTTGCATTTTGCAAGTGGGTATTCATTTCAGCTGCTTGAATTTGTAACTTCACAAAACTGCATTGGTGGTGTCAGTGTGGGTAGGGATGCACACATTGTGACACTTCCAGGTGAACAATCTCAGGCTGATATGGTTTTCACGGTTCTTTCTCCAGACATTCAGGATCAGTGTCAGGTTGAGTCATCATTGATTGTCAGATGGAATGTGCCAGGGCAGTGTGCACTCCACAGGGGTGTGATTTCTATGTGAAGTAATTAGCCACTAGCTGTGTACGGGCTGCCTCCCCCCGTGCCCTTTCCCCTCCCATGCGCAGCGGCTGTGCATGTGGTTGGGGATGGGGGGGCACCACCATGTCCACGGCCAGGCCCCGGCGTGTTGCAACGTTGTGCAGGACACATGCTGCCACTATGATCCTGCACACTACTGGGGGAGCGTACAACAGCTGCCCGCCAGAACGGTCAAGGGAGCGAAAGCGTGACTTCAGCACTCCAAATGTGCGCTCCACTATGCCCCGGGTTGTAATGTGGGCTGCGTTATATCTTACCTGGGGTCGCGTGGTGGGGTTCCGAATTGGCGTCATCATGTGGGGGCTGAGAGGGTAGGCACTGTCCCCTGTGGAGGTGGTGATTGGTATCATTGGTGGGGTTGTGACCTTGCTCAGTATCTGACATGCATGCATGTGCAGTGGCATTCATACTCACCAAGCAGCCATGTATCGCCATGCCGGCCAGCTTCTAGGTCCCGGCTTAGGGTGGACATTCGGTAAATGAAGCTGTCGTGGGTTGACCCAGGATAGTTGGCATAACTGAGGTGATGATTCCCTTGGCATTACATACTACCTGCACGTTGATGGAATGCCAGTGCTTGCGGTTCCTATAGATGTGCTCAGATGCCCTGGGGGGACGTAGAGCCACATGGGTGCAGTCAATGGCACCTAGCACTTTGGGGAATCGTGCCACAGCGTAGAAATCCAGGGCGGCAGCATGCCTTTCTGCAGGGGTTCTGGGCAGGTATATGTGCCTGCGGACTGATGGGCGTGCAGTGATGATGTTCAAGACCTGGTGTAGGCAGCGTGACTGGGTGGCCTGTGATACACGACCCACAATGGCACTTGTCCGCTGAAATGATCCAGTGGCTAAGAAGTGCAGTACATTGAGGACCTTCTCCAGGGGGCTGAGTGCTTGGGAGCACAGGGTGGGTGATGTGAGGTCGTCCTCCCACTCACTCACCAGGTCCAGTATGATGTGTGGTGGAAACCTGTACCTCCCATGCACCTGGTCATCAGGCACCCCGAAAAGGCTGGTTCTGGGTGTGAATGTTCTGGCCCTGACTATCCTCCTCCTCCTCCTTTGGTAGGCCACGCCCACTGCTGCTAGGAACGGTATGTTCATCCTGGGTCTGAGCTAGTTATTTTGTTAGCGCGCAAATTAATGCGTTGCGCGTGTTGTAGGCGAGCGTGTGACCCGCGCACCCCTCAAATCCAGTGCCCAGTCCAATAGCGTGTGGAAATTGGCGCGCACACCGGGATACAGGTGCGCTGACGTACTTGCGTGTGTAAGTGTCCGCGCACACCTGATATACACGTACATAGGCCAATCGCGTGTACACGCACTTTTGGCCAATTACACGCGATGAGACTCTGACTTGCTGTCCAATTACACTCGATGAGACTCTGACGTGCAGTCTTTCCACGTGTGCTCTGTCATCACGTGCTGTGTGGGAAACACCCGTGCGGGTCACGTCACAGACGCGCTTACGCGCTGAGGGCCTTTGGTCCAATGGATTCGCGTATGCGTGATGACGCGCTTACGCGCTAAGGGCCTTTCCTCGGTTTTCACGCTGACGTGCAGGATTTTCACGTGCCAAATCACTCCGTACCAAGCTGGCCACGCGTAAGCACACGGAAGACCACGCTCCTGCCCAGAAGCCCGAACTACTGCCCCCCAGAGCCCCGAGCACGCTCCCACCTGCCATCTGCTGCTGCCTGACTGCCTGCTGCCCACGTGCACTGCCATTTGCTGCCTGCACATCAGCCAGGGGTGCTGTTGCTGTGACCACCCCTGCTGGAACCGAAGACTCCCGACTGGAATTCCATCGCTCCACAGCCCAGCCCCAGGACCCAGTTGCCCACCCACTCCTGCCTCTGGGGTTGTCATGTCGGGGCAAACACCATCTGTGACCACTGACAACCCCCGGCCAGAGAGGCAGAGGGGCACCAGCTTCAGTGCCACCGAAGTTGGTGTCCTGGTGGAGCAAGTCCTGGGGCAGTATGATGCCCTCTTTGGAAGTTCCCGCGCCAAGGAAGGACGGACTCGGATCTGGACTGACATCGTGACTGCCATCAACGCGGAGGGGGTGGCAGTCCGGGACTTACAACATGTCAGGAAGCGCTGGGAGGACTTCAAGTCCAGGACCCTGAACAAGGCCCGGCGCCTCTTGAAGGAAGCGGATGCCAAGGGGCGCCGGGGCCACTTGTCGGAAGAACAGATGGGGGTCCTGGAACGCATATCCCCAGCGCTCCACGTCCAGGTCCTAGAGAAGCAGACCCGTCTGGAGTCGAGCGGTGAATGTACATGCATCCTGGTTGTGAGCAGTGCGTGTGGTGATCATTCGCCATTGTGCCAGTTGCACATCTGTTTGCATGGGGTCGAGTATGGGTGGGGGTGTACAGGGCCGTGGGGCTGACACATGCGAGGGCTGTAATGTGTGAGACATGGATGGTGCTTGTGTGTGTGGGCTTGCATGGCAAATGCAGTTGTGCGTGCACACATGTTTGGATGAATGTGTATGTAAGTAGACATGTCCGTGATGTCAGGCATGTATGTTGTTTTCGGCTGCATGTATGAGCACTGTGTACATGTGCATGTGTGTGTATTTGACAAGGGTGCAACAGTGATGCAACATGGATGCATGTGACAGCGGTATGTGGAAGCCTGATTGGCAGATGTGACATGGATGCCCGTCTGAACAGTGCGACACTTGGCAGAGGTGTAGACATGCATGCAAGTGTGGTGGTGTGTGTACATGTGTGGTGCACTTTCTGTGTTGCATGTGATGTCTGGCTCCCCTTTGCCTGCTGATGTTGTTGTATGTGTAGGGATGGTGGTGGCAGTTGCGATATGGCTGTGGTATGGCTCATGTGTGCCAGTTGCAATGACATGTGTGTTGGGGATTGTGATGACATGTCTGAGGTTTGCCAATGCCACTCATGTGCAACTGTCATGCGTGTATGTGTCCATTGTACAGTGCCCTGATGCCTGTGTTTTGTTTCTCCCTGTCTGCAGCGTCAACTGATGACGAGGGCGGAGAAGGTGCTGTGGAGCACAGCGGCGGGGATCCGACCGCCAGCCGGAGACGCAAGGCCCGGCTCCCCTCCCGTGTTGTCATCTCGTCGGGGAGTGAGGAGTCCGGTGCCGCGTCCCAGGCCGCAGCTGCCGGTGGGAGGTCCAAGAGGCGGAGGTTGCAGTTGGACTCCTCGGCAGCAGAAGGGGCAGCTGGGACCACACAGGGCCCAACAGGGGAAGATGGCACAGAGTCATCCAGGTTTGGGGGGTTTTGTGGAGGAGGGGGCCGCGCAAGCACCAGAGACGGGGTCTGGAGGTGGGGATCCCACTGGTGCTAGTGGTGCAGTGCAGGACCAGGGACAGGAGGCAGCACAGGCGGCCGCGAAGGTGCCTGTGTGCAATCCTGTCCCCGATCCTGTCCCTGCATCATCTTGCACCAGCAGGGATGCCTACGTCCAGACCCGTTTTCAGGCAGGGGATGAGCTGACGTCAACTGGCCTTCCTCTGCCTGCGGACGTGGCCATCCAGGTCCGGGTTGAGCCTGTCCTGGCTGGTGTGGCGTTGCGTCAATGGGCCATGCGAGGTGACCTGCAGTCTTTTCATGGAGAGACTGCACGTCATCTCGAATGGCTCGTTGACCACGTCAGCCTGCTGGGACAGGTCACCCAGGCCGGATTCCTCCGTCTGATGGGGCTTGCTCCGACCCCCTCCTCAACTGGACCCCCTACGCGCCAGTCGTCCTCTGTGCCATCTTCCCACCAATCAGTCACCTGGGTGCCCTGTGGAGCTGCCTCTGACGGTGCAGCCAGGCTGGTGGAGGGGGCATCCCTGCCACAGTCGGGAGTCGGAGGTCCAGCAGGGGTGGCCACATCAACAAGTGCACCCCAGCCGGCGGAGGATGTGCAGGCAGCAGGAGGCAGTGCACGGGCAGAGGCAGAGCAGCAGCAGCAGCAACATGGTGGGAGACATGAAGGCTCGGGGCTTTCGACATCGGAGGGGCGGCCATCGGCCGGAGGGCAGAGGGACCCAGGACAGAGAGTGTCTTCCGTGTGGCAGCGGTTGGGCCACGCCATAGGTGCGGAGCGGCGGCGGGCGGAAGAGGCGCGGCTCACAATGGTCAGGGCGGAGAACTCCATGCGGAGGGCCCTGAGGCGGGCCGAGTGCCTCGAGGCAATCCGCAGGGGGTTGGAGGAGGACACAGCGTCGTCCCTGCGGACCCTCGGGGCCATGGAACTGGACCGCCTCCGGGACATCGAACAGGAGTTCGATGATGCCCTGGCCCGGGACACCACGGAGTGAGCCGCTGGACTTGCCCGCCGCCTTTGTATATAGTTCTTTAGTTTTAGGTTTCCTTTCTTTCTAATTATGATTTGGAGTCGACGGACACTGCTCCACTTTTTGTATATAGTTGATTTTTAGGTAGGTTTTTTAGTAGGTTTCCTTTGTTCAGTTGGGCTCATGGACCCTTGGTATTTTTTTATACGGACATGCATGTTTTTTTTTCTCATTCACATTGTAGTTAGTTTTCTTTCTTTGGCATTCTTAATTTTTCTTAATACAATTTTGTTAGCATACTTCACTGTGTGGTATCATCTCATTGGTTTCATGCATGTCATGTAGTGTGTTTTCCCATTATATTGCAACCATTGTTTGTGACGGACATGGGTTCATTAGCTTCATGTACATTGGGGGTGTAACATGTGATTTCCATTTCCATGTGGGTGAATGGGTTACTTGGTAGGGCTTTTTGGATGTGGAGGCTGTCCATTACGCACATGATTGGGGATTGTGAGCACCTGGTGGAGGCTGCCCCTGCACTGCCGGGGGGTGGGGGTGGTGGGAGACATGAGTGGGGGCCTGGTGGAGGGTGCCCCTGCACTGCTGGGGGGTGGGGATGCTGGGAGACATGAGTGGGGGCCTGGTGGAGGCTGCCCCTGGTGGCTGGGGGGTGGGGGTGGCGGGAGACATGAGTGGGGGCCTGGTGGAGGCTGCCCCTGCACTGCTGGGGGGTGGGGGTGGTGGGAGACATGAGTGGGGGCCTGGTGGAGGCTGCCCCTGGTGGCTGGGGGGTGGGGGTGGCGGGAGACATGAGTGGGGGCCTGGTGGAGGCTGCCCCTGCACTGCCGGGGGGTGGGGTTGGTGGGAGACATGAGTGGGGGCCTGGTGGGGGCTGCCCATGGTGGCAGGGGGGTGGGGGTGGTGGGAGACATGAGTGGGGGCCTGGTGGAGGGTGACCCTGCACTGCCGGGGGGTGGGGGTGGTGGTAGACATGAGTGGGGGCCTGGTGGAGGCTGCCCATGGTGGCAGGTGGTGGGGGTGGTGGGAGACATGAGTGGGGGCCTGGTGGAGGCTGCCCCTGGATGCTGGGGGGTGGGGGTGCAGGGGGACATGAGTGGGGGCCTGGTGGAGGCTGCCCCTGCACTGCCGGGGGGTGGGGGTGGTGGGAGACATGAGTGGGGGCCTGGTGGGGGCTGCCCATGGTGGCAGGGGGGTGGGGGTGGTGGGAGACATGAGTGGGGGCCTGTTGGAGGGTGACCCTGCACTGCCGGGGGGTGGGGGTGGTGGTAGACATGAGTGGGGGCCTGGTGGAGGCTGCCCATGGTGGCAGGGGGGTGGGGGTGGTGGGAGACATGAGTGGGGGCCTGGTGGAGGCTGCCCCTGGTGGCTGGGGGGGTGGGGGTGCAGGGGGACATGGGTGGGGGCCGGTGGAGGGTGCCCCTGCACTGCTGGGGGGTGGGGATGCTGGGAGACATGAGTGGGGGCCTGGTGGAGGGTGCCACTGCACTGCTGGGGGGTGGGGATGCTGGGAGACATGAGTGGGGGCCTGGTGGAGGCTGCCCCTGGTGGCTAGGGGGTGGGGGTGGCGGGAGACATGAGTGGGGGCCTGGTGGAGGCTGCCCCAGCACTGCTGGGGGGTGGGGGTGGTGGGAGACATGAGTGGGGGCCTGGTGGAGGCTGCCCCTGGATGCTGGGGGGTGGGGGTGCAGGGGGACATGAGTGGGGGCCTGGTGGAGGCTGCCCCTGCACTGCCGGGGGGTGGGGGTGGTGGGAGACATGAGTGGGGGCCTGGTGGGGGCTGCCCATGGTGGCAGGGGGGTGGGGGTGGTGGGAGACATGAGTGGGGGCCTGGTGGAGGGTGACCCTGCACTGCCGGGGGGTGGGGGTGGGGGTGGTGGTAGACATGAGTGGGGGCCTGGTGGAGGCTGCCCATGGTGGCAGGGGGGTGGGGGTGGTGGGAGACATGAGTGGGGGCCTGGTGGAGGCTGCCCCTGGATGCTGGGGGGTGGGAGTGCAGGGGGGACATGAGTGGGGGCCTGGTGGGGGCTGCCCCTGCACTGCCTGGGGGTGGGGGTGGTGGGAGACATGAGTGGGGGCCTGGTGGGGGCTGCCCATGGTGGCAGGGGGGTGGGGATGCTGGGAGACATGAGTGGGGGCCTGGTGGAGGCTGCCCCTGGTGGCTGGGGGTGGGGGTGGCGGGAGACATGAGTGGGGGCCTGGTGGAGGCTGCCCCTGCACTGCTGGGGGGTGGGGGTGGTGGGAGACATGAGTGGGGGCCTGGTGGAGGCTGCCCCTGGTGGCTGGGGGGTGGGGTGGCGGGAGACATGAGTGGGGGCCTGGTGGAGGCTGCCCCTGCACTGCCGGGGGGTGGGGTTGGTGGGAGACATGAGTGGGGGCTGCCCATGGTGGCAGGGGGGTGGGGGTGGTGGGAGACATGAGTGGGGGCCTGGTGGAGGGTGACCCTGCACTGCCGGGGGGTGGGGGTGGTGGTAGACATGAGTGGGGGCCTGGTGGAGGCTGCCATGGTGGCAGGGGGGTGGGGGTGGTGGGAGACATGAGTGGGGGCCTGGTGGAGGGTGCCCCTGCACTGCTGGGGGGTGGGGATGCTGGGAGACATGAGTGGGGGCCTGGTGGAGGCTGCCCCTGGTGGCTGGGGGGTGGGGGTGGCGGGAGACATGAGTGGGGGCCTGGTGGAGGCTGCCCCTGCACTGCTGGGGGGTGGGGGTGGTGGGAGACATGAGTGGGGGCCTGGTGGAGGCTGCCCCTGGTGGCTGGGGGGTGGGGGTGGCGGGAGACATGAGTGGGGGCCTGGTGGAGGCTGCCCCTGCACTGCCGGGGGGTGGGGTTGGTGGGAGACATGAGTGGGGGCCTGGTGGGGGCTGCCCATGGTGGCAGGGGGGTGGGGGTGGTGGGAGACATGAGTGGGGGCCTGGTGGAGGGTGACCCTGCACTGCCGGGGGGTGGGGGTGGTGGTAGACATGAGTGGGGGCCTGGTGGAGGCTGCCCATGGTGGCAGGGGGGTGGGGGTGGTGGGAGACATGAGTGGGGGCCTGGTGGAGGCTGCCCCTGGATGCTGGGGGGTGGGGGTGCAGGGGGACATGAGTGGGGGCCTGGTGGAGGCTGCCCCTGCACTGCCGGGGGGTGGGGGTGGTGGGAGACATGAGTGGGGGCCTGGTGGGGGCTGCCCATGGTGGCAGGGGGGTGGGGGTGGTGGGAGACATGAGTGGGGGCCTGGTGGAGGGTGACCCTGCACTGCCGGGGGTGGGGGTGGTGGTAGACATGAGTGGGGGGCCTGGTGGAGGCTGCCCATGGTGGCAGGGGGGTGGGGGTGGTGGGAGACATGAGTGGGGGCCTGGTGGAGGCTGCCCCTGGTGGCTGGGGGGTGGGGGTGCAGGGGGACATGAGTGGGGGCCTGGTGGAGGGTGCCCCTGCACTGCTGGGGGTGGGGATGCTGGGAGACATGAGTGGGGGCCTGGTGGAGGGTGCCCCTGCACTGCTGGGGGGTGGGGATGCTGGGAAACATGAGTGGGGGCCTGGTGGAGGCTGCCCCTGGTGGCTAGGGGGTGGGGGTGGCGGGAGACATGAGTGGGGGCCTGGTGGAGGCTGCCCCTGCACTGCTGGGGGGTGGGGGTGGTGGGAGACATGAGTGGGGGCCTGGTGGAGGCTGCCCCTGGATGCTGGGGGGTGGGGGTGCAGGGGGACATGAGTGGGGGCCTGGTGGAGGCTGCCCCCTGCACTGCCGGGGGGTGGGGGTGGTGGGAGACGTGAGTGGGGGCCTGGTGGGGGCTGCCCATGGTGGCAGGGGGGTGGGGGTGGTGGGAGACATGAGTGGGGGCCTGGTGGAGGGTGACCCTGCACTGCCGGGGGGTGGGGGTGGTGGTAGACATGAGTGGGGGCCTGGTGGAGGCTGCCCATGGTGGCAGGGGGGTGGGGTGGTGGGAGACATGAGTGGGGGCCTGGTGGAGGCTGCCCCTGGATGCTGGGGGGTGGGAGTGCAGGGGGACATGAGTGGGGGCCTGGTGGGGGCTGCCCCTGCACTGCCTGGGGGTGGGGGTGGTGGGAGACATGAGTGGGGGCCTGGTGGGTGCTGCCCATGGTGGCAGGGGTGGTGGGAGACATGAGTGGGGGCCTGGTGGAGGGTGACCCTGCACTGCCGGGGGGTGGGGGTGGTGGTAGACATGAGTGGGGGCCTGGTGGAGGCTGCCCATGGTGGCAGGGGTGTGGGGGTGGTGGGAGACATGAGTGGGGGCCTGGTGGAGGCTGCCCCTGCACTGCTGGGGGGTGGGGATGCTGGGAGACATGAGTGGGGGCCTGGTGGAGGGTACCCCTGCACTGCTGGGGGGTGGGGATGCTGGGAGACATGAGTGGGGGCCTGGTGGAGGCTGCCCCTGGTGGCTGGGGGGTGGGGGTGGCGGGAGACATGAGTGGGGGCCTGGTGGAGGCTGCCCATGGTGGCAGGGGGGTGGGGGTGGTGGGAGACATGAGTGGGGGCCTGGTGGAGGGTGCCCCTGCACTGCTGGGGGGTGGGGATGCTGGGAGACATGAGTGGGGGCCTGGTGGAGGCTGCCCCTGGTGGCTGGGGGGTGGGGGTGGCGGGAGACATGAGTGGGGGCCTGGTGGAGGCTGCCCCTGCACTGCTGGGGGGTGGGGGTGGTGGGAGACATGAGTGGGGGCCTGGTGGAGGCTGCCCCTGGTGGCTGGGGGGTGGGGGTGGCGGGAGACATGAGTGGGGGCCTGGTGGAGGCTGCCCCTGCACTGCCGGGGGGTGGGGTTGGTGGGAGACATGAGTGGGGGCCTGGTGGGGGCTGCCCATGGTGGCAGGGGGGTGGGGGTGGTGGGAGACATGAGTGGGGGCCTGGTGGAGGGTGACCCTGCACTGCCGGGGGGTGGGGGTGGTGGTAGACATGAGTGGGGGCCTGGTGGAGGCTGCCCATGGTGGCAGGGGGGTGGGGGTGGTGGGAGACATGAGTGGGGGCCTGGTGGAGGCTGCCCCTGGATGCTGGGGGGTGGGGGTGCAGGGGGACATGAGTGGGGGCCTGGTGGAGGCTGCCCCTGCACTGCCGGGGGGTGGGGGTGGTGGGAGACATGAGTGGGGGCCTGGTGGGGGCTGCCCATGGTGGCAGGGGGGTGGGGGTGGTGGGAGACATGAGTGGGGGCCTGGTGGAGGGTGACCCTGCACTGCCGGGGGGTGGGGGTGGTGGTAGACATGAGTGGGGGCCTGGTGGAGGCTGCCCATGGTGGCAGGGGGGTGGGGGTGGTGGGAGACATGAGTGGGGGCCTGGTGGAGGCTGCCCCTGGTGGCTGGGGGGTGGGGGTGCAGGGGGACATGAGTGGGGGCCTGGTGGAGGGTGCCCCTGCACTGCTGGGGGTGGGGATGCTGGGAGACATGAGTGGGGGCCTGGTGGAGGGTGCCCCTGCACTGCTGGGGGGTGGGGATGCTGGGAAACATGAGTGGGGGCCTGGTGGAGGCTGCCCCTGGTGGCTAGGGGGTGGGGGTGGCGGGAGACATGAGTGGGGGCCTGGTGGAGGCTGCCCTGCACTGCTGGGGGGTGGGGGTGGTGGGAGACATGAGTGGGGGCCTGGTGGAGGCTGCCCCTGGATGCTGGGGGGTGGGGGTGCAGGGGGACATGAGTGGGGGCCTGGTGGAGGCTGCCCCTGCACTGCCGGGGGGTGGGGGTGGTGGGAGACGTGAGTGGGGGCCTGGTGGGGGCTGCCCATGGTGGCAGGGGGGTGGGGGTGGTGGGAGACATGAGTGGGGGCCTGGTGGAGGGTGACCCTGCACTGCCGGGGGGTGGGGGTGGTGGTAGACATGAGTGGGGGCCTGGTGGAGGCTGCCCATGGTGGCAGGGGGGTGGGGGTGGTGGGAGACATGAGTGGGGGCCTGGTGGAGGCTGCCCCTGGATGCTGGGGGGTGGGAGTGCAGGGGGACATGAGTGGGGGCCTGGTGGGGGCTGCCCCTGCACTGCCTGGGGGTGGGGGTGGTGGGAGACATGAGTGGGGGCCTGGTGGGTGCTGCCCATGGTGGCAGGGGTGGTGGGAGACATGAGTGGGGGCCTGGTGGAGGGTGACCCTGCACTGCCGGGGGGTGGGGGTGGTGGTAGACATGAGTGGGGGCCTGGTGGAGGCTGCCCATGGTGGCAGGGGTGTGGGGGTGGTGGGAGACATGAGTGGGGGCCTGGTGGAGGCTGCCCCTGCACTGCTGGGGGGTGGGGATGCTGGGAGACATGAGTGGGGGCCTGGTGGAGGGTGCCCCTGCACTGCTGGGGGGTGGGGATGCTGGGAGACATGAGTGGGGGCCTGGTGGAGGCTGCCCCTGGTGGCTGGGGGGTGGGGGTGGCGGGAGACATGAGTGGGGGCCTGGTGGAGGCTGCCCCTGCACTGCTGGGGGGTGGGGGTGGTGGGAGACATGAGTGGGGGCCTGGTGGAGGCTGCCCCTGGATGCTGGGGGGTGGGGGTGCAGGGGGAAATGAGTGGGGGCCTGGTGGAGGCTGCCCCTGCACTGCCGGGGGGTGGGGGTGGTGGGAGACATGAGTGGGGGCCTGGTGGGGGCTGCCCATGGTGGCAGGGGGGTGGGGGTGGTGGGAGACATGAGTGGGGGCCTGGTGGAGGGTGACCCTGCACTGCCGGGGGGTGGGGGTGGTGGTAGACATGAGTGGGTGCCTGGTGGAGGCTGCCCATGGTGGCAGGGGGGTGGGGGTGGTGGGAGACATGAGTGGGGTCCTGGTGGAGGCTGCCCCTGGATGCTGGGGGGTGGGGGTGCAGGGGGACATGAGTGGGGGCCTGGTGGAGGCTGCCCCTGCACTGCCGGGGGGTGGGGGTGGTGGGAGACATGAGTGGGGGCCTGGTGGGGGCTGCCCATGGTGGCAGGGGGGTGGGGGTGGTGGGAGACATGAGTGGGGGCCTGGTGGAGGCTGCCCCTGGTGGCTGGGGGGTGGGGGTGCAGGGGGACATGAGTGGGGGCCTGGTGGAGGGTGCCCCTGCACTGCTGGGGGGTGGGGATGCTGGGAGACATGAGTGGGGGCCTGGTGGAGGGTGCCCCTGCACTGCTGGGGGGTGGGGATGCTGGGAGACATGAGTGGGGGCCTGGTGGAGGGTGCCCCTGCACTGCTGCGGGGTGGGGATGCTGGGAGACATGAGTGGGGGCCTGGTGGAGGCTGCCCCTGGTGGCTGGGGGGTGGGGGTGGCGGGAGACATGAGTGGGGGCCTGGTGGAGGCTGCCCCTGGTGGCTGGGGGGTGGGGGTGGCGGGAGACATGAGTGGGGGCCTGGTGGAGGCTGCCCCTGCACTGCCGGGGGGTGGGGTTGGTGGGAGACATGAGTGGGGGCCTGGTGGGGGCTGCCCATGGTGGCAGGGGGGTGGGGGTGGTGGGAGACATGAGTGGGGGCCTGGTGGAGGCTGCCCCTGCACTGCTGGGGGGTGGGGGTGGTGGGAGACATGAGTGGGGGCCTGGTGGAGGCTGCCCCTGGATGCTGGGGGGTGGGGGTGCAGGGGGACATGAGTGGGGGCCTGGTGGAGGCTGCCCCTGCACTGCCGGGGGGTGGGGGTGGTGGGAGACGTGAGTGGGGGCCTGGTGGGGGCTGCCCATGGTGGCAGGGGGGTGGGGGTGGTGGGAGACATGAGTGGGGGCCTGGTGGAGGGTGACCCTGCACTGCCGGGGGGTGGGGGTGGTGGTAGACATGAGTGGGGGCCTGGTGGAGGCTGCCCATGGTGGCAGGGGGGTGGGGGTGGTGGGAGACATGAGTGGGGGCCTGGTGGAGGCTGCCCCTGGATGCTGGGGGGTGGGAGTGCAGGGGGACATGAGTGGGGGCCTGGTGGGGGCTGCCCCTGCACTGCCTGGGGGTGGGGGTGGTGGGAGACATGAGTGGGGGCCTGGTGGGTGCTGCCCATGGTGGCAGGGGTGGTGGGAGACATGAGTGGGGGCCTGGTGGAGGGTGACCCTGCACTGCCGGGGGGTGGGGGTGGTGGTAGACATGAGTGGGGGCCTGGTGGAGGATGCCCATGGTGGCAGGGGTGTGGGGGTGGTGGGAGACATGAGTGGGGGCCTGGTGGAGGCTGCCCCTGCACTGCTTGGGGGTGGGGATGCTGGGAGACATGAGTGGGGGCCTGGTGGAGGGTGCCCCTGCACTGCTGGGGGGTGGGGATGCTGGGAGACATGAGTGGGGGCCTGGTGGAGGCTGCCCCTGGTGGCTGGGGGGTGGGGGTGGCGGGAGACATGAGTGGGGGCCTGGTGGAGGCTGCCCATGGTGGCAGGGGGGTGGGGGTGGTGGGAGACATGAGTGGGGGCCTGGTGGAGGGTGCCCCTGCACTGCTGGGGGGTGGGGATGCTGGGAGACATGAGTGGGGGCCTGGTGGAGGCTGCCCCTGGTGGCTGGGGGGTGGGGGTGGCGGGAGACATGAGTGGGGGCCTGGTGGAGGCTGCCCCTGCACTGCTGGGGGGTGGGGGTGGTGGGAGACATGAGTGGGGGCCTGGTGGAGGCAGCCCCTGGTGGCTGGGGGGTGGGGGTGGCGGGAGACATGAGTGGGGGCCTGGTGGAGGCTGCCCCTGCACTGCCGGGGGGTGGGGTTGGTGGGAGACATGAGTGGGGGCCTGGTGGGGGCTGCCCATGGTGGCAGGGGGGTGGGGGTGGTGGGAGACATGAGTGGGGGCCTGGTGGAGGGTGACCCTGCACTGCCGGGGGGTGGGGGTGGTGGTAGACATGAGTGGGGGCCTGGTGGAGGCTGCCCATGGTGGCAGGGGGGTGGGGGTGGTGGGAGACATGAGTGGGGGCCTGGTGGAGGCTGCCCCTGGATGCTGGGGGGTGGGGGTGCAGGGGGACATGAGTGGGGGCCTGGTGGAGGCTGCCCCTGCACTGCCGGGTGGTGGGGGTGGTGGGAGACATGAGTGGGGGCCTGGTGGGGGCTGCCCATGGTGGCAGGGGGGTGGGGGTGGTGGGAGACATGAGTGGGGGCCTGGTGGAGGGTGACCCTGCACTGCCGGGGGGTGGGGGTGGTGGTAGACATGAGTGGGGGCCTGGTGGAGGCTGCCCATGGTGGCAGGGGGGTGGGGGTGGTGGGAGACATGAGTGGGGACCTGGTGGAGGCTGCCCCTGGTGGCTGGGGGTGGGGGTGAAGGGGGACATGAGTGGGGGCCTGGTGGAGGGTGCCCCTGCACTGCTGGGGGTGGGGATGCTGGGAGACATGAGTGGGGGCCTGGTGGAGGGTGCCCCTGCACTGCTGGGGGGTGGGGATGCTGGGAAACATGAGTGGGGGCCTGGTGGAGGCTGCCCCTGGTGGCTAGGGGGTGGGGGTGGCGGGAGACATGAGTGGGGGCCTGGTGGAGGCTGCCCCTGGATGCTGGGGGGTGGGGGTGCAGGGGGACATGAGTGGGGGCCTGGTGGAGGCTGCCCCTGCACTGCCGGGGGGTGGGGGTGGTGGGAGACGTGAGTGGGGGCCTGGTGGGGGCTGCCCATGGTGGCAGGGGGGTGGGGGTGGTGGGAGACATGAGTGGGGGCCTGGTGGAGGGTGACCCTGCACTGCCGGGGGGTGGGGGTGGTGGTAGACATGAGTGGGGGCCTGGTGGAGGCTGCCCATGGTGGCAGGGGGGTGGGGGTGGTGGGAGACATGAGTGGGGGCCTGGTGGAGGCTGCCCCTGGATGCTGGGGGGTGGGAGTGCAGGGGGACATGAGTGGGGGCCTGGTGGGGGCTGCCCCTGCACTGCCTGGGGGTGGGGGTGGTGGGAGACATGAGTGGGGGCCTGGTGGGTGCTGCCCATGGTGGCAGGGGTGGTGGGAGACATGAGTGGGGGCCTGGTGGAGGGTGACCCTGCACTGCCGGGGGGTGGGGGTGGTGGTAGACATGAGTGGGGGCCTGGTGGAGGCTGCCCATGGTGGCAGGGGTGTGGGGGTGGTGGGAGACATGAGTGGGGGCCTGGTGGAGGCTGCCCCTGCACTGCTGGGGGGTGGGGATGCTGGGAGACATGAGTGGGGGCCTGGTGGAGGGTGCCCCTGCACTGCTGGGGGGTGGGGATGCTGGGAGACATGAGTGGGGGCCTGGTGGAGGCTGCCCCTGGTGGCTGGGGGGTGGGGGTGGCGGGAGACATGAGTGGGGGCCTGGTGGAGGCTGCCCCTGCACTGCTGGGGGGTGGGGGTGGTGGGAGACATGAGTGGGGGCCTGGTGGAGGCTGCCCCTGGATGCTGGGGGGTGGGGGTGCAGGGGGAAATGAGTGGGGGCCTGGTGGAGGCTGCCCCTGCACTGCCGGGGGGTGGGGGTGGTGGGAGACATGAGTGGGGGCCTGGTGGGGGCTGCCCATGGTGGCAGGGGGGTGGGGGTGGTGGGAGACATGAGTGGGGGCCTGGTGGAGGGTGACCCTGCACTGCCGGGGGGTGGGGGTGGTGGTAGACATGAGTGGGTGCCTGGTGGAGGCTGCCCATGGTGGCAGGGGGGTGGGGGTGGTGGGAGACATGAGTGGGGTCCTGGTGGAGGCTGCCCCTGGATGCTGGGGGGTGGGGGTGCAGGGGGACATGAGTGGGGGCCTGGTGGAGGCTGCCCCTGCACTGCCGGGGGGTGGGGGTGGTGGGAGACATGAGTGGGGGCCTGGTGGGGGCTGCCCATGGTGGCAGGGGGGTGGGGGTGGTGGGAGACATGAGTGGGGGCCTGGTGGAGGCTGCCCCTGGTGGCTGGGGGGTGGGGGTGCAGGGGGACATGAGTGGGGGCCTGGTGGAGGGTGCCCCTGCACTGCTGGGGGGTGGGGATGCTGGGAGACATGAGCGGGGGCCTGGTGGAGGGTGCCCCTGCACTGCTGGGGGGTGGGGATGCTGGGAGACATGAGTGGGGGCCTGGTGGAGGGTGCCCCTGCACTGCTGCGGGGTGGGGATGCTGGGAGACATGAGTGGGGGCCTGGTGGAGGCTGCCCCTGGTGGCTGGGGGGTGGGGGTGGCGGGAGACATGAGTGGGGGCCTGGTGGAGGCTGCCCCTGGTGGCTGGGGGGTGGGGGTGGCGGGAGACATGAGTGGGGGCCTGGTGGAGGCTGCCCCTGCACTGCCGGGGGGTGGGGTTGGTGGGAGACATGAGTGGGGGCCTGGTGGGGGCTGCCCATGGTGGCAGGGGGGTGGGGGTGGTGGGAGACATGAGTGGGGGCCTGGTGGAGGGTGACCCTGCACTGCCGGGGGGTGGGGGTGGTGGTAGACATGAGTGGGGGCCTGGCGGAGGCTGCCCATGGTGGCAGGGGGGTGGGGGTGGTGGGAGACATGAGTGGGGGCCTGGTGGAGGGTGACCCTGCACTGCCGGGGGGTGGGGGTGGTGGTAGACATGAGTGGGGGCCTGGCGGAGGCTGCCCATGGTGGCAGGGGGGTGGGGGTGGTGGGAGACATGAGTGGGGGCCTGGTGGAGGCTGCCCCTGGTGGCTGGGGGGTGGGGGTGCAGGGGGACATGAGTGGGGGCCTGGTGGAGGGTGCCCCTGCACTGCTGGGGGGTGGGGATGCTGGGAGACATGAGTGGGGGCCTGGTGGAGGGTGCCCCTGCACTGCTGGGGGGTGGGGATGCTGGGAGACATGAGTGGGGGCCTGGTGGAGGCTGCCCCTGGTGGCTGGGGGGTGGGGGTGGCGGGAGACATGAGTGGGGGCCTGGTGGAGGCTGCCCCTGCACTGCTGGGGGCTGGGGGTGGTGGGAGACATGAGTGGGGGCCTGGTGGAGGCTGCCCCTGGATGCTGGGGGGTGGGGGTGCAGGGGGACATGAGTGGGGGCCTGGTGGAGGCTGCCCCTGCACTGCCGGGGGGTGGGGGTGGTGGGAGACATGAGTGGGGGCCTGGTGGGGGCTGCCCATGGTGGCAGGGGGGTGGGGGTGGTGGGAGACATGAGTGGGGGCCTGGTGGAGGGTGACCCTGCACTGCCGGGGGGTGGGGGTGGTGGTAGACATGAGTGGGGGCCTGGTGGAGGCTGCCCATGGTGGCAGGGGGGTGGGGGTGGTGGGAGACATGAGTGGGGGCCTGGTGGAGGCTGCCCCTGGATGCTGGGGGGTGGGGGTGCAGGGGGACATGAGTGGGGGCCTGGTTTAGGCTGCCCCTGCACTGCTGGGGGGTGGGGGTGGTGGGAGACATGAGTGGGGGCCTGGTGGAGGCTGCCCCTGGTGGCTGGGGGGTGGGGGTGGCGGGAGACATGAGTGGGGGCCTGGTGGAGGCTGCCCCTGCACTGCCGGGGGGTGGGGTTGGTGGGAGACATGAGTGGGGGCCTGGTGGGGGCTGCCCATGGTGGCAGGGGGGTGGGGGTGGTGGGAGACATGAGTGGGGGCCTGGTGGAGGGTGACCCTGCACTGCCGGGGGGTGGGGGTGGTGGTAGACATGAGTGGGGGCCTGGCGGAGGCTGCCCATGGTGGCAGGTGGGTGGGGGTGGTGGGAGACATGAGTGAGGGCCTGGTGGAGGGTGACCCTGCACTGCCGGGGGGTGGGGGTGGTGGTAGACATGAGTGGGGGCCTGGCGGAGGCTGCCCATGGTGGCAGGGGGGTGGGGGTCGTGGGAGACATGAGTGGGGGCCTGGTGGAGGCTGCCCCTGGTGTCTGGGGGGTGGGGGTGCAGGGGGACATGAGTGGGGGCCTGGTGGAGGGTGCCCCTGCACTGCTGGGGGGTGGGGATGCTGGGAGACATGAGTGGGGGCCTGGTGGAGGGTGCCCCTGCACTGCTGGTGGGTGGGGATGCTGGGAGACATGAGTGGGGGCCTGGTGGAGGCTGCCCCTGGTGGCTGGGGGGTGGGGGTGGCGGGAGACATGAGTGGGGGCCTGGTGGAGGCTGCCCCTGCACTGCTGGGGGCTGGGGGTGGTGGGAGACATGAGTGTGGGCCTGGTGGAGGCTGCCCCTGGATGCTGGGGGGTGGGGGTGCAGGGGGACATGAGTGGGGGCCTGGTGGAGGCTGCCCCTGCACTGCCGGGGGGTGGGGGTGGTGGGAGACATGAGTGGGGGCCTGGTGGGGGCTGCCCATGGTGGCAGGGGGGTGGGGGTGGTGGGAGACATGAGTGGGGGCCTGGTGGAGGGTGACCCTGCACTGCCGGGGGGTGGGGGTGGTGGTAGACATGAGTGGGGGCCTGGTGGAGGCTGCCCATGGTGGCAGGGGGGTGGGGGTGGTGGGAGACATGAGTGGGGGCCTGGTGGAGGCTGCCCCTGGATGCTGGGGGGTGGGGGTGCAGGGGGACATGAGTGGGGGCCTGGTGGAGGCTGCCCCTGCACTGCCGGGGGGTGGGGGTGGTGGGAGACATGAGTGGGGGCCTGGTGGGGGCTGCCCATGGTGGCAGGGGGGTGGGGGTGGTGGGAGACATGAGTGGGGGCCTGGTGGAGGGTGACCCTGCACTGCCGGGGGGTGGGGGTGGTGGTAGACATGAGTGGGGGCCTGGTGGAGGCTGCCCATGGTGGCAGGGGGGTGGGGGTGGTGGGAGACATGAGTGGGGGCCTGGTGGAGGCTGCCCCTGGTGGCTGGGGGGTGGGGTGCAGGGGGACATGAGTGGGGGCCTGGTGGAGGGTGCCCCTGCACTGCTGGGGGGTGGGGATGCTGGGAGACATGAGTGGGGGCCTGGTGGAGGGTGCCCCTGCACTGCTGGGGGGTGGGGATGCTGGGAGACATGAGTGGGGGCCTGGTGGAGGCTGCCCCTGGTGGCTGGGGGGTGGGGGTGGCGGGAGACATGAGTGGGGGCCTGGAGGAGGCTGCCCCTGCACTGCTGGGGGGTGGGGGTGGTGGGAGACATGAGTGGGGGCCTGGTGGAGGCTGCCCCTGGATGCTGGGGGTGGGGGTGCAGGGGGACATGAGTGGGGGCCTGGTGGAGGCTGCCCCTGCACTGCCGGGGGGTGGGGGTGGTGGGAGACATGAGTGGGGGCCTGGTGGGGGCTGCCCATGGTGGCAGGGGGGTGGGGGTGGTGGGAGACATGAGTGGGGGCCTGGTGGAGGGTGACCCTGCACTGCCGGGGGGTGGGGGTGGTGGTAGACATGAGTGGGGGCCTGGTGGAGGCTGCCCATGGTGGCAGGGGGGTGGGGGTGGTGGGAGACATGAGTGGGGGCCTGGTGGAGGCTGCCCCTGGTGGCTGGGGGGTGGGGGTGCAGGGGGACATGAGTGGGGGCCTGGTGGAGGGTGCCCCTGCACTGCTGGGGGGTGGGGATGCTGGGAGACATGAGTGGGGGCCTGGTGGAGGGTGCCCCTGCACTGCTGGGGGGTGGGGATGCTGGGAGACATGAGTGGGGGCCTGGTGGAGGGTGCCCCTGCACTGCTGGGGGGTGGGGGTGCAGGGGCACATGAGTGGGGGCCTGGTGGAGGCTGTCCCTGCACTGCCGGGGGGTGAGGGTGGTGGGAGACATGAGTGGGGGCCTGGTGGAGGCTGCCCCTGGTGGCTGGGGGGTGGTGGGAGACATGAGTGGGGGCCTGCTGGAGGCTGCCCCTGGTGGCTGGGGGGTGGGGTGCAGGGGGACATGAGTGGGGGCCTGGTGGAGGGTGCCCCTGCACTGCTGGGGGGTGGGGATGCTGGGAGACATGAGTGGGGGCCTGGTGGAGGGTGCCCCTGCACTGCCGGGGGATGGGGGTGGTGGGAGACATGAGTGGGGGCCTGGTGGGGGCTGCCCATGGTGGCAGGGGGTGGGGGTGGTGGGAGACATGAGTGGGGGCCTGGTGGAGGCTGCCCCTGGTGGCTGGGGAGTGGGGGTGGTGGGAGACATGAGTGGGGGCCTGGTGGAGGCTGCCCCTGGTGGCTGGGGGGTGGGGGTGGTGGGAGACATGAGTGGGGGCCTGGTGGAGGCTGTCCCTGGTGGCTGGGGGGTGGGGGTGGTGGGACACATGAGTGGGGGCCTGCTGGAGGCTGCCCCTGGTGGCTGGGGGGTGGGGGTGCAGGGGGACATGAGTGGGGGCCTGGTGGAGGGTGCCCCTGCACTGCTGGGGGGTGGGGATGCTGGGAGACATGAGTGGGGGCCTGGTGAAGGGTGCCCCTGCACTGCTGGGGGGTGGGGATGCTGGGAGACATGAGTGGGGGCCTGGTGGAGGCTGCCCCTGGATGCTGGGGGGTGGGGGTGCAGGGGGACATGAGTGGGGGCCTGGTGGAGGCTGCCCCTGCACTGCCGGGGGGTGGGGGTGGTGGGAGACATGAGTGGGGGCCTGATGGGGGCTGCCCATGGTGGCAGGGGGGTGGGGGTGGTGGGAGACATGAGTGGGGGCCTGGTGGAGGGTGACCCTGCACTGCCGGGGGGTGGGGGTGGTGGTAGACATGAGTGGGGGCCTGGTGGAGGCTGCCCATGGTGGCAGGGGGGTGGGGGTGGTGGGAGACATGAGTGGGGGCCTGGTGGAGGCTGCCCCTGGTGGCTGGGGGGTGGGGGTGCAGGGGGACATGAGTGGGGGCCTGGTGGAGGGTGCCCCTGCACTGCTGGGGGGTGGGGATGCTGGGAGACATGAGTGGGGGCCTGGTGGAGGCTGCCCCTGGTGGCTGGGGGGTGGGGGTGGTGGGAGACATGAGTGGGGGCCTGGTGGAGGCTGCCCCTGGTGGCTGGGGGTGGGGGTGGTGGGAGACATGAGTGGGGGCCTGCTGGAGGCTGCCCCTGGTGGCTGGGGGGTGGGGGTGGTGGGAGTGATGAGCTGGGGGCCTGCTGGAGGCTGCCCCTGGTGGCTGGGGGGTGGGGGTGCAGGGGGACATGAGTGGGGGCCTGGTGGAGGGTGCCCCTGCACTGCTGGGGGGTGGGGATGCTGGGAGACATGAGTGGGGGCCTGGTGGAGGGTTCCCCTGCACTGCTGGGGGGTGGGGATGCTGGGAGACATGAGTGGGGGCCTGGTGGAGGCTGCCCCTGCACTGCTGGGGGGTGGGGGTGGTGGGAGACATGAGTGGGGGCCTGGTGGAGGCTGCCCCTGGTGGCCGGGGGGTGGGGGTGGTGGTAGACATGAGTGGGGGCCTGCTGGAGGCTGCCCCTGGTGGCTGGGGGGTGGGGGTGGTGGGACACATGAGTGGGGGCCTGCTGGAGGCTGCCCATGGTGGCAGGGGGGTGGGAGTGGTGGGAGACATGAGTGGGGGCCTGGTGGAGGCTGCCCATGGTGGCAGGGGGGTGGGGGTGGTGGGAGACATGAGTGGGGGCCTGGTGGAGGCTGCCCCTGCACTGCTGGGGGGTGGGGGTGGTGGGAGACATGCATTGTTGATCAGTAGTGCAAGGTGACATGTGGGTTGGCTGGGGGCATGGCCATGGTGGATGGGCTGCCTGCGGGACATGAGCAGGGGTGCAGGGTAGTCTCCCGTGGTGTGGGCTGCCTGCAGGGGCTGTGGAGGTTGTGGAGCGTACACCTGGGAGGACCCACAAGGCCAATTCACGTGTAGTACTCCCCAGAACCCCTGAAATACACATTCCCTGCTGGTATCGAGTGTTCAACTTACCGCGCACCCCTGAAATACACGTACCCTGCTCGCACTGGGCCAATCGCGTGTGGAACTTCCCGCGCACCCCTGAAATACACGTACCCTGCTCGCACTGGGCCAATCGCGTGTGGAACTTCCCGCGCACCCCTGAAATACACGTACCCTGCTCGCACTGGGACTATCGCGTGTGGAACTTCCCGCGCACCCCTGAAATACACGTACCCTGATGGAATCGCGTGTGGAAGTTCCTGCGCACCCATGTAATACACGTACCCTGCTCGCACTGGCCCATTGTAACGCTCACCTGATTCCCGTAGAGGCGCCGGTCTTGACTGGGCGTATACCGTATCTTCAAAGGTGATGTGTAACACACGGCTGGCTCTTTGGGCTGGACCTCTGTGCACTGTATGTCTGACTCGAAGGGTAAGATGTCTGCAAATAGAAAATATGGGATTAAGGAACTGGGTTATTGAATGTCTCTCTCTTCTTCCCTTTCTCTTCTCCTGTAGAACCCCAAAGGTTAACGCTCTCACCTTAGGTAAGTGAACGCCGTGCTCTCCACCTGCCTCGGGGCAGGGTGCTGTAACCAGTTTCTTCACTGGATAAGGGGAGCAGGCCTCTTGACTTCAGAGGACTGCTGTCCGTCGTTTACTGCACGAACGGTAAGTTTCGAGTAATTCTAATGTCTTTAAAGTCTTTAGTAATGATGTTTCTTGTTTTGCAGGGTTCCGGCGATGGCGGATGACGGGCTGAAGTGAGTTGAAGATGGAGCCCGTGTGATGAATAGAAGCACCTGGAAGCACGTAAGTAAGCGCTTGTTGCCTGCTTCACGATGCGCTCTAACTGTCTTTTTATTTTGCAGGTACAAGTTCGGAGCGGCTGCAGGGTGCCGGAATACCCACTGGGTTAGATGTGGAAAGGAGTAATGGCACGTGAGTATTAAAGTTCCCCAATGTCTTTAAAAGCACCTTGTTTTGTCTTTCAGATGCGGGATGCAGCGCCGAAGGCCTCCGGAGCGTGCGAAGAGTTGGTAAACTTTTGTCTTTCAGATGCCGGAATGCAGTGTGAAGACCTCCGGAGCGCACGAAGAGTAGGTAAGCCTTTGTCTTTCAGATGCCGGAATGCAGCGCGAGGCGTTGGTGACAGCCGATGGACCAGGTAAGTGAAGAGCTGTCACTGAAGACCGTAATGCTAACCTGTTCTTTCTTGTCTTTATAGGTGTTGCTGAAGACTGGATTCAGGATGGTAAGCCTTTTTCCTTAGGCCCAGGATCAGATGCAGAAGACACGATGAGCGTTCTGCTGCAGAGGATGCAGAATAACGCAAAGCAAGATTCATCCATCGGGTGTGGTTTAAATAGCCTCCTGTAGTGCTTAGGTGTCTCCTTCCACAGCCACGCCTAGGTAAGAAAAGAGTTCCTGCTTTCCAGAAGAGTTCCAGTGTTCTGAATCTAGGGAGTGGCTCCTGCCCCACCCAACAGGAAAAGTAGTTCCAAACAGAAGAGGATCAGAGGCTCAACTGGCAGGCAAGTAAGCAGCATGGTCTGCTGCAGGTAAGTCCACCCAAGCATTATGAGCCTGGCGCTTCCAGCGCTGGGACTGGGCATATTTATGAGCCTGGTGCCACTGGCGCCAGGACTGGGTCCAAAAGGTCCCAATTGGGACTGGTTGGCACTCGGAACCTGGGTTATGGATCTGCTTCCAAGGGATTTGGGAAAACCCTGACCTTTTGGAAGCAGAGATCATGACAGTACCCCCCCTCAAGGCCCCTCTCAAACCGGGCTTCTCCGGGGGTTTTGGCTTGTCAGGAAATGTTCGGTGAAATCTTTTGATTAGGCGAGGAGCGTGGACATATTCAGCAGGTTCCCAGGATCTCTCTTGGGGGCCGTAGCCTTTCCAGTCAATTAGGTAAAATAGTTTAGATTTGGAGATCTTGGAGTCCAGAATGCTTTTGACTTCAAACTCGAGTTCTCCATCAACTAGGATAGGTTTTGGAGATTTAGTTAGTCGGGTTTGAGGTTGCACGGGTTTTAATAGAGAGACGTGGAAGACCGGATGTATCTTCATGTGCGGGGGCAAGTCCAACTTGACCGCTACTGGGTTTACTATGGTAGTGATGGAATAGGGACCAAGGTATCTTGGGTTGAATGTGCGTGGCCCTTTTAGAGGTAGATATTTGGTGGATAACCAGACTTGATCCCCTACTTGATATTGAGGGGCTTCCTTCCGATGTTGATCTGCTCCTTTCTTGTATTGTTCTTTAGCCCTTTGAAGGTGAGAAACAGCTTCCTTAAAGGCTTGGGTGATTGTAGAATGCAGGTAGTCTACTGCTGGTGTTTCAAGATCTTGGAGGGGATCCAACTCCGAGGTTCGAGGGTGACTGCCGTACAAAAGAAAAAACGGGGTTTTCCCAGTTCCCGAATGGACAGAGTTATTGTAGGCATATTCGGCTATCCAAAGGATGTCTTTCCAAGTTTTTTCAGTTTGTTGCAGCATGCAGCGTAAATACTGTTCCAGAGTTTGATTGGTCCTCTCGGTTTGTCCGTCGGTCTGAGGGTGGTGACTGGTCGATAGTCTCACATCAATTTGAGCCGACCGACAGCAACTTCGCCAAAAATGAGAAATAAATTGACTACCTCGATCCGAAATTAGAACCGAAAGAAAACCGTGCAGTCGGACGATGTTTTCGAGAAATTCTCGGGCCAGAGTTGCTGCTGTTGGCAAGCCTTTGAGCGGAATGAAATGCGCCATCTTGGAGAATAAGTCCACGATTACTAGAATCGTATTGTATCTGGAGCATGGAGGTAGATCGGTGATGAAGTCCATAGAAAGCGTATGCCAAGGGCGAGGTGGGATGTCAATAGGGCGTAAGAGGCCTGCTGGTCTTTCCTTTTGACTCTTGTTTTGGGCGCATACTCCACAGGACATTATAAAGCCTCTGATATCTTTTTTCCAAGACGGCCACCAGAAGTAGCGCTTGATCTTTTCTGAGGTCTTGGCCATACCGGGATGTCCTTCCATTAAAGAATCGTGATAACAAGAGATTACTTTTTTCTGTAAATCTGTGCTGGGTAGGTATAATCGTTCTTGGAAATACAATAAGTTGTCCTTTACTGCAAAGTCCTTTCCCTGCAGATGCCAATTCTGTATGTCTGCTGGAGTTACAAGTTGCCTGGCTTTATCCTTAACTTCCTCTATGGATTCTGTGGCGATTACACCCAGAATTCTTTGTTCGGGAATGATTGGTACAGGTTTAGGGTTGATCAAGTGTTCTTCCACTCCCATCCGAGAAAGGGCATCAGCTTTACCGTTCTTTGTACCAGGTCGATAGGTAATTATGAAGTCAAACTCGGCAAAGAATAATGCCCAACGGAGTTGTCTAGAGGATTGGGCTTTTGCGGTTTTCAAATATTGCAGGTTTCGGTGATCCGTAATCACAGTAACGGTGTGTCGGGCCCCCAGCAGATAATGCCGCCAAGCCTTAAAGGCAGACTTGATAGCCAGAAGTTCCTTGTCCGTAATCGTGTAATTGATTTCAGGAGGCGAGAATTTGCGGGACCAAAATGCCACGGGATGCAACTGATTGGTTACTGGGTCCTTTTGTGATAGAACTGCCCCCATGGCAAGGCTTGAAGCATCAGTTTCCACGATGTAGGGGAGTTCGGGGCGAGGGTGTTTTAAGATTGGTGCAGAGATAAATTTAGTCTTCAAATCCTGGAAAGCTTGTTCCGCCTCGGTAGACCATTCAAAACGTTTGTTTTTCTTTAACAAGGCAGTGATGGGCTGGACTATTCGAGAGAATTCGGGGATAAACCTGCGGTAAAAGTTAGCGAAGCCTAACATGCTTTGCACACCTTTTACGGAGGATGGTGATGGCCATTTGAGAACTGCATCGACCTTCTTTGAATCCATACGCACTCCGCCAGGTGATAATATGAATCCCAAGAATTCAACTTCAGTCACGTTGAAAACACATTTTTCCAATTTAGCGAAAAGTTTGTGTTGACGCAATCTTTCGAGGACCATTTTCACGTGTTTCCGATGTTCAGATTCTGATGAAGAATAAACGAGGATGTCGTCAATGTAAACAACAACACACATATCTATGAGCTCTCTGAGGACATCGTTCATAAAATATTGAAAGGCGGCCGGGGCATTGCAAAGTCCGAAGGGCATGACCTGATATTCAAATAGCCCATACTTGGTGCGGAAGGCCATCTTCCATTCATCGCCCTCTTTTACTCGTACCAAGTGGTAAGCTCCTCTAAGATCCAGCTTTGTATATATGCATGCTTTTCTGACTTGGTCCAGGAGTTCAGGGATCAAAGGTAACGGATATCTATTCTTAACGGTGATCTGGTTCAGGGAGCGATAATCTATACAAGTTCTAAGGTCTCCTTCCTTTTTTGGAACGAAGAACAAAGCTGAAGAAGCAGGGGACTTGGAAGGACGAATAAACCCATTTGCCAGGTATTGATCGAGGTATTGTCGAAGGTGAAGGTTCTCAGGCTCGGTGAGGGCATAAATTCTACTACAAGGAGGAGTAGATCCAGGTATCAGGTCTATCTGGCAGTCATAAGACCTATGAGGAGGTAGAGAGTTAGCCTGATCCTTCCGGAAAACATCTTGGTATTCTAGGTATTCGGGAGGTAACTGGGGAGTCTCTGAAGAAATTGCTGCCAGTGCAACACCAGGTGGAGGGTGACAAGTAGAGACACATTCTGGAAACTGGACCGTTCTTGCTCGCCAATCGATCAGAGGATTGTGTTTCTCTAACCAAGGTATTCCTAGAATAATCTGAAACTGAGGGGCCTTGATCACATCGAACACGATCTTCTCATGGTGTCCATCTTGACTTACTAGCGTCACCTCTTGAGTGGTATGCGTTACTGGCCCGGAGGCTATCTCCGTACCATCCACCGTAGTAATGATGTCCTTTACAGCCTTGGGACAAAGAGTTAGATTCATCCTCAAAACAATTTCATGATCCACATAATTGCCGATGGCACCGCTGTCGACGTAAGCTTCAATTGCATGTAATCGATCCGGATTATCAGGGCTAATGAGGACCATAGGTATCACGAAATGCGAGGTCACGGAACTGGTTTTCACGCTCGGCAAGAGGACCTCTATTCTTGTCGGGCGAGGTCGTTTCCCTGCTCAGAGTTTGTAACTTTGGTAACTGCAGCTCCTACTGCCTTCTTGGCAGGTTTCACCGGACAGTCTCGAAGAAAGTGCCCTGAGTTTCCGCAATAGAGGCATAATTGCAACTGTTTTCTCCTTTCCCGCTCCTTTTGTGTTAGAGGACCTTTCAGACCCTCTATTTGCATGGGTTCCCCGGAGTCTACTCCTTTGGAAGGAGTTGGCGGTTTGGAAAATACTCGAGCATCAAACTTGGAACGATCGGCCTTCCTGTTCTGCAGTCTGTGATCTATTTGAACGACTAAGTCTATATAGTCCGAACAATCTTGTGGGGGATTCACTACTTGGGCTAACACATCTTTGAGCTCTCCACGTAGACCTCTATAAAACAGCGTAATCCTTTTGTCCTCAGGCCATTGAGTTTCCACTATCAGTCTGTTGAAAGACGCAATATAAGCCAAAAGGTCTTGATTACCTTGTCGCAACGAAAGAAGCTCATTGTCCAAGGCCTGCCCCTGTGAATGTCTTGCGAACAGTTTTTCCATACTGAGCTGAAAAGCTTGAAAATCATGGAGGACCGGATCATCTTGATTTACTAGAGGGATCGACCAGTCTGCCGCAATCCACTAAGGTACGAAAGCACGAAAGCTACTTTAGCTTGATCAGTTGGAAAGGCTGCTGGCCGGCATAAGAAATGCAACCGGCACTGATTGATAAATACTGCAAACCTCTTTGGGTCACCAGAAAATCGTTCGGGCGGAGCCAGAGGTACATTCCCAGGTATGTTGATCTGCACTGGATTCATAGAGGATGTAGAAGGAAGATTTCCCCCAGATGCGGGTAACGGGGTCTGTCCGGCTTGTGACTGTAGCAATTGTCTAGCGAGATCATCTGATCGCTCCTTGGAAATAATCAGTTCCCTTCTTAGAGCGTTCGTTTCCTGACGGGCTGCATGCACTTCTGCCCTTAGTTCCCCAAGTAACTGGGCTAGCTGGTCGGTATCCGAGGTTTCCATAGCGCCTGGACAGGAGTTTTGTGGTAGGCTTTGCGTTCTGTAACGCTCACCTGATTCCCGTAGAGGCGCCGGTCTTGACTGGGCGTATACCGTATCTTCAAAGGTGATGTGTAACACACGGCTGGCTCTTTGGGCTGGATCTCTGTGCACTGTATGTCTGACTCGAAGGGTAAGATGTCTGCAAATAGAAAATATGGGATTAAGGAACTGGGTTATTGAATGTCTCTCTCTTCTTCCCTTTCTCTTCTCCTGTAGAACCCCAAAGGTTAACGCTCTCACCTTAGGTAAGTGAACGCCGTGCTCTCCATCTGCCTCGGGGCAGGGTGCTGAAACCAGTTTCTTCACTGGATAAGGGGACTTGACTTCAGAGGACTGCTGTCCGTCGTTTACTGCACGAACGGTAAGTTTCGAGTAATTCTAATGTCTTTAAAGTCTTTAGTAATGATGTTTCTTGTTTTGCAGGGTTCCGGCGATGGCGGATGACGGGCTGAAGTGAGTTGAAGATGGAGCCCGTGTGATGAATAGAAGCACCTGGAAGCACGTAAGTAAGCGCTTGTTGCCTGCTTCACGATGCGCTCTAACTGTCTTTTTATTTTGCAGGTACAAGTTCGGAGCGGCTGCAGGGTGCCGGAATACCCACTGGGTTAGATGTGGAAAGGAGTAATGGCACGTGAGTATTAAAGTTCCCCAATGTCTTTAAACGCACCTTGTTTTGTCTTTCAGATGCGGGATGCAGCGCCGAAGGCCTCCGGAGCGTGCGAAGAGTTGGTAAACTTTTGTCTTTCAGATGCCGGAATGCAGTGTGAAGACCTCCGGAGCGCACGAAGAGTAGGTAAGCCTTTGTCTTTCAGATGCCGGAATGCAGCGCGAGGCGTTGGTGACAGCCGATGGACCAGGTAAGTGAAGAGCTGTCACTGAAGACCGTAATGCTAACCTGTTCTTTCTTGTCTTTATAGGTGTTGCTGAAGACTGGATTCAGGATGGTAAGCCTTTTTCCTTAGGCCCAGGATCAGATGCAGAAGACACGATGAGCGTTCTGCTGCAGAGGATGCAGAATAACGCAAAGCAAGATTCATCCATCGGGTGTGGTTTAAATAGCCTCCTGTAGTGCTTAGGTGTCTCCTTCCACAGCCATGCCTAGGTAAGAAAAGAGTTCCTGCTTTCCAGAAGAGTTCCAGTGTTCTGAATCTAGGGAGTGGCTCCTGCCCCACCCAACAGGAAAAGTAGTTCCAAATAGAAGAGGATCAGAGGCTCAACTGGCAGGCAAGTAAGCAGCATGGTCTGCTGCAGGTAAGTCCACCCAAGCATTATGAGCCCGGCGCTTCCAGCGCTGGGACTGGGCATATTTATGAGCCTGGTGCCACTGGCGCCAGGACTGGGTCCAAAAGGTCCCAATTGGGACTGGTTGGCACTCGGAACCTGGGTTATGGATCAGGGAGTTGGGAAAACCCTGACCTTTTGGAAGCAGAGATCATGACACCCATTCGCGTGTGGAACTTCCCGCGCACCCCTGAAATACACGTACCCTGATGGAATCGCGTGTGGAAGTTCCCGCGCACCCATGTAATACACGTACCCTGCTCGCACTGGCCCATTCGCGTGTGGAACTTCCCGTGCACCCCTGAAATGCACCTACCATGCAGAATTCGCGTGTGGTACTTCCCGCGCACCCATGAAATACACGTACCCTGCTCGCACTGGGCCAATCGCGTGTGGAACTTCCCGCGCACCCCTGAAATACACGTACCCTGCTCGCACTGAGACTATCGCGTGTGGAACTTCCCGCGCACCCCTGAAATACACGTACCCTGCTCGCACTGGGACTATCGCGTGTGTGACTTCCCGCGCACCCCTGGAATACACGTACCCTGATGGAATCGCGTGTGGAAGTTCCCGCGCACCCATGTAATACACGTACCCTGCTCGCACTGGCCCATTCGCGTGTGGAACTTCCCGCGCACCCCTGAAATGCACGTACCCTGCAGAATTTGCGTGTGGAACTTCCCGCGCACCCCTGAAATACACGTACCCTGCTGAAATCGCGTGTGGAACTTCCCGCGCACCCCTGAAATACACATACCTTGCTGAAATCACATGTGGAACTTCCCGCGCACCCCTGAAATCCACGTACCCGGCCAAATCGCGTGTGACACTTCCCACGCACCCCGGTATACACGCACACGTATTTTTTGTCAGCGGGTCCGTGTTTGTGGGTACCCCTTTGCACGTCATTTGTCCTGGAGGGCCACAGTATAGGACATTCCTCATGGCAGTATATAGGTGCTATTTGTTGGCGCACCTTTTGGCGCACATTTCTTACAGCCGCAGAGACGCTACCGCCTGCTTTCTTGTGGCGGTCGTGTTTGTGTCTGTGCGCTGGTTTGAGCGTGCGCTTTTTTGCCCGATTCTTTTCCATGAATACGTGTTGTAGGCGAGCGTGTGGGCGTTCCGCGCACTTGTGCCCTGTACTTCCCCCGTGACGCCCACGTTTTGGCAAGTTGTTCCCCATTCCGAGTGTTACGCCCGTGTTCCGCCTACTTTTGTTGCGTGCGCCGCGCTATGTGTGATTTTCGCTCTGGCCTGTGCGATTTTCGCTGTGACCTGGCGCACGCTGTTAGATGGCCTGTGCGCCAACGTGCGCCGCGCACTTTTTTATCGCACATCCGCTGGTTTTCTCGCGCACGGACTTCCATGAATCGATGTGCGCTGCTTTTCGTGCGATTTTCGCACTTGCACTGCGATTTTCGCTATTCCACTGCGATTCGCACGTTTTTGCCCACTTGCGCCGCGCTAATTATTCCATGAATCGGCCTCATGGTGTTTTCTACTTCTGTCATAGCTAATTCTGCCTCATTTGTTATTAGTGGCTCTCCCAGTTGTTCTTGGCTTCCTGTTACAGAAGGTTGACTACTGTCAGGAGTGCCCTTATCTAGTTGGGCCTGCAGTTCTTCTTCGTGTTGCTGTTCATTGTGCAACATTGTTTTGTACTGTGTAAAGTTTACATCAGTTATAGTGCTTTCATTTGCTTTGAAAGCGTCTTCATAGGAGTCATAGTTATCTATTATTTCTTCTTCTTTTCCCCATGGTTTAAAGAGTTGTAGCAGGGACATGTAATATAGTTCTTTATGTTTAGGAGTCTTTAATGACAATTTGATATGATTAATTAAATTTGGTTTGGTGAGTAAGCTGCCTTCACAATTTGACACTCTGTATTTACCTTTTTTTTAATCGGGTTTTATATTATTTTTGTATGTAGGAAGTTTTGGGCTATGTGGCATCGACACATGGTTTCCAAAGTGGTACTTCTGTTTGGGTAGTATGTATCCAGTAAATTGTTTTTTAAAATGTCTTGGCTGTTGGGATCATGTTTAGCTATTGTTTCTATATCTTCGTATGTTTTTAGAACTCTTTTTCTAGATTTAGCAGGACCAAGACTTAGCCATACTATATTTTCAGATTTTCCATACAAAGCTGTACCAGTTAAACGATCTGCTGCTTCATAGGAGCCACATTCTCTATCGGAAAGCATTTTTATGCCCAAGCTGTATAATTTTTGAGACAGTGTTTTGTCTGATGACAGGTCATTCCAGAGGTCTTGTAGCTCTGTTTTTTCTGCTTTAGTTAAGTATGCTGTAACATATTGTGCAACTGCAGTGGAATTGTCTGCCATATACTGCACATCTATGTTTGCATTCCATAAGTGGGCAATGATTGCATTGTAATCATTGATATATTTTTCTTCTTCTGTTCTTTTTATGTAATATGTATTTTTAGGTGATTTGCCTTTAACACTATGTCTAACTGAAGACATGAAGTTGTTCACTTGACCTGTTTTTGTAACCGGTCTTGGGAAACCAAAGCGGCATTTGGTGTAGTATTTCTCTTTGTTTTTGTATTTGCTATGACAATATTTGCCACATTTGTGTCTTTGAAATTGTAAAATGTGTGCTTGAAGATCACTATTTGTTGCTTCTGATGGAATTTGACAAGAGACATATTTTTCAATAAACTGTAAAACAGTGGCGTCACTGTCTCGACCAAATGTAGGAGCATCTTTAATCCATAAAAGCATGTGGATATGTGGTGCTCCTCTGGCTTGGTATTCTTTTCTCCAAAAGAAGTGTTGCACTTCTCCAAGGGGAGGAGCAGTTTTATTACAAATAAAGTGTAGAACAGCAATGAAGCGATGGTGAAAATATCTTGAAACATTAACAGGATCTAGAGAACAAAGTTCTCCACGTGTTAGTATATCTATGTTTGCTTTGTTTTTGTTTGATATGCGTAGGAAATCATGTAAGTCTTCCCATGCATATTATGCACAACTTAATGTAACAAACCAAGTGGGTGGGCCAAGGTTTCTTATCAAACAACGTACATCTCTGTCGAAACCAGTATTCTTTAGTACCACGCATATTTGCTAATAGATTTGTAATAATTGATTGTAAATCCTCATCTTTTTTTTGCACTTTTTGTAATAATTGTGTAGCTGACATATTTTTTTTTTAAACTCTTTTTATTAGTGGTCACACAGGGATACACAGCATTCCTCAACCTGCACAATACGTGTGCAAACCAAGTTATAAAATCATGGTCATGACATTTACTTAGTCTTACATAGATTCATCATCATCAGAGTACAAGTTACACAAATAAGTCCTGAATGGGTCCCATATATCTTTGGGTCTGCAGGCTGTGGGTCGGGTCATCACATACTGTTCCTCTGCCTCATTTACATATGTTAGTTCACAAAGAAATTGGTTCATGCAGGGTGGGCTGGCGCTTTTCCACTTCAATAAAATACATTTTTTGGCAATTGCACATGTAACATTAAACAATCATCTAGTTTTCTCGGAATACTTGCCTATGTCCCCAAATAGGTATTTTTGGGGCTTCAGGTCTGGGGGAATCTGTGTAATTTCTCCCAACAATTCAGCAACCTCTCTCCAGAAGCTCCTCACCACCTGACATTCCCAATACATATGATAATTTTCTGCTTTTGGCATATTACATTTGAGACATGCATCCGACTCACCAGAAGTAAATTTTGCTATTTTAATTGGGGTATAGTGTAATCTGTTCAGAATCTTGAATTGGATTAATCGTAGGCCCGCGTTCAGAGAGACCCTCTTTGTCAGTGAGCAATATCTGTTCCACTTCTCGTCATCTATGGGCCCCTGTAAGTCTTTTTCCCATTTCTCTTTTATATGGTTTACAGTGGGGGTGTGGGCCTGTACCGCCGTGTACAGTTTAGAAATACCCAGGCCTCCCACAGCCGTCACCATATGCAGACATGGGTGTGGCTGGGGTTCATCCGGGAACAGCAGCCATTTCTTTTGGAACGCCAATTGCATGCGGTAACATTGAAGTGTCCTGAGTTGACCACCTCCAAACGCTCTCAGTATATCTTCCAGGGCCGCAAATGTACCATTTATAAACATATCACCCCATTTCATTTCCGTGTTGGGGTCCCAGGATTCCTGTATTGGACTGTCTTGTGTGGGGGGTATAGCTGGGTAGTTCCAGAGGGGTACCTCTGGATTGTAGGGCGTTTCCAATTGCAATTTTCTGTATATGGCCTCCCATGCTTTAACCGTACAGCTGACTGGGTTGTATTCACACGTGTCTTTGTATTGTTTATCAAAAATGACTGACTGTATATTTGTGGGGTGTGTGGTGTATTCCTCTATTAGTGCATGGGGTGTCTCCTGTGTGATGTCATACCAATGTTTTGCAAATTGTGCTTGAGCCACAAGGTAATACAGCTCAAAGTCGAGAGCTGCTATACCGCCCGTAGAGTACGATTCAGTCATCTTCTCCCAGCTGATCCTAACAGTTTTCCCGTTCTATAGGAACGTCACCACCACAGAGCGAAGTCTGGCGAAGAAGGTTCTACCCGGCCATATGGGAATAATAACAAACAGATAAAGCAGCTTGGGAAGGATTATCATTTTAAGGACCGCCACCCTGTCGTGTAAAGAGATTGGCCATCGCCCCCACATCTGGAGCTTTGTAGTAATGGTCTGCAGTGTAGTCTCATGATTGTCCTGGTATAGTGTATTCCTATCCCTGGACACCAGGATCCCCAGATACCTAATGTGTCGATCCGTCCATTTAAGTCTGTGCAGCACGTCTGGGCACTCGGTGGATGGCGTGAGTGGAAATATTTCAGACTTGGCTCTATTCACCGTGTACCCAGAGCAAGCCGCAAATTCCTGTATTTCCGCCATTATGGGTGCTATATTTGTCCTGGGTTCACGGATGTACAATAAAGTATCATTGGCGTATAATGAGATTAGTTGGATTGTCCCCTTTATGTTTATGCCCTTATCGGCGTGTCTCAGTCTCACAGTGGCAGCCATGGGCTCTATAGTCAATGCAAACAGCAGGGGCGAAAATGGACAGCCCTGCCAGGTGCCCCTGCCCAGTAAGAACAGGTCAGAGATGGATCTATTGACTCGAGCTCCCGGTTCGGTGTATAGCAGCTTAACATACCTAATAAAGTTAGGGCCCATCCCAAATGCCTCTAGTACCGCCAGGAGGTAGACCCAGGACACAGAATCAAAGGCTTTCTCAGCGTCTAGGGATATAGCAGCTGTGCTTCTCTTGGGGTCTATTTGCGCCATTAGACTGAAGAGCCTACGGAGATTCAGGGCTTTCGACCTGGCAGGAATAAACCCATTTTGATCAGGGTGGACCAGCCCGGGGACCACCGGTAAGAGTCTATTGGCCATTACTTTTGTGAATATTTTGGTATCTGTGTTTATAAATGACAGGGGCCTGTAGGACGACACATCCTGTGGCGGTCGTCTTAGCTTGGGGAGGACCGTAATCACCGCCTCTCTCATAGATGGAAGCAGTATATTGCATTCTAGGGATTCCTCCCAGACCTGGAGAAGCACTGGGACTAGCTCCTCCCGGAATTGTTTATAAAATTCTGCCCCTATCCCATCAGACCCTGGTGCCTCACCTGATGTCAACATTTTAATGGCCTCTGTGACCTCTTCCGCCGTTATCGGTTGGTCCAACGCGGTGCGTTCAGCCTCTGAGAGCTGGGGTAAGCTAAGAGTCGCAAGATAGTTTTTAATGTCTACGGGCGATTTTTTATGTTGGTTGGAGTCCACTTGGTATAAAATTTGACAAATTCTTGGTTTATCTCATCCTCCCCAAGGAGCACCTCCCCCTTTTCTGTTTGTATACTAGTGATTTGGTTAGGTTGTTTATCACCCTTGAGAAGGTTAGACAGCGTCCTACCAGCCTTGTCCCCCTCCCCATATCTACGTGCACACATGGGAGCTGCCAAATAATGCACCTCACTAGCGGCCAGTTTATCAAATTCCTGCAGGAGTGTGTGTATGTCAGCCAACAGTTCCCTGTTATGTGTTAGAGTGTAGTTTCACTCTAATACAGCCAATTTACTTTCAATATTCAATAGTTCAGCGCGCACGCTCTTCAGCATGCCAACTGACTTGGACAATAGTACACCTATGATCCATACTTTAAAGGATTCCCACACAGTAGAGTACTTGCTTACCATTCCCACATTATTAATGAAAAATTATTTTTCTCAACATGTAGTGTTTCCACCACCCCCGAGTCTCCCAACATTCCACTCGGCATTCTCCACCTTTTAGTGGGACAGGAGGAATTCTGAATCTTCAATTCTACCGTCACTGGGGAGTGGTCGGGCAATGTGCGGGGCAAGATTTCACATTTCTGCAGCCCAGAGGACATACCCGATGCAACAAACCAATAATCTATCCGGGACTCAGAGTCGTGAACCGAGGAGTAATATGTATATTTCCTGTCTCCCGGATGTATCATGCGCCAGGCATCTACCATTGACAATTGTGAAAGAATGCTAACCAGGGTGGTGGCTGTTTTACTAGGGGTTCTATTGACCCTGGAGGCCCTATCCATCACAGGGTCCAGCGACACATTAAAGTCACCTCCCCATATTACGTTGGACAAACCATAGGCAGTAATCATCTGGTACATATTTACATAAAATGCAGGGTCGTCTATATTTGGGCATACGTATTAACCAGAAGCAATTGTTGTCCAGCGAGCCTGCCCCATACGACCACATAGCTACCCTGTTGATCCACCTTGTGGCCCTCCAGCCCAAACCCCAAGCTTGGATGGATAAGAGTGATTACCCCTCTGGCCTGCGTGGAATAGTCCATATGGAAACGCTGGGCACCCCATTTAGGTATTATGCACAAATTACTGCTTCCCATTGTATGTGTTTCTTGCAGCATCAATATTTGGGGGACATGTCTAGTAACATAATTATAAATGTTCTTGACTTTCACCCGGTTATTCAGTCCCCTTACATTCCATGTAAGCAGTTTTATTCGCAACCCGTCACCAGTATTATGCAATAACAAATCACCCCAGAGCCATGACCACTGAGGCTGCGCCTCTTGTACCAGCCGAACAGCGCCACTCCCAATGCAACCACTTTTTTAACATAAAACAAACAGCCAACCATAACCAAACTGTAACCTGGGTCACTCTTCTCTTGGTGACCAGAACTTCTCCCTTCAGAAACGCCACTCCCAAACCCCTCCCCTGTCCCCCACCCAAATCATCACCCCCAACTTGATGAGATGTCCAATTAACTGATGGAGCATTCCAGGGGTGGACAAGTCGCTCCACATGACCGCCGATTTGGCCCCAACACTCCAATGATAACCTTAGAGAGAGCCGCCCAGACCAGTTTTTCAACCAATCTGAATTCCGTTCGGCACAGTGGCCCCCCACTTAAGCACACGCCACGTGTGTCATAGTCTTCCAGCCTGGGCCTGTTGTTTTTTGCCGGTCTGCCCCATCTGGGCAGAAGAGGTATAGAAGTCTCAATGTACTGCGTGGCCTCAGCCGGGATTTCAAAGAAGTACGCCCTTCCTGCGTGCTGTATTCTCATCTTAGCCGGAAACATCAAGGCGTATGGCACTTGGTGGTCTCTGAGGAGTCTTTTAACCGGCTCATAGGATCTTCTGCTGGCCTGAACCCCGGGTGGAGAAATCCGGGTATATATGGATACAGCTCCCTTCATAGTGGAGTGTTCCAGCCTCCCTCGCCAATTGTAGGATTGTGTCTTTGTTCCTGTAATTAAGGAGCCTCGCAATTATCGTGCGCGGCGGCGCACCAGGTTTAGGGGCCAGGGCCAAAGTGCGATGTGCCCTTTCCACTAAGAAATGTTCTGAAAATGCCTCTGAGCCGAACACGGTTTTAAGCAGTGCTTCCAGCTGTTTCTCCCTCTGCCTTTGCCGAACGATTCCATCACTCCTACCACCCGGATGTTGTTACACCTTGATCGCGATTCCAGGTCCTCGCACTTGTTTTGCATTTTTGACATGGCCTCCTTAAGTTGGTTGATGTCTCGGCTGTGGTGTGCTATAGTATCTTCGTTAGTGCTTATTCTGTTCTCTGTTTCCGTGACACGTGCACTCTCCTTTTCGACCCTTGCCTTAAGTGAGCCTATGGTGGATACTATGTCATCCAACTTAATATTCACTGCCCGGAACCCGTTTTGAACTATTGTTGTTAACCTGTCTTCCTGTTCCTCACCCCCAGCACTCAGGGCCTCTCTAGCATTAGTGGGTACCTCTGTGGATGTGGTCTGGGCCTGGCCACCTGTGTAGGCATCCATTGGACCTTTCTTCTTGCTGCTGGGGTTCTTGTTTCCTCTTCCAGATTTCTGTGATTCACTCATGTTATTTTCAGATGTTAAGCAGCGCTGTGGCATTACCCTTCCCCTCTTCCTTCCCCTTGACCCACTTTGTGTGAATAAATGGACCTTTGCAAGGGGGGATCTAGCACCAAAGAAAAAAGGGTGTCCAGGGGATCAGCAGGTGTAAGCCGTTAGTGGACTGTGTTCTCCCACGTATATTTAACAGAGGATACCAGTATGGAGCAATCTAGCGCTGCCTTCAGCCGAAAGTCCGCAGGGAGCCTCCTGCGCAATGCTTATGTTGCAGGGCCAATTCGGGCTCTTCACAAGCCAAATCCGGAGGTTGCCTGGACCCCATTTGTCTAATAGGGTGTTTACAAGTTGAGGGCCATGTGAGCACCACAGGCCTGACAGGTCGAGGGCCCCAGTATATCAAGCCCAAGAGCAACAAAGGGAACAAGGTCGCGTCAGCCTCAAACAGTAGATTTCAGGAGGGTTCCACCACCCCCCTGGCCTCTGCGGCCGATTATGAGCTGATGTTTCCACTCCGGGGGGAGGCCCAGGGGCCCGATGCACCGGATTTCCAATTCGGGCACTCCAAGCAGGGCCAACCCTCCCTGTCCCAACAAGCCCGGGACAGTCCACACCCCGCAGTCCGGCACCCACTGGAGCCCGGGGACACACAGCTCTGGATGTGCACTGCTCCCCGCAGATGTCGGGACGCGTGCGTCCAGCTGCCCGACAACAGAGGGGCCAGGGGATCAAACGTGCAGTGCGGTCCCCGCTCCTGTCACAGGAGGCCGCAGGCAGGTCCCCCGCTCGCCCACACCGCCCATCCCCATGCGGCCAGCGGCACAGTCCTTTGATCCGACGGGCACAACTTCTAGCAGCAACCACAAAGCTGACCAGGATTTTCACAGGTTATAGCCAGGTGTTTAGGCCACCTGTGCCTTAAATTGCAGCTTTCCAGGCGGCGTCTATCAGGATGTCTGGACCTAGGATTTTTAGTCGGAGTGGCAGCTCACAATCAAGAAGCCATTTTCGTTGTGCGCAACAGCGCCCCCCCGTGTAGCTGACATATTTTGAAAGTGGGATCCTGATTTTAATGTGTGTGCAACTCCGTAACATAATGTTGCTAGTTCACTTTCAAAGAGTAGGTGGAATATGTATTCCACATTTTATCTAAATCTGGGATCTTCAGAATACATCCGTAATGAGCGATATTCTGATGCTGTTATTTGAATAGGTCTATCACCGTACCTTCCTCCTTTGCCAGTAGGAAAAAGTAGAAGAAAACCATGTGCTTCTATACTTTTTTCCCATATGCTGATTGGGGATCCTTTTGTTTGACGCATTTGGTACATTTCTAGTGCATCTTCTACGGTGTCATTAGAATGCAATGGGTGAATTATATAATGGTCTAAAGTATTGGATATTGTAGCAGGATCTAGGAGCTCAAATTGACCAGCTTCTTGTGTCTCTTGAATTATTTCAGTGGTATCCTTCAAGTTTTCTTCAATATGAATTTCTTTGTAGTATTCATTATTGTCTTTTACATATTGCAAAGTTTGTCTAACTTTATGTAAATCTACCAGTTGTTGCCAAATTGTTTTGTCTTTTGTAGGTACACCATTTACTAAGATAAATAAAGATTGCTCCATTGGACGGTTGCACTCCTAGAGTGTGCACATTTTCTTTTAGATCTAATGGTAAATACACTACTTTTCCACGAATACCTTTCACTAATTCAGACGGAGGCAATTTTGCTGTTTTTGGTTAAAGGCGTATTATTGCTTGAAAGGGGTGCACTGTTTGAATTATGATGCTCTCATATAAATTGAGTTTTTGTAGGGGTTTTGGTAGTGGAAATAATTCCAAATTATCTGTGATAGCACGTGAAGGAGTTTGGTTGTTGTCCAGTTTTGTAGTGCAGTAACTGCAAAGTATTAAGGGGTCAGTTATTTCGTATTTGTTTTCTGCTATAAGGTAGAGAGCTAATTCAAACCATTTAGAATCTTCATTGTTTTCTATTTTATATGTTAGGTCTAGAGTTTTTGTGTTACTTTTATAGAAAGTTCAACGACAACATACACACACATGGTTTGGTATTTCGGCAGATGTACTTTTAAATTTCAGTATTTCTTTTTTGTATGTGTCTAGTAGAAGGTTGCCATGCATAGAATTGTTGCTAATTTGCTTTAAAGCTATTTCATCCTGTAAGTGGCTTTCACTTGCAAAATATTTTTTCTGGATATAGTCGATTTCTTCTAGTAGGTCTTTTCCTTTACCATGTAGAAGAATTTTATTTAAATTGGCTAGTGCTAAAGCAGGACTTTTAGCATAGTACCGTTTATAGACTAGATTTCTTATATTTGAATGATGTGTTGATATCATTTTGATATAATGGAAGGTGGTTTTGCAAGTAGGTCCTGAAATGCAGGCCAATGAATGTCCTTGTAGTCCTGTGTACTTGCGCACTGGACATGTATCCATATTTTGCAGTAGTTTAATTTTCATTTTGTTTTTGCCTTTCACATATTGATTGAGGAATTGGCGTAAAGACTTGAAAGATTCTTTGGGAATGTTACACATTGACGTGCATGGCCATTTGTCTACTAGACGTTCTGATTCAGTTGAATGGAGAGGTCATTCTAAGTTTTCTGGGGATATTTTTGTAAGCAGTATTTCTTGTTCCATTATGGTATTTTTAACTTTTTCATAACCTCGTCCACTGCTATGTATGGCAATTGTATTTGTTTGCTTTTGTTTGTATGCTTCTTCATTAAAGTATGGTTCTGTGCTCGTAGTGTGACTCGTTTCACCTCCACAGATACTTAAGAAGTTATTTCTGTTGACATTTTTGTTTATTGAGAAGTCTTTTTTGTAATTTAGTCATTAGTTTTGTTTGTGGTTTCATTTTGTTTAACACTAAAATAAATAACTTTCTTTTGAGAAGGATTGCACTGTCTATCAACGCTTCTAAGATCAATCTCCTACAATAGGTTTTAAGGGTTGAGTTTGATTTCTCTCCTGTTTCTATAAGATTTTGCAAGACTCTGTGACAGAACATTTTTGCTAAAATACTTTTTTTGGTATGCTTAGTTTGCACTATATCAAGATTTAGAGGAGCAGTTTTATCTGTAGTGGTAGCTGATTTTTTGTTAATTGTTTTGTGGTTTGTTTTACATTTTGATAGAGGAGGCAAAGTTTCTGTACTTGAAGCTTGTTTTGTTTCGCTAAATGACTGTATTAGCTGTTTTGTTTTAACTTTTTTTTACAAATTCTGCGATTCTGCGAGAGATGGATGCTTGTTTTGGACACTTCTATTTTCATTTGCTCTGTTTCTGCGTTGCTTTCTACGGACTTGATTTTTGGTAGGCATTCTTTAGGGTCTGTTGAAAAAAATAAAGAAGGTATGGGTTGGGGTGTTCTTAATGTATGTGTGCTGTTTGCATGAGTGTGTGAGTAAGATAATAAAGATGTATGTAATGGTGCTTGTGCGCGTTTCGCAGACAGGCGCGCTGTCCGCGGACAGATCAAACAGAAAAAAGGGTTCAAAAAGTCACAAAAAGTATGTAGAAACTCAGGATTACTATGTGGGACTTGTTCTATGGTGAGTTTTTGTTGGAAAATATTGTAGATTACTTGAAAATGTAGTTTTAAATTGTTCGGGTACACAAACATTGTTCGCAATCACAATATACGCTGATCGCGGGCACGGTCACATGATAGCAGGACACCAAATGCACTGAAACTATTTTGCGCATGCGCGTTGGTGTTCTACGGACACTGTTCGGGTCCTGGAGTGATTAAAAGTGTGTCACAAGTGAAACAAACAGTTACGGACAGGTGTTTGTTCTTAGAACAGTTTCAACTTGTCTGCGAACAGTACGGACAGGCATAGCGTCCTCAGGACACCCACATTTTGTTTACTTACGAACATTCCGGGACACTTGATGTATTCTGAGAACAGTTTCAACCTGCCTACGAACTGTACAGACAGGCATAGCGGCCTCAGGACACCCCCATTTTGTTTATTTACGAAGATCCCAGGACACATAATATGTTCTAAGAACACTTTCATCTTACCAGCGAACAATACGGACAGCATCCTCAGGACACCCACATTTCGTCCATTGATGAACATTTCAGGACACCGCGTGTGTTCTTAGAACAGTTTCAACTTGCCTGCGAACATTACGGACAGGCATAGCGTCCTAAGGACACTCCCATTTTGTTTCTTTATGAACATTTTAGGACACAGCCTGTGTTCTTAGAACAATTTCAACTTGCCTGCGAACAATACGGACAGGCATAGCGTCCTCAGGACACCCCCATTTTGTTTATTTACTATGAACACGAACATCCCAGGACACATAATATGTTCTAAGAACACTTTCATCTTGCCAGCAAACAATACGGACAGCGTCATGAGGACACCTACATTTCGTCCATTGACAAACATTTCAGGACACCGCGTGTGTTCTCAGAACAGTTTCAACTTGCCTGCGAACATTACGGACAGGCATAGCGTCCTAAGGACACTCCCATTTTGTTTCTTTATGAACATTTTAGGACACAGCCTGTGTTCTTAGAACAGTTTCAACTTGCCTGTGAACAATATGGACAGGCATAGCGACCTCAGGACACTTCCATTTTGTTTCTTTACGAACATTTTAGGACACAGCCTGTGTTCTTAGAACAGTTTCAACTTGCCTGCGAACAATACGGACAGGCAAAGCGTCCTCAGGATACACCCATTTTGTTTATTTACGAACATCCCAGGACACATAATATGTTCTAAGAACACTTTCATCTTGCCAGCGAACAATACGGGCAGCGTCCTCAGGACACCCACATTTCGTCCATTGACAAACATTTCAGGACACTGCGTGTGTTCTTAGAACAGTTTCAACTTGCTTGAGAACAATACGGACAGGCAGAGCGTCCTAAGGACACCTCCCATTTTGTTTCGTTACCAACATTTCGGGACACAGCCTGTCTTCTTAGAACAATTTCAACTTGCTTGCGAACAATACAGACAGGCATAGCGTCCTCAGGACACTCCCATTTTGTTTATTTACAAACATCCCAGGACACATAATATGTTCTAAGAACACTTTCATCTTGCCAGTGAACAATACGGACAGCATTTGTGATGTCATCTTTGATGTCGTGGGTGTTAGTCTTAGCAGTGCACAGTGGTGGTGCGAGTTATGGTTGCTTAGCTTACCATAACTGACGAATTTCAGGGGTTTTTCGTTTTTACTTGGAACCATAATGTCACTTTAACAAAGTTTTTTCACTGAATCTGAATATATATATTATGTAGTTATGGTTAAATTGCTGTTTCCATAGGAAGAGCACTTTTTGGGCGGCTTATAACTCCGCTCCCCCTGGACGAATCCACACCAAACATTGCAAAAAAAGTGTATGGGCCACTGTGAATTTATTTTGTTGATGTTTGGTCCAGGGGGGGAAAGTTATACGGGGGTCCCAAAACGTCTTTTTTTCCCATAGACTGAATGGGGGAAAAACTTTGCGCACGTCTACAGCCCAAACGGCTGGACGGATTTTCACCAAATTTGCGGCAGGAGCAGGAGCTTGGTCCCGAAAGCGTGCTTTTGTAAATTTGGTGCCAATCCGTCCATTCGTTTTCTTTAACATGACCAAAAAGTATGTCTGAAAAAATCTATGTCCGCTCCATGGACACACTTCCCTGTTCGCTCCGCGGACAAGATACTGATTGGCTAATCCGTAGCGTCATGTTCGCGGACATGTGGCACGTTCACTGATTGGATGTTGAATGGCGTGAAGTGCGGCAGATTCTGTCGCTGCGCCCTCCATCTTTCATTCGTGTTTTGGTTATGCGGACATCACGCTATACACATACACATATAAAACAACACACCATTGCACTTGTTAACCAAGCAGGCACCTGCACTGTTTGATGGAAACAGTGGTTGTGCAAAGGTATGGGAGTAGCAGTTCTCATGCATGCATTCAGATATGTTGTTGCAAAGTCAGAATGTATTTTCATTCTGAGTGAAGGTCACTTGGTTTGCTTTTTTGGTAGCAAGCTCAGTGGGCCCACGCATCCGACTGAACCCATAAGTGTCAATTGTTTTTTCACCTTGAGCGAAACGGAAAATTCAGTAAGAATGCAGGAAGTGCAAGTTTGGAAAAAATACCATTTGATAAGGTTATGTATTCAAAACGTTTGTAAGACACATGTAATATCAGTTGAAGAAGATTCTTTGCTGCAAGTACATCGCTGTCTGGGTTTAACGAAGACAATGGCGACGGTAAATATCATGTAAGTTTACTTTTGATGACTCTATACCTGAACGAGTTTTAATTTTTTATTACCAGAACAATAATTTTGGCATTGTAACTGAGGTACTATCTTTCTGTGTAGTTGTCATTTTTTTAAAAACTTATGGAGAGTGAAGATTCTCGCCGTTTGTAGGCTATCATTAGGTTCACCCATGTTCAATGCTATTATTTCTTTAAAATGTCATTTATGACCACATCGATTTGTGTATCAGTTTCCACGTTCTTTTAGTCTTTTTTGAAATTTTTTGGTAAAGGTTGGGTATTGATACATATGTTCTGTTACGTTTTGGCATTGTTACTGAGGTACTATCTTTCTGTGTAGTTGTCATTTTTTTTAAAACTTATGGAGAGTGCAGATTCTCGCCGTTTGTAGGCTATCATTAGGTTCATCGCATGTTCAACGCTATTATTTCTTTAAAATGTCATGTATGACCACATCGATTTGTGTATCAGTTTCCACTTCTTTTTGTTTTTTTTTTAAATTGTTTGGTAAAGGTTGGGTATTGATACGTATTTTCTGAATAGCTACATTCTGCCGTACTGTGATTGCCATGGATTCCAGATGCCAAGTGATGGATTCTTTGGACGCCAGATGCACGTACACGTGACCAGTTGTCTAACCGTCACTGTATTGTGGGACGACCGGCCCGGCCCCATTTATCCATACGCTGGAGTGGCCATTAGGAGTAACATAACATCTTTTATGGTGGTGCAGCCCAAAGTTCATGCCGACGTCTTGGAAATCACTGTGCGACCGAAGCGGTTGCCTTATTGAAAGCGAATACTTTGTGTATGCGAATAGATCAATGTGTGCCTCACGATTAACATTTTCGATGACGACCGAACAAACAAGGTTACTATTTGATTGAAAATGGGAATAGTCCGATGGTCTCGGACAGTTTATTGTGAAATTAAAGTACTTTACAAATTCTAAAATTAATGTTTTCCTTTAAAAAACAGTTTATTATTTCAAATGTAACGTGCTACGTTGTACGTTGCTGTGTGTTCATTTGCAGGTTCTGCGTCATGGCACATAGGTGTTTATAGGGGTGTTTGGCTACGCTGGAGGGGAACGTCATCCAAAAAGTGTATAATATCATTAGGGTTGTTTATGTGACGAGATGTGGGAGTGTTTTCGTATTACACAAGTGTCGTAATGTAGTTAAAAAATGTAGCAGTATACGTTTATTGACTGAGGGGTAGGCTGCAGCCATGGGGAGTGGGCAGAATGTCGGGGTCATGGTATAAGGTCATGATCTGCACAATGTGGCTACTGGCAATGACCAGAAGGGAGAAAAGATAGGATTACAGTGGCCATGTCCACCTGGCACTGGCTTTGTGGTAAAGTTGTTCAACATTATGATACATTTGAAAGGGAGGAAAAAAGTGCTGGTGGTAATATGTTAACAGCGATTCCTTTTTGCTTTTTGCAGGCTGCCATGGAAAGAGAAGAGGGGCTATGTATGGAACAACCGCCTTCCCTTTCTATGGTGGCCATCTTGGAAAAGGATTTTGTTTTCTAATCCGGGGTGCCACAGGCGTCTCGTGTTAGAACGACATCCTCTTTTTCAGTAGCACACGTTACTGCTTTGCAAATCTAGATTGTTAATGGCAAATGTTATTGCGTCTATGTCCTTTACTGCGAAATATAAAGTAGATGGAGTGTATGCGATTTCTGAAAAAAATATATATTTTTAAACTGTGAAAGGTGGTTCTTAAAGGAACATATAATTTGTTTTCAGATGGCCTTTTTTGGGAAGGACAGCTAAGAAGGAAAGTTGCGGACGGAAATGAGCAAAGAGGCACCAAACAGTAACATGGGGGGGTAGGTGGACGGGGGAAAATGTTGTGCTTGTGTTATTTGTAGGGTAGGGACAGTGTTTCTCATGCTCCTTCATTACAGCAGTGGTGCTGTTTCTTGGGTAGGAGGGATGGCCTTAGCTCATGTCGTTTTCAGATAACTAGTACTTTTGCTAAAAGTATGTACTGTGTACTACATTGTTAATGGCTGACTACAAATAAGTGTTCGAGCTGTGCAAGGGAAATGTTGAAGGTGGAAGTTCCTACATCAGTAAAAAATGTATTTCCACACTGTCCACGAGGCATACATCTTATTGTTTACGGATTCTAGGACACGTCACCGTGCTATGCGCCAGCATATGGTCATGTGGCATTCTCTGCAATGTGTGAAATGAACTCAGATGTTACTTTACATTATGGTTACGTGCTACTACAACAAACCGATCAACTTTAGCAAAAAAACTTTGTTAAAGGGATGTTATGATTAAGTTGCGCTACTAAAAAACTATGAAATTCAGTAAAAAAAACTTTGTTAAAGGGACGTTATGGTTAAGTTGCCCTACTAAAAACCTGTTAAATTCAGTAAAAAAAAACTTTGTGAAAGGGACGTTATGGTTAAGTTGCGCTACTAAAAACCTATGAAATTCACTAAAAAAAAACTTTGTTAACGGAACGTTGTGGTTCGAAGTAAAACCGAAAAACCCTTGAAATTCGCCAGTTATGGTAAGCTAAGCAACCATAACTCACCCACCACTGTGCACTGTTAACACTAACACCCAGGACATCAAATATGACATCAAAAATGTCATTGATGACATCACTGATGACATCACATGTACATTTACTTTGAATGAAAACTCTGTAGAAGGTATTCTTATTATAATGTTGACCAAAAAGTGTCAAGATCATTGGAATAAATATCAAGTGCTAATTAGTGCATTAAGCAATGCGTTGATATACGTAGCATTCTATTATGAAGTTCTATGCAGTATACTAAGGTACTCTTGTAGAAACATAGGCATTGTGTGCAGCATACATGATGGAGGTGCAATATTCATAAGCTTGCCATGTTGAACAGTGAAATGATAACTGTTTTCCTATTAGAGTTTTGGCTACTGTGAAACATGTGATAAGTAGGTAATGAAAACCACTTACTACATAATGGCATTTTATAGACAAAACACAAAGAGACAACATCACATACAAATATGAGTATATACACGAAAATTGAAGTAAGGAAAAAAACAGCGGTAGTAGCAGTAAGTGTTCATAACCTAACTGATTATCTTTATGCAGAGACATGATTGCTCTGTTTCAAGGGTGATACTTACCCTATGCATATATATGTCAGTAAAGGAAAAAAAGGGGGGTAGCCAGACATGCGATGTCATCAGTGATGTAATCAATGACATTTCTGATGTCATCTTTGATGTCCTGGGTGTTAGTGTTAGCAGTACACAGTGGTGGCGCGAGTTATGGTTGCTTAGCTTACCATAACTGGCGAATTTCAAGGGTTTTTTGGTTTTACTTCTAACCATAACGTCCCGTTAACAAAGTTTTTTTATTGAATATATATATATATATATATATATATATATATATATATATATATATATATATATACGCTGAAACTGTGTGCCTCCTAAGAACTTATTTAAAAGTGAAATGGGAGTTTAAAAGGCAATTTGTGGCAAGGTACATGGACAATTATTTCTGCAGAAATGAACTGACCTCCAGTATTCTTTCCCCCTGCTGCCCAGAAGATCTGGCCTGGGTGTCATTATCAATTAAAGCCAGTACTCCACTATATAGAAAGAAATACAATGCTTTAGATTTAAAATAGGGTGGGGAACTGATAAGCCCTTGTCTGTTCTGGCAGGACATGTGACTTCTAGGTCACAAGTCCCATAAAAAGTACATTAGCTTGGTCATTAGATCTTGAAGGGGTAAGCTATTCTAAACACAGATTCCTCTATTGACGTCATATGCCTAAGCAGGGGAATTGAAAATTTTAAAAAAAGGTGGGGGCAAGAGAGACAGAGAAGTGAAACTGCTCATTGCTTTTAAAAGAGAAAATCACATTTTATCGCATACAATGGACAATGTACATCATACAACAGTCATTCTAGGTTTTAATTAAAGGTGGAAGTTAACCCCTTCTAACCATGCTAACACGATTTTGGTGGGATAAACACAACTAAAGTTATTAATGAAAATGTGAATTGGACCTTAGCCTGATTACCAGAGATGTAAAAATGATAAAAGCATGCCAATTATGATTTATATGACACCCGTAAAGTGTCATACTTTTCACTGATATGGTTCCTGAGTAAATGCAGAAAAACTATCTCTGCACAGGAAGGGCGTGGAGAGACCAGACTAGTCTCATCTGATTTGCTTTAAAATGTAGTTTTCAAAAATGTATTCATACATTTCATGATGTGAAAATTAAGGGTACTTGCCATGTGGTGAGATTTCCAAGTCAAAAACATGACCAAGTCCATCTGTCAAAGTGAAATGATGAAGCTCTCTCCAATTGCCTTGTCCCATCAGCACACAATTTGGAGGGGGGTAGTGACACTCTACCAATCCCTTTTGCGGGAATCATGACAAGTTTGTGATGTCATTTGCCCTATAACTAAGCCAGCTTGCCTCATAGCTGGACTTCTCCCTGTAATACCAAGAGGTGACCTGCTGCCGAAACCTGGTGACTACATGTCAGGAGTGGCACTCTATTAAGAGTGGCACAGGACACCCAGAAAGGGTTTGGGTGGTTGTGCCAAATAAAGTGGACAGATAAGAACACACACAGCGGAAAGGAAAGAGAACGAAGAGTAAGCAAGAGTAGCAAGGGAAAAGATACAGAATGAATACCCTCTTGGGGTGTATGCAGACATAGGAAAAGAGTATTCCACGAACCTTGGAAATACTCTAGCCTTCTGCACAGTTTGCTATAACAGAGGCCCACGCTGTTTGCTCATGACTTGGAACAGCAGCTTTGGGTGTCTGTAATGTAGAAACAGGACAAGGGAAGGGGCAGAGGTTGACTGATGGGAACCAACAGACAAGCTCTGTACAAAAGGGTCTACAAACAGTACAAGAGAAGATACTACAGACAAATCCAGGAAAGGAGGTGATAGCAAACTAGCAGAAGGAAATGAAAGGAAAGTCGTGTAACAGGATAGGATAGCAGAGGACAGTAAGGAACAAGGTTGAGAGCTCAGAGGAGCAGGAAAGCAATGAGTAAGCCCACAGGAGTAGGACTGTAAGGTAGAACGCCCAGAGGAAAATGGCTTAGGGCAGCAGAGTAAAGCAGACTGCACGGCAAGGATCCCGTAAGGGCCAGGCAGTAAGGAGTGAACCCTGAGAGACAGGGCCGCTGAACGTAGAAGGTAGCAGAGGACTGTAGAGGCTGCTAGGCCGAGAACCCAGCGGAAAAGGTAGGTAGTAGGCAGCAGAGCTTGATAAGCTGCAAAGTAGGAAGGCCCAGAGGACAAGGGCTGTAGGTAGTCAGAGTGAGGTAGGCTGCAGAGCAGGGAGCCCCAGAGGACAAGGGCTAAGGCAGCCGGAGTGAGGCAGGCTGCAGAGCAGGGGGCCCAGAAGACAAGGGCTGAGGCTGGGAAGCAGCAGAGCGTGATCAGCTGCAATGTAGAGGGCCCACAGGGCAAGGGCGGAGGCTGGAAGGCAGCAGAGCGTGATCGGCTGCAATGTGGAGAGCCCGGCAAGGCAAGGGCGGAGGCTGGAAGGCAGCAGAGCGTGATCGGCTGCAATGAGGAGAGCCCGGCAGGGCAAGGGCAGAGGCTGGAAGGCAGCAGAGCGTGATCGGCTGCAATGTGGAGAGCCCGGCAGGGCAAGGGCGGAGGCTGGATGGCAGCAGAGCATGATCGGCTGCAATGAGGAGAGCCCGGCAGGGCAAGGGCGGAGGCTGGAAGGCAGCAGAGCGTGATCAGCTGCAGTGTGGAGAGCCCGGCAGGGCAAGGGCGAAGGCTGGAAGGCAGCAGAGCGTGATCAGCTGCAGTGTGGAGAGCCCAGAGGAGCAGGGCTGTGAGGCAGGGAGCCTGGCAGGCTATGGCTGGAGGCAGCAGGGTGGAGCAAGCAACAAGGCAGGGTCCAAGCAGGAGTGAAGGTAAGCAGCATACAAGATCCGTAGGAAGATGCAAAAGGTGGAGGAAGGACTCTCAGATGCAAGAGCCTGAGTCACTGCAGGCAGCAGCCTTTTATTCTGCCTAGCCCAGCACAGAGGCAGGCTAATTGGTTGCACCTGGCTAAGCACACCTGCAGACAATCGGCCACCTCCCTCTCTGTTCCTGAGCTGGTGGAAGCAGAGCATATCCCTAGGGCTTCTGGGGGGTGTAGTTCCTTTGATGACCAATAGGAACAGCCAGGAATCGATGCTTATAGCCAAGTGCATTGTGGTATGCGTAGTTTGTTGGAAAAAATAATAAAGCACCAAAGTCTCGCAAATGGTAAATAAAGTCCCCAAAGTAAATATAGATTGATCCAAGAGTCTGTTGTAAATAAATGATAAAGAAATAGTCCATATTGAGCGCAAATGGATGCGCCCATGGCGCAGGCATGACAGTATGCCCCTCTCCAGGCCCCTCTCCAGGCTCCCTGAAGACCGACCTACAAGAAGAATGTCTGTCACACCGTACAAGAGTCTTAATCCAAAAAGGCACATCATGAAGCACCAGAAACGGTTTAAGGTTGCAAGGTGAGAGTCTTGAATGACGGAGACAGTACAAATGTTCTGAACTTTTGATGTAGAAATCAGAAAAGACGAAGTCTTTGGAACACAAACCCCAACTGTGTGTGCATGAAGAGAGGAACTGCGAAAAACTGCTGCAGGCTCCATGATAGATTTTGCTTTGACGGGCAACAGTATGATGCTGGAAGGTGGAGACATAGGTACAGCAGAGTTGGTAGCTTTAGGAAGGTTTTCCAAGACATCCGGAGCAGCAATGACAACGTTAGGGTTAGCCGCAGAGAGTTCAGGAGTCACAGCGGCGGTTTTCCCATGATTAGTAGACAGTTCAGAGGTAACAGCAGCAGTGAGATCTTGAATGGCTGTAGAGAGTATCAAGGCGGTAGCAACTGGGTGTGTGGGTGTCATGAGAGAGCCAGCGGGCTGGAACGCACCCGAGACTGGTAGAGTAGAGTCTGGCAGTCTTAGTGCTATAGATACACTAGCAGGAACAACTGGAGCAGTAGTCTTAACAGGAAAACCCTTCGCTGACCTTGCAACAGTTAGCATGGCGGATGTAGGATCAGGAAGAGAAGGTGCTGAGGGATCAGGTTGTGTAGCAGAGGATTCTGCTGCAGCGAGCACAGCTGCGAAGGAAGTAGAAATCTGGGCATCGGGAGCATCAGAATTAGCAGTAGCTTCAGGATTCACAGTAGCTATAGCAACCTCAAGATTTGCAGCAGAGACTTGAGGAGTCTCAAATGTGGCAGGGAGTTTAGGAACCACAGCAGCAGGAAGATCATGAATTGCAGTTAGAAGTTCGGGTGCTGTAGCAGCTACAGATAGTTCAGGTGTTGCAACTACTGGTAGATCGGGTACCACAACCACTGGCGATTCAGGGGGTATCGGAGAAACTGAAGATGTTGATTGCTCAAGAGTGTTGTCTGATAGCACAGCCACACTTTGGCAAGTCCCGCTTGCCACTTCAGCATGCTCGGTGTGAACTGCGCCAGTCTCTTCAGCTGCCATTGTCATTTCAGAAGAGGTTGTAAGTGTGAGTACTGGACGATAGGCAAGGGTGAGGGCGGAACCATCCTTTGACTCAGAGGGATTTCCAATCAGAAGACCAACCTTGTTTTGTGGTGTAATGGCTGTGTGCGTGATTTGACCCACCGGAGGAGTTAATTCTTTTCTGTCAGTACAACAATCTGAGTTTCTGTGGCTGGAAGGTGAAAGAGCTGTGTCAGTCTCTAGAAGGGATACATATGCTATATTTAGGTCTTCCATCTGCTTGGTATAAGTCTGTATACTTTTCTGTATGGCAATTCCAGGCCTTATGTCGATCCCTAAAGATAAGATGTCAGGTGTTGGACATAGTGTCAGATGGTCTGGTGACTTGTGTCCCTTCATAAGATTCTTATAATACAAATAAACAAAGTCATCATAGAGGTCTTCGGTCTTTCTTTTAAGGCGTAGGAGTTGTTTGTGTAGCAGGTAAGTATCATTAGTTTGATCTAAAGCTTCAGAAGCTGGTGTGGCACAGAATTCGGTTGTAGCAATGGGAAGACTGAGCTTAGGGTTATTGTGGTTAGTAGATACAGTGGAAGCATTAAGACAACCGATGGTTAGTATATGTCTTTTGTACCCAGGACCAGATGCACAAACCTCAGGATAATGACTGCCTTGTCCTGTCAAATAAGGGTTTCCAGCATTCCGGGGAGCTTGCCAAGCCGATCTTGCGCATATCACTCTGGCAACAGCGTATTCTGGTTTAGAGTCTCCCACAATGAGTGCTATATCCTTGGCTGTTGCGGTGTTAGAAGGCTTGTCAGAAGACGCAGGAGTGTTTTTCACTGTTTGGTTTAACAAGATCTGTAAGAATTCATTATCTTGCTGTAGCTCTGCAACAGATAAGGACTGCGGGTCATAGTCGCAAATGTCATAATAATTGTACATGGAAGAAGGGTCAGCTAGCCAGTGAGTATAGTACCGTGCTTGTAAATCTTTGTTTACTGAGGCGAGACTGTCCTTTAGACTAAGGTTCTTGTTTGCTGTCTTTAGGGAAACCATAGGTTTATGCAAAGGTTTCTTAACCCAAAAGGAAAGCATCTTTGTTCTGTGTGTGCCTTTCCGGCCTATGGAACAAGACATTTTTAGCTCTTGCATTCTGTCAGGAGTGGCACTCTATTAAGAGTGGCACAGGACACCCAGAAAGGGTTTGGGTGGTTGTGCCAAATAAAGTGGACAGATAAGAACACACACAGCGGAAAGGAAAGAGAACGAAGAGTAAGCAAGAGTAGCAAGGGAAAAGATACAGAATGAATACCCTCTTGGGGTGAATGCAGACATAGGAAAAGAGTATTCCACGAACCTTGGAAATACTCTAGCCTTCTGCACAGTTTGCTATAACAGAGGCCCACGCTGTTTGCTCATGACTTGGAACAGCAGCTCTGGGTGTCTGTAATGTAGAAACAGGACAAGGGAAGGGGCAGAGGTTGACTGATGGGAACCAACAGACAAGCTCTGTACAAAAGGGTCTACAAACAGTACAAGAGAAGATACTACAGACAAATCCAGGAAAGGAGGTGATAGCAAACTAGCAGAAGGAAATGAAAGGAAAGTCGTGTAACAGGATAGGATAGCAGAGGACAGTAAGGAACAAGGTTGAGCGCTCAGAGGAGCAGGAAAGCAATCAGTAAGCCCACAGGAGTAGGACTGTAAGGTAGAACGCCCAGAGGAAAAGGGCTTAGGGCAGCAGAGTAAAGCAGACTGCACGGCAAGGATCCCGTAAGGGCCAGGCAGTAAGGAGTGAACCCTGAGAGACAGGGCCGCTGAACGTAGAAGGTAGCAGAGGACTGTAGAGGCTGCTAGGCCGAGAACCCAGCGGAAAAGGTAGGTAGTAGGCAGCGGAGCGTGATAAGCTGCAAAGTAGGAAGGCCCAGAGGACAAGGGCTGTAGGTAGTCAGAGTGAGGTAGGCTGCAGAGCAGGGAGCCCCAGAGGACAAGGGCTAAGGCAGCCGGAGTGAGGCAGGCTGCAGAGCAGGGGGCCCAGAAGACAAGGGCTGAGGCTGGGAAGCAGCAGAGCGTGATCAGCTGCAATGTAGAGGGCCCACAGGGCAAGGGCGGAGGCTGGAAGGCAGCAGAGCGTGATCGGCTGCAATGTGGAGAGCCCGGCAAGGCAAGGGCGGAGGCTGGAAGGCAGCAGAGCGTGATCGGCTGCAATGAGGAGAGCCCGGCAGGGCAAGGGCAGAGGCTGGAAGGCAGCAGAGCGTGATCGGCTGCAATGTGGAGAGCCCGGCAGGGCAAGGGCGGAGGCTGGATGGCAGCAGAGCGTGATCGGCTGCAATGAGGAGAGCCCGGCAGGGCAAGGGCGGAGGCTGGAAGGCAGCAGAGCGTGATCAGCTGCAGTGTGGAGAGCCCGGCAGGGCAAGGGCGAAGGCTGGAAGGCAGCAGAGCGTGATCAGCTGCAGTGTGGAGAGCCCAGAGGAGCAGGGCTGTGAGGCAGGGAGCCTGGCAGGCTATGGCTGGAGGCAGCAGGGTGGAGCAAGCAACAAGGCAGGGTCCAAGCAGGAGTGAAGGTAAGCAGCATACAAGATCCGTAGGAAGATGCAAAAGGTGGAGGAAGGACTCTCAGATGCAAGAGCCTGAGTCACTGCAGGCAGCAGCCTTTTATTCTGCCTAGCCCAGCACAGAGGCAGGCTAATTGGTTGCACCTGGCTAAGCACACCTGCAGACAATCGGCCACCTCCCTCTCTGTTCCTGAGCTGGTGGAAGCAGAGCATATCCCTAGGGCTTCTGGGGGGTGTAGTTCCTTTGATGACCAATAGGAACAGCCAGGAATCGATGCTTATAGCCAAGTGCATTGTGGTATGCGTAGTTTGTTGGAAAAAATAATAAAGCACCAAAGTCTCGCAAATGGTAAATAAAGTCCCCAAAGTAAATATAGATTGATCCAAGAGTCTGTTGTAAATAAATGATAAACAAATAGTCCATATTGAGCGCAAATGGATGCGCCCATGGCGCAGGCATGACACTACATCCCAGCAAAGAGAGGCATAATCTTGCAGTGGAGACCGGAGCCATAGAAACTGATTGGGACCCCTTGAAGGAAAGAGAGGAGATCCTTGACTTACCCCCTTGGCTGTCCCAGCGGTGTGTCTTAATGCCCAGTCCAGTAAGTAGAACTACCCCCAAAAAGCCATAGAGTGTGTAGGCCTTACACATTTCTCTGCTTTGTTTTAGTTATTTCACCATTGAAAAATCCCCTGTTTGGCTGTGTAGATCCTTAGCATATTTATCAGAGTAAATCAATTAATTCCCCCATTTAATTAACGGGATCTGTATTGTTGGCATTCGAAACCAACAATCTTTTCCCAGTGCCAGTATAGTCATAACGATTTGCCAAAAGAATGAAACCCCCAAACCTGCTTTCACGTGTGTGTGTGCATGGTGTAAAAACAAAATTCCCCCTTGTTCCCCTTTGTGTTCAACCTGAAGTGGGAAGCCCAGAGGTGCCGGCGCATATGCAAGGTGCCAAGACAAAATCGCCCCTGTGTATCCCTTGTGCTCTGCAAAACGAATTCCCATTTGCATTTTCTTTCGCACATTGCAATTGTGCTAAAGATCCCAAAAATGATTTCCCCATTTTGCTCTGAAAAACAAATTTTCCCATTTGCATTTTCTGTCTTACATTGCGTCTGTGATTCCAACCCAAAAAACGATTTTCCCATTGTTTGCTGACTAATATCCCAAAGCCCTGTCTGTCCTTTTTAGGTGTACAAAAACGAATTTCCCATTTCTTTCTATCCTTTCCCATTACAGCTGTGCTAAGTAATTCAAAACTGGTTTTCCCATTTTGCTCTGCAAAACAACTTTTCCCATTACCTTTTTGTCTCCCATATTGTTTCTGTGAGGTAGACCACAAATCATTTTTCTATTTTGTTCAAACTCCCCGCCACTGCTTCCATTCAAAGGAATCAAGCCTAATTGATGTTTGGGCCATTAGGGTTTCTGGGAGAACGCTTAACAAATCTGCTATCGCTGTGTGTTGAATTGTTCTTCTTTTGTCTTGTGTAATTAATTGTGACAGTATATTTATTTTTTATTTTAAACTCTTTTTATTAGTGATCAAGAGATACACAGCTCAGGCAAACCGTCACCACAATACAGAAACGTCAAATTAAATACATATCGTATAAACATTAGGGTCACACAGTATAATCTTCCTCTGGGATCATATCACACAAGTACATTCTGAAGGGCCCCCATATGTCTTTGGGCCTACAAATCGATGGACGTGTGATGACAAACTGCTCTTCAGCTTCATTAACATAAGTTAATTCCTTAAGAAACTGTTTCATGGTGGGCAGGCCACTGTTCCACTGTTGTAGAATGCATTTTTTAGCCACTGCACACGAAACATTAAACAGTCTTCTAGTCTTTTCGGAGCATTTGCCTATGTCTCCAAACAAGTATTTCTGCGGGGTTAGTGCAGGGGGGACTTGTGTGATTTCCTCTAACATCTACGCCACCTCCTTCCAGAAACCTACCACTATCGGGCATCCCCAATACATATGAAATGCACCCGCCCCGTCTGCTTTGCATTTGGGACATTCTCCCGACTCATTCGGTGCAAACTGTGCTATTTTGGCTGGAGTAAAGTGTAGTCTATTTACAATTTTGAACTGAATTAGACGAAGGCCAGCATTCATGGAGATTTGTTTTGGTGAGTGAACAATACCTTTCCCTGGTCCGGTCATCTATGGAGTCCTGCAGATCCCTTTCCCATTTTACTTTAACCATGTTAGTCGAGGGGGAGTGAGTTTGAACCGCAGTATATAGCCTTGAAATAAATCCTCAGCCTGTCACTGGATGTTACCAGCTGTACACAGGGATGAGTGGGGGGTTCCTCGGGGAAGGATGCCCAGCGTCTCTGAAAGGCTGATTGCATACGATAGTACTGAAGCACCCTAAGCGGGCCACCGCCAAGAGCTCTAGTAATTTCCTGCAGGGTCGCGAACCTCCCATCAATGAATAGGTCACCCAGCTTCATCTCCTCATTGGATTCCCAGGCCTCACGCAATCAGCTATCATGTGTAGGTGGTTTGGCAGGGTAGTTCCAAAGGGGGGTCTCCGGGTTATATGGGGACTCAACACCCATTTTTTTAAATATGGCTTTCCACGCACCAACTGTACAACTCACTGGGTTGAACTTGCATGTATCTCTATAACATGTGTCAAATATCACAGACTTTATATTAGTATGGTGTGTGGTGAGTTTTTCTATCTCTGTGTGTGGAGGCCCGGTAGGTTCATCATACCAGTACCTCGAAAATTGGGCTTGGGCCGTGTAATAGTATAACTCGAAATCAGGCGCGGCTATACCTCCTGAGGAATATGGCTCAAACTGTTTTTCCACCCTATTCTAGGGGTTTTCCCGTTCCAAAGAAAGGTTGTCGCCATTGACCTAAGCCTATTGAAAAAGCGCCGGCCTGGCCATATAGGGATATTAACAAAAAGATATAGCAGCTTGGGTAAATTTATCATTTTAAGGACCGCCACTCTTCCATGCAGGGATATCGGGAGGTGGTCCCACAGCAGCAATTTAGTGCTCAAGGCTTGGAGTGTATTTTCGTGGTTGTCCGTGTAAAGCGTGTTTATTCCTCGAGACCTCTATTCCCAGGTATTTAATGCGTTCTGCAGACCACTTGAGTCCGTATGTGGAGTTGGGGCACATGGTTTTTGGTGTAAGTGGGAATACCTCAGACTTGGCCTTGTTTATGGAGTATCCCAGGTGGGCAGTGAATTCTTGAATCTCAATCATCAGGGGAGCGATATTGTTTTCGGGTTCGCGAACATACAGAAGGGTATCGTCCGCGTATAAAGAAATCAGCTGGGAGGCCCCCCTCAAATTGATACCCCTATCCGAGTGTCTGAGCCTCATTGCAATTACAATAGGCTCTATTGTCAGTGCGAACAATATGGGTGAGAAAGGGCAACCCTGCCTGGTGCCTCTCCCCAACAGGAACAGATCAGAGATAGTCTGATTGGTCAGCACTCGTGCACCAGGTTCTGTATATAGTAATTTCACATATGCAATGAAATGGGGACCGATACCAAACACCTCCAGCACCACCAATAAATAAGCCCATGACACCAAATCAAAGGCCTTCTCTGCGTCTAGGGATATGGCCACTGCTTTCCTCTCCGGATCTATCTGAGCCATGATCCCAAAGAGTCTGCGGAGGTTGAGGGCCGTGGACCTGTTTGGGATAAACCCGTTCTGATCAGGATGAACCAGGTTCGGGACCTCAGGCAGAAGCCTATTAGCCAGCACTTTGGCAAATATCTTGGTGTCCGTGTTTATTAAGGAGAGCGGCCTGTAGGATGAAATGTCCTGTGGCGGACGCCGGGGCTTAGGGAGCACAGTTATAATCATCGTGGGGGGCAGTGTTTTGCTCTGTAGTGATTCCTCCCACACCTGCAACAGCACAGGGACTAGTTCTGCGTGGAATTCCTTGTAGAACTCCGCCCCTATTCTGTCAGATCCTGGGGCTTTATTGGATGCCAAGTCTTTAATTGCCTCGGCAATTTCCTCAGCTGCAACAGGCTGGTCCATGGCCAGTAGTGCCTCCTCGGTGAGTGTAGGCAACCGCAGTGATTCTAAGTATGTTTTAATTTCAGTGGGTGTTTTGGTATCCTTGTTACTATATAATCGCTGGTAGAATTTAGCAAATTCAATATTAATTTCCTGTTCCCCCAAAAGGACCTCCCCTTGTGGCGTCGGTATGCTCGTGATCCGGTTGGGATATCTATCCTGTTTCAATAGAATAGACAGCGTCCTGCCAGCCTTGTTACCCTCACCGTATCTACGGGCGCAAATCGAGGCAGCCATGTATTGTAAGTCCCTAGTGGCCAGCCTACCGTATTTTTACAAATGTGTCTGTTTCTCAGCCAATGTTGCCTTGTCTTCTGACAGAGTGTAAGCCCCCTCCAATTCCCCCAGCTTGAGTTCAGTTTGGGTTAATTCGGCTCGGACCCCTCTAAGGAGTCCCACTGATTTGGACAACAGGGTTCCCCTGAGCCATACTTTCAAGGATTCCCATACCGTGGAGTATCTATCAACAGAGCCCATGTTTCTTTCCAGGAACTCTGCAATTTCAATATGCAATTCTTCTACGACCCCGGCATCACAGAGCAACCCTCTGGGCATTCTCCATCTTTTAACAGGTCTGGGGCAGTCACGAAAATCAATCTCAATCACAATCGGGGAATGATCAGACAATGTGCGGGGCAGTATCTCACATGTCTGCACTGCAGTAAGTACAGCAGGGGAGACAAACCAGTAGTCAATTCTAGACTGCGAGTTGTGTACCGATGAGTAGTATGTATATCCTCTACCTTCCGGGTGGATCACCCACCAAGCATCTTCAAGGGAGAGTTGAGGTAGGATATTGTGCAAAGTAAGAACATTTTTGCTGGACGGCCTAATAGTCGTACTGGAACTGTCTAACCTGGGGTTGAGAGCAACATTAAAATCCCCCCCAAATTATGTGGACACATCAATGGAAGTGACTATCTGATATACATCGGTATAAAAAGCTGGGTCGTCTATGTTAGGACCATACGTGTTAACCAGTAATATTTGTCGGCTAGTAATCACACCCCAAACAATGACATACCTGCCGAGAGGGTCCATTTTGTGGCCTTCCAGTTTGAATCCCAACCCGGGGTGTATTAAGGTGATGACCCCTCTGGACTGGGATGAGTAATTTATATAGAACCTTGTCTTGCCCCACCCAGGCATTATGCATTCATTAGTATTATCCATGGCATGCGTTTCCTGTAACATGACAATCTGGACACCATGTCTGGTGATGTAATTGGCCACCTTCCTAGTTTTAGATCGATTGTTTAGATCCCTAACATTCCATGACAGCAGCTTCATTTGTAGACCGCAACCAACATTTACTGAGAAGTGATCGGATAATGTCATACATTGTGGTAATGTACCTCACGTGGAACATGCATTGCGCTAGCATCTCAGAGATCACTTGACTAACTGTTAACCAACAACCTGGTTCCCCTCTTCCCTTACCCAGACTGGGTTCCGGAACATGAAACCCACTGCCCGCTTCAAACTGCAGGGTTGCATAACAACACCAACTTACTGGATTCCCTTCAACCAGCCCCCCTCCCTCACGGTCTCCCCCAACTTGACCATGTTCCCACTGCAACTTGTGGAGCATTCCAGGGGTGGTCATGTTGCCTCAGATGGCCAATAACTCCGACCCCTCAGCACCCCACCTGTTCATAAGATTGTGAGGCTGTCTGTAGTACTAAATAAACACAGGCCAGCAATTAGAGACTTCAGAGAGGTTTGGACAGGTCCATGCAACCCTGCATCTCAATCAGCTGGGCGGGGTCTGTTGTTCTGAGTGGGTCTGTCTCCTCTGGGAGGCAGGGGTATAGAGGATTCTATGTAGGCCAGGGCTTCAGTGGGGTTTTCGAAGAAGTGAGCTCTCCCGCCATGTTGAATCCTCATTTTTGCTGGGAATATTAGGGCATATGTGATTTGGCGTGCTTTCAAAAGTTTCTTTACAGGTTCGTATGATCATCTGCTTGCCTGAACTGCAGCTGAGAAGTCTGGATAGATATGTATACGGTTTTCCTCAAATTGAAGCGTTCTGAAAATGCATCAGGACCAAATAAGGATTTGAATAGTTCCTCCAGTTTATTCTCCATTTGGTTCTTCCCAAAGGATTCCGAAACGCCGACCACACGTACGTTGTTCCTTCTTGATCGGGATTCGAGGTCCTCGCAATTGTTTCGCAATTTACTGACCGTATCCTTGATCTGGGATATATCTTGGCTATGGTGAGCAATAGTGTCCTCGTTAACGGATATTTTATTTTCAGTTCTGTAACTCGAGCGCTTTCCTTGTCGATCCTGGCCCTCATGGAGCCAATGGTCGCCACTATTTCATCCAGTTTCACATTTACTGCCAAGAACCCATTCTATACCAACATCCCTAGTTTGTCCTCACGTTCCCCCAAGTCATGTTCTCCAGACCCAACGCATTCTGGGTGACTGTCCGCCATAGGGTTCTGGCTCTGGGTGTTCGTGTAGGTGTCCATTGGGCCCTTCTTTCTACTTCCCGGGGTTTTGGATGACTTGCCCGACTTGTGTGGTTCCCCCATCTTAGCGAAGAACAGTGTATGTCTTTCTCCAGTAGGAGTTTTGGTATGGAGGCAGTCCCCACTCGTCCCCTAGACCTCAACTTGTTCAGGTAAAGGTGGAGGTTTAAATGTTTCCATGCTTCACCTCACTTAGGAGTGCACCAGTGCTCGTGAGCGCGGATGGATGTGTTCTGCCACATAAACAGTTTATTATAGTATTATTCCCCAGCAGCGTCTGTAGCACACGTGTCTTACCGGTGCGTATTCCGGGATCTAGTTGAAGAAGGCCGGGGGGCTGCTCCCCACATCTCTCAGGTCAGTCAGGTAATATTGACTCGCGATGCCGGGGGTCCCACGACACGCGAGTACTCAGAAGATCAGCACTTCTCTTCACGGGCTGCCGCAGCACCCATCCATGTCCATCAGGCTCCGCCGACACCGAGCTCAGGATGTGTCTCCTCATGAAGGGAATGGCAGCTCCCCTCAGCGGGGATCAGTGGCCCCCAAGCAATCACGCTGGCCGAGCCACGGCCAGGGAGGAGGGGCCGGGGCCACCAGAGCCAGGCATGCACCGGTTGCCTACACCCGCCTGCTCCCGGTACCTCAGAATGCGACGAGTCCGGGCAGGCGAGCCAGGCGTACGCGCACCGGCTGAGGCTCCATCCACGATTCCACTCCGGCGTCACCCCAAGGAGGCACCGCAAGCCCAAACAGAGGAAGGGATCCACAGCTCCTCGCCGCCACTGGTCTCAGTCAGATCCCGATCAGGTGCGAAGCCGTCGTGTGAGGCTCAACGCACCTGTAGCCCGCGGCTCCTCCACAGCCCCGGCGCCTGGGTGAATACGCGTGGTTCCGGCCGCCGGATCACCACAGCGCTAGGCAGAGGTCAAACTTCACACGGCCGTAACTTGATGAGTTTAAGCCGTTATTCTCCAGGATTTTCCGTCGTTGTGCCCGGCCATACAATATGTTGGTGGAGCCGTCTCGGCCCTTAAAACAGCTTCCAAACGGATGTGTTTGATATGGATCTTTCGGTGGAGCGGGAGCTCGGGAATCAAGCGGCCATCTTGATAGTGCGCAACAGCATTCCCCGACAGTATATTTCTACGTTGTACTTTACAGAAGTTATTTTGTTTTTGTGTTTCCACAGCATTGGTGGCTGATGTAACATATTTGTGAGGTTTGGCTAAATACATAAATCAATAAAAAATGTTAATACACCGGCCTGGTTCCTAGTCTATTGGGGCACTGGGTATTTGTTGAGGTTGTGTGTGAGATGGGTTGGATGCCTTACCAGATTGAACCAAATAAAAACTCATAGTGATTTATTGTGGGGCACATTAATTGCGGGGGAAGGAGCTCACTGACTTGGGTGTGACTGTATAATAAACTGCAACAATGACTAACACTGCCCCTTTACAGACTCTTTGACCATTAGCCCAGTCTTGAGAAAAGACTATATGACCGCCATGGAGCAACAAAGTGATCTTGTAGGATTTCTTTAGATTTCCCAACTGAACTACCCTAGCCGGCCTGAGGGGGGTATATATGAAATTCAAACTAGGAAAATTGACTGCCTATCTTTAGCAGTGAGTAAAGCAATGTAATCCCCCACATAGAGCATGCATAATGTCTTTGATGAAGCTCTCTCAAATGTCCATATGGGAGAGAAGGAAATGAATGATGCTAGGAAATGGCAGACAATCAAGGAGAGGATTCCCTGGGATTTGGACCAATGAAAGAAAGTTAACGATTTTCATGCCTGGATAGACTCATTCAAGATGATATTTCCTCAGTTAGATAGGGTGGACAGAGGCTGTGAAACAGAATCCTTTATAAAACAGGCAATGCCTAGTATGGCAGAGATAGGTTGTCAAACTGACTTGAAGGCAACCAGTAGCCCAATAGCTGTAAAGTATGTATTTTCTAAAGGCAAATTGAATTGTAGGGGTTAGCCTCTGGTGCAGCCCAGCTGTTTGGGCCTACTCTCCAAATCTGCTGGCACATAGGTGCCCCATAAATAACCCGGTTTGCCCCCTTTCGAAGAGAGACATATGCATCAAAAAGGCCTTAATGCCAGAGATTTTGGATCCATATTTAAGAGGACTGGTTGGGGAGCTAAGCAACATTGCCTTCACGAATGTGAATACACAGAAAAGATCTGAGCTGAGAGAAGCCCTTCAGAATTTCAGAATAAAGTTTTAGCTTGACTGTGTTGGGGTGGTCAGGAAAGTTGATGACTGTGAGTGGCGGCAAATTTGGCGTGATGTTGCTATTTTATATACATTGAGTGTAGGTAATTACGGATGGGACATGCCACCTTTAGAGTTATTGTTTGTTCAGAATTGATACATATAAGCTTGCACGCGCAGAAATATAAAGAATTAAATCCACCAAATGTAAAGACATAGATGACCATCAATATAAATACACAGAGTATTTATGGATCTCAATTCAAATGATGTATACACATCTGCCTGCGCAACTGAATTGTAAGTAACAACGCCATCCCAAGCTTGCAACCTCTAATTGGTGTACTTTATAACACTTGTAATATTTGTATATTCTGCCACTGTAAGAAATGTACTGCATCTCGTGATTCAACATATGTTTCCCCATGGAGGTAACTATAACTCTGTACATTATGCCTGTAATATCTGTAAATTAGCAGTATACCCTGTTTTGTAAATAATGTTTCACACTTTTGACCCCTTGTAACTAAGTTTCACATTGTCTTGTAACTGCTTCGCCCTGATACCCCTGGGTCTGGAGCACATTATAAATAATAAACAAACAAACAATATTGTGGCTTTTTCATAATGAATCAAAACACTGTAGTTAGGACTCTCTTGCAAAATGGACTTTGACTTTTAAACTAACTTTGTCAGGTTTTCAGACGGCAGAAGACAGATGAATGAGTAACTTCACAACCGTTGCAGTCAGCAGCTGCAGAAAATAGCCATGAGTGTTTATGGTCTGATAAGTCTCATAGATAATAGATTTAATCTCTTGCTGCCTGAGAGCGTGACAGAAGGAGTTTCATTATTTATTTGGGTCAGTAGTAAAACACGAGGTAAACCAGTGCCTAAAGCTATTTCGGAGTTTCATTTGTGTTATGAAGTGGGAGTTTTTGTAGATTGGAAAGTTTCAATGGAACTGTGACCTGGGAAATGAGAAAGCATCACGCTCAGTACTGATGACCCCTAGAAACAGAGGGGGAGCTAAGCTTTCCCAGACTTTATGCTCTATTGCAAGATTGCGCAAATTACGGTAATCAGAAAATGGTTTACGGAGGACATGGCAAGAACATGGATTCAATGGACAGAGCCATAGTGGGTAGGTATCTCGATTAAATGTTATGTGTCTCCAGGGCAGACAAACCGGCAAATAGGATTTGTATTGGGATTGTGCGACTGGTGGGGGGAGATGTGGGACAACCTAGTTAGGAAATATGGTATCTTTTCCTTTGCTTCGCCGTTAACTGTTCAGGAACCCACAATTTCCCCCAGGTTTTGAGGGCTTTTATTTTGCAAGATGGTTAGAGGCAGTATGTAAAAGATTGGGGGACATGTATAGCGGTTCTATGGTCAGGGCATTTGAGGTTTGCAAACACTCATTTCAGCTCACAGCGAAATAGGGACACCATTACTCTCAACTGTGACAATGGGTTTCTGGTACCGATCTCAGGGTGGCGGCTTCCCGATAATTCACCTCCATTGAGAAATGTCTCCTATCCCACACAGGGAGTAGGAACCCTTTGTCTTCTTTCTATAAATTACTCTTAGAAGGAACCCCTGCAACTGATCTACCATATGTTAATACGTGGGAGACTATGGCGAATCGAAGCATTTCCAGATGGCAGTGGGAATGGCTGTGGAGACACATGCCAGGAAGCAAAGCCGAAAGGCTGTCATTGCATGTGCCAGACCAGGCCATGCATTGCCTACATTTCCTTTGAAAACTGAAGTCTGTCAAGGGTTTTGACCCATGTTGAATCAATAGCCTGGGTAGATGTGGGGATGAGCTGTCGCCGCCCATTATTCTATCCCAGGACAAACTAAATCAATAGACTGGGTGGATGTGGGGATGAGCTATCGCCCCCCACATTCACACCAGAATAGGAGAATTGCGCAGTTGGCACAAGACCACTCCAAAGATACAACCTTCTTGTGGGGGGTTCCACATCACCACTCTACTGTAAGGATGCCATCAAAACAATGTTAAGCAAGGGTCCTATACTATCAAGCAAAAGACCACTCTATTGAAATGCAGTAATTCAAGACAACTCAAAAATGGATGCAGTACCGACAAATTCCCCAAGGTGGCGCTAGCGGTCTAAACTCTGACAGGGGAACTGTATTTAGGAGTTGCAAGAGGGGCAGGGACTTCAAAGCTTGTTAGTTAATTGGAAATCTTAGCCACCTGCTGTTCCCAGAGGCCAAGAGGCTGGGAAACCTTAACACCTCAGAGATTCCACACCAGGAGGCAGGATATCACATGACCCTGTTGATTGATTGAGGAGAGACTTCCAGGCAGCCTGCTGGAGCCCACACAAAAGGCTCTTTCTGTTGAATGGGGTATGTTAATTTTGAGTGTTTCCTGTCAACAGCCCTCTGCCAGCAAGGAGAGACATGTGATCACTGACCCACCCAGACTCCTGGAGGTGGACCCAAACACTTGGGGGAGTTGAATTGCAACAAATATATATTTTATAGAAACAGTGATAATTTATTGTAACCAAATGACAGGAATGTACAACTTTGAGAGTCTTAGTTTGAAAAATGCCCTCACGATTTGAGTCCAAAACCCCACTAATTATGATTATTGTCCCGGGAGGATAGCTCAGCGGCAGCGTGCGCGTCTTGGAAGCAAGACGACACGAAGCAACAACGGGTTCGATCCCCGGGTCCGCGCTTAGAAACCTCTGGGTGTTTAAGCGCGTTATAAATACGTAACTAAGACATAAAAAAACAACACAATTACACAACTAAGAAAAACAAACAATTCCTGTAACAGCGCCTTGATGCCTGTGGGCTGTGTGAGCGCTTTATAAATGTTAAATAAATTAAATTGTAGACAATGGCCCTCATTAAAACGATGGCGGAAATGCAATACCGCCATCGAATAGCGCTCGGTGCGACTATGACCCGTCACCGCAAAGTACGAAGCCATTAGCGACACCGTAGTGAACGCCAACGCTAACTGCACCAAGCACGCGCGCGCGCGCCATGCCAAACCGCAAACACCACCATGGCGCACGGGTACGCCAATTCCGACCCTAGCGGACATGTACCTAACGCCATCAAGCATGGCGGAATGTACCATTCCGCCATGGTGAGAAGTACGGCATCGCGAATCAACCGTAAACGGCCCCACTGAGTGCCTGTACACCGCTCCCTGCCCACAAAGTACAACTCCCCGTAGGTGCAATGAAGTCACAATGCAACCATTGAAATGTACAAGTCACCCATGCATGCCAACGAACAAAAGAAACACAACAGGGGCCAATGGGAGCTGCAGGGCACAGATGGCACGAATACAGAAGCCATCCCAATGGACATGACCACAGTCCCCCACCAAGAAACGCACGCAAACACAGGCACCTGTGACCAGCAATATTCCGAGAATCACATCATTCCACCAGTCCACCTGGCTGACCGGTATCTGTTACACAAAACCCAATCCCCCGCCCCTGAGCATGACAACATTCAAACTGTCATATTGGCAGCCCCCATCCCTGACCTCACGGGCTTCGTAGGCAAACGCGCCCAGTACAGTACCACGCAACTAAACTCCGAAGCTGGAACCCAATGCAGATCTCCTCACAATACATCGCCCCCCAAATAGGCATATGCCACATCACTTGCAAAGAAAAACGCTACACGGGCCAAATCAGAATAGAAATTTAATGCACATCAAAATCACCAAGCCCATACAGCCATCAGGCCATGAACTCCAAAACACTTTTCACCATTGTGGGCTGCATCCGCAAGAAATGACCAGCCACTACTTGTGTGACGCCCTGTTCCCTCATGGTACACAGAGCCACATTCACGTACGAAAAGGCAACATGGAAGCGCACAGAACCGCAGGGCCGTCCCAATGGGGAGGCACTAGTCCAGCTGAAAGGCCGAAATGTTGCTCCGAGCCACCAGTACTGCGTAAGGGCATGTGGGCCATTGGCGATCGTCCCATAAGATCGTAATGCTGCTCCACTGATTAACACGAAGCAGCAGGTGTCGGGAGTAAAACCCATCTGCAGGAGTGGCATACAGATGGCAGTGGCAAAAGGGGAGGAGATACCTGTCAACCAAAAGAAAAGAAAAAGAACAGAATGGCCATCAGAACTACATTCGAACAACTCACTTCAATGATCACACTAAATCCACAGCCATATGCATGCTAGCCCACTCCAAAGGATCATCACCACCCCAAAACCACTTGCGACTCATAACCATCTATATCGAGGTGCAAACACCATCACAAACGAGTGTACCTGTGCATGCGTCTGTCAAAACAGAATCCATCAGATGGGAATGTTAACGTGCATGGACACAAGTGTCTGAGGGCGCGTCGAGACAGGGAGGGCTCAACAAGGCCAGATAGACGATGGTCCCACTATGGCAGCCCTGCATCACATAGCGTAGGGGAGGCGGATAGATCCCAAGAAGCCCTGTACATGGCAAACTCTGTATCAAATCACCTGCCCATGCATCCATTCATCATTCCCTCATCCCGGGATCAAAACGCCTGAATAATTACTCACATAACATTAGAAACATCCATTGAGTCTGTGCGTTATGCAGCCTGCAAAATCCACAGTGCCCCAGCCCGTAATTCCAGTGTTGTGAAGTAACATGTATTTGGGAACGGCCGGCCTCATCGCCCACGTAGCTATTGCGCATCCCAAACTATTCATATCAATCATTGCATCCTCGCCATGGCCCCTGTCTCAAGGACATTGAACAATAGAACGTTATATTTGCAGTCAGACCTGTGGGCATCTCCTCGCCGCTAGCTGGAAACTGAAAGCGCCGCCCTTCGAATTCCTCATTTGCAACATCACGTCGAAAAGGCATCTGTGGCCGTTTGAAATCACTAATTATTCCATCGAGTGCGGCTGTGTGTGAAAATGGCAACTGCCTTCACCCACAAATGGGACGCCCCGCCCGTCGTTGCAACTCGGTACAGTGATGCATGAGGGCCCACCGTTACTCGAGTACTACATTCCACTGACCCTGCACAAGTCTGTTCGCGACTGCACAGATAGTATGTGAAACAATGGGACCACAGCAGAATGAACATATCAACCAATCTTACACGGCCATCGGGTACAAATACATGATTGCAATAGCAAGATGCCATTCCCCGAATTGCAGCGTTGTGCGCGGGACGTGCTCGGCCAAAGGGGAGAGCAGTTTGCACAGGTGGAATTAATCACCACAGGTGGAGGCCATACAGCCTGAAAACACATAAATTGCACAGCCAGTCTCCTCCCACAACCACACCGAAATGCTACCGGCAGGACTCGCGATGTTGGCCCTGGGGGACCTGATAGCACTGCAAGTACTCCAACTCCAAGAAGAAGACGAACACCAACTACAACCGGCCGCACGGAGGAGACGCAGGAGGAGGAGGAGGCCAAGGCAGGGCCAGCAAGGGCCGGCAGCACAGCCACTACCACCACGCAGGCAGCCCGCAATCCCACGCCTCCGAGCACATCCGTTCAACCTCACTGATGAGCAGATCCACACCCTCTACCGTCTGGACCGGGACACCATAGCCGCCATTGTGGACATGACACAGGCTGACCTTGTCAGCATGATAGATAGCCCAACCGCCATCCCACCCCTACTGAAGGTGGTGTCTGTACTCCACTTCCTGGCCACAGGCACCTACCAGCACACAGTCGGACAGTTGCATGGCATTTCTCAGCCACTGTTCTCACGGACACTATTTCAAGTGCTCGATGCCCTCCTGCAGCACGCAGACGACTACATCTCTCTACCACGCTCGGAGCAGGAAATTACCAACACAAAAGTGGGATTCCATGCACTTGCCGGCATACCGGGTTGCATTGGTGCCATCGACTGCACCCATGTGGAATTGGTCGTCCCACATGCCATGGAGGCCCAGTACCGCAACCGAAAACAATTTCATTCCCTGAATGTACAAATGGTGTGTGACTCCAACAGGATCATTACACATTGTTGTGCCCGATTCCCTGGATCAACCCATGATTCTATGGTCTTGAGGAACTCTACAATACCACGCTACATGGAGCGACACGCAGGGAACAGATCCTGGCTACTCGGTGAGTCTCATTACATGCATGATTATGTGGGGTATGTGATTTGGCAATGACCTGGCAGGAAGGGGGGGGGTGTGCGTACGTAGCAATGGCATTCCACATCATACGTTTCTCGTCCACATACAGGTGATGCTGGATATCCACTGAAGAGATGGCTCCTCACACCAGTCCGGAACCCACGGGACCAGCATGAGGAGGACTACAACCATGCCCACTCACGTACCCGTGTAGTCATTGAACAGGCATTCGGCCTACTGAAGACTCGTTTCCGCTGCCTCAGCAGGTCTGGCGGGGCACTCCTGTACCGCCATGAGAAGGTTGCAAAGATGGTCATGGCATGTGTCATGCTCCACAACATGTGCGTACGTAGAAATGTGCCCATGCCCCCTGACGCAGAACTGCAAGCACCTGATGATGGTCATGATGAGGGTGGGGATGTGGCAGCACCTCATGGAGTCTGCGAGGCACCGGAGGCCCGTGACATTCGTCAGCATCTCATTGATGCATGCTTCTAGCACTCACGCCTGGTGGCTGATACATGGACACGGGACTCGTGGCACTGTGTGTGTCTGGGACATGCACAATATGGACTGTACGCCTATGATGGCCTAGTACACAAAGATCAATGTCCACACATCTCATTGGTTGATCGTGCACTGTTTATGGCATATGTGATATCATGTTGAACACCCTATCGACCCGCCACCCAAGTGAGCCCAACACACCCCCACCACCCTCCTACCTCCCCCCCGAACACCAGTGTCCAAAGATGCTCATTGTCAGTGGGCTGTCGCTATTGCAAGCCCCCTCTGCGGGTATCAGGGGCACCCCTGCCTGTGGAGCGCAGGTTCCTCCCAGATCTACGTTGGGGGCTGCCCTGGACGGAACTTGCAACGGATGATGTGTCTGCCTGCTCACGTCCATGCATGTCCCTAAGGGTTTGCGAGAGCTCAGTGAGCACACGGCGCACTGCGGCAAGTTCGGCACATACGTCTTTGGACGTCGCATGCAGTTCCCCCCTCAGGCTCTCGGTGCTTCTCTCCATTTGGACTCTCAGGCTCTCGGTGCTACTCTCCATTTGGACTCTCAGGCTCTCGGTGCTACTCTCCATTTGGACTCTCAGGCTCTCGGTGCTACTCTCCATTTGTGCCCTTAGCGTCTCTGTACCTCTCTCCATTTCTGCCCTAAGTGTCTCAGTTGATGTTTCTATGTCTGCCTTAGTGCCCCCACATTCATCGGCATGGTCCTTGAGGAGCGTGGCCAGTTGCTGCTGTTGCACGATTAACTGGTCGAGGGACTGTTGCCTCTGCTGGGCCATGGCCATTTGCGGGGGTGTCACAGAGGGGCTGTTGTCCTCATGTTGCCTTGCCACAGGGCTTGTGGGGGATGGCCAGTCGTCGTCTTGTGGGTGCCCCTGCGTGGTATCCTCATGTTGTACGGGATGGGACAGACAGGGGGATTGGGACAGGTCATGGATGGATCTGACTTCGACATCCCCGTTTTCTGTGTCCGAGCATGCTCCCATCAATGGGGTGTCACCTATGGTGCTGCTGCCACCAGAGGCAGTGCCTTCTGTGGCATCCATTGGGGGGACCTGTGGTGGTGGTGGTGTGGGCATGCTGGCTGCTGGGGTGCCTGTTGATGTTCCCTCCTCTGTGCTGCCACCTGATTTGTGCTGCTGCCGTGTCTTGATGCGTGCAGCTGAGGTGGAGGGTCTCTGGCCGTTGGTCTTGGCCCTCTTTGCAGGTGTGCTGGTAGGGGTGTCCTGAAGCTCGTCGTTTGGATCGGACCCTGTGGTGGAGTAAAGGAGGGCGAGGGTTATTGATGGGTCTGTGGGAATTGGAATGGCATTGTATCACATGCATTGGGGTGGTACCTGAGGGTGATTTGGGTCGGGGCCTTGGAGGTGCTTTCATTTGTGTGTGGAGTGAGGGTGCAGTTGTTTGGCAGCCTGCAGTTAGGGTGTGCCTGCTGCACGTGTAGTGCGTGTTTTAGGGGTTTTTAATTATTTATGTATTTATTGTGGGTTTTAACGTGCGCTATCAGGCCGATGTGTGTGGACGTTCTCCTGGACATGTGTTTCTGTTGCACTATGTGGACGCATGGTACTTCACATGGATGGACTGTGTGGATTTGGCATTGTTTTATTTGGCCCACCTACCTGAATCTTCGGATGTCTGCACTCCTTTCTCCATCCCTCCGACTCCCTCTATGCTCTCCATTCCGATGGTGGAGGCACAGATTTCTTCCCAGGGGGTCAACTTGATGGGTGATTCAGGACCTCCCCCGGTGGCTGTGGCAATGTTGCGGTTGGCAGAGAGTATGCTGCGGACGCGTATCCGCAGGTCGTCCCATCGCTTGCGGCATTGCTGTGGGTGCGGGGTGCGGTCCCCACCGCACTTACCCGCTGTGCCACCAGAGCCCATATGGCCTTCTTGTTTGCAAGTGCCGTTCTGGTCATTTGCGTGGAGAAGACGACGGCAGCATTCTCCTGGAGGGTCTCTGTTAGCACGGTGAGTTCCTCACGGGAGAAGTGGACCTGCCGCTTGCGGTCGCACGCTTTCTTCGCTACTTTTCCCATTTTTCTTGGTTTCGCTAGGGTGGATGACGGGTTGGGGTGTGTTTCAGGGTAGTGATTTTAGTGGTTGTGTGGTTTTAGTGGTTTTATAGGTGTACGGCGGGATGTTTCCCGTTCCGGGCCCATGTTTTTACTTCCGTTTCCGTATATTTCCGGTCACCGTACTTTCCGGTAGGCGCACACTGCGGTGACCGCTAAGAGGGGTGGCGGTATTGCACCTAGGGCGCCGTACGGCGGCGGTGTGGGCCGTTTTGGGGTCATTTCCGCCATCGCGGACTTTGCACTTCCGCCATGGCGTGGTGCTCGTGCCCGATGGGTCGGAATGGGCCGCACTTTGCTCCTTCGTGCAATGGCGGAAACGCTATTTACGCTGTGGCGGTCCGGTCAGTCACTTTCCGCCAGGGTCGTAATGAGGGCCAATGTGTTTAAGCTAGAGACATGGAAAGTTACTGGGATATATGTGGAAGGAAAATGCACCTTTGTATAATTTTTGATGAAAAACCAATGTTGCAAAACCCACTAAAATCGAAAATAAGTTGCCATTTTTGAATGCAAGCTCCTAGAAACGCCAGAGTCGGGACAGGGACTATCTTTAGTAATATATGATGTGTGTATGTGATGTCAAACAACTGTGTACCTGGGAAATATGTATTTGGATCAGGAATAGATTTGTGTGCGCATTGACCAGGGGAGTGTCATTTCTGCAGGTCACAAAAAATATGTATTTGTAACACGCACCAGCAAACTGAACCGCAGGTGGGCAAAGCTGAACGTAGACTGCAATCTATCATTGATCATGCCAGGGTTAACAAAGGGAGTGAGTTCTTACAGCCTTGGAAAGACATTAGAAATTCACATAAGGAGGTATGTAGGGTCAAATAATTCCACAGCTGAGGGCCATGGACCCAAAAGAGCATATCACCCCTAGTTTTGTCATTGGTAGACGGTACCACCAGTAAACAATCATACTGTGATCGCAGAGGTTTAGTAGGGAAGTAAGACTGAATTTTAGAGGTTACATAAGAAGAGACATTCCCGTGAGGGCACATATAAACCAACAAAATAGTTGTAAACGAATATTTTGGCTCTCAGGGAAATAATACAGAGATTTACAAAACTCACAATGAATGTGAGTTTTTGACTATAAATAAGTTGTACTGCAGCCTTTTGAATTTTCTGCAATTGATTTAGCTGAAAACCTGGAATCCCAACATACAGCCAATAGGTTGAATCAAGCTTGGAATTTATTGAAGCCCCTACAACTGTTAGATGCTTTTTGTTAAGAATACGAGGGAGAGTTTGATGAAGTCCCTTTTTTCTTGAGGAAGGTGCTTTAGCTACCATGCCCACTTGGGTGTCCACTCTAAGATATGGTCACCAGATGAACTGAATGATCTTACAATTCTGATTATAAGACGGCAGGAGACTAATTTACATTGGCACAGGGAAAATAGACAGGATTCATAGGTGATGTGGGAAGCCAATGATCATCCCCTCTGTTTAACTTTTCAAGAAGGTACTAAGTTCTTGAAAATCATCATGAGGGCTAGACACGTTAAGGTACAGCTGCATATCGTCAGCCTAAGTATGATATTGCAAACCAAAATGGGTGAAAAGTGTGAGTAGGGGTTCTATGTAGACATTAAATAGAAGAGGAGAGGGAGGAGACCCTGAGGCACCCCACAAGTCACAGGGATAAGAGATTAAAGTAAAGGTCCCAACTTGACAGTCTGAGAGTTATTCAAGAGAAAAGCATAGAACCAGACATGTATAAACCATGCCCATCAGGTTTTGAAACCTATAGAGAAAAATAACATGATCCACCATATTAAAGTCTAGTGAGAAGTCAAGTCAAATTCTTTGTAGACAGGAGGGTACATTCTGTGGCAGTAGCTTAGAGCGTTCCATCAACCACCTTTATGAAAGAAATTGTCTCTAGCAAAAAAGCCCAGATAGGCCGCCAACAGAGGTTGTGCATTGTGCATCTGCGATAAACATTTCAATGCTTGGCTCTGTGACAGATGGCCAAGCAATTAAGTAAGAGTGCCTGCTAGATAACTGGAAAGACCAGTAGTGCCAGGCATGGACAGAAGATAGGTTATGTGGATATTCCGTCTGTTCCTGATATTATTATGGATACTTTTAAAGCCCCTCTGTGTCATGGCTCGCTCCCTTCGCTCCCTTTCCCGCCACTTGGGGGCATGTTTTGGGGTTTATTCCCTACTGGACATTTCCTCCGAACCTTATGCTACAGTGCTGTGATGAATTGGGAGCGCTAAAACCTTATTTTCCAAGTTACTTCCCTTCTGGATACATTCCAGGTTTTTGGCAACCAGCTTGCTACTTTAGTCTAATGACTATGCTTCCCAGAATGCCTGGCTCACTGCTTCACCTCCTGCCTTGCAGGACAAGGTTGGATGGAGGATAGGCAACACCTGTGGCTGCAGGTGCAGCAGGCGGCACACCTGAGGGGTGTGCTCGTTAAACAGCTTTAAAAGCCTCAGTTTGCTTCAGTCCAGCGCTGGTCATTGTTGCAGTGTTCCTGTTGTGACTGGTCCCTTGTTCCTGGTTCCTAGCTTTTGTGCCTAGTTCCTAGTTCCTTTTTCTTGTTCCTCTGCCCTGGATTTCGGATTTATGTGCTTAATTGATTTCTGCTTTCTGGATTTCCCTTTCTGTCTTCCTCTGTCTGCAGGCAGCCTTTCTCTGTGCTTTACCCTTTGATGCAGCCCAATTTGCCTGTGTTCTCTATTTCTTCAATGCTGTCCTTTGCTACTGAAAAACTTGATGCATTAGTCTTTCCCTTTATAGATTTAGCTTCCTGCCTTTTCTCCTTGGATGGGTGGGAGAGGTTTCCTTTTGTGATATCATTTTCCCTGCTCCTGATCCTTACTTTCTATTGGGATCCATTCCATGTTTTCCATTGCACTTCTGCATTTATTTCCCATTGATTATTAGGTGTGGGGTGCTGTTGCAACTAGCCCCTGTGTGAATGCCTTTTGTTTTCCTCACTATTCTATAATCACAATTCCTATTTGCCCCTTGACTTGGGTCTTATGTGTTTAGTTATCCTCCACCCTTTGCTGTTATAGCCTTCTGGGTCCCTGTTTGATCAACTGGGTTTGTGGGTTTACTGACATTCAAATGGTCTTTCCGGTCCTCGTGAGTACTGTTTCTTATTCAGTATCATCCAGAGTGTCAGCTCACAGATCCTGTCCCTGCTTGCCCTCTATGCGGGCTTAGCGCTGTCAGTATCTGTAATAGCATAGTGGGTAAGGAGTTTGCCGACTTACCTTTCAGTCATAAGGAGGTTCTAAGTGCTTACCCCACATCCCTTTTCATATATAGGTATTATTGTTTCACTCTATTTGCACTCCTGGGTTTTAGTATACACGAGTCTTGGGTATTGTATGCACGTTGTTAGATTCAAAGTTGCTCACTGTGTGATTCAGTGCACATTTCCCTTGCCATATTCATTGCCTTCCTCCTTTCTTAACACTCTGTTAATCAACAAGCAATGCAGGGTACCAATCGTTCACTTTCTTAACAACACACTTTCCATCAGGCCAGTCTTGAGTCTTTGGCACCTATGGTCACCCCCAGTGCGTCCATGAAACTGGCGTGCAACATGGCACATCATCAATAGGACAAACCTAACCTGTTGGTAAACCATGTGGTGCATCTGACAATTTATCATATTTACCCAAACAGTTAAAACAAATGACTGCTTCCTTCTTGGAGATAAGCCACATGTTAAGACTGCTTCAAGAGACATGATGCAGAGACGTATAAAACGTGGATAAATACCTGGCCATTATAAGCACCCTTTCTAACACATTGGGCAGAGGCAGATTTATGAAGCAGACTGGAACTCCTTATGTGGTATTAGCATAATTGATCTAAAAATATTTCAGCTAAAACATTTGATTGAAATGTTTTGACCTTTTTTTCTATCAAGTCTAAATATATATATATGAGAGTGGATAAGTGTATAGATCAGGTTGAGGGGAAGTGGGGGAGGGGATTTGTGGGGGGTTTCTGCCTGCATTTTAGACCCAACAAAGGTCATATAGATTCGATCAAATGTGATTAGCTCAAATGTTTTAGATCAAATAGACACAAACCCCTTATCTGGCTCCTTAGACCTGTATTTATGGCAACCCCGTAACTATGCTCCATATAAAAGCAATGAGCCCGAAACCTAAGGCTATGGCTATGGTTAGGAGCCCTTGTTTCATGCGATGCGATGCGAGGGCCACATCTGTAGGGCTTCATGCACAGACCCCTTGTGCTTCCACCCAAGGTGGCTGTGTTATCTCTACCCAGACTAGTCTACCACCTGTTACTATTACAGAGGGCCTAATACCCTCACACATGCCTCTAATCACGAAGCATTACCAGGGCCCAGCGTACACTAAAATAACCTAGCTCTATAACATGGGGGGGTGCAGAGAGGCCTTAGCCAATGGTCCAAGAATGAGGAAAGAATGCTGATGTGTGCCTAACCCTTTAGAAGGCTGGGGAGAACATACTTTGATCTGCTGTTTTAAGGGTCTAACGCAGTGGTCCTCAAACTACGGCCCGCGGGCCACATGCGGCCCACGGAGCGCATTTACCCGGCCCGCCGGGTGTTTTAGCCTCAGGACATCCTTGTGTTTCCGAAAGATGCTTTCGGAACACAAGGATGCCTCTGAGAAGTCCCTGTGGCCCGCTTTTACTTTAAAAACGCGGGGACCGCTGGGAGTAGGCGCACGCAGCGACGTCACTGACGTCCCATGCGTGCGCACGCCCATGGAAACCGAGGCGGAGAAGCGGAGAAGAAAGGACGCGCGCTGGAGGTAAGTGTTTACCAGCGGCGCATTCCTTCGGTGTTCTGACCACCGGTCCTGCTATGGCCGGAGCAGTGGTCAGAAGGGATGTCCCGATACCAGTATCGGGACTGATACCAGGCATTTTTATGGTATCGGGGACTCGTTTAGAGTCCCCGATACCATGCCCGGTACATGAGCCCCGCAATGTGGGGGGAACTATACTGTCAATATAATGTGGGGGGAACTATACTGTCGACGTAATGTGGGGGAACATACTGCCAGCCTAATGTGGGGGGAACTATACTGCCAACCTAATGTGGGGGACTATACTGCCAGCCTAATGTGGGGGAACTATACTGCCAGCCTAATGTGGGGGACTATATTGCACCTAATGTGGGGGAATGTTGCTGGTATATTGTTTTTATTGGTATTTTACTAATAGCAATTTGGAATCCCTAGGAAACAATGATGTCAAGAAAGAGAAAAATTGACTCGGAGTGTAGGATATTCAAAGAACAGTGGACTTATGATTACTTTTCCATACAGTACAAGGAAAGAGCTGTGTGTCTGATATGCCAGAATATAGTGTTTGTGTTCAAAGAATACAATTTGCGTCGACACTATGAAACTCAACATAAAGATAAATATGATTGTTTGGTCGGAGAAGTGAGAAAAGATAAAATATCAAAACTGAAAAATACATTGACAGCTCAGCAAAATACTTTTGTGAAGCAGAAGCAGCTAAATATTTCATCACTGAGAGCAAGTTTTCAAGTTGCCAAGCTAATAGCGCGCACTGGCAGACCATTCGTGGAGGGAGAATTTGTTAAAGAATGCCTTCTTTCTGTTGCCAAAGAGATGTGTGCAGAGAAGGCCGATTTATTTAGTACAGTGAGTCTTTCAGAACCTACACTTACACGGAGGATTGAAGAAATGGGAGACAATCTGTATCAGCATTTGCAAAACCTGACAAAAAAACTTTCCTATTTTTCCTTGGCACTTGACGAAAGCAATGTTGTTCGTGATTCTGCACAACTTTTAATTTTTATTCGTGGGACGAATGACAATTTCAAAGTCACAGAAGAGCTTGCTGCACTGCAAAGCATCAAAGGAACAACTACAGGAGAGGATATCTATGAAAAGGTTTGCCAAACTTTGAATGGTTTGGAGCTGGACTGGGCTAAACTAGCCAGTGTGACAACTGATGGTGCTCCTAGCATGGTGGGGTCTAAGAAAGGAGTAATTGCTTGCATTAACCAAGAGATGGACAAACATAATTATTCTCATCCAATAGCCATACACTGCCTCATCCACCAACAAGCGCTGTGTAGTAAATCACTGAAGTTTGACTCTGTTATGACAATTGTGGTATCTAGTGTTAACTTCATTAGAGCTCATGCACTAAAGCACAGACAATTTCAGGAATTTCTGTCTGAGCTAAATGCTGACTATGGAGATGTTCTGTACCACACAGAAGTCCGTTGGCTGAGTCGAGGGAGAGTTTTGAAACGTTTCTATGACTTACTTCCACAGATTACAGCTTTTCTTCTTTCAAAAAACAAAGAAGTACCAGAGCTCAATGATGCAGAATGGAAATGGCACCTTGCCTTTCTAACAGATGTAACAGAGCTACTCAACAGTTTCAATGTGCAACTTCAAGGAAAAGGGAAGCTCATCTGTGATATGCAATCACATGTCAAAGCATTTGAAGTAAAATTAGGCCTCCTCATCAAACAAGTGAAGGAGGAAAACTTCTGCCATCTACCCACAACTCAAAATCTGTTAGCGGAAAAACCATTGGTTGCATTCTCAAACAAAACATGTGTGGATTCACTAGAAAAATTGCAAAAGGAGTTCCAATTTAGATTTAAAGAGCTTCATCTCCATGAACAGGACATACAGCTTTTCCGTAACCCATTTTCTATTGACATTGAAAATGTGGATACAATTTACCAAATGGAACTGGCTGAACTGCAGAATTGTGACTCTCTGAAAGACGCATTCAAGTCAAGCAGCATTCATAGTTTCTATGCATCTCTCCCTTCCGAGACATATCCTCATCTCAGGAACCATGCACTCAAAATGGCAACCATCTTTGGCAGCACTTATGTCTGTGAACAGACTTTTTCCAGAATGAAACATCAGAAATCTCCAACCAGATCTAGACTAACGAATGAACACTTGCATCACTTGTTACGACTAGCAGTGACAAATATGGAACCAGACATTGACCATCTCGTTAGCCAAAAGCAGGCCCATAGTTCCCATTGAAATACTGGTAAGTTTGTTGATTTAACTTTACTTGTTCTTCATTTTAAATATTGTATTTATTGTATTTATTCCCGTTTTGTTTCTTCACTTCAAAATAAGATATATGCAGTGTGCATAGGTATTTGTTCATAGTTTTTTTTTTTAACTATAGTCCGGCCCTCCAACGGTCTGAGGGACCGTTAACATGGCCCCCTGTTTAAAAAGTTTGAGGACCACTGGTCTAACGCATGGCAATAAAAACTCATATAAAAGATCACTGGCCGAGGGCCTGATTGGAGTCCTAGGAGTCAACAATATTACATTTGAACGGTTACCCAGTGTGTGTATTTTATTGGACGGGATGTTCTGGAGAGGATTGAGGTTTTTGCGTTACAAACCAGCATTTTCGTTCTTGTATTTTGAATTGTCGTGACGCTTTGCTACTAAAAGGGATAAAGGTGTACGAGGACACTAGGTTCAGTGGATCTTTTTGTGGAATTAGTCCCAGAGAGTAGTGCACATGGGCCAAATCACATGTTCCTGCTGTTGTGCACTACATCACTACATCCACTTAGTTAAAGACTTGTCCAGGGCAGAACTGGAGGAGACGCTCAGACATTCCACCACTTATTGATTGATTGATTTGGCATTTATATAGCGCTACGAACCCTCAGGTATCTGAGCGCTGCTTATTATTACCCACGGTGTGTGGTGCTCATTTATCGACCTCGGAAGGATGAAAGGCTGAGTTTGGCCCTTGCCGGGATTCGAACCTCCGTTAGCAGGATCTGCACGGGTGTCAAAGCGAGCGCTCTACTCGCTGTGCCACTTGACCGGATAATATGGCCTATCCAAACAAGCATCTGAGAAGGTGTATGCCAGCGTTACGCAGGTCCCTCCTGAAAATCCTCTTTAAGGATTAGCAAGAATGCTAAAGTGAGGGACGATGGGCATGCAGGAATGCAGAATGATTTTATGAAATTACTAAGTTGGAACGTGGCTGGGGTGTATAATAAGAAATAGGATCCTGAGTGGAAAGATTGGTTGAAAAGGTTTAATGGGATTTGCTTACAAGAGACCTGGCTAAAAGAGGACTCATTTCTACCTGAAATCTCTTGTGAATATTGGGTGTTTTCCTCTGCAGCACATCAGCAAGGGTCAGGGAACCCAAATAAAGGCACTGTAAGTTTTGTACCTCCCTACGCGACCAAAGATAGCTACAAGTGATAATGACGAGGTATTAGCCATTTGTTTGGTCCTCCGTAATGGCTCCAGTGATATGCCTATTATTTTCAATGTGTACTTATACCCAAAAGAGAATGTTACAAATGTCTTTGCAGCCAATAGTTGGTTAGCAAAATTGATTACATCTGTCACAATGAGAGCATTATTACTATGGGAGATTTCAACGCCCAGTTGGGTCAAAGCAAAGAACCAGATATAGGGCAGAAACATTTAGAAATAGCATGTGGCATTCCGGAGCAGAACCTGTGCCTGTAGGTAAGAGACACACGTGGGCCTATGCTAAATTCTTTTCTGCAACATTTCTCTTTAGTTGAACTGAACAGGGAATGTGTAGGTGACAATCCTCCCAAGGCACCCTTCAGCTCTGGTGCCAGAGAATCCTTAATAGATTACTGTCTGATCAATTGCTTTGACTATCTCTTTCCTGATAGATTGCTATCTATATTAGACATGAATGTGGCCATAATGTTTTTGTTCTGCCTTGAAAGTTGGAGGCAGTTAATAGCTATATTTCTGAGAAGCAGGAACCAGATTTTAAATAATCTTGTTCCATAAGATTGTCTAAAGAAAGGTTAGCTGTGATCTTGAGGAATGAAGAGTTGAGTAAATGGGCTACATTTATGTGCTCTATGCTAGGCCCTTCAATTGCAATAATACCAAGCTTAATTTCCAGCGAGTGCCGTAGGAGGTCAAGCCATGCAACCAAATCTATGGTTAAAAGGTGACAAGATGCTCCTTGGTATGATGGGGATTGCCTCTAGGCAAAAAGGGAACTATTTGACATGTAAAAAAGCAAAAGCATAACTTCGGATAAATTATACAATCTCTAACCAACAAACTTATAAAAACATTACTAAAATAAAAGAAAGGTTTGTATATTGAGTCACAATAGGACTTGTGATGGTCAGAGCCAACAACATAAATGGATTCTGTGGCCTTGTGGCACAAGGATTTGAGAATAGGATAAGTGAGGATCATAGCCTAATCTCTCCAACAGTCTGGGTGATCCACTACAAGCAGATCCTGTTTAATGAGAATGCAGAGGCATCTATACTTATATGGAAGTCCAGATTTCCCTTAAGTAGTGTTGTTTGTACGCTGTAAGATGTATTCAGGACAATCTCTGGTAGCAAAATAGGTAAAGACCCTGGTCCCAATGTTATAGGGTTGGATGTATATCAATTGTTCCAGGAATGGTGGGCTCCTATTTTGGTGGCTCTATTCAACATGATTGCCCAGAGCTCAGTTTTCCCGGTATCATGGAGCAAGAGTGTAACTGTACCATTATACAAGACGGGGTTGCCTAGTGATCCCCATTGTAATCGGCCAATACCTCTTCTTGATAGTGCCTGCAAGAATTTTGCAAATTGTCTGGCTTTAAGATTGGTGGAGTGGGCTAAGGCAAACAATATACTGCCAATCTATCGAGCTGGTTTTGAAAAAGGGTTTAGGACAATTGATCACTGCTTATTTCTTAATACCATGCTCGAAAAATATGTTTAATTAGGCAGGGTCTGGTATATGCAGCCTTTGTAGACCTGGACAAAGCTTTTGACTCCCTATACCTTGCAATTTGGTGGAGCAAATTATACAAACTATGGTTCCCCGTGGGATTATTGTAGCTGATGATTTGCCTGTATTGGCCACAGTTCATAGCAGTAGATGCCACCAATAAGGGTGTTAACCTTTAGCCCCAATGCCATTTTTCTGTGCCTGATTTAATCCTCTTTGTCAGCAAGAAATAATAATCTCACCATTGCTAAATGGATCCAGCTAGCCTGCACTCCTCTACGCTGACTTTGTTAGATCTGATACCTGTGGGATTAGGCTGCAGTCTCAACTACGGGTTCAGGTAACGTGACCACGAGTTACCTCTTTCAAAATCTAAATTTGTTGTCTTTGGTAAAAATAGCACTAAATATGTATGGTCAATCAATAGTATCGAGGTTGCAGGCTCTTATAATTACCTGGGGCCCGCACCTTATATGGTGGAAAAAAGACTGCATGTGCAATTGGGTGGCTTGACTAGGTTCTATTATAAGTTTGTGGGACGCCGTTTGGATAAGTGCATTAAGGTTATAGAGTCCAAAGTATACTCTGTCGTGCTGAACAGATGTGAAATATGGAAGCACATGGATTGTGCTGCATTGGATTGTATACACATGGTTTACTGAGGAAGATATTGGGTCTTGGGCCTAGCATGCCAGGGGAGGCATTACGGATGGATAGAATTAGGCTCCTTGTGGACGAAAAGTCTTAGACTTCTTTTTGAAAGTATCCACTAATAGCTCTGAAAACCCAAACATCATAAATGCTATGGGGGAAATAAAGACTCAGTTCCAGCACGTAAATTATTCCTGGTTTAAAAAGTGTGCTACCATTTGTAAGAGCGTAAGAGCGTAGATTTTATGCAGCCTAAGAATGGTGGAATAAATAAATTGGACCTAAAAAAGAGATCGAAGATGTTAAAATATGACAATGCGATCAGGCGTATTTGGAGCTTGAGCTCTTTAAAATATTTTGGTGACTCTCACCATATGGCTCTTGAAGGAAATACAACAACTAAACTGTGGTCTCAAGAACACATGCAAATTATCTTAATGCTAAAAATGAATGGTTTACCTTTAAGGGGATGCATTTCTTGGTTAACTAACAATAGGCTCTGCACCTGCACCGAAGATTCATCCCTTTTTATGTTTATTTGAAGTGTGTTTATCGATCTAAGGAGACAGTGGCTTAGGGGTAATATTATTCATAGCAATATTAGAACTAGAGCAGAGGCGATGTCGTTTTCATTGTGTTGTGATGACATTAGTATTAAAGTGGATATTTGTTAATATGTTAAAGCTGCTTTTAAAGACTCTGTAGACAATTTAATCTACTTTTAGAAAGTATTTATGTAGATTGCATTTAAATAGTTTTAGAGACATATCTATTGTGTTGTTTTGTAGTATATTATGTACTGTATTGTCAAGCTAATGGCGATAGCCAAATAAAAATGGATTTCTCTTTCAATTTCATCTTGAATAGTTAGATGATTGACTATTGTATCTTTCAATCCTTTGTAGACAGGAGGGTGTATTCTGTGGCTGTAACCGACAGCATCAACATAGTGTACTGATACAAAATACTAGCTGCTGTTCTCTTTAGGCTATATTTCACATCACCACCATCACAACAACCAGCATCTCATATATTATAATAAATTCACACAAATGCCTAGTCAGCTACCTAGTCTGATTCGGATTGGCAATTAACAACAAATGAGTAATTCATGACATATTTCGCCACATGAGCCCAACATGTTTCGTTCCATAACTTTAATCTTGTATTGTCAGAGGAACTTCTTCAGGGAAACGGCGGTATAACAGGGAGTATTAACCATTCAGGTAATCAAATTACATCATTTATGGAAAAGTGTTCAAAAGTCAACATCCTGCAGAGGTTTTTTTTACTGAACCTCAATCTAGACACTTAAAAGTAATGTACATGTCTTCAGTATGGGTGTGTAACTATCAATCAATAGGCTGCACACTGATTTAAATAACTTGCATTACCATTCAATGGGCCTCATTACGACCCAGGCGGTAAGGGGTTTACGGCAGCGTAAACAGCGCCGACCCTTACCGCCTGAGTACGAGGTCCCTTAGCGCCATGGAGCTTTTAACACCTGCTTTTAGCAGGTGTTAAAATCCATGGCGCTAAGGGACCATGGAGTTAATTACGCCACCGTAATTTACGGTGGCGTAATTAACGCCTTCCCCACTCCCATTATGCCCTATGGGGCGAAAATGGGAATGGGGAAGGGTAAATGGGGATTGGGGACTTACCGCCCCGCCGACCTCGGAATGGGGCGGTAAGTCCGCCTACCACCATGGCGTAAACGTAGTTTACGCCATGGTGGTAAAGTCACGGCCCAGGCGGTAACTTACCCCCTGGGTCGTAATGAGGCCCAATATCTATCTACTAGTTACGCACTCATGTCAACGTAGTACTTCACCAACATATCTGGAAGTTAAAATGTAACTTTTCATATCAGGGGTATCTCTACTCGATCGATCTGTCACTTACTCCAATTATGAGCAGAGTCTCAGTTTTTAAAGCACCCTAATAAAAAGCAGAAAATTATGTTCAGTATTCTAATCTTCCGTAAAAGTCACAAATTGCATCATGTCTGTTAGTTGACTTACTTCATTCTGACTTGTTCAGTGACACTGCTAATTCCTTTTATTCGACGAGCAAAAGCGAACTTCCTGACAACTCTCCGCTCATCAGTCAAAATGAAACTGATTCCAATTATACAAGTAACGTCTGTGCCGTGTCACAAATCTTGACCTTAAAAAGTAAATAAAGCATGACTATGGTCAGATGTGATGTCAGGCAGGGTACTTTAAGGGGTGAGGCACTAAAATGTGCTCACCTACAGCTGATCTCATATACACAAGTAACCCTCTTGTGTTGCTGGCCGAGTTCAACTGCATACAAACATCAGTTTAGGAAACCTTAGCGCTTAAAATGTTCTTGTAACAGAGTCACATGATTTCATATCACGTTGCACAGCGTTAAGTAGCGTTGCCCTTTCTATATGAAAAGGGACTCAAATTCTCCTAGTAGTAGTATAACCATTGTGAATGCCATGTGTAGCCATCTTAAAATGGCATTTTAGAATAGTTGAACACGATTAGTTCCTATGTCACGTGTACTACATAAGTAATGACTACATAGTGTACTACATAGTCATTCACCAACCGTTATGAACACCACATATAGTCATCTGCAAATAATGTGCACACGTCATGTGCAATCAATTAAGGTAACTTGTATATCACCATGGCTCTAACTATCTAGTTTAGAACAACAAACGTCCATTAGTAAATCTTATTTTTTGTACTGCAGTCCATGAAAGCTCATCACATTTATGGCAAGTTGTAATAAAATTGACACTAAAGCTGCAGTGAGAATTTTATTCTCGATAAAACATTTGTGTTCACATATCCTGATCTTGATCTTCCTTTTGGTTTATCTGATGTATAATTTGCCCCAAGGGCACCTTATGCCATAAACAACCATAGAAGAGTTGCAATTATTAAACATATTCTGGTTCCAGGTTTTTGAGAGACCAATAAACCCCACCATACCTTTTGCAAAAAATCACCATGTCCCAACCTTCTGGGCCCACCAGAGCCCCTTACTGTCAGAGGCTTGTGCAACCTAAATTCAAATGCGCGAAAGCAGGAGGCACAAGCTTCCCAGTCATTGCAGCTAAGCAATGGAACTCCCTCCCACCTGCTCTGAGAGCTGAAGGTTCCTTCTGGGCCTTCCGCAGAGCCCTTAAAACCTCGCTGTTCGACTAATCTGCCACGAAACTACACTGCAACCTGTTTGTTACTTCTTGAATGTTGTCTGCCTCCGATTCCTTTGTAACATCATGCCTTCTCACCTTCGGAGCTCCATGTAACTGGTTCTACAGCGCCCTGATGCCTGAGGGCTTGTGCACGCCTTAAAAATGAAATAAATAAATAAATGTTAAGCTGTGAGCTCCTTTTTGTTTGGGGTCAAGAACTACAGTTACCGTAGGCTGCATGTCCTATTGCACTGTGCATGCCCCATGATTCAGTGATTGTCACTTGTTTCTGAGGGATTAACGAGATATAATTTCTTGTTAACAAATATTTATGGTTCTTATCTGTCTTGTATGCAAAACATGGTCTTTTAGGGGAACTTGATCTCCTTCTTGAACTCCCCAGTTTTTTCTGATGATTTTATTTACTTGGTTTGATAGATTAGTAAATGTACTTACAAATAGAATATCATCTCTTCAAGGTTGTTTTTCATTGTATTCCAATAGGGCATCTCTATTATTGTTTTTGCCCTTTTGAAAGCACTGCGTTTTGAACATTTTGAATAGGCCCTCTGTACCAGTTTCATACTCAAAATCTGGGCTTCTCTTAGGAAGTCATCTTTAGTCAAGCTATTCCTTTTTAAATGTAAATACTGGCCCACTTGGAGATTTTCTTTGAGATGTTTGGGATGACAGCTAGAAAACAAGATGAGAGAGTTCCTATCTGTTGTCTTGTGATATGGTTTTACTTTGAGACCATGGCTACACTAGTCGAGCCAAATCGTTATGAACCCGTAGGCCCTTTAAGACGTTGTAACAGTATCTGAGGTGGATGGGATGCAGATCTTACTCATATATCAATAATCAGACCACTCAGGAAGTTGCCAAAAACACAACTGTTTTCATTGCAATCTGTTAAAGCAGGGTGTCCAACAGACATCAACGGACACCGCACAAGCATTCTCTCAAACATGGTGCATAAAAATCACAGCTTTATACTAATAATTCGTCATCACAAAGGTCATACTACGTGGCAAAATAAGAAAACCTACGGGGGTTTGTTGTAGGATCAAGGAGAACATCTAAGTATACTTCTATGGGGTATAGGGTTGTGATTGGATCTCTAAGGTCAGGTGGACAGCTATGCCCACCCCTAGTGCAAGTCATCTTCGTGTCATACTAATATACACAACGTTCTTCTCAAGCTATAGGACTCTCTGCTATGTGGCCCTCTATGATTGGTTGGCATGATTGTACCCTTCTGGAATAATCCACTCGCTAGCAGCACAAAAGCTGTTACCTCTGGGGCTGGAGGGGTTGGCCTGACCAAGCCTCCCTACATAATTAGCCCAACCTCCATCATCACTCCTGCGGTATGCCATTCAATTAGTTCTTTTGAACTCGGCCTTGCAAAGGATCACGGACTTATCTTCTGGTCTCGGTGTAGCTCACCCCAAAGTCTATTTTCATCTGGCCATGTGACTGGAGACCACGCTTTGAGCACCTTCATTGTATTTAATACTATTAAATGAATAAAACCTGGCACTTCTAGTGTTTTTCCATCACACCTCAAATAGGAGCTCGGCTCGCTTTTCACATTCATTGTACCTTCTCGAGTAGGTAACCAAGTTTTTGGCGGCCTCAACTCTTGACACTGGGCCAGGCTAGCTTTCTCAAATCTTCCTTTGCTGTCAGCTGTTTTATTCTACTGCGCCACACTTTCAGCCCTTCCATTCACGGGGTCCAAGTTTGCTAAAATGCGTTGTGGAACATCCAGATTCTATATATATATGGCACTGCCTACAGTCTATGCACTACGTATAGCCAGCCTTAAGATTACTTCATCTACTTGCGTTACAGCATCTGTACAATTGTGAAATGGTTTTGCCTTTTCGTCAGTGCTTCTCCACACGTGCAATCTGTATTTTTCTCCCAGAATGTTGCTTCATTCTTTACCTTGCCATCAGGTTCTTTAGCATCTCTTCTGGGTGTGTCATTTCTACTACATGTGATGTCACCAGTTTTCTCTTTCACTCGTCTTCATGCTTCTTCTGGAACTTCCTTCAGAACACTGTCAATTCTCTGCGGGTACGTCATATAGGGTTTTCTCAATGGATACCTTGTTTCAAGGACTTTTCGCGGTATAGGTACCATTGCTGACGTTGAACATGTTGCAATTTCCAGCTGCCAACATATAGGCAGAATGGGGGCGGTACTTCCGGTAGAGGTACTTTGCTCCTTCTCTACAGTTAGGTCCAGAAAAATGATGTTGTCTTTACTGAAACTCATAAGAGAATTTCAAAAAGCGGATTTCAGTTGTTAAGCCGCACAACAAATTCATTCAGCTCATCCATTTTTCCTCGCCAAATCATAAAAACATTGGGCCTCATTATGACCCTGCTGTTCCGCAAACAACATTGGCGGTAAACCCACCGCCACCGTTGTTTCCGGACAGGCAAACTATGAGTTCTGAAGGCGGGTGGTGTTACTCCCTCCAGGTCTGACCTGGCGAGAGTAACGCCAACCGCCTGCAGACGGAAATGGAAACACGGGCACCGTTAATTACCGTGCCTGTGTTTCCATGGTCCCCATCCCCATGGAGTCCTGTGGGAATGGGGAGTAACGTTATTCCGCCTCCAGAATTACTGGACCACCAGGGCTGTAATGCCCCGGTAAATCCGGCAAATCTGGAGGCGGTAATTTATTCCGGGTCTGGGGGCAGCCTGTCGTTTTTTCCGGCAGGGCTACCACCGGACTCGGAATGAGGCCCATTGTCTATGAAAGTGAAAATCTGCAAACTTCGTTAATGGTGCTAAAATTGAACCGGTACTTGACACAATCAGTCGGCCAGAAGGATTCTCTAGGTCTTATGTATTATGGGAAGGATGTAAAATGTAGGAACTGCAGGTTTTTCAAAAACTCAAATGGAACTTCTTGCTTAGAAATCCAACTCCTCTCAAGTGCTTTTTCAACTTTTGTAGTAATCAATTGTTTTAGTTTGTCTGTCAGATCCAGTTCTAAAAGTAAGTAATAGGACTACAGGACCCACTTTATTCGCTTTTCTTATTTTGTTATTTTGTGCTAACTTCGTTATCGCTATATATTTAATATTTTATGGGAACCAGATTCTAGGTTATCTAAAGCTTTTGTCACAAACTACTCAAAAACAATCACTTCAGCTATATGGCTACTGCTAGGAGCACAAAAAGTAGAGTGGGGTCTAAAGCCTGTTTCATTCATTTTCCGGCTCAAAGTTATTATTAGCAAAAAATGTTTCAGGTGGATTTTTTGCATAAATTGCTGAAAATCAAGGCTTAGTCTGAATTTATCAAGGACAACTGGGTGGACAAAGCTGAATCCTTTCTCCAGAACCCCTATCTAATTTGGGGTTGGAGCATAGTTAGAAAGATTGACTAATAAGCTTTTCTGCTCCTCGTCTGCCGAGGTCAATCCTCCCATTATGTCCTTGGGGCATTCCTCTCTAAAAAATGTCCTCCTCTTCTGCTTCTATTATATAGATGTCTTCCTCTCCTATTATTGTAGCTACCTCTACCTCATGGTAGGTACCTCTAGGTTGATAACCATCATCATCATGTATTCTTTCTTCAGAATAACTCTCTTCATTACAGCTAAAGGATGTATTACTAAATCTAACCTTTTGAAATTAGCCCTCTTATTGTTTGCAAAGGGAGTATAACCCTCTTGTATATATTGTAATGCCTTTTCATGTGAAAAATGTGAAAGATCCTTCTTCATCTGACGGATTCTGTCTCTAATGGTAAGCTCTTTGAACTCAAGTTCATTATTAATTTTTTCTAATCACTTTTTAAAGATATCCAGCGATGCTAGTTTCTTAATTTCATCTGCTAAAACTGGTATTGTCAACCACAAATAGTGGATTTGATAGAGTAAGGTTCTGCATAAGTTGCCAATTACAAACGCAAAGAAAGAAAGAGCCCACAAAAAAGCCTAAATGCTGATGAACTTGATGTAAGGTGGGACTTATGAAACTTGGAACTGTTCCAACATTTTCTTCCCCTTTCTCTTCTTTTCTTTTAAAGGTTTGTATAAACTGTATAAAATAAAAAATAAAAATTATTTTGCTTACTAATGTTGTTAACTCATTCCCTAGTTTCTCCATAATTTCTTTAGCAGTGCTGATGATGAGGATGATCCAGTCTCTCCTGCATTGTTGTCGATGTAATTCCATTGGACCAAAAAATGTTAATTGTCCCAAAAGAAACGCAGTTCGTTACGTACCACCAATCCCTTCAGGAGAGTGACTTTTCTAAGGCATTCTAACATAATTTTACCATGTAACTCAGTCTGAAATACTGTCTTCTTGAGTTGCTTAGGCTAGTTAATTGTGGATTATCAAAAAATAGTGTTTGAGCGGGCACAGCTTCGATTTTGTTGTTGTTATCTTGAAAGTCCTTATTTTATAAACTGAATGGTTAATAACTTGTTAATGGGGTGCATATATTCCAGCTTGTCGGGCACAATAAGTAACTGAGAGGAAAAAGACCAAGGCTAGTTAGCCTTTGGTGTGGGCCACACTGAAGGCTAACTAGCCTTGGCTTTTTTTCTATTAATTGTGGATTATCTCCATATATAGTAAAGACAGAGGTGTGGCCAGAAGTTCATTGACATATCGATCATCATAAAATGGAAGGTTGCTTGCATTTATGAGATCAGCTGTAGGTGAGTAAATCGTAGTGTGACAGCCCTTAAAATACCTTGCATGATTTGATATCTGACCGTAGTCACGCTTTATTTACTTTTTACGGTCAACATTTGTGACACGACATAGACGTTCCTTGTATAATTGGAATCAGTTTCATTTTGACCGATGAGCAAAGAGATGTGTGGAGGTTTATTTTGCTCGTTAAATAAAAGGAATTAGCAGTGTCACTGAACAAGACAGAACAAAGTAAGGCAACTAACACACAAGATGCAATTTGTGAGTTTTGCAGCAGATTAGAAAAATGAACATAATATTCTGTTTTTTATTAGGGTGCTTTAAAAACTTGGACTGCGCACATTATAGTTTCAATGTTGAAAAAGTGACAGATCGATCGAGTAGAGATACCCCTTATATAAAAAGGTACATTTTAACTTCCAGATAGGTTGGTGAAGTAGTACATTGACATGCGTGCATTACTAATAGATAGATATTGAATGGTAATGCAAGTTATCTAAATCAATCTTCGGCCTATTGTTTGGTAGTTGCACACCCATATTGAAGATAAGTAAATGTCTTTTGAGTGTCTAGATTGAGATTCAGTAAAAAACCTCAGCAAGATGTTGATTTTTAAACACTTCGCTATAAATTATTTAATTTGATTACCTGAAGATGTGAAATTATAATTTCCTCTGTACGTGGTTGGTTTTTATTAAATTAAAAATATGTATCATGGTCTACACTAGCAAAGGAGACTTTTGGTTAATACTCCCTCATATGCCGCAGTTCCCCTGAAGAAGTTCCTCCATCAATATGTGCTTATAAAGTTATAGAACAAAATATGTTGGGCTGATTTGGCAAAATATGTCATGAGTTACTTATTTGTTATTTATCGCCAATTCGACTCAGACTGATTAAATGTAGGGATTTGTGAGAAACCTGAAGTGTCTCATTGGCTGAACTCTGGGGATCTGTCATGCAGTTGGCCAGGACACGGCCATCACTATTGGATCCAGTTCCTGGAGGTTACGAGTGGGGGAGGAAAACCTGGATAGGAGTTCCTCGGGGAGTGGGAGTGGGGCACCAAAGGGTGAGGCGCGGTATCCCCCTTCTTTCGACACCTTTTCCCCATCCTCTTACGTAGGACATTCAAAAACACTGCCCCCCCCCCTTTTCGACATGAACACTTTTGCACAACACGAAAGACGATGGACTAACACCAGAGCTGTTTACCTAATGTCCGTGATGGCCGTTTTGATTCCCGACAGGGATAAAAGGAGCAAGAGAGCACAGTACAATCAAGGTAGACCGCACAGCGAGACGGCTATTGAGGCATGGCAGTTCAAGAGGAGGAGAAAGGCGGCGAATATCGAGAGGCTGACAAGGAGAGACACGACCTTGTCCTTTCCGACTCAGACCTGCCAAACCTCTGCAGAAGGAATCGTAAGACCAAGGACAATAGCCCAAGTGTGTTGCAGCAGATGTCGACAATACACAGAGCGTGCCTACGCTGATATGCAGGAGCGAGGGAAACTTGCTACTGTGGTACCGGCCTTGATTCAAGATACAAAGAAAGACAAGAGGTTCATCACAGCCGGTGAGTCGAAGGGTAAGCTGATAAGAACCAAACTGTGATATAAGAAGGTCGCAAAGTGGTTTATTGAGGAGAGTTCAAAGAAGTGTAAAGTTTAAAGAGAAGACTAGCTGCATAGGGAACCGGCACCACATGGGTGCTAATTCAAGAGACTCTGGTCAACCCCATGTTTAATGAAACTACTGATTCCAGAAGGCCATAGGAGGGCTGCCAAGACAGGTCAAAGTGGTCATACAGGAGGTGTAGCAAAATCCCTGTACAGTCGAAAGCCTTTGACCTAAGAACTGTAGTGAAAGCAAGGGAACTGAATTATGCAATCATTAAAAGCAAAGTGACTGTGAAACGGTAAGAGTGAATCTGACGGAGGGATGCCAGTAAAAGGGGGGGGGGGGGTCTAAAGTCCTGAGAAACAGTGTGTCAACAAAGGTGAACCTGGCAGACAGATGTCCACTGGAATTGTTTAAAAAGACATTAAGAATTATGAAAGCAAGGAAAGTCATAGTGAACCCAGCAGAGGGAGGCTGAAAGTAAAGAGGGGTCAGCGCCTGGAAGAGGGGGACCCAGGAGTGAGCCTCTATCACCCTCATCAAGTGAACCCAAGAAAAGGAGATTCACAATGAACTGTTAAAAATTGTATGAAAACGATAGACAAAGATGTTGAAAGCCATAATGAAACCAGCGGAGGGAGGCTAACAGTTGAGGGGTCCAAGCCTGAACGAGGGAGATTCAGGGGTGAAGCCATCACCCAAAACCCATTGAGAGAAGGAACTGTTAATTGATTTGTAGGATGAGAACAGTGAAGGGTCAGCGCCCGGAAGAGGGGGAACCAGGGGTGAATCCATCACCCAGAGTATACGTGGAAAGGAACTTTTTATTTGTTTGTTGTAAACATCAGGCCCTCGAAGGCAAGAGACATTTTGGTAAAGGAGACTTGGCCATCGAAAGAACCTGATAGCTAAAAGCAGAACAGTCGTCTCATGCTGGGGAAGCTCGAGCGTGTACTGTGCTCCAAGATCCTACCTAACTGGGTGCTCAAAAGGCGGGGAAGGGAGAACCAGGCTACTACACCCTGACATATTATTTGTGAACACTTCTTTCCTTTCTTGAAAACTATCCCACACCATTTTTGTATTAGTTGTAAGGATTGGCAATAGGTTTTTCTTAGTATAGGCCCTTTTATTTGACACAACGCCACTAGAACTGTCTTATTTTTCATTTGATGGTCAACGATTGCTCCTATCTTAGATTTAGGTTTATATTAGGCATTTTTTCCAACCTGCATACAGTTAAAAAAACACGCTTGAACTGTGATCACTTGGGTCAGTCTTTACTGTTGCCACCCTGAGTTCCCTAAACATTTGAGTGAATTTATTATAATATATGAGATGCCTGTTGTGGTGGTGGTGATGTGAAATATGGTCACTTTGAGTGATGAAACATTTTTAAGATGTTGATGTTTAGATTACATAATATAATAAAATAAAAAACAGAAAACAGAAAAGGAAAAGAAAAGAGAAAAAGAAAAACACAGAGAATTACTTTGATACATAACAGTCATAATTTAACAATTACCACTTCGAAAGGAACCCACTAATATGAAATCCCAACTACTTCGATCGCCTGGGTCTGCGCCCAGAGCATTTCTTTGACATGTTTACCGCCTTTAAACTCATTCTTCTAACTTTCTATTATTTACAGTGGTAACATATTTCATCAAGAGTTTTAAGGCTCTCAAGATATGCACCACTTCTGTTGTTAAGAATACTTCATTACCGGAGATGAGTCTTTCCCAGAACATGCCAGATTCAAGAAAGCTGATATTATGTAAACATCTACTCAGTCTGCTAACTCTCAGCTCAAGTACCTTGGAAATCAATCAATACATGATGGATGGAGTTCTTGACATTCAAATTTCAGCCCTGGCAGATATCCATTGGCTAAGATACCCTGTCCCTCATGTGCTGGATCTCCAAAGTTGGAAGAATATTCAGCCTAAGTCTGAGGAAATCCGCCCCCACACTAGGATCTGAGGACCTCCTCAGATAAGTAGGCAGATAAGTAGGCAGAAAAGATCTTGGTTTATCCAGCAATGACAAGGAAGAGGAGAACTTCAACGTCCTCATTCTGTTGATGGTTCTAATCCAGTCTCCTTTTTTTATATTATCTTTAGATTTTAACAGATTCTGCACCAGAGTGGATACGTTTGTATCCATTTTAGTAATTATCTCAGTAGATTTTTCCTTTAACAAGTTTAAAAATAGTTGTCTTTTTTTTGGAGCTGGGCAGCCATATCCTCATAGAGCGATAAAGGAGGAGGCGCAAGGATAAGTCTATAGGCAGAGAACCACCTCCACGCCATCAGAGCCAGAAGGGAAGTCAGGCCCAACTCATAATGAATGGCCAACATAGGGACCGAATTTGGCAAATGAAGCAGTCTCTTCCACAGTCTGGATACCAGTTTTTCCCATTCGAACTCAAAGCTCAGAGAATTGCATTCCAAACCAAACTGTAGGGAGGGGACTACCTTTCCTACATACTATTTTTTTAAGGGAACGATGGAAAACCTGTAGAATTTATTATGTATTTTAATCATCTGCGCACCCAAATTCAGAATCTTAATACCCAAATTATGCAGGAGGGCTCCTTTAGTTAAATATACACTAAGTCAAGAGCCAAGATATGTAATCTCACTGCAAATTAGGACTACCTGGCTATCCAATTTGACTTTTTAGTTCAGCTATCAGTCGTTAGACATTTCGTACATCAATTGTAAGTTGGACAATAGCTATACAGTGAGTTGTTTATACTTCTGACAATTGCTGCAGACAAAATAAAAAGTTATGACGATTGATATGTCAATGGCCAGATCTTCTATTTTACTACAGTCGGAGGTATTCCACAATTGACCAACCTGAGCAATTGAGAAGAGTTAGTACAACTCAAGAAGAGAGCAATTCGGACAGAGTCACATGGTACAATTATGTTAGAATACCTTAAAAATGCCACTCTAATGCAGATCTTGGTGGTATATTATGGACCGTGTCTCTTTTTGGCAACAGAAATGTTGCGGTCCAATGGACTTACATCACCAGCCAATGCAGGAGAGACTGGTTTATCCTCATCCTTGACACTGCTAAAGAAATTATGGATACATTTGAGAGGGGTTGGATTTCTAATCAAGAAGCTCAATTCTTAGTTGTTAAAAAACCCTCAGTTCTAAAATGTTACATCATTCCCAAAATACATAAGACCCTAGAGAATCTGCCTGGCTGACCAATTGTGTTGAGTACCGGTTCAATTTTAGAGCCATTAGTGAAATTTGCAGATTTTCACTTGAAGCCATTTGTTATGCAGATTTCCTCCTATTTGCAGGATACAACCTCTGTGATGAATTTAGTTGAGAATCATCTTTTTGATGAAAAAAGAGAACTTCTTCTAGGATTGGATATTATTTCCTTATACACTAGAATTCCCCAAGAAGCGACCTAGAATATGCTAGAGGAACTTCTGCCTTCAATACGACAACAGGGTATGACCTCTAATTCCTTTATATTGTGGTGTACTGAACTTGCACTTACTGAAGATTATTTTTTCTTTGACAGTAAATTATGTCATCAAATTCATGCTACAGCAATGGGCTCTGCAGTTGCTCCAACATTGGGCAACGTATATGCTGAAAGTATCGAAGTGGAAAAAATTGGCAACAGTAACAATCCCTTTCAAGAGAGAATAATAACCTGGTGCTGTTGGAGAGACAATGGGGGTCATTCCGAGTTTGGAGGCAGCCATGGTGCTATTAGCACCATGGCTGCCTCCAAACCTGGGTTCGGGTCCGGTGTATCTGAATGGGGATTTACCGGGTCATTCCAACCTTGGAGGACCCGGTAACTCCCAATTCATAAAACCATTCCCCATAAGGGCTCAATGGGAATGGGGAATGGGCAAATTGCGGGCCTGTTATTAGCTCCATGGTCTCTTAACGGGTCCCACTAAGGACAGTTGGTCAGACCAGCTGTTCCTGGCGGGACCCGCTAAGGGACCTCGGAATATGCGGTAGGCAGGGGGTTAACGGCACCGGCATCCTTACCGGTGCCGTTAACCCCTACCGCCATACTCGGAATGAGGCCCAATGTGTTTATGATTTGACGAGGAACTATGGATGAGCTGAATTACTTGTTGTGTGGCTTAATAACCAAAATCCCTTTTTGAAATTCACTATGAGTTTCACTAATGACAACATCAATTGTGTTGACAAGTGTAACCATTGGCCCTCATTCCGAGCATGGTGATAGTCATGGCGCTATTTGCGCCATGACTGCCTCCCATACCGGTACCGACTCCGGTTTGGTACAATGGGGACATACCGGTCCATTCCGACCTTGGAGGTAAGTCCCTATTTACCAAACCATTCCCCATTCCCATTTGAGCCCCCATACGCCAGCCCGTTATTTGCGCCCAGGTCCCTTAACGGGTCCCATCCTTAACACCTGGTCAGACCAGGCGTTAAGGAAGGCACCCGCTAAGGGACCTCATAGTAGGGCGGTAAGGGATTACCGGCACCGGTCTCCTTACCGGTGCCCGGTATCCCTTACCGCTGCCCGGTATCCCTTACCGCCCTACTCGGAATGAGGGCCATTGTCTCAAGTAAAAAAACATAGCACAAGACCACACTCTCTCCTCATGTTTTCTAGCTGTCATCTCAAACATCTAAAACAAAATATCGCAGTGGGACAGTATTTACATTTAAAAAGGAATAGCTCTGCTAAAGCTGACTTCCTAAGAGAATCCGAGAGTTTGAGTAAAAACTGGTACAGAGTGGCTACTGAAAGAGATCAATATGCAGAGCTTTCAAAAGGCTGAAATACAATAATGGGGATGCCTTGTTGGAATGCAATGAAAAACAACCTCGAAGTGATGATATTGTGTTTGTCATTATGTTTACTAATCTATCATACCAAGTAAATAAAATCATCAGAAAGAACTGGAGAGTACTTATAGGAGGCAAACTTCCCCTAAAAAACATGTTGTGCTTATAAGAGAGGTAAGACCCTTACATATTTGTTAACAAGACATTTTATCTCGTTAACCCTTCAGAAACAACAGACAATCACTGAATCATGGGGAATGGACAGTCCTATAGGACATGCAGTCTGTGGTAACTGTTGTTGTTGCCTCCCAGATAAAAAGGAACATGCAGGTGAACATTGGTGTCTCAAAACCCTGGAACCGGAATATATTAGGTAATTGCAACTGGAACCGGAATATATTAGGTAATTGCAACTCTTCTATGGTTGTGTGTGCCATATGGTGTCTTTGTGGCTTTGTGGCAAATTATACATCGGAAAAACTGAAAGGAAGATCAACATCAGGTCATGCAAAAAAAACATTGTACCTGAAATAAAATTGTCACTGCACCTTTACTGTCACGTGTTATTACAACTTGCCGTAAATGTGATGAGCTTTCATGGACTATAGTACGATAAATAAGATTGTCTAATGACAAAGAACATGATGAAAGAAAATTAATTGAGGCAAACAACGCATACTGTTTTTTGATAGAGTCATGTATTGGGTCTGAACGATTCAGTTGAATGGTACAAGCTTTAAATATGCTTTTCTGACCCTTTGTTGTTCTAAACTAGATGACTATAGCGATGGTGATAGACATGTTACATGAATTGATCTTGTCTTGGAAGATTTGCACATGACTTGTGCACATTATTTGTAGATGGCTACATGTGGTGTTCATAACGGTTGTTAAATAACTATGAGAATTGCAGTCATTACCTATGTAGTAGACGCGACATAGGAACTCATCGTGTTTAACTATTGTAACAAGCCACGTTTAGACGGCTACACGTGGCATTCACAATGGCAACAATACTACGAGGAGAACTCGAGTCCCCTTTTCATGTAGAACGGGCCACGCTACTTGATGCTGTGCCACGTAATATGAAATCATGCGACTGTTGCAAGATCTGAGGTTGCCTAAACTGTTGTTGTATGCAGTTGGACTCAGCCAGCACATGGAAGGTTGCACTCATGTATAAGATCAGCTGTAGGTGAATAAAGCGTAGTGCGACAGCTCTTGAAAGTACCTGGAATGATATGGCATGAACCATAGTCACGCCTTATTTACTTTTTAAGGTGAAGATTTGTGACACGGCACAGACGTTACTTGTATAATTGGAATCAGTTTCCTTTTACTTATGAGTGCAGAGATGCCAGGAAGTTCGCTTTCACTTATTGAATAAAAGGAAATAGCAGTGTCACTAACAAGACAGAATGAAGTACTTCAACTAACAGACATGATGCAATTTGTGACTTTTGCAGCAGATTAGAATACTGAACATAATGTTCTGGTTTTTCTTAGGGTGATTTACATACTGGGACTGCGCTCATGATCCTTTCAATGTGGAATAAGTGACAGATCTATTGATTAGAGATACCCCTGATATAAAAAGGTACATTTTAACTTCCAGATATATTGGTTAAGTAGTAAATTGACATGAGTGCATAACTAGTAGATAGATATTGACTAGTAATATGAGTTATCTAAATCAGTTTTCAGCCTATTGTTTGGTAGCTGCACACCCATACTGAAAACAAGTACATGGGCCTCATTATAAGCTTGCCGGTCCGGTAACAACGGTACTGGTAAGCTTGCTGGTACCGTTGTTACCGGACCGGCAAACTACAAGGTCTGCTCGCGGGTGCCTTTCCACCCGCCAGGTGTGACCAGGGGGCGTACCCGCACCCGCGAGTAGACCATGTCGGATGCACGGGCACCATTCTCGAATGGTGGCGGTGTATCCAGCCTCCCCATTCCCATTGAGTCCAATGGTACTCATATGGGAATGGGGAGCAATATTTTCCGGCGCCTGGGAATGAGCAACTACCGGGTCCGCTGGGGCCGTAATGCCCCCGTAATTGCCCATTCCTGGGCGCCAGAAAAAAAAATGATTCCGTCGCCAGCCGTGCCGGTTTTACCGCCATGGCTGCCACCGGTCTCATAATGAGGCCCTATGTCTTTTAAGTGTCTAGATTGAGATTCAGTAAAAAATCTCTGCAATATGTTGGTTTTTCAAAACTCTGTCATAAATGATGTAATTTGATTACCTGAATATGTGAATTCATTATTTTCTCTGTAGGTGGTTGGTTTTTATCAAATGAATGATTTTTTATCATGGTCTAGACTATCAAAGGAGACTGTTGGTTAATACTCCCTCATATACCACCATTCCCCTGAAAAAGTTCCTCCATCAATATGTGATTAAAGTTATGGGACGAAACCTGTTGGGCTGATGTGGCAAAATATGTCATGATTTGTCATGTGTTGGTAATTGCCAATTCGACTAGCTAGCTGAGTACATTTAGGTACTTGAATTAATTTATTATAATATATGAGATGCCAGTTGGTGGTGATGTGAAATATGATCACCTTAAGTGATGATGCATTTTTAAGATATTTGTGATCCAAGAAAGATGTTTGTATTGTTTTAAATATATAGAGTGTATTGTTTCATAACCTTTAAAGGTCTACATGTGTTATGTAGTTAGTGTGCTATGAGTCACCTTTTCTGTAATTTTCCTAGTATCTCTCTCTGTTTGTTTTAGTTCTTTATAGGAAGCAGAAAGTAATATTCAATGACTGTGAGTAGGCATAACATCATTTACACTTGCTTGTGTAGAAAAACTCTATTCTGAGGTAAAATGAGATTGCCTACAGTGGCTGTAAATCAGGCTGATATATTTTTGTGACAAGACAAAATACTTGTTGCTTGTCAAGTGGAAGTTAAACATCTCTGAATTGTTTTTAGGCAAGAGAGTGCCTTCAGTGGCTCTAACCAAGCACATCATATTTATTTCTGTGGTGAGACAAAATACTAGTTGCATTGATACAACCTTGCCACAATTTGAAGGCAGATAGAAATGATTCAGTGGCGGTACATCAGAGTTCCATCGACAAAATAGTAGTTTGTGGCAAAAAAGGTTTTCAAAATCTTTGGAGACATGAGCATACACTCATTGGGCCTCATTACGACCCTGGCGGTCCGGTAATGAAGGGTGCCGGTACGGGACCGGCCCCCTTCATTAAGGGAGCATCTATTATGAGGTCCCTTTGCGGGACTAGGAACAGACGTCTGGTAAAACCAGACGTCCTTTCCGGGTCCCGCGAGGGCAAGAGGGAGCTAATAACGGGCCATTTGTAATGTGCCCGTTATTACCTACTTCCCCATTCCCATTGAGCCCTATTGGGGCTCAAATGGGAATGGGGAATGGTTCTTTCAAGGAGGAATTACCGGGTCCTCCAATGTTGGAATGACCCGGTAATTCCCCATTGAAGGAACCTGGTATTGGAGCCCGGTATGGAAGCAGCCATGGCGCTAATAGCACCATGTCTACCTCCATACTCGTAATGAGGCCCATTATCTTTTAAATTATTTTTTTTTATTAATTAACGTGTTACACAGCTGTACCAAAGGCAACTTTTCAACACAATTTAACAAACCAAATCCCAACAATATCCGTCCATCCCTCCCTCAAGTCCCTGCAACAAGAACACAAAGACATTTCGCCAAGCTCTCCTCCCAAATGTAGACGGATTAGGCAAATGGCAGTCACCCCCCCTTTCATCACACTTGGCAAATACAACACCATTCGCCCCCTCCCTCCCTCGAGTCCCTGCAAAAAAAACCACAAGGACATTTCACCAGTCTCTCCTCCCACATGCACACAGATTGGACAAGTGGAAGTCTCCCCACCCATCAACTATGGTCACCCGCTCCACCCACTCAGTATACACCAAGGTCTTCCAGGATCAATACTATCTTTCTGCACAGAAATGTGAAGAATATAACGCTAGACTCATCATTGCCATTCATCAGTAGTGACCATAGCTCTTCCTCCTCTAAATCGTGACCAACACCCGCTGTCTTTAGGGCAGTCGATCTCAATGTGATCAAGGTGTCACACTTCATCAATAAGTGCATGACCGTTTCCAGACAAGGATCTCCACACAAGCGGCAAATTTGCTGGTTTCACAGAGTGTTAATCCATGATCAAGTAATTTTGAGGGTTTTGACCGCATTCATTTTTAACCTCAAGTAGCCCCAGACCAGGGAATTGCCCACAACCTGCTGGAGGTAGCCCGGTGGGCTCTCTCTGGTCATGATGTATTCGAGAAACTGGGAGCAATTATTCTTAGTCTGGATTTCCATGGTTGCAACTCACGATGAAATGCAACAGCCTTCTTTCTCATCCCAGATTTGTAACAGTGAAATTGGAGCTTCAAAGGGTCGACCAAAACCATAGGGTGCCATCTAGCAGAGACAGAGATGATGTTACCCAGATTGCTATGTGGTCCGCACTGCTTCATAAATGAGATAGTTTAAGCTGCCAGTTGGGGCATTGGCCAATTCAAGGTAGATAATTTCCACAGGTGTACGCGTTGGAAGTCGAAACAACTTCTTCAAGTGTACACCCTCTAGTTTAGATAGTTTCGCAATATTTGCAAAAGCCCAACTTTCCACACCATACATGAGAATAAGCAGGATCTTAGCCGAATACAAATGGGCCAAAATGCAAGCCAGGGGCAGTCCAGCCCGAACTGCTAGGTCAAATTCCTTCTGCATGAGACCACACACATCCGTAGACATGTTTCAGACTTATTGGGCGTCATCATTTCAGGCTGGCCTGCCCCTTTGCGAAATAACCAAGCCTGATTTGCATATGGCCTTTTCCATTTCTGTTATGGCTTGGCAGGCAAAGAATGATGGTCTGGATGTTTGCCCATAGCAATTGCTAGAGGTTTAAGATTAATTCTAAACATTCCAGCCATCACCTCTTTGTTTTTGTTTTGTCACCCCATTAAAGAAGAGTGACCTTCAGGAGGGAAGATACTGAAGGAAAACCCTCCTTTTGGGAGAAAAGGCCTTGGTGGGACGATTTATCTTGAAGTTGAATTCTTAGACTCAGTAGAGGGTAGCTGGTAGTGCTGAAGAGCAGTATGAAGTAGCAGAAGTCTTCCAGGAGAAAATCCAATATTTGAAGGAGGCTCCTATGATATGACATGATATGTCATTTATAACGTGCCTGTACACAAGTGTACTGACAAGAAGAGTAAGGATCAGGAGTAATAAGGAGCGATTCATAGGAGGAGAATGGCAAAGGCCAGAAACCAGTACAAGGTTACTATCTACTATTCATTGTGCATACCTTTGCACTGTTGCACATTTTGACAGCAATTGCCATGGTATGAAGGACATGATTGCAGTGGCGCAGAAGATCAGCTCTCACTTGGTCCTGGCCTTAAGTCCAAGAAATGTGCTGCACCAACTGCAGGTGTGCCACGCATTACCACAGCACAAATTAAATAATGCAATTGCCGCCTTCTCAAATTCTACTTTGCACATCTTGGATGGGCTAAGGGAAAAATTCGGTGAAATCACTGATTATTGCAACTGTCACAGAAAAGCCTTAGATGGGCTATTCATTACAATGAGATTGCGCCAGTTAGTGTATGATGTCTGTTGTGTGCTATGGCCTTTTGAGGAGGACATCAAGTATGTTAGTTGCCACAGTGCATCACTCACCAAGACTCTGCTACTGACTTACCTGCTAGAACCTCAACTGTCCAACATAGCAAGGGCTCATGAATTGGCAGGAGAGATGCATAAGGGCCAGGTGCAGAGAGATGAGCTCTTTACTTTGTGTGGGAGTCCACATACAGCCTCAGTGGCAGAAAACACTGAATATGCCCTTGCCTCATTTCTCAGTTTATGTTTGAAGATGGCTTATTTCCTAGCACACGAGAAACCTGGGAACCCAGCAGAACGTGACACATTTATGATATGCAGAGATGTACTAATGCAGAGAGTCAAAATTAAATTGTGTGAAGAATACATCACCACAGATGTCAAAAACATGTCCTTCTTTATCATAGGAATTACATTGTTATATTCACCTCCAACACTTGTTCCTTGGTGATTGGTGTTTGTAGGGAGAACATGAACTCCTGACAAAGCACAGAGAGTGCTATTGATTGATGTTGATATTTTATTTCTATAGCCCTTGTACACATGCTTTTCAGAGCGCGACAAGGCAAGGGAGGGGAATAGGGGAGAACAAAAACAACGATCTTACTAGGCCCAGTGACATTGAGAACGCGCATGTGAGAGGGAAAGGGGAAACAACACTAAAGGACTAACACTCAAGGAGGTGGAGTCGCCATAATAGCCAGAACTACCTTAGAAATCAGAGACTGTCCACTAGAACAAATACAGGGCTACGAACTTCTGTTAGCAAAATATATTTCAAACCGCAAAACCACCACAAACTTTTTGGTAGTGTACAGATCACACAACAAAAACACACACCCTGATCTGGACATCCCCCTACTCCTTACTCCTCACATCAAGCCCAAAACCAAATGCATAATCCTCGGTGACATTAACCGAGGATATAATGATCCATCTAGATCATGATGCACTAACCTTCAATACAGCTATGACAGAAATTAACTTTGCACAGCTGATAAACAAACCTACCCATTCCAAATGAAGAACCCTGGACTGGCTCCTCTCGCTCAACGTTGATGTCTCCATTGATTCCATCCTCCCTGTCAACTCCCCCGAAACCACACACCGATGAAATTAGAAATATTAAAGAAATCTCTCCTGACAACCTCACTTCAGCCCTGAGCTCAGCCTTAGCTAACACAGTACAAGGCACTAACAACCCTGCCTACCTTGCAGAACAATACCAGCAAAGCCTTATTCACTACTCACACCATCGACCTACTTGCTCCCATTACAACCAAAACCCGCAGACCCGATAAACGATCTTGTTTTTGGTTCAACGAGGAATTAGTGGACGCATAAAACGATTGCTCGAACACCTCCATAAGAAAAATAACACCCCAGAATCAGCATCAGCCTTTACGGAAGCCAACATAAAAATACAAAACTGCAATAATCACCCAAAAAGAAAATGCTTTCAACCTACGCATCACCAATGCGTCCTCAGACAGTAAAGAACTGTTCACTATCCTTAGAGAGCTCGAAAACCCCTGCCAAACAACAGCACCAACTAACACTAGTAAAGACTGGTGCACCACCATACAAAACACCCTATCATCCAAAATCCTACTGCTGCAAACCAAAATTGACAGTAAAAAAACACTCCTAGCAGACAAATCTCCGCCCACCATAGTGGCAACCCCAACCAACACCACTCTTGGCCCCCCTTTTCAATTCACCCCAGTCTCTCACAAAGAAGTACTAGACACCCTTACTAAACTTAAAGCCTGTAAAGAAGACCAATTCCCCTCCCATCTAGTGAAACTCTGCACCCCCACAGTTACACCCATCATTACCGAGTTTTTCAATGCCTCATTTCTCACCAACTCAGTTCCCACTAGCATTAAAAAAGCTTGGGTGACACCCCTTCAAAAAAAACCACACTGGATCCAACCATTCCTACCAACTACCGACCCATCACAACTGTCCCATTTCTCCTGAAAATAATTGATAAAATAGCCTACTCCCAAATTCAAAACCATCTGGAACAATACCAACTGTTAGGAGACAGACATGCTTCCGCCCCAACCATAGAACAGAGACAGCCCTTCGTGATTTAAAGATCCAAATGGATGCCACCAGAGAAGTAGGCAAACTCTGCCTACTAATGCTGCTGCACCTCTCAGCGGCCTTTGATCTGGTTGACCACGACAAACTCTGCAATACATTAGCCAATAATTTCAACCTAGCAAAGAATGCAACTGACTGGATCAAGTCATTCTTGGCAAATAGGACCTCAAGAGTATCCATCGGCAAAGAATCAGCAGACCCTGTGCCAGTCCCACACTGTACAATTCCTATACTAAATTGCTATTCGCAGCCTTGGACGCTATGAGTGTCATCTACACCAACTTTGCTGATGACACCCAGATCCTCATGCCATCTCTCAGGTAATTACGAACAAGACTCGCTATTAGTCAACCAAATCTACTGGATGGCCAAAAACAGCCTCAGTCATAACGACGATAAAACAGAGCTCCTCATAGTAGGCTCCTCCTCCAAAATTGAAACCCTCAAGCCTGTCTTTAAATCATTTACCATTGACGGTACCATGATCCCCGTTCTTAAACAAGTTACTTGGCGTTTACTTAGATGCCACATTAACGTTGTCTAAACAAGTAAACACACTAGCCTCATCCATTTCATACACCTCCAAACTCATCACCCTTAGTTGCAAATTCCTCTCAGCCAAAAACTGTGTTACACTAGCCAGAGCTCTCATACTCTCCAAGCTAGACTATTGTAATATCCTTTTCCTCGGCACCTCCAAATCCAACCTAGCCAAACTTCAACTTATGCAGAACAAAGCCCTAAGAGCTGCCCTAGGTATCAAAAAATTCGAACACATCTCCAACATCAGAAGAGACCATCACTGGCTCCCCATCCAAGCGAGAATTATATTCAAAACCCTGAGCATCACACATAAATGTCTGGCCAACAAAGCACCCAAATAACTCAACAACACAATCTCTAAGAAACTCCAGACCAGACCTCTCAGATCCATCAAGAATGTATACCTCGAAATCCCAAGATACAAAAGAGAGAAAGCGGGGGTAGTAGTTTTAAAATCCTGGCTCCCAAACATTGCAATTCTCTTCCCGCTAACATTATGAATGAAACATCTTTCCCAAAGTTTAAAAAGTCGGTGAAAACCTGGCTCTTCAACAAGTATTAATTCAATCTATAACACCATCCTGCCCTGCCCTGACTAATTGTACATATCTGACTGTAATGTTTATAACTGACTGTAATGCTTATAACTGACTGTTGTTTCCTGTCTATCTTATTGCTCACTTTGAAGATTGCATTTTTTCCACTGTTTGTAACTATGCCATGTTACCTAGGCGTATAACAAATGTAATAAATAAATAAATAAATAAATAAATAAATAAATAAAAGTGCATGAAGGGGGGAGAGGTGGGAAGTGCGGAGCAAAGGAGAAACAGATAAATAATAAATAAATAAAGGAAACAAACAGTGGCACTCCAGCCAGCAAGTGGCAAGTGCTGGGTTTAAGGCAGCAGACAAGGTATGTCTGATAAGTGCAGGCAGAAAACAGGGGGGCTGTATGGGTACAGATACAGACCAGAGTGCAAAGGGTGGCCCGGAGGCAGTGCGGTAGGGTGGCAGAGTGAGCAGGGGCCTGGAAGACAGAGGGTAGGTCAGGTGCAGAGTGCCGAGAGATAACTGATCAGCAGGGGACGGGGATGGGGGAGGCAAGGCAGAAGCAAAGAGAAAGGTCTTGTGGTGCTTTCCGGAGATGGTTCTCCTCAAGTTTCAGAGTGGAAGAGAGGCTGTACCAGAGGGAGGCCCCAGCCAAAGTCAGAAATCTACCTCCAGCTCAGTGGCGGCTGGTGACTTTGAAAGGTGGTGGGGCGTACATTTATCTGGGTGAATTTTGGAGCGAGCGAGCGCAGCGAGCGAGCCCGACCCACATCAAGGGGGTGCGTGGGCGTTCTCCTCTGTGAAATAGTTGGAATAATGGCTTCCAAAATGTGCAATTTAATGTTCAAACCCACAGACATTTGACATAAAAAGCATTAATTTTACATACTAGTACACCCCCCACTCCAAAGGCGTGAAGGCCCATTAAAAAGAATACTGAAAGACTCTGATTTAGGGCCAGATGCTGCTACCACAGGCTGTGTGTGGGGTACACAAGCATTCCACTGGTGATGACAATATCTGCACGGCTACCACTCAACACAAAAAGAAAATGTTCATCCCCAGATGTCACAGAAGGCTGCCGTTGAATATGTTACCCAAACAAATCCCATGAGACCCTCCGAGCCCACTGAAAAAAGAATAAGATTACTATGCACCATATACAGGCAGCATCACATTGATTTGTATGTGCTTGAGAGTTTTCATTAAAAATAACACTGACTGAAACTATGTCCACCCGTGGCTTCACACGCGACTAAAGGGCACAGGCCCTTAAACTGAGGAAGGGAGCAAGTGTAAGAACAGGAAGAAAGAGAAGGAGTGACAGACATGCACCCTCCTTCCTTCCCTCTCTGCCTCTTAGGAAGGGCAAAATACAGAGGTGCTGAGGCTGGCCCAGGGGTGGACTGGCCCAGGGGTGGACTGGCCTACAGGGAACTCTGGAAATTTCTCTTTAGGCCTCTGCACCCTGGGCTTCTTTTGTGTGGTGACCTATTTTATGTCCAACATTTCTCATAGAAAAATGGTTGGGCTTGCTGAAATTTTGTAAAATGAGGGCCACTTTTAAAATTATTTCCAGTGCCTCTTTTGGTTCCCAGTCCACCCCTGCTCTGCCCTTACCCCTTTCGATGTAGATACACTGAGTGCCTTTTTATTACACTGCTTAGAAGTGTGATGATCACCATTAGAGATCATCTGCAGGCTCTAGATTCCAACGTTTGCGATCACAAAAGGGGAGATTTTCACGTTGAAGCTAGAGAATGCAATTTGCTCATTGACCTGTACAGGGCGAGGGGGGCTTGTTTCGGGGTGAGAGCAAAACCCTATGAAAAGCAAAGTTTTGTTAAAAAAAAAAAAAAAAACACTTATCCTACATATTGAATATGTTTATGTATATCGACAAAAAACTTTTCCTAAATGAAGTCAATAACGGGGTTGGACACCTATGACAAATAGGGAGGGGCTATCAACTAAATAGCATCGGACAGACCAAACGGATTCATACGGTTCATGTAACAAAGACTTCGAACAACTAGGCCTGCCGTGGATTCCCCAGGGCAGGGCTCCAGGACCAGGACGGTTGTGGGAGCACTGTCCCAGGCTGTGCAGCTTCAAATAAAAATAAAAAAATAAAACACAAGAGCTGAATATGTCAACTGCCTGTTTAAATTGCTATTTCGGCTCAGAAGGAGAGCTTAATGCAAAGTGCCAAGAGCATCAGTTTCTACGTGCTCCAGTCACACTGAACATGACTCCCTTAACATAAACACCATTTACATGGAACATCTGGATAGATGGATAATTTGAGTCTACTTAATTGTTGATCCCTCACCCACATATCTCGCCACAAGTGTTTGTGAGCCCCTTTATCCTGAAAACAATGCAATCCTTGGAATGTAAGTTCGCCGAAGGCAGCATGCAGTGTGAAGTTCACTGCACATAGTGCCCTTCATGTGAGCAGGCTGTGTCAAATTCATTGCATGAAGTATGTGAGCAGACAGCGTTAAGTTCACTGCACAAAGTTCGTATCATGTGAGCAGGCAGCGTTAAGTTTACTGCGTGCAGTTTGCAGAACATGGACACGCATTGTGAAGTGTGCAGCACGCAAGCTTGCAGTGTGGAGTTCACTGCACTTAGTGCGCAGCAGGTGGGCATACACTGACGATCACGGCAGGCAGTACGCGGCGTGTGAGCATCATGGCAGGCAGTCGCAGTAACTGGGCATGCAGTGTGAAGTGCGCTGCACATGAGCATGCCGTGTGACCTCCACTGCCCTCAGTACGCAGCATGCGAGGATGCAGATGGGGGTTGTAGAGGGGGGCTTCAGGAGCGTGCCCCGAGTCGAGGCCCAGAATACAATGACCGACGAGTAGCAGGCAGCCGAGAATGAACGCAGGGAAATGAAATCTTGGCCCACGGTGGGCATGCGCCCCTGAAACTCTGAAGCGACAGGCCCTGCACTTGTAACCTCGCTGCTACTAAAGACTGTGTCGTTAGAAAAAAGTTTCAGTTCAGATACTCAATCAAATGCATTACATCTGACCTGCTTATGTGGCATCAGAGGAAAGATCCCGTATGCAATTACCGCAGTCTTTCAAGTTGACTGCTGTTCTCAGGGAAGCTTCTAACTTGTGACGTCGTCTTCGCGCTGGATTTACTTCCGCACGGCGCATGCGCCCAGTCACATTAATGTCATTGGCTCGAAAACAGCCAATGACATTCAGTGATTTGGTGTTGCAAGCCGAAATTCTCAGCAGGTGCGCTGTTTGCGCACACGTTATTACTAGCGGGGCCACCACTCTAGCACCCCGCTAGCCTTTGCACTGCCATGGGGGTTACGTAGAGTGCGTGGAGCCACGAGCTCCACGCACTTTACATTGAAAAAGCTGCGTAAAAGGGGACGCGCCCCTCTGTAACAGCCCCGCCAGCCTTGAACAACAGAGAGCCTCTGTTGAAGCGGCATTCATTATTTATTTATTAATTTGGTTAGTCAGCACTGCAAAAAAGCAAAAAAAAAAATATGCATGTAGACACGAACGGAGCGTAAAACTCTCTTGAATGCACACTGACGTCCTCTCTGTTCTCTAGGGGGGCGACGCCCCCCGCCCTTTATAAGCGGCCGCCACTCGTTTCTTTGAAAAACGACTGACCCTGAGGGCGTTAGAGGTAGAGGAGCAAAGAGCTTGAGAGGGGAGATATTTGCGGAGGGATAGCTGAAGGTATTTTGGACCCAGGCCCCAGAAAGCCTTGTGGACAGTGCAGAGGATTTTGAATTTAATCCTTGCATCCACTGGGAGTCAATAGAGAGATTTCAGAGCTGGAGAGATACCATCCCAGGGCTTGAGGCCAAGGACACGTCTTGCAGTCCTGTTCTGGATTAGTTGCAGAGGGTGGAGAGTAGAGGCAGGTATATTTAGAAAGAGGCTGTTACAATAGTCTAACCTAGAGAGATCCAGAGCTTGGGAGACAGTGAGCTTCTGGGGAAGGAGAGGAATGGCAAAATACCTCTGAGGAGGTGCAGTAGGAAGTTTGACTTTTTAGAGACATCAGAGATGTGGGCGGAGAAGGAAAGTGTGGTGTCAAAGATGACCGTGAGGTTCTTAGCCCCACAGGTAGGTGTAGGAGGAGGGCCAGGGGAGGCCAGCCAGAGAGTGAGTAGACAGGAGCGTGAAGGTGTGCCGATGAGGAGGATCTCAGTCTTACTGGCATTCAGACAAAGATAGTTGGTGGCACACCAGTCTTGAATGGCTGTAAGGCGATCAGAGATGAGAGAAGTAGAGGAGGTGGCTGAGGACAGCCTGAACATGAGTTTAGTGTCATCAGCATAGCACTGGAAATTGGAGCAGAAAACGGCAATGCAGTGGGCAAGAGTTGCCAGATATTGGTTGAAAAGCTAGGGCGAAAGGTTAGACCCCTGGGGAACAGCATATGTAGAGAGGGAGATAGATGATAGGAAGGACCCAAGTTGGACCTGGGAGGGATGATCAGAGAGGAAAGAGGTCAGCCAGGCCAGAGCCTGATTAGTGATACCAAGGTTATCACAGAGATGGTTGAGCAGGATGGTGTGGTTGACTGTGTCGAAGGCAGAAGAGAGATCGAGTAGGATGATGCCAGAGGGATTGTTAGAGTCAAGGTTGGAGAACAGATCTTCACGGATGTTCAGGAGAGCAGTTTCCATGCTTCTGACAGCTCTGAAGTCAGATTGGTCGGTGTGGAGACAGCCAACATAATCGGAATGAAGGTTAAGCTGAGAGATAGCCAGCTTTTCAAGGAGTTTGCCCAGAAAAGTAGTCATGGAAATTGGGTGATAGTTAGCCGGACACAAAGGGTCAGCTGTGGGTTTCTTGAGAAGAGGATGCACAAGGGAGTGCTTCAGAGGGGAGTGGAAGGATCTTGAGGTAAAGGAGAGGTTGCAGAAATCGACAAGGGCCAGAGTGAGAGTATCAATGTGGTCCTTGTTGGTTTTAGAGGAACAGAACCTGCTTTGATGAGGCTTTCATAGATCGGACTTGCCTAGCAACCTCATCAGGTGAGAAAAGAGGAAAGGACAAGAAAATGGGTGGGAGGTGGCTGAAGGAGGGTCAGCATGCATCGACAGAGAGGGCAGAGGAGGGGGGAGGGGGAACGGGTGGATAAGATGTCCTGGGTTTGTGAGATGAAGTGCGAGGCAAGGGCATTGCAAAGAGCCTGGGAGGCAACAGGAGGGGTAGAGACTGCTGCAGGATTGGCCAGCTGTTTGCAGATTTTAAAGAGTTTGGCCGAGTTGTTAGATTACGCAGAGACACAGGCTTGAATGTGGACTCTCTTCTTGGTGAGTACAGAGAGTCGGTATTGCCTTTGGATCAGGCGACAGGCCAGTTTGTCAGAGGATGAACAAGAAGCTCTCCATTTCCTCTCAGCCATCCTACACTTATGTTTAAGTGTAGTTAGGTCAGAGTCATACCAGGAATTGCACTTGGCTTTGGACTTCAAACAGATCCTCATGACAGGGGCAAGAGCATCAAGAGTATCAGAAATAGAAGAGGAGAAAAGAGACAGGGCTGTGTCAGGATGTGAGGCAGCCAGAGATGGAGGGAGGGGGGGAAAGAAGGTGGCGGCAAAAGCCTCAACTGACACACGCTTCATGGGCCAAATATCCGAGAAGGTAGTTAGCAATGATGGGGTAGGCTTGGCCTGGGGGGAAGAGAGGGAGAGATGAGAGGAGAGGAGGGAATGATTGCTCCAGGAGAGAGGAGTGGTCAGAAGGATGGAGATGGGCAGGTCAGAGGAGATCAAGACATTGAGTGTATGTCCTGCAGAGTGAGTCGGGCCAGAGGGGAGGATAGACAGGGAGAGGAAGTCGCAGAGGTCATGCAAGAGTAAAGAGGAGGAACAAGGACAGTCTAGATGGATATTGAGGTCAATGATGAGGAGAAATTGAGTGGTAGAGGCCAGCCAGGAGGAGGAGAGATCCGGCCACTCCGAGCGAAATGAGGTGATTTGACCAGGAGGTCGGTAGATAGTAGCCACGGTAAGAGAATGGCTAGGAGAGAGAGAGAGAGCCTGCAGACAAGGCATTCACAAGAGGAGTAGGTCTGAGTGGGAATGATAGAAGCAGGAATCCACTCAGGAAAGATCAGGGCTACACCCCCACCAGACCTGGAGGATCTGGGTGCAGAGAGGATCTTGTAGCCATAAGGGAGGAGAGTGTCAACGCTCATGACAGAGCTCGCCATGAACCATGTCTCAGTAAGACCAAGGACATCGAGGTCTAGTTCTTCCAAGAGGTGGCAGAAGTCAGAGGAGTGTTTGACCTCAGAGCGAGAGTTAAGAGTGGCAAGATGAAGAAGGTTGCCAGCCTTATAGACCCTCCGGGGAAGGGTAGAGATCAGAGGTACACCCTGAGGATGAGAAGGAGCCCTAGGAGGGGCAGAGGAGGAGGCGAGAGAGGGCAAGGTAGCCAAGGGGAGAGAGGAGGGGACAGCAGGAGATGAGAGAAAATTGATGAGGTGAGGGAAGCATCTATCAAAGAGAAGGAGATTGTCCTGAGGGCCTTGGACCATGACAATCGTATTAAGGTAGACATTAATAATGACTTTAGATGAGTCAAAGGAAGCCATGAGAACTTCCCAGCGAGTACCACCATTAATGGCAGAGGAGGAGATAGGACAGAGCACAGAGATCATATGAAGAATCCATAGATCTGGCAAAGGAACGACAAAGAAGAGGTCAGTGAGGGTCTGTCTGGAGCAAGTGTTGGAGTAGGTGTCGGCGATAGGAAGACCAAGGTTGGAGGCTAAGATATCCTTTTTGAACTTCTTCCTGCCAGACTTAGTGAGAAGGGAAGGATAGTCAATGGAGAAGCAGTTGGAAAAGATAGGAGAAACAGAAACCGCCATGGGAGTGGTAGCGACGAAAAAAGGAAGGAGAAGCACATAGGGCTAAGGCAGGTACGTGTGGAAAAAAAGAGATTGGTGAGGTCACTGGGCCAGCAACTGATAGAGAAGCAACAGTTTTCAAGCAAAGTACAGAGAAATTAGCAAGGGACTTTCAAGCAAAAGGCAAAAACATCAAAATTCGACGTTCAAGCAAAAGGCAAAAACATCAAAATTCGACGTTCAAGCAAAAGCCAAAAACAGCAAAATTCAACTTTCAAGCAAAAGGCAAAAACAACAAAAAATCGACTTTCAAGCAAAATGCAAAAACAGCAATCCACCAGTGCTTCATTCTTATTTATTTATTAATGTGTTACAGCTTAACATAAGCTTTTCACATATAAAACAATAAAACAATTTAAAGAGTAAAATTCTATTTTGATAAGAAAAAGGAAAATATCATTAATACAATATAATCAATGAAAAAAACGAAGAGATGAAATAAGAAATATTAACAACATTAAATAAGTTAAAACAAGTGACCTTATATCAAAATAATAAAGAAAAAATTTTGAGTGTAAGATTTACACTGAGTTACATTTAAACCCTCTTTCAGCATTTATGCTTTGTGTATCTAATTACAGTGTAAATTATATAAAATAGGCATTCAAACTGTATAATAAAACTTGCATGTCAACAGCTCGTATAGATCTTAACTAATGCAAACAACCATATGACTAGTTATAGTCACAGTAATGGAAAACAGGTAGAATATCTCTATAAAGCTATTTGTAATCATTTTTCAATTGTTAGCCATACGTTATATAAAGCAATATAGAGCTTCATTCCTGAACCATTAAGCGCCCTAAACCAAAAGTCTTCACTGCAGATGTGGTCCAAATGGTGGACGAAGTCCCCATAGCAAGTTGCATAGGTTTTTAGCATGGCCGGACATCTGGTTAATACATGTTTACCTGATTCAGTCACCATATTGTTCATGCATAGCCGGCAGGATCGTTCTATCTTGGTAAGATTACTCATAATCCCGCTAACAGCCAATACCGGGAGTTGGTCCATCCGCAACAATAGAATAAATCGTCTTAACCGCGGGGAGGGGCACAGAGATAGATATGGAGCAGGTTTCCTAAAAGTATATCTCATATGTTGGACAAATTTATAACATTTCAACTCTTCCAAGTGTACATAGTTTTAAATCCAATCATCAAGTTCAGATTTTTTAGATAAGGCACACAAAGTAGAGGTTCGAATGCCATTGAGCCTATTTGACCAGCCAATCTTTTCCAGATATTCCTCCATTTGTTTTTTCATGAGAGGGAATGAAGAAGATTTATTGATTTCATTGTACAATGTATTCAGGAGAAGGTTTTCTGTAGATGGTGACATCTTTAAATAAAGTTCAGCTCTTTTTCTGAGGACTTGCGCTTTCAAAGATATCAGGCCCAATTCAAGTCTTAGGATAGACATTGGTATACAATTTTGGAGGCCAAGTAATTTCTTCCAGAATTTTCCTTCTAATGTTTGGAGCCACCCCAAGTCCATGAGCTGCAGGGCTTCTAATCCGTAAATAATCATAGGGGTTAAAACCTGTAGATATAGTTGTCGTGCAGCCCAAACTGTGTATCCGCAGTGAGAAGTGGCAAAATGTTATATTAGAGCACTGATTTGTGCCGCTCTCGTAATACGGGCTTGCTTACACATCGTGTATTGACCCTTAGGCTCTAATTCGATTCCCAAGTATCTATAGAAGGGAGTATATTGAATTCAAGACCCTTGTATTTGTAGACTCACTCTGGTGATTTTCTTATTGCTGATGACCATCATCTGGGTTTTGTCTAGGTTAATAGTAAGGCCATTTCTATTGGCGTAGCTCCATAGTGCCTCTGCAGAGTTTCGAAGACCTTTGATTGTATGGTCCATGATGGCTAAGTCGTCCGCATAGGCTAGAACTGGACAGTGAGCGGGGCCTATTTTAGGTGGACAGTTATGGACTTCAGATAAGGCTTTTGGTATATCATGAACAAAAAGGTTATATAGTGTTGGTGCTGTCACACAGCCTTGCTTTACGCCTCGCGATTGATCGATCTTATTGGTCATATTACCCTTTGCATCTAATTTTAAAAAGACTGTGGTATCCCAATGTAGCTGTTTAAGGTAATATAGTATTCCCTTCGGGCATCCCAGGTTTTCTAATTTGGTCCACAACAAGTCTCTCGGCACTAGATCAAAGGCACCCTTGAAATCAATGAATAATATATATAGTGGTGGACTACCGGGAGATCTGGCCTTGTTACAAAGTATATCCATTATGGTCAAGTTGTGCACCGTAGAATATCCACTCCTGAAACCACATTGGAATTGATCCAAGATCTTTTCTCTGTCCATCCATATATGGAGCTCTTGAAGTAAATATGTCGCAAATAATTTGCCCGTGCAATCCAACATAGATAATAAACGATAGTTTAAGGGATCTGTACGACTTCCCCTCTTGTATATGGGGACCAAGGTTGCTGTTCGCCATGAGTCCGGTATAAGACCATCTTTCAAAGTTTTTTCAAACAGTATTTTCAGAACCTCTGCCCAATATTCAGGATTGCTTTTTAGTATAACATTCGCTAGGCCATTGGGCCCAAGCGCTCTCGATGATTTAAGTTTTTTAATCATGATTATCAGTGAATCGACCAACACCTTGAAGGGAGGAGCGGGGCTGTTCCAGACAGTCGTCACCATAGACAAACCAGGTGACTGGTTATTGCGACTTCTCAGAAATTCCTCCCAGTGGCCCTTGTCGATAGGATTGTTAAGACTACTATTCGTTTCGCCTCTGGCCTGACTCAGTAAACTCCATATAGAGCGGGAGTTTCCTGTACATAATATTTGAACTGTCTTTTGCCATTTAGCTAATTTAAACGCATAGCGTTTTTGTCTAAGCCATGATCTAAAGGCATTTTTGCATTTCTTGCTGGAAATCAGGTAGCTATCCCAGGTAGTGGAGTTTTTATGTAACATCTTGAGTTCTGCTCTTAAAATTCTTTTAGCATCTCTGATTTCAACATCAAATGTGTTAGTTATTTTGGCATCAGGAGCGATTATGTTAATATTCACAGCGGCGTGGTTGTATGAGAAGGAAGTTATCCACTTTTCAATATCATTGCCGGACATACTGAGAAGGGCAGCATGGCCTATAGTTGTCATGTCATTCATAGCTTCTACGGCTTTTGTGATATTTTTATCTGACCAGCGAATATTTGAAGAAGTGTGTTTTGTTCTCAGATCGCCAATCGGTCGAGGGCAAGTATGTTGTAGAACAAAATTAAATGTTAACAATAGAGAGGAATGGTCGCTCCAGTCATTGTCACTGACCTTCATATCCACAGTCAAATTCGCCATTGAGGGACTTACAAAGATGAAATCTAGTGTACTACAGGCTCTGGCATTTCTCCATGTAGATTGACCTGGATAGTCACTAGAAGTTCTACCATTCAAGATTTCAAAATCCCAAGCGTTGAAAAAATTGAACCACAGCAGTCCCTCCACGTTCGGCTCCTTGTGCCACATCATGCCAATGTTCTTCAACGAGGGATTATTAGTCTTACCCATCGGTCCCATAATATGGCAGTTGAAGTCACCTACGATTGTTACCAGATTGTGGTCAGAATCGACTATCCAATCGATCAGCAGAGAATGGCAAGCTTCCTGGATGAGATCTCTATATGGAGATTCAGGTGGATTGTAGAGGTTGATCACTAACATCTTCTCCACTTTATCTTTGCCAGTGAGTTCTATCTCAACAGCTAGTACAAATTCATCTAAATTCGAGTGGATCCTCGAGGATTTTAATGGGTGTAAGATTCCAGTTATAAGGCCCCCATAAGGTCTTCCCTTGGGACCCTTTTTGGCTAATTCCTGATGAATTGAATAGCCATTGAGAAGGGCCCGAGTGGTGAGCCACGTCTCCTGTAGACAAATACATGATACTACTACTAGCAAAGAAGATGAGCCCACTGCTGATAATAAGTGGCTAAATCCCTGACAGTTCCATGTAATTAAACTTTGATCTCATTGGGTTAAGGAAAGCGTCGGTAGGGACTCGGCAAGCCATTTAAGGACATTCTGCACATCAGCTAGTTGTACTGCGTTGCCTTTAGGTAGCTTCGGAACTATAGTTTCAACAGCTTTGGTGCTTGGTATATGTATTGGCCATTGTGGATCGATTGTGTTGGGGTCGGCGTCTACTTCAACATCCACTTCCCACAGACTTGCTTTGAAGCTGCGAATCAGGTTAGCAGTCGCTAAAAATTTACAGTGTAGTGCCGAGGTGTTAGAATTCTTCGCTTTCAAGGGCTCCACGTATTCAATGTCTTCTGATCTCAGCACTCAAAGCTGTGGTATAGAATAGAGTCTAGTCATCAACGCCGATCTAGAGAGCCAATCATGATCGCTGTTTTGGTACAGGTTTTTGATAATGCATATCCTTCCACCTTGATATGGTATATTATTACCTTTATCGTCATTTGGGAGTTCCCCTAATGGCGCAGATACTATATCTGTTCGAGCTGGATTGATTGGTATGGTATTAATGATATCAAATGCATGGTTATCCTTCAGCTCATCTGAACATGGTGAATGATCTGAATCTCTCTCCTCCGCTTGAAGTGCAATAATACTTTTATTAGAGTCAATCTCCTCAACTGAATTATTGATGGTGCTCTTCTCGAGAATGAGCCAACTAGTCAGTTTGCTCTCCCTACTAGCAATGCCTTTATTCACTCGAGGTGCCATGCGTTTAGATTTTCTCTTGTCTTGTTTAGGGGTGCTGCCTTTAGTAGGAGTGGAGATTTCTTCTTCCTGCTCCACTGTGTCCGGTGGTTTTAAGGTTGCCATTTGGCGTTTTTTCCTCGCAAGGGCTCTTTTCACCAGTCGTCGCTGTTTCCGTGAATAGAAAACATCCACATTCGTTGTAGTGTTTGAGTCAATGTCTTCTGTCTCCGGGCAGTCTGGCGAGATGGTCTTCTCTTCCTTGTGAGGCGGATCCATATTACTGTTATTTGCTGTATTTCCTGATGGTAAAGTAAGAGTGACTTCCAACATCCTCCCACACATCTTTAGTAGGATATTTAAAGCAAATTGCAGGGATGCAACCGAAGATTGCAAGTCACCCAAGGTTATTTGACTTTCTCCTTGATCCCTACTGCAATCAGGTTCTGATGATTCCAGATGTACATCCAAGTTTGGAGAGGCAGATAGACTATTATATGTTTCACGCTGTGTGTGAGTAGGCAGATGTTGGTAACTATCATTCTGAATAGCCAGGTTGCTTCCTGGGTAAGGAGTCATAGATCTCTGCATAGATAAACACAGGTCCAATAGCGAGTTGTTATCTATTACACTTTCACCAAGTACCTCCGTGGAAGTATTCATACAAGAGCCCCCCGTTGATTTTTCCACAGGGAGCATTGGTATTGTAATATTAGCGGTGTCGGGAAGCGAGAAAAAATCAGTGATTACTCCTTTCTCCACAGGTGCTTCTTTGGGTCCTTTACTTCTATTTGTTTTTATTGTCGGAGTTCCGCTCTTCTGATTACGTAGATTATATCTCATCGCAGAGCATTTCCTGACTGAAAGCCTGTTGAGTCTTGAGACACTTCTCAAATTAATAATCTCTGGCAACTCAATATCACGTGTATAGAGTCACTGTTTAGAGCAGTGTAATGGCTATTCCCTGAGCTAAATGTGCCTACAAGCTCGATTGCAGGCACCAGGCCACAGTCTATAGACTATAGATTTATCTGAATGGAAATCAAGTGCTCACAAAAAATTGCTGATTGTGCCTAATGTATAAAACCAGGATCCAAGGAGTAACCCACAGTCTCCTGGTAAGGTCAGCGTATGACTAGACCTCCGAACCCTAATACAATGTGAAAACTTGGTCCTTCCAACGTTGTTCCTAGCAGGGACCAAAACAGAGACCCAGGAAAAATAAGTGGCCGGGTTTCAAGAATCAATAGGTCTTACCAAGTTCTTGCCAAGCCCTAGCATAGGCGCTTCTGCTGGTAGGCAGATCTCAGTGCGCCGCCCGCCCTCGGCTTCTTACTGATCTGTGCGCAGCCCGCGGGGCCCTCTGCAGCTGCGGCTCCAGGCGCAGGACCGCCGTATTCACGGGCCGCGGTGTCACCACCGTGTATCAGCAGTGCGCCCGCCGCGATTCTGGTCCCTGGGCAAAGTACGGGGCCGCAGATGCTGGCACTCAATATACAAGGGGCGGCGGTCATACACACAGCGACAACGCTGTTCTCTCCCGCAGCCTTGCAGCAGCCTTGCCGATTAGAGTAACAGACCCGTTTCAGTGTCAAAACGCGTCAAGCCGCACCACGTTCAAACGCTCGCGTCAACAGAGCACAGAACTGGCCGCATCCGACGCTGAGCACTGCAGTCTTCATGTGGGGCGTGAACCATTTGGGGGTCAAGTGCTTCAATATTTGTGGATTGATACCTAGTTACAATAGGGGAAAGGAAAATCACTGAAGTCTCCGCTTGGAGGGGAGGAATGTAAACGACCAACGGAAGTAAAATGGGGAAGCTGGACTGATTCTTAAAAAGAGTAGCTTGAGACATGAAGCACACATTTACGCAATGGGGTGTGACATCCAGGATACAAGCATGATGGAGACTTTAGAAAAGGAGGTTAATCCCCAAGCTTCCTGTATGCCATTAGAGACAGAATCTCCCTCCACCCCTTTTTGTCTCCTCCTTTCTTTAAGCAGGTCTTGGCATAAGATTCACAAGACATCCAAAATTAGTTTTCATTGGATTCTTCATCACTTCCTTCAAATATTAGCTCAAAAAAGTGAGGAATACATAACAAGGAGAGGGAGAACACGTGGTTAGCAATAATGCACATGTGTTCAGACTGAGAACATTTCAAATGGAAATGAACAGCTTCAAGGAAATAAAACAGTAGTTCAACAAGTCAAGCCGAGGAATGAGGCAAAGCAAAATGGGTGGGGTATTTTTAGAAGAAAAATGAAAAGACCCTAGGGAAGTGAATCTCCTGAAATCCAATTTGTCACTTCCAATGTGGGATGGCCTCCTAGTCGTTAATTCAATAATTGAGTCTATGGACTTAATTGTTTCTGTGGCATCCATGCTGATGGAATGTTTGTTAGCGATAGCGATCAGTTTAAAGAGGATTGAGAAGTGGCTAATGGAGGATCTTTAATTGGAGGGATCCAAAAGGGAGAAACTCAGAGTAATGTAAAGCAGAGTAGATCAAGGCACTTCTCGTAGGGAGTCATCACTGAGATGCCCAGATCATCAACCAGGCTCAAGGGCCATTTTTATCAGGTGAACAATCATTTAGAAGTGGTTGTTCATCCACAAAGTTCTTGAAACCAAGGGAAATCACCAAAGGTACCCATGGTTAATAGTGAATCAACCTGGGTATCAATCGTCTCCAAGACAACCTGGGTATTTCTGGTCAGGCCCTTGCCTGGTTGACCTCCTTTCTCACTGATCGACCCTCCTAGGTCCAACTTGGGTCTTTCCTCTCTTCTATCTCTCGACCTACTTGTGGTGTTCCTCAGGGGTCTAACCTCTCTCCCAGGCAATTTAACCACTTACTGGCATCTCTGGCCCACTACATCTCTACCTTCTGCTCTGACTTCCAGTGTTATGCAGATGATACCCAGCTCTCCTTCAGACTCCCCTCAGCCTCTACTGCTCCTTCTCTCATACCACACTGTCGGCTATTCAGGAATGGTGTGCCTCCAAAGATCTCTGCTTTAACTCCAGTTACACTGAGATCCTCCTCATTGGGACACCTGTTCCCGCCTTCCCTCTCTCACTCTGGCCACCCACCCGGGGCCCTCTACCTGCTCCTTGCAGTGAGGCTAAGAAGCTTGGGGTCATCTTCGACTCCACCCTCTCCTTCTCTCCTCACATCTCTGATGTCTCTAAGATGTCACACTATGAGCTGCACCTCCTCAGAGGTATTTTTACTTTTCTCGCTTTGCCCCAGAGGCTCACTGTCTCCAGAGCCCTGGTCCTTTCAAGGCTGGACTACTGCAGAATCCTCTTTCTAAACCTGCTTGCCTCTACTCTTCTCCCTCTACTACTTATCCAGAACAGGGCTGTGAGACTTGTCCTTGGCCTCAAGCTCAGGGAACGTATCTCTCCAGCCCTGAAATCTCTCCACTGGCTCCCTGTGGCTGCGAGGATCAAGTTCAAGACCATCTGCATCGCCCAGAAGGCTTTCTGGGGCCGGGGACCACACTACATCCAACTTTCTCTACCTAAGCATCTTCCTTCTAGAGTCCTCCGCTCATCCACCTCCAACTCTCTGAGCGTCAGATGCTTCTCCAGGCAGAGAGTGGGTGGTAGATCTCTATCTTTGGCTGGGGCATCCCTCTGGAACAGCCTCCCTGCCTCTCTCAAACTTGAGCAGGACCACTTAAGGTTCCGGAAGCAAATCAAGACCTTCATTTTTGCTTCCGCTTTCTCTCTCCCTCTCCCTTGCTGATGTACCTGTCTGCTGCGCATACTGACTACATGGCCACCCACTGAACTTACAGGATCAGGCTCCTGCACGACTGGTTGCCCTTGCACTGCCTCTCGGTCTCCCAACCACTTAAGATACTTTATCTGAAACCTTACAGTCCCCTGACCCTCTGCACTTTAAAAAAGAAAACTTAATTTAACATAGCACAGAGTTGCAACAATACATTCCATATAATTGACTTTCGTGATACATTGGTGTATTGTGACTTACATATTCAATGAATTACAGTTCAAGCATCATGGCATTTCGTTATTTCCAGTTGCCTCCTCGCTTATGTTAGATAAGTATTTCCGGAATCGTCTCCATATTTCTTTCAGACGATTCGCTAAGGTATTCTTAACTTTCCATCTCATTAATTTGGCACGTTTCGCCACTAACAAACCCAAGTTGCGGAGTCTACAGTGAATGGGATTCATCTTGCACACAAAGCCCAATAGACATGGCCCCGACTCCCATATAACAGGTTGATCGATCATATCTTCTAATGCTGCACACATATTTGCCCAATACTCACTGAGTGCCCCGCAGGACCATAACATGTTTAATAAACCTACATCATTATTCCCACATCTCGGGCATTTCCCCTTCAGCCATAGTATACATTTTCGCAAGACATGTTGCGGTAAGGTGCACCCTGTTCAATATCTTAAACTGGATTAGTCTGTACTTAGAGTTGTAGGAAATGTGCTTTGTCAGTCTGCACAGTTGCGTCCAGTGCGTTTCTGTGAAAGTGATCCCAAGGTCTCTTTCCCATTCCCCTTTAATGTCCGGTGTCTGCACTTCCCTGACCGATAGTGTTATTTTATATAGTGCTGAGGCTGTCTTTTTGGCCCTATCAGGGGTAAGTGGGTATTTTAGGCTTGGATGTGAGGGTGGTTTATTAGGTTACTTTGATATCTTCCCAGGCTATAAACTGGCCGTCTTGGAACAAGTCCTTAACGTGTAGTATACTCTTGTCGCGCAAGTGTGTAGCTAGGGCTTCGTCTTGTGATGGTGGTAAGTCTGGTGCACCCCAGGCAGGCATGTCTGGAATATACATTATTGTGCCTTTAGGGAGTCACAGCAGTCTAGCCCATGCTCGCTCTGTGACCAGGACTGGGTCCATCTGGTCGTCACTCCTGGGCTTCCCTTCGGCCAACCCATGTAGGAGGAGAGTGGAGTCTTTCCCCAGTGTTGATCCTCTGCACTTAAGAGCCACCTTCCGGCTGTACTTACTATTTTGCTTCGCACTCTCCCACCCCCCTCTCCCACTGGCACTTCTCCCACTTCTCTCTCCCCCGCACTTCCACAATCTGAATGACCCAAGGCCTAGTAAGATCCTTGTTTTTTCATCCTCCTGTTGTCCCTTCCTTGTTTTGTTGCGCCTAGAAACACTTGTGTGCAGGCACGTTACAAATGACATCATATATCATATATCATTACCTGTTTGACGGTGGAAAGGGGGTGGAGAGGGAGACCCGAAGCTAGGGCTTGCAGGAAGGGAAATGCATTAAGTGGAGCGAACATACCCATTATTCAGAATATCAGTTTGACCCCGAATCTTCCTCTGAGGGTGGCCAGTACCACTACTGTATTTATCCAGGGAACAGTTTTAGGGGGAGATGATGAGTCGACAACGGCACTGATTATCAAGGTGGCACACTGGATAAGCACTAGGCTATAATGGCCCTCAATGAACCCATGAGATGTCATTGTGCCTAGAAATTTGGGGTGGGTTGGAAAATCTTCAAAATGCTGTGACAGGTGGCTGCGGGATAGAACGTTTTGAGTCCCAGGTAATAGTTAAACACCTTCTATGCTCAACATTGAGAGACAATAAGGGTGAGGGAGGAATACAATTATTACCGCTATTCTTTTTCTATCAGGATAATGTGTGTGTACTGCTCGGGAGAAGATCCTTGTATATGGGAAGCTTATCAAAGAATGAACCTTTGTAAAAACTTACGAATTGATTTTCTCCTCTGAGCGAGCTAGAAGATTGTGATTTACTGCCACAGTAGAGCGTTATTAGCAATTTCCTTTTGCCTCCAGATTTAATATATCTGAAGGAATTAAACTCAATGAAAATAATCTGTCTAAATGATTCAGGGTCAAAATAATTTGAGAGTTTAATGATTGTTTCATGAAGAGTGCCAGAGTTATTGATACATTTAATAACACATATACTAAAGACTTTCTGACAGATTGTTTCATCGTATTGTTACAGAAGTCATTGTCTATGGATGGCACCTATTTGGATATATTTTGTATCTGTGCTGGCCCGACAGCTAAAAATAGAAGGGGAAGAAATGTGTGAGGTTTGGCAAAGTTGTTTTCTTTGAAACATGATTGCAGTTATGAAAGATGCATGTCCTCTGACAGGATGCAACTCATACAGATAGAATATATGCAAATGAGTGACGTAGTAATAATGAACTGTTACATCCATCTCGAGAAAAGATACTGCACATCTATTTCTTATATCCTTCATGAGCAGTTGGTTTTAGTGAGATAACATAAATGTTAAATATTTTAAAGTGTGGGTTTGAATATCTAATTAGGAAATGAACCATATGACTTGTGGTTTAGTGATAATGAGAATCATTTGTTAGGAACCCTCAATCCAGGCATGCTGAATGCATGGATGTATGAAATGTGATTAACTTTTGATAATATCTTACTAGACCTAGAATTTGAATTAATGCATTCTCCTTGCTATTCCTGTTAAACAAATAGTCTGTTGCTCTACGGGAAGTTCTACTGTAGACTGCATATGCGTTCCAGTTATAGAGAGGGGTAGATGAATTCATGGAATTGGACAGAATGTATAGTATATTGTGCCCTGTTGGCCAAATTGTTCTTGTTTAAAAATAATCCACAAATGCATGTTTTAATCTACCTTATTGATTGTTAGGACAGATTTATCTTTACTGCACCTTTCCTTCCATGTATATGCCCCTCAAAACATTCTGCTTTTATTTTTGATCCTGACCTGTACTTTTTACAGTGCAGTGAAGCCTTAAGCTTCACTACACTGTCTTTTGCTCATCTTTTATGGGCAAACGGACATGTCCTTCAGGCTGTCAGTACTGGGAAGCATTGGGCCTCATTACGAGTCCGGCAGTAGCCGTGCCAGAAAAACCAGCAGGCTGCTGCCGGATCCGGAATGAATTTCCACCTCCGGACTTGCCGGATTTACCGGGGCATTACAGCCCCGGTTGTCGGGTAATTCCGGAGGCAGAATAATGTTACTCCCCATTCCCATGGAGTCCAATAGGACGGACATATGGGACTCCATGGGGATGGGGACCATGGAAACACTGGCACCCTAATTAACGGTGCCGGTGTTTCCATTTCCGTCTGCAGGCGGGTGGCCTTACACCCGCCAGGTCAGACCTGGCGGGAGTAAGCACACATGCCTGCAGAACTCGTAGTGTGTCGGTCCGGAAACAACGGTGGTGGCGGGTTTACCGCCACCTTTGTTTCCAGACCGGCAGGGTCATAATGAGGCCCATTGTTTCCCTTAATCTTGCGACTTTGTTACTACTTTTAGTAACTTGTTATCACTTGTGGTAACTTTATATCACTGTACACTGCGTCTTACAAAGCAGTACAATGGGGTACACTTTTTGTTTTGCCCTAGACTAAAACTCAAAGGATTTTTGGTTACTCTAGGTGTGCTAAATGGACAAGCTGGTGACAGCAGTGACATTTTATAATTTTTTGGTGCTTTTCGTTTTAGCCTTACCACATTTACTGTGTTTGGCTACTAACTGTGGCCAGTGTCCAAACATGGCTGTGCCATATGGTTTTTCACTTGTCCTTTGGCCATCTTGCTCTTTAGCCTTTCTCCTGGCCTACAAGGCCAGGAATATCCTTATATAGACTTCCAGTGCCCGGGAAAGCAGAAGTTTTTGGTGGGCTACTGGAGGGCTGTGTGTATTTGCTGGCAGGACGTAGGCAGTTATTGTCTGGTTACAATTCACATACTGGTTTCAGTGCGTCTTAATGGTGTGCATGAGTGTTCCCGCCAGTGGTCCTGATTGGACCACTGCTGGGGTGTATGTGCGGCTAGTCCTGCTATGGGCTAGTGGGAGTTTAGGCACTTACCTGGCTTTTAGGATAAGAAGAGGACCCCTGCATACATTCTTCAGATATCCTGGAGTAACCTGAAAGAGCCAAGATGCCTGTCCAGCTGTGAGACCCGTAAAGAGACCGGTGACCCGTCTGAAGGAGGCATGGCAACCAACTTCTACTGCTGTCCTGGCGGAGCCCTGTCTTGCTTGTGATCTTCAGCAGTCCTGTGAGGGAGCTGCGACCCTTCGAGTGGAGGTAACCTCCATTCCTGACGTCTGCTCATTACCATGTGAAGAAGAGCCTTCGGAAGTGTCCCGGGACCATCCTGTGGCTGACCAGCTCAGAGTTTGGGATACCGTCCTGCCAACTTCGCTTTTCCAAGTCGAGGCCTGGAACTTGGGGAACAAGAATTACCTCTGCGAAATTTTCAGAGTCCTAGCATTCAGGGGACCCGAGATAGGAGGGAAAGTCTGGCCTTGACAAGTGAGACCCTCTGCATCGCTGTGGTGCGGTGACCACTGTCTGAAGCAGCTTACCTGTGTTGAGTCCAGTCCTGAGAGGGGTCCTGCATCATGTTTTTATGCATTCTTCATCCGAGATTCCTTACACCAGCGAAAGACACAGAATGCAGATCAGCTCCAACCTACACCCCTGCGAATCAAGGACTGAGGCTGATGGCGGGAAAAGCAACCTCTGACCTTTTTACATTGACCTGCCAAGTCCTGGGAAGAATCGGAGTATGAGGGGTAAGTTACAGTGGTTCTTACCTGCCCCTAAACTCCCTTTAAAAGTTTTCCTAACATTTACAGAACTTTTACTATACTTTGGTTTTACCATAGCTTTCTGGCGCAAGCATTCCGAAGGTTGGGGACAATTCTATTGGTTAGATACAATGTCAACTGACCCTTGGAACTGTTCACTAGACCCCAAAGACCCTGCCTTCATTTTTTCCTGCCTCACAAACTGTGTCGGGACTTTCCTGAACCTTTGGGCACAAGGCCCCAGATAACTTAGGGGGTCATTACGAGTTGGGCGGTAAGGGATATCGGGCACCGGTAAGGAGACAGGTGGCGGTAATACCTTACAGCCCGATTCCGAGTTCCCTTGGAGGGAACCGTAAGGAAAGTGTGGAATGGTTTGTTCAATGGGGACTTACTGGTTCCGCCAGGGTCGGACTGCACCGGTAAGTTCCCACTGAACAAGACCGGTGCCGGACCCGGTATTGGAGGCAGCCATGGTGCAAAGGCGCCATGGCTACCTCCAATCTCGGAATGAGGCCGTTAGTGAAGTAATTTTGAAGATAGGCTCAGTTCTCTGTGGACCTGTAGTACATAACCTAATCTGCAGTTTTGTTTTTACAGGGGTTTGATTTGTGTTACACCCTACTTCAGTGACTGTATATATGTAATCTATTATTAGTGTTGTGTGATATTTCTACCTTTTAGTAGTCATTTTTCATAGTGTTGTTTGGCAATAAATAATTGACTGTATTTGTACACATACTGTGTAAGTGTACCTTGTGATTCCCATTGTGTGTACTCATCGTGGACCCTTTACACGCTCATCACCTCTTGAGGCCTAGCCTAGACCTCTCATCACTGCTACCTTGAACTAGTTTGGCTACAGCTCCCCCGAGTTGTCCCTGTCACAATAAAGTTGGCATTCTATACATCTGTCCACCAGGCCACAGTATAGAAAATGAGTCCTAACACTGATGCAAACCTTGACAGCAGCCACAGACCTACATTAAAGGAACCACCATTAAGTCAATCTTGAAGATCTATTTTTCCATGCACAATAAGTATTCCTGTCTTACCAAGAAACTGCAGAAAAGGTTATTGCACCTCTGTCATAAGAGCATTTTGGATCGGCTTCAGGACATACCAACCACAAGGAAGAATAGAGAACAACAGCTTGGGGGCCCAACTTGGCAAAAGAGTTGGGCCCAACTTGGCAGATCTCTCTTCTTGTTAAATAGGTGCACAAGGCAAACCATCAAGCCAGCGTCTTTGTGGATTCCTTCAGCAACCTGAATGGTCCCAGTACCCCAATCAAGTTATTTCAACATATTTCATTGTAGACCTTCCACCATCACAGGGATAAGACACTATTATGGTTAGTGTTACATCCTTCACCAAATTAGCCCATTTCACGCCATTGCAAGGAATGCCCTCCGCTCTAGAAATGGCTAACATATTTTTTATAGAAAATATACTATCTAAATGGACTACGACAAGCTACCATGGGCCTCATTACGACCCAGGCGGACTTCGCGGTGCTAAATGCACCGCGAAGCATGGCGGAAAGCCGCCGATAGCGCCATGGGGGTTGGCGGATTTACCGCCCCATTCCGACCTCGGCGGAGCGGTAAATCCCCAATCCCCATTCTGCCCTTCCCCATTCCCATTTTTGCCCCATAGGGTATAATGGGAGTGGGGAAGGAGTTAATTACGCCACCGTAAAATACGGTGGCGTAATTAACAACGAGGTCCCGTAGCGCCATGGTTTTCTCCGGCTGGTAAAACCAGGCGGAGAAAACCTCCATGGCGCTACGGGAACTCGTAGTATGGCGGAGAGGTACGCCATGCACTACGCTGGCGTAATACCCTCTCCGCCAGGGTCCTAATGAGGCCCCATGTCTGGTCGTGGTCCATGGTATAAGCCGCATGAAGCCTTGTGTAAACAGTGGGTAATAGAATGTACACTTTCATCAGGTCATCATACAGAATTCAAAGGGCAAAGCAAGCAAGTACATCAATCTCTAGAACAATACCTTTGCTAGCTTTCTTCAACTAATCATGAGAATTGGTCAGTTCTGCAGCCTTCCACTGAGTGTGCCTACAACTCTAACCACGCAGCTATTGTCATGAGCCTGTTCTTTTGATCATCATCCCATTCGTGATCACTCTGTCAACTCAAGTCTACATCCAACCCCCTAAACTCACAGCCACCACAAAAAGAAACTGGAAACACGTCAACAAAAGCAACCTATTCAAACAACTGGAGATGACCAAACCCTCAACTACAGTACTAGAGCTAGCGGACCTAGATAGGAAAGTGGAGCTACTACACAAATGGATTGCAGATACAATTGACAAGATCGCCCTGGAAAAACCATTCAACCCATCAAAAAAAAGAGCAATGGCAAAATGGTTCACCCCACTACTAAGCACCATGAAAAAGGAAAAGAAAAAGATGGAACTGGAATGGAGGAAAGAATACAACCCAGACAAAAAATAAACTGTTCCAGAAACAAATCTGCGCATACAAGAAGGAAATTCAAAAGGCAAAGAGAAGGCATTATGATTACAGAATCACCAATGCCACCAACACACAAAAAGAAATGTTCAACATCATTAAAGAGATGAGAAAACCACCAGGCTGCGACAACACCCCAACCCCCTCAGAGAAACTATGCAATGACCTGGCTGACCACTTCAAAAAAAAAATCAATGACATCCGACAAATCATACAAAACAGACCACTCAACCACAACATACAACCAAACGTACCTAACACAGAACCTCAGCACAAACTCCAAAACTTTCCTGAAATATCAGCAGAGGCATTCGCCATGCTGGTAAAACACAGCAAGAAAGCAGGATCACCCATGGATCCCTGTCCCCCGGACATCTACAAATCAATCCTCGCACAAGGAACGCCAGCAGATATTACAGAAACCTTCTAAATCTACCACCAGCAATACGAACTGTACCAAGGACCTTCAAATCAGCATATGTCAAAGCACTTTTAAAAAACACAAGTGGCAACGTAGAAGACCTCTCCAACTCCAGGACAATTTCAAACATTCCCTACCCAGCAAAACTCCTGGAAACCTATGTATACAAACTAACCCAAGAACACGTAGAAAAACACCACCTGCTATACCAAGCTCAAGTCGGTTTCAGACCGCGAGAGGAACAGAAACAGCACTACTATCAATCTGGGACGACCTAAAAACTAACACATACTCAAACACAACCTCAGCCCTTATTCTGCTCGACCTCTCTGCAGGCTTCGACACAGTTAGCCATGACACCCTAACCAAAAAACTAGAAGACATAGGCATAACAGACATAGCACTACACTGGACTAAGTCATTCCTAGCAGACAGAACAGAAACCGTATGGATTAAACCCTTCAAATCCACTCGACGAGTTAACAACTGTGCAGTGCCACAAGGATCCTCACTATCACCACTGTACTTCAACATCTACCAGATTCCAGTTATCAGAATCTTCCAAAAATACAACATTACATGCTACACCTACGTAGATGATACTCAAATCATCTACAAAATCAAAGACATCCAAGCCGCTCACTCAACCCTAATTGATTGTCTAAAAGTAGTCTTCAACTGGATGAATGCCAACAATCTGAAAATCAACCCGGGAAAGACAAAAATCGAGATCATATCCAAAAACCAAGAGAACTAAACCGCCATCCCATGGCCAACGGAAATGGGAAATGCACCATCACCATATAAGGTAGTAAAAAATCCTGATGGACAACACCCTAACCCTAGAACCACAAATAAATGCAACAGTCGAGAAATGCTTTTTCCTCCTCCACACAGCAAGAAGAATCCTACCTTTCCTCTCCTTCACACACAAAACACTCACTATCGTCGCCATCATCACGTCAAGAATAGACTATGCAAACAGCCTCTACCTCGGAATACCAGAATACCTCCTGAAGAAACTATAACGGATCCAAAATACAGCAGCCAGACTACTCCTCAAACTATCCAGAAGAGGTCACATCACTGCTGCCCTAAAAACACTACACTGGCTCCCAGTAAAACATCGTATCACCTTCAAAACAATGGGCATAACACACAGGGTAATCAGCGGACAAGGAGCAGAATTCCTACAAAAGAAAATAATATACAAGCCAACGAGACTCCTCAGGTCAAGCAACGAAATCCGCCTGGAGCAAAAACCATACCTTAAGAAAAAACTTGGAGGCACCTCTTTCTCCCACCTATCCCCAAAAACCTGGAACAACATCCCAAAAGAAATAAGAATCACCAAAGACCACCTACAATAAAAAAAATACTAAAAACCTGGCTCTTCAAAACCACAGATTCAAACTGAAAACCAAAACAACAGAAAGGAAAAAGGATGACTAAACTTAAGAGGACACTGACAACACCCAGAACCGACCAGAAAAACTCCCATCACAACTAGATAGGTAACGCCAAGTCAAACAGAACACAAGCAACACCCATTAGGACAGAATCAGCATCCCCAGCCAATCCCAGCCACTGCACAAACTTCACTACACTTCAACAACAAAACACAACCCACATAGACTCACACAACAGTACACAACGACTACCGGCCACAAACACCCAGGCCCAGCCAAAAGACCCACGGGGCTGAGGCCGCCAGCAGCACATCACTGCTCTCTTGCACTTTTCCAGCTTCCTCCCACTAACTCACCCTCCCTTTTTCCCCTCTTTCAGAGCTGCCAGAGCGCCACGGGACCACTCCGTGGTGATAGTGCACGGTACAAATATCCTTTAACATTAACATTAACATATGGTTCACACCCTAAATTCATGGTCATGCTTCGATCTTGCAATGCCAACATACCCCCTGTGAACAATTTTATGCATAACATCTGTAAAGATTAAGAGATTACCCATGAGAACCTTAAAAGATCCAGGCAACCTATGAAATTCCACGAATAAAAAGAGACAGTGTCCTGGAACATCACGACAGAGATGAAATGTGGTTTCATCTTCCAAGACATCTTATGCCATCCAAGCTACCAGCCAGGATTTGTGGGCCCTTCTGCATTTTGCACAAGATCACCCTTTTAGACGTCTGCCTTAAGCGTCCTCCTGCTTAGAAATGAATACATCTACAATTTCATATGTTCTTGATTAGGCCCTAAACCCTGAACACCTGTCTGGGATGAGGGTGTCCCTCCCCACCTCCAGTCATTTGAGATGGCACACCAGAATAAGAGGTACAGGAAAGACATCTCTGATTCACAGTACTACCACATAAGACTACAATGTCTGGTGGACTGAAAAGGGATATGGACAATCCAAAAGAAAATGGGAACTTGCTGTTCACTTAAGAGCACGTGACCTGATTCAACGATTTTTCACAATTTTTCCTTGGAAATCTAGTGCTTCGAGACACCTTAGGGGGCATACTGTTGTATCACTCCTTCTGGAGAAGTTTGTGCATACGCAAGGCTTGGGAAAGACTGGCAATGTTTTAGCTGTCTACCCTAGTACAAGTAGTTGGGGTTTCCTTGCCACACCTTTTCTCTCAGAGGTTTGTTGAGTCCAGAATCCCATTCCCAGAAGGATTTTTTTTTCTCCCTTTGTGAGTTTTTCCTCCCATGGTTGCCACAGCTTTCTGGTTCATTAGCTTCTCAGCAGGTATATCACCTGCTGGCACAGTGGCCTTGCTTCCAAAATCATAAAGAACGAAGAAGCGAACAGGTAAGACGTAGCCTTGATCGTATTGGCTATGCCAATTTGTGAAGCTACTTCAGTTATTCTGAGTTGACAATATGCACAATGTCAACAGCTAATATAGCGTTACATGCTGAAAGCCATTGGAACAGATTAGATACACGGCAGTGGCATTGATATTTGAAATATAGGCCTATTAAAAATTAGTATAGTCCTCATTACGGGAACAGATGTATATAGTAAACGGGTATCTGCAGAAATGATCGAATACAAAAATACCTAATGAGAAATGACTACATTTTTTGGGTCGAATTCATTAGGTATTTTTGTTCATTTTTATTAAAAATAGATGTGGGGCGGGGTAAGGGGATAGCTTAAGGTAGAGCAAGTGGGGAGGAGCGAGGGTCGCCCCAGTATTATAAAAAAAAAATCTGATCAAAAAGAATTTGGTGATTTCTCAGTAGGTCATTTTTTTCGATCATTTCACGGTAATCCTAGTAAACGCACAATAGAAGGCAAAACACATTGGGCCTCATTACACGGACGGCGGTAAGGGTTAACGGTCACCGTTAATGGCAACGGTGACCGTTAACCCTTACCGCCGTACTACGAGGTCCCTTTGCGGGTTGGAGGAACTAACGCCTGCTTCTTGCAGGCGTTAAGTACCAACCCGCTAAGGGACCTCGGAGCTAATTACGGCACCGCAAAATTGCGGTGCCGTAATTAGCGCCTTCCCCATTCCCATAGAGCCCTATGGGGCTGAAATGGGAATGGGGAAGGGCAATGGCGGAAAGGGGATTTACCGCCCCTCCAACCTTGGAATGGGGCGGTAAATCCCCTTTCCGCCAAGGCGGTGCCGGTAATTTACCGGCATGGTCCAGGGTGCTAATAGCACCCTGGATTACCGCCTTCCGTGTAATGAGGCCCATTATTTCCAAAGGCTATGGAGCCCTTATGGCCCTTTTAAATGAGGTAGCGCATCATTCGATATATGAGGGATGCAGAATAACTCTTACACCAAATAATAAGACCGACTCAGGGAGTTGGCAAAGTATTTCTGTTTTTATCTCAATTTTCTAAAGCAGGGAGTACAACGGACATCAACGGACGCTGCACAGCATAATCTCAATGCATTTCATAAAAAAGATTACTTTCATAGCAAACCTTTGTCATTTGTGATGTCATACTACGTGGCAAACTAAGAAAACCTACTTGGGATTGTGGTTGGACTATGGGAAACACCTAGGTATACTTTGTTTGTTTGTTTGTTTTGTTTGTTTTGTTTATTTGTTTATTTTATTTCTATAGCTCACCTGACCCTGAGGTATCTGGGCACATGTGGTTACAAGTAGGTATTTACAGGCAGTCTGGTCAAGATACAGTTGTTGCGGGCAATGTGGTCAAAATACAGTCAGGTCATAGGTGATTAGTTACAGACATAGGTGGTGTAGTCAAATTACAGTTACAATGTGGTCAAAGTACAATTACATATGTGAAGTTATAAATGGTGAACATACAGAAGAAGCAGACAAGGGACTGCCAATAAATGCAAGTAATAGGAAGGGGTTACACTTGTTGGTGCAATGAGGTCAGACTCTTGATCTCTTGATCTCAGTTATTACTTTACTAAGTAGCCAGGAAATTAAATTTCTCCAGAAGTTGGAGAACAGTCGGATCATCTTGATGGCAGGTGGGAGGGTGTTCCACAGTTGCGACGCCATGACTGGGAAGCTACTCTCTACTGCTCTTTTAGATTTATAACTCGGGACCACCAGGCATGAGATGTTGGTCGACATGGTGACCTGTGTTGATGATCTGATAGTGAACCTTTCGGTCAGGTAGGGTGGTGCTGTGTGGTTCAGTGCTTTAAAGGTAAGACGCAGTGTTTTCAACTCAATCTTTTCCTTTATAGAGAGACATTTGAACTGTTTTCTTGTTGCTGAGATATGCTGTCTTCTTGGTATATTTAATGCAGCTCTAAGTGCATTATTCTGCATTATTTGTAATTTGTTAAGCACAGATTTGCTAGCACCTAAATAAAGGCCATTACAATACAATTTCAATAAGGGATTGGATTGTGATTGGATCTCTACAGTCAGGTGAAGTCATCTTCAACATTTGTTACAGACACAATATGTCATTGGCTCTCAAACTATAGGGCTCTTTGTTATATAGACCTCTATAATTGGTTGGCGCGCTTGTACCCTTCTGTAATATTCGACTCACTAGCAGCATGCAATATGGTACCCCAGGTTTTGGTGGGTGGACTTGACCTTGCCTTTCCACCCAATTAGGACAACATCCATCATCCCTCATGCCTTCTGCCATTTGAATTGTCTTTGAACACAGCCTTGTAAAGTATCACTGCTCTTGAGAATAGAAGGGAGTGCAAGCACATTCTTATCTTCAAGTCTTGGTGCTGCTTGCCGAGTTTCTATTTCCATCTACCCCATGTGACAGGAGACCATGTTTTAGCTCCTTTTTTGCTTTTAATACTATTAATTGACTAAAACTTGGCACTCTTGCCTTTGCACCTTAACATGAGCTCATCTCGAGAGGGCGCTAGAGAGCCAACCAAGATGGCCACTCCAATGTGAGCTCCCGTGTGGATCCTCATAAATCCTGTCTCATCACAGCATATCTAGTGAAAGATTAACATTTCCCTCGGCTATAATCCTTCCAAAAAGCGCTAGATACCCTTCATACCCACAACGGTAAAAATCCACCCTGCCTAACGCCTACAGTGCAGCCAAGAAGACTGCAGGCCGCGGAGTCCCGCCCCATGAGGTGCCCGGGAGCTCGCCACAGGAGGGCCGGCAGATCTCCAGCCGGGATCCAGCCGAGAAAACAGTGTGAGAGGCAATGAAGACGGCCCCAACCCTCAGGAATAACGGCCTGCCTCACTGAGTGGCCATCCTGGCATGACCCTTGGGCCTGTGAGGGGAGGCCCCCCGGAACCTCTGACGGAAAGCGCCAGCAAAAGAGCACACAACGAACCGCCGGAACGCAGCGGGGCACCCGGCGGAGGATAACTGCATTCAGCCCACCACTTACACACCACAGCCCATCAGCCTGCGGAGGTTTGTGAGGAGGAGGAGATAACAGCGCGGCCTTGCCGCAGATACAACAAAGCCGGCGGCCCTCGTGTGGAATGTCCAGAGGGAGGAGGCCCAATTAACAAACCAGCCACTCCCATAACAGCGACCAGCAGCACCCACCTGACGTGCCAGGATCAGAGCAGCGAACGCAGCGCCAGAACCTCCCACACTCGAGAGTATCCGGATCGCCAGCCGAAAAGCAGCGCAGAAATCCACTGCCGGCAACAGACATCGGAGCCACCCCCAGAGGACAGAGAGGTACAGTGTGTGCGCTCAACACCTGAGCCGGACCGGACTCGGCAGTCCCACGCTCCCCCACGCTGTCCATGCCGTGGCCCCAGCCCCTTCAGGCATGGCCCACACCCAGCTCCTCAGGTGAGCTCTTCGGCGGAGATCCAAGGGGGTCCCTGACACAACGGCGCTCCAGATATTGGCACAACACAGCGCAAGCCAAAGGTGGAGCGTGCAAATCCACATGGAGTAAACCCACGGCACCATAACCCGACTGCTGCCCTTGCCCCCTACTGGCCTGGAAGGGTGCAGGAAGGCACCATCAACAGTACGCCTCAAGTTGCACACAACAGACTACGTTCGCACTGTGCCTGAGCGAGACCACCTGAGGTGGTGTCTGCGCTCCCTCGGGCCTCACAGTCACAACGCCCATTTTACACAAGGCAGAACCCCAGAACCGGCACCCGCACAGCAGAACCAAGCAGTGGTCCCACAAAGCAGAAGCTGTCACACCCGCCTCATACCTCAAGCAACCGAATCAGGGCTGCCAAGTCAGTAAGTGCAACATCACCCAAAATCACACACACTGACAACTGAGTGCCACAGATTCCACGATCTGTGGGACTCCTTGCCCCACTTCAGCCACAATCCCAACGGCAACCAATAAACGACTACTCGGAGCCTGCCCCAGACCGTAATCCACCTGCTCCCCTAACTGAGAACACGGAGGTGACCCTGAAGAGAACAACAACAACACCTTACAATACTGTCTCTGTCACCTCCGTAAACAGCACAAGCAATCACTGCACCAGCACCTAGCAGTACTACCCCTTGGCAACTCGCAGAAGAACAACATTAACACTTCCCGAAACGACACAGTCTGGGAAGTCCGTTACCACAAACCACAACCACGCTAGGAAGCACCAGAGCGGATCCCAGCAGACTGATACACACCAAACCCACGAAGTCGAGCTGACGCTCCCCCTACCCACAATAGTCCAAACTTGAAGAGACCCCTAGAGAGACCTCCAGTGATCTACCCACTTCCAAGGGCTCGTACCAACATCACATCACAACAAGGCACACACAAAGAGCCCAGACACATCTCCAACAACATGGGAAAAACTGATAAATCACAACGCATATTGAACTTCGAAGCAGGACACGTGACCAAGACGCCCCAATTCATCAATGGACCGGAATACCCCTAACAGGCCACACCCCAAGATGAAGATCTTCCCCAACCCCTTGATATCCATGAAATCCTCCTCGAGCTGAAAGAGGGGATTGGAAATCTGGACAGTAAAATAGACAGACTCTCCTCCAAGGTGGATCAATTGCAGCATCGACTCGATAGAACGCCTTGACACCGTGTAGCAGAGGGTGGCCACCTTGGATGATGACTCGACAGCACTAACAGCCAGACTGTCAGCACTAGAAGCCCAAATGAAAACAGCAAATGCCAAAAATGAAGACTAACCTGAGACTAATCGGGTGAGGGAACTTCAGTCCAAAATGGAAGACCATGTTGAAAGAATTTGCACAGAACTTTTTGGGACGGATGGCCTATCACTGCTGTTGTCATTGAGCGAGCCCACAGGATTACATCATCAAAACCAATTCGAATTTGCGCAGAACTTTTTGGGACGGACGCTCTGTCACGGCTGTTTGTCTTTGAGAGAGCCCACAGGATTCCATCATCAAAACCAATTCCGGGAGCTCCCCCGTGCCCGATCATTGCAAAACTGATGAATTACAGAGACCGCAACACAATCCTATGGCTTGCAAGGGAAAAGGGAGAACTCCAGTACAATGGAGACACTATTCACTTTTACCCAGACTTTTCATCAACTGTACAAGCACAAAGGAGATCCTTTACTAACGTCAAACAAAGGCTGCGACAACCAAATACCATACTCAATGCTCTTCCCCGCCAAGCTCCGAGTACAACATAACAGAAAAGCTCAATTCTTTCAGTCCCCCGAAGAAGCCAGCTCCTACCTGGACCGAGCCGGATACCGGCCTGCCAACAGCAACCCTAAACCACCACAGAGGGAGAGAGCACGAAGGAACCCTCCATGATCAGATACCGGAAACGGGAATAGTAACCAAATGTGATAAACGACCGCCAGAAGAAAACTGACAATACAACCATCCAGGAGCCAGACGACTTGGAAGTCTCCCAGCGCCCCTAGTGCAGCACCGTTAAAGTTCAATAAACAGATGTTGGGGGATGGGGTGGAGTTTTGAGAAAAAGAGTGCATACTAAAGGGCGAGTTGGGGGTTGCCCGTATGAAGCTGGGAAGTTAATTACAGTTACCGGGAAGCACAAAAAGCGATACCGGCCCTACCCTCGCTGCCCACCTCTGGCCTCTAGACGTGGCCAACCAAAGGGCCACCAGCTTCGGCTTCCACTACAATGCAACTGACTATGGAGGTAAAAAGCCAAAGCGACCAGAACCATCGAGAACACAGAACAGACACGGGAAAGATAAAAGCACTACACACCTATGGTTAACTTAGCCACGTGGAACATCAGAGGGGGCAACCAACAAACCAAAACGCAAAAAATATCTCAATATCTCTGGCGACACAAGATAGACGTGGCCCTAATCCAAGAGACCCATCTCCTTCCCAACTCTGAAAACAATTGGGCCTGAGACTGGGGATGCCACAGGTACTTTTCATCATACTCCTCGTTCGTGAGAGGAGTAGTCATCTTAATAAACAAAAGAGTAAACTTCAGACTAATGTCTTCAGAAAAAGACACAGAAGGCAGAGCACTCCTCGTACGTCGAATACTAGAAGGGAAAGAAGTTGTCATCGTGAATACCTACGGACCGAACTCTGACAGCGCTAACAAATTTGATTGGGTGATGACCCATCTGGAAAACACGGGGTCGGCTCCAATTATCTGGGGGGTGACATAAACACCCCATTGAACCCCCAAAAAGACAAATCACAGAGTGTGAGGTCTCTGCCCACTAAAAGCTAGCCTCCAAATTCAAGAAATCTGCAATGCCTACAATCTTGTGGATATCTGGAGACACACCCACTGAGAAGCCCATGACTACTCTTTCCACTTGTGGGTCCACAACACCGATTCATGCTTAGACTACTTCCTAGTTTATGCACAGGCCCAATTTCAATGGGGCCAGTGCCAAATCTTACCAAGGACCTTCTCAGATCACCTCCACTGTCACCCTCGAGTGTGTCCCAGATGACAGCAAAAAAAACAGACCACAATGGAGGTTCAAACCTGGATCCCTGCAAGACCAAGTTTTCGCAGACGAACTGCACACAGAAATAATCTCTTTTCTGGAGATAAACCAACCATCCGTTGCATCCGCCAGCACATTCTGGGAGACCATGAAATGCTATGTCAGGGGAATATGCCTTGCGAAAGAACAGGGAATACTGAAACTCATCAGGAGGGAACTATCGTCAGCGAAGCCAAATTGAAAGAATGGGAACTGAAATATGCACAATCACAAGACCCCAGCTCCTTGGCCGCCCTCAAGGCAGAACTCGAGAACTACAGATCAATAGCAGAGAAGGAAATAAAGTTCCTATCCTGGGGCCACAAAATTCGTCAATATGGCGAAGGCCAAAAACCTGCCACCCTACTGGCTCGGCTAATAACAGCTGAGAGGAAACCAACACAAGTAGAGAGGATACGAAACCAACAAGGGAACCTAGTCCACACAGAGGAAGAGATTGTTGAAACATTTCGCACATATTATCAAGAACTCTACAGCACTAAATACGCAGCAAATCCCACAGAACTCTCCTATTACCTAGAAAACATTGAGCTTTACTGGACAGACGCCGAACTAAGAGAACCATTGACCGCCCCCATCAGCCTTGAAGCGGTCCTCAGAGTGATCGAAAGCCTCCCCAACAGCAAAGCCCCAGGGCCCGACGGTCTGATAGGCAAATTTTACAAGGCCCATGCCCAACTCCTAGCCCCGCTCTTACTGTAAGTGTACGAAGAATCAATAGAATCCGGAGTACTACCCACAACTCCCCACCAGGCAAATATGATCCTCCTCCATAAAACAGGAAAAAGCCCGAGGTTTGTGCCTCTTATACGCGGATCTCATTAGTAAACCAAGACAATAAAATATTTGCCAAAATCCTAACCAGCAGACTCCTTCCCCTCATGCCAGCTATGGTCCTGGCAGATCAGGCAGGCTTCATACCCAGACGCAACACCTCCTTTGGAATCAGAAGAATGTTTGGAGCAATGACGGCTCCCAACCCAGAGACTCAGGCAATAGGGGCTTTACTAGATGCCGAAAAGGCCTTCGACTCAGTCAAATGGCCCTTTCTTTTCAAAGTTTTGCGCCGAATGGGGCTGGGCAGCTACTACCTCAAACTAGTAGCCCTTCTTTACAAAGATCCAACTTCCATTTTCAACATGGGAAGCACCAGATCCTCAGAAATAAGGACTACAAAGAGGGACCAGACAGGATGCCCACTGTCAGCAATTTTATTCACACTGGTGATGGAACCCCTAGCATCGGACCTTTGAGCACGTCACCTCCAAAGAGGTCTCACTATCGGGCCCCACAAACTTGCTATTTCCCTCTACGCAGATGACATTGCTCTATTCACACAAGACCCCACCGAAAACCTAAATCCAATAATGCGATGGGTCATCAAATTTGGCAAATTTTCAGGTTTGAAGATCAACCACTCCAAATCCATCATATTCCCCCTAACCAAATCAACAACTGCATTTGTAGACGACTTCTGATTCAGTTGGCAAACATCAAAAGTCAGATACCTCAGTAGCTCACTGTCCAGATCCCACTCAGATATTATGCAAGACATCTATGGGATAATCCTTGAGACCCTACAAAGCAAAATATCCAATTGGAAACTCCTCCCACTCACTCTCTCGGGCCGGGTCTCCCTAGTCAAGATGGTGATTCTTCCCAAGCTTCTATGCCTTTTCACGAATATCCCCATATTGCTACCACAGCAATTCCTGCACCGCATCCGGAGCTTGATACTGGACCTGATATGGGCGGGCAAGGTGGCGAGAGTATCATACTCTACATTAATTCAACCAGTAAATAAAGGGAGTCTAGCACTTCCAGACCTAGAGCGCTACTACTGGGCCGCCCAAGCCCAGTTCTTAGGCCACTGGTACGCCACAGACTTTATACGACCTCACGTCCAAATCGAACAGACACTGGCATCCCCCTTCCTCCTCAGGACAACGATCCTAGGAACCTCTAACTACCCCACAAAACACTTAACATTGTACATGTCACCTATTACATCTGGAAAAGGATTGCGCAAAGAAGCAACATCCAAATCAGATTTTCACCCCTAATTCCCACGAGATTGATTACAGGACTTTCCCTAACCACGAGAGAACATACCCAAGATGGACAGACAAACTGTCTATAAGAACACTAGAAGACCTTTTTATAGATGGGACATTCATCACCCCACAACAAGCCAGAGACAGAGGAGGCGAGAACGCCCTAGACATATTCACCTACTTCAGACTACGCCACACACTGCAAAATATCCTACCTACTTTCCCCCAACAACCGCAGACGTGGCAACTGCTCCATGGAGTAATCCCATCACAAGGCAATGGAAAACTAATATCGGAAATGTATAAGTCACTTCTAGTCGACACAGCACCAACGCCCCAAGAATCCAAAAAACGATGGGAAAGAACACTCCGAACCACAATAACAGACGAAGACTGGTCGTATATTGTACGTCAAAACGCAAAAAGTATCTCTCAATACACGCTACAAACAAATCCACTTCAACTTCGTCCATCAAACATACTGTACACCGGCGAAACTCCATGCACAACGAGCAACGACCCCGGCAACATGCGAGAAATGCAAAGCACCAGAGGCAGACTTCTTACACCTAGCGTGGACATGCCCAAGCATAGTGAGATTCTGGGACTCAGTACTGGAGGAAATCTCAGCAATAATTGGAACTCAACTAGCCCTGCACCCTACCCTAGCGCTTCTGGGGTTGACTCGACACCTCCCGCCATTTGGCCGCAGACTGGCCGACCTACTACTAGTTCTAGCATGGAGAAGAGTCGCAATGTCATGGAGCCGTGGGCCACCCCCCAATATACAAAACTGGCTAAAAGACGTGACATACATCCAGGATACAGAAACAAACTTTATAAAGTTACTGCCGCTCCACGCGTGACCACCAGATATTTAGAGCCCATACATCGCAGACCTGTTATCCACTAACGACTCTCATCACAGAACTCGTCCCCGGTATCTGCCCCTGAGTTTCGTAACACAACACAACTGAAGCCTAACTGATGTAAACTAACTGTGCTTTCAATGGACCCTGACTGGGGCCAGGCCTGGGGATGTGGGATAGGGGGAGGAGGGGAGTGTGGGTTGTGATCTGTGCAATGTTTCTTCTTAGTAATGTTTCTGTTGTACAAAACCAAAAAAATAAAAAATAAAATAAAAAAACAGGAGCTCATCTCTCTTCTCACGTTCTCTGTATCTTCAAAGTTAGATAACCAGTTCTTGGCTGCCTCAACTCTTGACACTGGGCCAGACAGCCTTCTCGATCCTTCCTCGATCTTCAGCTGTTTTCTCAGCTGCTCCACACTTTCAGCCCTTCTCTTCACGGGTTCTGGCTTACTAAAGTTGCGACATTGAATATCCAGATTCTATACATATAAATCTATATTCAGTAAAAAAACTTTGTTAAAGGGACGTTATGGTTCAAAGTAAAACCGAACACCCCCTGAAATTCGGCAGTTACGATAAGATAAGCAACCATAACTCGTGCCACCGTGCACTGCTAACACTAACACCCAGGACATCAAAGATGACATCACAAATGTCATTGATGACATCACTGATGACATCACATGTGCATTTACTTTTCATGAAAACTCTGTAGGAGGGATTCTTATAATGTTGACCAAAAAGTGTCAAGGATCATTTGAATAAATATCATGAGCTAATTAGTGCATTAAGCAATGCATTGATATAAATAGCATTCTATTATGAAGTTCTATCCAGTATACTAAGCAACCCATGCAGAAACTTAGGCAGTGTGTGCGGTATCCATGATGAAGGTGCAATATTCATAATCTTGCCATGTAGAATAATGAAATGATAACTGCTTTCTTATTAGAGTTTTGCGTACTGAGAAACATGTAATAAGTAGCTAATAAAACCCACTTAATACATAATTACACTTAATACAGACAAAACACAAAGCAACAACAACAAATACAAATATGAGTATATACAGGGACAGAGAAGTAAGCAAAAAAGCAGAAGTAGTAGCAGAAAGAGTTCATAACCTAACTGATTATCTTTATGCAGAGAAATGATTGTTCTGTTTCAAAGCTACTACTTACTGTATGTATGTGTATCAAATGATGTCAGTGAACCCTAAGGAAAGGAGTGTGAGTACAATGTATACAAATATGAGCATATACAGGGAAGGTATAGTAATAAAAATAAAACTATGAGAAAATGCTGATAACTGTAATGATTATCTTCATGCACAGAAAGGATTGCTCTCTTTCAAGCCTGTGTCTTCCGCTATGTATATGTTTCATATGATATGACTTGACCCTAAGTCTACAAATATAGTACCTTTTCAATTTTTACTTCCTGACTGTTACTGAAGAAAACTATGTGGCTTAGATATGTCAGTAAAGGAAAAAAAGGGAGAGCCAGCCATGTGATGTCATCAGTGATGTCATCAATGACATTTGTGATGTCATCTTTGATGTCCTGGGTGTTAGTGTTAGCAGTGCACGGTGGTTGCTTATCTTACCATAACTGCCAAATTTCAGGGGTTTTTCGGTTTTACTTTGAACCATAACGTCCCTTTAACAATGTTTTTTTACTGAATTTGATAGGTTTTGAGTAGCGCAACTTAACCATAACGTCCCTTTTAACAAAGTTTTTTCACCGAATTTCATAGGTTTTTAGTAACGCAACTTAACCATAACGTCCCTTTAACAACGTTTTTTTACTGAATTTTATATGTTTTTAGTAGCACAACTTAACCATAATATCCCTGACTTTATATACATGTAACATAGAACATACTGAAACCCTAGCTAGTGATTTCCATGTCTGCGGACTACCGCCATGTCCACGGACATATCGAAAATCTGAGCGTGGTGAATGTAAATTTAAATAGTGTGCCCCATTTCCCCTTTGGGGTTGGCTCTGAAAAGAGCCGTTTCTTTTGTTTTTTTTTGCAGATGCTTGACAGACACCTGGTATTTTGTATTTTTTTTTTCTTACTTTACTCCTAAAATCTTCACATAACCTTCTCCAAAGCAACCCTTACATTCCAAAACAGAATGGCATTTCCCATAAAAGATAAGGAAATGCCATCTTCTTTAAAATAAACAGCATTACTGGAATCAATATTCTCATTATTACAGAAGAACATACCAGCTCTAAGCGTGAAGGCACACATGCCTCGGTTGATTACACACCTAGCATTGTTTTGCTGAGGAAAGAAAACTGAACTATTGTCCCATATTGCCCTAGGTACTAATCCAGAAAAAAATACTTTGGCATTTGGAAGGATGTACATTACTGCTTGAACCAAGTGTTCCAAATCTGCCAACAAAGTAGGGGCACTGCCATAGCCCAAATGGAAAGCACCATAGTGCAAAACTACCACATGGGGACTGCCCATATCCATACAGACTTGCACAATTCCCTGTACATTGCAATCAGGCACAGTGCTCCACACCACCTCCACTCCTTTAACATCAAAATTCTTTGCAACATGCCTACATTGAGCATACTGTTGTAAACCATGCACAAACATATCTCCAAGCACCAACACCCTGACTTTCTCCACTTCTGCCATCTTCACTACACACAGTCTCTTTGAACACAAATCCACAACCTCAACATCTGATTGGCTGATCCCTACAGTCTTCTTTCCATGCTAGATTTGCTGGAAAACCCCGGATGTAGCACGCCCTGTCCGCGGACCGCATAACTCTTAGACAGCCCTTCTACCATTTCCACTTCATTCTCTGTGCCATTCCCTCATTGGATACAGCTAAGCAGGCACGCAATACGGAGAACGTCCTCAGAACACCCCCATTTTGTTTATTTTGTCCAGACGTGGGTCCCGAGTCTGCCGGGCCTAGAGACCCAAGCTACTCCTCACTGATGACGCCCAACAAGGCTGAAACATGTCTGGGGATGCTTGTGGTCTCATGCAAAAGGGATGTGACCCAGCAGTTCGGGCTGGACTGCTCCTTTTGGGGTAGGACCAAGTCTGATATGCATATGGATTTTCCCCTTCTGTAATGGCTTGGCAGGCTGAAAAACGATGGTCTGGAGGGTTGCCCAGAGCTTTGCCCGTGGTTATGATTCATTCAAAACCTTCCAGCCATCACGTTTCTGTTTTGCTAAAGTCACCCCGAGTGGGACGGGTATGCCCAGACGTGGGTCCCGAGTCTGCCGGGCCTAGAGACCCAAGCTACTCCTCACTGATGACGCCCAACAAGGCTGAAACATGTCTGGGGATGCTTGTGGTCTCATGCAGAAGGGATGTGACCTAGCAGTTCGGGCTGGACTGCTCCTTTTGGGGTAGGACCAAGCCTGATATGCATATGGATTTTCCCCTTCTGTAATGGCTTGGCAGGCTGAAAAACGATGGTCTGGAGGGTTGCCCAGAGCTTTGCCCGTGGTTATGATTCATTCTAAACCTTCCAGCCATCACGTTTCTGTTTTGCTACAGTCACCCCGAGTGGGACGGGTATGCCCAGACGTGGGTCCCGAGTCTGCCGGGCCTAGAGACCCAAGCTACTCCTCACTGATGACGCCCAACAAGGCTGAAACATGTCTGGGGATGCTTGTGGTCTCATGCAGAAGGGATGTGACCTAGCAGTTCGGGCTGGACTGCTCCTTTTGGGGTCGGACCAAGCCTGATATGCATATGGATTTTCCCCTTCTGTAATGGCTTGGCAGGCTGAAAAACGATGGTCTGGAGGGTTGCCCAGAGCTTTGCCCGTGGTTATGATTCATTCAAAACCTTCCAGCCATCACGTTTCTGTTTTGCTTCAGTTGCTATAAGACATTTATGTCACTAGAAAACAATTGCCAGTGGCATCATCTTATGCTATCACTATACAGAAGCCAAAAGGGTTGCGTTTAGACAAAGCAATAGTTGATATTGAACTTAAAGTATTACACGATGGCAAGAGCTGTGTTGCATTTTCAAGAACATGCACCTCTAACGGCTCTGGTGTGGTGGTCACGAAGGGAACTACTCTAAGGAAAACTACCCAGTCGAACAAAATAGACCAGCACATGCTGATAAATTATCCATTCAGTAATATGGCTGGTGAAGCTGGATAAACAATGATTACAGAACCCACAATGCCACAAGTGATGCAGGCAATCCAGAATGGAAGATTATCATTGATGTTGGGAAAATCTCAGACAGAACGGTGGCAGTGGAGGAACGAATCTCCATTTGAGAAGATGAAGTTGAACCCTGAAGATGCAGGTAGCGAATCTTCACAGCACAACTAAGCAATTGTTTGAGAGAGCCGAGAATGGAGAGGGGAGAGCATGACGGAATAACATCCTAAAAGTCAGACAGCCGGAACATATGGAAGGAGACACAATGGAGCGTTTCCTGATGAAGTGGATGGTAGATTACTCTAGCCATAAAGGTGTATGCTTCTTTTCAACTGAAAGTACCTACACACTCCCGACTAGGCCTCTCTGACCTGGTTCCTTCTTAAGAGTTACTATGGCTAGGCTCCTTCACTACAGCGTCCACGGTGCATTGCTACAGATTGAAAAGCATGTTGAAGCAGTAATGGCGAATGGGTCTATGATCTTCCTGTTCCCAGACTTCACCAGGGAAGTGCAAATTCATTTTCAGTCATTCAAATTGGGCAAAGGAGAACTTCAAAACAGAGGTGTCCAATACGTGTTGCTTTTTCCTGCGAATCATAAAACACTTTTCAATCAACAGGAAATCCTGTTCTTCAGCACTGCACAGGATGTCTGTGAATGACTTGAAGGGATAAAGGAAACAATCAGAAAAAATCCTTACCTCTGGGGAAACATTGCTTCCAAACAGGTGGAACAACCCAAAGAAATGGTTAATGAGAAATCTGAAGCAGAGATACCAATGAAGATTGTGGTGGCAGAAGATGGGACTATTACACAAGACAAAATGTCAGAGACAGAGTTCAGGACTGCCCCGCCACGGGTACCCTGATCGGATGTAATGTTAATTTTCTGCACATAACATTAGGGTGATGAAGGATCAGAAGGGATATGAATTGCATTCAGAGAATCTTATTATCCTATTATGGGGCATATGGCATCCCCTGCAGCAATTGCCTTTAAACTAAACCTTTGGTTCTGTTAATGTGGCAGCACATTGTATTGTTTAAAGGTGTTGGGGAACAGATGCTTCTGGTAGGAAAGTGGAATACTATGAGGCAAAGGAGAATGTTCTCATGATAAACTCTAGTACAAGTGAAGTTGTTGAAGTAGAAGCAGCAGCACTGTGAAGTCATTCTGACAAAGATACATACTGTGAATCATAATCCTGTGCATAGGGACATAATAACTGTTAACCAATACCTGTGTTTCACTAACATTTATGGAAGTTGTATTTCATTTGAATTGTGGCAAGGCTCTTGGATGACTGGAAGTGGTGGCAGGGCATCGTGGCTGGGAATAACATTGGTGCTATTTTGAGGAAGTGCAAAGTCATTATTTCGCCAAAAAGAAAAGCTTTATTGGTGTTGGAACTTTGGTTTACAAAGCTTTACCTTGACATTTGTTGTGTCCTCACCCCAGATGGTCGGGTGAGGGACCCGCACTCACTCGGCACACAGGCAATGACGACGCAATGACGACGTGGGACGCGTTGTTGCTTCGTCCGCGTCCCGGCGGGAACTGCTGCACGGGCGCCGTTTATTCACCTGCGCATGCGCGGCCGGGAACGAGGAAGCTCACCTACGATGTCGTCGAGGGTTGGCGTTAGATGTCTCTCCCTCTTAATTGCTGCATTGGGGAGGCGCATGTCTACGCAGATCCTTACTGCTCCCGGCTACTTAGGTTTGGGGGCGACTACTATCGATGGCCCTTCCACCCTCTCAATGATATTCATGTTAACAAGCGACCGCAGCTCTTCTTCTACTTTTTCCCTGAGATGGAACGGAATTCGTCTGTGTTTCAGAGCAGTCGGTCTGATGGTGTCGTCGATGTGCAGCCTTATCGGGGGCGCCTTCAGTTTCCCTACTCCTTCAAAAATGCCTGCATATTTGTCCAGCAGGCACTCAATGTCTATTTGATGCACTTCCAGTGCGAAATGCACCAAACCAAGGGCCTCTGATGCAGCGCAGCTGAGTAATGAATGAAGACTCACTTCCGTGACAAAAAAACGTGCTTTGATTGCTTTGTCACCCTTGGTGACCGGCGTGACGAACAAACCCTTGATGGGTAACGGGGTGTCACCTCCAAACGTGAATATTCTAGCCGCGGGGTTGTCTAGCGCGGGAGGTCCCGGAAGTTTTTGGTATTGTTCTTCGGCCAATACACATACGGAGGCCCCAGTGTCAATTAGAACCTGTGTCGGCACACCTTGTATGTCCACCATGCATTTGGGTTGCCTCTTCTTCCTGGTTCCCGACGCTAGGTTGGATATGAAGAACACTTCTTCATCCTCCTCCTCCTCTTCCTCAGCTATCTGCAGCCTTTTCTATTTCCTGTTCGAGAGCGGCAATGCTTTGTAGTCTTCTGGATCCGCCTCCTCGAATTCTTGCTGGGCCTCTCTGTACAGATACGGGGGCTGGGGAACGGCACATCCGGGCATAGTGCCCTGGTCTATCGCACCGGCCACACCATCTTGATTTGGCAGGGCATTCCTCCGAATGTGGTAGGTCATAACCGCAGTATTGACATATTGACTCTGATCCTGGAGGATTGCGAGTTTCTAGCTTTTTCTGGCCCCACTTTTCTTTTGTGTCCCCACGTCTGCTAATGGCATACGCCTCGTCCGCCGTACCTGGGCGCCTGGCTGCGTCCATCTTTGCGCCTCTCGACTCTGCCAGTTCAAAGGTCCTGCCACTGTCCAGTATTTGTGTCAGTGTCCATCCCGGTTCTCGCAATACTTGTCTCCTTAGCTTGCTCGAGCTACAGCCCTGTATTACCTGGTTCCGTATCATAGACTCATCATTGTCCCAGCGGCATGCCGTGCCCATCATTCTCAGCCTGGCACAAAACTGATCAAGAGGTTCTTCATCTTTCTGCTTCTCACCACAGAACAGGAATCTCTCATAGTCCATATTCGACTGAGGTGTGAAGTGGTTTTCCAAAGCAGTCTTGACCGTAGCATATGTGACCACCTGCAGATTGCATGCCTCAAAAATGCGGATGACGTCCAGCCCTGCAGAGTACAGCAAAGTCGCCCTTTTCGCGGCATCATCGGTGATGCCGGTCGCTGTGAAGTACATTTCAAGTCTTTTAATCCAGAGCAACCATCTTGGCCCCAATTTGGATGGGGGTCCCGATACGTCAAACTCCTGCATCGGTAACAGAGATCCTTGTTGTGGTCCCATTGTGCCACGTGCAGTCTCTGCTTCCCCATCACTTTCTGCCATTGTTGCAGGTCGCACAGGCACAAACCTGATATGTGGATCCCCAACGACGTGTCTTGGCCACTCCTTTCTGTGTCAAAAGTAGAGGGTCGTCCCCAGGTGGGTGGGAACGACCAGGGTTCCAAAAATTTCCACGTGGCGGAAGCGCAGCAGTGCACGAGCACCTGTGCAGGCCGCTACTACTGCAATACCTTAATCGTAGCGTTCGTGCCTGGTCCGTGTCATGCCATGATACGCAGCACCGCTGATCCGACGTTCGTTATACGTCGGAGCGAGCGTAGTCGTGGCGCTCCTCCTCGTCGCCAGTTGTTGTGTCCTCACCCCAGATGGTCGGGTGAGGGGCCCGCACTCACTCCTGCATGCACGCACCCACACTCAGCACACAGGCAATGACGACACGGGACACGTTGTTGCTTCGTCCGCGTCCCGGCGGGAACTGCCGCACGGGTGCCGTTTATTCACCTGCGCATGCGCGGCCGGGAACGAGGCTCGCGCATGCGCTGCACACTACTGGGACGTCACAACATTGAGATATCAAGAACTCATCTGAGACTATATAACCCACATGGATTTCCTTGTTCTTGTTTCTTTTTGTTGAACATTGGAGCAAGAAACTGTGAATATCATTGTTGATGTTATTTGAATTGCCATATAATTCCTTTGTGTATTTGATGTTTAGGTGTGAGGACCAGACATCCTGTGTTAGAGTGTTTGCCTTTAGTTTTGTTAGGCAGGGGAAATCCTCATCATATTAGGGATATTGAGGAATTTAATATCATTTATCATTTAATAAAATGCCATGTTTTGAACAATCATCAAAAAGTTGTCCGCCTCACATTGTTGACACCACACACTTTGCTCTCTCACTGGATTTGCAAAAAAGGCTTTGATTCTAGCAAATAGATCTTCCTTCAAGTTGTGCTATAAAGAAACGAAAACAGTTACTATATGTAATCGCGCCTGCCAGAGTCATGGTTAATTAATGTATCTACTGGGAATTTCTTCTGGATAATGGAATCGGGCAGGGGTGCCCTTGTCCTCTATACTTTTCTCATTGGCTAGCAAAGGGGGTCTACTGGGAACCTATCTTGTAATGCTTTTACTTGGCCCTCAAGTGCATACAGAATATCCCCTTATGCAGATTACCTCATTATATATTTTAATAAATCTATATTCTCAATCCCATGGGTGTTGGATATTATTGTCACAATCTTCCCTCCTTGGAAGCTCTGGTACCACTGGAAGCACCGCCATTGAATTGTTCCACACATTTCTAACAGTAACGTGCACTGCGGTCTAGTGTTTTCTCAACATTGCCGACCTCCGTTTTACGTCACTGTGCCACTCGGCGCTTTGCAACCCTGGTATACTTTCATACAGGCTAGACGCTGCTCTGTTCCTCCATAGATCCCTTTTTGCCTGCTTCTGCCCTGTCTTTCTTGCCATCCATATTCCTCCCTGTTCCTGCCTTTGGTGTCTTTTTCATTTGCCCCGACTCTACTTGCATGCTGCTATTGCTACAGTTCTACCTCCTGCTGCTTTCCTCTGCTTGGGCTCTCATTCTTCCTTTTGCCTGTTTTGCATGGACCTTTCCTGAACATTCCCTGTGGGGTATTCCAACAGCAATTTGCCCCTTGGAAAAATACTTGCTATAGATCTACTGTGTAGATCCAGCTATTTACAGGACTAAGGTTTTTTTTCTGCCTGGAGGATTTTTCCCCTTTTTTGGAGTGGTACCGGAAGGCACGCCATTCTGTCCTTTTGTTTCACTATCGCGGGACATAGTGGCAACCTCCCAGAACAGACCCTATCTCTTCGAGAAGAAGAGCGCTACCAGGAGACGGACAATATACTCTACGGCTGAACCATCAGAATTCGAAAACTCCATATCTTCTTCCGGTGCGTTGAGAGTGAAGACGAGAAATCTGCCATTTATGAGAATTATTAAAGAATTTGGAAACTGTGGTTATTAGTATTAATTGGGAAAAATCAATATGCTCTGTTGTGAAGGTGACACATATGAGATCCTTGGCTTCTGCCCACTGGAAATAGAAATTGCATCTTTTAGAGACCGGGGAATTCAAGTATCGAAGACCAGGGAAAACTTTATTTTCTCCAATTGGTAACCACTGCAGGAACATTTCTTGAGAGATGTAGCTCGATGGTTTCAGTTTTCACTGACATTGCTAGGCATTGTGATGCTATTTAAGTTCACAGTATTTCCGAGATTTGTGTATGTCCTACAATCGACTTCCATATTATTATTGGAAATACAACTGCCTCTTGTAACGTTACGTGCACGTTGGGGATTAGACCTAGGAAAATTAGAAGAAGGGGATTGGTCTGAAGCATTATTCGTACAGAAAGAAACACTGATATGCACATGATTCATGATAGTCTAGTTTAAAATATTGCATGGGATTTGTTATTCCCCAGCTTCCATGCAGAGACTGGCTAGAATAGGCCATGTCTTTTGCCTGAAAAGCATGATGGAAATGTGGACACTTTTTCGCATGGTCTCAGGATTCCCTCTCCTGTAGGTTTGCTGGAAAGGTCTATGGAAAGAGATTATTGCAGTCGTATGTTGAAGCTGAAGACAAATCCAAATTGTGCCCTTTTGAATATAAGGGGCATATAAACCTGAACAACATATGACAAGATTTTTATTGCAATAGCTCTGGTGATGGCTAAGAGGTGAATAGCCAGGAAGTGGGTAATGGTAGATGTACCAAAATAGAAGTTTGGCATTTGAGCCAGGTAGGTTTATGGAATTTAAGTCAGGGCTTTTTCAAATCAGGGCTAATGGTTCCTGTTCGGGTCTCCTATTTCTTAGATCAATCTCAATCACGGGTTGCGATTTAATCCCAGTGTCTCGTTCCAGATAGTCCTGAGGACTATCTGGAACGAGACATGCTGCTCAAGTGATTTAACCCATGACAGAGAACAACATTTTCGAATCCAAACCAGTAACACTGGGATTAAATCGCAACCCGTGATTGAGATTAATCTAAGAAATAGGAGACCGGACCAGGAACCATTAGCCCTGATTTGAAAAAGACGATGTATTCGTCGAAACACGTGTTATCACAAAGGGCACTGTTAAGAGCACAACAAAATGTTCAAATAAAAGATACCAATCTTTTACAAAAACAAAGAGAAGGAGGGTCATTTGTTTTCTCCTTCTTGGACAACAGGGGCGCATGAGAGAAATTCAAAGTAACCAAAGGATTTAAAGATTTTTTGTGTTGAACTCACAATATTCGACTTGCCTTTCATCTGTTGCGGCCATTGACATCCTCATGTTCATCCGAAGATGAAGCCAAGAATGGCTCTGCCGCTGCACGCCGAACCAAAGATGGCTGTGTACCACCCAGAAACGTAACGTTGGATGTACGCCGCTGTGCTGCAAAGCAGCTCAATTTCTGAGTCCCAGCTCTCCATGTAGGAGTCGGGGTTCAGTTACTCAGTGTGTCGCAATGCTCCGGATCTCTGCGGGCTGTTCCTCATTGCTGCACTGGTTCCTGCATTTCCCCTGTGTCCTAAATTCCCTCTTGCAACTGTCTTCCTCCTGCTCCTTTTCCCCTCTGATTTGCCCTTGTGTCCTCTTCTCTGTTGGCCTTCACTTCTTCCTCTGCTCTTCAGCTGCCTGCTCCTTGGACCTCCATTGAATCTTGCTTCAATTTCCTACAATCCTTGCCATTATGCCTGGATACAAGATCTCAGCACCTACCTCCAATCCACGTGCGGTGATGGGGGGCATGATGATCAAATCAGCCAAGGCCGAGCGGAGTTGACGATTGGGGTAGTACCGTGTAAATTTAACCTGTAGGAATTACGCACCTAGACCGTGAGTGGCTCGGTGGACTTTACATAGAGCCTTAAATCTTATGCGCTGGTTGACAGGTAGCCAGTGTAACGATTGTAGGACCGGGGATATATGGGCTCCGTAAGGGGTGCCAGTTGCCATCCGAGCCGTAATACTCTGCAAACGTTGCAGTCTCTGGATAAGCCCCTTTGGTTGGGCTAAATACAAAGTGTTCCAGTAGTCCAACCCGAGATAGTATCAAAGCCACTACCACAGGAGGGCGTAGGAGCACAGAAATTAAAGGGAGAACCTTCTTTAAAATTCTCAGCTGGAAATGCCCCACCTGACACTTGCAACTTGGTTAGCCATAGAAAGAAAAGCTGAGAGAACTACACCCAGATTTTTACTTTGCTTACCGGGGAGGGAATAACACCAAGGGAAAGAGTGAGGATCTGGGGACACCCAACCACCAAGACCTCTGTCTTGTCTCTGTTAAATTTGAGCCAATTGTAGTTCATCCATTCACCCATGCCCGCCAGGCATCCTCATAGGCGCAATGACATCTCAGCCTGATCAAGATCTAACCGGATCAGGATGTGAGGTTCTAGCATCTATGGACCATTTTATGGCTTCAGCCTCAAGTTCGATGACTGTACATTGGTTATCTCAGGGTAACAGTTTTCGACCAATGTATAAAATGTGATGTTCCTTCCTGTCATGTATCTGCAATGGAAACTGTCATAGTCCTACCTTGGCGGCATCTGTCTGTAGGATGTCCTCTTAAGCAACAATGGATTGCACAGACAAACGTTGATCATGACGGTTCCATTTATATATGTTAGAAAAATTATCTTTTAGTTTGTGCTTTAGGGGACTGGCTAGATGGAAAAGCCCAGAATGAAACACCTGTACTATTGCACTAGCCCTAAAAAGACTTTCAGATTGTTCTTGCTGATAGCTAGGAAGGCATTCTTGACTGCTTCCACCTTCCTCTAATGTGGTAGGATAAGGCCATTTCCCAGAAATGCTGCTTTGTTCTAATTGGCACTTTCAAGGGTTGGGTGTCAGGCCTGCCACTCTTTGAGCATGGGTTATTACATGGAGGTGAAGCATGCATTCTTGCTAGGTGTTACAATAAATAGTGATGTTGTCTAAATATGCATTTTCGAAGGGTTGATAGGGTTTCAGCACAAAACCCATCCGTTTTTTATTTAGCTGTTCCCCTGTGTAGACCAAACGTTAAGCCATGAACTGTTGAGAATGCTGTATTTTTGTCTATCTCATAGGACAGCAGGACAAGCCAAGGTCAAGGGTTGAAATGTACTTGCATTGCCAAACCATTCGGGCTTGTCCATAATGTGCAAGGGGGCACTGACCCACCAGTACCCCCAGCCTACTGTCAAAGGGAAACATGGTTCCCCTTTGACAGTTTATGTTTCCGTAGAGCACATGTGCAATGGTCCATGCAATCCTGGGGGTGTTTTGCCTCCCCAGCCTTGCATGGCCCATTGGGTATTGTGAGGGGTCAGAAATGCGAGGTGGGCAAGTAGAGTTTTCTCAGAAGTAGCAATCTTTACTTAAATAATAAGGGTGAGAAAAAACCCCTCACTTTCCCTAACCTAATGAGGATTTATCTACCTATTAAATTAAGATGAAAGGAAAACATGTTAAAAGGGTTTCTGTCCCTCCCACTTATACACATAACAAAACATATAGGTATTAGATGGTGGTTCAAACTCAACAATATAATAATCACTTGCAAACACAACTTTATCACAAAAATTATTTGTGACCTGGGTCAGTTCCCCCCTCCCCAGGATCAAAGCAGAATTCTTAGATCAAAGTTCCAGTCACAAAAGTTCTTTTCAATATCCAAAGTCTGTTTGAAAATGCAACCTAATGTTCACCCCAAAAGTTTTCCACTTGGCACGATCAAATGTAACACCAAGTCCTCTTCCAATATGTCTGTTCACGTTTTTCACAATTTACTTTTATCTTCCAACTCTTTGATTGCTCAATATATTTCTTTTCATACACAATTTGCCAGGATGAGTTTTACTCAGTGGTGAGGTTTACTTCAAACTTGATAAAGGTCTTCAATCTTCAACAACATTAAGATATATAATTTCTTTCAAAAAGGACATCATACCCATTGATGTCCTTTGTTCCTCTGACTTGTTTGCCACATGAAATGCAGGTTCATTTACTCTCCCCCTTTATAATGATTATAAGCAGGGCTTCTTTTCTGCCACCTTTAGGTTTCTTCTGCTTCACCAATTAGCTATTGACAATGTTTCTGATTTAGATTTCTGTCTCTAGGAAAAAATGTTTCCCTCTCCTTTATTATTGCTTCTCTATGGCTTAGGTAATGCGGGTCCTCCTGTTCAAGTATTGTCCCCCTCTTTACTTTGGCAACAGTAATTATAATCATTTACTGGTCTTGTCCTCTTCTTTTGTCTTAGGCAAAACTGGTTCCCTTGATCAAGTTTTGCCCTCTCTTCACTTTGGCAACAATGAATATAGTTTTCTGTTTTCCCACTTCTCTTAATATCTATTTCCAGACGGCAGTCTGTCACTGAGCGCCCCGGGGTCACCTTGCATAGGAAACCTCACTGTTCTGCTTCCGCCCTTCCTTCTGACCCACTGCTGGTTCAGCTTAAGCCTCCAGCGTTGGCTTTTAAATGCTTAACCGCTTTGGTTAAACCTTCAGTGCTTGCGCCTCCTGTGTAGGGAGTTAGCTTCACTCCGCGAGTACTCCGGTGCTCGCCAGCCACCGGAGTACTGCACAGAGCTCCTCTCTCCTGCGGGCCAGTCAGACTGCACACCGCTTCCCACTGCATGATCTCTGCACCTCAACGCCACAACTCCTACAAATCTCTCAGGACTGTAACGCTCTGTAAATGCAGCAGCTGTCCGGTGTCTCCTCTCTGCTTCTGCTGCTCACACTGCTGATGAGTTCTCATGGCCTGCACCTGAGGGGAAATAACTACAAAATGGAGTTGAAAGGCAATTGCCTCCCGTTTATGCCTCAGTATTATAACACATACGTAACAGAAGGCTAAATTATTACAAAGTTATTCCTAAAGCTGAGTCCCTAGCACAAAGTTAAATGACCCTATCTGTAAAAAATCTCGTATCAATTGGTTGAAGGCCCTAGTAGGTGCTGCTGAGCCAACTACAAGAGATGTTGAGATCCTGACCCTATCCTCTCTAAAACACTTTCCTAGTGTCTACAAGTGCACACAAGATGGAGGTCGGTATTTTGTATTTAATCTTTCCACCCCACAGTGTGTGTCTTATCATTAAAAGAACAAAGTAACTTCTATGACCGATGGTCAATAGAGGTCTTTAAAAACAACCTATTTTCTCACCACTGTAATGTAATGGAGAGAGAATATGTGGTGATAACTAGATCAATTTCTTTTAGCAAGCCCTTTTCTCTATTTATAAGGGTGTTGGAACCTGGGTTATCCGCCAGTACTCTTTAAACAAACAGTGAACCGGTTTCAGCGGGATTCTGGAGTAGCCGCTTTCTTCAGGACGAATACTTTTTTTGACTGTAGTATTCTCAAGGTATCTTCAATATTTATGAAGTGTTTGAGGGTGTCTTCTGTGGTCCAGAGTGGATATAGTTGATTAATCCCTGATCCTATAAGGACATAGACAAGAGAGACAGGTGGGACTGTCATAAGTGTCAAGTACTATAAAAACCATTGTTTTAAAAAATTGTATTCTAGATGGTACTGCCTCTTCTAGATAGAGTTCTCTTTACCTCTATATGTCAAAGTGCTAGATCACGTGGTCTGCTATATGCTGCGGGTCTCTTGGCCTCAGCTGCATGTACAGTTTGCAGAGTTCTGTCTTCGACGTTCAATTTATATATGAGGAAGGTGCATGTTCCTCTTTTCTCTCCATAATTGTTCTCACTGTAATGGGGACAGGAGTATCAGATCATAATGTAAATACTCATGTGAGCATTTTTAAATATATACAATCAGTTGTTCAGCATATTTGGTGCCTGAACGTCTCCATGTATTAACCATGGATTGATAAACTTTGCCTAGTACTTCCTAACTTTGTTTCATTTCTAAGTAATAAAAAACATCCATCTACTAGATCAATTACATCACCGTCATTATGTGTCATTGCAGGCAGTGCAGCCACGGTTAGTGGCGCTTCCCTCTGTTAAATTGCCTCAGTGCCATTAATTTAATTCCCTCATGCCCGGTCAGAAAGTGTTTATGGCATTGAAATTACAAATGGAACTGTGGGCTAGGGCTCTGCATCACAGTCGGAGCACGTAAATGAAGAGAACGGGGGCTGCCACCGAAAACGCTTCCCTCTGTCTTGTTGTTATGGCAATTCTCATCTGGAACGGAGCGTGTGAGTATGTAGGTACAAACGAAAGGCCCTTTTGTAATACACTCAATTGTGTACTTGAAGGTGTAAAGGTTGATAGATTGACCACCAAGGATTCTTTTTCAGGTATTAGGGGTCGTACTGTGGGATGGCGTTCTGTTGGTACCATCCTTTCCCTCTGTTCCTGGTGACTCTGGGTGATTGGTTCGGCCACCATCCTCTGGCTCTGCCGCGTCCTCTTGGGGCCTGAAAACCCCGACCGTTTCCACCTCTATTCTGTTGGTTGTCAAATCTGACGTTACCGCCAGTCCTCCCTGAGTCCTCATCGGAACTACCACTAGAAAAATTCCAGTTGCCAGGTCTCGGTGTATTCCTTTGTTGTCTCCCCCTCATAGGTCCTGTATTAGGTATATTTGCATTCCTCTCTTGTTCTTCATAGTACGCATCCGTGATATATGGATACTTCTTTTTGTGAGAAAATGCCGTAATGTCCTTCTTAAGTTTAGTCACCTTTTTATTTAGGTTTAGATCTTTGAACTCTTTTATTGTTGCGTCCAAGGCTGCCAAACCTTGGAGATAGTCTCCCACAATCATTTTTGTTGTTATCGTGTCCTGCTTTGTGATGATCTCGTTCATCAACCTTTCGTACACAGTTTTTGCTGTATTAATAATCAGTATGATCCAATCCCTTGTGCATTTATTGGAGATAAAGCTCCAGTCCTTCCTGAATTTGAGTTCCTCAAGGAAGATTCTAGGTTCAATTCTAATGATCAGTCCATTGGGGCTATGTGTGCTCATAGGTATTCCGTCATGATGGCCCCATGAATTTCAGTTCTAATTAACTTTTTGCGTAATGCCTCCAGTTCATTCCAATCGTCGCCTGAGGGGGCCTTAAATAGTCACAAGTCACGCTCAGATGTGGGTCATTTACTGCCATTAGACAGCGCATCAGAGTTCTGCACTGCTGAACTCCTCTTCCTCGTCCAGTATGGGACTTCTTGTGTCTGTTTTCACCACATACTTCGATTTTACAAGAAGCCATTCAAATTGTGGGACCACTAGGGACGTTAGTTAAGGGGTTTTCCCAATTTCCCCGACCTGCGTTCTCCCCCCCCGTGATCCTCTCGCAGAACACTACCCCCAGGGTCAGGATCAGGAAGCGTCTGCCTTTCCCTGGCCACATGAGAAGGGTCCATAGTCAGGGTTTTTGGGATGATCGGCTCTGATTCATCACAGTTTGCAGGCTGGGGAACTGCATGTCTGAATGTGTGAGGTGGTGTTCCGGTGCCTCCCCATACACTAAGGCTGTATGGGGTGCTGACCATGCTGGGCTCCGGTTCCTGCGCACATGTTCAGGAACCAGAAAGCTGTGCTTCCTGGTTCCTGTTCTTGTGTGCAGGAGCTGGGCAGCCCTTATCACAGGACGTGTCAGAGAGGAGCAGGATCCGAGCTGGGCTAAGGTAAGTGTAAAATGCCATTTTGTTTGTGGATGTTGTTATGTGTGTGTTTATGTATGCATTTGTGAATGAGCGAGTATGTTATGTATGGTTGGTTGGGTGCATGCACGTGTGAATGAGTGAGTGAATGCTGTTTGAAAATAATGCTGTGTGAATGAGCAATTGAAAGCTGCATGAATGTGTGTTTGAACGAGCGAGTGAATGCTGTTTGAATGAATGCTGTGTTAATGAACGAATGAACATGAATGTATTTGAGTGAATGAGCGAATGAGCGGGTGAATGCTGTCTGAATTTTTTTTTAAATGAATGCTGTGTGAATGTGTATTTGAATGAGCGAGCAAATTCTGCGAGTGAGTGCTGCATGAATGAGCGAGCAAATGTTGGTGTGCTTGTGTTGGGATTGTGCCGTCCTGGGAGGCTGATTTGGGGTGGTGGTGAGAGATTTTTTATTGGGCATCTATTATAAAGCATCATAGATGCCCAGTAAAAAATGTCATACCACAGTCTGAAATGGATAGACTGGCTACATCAAAATACATCAAGGCTAGTCTGGAATTTTGATGTAGCCAGTCCCACAAGCATGATAAGTGTATTACGTGGCTATGCTGGTATTTTGGTGTAACAGGTCTAGCCATTTCTTACTGGGCATGCATGGCACTATATTATAGATACTACATTTTATACTAGGCATCTATGATAAAGCAAGCATGCTAAGTGTTATTACATGACTAGACTGGCATGTTTGTGCAGCCAGTCTAGCCAATTATTACTGTTGCATCACAATGTTTACTGGGCATCTATTTCTGATAAAGCAAGCATGATCAGTGTTATTCCATGGCTAGCAAGGCTTGGGGTATTTAAGGAGAATCTCTCTGCGACCTTGATACATTGATTCAAAACAAGAGTCAGTCAGATTAGGTACTCTGTCGCATTGGAAGTAGCCTGGGATTAGACCCCCTACTCCAGATATAAGTAGAAGAAATGTAATTACCACTTCTCAAGCTGCGCCAGATGTATTTATTACTAGTTATGCCCTATGGTTTACACGTGTTTCTGCCCTTGGCCTTTTTCAAAACCAGACATGAGCTAGGTAATCATAAGGTTTACAGAAATGGATATTTGTGCACAAGACAGAAAAAAGGGGTTGGAGAAGGAATTGATTATATGGTTTGAAGAAAAAGAAAAACAGGAAACAAAATGTATAGAATATATAAATACAGGGCCAAGTTGGTTAAAGCGAAACATATATCAGTATTACAGTTTGTATACATTGTTCACCACCACATGGATGGGTTCCTAACAGTCATTACTCAAAATGTTGTACAAACCCCAATAGTTTGTCATTTTGTTTCTTGCAATTTTTTTGAAGTAATTTTTAAAAATGGTTCAAGTTCCTGGTTAATACTTTTATGTTCTACAAAATAAACATCATGAACAAAGCTTCATAAATATTGCATTCCTTATTGCGCAATCATCTTGCCAGATGTTTTATAGAAAAGTTTTTAATATATTCTAATTAACCCATGTGATGCATAATATTTTACTTATCAACATAGCCAATTGCTAAGAAACACCAACTCGTTGTTAATATTGTATTTGTCAGACTACAGCTCCTAGTCACACTGGTCATCCAATTAAATAAAGGGGTAGAAGCCCTTGAGCTTGTTCATGCATCCTAGCTTTTCAAAACTCATATGCTCACCCATGGCCCAGCGACTCCTAGTTAGGCCCATTCAGAATGGGGAGCTAAATTCTCCACACGTGCACGGTCGTAATTACAACAATTGCATATTGGCCATTTCGAATTTGTAACATAGTCCTCCACACCTAAACGGTCATGATTAGAACACCTGTATATTGCCTGCATGTTTGGTAATAGTACATAGCACTCAGCAGAAGCTAGAATACAAAATCACAGATAGGACCCTAGTACCCCCTAAACACACCTATAATAACAGAGCTTAGTTCTCCTCGGGCCCTCGATCCTCGTGATAAACACGACCGCCATTTTGGATGTGAATATAAACAAATCCGGCGGCCGCCCATTGGAAGAACATACCATGTTAGATAGGGGTCGCCATTTCCCGCTTAAATGTACTGATAGCATTTAGTGAAGGTGTTTATTGTGCATAAACATTAGTATTGGGTGCACAAACTCTACATAAATATATTATTTGTAGAAACTGTTTATTCTAGAGAAACACTAAAATGAGTGCACTTGATTAGCAAAAGCGAATATGATGAATGAGCCGAGTTACACATGCTCTTGATTCGCACCAGTTGTACATCTGTCATTGTACAAGCATGTATTTATTAAAAATCACAATGAGTAAATGAGAATTGTCAATTAATCAAGGTGTACTTTGGTCTGATATACTGTGTGCCCCGTATTTTCAATATTCTATATTTGACCTTCATATTTCATGCATGGCACCCACTGATAAATCCTAAAGCCACTCTCATTATATTTGAAATCTTGCTGAGTTTCACATTACCACAAAAATGTACTCATTTCATGGTCAAAGTTTAGACCATTTTCTGTTGCCCTAAAGTGGCAAATTAATCTAGCTTGCATTTGTCTGAGGAGTCTTTCGTTACTGCCCCCTCTTTTGCCCATTGTAATTCTTTTGAGACCTGTAAATCTAATGTTGTGTTTGTTCTCCATTTGATGATTCCTTTGCCAGTGCAGCGTCTAGGATCCTGACTGTTGATGGATGAGATTTGTTCCCTTATCCTAGTTTTAAGTGTTCGAATCGTACTGCCAATGTACATTTTTTCACACACATAGATTATTGCATACACTACATATATCATTTGACAATTAATTAAATCAGTAATCGACACTGGTATCTGTTGCATCAAGCGCATATTTGCACATTGTGCAAATCCCACATTTGTGAAAACCACTTTTCTTAGGGTTCAGCCACATGATATTCGCTTCCGTCATAGGACTTGGTAGAAAAGATGGACTGAGCTTATTTTTCAATGTTTGAGCTCACTGAAATACGATCTTTGCCTTCTCTGCCAAGTTTGTGACTCTTGAAATGATTTTGGCAGTATTTCATTATGAATTTCATTTCTGTGAATTGCATGTCTCTGTCCTTCTTTTTTCTTCGTATCAAGGTGTCTTCTCTATTCATTAGTTTGGCTTTGTTTAATGCTGCCTGTAGATGAGTCCTCACATAACCTCTGTTGTGAAATCTGTTTGTTAGCAAGTCACATTCACTTTCAGACATACTTTGATCTTAACAGTTCCTTCTGGCCCTAATACATTCTTCCACAGGTATGTTGCGGACCACTACATCATGATGACAACTTGTCACGTACAAGATTGAATTGACCTCAGTTGGTTTCCTAAAAGTAGGAGTTTGTAATTCATTGCCGGATACATAAATCTTAAGATCCAGAAAACATATATCCTTCGAATCATGTGTCCCAGTAAATGAAATACAAAAGTCATTGATGTTAATTTCATTGATGAATTCATCTAGCTGCTGGGCATTTCCCTTGCAAATCATCAAAATATCCTCTATATATCTAGCCCATAATAGTACCTGATTTGGATACTTTGGATTAGTGTAAATGACTGTGTCCTCAAAGAGCCTCATGAAGAGATTAGCCAATGCTGGCGCATACTTTGTGCCCATTGCCACAATCTGAACCTGTTGGTAGTAGTTATCATTAAATATGAATTTATTGTGTAGCAATGTTGCATGCAGCATTGTTAAACTGTATTCATATAATACCGCCTTGTTATGAATATTGGCCTAAACCCATTTGCATTACACAGAAAACCGTGTTTGAAATGCTCCGATTTCTGATCAACTTCGTCGCCATTTTACGAACTATCTGCCATTTTGATTTTAACATTTAGGCTGACCAAGAGCAGACTGTTTGTTCTATGCAAAGAAACCTTGTGACTCGTATGAACTGCAATCCAAGTGTTATCTGCACTCTCAAGCCTCATCCTCATATAAACAGTGGAACAATGTAGAGCAAACTCAAACTGTTTGCTTTGGTTGTAACATATTGTGTTCTCTCTTGAAACTAGGATAACTATGAGTCGGAGACCCAATTGCCATTGAATCTTCATGGACTAGCAAACTTGTTAAATCTGTTGAATAATATTGTAATATTTGTCATGTGAACTGGGCACAAATGCTAGCATGTAAATTATTAGTTTGGAGAGGGGCTGGACAATGATTGGAAAACTGTATAAAATAGCTTGCATTAAGATGTCCAGCACTCTCACCCCTCACTCTGTCTGCTGGTACACACTGCGAGGTGTTGGGAGACAGATAGCTATCTGTTTTGCTTTGAAATCTGTACAGAAATAAAGATACTTGTATCTTTTTTGACCCGTGATTGGCGTATTTCATTTTGTGGTACTAAGCCTCGATATTTCTTTGGTCTTTCAGATGGCGCCCGAATAGGGACACTCAAGATTGATGTCTCCTCGCTGAAAAGAAGACGCGGCTATCGGACCGGGATTGGACAGTGAGAAAAGGGGGCCCCTTTGTATGAGACGCGACACCTCGACAGTACTGCATGATCCGATCCCTGAACGGTGCGCATACGGTTCGAGAGGGCATCTTGACGAGGGTCCCCATATCTAGGCGGGCTCTTTGCCGAAATCGCCAACCACGAGGATCCTTTGTAATCCAATCGGACCTCCTTAGTCTTTGAAATCAGGTGAGTCGTGCCCCGATTCCTAAGAATCCTGATATTGGTTGCATATTTGTCCTCATGAGCACAAACAACGCCAGGTAACACCAGTAATCTGACATGCCTGGGAAATTGTCTGCCTGTTTCAGGGGTTTATTCCGCAGAAACAGACAATCTTTGGGACGAGGTTAACCGGCGACACCTGTTGGCTCACCGGCTTGTTTAATGTACTGTAAGTATGGCCTCAATAGTATTATATTTAACAATATTTGGCACAGACAAACTCTGAATTTCAGTGGCCAGTTCATGGTAGTTTTGAAATTGCCCGTATAGAGTATTTAGATTCTATATTGTTGAACAAAAAGGCTAGGCCTGCAGCATTTCATGTAATTAAGGATTAGAGAAAGGAAGCTATGCAGCAACTTAAGAGTAAAGAGTAGCACGCACATCCAACATATGTCTAACACTGAAAAAGCATTATTGTATGATCAACAGAAACAGTCGGAATCTATTAGAAGTATGGATAGGGCTTTTTAACTTGGAGTACAGAAAATATATCCTTCTCAGGATTTTCATACCTCAGACAAGTTGATCGTTAAGCTATTGAATGAGCATAGAACTGTTGCCACTTCACCACCTCCTTATGTGACTCCCCATGTTGTTTTACCTCTTCCTGCTGTTGCACCTCCTCCCGTCGTTGTTCCTTTTCCTCCCGTTGTTACTCCTCCTCCAGTTTTTGCTCCTCTTCCTGTTGTTGTCTCTGCTTCTGCATCCTCACCCTTACCGACAGTTGCCGTTCCCTTAATTGCGTATTTACCACCAGCGGTAGTGTCTCCACTGCCTATTGTACAAGATTCGTCTGAACTTTATCTTCCAAGTGGTTCTGCTCCACTTGTAGCGATTGAAGGGGCGAGTGCTGATTCAAGGATAGTGACTTGTGGTACAGTATCTAAAGCTAGGAAAAGAAAATTGTATGCATGGGCTAAGCAATATATAGAAGAAGGTAAAATATCAGCTGTTTTAACTGCGATTTCTGACCAAGAAAATATTCCTGAACTGAATATTTTTATAGAGGGGATGGGAATGCATTTGGCTGATATTTGGAGTGATTTGATGGGCATGATTGTCCCACAGGTCTTGAGGGATTTGAATGTCCTAGCTCGCTCAAGGGACACTGCGGAGAAAGTACATGAGCATTTTGAGATGGTATTTGAGTTTAAGAGGGAGTTAGATCGGTTACAGAATGATGAAATAGATGGTTATAGAGTGGAAGCCTCATATGTACAGAAACAATTCCTTCCTTCATGTAAACCAATGACTGAAGAGACACGTATTTGCACAAGAGACGCACTTAGATGGATTTTGGATGTTTCAATTTCTCCCATTGAAGTATATGACACGTTTAGTCAGTATTCTCCGGCAATGCAAAGGAAAGTGTTACAGGTAATGGTAGAGTACCTGCAGGATGAGTTTATGAAGAAAAAGGTTTGTTGTCTCGCAGATTTGATGGACATTTATAAGAGAGCATTTTCGCCCGATACCGCTTTGGCTACTTTGTCACTTGATTTAGCTTTGTTGCTTAATGAACGTTCAGAATTGCCTACTTCTCAATTGCCAATGAGGGAGGTTCCTCCGACATTTCTTCCTAAAGTAGAAATTCCAGCTAATGCTGCAACAAACGCAGCAGCCGCCACTATTGAAGCTCATTATGTCTCACAGTTTGTTCATGTCCCATTTTCTAGACAGGAAGTAAATACCATTAGACAGACGATTCGAGATATTAGGAAAAATCCAACAGGATTTTATAAAGAAATTGAATCTGTCTTGCATTGGCCAGTTTTCACGCTGGGTGATATAGACTTATTGTTCCCTGTGATCCTACCTGCTGATTAGAACTGTAGATGATCAGGCAGTACTGGGCGACACATGGGTTAACGTGGTACGGATAGATGGAGAACGGAATGCTGGTGAGAAACCGCCACAGGTGATATTGACATTGCCAGACAGAACAGTAACTAAATTGAAAACTATGGTTCCAGAGAGAAGAACAGTTTGGGACAAGCTTACAGCTTGCATCCCGGGGAAAACTGAGGGAGCTACCAAATTTTTTAATCGGTTCGAACAAGTGTTTTCAGATTTTAGCAGTCAGGACTTAAGTACTGAGTCAGGAAAAAGGCTGTTTGGAGACAAATTTGTGCTTGGATTGTTGCCTGATATCCAATCACAAATTATGACTTCCAAAAGTGCCTGGCAAGCTAAATCTCAGTCTGAAGTATATCACATGGCTCAGTATTATGAAAATAGAGTTAATACTGAAAAAGAGAAGATAGAAAAGAAGAAGGGAGACTTGAAAACAAAAGTTTTGTTGCAACAAATAGCAAGAGGGACCAGAGGTGGGAATACACAGTTTAGAGGTCAATTTTGCCCCATAGAGTAACCTGCAAATGGGTCCTGTACACATGGACCAATGTGCTTATTGCAGACAAGAAGGTCACTGGCGAGCACAATGCCCGATCCTTCAGCAGCGATCGAATAACATGTATGTTACCATGGGTAGACCATGGGTAGACCATGGGTAGACGATCCAGAGGCCGTCCTGGGATAGGGGGTCCTGGTAGAAGTCAGTTTGCTCAGAATCAACAGTCATTTTCACAGGATAGTCAGCAACATAGTGTTAATAATAGGAACATTTTTGATAATCCTTCCACTGTATATTTTTCTGAGGATCTTGCATTTGATGATGCACTGTTCCGTTACGACAGCCCGAAAGCAAAGTCTGGAAACAGTACCCATTCCCGTCGATCAGAAATGGCCGTACGTTGAGATGAAGGTGGGGAATAGGAAGCATCTATTTTTGATAGATACAGCTACATAGAAGTGTTCCGTTGATCATTCACAGGTTCCAGATATTCCATTGTCAGGACAGAACAACATTTCTGTAGGACTCTCTGGTATGCCAGTGGTTAGTCCGGTCTCTCAGCCAGTACCGATTTCCCTGGGGCCATTCACCGATTCATGTCCATTGCTTTTGACAACGAATTGTGGCAAACATTTGTTGGGGTTGAATCTGTTGAAAGAATTGTATACTGTTCTTCGGATGGAGTGCATTTAACGATTTCACCTCAACGAATTTCTGTTTCACAATTCTTGAGTAGGCCTTTACTGACTGAATTGGATAAGGTTCCGGCATGTTTATGGGCAGTTGATGATAATGGTGTTGGTATTTTGCAAATTGAGCCTGTTAAAATTGTGTTGAAACCAGGTGTTAAACTATCACGTATTCCACAGTATAAGATTTCAGTTGACGGTGAACAAGCTTTAAAGAGTATAGTTTCTGATTTTGTACATCGAGGAGTGATTAAGGAAATTGTAGGAAGTTTGTGCAATAGTCTGATTCTACCAGTGTATAAGAAAGGGGATAATGTGATTCCTTTCCCTTGATAATTGATTTGCGCGCTATCAATAAGATTGTTGCTCCACAATTTCCTATTGTGCCTGATGTGACTGCTATATTGACAATGGTTCCGGCTTCAGCTACTCATTTTAGTGTTGGGGATCTAAAGAATGCTTTCTTTAATATTCCTGTACATGTTGACAGTAGATATGTGTTCGTGTTCACCTTAGGGGGACGCTCGTTTACATTTACTCGTGTGCCACAAGGGTACACTGAGAGTCCAAGCATTTATAGTAGAGCTTTCAAGGAACAGCTTGATACACTTGAGTTGCCTTACTCCTGTACGTTGTTGCAGGATGTTGATGATCTTCTTTTAGCTGCAGATTCAAAAGTTGCTTGCAAGGAGGGCACCGTGTTGCTGCTTATCCATCTAGCAGAACATGGGCATAAGGCGTCATTAAAAAAGTTTCAATATTGTGGACAGGAGGTCACCTATTTAGGCTATCTCCTGTCAAAGGAGGGGAGAAGACTGACACCTGAATGAATACAAAGTATCTTTAGCATGTCTGTCCCAAATACACAGAAAGAGTTTGTAGCCTTGATAGGCATGGCTTCATACTGTAGGCAGTGGATCCCTAACTTTTCATTAATGATAAAACCAATGTTGGCACTGACAAAGAAGGGTATTTTTGCCTTTACTGTGGAAAATGGATTGCCAGAAAGCTTTGAGCTGCTCAAGACTGTGTTGTGTTCAGCACCAGTTTTGGGCACACCAAACTATGACAAGGCCTTTGTGTTGTATGTGCATGAATTTGATGGATGCGCTTTGGCTTGTTAACGCAGGAGCATGGAGGGAAGAATAGACTGCAGTTATTTTTCCTCCACACTTGACCCTGTTGCATGCGCTTTGCCAAGATGTTTGAGAGCTGTTTCTGCTGCTGCTGCATCTATAAAACAAAGTGAGGGTATGGTTCTGGGCCACTCCTTAACCGTGATGGTACCTCACTCTGTAGACGTTCTATTAAACAGAACGCAAATGCAACATCTCTCATCAGCATGATTAACAAGATACAAGCTGATTCTATTTGCACCGCATATCCAAATTAAGAGATGTTGCTCATTAAATCCGGCCAAACTATTGCCTCTTCTGCAAGAAATTGCTTGCAGTGACGAGATGTCACATGACTGCCTCTATACCACAGAGCAAGAAACTAAAGGCAGCATTGATCTAAGTGATACACCATTATAAAAGATCCACAAGGGGAGCTTTTTTGCGATGGCTCCTGCTTCAAACTTCCAGATGGTACATCCACTGCTGCTTATGCAATCACTACATTGAGCACTATTGTGGAGACCAAAAGAATTCTGCATAACTCCGTGCAGGCCGTAGAGATTATTGCATTGACTCGAGCTTGTGAACTTTCCGAAGGGCTTAGTGTGAATATATTTACAGACAGTCAGTATGCATTTGGGGTGGTTAACAACTTCGGTCGATTATGGGCAAAGAGAGGTTTCTTGACCTTGCATGGAACAGATACAACATGGTACCCTGATAGTTTGCCTACTTTCAGCACTTGTGCTTCCTACTCAGCAATAATGAAGTGCGCAGCACACCAGAAAGTAACTGATGATGTGGGGAGAGGAAACGCTTTTGTTGACAGAATAGCCAAACATACTGCCACTGATTTACATTCCAAAATGTATATAACGAAAGAGGTCACTAACACTTGTGTGAGAAACGTAGGAATTGGTTGTATAAAAGACATTGAGGCTGATGCCACTCCAGACAAACTTAAACAGTGGGCTGAGGGTTCAGCAAGTTTAGACGATGAAGGTTGTTGGATAGATAAAAGAAAACATAAATGGATGCTGCCCGATGCTTATGTCACCACTATGGTTAAGATGGCTCATGGTCCAACTCACCTATGTGCCGAAAAGATTTGCAAACTGTTAGAACCTGTCTGGGTTAATGTAAATATCTCAAAAACTGCTGACAGTTTTGTCCAAAATTGCATGGTATGCTTACAGCATAATTTCGGGAAAGGTACATCGACCCGAGGGGTAGTTCTGGTCTCCTCTCTATGTCTTTTGAGGTTATACACTTTGATTTTATCGACATGGAGCGTTGTCAGAATTATAAATAGGTTCTAGTAGTTATTTGTGCTTTCAGTAAATGGGTCGAAGCTTTTCCTCTAAAAGATGCCACAGCAATGACGGCGGCGAAAACCATGCTGAAGGAATATTTTCCTAGGTTTGGTTTGCGGAGAGTCATTTGGTCGGACAATGGGCCACATTTTATTGCTGCTGTTATCCTTCAAGTATGCACAGGATTGCAGATCGATAAACAGTTCCATTCAGTCAGACACGCTCAGAGTGCCGGACTTGTAGAATGCCACAACGGTATATTAAAGAATAAGATGGCTAAGATCTGTGCGAATAGCAATTTGAAATGGCCAGATGCCTTACCGATAGCTCTATTGTCCATGCGGACAAATGCACAGTCTAGGACAGGGCTTTCTCCCAATGAGATAATCATGGGGAGACCAGCCAATATTTGGAATGTACCCAAACCCAAGAGGCTAAAAGATGTAGAACATTTGCTCCTTTCTGAGTACTGTGACCAGTTAACTCAAAACTTGTATTTGATTTATGAACAGGTGCGAGAAGCTCTCCCAGTAAAATACAAGGGTTCAAGTCATCGACTCTGACCTGGTGATTGGGTGCTCGTTAAATTGTTTGAAAGAGCCTCCTGTCTCGCACCTCGCTGGAGAGGACTGTACCAAGTCCTCTTGGCCACACAGACCGCTGTACGAGTGGAAGGGAAACAACACTGGATCCACGCAACGCACATCAAGAAGATACCTTTTCTTCTGCCCCACGACAAAGGGGAAGAGAAGGAAATTGCCCACTTTGATACTCATCACTAACCTGTTTTGTCTACAGAAATCCTTCCTGAGCCCGTGGTGCCTGGGGAGACTGCTGCTTTACCTTCAAGTTCTTCTTTGGATCTTTCTTCACTGTTGAGCAATCTTGCTTCCATTTCATCACTTCCTTCAGGAAGCGATGCCACTCTGTTCGCAAATCACACCGTGCCTAGAGTCTTGAAGTACGATCTGCATCCGATACACCGGACATACAGCACAGCATCGGCTGTGCCCATAAGGAATCATCGTTGAGCCAGTCCCTTGTCACTCTTTCTCTGAAAAATAAATAAGAGGCAAGGACCGACAAAGTTACCTTCAAGCAAGATAGGCCACGTGGTCAGGAGCCACCGACGGATGAACTAAAAGAGCCGAAACAGAGAGGCTTCTAAACGGACTTGAGAAACAATGTCCTTCCCTAAATCCACTCGTGCGGAGCAAGCTATTGGTCTTGTGGCTGATAAAGACTCTGTTCATCAAAGATCATGGTCCTTGAGGACCCAATGTTTTGTAATCATAGTACTGGTCTGTTTTATAGTTGTATTTACGCTTGGGTTCTGGTACATGGAAAGGGTTCGTCCACTTCAGACCTTGTTACCCACTGAAATAATCTCCACTGTGTCTCCACCTTTCGTGCATCTGCACACTCTTCCTTCTCTCTCCTATGATCATGAATGTGACCCATGTGATTCTGAACAGAACACATTGCTGGTTGTGTTCACACTTGCAACAACACAGGGAAAAGGGACTAGGCTGGTATATTCATCCTCTTCCTTTAACTAATGCATGCTATGCCTCCCTCATGGCACTATTCTTTGGTTGTTGGAATGATAGTATTTCTGGGATCTTCGATGGGACTAATCTGAATTAATTCAAAAAGTGAGTCTTAACACCTCTGGGATGTTCTCTCTTTGCAAATAGAAGCAAACACAATGTTGCTTCTATTAGGCCTTCTGATAGACTTTCTAAACCTTTTCAATCATTGATCTCCTTCAAGATGGCTCCCATAGGCAACCAGGATGCCATGCCTCCTTCCTATACTATTAATCATTGCCCCAACTTTATTTCTTTCTGTATACAAAGGGAAGGTTCTCAGCCAATGGGTACATTCGAGGGTTGTACTAACATTGCAAATCTAACCAGTGAGGGCAGACCTTTGTATGCAGGATATCCCGTTTACTTTGTTTGTGGCAATGAGGCCTATCCTTGCTTACCTAGAGATTAGCAGGGCACTTGTTACTTCGGTATCTTGTTACCAGGGGTATATGTGGCTACCACCACTGAAGTTTCTAGAGCTCGTCCAAGGCGGGATGAGAATGGTGACACTCCTTCACAAGTCATGGGCGAAGTAACAAAATCCTTTGTGCCATTTTGGGGACAGATAATGAATTACGAGGATATTAGCAGACTAGCGAGGGTGCCAGAAAAAAACATCAATAGGACCACCGATATTCTGTACAACATGATGCTGGAGCAAAAGGCAATTAGATTAGTGGCCCTCCAAAATAGGATGGTGTTAGACGTCATCCTAGCTGAGCGTGGTGGGGTATGTAAATTGGTGCAATCAGAGTGCTGTGTTTTCTCACCTGACTCCTCCCCTACCATATTCAAGGCAATACAAAAGCTGCATACCTTGAGTACTGAGGTACATGGCCCTGAGGGAAACTGGAATTTTAGTGCTTGGTTCTGGGACTTACTACGATCATGGTGTTGGAAACTCTTTGCAGTCCTAATGATAGTTCTTGGTGTTCTCCTGTTTTGTTGTTGTTGTGTACAATGTCTCCCTGCCATATGTTCGATGTTAGGAGGATGTTGTGCACAAACGATAGGTACACTAGAACCTAAGGTACATACGCTCAAGGAAACTGCTAATGTTTTAGTAATGAAGGATATCACTATCAAGGAACTCATGGCGATTGATATTTCTGAAGAATGTGATTCAGGATGTACAGACATTGAGGCATGGGTTTTTGAATAAAGTGAATGTTTGGGTAATGCTCTTGTCTTAGGCCAAAAGGAGGGTTTTTTAAACTGTATTTGTATAATACTGCCTTGTTATGAATATTGGCCTAAGCCCATTCGCGTTGCACAGAAAACCACGTTTGTAATGCTCTGATTTCTGATCAACTTCACCACCATTTTAAGAACTATCCGCCATTTTGATTTTAACTCTTGCTTGTGTCCTAAAATGGTGGACTGTGTTTTCATCTTCTGCCGAGCCAAACGTCCTTTGAGTTGTGTCAACATTTAGGCTGACCGAGAGCAGACTGTTTGTTTTATGCAAAGAAACCTTGTGACTCGTATGAACTGCAATCCAAGTGTTATCTGCGCTCATAAGACTCATCGTCATATAAACAGCTGAATGCAGAGCAAACTCAAACCGTGTTCTTTAGTTGTGACAAATTGTGTTCTCTCTTGAAACCAGGCTTACTATAAGCCAGAGACCCAATACTGCCATTGAATCTTCATGGACAAGCAAACTTGTTGTATGATATTGTAATATTTGTCATGTGAACTGGGCACGAACTCTAGCATGTAAATTATTAGTTTGGAAAGGGGCTGGACAATGATTGGAAAACTGTATAAAAGAGCTTGCATTAAGATGTCCAGTACTCTCACCCCTGACTGTGTCTGCTGGTACACACTGCAAGGTGTTGGGAGCCAGATAGCTATCTGTTTTGCTTCGAAATCTGTATAGAAATAAAGATACTTGTATCTTTTCGACCCGTGATTGGCGTATTTTATTTTGTGGTACTAACCTCAATATTTCTTTGGTCTTTCAGCATCTTCATTAACATATTTCTGTGATGATAGTACGAGGCAGAGCTATCTCTAAATACATATTGGATGGTTTTGAGTGCCAGTTCATGCCTAATTGAGGTGTATAGCGCTGTATGTCAAGTGTGGCTAGCAAACATTCATTGTCCAGTTGGTATTCCTTAATGATGTTGATTACACCAGTTGTATCCTTAAAATAGAACTTTAGTTGGCTGACATGAGGTTTTAGCATAGTATCAATGTATTTCGATAATGGTTCAGGTGCCCACCCAATCCCACTTAGAATGGATCTGGCCTCCAGTATTATTTCAAAAGCCTCATGAATTTCTCGGCAAAAAGTACATGGTAGGAAGAGTTGGTTCTCTGATGGTAAGAAACATTTTTCAGCATCAGTTACAAGTCCTTGCCTGTGCCATTTGGTAGTCAGCTCATTTAGACAGTCGCTTGGAGGTGTGGGCTGACTCTATAAAAACCCTGGTGGCCATATTGACATTCTGTGTGCAGGAAGAAGCTACAGAGGCAGTTTGTGTGACAGACCACATGTTGTGCTGCTGTTGGGTAGGTAAGTAGGTTCAGGGTTCCGTAGGGGTATTTGGGTTTATTCTAGAGTCTCCCTGTCTGTGAAAGTTTTTGTTAGGGCTTCTTGTGGTTTGAAGAGACAACTCAACTTCCTTGATCCGTTCTGGGTTTTCTGATTGAGAGAGAGCAGTATTGAGTGTGGTTTGTTTGTGTGATCTTCATATTTGAGTTCAGTGACCAGTTTTCTGCTGACTTCTCTGTTTTAAAGGCAGGGATTGGATGGTTTTCCAGGTGTTCTGTTTTCCTACCCCCTAATTCCACTTCCCAGATGCAGTCCGGGTTTTGGATGTGTTTCTCTGGGGCATTATGGGAACGGATCTTCCCATTATTTATCTGAGAAGCCAGCCCCCTGAGTTTCTTGGCTCATGGCTACTAGATGGAAGTCCTTGGAGGGGAATTCATCACATTAGACAAAATCCAATGAAGGTAGCACTGGAGAGAGTTATGGCTAATCCCTGGAGAGCGTATGGGTGGTCAGGGGCCCACAATCCATCCACACAGTGAAGCACAAAATAATGTACTGGCAATAATTAAAGTTAGACATATAAATACACAAAATCCCATAGTTATTCTGGGCCAAAAACACACACTAGAAAATGAAACAAGCAGGTGATAACATCGCACAGCAGTCAATTATAAACATATATACAGCTACCAGAGGTTCTTATAAAGGCATTCAATAACTTAATCAATAATACAAGGTAAGGGATGCGATACGATGGAACCAAGTCACAAGAAATATGCCCTAGCTTAAGAAGTTCAATCCCTATGAAGAGTGGGGCCTTGTGCCCAAAAACCACAATGCTGCTCCCAGAAAGTGTCTGATATAGCTAAAGTTATTGTGTTGGTGAATATTCCAAAGAAGTACTGGTAGGTAAAAATGTATTTCTATCTCTCAGGTACAACTGCTTTAGACGTGATGAGCAAAAAGCAGTGAACTGGGAGAACCCCACAGGTTTATTCTCAGGTATATTCTAAGGAGACCAGGGGGGGTACACATGATTTGTGTTTCTTACCACCCTGATGCTGATTTTCCCAGAGGACTAGATGGGTTGACTGAGTGTCACTGGAGGTAGGTTTTCCAGCCATTGGTTCCAGTCAGAGGTGCCCAGGAACTTCAGTTGCAATGATTCTTCCAGTCGTGCCCAGGAGCTGAGTGCAACCCTTCGCGATGGAGGAGTGCAGGAAGCACCAATGCAGACCTCTTCAGGACCCTTAACAAGATGGGGAAGGTGAGTTCCAGTGAAAGCCACCGCACAGAGGTGACAGCAGGCGTCCTCCCAGTTGCAGTTGAAGAAGACCTTCAAGAGCAGGATTCCTTCAAGCTGGGAGGCTGAAATTCAGCATGAAGGGGACTTACACCACAATCTGGTTACTACCAAAGTTCCGGTCACAAATGTGGAATGGCAACTGTTCTAGTGAGGTAGCCCACTGGTTCAGGGACACTTCTGAAGGCTAAGTATGGCTGGATATTTGAGAAGATGTTGAGTCTGATTGATCCCACCAGTCCAAGGGTTGAAGCACTTCACAGGGCCTTCACAGATCAGGTAGTCCAACAGGGCTTCACCAGATGCAGTGAGAGATTCTGGGCCTCGTTGGGTGTCTTCTTCAGATCTTCACTCAGCTGATCTCCTGCACAGGATGCTTGGCTCCAGCGCTGATCTGAAGAAATGGCTGCAGGAGTACTCTTCTTATACCAAATCTAGCCATAAAGCGAAAATCTTGTGGCATCACCATTTTAGGGCACTAGACACGTTCAATAGCCAGATGTGGTAAATGCGAATGTGCATACTACAAATAACACAGAAATGGTCAAAATATAATTGCTGCCACCAGCTTGTCTTTAGGCACTGTGAGGGGTCAGAAATGTGAGGTGGACAACTTTGTAAAGTGTTTATAACTTCTGCCATCTTATTAAATAAAACAGTGTAAATAAATGCCTCACTATCCTTACCCCAATGTGGATGTCCCTGCCTATAGTAAAATGGAAGGGAACACTGTAACCCAGGGATCGCTAACCCTCACACTTATACAACAATCAAAAACAAAAAGGTATAATATGCCAAATTCACAAATGTATACAACATATAACCTGGTTCACAGTGTAATCAATGGGCCTCATTACGAGTTTGGAGGTAGCCATGGCGTTTTTAGAGGCATGGCTACCTCCAAACTCAGGACCGGGTCCCGAAAAATGGGATTTACCGGGCCAATCCGACATTTGCGGGCCTGGTAAATCCCATTTTCGGGACCCGGAACGTCCCCATTCCCATTTGAGCCCCCATAGGGCTCAATGGGAATGGGGAGGATGCTAACAACGGACCCATTAATAATGGGTCCGTTGTTAGCATCCTGATCTGCTCGTGGGTGCCGGTATACACATCTGGCCAGACCAGACGTGCATACCACCACCCGCGAGCAAATTCGCAATGTGGCGGCCCGGTATGAACGGTTCCGGTACCTTACCGGCACCGTTCATACTGCGGCCGCCAGGGTCGTAATGAGGCCCAATGTCTCTTGTCATGGACTGGGTGAACTCCCTTCCCCATGTCCAAACAAGGGTTTTCTTCATAGTTCAAAGAAAAAACCAAGGAAATCCAACTTTAACACAGCGTTCTGTTGTTTCAATGAGGTAACTTGTCAAAGTCCAAAAGTTCTCCCTCCTCTTGGAATAAGAACGTTCCCAAAGTATCCTGAAATGAAAAAGTCACAAGCACTCACATATCCTAGAATGGTACTCCTTCACATCTTTGGCAACAACAAATGATTTGGTCAGAATGGTCTGCTTCAAGAATGACTTCAGGAAGAATGGTAACTTTTCCTCATTCAGCTTTCACAATTCTTCCCCAAATGTCACAAATTAATACATTGCCTTCCAATAGCACCACTCATTGCTACTTGCTCCTTCTACTACCTGGCATAACCTTTTGCCAGGTTTCTTCAGGGAAATTACCTCTTGCCCTACGGGTCTGCTCGCCTGCCCGTCTACAAAAACGGGTAAGTGCATCAATGGTATCTTTCTCAGTAGAATAACAGCAACTTCAATGGCCTTCTTAAGCATAACAGGTTAACAGCTTTCACAGAATAGAACATTCACATTGATCCTTATCAGGACCTCTCCACAAACGATGCTCATCTCCCTCTGGACAATCACCTCCAGAAGGGCATTCTGTTTGCCACCTTTCCTCCCCTTCTGTATTAATACCAAAAACAATGTTCAGGATCAAGTCTTTTCCTGCTTCTATCTTGACGGTAGCAATTTGACCACAACCACATCAACCACAATAATAGGTATCCCCGAACCTGCATGGCAACCTTTACCACTTTGGGGCTTCTTCCCCTTTTGTGTTTGGCAACCTTTATTGGACTGATAATGCCAGGTTCTCAAAGTCTCTTGGCCTGGGTATTGGTGGTATACTGGGGTTTCTAATACGACATCCCCACCAGGCTGTTGATGTTTGCCCAAACCCAGATTTTCCTTCCTGGACCTGCTTTGGTTTAATGTCAGTCCCTTTTGCAAGTCTTCAACAGTTCAATAGTTGTAAGATATATTAGTTGCCTTTGAAAAGAAGCTATGGTTTGGTATTCACAATATTTATTAGCTTGCCTTGTAGGTTTGTAACAGTTTGGTATTAGTAATGCTCATTAGATTCTTTTTCTACGTTAACCACAGTTCGGCATTTATAATGTTGCTTATTCTGCCTTTCACTTACGGCCTGCACTGAAGTGCGCCAGAGTCACTTGCGTGGCATAGACTCACTAGGTAAGTCGCTTCCAGGTGCTCCTCTCTGTGTTCGCAGGACAGCTACAACTGCGGCTGCTCGTGACCAGACACACCTTCACACTTAGGTCGCTGTTGCCTCAGTCACGTTGAATTGGAGTCACTCTCACTCCCGAGAGTCTCTGGTGTAACCCTGCTATCTGAGACCTCTCAACTGCTCACACTATGCCTGCCTTCCTCTGAGACAGCTCTGCACAACATAGTCTTCTTGGGCAAGTGTTTCTTCCACATGCTTCCCACTGCATGACCTCTGCAGTTTAGGATAACAGAGGCACAGTTCTCTCAGGACTCCACCAGGTCCTGGCGTCTTCCAGCTCCTCTACTCCTGTATCCCGCAGCATACATGATCACGCTTCTTCTGCTTTCAAACTGATTCAGCTTTTTTCCTCTCTACTAGCTGCATCTGAAGGGGCCTTTCATGCCACCCCCTCTACCAGAGATGTAGGCCATTCCTATCAATTAGCTGACCACTTCTACATCTTTGTTCCTCTGTATCCCTCTTCCTCGTCTCAGGACCGAGGAGATTATGGGACTTGAAGTTCCGAATGAAAGAGCTTTTTTTCCCTTGATTTGTCAACATTTCGAATTTGATTTCTACTTTCTACAACTTTTAACAAAGGGTTATTACCAGAACCAATCATAAGGCAGGTTTGAGATGCAGAATATGGTTCTTTACTTTAAAATGTCCATTATCATACAACTTCCTCTTCTTAGAATTTTGGGAACTAGGGGAAGTTATAACTGAATGTATATCTTGGGTTATAACAGGATATTTGTTTCTTTTACCACCACAAGGTTCATGAATCTATTTGTTCCCATTCAGATGGTCTACTTGGGGAACAGTGGAATTATGATGGCAACAAGCCACTACATACTGTGGGAGTGGTTGGCTATTCCCTCGGAAAGAGGTTAAATACTGTGTCTCATCCTGTAGGTATCCCTCACTCCCTGGGCCATTTTCTCCTCCCGGGTTATTCCCCGCAGTACACCACCCCAAGATCAGGAAGCGTCTGCATTTCCTTGGCCACCGTGGAGGATACTTTAGGTAGGGTTTGAGTGAGTCATACATAGGATTCATCACAGAACATATATAAGTAACCAAAAATCCCAAGTGTAAAACACTAGGGTTATACAAATGTATTCCCCCTGCACTGCATTGTAAGATGCTGTATGCAATGTTAAAAAAGTTACCAAAAAGGTAAAAGTACAAATACAAAAATGAAACATAGTTTCCCAGTACTGATAGTCTGAAGGACTGATCAGTTTCCCTGTAACAAGATGAGCAAAATCCCAGGGGAGTGAAGCTGAAGGCTTTTCTTCCCCGTAAAAGGTCAGGAAAGGTTCAAAAGCAAAAGCAACATGTTTGGTGGTCCATAAAACTAAGGAGGGAAAGTTGCCAAAAGAGAAATCTTTCCTAACACTGGGCATCTATGATAAAGCAAGGATGATCAGTGTTATTATGTGGCTAGACTGGCATTTTGGTGGAGCCAGTTTAGCCATTTCATACTGTGGCATGCCATTTGTTACTGGGCATCTATGATAAAGCAAGCATAATAAGGGTTATTACATATCTAGACTTGCAATTTGGTGCAGCCAGTCTAGCTATAACATCTTACTTTGGCATGGCAATTTTTACTGGCCATCTATGATGAAGCAAACATAATAAGTGTTATTATATGTCTGGACTGGCCTACATTGGAGAAGTCAGTTTGAACATGTTTTCTTATTGTATACCAAGTTCTTGCATGGGGGTACTGGCATACATTGGCAGAGCCAGCTTGCACATACATTCTTATAATATCATTATTGACATTAATACCAGAGCAATCATGAGTATGTTCTTATGTGGGAATACTGCATATATAGGTACATCCAGCATGGAAAAGTATGGGCACAGCCAGCATGAAAATGTTTTTATACTGGCATATATTGTGGGGAAAAGCATCATGAAAATGCATTGGGAAATGCTCCTGTGCACTTTTGGTGACTTTCATCTATAGTATTCTTTCATGAATTACCCTACAAAACTGATTGCAAATTTGTGTCAAATCTTTAAGCTCCTACAATAAAAAAAATTCACTGACCATCACTGCTGTTCTAACAGTTCATATGTCTGTGGCATGAGGTAGGCATTCGAAGCAGAGATCTTGTTGAAATGTTGAAAGTCTATGCAAAAGTGGCATGACACATCTGTTGTTATCACCACAAAAACTGTGGTGGATCTACTGACTTTGACACAGTTCTGTTACTTCCAGTTTTAGCATTGTTAGCTCTTAAAATAGGTTCTCATATTGCGCTTCATACTGGACTCAAGCCGCTAAAGGGATTCGATCCTGTGCTGTTCGGTGTTGTTTTGTTTTCAAGACAAGTGTATTGAAGCTGAGCTATCTTCCTGGCACTTCATCCCTTATGATGTTCCTTCAAGTCTTGGGGACTGTTGATGGCTGCAGCCTCACTAATTGTCTAGATGGTATGTATATGGAGTGAAAAACATTGAAGCACAGGTACGTTTGTGGGAATGCTTGGGTCTTCTCATTCGTTCAGCATGTTAATGCTTTATCTGCTCTTCAGATTTTCCATCAGGTTGTCTGATTTTAAAACTGAGATCACTGATAACCTCTGAAACTTGTTAGGGACCGGGCTACTTTGCCAGATGTTTCTTATCTGAGGTTGGTAGGAGGACCAACACTTGATTGCCTAACTTGAACTTTCTCCATCACGTTTTTCAGTCATACATGTCTTTTGTGTTTGTTGGGCTTGGGCCAAATGGGTGGTGACAAGCTCCTGTATAAAAGCCATGTGTTCCGTGGTGGTCTGGATGAACTATGCTACAATCTTCCTTGGGTCGTCGTGTACCTCACAGCTTTCCTTGTGCAGATTACATTGGGCCTCGTTACGAGGTGGCCATGGTGATATTAGCACCATGGTTACCCCCTTACCGCATTCCGGGTCCGGGTTCCCGAAATAGGGACTTACCGGGTCATTCCAAACATAGGGGACCCGGTAAATCCCCATTCCGGGAACCATTCCCCATTCCCATTCGAGCCTACATAGGGCTCAATGGGAATGGGGATGGAGCTAATAACGGTACCGCAATTTGTGGTACCGTTATTAGCTTTGAAGTCCCTTAACGGGTCCCATCCATAACGCCTGGTAAAACCAGGCATTAAGGAAGGGACCCGCTAAGGGATCTCAGAATAGGGTGGTAAGGGATTACCAGTACCGGTGTCCTTACCGGTGCCGGTAATCCCTTACCACCTACCTCGTAATGAGGCCCATTGTGTGGTTTGTGCCCGTAAACTAGCTAAAAAGAGAGACACTTGTGGAGTTTATAGTAGTTTTCTGTACCTCAAAGAGGGCCCAGGGAATCAGTAGGACCCAGTTATTCCAATCCTCTTGAACAAGTGTCCACAAAATGTTGTGAGGGTCTTATTGAAGCAATCTACTAGACCATCTGTCTGGGCTGATAAACCGAGGTACGGAGGGCTTTGAATCTGAGCCACTTCTTTATCTCTCACATGACCGGGACATGAAGGTACTCCCATGATTCATCACGATTTCTTCAGGAAAGCACAGCCCAGAGATGAATGTTGGAATATCTGTTACACTGTATTCCTTCTTAACAGGGCGGCTTCCAGGTTCTGGTAGCATAATCCAATATCAAAAGTTTCTAATGGTTCCCCACTTTGAGGGCTCTAGAGGTCCTACGATGTCCATTGCAATACACACCTCTTTGATTGGTAAAGGATGGATAGGGACCTTTGGCCCAGATCAGTGATAGGTCTTTTAACAGATTTTGAAACTTTCTACTTATTAATCTATGTGCTGATATACACCCGGCCAGTAGAACCTTGATAGTATTTGCTTCTGTGTGCTGTGAGATGCTAAGGGGTGGTCAGTGGCATAGCACAAAATGTGCCCCCCCTGCGAGTACACGGGGGTAGAGGGCATAGGTGCACCCGTCCTCCTTGCCATGCTTATCTAGATCACTGGTTGTGGCAGGGTTTTGTTCTCCTCGCCTGCTGGATGCATGTTTCATGACATTTTAGTGTGCATCTTGCTGCTCACTTCAAAATTGGAAAGGTGCCTCATAAATGGACAACCTTTGCGGGTGCAGGAGTAACATTGGGTCCAATAGCGAAACGCTGCAAAGACAACTCATCAGGTTAAGTGACTGTTGCTAATATGTTATATGTTTAGACCTTCTGGTACATCATATGGCTTTTATCTAGTCCTGCTGCAAAATGTGCTGAAAATGTATTGTTTTAATGTGAGGTGGGTACCGCTCCCTCGCGTCTTGAAGTGTGGGATTCTCTGCCCCCGCAGCAAAACTCAAAAGCTGCCACCCATTCATATATGCACAGTAAGTGAACATATCTTAAAGTGAAATGTACATATTTAGTTCAATTGACCTTTCCCTTTAGCTGAAAGTACACAAGACAAATGAGCATTTGCCTTTCAAAAAAAGTAATAAACTCTGTAAAAAATAACCTGAGAGTGGAGCATTTCCAATAACTATGCTGGCAAAGTATAAAAGGTGCCCCCCTTTTAAACCCAACAAGTTATAATGAAATATTTCAAGGAAAACAAAATCCAATTAGGAGACGTTCAAGACCCACTTCACTCTGGACAAATCATGTACTCGCACTGTGTCTAATCCGCTGCTCTGTAAGTGATTCACTTCCTGCTATTATAAAAAAAAAGCTTAACTACTAGAGAGTTGTTCGGCTCCATATATAATAATACTGCAATTTGGGTTCCGAAAAAGTAGATTAGGGCATTGGGGAAGAGGGCTTTTGGGCGTGTGAATGAGACCATAATATGGAATTGCATGCACTGTATTTGGGGGGAAAGTAGCAGAACTTTTTCGTGCTCACCCCCCCACTCTTGCAGTGCTGAATGCTCCCATGTCAATTGTCGTGTAATGCAATAAACCAGCAGCATTGCAAGTCATTCTGCCTTTTGTTTAATTATCTATCTAGTTTCGTTGAAAATATTCACAATACCTTAGTTCACAAGCCAATCCTCGACATGCTGTGGCCGTAAAGACAGAGCAATATGCTGATTTTCTGTCAGACCGCATAATGAAACAACAAACTCGCTTCACACGGAGCATATTTCCTCCTGTCACAGTCTGCAGCATCAATTCAAAGGCTTCTGTGTAGGCCCAAGAGAAATGTGAGCAAACATGCCATGCTATAGTAAGTCCCTTTCTCTCGAATGGAAGTCGGAACGCCAGGGACACAAAGCGACTTGACGGAGCTCATACTACACCGTGGGCCCTCCCTTGACACTGGGCCTCATCACGACTTGGGTAGGGCTATTAGCGCCAGCGCTATCTGCCCTACTGCTGAACCCCCAGCCCTAATAGTGCCAGATCACGGGTTCGGCGGTAATGGTATTCCCCATTCCCCATTGAGCCCATTCGGGAATGCCCCATTCCCCATTGGGCTCAATGGGGAAATGTTGGACTCATACCGGCGGCGGATTTCCCGCCGGCGGTATGAGCGTGAATTTCTGGCAGATTTCCCCCCAGCTCAGAGCTGGGGCAAAATCCGCCGAAGCCCTGATTTGACAGACCCTTAAATCCGGCGGTAATAGCGCTACTGCCGGATTCAAGGGTTACTGCCAAAGTCGTGATGAGGCCCACTCGGTCCCCCGACACCACGGGGGCCCCACTAAACCAATGGGGGCAGTCTCCATTACTACTCTTTGAAAGGGAGCTAGGACTGACAATGGATTGTACCCAACATAGCAGCCGTTGTCTTTCTACAGTTGAGTTAAAGATGAATACCTCATCCATATCTACTGCCCCTCTCCAGACCCAATATCGCACAGGAGAGAAGCATTACTCACTAAGGCAACCATACCGCCCATATCCCAGGCAGGTGCAACAGGAGATGGACACAATCTAATCTAAAGATGGCAAGAATAAATGAACCGACAATGAAACAACACGGGTGCATGCATTAGACATGAAGCAAATGTGCACTTAACATGAAGGACATCGACACTAGGTAATATATACATTTATACATGAAGAATATTAACATGGCATCCATAAAGACATAGCAAATACTAACATAAGCAATATATAAGCTAAATGCAACATGAACAACACACGAATATAGCTCACTAACATAGAAATGCATTAGCAATGGGTCGCCATCTTTTTCAAAATGGAAGCCAGCGCACACTTTTATGTTAATGAAAGGTCTCAAGACTTCATGCGAATTTAAGATGCTGAATTTACAGAAATGCAGATCCATATAGAGCTCAGACAGTAGCTAAGCAGACAAAGCCAAGGTTACTAAGAAATTAAGGAGGGTCCGTAAATCTCAGAGAGAACACAGGATAACTATTCCCAAGATGCCAGCCATATATTCTTAGATTAATTAAAAGAACAGCCAGTCTTTGTAAGCCATGTGCAGGACAATTATAAGCCCAAAGACTCCATGGGCAATGGCTCAACAGTATCCCCATTGATAGAGAAATCCATAACACTTGCACTAAAATTTGCTAAAATCCCAATAAATGCATGGTGAAATAATTCCAAATGTGGACTGATCACACATGACCCATAATTGAAGAACAGTGTAAATTCAGCCAGCTTACTCCAAACTTTATTTTACTTCCATCATATAGGCTTCATCACTCTTATAAAGCTCTTCAAATGCAATGCTGCACAGAATGACAGATGTTGGAGTTGCCTACATGCTCAGGGCTCATTTAAGCATATGTTTGTAGACTGTGAACATGTTAAAAAATATTGGAAAAGTAGAGCCCAATCAAGCAGATCTTCAGTTTACAACAAGACTTTTGTTTTTTATTATAATTATTGGTTATTTATAACACACTTAATTGCCAAAGGTTTCAAAACACAGACTCTGGCTCAGCGTCATCTTAATTTCAGGGTGAGTGTGTTGCCCCTGAGCTATCCTCCTGAGACAAGTTTTACATTTCTTTTACTAGGTAGTGCACTGCTACAATATGTCTTGAAAAGTAATGCTTGTTATGTTTTTTTACCTTCGCATCCTAGTGGCAATTCAAACTATATCGCATTAATTATAAAATGTGCTGGAACTCTATATGTAACATCCATAGGTTAGAAAGATGTAATGCCTCCTCCCCTTTTACTTTACTTAAACACGAATTGAAGTGGCTGCTATTTCTTAAGTTCTTAGCTAATGTAGCTCCTAAGTCATGATGAAGTTTAGAACTAATTATAATTTCCTGCTTATCCCCCCATTCCTTCGCTCACTTTGCGCGTGCCCATTTCTCTGTATTGTTTGTCATTGTATGTCTTGCTATGTTTCACACTTTACATTTGTAAGTTTTGCATCAATTTCATAAGTATACTTGGCCTTCATGAATTTTCATTCTAATTTTTATATTAGTTAGTTTGTTTATTGTTTATTTCGGTAAAAACAAAGCATACCATCCTAACCCAGCAAAAAATAAGCAAAAAGCAATATTACAAATAAAAATGTAGATAATTGGGATCTAACATGTCCCCCATAATAAAACCCTTAAAAATAAAACCACAAAGTTCAGGGTCCAAGAATTCTCTCAAAGACAAAGCATGTTTAAAAAAAATCAATACAGCCCACCCCACCTGTGCAGAGTTCACCTGTAAAAGATAATGCATTGCAGGCTCACAGCATTGAAAACCTAAATCCTGCAGAACAGGTTTCAGTGTGTGCTGGCTTATCACTGAAAAGGTGGGGCAGAAAAGAAAAAAGTGTGCAACATTATCTTTAGGAGCCCCACAGCGCACACATGATCGATCCACGTTCTCCTTAGACCAAGCCGCCACCACAACTCTGAAATGAATACAATTAAAGCGTGCCCTAGAAACAAGGATGCACTGAGACAACTGCTGAGCCCACCTCAGAAACCTCTGCAAACCAGTGGATGCAATGATTCTATTGGGTGGACTCATAAGTTCCAGTGACTCTCTCTTGTCCCAAATAAACGGGTACACTTGCCGTTGCAGAATTTGCGGCCCTGATAGATAAAAAAGCAGTGGTGGAAAAACAGTGAACCACACCCGAATCCACTAACAAAACGTTTACATTCCTAAACCATGAGATCTTCAGATGGGGATCTCTAAGCACAAGATAGCTAATTAATTCCTGGGTAAAGATAGCTTTACTATTCCCCCAAATTCTAAACCAGTGTCTGGCCAGTAAGGATGCAGTCAGATCGCCAAGAAACCTGCAGCCCATTTCTTCGTGGACTGCAAAATTGGGAGCAGACCCAGGTAATCCCAAAATGCTCTTAAAAAAGATGTTCTCAGTTACCTGGATAGGTTCAATTTTGCTAAATTCCCACAGTACCATACCATATCTTGCCACCAAATAGGCTTAACCATGAAAAACTATAAGCACCAGCTGAATTGGCTTTGCCCCCTCAGCAGTGGACACTCCAGTAAATGAGACACTGTTACCTCTAAATGATGCAGTATTTGGTGACAGCACATCCACTACTAGCGTGATCTCTCACATGATGCTGCTACTGGTTCTAGTAGAGCGTTTTCCCCCAAGTGGCATCAGGTGTCATGCACCTCTGGATGTTCACCTGGAAACCAGTGAGTGGATGTGGATGAAGTGGAAGAAGGTAGACAAGAGTCCTGGGATAGGGACAGCAGCACACTTAGATGACCTTTCTGCAGGCTGGAGTTGGTGTAATTGAGTTGACATTTGATGATGTTCTTACACTCTTCCTTCATGTTTTCTGTTTGGCTGTATTCTGAGAAATTCAGCTTGTGGTGGGCTATGGATCGGTATATAGAAAGTGTCTGTTTTTCCACCTTCTCTTTCCTTCCAACCATTCTGTGCCACCCTACCCTCCTATTGCCCACCTCCTCTACTTGGTACCCTGAACGATTTGCAAGCCACTGGCACAATAATCATTCATCAATAAAAAATAATAGATACATTTGAGGATGCATCTAATTAGATGGAGGATGTGGGAATATGAGCTAACTGTTGACTGATGGAAAATTCAGCATCATTTCAATTTTAAAAGTTGGCTTTCAGTAATTAGGCCATGGTGCTTGTGTGATTGATTATCCAAGGGTTGGAAAGAGTTTGGTCAATGTTGAGATAAGCAGTGTTTTAATGACTAAGGAAGATTACTTCTCTTGAGATGCCATTAAGGACTTTTACCTTTGAAGGTTGATGAACATGTTTCAAGGGCCTGCTTTGTTTTTGTTAATTGATAATGTGTATTGAGAGAGTTGGATCTCATCCACGCAGAGATGATAGATAAGGTTGTGTTTGCCGATGTTCTTCAGTTGGAGGTAGAAGTAGATATTAATAAAAACATTAAACATTCGTTTTTAGATGCTTGCAGGTCTGAAGTACTTTTTCATATCAGCAACAGAAATACTGACTTTTGTGTGTGTGGCTACTGGAAAATGTAAGTGCTGTGCATCGAAAATGAAACAATTCTTCTTTAGAAGCACCACAGAGCAAGCCTGAATTATCCACAGTGATACCGGGCTACATGGCCGTTTATCTCTCTGAGGGATGGGTAATTAAATCCTGTTCATGTTATCAGAGACCGTTCATAGATATGATCAAATGAGGGTAAGTACTGCTGAATGGTGGTAGATGAGCTTTGCTAATTCAATACCTTCTCATGCAACCTTTGAATAGAGCCACAGTTGATTTCTCAAGTTAGTTGCCATAAGTGTAGTTAAGAGATTAGTCGGATTAAAGTGCTGGTCTGCATTTATTCTTGTAAGGATTTTTTTTACCATGCTTAAACCAGGCTATCGTCATTGCAGAGCTATTATCTTATTATCTACCAATGCGCTGATAATTAAATGAGTAGGGGTTTCTTTGGGATTACTCCAAATTCTCAACCAGTTCAGCACAGGTTGCAACATTAGGGCATCCTCAATAAAAGTGGTCCCAATTTCTTGATGCACCGCACAGTTGGATGCATAGTCTGGGAGTCCTAAAATGTTCTTTCAAAAGCTATTTTCAGTAATCTGCAATTAAGTTAGGTTCCCAAACCCATGAAGTGAACCCCTTAATTCCCAAAGGAGGGAGTTGGTTTTTTGTACACTTCTAACATCATATTCAACGGTTGCAACCTACATATGTTAGGCAAACAAAAGAACCCACCAATGGCCTGTTTCATTTGAAGGGTTAGTTGCCCAAGATGGCTGACACCCTATAATGTTTTATTGAAATATATACACATGTAGTTGAACTTCTCAACCACTTGTATAGAATTGTTACACCTAATTGACAGGAGCTTAATTTATTTCCCTGGTCTGTGACACACCAGAACAGCTGATTAAGAGACGTGAACCTCCAAATCAAATTTCCTCATAAAATATGTGTATTCATCAATAGGTTCCTAAAGAGCCATGGGGGTGCGTGCAATTAGAACAGTGTCATTTGCATAGATGAGAGCGGGAAACTTCTTACTTCCAATTTTAGGGACATCAGTTCCCAATTGGTTTAAACGTCTCTGAAGGTCATTTATATAAAGGGAGAAAAGCAGGGGTGCCAATACTCACCTCTATCTTATCCCAGTACCAATTGGGAAGTAAGCAGTACAGTGTCCTGCTGCATCACTTCTAACACAAGCCTCTGTGCCTTTATCGATATTTTCTAAAAAATAAATACTAGGTCTATAGGGTAATTAAGCTGGCTCTATTAAAAGCGGTTGTCAGGCCCATAAATGCTAGATAAATCACTTTGGGCTTCATCACGAGTTGGGCGCTAATATTGCCGGGGCAATTAGTCCTACCACCAAATCCCCAGGCGCTATTAGCGCCAGATCACAGGTTTGATGGAACAGTAAGTCCCCATTCCCCATTGGGCCACTTTCGGGAATTTCCCATTCCTCATTTGGCCCAATGGGGAATGTTCAGCGCTATTACCGCCAGCGGTATTACCACCGAAAATCAGCAGAATCGCGGCAGATTTGCCCCCAGGTCAGAGCTGGGGGTAAATCCACCAAGCCTGTGATTTGGTGGACCTTTAAATGTGCCGGTAATAACGTTACTGCTGCATTTAAGGGTTACCGCCAAACTCGTGATGAGGTCCTTTGTGTCTGATAAAAAAGGGATTTAGACGCTATTCAGTATAGATTCATTGCCTGTTCAGGAGTCCCCAATCAGCTCTGAATCCCAGTTGGATATCTGATAGGATATTATTTTCTTCTGCTCAGTGTTCAATTTTCCTAACTAAAGCTCTCAAAATGTTTGAATTGGGCGTCTAAAAGTAAAATTGGCCTACGACAGTGTTGCATCGCCTCTTTTCTATGTCAATGACATTGTTTGTTGGGAATCAAGTCCCATTTCTATCGTTGCATATTGGTAGTAGGCTGTGCCCCACTCTGGGGGGAAGAGGTGGTTGATTGATTTCATTGCTTCTGCTATATTGCTCGTGATTCCTAATTCCGAACGTTGTCGGAACTCAACAATGGCGATGAGAACATTCTGACTGGGTCACCCAGCCCGGCTGAACCCACCCGACCGAAGCTGCAGCACGGTGCGCAAACCGCGGCCGCTGGCCCAAGACGTCATTGCCACTCTTCTGCGCACAGGCGGCGGCCGATAGACGACAGTTCCCGTTCGCCTGCGCACCTTCATTCAAGACGACGGCACGGAGATAACTACAGCCCAGGACACTAAAGTGCACGCAGGTCACATGGGCCCTCGAACTCAAAGTCTCATTAAACTGCCCTGGCCACGTGTAATTACAAGGCGAAAATTGGCTAGAACACGTTGCAGCAAAGCATTTCACTCGTGCCGGCCATCATGTCAGAAGACAACACGGACAGCGGCCTACAAAGCCCCCAAGCGAGTTCCACCCCCAGATCGGCAAGCAGCAGAGAGGAAGGCTCCTCAGAGTCGCTACAACTGCAAGCAGTGCCTCATTTTGACATGACAGACACAAACAGTTTGGCACCCAGGTGGGCTCGATGGCTAAAAGAATTACATATCTACATTGACGCCTCTGGAGTCAGAGAGGAACGCCGCCTGAAAGGCATCCTGCTTCATTCTCTAGGCCCCACGGTACGTGATATCGTTTTTGAAATGCCTGATTCCAACGTTGACTCATTTCAAGATATAATTGACTCATTGAACACATATTTTGCACCATTGCGGAATGTCGATTATGAGAGGCATGTCTTTCACACAACTACACAGGACAAAGAAGAAAGTATGGACAATTTTGTTATGAGACTAAGAAAAAGAGCCAAATACTGTGATTTCAACAAATATTCCACTGATGAAGCTCTTAAGTCACAAGCTATTGCAGGTTGTGGGTCCCCTGAATTTTCACAAAAAGCTGTTACAAAAAAGCAGGACACTGGAAGAAATCCTTCAAATAGTGAGGGCTGGCGCAGCACTAACGCTACAAATTGAGTCGCTCGGAAATATCACCATTACACAGAACGCCATAACGGCAACAGTATGCCCCATCCGCACTCCTGCTGACTCTTCTGATCAAAAGAAATGTTACCGGTGTGGATTCCGATTTCCTCACGTAGGACCATGCCCTGCGATAGGCCATCATTGCGACAGATGCGGGGGAGAAAACCACTTCCAGTCCGTGTGCAAAAACAAAATTCTTCCAAGGTGCAGAAACCAACAGAGAGTCCTGGAAACAAGCTGGCCGAAACTCAAGGCGGGAAAGCCCGCACAAACACTCGAGTCATTTCACCGCGCACAGCAGGAGGCGCTCACCCAGCTCATCCAGGGAACACCGGCCATCCGCCCGGCGGCAGGAAGAAAGGAGGGACACCTCCAGTCATCGCAAGAGCCGACAAAGCTCCCCACACCGCAATTCAAGACAAAGAATCAGATCCCTGGATGATTCACCGCAAGAAAGAATGGCCAGATCATCATCGTCCAGTGGGGAGAGAAAACGAGCATATGTGCACGCCATCGGAAATGACACAGCGGAAGAATACAGTCCGACGCTGTTGCTTCAACTGAATGGGCAAAGTTTGGAATTCCTGATCGATACAGGTGCCACAGTCAATGTGATAAGTGACGTAGTATACAAAGCTCTCGAAACAAAGAAAGAATTACGGAATGCTGACACTTTGATATACCCATACGGGTCCAATAAACCGCTAAACTGCAAAGGGATGTTCACCGCTAAGTGCCAATACAAAGAACAAAGCCAGAAAGTGAAAATATATGTAATCAAAGCAGAGGTACCCGGAGGAAGCATTCTAAGTTTCCGTACGGCCATACACATGGGATTAATCAGCATCATGTACCAAATCATGTCTGCCTACACCTCCAGCGCGAAAGACATGATCCAAAAGATGTTCCCATCTTTATTCAAATGGTTAGGCCATCTAAAAGACAGACAAATCAGCTACACATCAACCCACAGACACCCCCCATAGCTCAACACTATCGGGGCATTCCCCTCAATGTACAACGACAAGTGGAAGATGAAATACATTTGCTGCTACAACAGGATATCATTGAGCCAGCGTCTGGCCCAATGCCATGGGTCTCGCCAATTGTACCCGTACCAAAGAAAGACAGCACATCGCGCATACGCATCTGTGTAAACATGCGTGCCCCTAATGTGGCCATTGAAAGGGACCGACACTTAGCACCACGCATGACAGACATGATGCACCTTCTACACGGAGCCACAATTTTCTCGAAACTTGACCTAAACAAAGGTTATCATCAACCTGAACTCCATCCTTCATCAAGATACATCACCACATTTTCAACTCATCTGGGACTGTTCAGATACAAGAGGTTAAGTTTTGGAGTGTCATCAGCTGCCGGAATTTTCCAGAACGAAATACATCAAATAATCAAACACATCCCTCACTGCCTCAACTATAGCGACGATATTCTCATATTCGGTACCTCACAAGAAAGTCATGATGGCACCCTACAAAGAGTCTGCATGGCATTAGAAACACTCAATCCGGAGAAGTGCAAAATCAGCAAAACCACACTAAAATTCTTTGGACACATATTTTCGAACAAAGGCATGCGCCCAGATCCGGAGAAGGTGCAAGCACTCGTGCATGCACCCACTCCCACCTCCCTTTCAGTCATATGCTCATTCCTAGGCATGGCTAGCTATTGTACCAGATACATTCAAGACTTTGCGTCAGTGAGCACACCGTTAAGACTCCTCACAGGGAAAGATTGAGACTTCGAGTGGACGACAGAATGCGAGGAGGCCTTTCAAGAACTCAAACGTCGAATATCATCAGCCTTGTGCATGGCGTACTACGACCCGGCATATGACACTGTACTCACAGTAGATGCCAGTCCAGTAGGTCTGGGCGCCATACTAGCTCAATACAGACCTGGAGCACCACCAAACCCACCAAAACGCATAGTAGCCTATGCAAGCCGAAGCTTGTCCTCTGCAGAGTGTGCCTACTCCCAAACTGAAAAGGAAAGTCTTGCAGTTGTATGGGCGTGCGAGCATTACCACCTTTTTCTATGCGGGTGCCCTTTCTCTGTTGTCACGGATCGCCAGGCTCTAACCACGATCTATGGAAAACCCACCCTCAAAATGCCACCCCGCATTGCCTGATGGGTCTTCGACAAGGGAAAGACAACAACCCTGCAGACTTCTTATCAAGGTATCCTCTGCCAGCACAAAAGGAAAGACAGTCCACAAAAGCAAATCAATATGTTAACTTCCTGGTCAACAACACGCTCCCGAAGCACGTCTCCACAGCTCAACTCATAGAAGGCACCGACACCAACAAATTATTGCTAACCATTAAAGAGTGTGTACAATCGGGCCACTGGCATGTGAAGGATCGACACACCTCGGGTCTATCTGCTCAAGAGGAAGCACTATTTCGAACATTCAAGCTAGTGTAACACACTCTGTCAATGTCCCCGGAAGGGTTGCTTCTCAAAGAAAACCGTCTCGTAATACCTTCCAGTCTACAAAAACAAATACTGGACATAGCCCACGCAGGGCCTCGTGGAATAGTATCAACAAAAATACAACTGAGGACCAAGGTTTGGTTTCCGAAAATGGATGAGCAGGTGGAAAGACTCCTAGGCAAATGCCTCACATGTCAAGCAGTAGCCCCGAGAACATGCCCAGCACCACTCCAACCATCAGAGATGCCCCTGCAAGTGTGGGACGAGGTAGCAGTCGACATGTTCGGACATTTAGCTAATGGAAAGTATGCCTTAGTAATCGTGGACGAGATGTGACACTTCCCGGAGGTACATCTCATACAATCAACCAGCGCACAGGCTGTAATACCTGCACTGGACAAGACATTTGCCGGCTATGGAATACCTTCAACTTTAAAATCAGGCAATGGGATGCCATTCAGTGGCCATGACTTTGCAATGTTTGAAGAACATCTGGGGTTCCAACACAGGACAATAACACCATTGTGGCCGCAAGCCAATGGAATGGCTGAAAAATTCATGAGCAGCCTCAAGAGGACACTGCAAGTGTGTTCCATCACCAATGGGTCATTCATGCAGGCCATCTGCACATTACTAAGAGAGTATCGTAACACCCCACACAGTACCACGGGTGCGTGTCCTTCCATGCTAATGTTTGGCCGCATCATACGGACACGACTTCCTCACAACCCCTGCATCCGTCCACCCTCAACCATCATTGATGATGCCAGAACAAGAGACAGGGTGAGCAAGGAGAAGACAAAAACATACACGGATCAAAGGAGACAAGCCAAACCTTGCAGCATTCAAGTGGGTGATGTGGTGTTAGTTTGACAAGACCAAAACACCAAGGACACACCCGCATTCAGACCTGAAACCCTGACCGTGACCCACACCAACATGTCCATGATAACTGCAGCCAACCCGCGTGGAACAATCACGAGAAATTCATCATTCTTTAAGAACTTTGAAGGGAACACCGAACCTCCTGGAGAGTCGGCCCAGAACACCTATGAATCGTCAGATGTGGAATCAGAATACCAAGTGGAAGAAAGAGACGCTGACGACAGTGACAGTGATACGTCAGCAAACCGGACAGTGACATCAAGGTGTAGCCCGTCGAAACGGACCATACGCCGGCTCACTCGATGGATTGAAGAAATGAACTAGAGTCCACTTCTTCTTTAAGTGGCGGGGAGATGTTGCGTCCCCTCTTTTCTATGTCAATGTAATTGTTTGTTGGGAATCAAGTCCCATTTCTATCGTTGCATATTGGTAGTGGGCTGTGCCCCACGCTGGGGGGAAGAGGCGGGGTTACCACCTCAGGCACCAGTTTTCTGTTGTTAATAAAGGAGTTCAGAAGCACTGACTCGGCTCCTGCGTCTCATTGATTGATTTCATTGCTTCTGCTATATTGCTCGTGATTCCTAATTCCGAACGTTGTCAGAACTCAACAGACAGGGTTATATCGTTTTTTATTTTTAAAAATGTGGGTAAATGAGAGCATGTTTCCAGTTGTTTGGAACCTGCCCCTTCTTCGATAATGTGCTAAATCCAATAGTTAGTATCAGAACCCACAATTCCGGGAAACTATTATAAAGATCTGATGGAATCCAATAGGGACCTTGGCAATGTTCAGAAGTTTGCTTACTGATATCCGCTAAAATTACCTACACTGAAAATAACAAGTTGCTAGGGTTAGTGTCTACTGGGGCAGCCAATGGCTCATTTCCAGTGTGGTTAAGTGATTGACAATTGCAGAGTCTCTCTTTTTAAAGATTTAAAAAAAGTAGATACCCAGGTAGAATCCTCAACTGAGGCAGCCGCACCATCATTAGTTTGCATGTACCAGTCACCCCTATTGCCGATGTCCCAAAATTTGCAGCAGACCTTTGTGGAGCTGGCCGCAAGTAATGGTTTCCAGGCTTCATTATCTAAATCCTTCTTCCTAGGAAGGATCGCATTTTTGTATCAGGCATGGGCTGTTGTTATCACCAGTTTGGACGAAGAAGGGTTTTTAGAGTAGATAACAGATGTTTGTTTTGCTAAAGTGAACTCTTGATCGAACCAACCCCTCGGTTTAGGTGGAGGGTTATGGCCCATATTTGAAAAACAGCTTGATATATAAGTCATCAGTTCAGTTTATGCTTCTGTAATTACCTCTGATAAATTGTAATTGTCTGATGAAGATAATGAATAGGCTCCCTGTTAGTGTTTAAAATCTGTTGTGTGAAAAGAACTTCAGTAGTTGACCAGGCTATCTTAACCCATTTCCTTTCTAATTCCGCAGAGCTATATGTGCTATTATATTCCCTGAGTTTTGTTTGCACCTGATTTTAAGCACAAGAGGGTGGTGGTCACTACAAAGATCATCTAAAACAAAAAAAAACCCTGCAACTTCAATCACAAATATATTGAAATACAAAACTAATCAATTGGGGAAAACCCCTGAGGGCCCTTATATGTATATTTACCCCAAATGTCATTAGGTGTGCGCCTATTAAATTGATCGCAAACCCCATTCTACAAGCCAAGTATAAAACATCAAGCCTGTGGATGTCATAAGGGAATCAGTCATGTTAGGTTCCAACAAGCCTATAAATAAGTCAGGGGAGGACCATGACCAATTTTTTAATTTGGTCACCCCCTCACTATAATACAAGAATTCTTAAATTGATCTCGGAGCACTAGAATGACCAAAAAATGTTTAAAAATTAGCAATGATGAACCATCTTTAAGTTTTTGGGTTTTGGGGGCTTTTGTAGAAGTTACTTAGAAAATGTAATGTGTCCCCTTTGGCATGAGGCTCAATTGCTTGCATGCAATTATGGTCAGAATATTCCTCAATTCTTTTGAAATGGAGGGATGATTTCTTAAAATACAAAGCCTTCCCAGGGGTAAACCTCTGTGCCTTTTAGTGGCATTGATTTGGTGCACACAGTAGCTATCCACAACAATATCAGTTAGGGACCAAGGGCTTCATCACAGATTGGGCAGAGTGGTAGAAATGCAGCAGCAATAGTTTTTTATTGCCGGATTACCGCTCTGCCCAATTCTGAGTTTGGGCGGAATGTTTCAGATTTACCTCAGCTTTAAGCTGGAGGTAACTTTGGCCACTTTCCACCCATTTTTGGTGCAATTAATGCTGTGCATTTTGCACTGCAGTAATTACACCAATACTGCCCTGTAGAGTCCTATGGACTCTTACAAAAATGGGGAGTAACAGCATTGCTACAACTGGAGCACCAGACGAGTTACGGTAATGCTATTTGCATTGGGTGGTATCCCATTGCATTTACCACTGGGATACCACCCAACGACTGATGAGGCCTCAAGTTTCTTGTAGAGGATAACATCAAAATTAAACAATGTATTGATACTCTCAACGGACAAGAGTTTTTGCCGAACCCCAGCTAGATTCCAACGTATCATTGTTAGCATATTCGGTGTGGAGGTTTCTGGGCAAATCTGTGTCAGGGTTATAGCATTGTAGAAGATTTCAAATGAATGGGTTGTGGGATAAGTTCAATATTGGATTGAAAGATCTGGTGCATTGAAAGTTAATCAATTTCTTCTTAATTGGACAAACACTCACATCTATTGGAGGCAACTGGGATATCATTACATGCTGCAGCATCCTTTTTTACCAAAGACGACACCTACACATCCTGGAGCTCTGTAGACCTTCGCATGGGGTCAATACCCCCAAGTTTGTGATTTGAGTGCATCTCTAGAGACCTATCCCCAGGTGTGGTAGGCTTCTGTGGCTGTTCGTTTATTGGGAACAGTGTGGGTGGATAGAAATATGATAATGGCATAATTTGTAATCAATTTCCTACTGTAGATACTCCTAAAGATGAACTAATTATCTGGTGGGCACTAAAAAGGTTAGAAAATGTTACCACAATACAATCTCCTTTTAAGGTTTTGTCTATTAACCCCATCCAGTTAACCCGACAGGGCATGAGTATAGTTTGGGGATTGATACGAAGGTCTCCGCTTCCAGTGTTAATCCAATGAGTTGACTTGTTAAGGAGGGAAACTGATGATTCAGATGAGCCATTAGTTAAAGGCCCAACTCCCATTATTTATATCACAAAAAAGGGGGTCGATAAACTCAACAATTTTCAAATCAAAGCCCTATTTCTAAACTACAGTTTTCCCTTGTGAAGAACTCTCCTGTCCGTTGGGTGCACTCCCCCTAGTTCATGCTGGTGCACCGCCTATCGAAAGGTGGTTAGCAAGGAGAGACTATCCACATTCCTAAACTACACTAGACAATTTCTGGATTTTCCTTAAAAATATTTCTTATTGTGTATGAAGCAGTCATGCTAATGTCCTTCTACACCATAAAACAACAACAAGCTGGTGGAACTCTTTAAAAAGATACCCATGAGAAATATACTAAACACTACTTTTATTCCGCCTCTTTCTCAAAGTAGTATCACAATGTAAACCAAATAAAACCACCAATCAGTCGTGGCATGATCTGATGGGCTACCAGTTCTCAGCAACGTATCCCTCCACTTTAAAAAGGATATTGGTTATCTTGGTAGGTCGACTGGTTCCAATGGGCCAGCTCACTTCTGCCACCTTCTTCAGGACCTAGCAATGCAGAACGACACCTGGTTGTCTCCAGAATATCTTAGGGTGCCAAAGGACATGAATACCTGTCACCCAACGTGCCTTGCTGGACCTTTGTTCGTAAGCTGCCTTGAGGCAATCGTTCTTTTATGCAATTCGGCTCTTGTTCTTTCCTTCTACCGAGGACATGAATTGTCCATCAATTCTTCATTGATCGATGTTTTTATGTGGATCTGTCATCAATCCGCATTTGAGCGCCTCCAAAGTGCTTTGGCAATCCCCAGTTGTGTTACTCAGAAGTCTTGTTCAATACGGCATCAACTCTCACTGTAACACCGACCAATGGCAATGCTGCCAGCATTAAGTGGAGGTTAGGTAGCCGACACAATTGCAATTCCTCATATGGGAGATAATGCTGTGCGACACAGCAAGGGGAGTGGTGGGTACAATTGGGATGGGATTACTATGAACTTGTACAGACATGTTCTTCTGTGGTCTGTTCCCTTCTTCACCTCCCTGAGTAGAAGGTAACATCACCTGCATTTCACATGTCTGCACATTACCACACTAGTCTAAGAGCACAGAGTAACCCAGAAATTGTTAAAAGATTTGAATTGTTCAGCGGTTTGGGTTTAAACATGTCAAAAGTGATGAAACATAATTTTGTAGTCCTCTTATAATAGCATCAAATATCAAACGAGAGTCAAAAACTGATTTTCTTAAAACTAGTTAAAAATTCATTAAACCCTCCCTGTATCTTCTTATTAAAATGGGTAGAGGAAAAAACACACGTTTTAATTGCATCCACCATTTTCTAAATTAATTTGGTCCGTTAAGTGGACAATTTCGGTACCAGTGCAAATTCTATGACAAGACACTCCTTTGGACAATACCGGTTCACTTTCTTAGGAGGCAAAGGACTAGAAATAGACTTTTCCAGATCCAGCAGAACTACCAGTACAGAGGTTAGGGCCTGTTGCTTAGAATTAACACAATTAGATGATTGAGATGGGCTCGTGGTTAAAGGGTTGTCAATTGAGGAGCCATGAAATGTCAAACTATTGCCTCCTTCTCAACGAACTATGTGAGCTTGACAAACACTGGGTATGGGGGAATGCCCTCTGGGAGACAGGAGACATGCAAGGTCTCTGATAGAGCTGTTTCTGCCTGTAGGATCTTCTGCTCCACCTAGCTGGAAACTGCTTTAAGGTAGAAGTACAGTGAGTGCTGATTGTTGGGGGGATTTTTGCAATATCCTTTCCTGGGATTTTTTCTGGCAGCTACCTTCTGCATAGTCATTCCTTTTCTTTTCCCAATGATTAGCAGCAATCTAATCACTCAGAGGAATTACAGCGGAGTGGAGTTGCTCAAAGGGGTTATAGGTCAAAGGATCGAAAAAAAGGGTCGAATGACAAAAGGGTCAAGTCAATTCGACCGAAACAAATGATCGATTTTTTTTTTGTTGGGGGGTCTCCAACCCAAACCCCCGTTTTTGGGATAAAAAGAAGTCCTTTTAAAGCTACACTAGAGCAAAAAAAAATATATTTACATTTTTTTTCGGTCGAATGCACTCGACCCTTTTGCATTCGACCCTTTACCTGGACACTGCTCAAAGGCCGGGTCCGCAGTTACTAACTCCAACCCAACACCACACAGGAGGTCCCAAATATACAGTCCAGAGTTGAGGGCAAAAGAACAGTCCACCCCTTGGGCATAAAGGAGCTGGTGAGGAGCTAACGAGAGCTAACGAGAGGGCACAAATTAGGGCAGAGAGCCTGTATTAAATGTTATACGAGCGTGAGGGGAAGAAAGAGTGGGCCCTTCAGGCCAATCAGCTAAATGAATGAGGAAATATGGAAGTGGAAGAAAGACCAATCTTTCTGTCATGGAACCTTGTAATATTCATCTTTTGGGCTTCAGAACTTTGCTCCTTATTTTTGTGCTGGTGGAAAGCAGTATATCAAAGCACCAGAGAACAGCAGTGAAACAGCAGGGCAGCAGCCCGCCCCATAGCTGCTCTGCTGCGCTCAGTTTCGGCACAACTATGATTGCCCCAGTCACCCCTCAACCAAGTCAGAAGGGCGACAGCCCACCCTGCAGCCGGTCCAACAGCGCTCCACTGCGCTCGGTGTCACACAACTATGAATGATACAGCAACCCCTCCACCAAGTTAGAACGGCAACAACCTGCCCCGCAGCCGCTCCAACAGCGCTCATGGGTAGAACAGCTGAAAAGTCGAATGTCACTGTTTTTGTACTCGTACTCTCCTATGCTGCAACAATGCTTGGAAATCACTAGCTCCATGAATTTACACAAGAACAGAAGGGGAACGCTGAGTAAGTTCCCATTTTAGGCAGAGAGCAACGCAAGCAAGACACACCAACAGCACTCTAATTTGCTCATCCACATGCCTGTGTTATAGTAAAATATTTAAGCATTGAATTAGTGAAATAATACACATGTCAAATAAGAAAAGAACAAATTGCTCAGACGCACAGAGTGATGCATAAAATATGCAAAACTAAGAGAACTCTAGATAAGTTCCAATATTATGTTCAGCATTGGGTCATACCATTATTGCGACCAATAAACTGCGACCACTGAAAATGTAGACTTTTTTTATTTCGACCGCCTTTACACCCCATATATATGTGGGGTGGAATGGGTATTGTATATAATGCATGTGGTGGGTGCGTGGGGCCTCCCCTTCATATATATATATCTATATATATATATGGGGTGAAAAGGGGGTCAAAATAAAGAAGTAGACATTTTCGGTGGTCGTAGTTAATTGGTCGCAGTAATCACATAGATCCATGCAGCATAGGGTGCCGTTTGTATGGCTGATGCTTGCCACTTCGGACGCTAGCCACATAAAAGTACAACTTACTGAGATTTGCTCTTCTCTTTTTGCATATTTAGTGCATCACCATAAGCTTCTGAGCATTTTGTATTCATGTGTACTGGATGGTCACCTCCTATCTAGACAATCTATACTTATTTGATGAGCTATAAGGAGAGACAATCATTTACCAGGAGTGGCTTTTACGTATTCAAGGTTGGCTTGGATATTATTTTACTAATCCAAAATCTACAAAGCTGTTCTCGGGATGGTAAAGGATTTTGTTTTTTTTGTCTGGGTGTGGTTAGTGTTTTACTTACCCATAGTTTCAAGTTTTTGCCAAAATACACACATTTCAGCAAGCACAATGGTGGTTGTTTGTGATACTCATGTGTGCAACTTGGGATGCTCTCAATCTAAATTGAGAGTTTGGCCAGAGTTGACCTCATATTTTTGAATTTGTTATCCACCACTCTAAGTTAATGAGCATTTGTTTTTATGCAGACTGGTTCCTGAACTTCTGACTGGACAGTGTATACTGCTCGGATGAGTTCTAATGAGAGTGAAATACATGTTAGGGCTTGATTTTAACTTTTCACCTCAAACCTGGCAAACACAGTTTTCTTTTATTTGATAACATTATTTTTATGAAACTGGGGCCTACAATTTAACAATATTAAGTCTATACAGCCTCCCTGCCCTTTTGGGGCAAGAAACACACAGGGTTGCACAGTAGGAATATTTATTTATCAAAGAAAAATCATTCAATACATTTAAACTAGGGTGAATTCCGGTTCAGAATGAGATATTCAGCTTCCGCCAAATACTTAATTATTTATCACTCGATGCCGAATAGTTTCACCTACAAATTACATTAAGTACTACTTTGACTATGGGCCTGGAATCATTCCGTCATGTCATGTTTATCCTTTAAACGTATCATTAAACAAACAAATGCTTCTGTCACTTTTCTGATTGAGTACAGGCAGAGCAGAGGTTATAAAGTGCAAAGTCGTTGCCCTTCATGTGCTGGACAGACTTTGATCTGGTGGTTTGCTGGGGAGGGGAGAGCTGAAGTAAACCTCTGAATATTTTGAATGTATCTCTGCTCTCCCCTGTATTTTGCAACTGAAAGCTATCGAGCTGGAACAATAGTTTGTGAAGTCGCGATTGGAAAATGGTTTTTTGTTTAGGCGCTTATTGATTTGCTGAAGACATGTGTGGGCAATCTGAAAGTTACATGTTCCAGTGCCATCAATTCCAAATCCACATAATATCATTGAGTGGATTCATGTAGCTGCGGCAGAGATCCCTGTAAGTTCCAAAGCCTAAATTAAATAGCTCAGGAGGCAGCGTTCCTGCAGCAAATAACTGTATTCAGCCTTCAGGCCAAGGTTATAAAGTAGGTAAGATTGGGAAATGTGCCTTTGGCAGAGATGTGCTTGCCATATAGAACATATATTACAATTCCTGCCTTCCAACTTTCTCATGTTGCCAAAATGAGTCCTTTGAATTGAATAAGAGGGATAGATGTTACTAAAAAACATGGTTATATTTTTTTTTACCAAGATGCCCAAGTCTGTGGCAGAAATATTGCTCCCAACATTAGGGTTAAATATTAGGAATATTTGTGTAATTAAAAAAAATAGATAAAAGTTTACAATTTAGAAACTGGCCAAAAGGATGCACAGGCAAAACAAATAAGTAAAATAAACATGTACATGCCAATTAAATAACTGAAAATCCCCACTGTCCCTTCCCTGAAGGGCCAGCCGAGCACCATGGAGGACTCAGCATTCCGTATACATTTTTCTTTGGTGTTGTTTAATGTGCCCCACAACATCACAAACATGCCCCTCCCGAGAAAGAAAGAAAAATACAATCTACTAATAATAAGACATTTTCCAAGTGCATCATCCCCATTCAGTAGCACCTCAGCAGTCAGCAGGGTGCTGATTGATGTAATCACTGCTTTTGCATTTCATTCCATTGCTGGAGCCAGAAGGTTAAAGATGGACAAGTCCAAAAGGACCATTTGGAAGTACAAGTAGACACATCCCAGTCTCCCCCACAGTGGTTCCATACATGCATACTATACATTTGGGCTAGTCTTAGATACTTGGGCCCTTCCCAACAAGCGACACCTATGAATGCACGAAAAATACAAACTGTGCCGCCATTGAGCAATTTATTTTCTCATCATTTATTCCTTTCATTATCTACAAATCTTCCACGGACAACAAAGAAAAGACATGCAATAAAGAATGGATATACACATTTTAAAGTGTTTGTTTCTGTATTTGGCTTCCGTCGAATATTTGTCCAACTATCCGGTATTCGGCTGAATACTTAAATCTACTATTCGGGACACCCATAATTTAAACACATTATACATCTATGAAATTCCAATGTCAATGGTGAAGAATGATCAGTACTCCTGTCACCTCAGTTTTCCATGGTATGGTTACAAGAATGTGGACTTCTGCACACATCGGCATATCCATTTTGTTTTCCCTGATGGCACTTGCACCATGTATTGAAAAATGTAGAAGACTCCAGGATCAGCCTTTCATTTGCTACAAAGCAAATTAAATCAGAACATCCCTGCCTATCTAAATATCTGTACTTCCCCTCTATTGATATAGATACCTTCCCAATTACTCAATAGACATGTCACTTTCAAACAACGCTCTAGAAAAGCCAATTAAACATGCTACACTAGCATGTAAATCACTTGTAAAGAGGAATATCTTTTCTAAATTTCCTTAAGTGGTGTTTCTATTTCATTGATGTAAAAAAAATGTAAATTTCTCAATTTTAATGGAAAATTTAAAGGCGGGAAAACTTTTAACAAATAATCACCCTTTCCACTTTGTCTTGAACGAGCCAGCATTAATAACAGGATTCTGCTTGGCGGTACACTCAAGGAATGAACTTCAATTACATAATTTTTCTAGGTATGCCCACAGTGACATGTCCTATTGATTCCCAAAATACTTCTTCTCTGCTAGACGTCTTCACACAGAAAGGCGTGAGGGAATCTTCTTGAACACACACCATAGGACTTATTCTATAAACTATATATGATATGATATAAATCATTCATAATGCGCCTGTACACAAGTGTTTCTAGGCGTGACAAGAGAAGGGAGGGAAGACAGTGGTAGGCCAAAACAAACAATCTTACTACGCCTTGTGTCATTCAAATCGTGCAAGTGCGATAACGCAAAGTGCAGGGTCGGGGAGAGGGGAAGTGCAAGGGGAATGGAAGGGGGAAGCGCCAGGGGGAGGGAAGTGCAATCAGGGCAGCATTGCTCTGATTAAGTGCAGCAAGGGCAGCGCGGATCTGGGTAAGTGCAAGGAGGCAGGGGACTGTAGGGTTCCATTTACAGCCCCTAAGTGAGAGGTATGCCCGGAGGCAATGTAAGGGTTACTGGTTGTGGAGGAACCTGGTACCAAGTGAGACTCCAGGCAACCAGTCAGTACAGTAGACAGGTAGCTCATCAGGAGAGAGAAAGAGAGAGAGAAAGCAGTGGCAAAAAGGAAAGTCTTGAGCTGCTTCTCAAACTTCAGGTAGTGTGTCTCAAGTTTGACAGGGGCAGGGAGGCCATTCCAGAGAGAGGCACCTGCAGAGGAGAGAAATCTACCCCTACTCTCTGCCTGGAGAAGCGTCTGACCCTCAGAGAATTCGAGGTGGCTGAGTGAAGGGCACAAGATGGAAGGCGTTTTGGAAGAAAGAGTTGGATGTAGTGCTGGCCACAGCCCCAAAAAGCCCTTTGGGCGATGCACAGGGTCTTGAATTTGATTCTTGCAGCCACTGGGAACCAGTGGAGAATTTTCAGGGCTGGAAAGATATGGTCCCTGGACTTGATGCCAAGGACAAGTCTTGCAGTCCTGTTCTGGATTTGTTGTAGAGGGTGGAGAGTAGAGGAAGGCAGATTGAGAAAGAGGCTGTTGCAGTAGTCCAGCCTAGAGAGAACAAGGGCTCTGGAGACAGTGAGCTTCTGGGAGAAAGTGAGAAAAAGAAGAATACCTCTGAGGAGGTGCAGCTGGTAGTGGGCTGTAGAGGATGAGCCAAGTTCCCCAACTCCACCTACCCCGCTGTCATGATGCATACCCCCGGGCATCCAGACCATGTCCATCAGCCCCGGGAGCAGGCATCATGTTGCCTTGAAAAAACCCAGCAACCCCTGCTAGGTGCTGTCTGGGTTCAGTCCTGGTGCAAAATGCGCCAGGCTCATATGGGACATCAGTCCTGGCGCCATAGGCGCCAGGCTCATAAGTGCACACTTACCTGATGCAGACCATGCTGCAAGAAGATCCAAGCCCATGTGAGGCCTGGAAGGGACTACTTTACCTTAGGGACTATTTTGTTACTCAGGTGTGGTCGGGGAGGAATACCTACCTGGGACTACTTTGGAGGCTATTTAAACCACACCCAAAGAGCAGCACACGCTTCGCGTTATTCTGCATCCAGCAGTGTAACGTTCACCATGCCAGCAGCAGCATCCAGACTTCTGCCATGCCCGCCTCGAACCTGGAGCACCTAGAAAGAAGGAAAGAAGCAAGGGTTAGAACAAGAGTATTACCTGATTTCTTACCTGATCCCGGATTCATCGCATCTTCAAACCTGAGGAAAGACTTTGTTTTAAACGCATCGCATCGCCAGCAGCAGCGCTGCGCCATACTCACCGTTCCACGCAGCATCTCTTCGATCCGGCGCTGTCTCCATCTTTACATTGCCGAATTCCGGCACCTAAGGGGGACAAGAACAACAAGGTGAGCAGAGAGAACAGACAGAGACAATCTCTTTAGCCGCCAAATGCTTATCTGATTTTACCGCCAGAGGTATTATTCATCACCACGCCACATCTTCTTATGCCGCACCTGTGAGAAAAGGAGAAAGCAGCAAGTTTAACCCTTGGCATTATTTACCGGACAGTGTGGGGTAACACAGACTTTTACCGGAGTGCTTTTCAGCTGTCAATCTTCTTATTGAGTCAAAGCTGCAAGATAAAAGAGGAATTGGACAGGAGTGAATTCCGGACATTTTGAACTCTTACACACTATATACTTACGGCTCTTCACCAGGACCTTTTGGAGTCAGGATTCATCTACAACTCTTCCAATATCTTCAGGCCAGTGAAGTAACTGGTCATCAACACGCCCCTGCATACTTCGCAGGATGGAGGGCTCATCCTTCAAGAATATAAGGTGAGATTGCTGAGAGGGCACTTCAGAGGTGATTAGATGGGAGGACAGTTGGGGTGCTATCACTTAAATCCACAAGTGGCTAAATACATCTCTCCACTTGTAGGAGAATATTTTTACGGGTCAAGCAGACAAGAATTGGAGGGCAGATCCAGTCAGTCATCGCTGCACTACGTATCACGTGGGTGGAGGCCGCAGCAGTCCGGGTCCGACCGACGCCCCTGTGGGAGCCAGGTGAGCGTAACACCCGCCTACATTACCTGAGAAGTATGAACCAAAGTATGTGACATATACTACACCAATTAGAAGGCAAAAAGAAGAGTAACAACTCTGTGCAACACCCATAAGAATGTCTATGCCTAAGAGAATATGGGAAGTAAAGTATCCATTAAGGAAACCATACCTACATCCAAGACAATATGATGGTCATTTGAATGTGATTCCTGATGAAACAAAGAAACTAAATGACCAGGATGAATGGTGACGCCATACGAAACTGAATCAATTCCATAGATAGAAGATGATCAGACCTGAGAGACAGACAATTTATGAAGGATGAAGTAGTACTAAGGATAAGTAACATTTTGGAATCAAGATGAAGAAACTTATGCCATAAACGCGATGAAGATATTTAGTTAGTTTAAACGTGTACAGATGCAATGTAACACAAGCAGCAAAGCAATCATGAAGCTAGCCAAATGCTTATAGGAAATAGATTGCGGCAAGCGCCAACATATACATATATACCTCATAGGTACATATAGATTGAATAAAGAATGAAGGTTCCACTACGTATATAGCGGTCTTGACCAACGAGGAAGGCCTCAAATTCATTGTCGCAGTTACAAAAGCAATTGAATTAAACAGAATATATTTCAGCTAAGGAGTTGGATGAGCCAAAGAGCCATGGTTTTATCAGATCTAAAATTGGCTGACATTAGATACAATTAACGTGAAAGAACATAAGCGCCTGTTCAAGAAGGTCAAGTATAAAGAAAGACATCAGAGGACTATTGGAAAATACAGCTAAATACACGAGAAAGGCTCAATTCATGCTGTCCAGTCACGTGATGGAAGAAAGTTGTACGCATGAGGAGATCACACCCACCCACGGAAGCCAGACAGTACCCATACTCCTTAAAAAATCCCACAGAACAGTACAAACCAAAGCCAAACTTCAGGCACTAATTGACACTGAAATGTTGAGGTAATGATGGAGTGTCCTTTTAATTGGTGGGAAGCTGGTATCGAGACAAGCTCACCCGCACCTGGTTGTTCAGTCTGCATGCTGCTCACGTATGTGGAAAATAATTGACAGGGGTTAGTAGCTAACCAATTGCAGAGGACCACGTAGTTGGGGGTCCTATAGTTGTGTAGCCAATGGGATGTCGTACATTTAGTGACGTTCATAGTGGCCATTTTGAACGGAGGGCTTAGTTGTCCCACCTGCTGTTGACTATCCAATTATTTCTCTCTGTTAATCTATACAGATATTACACCTATACTTAGTAGTTCACTTAGAGCCAATCCCGATTTCCGATAGGTTTTAGATGTTTGCCATGTAGGATGATGTTGGTAATGACGCAGGTCTACACATCAGTAGTGACACATTTGGTCTATAAAAAATGTGTTATTTCTTAAATTAGTTGAGAGCTGACTATCGAGCGATTGCTGATGTTCGTTGAACTCCCTGTTATACTTACTTACATTAAAACAGTCAATCTTTTTGCCAAACTATTTGTGTCATCGGAATTATTGATGTTTGATTAAAATCTGCATCTCCATCCATCTCAAGGGTATTGCTAGTCATCTTAAAGGGCTTGGTAGTCTCCAGTTCACTTGGTAGCAGAAATTGATGGTAAGATAAGATACCATTGACCGTCGACATAAGTAAACTTTAGGGTCTCGCAATATCGCACGACCTTTGCCATTCGGCTGACAGGACGTGAAGCTCCCCGTAGACAGTGGTTAGAAATAGGATCAAAAAAACTTGCAAGTTGCGTGTGACAGGACCCCTAGTTTGAATAGGAACCCCTCCCATATCTACGAGAAGCGCATCAGATAGCAGCTCGAAGAGGCGGTAACGAAGGCAGTGATCCCGAGGGTCCAAAGATGAAAACATGCAAACAGTGAGTGAAAGACCAAAGAGTGTGGCAAAAAAGGGGATGTATGCATAGTAAATAACGGAGAGTAACGAGGGAATATAATGCAAGAGTAAGAGCATAAAATAAATGTATATGGGAAAAGATATTGACTTGAATGTTGCCAAGTAATATATGAGGAAAATAGTTGTGAGGTGTAGCCATGTTATAAGGATACGCCCTTTTCCTAGATTTTAAAGAATGCTAGCAGAAGCCTTAATTCAGAGCCCACTTTTATGAGGGACATATAGGAGACGAGATAAGTTTAAAGACTTTCTTAAGGGAATTGGCTTAAATTCCAGTCGGAATAAGAATTGTAGAGGGTAAGACGAGTCCTAAGTGTTAAGAAAGGAAGAAGGCAATGAATATGGCAAGGGAAATGTGCACGGAATCGCACAGTGAACAACTTTGAATCTAACAACGTGCATACAATACCCAAGACTCGTGTATACTAAAACCCAGGAGTGCAAATAGAGTGAAACAATAATACCAATATATGAAAAGGGATGTGGGGTAAGCACTTAGAACCTCCTTATGACTGAAAGGAAAGTCGGCAAACTCCTTACCCACTATGCTATTACAGATACTGACAGCGATAAACCCACGTAGAGGGCAAGCAAGGACAGGATCTGTGAGCTGACACTATGGATGATACTGAATAAGGAACTAGAAACAGTACTCACGAGGACCGGAAAGACCACTTGAATGTCAGTAAACCCACAAAACCCAGTTGATGAAACAGGGATCCTGAAGGCTATAACAGCAATGGGTGGAGGAAACTAAATACATAAGACCCTAGTCAAGGGGCAAGTAGGAAAGGTGATTTTAGAATAGAGAGGAAAACAAAAGGCATTCACGCAGGGACTAGTTACAACAGCACCTCACACCTAATAATCAATGGGAAATAAATGTAGAAGTGCAATGGAAAACATGGAATGGATCCCAATAGAAAGTAAGGATCAGGAGCAGGGAAAATGATATCACAAAAGGAAACCTTTCCCACCCATCCAAGGAGAAAAGGCAGGAAGCTAAATCTATAAAGGGAAAGACTAATGCATCAAGTTTTTCAGTAGCAAAGGACAGCATCAAAGAAACAGAGAACACAGGCAAATTGGGCAGCATCAAAGGGTAAAGCACAGAGAAAGGCTGCCTGCAGACAGAGGAAGACAGAAAGGGAAATCCAGAAAGCAGAAATCAATTAAGCACATAAATCCGAAATCCAGGGCAGAGGAACAAGAAAAAGGAACTAGGAACTAGGCACAAAAGCTAGGAACAAGGAACAAGGGACCAGTCACAACAGGAACACTGCAACAATGACCAGCGCTGGACTGAAGTAAACTGAGGCTTTTAAAGCTCCTTAACGAGCATACCCCTCAGGTGTGCGCCTGCTGCACCTGCAGCCACAGGTGTTGCCTATCCTCCACCCAACCTTGTCCTGCAAGGGAGGAGGTGAGGCAGTGAGCCAGGCATTCTGGGAAGTATAGTCATTAGATTAACGTAGCATGCTGGCTGCCAAAAACCTGGAATGGATCTGGAAGGGAAGTAACTTGGAAAATAAGGTTTTAGCGCTCCCAATTCATCACAGCACTGTAGCATAAGGTTCGGAGGAAATGTCCAGTAGGGAAAAAACCCCAAAACATGCCCCCAAGTGACGGGAACGGGAGCGAAGGGAGCGAGCCGTGACACTATACCCCCTCCCACGGCCGACTCCAGGCGGCCGTCACCCGCACAAAACATCTTCCTTCCATGACAGGAGTGCTTTGTCTTCGGAGGTGGCACTGACGGAAAAGATGACCCGCCGGCAGAAGCAGAGGGACTGGAATGAATAGAATCAGGCCGCAGTCTAGAAGAGCCATAGGCAGGTTTTCGGTGAGAAAGAGACTAATGGGTCGAAGAAAGGCATGAAGGACTTGCAGGACCCGAAGTAGAGTTGGAAGGTCCAGGAAGCTCAGTCTCTGGGAGTGAACACTCATACATCATTGAGGAGGGAGGCAGGCTGGTGCAACATTCTTTAGACAATGGTAGATGCTCTGGTAGCCTCCCTGCCGAGAGCGGACACACAGGATGTGAGAAAATAGCAGGTTTCAAAAAATGTTCATGTTCAGAAAAAGAAGGTGACGGCCGAGGTAGAGGTTCGGATCTTCTCCCATCATCCATCTGGTTAAAGGCCTGTGGTTGAGGGTGACCAAGGTTCGACTGCATCTGTTCCACGCCTTGGGGGCCTGGAAGTCCAATGGGTTGTACGAGGCTGGCACTCCTGGTGTCAGTCATGTAGCCACCTTGTTGCACGTGGGATACAACCGCAGGGACGTTTGGCATACCAATAGGAGTGATAGACGCAGTACTTGGTACATCAGGCACACTCGCAGCAGGAGCAATAACAGGCACATCTTGAACTGCAGCAGTCATACCCTTCCTTTGGCTACTAGCACCCGGATGGTGCAGCAGCTGGGGGGCCATGCCCGTCCCCTCCCTCAGGCTCATGTGGGATCCGGCAACAAAAAGGCTGTCAAGCGGCTGATCCAAACCGGCCCCCAAATGCGAACCATCCAGCCCGTTATCCTGGTCGGCTACTTGTTCCGTGTCTGGGCCATGGCGGATGGTATCCGTCTCCCTCTCGTAACACTCCAGGCAAGTCCAACGGCGTTGCATGTAAGGCCCTCCCGAGTCGTGATCCAGCTTGATGTTTCTGAAGAGAGAGCTGGCAGAAGTCTCAGACTCAGAAGTGGCATATTCAGGAGGCGCTGATTCTACAGTCAAGCAGTTGGGAGGATCAACTTGTGTAAAAGGCAGGCCTTCTGGTGATCCTCCTGAAGCATAAGAAGGGCAGGCTGGACGTTCATCCGTAATAAATGGTTGGGATTCAGGAGGTAACTCTGAAGTAGAAGAATATGCAACATGATCAGACAGAGTAGACAGGTGCACTTCCGATATTGGCAGCGAGGCTGAGCAGGATACAGGTCTCTCATGAACTGAAGCCAAACTAGCAGTAGGCTCTGGGACCGAAGACAGACACTCAGGATGTGCTACCGGAGGCTCCATGGCTGAAGGATAATCCGCTGGATGATTCACTGTAGCCGAAAACAGGCATGTCAGAGGAAATTCTGAGGCTGAGGGCATGCAATGCAAGCTGGAGCCATCTCGTTAGCTGAAGACAGACTTGTCAAAGTCTTTGGCTCTGACCACGTACATCGTGAAGGCTCTTGAGTGACTGGCAGACATAGCAATTGTTCATTGATTGAAGACACGTTTGACAACGATGACTGATGAGCCGTGGACTGGATAATCGAAGAGTCAATAGTTGTAGGAGGACAGACTGAAGTCCCAGAAGTCGACAGACACATTTGTGGCTCAGGAATGGAAAGCACCTTTAGGGCGGCTGACTCCTTGGCACCAGTAACCAAAGACTGAGCTGTACCCCTGCCGTCCCTCTCCTTAGTGGATGACACAGAGTCTCTTCCTTTGTAGAAGTCAAAATCAACCAGAGGAATCACCATAGTAAAGTCTCTGTTAATCAGGATTTCGTCAAATGTCCATTCCTCTGTCTTAGCTTCTGAAAGTGGCATATTAACAATAAACAGTTCAGGAATTGCCTGCCGGGTCTTTGGTTCAGTATACTGTGGAATTAGTCCATCAAAACATGAATTCTGTACTGTCTTTGACTGTTCGTTGTGACAAAAATTGGCAGAAGGAGGAGCGAACACAGAGGTAGCATCGTTTTCCACATCAGCTTGAATGTCTACTTCAGTCTCAGCAGCTAGATCAAGGGCAGAACCTAAGCCTACAGTAGTGACTGATTCTTTGTATGCCACCATTGTGGATTGTGTTTGGAAATCAGAAGGATGTATGTGTTCAAGCTCAGAATTATGGCAAACTGCTACACAGGAAATCTTAGGTAAAGGAGTGGCTTGTAAATCCTCATCTAACAGCAATTCCTGACAAACGGTAGAACAATTGTCAGAACCTGTGCCCTGAATAAGTGCTGTGCTAGAAAAAGGACTTTCACTCCCAATAGATTTTACATATTGACAAGTATCATGATCTACAAAAACCTCCGCACTTAGGGACTGAACAGTATTCACTTCATCAACGGATAAAGTTTGAGGTGTATTCAGAAAAGACTGTAAGTATTCTCCTCTTGTAAAGTAATGTATTCTTGTTTTAACTCCTCAAGTTCAGCCTTTAGCATGCTCCGCCTTAACTGTACATCCCTATAAGTAGGCACAGGGGAAGGCATGGTGGCATCAGGGCTGGATCCTGCCCTAGCCATCCGGATGTGCACTGATTGTACATTGTCATTTACTGCTTGCAGGTTTTGGGATCTATACTCTCTCTTACCGACTTGGTCTGTGTTTCCCTTAAGCAGACTACTGACATCAGACCTCTTGGCATTAGGGACTACAGTAAGTACTTGTGCAGAGGAGTAAGCAGTAGACTGAGGGCTGAAAACAGAAGATATGCAATGAACCCCTCCATTCTTTATGTTTGAATCATGAAACTGTTCAATCTGAGGTAAAGCACAACCGGAATCATCGGGTTCAACAACAGACGTACCCGTGTGTAGTAAATCTTGCAGTGTGTTGTTTTCCGCTGCTAAGGCCTGTGCGGACATAGAATCTGGATCAAAACTAAAGACAGAACTAGGATCAGGCAATGTACGATGGGCCATCGTGTGGGAAAAATACTTTGCACGTAAATACCCATTTGAAACAAGGAGTTCATTTAAGTCAGGATCAGTGATTTGATTGTCACAGGTAAACTTAAGGGAAGCTTTCTGTACAAACTTGTTAGTGGCCTTGCTGCCTTTCTTTCTTAAACTGGCCATATTCAAACGGGAATAACGGCTGGTCATTCTGTTAAGAAAGGAAGAAGGCAATGAATATGGCAAGGGAAATGTGCACGGAATCGCACAGTGAACAACATTGAATCTAACAACGTGCATACAATACCCAAGACTCGTGTATACTAAAACCCAGGAGGGCAAATAGAGTGAAACAATAATACCAATATATGAAAAGGGATGTGGGGTAAGCACTTAGAACCTCCTTATGACTGAAAGGAAAGTCGGCAAACTCCTTACCCACTATGCTATTACAGATACTGACAGCGCTAAACCCACGTAGAGGGCAAGCAAGGACCGGATCTGTGAGCTGACACTATGGATGATACTGAATAAGGAACTAGAAACAGTACTCACGAGGACCGGAAAGACCACTTGAATGTCAGTAAACCCACAAAACCCAGTTGATGAAACAGGGACCCTGAAGGCTATAACAGCAATGGGTGGAGGAAACTAAATACATAAGACCCTAGACAAGGGGCAAGTAGGAAAGGTGATTTTAGAATAGAGAGGAAAACAAAAGGCATTCACACAGGGACTAGTTACAACAGCACCCCACACCTAATAATCAATGGGAAATAAATGTAGAAGTGCAATGTAAAACATGGAATGGATCCCAATAGAAAGTAAGGATCAGGAGCAGGGAAAATGATATCACAAAAGGAAACCTTTCCCACCCATCCAAGGAGAAAAGGCAGGAAGCTAAATCTATAAAGGGAAAGACTAATGCATCAAGTTTTTCAGTAGCAAAGGACAGCATCAAAGAAACAAAGAACACAGGCAAATTGGGCAGCATCAAAGGGTAAAGCACAGAGAAAGGCTGCCTGCAGACAGAGGAAGACAGAAAGGGAAATCCAGAAAGCAGAAATCAATTAAGCACATAAATCCGAAATCCAGGGCAGAGGAACAAGAAACAGGAACTAGGAACTAGGCACAAAAGCTAGGAACAAGGAACAAGGGACCAGTCACAACAGGAACACTGCAACAATGACCAGCGCTGGACTGAAGTAAACTGAGGCTTTTAAAGCTCCTTAACGAGCACACCCCTCAGGTGTGCCGCCTGCTGCACCTGCAGGCACAGGTGTTGCCTATCCTCCACCCAACCTTGTCCTGCAAGGGAGGAGGTGAGGCAGTGAGCCAGGCATTCTGGGAAGTATAGTCATTAGATTAACGTAGCATGCTGGCTGCCAAAAACCTGGAATGGATCTGGAAGGGAAGTAACTTGGAAAATAAGGTTTTAGCGCTCCCAATTCATCACAGCACTGTAGCATAAGGTTCGGAGGAAATGTCCAGTAGGGAAAAAAAACCAAAACATGCCCCAAAGTGACGGGAACGGGAGCGAAGGGAGCGAGCCGTGAGACACTAGGAATGGATTGTAAGGTGCACGTACATGTGACTGGTCAAGTCCGTCTGTTTTGTTTTATGTAGTTGAAAAGTGTGGTGACGTCACTTTTGAGCAAAAGAAATGTTTTAAGTGATAAAGAAATGTGGAAGTAAGACGCGAAAAAAGTGATTATTTTAAGATTAAACTTTGATGGTTGTTTTTTAGCAAGATTAAAGTAAAAAAAATTGCATTATAACAGGATTGGAGCTTGCTCGCTCATAAGGGTATGTTGATTGAAATATGAAATTGAGAACTGTAACTAAATAATAAGCAAAGTGGTAATAAACAGAGAAATAAAAGTTAGAAGTGGAAGAAGTTACACCATTAGTGCATCTTTGCAAACAGCTACCAAAGCACGTGCTCAAACTTAAACAGTACAGTGCAGAATGGGTTAAAGGGACCGTGGATAAAATGTTTATGCCATGGCCCCATGTCATGGCCACTAGACAAGCGGCCAGTCCTTCCTTATCCCCCGGGTCCAATGGACCCAGTCCTGGCGCCTCTGGTGCCAGGCTCATTTAAAAGTGTGCCTTGCACACTCTGTGCCAAGGGCGCATGCAGCAGGATTGGGCGTGGCCATAGAACAGCATTGGAAGGCATGTGCCAGAGTCCCTGGGAAGGGCAAAGTGGAGCCAGTAGACGGGGCTAAAGGGAGGGGCCACAGCCAGCCTATATAAGACCAACCCATCCACATGCCTTCGCTTCGCGTTATTCTGCTTTCAGCAGCATAAAGCTCCCCGCTGTGCTTACCTGTGCATCACTGGATTCCAGCAGCTCCATCTCTGAACACATCTCTGAAGGCCTCTTACCTGAATCCAGCTACTGCATCGAAGAAGGCGCTCCTTACCTGCTGCCAGCCGCTACATCGTTGAGGCGCTCCTTACCTGCTGCCAGCCGCTACATCAGTGTGCACGCCTCTTACCTGAATCCAGCTAGTCCATCGCTGAAGGCGCTCCTTACCTGCTGCCAGCCGCTACATCGCTGTACGTGCCTCTTATCTGCATTCCAAGAGTACCAGAGTCTTCATCTCACCTGATCTGGGCGTCCTTTTACCCCGGAGCTCCACTTCTTTCCATTTTCTTTGCGGTATCTTCATCCTGCAACCGCGGATCTTCATTGAGCATCCAGACTTCATTCTTCTCCGTCAGCCAGCACCTGCAAGGGAATAAAGAACACAACAGGTTAGAATTCATAGGAATAACGAACGCTTGGCCGTGCCATACCAGAGATTAGAGTTTCACTATAAAGACCAATTTACCAGCTACTTTTGAAACTCCATCAGTCTCAAGGGGCTCCCCGGATTTCCCCCTCGGCTCCAATTTACTTCTTCATACCTATTGGGATGGAATGAGACATTGCAAGAATTATTATTGGACAAGATAAAGACATTATAAATGAACAAATGTTATAACTAAAAGACTTACCTTCTAAGTGGATTGGTCACAGCCGGTCTGGATCAACACTCCCACGGACCAGTGAAGCAACTCGGTCCATTTTACGGGCCCCTGCTATGATAAGCAGGATGGATAGCTCAACATTACAAAACAACAGGTCAGCTTGCATGGGAAAGCACTTACACACTGTATTTTGGCACAAAGGGTTTGAGGGAAGTCACAACACCCCCACGCAATTCTCATTGCCTCTCATCTTCACTGTGGGGCAACACCAGCATCTCGAGCAGCAGGCCCTGCAGCAACCGGGAGAGAGAGAGACGATCCCGAGGAACCAAGTCGAGGGAGGGCTCCAACCGTGCCCCAAAGCCCCCGTGGAGACCAGGTGGGCGTAACACCCCAAGGTGGGTCATTATCGAGAACAGTTCGACAGCATATGATGACATATTTGCATGCTACGCACACAGGAAAAAAGCTAGAGAAGCGCCTAGCAAATCTAGAGCTTTGGAAGATGTATGAACATGAGAAGGAGGAGGAGCCTCCTTTAGATTGGATACTCAACATATGCCAAGAGGGGGGTGAAGAGCCGTCTGCTCCGCCCGCCCTGTCTGAAATGAAAACGAGACTAAGAAAGGTGAAGGGTTATACCCATTAAGAGAACTTAAAGCAGCAACAGGATATAGCAATCCGTCATACAAGTCACCAGCGCAAAGTAGTGACGAGGGCCCAGAGAAAGACACAGAGAGAGATATAACCTCCAAAGTCGTCCTGAGGGACAAGGAGAGATGCGATAAGGAGAGAAGCGATCAAGCAAGTAAATCTTTAGACAAAAGGAGAGAACCAAAGAGATGCAAGGGAGATAAGGATCAAACTGATGAGATAGAGCGCGTACAGAACGAATGGTAGGGAGGTCAGATTTTACCTAAATTCCATGGTAAAGGCATCGAAGATGTAATACAATGGGGAGATCCAGATGAACAAGACAGGAGAGACAAAGAAAGGGAGGAACGATTGAGAGACGAAGGAGCGAGAAGAAAAGATAGACAAAGACAAGAGCAGGTATATCAAGATGAGCAAGCTAAAAAACAAGAGAGAGCAGAAGAACAAAGAAAGCATGATAATAAAAGAAAGACGAAACTATATCATGAAATGTAAGCCCAGAAAGAAGCACAAAGGAAGGGAAAAAATGAGTCTCTTGAGAGTACGCAGTTGTATGACACTGAGTAAGTCTCCTGTAGTACGAAACAAAAGGAGCTGTCTTTAGACAGACTAACAATAAATAGTGATAACGATGAGAGGAGTTGCACAAGTTGGGCACAAGAAGTATCAGACGAAGAAAGGGAAACCTACTCGAGGGAAGTTAGGAGTTTTATAAGTGAGCTAGAAGAACATCCGCCTTTGGATAAAGAAGTCAGATGGTTGGATTTAAAATTACCTCCTATGTCTAAGACATCGGAGCCACTGACAAAGTCAAACTGACATAAGGGGCAACCCCATGGTCAGAGGGAGGAGTCCCCGCCTTATGTAAGTAGGCTAAGGTCATTGCCAGGTAGATGGCAATGTGGGAATATTACTCCAGCAGTAGATAGACAAATGATGAGAGATGAGAATGAGTTTGGAGCATCGCAGTTCCCCTTGTTAGAAAAAGGAGGAGTGAGGCCACAGTATATACCATGGCCCCAAATGGACAGGGAAAACCTAAAATGTAAACTCCCAAATTTAACTTCCAGCGCTGGAAAATGGATTCATGAGTTAGAAAAAATCACGGGAGGGAATACATTAGCTATAGAAGATATTCTAATCGCCGTACTTGGTGAAAGGGCTGTTGGCGTATGGACCCTGGTGTGACTACAGTCAAAACCGCGCATGATGGAGCGCCATTTAATAACTCTACAGCAGCAATTTGGAAAGCGCTTCGAGTGCTATATCCGGACACATCCGCTATGGGAGCTATAATGACAAGAAATATGAGAGAAGGAGAGAATCCGTTGGTTTATATTCAAAGTTTTCAAGACGCATGGGCGCTTGAAATGCGTGAGGCTTGGGGGAAGCCTATGCCTGTGTTTTACCATATAATGCTAATGGCTGCCAGAGCAAGTGCAGAAACAGCTCAAGAAATTAGTGGGGATAGAAGCAAAACCATGGTCGCAAATTTAGTTGACAATCGCACATTATTGCAGACTCCTAAAGGATAAGAATCGCAAAAAAAACGATGCACGAAAAGGTGAAGAAGCAAAGTTAGTGCAGAAAAAGTTATCCAAATATGCTATTGAAGCGGCAATGTTAACTAACGTGGGCGGATCAAACCCACAGCAAGCAGTACATATGCCACAAATAAATAACCAAAGACAGTTTGATCAGACAATTAATGGTTATGCTCCAAGAGGAAGGGGATATCAAGGGAGAGGTTGGAAAGGTAATCAAGCATACTGGCAGAATAATCGAGGAAGTTTTCAGAACAACCAACAAGGGTTTCAGAATTTTCAAAATGATAATCAAAATATGCAAAATGGGCAAATGGGAAGACAACCACTTGTGTGTTAGATGTGTGGAATGACAAGGCATATAGCTTGTATGTGTAGAAGCCAAGGGATGGTACAGAATGCTCAGTCTACAAGACAGGGAATGCCAAATCCACCTGCATATTCACAACAGAGTGGAAATGGAGTTGCGCAAGATCAAACAGTGCAGCAGCAAACACTGAGAGTGCAGCAAGGCTTGCAACCACAGCAAATGACAGGTAATCAACCGCAAGGACAATTGCAGCAATCTCCTATGCAACTTCAGCAAAACACAAACACAGAACAGCCTATGATGTGTAAAATAGGAGGTGTGACTGTTGATGGAGGAAATCCATTCACGAGTGATGGAGTTAGGCTGTACCCGCAATAGTACACTCACTGGGGGACCTGATGTGTTCAGTCTAATCTATTACGCCGAATCCTCGCGAGGAGCCGAGGATAGACGTAGTTATAGGCAGCAAAGCTTACTTCTTCCTAGTGGACATGGGTGTAACACACTTGTGTATACACTGAGGTCACATTATTAATTTCTGGCGATGCAATGAATACTCAGGGCTTTACAAGAGCAACGAGTCGTGTTCCTTTTACAGAAGAATTATCAGTCTCTATAGGAGAGTGTGATATGAAGGTTCCACTGCTTTATTCAAGGAAAATGCCTGTCAACATATTAGGATGAGATTTAATGACAAACATGAATATGACAATTTCATTTACAGAAGATGGCATAGTATGCTCAACACCAGGAATGCATTATTTAAACGTGTGCCAAATGATCAGGGCATATGCAGGTCAAATCGCGCCTAGAGCAATACCATTTGAACCCGAAGTGTTCCATTATGGGGTACGCATTCTGTTAACATGGCTGCCAGGTATAGTAGGCAATACCATGAGAATACCAGATGAGTTTCTATTTAGACCACAGATACCCATGGATGAAGAAGAGGGGTGAATTTTCCCCTTAGCCTTAGAAGCAGCTATAGTCTGAGGTAATATGGCTTTGCTTGATGAAGCTGATGACAAGGGTAGACGATGGTGCACAGTAATTACCATTGAAAAAGGCCACAGAGTGACTGACATCACTGATGAAGATTGTTTGGAGATGACAAATCTGACGATTTCGTGATATTTGAAATGTGCATTACTTATTGGGTCAAAGCAATTAAGAGAGAGGTCCCTCAGAGAATGATGTTAGTAAAAAAGCGTCCTGAATATTTTGATCAAGATATGGCAAAAGTGCCAATCTAATTGTGGACTACAGGTCCCGATGAAGTAGGCTTACTGAAAGGAGTTGGGGAAGTGAAGATTAAATTGAAACCAGGCCGCCATGATGGACCAAGGTATCTTAGTGACATCAGAGTCACCATGTAATACTTCGGTTTATCCGATTAAAAAATCAAAAGGGGGGTCTTGGAGACTAATTCAAGATTTACACCCAATAAATAAGCTTTTAGAGGCTGAATTCCCTCTAGTCCCTAACACGTCCACGATTCTATGTAATATACCTGTTAATGCACAATATTTCACAGTGATTGACTTGAAAAATCCATTTTTCTCAATCCCATTGCAGAAAGACTCACACGATTTGAAATCGTTCACTTTTAGGCAAATACGATGAAAAAGTACAAGGCTGCCCCAGGGTACTGGGAGTCCCCCTCGATTTTTAACAGAGTCCTCCAAATGGACTTGAGCAATATTGCTTTAGAAAGCATTGTGCTGCAATATGCAGATGACGTTTTAGTCTGCAGCACCACAGAGGAAGGGCGCAGACACGATCCTGTTCAGCTGATGATTAGACTTGCTGACAAAGGATATAAGGTTGACAAGGAAAAGTTACAATATTGTCAACAAGAAGTGTTGTACATAGGCCAATTGATTTCACATGAGGGAAAGAAATTTACTTCTGAAAGAGCTGAGGGCATTTTAAAATCAGCCAAGCTCCACATGATAAAACAGATGCAGAGTTTTCGAGGATTATGCAATTATGTTCCCAGCATGGGTTTTTGACTACAGCTTGTACAGTAGGCCGCTTTTGCAGGCATTAAAGAAAGCACAGGCTACGAAAGAAAAGATCATGTGGACTGAGGCAGTGGAAGAAGGCTTTGACGAACTGAAAAAAGCTATTTGCATGGCTCCAGTTTTAGGGATTCCAAATTATGCAGAGGAATTATTTGTATTCTCGCACAAGGATGGTACTTTTATGACAGCAGTACTTACACAGAGAACTACATTGGGATACAAACCCCTTGCATATTACAGAGGAATTTTGGACCCAGTAATAAGAGGTCACTTTCCATGCGAACAAAGTTTAGCAGCTGCCACGTTCGCTATAGAGAAAGCAACAAATATAGTGATGGGATGCTCCTTGACTTTATTTGTTGAACATGCATTATTCGCCGTTATAGAAAAACCAAATGGCACGTTGACTACTCAAAGGGCTTCTGCCTATGAAGTAATCATATCGACTGCAGCGTTTAAAATAGTGAATCCAGCTATGCTCATAGCTGAGCCAATCACAGAAGGAGAGCCTATACACGATTGTGCAAATTATGAAGAGTTCTTTGATGAGATCCCTGGATTAAAGGAGAATGCACTCGCAGGAGGATAGATTGTCTTCATTGGCAGTTCTTCTAGAATCAATCAAAATGATGAGCAAACATATACAGGCACCACGTTAGTGAAACATTTGGCAAATGGAGAATTTCTAGTGCTCGTGAGTACTCGACTACCATCTCATTATTCAGCGCAACCTACAGAATTATTGGGGTTGATACTCGCAATCAAGAATCATGCATACCAGGAAGTGAGTATACAACGACTCCACCTACGTGACATCGATTGAGCACGCAGGATTAGCGTGCTGGAAAAGGAGGGGCTTCCTCCGAGCGGACGGCACGCCAGTGCAGCACGCAGCCTTATTGGACAGACTCATTAAGGCACTACAACTCCCAGTGAGCATAGCAGTTCTTAAATGTGCAGCTCACACAAAAGGGACAGATTTTATTTTGTGCAGAAATCAAGCAGCAGACGCTAAAGCTAAATGCATAGCGAATACAGACATAGAAATGATGAGTGTTCAAACCATTGATGTAAATGAAAGAATGACTGTAATATTAAATGTGGACAAGGGATACAATTATATGACGAAAACACAGATAGTAGAACTCCAAGGGGAGGCACCACAAGAAGAAAAGAATTTATGGAAGTGAAGAGGGTGTTCTTTAAACCCCTCTGAAGCATTATGGTGACAAGACAGCACTGGTAAACCAATAATGCCTATAGCCTTATTAAAGATAGCGCTAGAACAATTACACTATAAAGCACATACAACTAGGGAGAATCTTGCTGTAACCATTGCTGAGGATTGGTTTGTATCAAACCTAATGGAACATGTTGCATTTTTTATAGTAAATTGTATTATTTGCCAGCAGTTCATGGTTGGGCATACACTACGCATAGTGAGGGGGGTGATCCCAAGACCACATGGCCCTTTTCAGCACTATGTCGACATGATACAAGTTTGTAATGGATACAGATACGTTTTAGCTCTAGTATGTTCTTTTTTACAGATGGATAGAGGCAGGACCATGTACAAAAACGTGGCTGCACCTAGACTCTACCTGTGCAGCCACGTTTTTGGTGCTGAAAGTGTTTCCCAGATTGGGGGTTTGTGAAGTAATGAGATCAAATAATGGACCACATTTTGTTAATGCAGTTTTCAAGCAGATTACTTCACTGCTCGGAATAAAATTTACGGTTTCTTCGTCTAATCATCCACAAGGAAATGGTATCTGTGAAAAGCTCAAAGGCCTATTAAAGGAAAGAATAGCTAAGTTGAAGCTTACTTTGAAAAAAGGGTGGTTGCCCTGCCTACCACTGGCATTGTATGCATTAAGGAACCAACCAGGTTCTGACCACCATCTTATGCCGCACGAGATTGTGACTGGCAGGAGAATGAAGACTCCTTTAATGCCTCCATCCCGAGTTAGAAGTGATGCTCAGCCAACATCCGTAGTGTTAGGACGGGAATTGCAAAACTACTTGAACTGTTTAATGTCTAGTTTTTCTGTAATTTCAGGACAGTTGCATAGACGAGGGGGTACAGCAATACAGAACTCAGAAGGAGATGCTTCAACAACCTAAACTCCCGAATTTATACGGCCAAGAATTTATCCAGGGGAAAAGATCCTGATCCGCAATCACACAAGGAAAAAGTGGGACGAGTCCCACTTTCACAGTCCTTTCATTGTCGAGAACGTCACGCCATCTGCTGTCAAAGTGCAGGGTAGGCGAGCTTGGATATTCCTGGGCGACACAAAGATCAATGCCGGATAGACACCTCTGCTTAGACCCCACTGCGAAGAAGCGACAATTATCAGGGAAGAACCACAGGACGTGCAGACGAGATCCATGACGAGGAAGAAGGACGCACAAACTGTCAAGTGGAAAGAAAGAAGAACTTTTAGTTGGACTGTGGCTTAATTGGGACACTCCCTTTGTAGCTACAAATAAAAGGGTAAAAGGACACATTCGAACACTCTGTGCATCCTAGTTGCAGAGTAAAAGAAGATTTGCATTCGTCAAAACCACAGTAGGTTATTGACTTTGGACTGAGGCATGTTTAAAGCCATGATTAGAAAAGCGAAAAAGGTTATGAACTTTGGACTGAGGCACACTTAAGCCTTGATAAAAGTAAGGATATACCAAACCTTGATCGTGGACACAGCAATTGGAAAAGAATACAGTATCCAGATTTGTTCCAAACAGAGCTCTTGTTCGGAATTACTCATGGTGTTACCCAGTAATGACCTTTCTAGGCACATACTTACTTTGAGTTGATATTGCGTTCTTATCCGCGACTGGTGGGGAGAACTAGTCGCATACCAGATTTCCTTGGCAATACTGACAACAAACAAATCGTTAGACGACTGCTTATAATCATCACCGAAGAATTTTTGAAAATGCCTGAGTTCAGTGAAGAAAACACAAATGCACCTATCACCCGATGCAGCACATAGACTGGTCAGTGTGGTGTTCTTTCGTTTAATTGAAGACTACCTGCATCTCTTTGGAAGGAACACAGATGTGGTGTCATTTCTAAGGGAGCCAAGAAATACTACGAATCTGAATGTGATCCTGGAAGGCATAATAATCCGGGTTGAGATCTATTCTGAAAGAAACCACAGAGTTGTATAGAAGTTTTTCCTAGAGGGACAGAACGAGGAAGTGATAAAAACTTAAAACTTTGTTCATGCTGACATGGAAGCTACAATGTCCTTTGGCCAAAAAAACTTAAAACTTTGTTCATGCTGACAAGGAAGGTACAAAATCATCTGGTTGAAACAGATTGGAGGTATAGATTGGGAATTAGTTAATGAAGCAGAGTTCATCGCAGCTCACATAAATCACCTTTTGTCACAATAAAGAAATATTTGCACCACGATTGGTGGGAAGAAATTGGTTCCAGAAAGCAGCTAAGCTGTTAGAGGATGAATGCTGTAGAAGACAACAAGGTTCCAGAAACAAATCTAAAAATGCAGTGCCAGTAAAAATATTTTCCTTCCTTAGCATTAAATGATCGAGATGGGGAACCAAAGCAGCAACTTCGTGCTGCCCCAAGAGGGCAGGCAGTCATGCTGCCCTAGAAGCAGGTGCTGTAGACTAACCTATCATTGTATAGTTTACACATGTATTGTATTCATACTAATACTGCTTTCACTGACAGTTAGAACTGCTTTCTATATATGAGCAAATGATGCAAAAGGTCCTATATACATGTCTGAGCAGAAAGAAAAAGTAAACGTGGCAACTACTAAACAACCTAGGCCATTTGTGATTATTTCCTTTCCCTAGAAATAAAAGACAGATGCCTGAGATTGAAATGGATGTTGTTAGCAATAAATCACATATAGCACTTGCTTCAAACACTTCTTTGAATGCCGGAGACAGAGTCGGCAAAACAAACAAAATAAGGGATTGACAAAGGTTGGGCCCACACAGATAATGCATGCAGACACACCTGATCCAGTGACAAAAAGCCCAAGCACAAGTCCCACAAGACAATCATGTGCAGAGATGAAAGCAGAATCAATATGGCCATTTATAACCAGGGCCAGGAAGAGACAGAGGGATAAAGAAAGACTTACTGAACTTTCTACTACTCGGGGAACCCAGATGGATGTTCCTGCAAATCAACCAGTCAGAAGAAGTTACATCGATGTGTTCAGAGATGTGGTTATAGCAAACTACAAAAAGATTTTGAGAATTAAAAGAAGCAACCAAGAAGACAATTATGAACTAAATGATTATCTAGACAGCACAGCACACTTGGGAAACAACATATGGTACCAACACATGAAAGAAGTTGGAAGAAGAACGTCAGACGAAGACTGCTTCATAAGTGCACTCCTGCCATTCAGCACGGGTAAGTCAAAAATCTTCATAGCAATTGAAATTGATGTCCAGACAGCACATTGCCATAGCACTTTGTAAGACAAGAGGTCAATTTATGGGAAGCAATGCTTCTCTTAAATTGGCAACTGAAAAGACAGTTCCAGTTGAAGATGTCTACATACAAGATATAAAGACAAGAAACAATGCAAAGACGAGAAATCGCGTGATCAGATATGAGAAAGCTGGATTAAAAGGAGCAGAAATCAAAAGAGAAACAAACAGAAAATGTAATGTCAAAGGAAAAACTGCAGAAGAAACTTGCAGATGAAAAAACAGAGGACAAATGCAAATTTGGGGAACAGTATTATCACCAGACGGATGGGAAAAAGGAGTGGTGATCTGCAGAGCATGGATGATCATTGGATACCATAAAGAAAAAATTGAAAATGAACAAATGATATGCAAACCATTATGGCCAAAACTTGCTAAACTACTGACATGGGTCGAAGGCAGGGGGGCCCATTGAAAATAGTACCATTAGAAAGTTCTAAGTTTTGCTTCAGGAACAATGGTACAAGAAAAATTGGAGAAAATCAGAACTGTGGATGAATATTCTATGCACCAGGAATGCTGCATGGAACAGCAGTAATAATTAATCATTTTTGGGCTTGTGGATCAAAAGCCTACATCAGACTGCCTAAAGACTGGGGAGGAATTTGAACAATAGTGAATGTCCATGTTCCTGCATTGGTGATTCCTAAAGGTGACCTGAACATTGACAGATTTCCAAAAGCAGACGCTCCTCTAAGGAGGAGGAGATCTGTGGAGCTGATAAGTCGAACAAAGAGAGATAATTATTTCTCTGCTAAATCAATAGAAGCCTTTGATGCCATTCCGTGTGAACACAAGCTGTTCAGACAGACCTCATCAGTGTTCACAATGATCTTTAATCATAGAATCCAGGTCGGAGCAAATACAAAGTGGTCACAAATCACCAGATGGGAATTGCTGCAGACAAGTAATTCAACTATAAAAGGATTCAATGTGACCAGGGAAGAACTGAGAGCTGTAAGACTAATGGCTCTCCAGAACAGATATGTCCTGGATATGATTACAGGTATGGATGGAGGTGTGTGTGCCAAAATTGGAGAATCATGTTGCACATTCATACCTTCTCATGATGACGAAAATGGAACTTTGACAGAGGCCATAGAGATGCTGACGAAACTCCATGGCCAGATGATAGAAGAAGTTGAAGATATTGCTGATGACAGCTGGTTTGGAAATCTCTTCTTATGGGTTCCACAATGGATGGCAGATATGTTCAAATTTCTTGGAGCATTGCTATTGCTAGTGATGCTTGGATTCTGTGTGATCAAGATAATAATCTCGCAGTGTAAGAAGACAGCAAAGAAAGCCATAGGGATGAAGATCATGATCGATGTTGTTCCAGGATGGAAGCCTAAAAACCTAACTGATGAAGAGATCAGAGACTTTTTGAAGTCTAGGATCCATGCACCTGAGAGAACTAAGTTTTCATATATACAAAGGACCACAGGAAATATGTGGGAAGATGGATCTACTGCAGTCCAAGTGGACAGTGCACGCTCATGACATGGAACAAAGATGAACATGTGAAGTCAGCTGGATGCCTGAAGGGAGTCATAAAAATATGGGTCCCCAAGAGGCACTTCTTCAGACTAGGATGTCTGGATATGGAAGAAGATGTGAGAGTGGTCGATAAATCACCCAGAGGGGGGAGTGTAGAGGAGCAGCCAAGTACCCCCACTGCACCTACCCCACCTACATTACCTGAGAAGTATGAACCAAAGTATGTGACATATACTACACCAATCAGAAGGCAAGAAGAAGAGCAACCACTCTGTGCAGTACCCATAAGAATGCCTATGCCTAAGAGAATATGGGAAGTAAAGTATTATCCATTAAGGAAACCATACCTACATCCAAGACAATATGATGGTCATTTGAATGCAATTCCTGATGAAACAAAGAAACTAAATGACCAGGATGAATGGTGACATCATACAAAACTGAATCGATTCCATAGATAGAAGATAATCAGACCTGAGAGGCGGATGATTTATGAAGGATGAAGTGGTACTAAGGATAAGTGACATTTTGGGATCAAGATGAAGAGACGTATGCCACAAACGTGATGAAGATATTTAGTTGGTATAAACATGTACAGATGCAATGTAACACAAGCAGCAAAGCAATCATGAAGCTAGCCAAATGCTTATAGTAAATAGATCGCGGCCAGCACCAACATATACATATATATCTCATAGATACATATGGATTGAATAAAGAATGAAGGTTCCACTACGTACATATCAGTCTTGAACAACGAGGAAGACCTCAAATTCATTGTCGCAGTTACAAAAGCAATTGAATTAAACAGAATATATTTCAGCTAAGGCGTTGGATGAGCTAAAGAGCCAAGGTCTTATCAGAACTAAAATTGGCTGACATTAGATAAAATTAACGTGAAAGAACAGAAGCTCCTGTTCGAGAATGTCAAGTATAAACAAAGACGTCAGAGGACTATTGGAAAATACAGTTAAATACACGAGAAAGGCTCAATTCATGGTGTCCAGTCAAGGGATGGAAGAAAATTGGACGCATGAGGAGATCACACCGACACACGGAAATCAGACAGTACCCCTACTCCTTTAAAAAATCCCAGAGAACAGTACAAACTCAAGGCCAAACTTCAGACACTAACTGACACTGAAACGTTGAAGTGATGATGGAGTGTCCTTTTAATTGGTGGGAAGCTGGTATCGAGACAAGCTCACCCGCACCTAGTTGTTCCATCTGCATGTTGCTCACATAGGTGGAAAGTTATTGAATGGGGTTAGTAGCTAACCAATTGTAGAGGACCACATAGTTTGGGGTCCTATAGTTGTGTAGCCAGTGGGATGTCATACATTTAGTGACGTTCATAGTGCCCATTTTGAAAGGAAGGCTTAGTTGTCCCACCTGTTGTTGACTGTCCAATTATTTATCTCTGTTACTCTATACAGATATTACACCTATACTTAGTAGTTCACTTAGAGCCAATCTTGCTTTCCAATAGGTTTTAGAAGTTTGCAATGTAGGATGCCGTTGGTAATGACGCAGGTCTATACGTCAGTAGTGACACATTTGGTCTATAAAAAAATCTTTTTTTCTTAAATGAGTTGAAAGCTGAGTATCAAGCGATTGCTAATGTTCGTTGAATTCCCTGTTTTTTTATTTTCATTAAAACAGACAATCTTTTTTCCAAACTATTTGTGTCATCTGAATTATTGATGTTTGATTAAAATCTGCATCCCCATCCATCTCAAGGGTATTGCTACTCATCTTAAAGGGCTGGGAAGTCTCCAGTTCAGGGCCTTCTTGGCAAGTTCCGTGATGTGAGGAGAGAAGGAGAGAGTGGAGTCGAAGATAACACCAAGGATTTGTGCCTCACAGGAAGGCAAAGGAAGAGGGCCGAAGGGTGGCCAGACTATGAGAGGGAAAGTGGGTGCAGGGGTCCCAATGAGAAGGATCTTAGTCTTACTGGCATTGATGCAGAGATCGTTGGAGGTGCACTACTCCTGAATTGCGGATATACAGTCAGGAATGAGCGAGAGAGACGAGGAGGCTGAGGGGAACCTGAACGAGAGCTGAGTGTCATCCGCATTACACTGAAAGTTAGAGGAGAAGGTACAGATAAGGTGGGCCAAAGATGTGAAGTAGACAGTAAAGAGAGAGGTGGTGGAGAAAAAGGACCCACGTTGAACCTGAGATCGCTGGTCCAGGAGGAAGGAGGTCAACCACATCAGGGCCTGATCCATGATGCTCAGGTTCTCATAGAGACGGTTTTATTTTGTTTATTGGACATTTGTATTGGGCCTATACAAAAGTATTTCCAGGTGCCACAAGCCTAGAAGGGGAAGGGAGAACATGGGATATCATAAGAAAGAACAGCAGCAAGAACAAAGAAACGGTTATTTTGTCCTTGTGACAATCCTACTGTGCAAGTGCTTAAGGAGATAAATGCAAGGGGGGGTAGAGGGAGAAGTGCAAAGATGGGGGGACCCAGTGGGTTGGGGGAGGGGCAAGTGTTGTTCAGGCCAAGGCGGCAAGTACTGGGGGAAAGAGGGAGGAGGGGAGGCAAAGTGCAGTGGGCAGGCTGACTGGGTAGAGATAGTCTGGGAAAAAGAGCCCAAGGGCAAGTGCTGGCGGTACTGAGAGGGACTTGTAGGGGGATGGTCTGGTCCCTCTATGACTCAAAAGGGACCAGGCCCCAGTCGCAGAGGCAGGTGGAGGGCTAGCAAGGGAGGGGGAGATGGAAGGAAGACGAGTAAAGGAAGTTCTTGAGACGTTTCCGTAAATAAAAAAGATCTGGCTCAAGTCTGATGGGGAGGGGGAGGCTGTTCCAGAGGGAGGCGCCCGCCGAGAAGAAGAATCTACCTCCCACTCTCTGCTTGGAGAAACGTTTGACCTGCAAGGAATTGGAACCAGAGGACCGAAGGGTTCTGGCTAAATGGTATTTGGGAAGGGAAAGGTGGATGTAGATAGGTCCCAGGCACCAGACAGCATTGTGGATGATGCAAAGGGTTTTGACTTTGATCCTGGCAGTCACCGGGAGCCAGTGTAGAGGCTTTAGGGCTGGAGAGATGCAGTCCCTTGGCTTGAGGCCAAGGATAAGACTTGCAGTCCTATTCTGGATTTGTTGGAGGGGCGAAGAGAGGAAAGGGGAAGGTTGAGGAAGATCAGCATGGCGTGATTGACCGTGTCAAAAACAGAGGAAAGGTCAAGGAGTATGAGGTCAGAGGGAAAGTGAGAATCGAGATTAATGGTATCAGAATCACAGGTGACTACGTGGCAGCCAATGGGGGGAGAGGGATTAGGGAGAGGTTGTGGATGGGAAGGGGGTAGTAGGAACAATGGAGAGAGGGTTAGGGAAACATAATTTGGAAGAAGTCCCCTCTGTATCTGATCTCCATAATTTCCACACTTTATTCTGAGATTAAGGCATGTGCACATTATGGGCTTAGTGGGGAGATAACTAGCACCTTAATGTTGCGCGGGGTGTTAGACAGGTCTGCGACCTGGCCCCACTTGTATTTAACATCTATATAGAGGAAATTATAGATGCTTTGGTAAGTGGGGCTCAGCACTGCCCGAAAATGGCTTCAGCTAGATTTCCAGCTTTATTTTATGAAATGATGCAGTTTTAATTGCCATCACACCGCACGGTCTGCAGAAATCTTTAGCCATTGTCTTCGGCAAGTGTAAGGACTTACAAGTATTTGGAACTGAAGACCAGCAAGAATAAATCAATGGTATTTAGCCCACAATTTACAAAATATGTGTCAATTAGAATGGACTTGTGGAGTGTTCCAATTGAACAGGTTGTCTACTTCGACTATATGGGAGTGAGGTTTCATGAGTCCCCTGGATGGGTGGACGAGGTAGATAAGGCTGCTTTAACCTTAGAAAAGTGCGGTGGAGCAGCCCTGTCCTTCTATTAGAGACATAGGAATGGCACTATATCGCCGGCATTGATCTTAAATAACAGGCCAGTTCTGACTGCAGGACTGTACGGTTCAGAGCTTGGGGGATACTCCAATGTTGGCAAATTGGTCATAGGGGAGAATACATTTCTGAAGAAATTATTTTTAGTGCCTCGGAGTCGAATTGGTTATTTTCCAGGTGATATGGAAGCTATGTGTGAGCCGGTTTTGTTCTGGGTCAGAATATGGACCAAACCACATTTGAGCCAGTACAGGGATGCAACCTTTCATCTCTCATCCCTGGACGGGAGGGGGCGCAGCCTGAAATGGCTGGCTTATGTTAACAAAATGCTCTTTGAACTAAATGCACCTGAATTCTGGCCAGATCCACAGTCTATTTCTTTGCCAGACCTTGGTGTCTTAAAATCAATATTAAAGTCATGGACATCGGAGTAGCTTCTGTTAGACGTCTTCAGCTTGAAGCTGAGTTCCGAGTATTTCAACTACGGGCCAAGAGTGGGGTTTCAAATATATTTAGATATAATTTCCCATGCCTATGAAAAGCCATTTTATGCACGCCTTAGTCTGGGTATTATCCCAGTTCCATCCGTCACATCTTCATGGAAGGGACACGATTCCGAGTTATGCCCATTTTGCGGTCTTGTTAAAGAAACTGTTGCCCATTTTCTGTTAATTTGCCACTCGAGTATTCTGTTGAGGCATATGCACTCGAGGCTTTGTTACAGGAGGTTGGCGTCCGCACATTAAAATCTGCTATGCACTTTTTGATGCAGTCTTCCTACCTACTGCTAGTTTTTGATACGGCCCGATACATCCACAGAACCTGGCTACAGAGGAAAAGGGCATTGAAATAATTACATATAATCACGCTATAATTGTTTTCAGCTAATGAATTGGATGTTTTATGAATGTTGGGTGTATGTACGCCACTGAGTTATTATTACTGTTTTATAACTTTTTAATACTTTTTAGAATGTTTTAAATCTTACTCTGAATGTATTGTATTATGGTTTTTCTTATTTTCGTTATATAACTGAAGACATAGGGGCCGATTCATGGAATTTATTACGCATAAAATAGTGTACTTGTGCCCAATATGCACACGCAACCCTGTGTGTCGATTCATGGAATTGAATATGCTGCACTTTTCCAGGACTTGCGTGGATTTCACGCTAGTCTGGCACACCTTTGTGAGCCGCTGAGGGCCTTGTGCGAAGCCCCAAGCAGAGCGTGGGCATGGCCTGCCCAGACGACTGGGAAGGAGGCAGAACACAAGAAATGGAGACTAACTTATGAAGAAGTGGACGTTCTGAGGGACAGCCTGCAGGCAGTCCCTCGCACACCCACTATTGCACGGCAAGAGACGTATTCATGGAATCGATCGCGTAACGTCTCAATGCTCAACCACGTCCTTCACTTGCGCGTAGGATTTTCAGCGCTCAGGTGGGATCGCTTGTCGTATTTTGGGTGCATGTACTCAATTGTGGTTCCGATGTAATGCAGGGGTGCAAGTAGGCTGTTTAGCGTGGTACAGAAACATTTTACGTGGGTTTGCACGCACATTTCCCGAGTTATTGCTGAGTTATGATTTTTCGTTTGCATGTTGTCAGGTTGCCAGATCCAGTTACAGGGGACTCTCCGCATCCTCCCCGAGTCTAAGGCCTGCTTATGGGTGACCCCACACAGTGTTTAAAGGGTGTGTTCTTTTGCGCCTGGGGGACTGTGCATAGGTAGCTGATCCAGCAGTTTCCTGCGTGTGGGCGTGTCGGGGGCAAGCCAGCCGTGACTTGTGAATACGGTTACTTTGCGCGAACATTCTATGAATACACGTTGCACACATTTTTCTTTCTCCAGGCGGACCCTTCTGTGATTTCTTCACGGAATTCCATGAATAGGGCCCATAATGTCGAATAAAGGAACTATGACTGACTGATTTTTCAGTATCTGTAGGTTTTACAATGCTGATTCTTAATCCTGTAAGGAAATAAAAACAAACACCAGCTTAAGAATGCACGCTCAGACTGACTTTTGGATCTACTTTGAAAGGCTGTGATTTTCATCTTAGATTGGACTATTTTTTCATTTTAATTCAAGTTTACTGGATTCTTCCATGTAACCCAACAGTTCCTTTTTGTGCCTGGTCATCACATGCTTTTATTTGAGATGAGTTGCAATCATTGCACAGGCTGCAATTCATGTTTGTTTTTAAAATGAAACTATTCGTTCTTTGCATTATTTTCTTCAGTATAGTTTTCCATACACTTGAATGGTAGTTTATCCAGCCAAAAGCCACAATACTGATCCTGTAGTGGTAAAGGGCTGTCATTTATTTTTTGGCTTGGCATGGCTAGGATTCTACTAATTCCATCCCTAAAGAATTTACAAGAATGCAGGCATGTGAGCGAGCAAAAGAGGATGCCTTTGGTGTGAATCATGTGTTCAACTTGGGGTGATCTGCTTCTAAAATGGGAACATAACCAGAGTTCCTTTACTGTTTTTGCATAGTTTATGTGTCAGAGCATTTTCCTTTCATATACATGTAAATCTCAAAATAAAATAAATGAAGGACTAATATTTGGTTACAATGCTATCATGGAAATATAGATAAGTTTGCCTCACACATTGCATAAGAAAATGCAAACATGCTTTCACCAATACCTTTTTGACCCATTGATGGATCTTCAACAAATTTGGCAAGCAACTGATTTTACATATCCAATCACTCATGAATTTGGTGAAAGCAATGGCGTGTTTGAAAAGTTATAAGCAGTTGAAAACATGCATGGTCAAACTTTCTTGGACTGCAGATCTCCATAGGGAAAAGATGTTTGACCTCAAGTACTATTTACCATGAAGTTGTGAATACTTCAAACAAATAAGGCACATGGTTTAATAACGCAGGACTTCATGCAGTAAACAGCCTTAGCCTTTAAAACTGTATTATGTTTGAATTGTAAAACAAATGTATTATTAAGATGAGCAGACATTCGGGTTCCAACATTTGCAGGACTCTCCTAGTGATTTATAAAATATAGAATAGTACACAAACATGCCAACATATGAATGAACTTGATTGCAAATGTTCATAGCTTCATTCCTTGTACTGTATGTTTATTCGTTATTTTAACTTTGAAACACAAAAATACCGAACTACGACTTAGAGGGAGACCCAAAGACAGATAAATAGATGGATAGATAGCTGGAGAGACCCAAAGAGGATAGTCAGAGACCCGAAAGCAGACACAAAGCTAGCTAGATCAATAGAGTGATCGAAGGTCTCACAGCTAAAGGCACCCACAAACAGGCAGATAGAGAACCAAAACTATATATATATATATAAAAAAAGGATAGATAGATAGATAGATAGATAGATAGATAGATAGATAGATAGATAGACGGACGGACACAAATATGGATATTTTGATGAAATACGACCATGCGAAATAAGGCACATGCTTTGCTAACGTAATACTCACGCACCAGAAAAACAAGGTATAGTTCTTAAGGCTTTCAAACATCACTTATATAAGCCCTGTAAGCATGGTGTGCTTGAATTAAAAAATACTACAAGTGGACAAACGAAATATTCCAGTGAGCCGTGTTACCTAATAGGCTAAAAAAAAAGATTGGTCCCACAGGTATACTTGAGGATGACAAAATACGTTAATATGGTTAAGACCGGTAACCATCCTCACAGCTCACTCATTTTCTACCGTCATTTCTCCCATGCCACCACCCACACAGAGCTACATCTTGGCCCATTCCACAAAAACCACCCCACCCCTATCATTTCCCTATGCATGCATCCACAGCATCACCATCTGTGTCCATTGAAACCTTATGGCACCATCCACACAGAACCACAACCTTTGTCATTTCACTTAACACCCTTTACCACCCCACCCCTACACTGCCACCCTCCGTAGCCACCATTCACACTCTATGACACTATCCAAAACATGAGCATCTTTCACATACACTCACCATCAGCTTATCCCAACATATGCATCCCTTCTCAATTATCGGAGGCGTGGGCGGACCCACGCAGGCGCTTCCCCATCCTAAAGGATGATGTGCACCAGACCCACCAATCAATACTTAGCACACATAAACTCACAACTCCTCCCACCGCCCCGTCTGCCTCACAAAATCCAACATCACACTGCTCCTCCTCCTGCCTCTCACCCCGTCACCTCCCAGCAAAGCCCTCCCACTCAGCTCAGCCACACCCAGCGCAGTCAACCGAAACCTCATCAATTCTTTCTCTTCAACATGTCTCTCACACCTAAGCAAAAAATGTCCCACAGTCTCAGGCACACCACACACCGCACAGTCCCTCGACTCACGCTTCCCCACTCGAAAACAGACAGTCATTTAGCCCCACATGCCCTATCCTCAACCGATTCAACATCACCTTCTCCCCCCTCCTCCATTCCAGACGCCCCGCATCCACCTTCACTGACACTTTGCCACGAACACCAAACATCCACCTGCCTTTCACCCCACTCACCCACCTCTCCTGCCACTCATCCATGACCCGTCTCACCATCACAGCCTTCACCTCATCCACACTCAAAGGCAACCTCACATCAACCGCTCCCCTCTTCATACCCTCACCTGCCGCCAGATCCACCAACTCATTACCCAAAATGCCACTGTGACTGGGGACCCGTGCCAACTCCAAATCCATTCCCCCACGCACACACCGATCAATCTTCCGCCTGATATCCAAAATCACATCCTTCCTATCACCATCCCCTGCCACAATCACCTGCAACCCACTCAATGAATCCGAGAACACCACCACCTTCTCATACCCCAACTCGCACACCCTATCTATCGCCAATGCAATCGCCACCAACTCAGCCGTACAAATAGACACATCATTCGTCAGTCGCCCCACTTTATACTCCCCAGTGCTTTCCAAATAATACGTCATACCCACTCTCCCAGACACAGGATCTTTCGAACCATCCGTGAACACCTTGCATCCTTCCTTCCCTGCCACATACGCCTGACCCAAAGCCTTGATCTCAACCCGCAAACCCTGCTTCTTCGACACCACACTCGCCAACTCTAAACACACCTTTGGAGACCCCATCATCCACAACGGCCATCTCACCAAATCCATACCCGTCACAGCCAACAACTCCCCTAGACCCCACTTCACCCCTTTCTCCCACATATGAAACCCCAAAGTGCCCCCTTTCCTCCTCCACCGTTCCCAATGGTAGTCAAACCTCCAATTATACTTCAAACATTCACGCACCGGATGAGCCACACTCTAAGCACTGCACTTCACCACCACTCATATTCAACGCATCCCTCCTCAACCCCAACGGCATCTCCCCCACAAGCACCTGCACCGCATTCACTGGAGAGGACCTCATCACACCCGAACACACCCTCAATGCCCTCGCCTGCACCCTATCCAACCGCAACTTCTGACTCGCTGTGAAACCCACTGCCACCTGACATCCAAAATCCATCACACTCAAAATCAACCCCTTATACAACATTCGTAAACACTTCTGCTGTGCACCCCACTCTTTCCCAGACACCACCCACAACAAATTCAAAGTATGATTACACTTATCCACCACACCATCCACCTGCAAATTCCAGTTCAACTTCGTATCCAAAATCACCCTCAAGTACCGAAACTCTTCTACGCTCTTTACCCTCGTACCTTTCAGAACCAAGTCCAACTCCTGCTGCACCCTTTTCTTCGAGAAAACCATACTCACACTTTTATCCACAGACACCGAAAAGCCCCATTTCCCACACCACTCCTCCGTACGCACTATCGCAGCTTGCAGCCGGCTCTGCACCAACAACAAACTCCGCCCTCTTACCCATACCACACCATCATCTGCGAAGAAATCCACCTGACACCCGATTCCCGCTAAAGCCCGAATCAACCCATCCACCTTCATATTAAACAGCATTGCACTAATCACACTCCCCTGCGCCGTCCCATTCTCCATCTTCCAAACCTCAGACATCACCCCCCTCACTCTCACCTGAAAGGTCTTATCAGCCAAAAATGCCCTAATCCACCAAAACATCCTCCCCTTCACACCCATCTCCAGCAGTCTTATCAACAACCCGCTCTTCCATACCATATCATACGCTTTCTCCAAATCCAAAAAGAACGCCCCCACCAACTCCCCATCACACAACGCCTCCTCCACACCAGTCACCAACCTTACTAACAGATCAGCCACCGACCGATTCCTCCTAAACCCACTCTGGAAATCACTCAAACGCCCATTCGACTCCAAATAGAACCCCAATCGCTGAACCACCATCCGTTCCATAACCTTACACATCACAACAGTCAGCGCAATCGGCCTATACGACTTAAACTCCGTAGGAATCTTGCCACCCTTCAAAATCACCACCACAATCGCTCTCTTCCACAACTTCAGCAAAACTCCACTCTTCCAGATCTCATTGAACAGCGCCAATACCTCCAATTTACATTCCACTGGCAAATTCTCCAAAAATACATACATGACCCCATCCACCCCTGGGCTAGACCACTTCCCCTTCCGAATCGCCCCATCCAACTCCACCATAGAAAACAGAACCTCGTACTGCTCCTCCCAAGGCCCAACATCCGCCAACAAATCCTGCATCTCCTCCTCAACCACACCCAGACCTAGCCTCACCGCTTCTGGAAAATTCACTGAACTGTACACCTCCGCAAAATACTCCCCCAACAAATTCGCCTTCTCCCCTTCCTCACTGACCACCTCTTCCACTTTCAACAACACAGACATACCACCCTGCGGCCTCATCAATCCGGACATCCGCTTGAACTGTTTCCAAACCTCACCCACACCAGAATCACTCCCCAGGGACCCACAATAGCCTCTCCAATATCCACGCTTTCTTTCCCTAATCACCCTCTGCACCACCGCCTTAGCCTTCTTATATGCCACCAGATCCATCAACATTCCCGATCTCACCGCCCTTGCCCTAGCCTTCTTCCGCGCCGCCACTGCTCTTGAACATTCCACCGAACACCAAGGAACCTCAACCTTCCCACCCTTGCCCTTCTCAATCTCCGGAATTGCTGCCACAGACGCTGCTCTCATTCCCTGCACCAGATGCTCATTCCATTCATCCACCCCCCCATCCTTTCCCCAAGGAACAATCAATTCCCGACACACTCCCTTATACACCTCCCAATCAGCCTTCCTAAAATTCAACCGACTCCCAGACATACGTGGCCTGATCCCTACCTCACCCCTCACAGTCACCAAAATAGCAGAAAGATCGCTCCCCTTGTCCCCATCCTCATGCACCTCCCAATCACATTCTCCCGCAATTGCAGCAGACACCCAGGTCAAATCCAAACACGACAAGTCCTCACATCCAACCACGTACCCGAACCATCGTTCAGCAATACCAGACTCAATTCATCCGCCATGTCCTCCAACAGTTCCCCATTCGCATCTGTCCGATCACTACCCCACAACGTGTTGGCACTATTAAAATCGCCACACAAAACACAAGGTCCCTCATGTCCCCTTATCTCCCCAGACAGCGCACCCACTTCCACCACCTCACATGGATTATAATAATTCAACACCAATACTTCCGATCCCCCTACCCGAATCCCTGCCCCAATCGCCTCCACTGCTCCATCCACCACAATCTCCCTTTCAACCAACCCCTTCCGAACTGCTAGAGCCACACCCCGCCCTCTCCCCTCCAACCTATCCTTATGAAACAACTCAAAACCCAGAATCACAAACCTCAGATCACCCCTTAACCACGTCTCTTGAATACAAAGCACGTCAACATTCAATTCCCCACACAACACCGCTTTCAACTCCTGTCCATTTCTCAACAAACTCCTCGCATTCCACTGCAAAATCCTCATGCCGACACCCCACTCTGCATCCGCACTTTAGCAACCATCCTAAACACATCCTGTTCTACCACATCCACAACACTCAAAAACCTCCTCCCTGCTTCCACCACTCCTTTCGTAAGATCCGACACACTGACAGACAAATTCCCCTGAACCAGCTCCAGCACACTCACTATGAAGCACATAAACTCAGTTTTCGGGACAACCACCATTTCTATGCCTTTCACCTCACCCACCACTTTCTTCCTTCCCACAGCCTCATCCACCACCGGCTCTTTCGCACTCACCTCACTCACTACCCGTACCGGTTTCACCTTTGCTACAGCCTCCGCATAAGACAAACCTTCCACCGCCCTCACCTGCACTACCTCTCTACCCTGTGACTCTCACACCCCCTAAACACGCTAGAATGCCCCCCCACAATTCACACACTTCTCCAGGGTCTCCACCTTGCATTCCTTAATATTGTGATCTCCACCACACCTCCCACAGTGTCTCTCATTCCTGCATACTCTCGCCACATGGCCAAACTGCTGACACTTATGACATCTCAAAGGCAACACTACATAAACTTTCACACGGAACCTCTGGTATCCCAACTCCACCACTTCCGGACACTCTGTCCTCGCAAACCTCACTGCCACAGTCGTAGACACCATATCCCCATGTGCATCTCTCCTCCCCAACCTCCACTCCTCCACCTCCCCCACATCCGCCAGCTGCTCCTCCACCTCAGACATATTCACAGACACCGGCCCTCCATGCAGCACCCCCTTACACGACACACCACTTTGATCAAACACTCGCACCGCATGCCTACCCAGACAACGCACCTCCAGAATCTTAGCCTTGCTACCAGCATCCGTCCCCTCCAGCAACAACCGGCCCCAGCCACCACTAGCACCCGAGTAACATCCCCCACAGCCGCCTTCACCCATCTAGCAATTTACAACGGATTCACCCCAGAAATGTCTCGACTCTCAGGCTTCAACACCTCCTTCCACACATTGTCACCCTGCATCTTCTCCTCCCCAGACCCACCGCTCTCTGAGGCTTCCAACCTTTCAAAACACGCTTTTCCTGAGTCACCATTCCAGAGTGGCCCCGGTCCAGCCCCCCTCCATCATCTCTCCATGGAGACCTGCTACGATGGCTCTCTTCTCTTTTCTCTTTCCCCCCCTCCACAGGTGTAGACTTCACAGTCGGCGTTCTCTCCCTTTTCGCCTCCTCCTCCACCCCTCCCTTCTTTCCAACCTTCCCTTTCCCCTTACCCATTCTTACCGCCTCCTCCAAGCGCACTCACTCCTTGCATCTGCCTCGAGAATCCACTCCACCTCCTCGAGCCCTGCACCCTCCTCCCAGTCACCGCTCCGCCCTGCCTGGGTCCGCCTCCTCTGCGTGTCTGTAAGCGCCTGCGAGTTCAACTCCTCGCGTCTCCCGTCAGTGTCTAGTTCCCATCCGAGAAACGGGGCTCAGCGTCTACATATGCATCCCAATCCACACATACTCGCCTTTAGTCTTCACCACGCTACGCAAGATCATCCACACATATCAACCATCAACCAAACCCACCATATGCACCTCATTCCACGATCCACACATATGCCTTCAACATCACACACAGCAAAATCCACACATATTCACTTTCAGCCTGTACCACAGTAAGCACCATCATCCACAAATACCCAACATCAGCCCATACCACTTAAGCAATACACTCCACACGTACACACCATCAGCCTCAGCCATCGAATGGATGCTAGGCCACTATCCACAATCCCCATGCTACTTACCACCCCTTCTCACAACCTGAACCTCCGCCACAGTCCACCCTACGCTATCATCACTACCTTTTACCACTATCCCCAATCATCCAGAAAATAAATGCCCTTTGCCACCATCCACACCCATGGCCTCACAATCCACATGCCCAATTCCATTAAACACCCTTCACTACAATCCATTAAAATGCACCGATGCTGTAATCTTACAAAATAATCGAAATCACTGAAAGACACATTTTAAAATAATTATGAGGTTAATATCTACAAAAGCAAAGTCTGCAAACGTTGGGAATACTCTATGCAAATGAAATATTCTTAATCATGAATATAGTCTCTCACTCTACAAATGAACCTCCACTCCACTACTTCACAACACTCACTTTAAATATACGGTAGATAGCATTAGGAGTACACCGTACTTAAAGTGGGTGTGGTGAAGTAGGGATGTTTCTGTCTGTTTCTGCCTCATTATAAACACTCAAAGTAAATGAAATATTCATAAACATAGATATAAATAAGTTTTCCGATCCGGAAACAAGGGTGCCGGTGACTGGCAAATGACATGTTTGCCTGCAGTAGCTGCTGCGCCCGACAGGTCTACAGTGGCCAAGGTATACAGACACTTCAAGGAAGCGCTGGCACCATTAACAATGGTGCCGGCCCTTCCGAGTCCCCACCCCCATAGAGTCCTCTGGGACTCTATGGGAATGGGGACTTACATTTTACTGGTGCCTGAATTCCCGTGCCACCAGACTTGGATTCTCCGGGTGGCGCCGGGAAGTCAGGTGCCGGTAAAGTTTTACAAGTCCGGCGGTATCCCGCCAGTAGCACCAGCAGGGTTAGCACAGGACTCGTAATAAGGCTAGTCTATCCCACTAAAAATGACACTTTAACTGACGCCACGCCCTTTCTTCACAACACTCACTTTAAATGCAAGTTGGTAGACAATAGTACAACATAGTTAAAGTGAGTGTTGTGACGTTGTGGTGTGCTGTGGTGTGAGTAAGGGTTTATTTGTAGTGTGAGAGATTGAATGTAAGTGTGTGAATAGTTAATTAGCTGTGTGTGTTGACTGTAAACTTAACGTTATAATTTACTTCTTTAATGACTTGCAGAGCCACACATGCGCGAGAACCTCTGGTTTTAAAAGGATGCTTGTTTTTTCTATAAGCCAATGATTAAATAAGTGTTAAAACGGTGCGAAAGTCTTTTCAGAATGTTATGCCTTATTTTTTTTAACTTTTGTTGTAACGTCAGTTCGAACATCTTTAACCCGAAATGCATTACAATCCCCTTTGTTATAGGTTCTAAAGACTTAATTGGAACAAAACGGGCTACTGCGCAACTCCCTTTTCTCTGAGAACCGTGGGTTCTTGGCTGTCATTAGAAGAAATGATATTTCTGACAGGTACGCGTTCAGCTAAAAAAAAACACATGTAAATGGCAGGGACCAGGGCGTACGTACAGCTAAATTGAGATGGTCTGCGCAATCCTTTGTGCAAACATTTTTGTTGCTTCAAAAAATATGCTGTAAATCAATGTGGAATAAAGTTTCTATACACAATCCTCAATTCTCAAATGGCACATGCACAGAAACAACGTTAGTTTAATACTTAGAAGCATTCTTATTTAACAAGACAAAGTGGGTCATTACAAGGTTGGAGATAGCCATGCCGCTGTCAGCGGCATGGCTACCCCCTTACTGGGTACCAAGGTCCGGGTTCCTTAAATGAGGAATTACCGGGCCATTCCAACCTTGGAGGACCCGGTAATTCCTCATTTAAGGAACCCGGACCCGGTACCTCCCCACTCCCATTCGATCCCCTGCGGGGCTCGAATGGGAATGGGGAGGGTGCTAACAGCGGGACTGTTAATAACGGGCCCGTTGTTAGCACCCTGGTCTGCTTGTGGGACCGGCTAAGGGCACCTAAAACCAAGTGCCCTTAGCGGGTCCCACGAGTAAACCTCGTAATGCGGCGGTAGGGGTTTAACAGGGCCGGCAGCTCTACCGGCCTGGTTAAACCCCTACCGCAAACCTTGTAATGACCCCCAAAGACTGTAAATGTCTAAACTTTCATTCGCAGTGCAATATAAGCACCCACTTCCAACTTTGCTGAATTAAGTTCATGGTCTTTGCATCGAAAATGATGCATCGAAATAAAAATCCATCGAAAAAAATAAATCGAAAATAAATGCACCGAAATGCTATCTTTTGAATTAAAAGTACATATCCATCGAAACTTGTCCATCGAATATAGGAATGGACAAGTTTCAATGGATATGTACTTTTAAATGTAAAAGATAGCATTTTGATGCATTTATTTTTCACCTTATAACGTTACATGGAGCTGTCCAGTCCTGAAATCTTTAAAGTATTTTGGCACTGGCCAGCTTCATGTAATGTTTTAGTGCTTAATGTTTATTGGGGGGGTTCCCCTCCGAACCCCCCAGCCCCCAAGGGCACTCCCGCTAACCCAACCCTAACACTAAGTCTAACCCTAACTCTAACCCTAACCCTAACCTGACTCTAACCCTGACCCACCCCTAACTCTAACCCTAACCCCTACACCACCGCTAGCTCTAACCCTGACCCTAAAGCAACCCTTAATCTAACCCTTAATCTAACCCTTAATCTAACCCTAACTCTAACCCTAAAGCTAACCCTAAATCTAACCCTAATCCTAACCCTAAATCTAACCCTAGCCCTAACCCTAAATCTAACCCTAACTCTAATTATCCATTGAAATTATCCATTGAAATTCATTCAGTGAATATGCTTTTCGATCGGAAAGTAATTCATTGAATACATATCGATGGATAAACATTCAATGGATAGTAATTCGATGGAAACACCAGATACCCTGAATTAATCAATGGATGAATGAATAAGTGAATGAACGAAATATATAAGGGGAACCCATATCGAGATAACATTCCCTGTGGATATTTTCTGGGATATATTGCAAGGTGCATGGGACACAATGGCCCTCATTCCGAGGTTGGTGGTAGTCATGGCGCTATTTGCGCCATGACTGCCACCAATAACGGTACCATGTCCCTCATCAGGAAGTTGGCGGTAACCATGGCGCTTATAGCGGCATGGTTGCCTCCTTACCGCAATCCGGGCTCGGGTCCCTCGAATGAGGACTTACTGGGCCATCGCAACCTTGGCGGACCCGGTAATTCCCCGTCCGAGGAACCCGGACCCGGTCCATCCCCATTCGAGCCCCCATAGGGCTCAATGGGAATGGGGATGTAGCTAACAACGGGCCCATTAATGACGGGCCCGTTGTTAACTTCCTGGTGTCCTCAGGGGACCCGGTATGGACGCCTGGTTTTTCCAGGCACCCATTGCGGGTCCCGCGAGGAGACCTTGTGGTAGGGCAGAATGGTTTTACCGGCACCGGCGCCTTTCCGCCATTCTTCTAATGAGGGCCCATGTCTGGTCTGGTGCAATGGGGACTTGCCGGTCTAGTCAGACCTTGGCAGGACCGGTAAGTCCCCATTCACCAAACCATTCCCCATTCCCATTTGAGCTCCCATAGGGCTCAATGGATATGGGGAGGATGCAAATAACGGGCCGGTGTATGCCAAGCCCGTTATTTGCACCCAGGTCCCTTAACAGGTCCTGTCCTTAACATCTGGTCAGACCAGGCGTTAAGGAAAGGACCCGCTAGGGGACCTCGTAGTAGGGCGGTAAGGGATTACCGGCAGCGGTCTCCTTACCGGTGCCCGGTATCCCTTACCGCCCTACTCGGAATGAGGGCCAATGTGGTGCGTTTGAAGTCCTGTCAAAAGCTGCATGGTGTGTTAGGTGGCAATTGTACTTGTTTTAATGTCAATTTCTATTTCTTCATTAAGAATATTGTAAAATACGACCTCTAGCCTCTATAGGCCAGGCTCGGTCTGGCCCATAGTAATGGCTGATGTACAGGACTGGCAGTAGTGTGGATCAGTTTCCTGGACCAGTATCAACACTTCACTGGCCATGTCTCGGGAGGATATCTCAGGGGCAACATGCTCGCCTTGGAAGCAAGACAACATGGACCAACACAGGTTCGATCACCAGGTCCCTGCTTCGAAACCTCCGGGTATTAAGCGCGTTATAAAAAAAACCTATCATAGAATGCAGATGATCTTTATAACCAATTTCACTGGCCTCATATGGTTTAAAAGGAGTCATTTTGTACAAATGCTCGCAAAAAAGGCGCCACCATGTCCTACTCAAATGGTTTGCCTTAAAATAGGAATTGCAATATGTGAATGTGTGCCACTTTTTTATTTTCTGTCCCATTTCGACACTGCTCTTTGTTGAAGAGACACTACTCACCTCCTAAGCAACATTAGGATTTCTTCGGCCATTGCACTTTGCTTTGCCTTTTTCGTGGTCTTTTGATGATAACAGCTGTTTCTGTGGGAGAGCAGCCACTCTGCATGGTTCTGCATGGTGTGGCTGAAGCACAGGGAAGATCTGAAGCCTACTGTGGGTGTTGAGTATAACCTACTGGCACAGGGTGTTTCCAGGCCCCACCATTTCTTCATTTTTCTTAGACAGCCCGTGGAACCAATCCCTTTGTCCTTCCAGAAAAACAGTTGCCCACCAAAGTAGTTGTTGGCAGCAGCTGGAAGACAGAAGAGCCTTTGGGGAGGGTAAAGCGTGTGGGATAATACTCACTGGCATGCTATTAATAGAATCCTGACTCTCTGTCATATGGTATTAGGGACAATCGACCTTCTATGGCCAGGCACGGAGGCTTCCTATTAGGAAAGATTCAAAGCTTAGAAATGACCAATGGATCTACATGCACAAAATGTAAAAACAAAATGTGTGAAAGTTTTGCCCATGAGACCAAGCAGTCCACCTCAGAACAAGTCCTCACGCCCGGCACCAGGCCTAAATGTTAGGAGAGCCCCACAGGCCACAATATCAACGTCCACAAAAGACATGACCCACTTAACTCACAGGCCTAAAGTGGGAGAAGAAAGGGGATAATGGGGCTCATGAAAGAAAAGAAACAATTGGTCAGAGGACAAGGGCTGGGCAGGGCCGGTCTTTGCATCAGGCAGTGCAGGCGGCTGCCTGAGGTGCCAGGCTCTAGGGGGCGCCAGTCTGACTCCATTATTATTTTAATTACATTTCAACACAGACATGAATAGCCCTTTCTTTGCCGCGCTCTGGGTGTAGCACAAGCACATCAATTTATAAACATCAACCGTTTTAATTAAGAGTGTAAAATAACCTGAAATTGCTTCTATTTAATATTAATAAATATTGGCCAACCAATATAAACAATATAGAGGAACGAGCATTCGGAAAGTAGTATTACTCTGTAATACCACAAGGTAAGGTTGGGGTTGCAGACTGCAGAAGCAACAATCTATGTTTACAAGTCCACCATTTACGTTTCTGCATCACCATCTGTGCTGTCACTGAAATAATACAATCAACTTGATCTTTAGTGAAGGTTGCAGGCTAAAAGCACTGTGCAGAGAAGTGATACAGCACCTACATGTGGTTATATATTTTATGGGTCGTCCTCGCTTCCCTAGCACTCTGCAATCTGTCTTAAATGTGCCCCAAGCAAGGCTTCCCCATGCTCCTTGGTTTTGCTAAGATACTACACAGGACACACACAGACACAAAGCTGCACCCATCATTGTGTTGCACCCAGTCACATGCCGAGGCACACACAGGCACTGAAGAAGCACAAGATCAGACACAAATGAGAGGGTGTGGATAAATGGTGGGCACAGCCACCGGTTAGAATGAACACCCACTCACCCATGTGCACCCAACCCCTCACCTTGAGGGAATCAAGCCGAGCCCAGGCAAATACCCATGATCAGCTTCAGTGATACAAATCTGAGAGCTTGAATCTTAAGCAAAACACATCAAACCCCGTGGCCCCCTCCCCTTATTTTAGTAAGACATTTTAGACTCCAGCGATCACACCTCTTCCGTTCCTCATGTTTGGTAAGCCGAACAGAGCCGTAGAAGGACAAGGCACAGAAAATAAATGGTGGTGGCAGCACCACATTTAACAAATGACCGGCAATTGGCAATGTTAAACATTTTATTGTTAGCACCTGCAATCGTATGCAAACGTTTTTAGGCAATTGAAATCAGATGGGTGTTCATTCTTGCATGTCAGGGAAGTGATTGTAAGTGCAGGGGCAGGCGGTGGTTCATTTTAACAGTAGAGCTTAAGTGTGTGGTTTCTGAGTGGTTTTATAAGTGAAAGAGAGCTATAACTGATTGTAACATTGAAGCTGCACTAGAATAGTCTCATTAGAATGTGTAAAGAAGTTTGATGCCCCCACACGAGTAAGTTTGCCCCTCCCCATCGTCTCTGAAGTTAGCACATCTTCCAACATTTTGGAGGGGTGCCTATGATGCTTCCTGCCTCGGGTGCAATCTTGTCTAAGACCGGCCCTGCGGCTGGGGAGCTGTGTGCTCATCACATGCACAGAAACAACGAACCACACACACACATCTGGAAAAGCTAAAACACAAGGGTATTCAATGCATGTGCAAATGTTTTGGGCCCTCTAAGAAATCCAAAATCGACCCCATCAGGAGTTAAGACATCTAAGTGACACGTTTAGAGCTCAAACATCTGAAACACTTCTAAAAGAGAGTAGACACGTCAGCATCATAACTTCCCACATACAATAAAAGTTTGGCCTAGCAAATAAGGTGGATTGAATGCCTGTTAATAGTCTAGAAACCAAAGGATGTGCCGTTCAGACACCCACTCACCAAGCAATGGCATGAAGAAATAGCAAGCAACTCCTTACACAATGATTGCCTGATAAGCAGATAAGGGAGGCAATAGCGCCACAATGTTTACTACTTGAAACACGTCCACACAAAGGGCATAGACACTCTTTCACTGCACCTGCGAACCCTTACCATCCAGGGGTACCGGTAAGCCTTAATTGTGCTTGGGTCTCAGGAGGCTTGAATAAAAGCTTCCTTTGCCATGATTGCCTGGTCCTTGCTGAATGCACATAGGCAGGGCCCAGACCTAGTGTGGGTCGCTCTTTATTAGTGTCCTGTGGAACCAATAACCAAAAAGGCATTGGTTCTGTCTGTCTGGGACCAAATCCTCCCTGGTACTCACCAGCTCGCGTATCTAATAACCCATAAGCACTGGCGCACAACAATGCCCCACACGGCTCATTTTGCAGATCGTTCCCCCCCCCCCCCCCCCGAAGTTCGCACCTTTTTGCGGCACTTCTCCTGGTGCAAACAGTGTGCACTCCAGTGACATTACCCTAATTACCATATGATTATTTAGATGGTATTTAAGGAAATTCTTTGTATGCAGCAGATTTTCGACACAGGAAAACATTCGCCTTTTATGTTGAACAAGCTTTCCAGAAGACCACTTTCTTTTATGGGAAATGATAGCTGATGCCCATGTCAAAAAGGACCGATCCCAAAAAAAGTTGCACGCTTAAATGAACATGCTTGCATCATAATTAGTGGCATTCTGTAATTTTTTAAAACCAAATATGCCTGGTGCTGGCACCGGTAGTAGCTGTCAATCAAGGACTGTTACTTAACGACTGATGGCTGCTGGCAGCCCCCCATTTTGTCGCCTCCTAATTATGCAAATGTGTGTAAACATAAGAGTCAGCGATGCGCATTGCACCTACTCTTGCCCTACTGAAACTAATACCCAGAAAGAAGAACTAAAAGCCCTCGAAGAGAAAATCAAAAAAGACTCCATCATTCCAGAGATCAAAACCCACCTGGAGAAAATAGAAGAGGAAGTAACAACATTTCAAAAATTCATAATTGATAAAAAACTGTGGAAATTGCAAAACAATATCAAAAATTACCAGGAAGAAATAATCTACCCATATCTGGTTCCAGGGTTCTATAACGAGTTTAAAGAGAACACATTGACAAACAGACAAAATCCTCGACGATACCAGAAGAAATTTGTGACATTTTCCAACAGATCCAACAGTAGCGACTCTGATTCCACCACCAGCGAACAATCGAACCCTAAACAAGGATCAAACCAACAACAATTTTTTCTGGGACGAGGACAACGTGGCCGCCCAAGATATCAAGGACCACACCCGATGCACACACGACAATGGATGCCGCCAGTACAACAGACATGGTAATTCCAATCTTTAACCTGAGCAAACACATCTTGTCTTCTGATGAAATCAGTATCCTAAGCAAAGGTCTAAGTTTTCATTCCTAGCACCCAAGCTGATAGATTCAACACAGAAGTTGAATTACGTAAATTCTTCCGCACTGTTCGCCACCATAAGTTTTCACACCACTATCATCGATGGTTTGCCAAGAAATCCTCTCTTTCGAAAATCAGATTCTCCTTCAAATGCACAATATGTTTGAAGCAAAAAAGATCCGATACTCTGACAACTTGACTACAAAAGAAAGACTTGTCTTAAAATCACTAGAAGAAAATCATTTCCTCATAAAGCCAGCAGACAAAGGCGGCGGTATTGACCTGTGTAGCTGTTTGTTGTACCACACCGAAGTCACTAAATAACTGTAAAACACCACATTCTACAGACAGATAACTACCAACCCAACCACAAGACTACTTTCAGAAATTGAAAGCTTGATGTGCCATGCCTGGCAGGAAGGCTGGATCAATGAAGATGAAAAGGTTTTCCTAATCAACCACCATCCCATTCTGCCAGCCTTTTACTTAATTCTCAAAATCAACAAGAACACTGAGACCCCACCTGGAAGACCAATAGTGTCCGGGATCGGCTCAGTCCTAGAACCTTTGTCTATCTACATTGATCATGTTCTTCGACCATTCATTAGCCAAATGCCATCATACATACAGGACACTACGGCCTTGATCAAAAAACGAAGAACTCTAACTGTCCACCCAGACGACTTCTTAGTGACCCTTGATATAGAGTTAGTTTAACCCAGCATACCACAAATGGAGTGTATCCAAGTCTTAGCCACATATCTAGACCAAAGAATCAACATTGAACCACCCACAGCATTCTTACTCGAATGTACCAGAATTGCACTAATGGAGAACTATTTCATCTACCAGAAAACATTCTACCAACAATGTCATGGCACCAGCATGGGGGCTACTTTCGCCCCAGACGTGGCTAATTTATGTATGGATTCTTTTGAAAGAATCTCGATCTATCATGACTCCAATATTTTCAAACATTCAATAGGATGTTGGTTCCGATACATAGATGACATTTTTATGGTCTGGAAAGGAAGCGATACCCAACTAGTCGCATTCGAACAATGACTCAACACACGCAACACGTGCATCAAATTCACGATTGAATACAACAAAAATCGGATACCATTTCTAGACCTGGAAATTTATAAAGACACTGGAAACTCTTTAGGAACAACCCTCTATGGAAAACCCACATCCAAGAACACACTGCTGGAATACACAAGCTTCCACCCTGCAGGCCTGAAGATGAACTTACCTTTCGGTCAGTTCCAAAGGCTAATACGAAACTGTAGCATCTTAAACGACTATGACATGAAGAGCGCCTACTTAACCACCCACCTGAAAGAACGCGGCTACCCTAGCCACATTGTGTGACAAGCACGAAAAAGAGCCAAATATACCAAGAAAGAATCCTGTCTCACACCAACAACAAAAGAAAAACACACCAACAAAATGACATGTGTCACGATTTTTACTTCTCTAAGCAATTCTCTCAAAAAAGTAGTACTTTGCCATTGGGACAAACTTTACAGACTCTTTCAAACCAGAGAAACCAAGATTTGCATTCAAACGCAGCAGGAACTTGAAAGACCGTCTAGTACATAAATACACAGAACATGACATCCAAAAAAAACTCCAAACAACACTGTGGAACCTACCACCCGTGAAAGGCCACTATAGGTGTGGTAACTGTTCAGTCTGCTCCCTGATTAGTAACATAAAAAACATCGACCTTACCAGAAATACTTCCGAATCCTTCACCAACTGCAAGACCAAATGGTCAGTCTACTCTATCAAATGTCCATGTGACCTAATACGTAGGCAAATGCAAAAGAGAGATAAAACAACGAATCTGCGAACACAGATCTTGCGTAAAGAACCAAATAGAAGATAAATCTCAAATTCAAGGCAAAGAAACACAGCTATAATGACATGTTTTGGTTCATCTTGCAAACAGCCAGAAATCCATTTCAGGGTGGAAATCGAGACATGGCACTACGTAAGTTGGTACAGAAATGGATCTATCGCTTAGACAAGGCCTCAACATATCAATCGAGTGGAACTTGTTCTTTACTAAGTAATGATCCCTATGTACCCTGCCATCCCTTGAGAACACAAACATATGAATATATGTCCCAACCTTGTTTTGGGACTGTAACAATGTTATATTGAGATTTGATCTCAATGTAGGCACAATAACACATTAATAATCACCATATGCCTGTTCGCCATAATCCTGGCACCAACAAATTGTTATAACCCTCTATCTTTACAAATATTCCATTACAGATTTGTTCTCTCTTTCTCATTTTCTTCTTCAATTGTATTCTTTGTTCATATATGTACTGTACCACATTGTGATCTCAGTCACCTGATCAGATGCTGTCAACCCAACCCTCCTGGGTCTGTAATAACTACATTGGGCCTCATTACGACCCAGGCAGTAAGTTACCGCCTGGGCCGTAACTTTACCACCATGGCGTAAACTACGTTTACACCATGGTGGTTGGCGGACTTACCGCCCCATTCCGACCTTGGCGGGGCGGTAAGTCCCCAATCCCCATTTACCCTTCCCCATTCCCATTTTTGCCCCATAGGGCATAATGGGAGTGGGGAAGGCGTTAATTACGCCACCGTAAATTACGGTGGCGTAATTAACTCCATGGTCCCTTAGCGCCATGGATTTTAACACCTGCTAAAAGCAGGTGTTAAATCCGCCATGGCGCTAAGGGACCTCGTACTCAGGCGGTAAGGGTCGGCGCTGTTTACGGCGCCGTAAACCCCTTACCGCCTGAGTTGTAATGAGGCCCATTGTCCTAATTTCACGTGCCTACACAGACACATTTATTATATACCGATAAGATCAATCTAAAACTTGTATGTCCGCTAAAATCTGTGATAGCCAATTTGTGTGTATCTGCCATCTATATTTGCAAATAGATATATTTTTCTGGTATAACATTCACCATGCAATAATAAGGACAAGCTCTCTGCACGCTAAACAAACGATGCTCCATTTTTGCTATTCTCGCTCCACCGGAGCGCTTTAACAAAGAACACTACATCGCCCCAGCATGACGCATGCGCGTTAAACTAGAAGTGCTCACCACCTGAAGATCAATATAGTTTCCCGTTTGGAAACCATAAAGAGCAGTATCAGTTAAACGCATGCGCATCAACGTGACACGGCGCCTTGCAGATGATAGAGCTCAGGGTAGAAGGTAAGACGTCTAGGCACCCCTTTTTGCAATAAGCACGCACTATGAACATCACTAGTTGTGTTTCTTACTAATATGCAAGTCTTTAAGCTCCCGCTACACGGTCTTTTGACCCTTATGCAAATCAACGCCTCCTATCTACCATTCACTGCCAATATCATATATTTCTTTCTATAAGCACGCCCGACTTTTTGCACAAGCCACGCCATGATCAGGGTCCGATTAACTCTCTAATACTGAAACATAGGGCCTCATTACGAGTCCGGCGGTAACCCAGGCGGTACAACCGCCTGGTTACCGCCGGACTCGTATTACCATTCCGCCTCCGTGATTCCCGGAATTACCGGGGCATTACAACCCCAGTTTCCCTGGAATCACGGAGGCGGAATGGTGTTATACATGGAAACACTGGCAGCATCTCGTAATGCTGCCGGTGTTTCCTCGTCCGCCTGCAGGCGGGCGGTGTTAAACCCGCCAGGTCAGACCTGGCGGGAACATCACCTCCCGCCTGCAGGAGTTGTGATCGCCCGGCATGGAAACAACAGTGGCGGCGGGTTTACCGCCACCGTTGTTTCATACCGGGCGATTTGTAATGAGGCCCATAATGTTTTCTCTGTAGCCTTAAACCCCTTAAACCCCTTTTTTGTAACTGCACTAATCACTAAACAGCATATAAACAGGCAATTTTACAGTGGATTTTGCAACTAATGACAGTCCCACTCCTGTACTTTAGGAACTGCCTAAACCTCTCCTAGGTCTTCTGTAATAACTGTGAGGACCCGTACAGTTCACTACTTGGATGAACCATCTCTAATTAGAAGCCAATTATCAATCATCGGGTACTATACTTGATGCGATTAATAATTAATTTTTCTGACTTATTCTCTAGTCCACCATCAACAGATATCTCTATTCTTTAGATTCCAAAGTCTGATGTTTTAGACTGAAAATTCCGCCCTTTGTACCAGTGACAACTGGCAAAGAAAATGATCTGGATGACACCTATTATTTAGGTAGGTCCCCCTCTCGCAGTTCTCTCCATGTTAAACTAACTATCTTTGATCTCCATTTTAAAACGCTCACCTTTTAACCTCCTCATGTGCACGCCTTTTTATGCATCATTGTCCTTACCGGAATGAGGGCCTCATTACACGGACGGCGGTAAGGATTAACGGTCACCGTTAATGGTACCGGTGACCGTTAACCCTTTCTGCCTTACTACGAGGTCCCTTTGCGGGTTGGAGACTTTAACGCCTGCTTTTTGCAGGCATTAAAAACCAACCCGCAAAGGGACCAGGTAGCTAATTACGGTACCGCAATTTGCGGTGCCGTAATTAGCACCTTCCCCATTCCCATTATGCCCTATGGGGCAAAAATGGGAATGGGGAAGGGCGATGGGGGAAGGGGGAATTACCGCCCCACCAACCTTGGAATAGGGCGGTAATTCCCCTTTCCTCCAAGGCGGTGCCAGTATTTTACCGGCATGGACCAAGGTGCTAATGGCACCTTGGTCCACCGCCGTCCGTGTAATGAGGCCCTGAATGTCCTGACGACAGTTCAGTGCCTAGCAGCAGTGCTTCATCTATGCAGCCTCTGCCACATCTCTACTGCTCACCGAACCAGAAACTCCAAAAATCCTGTGTGTCGACAATGATTGCGTATTGCTATTTATAAAGCAATACATGAAATAAGAAGTCACATTCTATTTACTAACCCAGGCTTATGCATACTGGGTCATGTTATGCATACTCCATGTGCCACACAAGCCACATGTCAAAAAATGTTTTTAAATGTGTATCTATGAAAAATTAAAAAAGTTTCTAAGACATTCATGTTTTTGGTGATCCTTTAATGAGCTAGTATATGTAAGAAATCAAGCCTCACTGCTAATAAAGGGTGACCTCCTGTGCGTTCAATGATACGGGTAGCCATTGACTCTCTTGATACTCCTGTGCCCCTACCAGACACCCATACACCCATTCACCAAGCAGTGGCATGAAGAAATAGCAAACAGCTCCTTATACAATGATGGACTAATAAGCAGATAAGAGAGGCAATGACACCACAATGTTTCCTGCTTGAAAAATGTCCACACAAAGGACATAGACACTTCTTTCACTGCACCTGCAAACCCTTGGCATCCAGGGGTACTGGAAAGCCTTAATGGTGCTTGGGGCTCATGAGGCTTGAATAAAAGCTTCCTTCGCCATGGTTGCCAGGTCCTTGCTGAATGCACATAGGCAGGGCCCAGACCTGGTGTGGGTTGCTCTTTATTAGTGTCCTGTGGAAACCATAACCAATAAGGCATTGGTTCCCTCTGTCTGAGACCAAATCCTCCCTGGTAGTCACCAGCTGGCGTATCTAATAACCCATAAGCACTGGCGCACAACAATGCCCCACGCGGCTCATTTTGCAAATCGTTTTCCCCCCAAAGTTCGCGCCTTTTTGTGGCACTTCTCCTGGTGCAAACAGTGTGCACTCCAGTGACATTTCTCTAATTACCATATGATTATTTAGATAGTAATTAGGGAAATGTTTTGTACGGATCGCTGCAGCATTTTCGACACAGGAAAACATTATTCTTTTATGTTGAACAAGCTTTCCAGAAGACCACTTTCTTTTATGGGAAATGATAGCTGATGCCCATGTCAAAAAGGACCAATCCAAAAAAAGTCACACGCCTAAATGAACATGTTTGCATCATAATTAGAGGCATTCTGTATGGTTGACTTCACTGACATATCTTCATACTCTGTACAATACATTTTTCTAAACCAAATATGCCTGCTGCCGGCACTGGTAGTTGCTGTCAATCAAGGACTGTTATTTACCGACTGATGGCTGCTGGCTGCCCCCCATTGTGGTGCCTCCTAATTATGCAAATGTGTGTAAACATAAGAGTCAGCGATGCGCATTGCATCTACTTTTGCCCTTCACTAAATGAAAGGCCTTATGCACATTTTGGCAATGTGAGGCGCAGCCTGGTATTGTGCTATGCTTTCACCTTCTTTTTTGCATGCCAGAAGGGACTTCAATTGGGGGTTGCAGGGGTTACAATTGCGACCACTGGCAACTCCTGTGCGACCCCTGTCTCTGCCTCAGCGACCCCTGGGGTCTGTAGAGGCAGACATAAACTGAAAGTAAAGGGGGCTTGCAGACGAGCCCTCTTTACATTTATTTCCTTTTGAACCGTAATGGAAATACTTTCTTTTTGAAGACTGACTCCCAACCCCACGCAGAGGACATGGGGCCTCATTCCGAGTATGGCGGTAAGGGATAGCGGCCACCGGTAACGAGACCGGTGGCGGTAATCCCTTACCGCCATACTCCGAGTTCCCTTTGCGCCCTCGCCCTTAACGCCTGCTTTGAGCAGGTGTTAAAGTCGAGGGCGCAAAGGGGCCTCCAAGCCAATAACGGTGACCGTAATGAACGGTCACCGTTATTTGCATCTTCCCCATTCCCATTGAGCCCTATGGGGGCTCATTTTGGAATGGGGAAGATCCTTGGTGAATGGGGAATTACTGCCCCGCCAACCTTGGAACGGGGCGGTAATTCCGCCATCCACCAAGGCGCTGCCGGTCCGGGTACGGCGTCAACCAAGGCGTTAATAGCGCCATTGGTTAGCGCCGTACTCGGAATGAGGCCCATGGAATGCTGTGTCTCCCCCGCTTTGCTCATGATAGGAACCAGAGCTTGTTCCTTGCATGTGTGGAGCATGGGAGACAGAGAGTCCTTGCCTGCCTGCAGAGGAGTTCTTCCGAGTAGCAATGGATTTGGAAACAGATAAGAAAATGATTTTTTTCTAAATGTGTGTGCGTGTATGCATGAACGGGTGTGTGTGTGTTAATGTTTGTGTATATTATGTAATGCGTGTGAGTGCTTGCTGGCTGGGTCTTAAAGTGAATGTTAGATGGGTGCAATGCAAATGAGCATGTGACTGGTGTGCTTGTGTTCAATACCTAGGTTCTTTACCTGTAATATTAATTACTCCTACTCCTACTCTTCCTCATCCCAGTACTTGCCTAAGAAGCACCTTGCCTCATGCGTAAGCACTCGGACGAGGGATTTGGAGGTAATGCTGGCCAAGGGGCCGAGTGTGAGGTTGTAGGAGGAGAGTTGGAGGAATAGGGGATGTGGCAGGAGGGTGAGGCAGGTGGGGGTGCTGAATCACGTAATGGGCATCCATGATAAAGCGGCATGATATGTGTTTGTTATTAGTGTCTAGACTCACATTTTGGTAAAGCAAATATATTAATTTCCTAATATGGCATAACATTTTTACAGGGCATCTATGATAAAGTAAGCATGATAAGTGTTATTACCTGTTTAGACTGTCATTTGGGTGCAGCCAGTCTAGTTATTTCTTACTGTGGCATGACATTTTTACAGGGCATCTCTAATAAAGTAAGCATGATAAGTGTTATCTGTCTAGACTGAAATTTGGGCGCAGCCAGTCTAACCATTTCTTACTGCGTCATGGCACAATGTTCTGGTAATTTATAATGAAGTAAGCATCATACGTGCTATTACATGTCTAGACTAGCATTTTGCTGCAGATATATTAGCCATTTCTTACTGTGGCTTGACATTTTGTACTGGGCATCTCTGATAAAGCAATCATGATAAGTGTAATTACCTTGATAGAATGGCATTTAGGCGAAGCCAGTCCTTACTGTGGCATTGTTAATTATTCTGTGCAGCTATGCTAAAGTAAGCATGATAAGTGTTATTATGTTGTTAGATTTGCATTTTGGTGCTGCCAGCCTAGGTATGCTTTACTGTGGCATGGCATTTTTTACTGTGCATCATCAAGGCTACAGCAAACATGATAAGTGTTATTACATGTCTGGCCTACATTGTGCAGTCAGTTTTGACATTCTTTCTTATGGTGGCATTGCATTTTTAATAGCAAAGCGGTAAGATTGCTCAGCAGGTTGAGCACTCGTTGCGGCGATCTGCCTGTGATCTGCAGGTCGGAGTTTCAAATCATGGCTTGGCTAATTCAGCCTTTCATTCTTCTGAGGTTGATAAATGAGTACCAACTTTGGTTGGAATGATAATTGTATGTAAATATGTGCTATATACAGCGCTTTGGCGAAAGCGCTATATAAATAACAAATCATTATCATTAAAGCATTAATGCTCCTGTGCACTGAAAGTCACTTGCATCTATTGTATTTTTGGGTACCGTATTATAACAGCAACTGGCAATGTAGGGGATCTGCTTTTATATAATGACAATACCCAACATGCATCTATAATTGGCATAATATGGAAGTAACTGGCCATACATTACTGAAATGACTTATCTATGGCAGTGCCTCGGCCTATTTATTTTTATGTTGATACTTTATTAAAAACATTAACACATTTTTAATTATATACTTCACAACTCTTAGTTCATTACAAATGGCAATACATTAATTCAGACACAAAATTCCAAAAGAAACTTTACATTCATTAATTCATTGAACACAATACAATATAACATCATATAGTATACACCTATCAGGAACTCCCTTTCTAAGACCAAGATTACATTTTCCACCTTTTCAACAAATTACTCTTCTCCGTACTTCATTTGGACTAATCGATAAAATACATTTTCCCCCAACTTTTTTGTATTGGTATTAAAAAATTTGCTAAAGCGCAATGGTCATTGAGCCAGAGTATTCAAACAGGACCCTAGCCCACATGACTTCACTGTTAAAATCCTCTAATCTCCATTGAACTTTCCCAACCACATTTTCCTCGGCCCTTGTGTTGTGCTACAGCCAATCAGCAAACGTTTTAGATTTTCTGCCTACCCCAGCTTTTTACAAAGCCGATAATTTCTTCCTTGCCAAGGGATCCCTCTTATGGGACCCCACCTTTGAGGGGAGTCTAGTAAGTTAAGACGAAAGCGCATATAAATGTAACAATATTTCGGTCCTGGGAATCTCATCACGGAAGGGTGCATCTACTTATATTTCCTCAGGTGTGTGTGTGGTTAGCTCCCTTTGTAGTTTATGTAATGACATTCTCTGCATATCTTTCCCCATTTTACAATTGTGTTGTACATCTTCACTGGGCTTTCCATCAATGTAAGCTTGTCTGAGTCCATTTCAGCAAGAATCGGGTCACAGCAATCCCCAAAATTGCTCAATGCTTTGTTATAATTATTGCTTAAAGATACATTCAAATCTTCAAATAGTGAACCCGAAGGTGGAACCAATTTTGCCTCAGTCTATGTTGTGTTATTGGGTCTAAACCTATTATATCATGACCCCATCCATGGCGTATGAAGGCAGTTTACGTTCATCTACTTTTTTTACTTCTGCAAGCCACTTTTGGTAATGCCACCAAGGTTAAAGAGGAACTGATGCCACCCGGATCAAGGGTCAAGTGACATCACTTCCTGTGATGTCATCTGGTCTGTTATGTTACTTCTGCTACCCCTGGCATTTTGGTGAATCTACGTCCCTGTGTACATCTTCGCAGTTTTGTTCTTGTTTCAGTAAATGTTTCCAGTCTTCAATGTGTTTTGAACACCATGCAGCAAAGGGAGGCAAAGCCAGCTAAATTGTGGCTTGCCATGTTGCTGTAAATTGTTGTACAGATACAGGTGAAGATTTATGTTTTGTGGTGGTGCAAAATATTGTTTTCAACAGGATTTGCAGTAGGTGCTGTTTGGGTAAAGGTCGGCTCTGACTTCGCATGTGCTACACTGGAGGTCAGAATAATCACAGCCTGGCTCTTTGTAACCAGTGTACACACTGATGGCTTCTTACTCTTGCTAGCCAAGCCAACACTTTGCAAAAGGCTGTTTGCACTCATTGCAACCTCTTCAAGCGAGGAGTGAGTGGGAACAGATGAAGGAGAATCTCCTGATTGCAGTGAAATGCCAGGACCTACTTAGGCAGATCCTCAGAGTCCAAATACACGACCTTTCAGACAGCGATAATCCGGGGATAGCGTGCAACTGCCCCTAGAGATCCCAGTTCACCCAAATGCCTGGCTGAGGGAATCGTTGCCAGGGAGAAATAAACCTAAAATACAACAATGTAAAGGAACATTCAGACAAAGATTCAATTGAGTGCCACTGCATAGAAGACAACCATAAGGTAAGATCCCGCCCATAATTAAGACAAGACAGAAGGCGACGTTCTCCATAGAATCAAGCCGTCCCCATTGAAGATGAGACAAGTTAAAGGCTGATAACTGGACATTAAAAGTGGTAGGTGAAAGTCAAATATTTCTTGTAATAGCTGAAGGTGGCGAGCAGGCTCACAGTCCCAAGAACGGAAAATATCTCTGGATGCACCAATTCCGGAAGCAAGGGTGGTAGTCGCAGAACGGTGGTCTTTACAGTGAAGCTGCGAGACATGGGAATAGACCTCCTGACCCTGCTCCTCTTGAAGAACAGAAATGATAGGTCCTTTCTGAGGAAGCCCCTTCTTGCTTTCTGATAGAACGGAACAAAGACACAGGGAAGCACCACCATAGAAGCAAGTATGGTTCAAAGATAGTTCAACGATAGTGTCTTATTTAGGGATTTTACCTGCACTAGTGTAGGCACATTTTTAATTCCTGTGTTGAATACCTGTAAAACCCTCACAGTCCCTGGCACATTGTGCTCTATTCAATATCTTGGTGGGTGAGTACATTTACCTGGATGACCCCCAACCCACCAAGATGTTAGCAAGATGTTCTCAGGCATGCTTGCTGCAGCGTTATGTTCTACCTAAGCAGGTCCCACAGAGTCTCGCGTAGGTGAGGCGGTGCTGGGAGGGTAGCTAAGGGCCTTATTAGGAGCTCGTTCAACTCCTTCACTTAGAGTCCTGAATCTATAACCGCCCCCCCCTTCTTACTTCCTCCTTGCTGATTCAATGTTAACTCTTGTTTATCGGCCTGGCAGTAGACCTTGTCAATAGCCCGCAAGCTGGCTGTCATTTATGCACATTGATTCTACTCCAAATGCTCGCTCCTCCTCCTGCCACTTCTCTCAGGCAACAAATATGCTTCTGTTGTCTTATTCTGTGTCTCACACTTTCCGCCTGCATTGAAGGGACTTCCTACAGCCCCCCTCTCTCAGATCCTGTTTCCTCTCGCCTTCCTCTCTTCTGGTGGTGTTCAACTTTCTCCTCTCTTCACCTCAACTGACCTCTCCTGCTCTCTTCCCTACTCTTGGCTCTTTAACTCCTTTTTCTTCTCTTATTACCTCCCTTCCTCCTCCAACACCTCTGGTGCATCCACTAAATCCTGCAAAACACAACTCCTCCTATACCTCCAACTGCTCCCACGCATACAATTCCGTCTGCACTTTCATCTCGCTATGCACCTCCAACTCCTGAACCCCTAATACATCCTGGACGTCAAACTCCACCTGCGCCCCAACTACAAGAGCTTCTCCACTCCTCCTCCATTTCCACCTCATCCTTCACCCCCAACTCCGCCGCATGCACATCCAGATCCTGCTACACCTCCAACTCCGCCTCACCTCAAACACCTCTGCTCCTCTATACACTCCTCTTCTATTCCCAACACCCACACTGCTCTTTTCCAGTTATGGGTTTTATAGTGGCTCCTTCCCTACCCCTGGAATAGGATTGCAGTAAGGTCTTGGAGCTGGGTGTGATCATTTTCCTTTTGCAGGGATTAGTTGGACGGCCTGGGCTTCACGGCCCCTGGAGTATCTCATTTTTATGTACCTGCTTATCCCCTAACAGTGGCTGTGTTTCTAATAGGCTGGTCTTGCAGCTTGGCTTTGGCATAATGAAGCTTGTGTTCCAGGACGCGAGCTCCATGGGCACAGCTGTGAAGATGCACATCTCCTCCGTGGTCTGCGGCTCTTTCTCTGCGATAGTGGCAACCTGATGCATTCGTCTTAGATAAGCTTTGGGGAGATATCAAAATGGGCCAAACACTGCGCGTCTGGGTTTACATGGCCCGCGGATCTCGGCGTAGAGTATGATTTCTTTAAAGGCCAGAAGCGGAAGCATATGTCATGCCGCGCCCCCTCCCCAGCAGTCTCGCAGTACTGTGATGAAGGCCAGGGCAATCTCTTCCCACTCCAACATCCCAAATAATGAAACCGGTTGTATGGCCGGACACCTGTGACACACCTCCACACATCTTAAGGGGAAAGCCGGAGAACACCTATCTTGCTTAGTGAGTCTATTGGATTTGAGTGACCTTTAAATCTTAATCCTGAGGAAAGGAATGCCAATCTAGTGAAGAGCACTGCAATGTCACATTTAGTACCCACATATCTGAAATAGAATGGTCCCAGTCTCGAGACATCTTGAAGCTGCCCTCCATACGGCCAAGGACGCTGTTCTGCTTTAGTGGTCAAGCCTGAAAGAGCCACTCCTAGAAGATTTAGCCCAGGATCACCACCAGGACTTTAAATCAAACCTTGGCATAGATCTTCACTGTTTTTAAAATGGGAAGGGTGAATGGGCTAGAATGCTTTCTCAGTTTTAATTATTACAAACTGTGCAGGCTTGTTATGCTTGAAGGACCATGCTTTGTAAATCAGATTTAAAATGTGATTGACCAAAATAGTGCAGCTAATGGCGCCTTCCTCCTGAGAACGTTAGAAGGTCCGATCTTTGGATTAGTGTCCTGGCTACTATTGTTCCCGAAGAAGCCGGGGGCAGAAGAGCAAACCACGTTAAAAGAAGATTCCGACAGATGCTGAGCCTTCATCTCCATCTTGCTTCAAATCACCCAGCAGTTCAAACCTACATCCCAGAGGCGAATGTCCTAAGAGGCTTCTCTACGGATCGACCTGCACAAGAATCTATCTCTTGAAAAGTTTCCGCTGCATCCAAAAAATCGGGATGTGACGCCAATGTTATGAAAAGATGCTTGTTGTCTCATGTTGTGTTTTGAATCATCCTATTCCTTTGAACTGTTTTCTTTTACACAATTACGTCATTGTTATTTTTGCTTATCATTAATTATTCTGATTACTTTCTCATTGCCTGATACTATTAGCATGCAGGCACAATAAAGATATATTTTTCTAATTAGGTGTGTATTGGTTAATGTCGGAAGATGATGGTTTGATTTGTGAATTAGGATTAAAAAATATCCCCTTTTTGCTTTCATTTGTTAATCAAAAGGGACCAAAAACCCACCTGCAATAGGGTATTACTTAGTCATGTTTTACATTTGTGTTCATGTGTTGGGAACCCACCCATGTATGTTGCTCACTATGGATTGGGCAGCATACAGAAAAAGTAAGTGTGCAACGCTGGGTTTCCTGACTCCATAGGACCCCTTCAGCGCTGCATCAACCCTTTTGGGGTGGCTGCAGCGTCAAATGGGGGCGCATCCTCTTGGGACATGGAATTCTTCACAACAAGACAGAGTCAATCAAGTTTTGTCCTTTTCTAAAGACACATGTTAATCCGGAATTTGCTTGATAATTGCAGTTTTAACTATAGGAATCAACGGAAGTGCAGACACTGAGTGTGTAATGAACTGCCACTTCCGGTTTGCACCTGCTGCACTGGTAGACCTTGGTTAAGAGACGAAACACCACAGGTAGACTTAGTCGCTAGGACTAAGTCTACCTTCAGGATCTTCCTACAAAATGTTCTCTCCCTCCCCCACCTTCCACTCATACTCAGTAGAACTCCACAAGGATGGACGTAAGCTTATGACTAATGAGCCAGTGCGTGGGCCTTTAGTCCCCGGACATCTCTGGTCCATTTTGATTCAGCCAATTAGAGGCCACAACTTGGTTCAAGAATACTAAAAGCTGGCCCGAAGTCATGTCTGACACTAGTGGAAGGCGTCTCCTCTTTGCGGAGGGCTGGCTGCCCTCCATAATTCTTCAGGTACAAAAGAATTGGGATAACATTGGGGAAGTGTGCACCGCTGTCCCTGTATCGCAGCAATGGCACAGATCCCGCCCAGACGGTTCTGTTTAAGAAACAAGCGGAAGGGCCTGCCATGGTAGCTGGAAAACAAAACGCCTGATTCAATTCAAAACTGTCATGTAACTGTCACTTTAACATTTTATATAAACAAAATGGAAGGTCTGCTCCACGCATCTGCCGACTGCCGGCCTGCTGAGGACCCCTCTGCCGATCAATACCCAGGCGCCCACAGAAGCTGCCACAGTAAGCAAACACTATTCCAGCAGACAGCAGGTGCACAGACCTGTCACAGTGCTGCTTGTAAAAGAAATAGCACAAGTAAAATAAGCGCGCACGACTTTAGTTAGAGCAAACACACTAAAAGTGAAAGAAGAAAAGGTGTCGCGTACCTGGTGACCCTCTGTCACGCACACCGTCATTGCCAAACGGGCCCCCTTCACTCCCTGGGTTATCAGTCCGGCATGAAGCCAGCCCCCACCGCTCCATGCTGTACCAGAGCAAAGACCAAGAGAAAAGAAGCTCACGCTGGCATTTCCAAAAGATCTGGCTTTGTAAAAATAGTCCCCAAGAATAAAAAGATGTACATTTGCCCAAAGTACCCTCTTGGCTTTCCCAAAGATTATTATTGTAGATTTGCACCTTGAAAGGAACTCCAAATGCTAAGTTCCACCTCATAAAATCTCCCAGACTGCTGTGCTCCCTGTTTGCCCTATTTGTGTTTTAATTTCTCTGAACGCGACCTCTCATGTATGCTACTTAAATGAGCCATGTGTCATTTGCATGCTCCTGAAAAGCTCTTGCTTGGGTTAGAAACTGCTGCCTTCTTCCTTGAAATCATGTTTTATATTCATCAAGAGTTGAGTGGACAGAGTTGTGTTGATGGCAGTGGTGTGAGAACAAGCATTTTTAAAACTTTTTGTTATTATTTGTTTAGCGCGCAACAGCCCGTGGGCATCGCTGCGCTGTTACAGAGGTAGGTAAGTTGCTTGGTTAAGTGGCACATACATACATATAAGGTGTACACAGTTCGTTTGGTTACAGGGAACATGAGTACGCATGACTAAAGAGAAAGCACGTGATCAGAGGTTACTCAAACAGCCAAGTTTTGAGGGCTTTGCAGAATGCAAGGTGGGACAGTTCATTCCTGAGGGTAAGTGGCAGGGAATTCCTTTGCCTAGCAGCAATGAAGGAGGGGAGGCCAGCACCGCCTGCCCTAGCGCGTTTCACTCTGGGGATGAGTCTGTGGGAGTATAGTGTTCTGGTGGGTCAGGACGAGCCTGCTTTGATTACTTTTGAGGAAAGGTGGAGAAGGGGGGTTGTGCAGGGACGTCATTTCACCAACATGTCAGGGTAGCGGAAGTGACATCACATGACCATTGACCACTGATGACATCACAGAAAGTGATGTCATTTGACCCCACCCTGAAGTGACATCATAGGAAGCGATGAAACACAACCTTTCACCCCTGGACAAAATACAAAGTGGCATCACATCGCATTGTTCCTAAGTACAGTACGAACAATATGGCTACGATATCACTATAATGTGACATACATTTCATACAAGAATGGATCACAATATGCATCGTTAATATCAGTGTGTATAGGCCCATATTGACAAATTACTGTGAATGCAAGCAGACGTTCAAGACCAAACGATAATTATGTGTTATTATATAGCACTTACGCTTAAGCGCTTTATATACAACAAATATACAGGCAATATCACCCAAACTGTGTTGGTACTAATTTATCAGCCTCAGAAGGATTAAAGGCTGAGTTGACGTGTTTAAGAACAGACTAAATCAATGACTCACCCGCTGAAGTGTGCCTGAAATTAATCTTTAATGAGTCTAGCAATTATCATATTGAATCCCAGAAAGACGAATGTCCTCATCACGAGTTGGGCGGTATCCCCGGCAGTATTACCGCCATGGCTATTAGAGTTACCGCCAAACGCCCCGGCGCTATTAGCGCTGGATCTTGGGTTTGGTGGAACGGTAAGTTCCCATTCCCCATTGGGCTCATTCAGGAATTCCCCATTCCCCATTGGGCCCAATGTGGAATTTTTGGTGCTATTACCATGGGCGGTATTAGCGTGTGGTAACAGCACAGCAAATCTGCAACATTGCAGCGGATTTGCCCCCAACTCAGAGCTGGGGGTAAATCCTGCCCTATCCGTGATTTGGCAGACCCTTAAATGCGGCAGTATTAGCATTATCACCGCATTTAAGGGTTACTGCCAAACTCGTGATGAGGCAGACATTATTTGTTATTCCTATTCTTTCTTATTTAGGGTCACTGCTCAAATTGTTACACTTGTGGAATCCCCTCTTTTTTCTTAAGAGGCCTAAACAAGAAAGTCAGCCACTCTATAAACAAAGAGCTACATGGTACTGGCCAGAGCCCAGGAGCTTACACCTTAAAAAAACAAAACATTTCTTTTTTACATTTTCTTTTTAGGGGTAGCAAGGGAGACCACAGGGGTAGCAAGGGAGAGCTCAGGGGGTCACAATTGTGACCCCTGGTGAGCCCCAATTGACGTCCCTGGGGTTGTGTGAGTGATGCATTTGTGTGCAGTGGTGAGGGTTTCTTTGATGGGAAGCCAGTGGGCTTCCCATCTAGCTGCCGAGATGTGTTCTCTTTTGGGAATGTGAAGAGCAGCTCGAAGGACATCTAAGTAGACTCCTAGGGTCTTGACAGAGGAAGAGACAGGGACCTGAATGTTGTCGATAGTGAACGTAGTATATTGGCTATTGAGTTTTTTTAGGGTTTCCTGGGGATCTACTAGGAGGATTTTCGTTTTGTCACCATTGAGACAGAGCCACTTGGCTGCCATCCAGGCCTAAATGGTGGAGTAGACTGTGTTGAGGGCCTTGGCATCTGTTTCGTAGTTGCCGGAGAGTGGGAGGAAGACTTGGGTGTCATCAGCATAGTTGGTGTAGGCTATGCTGATGGAGTCCAAGATGTCAAATAGTGTCTTAGTAAAAATATTATAGAGCGTGGGAGAGATAAAAGATTGCTGCGGGACACCGCAATGGATGGTGGCTGGGGCTTTGCAGGCCTGATCTGAGAACACTCTCATGGCTCTTCCTTCCAAGAATGACATGATCCAAGGTGTGGCTTTGGGGGAGAACTGGGCTGAGAATGGCAGAGAATCTTGTGGTCCACTATCTCAAATGCAGCAGATAGGTCTAGGAGGAGGCGTAGAGCTGGCTGGCCTGCATCCTTAATCTCATCTAATTGATTTTTTAGATCAAGCAGGGCTGATTTAGTGCCATGAGGTGGGCGAAAGCCGGATTCTCGAAGACCAAGGATGCAATTGGTTTCAAGGAAGTGTTGGACCTGAATGTAAGCTGTTTTGTCAAGGATTTTTAAAAGGAAGGAGACTGTTGTTATGGGCCTGTAGTTGTTGGGGAGGCCAGGTCAAGTGAAGTCTTTTTTTAGAAGTGGCCTTACCCATGCTTCCTTAAGGCAAGAGGAACCAGTCCTGAGGCAATAGAGGTGTTTATGAATGATGTGATGAACGGCACCAGGGTGGCAGCACAGTCCTTGATGATCATGGCTGGGCAGTGACCACCTTTGCAATTAGAGGGTTTGAGATATTTCAGGAGGGTATGGACCTCGGGTACAGAGACATCCTTGAAGGTGAAGAGGGGGAGGTCCTGGGAGACGGGGTTGGTGGTGAGTGTGGCTGTGGTTTGATCAGAGATTTCTGGTTAGTTAGGATTCTGCTATGCGGAAGGTCTAATTTATTAAGCATGGCAGTTTGAATATTTGAACACCAAGCTTTGTCTATGGAAACAACCTAGGTGGTAGGAGCTTGTGATTCTAGCTCCCTGAAAATAGCAAAAATCTCATTAGGTCCAGATTTAGCATTGGCAATCCTGGTGTTGTATGAGGTGGTTTTGGATAGAATGATTGCCTTTTTGTATTGGGCAGCTATCTTGGTGAATTCTAGTTTCGTGTATTCTTGGGGGTTAGTTTACTAAGTGGAGAGGGCAGTCCGTATCATGGTTCGGAGTTCAAGTAGCTCTGGGTGAACCATGAATTTGCATGGCTGACAGTTTTGGAATTTGCATGTCTGACAGTTTTTGCTTTCCTTGCTGACAGTGGGGCTAGGGCTTTGACTGCCTTTTTTAGTATAGAGTTGTATATCTTAGCTAAACCTGTAGGGTCATTGGAGAAGGGAGGTCTGAAGGCAGGGGTTTCTAGATAAGGCAGTAGTTTCTCTTTGGTTAGCTTACGTGAGCTTGAGCTAAGGATGGGGCGGTAAGGGAGTGGTTAGAGGTTTTTGTTTCGTTGGCATGGGGATGGAGAAAAGGATTACATGGTGGTCCGTCCAAGGGCAAGGAGAGTTGTAGCTGATGGATGGGGAGCAATTGTGATCAGCTATCCAATCCAGGATGTAGCCTTTCTTGTGCGTGGGGTTCGTGATCGATTGTTTATAGGCATAACCAGCCTATGTTTGAAATGTTTCAGAAATAGTGCTGCACATACCAATTTACTCTAATTTATAAGCCATTGTTCCATACAATCTACTAACCAGAAATACAAAACAGATGCACACCTTTAGCCACATTCCGAAAGATTTGCACTTGAGCAAATCTGACATGCTTTGGGCATCTCCTGATGTTCTCCTTCTGCCTTTATCCTTAAATCTGCCTGCAGCATCTTTGAGATGTTCATCTGGAAATGTGATTCACAAAGAGTTGCTCAAGGCATCTCGCAGATGCTCCGGGCAGCTCTGAATCTGCCTTGTTGTAGGCTCTAGGAATTTTGAGGTATCTGGAGCAAATCTCAGATGCTCAAGCGGACATCTCCTGATTTCTTCTAGTGCCAGTCTTTGTGAATCAGGCCCCTCAGCTGGCATCCCTGGAGCAGTACTGTGAGACGTCATGGAAACAATCTCACAATGGCTGCACACTGTTTTCTGTAGGAACAAAAGTACCTTGCAAGCCTTCTGTGTTGGTCAGGGCAGTGCAGTGGGCCTTCTGCTCTGGAAACTATTTTTTAAACTAGACTTGTTAACTTTACTGCTCTGATTTTAAGTTTAACTTGTATGTTATATTTTATTAACCATGTAAAAATTTTCAAGAAAATGTGCAATGTTTCATAGAACATAATGAAACCATTACCTGACATTAGGCAACATAAATAAATGCTATTGACATGTCAAAGCTAGATTTTACAGCTGGCAGGTAGAAAGCTGCAAGTTCAAAATCAACTTTTTTCTAGTTTGCACAGAGCAGACTGAGGAGAGAAAAGCTGCAGAATAATTGGCAGCAACTTTCCTTTAGCCCTGTGCAAGCCCATGCGTCTTAATAGCTCCTCTACACAGAAACTCTCCAGGTCCATTGTGTAGTAGAAGAAGGTGGGTTCAAATTGCAGGATTGGCTGCTCAGAATGGTGGGTGGGTTGTGGAGAAACCCCCCACATTGGAAAAAAGGCCTTATTTTGAGTCATGTTTCATAATGGGACATAGACACTGCAAACATACCACTTGGTTGCAACTCAAAAGCTCTGGACGTACTGTGTGCCCAAGATCACAAGGGTGCAATATAATTAATCCATGACAACCCCCGGTACTAAAAGCTCTACTGGTTGCTTTCTTCCCCGCGGCTGGAACACAATTGGTCAGAAAATGCTGGTCATCAAAGATCACCACTGTGCACCATTGCTGTGAATCCCTGCACCTCTATTTAGAGATGCATGCTATTTCCTGCCCATCAAAAGAGCCCTCGGAATATACCTATCAACCAGGATCAGAAGGCTGCTCTCGGATGAATCATTCTGTGGCATGGCACCCTTTCCTTTCTTTCCCTTTCCTTGGCACACAGGAGCTCAACATAGCTTCCATGCCAAAGATCACAGGGGCGCACTATTGTGAGTATTTCTATTTTATGGTACTGGTATCTGTTTCTTTATTTCTCAGGGAACACAAGAGACATGTATCTATGGCACTTGCCCAATATCAAAAGGCAGCATTACAAAGAATGCCTACATCAACAAGTTGTCAACCTTTTGCTTTCCTTCCCATGAATACAAGAACTCTGAATATTCAATTTGCCCACAATCACAGCGCTTCTCGCTACATTTAAGAACAGATCCTGCTACATGTTCTTGTGCATTTTCTCAACTGTTGCCATTTTTGTGCATTTGCTGTTTATCGAGACTTCAATAAAAAGACAATTTGGAAAATAATTCTCTCAACTATGCTTTAAATGCATTACCAAATGAAACCTTTTGTTGTGCAAATTAGTTATGTTATCTGAAGACTGTCCTCCATTTGAATCAAGTTGGTGATATAATATACTCGTCATATATGTAAGAGTTTTTGTGGTTCAGGGTTGCATTGCATTGCAGTTTAGTGTAACCAATACCACATTCCAGTTTGCAGTTTCTACAACAAAAGTTATTTCTGATTTGTTGATCGCATTTTGTATGCAGGGGAATGCTCGGTGTCTCTTAAAACTGCATGTGTGCACTCTTATTGTTTTTATCATGCCATTCACTACAGTTCCAGTACTGCCTACTTTGAAAGAAATGTTTCTTATGTTTCGGTTTGTGGATTTTGTTCCTCTTGCTTGTGTGGCCATGAACATGCATAGAATGAATAAGTCCCATCCTGTTTAAATTCTTGTCTTGCTTTGTTTGCTCTCTATAATTTAAAATGTAAAGAGAAAGCTACAGACACCAGCCCCGTGATTTTATGCGCCGTAAATAATTTACTGGAAGGATGCCCTGCAGACCTCATGTTCAAGGCCGGTATCCAAGCAGCCGAGGATGCCGCGTCCTTTGATGTGAAGCGGTTCCTTCCCTTTTTTTTCTAACTCGATGCCATAGAACGGGAGCATGTTGAATGAATCCTAGGGAGATTCCAGAAGAAAAACAGTTTTTATCAACCTTGTCCTGCCTTTGGGTAAGGCTGGGGGGAGTTTATTGGACAGGAGATGCTGACCTCGCAAACAATATTTAAATAAAATGAAGATGGCAGCTGCCCTTGTTCTTATCTGAATGGGAGAGCCAGCCAGGAATACTTAGGAGAGATCCCATGAGGCACACGTCCCTTGTTAATAGGGGAAGGGAGGCGGCTGGCTGTATAGGTGCTGAAGAAGACGGACACTTTTTCTGTCGAAACTAGTATCAGGAAGGGTATCAAATACATAGTCGGGCCCCATGAGAAGGTATTTATTTGTATTTATAACGCACTTAAATACCCAGAGGTTTCTAAGCACAGACCCGGGGATCGAACCTATGTTGCTTCGTGTCTTCTTGCTTCCAAGGGGAGCACGTTTCCGCTGAGCTATCCTCTGGGTCGCACTGTATGGTGTTCTGTTCCCCTTACCACCCACTGGTTGACCATTTTCCACTACGAATGGTCTGATATTCGACCATGCAGAGGAGTGTATGGCTCAACGGGACCATTAATATACCTTAAAAATTGCGTTCGGTTTTTGTACCTGAATAATATGTGTATGTTTGGTATGCTGTATTTTGTACCATAATAATGTGACGCAGTTTTTTGCACAATAATAATGTTTACATGGGTTGGGTGCAGTGATCTTTTTAACACTTTTTGTATATGAAGTATGATGTTTTATTCGTACTTTTTAATCATGTGTTTTATGTGATGGGTTGCACAATACATGAATTTGATGCGATTTAATGAGATTACACCACTGTCACTGCTCTTTGTCTCGTCTTTCCCTTGCAGATTGTAGCTGAATGAGTCCTAGAGTTTAATGAGTCCTAGACTTAGGCAAACTATATTGAATTGTTGTCGGTCCTCGTGAGACACTACCCTGCTGTTTTTGCGATATGTTCCCAGGTGTCTGCGAGTTATGGGTAAACCCATCCATAGTTGTGTACATCACGATTAACCAGGGCTAGTCAAAGTTCTTGCTATTTGGCTTTTGATAGAGCAAGTGGTTTGGCTGTCAGGGGTTTAATCCACCTGAGGAATGTAAGGATGGGAAAAGGAAGGAGCGGATGGGGATGGGATTGGCACTGCCTACTCTATGACCTATTATTCTGCCTTTCTGTTCGCAACAGCTGACTGATACAAATACAGTTGCAAACAGTAACTGTTTTAATAAATGTGTTGACATGTATTTGTGCTATTTTATGATTTTTTCGGTTCTTCGCTTTATATTTATGTAAGTGTGTTCAATGCTTCGAATGAAGACTCGTTAATCTTCTGTTGGTTAGCAGGATAAAACCATGACACGTCATGATACTTATTCATGCAAATGCCATTTGGACATGAAGAGAAGTATCATTGGAACTGGCCAAAAGGACATAGCTTAAAGGTCCGAATGTGTGATTTGGCCAAATTTCAGCCGTTTGACAATTTCGAGTGGCCAAAAAGTACGACCAAATCTCGAATTCAGTGCTAGGGCCTGCAGGGGTGTCTCGTGCACCCTTGCTCACTATATTGCGAGCAGGGTTTGCGGAGGTGTCCTCTGCAGCCATCCCAAAAAGCCTGTAATTCATTTTTTTAAAAAGGGCTGTGGGGTTTTCGGGGGTGTCCTCCACACCCGTGCTCCCTATATTGTGAGCGGGGATTGTGGGGGTGACCCCCGCGGCCATCCCAAACAAAAACAAAAAAGAAAAGGACCCTGCGGCACTGGTTCCCAGTCACAGAAGTGAAAAGGAACAGGCGTTGCAGGGATACAATGTAAGTAAGGGTGTGCGGGTTTGGGGGTGTCGTAGGTGTCGTGGGTGTGGCGGCGGTGCAGTGGGGGTGTGGGTGGAAGCTGGGGCCAAGTTGTAAATGTTCAGGGGAGAAAAGACCGAGGATTATTTCAGAAAAATAATCTTCTGTCTTTTCCCCCTCGAACATTTGGTTCGTGGGCTTTCAATCCCAATCCGTATCATTACAACAATACACACCATTTCCTTATGGATCCCTAGATTGGCTTTCTTTTCAGTGGCACAGTGAGAGCTGTGCCTTTAAACTGGAATGGCACAAGCTAGCCCATGAAACCGCAGCTATTATGAACATGTCAGATGCCCATATAGCGTTTAAAACTCTGAGTCAAGTAATAGCTCATGTAGGTCAGTTCTTGCCACATCTGACTAGTGCACAAGGTATCATCATGCCAAGGCTTAGCCTAAGTCATGGCTGAAGAAAATAGGTAAAAATAGTGACCTACACTAGGGTGGTTGAAACAGACATTACACAACCAGACATCAAATTCTCATTACCTCCTCGACCACACCACGAACCGCCGATCCACTGCAATACCCTGAAGGCGCTCAACACGACCAGTGACTTGACCTTAGCTTAATGCTAAATGCAGTTATGCAACTTCCAGACCTTGCTCCCCTCCTACTTTGCTGTGTATTTTGATTCCCTTTCAGTTGACCGTCCACATACAACATTATGCCAGTACACGTTAATAAGTATACCTGTTCCGGCTAGATCTCTATCAAGATCACATATGTCACCGCTATCGGCATTCACAACAGATCTGCTCCTCGGCCCAGTACGGCTTGCCGGTTTCGCTTTGTGCCAATATCAGTCGTGTCTATCAACATGCCATGCTAAGCTTTGACAACTGCATCCACCACTGATGTAGTTGTGCCCACTACTACTGTATTGCATTTTCGCTACACGAGTGACTGTTTTTGGCTATCGCATCTGGCTGCCCTTGTTTTGCACATTGTGACGATATTGTCTCTATGCAACGCCAATACCTGACTTTTGCATGTGTAGCAGATCTCCACTGGTGGACCCATTTGCTGTAACACTGTACACACGCCAAGTGAGTATCTGCAGGGGGCCTCTGCATCGGACTACCCTTTGTGGCTCCTATTGTTATGGTACCATACCCACGATTTGTGATTGTCTGTCATTGGGTTCTCGCATCTGATTGCCATTCCTACGCCTATGGCTACAGTATCGCATTTACGCTGCGCGTCTGCCCGATATTTGCATTTTCAGTTGATCTCCATTATTGCGCCTATTTGCTGCAGAACTGTACACACACTTTGTGAGCATCTGACAGTTGCTTTTGCATCTGACCTCCCTTTCCTGAGGCTCTCTATTACCACACTGCATCCACATTTTGCGGGTGTCTGCCAGTAGCTTTAGCCTCGGATCTCCCCATTGTGCCCATTTATGTTCAAATACTGTATCCATGCTAGTCTAGAGACCTCTGGCATATATATCTAATTATCCATGATAATCTTGCGCCTGCTCTGATTATGTTATGCTCGTCACCAAGCCCCATACGGCTTTTCACTGTCCACTCCTAATCTTCCATGCTATCTTGCCTAACTATCCCCAGTCAGAGATGTTATTCACTACCCCAAGCACGAATCATCCCAATGAGATTAAACCTACGAAATGTCTTCCACCTCTGAAACAAAACTTCCATGCGCCTAATGTCAAACCAACCTCGTTCCTACCTAGACTAACACCGAACTCCAGTCACCTCCTTGCCAACCAAATCCGACCTCCTATTCCTACATCCCACCTTAGCCCCAGCCAATGTATCAAACTATTCACCTCAAAGCCTACTCCTCAGAAACAAAAGACTAGGCTCCACATTCTCCAGAGAAGTATTGCCAGAGGACTTACACCCACCACAAAAAAATGGGCACACTATCTGGCACCAATAACTCCACTCCTGCAGTTCTAAGACCACAACAGCCCACAGCTACCAGACCACATCCAGACAATCCGACTCAGAGTCTGGACAAAGACCCTCCCTGCCTATCACAGATCACAACCCCTCTCATCAAACGCGCTCTAATAAACGCCAGATCCATTATAGCACATGCACCAGATATTGCTGATATTATCAATAACAATGACCTTGACTTCCTAGCAATATTGGAGACCTGGCTCCACGCGGCTGCAGGGCCCTCCCTCTTGCTAGCCATTCCTGATTCATACACCATTGTAAGAGCTGACAGAGAAAAATCCAAAGGTGGCGGGTTTGCCTTCATCTCAAAGGCCAGCCTAACGCTCAGAATATCCTCTGCCCCCGTGATCAAGTCTTGCAAACTTCTTACAGTCAAATTAGACACCTCCAAAACCAGTACTATAACTATCCATTTAATATACAGACCACCAGGCCCAATTGGGACATTCGAAGAGGACATTATCACTATTGTCTCTGACAACATAAAACCCACCTCACACGTTTTGGTGCTATGTGATTTTAATTTAAGGTTCTCTGACCCTAAAGACCAGGCAGCTAAACTTCTTGCGGACTCACTATCTGAAATAGACTTTACGCAAACAATCAATCAACCTACTCATGAGAAAGGAAGAACACTAGACTGGTTGGCTGACCATAACTGTGTTACTTCCATCACAGCAATTGAACCCCAGACATGGACTGACCACTCTCTCATCTCCTTTACCTTCTGTACCAATCAGCCAGAAATGAAAGCTCCAACCATCGCGCCACCCCTCCTTACTAGAAACAAAAATAATATCACCACCGATAAGCTGATGCCTATCCTGATCCCGACCTTAAACTCTCCCAATTCTCAACTGATAGACTTATTCAACAATACCATGACCCAAGCCTTAGATTCCATTGCCCCACTCAAACTTTGCAAGTGTAAGCCTAAAGCTCACCTCAACACCTGGTTCACCCCCCAGCTGAAGGCCCTTAGGCTTGAAAAAAGAAAAATTTAAACCATATGGAAGAATCTACCTTCAAAAGAAAACAAAGACAAAGTAACTGAAATATCCGCTCACTACAAGGCTGAAATCATTACGACTACACAAGAAACATACAATGAAAGGATTCAGAATACCAGCTCTAGTACCAAGGAACTATTCACAATCCTGATGGAACTAGAATCATCTGTAGTCCCTGACGACTCCACCCCAAAAAATAAAGAATGGTGTACAGACAATCAAAATGCTCTGGCCAATAAAATTGCAAATTGCCACCCTACAAAATAAAATAGCAACCAAACGGCTCAACATCAGTAGCTTAGAGACAGCCCAGAAGCCAAAAAAAACAGCCTTCAATATGCTCCATGATTTTAAATTCACCCAAGTTTCCATTTCAGAGGTCGAAAAAAATATCGCCTCCTTGAAGCCCTCGAGGTGCCAAGGCGATATATGCCCAGCACAAATAATTAAAGTAGCAGCCAGAGACCTTGCCCCATTTATCACTAAACTTATAAACGCTTCCTTTAGGACCCGCCTGGTACCTACTAATCTTAAAAACGCCTGGGTGTTACCCTTATTAAAGAAAGCCTCATTTGACTTTACTATTCCAACCAGTTATAGGCCCATAACAACCGTACCCTTCTTACTTAAAATAATCGACAAAGTGGCATACATCCAAATCCAGCAGTACCTAGAGGTTAATAATATCTTAGGGCTCAGACAATCAGGTTTTAGGCCTCTCCACTGTACGGAAACTGCTTTAATCGATCTGAAAATGCAAATAGATCAATTTAAAGATAACAGACAATGTACCTTGCCGCCTTTGATCTGGTGGACCACAACATACTCTGTGAACACCTGTCATCAGCAGCTAACTTCTCTCAAGAGGCTGCAGATTGGATCAAATCATTTCTAAGCAATAGGTCAATGAGAGTCTTCTCTCCATCTGCCGCTGCAGAACCAGTTCCCATTACATGCGGTGTGCCACAAGGTTCATGTGTCTCCCCAACCATGTACAATTTATTCACCAAGCCTCTTTTTCCCAAACTAGATCAACTGGGTGTCATCTACACGAACTACGCAGATGACACACAGATACTCATTCCTTTATCTGGAAACTATGACCAGGACCTGGCCCTACTAAATAAAATATACCTCCTCATTCAGGCATGGATGGAAACCCACAGCCTCTGCCTGAATGATGATAAGATGGAAATTCTAATCCTAAGTGCCCCTACCAACATTAGTAAACTAAACACCCAATACTCATCGTTCAACATAGACGGAAACATTATTAAAACTGCGAAGGAAACAAAAACTTTAGGCTTCTACCTGGATGCCACCATGAACCTCAGAAAAAAAGTCACTGCGACGGCTTCGGCCACTGCTTACACATGTAAGCTTATACATGCTTGCAAACCATACTTCTCGACTAACAGTTGCATCATTTTAGCGAGAGCATTAATTCTGTCAAAACTAGATTATTATAACTCACTGTACGCAGGAGCAAATAAACTAGTCTTGAATAAACTCCAAACTCTACAAAATAATGCTCTCAGAACAGCCTTGAGCATCCCTAGAAGAGGTCATGTCTCTGAATCTAGAAGGGACCTCAAATGGCTCTCCATCAAGGACAGGATCTACTACAAACTAGTTTCTATTGCTTATAAATGGCTCAACAATGCTGCACCACAGTAACTGAAAGATACAATATCCATGAAAACCTCATCCAGAACTACAAGATGAATCAACTCCCACTCTATCTCAATTCCACGATTTAACCTGAAACGAGCTGGCAGCAACAGCTTCCCAGTGCAAGCAGCCCTCGCCTGGAATGCCATCCCCCTTTATCTGCGTACTAACCAGACCTTACACAGCTTTAGGTACAACACCAAAAAATGGCTATCCATGAAACCTATCCAACACTCTTCTCTCTTGAAATTGTACTTATCCCCCGTACACTTAATCCTGCACTGAATCTTCCTTATTATGACTGTCAATGTGTCCTTATCCACTTGCTTCGGCCTAATACCATTTGCCTTGTATGATGACATCTGTTATACTCTATGCACTCCCACTGCTATTATGTATGTATGCAACTACCTTTATCCTAAGCAGTCTTGTAATGTGCCCAGATACCCCAGGGTGTGGTGTCCTTTATAAATCAATAAAACAAACAAACAAACAACGCCTCTCTCTAATTGCATGTTTTTAAACGTGTTTGAAAGGAAAAGGACTTTAAAGGTGGTCTGCTGTGGTGCCCCATGTGTGGACCCTATATGAAGCACCAGCTGCAGCTTTCCTGTAGAGGGGACTGCCTTGATGAAGATGAGTGAGACCATGTCATAATCGGGCAATTTTCATTTCCTGCAACCTCTGTACAGGGTTAGCCAGCCACTTCTGCCTATAACCTCTCTCCCGGCAGTGCATGCTACAACCTCTGCTCCTCCTTTTCCTTCCCTCCTCTTTCCAGGGCGGTCGCTCGCTGCACTAAATTGTCGCAATGACAGGAAGCGATTGGCTACTGGGAATGACACAGCATCTTCCCTTGGCTTTATTTTGTCCTCGTCCATCCTTTTTGGGTCAGCTTTTGCCGATATCTCCTACGGCAAACATATTTGACTGCAGAGGCGAATGTATGGTCTGCTTCTGACCTAAGGGTGAACCCCAGAAGCTGACAAGTGGAAATATCCTTGAGGCTGATTATGTCTGTTTCACTTCACCAAAATCCTCATCGTCCCATGAAATTGGCTCACTTTTCCTCATGATTACATGATTACTTTGATAACATGCAAGCCAGGTTTCACTTTTACGGTGCTACATGTGAGGTTTATCAGAAGATAGGTTACAGGGTTCACGCTCTACTGAGTTCCTACATGTGCACACGCCCCTATCTGCTCTCCAGCCCCTTGAGTACAGTTTTCCTACTTTTTAATATGTGATCCTGTAGGGCCTCAACCTGTCCATCTAAAGTGCACAGGGACACATCTTTAGTGAAAGCATTCACACATGTCATGCATTGTTAATCAACATTTATTAAATTCACAAACCAAACAAACTCTTTTTCTGGAATAGTTATGACACAACATATTACAAAAGGGCTTTATTATGTTATCTCTTGGATAGGTACAGGCTAGGGAAACAATCCAGGGGGCACAAAGAGATCTAGCGGGGCAGAAGGGGTGGTACAAATAAATAACAGGACAAACTAGTTTGAGTAAACATATACTTTACCAAGCTGTTTGCATTTAACAAAAATGCGATTATATGTTATGTTATTTTATGTACTGTGCGGGTCTCTCAAATTTAGCAGGGATCCTGTCTCCTAATTGCATTGTATGATGTTTAGGTTGCACTAATAGGCCTCTCTCCCACTATACAGGTCTCTCAAATTTAGCAGGGGCTGCATCCCCAAACTGCATTTTATGATGTTTAGATTGCAATGATAGGCCTCTCTCCCACTGTGCGGGTCTCTCAAATATAGCAGGGGTCCTGTCTCCTAATTGCATTGTATGATGTTTAGGTTACACTGATAGGCCTCTCTCCCACTATACAGGTCTCTCAGATTTAGCAGGGGCTCCGTCCCCAAAGTGCATTTTATGATGTTTAGATTGCACTGATAGGCCTCTCTCCCACTGTGCGGGTCTCTCAAAGTTAGCAGGGGTCCTGTCTCCTAATTGCATTGTATGATGTTTAGGTTACACTGATAGGCCTCTCTCCCACTATACAGGTCTCTCAGATTTAGCAGGGGCTCCATCCCCAAACTGCATTACATGATGTTTAGATTGCACTGATAGGCCTCTCTCCCATTGTGCGGATCTCTGAAGTTGAGCTGGGGTCCTGTCTCCTAACTGCATTGCATAATGTTTAGGTTGCACTGATAGGCCCCCCTCCCACTGGGCAGGTCTCTCAGACTCAGCAGGGGCCTCGTCTGTGAACGGCACTGTGTGATGCTTAGACTGCACTGATAGGGCTCTCACCCACTATACAGGTATCTCAAATAATCTAACTGCGCTTAGATCAGTACTCTACCAATCCCGGAAACCCACCACCACCTAACTCAATTAAATCCGATACCAGCAGACCGTTAACACCCCAGCCCCCCCCCCAACAGTGCACCCTTAGGAAACACACCCCACCCACCGACAGAAAGCAACACTGAGCCAGAGAACACCCCAGCGGATCCAGAGAAGGAAAACCGAGATCACTGCGACCGCACAACACAGCATAGAGGACCAACTACCATAGTCTGCCTGCGCCTAGACTGGAAAATGCCTGCGCCTGCACCTAGACTGGAAAATGACCCGTACCAGAAAAGGACGCAGAGAAAGAGACAAGATCATGCAACAAGAGACGCGAACACACAACACCGACAGAACCCACAAGAAACAGCCCCATTGGAAGAAAACACACCTAAAACAGCCACAACCGGAACAAAATCCACAAGAGAAAAGTCCTTATACCTCACACCTTACCTCGCAATAACCACAGTACACCGACACCCCAACACGGAAACCTCGAAACATACAAAGGATTTCCTGACACACGCGGAAAAATGATGGGGGCACTCAACAAGAGAGTGGGAGGGCTCCGACCCCATTACCCCTTACATTACAAGAACAGAGGGGCAACATCGTTTTCCACTACACCCCGCACAATACGGCAAAGTACCAACAGACAGCAACGCCACCTCCCAACCAACAATCGGACCCAATGAAGAAACCACCGCTGATCTTCATCCGAGTAGCATCACAGCAGAAACACCAAGACTAATCAGCCCTGTTATCAACTTACTAGACTGCTCCAATGAAGAAGCAGCTGTCGCTGTTCTTCATCCTACCGACATCAATGCAGGAACCTCACAAACAGACAATTACAAACCCGAACAACAAATAACCTCAAAACAAAATCTCACAAGAGAATCCACTGTAACCTAATAAACGCAAGGTCAATGTCCAAACACGCAACAGAAATATACGACCTCCTGTCAGAAGGAGGCATAGACATCCTATTTGTAACCGAAACATGGCTAGACGACAACTACAAGATCACCCTCAACAACTGCCTGCCCGAAGACTTCAAATGCATCCAAACAAACAGAAAATCCAAAAGAGGGGGGGGACTAGCGATCATCCACAAGGAACAACTGGCCATCAAAATGGAAGATCCACTAAACATCGATAAATGCAAATCCTTAATACTACGACTTTCAGTAAACCCCAAAACCAACCTGAAATTCATACTGATATACAGACCGCCAACCTACAATGTGACTTTCATAGACGCTTTCACGGAAGAAATCACTACCCTAGCCATCAAGTACAATCACCTGATCATCTTCAGAGATTTCAACATCTGGTTCGACGAAGAAACCACAACCACACAAAAATCCCTAACCGCCCAACTAGCAGCCATGAACCTACAACAACTAGTCAAAGGAGCAACCCACTCAGCAGGGCTCACACTTGACACAATCTTCGCCAACAAGGATCTCACCACCACGGCACCCGCAATTCAAAGACTTTGGAGCGACCACCTCATCATTCCGTTCGTAATCACAACGGCAGCTCCAACAAAAAAGAAACAAGAAAAACAACCCATCACGATGAAAGAAACTGGAGAACCATAAAAAACTCCAACCTAACCGAGCTCCTAGAACTCAGCAAACCACAAGCATCAACCATGGAAGAAGCAGACCTAGACAAAAAAAAAGTTGCCCTACTTCACACCTGGATCGCAACAACCCTTGACGACATCGCCAAAGAAAAGCCCTTCACCCCATCACACAAGAAAACTACAGCAAAATGGTTCACCCCACTACTCAACGCCATGAAAAGGAAAAAACGAACACTAGAATCTGAATGGAGGACCAACAAAACCACCGCAAACAAACTGAAATTCCTACATATAAAAAGCAAATACAAAAAGCAAAGAGGAAACATTACGACAACCGAATCTTCAGAGACCCAAACGCTCAAAAAGAACTATTCAAAATCATAAACGAAATAAAAACACCACCGGCCTGCAACAACACGCCAATCCCATCGACGAAACTTTGCGAGGACCTCGGACACCACTTCAAAAACAAAATAAACTCCATCCAACACACCATACAAAACAGACCAGCGTTCACAGCTCAAACCCCACTGACACAGATGAGGAACACGCAAACAAGCTACGAAATATCCCAGAAATATCAGTTGAGGCTTTTGTCAAACTGGTAAACCAAAGCAACAAATCGGGCTCTCCTGAAGACCCTTGCCACCCGGACATATACAAAACAATTCCCAAACAAGGAACCCCCATGGATTAGCACAGGAACCTCCTCAATCTCTCAATCTCAACAGGTAAAGTACCGCAGGCCTTCAAATCGGCTTACATCAAGCCACTACTCAAAGACAAAACAGGAAACGTTGAGGCCTTATCTAACTACAGACCCATCTCCAACATACCCTACATAGCCAAACTGCTAGAAACGTACGTCTACCAAATAACCCAAATAACCCAAGAATTCATAGAAGAGCATTGCCTACTAGACCAGGCACAAGTTGGCTTCAGACCTATGAGAGGAACAGAATCGGCTCTCCTCTCAATATGGGACGACCTAAAAACAAACGCAGACTCAGACTCAGACAACAGCACCGCCCTGATTCTCCTTGATCTGTCTGCAGCCTTCGACACTGTCAACCACGGCATCCTCATAAAGAGACTAGAACGACTAGGGATAATAGACACTGCCCTACTATGGATCAAATCCTTCCTAACAAACAGAACAGAAACAATATGGATGAAACCTTGTAAATCCAAACCCAGAGTCTCCATGTGCGGAGTACCACAAGGATCATCCTTCTCCCCGCTCCTATTCAACATCTACATGTACCTATTAATCAAACTTATCAAAAAACACGGCCTCACATGCTACAACTACGCCGACGATACTCAAATAATCTTCAACATACAAGACACCCGAGAACAAAACACCACACTAGAGAATTGCCTTCGCGACATATTCAACTGGATGAACCTCAACCATCTCAAAATCAACCCAGCCAAAACAGAGATAATGATTGTCTCAAAAAAGGGAGGAAGACATCACCTACATCCCCTGACCAAGAGAGCTTGGCACCACACCAGAACCATCATCAACTGTAAAAAACATAGGGGTCCTAATGGATAACAATCTCACTCTGGAGCCACAAGTAAACTCGTTAATCAAGAAATGTTTCTTCCTCCTGCGAGCAGCAAAAAGGATCCTTCCGTTCCTGTCATTCACCAACAAAACACTTACCATCATCGCTCTGATCATGTCCAGAGTAGACTATGCCAATAGCCTATACCTGGGCATGCCTGAACGACTTAAAAAAAAAACTGCAACGCATACAAAATGCAACAGCCAGACTCCTCCTCAAGCTACCCAGAAGAGAACACATCACACCCGCGCTAAAAATACTACAATGGCTACCACTGAAACAACGAATAATGTTCAAGGCCATGTGCATCACGCACAGAGCAATACACAAACAAGGCGCAGAATTCCTAAGCGACAAACTACGCCTACATCAACCGACAAGAACACTAAGATCAAGCACCGACATATGCCTGGAGCCCAAACCCTACAACAGAAAAAAACTCAGAGGATCGCCTTTCTCTCACCAGGCACCCAAAACCTGGAATGGCCTACCTAAGAATATACGGAATACAACAAACCACCTAGCATTCAGGAAACTCCTCAAATCATGGCTCTTCAAAGCGTAACAACAGCGGAGACGCATTAGAATGCCCAGACATTAAAACAATGATGGAAATAACTCCAACTTCGGCTCAATCTCAAATTGGACAAACACTCAAACCAAAGAACCAACCACTCAACAGAGCATAAGACATCATGGAAAACAGCCACTAAGAAAGGCTGCAGAGACTGACCACACACCGAGACCCTGACGAAAGCCCTCAAGTGACTCTCCCACCCGTACGTACCGGACAAACATATCCAGACCGGCAGATGCACCTAGATAGACGGATTGAAGGACAACATGCCCGCGCCTAGAAGAACGTGAATGCTGGCGTGTGCCACACCTGGAGTTGTGAATGTTGGCAGACCCACACCTGGACGGATCTCCAGACTCTGACCTGCGCCGCATCTAGATGAAAGTGTGAATGTTGGCACGACCACACTTGGATGGAGTCCCAAACATTGCCCAGCGCCGCATCTAGATGGGAATGTAAGGGCAAACAAGTGCCACACTCAGACAGACAGAACTGTGAATGTTAGCATGATAAAGGTCACGTAACCCACTAACCAATATAAGCTCAAACTCTGCATACTTATCTCACTCAAAAAACTCACACAACCATCTCTCGCACAACAAGCCGCACGCACTTCACAACACTGCAACAACACATAAGCCGGAACAACAGCACACGCGGACTGACTCCGATCCGATACCCGCACCAAAGCTCAGCACCTGGTGTATACTGAGCTGAAGCTGCCAACAGAACACCACTACTCTAACTATCCTACTCCCTCCTTCACCTTACTAACCCATCCCACCTTTGTCATTTACAGATCCGCCTGAGCGCCTGGGGACCAATCCCGTTGGTGACGGTACGCGGTACAAATACCTTTAACATTTAACATTTAACATTTAAGTTGGCTTACACCACTCACTGCTACCATTAGCATGGTCTCCAGGTGCTCACGTGGCTTTGTAAGAAGGTGGGTTGGGTAGGTTAGTGAGGGAAGAGGGATAGGATAGAGGTTATGCTCTTCTGTTGGTGCTTACAGAACCAGAAGGAACTGAAATCTGTGTATGTTGGCTTCATGAGTGTGTTTGGATTGTGCAGACTGGAGTTATTATGTTCAGAAGGGCAGCGTCCAGTGTCTGGGTTGTTTGTTTGCAGGAGTTTGTTCTTTGGTGGATGTGCGTTTTTGCGTGTTAGGCTTACCCGTTGGGCCGTGTGATGTTTATGTGGGGTATGCTGCAGACGAGCAGGGTGGTTAGTGGTTTGTGGTTAGAACAGTGTGGCTGTTTTATTGCTGGTACCAGGATCCGTACTCTCCATTAATTGGTTTGGGTTTGCAGTGATATTTGTGGGATGTGCCTGTTTTTATGCAGTCTAAATGATTGAATAGTCAGGTTTTTAGTCATTTTCTGAAGCTAAGGTGATCTTCAGTCATTCTTATTTCCTTCGAATTGAGATCCATAGATTGGCTATTCGACGGGAGAATGCGGTTCCTCTGAATTTCCTTATTTCGTGGTGTCTTGTTTCAATTTGGAGGTCGTTGCTTTATCTTAGGTTTCTTCCTGGGTGGCAGCGGTTGATTATGGCTTGGAGGAATTTGGCTCCTTGTCCGTGTAGTGATTTGTGGGTGATGCAGAGGGCTTTGAAGTGAATGTATTTGTTTATTGGGAGCCAGTGTAGGGCTGGTGTTATATGGTCTCTTCTGTTTAGTTTCAGCAGTATCCTTGTTGCAGTATGTTGGATGAGTTGGACTGTTTTAGTGAGATGTTCTGGCATTCCAAGGTAGAGGCTGTTTGCGTAGTCAATTCTTGATAAAACTAAGGACACAATTGTGAGGGTTCTGTGTGGGAAGGAGAGATAGGAAAGGATTCCTCTAATTAGTCGTAGGAGGTAGAAGCATTTCTCAGCTATCACGTTGACTTGTGGTTCTAGTGAGAGTCCATTGTCAATTAGTATTCCCAGCTTTTATATCACGGCAGATGCTTCCGGTTGGGTTCCCATGCTCGGTGGCCAGTTCAGTTGTGTGTCTGTTGCATCATACACAGTGGGGCAGATCATTATTTCTGTTTTGCTCAGGTTTAGTTTGAGATTGTTCACTGTCATCCAGGTGTATATGTCCATGAGGCATTTGTTGAGTGTGTTGTTTGGGTCCTGGGTTGAGGATATCTTGAATATCAGTTGGGTATCATCTGAGTAGTTGCAGGGGGTTCGTCCGTGGGTTCGGATGAGTTTCATTAGGGTGGACATGTGTATATTGAAGAGGAGTGGGGAGTGGCTGGAGCCTTGTGGTTCCCCGCAGGAGATATTTTTGGTGTTAGATGCAAAAGACGGTAGGTAAGTTGTTTTGGTTCGGTTGGTGAGGAAGGATTTTTCCATTCTAGAGCAAAGTGTCTTACGAAGTGTTTTATGCAGCATTCATCCAGTTTCTGTATTAGAGTTGCGTGTCAGATTGTGTCGAAAGCAGCTGATATGTCCAGTAATATGAGGGCCGATTGGGGTTCTGTTATATGCATTTATTTTTAGGTCATCCCATATGGATAGAAGTGCTGATTCCATTCTTCTCATGGGCTAACTTGCAAGTGGTCGAGTATTCCGTTGGTTCCTACTCAGTGAAGTAGGATTTTGTACATGTGGCTCCCCTATAGTTTCACTGGGAAGGATAACTTTGATATAGGTCTTCCACACTTTCTGTTTTGTTAGGAGGGGCTTGATGTATGCCGATTTGAAGGTTTTAGGTACAATTCCGAGTTCAGGGATAGGTTGAACGCTTCTTCAACTATGGGTTCAAATTGGTTGAGTGTTGCTCTGGTAGGTGGTGTGCTGGTTATTGGTAGTTCAGTAATTGTGTTTATTGTTTATTGTTTCAAAGCTTGCTTCAATGGTCTGTTGAATTGTTTCTATTTTTGTTCTTAGGCGGTAGTGAGGTTGTCACATAGGGATTTTGTTGGTATGACACCTTTTAGGACAGGACATGCTACATCAAAGAATCTGTACAAACATGATTGGTTACTGGCCGAGAACCACCTTTAAGCCTGATGTAAAGTGTCTTTTCCTGGGGGAGGAGCCACAGCACCAATTAGCACAGAGGGAGCACCCCAATTAGGGATCCAACTGCCCCCACCCCCAGATGCCTATGCCGTCATTATTTTTTCAAACTTGTCTATGCCCCATCCTAATTGCCTTTGCTAATGGTGTCTTTAACCTTTCACCCTCATCTAGCTTGTAGGGTGCCTTGGCTGACTCTACCTTGATATTATAATCATGGTTTTTCTGCATTTTCTGTGGCAATTACGTGCCTGTACAGGATTGACCTTTCCAGCAGTTAACCATTTAATGAATGTTTCAAACAGCTTCAGAGCAGACATGGTTGTAAAAAAGGGCACATTCGAGCAGATATATATATATATATATATATATATATATGTATATATATATATATATATATATATATTCACTACAAAAAAAACTTTATTGAGGGGACATTATGGATGAGATCACAAAGATGAGAACACAAATATCATTGATGACATCACTGATGACATCACATGTGAAAATAATATTCCTAAAAAGTCCCTACCTACAAGGGGTTCTTTCCATTATGTTGGTAGCAAGATGTCAGGGGTGATTGTGTAATGTTACACATGTAATAACTAGCTCACATATCTAGGCTTAATACACACTTGTGCTACAGCAAACAATAAATATGACGACCCAATGTATATAAATGAGAGCCACATACAGGGAAACTGAAGTGAGGCAGAAAGAACTAACAGCATCCGACAGTTTATCTTCCTATATACAAATTAATTGTGTGTTTGAGGCCTGCTATTGCCCCATGCATGTGCATCTTGAGCTGACACCAGACCCTAAGGAAAGTACTTTAAGAACACACGACTAGGGTAATGTTTTGCTATACAGCACCTTTTCAATTTTCATATTGTGCTGGTCAGTGAATAAAACCACCTAGCCTACATTTTTCAATGCACCAAAATAAGTGAGGCACATGTTATGTTATCAGTGATGTCATCAATGATATTTGTGATTTCATCTTTGATGTCCTGGGTGCTAGTCTTAGCAATGCATGTAGATGGTGCGAGTTATGGTTGCTTAGCTTACTATAATGGCAGGGAAGGAAAAGAAAGGGGCTAAACAAGTGAAGACGTCATTGATGGCATCATTGACATTTGAGATGACCTCTTTCATGGTCTGGGTGTTAGTGTTAGCAGTGCACAGGGGCGGTGGCAGGGTTGGGGGCTTAGTTTACCATAACTGTCGAATTTCAGGGGTTTTTTGGTTTTAATTTGAAGCATAAAGGGGAGGTGGAAAGTATTTTTGTAATGAAGTGTACAGGTTTTTGTTAGGGCAACTTAACCATAACGTCCCCTCAACAAATGTTTTTGTATTGAAATTTACTGGTTTTTGGGAGGGCAACTTAGCCATAGCGTCCCCTTAACAAAGTTTTTTTTGTAGGGAATTGTAGAGGTTTTTGAAAGGTGGAACTTAAGGATGACATTGTGGCAATGAAGTTGTTGTGCAGAATATACACTGTAATCATATGATTTTGAGAGATATGTAGTGTGATGTACGTACTTGACATACATTTAACATAGAACATACAGAACCCTCTCGCTATTGATATTGGAAAGGGATGGACTGAGCGCCTGTTTGTGGACGGGGCGGACAGGATCAACATTACCCAAAGAGGCGGGGGGTAGCTGAAAATGTACTATTGTCTTACAGAAAAAGTGTGCAACGTAGAAGAAGGACATAAAGATATTATAAGTAGTAATAAGTAAATATGGAAACCTGAAGCTGGGAAAAGAAAACAATACATTTAATAACCATGTGGAATGAAGAGGATGGTACCGTAAAAATTAAAAAGGATGCCTCAGCGTAATCACTTCACAGAAACTCGGCAGCCTGGAATGATAGTGGTCGGACGCAGTAGGACGAAGGGAGATTACAGCAAAAGCGTGAGTGTAGGTCAGTTTTTTTATATGGGTGTGTTTTATTTTTTGGTATGTGGTGCAGAAGTAATAATTTCTTTCTGTTGTTTTGACTTAGAAATGGCTAGTACTTTGGAGTGGCTGGAGGAGTATTTCCTGCATGGGGAAATGTCTGAAGACAGCGACAATAATGGTACACATTGCTCTGCATATGGAAAATAGTGAACAGTATTTTATAGGCATTTAATTTATGTATTTTGTTTTCAACAGACCAGGAAAAAAAGAGGAAAGGGCAACAAATGAGACAGAAGAAGACAGGATAAAAAGGATAGAGCAGAAAATTGACATATTGAACGAGAATTTTAAAAGTTTACGGGAGTTTGTGGAGGACTGTGTGAGAGGAAAAGTTTGTTACCATTGCCCCACCTGCAACTGCTTCTCCATTCCCTAGTGACCCATCCCCAAACCTTCAAGAGGAAAATAGACGTTTTGACGAAATATCTAACCCTTCTTCCCCTCCCAAATCTTCTCCTCATAACCAGCCTGTGTTGAATCCTAATTCCCCCATATTTGTTTCAGTGTCCGCTTCCCCCGGTATTTCTTTAGAATGATGTATGTGTGTTTTAATTGTTTTTGTACAGTAGTTGTAGAGAAAGAGTTTGTGTTTAATTTTTTTTTTAAAAAGACGTAAAATGTTCACGAACGCGCGCCTGTTCGACCTATCTGCAAGGAATGGAATGTAGGTGATGTAAAGGCAGTACGCCTACCCTTACTAATGTCAAGTAAGATGGAATTGATGTTTGACTGCACCATCTGATGAAATTGTGCATACAGAAACAGAAAAGGGTGTCCAAAGGATATTATACCTCGCCGTACTGCTTGGAAGCGAGATGATACATGTTAGTAGAACACACCAAATGCCCAGAATGGGTGTAAATGAGCAAAATCGGAGTGTGAGAAGGACAGTATAGCTGTCCGTATCGGGAGCAGCCAAAATGGTGCGTCCGTAGAACAGGCGTGATGGGCGTAAAGTTCGTAGGCAAACAAAATGGAGTTGTCCTAAAGACACTGGAACTGTCCGTACAGTGAACATAGCATGCGTGCACATGCGCAGTACAAACGTAAGTATAGCGAACATCGCGCCTGTCCGTAACTGTCCGTCTCACTGGTGTCGCACTATGAATTACTTTGAGAACCCGAACACTGTCCGCAGGACACTTGCGCGCATGGGCACGTTTAATTCTTTGCATTTGCTGTCCAGGGGACTTTCATTACTGGCGCGGATGTGTTGAGGACATCATCATGTGACCGCACCCATGCTGAGCATGGGTACTAATTTGCACGTTGGTGTGCTTCTGCAACAGTACAAAAGAACTTGGAGACACAAGGCAAAGTATTGTAGAGTGTACAAATGTAATTTCACATAACTCAGACAGTAGGTGACCTCAGGACTTGCTGTGTAAAGTTTTTATACCACTGTGTAGGGATGACAACGGTCACGAGGCACACCCCTCCACCCCTACAAATGGCCACACCCCCGAGTGCATCTTCATTGTCCTTCTAGCTATAGCTAGTGACCAAAAGGAAAGTAATTGGTATGGCTTGCATGGCTGATGTTGGATCATTAGCCTCTGCACCACCCCCAAACCTGTCACCACCACCACCTCCCCAAGGGCCTGCAGAGAGATATATGGGTGAGGATGTAGAGAGCGAGGAAGAAGAGGAGGAAGAGAATGAAGTGGAGGAACTCTGCACTAGGAGCACTCGGTAGGAGTCGTGCCTGTGGCGGTTGTTTTCCGTTTATGGGAATGTACCAAAAGCATGTGCGAACCTGGTAAAGTTTAACCAGTGCGAGGTGGTGCATAGTCGTGGGAGATTTGGGGCATACAGTTTTGGTACAACAACCATGAAGAGACACCTCACTTCGTTCCACATTGCGTATATTCGCAAGGTGGTGCCATGTGAAGAGCGTAGTCGATTGAGTTCCTCCACAGCATCCCCTGTGTCTGATCCTCCCACCACAATAGACACGCTGTGGGGGAGCGCCTACCTCCAGCTGCCTAACAAGCCATTCGCAATTCTGTTGACCCTTACCTTTCAAAGGTGACAGTAGTGTGCACGTATTGTGACACAGTACTCTGCAGGGGGGAGAGTTTTCAAAGTGCTTTTGAAGCTGCAGTCACAGAGCACCAGAAGATCTGCTCCTTACCTTAATAAAGCTCAGCCTAAATCATTTGCTGTTCATTTGCCCTTTCTTATCCCTGTGGCTGGTGTCCCTTCCTTACCCTCCTTTGGCCTCTTCTCCTAGTGTGCCGTGTGCTGTTAAGCAATAAAGGTGAAAACAACAAAAATTACAGAAAAGGCTCTTTTCAGAGCCGCCTTTCTCAGTATAACAATAGAACTATGAAGTAACGGTCGTAGACCCCCACAGAGTTCTGAAAAAGGTTGCGGACAATCGTAGGGGAAAAAAGAGAGCGTGCAAGCGGAGCAAACACAATGAAGTGTACGCTGGGAGCAAGTGGCGGCTCTGAAAAGAGCCTTTCGGTGGTGCGTTGTGTGGGTCAAAAACTGTGGATTGGTGAAAATGGAATGTCAGATAGGTTAGTGTGATTGCAAAAGAGATTGCAATGCATTTTGTACATTGCGAAGAAAAATCTGATTGCCAGCATATGTTAGGTGGACTCCATCTCTGTGGAAAATGAAAGTGCTGCGAAACAAAATGTTTTCGTTGTGGAAAGAGGACATGCCAACATCTCTTAAAAATGCACACACAGCCTTATTCACATTGTGTCTCGCTTTCTCCATTTGTGGACCAAACGCAGAAGAACACAGCCATATTTGTCTTTGGGCAATACGGGAACAAAGTATTTGACAATTTGGAAACATGTCCATGAGTTTCGCGAGTCTCCTTCCTTCATTGCAAATTGCAAAGAAATTCCAGATACATGGCCTAAACTGTTTCCTCTGAAATGAATAAGCAGTATATCTGGAGGACGCTCTGTCAGTAAAGTAACACAGAGAGGTACCAAGTCCAGCCATCTCATGCCAAGCTCGCCATGCCAGCGCACTTCCACATGAGGAAATCCGAGATTTGTAGATAAACTGCAGCTTTCTGCATGCACCAACAGTCTCCCAACATCCAGATAATCTGTTTTCGAGCATGGAAGTATGTCGGTCAGAACACACCTACTGAACTTTATGGACCAATCCCTCGCTCCGCTCATTCTCATTTACATACATCTCCACCCCTGAATCTCTGTTGGTGATATGTGCTGGCTGCAAACTACCACCATGTTCGCGGACATGTAGAGGATCAGAGCGTGACGATGGTACATTAAAGTACTATTCCCCTTTTTCCCCTTTAAGGTAGGCTTTGAAAAGAGCAGTTTATTTTTTATTTTTGGCCAGATACCATACAGACATCTGGTATTTTATGTATTTTTTTGTATTTTTTGTCCTTGCTTTACTCTTGCAAACACAGAACCTTCTCTAAATCAAGCCTTACGTTCCAAAAGAACATCGCATTTCCCAAAGAAAATAGCGCAACACCATCTTTCAAAGTAACCCGCATCGCTTGGAGCAATGTTATCGTGGCAGCAAAAAAACATACAAACTTGAATGCACGCATGCCGCAATTGATGATACACCTCCCGATGCTTTGATCTGGACAGAAAACAGAAATGTTGCTCCATTGTACTCTAGGGAGTAAAGCAGAAAAAATGACTTGCTGTCATGATGCCTACCCCCGGAGCACTAGGCCAGGCCCAGCACCCCCGGAAGCAGGCATCGTGCCCTCGGGTAAAAGCCCAGCGGCCCCTTATAGGGGCTCTTTGGACTCAGTCCTGGCGCCTTTGGTGCCAGGCTCATGTTGGACATCAGTCCTGGCGCCATAGGCGCCAGGCTCATAAAGGGAGGTGTTTTGTGCACTTACCTGATGCAGACCATGCTGCACGCTTCAGGCCTCCCTGAGACCTGAAAGGGACTATTTTTTCATAGGGACTATATTTTCACTCGGGCGAGGCCAGGGAAGGATACATACCTAGTTGGGGAAGGATACATACCTGGGACTTCTTTGGAGGCTATTTAAGCCATGCCCAGACAGCAGCTCATGCTTCGCGTTGTTCTGCTTCCTGCAGCTTAACGCTCACCGTGTCTGCTCCTGGACTCCAGCCACTCCCGCCTCGAACCTGGAAGACCTGCAAGGAAGGAAGAGAAGAGAAAGGTGAAAACCAAGGACTATTTCAAATTTCTTACCTGCATCCGGAATCTTCTCGCCAGCATCCCTGAAGAAAGACTTCCATTTAAAAGCATTGCGTTGCTCGCTGCAGCGCCACGCTTCACTCACCTGTCCTCGAGACATCTCCCGGCTCCATCGCGGCTGTCAGCATCGGACGCCACATCTCTGCACCTAGGGGAGAGAGGAAGAAACAAAAGGTGAGCAGAAGGAACACAGAAGGAAAGCCTGATTAACAGCCATAATACTTACCGGCTTTTCTTCCACATTTCGGGTCAGCGCCGCCCCGTTGGCAGGTACCGTACCCCGGCCCCTATGGGGAAAGGACAAGAGACATTTCTGGGGAATGATAAGGACATTTAGAGGGATCGCCCTCACACTACTCACCTCGGCAGTTTAACCCCTCGACGCATCGCCTTCATTCTGCACCTGAAATAAAGGACAGATCACAGGTTAGAAAGACAACATAAAGGGGGCCTCACTTGAACTTTGAACTTTCATACTTACAGCGCATCGCTCAGGAAAGTCAAGTGGGTTTTGCCAGCGCCATTCTGAAAACCAGTGAAGTAACTGGACGAACATGGGCCCCTGCACCAGAAGTAGGATGGAGAGTTCATCCTTCCAAACCATAAGGTGAGCTTAAACTGGGGTTTGGAGGAAGTTAGAGAGGAACGAAGGGGGAAGGGGGAAAGGGGCGAGCTAGCACACTATTCTGCAGACTGTTAATCCCCTTTCTCATCTGCAGAAGGATATTCCTACGGGCCAGGCAAGCACGATTTGGAGGTCCAGTCCAATCGGTTTTCCGGGTCCTGCATCACGCTAGAAGAGGCCACAGCAATCCAGACTAGACCAGCGCCCCCGTGGGAACCAGGTGAGCGTTACACTTTCGTTGTTGGGAAGATGGTCATGAGTGCTTCAACCAACTTTGCCAAATCTGCCAACAAAGTACGTGAAGTCAAGTATCCCAAATGGCAAGCACTGTAGTGCAAAATTACCACATGAGGAGTGGTCATTGTACGCATGTCTCTACAAACTTGCAGAATTGCCCGGTAATTCCACATTCTGAGGACCCGGACCCGGACACGATTTCGGCAGCCATGCCGCCATTTGCGGCATGGCTACTGCCGAGGTCGTAATGAGGTCCTATGTTATGGAGTTGCACACATTCTTAAATCGGGAACCCACTTTCAAAATATGTCAGCTACGCAGTTAATACAAAAAGATGAGGTTTTACAATCAAGTATAACAAATTTGTTTGCAAACATGCGTGGTACAAAGGAATACTGGTTCAGACGGCACGGAGACGTGCGTTGCATGATCAGAAACCTTGGACCACCAACTTGGTTTGTTACGCTAAGTTGTGCAGAATATGGAAGGGAAGATTTACATGAGTTCCTACGCATAGCAAACAGCAAGAAAAACAACATAGATATATTAACACCTGGAGAATTTTGCTCTCTAGATCCAGTTAATGTCTCAAGATATTTCCATCATCATTTCATTGCCATGCTAGACTTTATTTGCAAATAAACCTGTTCCTCCCCTTGGAGAAGTGCAGCACTTCTTTTGGAGAAAAGAATATCAAGCGAGAGGAGCACCACATATTTACATGCTATTATGGATCAAATGTGCACCAAAATTTGGGCACGACAGTGATAGCACTGTTTTGCAGTTTATCCAAAAATATGTCACATGTGAAATCCCTTCACAACAGACACATAGTGAGCTGCATGGGCAGATTTTACAATTTTAAAGACACAAATGTGGCAAATATTGTCGCAGCAAATACAAAAACAAAGGTAAATACTACACCAAATGCCGCTTTGGTTTCCCTAGACCAGTTACAGGAACAGGTGAAGTAAACAACTTCATGTCTTCAGTTCGACATAGTGTTAAAGGTAAATCACCTAAAACACGTATTACATACAAAGAAGGGAAGAATCAAAATATATCAATGATTACAATGCAATCATTGCCCTCTTACGGAATGTAAACATAGATGTGCAGTACATTGCAGACAATTCAACTGCTGTTGCACGATATGTTACAGCCTACTTAACAAAAGCAGAAAAAACAGAGCTTCAAGGCCTCTGGGATGACCTAGCATCAGACAAAACATTATCACAGAAATTGTACAGCCTAGGCATACAAATGCTCTCTCATAGAGAATGTGGGGCCTATGAAGCAGCAGATCATTTAACCGGCACTGCTTTGTATGGAAAATCAGACAACATAGTATGGCTTAGTCTTGGTCCTGCAAAATGTAGAGAAAGAGTGCTAAAATCATATGATGACATAGAAACAATTGCCAGAAATGATCCTAACAGCCAAGACATTCTAAAAAACAATTTACTGGACACATACTATCCGAACAGGAGTACCACTCTGGAAAGCATGTGTCTATACCACATAGCTCAAAACTTTGCATACAAAAATAATGTAAAACCCGATGAAAGCAAACGTAGATATAGAGTGACCGATTGTGAAGGGAGCTTAGTGAAACTTACCAAACAAAGCTTAATTAATCATGTAAAATTGTCATTAAAAACTCCTCAACAGAAAGAACTATATTACATTTCTCTGTTACAACTTTTTAAACCATGGAGAAAAGAGGAAGACAACTAGTAAATTATGACTGCTATGAAGATGCTTTCAAAGTAAATGAAAGTACTATCACCGATGTGAACTTTACGCACTACAAAACAATGTTACACAATGAGCAGCAACAGGAAGAAGAACTTCAGGTCCAACTAGATAAGGACTCTTCCGACAGTAGTCAACCTTCTGTAGCAGGAAGTCAAGAACCACTAGGACAACCACTGCAAATGAGGCTGAAATAGCCATGGCAGAAGTAGAAAACACCATGTATCAGTATCAAGAAGATACAGAAGACTTAACTGTACAATAAGCAAAACTTAACAACGATCAGTGCACCATTTTTGAAGACGTAACAAAACAAATTGTACATGGTGTACAACACGAAAATAAAGAATGTAACTGTCAAAATTACAAACCTATACTGCTGTACGTCAGTGGTGAAGCTGGATCACGGAAAACACTCTTAATCAAAATCATCCTTCAACAATTGACAAACAACAAACTGTCAGCTGTTGTAACGGCCCCCACAGGTTTAGCTGCCTACAACATAGGCAGTGTGACTTTACACCGATTACTACTGCTTCCAGTAGAGCATCATAATAAATTAGACTACTACAAACTTTATGCAGAAGCTGCAATGGAATTATGTAGAGCATTGAAACAAATGAAAATGCTACTAATAGATGAAGTGAGCATGGTCTCCAACCTAATGTTGGCTTTGATTCATCTCAGATTGCAAGAAGTACTTAAAAATAATAACGAAGAACTCTTTGCAGGGAAACACATTGTCATTTTCGGAGATCTTTTACAATTGACACCAGTGAAAGGTGAACCGATTTTTAAAAGCTGAGGACACAAACTCTGCCGGAAAACTGTTGGTAGCATAGGTAATGTTAACCTTTGGTAAAATTTCCAATACAGAGAATTAACTGAGAACATGCAGCAATCTGCAGATCTCACTTATGCCAACATTTTAAAAAGTATTAGAGTTGGTGTATTATCGCAAGAAGCACAAGTTGTATTTAAAAACCGGCATATACATGCATTTTATGGTGATAATGCATGTGCAACTGATGTTCTGGAACAAATAGCGCACAAAAATGTCAATTGTATGGCCTTAATGCCAACTCTTGCAAGCTGTTTCAAATTCAATGAAACAATGTTGAAGAAAGAAATGCAACCAATAATAGAAATTAGCGCCACAGACAAACTAGACGTACATGGTATGACAGTACCCATGTGTGAGCAAGCCACAACAAGACTAAATAGTTTAGAAAATTCAATCTCCAACACAGCTGGGTTGGAAAAAATATTGAAATTATCCTTAAATTGTCGAGTAATGCTTAAACGTAACCTTGACGTAGAGCAAGGGTTAGTTAATGGAGCACTGGGCACAGTTGTTGGCTTTCAATCATAGCCACATGATAGCAACATTCAGTTTGTAAATATTCGCTTTGATAAAGTTTCAGAAGTGAAAAGGATAGGGCGCTCAATTGCTCGATTCCTTCGCTTCAAAGACATGTATGTAACTAAAGAGCAATTTTCTCTAACTCTTGCATATGCAGTTACCATTTATAAATCCCAAGGTCTTACCCTAGACAAAGCATTGATAGATATAGGAAACACACAGGCCGATTCATGGAATAAATGTGCGCCGAAAATCCCGGCGCAGAGGGGCCAATACGTGCGCTGCGCCTAAAATCAGCGCAAAGCGCAGGGAAACCAGCGCACGTCGATTCATGGAAGTCCCTGCGCAAGAAAAGCAGAGGACGTGCGCGGAAAAAACGCGCGGCGCAGGCCGGCGCACAGGTCAACCAACGTCGTGTGCCACGGCCACTGCGCCATCACTCCGAGCGCAGCGCACAGCTCTAAAGTAGGCGGGACACAGGGCGGGACACTCGGAATGGGGAATAAAATGGGGCACAACACTCGGAATGGGGAAGAATGTGGGCGGCACGGGGAAAGTTAAGGAGGCAAGTGCGCGGAACGCCCACACGCTTGCATACAACACGTATTCATGGAATAGAATAGGGCAAAAAAGCGCACGCTCAAAGCAGCGCACAGGCACAAACAGGCACAAACACGACCGCCACAAGAAAGCAGGCGGTAGCGTCTCTGCGCCTGCAAGAAATGTGCGCTAAAAGGTGCGCCAACAAATAGCACCTATATACAGACATGATCAATGTCCAATACTGTGGCCCTCCAGGACAAATGACGTACAAAGGGGTACCCACAAACACAGACACGCGCAGAGAGAAAAAATAAACGTGTGCGTGCATACCGGGGTGCGCGGTAAGTTGCACACGCGATATGGCCGGGTACGTGGATTTCAGGGGTGCGCGGGAAGTTCCACACGCGATATGGCAGGGTACGTGGATTACAGGGGTGCGCGGGAAGTTCCACACGCGACATGGCAGGGAACGTGGATTTCAGGGGTGCGCGGGAAGTTCCACACGCGATATGGCCGGCTACGTGGATTGCAGGGGTGCGCGGGAAGTTACACACGCGATATGGCAGGGTACGTGGATTGCAGGGGTGCGCGGGAAGTTCCACACGCGAAATGGCAGGGAACGTGGATTTCAGGGGTGCGCGGGAAGTTCCACACGCGATATGGCCGGCTACGTGGATTGCAGGGGTGCGCGGGAAGTTACACACGCGATATGGCAGGGTACGTGGATTTCAGGGGTGCGTGGGAAGTTGCACACGCGAAATGGCCGGCTACGTGGATTTCAGGGGTGCGCGGGAAGTTCCACACGCGATATGGGCAGCTACGTGGATTCCAGGGGTGCGCGGGAAGTTCCACACGCGATATGGCAGGGTACGTGGATTCCAGGGGTGCGCGGGAAGTTGCACACGCGAAATGGCCGGCTACGTGGATTTCAGGGGTGCGCGGGAAGTTCAACACGCGATATGGCAGGGAACGTGGATTTCAGGGGTGCGCGGGAAGTTCCACACGCGATATGGCCGGCTACGTGGATTCCAGGGGTGCGCGGGAAGTTCCACACGCGATATGGCAGGGTACGTGGATTGCAGGGGTGCGCGGGAAGTTCCACACGCGAAATGGCCGGCTACGTGGATTACAGGGGTGCGCGGGAAGTTCAACACGCGATATGGCAGGGTACGTGGATTCCAGGGGTGCGCGGGAAGTTCCACACGCGAAATGGCCGGCTACGTGGATTTCAGGGGTGCGCGGGAAGTTCCACACGCGATATGGCAGGGTACGTGGATTTCAGGGGTGCGCGGGAAGTTGCACACGCGAAATGGCCGGCTACGTGGATTACAGGGGTGCGCGGGAAGTTCCACACGCGAAATGGCCGGCTACGTGGATTCCAGGGGTGCGCGGGAAGTTCCACACGCGATATGGCAGGGTACGTGGATTGCAGGGGTGCGCGGGAAGTTCCACACGCGAAATGGCCGGCTACGTGGATTACAGGGGTGCGCGGGAAGTTCAACACGCGATATGGCAGGGTACGTGGATTCCAGGGGTGCGCGGGAAGTTGCACACGCGAAATGGCCGGCTACGTGGATTTCAGGGGTGCGCGGGAAGTTCAACACGCGATATGGCAGGGAACGTGGATTTCAGGGGTGCGCGGGAAGTTCCACACGCGATATGGCCGGCTACGTGGATTCCAGGGGTGCGCGGGAAGTTCCACACGCGATATGGCAGGGTACGTGGATTGCAGGGGTGCGCGGGAAGTTCCACACGCGAAATGGCCGGCTACGTGGATTACAGGGGTGCGCGGGAAGTTCAACACGCGATATGGCAGGGTACGTGGATTCCAGGGGTGTGCGGGAAGTTGCACACGCGAAATGGCCGGCTACGTGGATTACAGGGGTGCGCGGGAAGTTCAACACGCGATATGGCAGGGTACGTGGATTCCAGGGGTGCGCGGGAAGTTCCACACGCGAAATGGCCGGCTACGTGGATTCCAGGGGTGCGCGGGAAGTTCCACACGCGATATGGCAGGGTACGTGGATTGCAGGGGTGCGCGGGAAGTTCCACACGCGAAATGGCCGGCTACGCGGATTACAGGGGTGCGCGGGAAGTTCAACACGCGATATGGCGGGCTACGTGGATTTCAGGGGTGCGCGGGAAGTTCCACACGCGATATGGCCGGCTACGTGGATTCCAGGGGTGCGCGGGAAGTTCCACACGCGATATGGCAGGGTACGTGGATTGCAGGGGTGCGCGGGAAGTTCCACACGCGAAATGGCCGGCTACGTGGATTACAGGGGTGCGCGGGAAGTTCAACACGCGATATGGCAGGGTACGTGGATTCCAGGGGTGCGCGGGAAGTTGCACACGCGAAATGGCCGGCTACGTGGATTACAGGGGTGCGCGGGAAGTTCAACACGCGATATGGCAGGGTACGTGGATTCCAGGGGTGCGCGGGAAGTTCCACACGCGAAATGGCCGGCTACGTGGATTCCAGGGGTGCGCGGGAAGTTCCACACGCGATATGGCAGGGTACGTGGATTGCAGGGGTGCGCGGGAAGTTCCACACGCGAAATGGCCGGCTACGCGGATTACAGGGGTGCGCGGGAAGTTCAACACGTGATATGGCGGGCTACGTGGATTTCAGGGGTGCGCGGGAAGTTCCACACGCGATATGGCCGGCTACGTGGATTGCAGGGGTGCGCGGGAAGTTCCACACGCGAATTGGCTGTGTGCTCCCAGGCATTACCTGTACACCCTCCACGGCCCCTGCAGGCAGCACACACAACAGGGAACTACCCTGCACACCTGCTCATGTCTCCCACCACCCCCACCCCCCATCCACCAGGGACACCCTCCACCAGGCCCCCACCCATGTCTCCCACCACCCCCACCCCCAGCACTGTGGGGAACCTGCCAGCAGGCCCCCACCCATGTCCAACCCATGTCTCCCACCACCCCCAACCCCCCATCCACCAGGGGCACCCTCCACCAGGCCCCCACCCATGTCTCCCACCACCCCCACCCCCAGCACTGTGGGGAACCTGCCAGCAGGCCCCCACCCATGTCCAACCCATGTCTCCCACCACCCCCACCCCCCATCCACCAGGGACACCCTCCACCAGGCCCCCACCCATGTCTCCCACCACCCCCAACCCCCCATCCACCAGGGACACCCTCCACCAGGCCCCCACCCATGTCTCCCACCACCCCCACCCCCAGCACTGTGGGGAACCTGCCAGCAGGCCCCCACCCATGTCCAACCCATGTCTCCCACCACCCCCACCCCCCATCCACCAGGGACACCCTCCACCAGGCCCCCACCCATGTCTCCCACCACCCCCAACCCCCCATCCACCAGGGACACCCTCCACCAGGCCCCCACCCATGTCTCCCACCACCCCCAGCACTGTGGGGAACCTGCCAGCAGGCCCCCACCCATGTCCAACCCATGTCTCCCACCACCCCCACCCCCCATCCACCAGGGACACCCTCCACCAGGCCCCCACCCATGTCTCCCACCACCCCCAACCCCCCATCCACCAGGGACACCCTCCACCAGGCCCCCACCCATGTCTCCCACCACCCCCACCCCCAGCACTGTGGGGAACCTGCCAGCAGGCCCCCACCCATGTCCAACCCATGTCTCCCACCACCCCCAACCCCCATCCACCAGGGACACCCTCCACCAGGCCCCCACCCATGTCTCCCACCACCCCCACCCCCAGCACTGTGGGGAACCTGCCAGCAGGCCCCCACCCATGTCCAACCCATGTCTCCCACCACCCCCACCCCCCATCCACCAGGGACACCCTCCACCAGGCCCCCACCCATGTCTCCCACCACCCCCACCCCCAGCACTGTGGGGAACCTGCCAGCAGGCCCCCACCCATGTCCAACCCATGTCTCCCACCACCCCCAACCCCCATCCACCAGGGACACCCTCCACCAGGCCCCCACCCATGTCTCCCACCACCCCCAACCCCCCATCCACCAGGGACACCCTCCACCAGGCCCCCACCCATGTCTCCCACCACCCCCACCCCCAGCACTGTGGGGAACCTGCCAGCAGGCCCCCACCCATGTCCAACCCATGTCTCCCACCACCCCCAACCCCCCATCCACCAGGGACACCCTCCACCAGGCCCCCACCCATGTCCCCCTGGCCCCTGGTCCTGACGATACACAATAATGGCAGTAATGGCCAGCATACCCAGCACAAACACCCAGGCAAGGATTGCATGCACCCACATAGTGAATGCAATCACATGACACAACCCCAAAGGCAAGTATGCAAAAGAACACATGTCCGCCACACACAGATACACAATGGGTGCAAGTGAATGTCAAAACCCATATCATGACATGTAAGAAACCAAAGAAAAAATGACACAAGTGTAAGATAATATAAAAATGTATTAAATAAAAAAATAAGTAAACTAATACAACTATCTGGCAAAGCAAATAAAAGGTCCATGTCCGGGAACAAAAATGAGAAACCAAAAAACAAAGGATAGAAAAATCAATAGATTTTGTCCAAAGCAAACACATGTAGCATGAAATCAAAGAAAAACCATTACGACATGGTGTAAACAATATGAAATTAAAAAAATTTATCTCCCAAAAAATAACAATATATACAGGAATGTTCAAGGGTCCATGAGCCCAACACCACTAATGAAACCTAATACTAACTAAGTTAAAAAATATGTACAAAAAAGTGGCCATTGTCCAAGCGGTCCAAAATAATAAAAAGAAATAAAGGAAACCTAGCACTAACTAACTAAAAAACTATATACAAAGGCAGCGGGCTAGTCCTGCGGCTCACTTGGTGATGCTGGCCAGGGCATCCTCGAACTCCATGTCAATGTCCTGGAGGCGGGACTCAGTCCTGGCCCCGAGGTCTCGCAGGGACAACCCCATGTGCTCACCAAATTCCCTGCGAGCCTCCTCGAGGCACTCAGCCCGCCTCAATGCCTGATGCATGGAGATCTCCGCCCTGGCCATGGCGAGCCGCTCCTCTTCCGCCCGCTGCCGCTCCGCACCTATCCGCTGGCCAAACTCCTCCCACACGGAACACACCGCCATGCCAGGGTTGCCCTGCCCTCCGGCCGATGCCTGCCCCTCTGATCTTGATGGCCCTGAGCCATGATGCCTCCCACGTCGAGCCCGCTGCTGCCTCCGACGCCACTGCCTCTGCCAGCACGACGGCATCCAGGCTGATGGTAACCACCGACGCCGTCGTGCACGTGCCCTGCCCGATGATGCCGGCACATCTTCCATCTGCTGGGGTCCACTTGCTGTGTCGTCCACCCCTGCTGGACCTCCGACTCCCAACTGCGGCAGGGATGGGATCCCCACCGAGCTGGCTGCATTGGTCGGGGCAGGTCCACAGGGGGCCATGGTGGCATCTGGGCCGGAAGACGGCAAGGAGAACGACCGGTGGATAGCCTGCACAGAGGAGGAGAGGGCCGTCAGATTGGCCAACACATGCAGGAACCCCCCGAACATGGCCGATCCCAATTGGGCCACGTCGGCACGGTGCACTTCGTGATGACGTGCGTGCTCCTCCCGGGAAGCACGCACGGCATCACGAATCACATGCGTGCGCATCGCGACCCCAATCAGGACCTGCTCCACGCGGCCAGGGGTTCCCACAGCCGCAGGTGGAGGGGAGTCAGTTGACATGGACATCCCCTCTACCTGCGGACGGGCCTGGGACGGGGCATCCCTGCTGGTGCATGGTGGTGCACTCACAGGGTCAGGGACAGCGACATGCACAGGCCCCTCCACGGTGACCTGTGCTGCCTCCTGCCCCTGGCCCTGGACTGCACCACTTGCACCAGCAGGGATGCTCCCACCAGGCCCCATGTGTGCACCAGTGTCGGCCTCCTCCTCCTCTGTGCAAACCACCAACCTGGATGGCTCCTCACCGTCTCCCGCCGTAGCAGGCCCCTGTGGGGGCTCACCCACCCCTTCCGCTGCAGCCGTGGGGGCATCCCCGCCGCCTTGCTCCACAGCGCCGTCTCCGCCCTCTTCTTCACTAGCCGCTGCGTAGAGGGAGACAAAGGACACAAGCATCAGGCTACTGTACAATGGTCCCCTAGACAGGAAGCAATAGCAGATGAGCACCCCTGTCAAAGTACACTTCCATCATGTCCCTCCACAACACATGGGTCAGTCCAGGCAAAACACACACAGTAACAGGCATGGTGCATGCCATGCACATTTGCATGCATGTCCAATTGACTCTTGAAACATTCAATGATATGTAACTCACATGCATCATGGCTCATGCATATCACATGCACACACTTCACCTCAGTCACATCCATCTGGCCCCAATCACACCGAACACAGGCAAAACAAGGGGAAGTTGGGTGCGTCACTGAATCTGTGCATTGTCACACACATGTGTCATGCATCCATGGCATGCACAAGTCACAGACATGCAGGTCAGGCACACAGACATGACTACCATATATGTACCTGGCATCAGCACCCATCCTTCACCCCCATCCATGTCCAGGTACAGAGACTGGCATGCTCTCATGTCCCAAATCTGCATAGTGCTCCCCATGCCGCATTTCAACACATGCAACAACCATGTGGGTCACACATCACTGGTCGCACATGCATTACCATGATGTCCCAGCACACATACATGCATACATGGCCCATGGCACACATACAGGCAAGTATCATAGAACCAGCACACCGCAACATGCACTGTCTCACACAGTGATGCTTGGACACTTACCGCTCAACTCCAGACGGGTCTCCCTCTCAAGGATCTGGGCGTGGAGCGCTGGGCGTACGCGTTCCAGGACCCTCTTCTGGATGGAACTCATGTGGCCCCGGCCCCCCTCCACGAGGCGCCGGGCCTTCACAAGGGTCCTGGACCTCAAGTCCTCCCAGCGCTTCTTGATCTTCAAGACGTTGCGGGTTGCCACCCCCTCCGCGTTGATGGCAACCACACAGTCGGCCCAGATCCTCTCCCGTCCTTCCTTGCTGGCGCGGGACGATCCAAAGAGGGCATCATACTGCCCCAGGACATGCTCCACCAGGACACCAACTTCGGTGGCAGTGAAGCTGGTGCCCCTCTGCCCCTCTGGCCTGGGGTTGCCACTGGTGCCAGATGTAGAAGTGCCCGACATGGCAACCCCAGAGGCAGGTGTGGGTGGGCAACTGGGTCCTGGGGCTGGGCTGTGGAGCGATGTAATCCCAGTTGGGAGTCTTCAGTTCCAGCAGGGGTGGACACAGCAACTGGACCCCTGCAGATGGCTGATGTGCAGGCACCAAATGTCAGGGCACGGTGGCAGCAGGCAGGCAGGCAGGCAGGCAGCAGCAGATAGCACGTGGGAGGCTGCTCAGGGCACTGGGGGGGCAGTAACTCGGCCTTCGGGGCAGGAGCATGGTGTTCCGTGTGTTTTCGGGTGGCCAGCTTGATACGGAGTGATTTGGCACGTGAAATTCCTGCACGTCAGCGTGAAATCCGAGGAAAGGCCCTTAGCGCGTAAGTGCGTCAGCACGCATACGCGATTCTATTGGACCAGAGTCCCTCATCGCGTAAGCGCGTCTGACGTGATCCGCACGGGCGTTCCCCACTCAGCACGTGAAGACGGAGCACACGCGGAAATACTGCACGTCAGAGTGTCATCGCGTGTAATTGGCCAAAAGTGCGCGTACACGCCATTGGCCTATGTACGTGTATTTCATTGCGTGTAATTGGCCAAAAGTGCGCGTACTCGCCATTGGCCTATGTACGTGTATTTCATCGCGTGTAATTGGGCAAAAGTGCGCGTACTCGCCATTGGCCTATGTACGTGTATTTCAGGGGTGTGCAGCCACTTACACAAGCAAGTACGTCAGCGCACCTGTATGCCTGCTGCGTGGGAATTTCCACACGCGATTGGAGTGGGAACTCGATTCCAGGGGTGCGAGGCTCACACGCTCGCCTACAACACGCGCAAGGCATTAATTTGCGCACTTTTCAATAAACAAGCCAGATGCCAGGATGAACATACCGTTCCTAGCAGCAGTGGCAGTGGGCTACCAAAGGAGGAGGAGGAGGAGAGTCAGGGCCAGAATATTCACACCCAGAACCAGCCTATTCGGGATGCCTGATGACCAGGTGTATGGGAGGTACAGGTTTCCAGCACACATCATACTGGACCTGGTCAGTGAGTGGGAGGATGACCTCACATCACCCACCCTGTGCTCCCAAGCACTCAGCCCCCTGCAGAAGGTCCTGAATGTACTGCACTTCTTGGCCACTGGATCCTTTCAGCGGACAAGGGCCATAGTGGGTGGGGTGTCACAGGCCACGCAGTCACGCTGCCTACACCAGGTCTTGAACATCATCACTGCACGGCCATCAGTCCGCAGGCACATATATCTCCCCAGGACTCATGCAGAAAGGCGGACGTGCATCCAGGAATTCTATGGTGTGGCTCAATTCCCCAAAGTGCTTGGTGCAATTGACTGCACACATGTGGCTCTACGTCCACCCAGGGCAACAGAGCACATCTATAGAAACCGCAAGCACTGGCATTCCATCAACGTGCAAGTTGTATGCAATGCCAAGGGAATAATCACATCAGTATATGCCAACTATCCAGGGTCCACCCACGACAGCTTCATCTACAGAATGTCTACCCTATGCCGGGACCTAGAGGCTGGCCAGCATGGAGATACATGGCTGCTTGGTGAGCATGAATGCCACTGCACATGCATGCATGTCAGATACTGGGTCATGACACAACACCACTAATGATACCCATCACCACCTCCACAGGGGACAGTGCCTACCCTATCAGCCCCCACATGATGACCCCAATCCGGAACCCCACCACGCCACCCCAGGTAAGGTACAACACAGCCCACATTGCAACATGGGGCATAGTGGAGCGCACATTCGGAGTGCTCAAGTCACGCTTTCGCTCCCTTGACCGTTCTGGCGGGCAGCTGTTATATGCTCCCCGAATAGTGTGCAGGATCATAGTGGCAGCATGTGTCCTGCACAACGTTGCAACACGCCGGGGCCTGCCCGTGGACATGGTGGTGCCCCCACATCCACAACCACATGCACGCCCGCTGCGCATGGGAGGGGAAAGGGCACGGGGGGAGGCAGCCCGTACGCAACTGGTGGCCAACTTCTTCACCTAGGAATCACAGTGCTGGCTAGTGCACACTGCTCTGGCACATACCATCTGACAATCAATGATGACACTACCTGACAATGTCTGAAATTTACCTGACAATAAACTGTCAGATACACATCAGCCTGAGATTGCTAACATGGAAGTGTCAATATGTGTGCACCCCTAGCTACACAATCACCAGCAATGCATCACAACACAAAGACACAACTCCATCAATCTAATATGCATTGCCACAGGCGATTCACTACATGACAACATTGCCATGTCACCCATTCCCTTCACAGTCCCGCCACTGAGGACACCATGTCATGGTATGTGACAGCAAACAAACTGGCCATCACAACATGACACCAGTGTCACAAATAGCAGTGCCCCAAATGGAACATAGCCGCACTTGAGCAGCTAACGGACCTGGAGCCACTACTACACACCTGTGTAAGAGTAATTTCAATCAAATTACACACCAACCCACCCTGAAGCCCACCCAAACAAGACACAATGCATGTAATCAATGGTAGTCTCATTACCTGATTCTGCTGGTATGTCCTCAACGTCCAGATGTACAGTGATGGCGCCATGCAAAAGTGTCAGTGCACATCTACCGACATGTAGTCTGACTCCAGAGAGTATGCCCTTGTGAAGATCTGTGTGAAATACCTGCAAAACATGAGCAACATATGTAAGTAGAGGCACATATCAAACCATCATGCATAGTTAGGTGCAACAACAATGAACACTATGAATGTCTACACAGTATTGACTATGGACTGGCCAACAGCTCATGGGAGTCCAATGTCACCGTGTAATTTGATGTCACTTGGGCACACCCTTTGCAAGCCCATGGAAACGGAAGCAGGAGGGGTGTGGATGTCTGCTACCCAAGCATCGAAACCAAACTCAGGACAAGCCTGCATGTGACCAGCCACAATACAGTGTATGCCCAGGTACCCACACAAGGCAACACTCTTGCAAAATAAAAATAAAATAGAGAAAAAATGGCCATGAAAGGGCCGGCGGGGTGGGGGGGGGCACCTATGAGGTCCGAGGACAGGATGCACGCCACAATCCACCTGTGTGGATCATGGGAAACGAAAACACCCCATAGGCTCGTGGCCCACACGGCTACTCTGTTGTGGGAGATGAGTCGCTATGGCTCTGGCCAGACCCTGCAGCTGACTCTGGAGGTGGGGGAGCTGCCTCAGAAGATGGTGTGACAATGGGAGGCAGCCCACGCAAAGCACGAGTTTGCTCCTCCATGGCTGCAAGCAGGCGGGTCTGGTAGTTCTGGTTCTGGGTTATAATCATGCGGAGGTCCCCATGCAGTAACTCCCGGGATGACCTGACCTCCGCACGAGTTGCCTGCATCTCGGCCGAGAGCGTCCGTGTCAGACGCTCCAGCTGCTCCTCTGTCCTTCTATGGGATGAAGCCTCAAGCTCTAACAGGGTCGACCTGAGGTGACGGAGTTCTTCCCTCAGGCCTTCCCTGTGGCGCTGGGACTCCATGGAAAGTGATTCCCGCAGAGTCGCCAGTGCCGCCCGCCTGTCCATGTTGGACGCCAACATATCCTCCCTGTGTGCCTGGCAGATGGACTCTGTAGCCTGCTCCAGTCGCTCCATCAGCCTTTCTGGGGGGACAATGGAAGTGGCCACCCTATCCATGGCCTGTGCAATCATCTCGGATGATGCTGCCTGTTGGGTGGCCATACCGTAGATGGATTGCTCCCAAACGGTATTGCCAGGTGGCATACGGCCACCACGTTGACGGGCACCACACCTGCCTGGGGCAAGGCGGACTGCGCCTTGCTGTGCCGGCAAGGCCTCAGGCTGCAGGACTGCATTCCCTCTCTGATCTGCAGCCCCAGGAACAGGATCAGAGATTGGGTGGTGTGGCCCTGCATCCGTAACCACCGGAGGCTGATCTGCCGACACTGACATCCCCATTGAGGGCAATGGCCCGGCTGCAGGTGGGTCGGACAGAGGAGATTCTCTCCCAAGAACACTCACCTGCGACTGCACATAGGTGTCATCCTCCGAGTCTACACCTGAATACTGCTCGGGGGAGGAACCCCCAGAGACACCCCTCGACAGCACGACCTGCAGCACTTGTGGGTTTTCACCCACAAACACACCACGTCCCTCACTTGTGGTAGGTCGGCCCGGGTTGCCCTCCTGGGACGGCTCAACCACCACATCCCCAGCATCAACAAGTGCTTCGTCCCCTGCAAAGACATGAAAGAGAAAAATGGAAACAGGCATTAGCACCATGGCATGCAACAAGGGCTGATGAACAACAGAGGCAGTAGTTCTACGACACATGTCCCACATGACTGGGAGACCTCCTATGCATTCACCATCACTGGGTCTGTAGGGGAGGCTCAGGGCATACAATGTACAGATTGGAGAGCAACGCCTGCTCACCATGCTGCCTAGCACTGCCATCACACATTGGCCGGTGATTGCCATGTCAAAGGCACATGCCATCACACACATGGCATGTGACATAGCCACCAAGTGAAGAGGGAGAGGAGGGCGAGTTTTTTGGATTTCAACCACTCTGGTCCTGACATTGCATCGTCACTTCAATAAGTATACATGTTGTACATGGATCTGCTAGTCCAAATAGGCCACGATGCACAGTGCCTTGTCTACATCAACAAAATGCAGTAAACAATGTGATTCCACCTCCCCATCACCTGTAAAGGATTCATATTGCATTCGTGAAGCACCGGTCCAGAAATGTATGAAGGTACAGCGGAGCACTGAGGGGTGGTGGGGCAGAAGGGGATGCCAGTCAACAATCCTACTGGTGCTGGTGTCATTCATGTCACGCAAGTGCAGGGGTGGGTGGCACAATGAAGTGCAAGGGGAAGTGGCGGCTGGAAGTGCTGTACAAGGTAAGTAGGACTTGACGTCAAGGGCAGATGGTGTTAGGCGCAGACAAGTGCTGGGGGGGTGGCCTATAGGGGTACAGAGTCAATCATGCAGTGCTGTGGGCTCGGAGGGGACAGGGGAGGTACACACTGCATCTGGCTCGGCAAGGTCCTTGCAGATTTCTATGTGTCCTGCAGAGTTGTCACATGCCGCAGATATGTGCCCTTGGATTGGGGATCTCATCTTGGTGAAAAGGGTGAGGCGCTATTGCCTTTGGAGCATATGGCAGGCCAGTTTGCCAGAGGATGGCCATGATGCAGGACATTCCCTCTCTGCCACCCGGCACCTGTGGTTTGGGTTCACAAGATCCAAGTCATGCCAGGACTCTGCATTGGCATGGGGCTTCAGACAGGTGGTCATGACCGTGGCAAAGACATCCAGTGTACCTGACATGGAGTGGAGCATGGAGTGGGCCCTGTCAGGATGGGAGTGAGCCTAAGGGGGAGCTGGATGGGGGGGAGATTTTGGCAGCATGAGCCTCGACTGACACACACTTCATGGGTCGGAATACCAAGAAGGTGTGTGACAGTGGTTAGGGTGGCTTTGCCTGTGGGGTGGTGAGGGTGAGCTGGGAGGAGAGGAGAATGTGATCACTCCAGGAGAGAGGAGTGCAGAGATGGACGGAGAGGGGAAAGTCAGATGAGATCAGAGCATCAAGAGTGTGCCCTGCAGAATGAGTAGGGACAGACGGGAGTCTAGAGGGTGAGAGGGAGTTGCTGAGGTCACAGAAAGGTCACGTGGGGGCGTCAACAAGCATGCAGGTGGATGCGTACAGCACCAAGGATGAGGATTTCTGTGTCTGGGGACATGAGTGAGGAGGAGAGGTGAGGACACTCAGAAAGGAAGTAGTACATTTGACCAGTTTTCCCAGACACAGTACGCACTGTTTGAGAATGTCAAGGTGTGGTGGAGAGAGACGTCACACAAGCCATTCCAGAGTGGAGTAGGTCTAAGTAGGAGTGACAGTGGCAGGAATACCCTCAGGGAAGCCAAGGGCACACCCCCCCTGCACAGTAGTGGCGGGCCAAGGAGAGGGTCTCCTGAACATCAGGTAGGAGTGTGTGAAGGATGCAGACAGAGCTGGCCGTCAGACATGTTTCCATGAGACCAAGGATGTCAAGGTGCATAACCTCATGTAAGTGACAGATATCGGAGGAATGCCTGATGCAGCCGCAGTGAAAGGAGTGTAATTGTGGAGGAGGTTGACAGCCTTGTAGGACTTACGGGGAGTGCTAGAGATCAGGGGTGCAGCATGTGTAGGAGTTGGAGTGGGAGGCGGAGAAGGTTCATGGGAGGGTGCAGGGAGGCAGTGCAGGATTGATGAGGAGAGAGGAGGGGGGACAGCAGGAGAGGTAAGGAAGTTGATGAGATGTGGGTAGCATTTCTCAAGGAGATTGAGGTTGGCCTAAGGACCTTGGACTGGGACGCTCCCATTACCATGCACATCAATAGTGGCCTCTGAGGATTGGAAGGAGGCCAGGAGTACACCCCAACGGGTCCCACCATTGATGGTGGAAGAGGAGCAAGGAGAGAGGACAGGGACCATGTGAAGGGTCTATGGGACAGGCAAAGGCATGTATGAGCAGATGTCAGTGAGAGTTAGCTTTGAGTAGGCTCAGATGCACTGGTCAGCAATAGGGTGGGTCGCATTGGAGGGCAGGGTGCCCTCATTTGACTTTTGGCAAGCAGGTGTCGTGAGTAGGGCACGATGGTCTGAACTGTAGAAGTCATGGAAGATAGACCATGAAGAGCAGCATGGAGTGTGAGGGAATGGGGCTCGAAACCAGACGGTACCAAAGCCCACAGGTAGGAGGTGGATGTCAAGGCAACATCCACAGTATGACAGCATGTTGGTTGGCATTTATATACAGAGGACGCATTAGCATGTGGTATCATTGCATGTCAGGCATGTGAAGATGAAACTTGAATGGCTGGGGGAAAGTATAGGAATGGTATGTAAGACATCAGATGAATAGACAGGGGAGTATGAGCAACAATGTAGTGACAAAATGACAATTCAGGGGCAACTTCCATGGTGTCGGGCCATATGTGCACTGTTGCCAGTAGGGATAGTGCTGTGGGCAGATGGTGTTGCACTGAACATACTGGATGGGGCACATGGGTGCCACTATCAACTCTGCCACACACCCCCTTGACAGGCACCCAACATGAATGCTTCACACACACACCATGCACATGGATAATACACACATGCATGTGCACTCACCGGATGATGCCTCGTAATCAGGGAGGTCTCCCACACCTTGGAGTTGTCCCTCGGTGACGTAGGATCCAGCTACGGACTCGTGTGGTGTGAGTTCTATTTCCTGTGCTGGGGACCCACCTCCAGTCACCAAGGTTGCGGCATGACTTGAGGCCAGCTTATCCTTTGCCCTGCGCTTAAGGTCATTCCAGCGCTTCTGGCAATCACTAGCTGTGCGCCTCACTACTCCAAGGGCACTTATTCTGTCAGCAATGGTCTGCCAGTGTGCCTGGCGTCTGGCATGTGTGGTCTTGGACCCTGCAACGATGACCATTTCCCTATCATGATCTGACACATACTGAACAAGTGCATTCAGTTCGGCGTCTGTGAAGCTTGGCTTCCTTGATGGGCCGGACTGTGCAGCCGTGCCTGGTGCATCAGCCTGTGCCGGACGTGCACTCTTCCTCTTGCGCTTGGAAGGGGGTGGGGATCCAGAGTGTCCTACGCCGCTGTGGACACTAGGGGCAGGAGCCGTGGTGGACTCAGTACTGGGTGTGTGGGATTGCCCACTCAGCATGGGAGTAGGTGCAGGCATTGGGGGTAGTGGGATGGGGTCAGGCCTGATCTGAGGTGCATGAACTAGGACCGACACAGTCTTGGCAGGGTGTATGAGAGGTGGGGTGGATGGAGCCACACCCTGGCTACGGGGGCCAGCAGATGACCTATCTGGCATAGATGCGCGTGCCCTGATGACACCAATGTGCACCGGTGCACGTGCAGTGGACCTGCTGACCTGGATGTCAGCGATGGGATCACCCTCGGACAGGTCTGGTGCCACAATGGCCTGGTCCGACAAGGGCTGATCAGGGTTGGTATCAGCCACATGACTCTCAACTGGGGGGGGGGGGCATGGGTGTCCCTGACTGGTCCTCCAGACTGGGGGGGGCAGGGGCACCCTGCAAGTCACAACCACGTCCCCTAGTGGATCCTCCACGGCCACCACGTGTGGCTCGGCCACCTTTGCCACCCTTACGGCTTGCACGCCTCCCAACCATGGCACTGATGGTATTGTGCGTATGGGAGTCGGTGTGCACAATTGTCCTGGGCAATTGGGTGTCAAAGGGGTTGGGTACCAGATGGTATTCGTACCCTAGTGCAGTGGCAAGGCTATATGACACCCCTGGGGAAAGATGACGGGTCACGCAACGCACAGGCACCCCAAAAAAGTTAAGGAACGTGCACAATACCCCTCCTAGACCACGTGTGCTGATGGAAAACCCTGCACTACGCTGTGGCATCCAGTAACACAATGAACGTATGCGTGTCACACGCAGCCTAGAATGACCTCTGAAGGGGTAGGCTACACACGGGGCAAGCACAGAAGTTAGATACGTGCGTGACTCACCGTCTGCCAGGTAAAAGAGCGTGAAAAATGAGCGCGTTTGGTTGGCAACACCCCCGCCAAAAGAAGATGTGTACGCTGTCTGAGGAGACAGGACAACAGTAGAAGGGGACACTGTTTGAGGGAACAGGCCCAGGTAAACCAGTACTAGAGGAAAAAGAGAAAAAGCTGTCAGAGGTAACAGGGAGTACGAACTGGAAACGCCGTGAAGTCAATCGCGTGTGAAACGACAAGAAGTACAGAATTCACCCACTCGCTCTCCACGAAAAGCACGTACAAGGAAATGGTGTTCAACACTACCTTTTATACAGGCCCACACGTACAGCGTCACTTACGGCGTGTACGTGCTTGGCCCATGTTCACCAATCACACGCTTTGTCACTTCTGCGTGTGGATCCTTTTTCACCAATCACACGCTTTGACACTCCTGCGTGTAGCTCACTTTTCACCAATCACACGCTTTGTCACTCCTGCGTGTAGATCCTTTTTCACCAATCACACGCTTTGACACTGCACGTGCAGGTAACTATTGACGCACATATGCTGGGGACGGCTTTTCGCGCGATTCGCTGAGTGTGGGGTTTTCACGTGCAAAATCACTCCCTATCAGGCTGTCCACGCGTTCAAACACGAAAGACCACGCTCCTGGCCAGGCGGCCAAATTAAAGTCCCCCAGAGCCCTGAGCACGCTCCCACCTGCCATCTGCTGCTGCCTGACTGCCTGCTGGCCACGTGCCCCACAGTGCTGGTGGGTGGGGGTGGTGGGAGACATGGGTGGGGGCCTGGTGGAGGGTGCCCCTGGTGGATGGGGGGTGGGGGTGGTGGGAGACATGGGTGGGGGCCTGATGGCAGGTGCCCCTGCACTGCTGGGGGGTGGGGGTGGTGGGAGACATGGGTGGGGGCCTGGTGGAGGGTGCCCCTGGTGGATGGGGGTGCAGGGGGACATGATCAGGTGTGCAGGGTAGTCCACTGTTTTGTGGGCTGCCTGCAGGGGCCGTGGAGGGTGTACAGGGTACACCTGTGAGGGCCCACCCAGCCTATTCGCGTGTGATAATTCCCGCGTACCCCTGTGATACACGTTCCCTGGCCTATCGCGTGTTCTACTTCACGCGTCCCCCTGTAATACACGTTCCCTGGCCAATCGCGTGTTGAACTTCCCGCTACCCCTGTAATACACGCACCCTGGCTGTTCGCGTGTGATAATTCCCGCGTACCCCTGTCATACACGTTCCCTGGCCTATCGCGTGTTCTACTTCACGCGTACCCCTGTAATACACGTACCCTGGCCAATCGCGTGTTGGACTTCCCGCTACCCCTGTGATACACGCACCCTGGCTGTTCGCGTGTGATAATTCCCGCGTACCCCTGTAATACACGTTCCCTGGCCTATCGCGTGTTCTACTTCACGCGTACCCCTGTAATACACGTACCCTGGCCAATCGCGTGTTGGACTTCACGCGTACCCCTGTAATACACGCACCCTGGCTGTTCGCGTGTGGTGATTCCCGCGTACCCCTGTAATACACGTTCCCTGGCCTATCGCGTGTTCTACTTCACGCGTACCCCTGTAATACACGCACCCTGGCTGTTCGCGTGTGGTGATTCCCGCGTACCCCTGTAATTCACGTTCCCTGCCTAGTCGCGTGTAGTACTTCCCGCGTACTCATGATTTGAAGATTGCCCGCTTTGCTTTCCTTGTTTGCCTGCCCTGTGAAGTGGTCCAGGGTTAGCGCAGCCCTTAGCGATGATTTAGCGATTTTGATGGCTTTTCCTTGCGCGAGGGCGTTCTTGGGGGCGTTACTGGCGCTGCTGCAGGCTCGCTGCGATTCTCTGCGCCACGGCTGGTTTGGGAGCTTGAAATCCATGAATACGCTGTGCGCGGAAATCTGTTTTAGCGCACGTGCCTGGCGCAGACTATCGCAGGCGCACGCTGTGCGCCAGCCGCGTGCGCTACTTGTGCGCTGGATTCTATGAATTAGCCTGACAGTGTTTAAAGAAGGCATGAGCTACGCAGCATTATCACACTTACGTAGACTTGACGGTCTATTGCTAATAAACTTTTATTCAAGTAAAGTCAAAGCTGATATTCCTTGCATTCTAGAATACAATAGATTGCGTTCACTGTACACCCCTCATCCGAAACAATACCCTGTTCCAGATAAAGTGAAACATGGTAAAAGAAAAGTAAATGAAACAGAAATGCAACAGAATTCAACAGAAAATTCTGCAAAGAAAATAAATGAAGGTAAAGTTTCATCAATTGCCGCAAACATAGAACAACCTATTAGGGAATGTAAACCAGGGACGTCGGCAAAGAAGCAACAGAAAAACCGAAAAATGCACTCAGATACAGAACTTGCTGGGCCATTTAAATTTGCAAATGAAAGTGGGGTAAGTTGCTATGCAAATGTAGCAATGAATATTCTATTTCAATTGCCACCAATTGTTAATAATATTTACCTGCACAGTACAGATCAATTGTGTTTGCAAATGTTAGTGCTGCATAGAAATGCAACAAGCAATCCTGACAACACATTCAGTGTTCATGAAGTAAGGCAAAAATTGGACAACTGTGCTGGAATGGTGAGATTCACTATGAACTCACAAGAAGATCCACAAGAATTTCTAATGTACATACTATTAGTATTGGAAAACAAAAGCATACCTGTAAATGAAATCTTCCAAATTTCGTACATGTGGAAACATACATGCACTCTCTGTAGCAAAGTGATACAGGAAGAAATCCCAAATGAGCCATTTGTGTATGTTTCCATACCAAATTGTGAGAGCATTCCATTTCAGCAACTTGTACAAAATGCAAACCATGGCAGATTATGTAGTATTTGCAATTCAGACAATCGCTCCACCTTAATGAGAAAATTACATAGTGCCTACATAATACTTTTGCTTCTACGTTATAATGCAGATGGCACCAAAAACAACAGCAAACTGATTGGATTCACACACGGTCAAGTGTCACTTGGAAAGAAAACCTTTACAACAGTAGGAATAATCTACCATGCAGGAGCTACAACCAATGCAGGTCACTACACTGCATACATTAAAAAGAATTCTGGATGGTTCGAATGTAATGATAGCACCATTACTCTAAAGCAGAGATTGCCAGCTAACCTAACAAATGCGTATTTAATGTTCTTAAAGCCAAAATTTACGAAATAATGTGTACTTCAAGATTGTCAACAAATTATGTGAAAGACTACAAACAGTTAGAAGACGCCCACAGGATGGACTATCCAAGAGGATGGAAGAATGACACAAATAAATAATTATCACAAATCGTTGGAAACAAATGCAAAGGTAGAATACGCCTACAGGTATCTAACTGTTGTTAAAAATGGGCAGGAAGGCAACAAACATAACATTGATCAGAAAGATGAAGGAAACACTTAAAGGAAACAAGGAAGTAGTTAGTACCATAGGAAACAAAGTTTTTTTTTAATCCGATAAGGATTTTTTTCCCCAGACCCAAGGATTAGAAAAGCAAACACAGAAACTGAGCGCAATGCACAGTACACTGGTTTGTAAACTAAATATGAGGGTAAAAAAAAAGGTTAACTGTCTAGTATGTAATGTAGTACATTTTCAAAAAATGCAAACACTAACACACCTTTTTCTTTCATCACAGAAATGGAAAAAGTGATACTTCCGCCAAGTACGGTAGCTACTTAAAAAATGGATGTGGATTCTGAACAAAGTAAGGAGTAAGTGTATTGGCAGTCATTTTCTAAACATGGGAATCTACACGTCTAATCTATGGTACTGTTACGCTCACCTGGTATCCACGGGGACGCCACCCAGCCAGTTGGTCGTTGGTGCCCTTTTCAATGATACCCTGGTGCGGTTCTCGGTGGAATTCCTCCTGGAAATGAAGACTATGTTTAGGACTGGACAGCCAAGGTAAGCCTTCCCACCTCCCTTGTTATTTCAGCCCCTCTGGGTTCTCTTCTCACCTTGTTATCGAAGTTGGTGGGCTCTCCTTCCTGCTTTCTGGGCAGGGGCGTGTTGTCTTTCATGGGCGCGTGAGTTCCAGTTACTTCACTGACAGCAGCCCAAGTAAGGTCTTTCAGGTAGGTCTTATTGTGGTTTATGGAGTTGTTATTCTTGCATGGCTTTTCTCTGTTCGATAATGTCTCTGTTTATCTCCCTTAGGTGCGCGGAGCATCCGCTTGGCGAACTGGGTAGGCTGGTTCTCACTGGTACATAATGGCGCACAATAGCGCTATGATGCGGTAAGTAGGCGCTTTGCGCAGCGCGGCGATGTCTTGTCTTCACTGACCTGTGTTTTCTCTTTTTTGTAGGTCACGGTGTGCTCCCAGCGTGGATGGAGTTCCGGAGCTATACCGGTCGAACAACCACCAGCCAGGTAAATCTCTACGCAATTTGTGGTTGAAATGTCTCTACTGCCTTCTTTAATGATGTCTTTCTTCCTTTCTCAGGTCCTTCGATCCAGGTGGTGAACCATCCACACCGAGATGCCCAGGAGCTGTGAAAAGTGAAGGATGGAGATTGCAGGTAAGATTCTGCTGCTAACGATGTTCTTTGTTGTTTTCTGTAGGTCCGGATTTTGCCAGGCTCGTGAGAAGCTGGACACGGTGAGCTTCACGTTGCTAGTAGCAAAGTAGCGCGAAGCGTGTTGTCTTGTTCGGGTGTGATTTAAATAGTCTCTGCAAAGTAGTCCAGGTAAAGTAGTCGCTAGGTCACCACACCCAAAACACTATACCGCATAGCTTGGTCTAGGAATCAAGCTATGTGGGTGCCTCCATGTTGGCTGAAAGCCTGAATAAAGTAGTTCCTTTAGCTGATGAATTTGCCTGTTTATGAGCCTGGCGCCATAAACGGGCTTTGGCCATGCACCCAAGAGTGCAGGGTCTCTCCACAAACACCTCCGTGATGTGTTGTAGTGGCGTTTTTTCTATAGGCGTGATATCCTTCAGTGCTTCTGGCCAGTGGCTTCACTCCTAGCTGTATGTCCATAGATCTTACATGGGATGGGTGTGCAGTGGCTTGCACATCTAGTACTTATAACTTTGTTCTTGGGTGCATGGCCTTCCAAGACTGGACGTACTCCCCACTACTTGCCAATCGAAACGCAATACTACAGGTGTATACATGGGTGGAACATGCTACGGTGGTTGTGGCCAGGGCCTAGAGTTTTGGAAGTAAGACCTTTGGCCTTTGGCCGACGGCCATGCATCCAAGACTCTTGTCCCTTGCCACAACCACCGTAGCATGTGCCACCCATGGCGGCGTACTGATGTATTCAATAACCTTAGGAAAAAGTATAGCAATTACGGCATGCTGTCAATTTCAATGTTGACTACCAATACGCGTGTGCTTTCAACAGTTACAAGTTTCCTGTCCAGTGCATGGACTGAAGTGCTATCGTTGTTGCACCCCACATTTATTGTGCGTACAAGGTGTCCATAGAAATTACATCATGAAGACCGACCCCCAGAACAAATGCATTGATCACCCATGTCTTACTGTCTGAACCTTTCCCAATGCTGTGTGACACAGCAGAAGAGTTTCATGAATAGAGCACGTATACGCTGGTTGTTGCTCCGCTTTCGGCGGATCCAAGATGTCGGTCGCATCCAAACAATCTGACACAGAACACGTCTCGCAGCAGCCAATGGGCAGAGACGTCGCATGTCTGCGGTCATGACGCCAGCCCCTTAGCCAATCGGTATCTTGTTCGTGGACCGAACAGGGAAGTGTGACCACGGAGCGGCCATAGATATCACTAATTTTTTCAGACCTACTTTTTGATAATTATAAAGAAAAATACTGCACGGCTGGTCACCAAATTTACAAAAGCATGCTTTCTGGACCAAGCCCCGTACCTGCCACAGATTTCGTCAAAATCCGTCCAGCGGTTTGACATGTAGCCATGCGCAAAGTTTTTCCCCCATTCAGTCTATGGGAAAAAAAGACGTTTTGGGACCCCCCTATAACTTTTGCCCCCCTGCACCAAACATCTCCAATCTTTGCAAAAAAATTCAGAGTGGCCCATATACTTTTTTTGCAAAAGTTTGGTGAGGATTCGTCCAGGGGGAGCGGAGATATAAGCCGCCCAAAAAGTGTTCTTCCTATGGAAACAGCAACTTAACCATAACTACACGGCCACTAACGTGGTAGTGTAATATTACACAGCCACATTAGTGGCTGTGTAGTTATGGTTAAGTTGCTAATCCTATGGGAAGAGCACTTTTTGGGCGGCTTATAACTTCGCTCTCCCTGGACAAAGTTTTGTGAGGTTTGGTCCAGGGGTGCAAAGTTATAGGGGGAGGTCCCAAAACTTCTTTTTTTCCCATAGACTGAATGGGGAAAAAGCATTGCTCACGCCTACAGCCCAAACCGCTGGACAGATTTTCACCAGATTTGCGGCAAGAGCAGCAGCTTGGTCCTAAAAGCATGTTTTTGTAAATTTGGTGAAAATCTGTCCAGTAGTTATTTAAAAAATGACCCAAAAGTAGGTCACAACAAATGAGTGATATCTATGTCCGCTCCGCGGACACATTTCCCTGTTGTCTACGCGGACAGTGCCCTGATTGGCTAATCGGCTTGCGTCATGTCCGCGGACATGCGATGTGTCCACTGATTGGATGGTGAAGAGCGTGGAGTGCATCATATTTTTTGGAAACGCCTGCCATCTTGGATGTTCTTTGCACCCAAGACTCTAGGCCCTGGCCACAACCACCGCAGCATATCACACCCATAGACCACACCCATAGAATTGAATATGTATGAAATATTTGCAAATCTACATTTTATGTACTGTTTGATTTGTAGTTTGTCTGTGAAGTTTTGGGTACATCATGCCATTAACACTGTAGAGTTTGGTAACAGGCACTGCAGTATAGCATATCCATGGAAGTAAACATTTTGCATTATGGTGTACGGTTAGATGTTTGCTTCAATGGTTGTGTTATGGAGCAGTATTTATGAGTTGTACTTATTATAATATAATTACTGTTTGGTTTGGTAACTGGAGCACATGTATTATTTGTCAATTTCTGTGATAAAAGAAAAGATCATGTTAGTGTTGGTAGTTTGTAAGGACTTATAACATTGAATAATAGACATTTTTGATTCATTTCATCCATCATATTTAGTAGATTACAAACCAGTGTACTGTGCAATTTGCTCAGTTTCTGTGTTTGTTGTTAAATCATTGGGTCTGTGGGAAAAAAATCCATGTTGGATTAAAAAAAAGCTTTTTCTTTTGGTACAGTACATTTATTGTTGTGTTTTCAGTGTTTACTTGTTGTTTCTGGCTAATGTTGGCTTGTTGCAGATTGTTAGATACTTGTTGTTAAATTGTAACTGATTATAGTTTTTATTTATATTCTCAAGTTGTTAATCTATCTGTTGGGTTGTTACAAAATATTGGGGCAGTTAGATACCTGTTGGCATATTTTAACTGTTTATTTATTCTTATAATTTAGTGGTATTTATTTATCTGTTTGGTTGTTGCAGAATCTTGGGGCGATTAGATACCTGTTGGCATATTCTAACTGTTTATTTCATGTTATAATTTAGTGGTATTGATTTATCTGTTTGGTTGTTATAGAATCTTGGGGCAGTTAGATACCTGTTGGAGTATTCTAACTGTTTATAGTTTTTTAATTGAAGTTTTATTAATGTTTATGCACAGATTAGTTATTAGTGGTATTGATTTATTTGTTTGGTTGTGGAAAACCTTTGGAGCAGTTAGATACCTGTTGGCATATTCTAACTATTTATAGTTTTCTAATTGAAGTTTTGTTAATGTTTAAGTACAGATTAGTTATTAAATTTTGGTTTTAAGAAGATTAAATAAGCATTTATAAGATTTGCTGGTAATCTCTGTTTTAGAGTAATGGTACTATCATTACATTCGAGCCATCCACAATTCTTTCTTATATATGTAGTGTAGTGACCTGCATTGGTTGTGGTTCCTGCGTGGTAGATTATACCTATTGTTGTGAATGTTTACTTACCAAGCGATACTTGACCATGTGTGAATCCAGTCAGCTTGCAGTTGTTTTTGGTACCATCTGCATTGTAACGTAGAAGCATTAATATCACATATTTACTATGTGTTTGTATTAGTAAGGTGGAGCGATTATCTCAATTGAAGGTAGTACATAATATGCCACGGTTTGCATTTCGTACAAGTTGCTGAAATGGAACAGATTCACTCTTAGGTATGGATACATACACAAAACGTTCATTAGGGATTTGTTCATATTGCATATTGTTGCACAGAGTGCATGTATGTTTCCACATGTATGAAATCTGGAAGATTTCATTTATAGGTATGTTTTTGTTTTCCAGTACATGTAGCAAGTACATTAGAAATTATTGTGGATCTTCCTGTGAGTTTATAGTGAATTTCACGATTCCAGCACAGTAGTCCAATTCTTGTCTTATTCCATGAACAATGTAGGTGTTGTCAGGATTGTTGGATGCATTTCTATGAAGGGCTAACATTTGCAAACACAATTGGTCTGTACTGTGTAAGTAAATGTTGTCAATAATTGGTGGCAATTGAAATAGAATATTGATTGCTACATTTGCGTAGCAATTTGCACAAGTTATATTTGAAAATTTGAATGGACCAGATAGTTCTGTGTCCAAGTCATTTTTTGGGAGTGTGTGTTGCTTCTTTGAAGAAGTACCTGAGTTACTTTGAGTAATATATTCTTCTTTGGTTGTACTAATTGATGAAATATTAGTTTATTTTACTCTCTTTGGAGTATTTGCAGTGGCATCCTGTTGCATTTCTGTTTGAACTAGTTTTCTTTTACAATGTTTTGCTTTTTGTGGAACAGGATATGTTTTTAGATGGGGTGAACTTAGTCTATTGTATTCTAAAATGCAAGGAATATCAGCGTTTACTTTACTTGCATCAACGTTATTTAGAAATGGGCCGTCAAGTGTACATAAGCGTGATAGTGCTACGTAGCTCATGCCTTCTTTCCTTCTTTAAAGACTGTATTCCCAATATCTATCAATGCTTTATCTAAGGTAAGACCTTGTGATTTGTGAATGGTGACTGCGTATGCTAGAGTTATAGAAAATTGTTCTCTGCGTACATACATGTCTTTAAAAAGAAGGAATCGAGCTGTTGAGCGCCCAATCCTTTTTACTTCTGAAAGTTTGTCAAAGAGAACATTGACAAACTGAATGTTGTTGTCACGTGGGTATGTTTGAAAGCCAACAACTATACCCAGTGCTCCATTAACTAGTCCTTGCTCCAGGTCAAGGTTACGTTTAAGCATTACTCTACAGTTTGAAGATAATTTTAATATTTTCTCCAAACCAGCTGTATTGGAGAATGAATTTTCTAAGGTATTTAGTGTTGTTGTGGCTTGTTGACACATGGGCAGTGTCATACCATGTACGTCCAGTTTATCTGTTGCGGAAATTTCAATTATTGGTTGCATTTCTTTTTTCAACATTGTTTCATTGAATTTGGAACAGCTTGCAAGATTTGGCATCAAGGACATACAATTGACATTTTTGTGTGCTAATTGTTCCATGACATCAGTAGCACATGAGTTATGGCCATAAAGTGCATGGATGTGCCGGGTTTTTAATATTGCTTGTGCTTCTTGAGATAGTACACCAACTCTAATACTTTTTAAAATGTTAGCGTAGGTGAGGTCTCAGACTGTCTCATATTTTCTGTTAATTCTCTGTATTGGAAATATTGCCAAAGGTTGACATTTCCTATGCTGCCAACAGTTTTTACGGCAGAGTTTGTGTCCTAAGGTTTTAAATATAGGTTCACCTTTCACTGGTGTCAATTGAAGAAGATCTCCGAAAACAATAATGTGTTTTCCTCCAAAGAGCACTTTGTAGTTTGTTTTAAGTACTTCTTGTAATCTGAGGTAAATCAAAGCCAACATTAGGTTGGAGACCATGCTCACTTCATCTATTAGTAGCATTTTCATTTGTTTTATCACTCTGCGTAGGTCCATTGCAGCTTCTGTAGAAAGTTTGTAATATTCTAATTTGTTTTGGTGTTCTACTGGCAGGAGTAGTAATCAGTGTAAAGGGACACCGCCTATGTTGTAGGCAGCTAAACCTGTGGGGGCAGTTACAACAACTGACAGTTTGTTGTTTGTCAATTGTTGAAGGAACTTGCTGATGATTTTGATTACGAATTTACGAATGTTTTGCCTGAACCAGCTTCACCACTGGCATATAGTAGTATAGGTTTGTCATTTTGGCAGGTACATTCTTTATTTTCATGTTGTACACATGTGCAATTTCTTTTATTACTTCTTGAAAAATGCTACCCTGCTCATTGTTCAGTTTTGATTGCAGTACAGTTAAGTCTTCTGCATCTTCATAGTGACACATGGTGTTTTCTACTTCTGTCATAGCTAATTCTGCATCATTTGCTATTAGTGGCTGTCCCAGTGGTTCTTGGCTTCCTGTTACAGAAGGTTGACTACTGTCAGGAGTGTCCTTATCTAGTTGGGCATGGAGTTCTTCTTCGTGTTGCTGTTCATTGTGCAACATTGTTTTGTACTGTGTAAAGTTTACATCGGTTATAGTGCTTTCATTTGCTACTATCTCTCTAGTAAATTGTTTTTCAAAATGTCTTGGCTGTTGGGATAATTTTTGGCTATTGTTTCTATGTCGTCGTATGATTTGAGAACTCTTTTTCTAGAAGGACCAAGTCTTAGCCATACTATATTTTTAGATTTTCCATACAAAGCAGTACCGGTTAAACGATCTGCAGCTTCATAGCAGCCACATTCTCTATGGGAGAGCATTTTTATGCCCAAGCCGTACAATTTCTGAGACAGTTTTGTCTGATGATAGGTCATTCCAGAGGTCTTGAAGCTCTTTTTCTGCTTTGGTTAAGTAGGCTGTAACATATCATGCAACTGCAGTGGAATTGTCTCCAATGTACTGCACATCTATGTTTGCATTCAATAATAGGGCAATGATTGCATTGTAATCATTGATATATTTTGCCTCTTCTGTTCTTTTTATGTAATATGTGTTTTTAGGTGATTTACCTTTAACACTATGTCTAACTGAAGACATGCAGTTGTTCACTTCACCTGTTTCTGCAACTGGACTAGGGAAACTAAGGCAGCATTTGGTGTAGTATTTCCCTTTGTTTTTGTATTTGCGATGACAATATTTGCCACATTTGTGTCTTTGAAATTGTACAATTTGTGCATGAAGATCACTATTTGTTGCTTCTGATGGAATTTCACAAGTGACTTATTTTTCGATAAACTGTAAAACAGTGGCATCACTGTTTTGACCAAATTTAGGAGCATCTTTAATCCATAAAAGCATGTGGATTTGTGGTGCTTCTCTGGATTGGTATTCTTTTCTCCAAAAGAAGTGTTGCACTTCTCCTAGGGGAGGAACAGTTTTATTATGAATAAAGTGTAGCATTGTCATGCCGCAGAGTAAGTGGCGTGTCTGAGACCTATGGAGACGGGTCCTCCATTAGCCGTTCTGGCACGCTTTTCACTATGTCTTTCTGCGGTCTAGTCGCTGTACGCGTTCGTTTCGGAAGTATTTAGCCTGTCACTTCCGTTATGCGGACGCGTTGCAACGCTAGGCTTTCCTGTCTGTTGTTGCGCTCCATGTGTTAGTTCCCTTGCGGTTTCGTCCGCCTTTCTATCTTTTCTCGCTCTGATTTCATTCCTTTCTGTGCTGATTCCTCCTCGCTACTGGCTCCCTGCATTTTCATCTGTGCTCTCCCCTTTTTTTTTGCATCGCTCGCAGCTGACCATTCTTTGTGTGTCTTTCGGATTGCTGTCTACCTTCAATGGTTCTGGTGTTCTCCCGACCTTCCCTGTATTTACACTATCCTTACCTGGATACCTTCCGTGGACAAGCCTCCTACCTTCTGGGTCCCGCCCTGATCGACTGTGATATCCAGTTCCTGTTTTGTTTTTTTTTTATGCCGCTGTCTTTTTCCCCTTAAACAGACGACCACGGGGATTCGTCCACAGCCCACGATTCCAGTGGCACTGTGGCGTCCTTCCATGGTCACCCCTACCTTCTAAAAAAAAGGAGAAGCCATCTTTGAGGGACAAAAAGAAGAAAGGAACCAAGCTGAAGTCTAGAGGTGAGGATGGAAAGTGAAGGAGGGGAGTCGGATTTAACATCCGAGGAAGAGGACATTTCTGACCATTGTGATAAGCATAGCAATGAAGCGATGATAGAAATATCTTGAAACATTAACAGGATCTAGAGAGCAAAGTTCTCCAGGTGTTAGTATATCTATGTATGTTTTGTTTTTGGTTGATATGCGTAGGAAATCATCTAAATCTTCCCATGCATATTCTGCACAACTTAATGTAACAAACCAAGTGGGTGGTCCAAGGTTTCTTATCATACAACGTACATCTCCATGAGGTCAGAACCAGTACTCTTTAGTACCACGCATGTTTGCTAACAGATTTGCAATGCTTAATTGTAAAACCTCATCTTTTTCTTGCACTTTTTGTAGTAATTGCGTAGCTGACATATTTTGAAAGTGGGTTCCTGATTTTAATGTTTGTGCAACTCCGTAACATAGACTTGCTAGTTCACTTTCAAAGAGTAGGTGGAATATGTATTCCACATTTTGTCTAAATCTGGGATCTTCAGAATACATTCGTAACGAGTGGTACTCTGATGCTGTTATCTGCATAGGTCTGTCATCGTAGCTCCCTCCTTTGTCAGTAGTAAAGAGTAGAGGAAAAGCATGTGCTTCTATTCTTTTTTCCCATATGCTGATTGGTGATCCTTTGGTTTGTCGCATTTGGTATGTCTCTAGTGCATCATTTATGGTGTCATTAGTGTGTAATGGATGAATTGTATAATGGTCTAAAATATTGGATACTGTATCAGGATCTAGAAGTTCAAATTGACCAGTTTCTGGTGACTCTTGAATTATTTCAGTTGTTTCCCTTATGTTTTCTTCAATATTTATTTCTTTGTAGTATTCATTATTATCTTTTAGATATTGTTTGTTGGTTTGTTTTTATTATTTATAATGCGCAAGCGTACCTGGGGGTATCAGGGCGCAGCCTTTACAAGAATATTCGAAGCTTGGTTACAGTACAAGAATATACATAATACAGGAATAACTACACCAGTGTTATATACAAATCAGTGGTAGGCCTACAGGCCATTGTAAACAGGTAAGCAAGGCACACAAGCAGGTAAGCAGGAAGGCACATGTAGTTACAGTTTGTACAGGTGGTGCTGGGCACTTCATGGTCTTAGTGGGTCTCGCTTTTCAGCCATGAGACTACCAGTGAGCGGAAATTCTGGTAGGGCATGTCAATTCTAAGGTTTGGAGGCAAGGAGTTCCACAACAAAGCAGCTTTTACCGGGAAGCTGTTGCCCCCTATGGTGGCCCGCTTGAAGTGGGGAACAGTTAGACAGTTTTTGTATGCGGTTCTGGTGGGTCTTGATGAGGACTGTCGGTGGAATCTGTGGACCAGGTATGTTGGGGCGGCATTGTTCAGAGACTTGTGAGTGAGTGATGCCGTTTTTAATAGAATTTTATTTTTAGTGGTTAGCCAATTGTTCTGTTGGCTATAGTTTGTAATGTGTTCCCTTCTGGAAATGCCCAGAGCTGCTCTTAGCGCATTGTTCTGAAGGGTTTGCAGTTTACTGGTGGTAGCCTTAGTAGATCCCAGGTATAGGGCATTACAGTAGTCAAGGCGAGACAGAATAAGAGCTCTGGCGAGTGTCAGGCAGCTGGAATCCGACAGGAAGGGTTTAGCTGTGCGGATTAATTTGCAGGTGTAAGCCGTGGAGGATGCAAGGGAGCTCACTTGTCTTTTAAAGGAGAAATTGGAGTCAAGATAGAATCCCAATGTTTTGACCTCCTGTCCAACTTTGATGTTGTTTCCATCAATCATGAAGGAATTGTAGGCCGGGCCGAGCTTCTTTATGTTAAGTGAGGTACCTAGGATGATAAATTCTGTTTTATCATCATTCAGGCATAGTCCATGAGTGGCCATCCATGCCTGGATGATGATGTACACCCTATTTAACAAGGCCAAATCCTTTCCATAATCTCCAGAAAGCGGAAGGAGGATCTGAGTATCATCTGCATAATTAGTGTAGGTGATACCGAGATGATCCAAATCATCGAAAAGGGGCTTGGTAAATATGTTGTATAGTGTGGGGGAGACACAGGAGCCCTGAGGAACACCGCAGGTGATGGGTATGGGGTCTGCTGCAGCCGTGGGGGAGAAGACCCTCATGGTCCTGCCATTAAGGAAGGATGTGATCCATGTGATGGCCTCCGTTGAGAAGTGAGCTGCAGTGTGGAGGTGTGAACATAGGACAGAGTGATCGACCAGATCGAAAGCTGCAGATAGGTCAAGGAGAAGGAGTAAGGCAGCTTGCCCATTGTCTCTGAGCGAATCGATCTGGGCTTTTAAGTCAATGAGAGCAGTTTCAGTCCCGTGTTGGGGCCGGAACCCAGACTGTCTAGATCCTAGGAGGTTGTGTTCTTCCAAGTGCTTCTGTATTTGTACATAAGCAACCTTGTCCAGAATGTCTAGGAGAAAGGGAACGGTTGTTATGGGACGGTAGTTTGTGGGTATGGCAGGGTCGAAGGTGGGTTTTTTCAATAGTGGGAGTACCCAGGATTGTTTTAGGTTAATAGGGATGGATCCGGTGGCGAAGGAGGCACTGATCAGTTTTGTGATGAAAGGGGAGAGGTCCCGGGCAGCATCTTTGATGATCTGAGCAGGGCACAGGTCACCCTGGCAATTGGACGGTTTCAGAGATAAGATGATTTTTTCCACTTCCAAAATATTGACTTTGGCAAACTGGAAACGGGCTAGGTCGGTGGGCATGGGTTTGTCATGAATTTTAGAATTGAGAGTGTTATTCAGGGAAGCTCTTTTACTGGAGATTTTACTTTGAAGAGTCACAATCTTGTTTGCTAGGGCGTTTTGAATGTCTGAGCACCAACTTTTATCTTTGGTGCAAGTATCGGGGGGTGCTGTGGGGGTTTCTATTTCTTTGAGGATTGAAAAAAGTTCTTTCATGTTGGATTTGGCTTGGGATATACGAGAGTCAAATGAAGTACGTTTGGTCAGGTAGATTTCTTTTTTGTGCAATGCAGCTAGTTTAGAGAGTTTGAGTTTGTTTGAGTCCGTGGGGGATTTTTTCCAAATGGCCTTGCAACTTCTTTTTTGCTGCCTTAGGTTTTTATGGAATGGTGTATACCATTTGTTGAGGTGCGTTTTTGGTTTACTGGATCTGAGTTTGAGGGGGGCGATGCGGTCCAGCGAGGTGGCCATAATCTTATTTGTCTTCGACCAGGGACTCGAGGTCAAGGTCGTCTGGCAATGTGTTGAGAGTGGGGAGTAGATTAGGGATAAGTCTTTCTGCTGTCATGTTTTTCTTGTTTCTGGTAAGGGTAGGTGGGGCCTTAATAATAGGCGGAGGTGGTGGCCTATCGGTGGAGAGCACGAATGATATCAAGTGGTGGTCAGTCCAGGCTAAAGGTGAGATATTTGTAATATTCGCTAGGCAGTTGTGGTCGGCCACCCAGTCGAGTGTTCTGCCTTTCGAGTGTGTTGGTACTGTGCACCTTTGCGCAAAGCCTAATTCAGTGAGAGTGTTAGCTATAATGCTGGCAGGATGGTCTTCCGGGTCATTGTAGCCCAAGTTGAGGTCTCCTAGGGTGAGTGCTTGAGTGGAGCTTTTAAGGTTGCTGGATAGAATAGAGTTGAGGTCTTCATTGAAGGTACCAATAGGGCCTGGTGGGCGGTAGATCAGGTAAATGTTAAGAGTTTGGCTGTTGGTGAGAGGTATTTTGACTGCTAATATTTCGCAGGAGAGGGCATCTATAGAGGTGGCTTGTCTCATGGTAAGACTGCACTTATAGATAATGGCAACACCGCCTCCTCTCGAGATGGGTCGGTCTTGTCTCAGGATAGTATAGTTGTCTGGGATTGCCAGCATGAGCATAGGGCCTGCTGCTGGGTGTAACCAGGTTTCGGTGATGGCGAGGAAGTCAAGGTCTTCTGCCAGTATTAGGTCTGCGATTTCTGTAGCATGGGCTACCAATGATCTGGCGTTGATCAAAGCTCCCTTGATTTTAGGACTAACTATGTTTTTGGGAGTGGAATCTGACTTTTCTGAGGTAGTAGTATGGCGCTTGTCCTGTGAGAGTTCAGGAGTGCCCAAGTTGAGGGAGTTGTGAGAGGGTGTGGAGTAAGGTTTTTGTAATAGGATACTGATTAGTGTGGCGGGGTTAGGTCGGAAAGGTTGCGTTCTACGGTTTTGTATGTTAGTCAGTGAGCGGGCCAGGGGCTCATGGATTTTGGCTAGCCTGGCTCTAAGTCCTAGGTTCCTTTCTATAGTGATGCAAGGGTGACTGGAGGGTGGCAGAACCTGAAGGTCATTTGAATCTGAATAAGGTACTTGGTTATTAAATTTAGGTAAAGCTGGCATGTTGGGTAGTTGTGGAGCCATCTTAGTAGGTGGTGCACTTTTGAGGCTGATCAGGATATAGGCCAGCAGGTAGGTAGTGAATAGACACATACTAGATATGCGAAATAGATGCCTAGCATCAGGATGGGCGGTTTAGCAGGAATGCGTGGATGAACACCTAGATTTGAAATGAGGCAGATTGGCAAGAATACATAGATAATCACCTAGATTCAAATGAGGCGTAGATAAACAGCTAGGTTCAGGGTGAGGCAGTGTATTCGGAATGCAGAGATATGCAGTTAACGGTTAAGCAGATTTCAGACAGGCTACTTTAAATTGATAGCTTGAAGCCACTTTAGCATATGGAGACAGGAGCAACAATCAAATCACAACAGCAAGTCTCAAGTACATCTGCATAATGAGTGCAACGTGCAGCGTGGCTAGTGCACAACAAAGGCAATAGTGCAATGAAAGGTTCACCTAAAAGCAAAAATTACACTGGGCTAGAAATGGGTAACCGCTGATGATAGGCAAGAGTGGTTTGCCTAGAATAGGCACCCAAGGGGTGGTGGCTGATGCTGGGTGGGGTTAGATTCTATGGGCTAACTAGGTTCTAGAGGCTACCTAGAGCAGCGAAAACAGCAATATGTTGTGGCAAGGGTGCACATGAGAGGGCTGCATACAAGCAGAATCAACCATGCAGTAGGCATGAACGCGTATGGAAGGCGAGCAGAATAGAACAGGCGGCAGGGCTCTGTAAGAGAGGCTGTGTGCAAGTAGAATCAGCAGTACAGTAAATTTAAATACGTGGAGCGGCTGCGAGCATGGTAGAGCAACAATAAGGCAGGGTTCTGTGAGAGGGCTGTAGATTATGTAAGTTAAGCACAAATGGAGTGCTGCAAGCAGGTCAGTCAACAGAGCAAAAAGGTGTGAAGCACATGAGGAGGCTTATGCAAAAGCCATATGAACAGATTGGCAGAGCAGGAATTTAGGCACAATGCAGGGAAAATCAAACCAGTAGAGCAGCAATGCAAAGGTCCTGGTATGTCAGGGGCCTGGGGAACACTTTGAGTGGGGATTGAATTGCGCGGTATCAAATAGGCATAGGCCAATGGGTGCAGGTTTAGAGCATACCTTAATGCCAGTGGTGTAGTTGGATGCAGTGCATTAGGTTATTAACCTGTTAATAGCATATACACTTTGTATTGTGCAGGCGTTGCGTTCATGGGAAGCTTTGGAAGTATGAGAGCCGTAACAATAGCTGGGTGTTTGCACATTAGCTGGGAGAGCCGTGTGGATTCGAATGAGGTAGGGCTTAGGGTCAGAGCCCTGGTAAATAGCTCGAGTTAGGATCTGCAGGGAAGGGCTGTGTTGTGAGAAAGCAGCACGCTTACCCAGATTGGCAGGAGGGAACAAGGGTCGTGGCTCTAGGCTCGACGGCTCCTGACAGGCTCACGACAGGGGATGGTGCCTTTGTTGTGTGCCTTCGTTCGTTGGGCCGGCTCCAAGCCTGCCGGCTTGCGATTGGCTTTCAAATAGGAAGTGGTGGCCAATGGGATCAGGCGAAGTGATGTTGGCCAAAGGGGAGGTCATGGACATGGTGGGCGGCCATTTTGAAGAGGTGAAAAACCTCGTGGTTGATAATGGTGGGAGATTGCACTCCGGGTAGTTGGGCAGCAATTCTGCTGAAACTAAATCACAAATCCAAGGCTTATTGCAAGGCTTGTCTAACTTTATGTAAGTCTACGAGTTGTTGCCAATTTATTTTGTCTTTTGTAGGTACACCATTTACTAAGACAATTAAAGATTGATCTATTGGACGTTGAACTCCCTGAGTGTGCACATTTTCTTTTAGATCTAATGGTAAATAAACTACTTTGCCACAAATGCCTTTCACCAATTCAGAGGGAGGTAATTTTGCCGTTTTTGGTTGAAGGCGTATTATTTCTTGAAATGAGTGCACTGTTTGAATTATGATGCTCTCATATAAATTGAGTTGTTGCAGGGGTTTTCGCAGTGGGAATAATTCCAAATTATTTGTGATAGCACGTGAAAGAGTTTGATTGTTGTCAAGTTTTATAGTGCAGTAACTGCAAAGTATTAAGGGGTCAGTTATTTCGTATTTGTTTTCTGCTATAAGGTAGAGAGCTAATTCAAACCATTTGGAATCTTTATTGTGTTCTATTTTGTATGTTACGTCTATAGTTTTTGTGTTACTCTGCAACACACACACACATGGTTTAGTATTTCAACGGATGTACTTTTAAATGTTAGTATTTTTTTGTATATGTGTGTAGTAGAAGATTGCCATCTGTACAATTGTTGCTAGTCTGTTGTGCAGCTACTCTATTCTGTAAGTGGCTTTCACTTCCAACATTTTTTTTCTGGATATGCTCTATTTTTTCCAGTAGGTCTTTGGCTGTACCATGTAGAAGATTGTTATTTAAATTGGCAAGTTCTAAAGCAGGGCTTTTAGCATAGTACAGTTTATAGGCTAAATTTCTTATAGTTGAATGATGTGTTGATATCATTTTGATATGATGGCAGGTGCTTTTGCAAATAGGTCAAGAAATGCAGGCCAATGAATGTCCTTGTAGTCCTGTGTATTTGCGTACTGGACAGGTATCCACATTTTGCAGCAGTTTCATTTTGATTTTTTCTTTGCCTTTCACATATTGATTGAGGAACTGTCGCAAAGATTTGAAAGATTTTTTGGCAATGTTACACATTGACGTGCATGGTCATTTGTATACTGGATGTTTTGGTTCAGTCGAATGGAGAGTTGATACTGAGTTTTCTGGGGATATTTATGTAAGCAGTATTTCTTGTTGCATTATGGTATTATTATGTTTTTCATAACCTTGTCCACTGCTATGTATGGCAATTGTGTTTGTTTGATTTTGTTTGTATGCTTCTTCATAAAAATATGGCTCTGTGCTCGTGGTGTGACTCCATTCACCTCCACAGATATTTAAGAAGTTATTTTTGTTGACATTCCGTTTATTGAGAAGACTTTTTTGCAATTTGGTAGTTAGTTTTGTTAGTAGTTTCATTCTGTTTAACACTAAAATAAATAACTTTCTTTTGAGAAGAATTGCACTATCAAAGCTTCTAAGATTAATTTTCTGCAGTAGGTGTTTTAAGGGTTGTGTATGATTTGTCTCCTGTTTTGATAAGATTCTGAAGGACTCTGTGGCTGAACATTTTTGCTAAAATACTTTTTTTGCTATGGTTACTTGCCATTATGTCAAGATTTATAGGAACAGTTTTAGCAGTAGTGGTACCTGCATTCTTGTTAATCATTTTTTGTTTTCTTTTACATTTTGATAGAGGAGGCAAAGTTTCTGTACTGGAAGATTGTTTTGTGTTGCTAATGACTGTATGAGCTGTTTTGTTTGAACTTTTTGTACAATCTCTGCTAGAGATGGATGCTTATTTTGGACCCTTTTATTTTCATTTGTTCTAATTCTACATTGCTTTCTACAGACTTGGTTTCTGGTAGGCATTCTGTGGGGTCTGTTGAAACAAAAAAGAAGGTATGGGTTGGGCTGTTGTGCAATGTATGTGTGCTGTATGCATGAGAGTCTGAGTATGATGGTAAAGATGTATGTGGTGGTGTGTAATTGTGCATTGGGCAGCTACAATTAGTTGGGAAGGATATTCTTCTATTTGTGTGCTACTATACTGCGATTCAGATGACAGTAGAAAGTGAGCTAGTGGTGAGGAGAAGCACTAATAGTAAATCTAATGGTATAAAATTAAAACAGTTATTTGTTTTGTAATACTAACATTCTAGGGGTCGAGTTATGTTATTTGTGTTCCATAAAACAGGGATTTGTGTGTCATTCTGCCTGCTAATCTCTGTTTAATAAATGGTGATTTGTGAGCAGAATGGTGTACAAATCTCCGTTTTTTTGGTACACAAATTACATGAATCAACCGCACAACAAATCAGTAAGTATAGCAATTAAACTGAATGGGAGAAGGAGAGTAGTGCAGTAGAACTGAGAGGGAGGGGTGGGGAAGAGGAGGAGGAGGGAAACAGATGGGGAGAAGGGTGAGAATGGGGGACGGGGAGGGGAGGGAGATGATCAAGGAGATAAGGCAAGGGGAGAGGGTGATAGAAAGGGGGAGGGTTTCATGTTTGGGGAATGGAGAAGGAGAGATTTGAGGGAAGTGTGGAATGAGGAAAGGTAGAAATAGAGCGGAGTGAGAGTGGTAAGGAGTGCCAGTGCAGGAGGGCTAGGAGATGGAAGGAGCGGAAACAGGATGTGGCACAAGGGGAAGGAGGAACAGTGAGAAGGAAGTGGTCAGCAGAGCCAAGGGAGTGGGAGGGAGTGTAGAAAGAGAGGAGGGAGGAGAGATAAGGGGGAGCAAGGCCATGGAGATACTTAAAGACTAGGCAGAGAAATCAAAGTTGTATTGTACTTACTCTTTTTTTGTGGAATGAGCAGGTATATTTGGAGTTGTTTGTTGTTCAGATGCTGCTGTTTTCCAGGAGAGTTGTCTTCACTGCAATTGTGAAAGAAAGAAGTTACTAATTTTGTGTGTTTATAGCACTGATGTTAATTGAGACGCTGATTTTTATGTTTTGTAGTAGTATTCTTGTTTGATATCTGAACATAGTGTATGCATGCCGTTTCATTTGACTATGTGCAGCATTTATATTTTATTTACAATATTTTAGTTCAACATGCTTTGCAAATGAGTAGAATATTAACTGTATGAAACTCACTTCGTTGTGTAAAGCTGTGTTATAGGATGTTAGGAGAAAAAAGAAATAATGATATATTTATTGTGTAATTTTTATAAGGTAAATGGCAGAAACTGTATAGAAAAGCATGGAATGTATGCATTTGTGAAGGTGTGGGTAATAAAGCACAATGATGTGATTTACAGGTAGTGGTGTTATTGCAGCAGGGAGCTTTTCAATGATAGTGTCTATGTGTGTGAGTGTATGAAGATGCATGACCTTTTACTGGCTGTGTGTCATTTTATAATACACTACTAAGTGTTTTTCCACAATTATATTGTTATTTCTCCCATCTTCTAATATTATAATTTTTTAGATAGGTGTATGTGTAAAAATAAAAATAGATAGCAGACAGGTTTGGAAGTGACAGTTGATTATAGCAGATGGGAACAATGACAGTAAATTCATTTTAAAGGTTATACAGGTTAAGTTGCAGTTACTCTGTTTATATGCATTTATGCGAGTTGTACATGTACTGTGCAGAAAATATGCATGCCTGTAGTTTGTATTCATGCATGTGGATTTGCATGCAGCTGCAAGTAGACTTGTAGAGTAGTTTTTGTAGTAGGTGCTTTCCAATGATATGAGACTTGTACTCAGAGTGATCAACAGTACATTTGAAGTGCTGATCTCTGATGATGGAGTTTGATGTAGAGGTCTTGGATGTGATTGGTGGATGGTTGTGTTACTGGTTAGCTTTATCCAATGAGGGAATGGCACAGAGAGTGAAGTGGAAATGGTAGAAGGGCTGTCCAAGTTACGATATGTCTGCGGACATGGCGGTAGTCTGCGGACGTCGTGTATTAAATATGGGGATTTTAGGGTGGAGAGGTATGCAAATTAGAATGAGCAGAGCAAGGGATTGGTCAGTAAAGTTTACTGGGTGTGTTGTGTAAGGAGAGAGTTTGTCAGAAAGTCTTTTTCCTGAGAGAAGAACAGCTAGCTATGGCTGTGTGTTTCAGAAAACAGATTATCTGATTTTGGGAGATTCATGGATACATTGATTGGAGGTGCATGGAGAACGCTGTGGAGGAGCTGCAGATCTTGGATTCCCTCATGTGGACGTGCACTGGCATGAAGTGCGTGGAATGAAGTGGTTGGACTTGGTACCTCTCTGTGCAACTTTGGAGACACAGTATCATCCAGACATAATTATAATTCAATGTGGAAGCAACAGTTTAGGACATGTGTCAGGAATTTCTTTGCAATGTGCGATGAAAGAAGGACTTGGGATGGTCATGGACATGTTTCCAAATTACCAATTAATTTTTTCTGGTATTGCGCAGAGACAAATGTGGCTGTGTTCTTCTTCATTTGGTCCACAAATCGAGAAAGCGAGGTGGAATGTTAATAAGGCTGTTTGTGCCTCTCTAAGACATGTTGGCATGTCCTCTTTCCACAATGAAAATATTATGTTTCGTAGCACATACATTTTTCTCAGAGATGGAGTCCATCTTACTTATGCTGGTGATCAGATATTTCTGAGAAATTTACAAAATGCATTGTGACCTTTTGTGGAATTACAGCCTTCCATTTTGCAGTAGGTTTTGACTATTTCAAGTTTTTCAAACACAAAAAAACACCACCAAAAGGCTCTTTTCAGAGCTGCCACAGCCACACAGAGAAAAGTGCAATGGTTTTGATAGGGCAGCAACATTTTAGATGTCCGCAAACTGTCCGCGGATTTATAAAAAATGCACAGGGCCCTGCTTCATTTAATTGTCACTTCTATTTTTAGACCCTGAAAGGCGGCTCTGAAAAGAGCCTTTTTTTAGATTTTTGTTGTTTTATTTTTTGATTTTTTTTTACACACAACACACTAGGAGAGGAGGGAAAAGGATGGTAAGGGGGGACACCAACCACGGGGATAAGAAAGGGCAGGTGGAGAGAGTAAGATGTAGGGTGGGCCTTACTTAGGTAGTGGGCAGGTCTTCTCGTGCTCCGTGACGGCAGTCTTGAAAGCACTTCGAAGTCTCTCCCCCCTGCAGAGTACTGCGTCGCAGTACATACACAAAACTGTGAACTTCGAAAGGTAAGGGTCATCAGCATCATGGATGGCCTGTGAGGCAGCTGGAGGGATGCGCTGTCACACAGGAGTGTCTTTTGTGGTGACAGGAGCTGAAACGGAGGATGTGGTAGAGGAACTCAACCTACTACGTTGATCACAAGGTACAACCTTGCGAATGGCCCCACCGTGGAACGACATTAGGTGTCGCTTCATAGATGTACCAAAGCTGTACGAACCAGGCCTCCACAACAAGAGTTCGTTGTATACCAAGTCCTTTTTTCATGACCAATGGTTATAGGTCATCACTAAACATCCTCTGCTAGACAGATGAGCAATTTATTAGATTTAATGTTGCGTACCTGTTCTCCTTTTTGTGTAATTACATATATAGGCTGCACTTCTTATTTATTATTACATATAATGTGTTTATATACTGCTTTTTGAACTTGTTCAGTGTTTATATGACTTGAGAGAACAATTTAAGACACCCCCTGAGTTTTTGGGTAGTGTTGCTGCTGTCCGTGTCCATCCGCGGACATACGCACAGTTCGCAGACATCAAACTCACTAGCTGGGGGTTCAGTATGTTCTATGTTACATGTATATAAAGTCAGGGAATCCTAGTAAACATCTATCAAATTCACAATATGAATATGTATATTCAATGAAATAAAATTTGATAAATGAAGGTTATGGCCCAGTTGTGCTACTAAAAACCTATGAAATTCAGTAAAAAAAACTTTGTTAAAGGGACGTTATAGTTCCAAGTAAAACTGAAAAACCCCTGAAATTTGGCAGTTATGGTAAGCTAAGCAACCATAACTCGCGCCACCACAGTGCATTGCTAAGACTAACACCCTGGACATCAAAGATGACATCACAAAACACCAGCTTAACTTTGCCTACAAAAACAGTTTTTATTAGTCCATAAGCACAGAATTAGCATGTTTCACCTTTTTGGCTTCCTTAGAAAATATCAATATTTCTATATATGTTGTTTAATTATACAAATACATTAACTAAAATTCATCACTTTCTTTGAAAGAATAATCATAAATAATATTTGTAACATTTTTACACCAATTTGCCCTTTTTAACAATGTTGTTGTCAATAGCAGTCCAAAATGGCAAGCTTTTTAAAACAATTGCTAAATTCAATCTGGACATAATCTGTACACAAGCGTCTTCCCAATCTATACATTTTTTAAATTTATTGTTGTATTTATTATCATGATGTTGATCAAAACATCATACTGAGGATTTCTTATTCAAATTGTTGTCAGCAAATCAACACATTTTATAGGGCTTCACATAGTTCGCTGGACTACATTGGTAATTGCGTTTATGATGAGGTATACCGCGCCATGCACCTTTTACTTCTAACAAAAGTAATACATTAACAGGCCGATTCATGGAAATAATGTGCGCGGAAAAACCGGCGCACGCGTGCGAAAACGTGCGATTCGCAGTGACACAGAAAAAATCGCAGAAAATCGCACAGAAAACAGCGCACATCCATTCATGGAAGCACGGGCACGCGCGAAATGTGGGATGTGCGCTGAGAAAGTGCGCGGCGCACGCTGGCACACGCTGGCGCAAGCTGGCGCACAGGTCATCGAACGCCGTGCGATAAGGCCACAGCGAATTCGCACATAGCGCGGCACACAGAACAAAAGTAGGCGTAACACGGGGCGTCACACGCAGAATGGGGAACAACTCGTGAAAATGTGGGCGTCACGGGGGAAGTACAGGAGGCAAGTGCGCAGAACGCCCACACGCTCGCCTACAACACGTATTCATGGAATCGAATAGGGAAAAACAGCGCACGGCCAAAGACGCGCACAGGCCCATACATGTCCGCCACACGAAAGCAGGCGGTAGCGTCCCTGCGCAGGAAAAAAATGTGCGCCAAAGTCCTACACGCGCGAGAAGGCCCACACGCGATCGGGCCTGGGGGAGCGTGTGCGTGTATTTCAGGGGTGCGCGTGAAGTCCCACACGCGATTGGCTTGGGCGCGTGTATTTCAGGGGCTCGCGGGTGTTTTCACACGCGATTGTCCTGGGCGCGTGTATTCCAGGGGTGCGCGAGAAGATTCACACGCGATCGGGCCTTGGGGAGCGTGTGCGTGTATATCAGGGGCTCGCGGGTGTTCTCACACGCGATTGCCCTGGGCGCGTGTATTTCAGGGGTGCGCGAGAAGATTCACACGCGAACTGGCCTGGGGGAGCGTGTGCGTGTATTCCAGGGGCTCGCGGGTGTTTTCACACGCGATTGTCCTGGGCGCGTGTATTCCAGGGGTGCGCGAGAAGATTCACACGCGATCGGGCCTGGGGGAGTGTGTGCGTGTATATCAGGGGCTCGCAGGTGTTCTCACACGCGATTGCCCTGGGCGCGTGTATTCCAGGGGTGTGCGAGAAGATTCACACGCGATCGGGCCTGGGGGAGCGTGTGCGTGTATATCAGGGGCTCGCGGGTGTTCTCACACGCGATTGCCCTGGGCGCGTGTATTCCAGGGGTGCGCGAGAAGATTCACATGCGATCGGGCCTGGGGGAGCGTGTGTGTGTATATCAGGGGCTCGCGGGTGTTCTCACACGCGATTGCCCTGGGCGCGTGTATTTCAGGGGTGCGCGAGAAGATTCACACGCGAACTGGCCTGGGGGAGCGTGTGCGTGTATTCCAGGGGCTCGCGGGTGTTTTCACACGCGATTGTCCTGGGCGCGTGTATTCCAGGGGTGCGCGAGAAGATTCACACGCGATCGGGCTTGGGGGAGCATGTGCGTGTATATCAGGGGCTCGCGGGTGTTCTCACACGCGATTGCCCTGGGCGCGTGTATTTCAGGGGTGCGCGAGAAGATGCACACGCGATCGGGCCTGGGGGAGCGTGTGCGTGTATTCCAGGGGCTCGCGGGTGTTTTCACACGCGATAGTCCTGGGCGCGTGTATTTAAGGGGTGCACGCGAAGTTCTAAACGCGTTTTGGCTGGGTGCGTGTATTCCAGTGGTGCGCGAGAAGTACCACACGCGTATTGGCTGGGTGCGCAAATCCATTGGACCAAAGGCCCTTACAGCGCAGGCGCGACTGTGACGTGAACTGCACGTCCTAGTATCAGCACTTGTAATAGGTCCTTAGCACGTATACGCGGAAGTGACGTTGGACGTGTGGTCCGGTTTAAAAGGTACGTGTAGGACGTCATTTCCTTGTACGTGCTTTTCGTGGAGAGCGAGTGGGTGAAATCTGTACTTCTTGTCGGTTCACACGCGAATGACTTTACAGCATTTCGAGTTCGTACTCCCTGTTACCTCTGTCAGATTTTATTTTTTCTCTTTTTCTCTGGACCTGTTCCCTCAGACAGCGTTCACTTCTCCTGTAGTCCTGTCTCCTCAGACAGCGTACAATTCTTCTTTTGGCGGGGGTGTTGCCAACGCGTGCGCGCGCACGCGCGTGTACTTCACGCACTTTTTCCAGGCAGACGGTGAGTTGCGCACCTATTTTCCAACAGTGCTTGCCCCGTGTGTCGCGTACCCCTTCAGAGGTCATTGTAGGCTGCGTGTGACACGCAAATGTTCATTATTGTGTTTCTGGGTGCCACAGCGTAGTGCGTGTTTTTGTTTACACGCACGTGGTCTACGAGGGGTCGCTTGCACGTCATTTTCTGTAATTGGGGTGCCTGTGCATTGCGTGACCCGTCATCTTACCCCAGGGGTTCCATTCAGCCTTGCAAGTGCACTAGGGTACGAATGCCATCTAGTACCCTACCCCTTTGACCCCCAATTGCCCAGGACAATACTTCCCTGCTACTCCCATACGCACAGCTACATCAGTGCCATGTCTGGGAGGTGAGCAAGAGGTAAGGGTGGCAAAGGTGGCCGACCCTCAAGAGGTGGGCGTGGTGGGCGCAGTAGGGGACGTGGCCGGGATTTGCAGGCTACCCCTAGCACCCCACGTGTGGAGGACCAGTCAGGGAGACCCATGCCCCCCCCATGGTTGAGTAAAACGTGGCTGACACCATCGATGCTCAGCCCTTGTTGGACCCGTCCATTGTGGCACCTGACCTGGCACAGGCTGACTCCGAGACTGATTTCCAGGTCCACAAGTCTAGGCCACGGGTGGCCGTGCCAGTCAGTGTCACCAGGCCACGTGTATCAGGGGCAGCCATGTCATCTGCTGCCCCAAGTAGGGGGGGTGGGAAGGCTGCAGGGGCAGCTGCAGCTCCGTCCACCCCAGCTCTGACTCTCCCAGCCAGGACAGTGTTGGTCCCAGTCCGTCAGTCTGAGGTTCCCCCTGCCACTATCACACTCGAGCTAATGCCTGCAGGAAGTCAGATGGTCAGTGTGCCATTGCACACTACGACACAGTCCACCGGTGCTCCTGCCCCGAGAGGCCAGAGCGGCATATGCCACTCACAGTCCCCACCACCTTACAAGAGGAAGAGGAAGAGTGCACATGCACTACAGGCTGATGCCCCAGACACGGCTACACAGTCCGGCACGCCGAGGAAGCCTAGCTTCAATGATGCCGAACTGAATCAACTTATGCAGTATGTGTCCGATCATGACGCCGAAATGTTGAGCACTCCAGGGTCTAGGATCACACCTGCTCGCCGTCAGGCACACTGGCAGGCCGTCGCGGACAGCATAAGTTCCCTTGGGTTTATGAGGCGCACAGCTACCGAGTGCTACAAGCGATGGAATGACCTGAAGCGCAGGGCAAAGAGTAAGCTGGCCTCAAGTCATGCCGCAACTCTGGTGACTGGAGGTGGGTCTCCAGTAGAGGACATTGAGCTCACTCCACATGAGAATGTCGCTGGGACCTACGTCACAGAGGAGCAGATCCAAGGTGTGGGAGAACTTCCAGATTACGAGGCATTGTCCGGTGAGTGCACATGCATTTGTGTGTGATCCATGTGTACGTTGCATGTGGGAGGGGTCCAGGGTGGGTGCCAGGTCAGGGTGTGTGTGCCTGAGTGGTTTTGGTCACCCATGTGCTTCATCCAATGCATTTTGCCCCCCGGGATTTGGGTATTGCAGTGTCCCTTCTGGCCACAGCAGGCATTTGCCACTATATTGCGCCAGTTGACCTTGAAGTGGTAACATGCAACAACATTGTTCCGTATTTCGCTGTGCACGTTCTGGCTGATTGTAGGAATACCCCCAGTTCTATTGCACATCACTCTGCCCTATTCTCACAAATATGACATGCCTATGGTACATGCCAACTGTGGGATGGCACTGCTAGCCAGCATGCACCTGATGTGTTGCCCTTCCATCTTGGTGTCATCAGTGTCTGACATTTACCTCCCCTTCCAACTCAGTGACAGTGCATGCATGTGAGGGACATAGTCATGTGGGACATGTGTCTATCAAGTACATTTCCTGTAGCTTGTCTGGCCTATTTGTGTGCCATGGTGCTAATGCCTGTTTCCATTTTCTGTCTTTCATGTTTTTTCAGAGGATGACGCACTTGATGCTGTTGAGGGTGAGGAGATGGTGCTCACCCAGGAGGGATCTCTGACACGTCCGAGCACGAGTGGGGGACGTGGTGTGTTGGTGGGTGAGAACCCACTCTTGCTGCAGGGCATTCTCTCCAGGGCTGTATATGGGTGCACCTCCACAGAACTCTTTTCAAGTGTTGATTCGGATGAGACCCATGTGGATTCGCAGGTATGTGTTCATGGAAGGGATACTGTTCTGTCTGACCCACCTGCACCAGGGGTAGAGCCCACAATGGGGATGTCAGTGTTGGTAGGTGCGCCTGTGGTGGTTACGGATGCAGGGCCACACTCCGCAACATCTGATCCTGTTCCTGGGCCAGCAGATCAGAGGGGAAATGCAGTCCTGCAGCCTCAGGCAGTGCCGACAGCTGAAATGATCCAGTGGCCAAGAAGTGCAGTACATTGAGGACCTTCTCCAGGGGGCTGAGGGCTTGGGAGCAAAGGGTGGGTGATGTGAGGCCATCCTCCCACTCACTGACCAGGTCGAGTATAATGTGAGGTGGAAACCTGTACCTCCCATACACCTGGTCATCAGGCATCCCAAAAAGGCTGGTTCTGGGTGTGAATATTCTGGCCCGGACTATCCTCCTCCTCCTGCGATATCCCACGGCCACTGCTGCTAGGAACGGTATATTCATCCTGGCGTCTGAGCTTGTTTGTTGTTTGCGCACCCTTTTATGCTGTGCGGGTCAACGTACGCCTGCTTCCTGCTGGCGTACGTGCTTCCGGATTGGCCACGTTCGATTCCATGAATACGTATTGTAGGCGAGCGTGTAGGACATCCCGCGCACCCCTGAAATACACGCGCCCAGGCCAATCGCGTGAGAAACCACCCGCGAGCCCCTGGAATACACGCGCCCAGGCCAATCGCGTGTGGAACTTCCCGCGCACCCCTGAATTACACGCACGCAGCCCAATCGCGTGTGAAACCACCCGCGAGCCCCTGGAATACACGCGCCCAGGCCAATCACGTGTGGAACTTCCCACGCACCCCTGAATTACACGCACGCAGCCCAATCGCGTTTGAAACCACCCGCGAGCCCCTGGAATACACGCGCCCAGGCCAATCGCGTGAGAAACCACCCGCGAGCCCCTGGAATACACGCGCCCAGGCCAATCGCGTGAGAAACCACCCGCGGGCCCCTGAAATACACGCGCCCAGGCCAATCGCGTGTGGATCTTCCCGCGCACCCCTGAATTACACGCACGCAGCCCAATCGCATGTGAAACCACCCGCGCACCCCTGAAATACACGCACGCAGCCCAATCGCGTGTGAAACCACCCGCGAGCCCCAGGAATACACGCGCCCAGGCCAATCGCGTGTGGAACTTCCCGCGCACCCCTGGAATACACGCACGCAGCCCAATCGCGTGTGAAACCACCCGCGAGCCCCTGGAATACACACGCCCAGGCCAATCACGTGAGAAACCACCCGCGGGCCGCTGAAATACACGCGCCCAGGCCAATCGCATGTGGATCTTCCCGCGCACCCCTGAATTACACACACGCAGCCCAATCGCGTGTGAAACCACCCGCGCACCCCTGAAATACACGCACGCAGCCCAATCGCGTGTGAAACCACCCGCGAGCCCCTGGAATACACGCACGCAGCCCAATCGCGTGTGAAACCACCCGCGAGCCCCTGGAATACACGCGCCCAGGCCAATCGCGTGTGGAACTTCCCGCGCACCCCTGGAATACGCGCACGCAGCCCAATCGCGTGTGAAACCACCCGCGAGCCCCTGGAATACACACGCCCAGGCCAATCGCGTGAGAAACCACCCGCGAGCCCCTGGAATACACGCGCCCAGGCCAATCGCGTGAGAAACCACCCGCGGGCCCCTGAAATACACGCGCCCAGGCCAATCACGTGTGGATCTTCCCACGCACCCCTGAATTACACGCACGCAGCCCAATTGCGTGTGAAACCACCCGCGCACCCCTGAAATACACGCACACGCTCCCCCAGGTCGCGTGTGTTACTTCTCGCACTGGTACAGGGTTGGCGCAGCCCTTTGCGATGGTTTTGCGATCTTGATGGCTTTTCCTTGCGCGAGGGCGTTCTTGGGGGCGTAACTGGCGCTGCTGCAGGGTCGCTGCGATACTCTGCGCCACGGCTTGTTTTGGAGGATTATTCCATGAATACGATGTGCGCTGAAATGGATTTTATCGCATGCGGCTGGCGCAGACATTTGCACGGGAACACTCTGCGCCAGCCGCGTGCGATACTTTTGACTGTATTTCCATGAATCGGCCTGCTAGTGTATGCACATATAGGACCTGATTCACAGAACGTTTTCCTATGGGTTTGCACCATTATAAAACCCTTCTGTGAATCAGGCCCTATATAATCTCTTCCATCCCTATGACATGGAAAGCAATTTAAGTATTGCGGTGTGTCGCCTAATATAGGAATGTGTGTCTGATATACTACAGCATTCGAGCAACTGCACACAATTTTATAATTATGGAGATAACCAAGCTATATCCAGAATCAATTTGATGTCACATATTAAATTATCCAATTCTTCTTGGTCATAATGCAAGATCAGATCGTTTAAGAGCATGCTTCAAGGTGCAACCAAACGGACTGTTTAAAAGCACACCCTGTATATGTGGAATAAGTGTGTCATTTCCTGATCTCATTATTTTGAAGTAGAATAAGATAGCACATATTTAGTTAACATTTTTATCCATTTTGCTCACAAATCGATATTGATAAGAGCCATGGGTGTACCCAAAAACAATCCTTTCATCTGGCGGGTGGGAGACTCCCGAATTGAACACATTAGTGAGTATAAATACTTGGGTATTTAATTGTCCAACAACCGTGCCTCCATTGTACCTAAAGCTTGGAAGAAGTAAATAGTCTTGAGGAAGATTATTGACAGGATTGGGGGGGCTCCATTGAGGCAAGGTCTGAGCCTATAGGATATCCATTGTTCCAACTATCCTATATGCATTGGAGGTTTTGGTTGACGTCCCTCAAGGCCAAAATATTATGCTCACTTTTAGACCTACCTTGTGCTACACCAGTCGAGTTGATTAGATTGGAGTTAGGCCTCCCTTTAATAATTTCTTCTTGGAAAATTGCAGCATGCAGACTCTGGGCAAACATCACTTTTACGGACGAGCGAACCAATCCACTATTGAGGGCAGTTACGGTCCACCAGACTAGGCGCTGGTTTGCAGACCTTGATTGCATGGTTAGAAACCACTTTTATGCAATTGGGGTGGACAAACTCCCTGAAACTCCCATCGAGTTCTATTTGTCTCCTCATATTAAAAAAGACTAGGGAAATGGATCGAATATAGTCAATAGAAATCTCTCAGGAAAATCTAAGTACCAGAGATATGCACAATAAGGTGGTTTCCGTGATAAACCTTGCAGTTACATGATTAAGTGTTACGCCCCCACCCCTGCTAATAGGATTCATCATATATTTGAGATTTGAACTTTTACCTGTATTTGTTAACACTGGGGCTTGGCCTGAGATTCCAAGGGAGGATTGTCTATGCAGAATCGGCAAAAGGGACATCGAAAAAAGGGACAATGAAACTGCCAGACACGTCCTTACAAACTGTAGTCTCCTGGCTCCCCTATAAAAGAAAGGCTATGTGCAATTTCAGGACCATGTTCAGATCAATTTTAGAGCGCTACAGAATCCCAGGTGATCATGTCGAACTTGATTGAAGATATATTGAAATGAATCAAGAGACTGACTAAACCTTTTTTTTAATTTCCCTATGTTTACGATTGACACACATTGGGTCCACCAGTATGGATCTTTTAATCTACAAGTATTTAATAGTAGCATTTCAATATTTTATTTAACTTTGACAGCGTTTTGTAACTTTTAAATATGTTGAGGTTTTTACTAATGATTGTTAATCGATATAGCAGGGAAGCTTGATTGTATTTTAATGAAATATGTGTTATTGTGTGAAGAGTAATTTGTATACGTGTAAAGGTACACAAAAAAACAAAAACAAATAAATTGACAATCTTTAAAGGACCATAGTTCAAAGCCGTATAGTAAAGCAGGAGCAATTTTGTCTTGTGGCTTGTTAGGACTCTATTAGGGGTTTTAAACTACATTCACAGTGATACTTCTCAAACCGCTTCTATGTAGACATACGTTGACAGGCTTTTCCTTGAACAAATGCAAAAAGTTCAAACTAGTTGTTATCTTTTGGGAGCATCACTTCAAGATATTTGTATTTAATTCAAAGATCTATCGTGATATTTTTAAATTTCCAAAAATATTTCCTAGATTGTGTCTTAATATAAAATGCCAGGTTGTGTCTGTTGGAGTATGCAAGCAGGCTAGTGAGCATTCCCTGAAGACCATATAGCAGATATCGACAGCACGAGCATGTGTCCATTGACCTAACGGACTGGCTAAGTTGCACTTGTGTCATCATAGTAGAAACCGTGTCAGTCCTGTGCTTTAAATCGGTCCCCGCACTTCCTCATGGGATAGGGAGCATGTTTTATGGACACTGCATGTTCTTTGCGGACAACCAGAATGAAGGCACAACATACATTAAATATAAAACGCTATTGATTAACTCTTGCCATCATGCAAACGATAAGATATGTTTAATTTCTTCACATCGATTATATTTCCCTTTATAGGCATTAACACATCGCAGCCCAACAAAAAGATATTCCGATCAGATGTGCTGAGACGTAATCTAGATCCTTGGAGATGGACAAATCCCATCCAGGCTTGGACTGGTGTTGGGCAACAGGGAAATGCCCAAAGGCCCTGACGCTTTGGCCAGTGTGGGCCACTATTCTGGGAAAGTGTGGGCCAATTTGATGTATTACTGCACCGCGCTGCTAGCAGTTTTGACCAATATCATTGATTCAACTGGTACTAAAGTGCGCTCTTTGACACATATTTTACCAAAAATGTGTCAGGAACCACTAGTACAGAAGTGAAGGACAGACAGAATCTTCACAAGTGGTGCGACTTTGATTCCAAAATATGATCAATTGTCTGTCAAATCTTAGCAATTTGAGTACCTGCTCATTGGACATGTTGAAGATGGTATCCAGTCAATATGTCGAAAACATTATTTCGAATGACAAAAATGGCGAAAACATTTTACCGAAGAAAAACAATTCGAATGTATTATTTTTTAATTGATATGTTTTTTTTGTTTCGCGAGTAAAAAAAAGGGTTAAAAAAAAACAAAAAAAAGACATTCGACATTTTTCTTTCCGGTGACATGTTTTCGACATTATGGCATTCGAAAAAATGTCATTCGAAATACTGACTAGGAACCGTTGAAGATGCCTGCTATTCTGCACCTGTGAAGGTTCACCCTCATCTACCCATGTTTTCTCCATCTTTTTAGTTTTTCCCTGGTTGCCAACCCGACCCTCTGCCAGATACAATGGAAGCCACAATGCAGCAGCAAAGTTAATTATGGTGAAGGAAGGCACACTGGCCCCATCTGTTAGGATAGTGACATTAGAAATCTAGTTCTAATATATCCTCTTATAAATGTATCACTCACATCTCACACGCAGTTCTTCACACACTGTTATTGCAACAAGGCAAGGCAAGCTCCCCCAGCTTCTGGGATGGTGCAGTATGTCAAGCAGCTTTGCTGTTTGGCAGCTCCAGGGGTGGACATGAATGAAGGTTCTGAAACCAAAACCATGCTATACTAGATTTTCTGGTGTACTAACTGGCTGGTGTGACTATATTTCTGACTGGCAAATCAAGTGGTATGTCTATATCCATCTAATACTCTCTAGCCTGTGTCATTAAAATTATAAAATCATGACATCATCTTTACTCCTTACACAATTTATAGGCACTTTCTAGCATATTAAAGGCCAAACCCACTCCTGCGTCTTTGCCGCGTCACGCCACAAAACCCTAAGTTCACAGCCCCTGTCTTCAGAGCTCACTTCGCCCTCCATAGTCGACCGATCAACACCACACCGCGCTGCTCGCATGTTTACAGAATTTTTAAATAACATGTATATTCACTTTATATCAAAACTGATATAAATTATTGTCACCCCCCTTAGGAAGCGCTGGTCGCTATGGTGCCGCTGGACCAGAAAGTACGCTGCGTCCATCTTTTCACCCAAGATGGCGGTTCCAACGTTTGGTTGCAGTCTAGTTGTTGTGTATCCGCACAGCAACCTGACTCCTCCTTCTCACTCGAACACCGCATATCAGTCCCGTTTGACAACAAGCAGATGCGTTGCTACTCCAGCATTACAACGCTACATAAGTTCGGACCTAGGCTGTGTCTATCTGTCCTTCCAGTACTATTGTGTTCATTCACTTTCTCTTCTGTTTCCCGTACTAGCTATCGATATCCTCATGTAGTAGAATAGGAACCGCTGTTCTGCCTTCAGCAGATCGAGCGGTATCTCTTTCAAGGGGCTCTTCTGGCATTTCTTGGATACCCGAACCAGAACTTTCCTCTGTTTCTTTCAAGGTACAGGGACCGGGCTATCTGTTCGAAGAGTTTAGATCTAAATCTATTTTCTCCTTTCTCAAAGCTAAAACCTCACTTGCGTAAAACTGAGATATACGTTGCTGAACCACAGTTCAGCAGGCTATCTGATTCCTCTAACAGGTATTTCTTTAGCCGAGACCCACCTACCTCTGATTCCAATATCTCTGTCCCATAGTCAAACCTCCTCTTCTGTTTAGTGAATCCCGCCGAAAGCTGAATCTCCGGTCTTTGGCATTATCATAGCCCAACCGCCACAGGTGCTGCTCCATTCTACTTCCCTGTGGTATTGAATTCTCTGTTGAAGTGAATTATCCATTTCCTTTGTCTAACTTGCCTCTTTCATTTTTCTGACATTAGACTACACAATACTTCCTACCTTGAGGTGCCACAACTAGAAGACATCAGAGGGCTTCAAGGGAGCTGAAGCACAGGGTTTTCTTCCCACTCAAGGGTTTCCCTGGGAGCTTTCTTCTTTTCCAGGGCTTTTGCCACGGGAAGGAAGGGAGAGTCCAGTGGAATTCATTTTCAACTACTTCCCACCTGGTATTCGGTTTCAAGTAGATTAAAGAGGCCTTCATTGCGGGTGAGTCCACTTTAGTTCGTTCCTTTTCATCACCACTGAAGTTTATTGTTCACCTTCAGAATTTGATAGTTGTATAACAATTATACCCACTTGATATCAAATATACATTTGATATAAAATCGATATAAAAAAGTTGATATCTTTTTTATATAACATGTATATTAAATCATATCAAAAGGAGGGCTGGACTAAGGTCGGAAGCAGGGGACGTGGCCACCTGTCAAAATGTACTTGATGTGGAAAGGGGGCCCCATTAACTACTCATGCTCCCTCACTGTTTTCTCAGCCATATCCTTATTATTAAAATTCAGATATTCAAACAGCACATAAATATTGCTAATCACATGACCAACCTTATTTGTTACTTGTACCCCACACACTGAATATACCACAACCAGGTTTACAAAGCCGCATAGGCAATTCATCCAGGATAATGGGACATGCTTCACAACCTTAAATACTTTTTTTGCAAAGCTTCCCAACAGTGTGTAAATGAAGCGTATCTTATAAAATGACAAAGAACCTGTTTCTTCCACTATTACATTTTCGATAAAGTCCATTGTCAGATTTTATGAATGACTACCAAGATGAGACTGTTCTGAAAACAAACCTTATATTTGAGGAGACCTTGAAAAAGTGCATCAAAGGACACTTCAGCACGAAACACATGTCGGTCCTAGTTCAAACGTGCTAAACTCAGACTTTGATCTAATTCATGTTTATTGTTAATAATAGCATTTCCTTGGTTGCGTAAAAATTGTGATACCCTGAGTGATCCAGTATGTACAGGTAATGTGCCTTAAGGACTATGATATCAAATTCGTTGTGAAAAGCAAATATTCCAATTTCCTCTAATTCACAGCAGAGGGCATCTCTTCCCAATTGTCCTTATTCCCTTTTCACACATCCTGTTTGTAGTATTCTGCTCTACACCGGAGGGGGGTTTGATGTATAGTTTTAAGGTAAAAAGATATATCTACTTATGAACTAGGAGTACTGTTGTAAAAGTGCTATCTCTGATCTTCTGAATCCTACAGGGATGCCACAGTAGACTGCTCACAATGTTGTGACAAACCCTCATGAGGATGAAGAGCGACTGCCCACTGGATCAAGGATTAAGAATTACACAGGGAATTGACAAGCATGAGTAGCGAGAGAGAGTGATTATGCACTTGAAAATCATACTGGCAGCTTTTCATTCATTTGTATTTGTATTTTATTACATTTATAAAGCGCTTTCACCAAAGCACTGCTCAAACAAGGCGGTTTAAATTCAAGGAATATTAAACACAAAAACATGTTAAAAGGCATGAGAGAGAGTTAAGGGCCAGAACAAAAGATCAGAGCTAAACGGGAAGGATTTAAGTCGAGAGTGGAAAAGATGTAATTATGGGGAAGTTGTAATGTCAAGGGGAAGAAAATTCCAGGGCTTATGAGCCAGCAAAGAGAAAGGATAAACATGAGATTGTGCACAAGGGGGTTTAGGAACAGCTATTAGTATCCGACAAGGAGGGTATGGCAGCCTCCCAGCCAATGAGGAGGCTTGGAACGGGGTCCTTACCACACAGGGAAAGAGCCTGCTCCAAGCCTCCCCGGAGCAGGATGTCACCATTTTCCCTCGCCAGGAATCAGGTAAGTGCTCTCTGCACTCCCCACGCCCTCTTTCCCCCACCCCATCCCACTTTTCCACATATTTAAGACCCTCCTCCGCATTTACCTTCTGCTGCGTTGTCCCTTGGTGGCGCCAGGAACAGGACTGTTCCCAGCGCATCTCTGGCATGTGATAAGCCACCATGGAAAGCGATAGGTACTGCGAGAGGGGTCCCTTCCCCCTTTCCATTGCAGTCATTTTGTTTGTTTACATTTTTTCATTGGCCGTCATTGAAAGGGAGTAGGGACTACGTTTAGTCCCTTCTTCCTTTCCATGGTGGCCTTTTTCTTTATTTTTTTCCATTAATTTCAATGACTGCCATGGAAAGGGAGAAGGGATTACCCGATCCCTGGTGGCCATTTTTTTTCTCGAGTCGATAATCGGTTTCAAAGCTGTGTCTCAGCTCGAGAAAAAAATTCTATTAGTGCCCAGGTATGACGTGCTGCGGTGCTAATAGCAATATAACCCTCGGACGGGGGCATTAGTGGTCTGGTAATGCACCTGGGGCTTTTGTAAACTATTGACCCCCTTCTTGCTTCAGTAGGAACTAATTGGCGGAACAAAGAGGCCTAGAGGGCACATGGATTGATAGTAGAGAAGAGAGACATTGGTGGGAAAGTGGAAGAGTATGTGATTGTCAAAACAAAGCCAGGTGAGGGAGTGTAGAGAAGAAGAAGAAATCAAAGAACAAGGAGAAAAGCAGATAGAGAGTGCATATAGCAGAGTTGAAGATGGAATGGCAAGGAGCAAGATGTTAGGAAGAAAGAGGAATAAGACAAGTTTCGAGAATATAAGAGTAAAGATGAGAAGCTTTGTCGCATGAAAGATCAGAGAATGCCAGGCCTCGCTGATATTGTTAAGCTCAAAGCGACACAGCTTAGCAATGATGGGGACCTGTGAGCGAAAGGAGAGAGTATAGTCGAAATTAACTCCCAGGTTGTGTGCAGAGTGGCTGAAAGAAAGGGGCAGAGGAATACCCGGAGAGGAGAGAATGAACAGGAGAGGAAGTGGAAGAATAGAAATGCAGTTTTAGCAGCATTAAGGTAGAGGAAGTGATCATCCATCCAGGACTGGGCAGCAAGAAGGCAAGATGAGAGAGTTGAGTGAAGAGAACCAGAAAACGAAGAAAAGGAGACAATGATTTGGGAATCATCTGCAGATATGAGAAATTCATTATTCTTGGTTACCTTAGACTTAGTTTACATGCCTGTAGTAACAGCAGACTCTGAAGAAGCGAGAAATGGTGAGCAAAATAGGCTGTAATAAGCAAGAGTATGGCTGCTTTTGTGCATTGTTTTATGGAAGAATTATTGGGAGAGACAAAGAAATCAAGGGATGTGGGGGGGAAACAGGCACAGGCAGCCTTGACCTTGAACACCTTTTAGTATACTCAAGGAATGCGAATGATGGGAATGATGGGGGGACTAAGCCAGGCGGTGGCTAGAAAGGGAGGAAAGCCAGATGTATGGAAAGCACTGCTCTCTACACAATAGAGTACACATAGTGGAGCACCTAAAGCACCCAGAAGTCGACCAAGAAGCTGGCTCACAAGTGGCATCGCAAGGTGGCGAAAAGCCTGTGAAAAGACCCACTGAACTTATATCTTTTTTAAAAACAATCGGGAATATCAAGTTGGCAAAGTCCATTAGTCTTTGATAAATGAGAAACATGATCATCACACGTGAGAAGCCAGAAAAGAGGCAGAGCACAGAGAAATAATGTCCTCTTCTGGCTAACAGATCAAGTTGGTGCCGGTTGGCCGTGTAAGACCACACGATCTAAAGAAACTCAAAAGAACTCAAGATACGGGAATGAAACACAGATAAGCACCTCATTAAAGTAGATTGTTGGAAAGGAACTCTTTCTGTGCTTTTAGAACTCAACCATGCTCTCAAAATAGCACGTTCAAGTTGGGGATGTGCCTGGATGTTTGAGTCACCGATAGTGAGGTGGATACGGCGATGCGCTGCATCACTGTAGACTTCAATAGACATTCAATTTTTATTTTGGCAGATTATTTATCTCGCAACCGTCTGACCCTTGTGTAGAAACACAGAAACACACAAAATCGTGAAGCTTTCATACGGATTTTCAAATAAAATGATGTTCATCTAAATGTTGCCATATATTTGTAATACTGCCGAATTCTTTTTTTTTTTTTTTTTAATGGAAGGCTTATGGAATAGAATGGGTAAATTAAAAACGTCAAATATCAAGCCTACCTTTTGCAATTCAATTGGGAGGCAGAGACGAGGATATGGGCCAGTCGTGAGATTCTGAAAGAGGTGGCCATGGAGTCCCTGGATCTGCAGATGGAGTTTGGATCTGGAGAGGTCCCTTTTGTAGATATTTGCAACTCGCTAGAAGGCATTGACTGCTGGAAGAAGATGCCAGCTTGTGGGGGTGCGCTCTAGGATACACTGTCTTGTCATTTGTAAGTAGAATAGGAAGATACAGTTGTACTACTTGCTGCGATCATTTGACGCTCTGTAGCCTAAAAAAGAATCTTGCTTAAACATATGAAAGCCCACCTCTCTATCCAAAAAAAAAGGAGACCGAGGATGATGTGTTACCGCAAATTCAGTGTTTGAGCATTGCCGCATCAAACACAATACTTTTTAGCCCCACTGCGCTACCGTGTTGTGCCACACAATTTCAGTATTTGTCACTCTGTCACTTTTATTTCAAGTTTTGCTTCTTCAAAAAACCTCTTGCTTTCTAGAAACTTTTTCTATATTTCAGATCTAAGGCACTTCTTCACTTCATCTCCGGGGAATTAAAAATAGCCCAATCAAAAGAGTTTTTAAAAAACGGACATTCCTTGTGGCAGAAATCCTTTGAGTAACTGCGATCTTGCCGGAGATAAGTTGGAATTCATGTCTTTCCAAAGTCTCCAGAATGCAAGGGGTGTTTCCTTCTGCGCCAAAAGTAAAGTGGTCCTCTGTCAGATCTCAATGAAACTACAACTATACCTTCATACCTACCCAATAGACAAAGAAAGTCTTCCGGTTTGACACGTTATACAACCATGTGATGTTACTATTAATATTTCTGCTGGGCGTGCACATAGTACTTGCTTAAAACTACAACTTCTAGGGACGGTCAAAATGTTACTTATTTGCTTTCCTCTTATTTTAGGATCCCCTGCCCACCTCTTGCGAATGACTTTGTGTCATAGGTTATAAAGCCATTGGAATGAAAGGTCACGTGAGGTCAGTTTGTGAGATGTTCTCAGCGGGCATCAAAGGGCTTTTGGTTATATGGTGGCAGTGCTTAAAAGCTGCACTCTGCTTTCCACTTGTATCATGGGTAAGAAATGAACTCTTCGCACTGGCTCACTCCTAACTCTTAATTTAATATGAGCTTATCTTGCTACAGCCACAATACTATGGTCTGCAGCAACAACCTAGTACCTAAGTGAGACAGTTGCCATCTCCAAAGGTGACCAGAGTACTGGGAGCACATTATCTCCACTTCCCTTGACTCAGGATTTCAGGGGTGCATTTGCAAATTTCCTGGCCAGGTATCGCTGGGGCGCTAATGCCAAAGTGTATTTCTTGTGAATGAGAGTGAGCATTCTTTATCAAATTAAAGTTCAAGGAAAGATGGCGACCTGAGATCATAGAAAGTGGGATAAAATACAGAGGCCCTTTTCTATGACCATGACAGTTGAGCCAGGGCAGAGGAGAAGTGGGAAGCTGTAGGGATGGCATGTGAAGTAAATGCTTGCGTGGAGGTGGGTTTGCGATTGGTGGAGCGATAGACGGGCAGAGGATGGCAGCGCTACAGAGGTCAGTAAGAACCCTTTTGCGATGTGCGCACAATCTTCTAACGTTTCATGAGCACTGTTGTAAAAGAGGACGAGATATCCACTGACGGGCCCATAGGCCAGTGCCCACCCTCTTGTACTTGTAAGACAAGATAGCTGAACCATGTGAGGAATGGGGGTGCAGGATTCACTTACTCCAACACGACTCAATAAGGAGGACTCAGTAGTTTGGCAAAGGGAAGTCTGTTTAATGACAAGTACATCAAACAGGGAAACAATTGGAAATCAGCATCCTTGCGATTGCCTGTCTCGCTCCGACTTCCACGAACTTCAGTTGAACAGCAATTTTTATACATAAAACTCGTCATCATTGACGTCTAACTCTACAAAACCTGTCATGCAATATAATTTCAGGAAAGGTAACTTAAGTATAGGTGCTTTCTCTGTATACGGTAACAGAGCATGCGGATTGGATAACTCTTATCGGGTGGGCGTCTATGTCCAACCCTCTACATCATGCGTAATAGACATCATGACAACTAGGACGTCCCATTGGTTCTACGATCTACAGGACCCTAGATAACTTGGTCTATTGTGATTGGGCAGGTTACACCCTTAGATGTAAATCTCCACTTTTAATTAGCAGCATGCAGAATGGACACCCAGGTGCCTCGTGCCCTCGGATTCACCCTGCCTCCTTTCTATCAATCAGTATCTTTGGGATATGTGTCAATTAGTTGGCTAGGTATGGCCTCGAAATTGTAGCCTTTTATCAGAAAAATTATGGCATCCTCGGGTTCTGGGTGACATCAGGCGTTAGTGTCTCCTTGTGCTCGGCTGGACACGTGTCTGTTCACCATGAATCTGCTTCAGTTTCCAGCTTTTAGTGTGTTTAATTCTACTTAGGCCTCGCCACCTGCCTGGGCCTCCCTTATCTTGACCTTCACAGGGCAGGCTGGTATGCTCTGAAGTTTCGATTCTTGTTAACTGACGTTCTCCTCCCCTTCTCTGGTTGACCTCGAGCTGCTCCATGCTGAGGTTCCCTTCTGGCTTTAGCTGGAATATGAATCTCGGCTCTGATGGCCCCATGCAGCCTGAGTTTAGTTATGCTTTACAAAATGGAGTCGAGGTAGATATATGGTTGGCGCTTGCCGCTATTTTCTTCTACTAAGCATTGCAAGCAGTATTGTTTCTTAGCTTCTTGCATTTCAAGCCTATTTACATGCATTAACTGGTTGGTTGCTTCCATCTTGACTCACAGCAACGTTTCCTTACATTTTAACATTGTCTCTTTACTGTGTCCATTACATCTATTTTCATAGTTACTTGCACTGGAGTGCTATGTTCGATAGACGGTTTCGTTCATTTGCGAGTCTGCCCAGGCCCTTGTGTTATTTCCACTGGCCTTCCATTAAGGCTCCATGGGTTTCTTCGTGGATCATCTGTAGGTGCTCTTCATTTCGGCTCAGTTGCTGGTATGGTTGTCTAAGAGGGTAATGTGCAGCCCATGGTTGTCTGGTTATGGGTGCTTCAACAGGTACGGCTCTTCTGATGTACACTGGGCAGAGTCCCAACGCAGCTCTTTGTTGGTTCATTTGCTCCTCATACGTCACATACCTTGGCGAGTACGCACCTGGTAACTCGTAATGGGGGGCAGGGGTGCAGGCCATGTCTGGGACCTCCTCTACACTCCCCTCTCTGGTCGGTTCATCGACCACTTCTGCTTCCTCTTTCGTGTTCGTCTTTCTTGATTCATCTATGTCTTGCTTGTCATCTTCAGGGTTTGTACATGATGGTGTGAACATGTGCGTCTTGGGAGTCCATATTTTTATCACTCCTTTCAAACTTCCTGCTGTTTTTACATGTTCGTCTTTGTTCCAGGTCATTAGCTGGCATTGTCCATTTGGGCTGCAATAGATCCATTTTCCTTTGTACTTTGTTCGTTTCCTGGGATATGTAAACTTAGTTCCTTCTGGCGCAAATTCACTGGCCTTCACGAAGTCTCTTACTTCTTCATCTGTCAGGTCTCTCGGCTTCCACCCTGGTTCGACATCAACCATTATTTTCATCCCAATGGCTTTCTTCGCAGTTTTCTGGCACTGTGTGATGATTATCTTAATAACACAAAATCCTAACAGTATCATTGCTAGTAAGGCTCCCAGAATCTTGAATATATCTGCCATCCATTGCGGGACCCATGAGAACAGGTCTCCAAACCAGCTGTCATCGTCCACTTCATCACTTTCGTCGATCATCTGGTTCTTTAGGTTTGTCAACATACTTAAGGCTTCTGTTAGGGTTCCATTTTCTTCATCGTGCGATGGTATAAATGTGCAAAACGATTCTCCGATTTTTGCGCAAACACCTCCATCCATCGCTGTGATCGTGTCAAGTACATATCTGTTCTGGAGGGTCATCAGTCTGATGGCTCTCAGTTCTTTTCTGATCGCGTTGAATCCTTTTATAGTGATATTGATGGTCTGCAATAACTCCCATCTGGTTATCTGCAGCCATTTAGCATTCACTCCAATTTGGATGTGTGGCAAGAGCATTGTGGTGAATACTGTTGAGGTGAGACTGAATAGCCTGTGTTTGTATGGGATTGCATGGAATGCCTCTTCGGATCTGGTAGAAAAGTAATTTTCTCTCTTTATCCTGGATACCAGTTCCACAGATCTACTTTTTCTTAGATGAGCACCTGCTTTCGGGAAACTGTCCACATTCAGGTCATTTTTGGGATCACTAGTGCAGGAACGTGAACTTTTACCAGTGTGCATATGCCTCCCCAGTTCTTCGGTAGTCTTATATATGCCTTGGATCCACACGCCCAGTAATGGTCCATAATACACTGCAGTTCCTTGTGTCATTCCTGGGGCTTCAAAGATTTGTCCACAATTTGCATTCTCTCCCATCTTCCTTGTGTCATTACTTCTGAAGCATAGTTTCGGGCTTTCCAGTGGTACTATTTGCAGGGTTCCTCCTCTGTCTTCGACCAATGTTAGTAACTTGACCAACTTCGGCCATAGAGATTTGCATAACCTCTGTGAGTTCTCTATTGCTTCCTTGCAGGCTCCGAGGACCATCCACGCTCAGCAGATTACCACTCATTCATCCCATCCGTTTGGGGAGACCACTGTCCCCCAGATCTGCATTTGGCCACTGTTCTTCCAGATTTGAGCCTCTTTTGCAGTTTTTCCACGAATGTTCAATCTCTGGTTTATTACCCATCATGTTTCTGATCTTTTGACGTCAAGATTCTCGTATCTGATCCGGTGATTCCTGGTATGCGCCCTGTTTCTTGTTTTAATGTCCTGGACGTAGCCATCTTCATCTGGGTAATCCTTCTCGGTGGCCCATATTAGTGAGGCATCTCTTCCCATAAATTGTCCTCTGGTGTTACACATTGCCACGTGTGACATACAGTGTGCTGTAGGGAGATCAATTTCCACTGCCACGAAGACCATGGATTTTCCCATGCTATACGGTAGGAGTGCACAAATGAAACATTCTCCTTCTGATTTCCTTCGTCCTACTTCCTTCATGTGTTGGTACCATATGTTGTTTCCAAGATGGGCTGTGCTGTCCAGGTAATCATTGAGTTCATTGTTGTCTTCATGTGGGTTTCTCTTGATCCTCAACGTCCTTTTGTAGTTAGCAATAACCACGTCTGTAAATGCATATATATGACTTTTTCTTGCTGGAGGAGTCTCAGGCATGCTTGTTTGAGGAGCAGGTTTCATTACCTGTATCGCTGTGGTAGGAGAATGTTTTGCGTTTCTTTTCTTTTCCTTTCCTTTTGTAATTTTTCATAGATGTTCTCTAGCCACCATTTACTCACCGACTCCCCAACGCGTGGCTGTGTCGTGGGCCTGCTGTTTGCTCCTTGTGTTGGAGCTGGCGTACTTGCTGTTATATTCTCTGTAGTTCTATTTATCAGCTCCTCGTGCAGTTTCTTTGATCGGTATGAATGGGAACAAATAATCCATCAGCATTTGTGTTTTCTCTGCGAGTTCCTTTGTGGCTACTTCTGTTCTTTTGAGGGATGTTGCTATGCCCTCTCTCTTTGGTTTCTCCCTTGGTCTTCTTGGTTACTTCTACTGTTTTCTAGAACTGGTTGTTCAGCAGGCAGTCTCGTTTTCTCTGTTGCCTTCGTTTGAGGCCCAGTAGCCATTGACACTTGCCCTTGTTCGTGTGCGTTCAGTGTGTGAGTATGTACAGTGGTCAGTGCTACATTTTCATTCATTCCGTGCTGACCCTGTCTCCAATTTCCTTCTTCATTTGTTACCTTAAATGTGTGAAAATCACCTTTAATTACATTCAATTTTAGTTTGTTCACTTCATCATCAGGTTTTCTTGGAACTGGGATAACTATATATGGTCTGGGTGCTTTCGTGGGACCCAGGCATTCATTCACAGTTGGGTGCACTGAAATTGGGGTGCTTCGTGCACCGATAAAAAATGCAGGTCTGATGGTCAATGACAGAAACAAAATGATGATTACTATGCATATACACATAACAGATCTATAAGATAGTTGGCAGCATTTTCTTCCAGGGAAGCGGCGGTGCCCCTCTGCTGGCGGTAGAACCAAGTTACTGTTCTGGGCCCCCATCTCAAACATTAGTCTATTATCAGCGTTTAATTCCTTTTCTCACTCTGATTTCGTTGCTCAAGGGTTCGTGAATTACAAAGTTGACGAGTCCTTCTCAAGTGTCCCCCCTCTTGCAGATGATGACAGTACTCTCTGGGTGTGGAGTACAGTTCCCTTGCTAGACTTTGGAAAAAGGTTAGGCTAGCACCTTTTGCACGTCACATTTATTATCTACGTGCACTCCTCGAATTTGTCATGGTCCTGAGGACATGCTGGGACCTGTTCAATACGAAGGAATGAAAAGATGGAACTGACAAAAATCACACAAAAATAAAATGTTGTAAAAATGAAACTGAAAATGAAAGTGAACATGAAAAATACAAAATAAAAATAAAAATAGGAAAAATAGAAAAAGAAAAAACATGATGGTGGAGTTTTTGTTTTCCGCTCTTCTCGATCTGTCCCACGGCAGAAAGATAAAGCACTGACTCTCTGTCTCCACGATCTGTCCCACAGCGGAAAGATAAAGCACTGACTCTCTGTCTCCACGAACTGTCCCACGGCGGAACACTGACTCTCTGTCTCCACGATCTGTCCCACAGCAGAAAAAGTCTCATTGGAACCTTCTAAGGTATTCTCACTGGAAGTTGGATAGCTCTACCTGGAGCATGATGCTGTGGAGGAGTGTGCCCATGTGTGGGACGTTGGCTGGATCTCTGAGGAAGGTGATGACGTCAACATCAGTAGGCCTTCCCACCATTTCTGGATAGTCTGTGACCAGTCTGAACAGGACGTTGTGAGCCAGCCGGGTGTCTTTGGGTGACAGGGACATTTGTCCTGTTTTGCTGAGTCCCAATCACAAGTTTTTCTTTTGACTTGAACAGTCTCTGCACTTTCCTGTTGCGTGGATTGCCACCAGTTTATTTAGTTTAGCCCACAGCTGGTTCAAATGTGCTAAGTTCCTTGCGTCTCTGATAAAAGTGCATGTGTCCATGGTCCTTCCGACAAGTGCCGGGCACTTCTCTATTATTTGGAAGAACAGCGTGAAGGTGAGTTCATCAATGTCTACCTGTGGTGGAAGCATTTGTGTCCTCTTCAAGCTGCTCGGGCAGCTCGGTGAAGGCTTCCGTGATGATGGTCAGTAGTTGCCAGATTACTTCATTGTTGGCAGGATCTTGAACAAAGTCTGTGACACTGGTTTCTCTCCCTATGAGTGACGGATATGATATCACCATCAACTGGAAGTATGTGGGCACATCCCACTTGAGGTCTCTGTTGGGGGATACCATAAGTTCTGTAAACAAAGTCTTGACACTGGTTGCCTCAGAACGCTGTGTTATGCTCTCATAAAATGTCTTTTTCGCAGTCTGTATTTCAAAAGTTCAGTTTATCAACTTTGTTGCGGCTTTGGATGCGCTTCTCTTTACCCTGCAACTGTGGTGCACAGAGTGTATGTATTATTGTTGTTTATCATCCTTCTCTGAGCTCAGGAAATGTTCAGTTAAAAGGCCACAATTTTAAAACAGAGTTCTCTTGCTTTTATTTTGCTGCTCGTGCGTCCTTCTTCCTCGCCATGGATCTTGTCTGCACGTGCTGAGGTTCTTCCCCGTTGTCTGTGGTTTCTTCGTGGTTAGATGCAGTTGCAGGGTTCTCCCCTATGTATGGTTTAATGTAATTTAGGAAGAGCCACACCCTCCTTCCTTGAAGCTTGAATGGCCATTAAATCATGGCTCGTCCCACCTCTTTCTTGTGAAGTTCCTTATAAGTACAGCATCACCAGGGAAGAGGAGAGGCGCACATAAACCTTGCGTGGCCCCTGTTTCAGCACTTCCTGTTGTATTTTGCACTGTGCTGCACCCTTTTCGCCGTCGCTGCAGCTGGCCTGAAATGACAGAGATGCTGGATGTCATACAGTTCAAGTAATCCTGCATCTCTGCCCCCAAGACCTCTCTCGTTGGCTGGGCATCACATTTACCTCTATCTCGGGGGGTAAGCGGGGTCCTCACCCTTCTGCCTGTGTGGTGTGAGATGATGGTCGGAGCCTGGTTGGTTCCAAAGTGCATACAATGCCAGTGGTAGACAGTGCAGCCATCCCTTTTTTTAATGTGAGTTTCAGCTTGGCTATCCTCTTCTTTAACAAGCCATTGAGCCGTTCACTTATGCCATTCCCCTCCGGATGATACGCAGATGAGAACTTGTGCTTTATACGAAGCAACAAGCTGATCTGCTCAAACACTGAATTGACAAAGTGAGCCCCGTTATCTGACCACATTACCATGCACACCCCCCATCTAGGGAACACCTCCCTCACCAGAAATTTGGCAGCACAGGTAGAATCTGGGTGTGTACAGGGATCTGCTTCTATCCATCTAGAGAATGCACACACCACCACAATTAAATACCTGTACCCATTGCACACTTGAATCATGTCGACATAATCGATATGCAAGTGCTGGAACGGCCCATTGGGCTGGGGGATAACTCCTCTCACTACTTTTAATGTGTGCCCAGCGGTGAATTACTGGCAGATAATGCAGTTCATCATAAAAATGCACCATGCTCTGCTAAATTAGGTGTAAACCAGCGCTGCAGCAAGATTTTCTTTTGTCATATGTATAGGTTAGTGCAATTGCTCCAATGCTATTTTTAGTAGGGTGGCAGGCATTACTGGTTTACCAGTGCTGTCCTGCCTCCACAATCAGTCAGAGGGGCTTAAGGAGCACCATCGACATTGCCACAAATTCTTCTCCTCCTGAGGTGCCTCCCCTTGTAGCTCCATTAACTGAGTCTGCCCCATACTGCTATAGGCCTCAGGTGTGGCTCATGCTACCATTATCCTTTCATGGGTACATGCCACTTCCACGTCCATGATCGGTTCAGTCTTGGATGCCATACCCTTGGCTTCCGTGTCTGCTTCATGATTTCCACGTGACACGAAATCCGTCCCTTTGGTGTGAGCGGCACATTTCATGACCGCTTTGCCCACTGGGAGCTGTAGCGCCTTAATCAGCGTGTCCAATAAGGCAGCGTGCTGTACTGGTGTGCCGTCTGCTCGGAGGTAGCCCCTCCTTTTCCCGCGCGCTAGTGCTGCATGCACTGTGGACGTCACATAGGCGGAGTCACTGTACACCGTTACTTCCTGGTCTGCATGATTCTCAATGGCGAGTATCAATGTCAATAATTCTGCAGCCTGTGCTGAATAATGAGATGGTATTCGTGCACTAACGAGTACTTGGAATTCTCCGTTTACCATGTGTTTTATTACGGCAACGCCTGTATATCTCTGTCCATCTTCTTGATCAATTCTCGAAGATCCGTCAATGAACACAATCTCACCACCTACCTGGGCATTTTCTTTTACCCTGGGGATTTCATCATAGAATTCCTCGTAGTTTGTACAGTCATGTATAGGTTCTCCCTCCGTGACTGGTTTAGTTATGAACGTGGCTGGATTTACAGTTTTACATCAAACCATTTTGATCGATAGGTTAGATATAATCACCTCATAAGCGGATGCTCTCTAAGATGTCAGCGTTCCCTTTGGCTTTTCTTGTATGGCGAATAATGAGTGCTCGACATACAAAGTCATGGAGCACCCCATCACTATGGATGATGCCTTCTCAATGGCAAATGCAGCGGCAGCGAGATTTTGTTCGCACAGGAAGTGGCCTCTCATAACCGGGTCCAGACTCGCGCTGTAATACGCTAGGGGCTTATACCCCAGTGAAGTTCGCTGAGCGAGTACTGCCATCATAAAATTACCATCAGTATGTGAAAACAGGTAGAATTCCTCTGCATAATTTGGAATACCTAAAACTGGGGCCTTACAAATCGCCCGCTTGAGTTCAGCAAGCCCCTTTTTCATTGTCTCAGTCCATTCAACTGTTTCCTTTGTCACTTGGGCTTTCTTCAAAGCCTGAAGCAAGGGCTTGGTATACGAGCTGTAATCGAAGACCCATGCTCTGACATAATTGCACAGTCCTAGGAAGCTCTGCATTTGTTTTATCGTGAGCGGCTTAGCCGTGTGCATGATAGCTTCAGCCCTTTCTGGGGTTATCTTTTTCCCCTCGTGGGAGATTAGCTGGCCTATGTACAGTACCTCTTGTTGACTGTATTGCCACTTCTCCTTGTCGACCTTATATCCCTTCTCAGCCAGTATAGTCAGTAGCTGGACGGAGTCACGCCTGCATTGCTCTTCAGTGGTGCTGCAGATCAGAATGTCATCTACATACTGCAAGACAACACTGTCTACTGCAATATTGCTTAGGTCTGTTAAGCGGCTTCACTTCAACACTAAAGCTAAGTCAATGCCTAGTCTGGGATGCTGAGGGAAACCCTTATTGATATATTTTTAGGTCCAGTTCATGTACTCTGGATGACAATCCTTATATAACACCCCTCTCTTAGAATCCCCATGACCACACTGAGCCAAGAAGTAGGTCTGTTTTGCAAATTTAAGAAATATAACAATATATATATATCACACTTTTATAATAAATTAATATTGGATATCACACTTAAAATATGACAATGATCAACAATGGATAATGTTATACTGGTAAACTGATTTGGTTACTTAGAAATAGTATAGAGGATGAGGTAGCTGAAATGCTTTATGGTTTCAAGGAAATGCAAGGTGGAATAAATGCAGTACAGAAAATAAACTGATATGGTTTCAAAAGAGATAATATGTTCACTTTTCCCCTGGTGGCAATTCACCCCCCCTATATGCAATGCAAGGAGATGGAAGTAACACACACAGTCTTCAGGAATACAATCAAATACAATACGGAATTCAGTGCCCCCCCCCAGCAAGCTCAGACAAAAGGTATGCTTTTTAAAACATGGGCAAGAGCGCTTTGTAATGTGGTGGCAAGGAAGTGAAAAATGCTAAAATTGCTTTTAATTCCCTATAGGAGGTTCAGGGTGAGTGGTAGACACTTTAAATCAGTTCAGGTCAGCCCTAACAATGGCTCAGGGATGGTTATTAGGTTGCAAACGAATTTTAGCAGTTCAGGCAAAAGCGGCTCTCTTTTTACAGATGACGAAATCAGGCCAAATCGCAAATCGCGGTAAATTGTGCGAGTGCGTAAATCAGAAAAGTATAAGGAGAAGTCGGATTTAGGCTTGTTGGAAAGCTGAGATTGTAAGCTTTCAGAGGAAAGTTAAATCTCGTTCCTAGGACAAACGGTTCCAGAGATACGGACGATTTTGTGAAGGTAGTTTTTCGGATTTAAAGTAAACTCAAAATGACAGGTGACGGCTTGCAGCTGCAGAATTGTCAGGTGACAGTTCTGCAGCTTTAAAAATGACAGATGACACAATTTCTAGGAGGCTGTTCTAATTAGGTTAAAATAGTTTGGATTAGATTATTTTAACTAAGAGATTGGGTTCTGCACAGTTCTGGCGGATACTCACTCCTAATTTTGAAATTAATGGGCCTCGTCAGGGATCTGGTCAACATGTCCAGCGGTGGTTCTCTCTGCTCGGCGGGTCAATCAGGCACCGGTTCTGTTCACAGAAATCCGGATCTCTGGTTCTGCTCACAGCGGTCTGGGTATGGTCTGCGGTTCCGGCAAAAGTTCTTGGCAAAGAATTCAAACAGCTCACCCGGCTGTTGAATAGTTTGGTTAGGTTTGCTGGATTCTGAAGGCCTGCTGAGAATACTTTTGCTTGCAGTGGGCCTTCTATGTTCAAAGTTCTGTAGTCTATGGGTCCCTGGTTCTGGTCTCTGTCTGAATGGGATGTCGGCCGTCAAAATGCTCCTCAGAAATGGAAAATGAATGTCTCTACCTGTCCCAGCAGTCTCTTTTTATGTGTTTTGGAAGTGGGTGTGTGCATGGCATAACTGAGCCTGCCCCTCTCTACTTGTCATTGGCCCAATTCTCCCCTCTCCCATGATTGGGGGAAGGAAATGGATTGTCATCATGATGAGGTCTGTTTATGGGTCAGAGGATCCTCCCCTGGTCAATTTGCCCACAAATCTATATTTGATTCAAATACATATTTCCCAGATACACAATTTGTTGAAATTACATGCACACATTATATATTCCTTATGGTCCATGCTTGTCCGCCTCTGATCTTCCTGGGGGCTTGCATTCAAAAATGACAACATTTTGCGCTTTTTGGTCGGTTTACCAATATCAGACATTTACCAAAAATTACACAAATGTGCGCAAGGAGTATGGACATTAATTGTTGAAGTGTCAGATTTTTAACATGCAGACATTTGGAGTAAGACCCTATTTTCCGCTAGCAACCCCCCAGAATACACCACAGGGTCCTAACACCTCTTAAAACGTGCACAGAAAAATCACAAGAATAATGATATTACTTATATAATTATGACAAGTCCGTACTATGAATTATCCATCTTTTTTAAAATTATGCTCTGGCCCAGATGGGTGTGGTTTAGGTTCCAAAGCACATGGGGGAAGCTTCTGTCTGTCCCCGCCTCCAGCTCAGGTGGCTCCCAGAGGCACTTCTCCTCCCACTTCTCCCAAGAGGAAGCTATTTTACGACCCCCCAATATAACATTTGCCTGAGCCCAGGACAGTGCTTTGTTCAACCTCCTGCAGGTGCCCCTCCCCTAATCTAATCAGAGAGGTGTCATCTCCTTTTGGTGGGGGCAGCAGGATGCAGCTAGGCCTGGGAAGAGTGGCTGAGCAGGTTTCTCCTGTCGGGGGTAGTTGTCAGGCAGAATTCAGCTAAATGTCACTTTAGTTCCCAGTTTAAATCAAACTTACAATTTTTACATATACATTAAATAATTACTTCCTTCAAGTCATTTCAGAATATAGTTTTACAGTGTATCCACCTCTTAGCAAGTCTTTCCTTGGCCTGGTTTGGGTTCATCTGTTCAGTTTTACACAAAAGTTTGGTGGTTTTAAAACGCCCGCTTTCTGATAGTGGTGAGTACCGGTATTGCATCCATTTTTGAGTTGTCTTGAATTTGACAGGAGATTTTTGCTATTGTTTTGATGGGCATCCTTACATTTGAGTGGTTATGTGGAACCCCCCCACAAGAAGGTTGAATCTTTAGAGTGGTCTTGTGCCCATGATTTCAGCAAATTTTTGACATCAGTAAAACTGATTTTTTGAACAAAGGTCTCTGGTATTAGCTATCTTGTGATGTTTGGAATGGACATTTGGAGCTTGCACTCAAAGAAACAGAGATGATTTAAAAGCGATTTTGCTCTAACAAGTGCTGCTATTTTTCCTTTGGCACCACCTTTCACCCCTGGTGCTTTTGGTATGCGCACAACTGCGCGGTTCTCCTGGACTCTGGGATGGAATGATGGGCGGCGACAGCTCATCCCCACATCTACCCAGTCTATTGATTCAGCATGGGTCAAAATCCTTCACAAACCCCCCCACCCGACTACGCTTTGATTCAAGTCGAGGGGAAGTCGGGTGCAAAGGAGGTTTTGAGCCCTTGCGCTGGTATGTCCACATTATCTTCTTCCAATTCTGTAGATGGCACAGTTCAGCATCTTTTCCTCCACCCAGTTGGATCGATCGGTCCTCCTCGCCGGTCCTGATGGGAATATTGGGCGGTACCCCGGGCCCCTCAGATCTTTGCTCCCGGGCCCTGGGCGTCCTCCTTGGCCAGTCTCCAGGTTTTCTTTCTCCTAGGACGACAAAGGAAAGCGGCAATACCTATTCATATACATTTCTCCCCCACTATTGATATAGTGGGGCGACATATACATTTTATACTTTAATAGACCTAGCATTCCAATTTTGAAAAACAAGATATAATTCAGAGACAGTGGCTTACAAGCGTCATAATATTTTAGAGACTATATGTGGGATATTTTAGGGTTGGAACTGAATTAATCTGGAGCGGTCCCTTCTGGGATTCCAGAGGATTCCTCCAGTTGTTGCAGAGTGTGCCTAGGATGGCAACACCTTAGCTGATTAATATGGACCCACTTGTCTTCCCCTTCTGCCAAACTGCCTTTGGGGATGCGGATCTTGTATGCAACAGGGGAGATTTTGTCTATATTTCAAACGGTCCCTCCCACGTAGGCAAACATTTTCGCTATTTGGCCTGGTTTCTTTGGCAATTGTATAGATAGACCCGGTCTCCCACATCATATACTTTCCTGGTGGTTTTCAGGTCGTAGTGGGTCTTCATGCTATCAGCTGATCTGTCTAGATTCTGCTGAGCATAGGCAAAAGCATGCTGAAGGTGTTTCCTTAAATTCTCCACATACTCATGAGTTGTGGAGGCATTTATCAGTGTCTGCTCTTGGGTCCTGTAGAGCAGATGCTGGGGAAGCACCATCTTGCGTCCGGTCATCAACTCAAATGGTGACATTTTAGTTGCAGATAAAGGGGTAGATCTGATGGCCATTAGGACCAGAGGTAATCGGATATCCCAACTTGGCCCAGAATCTGCCACAAACTTTTTTAATATGCTCACAATGGTTCGGTTGTATCTCTCCACTGCTCCAGAAGAAGCTGGCCTGTAAGCAATGTGTAGCTTCCTTTTAACCCCCAGTATCTCCCACATCTTTGTCATTACTTCACTGGTGAAGTGGCTACCTCTGTCTGACTCAATCCTTTGAGGTAGACCAAAACGGGAAAAGATGTGGTTAATGATCAGGGCAGCTGCTGTTTCTGCCTTGCAGTTTGGGGCTGGGAGACATTCCACCCACTTGGTAAACAAGCATGTAACGGTCAACATGTACTTGTTTCCTCTAGACGAGCGAATTACAGGGCCTACAAAGTCGATTTGCAAATCTGTCCATGGCAGTGTCATCCCCCTCTTTTGGAGAGGCGCACGGTGTGTGAGGGATGATGGCTGAAATTGTGCACACACAAGACACCCCTTCAAGTATTGGTCGAGGTCCTGCCCCATGTGTGGCCAGTATGCAACCTCTCTTAAGATTTCCATTGTTGTGTGAAACCACCTATGACCGGCGGTGGCCGCATCATGGGCGTGACTTAACATCAGGCTTCGGAATGAGGTAGGGACCACCCACTGATCATGGCCAGCTTGGGATTTCCTTACCAAAAAACCGTCTTGGATTCAGAACCTTTTTGGACATTTCATCAACATTCTTAGGTCCTCTTTCCCAATGTAATTGGTATCCGTCAGGGGAAAGTTCTCAGGGTCCTCAATGTGTTGGTAAAACTTACCAATTATTGGTTCCCCATTCTGAGCTGTAATCAAATCAGCATCAGGGGTCTCCCTACTCCATTGTGCAGTTGAAATATCATTGTGAGCATTTGTCTGGGACCTAGTGATAGCAGTGACCTGGATTTCCCCCAACAGGGACTCTATTTCTATTAGATCCCCTTGGATGGCCCCGGTTTTGGCCAGCTGATCAGCTAAGTCATTTCCAGTTTTGTCTGGTCCCTCTACTTGGAATGACCCTTGATTTTTTTCCAGTAGATGGTCATCCCATTCGATGTGACCAGATCATCAATATTTTGGATTAGCTTCCCATGTTTCAGGGGTTTGTTATTAGCACATAACATGCCTCTGGTTTTCCAATTAATCAGGTGCTCCACAAACCCGTTCCGTACATAATCCGAATCTGTGATTATGACCAGTTCGTGGAGTTGATGTTGGACAACAGTGAGGATGGCCTGATGTACAGCCATCAATTCTGCCACCTGACTACTTTGGGGACCAATTTTGTATCCAGCGGAGGGTTCTGGGGACTCATTCACCCATGCATTCCCTATGGCGGCCACCAGTTCTTTCTCCCCGTTGTTGTCAACATGGTACGAGCATCCATCCACATAGACAGTGGGCATTCCCTCACACTTGTCTTCTTCAAAGACTTTGTGGGGGGAATTAAGGTATGTCTCCATGTGTCCTTTATTTTTAGACTTTCGTCCTCGAGACAGTTTTCTCTGGCACAATCATGCAAGTCAGCCAGAACTTGCGCGAGGGGACTCTTCTTGTTTTGGCCATATCTGACCTCCACAGGAAAGCCTTGCATTGACAGAATCCAGGAAGTAATTCGGGAATTACTCACATTTCCGGCCCGGATTCTGTCACTTTGGAGATATTGCAAAGGCTGGTGTGGAGTCTCCACTATGATGTGTTCCCCCTGGATAAACGGGCGGTAATTCTTCAATGCCCACACCGTTGCCAGGAGTGCCATCTCACAATCGTTGAATTTTTCCTCCACAGAGGATAAAGTTTTGCTCGCATAGGAGATTACTTTATTGACCTTGTCATGCTTTTGGTATAATACTGCCGTCAAGCACGTATTAGAGAACCCTGTCTCCAGGAAGAACTCCTTGTTTCTGACAGGGTGAGCTAGGCAAGGCGCTTGTGAGAGGCTTCTCTTGAGTTGTCTTACTGCCTCAGATTGTTCTGGACCCCATTCCCACTTGACCCCCCCTTCAAGAGATGAATCAGGAGTCTAGTGATCTCTGCGTAGCCCTCAATGAACTTTCTGCTCTAATTAGTCAGTCCAAGGAGGCTCCTTAGTTCCCGCAGAGTTGTGGGATCCTTCAGTTTCTGGAGTGCTTCCACTTTCTTTTCTTGGGGACAGAGACCCTGAGGAGTAATCTCATGCCCCAAGAAATTAACACGGGTTCTACACCACTGTGCTTTCTGGAAGGAAAGTTTTGCTCCGGCGGCCCACAACTAGGTCAGAACATAAAGGATCTCCGCTATATGTTCCTCCACAGATGAACTTTTGATGAGGACATCATCTACATAAGCCAGGTTACCCCTCGCACCCAGGTCGGGCATGGCCTTATGTAGGAAAATGTTGAATTCATTGCCGGAATTGAGGTATCCGAAGTGAGTCCGGGTCCATGTGTACTGCAGGCCCCCAAAGGTAAAAGCCAGTTTGTATTGGTCCTCCCTACTGACAGCCACAGTCCAGTACCCATTGGTCAGGTCTATTGCAGTGAATACCTGTGACCCCTATATCTGGGCCAGCCCTTGGTCAATGTAGGGAAGAGGCCATCGGGAAGTATGGACCCGTTTGTTGAGCTCCCTAAGGTCAGCGCAGAGTCTCCACTGGCCATTTGGCTTCAATATTCCCAGCACCTGATTATTGAAGGTTCTGTGGACTGGACAGATTATTCCTCGGGACTCAAGATTCTTAATTATTTCAGTAAGGGACTCCATGGATGCGAGAGGCAAGCGATATTGCTTCACAAACACTGGAGTCATGCCAGGGTCCATGGGAATTGTTGTTGTGTGGATGTCGGTGCGACCACAGTCATATGAGTCTACCGCAAAGAGATCTTGGAAATCCAAGAAAACTTGTTTCAACTTTTGCTTCTGTTCCAGAGTCACACAGGCATCAGCTAGGTTGACTCTTTCTTCCACCATCTGCCTGAAACCTGGAAAGACTTCTGGCTTGGCTATCTCAGCGGCCTCCTCCAGCTGGGTGGAGAAGTCCCTGGTCAGAGTGCTGATTTGGACTGGAGGCCTCAGGTGGGAAAGGCAGCCTTCATGGACCTGAAAAATCACCTCATCCCTCCTGAAGTCACAAGTCACATCTTCCTTACCATAAGGGCAGGAAGTGTACACCAGGAAGTTCCCCCCATGCCGGGTGAAGATCCTGTCTGGTGTTGTATTGTCCTCACTGTCACTGTCAAAACAGTCCTTGGGGATTGGTCCTATCAGTTCATTCCCTAAGTCAATGGAGAAATGTCGGTCATCAACCGCCATTCCAATAATGGTGCCTGCGGCTAGAGTAATGCTCTTTAAGTCGCTGTTATCCACCTCTATTGGAATGGTGTCTTATTTCTATGTTGACTAATGGTGTTGGGTTTACCCCTAACCCTTGCTGTTGGAGAGAAGCATTTAGATGAATGTAAGCATCAGGGTTTTTCAATTTTTGTCCTCTTTTAAATTTCACTTCCAGGGAGAATTGTCGGGTCCTTTCTGGGATGGTGACTTCCTCTTTAATCTGAATTTCAACTGCATAAGGTAGCAATTGAGCTGACCTAAATGCTTTTTCTGAATCATCAAAGCCCATGGGATTATCCGCTAATCGGGACCAAGCTTTGAAGTTTATTAGGTCCAAACTAATGGCGAAGCGATTGAGAATGTCACTGCCTAAGTAAAAGGCGGCAGTGACGTCTCGCACGACCCAACAATTATGGACTATGCTCTTGTTGCCAATGGAGATTTTGAGCATACACCTGCTTGGCAGGAGATGTTTTGAATTGGGTGCTTCCAGGTCCATTTCCCATTTGTCTATCAGTTTGAATGTGGGAATGGCTGGATCTTTTGGGAGTTGGAGGAACATGGCTTCACTAATGAAGCTCTTACCGTTGTTCACACACACTCGAGCGAGAACAGAGTCCTTCCCATCATTTAACTGAACAGGGATGAACAACTGCTCTCCAATTTGCTGAATATCAGCCAGGCTCTGAGCTGATTTCACATCTTTCTGGATGTGGGAGTGTCTGATTGTGGATTGGTAAATAATTTCAGAGTGTTTCCTTCCAGTGTGGAATACCACCTTAAACTGGAAGGAAGGTTGATTTTCAGAAATAGAGAGGAACCCCCACCACCAGTCTGTTGTCCTACTGCTATTACTGTCACATCTGGAATTTGGTTGTTCTGGAAGTGAAATTCTACTTGGTCAGATTTTTGTTCAGCCATGTGGCAGGTGCCATTTAAACTAACATGGTTGACACTCTGTTTTAATTTTATTGGTCGGCTAGTCTGGGTCCAGAGGACCTTGTTTACACAATCTATTAATGGGTGACAACCTTCTCAGGAGGTCGTTCCCTAGTAAACAAGGGGTGCCCTCTGGAGTCACTACTATGACTGGGTGTTTCACCTTGTGTCGCCCAATTTTGATGTCCAAATCTGCAGTCCCCTCGACAGGAATTTCCTTCCCGTCAAAGTTCTGCAGTTGTCCAGGAAGAGAGGTGAGAGGAATACGGTAATTCTCCCCCCTTCCTGCATTTAGTTCATCAAAGGCCCTTTTGGACAGAAGGGTAGCTTGGGATCCAGTGTCCACCAGTGCCGAAATTGTACCCTGCCCCTGTACTTGTACCGGGGCATAATATCTTTCCTCCTTCTCCTCAAGGGGGCACAGATAATGCACATTTTTGGACAACTGGTGGGCTAACCTTCTGGTTTTGGACATTGCTAGCGAAGAGATTTGGGCAGAATTCTGTGGAGAGCCTGGGGAATCTGAAAGAAAAAGTTGGCAACTGGAAATGGTTTCGGGTTCTGGGCCGTCCCCCCTTTTTTGGAGGCAGTCATCAGGATGGGTTTGACCCATGGGATTTTGGTATTGTCGTTTCTGGGATGAGGTGATGGGCGGCGGTAGCACAGTCTCCACATCTCCCCAGTCTGAATTGGCATCCCTTGGGACCCATTTTTCCTTGGGAGGAGTTCCTCCATCTCTGAAGGAGAAGATCCTTTTCCCAGGATCTTCTGAGGATCCCTCTCCCTCAAATTGGAAGACCTGTACCTCCTCCACAAAGTGGGTCTGTTTGGGTCCTTTGTTTCTCCTACCCCCCCTTCTGCTCGTTTGGGAGGCAGGCTTTCAGGGGCAGGAGATTTTGTTTCAGGTTCCTGGTTTTCCAGGGGCTGTTTACAAGTTGGGAAGGAAGCTTCCTCCAAGGCTTTACACCCCCCTTCCCCTTGTGCCTCCTCCCTGGGAACCGGTGGGTTATCGGGGTGCTGCCCCCGTCATTGTTCTGGAGCACCAGGTCCAGAGTTTGGGGCATTCTGCGGTGGCATGCTCATCTGAGGTTTCTGTTGAGCCCTCAGTATGTGACCCAGATCTCGTGCCATATGTTGGACCTGGCGCTCAAGTTGTGAAACCCGCTCAGGCGATACGGGGCTCTATTTTCTCCCCTGGGCTGATCCCGGGAAGGGTAGCTATCCCTTCTCTGGTAATACCCCGGATTGGGAATATTTGGGTACCCTTCCACCCTTGGCCTCCCCACTCCCGCATTAGGTTGTCTGGGCTCAGGGAATTGGGGAAAGAAGGATGGATGATTTTGGGGCTGGAAAATGGGTGGATACCTGGCGAAAAAGTTCTGCCCAGGATTTGGAGAATTTCTGACCTCCTGTGGGAAGTTGGGAGGGAAGTTCCCTGGGTTAGGTGCTTGGCTGGATACCCCCCCTTGGGCTAGAGGAGTTCACACATAACCCAGGATGGGTCGGTTTCCCTTTTATCAGGGACTGACATAATCAGGGGAGTGAGTGACCCCATTTGAGGGACTACCTCCTTGGCTCCCTGTCTGTGACTGGCCCGAGGGCCTTCTGGGCTTGGCATTATTAGGTGCAGGTAGGTTTTTAGGCCCCCCCATCTCCAAATCCAAAACAGGGGTGACCTTTACCTCTGCCACCTTGGCAGCAGCAGAGGTGCTGTTGGTTTTGGGGTTTTTCTGCGCATTATTTTTATTTTTGATGGGCTTCTGCACCTCATAGATCCGGGTAGCCTGTTCAATGACCCAGTCTAAAGATCTTTTCTCATGAAAATCTCTCACGAGCTGGGTCATTATGTATTTGGGTAAGGCATGGAAAAACGTATTGATAAATTCTCTGCTATCCGTGCGCACCCTTCTGGTGGTCTGCGCAAAAGCACGCTTTAATTCTTGCACAAACTCTTGTGGGGCCTGATCCTCCCCACATTGCAAATTGCAGGCTGCCTTGCAAGCCTCTTGAGGATTTCTGTGCACAGAAAAATGTTTCAAGATGGCCGCTCTGTATGTGGACCACCTTGAATGGTTTTGATCCTCCAGCCCTGCAAAGAAACTGGAGTATTCTGGTGAGAAGGTCCATTTGACGTACTGGATGCAGCTACTGCTGTCCTTCAAATGGAAAGTCTCCATCATTTGCTCATAGAGCTCCAAGTGTTCCCAAACAGAATACTTGGCGTTCTTATGATAAGGCGTGATGACACTCCTTATTGCCTTTATTTGTTTCAATGGGTCCTTAAGCAAGGCCCTTTTTGCCTTATTGGCCTTTTTGGTTTGGGTAACCCTGGTCCATTCATCCTCTGACTCAGAAGCACTGCTCCCAGAGGTGCCCGTCTGATCTTCCAGGTTTTCCTGGATTCTGCGAGCCTGGGAATGGCTGGCAGAATGTGTGGACCGGGTCTCCTGTGTCCTGTAATGCTCAGAGGAGTCTTCAGATCCCTCCTTGCTGCCAGGATTTGATGGGTACCCCCCCCACTGACCTAACTGGGCAGAGGTTTTCAGGATGCCCTTAATGGGCCTACTCTCCTGGGATTCCCCACTAAATTGCACTGTGCTTGGGTGCCCATACCCGGATGCCCGCCCATCCATTCCTGGGAGGTACTGGCCTATGAGCCCCATACTTCTAGCTGGATAGTAATCTGCCATCCCCGTGGCCCTGGGCTCATGAGCGCGAGGGGACATGGGGGTGGCAGAGTCCAGGGACTAGGAGAGATGAAGGCCTCTGGTACTAGGGCTCCTGAGGTTATGCGCAGGAGTTTCTCTTTCCCAGCGAACCTCATCTCTATCCGCCCCTGTTCCCTGTTGCAATGCAAGAGCCTGCGCTTTCAGTTCCTCAGTTAAGGCCTTACTAGACTCTATCAGTCTCTCCTGCATCGCTACCTGTTGCCGGAGCCTATCATTGTGCTGGCAGAGAGCCTCATTCTCTCTCTGTGCCTCCTGATTGGTCCTGGAGTACTGGGCCAGTCTCTGCTGCAGGAGGGTTACCTCCTGAGTCCCATCCCTACTGGCCTGCTCCTTTCTTGCCAGAGCCTCCTCCACCCTCCTGGTGTGCTCTAACAAGTTCTGGTGTTCTTTTTGGAGGTCACCCAGTCCCTGGAGGGCCAGGTGATTTTCTTCCATTTTCCTTTTTAAATGGCAGACTTCCTGGCCTAAGGTATTCTTTTGCTTACTAAGAGCCTGCATCTGTGCCGCCAGGTCGTCCCTTTGCCTTTGGAAGGCACCAGCTTTCTGGCGCTCCTGGTCAAACTCTGCCTGGGTATCCAGGTCTTTCAAAATCAGTTTATTGCTTTCCTCTTTTTCCCTATCTAGGTGGCTTTGCAGCGTGACTACCTGCTCAGCACATGCCCTATTGAAATCTAATTGTTGCTCCAGCTTTTTCTGGCTCTGCAGTAGGGAGTCCAAACCTTCTTGGTACTCCCTCTGTAAGGCCAGAAATCTGGTATCCTGGTCAGCCTTTTCCTGTTGCAGCACATCCATATCCTCCTTTATTTTAGTGATGTACTGTCTGCTGTCATTTTCTGACTCCTGGCTCCTTAGCAGCCTATGCTCAGAAGAGTCCAGATCAGATTGGGCCTTCTCTAACGCCATCTGTTGCCTATTTGCCAGATCTTGGCCTTCCGCACATTTGTCCTGCATGGCTCCCATATATAGGTACAAATATGCCGCTATCCTGGCAATCTTATTATGTTCATCTTTGGCTTTAGGGGCCATATATAGTTCACTCAGGGCCACATGTAGGGGACTCTGATCTCTCCATGTATCTGACCCTGTTTCAGTGACCTGTTGCGCGATTGCCTGCAACCAGACCGTTTAGTCCTGATGAGTCCACTCACCTCTCACAAATAGCTTATGTAAGAAGTGCTCTCTGGCTATTTTGATGTCTACCAGTGTCGTCATTCTGGAATTTGAGTTCCTTCCTGACTTACAGAAGTTTGTATTTTATTTTTTGCAAAACAGACCGTTTCCTTAGAGTGTTCCTTTGAGGAGTGCTTTACAGCGTAACACAGCGTGGTGATCCGACTGGGTGTATGTCTCCTGTCAGTTAGCACACTGTATTAATCTGCACAAGCGATAGATCTAACCCAGAATCTCCGGCTACGAGCCCCCACCCTGTTAAGCGGCTTCACTTCAACACTACAGCTAAGTCAATGCCTAGTCTGGGATGCTGAGAGAAACCCTTATTGATATATTTTTAGGTCCAGTTCATGTACTCTGGATGACAACCCTTATATAACACCCCTCTCTTAGAATCCCCCTGACCCCACTGAACCAAGAAGTAGGTCTGTTTTGCAAATTTAAAAGGTTTATTTGAGAAATATAACAATATATATCTATCACACTTTTATAATAAATTAATATTGGATATCACACTTAAAATATGACAATGATCAACAATGGATAATGTTCTACTGGTAAACTGATTTGGTTACTTAGAAGTAGTATAGAGGATGAGGTAGCTGAAATGCTTTATGGTTTCAAGAAAATGCAAGGTGGAATAAATGCAGTACAGAAAATAAACTGATATGGTTTCACAAGAGATAATATGTTCACTTTTCCCCTGGTGGCAATTCACCCCCCCCTATATGCAATGCAAGGAGATGGAAGTAACACACACAGTCTTCAGGAATACAATCAAATACAATACGGAATTCAGTTCCGCCCCCAGCAAGCTTAGACAATAGGTATGCTTTTTAAAACACGGGCAAGAGCGCTTTGTAATGTGGTGGCAAGGAAGTAAAAAATGCTAAAATTGCTTTTAATTCCCTATAGGAGGTTCAGGGTGAGTAGTAGACACTTTAAATCAGTTCAGGTCAGCCCTAACAATGGTTCAGGGATGGTTATTAGGTTGCAAACGAATTTTAGCAGTTCAGGCAAAATCGGCTATCTTTTTACAGATGACGAAATCAGGCCAAAACGCAAATCGCGGTAAATTGCGCGAGTGCGTAAATCAGAAAAGTATAAGGAGAAGTCGGATCTAGGCTTGTTGGAAAGCTTAGATTCTAAGCTTTCAGAGGAAAGTTAAATCTCGTTCCTAGGACAAACGGTTCCAGAGATACGGACGATTTTGTGAAGGTAGTTTTTCGGATTTAAAGTAAACTCAAAATGACAGGTGACGGCTTGCTGCTGCAGAATTGACAGGTGACAGTTGTGCAGCTTTAAAAATGACAGATGACACGATTAGAATAGTTTGGATTAGATTATTTTAACTAAGAGATTGGGTTCTGCACAGTTCTGGCGGATACTCACTCCTAATTTTGAAATGAATGGGCCTCGTCACGGATCTGGTCAACATGTCCAGCGGCGGTTCTCTCTGCTCGGCGGGTCAATCAGGCACCGGTTCTGTTCACAGCGATCCGGATCTCTGGTTCTGCTCACAGCGGTCTGGGTCTGGTCTGCGGTTCCGGCAAAAGTTCTTGGCAAAGAATTCAAACAGCTCGCCCAGCTGTTGAATAGTTTGGTTAGGTTTTCTGGATTCTGAAGACCTGCTGAGAATACTTTTGCTTGCAGTGGGCTTTCTAGGTTCAAAGTTCTGTAGTCTATGGGTCCCTGGTTCTGGTCTCTGTCTGGATGGGATGTCGGCCGTCAAAATGCTCTGCAGAAATGGAAAATGAATGTCTCTACCTGTCCCAGCAGTCTCTTTTTATGTGTTTTGGAAGTGGGTGTGTGCGTGGCATAACTGAGCCTGCCCCTCTCTACTTGTCATTGGCCCAATTCTCCCCTCTCCCAGGATTGGGGGAAGGAAATGGATTGTCATAATGATGAGGTCTATTTATGGGTCAGAGGATCCTCCCCTGGTCAATTTGCCCACAAATCTATATTTGATCCAAATACATATTTCCCAGATACACAATTTGTTGAAATTACATGTACACATTGGGCCTCATTCCGAGTATGGCGGTAAGGGATAGCGGCCACTGGTAACGAGACCGGTGGCAGTAATCCCTTACCGCCATACTCCGAGTTCCCTTTGCGCCCTCGCCCTTAACGCCTGCTTTGAGCAGGTGTTAAAGTCGAGGGCGCAAAGGGGCCTCCAAGCCAATAACGATGACCGTAATGAACGGTCACCGTTATTTGCATCTTCCCCATTCCCATTGAGCCCTATGGGGGCTCATTTGGGAATGGGGAAGAGCCTTGGTGAATGGGGAATTACCGCCCGCCAACCTTGGAATGGGGCGGTAATTCCGCCATCCACCAAGGCGCTGCCGGTCCGGGTACGGCGTCAACCAAGGCGTTAATAGCGCCATTGGTTAGCGCCGTACTCGGAATGAGGCCCATTATATATTCCTTATGGTCCATGCTTGTCCGCCTCTGATCTTCCTGGGGGCTTGCATTAAAAAATGACAACATTTTGCGCTTTTTGTTCGGTTTATCAATAACGGACCTTTACCAAAAATTACACAAATGTGTGCAAGGAATATGGACATTAATTGATGAAGTGTCAGATGTTTAACATGCAGACATTTGGAGTAAGACCCTATTTTCCGCTAGCAACCCCCCAGAATACACCACAGGGTCCTAACACCTCTTAAAACGTGCACAGAAAAATCACAAGAATAATGATATTACTTATATAATTCTGACAAGTCCGTACTATGAATTATCCATCTTTTTTAAAATTATGTTCTGGCCCAGATGGGTGTGGTTTAGGTTCCAAAGCACATGGGGGAAGCTTCTGTCTGTCCTCGCCTCCAGCTCAGGTGGCTCCCAGAGGCACTTCTCCTCCCACTTCTCCCAAGAGGAAGCTATTTTACGACCCCCCCAATATAACATTTGCCTGAGCCCAGGACAGTGCTTTGTTCAACCCCCTGCATGTGCCCCTCCCCTAATCTAATCAGAGAGGTGTCATCTCCTTTTGGTGGGGGCAGCAGGATGCAGCTAGGCCTGGGAAGAGTGGCTGAGCAGGTTTCTCCTGTCGGGGTTAGTTGTCAGGCAGAATTCAGCTAAATGTCACTTTAGTTCCCACTTTAAATTAAACTTACAATTTTTACATATACATTAAATAATTACTTCCTTCAAGTCATTTCAGAATATAGTTTTACATTGTATCCACCTCTTAGCAAGTCTTTTCTTGGCCTGGTTTGGGTTCATCTGTTCAGTTTTACACAAAAGTCTGGTGGTTTTAAAACGCCGGCTTTCTGATAGTGGTGAGTACCGGTATTGCATCCATTTTTGAGTTGTCTTGAATTTGACAGGAGATTTTTGCTATTGTTTTGATGGGCATCCTTACATTTGAGTGGTTATGTGGAACCCCCCCCCACAAGAAGGTTGAATCTTTAGAGTGGTCTTGTGCCCATGATTTCAGCAAATTTTTGACATCAGTGAAACTGATTTTTTGAACAAAGGTCTCCGGTATTAGCTATCTTGCGATGTTTGGAATGGACATTTGGAGCTTGCACTCAAAGAAACAGAGGTGATTTAAAAGCGCTTTTGCTCTGACAGGTGCTGCTATTTTTCCTTTGGCACCACCTTTCACCCCTGGTGCTTTTGGTATGTGCACAACTGCGCAGTTCTCCTGGACTCTGGGATGGAATGATGGGCAGCGACAGCTCATCACCACATCTACCGAGTCTATTGATTCAGCATGGGTCAAAACCCTTCACAGGTCCATTTGCAGGACTCTATTGAAGATAGACAGAGACTCACAATACCCCTGTGGCAATCTCATGCTTTTCCGACGCATTTGTCTGAAAGTAAACAACGTCAGGTCTTGCGAATCACGGTGCAACGGGATTGAGAAAAAAGTATTTTTCAAATCGATCACTGTGGAATATTTTGCTTCATTGGGTATGTTGCATAGAATTGTAGATGGGTTAGGGACTAGACGGAACTCGGCTTCAACAATAATGTTTAATGCCCTTAAATCTTGGATCAAACGCCAAGACCCTCCCTTTGATTTCTTGATCGGGTAAATCACTGTGTTGCAAGGTGATTCTGACGTCACTAGGATGCCCTGTTCCATCATGGCGGAAATTGTTTTTGCTATCCCTTCATCCACTTCTCTGGACATGGGATATTGTCAAACTCTTGGTAAAATTGCTCCTGGTTTCAATTTCATTTTTACTTCACCTGCCCCCTTCAAGAGACCTACGTCATAAGGCCCTGTAGTCCATACTGTGACGGGTACTTGGCCCATGTCATCATCAAAGTATTCCGGACGTTTCAGTGCCCACATCATTCTTTGTGGCACTTCCCGTTTGATCATTTTGACCCAAAAGTGTGACTCACTTCCACCCTTGTCTCTTCTAGGTCATGGCGTTCTTCGAATAGATCGTCATCGGTGACATTGGTCACTCGGTACCCTTCTTCAATGGCGATAATCGCGCACCATTGTCTCCCTTCGTCGTCATATCCTTCAACCAATACCACTTTCCCTCGCACTGCGGCAGATTGTATCATTAAGGGAAATACTTGTCCCTCCTCTTCGTGCATAGGTATTCTTGGTCTAAATAGGAACACAGCAAGGGTTCTCATTGTTTTATCCACGAGGCCTGGCAATCCCGCCATGAGCACCGCTCTCCATATGCTTCTGGTTCTAAGGGTGTAGCTCTCATGGCTATGCGTCCTGATTATGCTCTAATCATTTCGCATACGTTTGAATAATGCATTCCTGGAGTGGAGCACACTATAATATTCTCGGTAAATGAGATTATCATATTCAACTTTGTCATCAAGTCCCGACCCAGGATGTTTACTGGGGTCTGTCGTGAATACAATAAGGGTAAATTAATTTCACACTCTCCTGCAGAGACTGGGAGCGCGTCTGTAAAGGGAACTCTACTGTGAGCTCCCGGGAAACTCTGAGTATCTATGGCCTCGCCGGACAAGGAAAACTTGCCTTCTCGTTTGCACGAGGGCGTTACACCCGTGTCAACTAAGAAGGAATATTCTTTGCCCCCTATGACGACATTCACCCTAGGTTCCCTATTAGGGTCTGGTGTCACTGATAGGATAGAGCACATCAAAGTCCCCTGTGAGCTGTCCTATTTCATATATAATTTCAGCCCACTGTATCCCTGTGGAATTCCCCCATTTCCAGGGTTGTCTCCCCCTCCGGCGTTAGTGCCCTGAGGCATTTGCTGCGGTGCCTGCTGGGAATGTCCTTGTGGCGGGTTCCCCATGTTCGAGGGTTGAACCACTGGCTGTGCACCTTGCTGCAAGCCTGACGTCTGCTGCTGCACTATGTGACTTTGTGCACCGCCCTGGTGCAGGACGGCAGGCTTGTTCACCATGTCTGTCCCAATTCCTTGGCCGTTTTGCCACATGCCTTGGCTTCTATACATGCGCGCCACATGTCCTGTTATTCCACATAGCCAACACACTGGTGGTGGTCGGGCCATCTGTCCATCTGGCGTGGCTGGACTGCCCATCTGCACATTTTGAAATCCACCTTGGTTACCTCGAAACCCATCCTGGTTACTCTGCCATCCTCTTCCTCCGAAACCCCTAACTCTCAGGAAGAATCCTGCGTTACCCTGGTTATGCTGGGATGGGTTAGCTGCTGATTGCGTGCTTGGTTCAGCTGGGTTTGTCAGCATGGCTACCTTGAGAGCATACTTTGAGAGTTTCTTTTGCACCAGCTTTGCCTCCTCACCCTTATGAGTTGCCTCTTTTTTCCGTTTTTTCTCTTTCAACAATCTGCAGTAGTGCACAATTGTCACCTGTATTTCGGCCCAGAGTTTAGCTTCTACTCCTTCTAATTTCTTGAGCTGCTTTTGTACCAGTTCAGGCAACCCCTGGCATAATATGTGCTAGAATGCAGGGAGAGATTTCATCCAAGACTCATGCGTTTCGAGCACCCATGCGTCTTGAAAATTCTGGATATAAATCAACAGATCCTCTGACCCTTTCATTTTTCGTGTCATTATAGCTCCCATATCGGAAGTGTCAGGGTAAAGCGTTCGTAGTGCTTTCCACACTGCTGCTCTACAATTGTTAAATGGCGCTCCGTCATGGGAAGTGTCAATTGTGGTTACTCGACGGTACCCAGCTTGATTCCATACATTGTCTGCCCTTTTACCAAGTATGGCGATCAGGAGGCCCTTAATGTCCCCTATAGCTAAGGTGATGCCCCCTGTCATTTTCTCTAACTCATGTATACACATCCCGGCTCCCTATGTCAGCATTGGAAGCTTGTTTTTCAGGTTTTCTCGGTCCCTGTGTGGCCATGCAATATATTGTGGTCTTGCTCCCCCTTTTCTAACAGTGGGAATTGGAACGTGCAGTCTTCCTTCTCTTTCTCCCTAGCTCTCCTGTCTATGGTTGGGGTATCATTCCCGCACTGCCTTCTACCTGGCAAAGCCCTCAATCTGTCTGCATAGGTTGGTGCTGCCACCCCCCTCCGACCGTGGGGTATTCCTTCATATCGGTCAGGCTGCTCGGTAGACTTTGGTATCCCAGTTGCGGACTCGCTAGCGTCTGACCATCGTACCCCTCGGTTCCCTGCGAGCCGCCTTTCGCCCCGTCTCCCTCCTTCGTGTGCCTCGTCCTCTGTCTCCCCTCCGGAGTCGGATTCTGTTTTTTCCCATTTTACACAACTCCTTGCATCTTCTTCTTTCTGCCCAATCTCCAGCCTGTCTAGGCACAGTTCCCTGCCCCCACTACTTTGAGTGCCATCCTCAGTGTCATATAGCTGAGTGCTCTCTAAGCTCATTTTCCCTTCCCCTACGGGATATCTGTTCCAGCCCCATCTCATTGTATATTTTGTCAATTGTTTCCCCGATGCTTCTGGTATCGAAGTCATCCTCAATATTTGCCCCACTCGTACCTGGTACTGAGTCATTTGCAGAAAAGAATTCTTCTATGTCCTCCCACTCTACAACAGGATTGGGTTTTTTGACTTCCCGCACCAAATACTCATAGTCTTGTGCCCCATGTCTGCGCTTACGTTCTAATTCCTCCTTTATTTCTTTGCGCTTCCTCGCTTCTTCTCTAGCCTTATCTACTTCCCTCATCTTTTCGTCTCTATGTTCCTTTGCCCTTCTAAATTCCTCCAACTTTTGCTTATCCTGTCTGCGCTGGTCATAGGCTGCCTTCTGTTTGCGAACAAGCTGTTTCTCTTGCTCTTCGCGATATAGTTGCTCTCGCCTCAGCCTATCCTTCCTTCTTATCCTTTCATCCCTCATATTCGTTTCCTTCTCCTTTTCCTTTCTCTGTACCTCATCAGACCTCTCTCTCGGCCTTATACCATCACTTCCTTTTCCATCAAGCTTCAGCAATATCTGACCTCCCATCCATTCGTCTTTCGCGAATGCTATCTCATCTGCTCTATTTTCCCTCCCTTTCCATTTCTTTCCCTCTCTCTCTGTCCCTAACGAGAGATGCACAACTCTGTGCCTGGTCCTTCCCTTCATCATTATCGAGTCTCTCCTTGTCCCGCTGGACTGCGGAGGCAATATTAATTTCCTGCTCCTTCTCTTTTATTACATCACTACTGTGCGTAGGTGACTCATATACGTGGTTTCTGTACCCCATGGCTGCCTTTAGTTCTCTTAGCGGGTAGAGTCCCTCTGTCTTACTTCCCTCGATGACTGGCTCAGGCGGGGCTGGTGGCGCGGTAGGCGTCTCATCCACCTCTGTGCATATGTTTAATGTCCAGTCTGTGGGCGGTTCTTCCTCCTTTGTCTGTTCGAACATTTTCCAAAGTTCCATAACAGCAAGGCGTTTCTCTAGTTTCTTGCCGGTATGTGTGGCATGCAGATAAGTCATCATATGTTGCAGGACGGCTTTAGATAGGGACCCGCTCTGTGGCCATGGCATAAACATTTTGTGGGCGGTACCCTTAACCCACTCAGTGCTGTATTTTTTAAGTTTGGTTGCATGTTTAGGCAACTGTTTACATAAGTGGGCAAGTGGGGTAATCTCCTCCATTCTAAAATTCCGTTACCAACAATTTTTTCATGCAATTTCAATACTTCCAACATTATGAGCGAGCACCAAATATGCAAGCTCCAATCCAATCTTTTCCCGCCAAAATTCTATATCATCAATTTACTCAAAAACATCAATCCATAGTTACAGAATCGCGTAAAACCAGACTTTCATTTCAAACATTAAATGATACAATTCTTCTTACATTCGGCATGCAACAGAACACATAAGACAGACACTTGACAGACTAGACGGACACCAGCTGGTCACACATATACCTGCCTTCTAATTAATACCCCGCCATGGGGTCTAAACGAACCCCATTAGTGCCCTCTTTAATCGTCACCATAGCCTAGTTGTCCCTTATTATATGGGCTCTGGTTTCACGTTTCTTCTGACCGCTATATTAAAGCGCAGGAACAAGGCAAATCCTTACGTTTTTCTCTCGGGTGCCCCCCCACCACCCCGGTAACCTTACATTTTTCTCTCGGGTGCCCCCCCCCGGTAACCTTACGTTTTTCTCTCGGGTGCCCCCCCCGGTAACCTTACTTTTTTCTCTCTTATGCTTGAGTCATTAACCCCTTTTATATGTACAGTCTTCTCTACTTATTTTTCTCTGCCACCTTCCATTACCTTTCCCTTACTTGTTCCAGTGCCTACAAGACATTTGCCAAAGTAACGAGTTTATTGTTTCACTCACCGATCGCATCTTTTTCCTCTCTGGAGCTTTGGGATCACCGCCCCTTCCTCTTCAGCCTCTTGCGGTCCTTTCGTCCAATCCGCTGCCCATGGGAATGAGAAAGGTTATGCTTCGAAAGGCAGGTTCTTTCAGACCCACTGCAGATTTTTCCGAAATTATACTATCATTGTCCACGGGAAGCTTCTCAGTCTACTCAGCAGGAATGTCGAAAGGACTCGTGATATTGCTGAATGCCTAGAGTTACTTTGCTCCAAAGGTTTTTTTTTTGTCCTCCAGAGCTAACATTGTTTTTAGCTCCACTGCAAACCTTGGTGACCCTATGTCACGCCATTGGTCAGGGTAGCTTTGACTCATCTCTTGCTCTACTGTACTTCTTACCCTCTCGAGTCAAGCCCCCACACAAAAAAGAGGGTGCGCCCACCCATTTTTCATCCGGATAGCAATTTTATTCAGTAAGGCGGACTGGATGTTGGCACACCATTTACTGTCTTTAGTGCAAGTGTCAGGGGGGGTTGCTGGAGATTCAAGTTCTTTTAGGATTTTAAACAGTTCTTTTGTGTTCGAGTCTGCTTGTAGGATGCGGTTATTAAGGGACTCATTTTTGGCAGTGATAATGGCATCTTTATAGGTGAGGGAAGCAAGGAAGAAGCTGTCTTTATGCTCATCGGAGGGGTGACTTTTCCAACGATTTTCCGCGCAACGTTTTGCTTTGTGGAGCACTCTTAACTGTAGTGTGAACCAAGAGTTGAGATGTGCACGTGGTTTGGACTTCCTGAGTTTGATAGGGGCGATAGAATTTATAGCCGTGATCATGCTATGATTGTAGGTATCTGCTAGGGATGTAGGGTCGGTGCAGGAGTGCGTGGCGGCATTGAGAGGTGGGAGTAGCAATGGGAGGAGTTTTTCCTTAGTTATGTCCCTTTTATTTCTAGTGGGGAGGGCTGGGGCTAACACAGTCGGGGCATGCAGGGTTGCTTCAATATTGAAGGTGATGATGTGGTGGTCAGACCATAGGCAAGGGGTATTGGAGAGGACATTAATAATACAGTTGGATCTGGCTAGCCAGTAAAGGGTCCATCCTTTGGCATGGGTAGGTTCTTGAATGTGCATGGTAAAGCCGAAGTCACCTAGTACATTCTCCAGGTCAGAAGCAGTAGAGTCTTTAGGGTCGCCAAGACCCAGATTAAGATCACCTGGGATGATAATTTGCGAATTAGTTTTAGTTTTGTCAAGGAGAAGGGTGGATATTTCGCCAAAGGAAGGTGCGGGGCCGGGAGGTCTATAGATAGGGTGGAGGGTGGCAGTCTGGTTGGGCGTTAGAGGTAGTTTGATTGAGAGTAGTTTGGCTGACTCAAGATTAGATTTGGTAGCCACTCTTAGACCTAGAGAGTTTTCATGAATGAAGGCTACTCCACCGCCTGTAGATTGGCCGGTGATGCGGTTGCATCGTGTGATACCGTAATCTGTCGGTAAGGCCAAGGACAGTGAAGGTCCGGATGCGGCATGTAACCATGTTTCAGATATGGCAATAAAGTCCAGATCTAAGGTTGTGATGAGGTCAGCGATGTCGAGTGCGTGAGCTGGTAGAGATCTGGCGTTGATAACGGGGCCCTTGATCTGTGGTAGTTTGGCTACCATGGTGGGGGATTTCAACGTAGTGGTAAGTGAGGGTGAATGAGGTGGTCTATGTATATCGTGTTTGGAGCTATTGCTGCAAGTGTGTAGTAGGCGGAATCTTGAGCCAAGTTTCATGTTTCTGAGCAACAGTGGGCAAGGTTGATTTGGGGTAGGTTTCCTAGCAAAGTGTTCCGGCCAAAGAGCAGGGTCATTAGGTATTGGTTGGTGTGGTTGCTGCTATGTTGCTGATCAGTGGTAATAGTCGCGGGGCAGCCCATAATGGGGTCTGATCTGGACAATAGCTGGTGGTGAGGGCTAAGATAGGTAACACTATCAGAAGGCTGAGGGAGGGGTAGGGGTGGGAGGTAAGAGGGAACGCACACTGGAGAGGTGTGGGTGTTGTCGTGGTGAGTAGCTGAGCAGTAATGGCAACATTTAAGGCCATGAGATAATAGGGGATATGGAAAGACCTAAAAAGCATGATGGAGGAGTGAGGCACCTAGCATTCGAAGTGAGACACACAGACCTGTGGCAGGTGAACACGTTCCTGTGGCTCTCTACAGCGGTGTATGGTGGGCAGGCGAGCACAGTGGCGCGGTGAGTTAAATCGAGGCTCTAAGCAAGTTTGACTAAGGTGGCACAATACGACGCAGCGCAACTCACTAGCGCACAGTAGGTCAGCATGAACAGTTGATGCCATAAAGGTGAGGTTGAGCTAAACACGCGAGGAAAGAATGCATTGATAATGGTAAGATTGTAAACAGATTGAGATACCTAGATTGGGGAACACACACACAAAGCTGAGAGGCAGTATGGCCCCCATCTAAGTTTGCGGAAGACACTATAGACACTCTAGACTAGAGGTGCAGGGTTGGAATGTGCCATAGGTTAGTAGCCACATACATAAGCAGAATGGCTCTTCGTGTTGTACTTGGGCAATTCCCCGTGCAGAAATTAAAGTACACCATACAGTTTCAATACCATGGTCCACAAACACTCTCATGCTATACCAACTTAGGAGTGCTAGCATTTAAATAGTAGAGCAATTAAATGTGCAGAACAGCAATACCTAAATTCGATTTTCAAGCTGGGAACATAAAATGCTAGGTAGTAGTGGGCATAGTCACAGTAAAGCATACACAACAATACCTAAATTCAAATATAAAATTCAAAGCTCTATTCTTCTACTAAGCATTGCAAACAGTATTGTTTCTTAGCTTTTTGCGTTTCAAGCCTATTTACACGCATTAACTGGTTGGTTGCTTCCATCTTGACTCATAGCAACGTTTCCTTATGTTTTAACATTGTCTCTTTCCTGTGTCCATTACATCTATTTTCATAGTTACCTGCAATGGCGTGCTATCTTCGATAGCCGGTTTCGTTCATTCGCGAGCCTGTCCAGACCCTTGTGTTATTTCTACTGGGCTTCCATTAAGGCTCTTTGGGTTTCTTTGTGGATCGTCTGTTGGTGCTCTTCATTTCGTCTCAGTTTCTGGTATGATTGTCTAAGATGGTAATGTGCAGCCCATGGTTGTCTGGTTATGGGTGCTTCAACAGGTACGGCTCGTCTGATGTACACTGGGCAGAGTGCCTACACAGCTCTTTGTTGGTTCATTTGCTCCTCATATGTCACGTACCTTGGCGAATACGCTCCTGGGACCTCGTAATGGGCGGCAGGGGTGCAGGCCATGTCTGGGACCTCCTCTACACTGTAATTATACAATAACGCTACATAATGAGGGCATTACCAGGTGGTCCAAGTCTATAGGCCCAAATAGATCGAGGGCCTATAACAATGGACCTGGGAAATTGCCACATAGGGATTTTTCTGTTTAAAACAAGGAAAGAAAAAGAAGAAACACCCTTGCTCCACCCTTGGCCGATTTCTGCAATCACTCCTTTGCCACTGGAACTTCCCCTCCCCCTTAAGCACTCTTTTGTGCACCTCCTTCTCAAGAAGCCCTCAGCCGATCCTTCGTCTCAGGCTAACTATCGCCCAATCTCCATCACTCCTTTTCTTGGCAAACTCTTGGAAAAGCTGGCCATCTCCCAGCTTAATCTGCATACTGAATGTGTTGGTTGCCTCCATGACCACCAGTCGGGCTTCAGAGCTGCCAGAAGCACCAAAACTGCTCTCCTGAACACCTGTGAAGACTTGCTCTCCAATCTTGACTCTAATCTCCCTTCTGCCCTAATTCTCCTCGATCTATCCTCTGCTTTTGACACGGTCAACCATGCCATCCTGCTCAATCGCCGCAACAACTTTGGTATTACTGATCAGGCCCTGGCTTGGTTCACCTCCTTTCTCACCCACCGACCCTCTCAGGTCCAACTGGGGTCTTTCCTCTCTTCTGTCTCTCTCTCTATTTGTGGTGTTCCCCAGGGGTCTAACCTTTCTCCCTGTCTCCTTAACCACTAACTGGCACCTCTTGCCCACTGCATCGCTATTTTCTGCTCCAATTTGCAATGTTATGCAGATGACACAGCTCTCTTTCAGGCTCTCCTCAGCCACCTCTGCTTCTTCTCTCAAACCAGACTGTCTGGCCGCAATTCAGGAATGGTGTGCCACCAATGATCTCTGCCTTAATGCCAGTAAAACTGAGATCCTCCTCATTGGTAAACCTGCTCCCTCCTTTTCTCTCTCTCTCTGGCCGCCCACTCTGGGCCCTCTCCTACTCCTTCCTGTGATGCTAAGAACATTTGTGTCATCTTCGACTCCACCCTCTCCTTCTCTCCTCACATCTCTGATGTCTCTAAGAAATCAAACTATCAGCTGCACCTCCTCAAACGTATTCTTCCTTTTCTCACTTTCCCCAAGAAGCTCACTGTCTCCAGAGCTCTGGTCCTCTCTAGGCTGGACTATTGCAACAACCTCTTTCTAAATCTTCCTGCCTCTACTCTGCGACCTTTACAACTTATCCAGAACAGGACGGCAAGACTTGTCCTTGGCCTCAAGCCCAGAGTTCTTATCTCTCCAGCTCTCAAATCTCTTCACTGGCTCCCCGTGGCTGCAAGGATCAAGTCCAAGACCCTCTGCATCGTCCACAAGGCTTTTTGGGGCCTGGGACCACTCTAGCTCCAACTTTCTCTTCCAAAACATCTTCCTTCTCGAGCTCTCTTCTCATCCACCTCCAACTCTCTGAGGGTCAGACACTTCTCCAAGCAGAGAGTTGGGGGCAGATCTATCTCCTCGGTTGGGGCCTCCTTCTGGAACAGCCCCCCTGCCTCTCTCAAACTTCAGTAGAATCACAGTATCAAAGAAAGACTCCAAAACACTGTTTGACAGGTGCTCCACAATAAGAGTTTTAATGTATCTTGTTGTTGCAGAACATCTGTGTTTTAGAATAGTTACAAAATGATTGCAAAAGTTGTTGTCCTCTACACGTGTTTCACCACTTTTAAATGCAGTGGCTCATCAGGAGGTATACATGTATTTATGGTGATCATTGATCTTTCTCAAATATATTGTGATTCCTTCTTTGTGGTTTGAAGTTGGTGGTATGATGTTAAGTTTCCTGTGAGGTTTAGATAGGTCAATCTTGTCTAGCTGAAGTACTTTGCTTCTAATGGGGCAGTCCCTTGATTTCTCTACCGCTATGATTGCGCTGGATTCAGATCTGTGTTTGAAGCTGCAGAATCACCTCTGATTCCGGAAGCAACTCAAGACCTTCCTTTTCGCTTCCGCTTTCGCTCTTCCTATCCCTCGCTGATGCACCTGACTGCTCCGTGCACTGGTCACCCTCTGAACTTGGGGCCAGGCTCCTGCATGTCCATTTATCCTTGCACTGCTCTGGGCTCTCCAGCACTTAAGGATCCTTATCTGCAACCCTACAGTCTCGTCTCTCTGCACCTATGAGCCACCCGCTGGCTGCACTTGTGAGTTAACTGCACTTCCCCCATTCCCTCCCTCATGGAACTTCTCCTCTTCCCTCAGCCTCGCACTTGTGCAATCTGAATGACACAATACCTAGTAAGATCAGTATTTGGTCCTCCCTTTTTCCCCCCCTCCATGCCTTGTCGCGCCTAGAAACACTTGTGTACAGTTGCGTTATGAATGCTGTATCATATCATATCATTAGAAAGTTGGGATAGAAGACTCAGGACAGAAGATTTACTGCAGTCAATATTGCCCTCTGTCACTGTCATTGTCTGCAAAAGGAATTCCATCATTCCAACGTTCGAATTAAGTAATAAGCCTTAACGCAGACCCTGGGACATTACTTGAAGTGGCAATGATCCCCAGGCTCCCTGCAAGGTGCTTATTGCTATTAGTACCCTGGCCCATAAGACTGGGGTACTAAAAGGATTTTTCTTTCAGTTGAAAAACATTCTGGCGTTTCACAACTGAAAAAAAGAAAAGAAAAAGAATGGCCCCCAAGGAAGGGGAAACAAAGTCTGTTCTCCCTTTCCATGGCAGGCATTAAACACATTTCAAAAATAGTGAACAATAAAATGGCCACCATGAAAAGGGGAGAAGGGACTACACATAGTCCCACCTTACTTTCCACGACGGTGTGTCGCAGATCGGGATCGGACGCGGTGGGGCCAGAAGTGTTCCCAGCGCATCAACTCACAAAGAGGAACGGAAAAGAAGGTAAGTGGGGTGAGGGGAGGGAAGGGAATTCTGTAAATGGGGGCTGGGGCGGAAAGGGAGCACTTACCTCATTTCCTGGTGGTGTTCCGAGCCTCCTCATTGGCTGTGACACTGGCACCCCACACCAGGTACTAATCAAGTTTTATAGGCCCTGCCTGAAGTAGCCTAGAACAAAAACTTCTAATTACATCTGGTCTTGGGCGTCTTACCTACAAGACCTCTAACAAACGTGTAATTGCCTCTAGTTATTGGTCACTCTCTCAGTATACTGCAAAACCCACCGTGTTGTTTTGTTACAGACATCTTCTGTTTCTATTCGGTGACTGGTTTCCAGATCTGTCAGTGATCAAAGGCATCATAGGATTTGTGTGAGCCACTGAATGAAATGCTTCTTAAACACGCGAAAACGTTTGCACATGGCCAGCTGTGTTTCCATTTGGCGGACATGCACACGTTCTAGAATGGCAGGGCATGTCTCGTGCGCGGGTCCAGCACACGCATTCCAAATAGCCTGCTCTCTACTTAATCACCACGGCTCCCCTGCATGCTGCCCTTTGCATCCCGGGAAGGGCCTGGTGGGAGCAGAATGTGCAGAAGGACTGGCAGCTGTCATCAGTGTTGCAAGGGGATCGATCGCAGGACACTCATTTGAGTGACCTAATTACCTTGCAGGTGGGGTGCCAGGCTTCCTCACTAGCCGTCTGCAGCAGGTTGGACCGGATGACACTTTGGGACCGAAGCAGGTTGGTGACTTCCTTCTGTTGCTTGCAGCCAATTATGTTGAATTAGGAGGGAACGGGTGCTGCTACGAACAGTCTTTGTAGATTCCGTGTCAACTTCAAGAGACACATCAGGCACGGGTTAACCCAACAGATGACCCTGTTTTAGGACTTTTCACAGACTCTCCTAGAACAGGGAGAATTGCTATTCTGTTTCCAGTCCTAGAATATATCCAGTGCTTGACACGGAGAGGTGGAAACAGCGCAGAGAAGTCAGGCGGGACCTCTGTTTCCAATATCCGCCTATTTGCCTCAGTTTTCATGGTTACCCTGTTCCGTTTCAATTCCTACCATATCTGCACCTAGATCCACATTTCTGTGTCTCTCAAACTCAGTCTGCTCTATCTCTGTCCATGTGTCTGCCTCACTGCGCATGTCTCTACTTTTCCTCCTTTTTTGCTAGTTCCGCGTCTCCGCATCGTTCTTCCTTTCCACTCATCTGTGGGTTCCCCCATGCTCTGCACCACATGTAAATAAGCCCCCCCCCACACCTCGCAGCCACCATTCCCTGGAATGTAGATGTAGACAAACACTGGATGGAGACAGTGCGTTGAGGCCACAACAGTGGCAAAGGGGTGCTATACAAACGTCATATAGCGTAAGAGTTTCCCCAGTTTCTCTCTGCAGTGTGCCGGTTATGAAAGGCCCTCATTTAGTGTCCCAGCATTTGCGCGACGGCTGAAAATATTCGGAAAATTAGCAACGCTGCATTTGAAAGTACATAGCAGACATTAATGGCGATTTTGCTGACATGGGAATTGCTATGAATGTGCAGTTTGCTTAGAGAAAGTCCAGGGCCTCATTACACGGTAGGTGGTAAGGGTTTACGGGCACCGGTATTTTACCGGTACCGGTAAACCCTTACCGCCTTACTATGAGGTCCCTTTGCAGGTTGGGGAATTTAACGCCTGCTTTTTGCAGGCGTTAAAAACCAACCCACAAAGGGACCCGGGAGCTAATTACGGTACCGCAATTTGCGGTGCCGTAATTAGCACCTTCCCCATTCCCATTATGCCCTATGGGGCAAAAATGGGAATGGGGAAGGGGGAATTACCGCCCCACCAACCTTGGAATAGGGCGGTAATTCCCCTTTCCACCAAGGCGGTGCCGGTATTTTACCGGCATGGACCAAGGTGCTAATAGCCGTGTAATGAGGCATGTGACATCATCCCATGTCTTTCACCATCTCACATAATAATTATTTGCAGGTCTGCAATGAACGTGAGTAATTGTTATTCTTTCTGAGATTGCTGCTAAGGGGAGGTGCAGCTTTTTGGCCAGAGTTGGAAAGTGAAGAAAACTAGCGCTTTTGCCCGGCACATGCTCCTGGCATTTGGAAATAGGGAGCACAGATTCATTGGAGGCATGCACGGGGTGAAACAAGAAATAACCACTTAAATAATGAAATAATTTTGGCTTTTGGGACGTTTAAGGCATGAGTTAAGGTTGTAAGGACTGCACGTGATTACATGAATAAATAACATGGATGTTATCTGCCCAAAGTAACATGCTGCGGACTCCTCCTACACGTATGAAGGTGGCGACGGAAAAAAAGACACAAAATGGAGGCGGAACCCCGATAACTCAGGCAGGCTCCTCCTCCTCCTTCTCCCTGGGTAAGGGGGAGGGATAAGGCGAAGTGCGCCAAAGAACTGAGAAAGCATGCGAAGGGCAACAAAGAAAGGGGGCTGGCCAAGCCCCATATAAACGGCAGGTGTCCTGCTGCAGGAAGCATCCAGCCCTCAGCAGAAGGAAGCCCGCCGCAGCAGGAAGGATTTTCGTTTTGGTTTGGCTGCTCTATACCCACGCGCTAAAAGCCTTAACTGTCCCGCATCACAGCTGTGCCTGTTTAGGCCTGTTTGCTGCCGGTGCGTCGGTCGGCGTTAAACGCTGCACGACTGCTGTTTCTTTCTTCCCTGAAGCTGGACTTTGCAAAATGATAGAATGTTGTGTCTACCTTTGAACAGCTTGTCAATCGACAGCGTGACCATACCGAAATATGATAACACCCTCTTAATTGGGACTAAACAATCATTTCGGTAAGCTTATGCTCCGTGTACTTAACAAGAACCGTGATTTAGGGTTACAGAAGGGGCCTGCCGATGGAATAGCCCGGCAGATGGGTGCTACATAGAGTTAAACCTGTGAGAGGGTGAGGGGGCCGCGGGTCCTTGAATACCGTGTACGGCGGGAACAAGATAGTGGCGTTTACGCTGATAAAACTAATGCATTACAAGTTGGGAAACAACAGTTTTTCAATGGAGTTTGATAGCAGGGGATGACCGCTTTGGTCATAGGGCCAACAGTGGGATGATTGCGGCAGCCTGGGGTGCAGGAATGTCGTTTGGGCTTATCGAAGGGTCTGCTTAAAAAATAGCCTGGCAGGCGGGTGATACGTGGAGTTAAACTTTGGCGCCTTTTGTGAGGGTGATGGGGCCACGGGACGCTCAGATACCGTGGTCAATTTACATTTGGGTGATGTAGCGCGTTAGCCTGGTTATGGCAAAACCATGCACAGAGTACATGAGGTTCAGTGCGCGATGGAACAGCTTCCGACTAGAATGCACGAGGTAGGGAGTGCTTGAGAGCAGTCTGGAATTTGTTTCAGGGGTGGTGCGAATTCCCTGGGTAGTGGGTTTTTGCACATTTAAGAGTTGGGGGTGGTTTGCTTTGGCCTCCCTGCCGCGGGCGTAAATTGTAGCGGGAGGCTGCAATTTGAAATGGTCGTAGGTACTACAGTGAATTACATGCGTGGTTGGGCATGGCCTCCGCGCCGCGCATTGTATTTGTTATCGTCATGTGAATTGGATGGCTGGTTGCTTGTTCATGGCCTCGGCGAGGCACTCCCATGCAGTTTTGCCGTAATGTTTTAAAATGAGTGCACCCGAGGGTTAGGGCCCTCGTTAGGTATCTGAGCAAGCAGCTGTTGGCAGTTACACGCAGCTGCACAAGTTAACATTGCAGGGGTTTGTGTTGCCTCCCTGCTGTGGGCGTAAGTAGTAGCGGGAGGCTGCGATTTGAAAGCGGTCGTAGGTTCTACAGTGAATTACATGCGTTGTTGGGCATGGCATCCGCGCTGTGAATTGAATTGTTATGATGTGAATTTGATACTGGTTGCTTGTTCATGGCCTCGGCGAGGCTCGGCCATTCAGTATTGCCTTAATGTTTTATAACGAGGGCACCCGGGGGCTAGGCCCCTGTTAGGTATCTGGGCAAGCAGCTGTGGCAGCTATGCGCAGCGGCACAATTTATCCTTGCAGCAGCTGCAAGGGCGTAATTCAGTTGGTCCTTTTGGCTTACTGCACAAAAACCCAGACTCATTTAAAAGTGGAAAAGATCGCTTTAATGTGACAGGCCAAAGCTTACAATTAAACGCTTACCTGGCTCCATGGCCTTACAAACTAAAGACATATTTTAAACAACCAATTAAATAATTAAACATCCTCATTTTTTACCCAACAGTTAAATAATTAAATAAAGCCATTTCCTCCCTAACAATCCCTCGGACCCTACCATCTCCTTACCCCTTTTCCAGGCGTCCCACTTTCTCCCCGGTGCCATGCCCATCCATGCTCAATACCTGTTCCCCCGGGGTGGCCCGCTTGTGCAAACAGCACCACCCCATCCTTTCCCGTGCCATTCCCCCATTGTGCTTCCCTCCCCGCCACATCCAAAGGGGCCATGCCCCCGGCACCAGAAAAACCCACCCCCGAGGTGTTCTTTCTGCCTCACCCCCCACCAATTTTCCTACCTCCAACTCCTCAACCAGTCTCCCAGCCAAGAGCTCAAGTCCGCCAGATAATGATTGTTCCCCCAAAAACCGGAAAGTTCACCCATCCTCTCTAAATCTCATCAATCCTTCCTAAACCATCTCCTTACGGCCCAAAACCTGTACTGACACCGATGTACAAAATTCTACCCTCTCTCTGTTTATCCCCTTCCTTTCCCGCTCTATCGGACCCTCCTTTCTCGCTCCCCTCCCAACTCTCTGTGGCAAACACTTAGTCCCCACTGCAGTTGCTTGAGGCCACACTTGTCGGACCCATAACAAAAACCCTTTTTATTTTCCTAAGAAGGGCTCCACCCGTAATCCGTACCAGATCATTTTCCCCACCAAGACTAATCCCCCCATCTGGAGGCCCATAGCTTTCCCTCAACTCAGCCAACATAGTAAGCAACTGATCCCAGCCCCCCCAAACCCAGACCATTTTGCCACAACATCTTTATAGTTGCACCCCAGTTGCCTGCCAATAACCCTTTTCAGCTTCTTTCCCCGCCCACTTAACCCTAGAATGTCCCAAAAACCAGATTTTTGACATCTGACCGGACCTCCTAGCAGCATCTGAAAAAGAAATTACAAAATCATTTACAAATCAACAACATCCTAATAAATGCAACATTCCGGCTACCTACTGAAATAATTCTTTAAAGACTTCTCGTTTGACCCGGTCCCTGACATACCCTTTGCATCTCCCTTACTCCCAGCGTCCCAACCTTTTCACCTACTCCTCTGAGTAGCCCAGCCTGCTACCTTCAGATGTTGCCCCCCCAAATGAATGAGTTTCAACCTCCTAACCTTTCTCACACCACTACTAACACCTTCCTCAGTACCCTATCCTTTCTGGCCATCTCCTTAACCTTCTCCGGAAACACCCCAGGTCCTCTCCTACCTGTCCCCCTATATTTCGCCCCTTTCACCTAACCTTTAAACAATCCACCTTACCCACTTAGACCCCCCTTTTTCTTCTAAACTATTACCCTCCTGCTCACCTTTGCCCCCCCACCTTCCAGCACCTTATTAATTTGGCCCTGCGTTGCCCCCCCTACACCGGGGGCCCACGTGCACCCCCGTCCATGCAGGCCCTTTACTTTATTACTCCTCTCGCCACTGCACCCGGGGCCAAACCTGCACCCCCGTCCATGCAGTCCCTTCCATATAACTAATCTTCAAGCTCCTTGCGTCCATTACCACCTGTTTCCCACCTGCACCAGGGGCCCTAGTGCACCCGCGTCCATGCAGGCCCCTTTTCTGCCTTACTCCTCTCCACCGCTGCACCAGGGGCCAAACCTGCAACCCCGTCCAGGCAGTCCATTCCACATAAATCCTCTTCCAGCACCTTGCTTCGTTGCTCCACTTTTTTCCCCCAGCTGCACCAGGGGCCCTAGTGTACCCCCGTCCTTGCAGACCCATCTCATCACTTCCCCCTGCTGCACCATAGGCGCTCCCGCACCTCCGTCCATGCAGCCTGAAGCTTACTCACCTTGTCGTGCGGCAAGCGTGAGGGCTTCGCCACCGTCGTCCATGCCCTCCAAACGACGGCCACCACCCCTTAATAATTTCCACAGTTACATCCCCCCTGCGGCCCTCCCCTACCTACGCGTCATCCTCCTCACCCCTCTCCTACCCCCTTTAAATCGCCCCCAAAACCTTTCATCAAACCTTGTGCCCTCCCCCTCCTTTTACGATAAACTGAGCCCGACCTACCAGCACACCCCAATTTACCTGGCATGCGGTCCTTCCCCCCCCACCTCCTTGCTCCGCTCCTTACCCTGATCCACTGTCCCCTGCCTGAAAAAAATCTGTAACCGGATGCCGACCCGCACATCTGCTGCACTCGTGTTTAAATTTGCACATCCACCTCGTTCAGCCTTCTTTATTGAACGCCCAACATGCTGTCGAGGGCTGTCCTCTGCCTCCTCCCCCCACCCCCTCATGGGCGGGGCGACCAAGAAAGGGCCAGTAAGGCACAGGCAGCCCACTTGCTGTGTGCAATGTCGGGGCAGGCCTCGTTGGAGCCATCCATTGCAGCCAAAGATCCATGTCTATCTCCCCCCAGACCGCCTGAATGTCCTCTGCCATTCTCGCTCTGAATTCCTCATCATAGCGTACCCAGGCAAAACCCCCAAAACCTGTGAAAGCCTTCCTAATTACGTCCATATATTTAAGCAGGGCCACGCAACGCTGCAGGAATTTTTCACAATATACACTGGCACAAATGATAAATGCCGACGTCCAAATCTCAATAGTCACCGGGACCCTTGGGCGCGAAGCCAATTCCCTCTCTTCTTCTTTAGACCCCTCCTTTGCTCTCACTTCCCTATGGAGCAACTTTAAAACATCTACAAATTCCCCCGCCTGAATCTTCTCCCTGGTCGCTGCCTTCAAGTGCGCCCCCAACGGTTTTGTTATACCCGTGGTCGGCAGTTTTTTCTCCTTGCCTTTCACTTCAACCTACTTTTCTTTTTCAACTTGCACCTCGAGCACCAATGGCTCCACCACCTTGTCCATTTGGACCTCCACTGAGCAAATGCTCTTCTCATCCCCCAAGGCTCCAATGGCCTGTACACCAACTTCTTTCCTTACCCCTTGCAGTCCAGACCCTTCATTTCCCGTCCCCCTTCTCGTGTCCTGTCTTTGCCATGCAGATGACCATTCCCTTTCCCGCTCACCTCTTTCTGCACAGCCCGTCTGTGGTCTGGCGTCCACACCGATGCTCCTCATCTCTTTTCTTAGAAGGCTCCTACTGTGGGGACAAAACATATCAGCAGACTCACCCAGCCAATAGTTCCCCCGTCCTCTTGCCCCCCGACCACCCTGCACCTGCCTTTCCCGATCCCACCTCAAACGTCTTCTCTCCTCCCCCCTTTCCCTTACCGCCCTATAACCTTCTACCTCCCCCTGCCCCACATAATCCTCCAATCCAACTTCATCACCCCTTAAATACCACTGTGGATGCGAGCTTGCGCCCGAGTTGAGTTGATCTTCTTCCTGCGAGCCCGGGGCGTCCGCCCCGCCACTCCTTTGACGTATTCTCGGAGGGGCCGCAGAAACCCCTTCCTGGTCCTCTTCTCTCAGGCGAGGTGTGCCATCCTCCACCCTGGAATCCTCATCGCGACCAAGAATGGGCCAGTAAGGCACAGGTAGCCCACTTGCTGTGTGCAATGTCGGGGCAGGCCTCGTTGGAGCCATCCATTGCAGCCAAAGATCCATGTCTATCTCCCCCCAGACAGCCTGAATGTCCTCTGCCATTCTCGCTCTGAATTCCTCATCATAGCGTACCTAGGCAAAACCCCCAAAACCCGTGAAAGCCTTCCTAATTACGTCCATATATTTAAGCAGGGCCACGCAACGCTGCAGGAATTTTTCACAATATACACTGGCACAAATGATAAATGCCGACGTCCAAATCTCAATAGTCACCGGGACCCTTGGGCGCGAAGCCAATTCCCTCTCTTCTTCTTTAGACCCCTCCTTTGCTCTCACTTCCCTATGTAGCAACTTTAAAACATATACAAATTCCCCCGCCTGAATCTTCTCCCTGGTCGCTGCCATCAAGTGCGCCCCCAACGGTTTTGTTATACCCGTGGTCGGCAGTTTTTTCTCCTTGCCTTTCACTTCAACCTCCTTTTCTTTTTCAACTTGCACCTCGAGCACCAATGGCTCCACCACCTTGTCCGTTTGGACCTCCACTGAGCAAATGCTCTTCTCATCCCCCAAGGCTCCAATGGCCTGTACACCAACTTCTTTCCTTACCCCTTGCAGTCCAGATCCTTCATTTCCCGTCCCCCTTCTCGTGTCCTGTCTCTGCCATGCAGATGACCATTCCCTTTCCCGCTCGCCTCTTTCTGCACAGCCCGTCTGTGGTCTGGCGTCCACACCGATGCTCCTCATCTCTTTTCTTAGAGGGCTCCTACTGTGGGGACAAAACTTATCAGCAGACTCACCCTGCCAATAGTTCCCCCGTCCTCTTGCCCCCCGACCACCCTGCACCTGCCTTTCCCGATCCCACCTCAAACGTCTTCTCTCCTCCCCCCTTTCCCTTACCGCCCTATTACCTTCTACCTCCCCCTGCCCCACATAATCCTCCAATCCAACTTCATCACCCCTTAAATACCACTGTGGATGCGAGCTCGCGCCCGAGTTGAGTTGATCTTCTTCCTGCGAGCCCGGGGCGTCCGTCCCGCCACTCCTTTGACGTATTCTCGGAGGGGCCGCAGAAACCCCTTCCTGGTCCTCTTCTCTCGTGCGAGGCGTGCCATCCTCCACCCTGGAATCCTCATCGCTAGGGGCCACGCTGCACCCTCTAGGCTCTCCTTGCGCTGACCGAGGAGGGGCCGTTCTAAAACCCTCTACCTCCACCTCAACAGCAGGGACTGCGCAGCGCCCTCACTCCTCCTACCCGGGGGGGCCGTTCCGCACCCCACTCTAACCTCCTCAATTGATGGGGACCTCTCCCTCCTTCTCCCACTTGCACTTTTACGCAGGTATTTACCCTCTTTTCCCCTCTTCCCTGTAGCCCCCTTCTGCGCCCCATCACCCCCACCACCGTGGTTCCCTTGACCCACCCCTTTTTGAGCACTCCTGACATCCCCTAGCTCCCCTCAGCCATCATTGACTCCATCCCTCTCTGGCTCCCCCCCCCCCAAATCATTTCACCCCCGGACGCTCTCCTGTCGGTCTCGCTCCTCATCTTCCTACCTCTGGATTCCAAAACCTCCCCTCTCCCCGCCACGGGGGTGCAAGCCACCACTGCCGCGAGAGCCCCATCTGCTGCAGCTCTACCCTGCGGCCTACCACCACCTAACTCTGCTTCACCCGTGACCTCCACCACTGCCCCTTCCAGCTGGGCATTAGATGCCCTGCTGATAATTTCCAGGGCCTCCCTTAGAGCCCTAGCATCCACCAGACCCGTCTTAGATCCCTGGTCCACCATCGTGCACTAATACTCTTAATGTGCACTACAAAAATGCCCCTTGACAGCACCACTAGCTAAGCTAAGCCCCCGAGCCAGCACCTACCCGTGGACAAATACCCCTAGGGATGTGAAACCCAGCCAAGAAAATTGAGCTCTAACAGATAATCACCCTGATCAGAGTAATTAACTCTATAATACCCAAAAATATGGGAATATTAACAATTATAAACCTAAATGTATTTATTTATTTATTATTTTTTTTAAATTTTATTTATTTTATTATTTATTTACCCCCTACCACACTTACCCCTGTCCTCAAACAGCCCCCCCCCCTTTGCTTCTGACCTGCCCCCTCCGAGATGAAACACTCAAAACCAGAAGCTCACACTCACATGGGGCCAAAAACGAAAATATCACACTGCCCCCTAGTGGCTCGCCGGCCGCACTGCACTATTGAAGAAATTAAGCTGTCCCTTTAAGGAAACTGCAGTGCCCCCTCTGCCGAAACGCCGGCGACCGCAAAGAGATTAATTAAATTCCACTAGCTTATTTATTTATTTATTTAATATATATTTTATTATTATTATTATTATTTTTTTTTTGTATAAATGCCCCCCACCAAAGTGCCCTTGCCCTGTAACAAACCCTTGCACTATCTCCTAGACTGCCCCAGGCGCCAGAAAACCCAAAAACAGAAGCCCAGTATCACTTCAGGCCAATAAACGGCTGAAACACACTGCCCCCTATCGAGCGGGCCGACTGCACTGAAAGGCACCGATAACTGCAGCGGTCCCTTTAAGGATCTCACACTGCCCCCTCTGTCCTACCTCCACCACTGCGCCTGAGCCACGAAGCCCACAGCAACTTCCCACGGGCCCCAGACAGAGGCTGAAATTAATAACACCTCACCCACCAGCACAACGAGGACCCAGGGAAGGGAGATGCGGGCTCAGGCTAAAAATGAACGCGAGCCGCTCCTGCCAAAATGCACGTATCGTCCTTTCTGCGTTCTACAGGCGACACAACACTTCAAGCCTGTCACGAGAGACCCTGCACCCACGACCACGGCCACTACCTGAGGAAGGATGGATGAGGTAAGAGGGGGGTACCTTATCTACGGTACCCTCGGCTATGAGAACTTTTTTCTTTTTTTTAAATTATTTTTTTTTTATGCTATTCTAATTAAAGTATAATACTATGCCTAACCTCCCCCCCAATGAAACACTCTAAACCCACCTCACCTACACTATCTCCAGCAGCGAAGGCCCAGCTACGGGGAAGGCCTTCCCTGGACCCTTAAATACCCTAGGGAGGCGCTCTGCCCCCCACGGCCACTCGCTGGCCGTGTGCAGCGCCAAAAACCTCCCCGGGGGGAAACGCTTTGCGTTCCCCCCGGTACCCCCTTTTAGTTTGTGAACTCAGTAATATACACCAGCTCCAGTAAAGGCATAGGGGAAAAGAGCGCCATGAGCAGAGGTTTCTGAAGCTCGAGATGTCGGCGTGGGGAGTGTAAGTACAAACACTGGAGTGAGCGCCCACCAATCTTAAGTTGTGTTGTTTCAGTAAGGCGGCGTGGCACCTGTTCCCATTAGCCATATGGAAAAGCTAAAGGCAAAAAGGAGACAGTCATGGTTGGTTGCTGGGTATGTCCAAAACACCGGCAGAGGGCATGATTCGCAAAGGGGTTTGGAATAGGAAGCTCTCATTCATAACGCATTAGTAAAAACTGTTATTTTGGGACGCGCGTTTCGAAGTGTCCCTGCATTGCCATTAAGCTAGCGATAGGTAGGTTTTGTCAAAACCTTCAACCATGTTTTCATAAGGGAGTTAAAGGGAGGTCACTGTGGTGGATTTACAGCAATGGCTGTTAACTTCATGTCGGCAAGGGGGGGTTTCAATGCCAGCATGGGTTGCGCAGAATTAATAGAAGGTGTGGCTGTGCGATTTGGGGATTGTAGTAGGAAGCCTTAGGCTATTCAGCTGGTATTACATTGGGGGATGTCTCTAACAGTACGGTCACTTGAGTGGGAATTCACACTGGATACAGATGGTCGAGTTTAGGGCAAAGTTAGATGACAATGTCACTGGTTTTAGGGGGAAGGAAAGGTACGTGTGAGGTTACAGGCTCCTGAGCGATTGGGGTACATTGTTTAAGAATTGTCGCAACAGACATCAAAGTTCATGGCCTTTTCCCAGGGAGAATTGCTTAATGACCAGCTTGGTATAGTACGGTGGGAGCGGCTGGGGTTTGCCTTGAGTTAAACAGCATTTTCGGCTTAAAGATGGGCCCTGGCGAGGGTATTTCTTCTATTCGGGGCAGCCCGGTCAGAATGATGGTGCACGCCTCAAACATGGCAACATAGCACTGAAAGCATAAGTTTGGCAACTAGCCACAGGGTGTGGTAATGGTCGGGGCATAAGAGGTATGTATGCGGAATGGCCTTTCATTACTTGATAACCAAAAGGCTTTTTAGGCGCAGTCGGGGCAGTAAGCACGCAGTTATAAGTATAAGGATGCCGTCAAGCGCAGAGCAACCCAACTTGGCAGTCAAATGGTAAACGAAGACTAAGGCACTCCAATCTAAAGAGTGGGAGAAAGGTACGACAGGGATGCTATTGTGGAAACAGAGAATTTGATATGAGGCCGGGAAGCCCAAGAGGAAACACACCAACACAGGTTACAAAGGACATACAAAGCGCTTTATTTCAAAGTTACAAAGTTACCAAAGTCAATTGACATACGAATAGCTATTCGGCCCTCTGACTAACACACGAACCTTCAACGTTAGGTTCGCACTGAAAGTGGGAGAGACCGATCATCGGGATGCTTGGGTTTTTATACGTTTTGTCCTGCATTGGCCAGCCCTCTCGCAAGTTAACCATTCTTTGAACTGTGGCTAGGGTTCGTAGCCAGGTCGAACACACAATTTACATAATTTGATCAGTTCTGCTGATACAGTTACATATTTACACACAGGTTAAAGAGAGGACAAGGTCTTAGTTCGTGACCCTAACAAGTGGCCTGCGGACATATTACTTATTCACGTGTGTGGAGGTCACCGTGGCCGGAATCTTATTCGAAATGTCATTCGGCCTCCATTTTGTGATTCAGGGTGACTTCCACACTGCAAGAGTACCTAAAATGGCGGCTAGATCCAAGATGGCGGCTTACACAATACAATAAGGTCAAGACCTTGCCGCGGAACCTATGTACATGGTATTCTTTAGACAACTTGGCGTAGGCCAACATACATTCAAACAATGCGATTGGGGTCACAATATTATATCGATTTCCACAGACCCTCCTTTTTGGCCTATGCCAAGTGCTAATACATCATTTGCTAATGCTTTCGAAAATAACTGAAGGCATTATCATCCATAGGTTCCGCATCATTGTCCGAAATGTCAATAGCCATAAAGTTGTTCATAAGAACTTCTTGCAACATGAACTCTTTAGATGCTGTCTTCGGGGTGTATATCTTATGCCCTATTGCGCTCATTACCTGAGCACAACATCCCCCCATCATTTCACATATACTCGGGAGGCATTGAAAACAACAACAAAGAACTAACAGAATCCCTAAAATACCTAAAATGACAGAAAGCATCTTCCACCCCCAAGATCGTAAAGAATCCCAAAACCAAGTACTAAGGTTCCAGTCTCCTACAGGGATATGGACTTCAGAACTGAGAGTGTGTAAATTCTGAATTGCTTTACAAATTGTTGGCGAAGAATCTGGTACGAAAACACAACAAGCGGACCCCACTAGTTTACATACTCCACCTCGTTCAGCTAAAATGACATCTAATGCCATTCGATTTTGAAGTGCTACCAATCTTATCGCTTTTTGCTCTAAGGTCATATTGTAAAGTATGTCCGTGGTCCGGTTGATCGTTTTCTCCAACACCCTCGCTAATCCCCTAATGTTTTCTGAATTTGCTATTTGTCCCCAAAAGGGCACTACTGATTTGGCTATATCCCCGAACACTTGTCCAGGGGTATCTCCATTACTATCCCGTCGCGGGCGAGCCTTAGATACCTCTAAGGTACTGACTATAAATACACCTGGTAACAATATCCCTAAATAACAAGTCCCCTGCCAATCCTTGGGCAACCAGGAAAAAGCTAAACTACCAAAAACAAAATAAACGGGTCCCCCTACATACAAAGGCCTATTTTCCCCAGTCAAGTTTACAGTATTTACACAAGGCTCGAAGTCTCCCATTGGCCTAGTGCCATTTCTTTGTACACAGAAGGGAACTGAATCAGGGCTATGATTCACAGAATAAGAAGGAGGCATGGCATCCTTATTGCCTATCGGAGCCATCTTAAAAGAAACTAGATTTTGGAAAGGAAAAGATAGTTTATCAGACGGCCTAATAGAAGCGACGTTAGGTTTACTTCTATTTGCGAAAAGCGAGCATCCCAGGGGAGTCAATTCACGTTTTTCAAATTCATTCAAATTAGTCCCATCGAAATTCCCTGAGATGCTATCATTCCATCGGCCAAAGAAGAGTGCTCTAAGAGAGGCATAGCAAGAAGTTGTTAAAGGTAAGGGATGTATATACCATCCCAGTCCCTTGTTCCCATGTTGTGGTAAGTGGGTGCAGATCCAACAATTACTCTTATTCAAAATAGCATGCGTAGCATTCATCACTATCATCAAAGTGTTATTATGATATTTCTGTCTATGCCGAGAGTCTCTAGGGGACAGAGTGTGAAGGTGTACAGAGGGAGTCAAAACAGTTGGTACGATTTTGGTCGGTAACAGAGGCTTCAAAGGATAAATTTCTTCAAAATACCAAAGCCCCACGGCAGCAGTTGCAAAAGTAACAATAATCAGAACGAGAACACAACAGTACGTTTTCGGGGCCCAGGCACATTGTTCATTGTTCGATTTGGTCACCTCCTTCTCTAATAGTTCAATACGAGGAGCAGCGGTGAAGGCGGCAGGCATCATGGTCATCCCGATCGACGGCCCCAATGTTCGTTGCTGGCGGCACTTCGGCCGCGCAATTTCTTAGTCCTTCCCAACCCTAGCCAACAGAACCCTCCTTTTCTTCGTTCGAAAAAAGGAAAGACAACAGTACTTCAATCACTCTTTTCCTTCCAGATGCACGATACTCGTGCCGTAGTCCTATTTCCGTGGTCGAAGGTTGTACCTGATGGTACCCAAGTTTGTTGAATCCAAAAGCAAAGTATCGTCGCTCCCTGAGGGGAGCGTCGTGTCGGTGGCGCCGGAAGTCACAGAGCTCGAAACAAGATTTTCCGGAAGTGATTGATCAAGAGAGTGCAGAGACAAAATGGACGGCTCCCCGAGCTCCTCAGGCTCAGAGAATTTCTCCGACGCACTCACAATGCTGTCTGCTACTCCGAGATCAGAGATTGTAGCACCAGCGACGAGGGGTTCTGTTTCTTCTGTAGCGTGTGGCGTCGGGTGAGGGATCTTCTTAACATGTGTTGCATGTATCCAGTTCTTCTTTCCTGCCACCCGCACTGCCGTCCTGGTGACCAATAATACCTGGTAGGGTCCGCGCCAGCGAGGCGCAAGACAGGAAGACCTCTCGTAGGCCTTCACCAGGATCCAGCTACCGGGTAGTATATCGTGTCCTGGGCCCGTAAACCGTACAGGTAAGGCGGCATTCACCTGGTGGTAAATGAAATACAGATTTTTAGTCAATTGATTACAGTAATCTATGAGCAATACATTATCCACATCCCTCAGGGCTTTAGGTTTAGGGAGACCCCAGATATTAGCAGGCCTTCCCATTACCACCTCGAACGGAGAGAGCCCAGTTCTAGTCTGGGGTGTGGTGCGCATAGCTAACAACACAATAGGTAAAGCGTCGGGCCATTTTAGCTTAGTGTCGGCACATGTTTTTGCAAGTTTGTTTTTCAAAATACCGTTGTGTCTCTCTACCAACCCCGCACTTTGAGGGTGCCTAGCTGAATGAAAACGTTTCTCAATCCCTAGGGCAATACATATTTGCAACATTACGGCTGCGATGAAATGGGGGCCGTTGTCCGACCAAATTATCCTCGGGAGCCCAAATCGAGGGAAGTACTCTTTCACCAGGATCTTTGCGGTGGTCATAGCGGTAGCATCTTTGACAGGGAAGGCCTCGACCCATTTGCTAAAAGCACAAATGATGACAAGAACATATTTCAAGTTATTACATCGCTCCATTTCAATAAAATCAAGGTGAATGGTTTCAAAGGGGAAAGAGGGGGGCCCGAAACTTCCCCTTGGAGTCACTGTCCCTTTACCCACATTGTGCTGCAGGCAAATCATGCAATTCTGAACATGTCTCTTTGCAGTTTCCAAAATTTTATCATTCACCCAAACCTGCTGTAATATCTTCGTAATTTGCTGGGCACACACATGCGTTGGACCGTGTGCCATTGTGACCATTGCTAACACATAAAAATCAGGAAGCAACCATTTCCCGTTGGATGCGTCCACCCAACACCCTTCGTCATCCAATTTTCCCATGCCTTCAGCCCACTTCCTAGACTCTTCAACTGAGGCATCAGTCTGCATGTCTCGCACAGACCCAATGCCTTCATCTATTATACAAACATCTCTCACTTCCCTTGAGGTGTACATGTCTGTGCTAAGGTCTGTGGCTGTTTGTCTAGCTATCGAATCTGCAAAAGCATTTCCTCTGCCCACATTGTCTATGACCTTGCGATGTGCTGCACATTTCATGATCGCTAATTGTTCAGGGAGTGAGAGCGCTGAAAGTAGTTGTACTATTAAGGGACCATGCTGAATCTTGGTCCCATGTGAGGTCAGAAACCCTCTTTCCGACCACAGTTTTCCGAAGTTGTGAGCCACCCCAAAGGCGTACTGGCTATCCGTATAAATATTGACTCTATGCCCTTGGGAGAGCTCACAAGCGCGGGTTAACGCTATAATCTCCGCGGCCTGCGCGGAGTTATGCGGAATCCTTTTAGTTTCAACAATCTTGTTCAAAGTAGTAACTGCATAAGCAGCTGTAGATGTGCCATTCGGAAGTTTGAAGCAGGAGCCATCGCAAAACAGCTCCCCTTCCGCATTCTCTAAAGGAGTATCTGAGAGGTCTATCCTGCCCTTCGTTTCTTGTTCGGTGGCATACAGGCAGTCATGTGATCCTTCATCACCGCAAACAATATTTTGCGGGAGAGGTAAGAGTTCAGCCGGATTGAGAACACAACACCTTTTAATTTGGATATGAGGAGCAAATAGGACTAATTCGTACCTTGTCAACCGGGAAGAGGTAAGGTGTTGCGTTTGAGTTTTATTCAATAGAATATCAACAGAGTGAGGTACCATCAGAATTAAATCGTGCCCTAGGACCATCCCCTCACTCTGTTTTACAGACTCAGCGGCAGCAGCAACAGCGTGCAGACATCGCGGCAAAGCGCATGCAACAGGATCGAGGGCGGAGGAATAATAGCCGCACGGCCTATTCTTCCCTCCATGTTCCTGTGTTAACACAGACAAAGCACATCCATCACATTCATGCACAAACAACACAAAGGCCTTATCGTAATTTGGTGTACCCAGAACCGGTGCTGAACACAGCGCGGTTTTGCGAAGCTCAAATGATCGTTGATGTTCCGATTCCCATGGCAGTGGCAGAGAAATGCCCTTCTTCGTCAAAGCCAACATCGGTTTTACCACTAGGGCAAAATTCGGGATCCACAGTCTACAGTAGGATGCCATCCCTATCAGGGCTCTGACTTCCTTCTGTGTTTTGGGGACAGACATGCCAGAAATGTGTTTTATTCGTTCAGGTGTCAATCTTCTCCCCTCCTTTGACAGGAGGTAGCCTAAATAGGCAACCTCCTGGCAACAATATTGACATTTTTTAAGTGAAGCTTTGTGACCATTTTCAGCTAAATGAACAAGCAACAATATAGTGCCTTCCTTACAAGCTTTCTCAGAGTCTGCAGCCAAGAGCAAATCGTCTACATATTGAAGCAGCGTGCAAGTAGGTGGCAATTCAAGGGTGTCGAGCTGCTCCTTTAAGGCTCTACTATAGATACTAGGACTTTCAGTATACCCTTGAGGTGCTCTTGTGAATGTAAACGAGCGTCCCCCCAAGGTGAACGCGAACAAATACCTGCTCTCCTCATGTATCGGAATACTAAAGAAGGCGTTTTTCAAATCTACGACACTAAAGTGTGTAGCCGTAGCAGGGATCATTGTTAAGATCGTTGTTACATCAGGCACGATTGGAAATTGTGGGGCTACCACCCGGTTAATAGCACGAAGATCTATTATAAACCGGTACGGAATTGCATTGTCGCCTTTCTTATATACTGGCAAGATCGGGCTATTACATAAGCTACCTGTTATCTCTTCGATCACTCCACGATGTACAAAATCGGAGACAATGCATTTCAGAGCACGCTCACCTTCAATTGAAATTTTATATTGCGGAATGCGCGGTAGCTTAACCCCATGTTTCAAGACTATCTTAACAGGCTCGATGTGTAATATCCCGACATCATTGTCGTCTATTGCCCACAAACATTCCGGGACAATGTCAAACTCGGGAGGTAGAGGTCGGGTCAAGTACTGGGAGTTAAAGGGTTGCTGTGGTGAAACTGTTAATCTTATTCCGTCAGGGGAACAATGAATCACTGCATTTAGTTTCTTTAACAAATTCAACCCTAGCAAATTTTCTCCGCAGTTTGAAGTAAGAAGAAAAGGGCACTGGTCTGTGAAAGGACCCAAAGAAACAGATACCGGCGCAGAAACCGGACAAACAGTTGGTATACCAGAGAACCCTATAGAAACGTTTGTTTGCCCTGACAGTGGGATGTTTGGAACCCTAGAATGGTCAATGGAGCACTTTTGTGCTCCAGTGTCAATCAAGAACTGGTGTTTCCTATTCCCCACCAATAATTCAACGTAGGGGCCCTTCTGAATAATGGGAATAGGTAAAGGTTCCAAACGCTGCTTCGGGCAATCCTAGTAAGACAGAACTTCGTCAAAGGGAAGTTCTTCAGAAAGATAGGCAGCAGAAGGGTGATCAAATATATTTCTCGAGTCCATACTCGGAGTCTGATTTTCCCGTGAAAAAGGTTGTTGTGGATCTTGTAGAAGCTGACCCCTATCAGGGCCCCCTGCTCCGGGGCGGCCCCTTGGTCGCCTACCCATACCTCCAAATGTGCCTCCTGACCTCTGACGAAGGGCAGGGCACTGTGCTCGCCAGTGACCTTCCTGGCGGCAATAAGCACACTGATTAATATTTATAGAATTCAGAGGAGTATTTCCTCTTGGAATGTACTGACCTCTAGTCTGTGTCGTACCTCCTCTGGGGTTTCTGACAATTTGCTGCAACAATACCTTAGTCTTTAAGTCGCCCCTTCTTTTTTCGATTTTCTCTTTTTCATTATTAACCCGATTCTCATAATACTGAGCCATATGCAAAACTTCTGACTGAGATTTTGCCTGCCAAGCGCTCTCTGAGGACATAATTTGTGACTGGATGTCGGGCAACAATCCACGTACAAATTTGTCCACAAACAACCTCTTCCCCGACTCTGTGCCTAAATCCTGTCCACTGAAGTCAGAGAACACCTGTTCAAATCTATTAAAGAATTCAGTAGTACCTTCAGTTTTCCCTTGGACGCAGGCCGTAAGCTTGTCCCAAATAATCCTTTTTTCTGGGATTATAGTTTTTAGTTTAGCAACTATTCTATCGGGTAAGGTAAGTATTACCTGGGGTGGTTTCTCACCAGCTGGCCGTTCCCCATCTATTCTAATCAGATTTACCCATGTATCCCCTAGCCCCGGCACATCATCTACTGTCCGTATCTGTTTCCATATATCAACTGGTAAAAGCACTGGAAACAATAAGTCCATGTCACTTAAGGTGAACACAGAAGACTGTAAGACAGATTCTATCTCTTTATAAAACCCTGTCGGGTTTTTCCTAATATCAGGGACTGATTGTCTAATCGTGTTCACTTCCTGTCGAGAGAACGGGACGTGAACAAACTGCGATACGTAATGTGCAGGGATATCCACCGCGGGAGTACCAGCCGCCGCGTCGGCGGGGATTTCTGCTTTTGGGACAAGGGTTGGAGGGACCTCTCTCATAGGCAACTGAGATATAGGGACCTCCGACCGCTTACTGAGCAATAGGGCCAAATCGAGCGCTAAAGCAGCTGTAGAAGTGTCGGGTGAAAAAGCTCTTTTACAAATATCTAATAACTCTATGGGGCAACCAACCTTCTTCCTTATACATTCCTCCTGTAAGTGTTGTACCATCACTTGGATTACCTTTCTTTGCATCTCTACCGTGTATTGACTGTATGTGTCATACACCTCATCTGGCGGTATCGATGAATCCGAGATCCATCGAATCGCGTCTTTGGTACAAATTCGTACTTCCTCAGGTGCTGATCTCCAGCACGAAAGGAACAATTTCTGTACATATATCCTATCGTCCTCATCATCCTCGTTTTGTAATCTTTCAAAATCCCTCCTAAACTCAAACAACCTATCAACATGTCCATATACTTTCTGCTCTGTGTCCCTCGAAAGTGCCAAAGCATTCAGATCTCTCACCCCTTGTGGGAGATCCGAAGTCTGCAATCTACCCCACATTACCCCTAAGTGAATCCCCAGTCCTTCAATAAAAACATTTTTCTCGGGAAAATCGAGCAAATTAGATAATGTTGAAAATGCATCAGTTCGATCACCTTTTTCCATGCAATGCTTAGCCCAAGCAAATAGTTCCTGTTTCCTGCCCGCAGGAACAGTACTACGAGTCACAATTGTTGACCCTGCACCGGGATCTGTTTTAACGAACACGGGGCTCCCCGGAATCGAAAGTGTAGGTGGACTTAACAAGGGTGCAGGGGAGAGAGGCAGAGTAATAGACAAAGGAGCGACAACCAAAGAACTAGGAGCAGTAGGCTGTGCAGGGGGAGTAGGAATAGCAACGGGAACAATAGCAGGAACGGGCAAGGTGCCCACAACAGGAGCATACGGAGGTGGCGCTGAAGAATCAGGCCTCCGTTCGTTCAATATTTTCTCAATAAACTCCTCGGAAACATGGAAATCTTTAGAGGGGTAAATTTTCTGGACCTCGAGCGAGAAAGCTCTATCCATTTTCTGGGCTTCTTCTAATCGTTTTTCCTTGTCATACGACAATGCCTTTTCGGCATTTGTTTTATGACGACGTGCATGTTTATCCCTACTTTTAAGCTGCTGCAATGCTTCCTTTTTCCAATTTTGTAATACATCAAAGGCTGCTGGCCTAGCCTTTTTCTTAAGCAAGATCGATTCTAAGTATTCAATACGGGGGATCTCAAAACTACCATTGATTGGCCACTGAAATTCAGAGGCATTTCTGGTCTGTCTGTGCCAAATGTCATTAAATACAATACTACCAATGCCATACTTACAGTACATAGTACACGCCGGTGACCCCTCCTGTGGTGCCGGACGGCTAAATTCCAAAGATTGTCGATCGCTGCAGAACAGAGCCCTAAAGCAGCTAGACAATTTCCCAGGCATTTCTCAAAGAATTGGTGCTACCTGGTCCAATAATTGTGTCTGCAGATACAATACGCCAAATTCAAATTGTCAGGGTTAAATTAAGAGCCGGGTCACGACTGCACCTGACCAAACCTAAGGAGGACCGTACGGTTTACAAAGGACTTCAACTAACGAATTTTTACCTGCGTTCGGTGGTTTCGGCAAATCTGCCCGCCTCGGATTTGGACCCTCGTCAAGATGCCGTGTCAGACCGCACGACTATCGCCCAAGGATCGGATCGTGCAGCGCTGCCGAGGTATCGCGTCTCGATCGGTCGGGCCTGCAGAATCACACCGTCCGATCCCGATTCGATAGTCTGCGTCAACCTTCAATGATCCGGCATCAATCTTGAGAAATTGATATGAGGCCGGGAAGCCCAAGAGGAAACACACCAACACAGGTTACAAAGGACATACAAAGCGCTTTATTTCAAAGTTACAAAGTTACCAAAGTCAATTGACATACGAATAGCTATTCGGCCCTCTGACTGACTAACACACGAACCTTCAACGTTAGGTTCGCACTGAAATGGGAGAGACCGATCATCGGGATGCTTGGGTTTTTATATGTTTTGTCCTGCATTGGCCAGCCCTCTCGCAAGTTAACCATTCTTTGAACTGTGGCTAGGGTTCGTAGCCAGGTCGAACACACAATTTACATAATTTGATCAGCTCCGCTGATACAGTTACATATTTACACACAGGTTAAAGAGAGGACAAGGTCTTAGTTCGTGACCCTAACAAGTGGCCTGTGGACATATTACTTATTCACGTGTGTGGAGGTCACCATGGCCGGAATCTTATTTGAAATGTCATTCGGCCTCCATTTTGTGGATCAGGGTGACTTCCACACTGCAAGAGTACCTAAAATGGCGGCTAGATCCAAGATGGCGGCTTACACAATACAATAAGGTCAAGACCTTGCCGCGGAACCTATGTACATGGTATTCTTTAGACAACTTGGCGTAGGCCAACATACATTCAAACAATGCGATTGGGGTCACAATATTATATCGATTTCCACACTATTGGTAAGTGGCTGAGGATAGGATACAGACACAGGCATTATGAGAGAGTAAGAGATACGATCTACAGAGGTGGGTCGCTTTAGTGAGGAGTTAAAGGAAGTTAACCAAAGTTGGGGAAGTCTCGGGTTGACAGCTCAGCGGCAACGTGCTCACCTGGGCAGCATGAGGTTACAGAACAACGCAGGTACAGTCCCTGGGTCCGAAAATAAAAACCTAGGGGTATTTAGCGCGTTATAAATAACCTATAATATCAAGCTGAAATCTTCCAATTGTCTTGCCATCCAGGGGCTACGACTCAATGGGGTAGTTGGTCACAGATGAGGGAATGCGAAGGGTTGAGGTGGGTGCATACGTGTTATATGGCTAAGGCACCGGATCAGGTAGAGTTAGGCCCTAAATAATTGGTAAAATTAGGACCACACCGCGGCAATCGGCGGTTATATTGCATGTAGAGTACCTCGGGAAGGGCACACACCATGGCTGTAAAGGAGAAAAGTACAGAGGCAGTAGGGTGCGCTGCTAGTATATGAAAGGTTGAAGTACTCCGGATTTGAAAGAGGCCTCCTCGAGTTAGTCACAGGGTTATGTGCCTGCGGCAGATCCCAGTTGCAACAGGGGACGCTGTTAGGGGACAGCTGTCAGGACTCTATGTAAATATAAAACTCAGTGGGTGCAAGCAAGGTTTCTGTCTGTTTTGTTTATATGTGTGTGCCTTTAGCTGGCTAGTTGGAACTTTATATTGCCATGAGTATAAGACAACAGGTTGGATACAAATAGTTGATGAGGTTTAGTTGGGAACAGGAGTTGAGATTACGTCATCAGTCTGTGGGTGTTAGGTGTCCCTAACAGGATTCAGGAAGGATGATGGTTGACCCGCTGGATAGCAAGATTGTTGAAGTTGTGACCAGGGGCCACGTGGCAGGTATTACCGAAACTGCAAGGGGAATTGGGTGAGGTACCATTCTCTAGGTCAAGGTGTTAGGCAACGCTCTTGGGTACAACGTTACCATGGGGAGAGGGCTGCTAGATTAGTGGGTCGGCAAGGCCAACTCAGCCGTTCATCCTCCCGGGTCGATAAGCAATTAACAGTGGGCGTGGCGCAGCTGGCAGGAAGTTGGGACCTACATGACAGGCTAAAATGGGGATGGAGAGCCTCCCTTTGAAACTTAGCGGCAAGAGTGACTCTTATTAAGGAATGGAAAGGGGCAACTTCCCTGGTCAGTAACAGGGCTCCTCCAGCATAAGAAGCCCCATCAAGGGCGGGCAGACCAAAGATTCTGGGGGTTGTCGAGTTTGGCCTGATGAAATATGGAGAGGAATGATACAAAGGGGAAGGAAAGCAAAGTTGGTTATAACATGGGAATAAAGCGCAACGTCACCCGTAAGGTAACGATGCTCCCCAATCATAGGTAACTCCTTCAAAGGCAGGCAGAGCAACGAGAATTTGGCTGGGAAACTTTGGCCTGAAAAAAAAGGAGAGGTAATTATCGAGGGTGAAGTACGACATAGGTGTGGCTCTCAAAGCTGGGGAAAACCAGTTGTCATTACGGCTGGTGGAGACTGAGATTGTGTGGTCAGAGTCTTTCTGAGGCAGGAATGGAGGGGCGCTGAGAGTCACTCAGCGGTGGAGAAGACGAGAAGGAAATTGAATTGCTCAGTGGCAAAATCCTGCAGGGGCAGAGTTTTTCCTCAGATCAGGCAATGTGAAATCCCCAGAGTATTACTTGAAGGATGGGGTGCATTTGTCGGCATCTGGGATGGAGCTGTTTTATTGGAGTGCAGGCACAAAGCTCCTGGAACTATGAGGCTGGAAAGGGGGGAGCCGCGATGTGCTGTAACCCATCTTTGGCGTGGCAGTGTTTTGGCGATCAGTGACAAGAAACAGACTCCGAATGAGCCATGGGAAAGCAGGAAGGGTCTTCGCTCTTTCGGATCAGCGCCTCTTGGGAGCCTAAGCGGCGGGGGTGTCTTATGGTAGCAATGAGGGCTCAGCTTCCCCCGAACAAATGGGGCTCTCTCAGCCCAGGAACTTGCACAGGCAGGCAGGTCTCAGGCACAAAGGGTTGGGGGAGTTGTGCCACTGCTGTCTTTGTTGGGAAAAGGGGGAAGCAGGTTTTGGACACAAAGCAGTCGCCGCACCTTCGGAACTATTGTCACATTTGTTTGCTGTGTTTTTATTATATGTGTGAAAATAAATCTGCAGCCTTTTTATGCCAAAAGGAAGACATGTCTCATTCTGCACCTTACTGGTTGGGAAAGGAAGGGGCCAAAAGGAATGAGCAAGAGTAATGTATGTTGGCATAAATAATGGACAAATGCCCGGGTTATGAGGGTGACGATGGAAAAAAGACACAAAATGGAGGAGGCACCCCGATAACTCGGGCAGGGGCCTCCTCCTCCCACCTCCCTGGGTAAGGGGGAGGGAGAAGGAGAAGCGTGCCAAAGAACTGAGAAAGCATGCGAAGGGCAACAAAGAAAGGGGGTGGGCCAAGCCCCATATAAGCGGCGGGCGTCCTGCTGCTGGAAGCATCCAGCCCTTAGCAGAAAGACGCCTGCCGCAGCAGGAAGGATTTTCGTTTTACACCCACCCACCCTGCATAAGAGACTGCTAAACCAAAAGCAAAAAAGAACACGCCCACAAAAAAGGAACTGCTTTTACAAAACACTTAAATGGAAAACGGTTGGGCAGATCGGAAGTGGGATGAAAAGGAATGGTAATGAGAGTAGCGCCCCTCTCATCTATAATGCAAATAATGCAGGGCATTAATGTGCACTATTTGTTCTGAAATCGCGCATCTTTTCGATGGCTTTCGCTATTTGTCGGTATCTTTAAGCTTGTGGCTTTTTACTGACAGCTGTCGGCTGATTTCCCCCATAGGAATATGGATTGCATCACCTTTTCCCAGCACTGTGGCCTTGATGAAGAGGCAACCTTTCGACACACATCAAAGGCTGGGCCACAGGGGCAATTGATTGCGGGACCAGCTCCCTTTGCACATGTTTTAATTATACGTTTCACCCTGTGCACTTGTCTTAATTTACAAGGTAAAGTGCAAATGATACCAGGCAGGATTCTTTAACACTGCGTTTTGGAAAAATTGCAAAGGCCTTCCATAATGAATGTCTGCGTCAGCCATTTAGAGTGGACTTCAATACAAGTCCATAGCAATGCATGGGGATGCGAGGCGGCCATTTTACAAATACTAAATTACACTGGAGGGGAACATGAACGTAAGTACAAAATATCCCCTCAGTCCAATGTTCATCATTTATATTCAGAAGTGCAGCAGAAAGGTGAAGAAAAAAAAACAGGTGAAATTCCCTTCACACCTTTCTTTTACATTCCGAACACACGCGACTGTACAGGCCTGCCACTATGAACGCTATGACCGGCATACAACGGATCCCAGTGGAATATTGCCCTTTTCCAGATGGAAAAAAACAGCGGATTCCGTTGGAATCTCATGCTAGGGGTAAACCTGGGAGATTTGACAGGCAGAGTAGGAAAGGGGGCGCACGGGTAAAGCCACCACCTGGCAAATCATGACAAATCCCCCGGATAAAAACAAAATGGAGGTTTGGGGGGGGGGTTGGTGGTAATCATTGTTGCCACCTTTAATACCATTTTTTACTGATTGGAGGGGGTTAGAAAATAAACGCCCATTGGTTTTAAGCTGCATGAAAATGTAACGCTTGTGTAAAACCTAGTGCTTTTTGGAGGAGGAGCGGGGAAGGAGGGTGGGGGGTGTGAAAGGTGGGTAGGAGTCATCTGTTCCCTCCATTCTGCCTCCAAAAATCATCAAAACCCCTTGGAGCATTAAAAAGGTTTCCAAGACAGGCGTAACACCTTTGCGCCTGTCCTTAGCACCATTTGTAATGACCAAGGGTACTGCAAAATAAGGCCCACTGCCTTACTGGCTAATGGACCATACAGGGTTTGGTAGCAACTGGACACACACAGCACAATGAAAACCAAAGAGTTCCATCATCATGCTGCTTAACACAGATGTTAACAGCAGACCCTACTTTACCACGCATCAAGTGGCACCAGAGTCCCCAATGAAAGTCAGACTAACACGCATCGGCAACGCCAACAGATCTGCCTTTTTGATAGCTAATGGTTTTGATGGATGAATGGATGAAAAGATGGATAAGTGCGTTTGTATGGATGGCTGAAGGCTAACAGTGGGTGAAAGTGGGTGAGAGTGTGGTTGGATGTATGTGCGGGTGGTTTGATGGTAAATGGGTGTGATTAAGTGAATACATACATTGGTGTGACTAAGTGGATGGATCTATGAGCGTGAAAGATCACATGGGTTTGATTGTGCAGACAGATGATCTAACTGAGTGGATCGGTGATGGGTGCAATTTTATGGATGCGTGCCATTTGATAGTTTGGTGGGTTTCATTGGCTCGATGGACTAGTCGATGAATGGGTGCTTGTGGATGACTCAAGCATCTCTTAATGAAAACATGTAAGCAGGTTCTGCTTTCCTGGAAATCACTCTCATAGGCGCCCTACACATAGGTGTCCTCTCATATGGAGAGGTGCAATAGACATTTAAGAGGAGATCCTGGTGTCAGCAATCCTTGGAAGTATGAATGGCTGGCACCTAGCATCCTCCACAGTGCACAGTCTTTTGAACAAACACAAAAGCCTTTCCAGGAAGCAAGGGAGCCCTGTGTGAGGAAGACATGTGGTGTAAATAAATGACTACTTTAGAACCAGGTGACCAACAATCCACTCCCAGTTTTTTAACTTCACCACATGGTGTGAGTTTGAGCTTCAGTTCCCGTGTATTTATGTTGGGGGCATTCAACATAGTATGCCACCAGAATATAGCACTACATAACAACACGTTCAATTTCATCAACCAGTGTTCCCCTGCCAGGAGCAATCCCTGTTTCTTTAGAGCACACATGGCCCACAGTGCAACTGAGTGCAGACGTTTAAAGACCCAAAAACAAAATGGATGCCCGCTTCACAAGTTGGTGAGCTTAATTAAAAATAAGATTTGTTAAAATGAATTCCACTTGTTTTCAGAACCTTAGACTGTGAAAATGGCCATAATGAGTTCAGCAAAGAGGCACTACATGCCTGCAATTGCTCAAAGGTGCAAAAATCCCAGCCTCTACATAACCTCTTGCAGAAAATATGTGGAGGTCAGAGATAGTTCCATAGCAGCAATTGGAAGTAACACGTTTTTCCTTCATATTTATATAATGCAGGGCCAGCAAGAGTTTGGAGAACGTCAGGGGAATGTGGGTAGTGAGGGAGGGTGGACATGGCTTTTTTTTGTTACACTGGTACAATTCCTCTACTCAGCACCAGCACATTGGCGTGATGCTGAGTTAAACAGGAGGCACCACAAATCAAATAATTTCCTTTTGTTGCCATTTGAAGAAGAGCGCATATTGTGTCTAAGAACGAAGACGAGAGCACCCTGTGTCGAAAGAGCTGAGCTGTTTTCTACAGTGTTAATGATGACTGTGAACTGTATCCTTTTCCAACATGGAAACGACTGTAACACAACAGGAAAAAGGGATGAGTTGCCAGGCGGAAAGCATCATCCTTATTAAGCACTATAATTGTGTGCATTTAACGGGCTAAGAACATCTGCATACTTTATATAAAGCAATCAAACCAAAGGAAAATGTAAAATAAAATAAAGTGCAATTTCTAATAATAGTCAAAAAAATTGTTTAAGTGTGTTCATTAAGGTTTTCTTTGGCAATCAGCTTTATACAATATATTTCTTCAAAATATCATACACTTCAAAGCTTTTCCCTTTTTCCCACCCGCGTCCCCCTTCCCTCCCTAACCCCAACTGAGCTTGAATCTGTGCTCTTCTTGCAAAGGGCGGCTACCTAGGTTAAGCTCTTGGCAGTCGCTTCTAGCTGCCTACCTCCCTCTCTTTTCTTCCCTGATTAGAACCCTCCTTGTTCGCCTAACTTCGCTTTTACTTCAGGGGGGCTTGTCGTCGGGTGAGCTGAATAAGTCCTGTACCAAGACGTTCCAGGTCATTATGTACTGGAGCATTCCCTCCTCCCCCTCTGGGTGGCCTCATACCACACTGTTGTTTCTGCTATGGACCACCTCCTTAAGTCTTCCCACCACCTATTGATTTTTGACAGCACCCAGGCCAGGTCTATTAGTTTATTTTTTGGGTTATTTGTCTTGGGGCGTGGAAATATCCCAAGGAGGAAGGCCTCCGGTGTCCATGTTTCTCCTTTTATGCCCTCCCTCTCAATCTACGTTTTACTCCTTGCCAAAACTCTTGTCCCATTGTGCAGGTCCAGAACATATGTATCATTCCTGCCTCGCTCGCTCTGCATCTTGGGCATCCCCTATCTTCTGAACCTGGGAACTGTGATAGACAGTGTGGTGTCATGTATACCCTGTGTAGTATATAGAATTGGGTCAATTTGAATCTGGCATTCCTTGAGACCTTTTTTGATTATATCAGTGCTCTATTTCATTCCCCTTCTGTCAATTCCCTACCCACGTTGGTTTCCCACGTGCTCTTCCCCCTGGTGGTGTCCTTTGGTGTAGCCTCCAGAAGTCCCTGATATAGCCTGGCCACTTCATGTCCCCCTTTTGACACATTGTATAGCAGCTCTACTACTTTATTTTCTTCCTGGGAGCCCGGGAGGTTCGGCCATCTCTTGCGTGTCTCAAATAGAATGTTGGAATATATCAAGAACTGTCCCCTGTGTACTCCGAAGTTTTCCACCACGTCTTGGAATGTACGAAACCTATCTGATTCGATCAGGTCTCCCACTAGTATAATCCCCTTGCTTTCCCAGCGTAGCCTGATATGTTGTAGGTTGTTGGTGTTTTCCCCTGCGATGGTCACGAGTGGCACCAGGGGTGAGTTAGGTTCTGCCATCTTTAGTATTGCCCTAGTCCTATCCCATATCTTCCTGCCTAACTGCACTAATTCCGATGGATCACAGTTCCTGTCACTTTTTAGCCATATTGTTTCCTTTAGTATGTATGGTGCCATGCCAGCTCTTGACAGGGTATGCTCCACATTCTCCTCATCTGCCAGCCACCTTGTCACATGCTGTAGCTACCCTGCCAGGTAACAAAGTTCAAAAGTCGGAAGTCGCATGCCCCAGTCTACGTATTCTCTTTACAAGATGTCCAGGGCCACGCTGTGTCTATCTTTCCCCCATATGAACCCTCCAATTATGGAGTTCAGCTCCCTGAAAAAGGGCCTTGGTATTAGGTGTGAAACATTACAAAGTGGTATAGTAAACAGGGAAGGGCCACCATTTTTAGGAGGGCTACCCCGCCTGTTTCTGAGAGTGGTAGCCGTTCCCAGAACCGTATTGAGTTTTCTAGTCTGTTCCTTGCTATTAATGTGTTCTGTTGGTGGGTTTCTGCAGTGTTATGATAGATGTCCACTCCAAGGTACCTGAACGTATTAACTTTCCATTGCAGACCTAAGCATGGGAGTCTTGTTTCGTCTATTCCCACCCATCCCCCTAATGGAAATATGCAGGACTTCTCCTTGCTAATCCCTATTCCTGATAACTTCACAAAATGTGTCAGCACCACTAGGAATAACTCCAAGGTGTCTTTGGGTTGTTCACGTATAACAGCATGTCGTCTGTGTATAATGACAGGACATGGTGTAGCTCCTCTGCCTGTATGCCCATGTCCCTGAATTCTTCTCTTAGAAACACAGCCAGGGGCTCTAGAGCCAGGATATATAGCATAGGGGACATCAGGCATCCTTGTTTGGTACCTCTCTGTAGAGGGAATGGCTTTAATATAAATGTGCCTGTTCTTACTCTTGCTATTGGTCTCAAGTAGTACACATGGATCCATTTCATAAACTTTTCACCCATTCCAAAGCTTCTCAGGGTGGCAAACAGCCATTCCCACCTGACAGAGTCCAATGTTTTGATTGCATCTAGCATCTCCTTCCTTCCATCAAAAAGCTTGGCAGCAACACAGGCCCCAACCTACTAGTGGAGGTCTTCAATAATGCCATGACTAAGGCACTGGATATTATTGCACCCGTCAAACTTCGTAAAGGCAGGCAGAAATCTCATCTTAATGGTTGGTTCACGCCCAAACTCAAAGAATTAAGACTCCAAAAAAGAAAGCTCCAATCCACTTGGCGTCACTCCCCCAATGATGAGAATAAAGTCAAGCTAACTGACCACTCCAAACTCTACAAAAAAGAAATAATTAGCACAAAAAAGAACACATTTAACGATAGAATCTCAAAGGCTAAGTCTGACACAAAGGAACTATTCACTATCCTTCGCGAAATGGAAGCACCGATCTCTCCGGCTGACAATGTCCCTAAAGATAAGCCATGGTGTACTGACATACAAAATGCTTTGTCGAATAAAAGTGCATCCCTCCAATTCAAACTAGCTAATAAGAAGGCCTTGCTGCTCCCATCCAAGCAGCAACACCCCAATCCACACTGGACAGAACTACCATACCTTTCAGCTTCAAGAAAATGTCGATCCTTGAGACAGAGAAAATCATACTCTCCTTAAAACCTTCAAATTGCAAGGGAGGCAGTTGTCCAACCGAAATCATAAAGGATGTAGCTAGAGACCTTGCCCCTTTCATCTCTAAGCTTATTAATGCCTCCTTCAAGACCAACACAGTGCCCAATAACCTCAAAGAATCTTGGGTCCTCCCACTGCTTAAAAAACAAACACTAGACCCCACCATCCCGACTAACTATAGACCAATCACCACAGTCCCCTTCTTACTTAAAATCATCGATAGAGTAGCTTACCTTCGAATTCAGGACTACTTGGAAGCTAATCACCTATTAGGATCACAGCAATCTGGCTTCCGCCCTCTTCATGGCACGGAAACAGCCTTAATAGACCTTAAGACGCAAATTGACGAGTTGAAGGATAATGAGAAAACAGCTATGCTACTCCTCCTTGACCTATCTGCAGCCTTCGACCTGGTGGATCATGCAGTCTTATGCAACCACCTTAGGTCTGCTGCCCATTTCTCAAGTGATGCCATTACCTGGGTCCACTCCTTTCTAGCTAATCGTACAATGAGAGTCTTTTCCCCCTCATCCTCCGCTGACCCCATACAAAAGTCCTGCGGCGTACTTCAAGGATCCTGTGTCTCATCTACTATGTACAACATTTTAAGTAAGCCTTTGTTTGACAAGTTGGACAGATTGGGTGTGTAAGGATATTTGGCGTGTTACAGCACAGAGTACAGCACTACTGCACAGGTGGCAATTTTTTTTATGCAGCACCACCACAAGGGTGCGGTGCATTGCTATATGTGTTACCAGATTAACAAGGAAAGACAGGCTATTCAGTCAAAAATTATTTTAACATATAAGATGCAAATCTATTTTTACAGTTAAAAGCACACGTGCAAATTCAAAAATGCACACTATTTTTCACCTGAAATGCCTATGGTGCAAGGGACACATTTGAAAATTAATAACTAACATTACTCATAAATAACCTGACTAATAAAATTGAATTTAACATAACCCACTAATAAAAATGTGTCTCCACTGCAGAAATAGGCCAACTCTGAAAGTGAACTTTTAAACGTACATTCATTTTTTTTTGTTTTCTCTGCTGCTCTGTCCACATAACTACAGGAAGCAAAAGGGCTCGAAAGAACAGGAAATCAGTTGGTTACAAAGTATTACTATAAAAATGAGCCATTGTGTAGAGAGGGAGGAGATGGCATGATTGATTCTGATTGGAGCAGCGTCGTAGCAAGTATCATGCTAGAGGCAGTGATTAGGGTTTTGCTGGGGGGATTTTGAGGAGAGAGGGAGGACAGTGGAGATTTGGAGAGCTGGGAGAAGGACCTGTTTTTTCCTGGTTGGAGCATTTCTGCTGAAAAAGCTGAGAGTTCCAGGCAATGACCCCGGTTTGAAAACGAAAGGCGCTCGTTTCACTGGGGTTAATCTTCAAGGGAGCCACATTCAGAAAGAGAACAGCTGAAGAAAACTCGGGCTGAACAGATAAGGTAATTACATAAGTGTGGGAGCTGAGTGTGTACGAGAATATTCAGTCAGTGTAGGAAAGGAGATTCCTGTGCCTTAATCACATGTTAATGTTGCAAATCGAGTTCTTTTCTACGCCACTCTCTTATCAGTGTATCACAGACAATGCTGTTACTGTGCTATTTTATTTATTTCTGTAAAGAGTGAGATCGTGTTTAAATGCAACTTTTATAATACAGAAAAATATTTGAAAGCAGACGGGTGGTGTGTTTTATATTTACCAATACAGTGCTGATGATGAGGGGAGATTTTTAAACAGTGCAATTGTCATTTTAAGACAGATGTGTACATGATCATATTCAGTATGGACAGTTGAGAGTGATTGTTTGTAGCATAGCTCGTTGGAGGTACATGAGCCAACGGGAAGAGGGACTCTCTGGACATAGTTCCCTACCGTATATAAGGTAGTGGAAATTACCACAAAATTACCACATATAGCTCTCTGTCGTAAATAAGTCAGTGAGATCGCCCATGGTGGCACACTAACACTAACACTGAAAATGTGGTATTCCTAAAATGTAGGTCTGAGGTCTCTCTAGTGATTACACGAAAAATCTAAGCAAAGATAAGGGATTCTGGACATTGGGGCCACAAATAAAACAAGGGAATTATGCTCACCAAAATACCACCAACCACGCATACCAACCACGCATACCAAATATGCATGTCTGGGTGCTGAAATAATGCATGTCCACTGTATTATTGTTGTACATGGCCCAATCTGAATACAAGGAGCGATTGTTGCTAAGTTATTTTTTTCGGCGGTAATAAAATACCGTCAGGCCCCAAATCTCCACAAAATACCCAACATATTTATGGTGCGTTGCAGGCCGGGAAAGTGATCATAGAGTACCTACTGGGCGTGGCAAGCGTGTCTCACACTGCCATTTGCACATTAAAGGGAACCCATTTTATAATAGCAGTGTGCCACTAAAAACGAATTTCAGAATGTCACAAAGGGAAACCACATTCTCAGATCTAGTGCAATATTTAGAGGCAAAGTTGTTTGCACATGGGAATTGGTCGTCGAATAGCACGTTAGAATGGAGTAACTGCATTCAGGGTGAGGTGCAGAAAGAAAAACTAGACAATATTTTTGCAGAAGGCAGCATAATTCAGGTCTGCCTTACAAGATTATTGAATGCAGCCGATAAAAGTGCAGAGAAAGACTGTTTAATACGGCTGTGCGGCAAAATATGGTTTATTTTAAACAAGTCCCTGCGAATGCAAGAGAATGATACTCAGCTAATTAACAGGTTAAAGACTGAATTAGATGGGGCGAGTAAAAATCAGGAAATGTTGAGAGCAGAATTGGATGTATGCCAAAAAGACATGCAATTAAAATGCAGAGACTTTGATACTCAGTTATCCAAAAGCAAGAAACAATTTGAAGATAGTGAGCAAGAATTGGCAAACTTAAAAGCCTTAGTGGATCACATTAGACAGGATAAAGATGAGGTTGTTTCAGAGATGCAGATTTTACAAAAAGAACATTGTGAAAAAGAATGTGATCTCCAGAGCGCAGAACAAGAAATGATTAAAATGATTCAAGAAAGAGACAAGAGAAATAAAGAGTTCAATGAATGCCAAATGCAAATGTGCGACATGCAGGAGGTGATTAATAAGACGAATGGTGAAAACAACTATTTGCAAGATGAAGCCAACAGACTCCTTAAAAAGTGTAAGGACTTAGAACAGCAAATGTGCATTCCCAGGTCCCAGGAGAGGCGGCAGGGTACCACATTCAATGGAGTGGAGGTGAATTCTAGCTCTGCCCAAAGAGCTAGTGCTCCAGTGACTGGGCCGGTGACTGAACTTGGTTGCAGCGCCCTTGGGGGATTTGATACTCCCATTGGGGGCAGCCACCAATCTCATACACCTGAAAACAGGATTGAATCACAAAATAGTGCAATTCCATGCATTGCAACAAGTAGCCCCATAAAAATAATGAAATCCATTAAAGCCCTGATCAAACCGTTTAAAAAGGGAGGTGAATGCTGCATTGAGGATCACTTAGAAGCGGTGCATGACATTTTTAAAGCACTCCAGATACCTAAGGAACAGTACAGACAATATTTTCATTTAACTTTAGATGCCCCGACGGCCAGCATCATAAGGGGATTAAATGAACAGCAGAATATGACATGGTTGGAGTTTGAAAAAGAAATTAGGCGTCATTTTTCTCCTTTTCAGTCATTGCAGGAGGCAAAGAAAGTGGCTTACACAATTACTGCTGGACCTAATACATCCCCTCGCCAATTTTTACAAGACTTAAAAAGAGCATTTTCTCGCTTTGATGTATCTTTTGACTCAAATTCCAATGAGTTTAAAACTGCATACTTCTATGGGCTACAGAAAGACATCATATCCCAATTGGCCCGTGAATTTGACCGTGACAAGTCCCTTGAATGGATTGTACATCAAAGCACAAAACTATATGAGGTACTCTATTGTCAGGGTAGAGAAAGTGATAAAATGAAAGATACTAGACCTAAATCTAAAGAACCCTCAGCCACAGTAATGGAAATCAGGTCAGCCAAAATGTCCCTTGAGTCTGCTCAAAGCCAAGGTAAAAATAATGTGACACCTGAACAAAGGGGTAATCAACAAAGATCGCCATTTCCTGTACCAATGTTCCAATCACATGATCCTAGTAATAGAGAGAACTACATCAGCCCTAGGTATTTAGGGGACAGACCCCGGGTAGGATATTGGCCTGATATGGCAGGTATGAACAATAACCAGAGACAAAATCAAGATCAAAGAAATGATGGTCCCTACCAGTCATTGGGGACACAGAGCAGATTTGATCCCAGCACCATGATATATGGTAATCAGGATAGGCCCCGATATGTGGATCGATTTACTGATAATGGAAATCAACCTAGGGGCCAGTACCCACAATCTGAGAGACTGGACATGAGGCAAAACGTGAACTCCAATCCACGCCAGTACAATGATTCCCCACCAGGGGACTATAATCAAAGGATGGGTGCAACCGGCTCCCCTCCACAAATGAATCAAGAGTTCAGAAACCATCCCAACCGACATCAATCACCTGAGAGGTATCAGAATAGATCCAATCAGGGGGAAAACAACCAATTTCGACCTAGGCCACAGAAAGAGGATCCTAGAGAGATGGAAAGGTTCCAATGCCTTGAGGCCCAAGTGAAAATGTTAGCTGAGCAAATAGGAAAGCTCTGTACAGCGCAAAAACAACCTTCCAAAGAGGGGGCTGATGGCCATAGCATTGACCGGGGGGCTTCCGAAAAGTGACTAAGTACTCATCAAAACTGCAGTGCCAAAATGACAGATTGCTCTGATATAATTTTGCATAACGACTCTGAGATGCCTAATGGATTAAAAATGAAAGTGCCAGTAAATGAACTTGTGACAGAAAGTGCAAATACTTCTAAAAAAGAGGTACGGTTTAACCTAGAGCTAAATAAAACAGTAAAGATTTGCACAAATGAAAAAGAAATATTAGGAATTCCAAAAGAACAAAGGGACAGATTTAAGAAAAATGACTCATGCATGGGGAATACCAGAGAACAGGGAGTAAGTGGGGATGCTATAGCTCCTTCCCTGGGCAAGCAAAACAATGACCAAACACAGACAGAAAAAGGAAATACTCAAGTCAATCACCTGAAGAATTCTTTGAGCCACATATTTTTGAAGAGGCTGAAAGGGCTGGTATCACACTAAATGATCACAAATGCACAGAATTAAAAAAATGACACATTGCTGAATGATGTTGTTACACATGTTCAGTTGGAGGATTGTAATGTGGTCTCTGATGTGTCCCAGATGGATGGGCGAACAGTGGCCACACTCCAAAAAACCTCTGTTCATGGAGAAATGAATAAAATCTCTCGCGCAGAAATAGGTAAAAAGGAGGGAAAAATGTCTTTCCATTTACCAATGTGTTCAGCCAAAAGTGAAAAAGACCTGAGAAAGGTGAGCCCTGAAATCAATAAGAATTCACATTTCTTATGTGTATTAGAGGAAGTTGAGGACAGATATTATGCACCCATCACTGTAGAAGAAAAATGCCACACCTTTGCTATGATTGACACTGGCGCACAGGCCACAATTATGTCCAAGGAGCTGGTAAAGAGTATCAATGAAGGGAGACCCCCACAGAGTCAGATCACAGTGAAGGAAAATCAAGGCCCAGTGCATAACTTTAATGGGGAAGAGGTGCCCATCATAGGTGTAACTGAGGTTGACATAAAAATAGGAAAGCACAGAATGAAACAAGAGGTATTGATCACATCTATTTGTGAAATTCCATTTCTGATGGGGACAGATTGTCTGAAAAGATTATCTCCTCTAATAGATGGGGTGATTGGAGTGTTGTGGTCCTTAACCAAAAAACCATTGAGGCCTAAGAAACTAAAATCACAAAACAGCAATATAAATGAATGTCACACCGTTGCCAAAACAAATGATGCTGTGGAGGTATATCTCCAGAATAGCTGCATACCTAGTGTCACTGTTATATTAATGTGGCAAGACAAAATGCAGAGCGACAATGAAAAACTACCTGTACAAATATACTTGGACCCAAGGAAAAATTGGCAGACTGCCATAGATGAGCACACATTACGTTTTTATTTAAAAGAGAAAACATACAAACAGAATATTGCTCCTAAAACAGATTCAGAAAAACACATTACCACTCTGGCAGAAATACACATGGAAGATGAGCAACCATGGGTTCATGTTGGTATAAATGACTATTTTAAAACAATAAAAGCCACTTTAGCGCTTGAACATGAAAGGAGTTTCATTAATGAGAAATTGTTGCAAAAAATAATGGAAAGGGAAGAAATCCCGAGATTTAGGATTAAAAACCAATATGTTTCTGGGTTGGACAGTCCAGACTTTGAAAACCGAATTGCAGGCAGATGCATGCTTAAAATTAGCATTGGGCAGAAAACAATTTACCATAATGTATGGATAGTGAGTGGAGCACAAAATGAATTTTACACGGGAAATGACATCATGCACAGAATGTGTATGGTGTTAGATTTCCTTAATCAAAAAATATGGTCACGCCTAGGTGGTCCGGCACCTGAATTTGAAGACAAAAGAAGGGCTTATCATTGTGCACAACTGGTTCCTTATGCAATCGAATTACAAATGAGGAAAGATACTATTATTCCTGCATTTACAAAACAGTTTGCAATAACACTGAAATGCAAAAATGGACATCAAATGAAAGGATCTGATGCATTTGTATGCCTGAATGAATCCATAAAACAGCAAGGCCTGGATTATGAATACATTCCATTGGTAGATATTGGTGAAGGATCTGTAAAAATTATGGTAAATAATGAAGGTTGTCAGGATATTCATTTAGAGGAAAACTCCCCATTAGGAATGGCCATACAAAAATCATATTATACGGCAGATTTAAATAACATGGTGATTGGAAATATTCCTGAAAAGTATGTAGATGCCAAGGGTGAGTTACCAGAACACCTGGACTCTCAGCCCAAAGGAATATTTAAAATTCATTCTGTGTATCCTTATGATTCAAATGAGACAGTGTGCTGCCATCAAGAGGATTGCATAATATTTAATTTAAATGAAAATGAAACAGAAAATCAGCCCATTGAAGTGGAAGCTGATATGCCAAAATATTTAAAAGTGGCAGCTTTACAAAAAGACACAGCCACACAGTTAGAGGAAAGCGCCGAGATTCCCTTACCAGAAAATTTTCCAGAATTTTCCAAAATGGTAGAAGAGCAGATCTCCTTAGCGGATGCATGTGAAAGCAATGAAGAGAGGGACAATCTGAGGGAGATATTTATGGAGTTTAAGGATGTATTTGCAAAAGATGCTTATGATTGTGGTTTAACTGATTTACATGTGGCCACACTACCAGAAGGGTGTAGCAGAAATCCAGTGTTTGTACGCCAGTATAGACTACCGCTGGCATGTTTAGAATCATTGGCAGAGATTATTAAAAATTTGGAATCGCGGGGAATCATCAGGCCCATTCATAGCACATCCAATACACCTATTTTAGGTGTGTTAAAGCCAAATGGTCAATGGCGGCTGTGTGCAGACTTGAGAGAGTTAAATAAAAGAGTACCAATATCTAGATGGCCACTGCCATTCATTGATCAGGGCCTAGCTCAGGTACATGGTTCAAATGTATTTACCACATTAGATCTCACCTCTGGATATTGGTGCGTGCCATTGGCAGAGGAGATACAACATTTATTTTCCTTTACATTTGACAGGACTCAATATGCCTGGCTTAGAGCTCCGTTCGGGTACATCAATAGTGGGAGTGAATTTGGCATATTTTTGAGAAAGGCCATGCCGGATGCAGCGGAAAGAGGAACAATAGTTTATGTGGACGATGTCCTGATAAAAAATGAAAGCCTGAAAAGCCATTTTGATGAAATAAGACATGTACTTGGCCAATTGCAGAAAGCAGGCGCCAAAGTATCTTTGCAAAAAGCACAATGGTGCAAGAAAAAAGTGAACTTTCTAGGGCATGAAGTGACTGAACATGGGCTAAATCCACAAAAGAAGAAAATATAGGCCATACAAAGATTAAAAGATCCTAAAAATGTGAAAGGAGTAAAAAGTTTATTAGGGATGACAGGCTATAACAGAAAGTTCATTGAAAATCATGCAGAAATCACTCAACCATTGACTAAACTGCTTAAACTGAATACTCCCTGGAAATGGGAAAAAGGGCAGTCTGATGCAGTGGCTAAATTAAAGGAATGTCTTGTAAAGGCACCATGTTTAGCATACCCCATAAAGGACAGGGATTTCTTTATAGAAATAAGTTTTTCTGAACATTGTATGTCAGCAGTGTTATCACAAAAACACGATTTGAATCACAAAACCATTGCATATGCAAGTAAGGCATTTTCCCAAGTTGAAATGAAATTTAATGAATGTGAAAAGGCCCTATTAACCACTGTGTGGGCGCTACAACATTTCCTCCCCATTGTTCAGGGAGAAAAGGTAATTATTGAAACAAATCATCAACCTTTGCAATTTTTAGAGAGTAAAAGAATTAGATCAGGTAATCTAGCGCAATCCAGAATCACTTCATGGACGCTGGCATTACAAGGTTTTCCCGTAGAAGTGAGATATGGACAAAATAAAAAGAACCCAATTGCTCAAGGGTTAGCTTATTTACATGACTGTGCAGCTGAACAAATACCAAATGAAATGGAAGTAGAAACTAGTTTGCAGGAATTTGAACAATCACCACACAAAGCTTTTGATGAAAAACATGCAAGGATTTGCCAACTGTATATGTGGATGGTTGTGCCTTTCACATTGAAAATGACAGTAATAAACAGTTAGTGGCAGGAATAGGAAATGTCTGGTTGAAATGTGAAGATGTCCCCAGTATAGGGATGAGGATTGGAGATAGGAGCAGTCAGGTGGCGGAATTGGCAGCCATTTATAAAGCAATTGCTACTGCAGTTGATAAAAAGTTCAGTGAAATTGTCCTGGTGACTGATTCTGACTATGCACGGAATAGCTTTGTGGAGTATTTGCCTGGTTGGAAAGCAAGAGGCATGGTTACATACAACAAAAAGCCACTTAAGCATGGAAAAATGATACAAGCCATAGACAAACTGGTGTCAGAGAATAAGTTAACAATATACTGGAGAAAAATTTGTGGGCATTTAAAAACGCCAGGAGAGGATAAGGAGGGAAATGATAAGGCAGACCACCTAGCTAAGATTGGGGCTGTGATGGGAGAATTGCTACCTATTGATTATTTAATGGGTGAAATACAAATTGATGCAGTCACACGTTCTAAAGCACCAAAGGAGGTAGATCAACCGGTGGTGCAGTGGAGTCATGACACGCCAGACCAAGATTTGATTGAGGCACAAAAGAATGATCACATTTTGGGAATCTATTATAATCATTTGATAGATCCCGAACAAAATCCTTTAACAGAAAATGATTGTATGGGAAAAGAAGAGTTGAGGGTGCTATTAAAGAACAAAACACGAATTAGATTACAGGATGGACTCATGATTAGAGAGTCCATAACAGGACAAATACAGTGGGTAGTACCCCTTTCATTCAGAGGACTAATGCTACACCATGCACATGATGCCATAACTGCAGGCCATAGAGGTTCACAAAAAATATTAGAAATATATATGTCCCAAGATGTGGAATTATATACTAGAGGATGTCTAGTATGCGCCCAATTTAAACCTGCTTCACCAATGCATAGAGCACCATTGATGAAAAGAGGCCTAACTCTCCCATGGTCAGATTTGCAAATAGACTATGTAGGTCCTTTAAAAAGGTCGAGCAGGGGACACCGTTATATTTTGAGTGTGGTATGTTTGATGTCGAAGTGGATTGAATGCATTCCTGCACCAGATTGTAGTGCGAAAACAGCAGCCACATTGCTGGTGAACCATGTGTTCTCAAGGTTTGGGTTGCCACAAAGAATTGAGTCAGACAGAGGAAGTCATTTCACAAGTTCTCTAATGAGTAAGGTATGGCAAATACTAGGTGTGAAAAGGAAACTACATATCGCATATCGGGCGGCGTCTTCAGGTACAGTTGAAAGAAGCAATAGGTCTGTTGTGGATATTTTAAAGAAATTTGTGGCAGAAGCAGGTTCCAACTGGGATTTACGTTTACCGTTGGTTTTGATGGCAATCAGGTCAACTCCTGCCAAAGCAACAGGTGTTAGCCCCCATGAGGTCTTGACAGGTAGGAAAATGGTGTTACCACAACACCTACTATATAGAACACAGGAGCAGACACTTGTGAGTGCATCCACAGTTCATGAATATATTGATGAACTGAGGAGGCATTTGCAACATGCATTTGCTTTTGTGCAGAGAAATCTGGAAAGAGCTGCTGACAGTGCAAAATCTTATTATGACAAAAAGACATCAGTAAAGGAATACAGTGTAGGGGATCAGGTGTACAAGTTTCATTTTGGAAAAAGTAAACAGAAAAATTCTAAATTTCTAGCAGCCTGGCAGGGGCCATTTCGAATTATAGATAAGGTCTCTCCTGTAGTTTATAAAATTTTGAAAAATGAAGGTGAAACAGCAATAGAGCAGTTTGTCCATGTAAATCAAATCAAACCATGCCATCCCAGACATGAGATCAGGCAGCTTGAACATGTAGAAACAGATAAAGTCCCTTGAACACAAAAAGAGCAAATAAATAGGTACAATCAGGAGGCAGTGACAAAGAAGTTAAAAAGTTGATTGTTATAATGGCACATAAACACTGTAATATATGCAAAAATATATAATATAACAAATAAATAAATAAATAAAAATATATAATGGAAGCTCATGGTTGGTGTGCGGAGAGAAAATGTATTAAATATTGAATGCTGTTTATATGTGCTTGTTTTCTTTTAACTTGTGTTTAATTTCAGAAAAAAAAACGAAATATTTTTACCAAGCATGTTTTATTTTTGGCAAAAGGGTGAAGTTAGTATTGTGCTATGTACTTAATTTGTTTATTTTCTATTTGATTTAGAAAATTAACATTATTTGGTCGGAGGTTCCGGGATCAGAGGCCACGGGAGACGATGGAGTCCTGGAGTCCCCTGGATGAAGACCATAAGATGCCTGCCTCCAGGTGGAGGTGAAGACAAGATAACCAGAATGCTAAAAAAGATGACTCCTATGGATCTAAGATTACCAAGATGAAAGTGTACTCGAATGAACCAAATAACATCGCTGGTCGGGACATATCAGAGGCAGACAAGAGTCCTGACATATGGAGTTCCACGTATTTATTATTTTAAATATTTATTTTAATTTGTTATATTAATTATTTGTTTTGGTTAGTTGTTTTATTTCATTGTTTTTAATTGACTTGTAAAATCTAAACTTAGAGTAATGCCACTTCCACTGAGAAGGCAAATGTAGAACATTTTGTAAACTAATGCACTCAGATGAATACTGTGTTGATTGCAACTTTTTCATTGATGCACATGAATATTCATTTTGTTGAATTGCTATATTGTGAAAAGAAGAAAAAGAACAAGTTGTTTTTAGGAATTGGCTTGGATTGTAGCCAAGTTCTAAAAACAAAAGGAGGGTATGTAAGGATATTTGGCGTGTTACAGCACAGAGTACAGCACTACTGCACAGGTGGCAATTTTTTTTATGCAGCACCACCACAAGGGTGCGGTGCATTGCTATATGTGTTACCAGATTAACAAGGAAAGACAGGCTATTCAGTCAAAAACGATTTTAACATATAAGATGCAAATCTATTTTTACAGTTAAAAGCACACGTGCACATTCAAAAATGCACACTATTTTTCACCTGAAATGCCTATGGTGCAAGGGACACATTTGAAAATGAATAACTAACATTACTCATAAATAACCTGACTAATAAAATTGAATTTAACATAACCCACTAATAAAAATGTGTCTCCACTGCAGAAATAGGCCTACTCTGAAAGTGAACTTTTAAACGTACATTCATTTTTTTTTTGTTTTCTCTGCTGCTCTGTCCACATAACTACAGGAAGCAAAAGGGCTCGAAAGAACAGGAAATCAGTTGGTTACAAAGTATTACTATAAAAATGAGCCATTGTGTAGAGAGGGAGGAGATGGCATGATTGATTCTGATTGGAGCAGCGTCGTAGCAAGTATCATGCTAGAGGCAGTGATTAGGGTTTTGCTGGGGGGAGTTTGAGGAGAGAGGGAGGACAGTGGAGATTTGGAGAGCTGGGAGAAGGACCTGTTTTTTCCTGGTTGGAGCATTTCTGCTGAAAAAGCTGAGTGTTCCAGGCAATGACCCCGGTTTGAAAACGAAAGGCGCTCGTTTCACTGGGGTTAATCTTCAAGGGAGCCACATTCAGAAAGAGAACAGCTGAAGAAAACTCGGGCTGAACAGATAAGGTAATTACATAAGTGTGGGAGCTGAGTGTGTACGAGAATATTCAGTCAGTGTAGGAAAGGAGATTCCTGTGCCTTAATCACATGTTAATGTTGCAAATCGAGTTCTTTTCTCCGCCACTCTCTTTTCAGTGTATCACAGACAATGCTGTTACTGTGCTATTTTATTTATTTCTGTAAAGAGTGAGATCGTGTTTAAATGCAACTTTTATAATACAGAAAAATATTTGAAAGCAGACGGGTGGTGTGTTTTATATTTACCAATACAGTGCTGATGATGAGGGGAGATTTTTAAACAGTGCAATTGTCATTTTAAGACAGATGTGTACATGATCATATTCAGTATGGACAGTTGAGAGTGATTGTTTGTAGCATAGCTCGTTGGAGGTACATGAGCCAACGGGAAGAGGGACTCTCTGGACATAGTTCCCGACCGTATATAAGGTAGTGGAAATTACCACAAAATTACCACATATAGCTCTCTGTCGTAAATAAGTCAGTGAGATCGCCCATGGTGGCACACTAACACTAACACTGAAAATGTGGTATTCCTAAAATGTAGGTCTGAGGTCTCTCTAGTGATTACACGAAAAATCTAAGCAAAGATAAGGGATTCTGGACATTGGGGCCACAAATAAAACAAGGGAATTATGCTCACCAAAATGCCACCAACCACGCATACCAACCACGCATACCAAATATGCATGTCTGGGTGCTGAAATAATGCATGTCCACTGTATTATTGTTGTACATGGCCCAATCTGAATACAAGGAGTGATTGTTGCTAAGTTATTTTTTTCGGCGGTAATAAAATACCGTCAGGCCCCAAATCTCCACAAAATACCCAACAGGTGTCACCTACACAAATTATGCAGATGACACCCAGATCCTCATTCCCCTTTCGGGCAACTTTCTCGAGGACACAGCCTTAGTAAATAAGATATTCCTCCTCATTCAGGCATGGATGGCATCCCATGGTCTCTGCCTGAATGACGACAAAACCGAGATACTGATCCTAGGCTCAGAGACAAACCTCAAAAAACATAGCCCTAGTTATGCCTTCTTCAATATGGACAATAACTCCATCAAGGTGATGCCCGTAGTTAAATTTTAGGCTTCTACCTTGACTCCACACTTACCATTAAGAAACAAGTTAACTCACTAGCATCCACAACAGCCTTCACCTGCAAACCCATCCGAGCCTGCAGACCATTTCTCTCCGAAACTAGTTGCATTACCTTGGCCAATGCACTTATGATGTCCAGATTGGATTATTGTAATGCCTTGTACTCAGGCGATAATAAATACATCACTGACAAAATTCAAAGACTGAAAAATAATGCCCTAAGAGCAGCCCTGAATATTCCCAACAGAGAGCACATCTACAAATTTAGAAGAGATGTCCACTGGTTAAAAATAAACGACAGGATCCTCCTTAAAACCGTCTCACTCATGTCTAAGTGCCTGAACAACTTAGCACCACCATATCTCTCAGAAAGAATAAATAGGAGAATCGCTACACGCCCTATGAGATCACACTCTAGAGATCCCTAGATTCAAATGAACCACAACTGGTGGCTCCAGTTTCCGGTACAAAGCGGCGCAATCCTGGAACGCACTCCCCTTAGATCTCAGAATGGAACAACTCTACCCTAAATTTAGACGCAACATACTAAACTGGCTACGAACAAATGACTCCTAACCCGCTCTGTCCCGTACCAAGACTGCACTTGCTACCTGATACCTGTTATGCTCAACCACATTCACTGTATTTGCTACCCACTGCACTAGTCGACTGCAATATGTAATATGTAATATGTGAACCCCAGCTTCCACCACTTTATTGTAACCTGGAAGTGGCAGTAAATGTATATTTTCTGTATGTATGTACCCAACATATTTTGCAGCTAAGCTATAATTTTACTTGTCCTATTGCGCCCAGCTACCCAAGGGTTCGGTGTGCATTACCAAATAAATAAACAAACAAACAAACTACAACTGCGTATCCCTTTGGCCTGTCTTGTGTGTATGGTCAATGATGGCATGCAATCTTCTCATATTTCCATTGTTGCTCTACTTGAGACATATCCTGTCTGGTTAGGGTGTATTAATGACCTTATTGCCCTCTTCAGTCTATCTGCCATGATTGTCATGAGTACCTTAGTATCCTGATTCATTAATGAGATCGGACGGTACGGTTTCTGGGCTTCAGGATTAGGATGATAATGGATTCCTCCATGCTTTGGGGTGATATGCCTGATTTGTATGCCTGTTCAAAGGTACCTAGTAATTTTGGCGCTAGTCCATCTACAAATTCTTTATAAAACTCTGCTGGTAGGCCATCTCCCCCTGTTGTTTTACTCGTGAGCAGCCCGAGTATAGCTTGTCTCACCTCCTCTAGTGTGATCGGCTCCTCTAACATTCCCTGCATTTCCTTGCTTAAGGTGCAAAGGTTTATATCGGCTAACGTCTCTTCAATCTGCCGCTTCTTAGTGTCTCCTGAGTCCTCATACAGGTGTCTATAAAATGTTCGGAAGGTTTATTGATTTCTGTCTGTGACCTTCATACTTCCCCACACTCATCCTGTGTCTCTAAGATGCCCTCTTGGTTATCCTCTCCCCTGCAATGCCAGGCTAGCATTCTCCTTGGCTTGTCTCCTTGCCCATGGATCTTCTCTGTGTATTTATCATAGCTGTATTTATCCAACCTCTCCCATTATGCTAGGTATTGCTGTCTGAGCTCGACTAGCTCCCTTTCCCTTTCCGCGTCACCCCCTGTTCTACTCTCGATGTGCTTAATTGCTGCTTCTGTATCTGCTAGTCCTTGCTCCAGCTCCTTTCGCAGTCCCCCTGCTTTAGCGATGGTCGCTCCCCTTATCACTACTTTAAAGGCATCCCTGAGGGTCTGTCTTTCCTCTACGCTGCCCTCATTGTGTTCTTAGTATTCCTCTATGTGTTGTTTCATGGTTTCCCTATAAGGCCCATCCCATAGGGTCTCGGCCGAGAACTTCCATGTGGGTATCAGGGCTGATTTGGTGCTGATGATCTAGTCTATAATTATAGGTGAATGGTCTGAGAGTGTTCTACCCACATATGACGCTCTCACAAATTCCCCTAGTTTATCTATTCCCTTGAGGAAGTAGTCTATACATGTGTATATCTTGTGTACCCCAGCGTACAATGGGAATTCTGCCTTGGGGCCATTTAACCCCTTCATATGTCCTGTAGGTCTAGGTCCTTCCTGAGCTCTGTCAAGACCTTTGCATGGGGGGGGGAACAATGTCATATGTTTACTGTCAGACCTATCCAACTGTGGATTGATATTACAATTAAAGTCCCCTCCCCAAATCCAGGTCATTCACTTGAAGGGGGTCAGCTAGAGTATAGAGTTCGAAAGAACGTGGCTGCATTGAGGTTGGTGGCATATGTGTTTATCAGACAGAGCTCCTTCTTATCCAAAAACCCATGTACTACCACCATTCTCCCTTCGTTGTCCTTATGGATTCCCACTTTTCTCAAGGGCACGGTCGGGCTATCCAGATGAGGAGCCCTCTTGCGTAGTTAGAGTATACAGAACCGTAGTCCATCCCGCCCCATTTCTGTATCACCTTAGCATGTTTTCCTGCCGTGAAATGCGTCTCTTGGAGAAGTGCTACTTGTACTCTTTTTCCTCTTAGGTACGTTGCCACTCGTACTCTTTTTACGTAGTTGTTTATGCCTCTAACGTTCCAGGAGGAGATTCTTACCACTTCAGCCATTCTTGTTTCCCCCCTCATCCCTCTCCCTGCACCTCATCTTCCCAGGTAGCCTCCTGTGCCCGATTGTCCTCATAACATGTTCCCGGTTAATTGTCTGCTGTCCATGCTTCTCAAGCGCTAAACTTTGTTCTAAGTGAGTATAACTTCCCCTTAACAATAACAAACAAACATAAACTAACTGCCCAAAAGAATAGTCCTGTGGATGCTCTCCCACCATTTGTTCCCCTTCTTGGTTGCGGTTCCTGGGGGGCGGGTACTACTTGGTACCCTTAGGTGGCATATTCCCACAAGTCACTTTGGTGGTGGTAGTTCAGCCACCTATCTCCCTCCCGATTTCCCCCTTTCTGATATCCATTCAATTTATTCCAGGGCTTGATTCCCCCTTTGGCTTTGCAGGTGAGCACGGTACTCTGGGACCCTCGGCACATGCCTCCATTTTGTGTATTGAGCCCGGCCCCTACCGTTGCTCCCAATCGACCTGCACCTCTGGTTCCCCTTCCCTTCCTCCTCCGGCCTCCCTGCCCGCCCCCATCCAGCGATTGGTTCATGCTCAGCCAGGCTTTGGCTGGTGTCCCCCTGTGCTCCCCGCACGCCGTATTCCACCTTTGGTGTTGCAGGTGAGCACGATACTCCTACTGGGAGCCTCGGTCCATGCCTCCATTTTGTGTTTCGACCCTCAGCCCCTGCAGTTGCTCCCAATCGTCCCTCAACTCTGGTTGCCCTTCCCCCCTCCTCCCTCTTCCCACCTACTTGCCCGCCCCTTGGCCCATGCCTTTATTTTATGTTTTGACCCCCAGCCCCTGTCTTTGCTGCCAATTGTCCTGCACCTCTGGTTCCCCTTCCCTCACTCCTCCTGCCTCCCTTCCCGCCCCCGTCCAGCGATTGGTTCATGCTCAGCCAGGCTTTGGCTGCTGTCCCCCTGCGCTCCTTGCATGCTGTATTCCACCTTTGGCATTGCAGGTGAGTGCAGTACTTCTCCTGGGACCCTCGGCCCATGCCTCCATTTTGTGTTTTGACCCGCAGCCCCTGTTGTTGCTCCCAATCGTCCCTCACCTGTGGTTCCCCTTCCCTACCTCCTCCCGCCTCCCTGCCCACCCCGTCCAGCGATTGGTTCATGCTCAGCCAGGCTTTGGCTGGTGTTCCCCTGATCTCCCTGCATGCCGTATTTCACTTTTGGCGTTGCAGGTGAGCGCAGTAATCCTCCTGGGACCCTCGGCCCATGCCTGTATTTTGTGTTTTGACCCCTGGCCCCACCGTTGCTCCCAATTGTCCCGCACCTCTGGTCCCCTTCCATCCCTCCTCCCGCCGCCCTGCCCTCCCCGTCCAGCGATTGGTTCAGGCTCAGCCAGGCTTTGGCTTGTGTCCTCCTGCGCTCCCTGCACGTCATATTCCACCTTTGGTATTGCAAGTGAGCGCCGTACTCCTCCTGGGACCTTGGGCCCATGCCTCCATTTTGTATTTTGACCCCCGGCCCCTACCGTTGCTCCCAATCGTCCCGTGCCTCTGGTTCCCCTTCCCTCCCTCCTCCCGCCTCCCTGCCTGCCCCACATCCAGCGATTGGTTCATGCTGAGTCAGGCTTTGGCTGGTCTCCCCCTGCGCTCCCTGTACACCGTATTCCACCTTTGGCATTTCAGGTGAGCGCCGTACTCCTCCTGGGACCCTTGGCCCATGCCTCCATTTTGTGCTTTGACCCTCGGCCCCTGCCGTTGCGCCCAATTGTCCTGCAACTCTGATTCCCATTCCCTCCCACTCCCTGCCCGCCCCCATCCAGCGATTGGCTCATTCTGCACTCTTAAGCTGCCTCCCCAGGGCAGCCCTCTGCCCGGCAGCCCCTTTGGCTAAGGGCCCCAAGGCAAAGGGTGGCTCCTACACTGGCAGCTCCAAGGTGTTTCTGCAGGTGTCCGCAGGGGAAGCCAGTGGCTAACCATTAACCAGAATCTACCAGGACCAGTACAGTATGAGTGGTGTGGGTTGGGAGTAGAGCAATTACTCTACCCTGGAATCCTAGCTGCTTAAGCAAACCTATCTAAAACTGTGATTATTTTCTACTGCCTCCTTCCATACCAAACTCTCAAATCTAACTGTGCCTAGCACTCTACTCAACTGTTCAATTCACCCTCAAATCTAGCCATGCTTATCATTGCACTCAACTGTTCTTTTAGGTGTAGTCCTCTCTCCCACTATACAGGATTCTCAAATCTAGCTGTGTTTAGTCCCGTACAAAACTTGCATTGTTAGGTCGCTGTGTTTAGTCTTGTACACAAATTACATTGTTGGGTGTAGGCCTCTCTCCCACTAAACAGGATTCTCAGATCTCGCTGTGTTTGGTCCCGTACACAACTTGCATTGTTAGGTCGCTGCACTTAGTCTAGCAAATGGACTCTCAATTCCAGACCTGGACAAACAAGCAATTCTCGCTAGCTAGCCCTGAATCCCAACAGTCCCGACATTAGCGTAGCCCCAGATCTTTTCCAGACCTAGCAACACTCCTGTTTGGGAGTAAAGAAAGCACACGAAAGCAGAAGAGGCCTTGCTACTTCCTGTTGAATTTCACTGCTGTAAGCATAACCCTCCTTAGTGTAACTATACCATTGAAACTGGAAATGTATGGATTTACACAGCAGTGCAATCATCTAGCGGGGGCATGCATCTGGTGGAAGTTGTAACAGACCACCAAAACCTAAACTTTCTCAAATAAACATGATGATTGAGTCTTCGGCATATCCGCTGGGTGCTGTTATTCACCAGCTTCAATGATGCTGTTGTGTAATGTACTTATTGTGGGGAGAGAGAAGACAGCGGAATGTCATCTTGGAATGTGATGTAATGAGATTCCTTAAGGGAATGTTTAGGGATGAAGGAAGGCAGTTGGAGAAGGGAGCTGTGAGAGGAGGTTGGGGGTCTTTACTTATGTATGAACTTGTGCAATAAATCTTAAGTACACTTCAATAAAGTGTCACAGCTCCTCTTTACATTGGCGACGAGGATTGGCCAACATACATAAGACCCCCGACTGGAGGATTTCTGTTGCTGACCATCTGGAAAGTAATGATGGCATCTGAAGCATCTGCCGTGCCTGGACAATGGACCTTATAAAACGGGCACACAGTGTGGAGATCTGCGTGGACGCCACACATTAAGGCAGACTAAAAGCAGCCCCAATGCTACTTCTGCAGAGGAATACGATGCTGGGCGACTGCATGGCCCTGTCAGGATACAGAGGACACATTGAATGGAGTGACGTGAGTTTCGGCGCAAAAGAGTAATTTGGGCGTACTCTTTAGAGGTCAGTGAGAGTACATACCAGATGTGCATTTTTTTAAAATCACTGGATTGCATTGGAGCCGGTGACCAAAGGCAGCTGAATACAAAGAAAGGCTCCATTACTGGCATTGTGTGGGCGTATCCTAGCGATGCTCTCACACTACGTGCGTCTGAATGCAAATCGGAGTCTCCGGAAGGCGGAAAGGAAATGATCCAATGAAGACACAATTTCATCTTACCTAGCAACCAACGCTGCGCTGATTTGTGCGCAGTTACTTCCTGGTCTTACAATTGAGATGCGACGTGCAACGCAGCCCACAGAGAAAGTAAAGGGCTCGTCAGCTGACAGAGGAAACTGAGCTCAGCCATCTGAGTATATGCCATGGACCCATTTGGGAAGGCATTCATGCTCTGATATAGTGTTTAGATTAAATATTAGGGCACCTGGCTAAAACCCTGAAAAACTCAGGTAGGTATATTAGAGTAAACAAAAACACATTTTCAGGGTGAGCGGTCACACCACTCCAAAATTCTGAGGGGTGCGTACTGCAAGAGAGTAGTGAGGTGCGCACGCGATGCGTCGCAGTCAGCAGGTGTGTGCGCGCTGCGGGCCCCTAATTGTGTGAAGCTAATGCCTGCAAAGAAACCGAGTGTACGAGAGGCGCATGGGCAGTGTTACTCGCGCTGCCACGACGTGTGCGAGCAGCTGTGTCCCATATGTATGCGCGAGGTGGATAACGGGCAGTGACCCCACCCTTAAAGAATCACTGAAATAGAATCATGTTGCGAGAGGCAGCATGTTGCAAGTGCTGTCATAGGGACAAGACCGACTAGTCACATCACCTAAATCTAGAGACATGTACCCCTGTGAGCACTATATGGTGATGTATGTGCGGAGCATGTAAATGCAAGTGCTGACACAAAAACTTAACAGCATGATCTAAAAATGATAATCAGTGTACTGGACACGAAATCGCAATCATGTATGCTTGGATAATTGTCAGGGACAGATTTCAAGGAACTTTTCGACCAACATTTTAGCAATTGTAACAAAAAATGGATGTCATCATATAATTATTCAGTGGTAACTTACAAGTGGTAACAAACACTTCCAATCTAAGGCAGTACAGGATGATGTGTTGGCATGGTGCCATTAGACATGGCAAAGTATCGATGTCATTAAACATTTGAAAATTAATCATTTACGAGAAACAGCACGTCCTGTAGTGGATAACTCAAAATCCATGAAGGAGAAACCCACAACATAACATTACAGACTCTAGTACCCACGGTCTAGATTCACCATAGCCCCATGTTGGGCAAGATATAGGGGTAAAAAAGAAGTCAAATGTTCTTGTTCACTGGTTATAAAAATGCTTCCATTCTACCGCAACATTCAAACCAGTTTTGACCGTGTCAAGTTTGAGGACTAATTGTTGTTCCAGTCTCGTAAGTGCTTTGTCCCTATCTCCTCCTCTTTTTTGTGGAGTTAGTTGCTGTATGATGGTCCAAGAAATATCTTCGTTTGTGTGTTCTAGTCGGTTGGAAGTGCTCAACCAAAGGTTTGTCCGGTATTTTGTTCTTGATACAGGATCTGTGCTCTGAGATCCGCTGTTTTATTTGTCTGGTGGTCTTGCCTATATACAGCAAAAGGCATGGACATCGTATTCCGTAGATCACAAACTTAATATTACAGTTGGTGTGGGTTTGTAGAGTGCATGGTAGTCTTTGTGATCTAAGGTTTTAGTGGTAGTGGTGTAGCGGCATGCCACACAGTTTCCACAACGGTAGTGTCCCACAACACTTGGAAGGTCCCACAATGTGTTTGGGGTCTTCGTTTCTTCGATATATGTATGGACCAAAGTGTCCCTTAAATTCCTGTTCTTTTTAAATGCAAAAATGGGCTTCTTCTCCAGAGTGCCCTTGTTTTTTATTAAATGCCAGTGTTTGTTGATAGTTTGTTTCGTGAGATTGCTCAATGGGCTATTTGTTGTGACACACACTAGTCTGGTCATCTCAGTTTTTTCCTTGGGTGTCAGACATATTGTTCTGTCAACGTTCAGTGCCATTTTTCTTGCTTGTTTGATAGATTTTTTGGGGTAGCCCTTTTCTTTCAGCCGATTTTGTAGGCCATTGGCATGTTGCTCGTATTTCTCTTTGTTGGAACAATTACGTCTGATTCTCAGAAACTGGCCATAAGGCAAATTGTATCTGAGACCCTACGGGTGGTAACTGGAGAAATGTAATAGACTATTGCAGTCTGTTGGTTTTCTGTAGAGTTCGGTTTGGAGATTGTTTCCTGATCTGTATATGTGTAAATCAAGGAAATCCACCACCTGGTAGCTCCAGTCGATAGTGAACCGAATGTGGTCATTGCACTGATTGATCAATTGATGGAAAAGATTCAGATTGGCTTCAGTGCCAGTCCATATGAGCAGGACATCATCGATGTAACGTCTCCATAAGAGTATTTGTGATTTGAAGGGGTTATGGTCATTGTGTATGTGATCTGTTTCATACTGAGCCATATACAAATTGGCAACATCGGGGGCAAAAGTAGCCCCCATGCTGACACCTTTTATTTGTTGGTATAGTTGATCCCTAAATAGAAAGAAGTTCTCCGACATAGCGAGTCTCACACATTCTAAAATGAAAGCTGTTGGTGTAGTGGCCATATCACTCCTTTTGTTGAGGCACGTTTTGAGGGCTTCTAGCCCCTCTCTTTGTGGTATTGATGTATAGAGAGCTTCAGCATCCATTGTGTCCAGAATACAGTGTTGTGGTAAATTCAGGTCTTGCAGCATCAGTATAACATCTGTGGAATCCTTGATGTAAGAAGGCATCTTGCTCACAAATGGTTTAAGGAAAAAATCTGTATATAAGGATAACGGTTCCAGGAGAGAGTCACATGCAGAAACTATGGGTCTTCCCGGTGGTTGTCTTGGGTTCTTGTGGATTTTAGGTAGGATGTAAAATGCCGGAGTTCTTGGATGTATTTTGTTTAGGAAATGACGTTCTCCCTCGCAAATCCAACCTTCGTGTTCGGCATGTTTGGTTAAACTTCTAATCTCTTCCTGGAGTCTGGTGGTGGGATCTCTCATCAAGATCTTGTATGACGTTTCGTCCGCAAGAAGGCGTAAGCACTCTCTGTTGTAATCGGTTGTAGCCATAATGACATTCCCACCACCTTTATCAGCCGGTTTCAGAGTAATGGTGGGATCTTGGTTGAGGTCTGCTAGAGATTTCCTTTCATCATGAGTTAGATTGTCTTGGTAATAGTTTATCTGAGCCAGACCTTCAGTTAGTGATTTAGTGACCAATTTTTCAAAAGTTTCAAACTCAGCTGGTATAGTATGTGGCGGTGGCATGAAGACTGATTTGGGCTTGAAGCCAGTGGTGTTCTCAGGCACTTGGTGATTGTCAGATATGGTCTCTTGATGATTGACACACAGTGACAATACCTGTGTTTAAAGCAAACACATGGGTAATCCAAACAGCGTTGCTAAAGCTCATATTAGTACATGTAACAACTACATAGCTGCGAACATGGTAAGTATTCTAAAATGACCCATAACAACAGTACGGAAAAAAGCTTTTCCTTTGTTATGCAATGAAGCATCCTGTGGGAGCTTATTGAATTATCATTTTATATTCGAGGTCACTTTTCCACTCACTACACTCCATTTGTTGTTTTTAGATCCCGGGACTACCATTGGCTCCATCACATGTCCAGATGAAGGCCTGTCCACCAAGCTACACTTCACAGCTTGTTTATGCCGAAACACTGTTGTGTCGATGTTAAACACCACCTGAAGAGTGCACAATCCTAGCATTGTTGTTTTTCTTTGTGATTTACTGTATACATGTTCATGAAATTGAGTTTATGTTCGTTCCTGTGACCGCACAAGTGTTATAATCGAACAAGAGTAACATTTTGCCATTGCTGTTTATTGCATTGAGATCCAGTTCTGTCCACTGGATCATACTTATTTGTATTGTGTTATCAAACACTCCTGGGTGCTCTATCCCTATCATGTTTTATCCAGATGTTATTAAAACACATTGATGTGAAACATTTTTTGTTTCCAGTGAATGTGATATATGTTCAGAATGCTGGAGTGGTGTGACCTCTCACCCTGAAAATTTGATTTTGTTTACTCTGATATAGTGTTTAACATACCTTTGCCTGGTTAATAACGCGTGGGATGGGACGCTCAGGCATACTGCTGAAGGTGCTATCGTGATCTAATAATCGTTTTGTGGCATCATAAGGTATTGTGGTGAAAGCATTGGATGATTAGCTGCACGATTTGATATCTTAAAAGTTATTCACACCACTGGGTTGAACTGACATTTACCCTGTGAGTTCATATACTGTACTGAAGAAAACAGCACCCAATTGTAGTGGTCACTACTTCATCGAGGGAAATAATCCTAAACATGGAAATGGCAGGGGTGCCTGGTCTGCACAGGTTTATGCCCATTCCAGGCCCACCAAAAATTAAGTGGATGGCTTGGAAAATTGTTTTTTTGCATTACGTCAAAGCCGCTTGCGGGAACAGCATTTCTTCAGAACGGAAAGTATCCATGTTTATGTACTTTATTGGGTATGAGGACCAAAGGATTTTGGATAGATTGCCTAATATTGGAGAACTAGATGTGGAAGGCAGCATGAATTAATTTGATATAGCTTTATTGAAGTTGGATAGACATTTTGACACTCGTGTTAGTACTGTGTTGGAAAGATATCACTTTGGTATGAGGGAGCAGCATGAAGGGGAAATGTTGAGGAATATGTTACAGCGTTACGCCATCTATCCTTGAATTGTAAGTTTGGGGATAAGCACGATGAGCATATCCGGGACCAATTTTTGTGGCCTTGTTCCAACGATAACATTTGTGAGGAAATTTGGCTAAAGGATGAGCCTGGTCTTGAAGAGGTTGTAATGATGGCAAAAAGGTCGAACATACTCTACAATGCATTGCAAAGTTATCTCAAAAGGAAGTAAAAGTACTTAGAGGCGAAGTTTTAAGGTTAGGGGAACAGAAGAAAGATTTTTGCAAAAATGTTAAGAAGAAAACAAGAGATAAGGGATTCAGGGTGGTGATCCAGGGAATGAGAAAGCCATGGGTGTGAAAGGAAGTAAAAAGGAGGATCGGTTGTGTTTTCGTTGCACAAATGCCAGACACTTCGCCAACTCACCAATATGTCCAGGAAGAAAAGCCTTATGTGGGAGTGTAAAAGGTGGGGGCATTTTGACAATTGCTGCAAAAATTACTCAATAGGTAATAGCAAGAAAGTATTGTATGTAGGAGAGGAAGCAACGATTGGGTGAGGATGAAGATGAAAGGGTGGAAGTAGTTACAGTGAAGATGGTGAAATGCGATGATGAGGATGACTGTGAACACCCTTTTGCTGACATCGGGTGAATGGCAAGATGGTGAACATGATGGCCGATTCAGGCGCTAAAACAACTCTTATGTCACGAGATGTATATGAGAATGTAGTAGGAGGGAAGATTAGTGATTTGATGCCATCCGGTAAAAGGCCAGGAGGATACAATTGTGGGAGAATTGATGTGATTGGATACTGTGTTGCCAAGTTTGAATTCAAAGGTAGAGAAACGCAAAGGAAGATATATGTAACAGAAAGTGGTTAGACTCTTTTGAGGTGGAGGGAACAGAGAGGTCTATGTATAAGGCTAGATCCGAACACGAAAGAACAAGTTCTCATTGTAGGGGAAAAGTTGGACACAATTGCAAAGTACCCAGAAGTTTTTTCCAAGAAGGTGGGTGTGTTAAGGGTATGGTGCATAAAATTGTGATTAAAAAAGGAAGTAAACCAGTAAGTTCTAAACTTCGCCCCATACCTTTGGCACTTCGCAATGGAGTGCATGAGGAGCTTGAGAGATTGAAGAGTGCGGGAATTATAGAATCAGCAAAGGGTGTGGAGTGGATTTTGCCATTGGTTGTTGTGAAGAAGGCGAACAGAGAATTGAGACAATGTGTAGACCTGAGAGAGGTGACTAAGTATGTGGTCACGAAAAGGCACCCTCTGCCGAATATGTCAGAGATTCTGAGCAGAATTGGACGATAAAAAACATTTTACAAAGCTAGACATGGCCAGTGCATATCACCAGATAGAACTTGATCAGTGTTCCAGGAAACTTACAGCATTCATAACACATGATGGGGTGTGCCAGTTTCGCCAAATGCCTTTTGGATTAATTTCAGCGTTCTCTGGATTCCAGAAGGTGATGGCCAAAATCTTGGGGCGTATGGACAATGTGTGGTGTTTTCAGGATGATGTATTAATGTGCGGGGAGAGTGAAGACGTTCTTGAAAGGAACGTGAAGAGAGTGGTAGAGATTTTCAAGGAGAAGGGAATAACTCTTAGGAGAGAAAAGTGTGCCTTTGGAAGAGGAGTTGTGGAGTATCTTAGTCATGAGATGTCTGAGAAAGGAAAGAACTTAAGCCCAAGAAGGATTTGGTAGAAGGAATTAAGAAAATAAGGTCTCCTAGGGATAAGGCAGAATTGCGATACTTTTTGGGCACAATAGAGATCCATCACATGTTTGTGGATAACTTCGCAAATGGAGTCAACAAGATGAGAGGTCTGTTGAAGAAAGGTTTTGACTTCCAATGGGACAATGAGTGTGTGGTCGAATTTTGTGAGATAAAAAGGAACATTGATATGGCAAAGGCTTTGGCTATGTTTGATACTAAGAGAAAATGCATAATTTCTGTGGATGCTAGTGAGGCAGGGATTGGTGTGGTGTTGTCTCAGGTTGGTGTGAAAGGGAATGAAGACGTTGTAATGCATGCGTCCAGGATGCTGAGGGGTGCTGAACTAAATTACTCAGTTTTGGAAAAGTAGGCATTGGCGTGCCATTGGGGAATTGAGAAACTTAAGAATTTAGTTTGAGGATCAGAGTTTACTTTGCGGACGGATCATTAACCCCTCAAAGCCATATTCAAAAGCAAAGGCTTAGATAAGGTGTCTAGGAGAGTTGCATGCTGGGTGGCAAGGTTACACTGTCACACATTTGATATTCAAGTGATTCCTGGGAAGGAGAATGTGCTAGCTGACCATGTGTCTAGGTTGCGGGATGAGGATTTTGAAGTGAATAGGAGGATGTCGGAAGACATTATCATGGATATGGTTTGTTTTACCCATGATGGGGTGATTACTAGGGAGAGTGAATAGAATTCAGATGAAATGTGGTTGGGAAAGGTTTATTGTGGTGGTGATCGATTTGTTTTCAAGGTGGACAGAATTTAAAATTGTGAGGGAGGTTTCATCGCATTGTATGGTCTAATTTTTGCAAGGGATTTTTGAAAGAAAAGGTTTGCCCGGGACCACTTTGATAATGGCACACAATTTATGGGTGGTTTATTTCAAGAGTATTTAAGGAGGTGTGGATAAAGCACAAGCACACATCTTTATTTCAACCCCAGACGAACAGAATCGTCGAAAGGGTTAATCGATGTATTATGGATGCAGTGCGAATGAGTGGTGTAACTGGAAGGGATAAGAAAATTGCGATAAGAAAACAGTTGTATGATACTGGGATTAGTGCATTTGAGCTGATGAGGGGTAGAAAACCCAACTCGTTGGTGTCTCCACCATGGTTGGGAAGGGCCAGAGAGACGAGTGGTGTCGTGGAAGAGATTAAAAAAAAGAATGGATGAAAGGAAGGAGGGTTGGGTGAGTAGAGTGATGAAAGATTTCCAAGGCGGGAGGAGTGGTATAGATTGGAGATTGGTTGCGAGTGAAGAAGGGAGTGATGAAAAAGAAAGTTGATATGATATATTCTGAGCCTGTGCAGGTATCACAGGTTTTGAAGGGTGCAGTTAGGGTACAGAGTGGACAGGTGTGGAACATGTCTAGGATTGTTAAAGTGAGTGAGAGGTCCATTGGAAGAGTTGGGTAGAATAAAGGAATTGTGCTGGATGTGTGTTTGTGCATTGATTTAAAAATTAATTTTTTGACATTACAGTTGCATTGTGGTGTATTATTGTTGTTATAGAACATGATGAAGGACAAAAATGACAAAGGTCCTCATTACGAGTTTGGAGGCAGCTATTGCTGCCTCCAAACTCAGGTCCGGGTTCCTTGAATGAGGAATTACCGGGTCATTCCAACCTTGGAGGACCCGGTAATTCCTCATTAAAAAAAAACATTCCCATTGAGCCCACTTAGGGCTCAATGGGAATGGGGAGGGAGCTAATAACGGGCCCATTATTAACGGGCCCGTTATTAGCTCCCTGGTCCCCTTGCGGGACCCGCAAAGGACATCTGGTCTGACCAGACGTTCAGAGTGGGTCCTGCAAGGGAACCTCGTAATAGGGCAGAATGGGTTTACCGGCACTGGCACCATTACAGGCGCCGTTAAACCCATTCCGCCCACCTCGTAATGAGGCCCAAAGTGTTTAATGTCAATGCTAAATGTAATTGTTAAGTACATTTTGTATATAGTGTTGTTTATATAAAGGAGGGAGGTGTGTTGTGTAATGTACTTAATGTGGGGAGAGAGAATACAGCGGAATGTCATCTTGGAATCTGATGTAATGGGATTTCTTAAGGGAATGTTTAGGGATGAAGGAAGGCAGTTGGAGAAGGGAGCTGTGAGAGGAGGTTGGGGGTCTTTACTTATGTATGATCTTGTGCAATAAATCTTAAGTACACTTCAATCAAGTGTCACAGCTCCTCTTTACAGATGCTCTATCTTATCAGCTGGGCTCCACGCAGGTGAAAACAAATGCTTTGTTCCTAATGATTACAACAAAAATAGGAGGTGTCCCACCAAACTTATTCATAGAGCAACAATCTCAAGTGGGGTCAGTTGTGAAAAACAACAAGGTGAGAGAGGTAGCTGCCAATTTGATGTAAAAATAGGCAATACTAAGAGTTTGAATGAGTTAAGAATTCAAACTGTGTTTACAAAATACAGAGGGAGCAATGAATGTGAATAGCAAAAAGATTCAATTTTTTATGATAAATATGATTGAAAGTATTTAAAAAAAAGACCAACTATGCTGAAAATACACATAGACATAGACACAAAACAACATTGTACACAAAAATGAACGTATATGACAGTGGTGATACTGCATATAACCAGAACATGAAAAGAAAATCCACCTAACTGAATTGTACAAACACCATTCACGGTACTCAACATGAAACTGCAAGGGACGCCAGACCAAAAAAAATATAAACAAAAAGGCAAACTTATAAAAACTCCAAGGGTATCCCTTCTATATCCCTCGAGTTGTACCAGCGCATTAATTCCTGCACCCAAAAGAAAAGACAGGTGTGCAGACCGGCATAACTCCTATGCGCAGCTGTGTCACATATAAGCCGTCAATGCTTAGTTGTTCATATGAATTACACATAGAGCAAAATGAGGCACTTCTTGACTAAGAAAGATGTTCCTGAACAAATGCCAACTCGAGTTTTGGTTGCTAACTGGCCGTTAACTTGAACGGTGGGCCAGCCTTCTTCAGGACAAAGAGAGTTTTCGGGCAGGGAAGCGAATGTAAACAACCATGTTTGCAATGTTAGTATGTTTCAGTCTCTTTCATGGTAAAACACATTGCATTGATTGAAAGACAAAGGCTCCGTTGTCATGTTTTGGTCCCCTTCACCACTGATAGTCTCGAGCATGAGGCGCACATTGCCTGGCATGAGAGTGGAATGGAGTGCAGACCTTAGTCCCAGCTGGGGCAGGGACCGCAAGCGGGAAATTCAAAACTCTGTCGGTGCTAGACACCCGGTCAGCCTTCATAAAGGATCGACATTGGGCCCATAGAAAAATTACACATTCTGTAATCAGTACAGACAACAACTCTTGGAGCATTTAGTGGGCTAGAACAGCAGCATGAAATATGTCTATTCAGGCTGCTGAGGTGAAATGTGCTTGTCCAACAACATCCTGAGCTACAGCAATTATCAGAAGATACCCTGTACCAGCAGAACGGACTGTACATATCCCTGCCTGAAGCTTGTCACAAACTACCGAAGTGGTGCCATGACTCCAAGCTTTGTGGAAATCCTTTACAGAACAAAACCAAGGAGGTGCTTCAGACATAGTTTTGGTGGCCGTGCTCTGGGAAGGACATCTTAGCGTATCGCCAGCAATGTTCTTTCTGTGCACAGCAAAAAGAGGTCTGGCCACCACTCACTAATCTTCTACAGTCTTTGCAAGTCCCCAACAGACTGTGGGGCGTTATCACTAAGAACCTTAACACTGAGTTGCGCTTTCCCTGAAGCCAACACCTATTCATAGTTGAGGTACTTCATTTTATTCCCAATCCTGTCCTTTGCTCAGATCCAGAAACATCTTTTATTGAACACATTGGGCCTCATTACGAGTAGGGCGGTAAGGGATTACCGGCACCGGTAAGGACACCGGTGCCGGTAAACCCTTTGCACCCTATTTTGAGGTCCCTTAGCAGGTCCCTCCTTTAACACCTGGACTAACCAGGTGTTATGGACGGGACCCGTTAAGGTACCGTTATTAGCTACTTCCCCATTTCCATTGAGCACTATGGGGGCTCAAATAGGAATCGGGAATGTATTTTTCAATGGGGACTTACCGGTCCCGCAAAGGTCGGACTACACCGGTAAGTCCCCATTGAACCAGTTCAGAGTCGGTACCGGTATGGGAGGTAGTCATGGCGCAAATAGCGCCATGACTACCTCCATACTCGGAATGAGGGCCATTTGCCTTCATGGTTTTCCTGATGGAGTGGCCTCTGGCTGTGGCCCTCATTTCACTGCAATATTCTGGCATGTCCTGACTGGTTAACTAGGGTTTTAAGTCCACCATCCCATGGCATTCCACCCTGAGACTGGTGATCAAACTAAATGCATAAAACAAAGGATAGACCAGTACCTGTTCTGTTTTAGCTCTCGAGGAAAAGACAACTGGCGTGCACTATTTTTGTTTGCCTAGTTTGCAAACAACAACCACCATCTATATGCATTAAGAATTCTATTGCTTAACGAGACTTCCAACCCTGTATGTTTTCAGTCCCAATGCCTAGAAATATCACCTTTGCAGCAGAACTCGTTTTGGCCAAAAAGATGGCGTCTTTACTCCAAGCAGTGCATGACAACTAGTGGCAGGCAAAACACATATAAACCCCTGGTCGATCATAAGTATGGGCCTCCTCCTGCTTACCCGATCCACAATCTAGACTGACGCTTAACAAACCCGATCCTCAATCTAGTCTGACGCTTAACAAACCCGATCCTCAATCTAGTCTGACGCTTAACAAAAACCATCCAGATTGTCCAGTGTCACTGTAAACTCAAATGCAGATTTGCCAGTCCCATCAGAATTTTAAAATGTGTTTCCCATGTGGGTGCAAATTTGCAACTTCTCAAGCACTGGCCACTCTGTCTTTCACATTCCCCTCCTAAAGCCTACACATCCTGGCTCCAGCGAACTAGCTCCTTTGATTTGAGTATAACTGACATGGTAGTACTGACATGCCAGTACCGTTGTTACCAGACCGGCAAACTACGAGTTCTGCTTGCGGAAGCCTTTCAGCCCACCAGGTCTAACCTGGTGAGCGGAACGGCACCCGCAAGCAGAACTTGACGGATGCACCGGCACCATTCATTAATGGTGCCGGTGCATCGGACCTCCCCATTCCCAATGAGTCCAATGGGAATGGGGGGTAAAAATTACTAGCATCCGGCAATGGGCAATTACCGGGTCTGCCAGGGCTGGAATGCTCCGGTAATTGCCCATCGCTGGGTGCCGGTAATTTCATGACTCCAGCGGCATGGCTACCACCAGGGTCATTTGGCCTCATTATAAGTTTGCCGGTCCGGTAACAGCGGTACCGGTAAGCTTGCCGGACTGGCAAACTACGAGTTCTGCTTGCGGGTGCCTTCCTGCCTGCCAGGCCTGACTTGGCGGGTGTACCGGCAGCCGCGAGCAGAGCATGTCGCATGCACCGGCACCATTCACGAATGGTGCTGGTGCATCCGACCTCCCCATTCCCATCGAGCCCTATGCGGCTCAAATGGGAATGGGGAGCATTTTATTCTGACGCCCGCGAATGGATAATTACCGGGTCCAGTGGGGCCGTAATGACCCGGTAATTGCCCATTCACAGGTGCTGAAATAATTCACAAGTTCGGCGGCAGCCTGCCAGTTTTACCGGCAAGGCTACTGCCGAGCTTGGAATGAGTCAAGGAAAACAGCAACCTGCACCTAACAGAAACCGACAGCTGTAATTTGCCCCCCTCTTCCCCTTTACCTTTACAGGTCACTGGTCACCTGTAAAATGCAAAACTTAAGACTTAAGAACATTCAAAAACAGATCACTAGGCTTCCGGCACAATTTTCCCACTTCCTGCCAAATCAATTAACTCATTCATCTCCACATAGTCCTTTGGTAGTGTTCACTTCCAATTATGATGTCTTATGATGGTTTCCGGTCTGCTCATTCTGACTGAGGAGCGTTGCAACTCTACACTCATGATGACTTCTGGTCGCTTATGAGCAGACCCATTGTCCATTGCCGTTTAAGCTGGTTGTATCTACCATGCAGATGCTTCGACCTTGGCACGCTTACTTCACTGATCAGTTCATATCAGCCCATAGAGGACATGCTAAAGTGAGACCAAAGGGAATCAAGCAGTGGCAAAACTAAACATATTCAGGGATTATATAAAAGGTAAGCTAGAGAAAAGCATAAAGGGAATGAGAAGTGATGTAATGGGGCGTAGTCAAAGTTATTCAGTTCTTGAGTATTGTCCATCTGCAATTCAATTTGCTTTATTTTGTGTTCACATATTTATCTACAAAAACAACAGTCCCTTACCCAGTTACATAATTAACTGCGGTTGCACGACAGGGCTTTCACCTCTAAGTCTAATTTAGGCCAGAAGAGAGAATAGAGAGAGGGAGGGAGTCACAGAGGACACGGAATTGAGAGGTGGGTGATTCAAGGAAGTCAAGGTGGTTGTTGAAATCAACAAGGAGGAGGAGATTGGAGGAAAAGGTTGAGACGAAGGAGGCACCGTCGGACCATTCAGAGATCAAGAGAGAGAGAGAGAGCCAAGGGGTCTGTAGATAGTGGCAAGGGCGAGAGAGAGAATAGGTAAGACCCCAAGTCACCAGACGAGGAATTCAAAAGAGGAGTAGAATTCAGTAGGTATGATGGAGGCATGGTCCCACTTAGGGAAGGCCAGGGCCACTCCACCTCCAGGCCTCTTGGGTCTGGGTTTGGAGAGGATTTTGAATCCCTCAGGAAGGAGAGTGTCAAGAGCAGTGATAGAGCTTGCGCTGAACCACATCTGTGTAAGAGTGAGGATGTCAAGGTAAAGTATTCAAGAAGGCAGATATCAGAGGAGTGTTTGACAGCAGAGCGAGCATTGAGAGTAGCTAACTGAAGCTGGTCACAACCTTTGAAGGTTTTCCTTTGAAGGTTTTCCAAGGGGGGGGTACAAGGATGTGGTACTCCCGTTGGTGGAGGTGGAGAGGTGGGAGGAGAGGAAGAAGGAGTGGTAGGAGAAGGGAGGACGTTTATGAGACAGGGCAGGCGTTGTTCGAGAAGGAGAAGAGTAGGTTGAGGACCTTGGGCCATGATAGTGCCTTAATGATACAACGAGAGGATGAGAAGTATGCCAGGAGTACTTCCCACATGGTGCCACCATTAATAGGTGAAGAGGAGAAAGGGGAGAGGGTGGAGACTATATGGGGGATCCATTGGTCAGGAGAGGGAACTGAAGGATGACTGTAATAGTCTGCCTGGAAGGGGCATTGACGTGGGTGTCAGCAATAGATAGTTCTGGGTTAGAGTCCAGGAGAGCTTTTTTCAGTTTTTTCTTCCAGATTTCATTAGAGAGGCAGGATAAGTGACAGAATGGCAGTTGGAATAGATAGGGGAGATAGAGAGTGCCATGAGAGGAGAGAGAGAGAGAGACAAACTGGGGAACTGTGCAGTGAACTCAAACTCAATAAGTGGCCTAGCAGCCAGGCAGGCACAGAGGAGGAGGTGTGCAATGGAGGGCAATCAATGCACATATTTAAAAGCACACCTGAATTAAAATTCCCAATAAAGCACTAAAATACAGCACAAAATGGAGGGTGCACATATTTAAAAGCACGCCTAAATTCGAATTCCTAATAAAGAACTAAAGTACAGAACAAAATTGAGGATGCAGAGATTTAAATGCATGCTTAAAGACACATTTTGAGTAAGGCACTTACAGGCAGCAGAAAGCGATTAATGTCAGATTTAGAGTAAATGCATATTCCACGTGGTCAGAAATTAAAGTTGTAGTTAGACTAGGGGGAAAGGGAGGCATGATACAGCAGGCAAGCAAGCAGAGAGTTATAGTCCAGGACAGGGCGAACCGGAATGCTTGCCTGTGCAGTGTAAAAGCAGGGTTTTCATAGTCACTGAATGCAGATGGTAAGCAATAGGTTTGTTCATTGAGCAGCTTGGGCTGGTGGCAAGTTGCTGAAACTGTGGCATGGAGAGGGGCGCCCTCGCGCTCCAGACAGGAGCAGACAGGGGCCTTTGTGTGGGCTTTCATGCTGGGGGCCAGCTCCCTCATAGGCTGCCTCCCTATAGGCCCCATTTCACCCACAGAGTTTCAGCGTTCCAGATATTCAAATATTCAAAGTTTATCATTTGTAAGGTCCCCTCCGATCTTCAATCTTTACATGGATCCACTCAGAACCTTCCTCTCTCCACACAACATCCACATTCACTAATATGCAGATGACATGCAGATCTAACTCAAGATATCCTCCATCAAAGACATCCACAGGCTCAACGCCTGATTCACATTGATCCACTCCTCGATGTTCAGTGCTTATCTGAAGCTCAACCCCTACAAGACTAAGGTCCTAATGCTGACCAAAAACATTGAACATCCTGACATTTTAATTTTTTTTATTTTATATTTATAGTTAAAAACTGAACTTTTCACACATTACACCAATCGAATCAATTATAAAATACATGTTAAAAGCAGAGAAATAGAACAATGTTTACATGGTACAGTCAATAGTTCTACCCATAAAGACTCTTAAAAATCCAGAGCAATTTGCAAAAAGTCTAAAACTCTTATTAAAAAAGAGAATTAATTGGTATTTGAAATCCTTATCCATAAATCCTCTACCCCGCATACTATAAACATTCCCATTTTCTCCTCTCATAGACTTGGCAGAGCAGGGCAAGAGATGCAGAGGTGCTTCAGGGATTCACCCTCCAAATTACAGAACCAACATAATCGTAAACCCCTTGGCACCCTCCCCCGAATTCCAATCACCTCCATTGTGGGACACAGATTTAGTTTCAGCCTTAGGATTTAGCAATGGAATTCTCTAGAGGGGTGGTTTCTGAAATAGAGTGACAGGATGTTAATAAAATCTATCATCCAGGAGACCTCATCTGAATCCATGCATATTTATATAGCTTCACCTTAGTTAGTCAAGATATACCTGAATTATACGTCTGAGCATCTAACATTATTTGGTGGAGAAATGTTTGCCTATATAATTTCATCAGCGGGAGCACTGGGAATCTCCCAAATTTATGATCAAATAGTGTCAACTGAGAAGATGCTGTCAGAAACTTTGTAAGGAGATCTCTCCCCAACCCTGAGATCCCTTTCATGGCATAGATGACTAAACCTAGGTACTTAAACTGTTTTACAACGTCCATATTTTGGCCATTCAGTGTCCATTTAAAACTTTTCCATTTTGAGCACTCCCCATTAAGGACCATAATATTTGATTTAAGAGTATTCTCTGAAAGGTCCGATTTACCCAAAAGGTCTGCAATGCTCTGTAGACCCCGCTGAAGACCAATTGGCGTCATGTCACAGATGACCATGTCATATGCATAGTTCAGGTATTGTACTTTTATTTGCCCTAACACTAGGGGATTTCTCCTAACCATCTTCCAACAAAATGCCATGTCCTTAAAATAAAACGAGACCTCGATTAGTTTCAATCCAAACCGAGAAGGACCCATAAGAGCCCAATCTTATCTTTATTTTTGTCCCTCGATGGAGAGCTTCAAGGATACTAATTAGAGGATGGGGGCAGCCTTTTGCATCACATTTTTGCCAAAGGATAGCCCTATTGACATGAACAAACACATTAGTAATATCAAGGAAGGCCAGGAAAAAAAGGGCCTTCCTTGATTCTTAGCCTGTCTTGGCCGAAGTGACAATACAAAGTCATATAAGTTCTGGATGATCCCACACCCTTCTTAAAACCTGACAGGCAAGGGTATACGTTATTTGAACCTATTGCCCAGGTATGCAATTCTTTCAGAAGTATTCTAGCAAACAATGTATTTGAAGCATCTAGCAAGGATATAGGGCTGTATTGTAATAGGGTCAAACGGTCTCCTACCTTGAAGATCAGAAGAATCAAGGCTGCGCCCATGATTCTGTAAATACCTGATGTAGAAATATATTGGCGAATAGCAGAGATAACATACCCACCCACAGTTGTGGATTAAGTTTAAATGTTAAATTAGTTAGCCCATCAAGGCCCGCGGCATTAGACTTTTTACTTGTCTTGATCAGGGAAACAATATCATCCAGATCCCAAGAGAGGGCCCTCTCCCAATTCATACAGGCATAGGACCGGAATGTAGATTGAGTCTTTTTGACATATAACTCCCTAACATGCTCCACCCATACCTCTTCTGAAATTGCTTGGACTTGCAAATACAAATCTGTGTTGCGTGGTTCAATACGTTTCCATAACATGTTAATATTATTCCCAGTAATGCATCCCAACATACTTTCTGCATCATTGATATGCATCAAAAATGGGTTTCCACTCAGTCAGTTCTTAAAGTTCCTTTTTACAATTGCCACTTCTTTTTCAACGTTTCCCAATCTTTGGAAATTAATGTTTTTAATGCGGACATGATCTGGTATTTGAGATCCTTCACTTCTCGGTCGAACGCATGAGCATGACCTATAACTCTAGAGCTTTTAGCCAACTTGTTTTCTGGGGCCAGTGCCCCCAGCGAAGTCAATACACTCTGGCCAAAACCCCTTGGAGTTGTTACACCCATATCATTACTGAAAAGAAGATCTGAGATCCTATCCTTGAAGGCCTGCAAGATCTCCGGTGACAATTTTACCACTGAATTCCATGGATTTACCTCTATGTGGAACCCTACTAACGGACTAGCCCCATGCCAACCATACCACTTTCACACACTATCATTCAGTGGTCACTACACTCTGTTTTGATAACATTTAGGTCAACTTCTCCCTCAAATAAATCCCTGGAAACAAAAACGTAAACCAGGGTACAGTGACCATGTAAAGGCTGGAGAAAGGTCCCCTCGACAATTGCCATTTAAAAGTTACAATGTCCCATGCCTCCAATTCTCGCCAGACTGCCTCTTTCCCGTGCTACATTGGATGTTTTTACCCTATTAGGAGCCTGATACCAATGGTCCTCCAAACACTCAGCATTGAAGTCTGTCAGGACGATTATTGATGCCCCATTCTCAGGGATTTCTCCCAACAAAAGGAACGAGAGTGAGGCAAGTGCCTCCTCCAACCGGGCAGGATCAGGGATTAAATAAACATTAACCAAGTGACACTTACCAGATGCATTGGAGCCCTGGACGTGCCATTCCTAGAGAATTGCTAGAATATCATTGCTCTGAAGGTCTATTTGTCGGAGGCTAAAGCCTAAATTACGCTTGACTGCTATCAGCAGTCCCCCATAAGGGCGACCGCTCAGGCCCTGCTGCACCTTCACAAACCTTACATCGAACCCATCAATCATAGGAATATCCATCAATAGATTTTCCTGACAGCATATTATATCAAACTGGGTCAGTATAGCCTGACTACTCATAATGCTGGTAAAACCTCTGGAATTCCATGATCGATTCCTCCCCCATGTCATTCACTCTTCCAACTCATTTCCCAACCCTGGATTGTGGGATACTGGGAAATTTTGCCTCCAATCCTGCAACACATATGCCCTGCCTTAGCAGTATTCTTTGTCAGTGGCATTGTATCTCTGAAACCTGTACTCCTCAGGCGAAGGAGGCCTCATCACTTAATCCTAATGGGTTAGAGAGAGCCATGCAGCCCCAATCAGTTGCTTCAAAGCCCAGAGAGGGAAACTCTGCCTCCTCTGCCAAGATTGCATTTTTTATGATTTTAGAGTGGAGGTAGACTTTGGCTACACCAAAACCACAACAAAATCGAAATGCCACAATTTCTATATCCTCTAATGTCCCTAAGCGCAAGCTTAGAATTTCAAAAAGAAGGGACAGCATGTATTGTCTATTTAGGGTATCCTATTAGAGCTTTCAAATAAGGGACTTAAAAGACACAATTTGCCTCATTCAAAGGTTTCCCTACTTTTAATTTCTGGGAAACCGTCCTTTTGAGTTTACCGCCTTTCTGAGTCTTAATGTGTGTGTCCTTAAGGGTCCGCTTTAAATGAGATGTCTCTGGGAGTTGCCTAATTTTGGCTGGGCCAGATCTTTTTTCCTCAATAGTTTTTTCAGCATTACAAGTGGGCTCCTAGGTGGGAGCACAACTTCTTTATCACGTTTCGACCTCACAATCACGATTTTGGTCCTCACCTGGACCCTCCAATGCAGGTTTAAGGAATGTTTCAGCCCTGAAGCCGGACTGGCTCAGTAGCAAGTCCTCTGCCCCTTTTAGTGCTGTCCTTAAGACCGAATCAGCTAAAGGGATTTCCATACATATAAATAACCAATAGCTCTTGCCCGTGGCGGGAGAGCGTGCTCTGTTCACTGATGCCAACAAACTTTAAACCAATTTACCAGTATCCCCCTCCCATACTTCGCAATGTTGCCACCATATTGAGTTTCGCAGGGATTTCAACAATATTGGATTTGAAACTCCTATGATGAATCTTCCAATAGTCACTGAGCCCAAAGAAAAGTCAATCCTATAACAGAATCTGTGCTTGGCCCAAGAACTGAATAGTAAATGTATGGCAAATATTAAACAGAGAGCCGGACAGGCAGTCTACTTCCAACGTGCACCATTGTGCGTTGCGTTCACCTCGCTTCCAACCCAGTGACGGGGAGATACAAAGAAAAAGCAAAAGAAGAGCAAGCATGGGCTATGGCAGGCTATGGGGCACCAATAGTAACTCTACAGTGCCCACACACTGCTGCACACGTTCCCACGCAACACTAATAATTAAAAAGTAAAAATCAAAAATCCACTGGGGAAGGGGGCGCTGCTGCGCAACAAGATGGCCGCGTAGCTGAAGAGCTCCGCTCCGGCATGAATCCTTGAAAACTTTTTCACCCGGATCCAGAGTGCGTCGAGCCCCCCAATTAACTGGGCTACCCCCCGCTACATCCAGACTCCTGTGGGAGAAATCCCAACTGAAATCGGACACTGCAAGCCCGCGAACGAACGGAGGCCGTAATCTCGCTCGACCGGGCCGCCGCGCGGCTCCGCGAGATATAACGCGAGAGCCGTGGAAGGGGGCCGGCCCTGTACTCCTATGCTGAGGCCCTTGTGAATGTAAACGGACACCCGCTGAGCTGCGATCCGACCTTCCGGACCCGATTCCTCGGTAAGAGTCGGGGAGACGGACCTCTGGAGGGGGCGAGCGGGGACCGCGCCGCCCCTCCGATACTTGGTCGAGCGGGCACCGACGCGGCGATCTGTGAACCCTGGAGATCTGTCCGATCGGGACTGCTGTCGCTGCGTGGGTAAGCGTGGGGAAGCGGAGAGGCGGATATACTGAGGGACATTTTTGTACGCTTGCGGAAGAGACATTCAGCTTGAGAGGGCCTACCGCGGGGCTTGCCCTGCCCCCACGTTGTGGAGGAGGTGCGGGGAAGACTCTCCTATGACTCACGGCGGAACTGGATGAGAGGCAACCCGTCTACAACTCGCCTGCACATATTAACCCATTGCCCCGCATACTGGCCATCGCAATCCTTTGGGCACTTGGGGAGGCAGGAGGCACTTGAGATAAGACGGCGGGCCCCTGGTCGGTCGGCGGTGGGTGAGCTCCGCGGATCGGCCTTCAACCACTTTGCTGCTCCATACCAGTGCTACCAGACAAATCCTGTGGGAGACGAACCCCGCACTACGCCACATTTAGGCTCCTTCGCTCCCCCGCGCCATGCCTAGCAAGAACTTAAATAAGACCAGAAAGACCGGCCCTATGGATTCGTTCACCAATTCGCAGACGCCCCCTGTGAGCCCGGAGGCGCTGGCCCCCGCCGCACCCTTAGTGTCGGAAGACTCCAAGTTCGACCATCTACTCACCACGGTACAGAGCGGATTCCTGGCGATAAATGTAAAGCTTGACGATATTGTATCCACAATTGGCTCACTGAAGACCCAAGTGGACAAGGAAAGTGCTAGGATCACTGAAGCGGAGGGCAGAATTGGCTTGAACGAGGACTCCACCCGCCAAAACACCCAAGACATTGCTATCCTGAAAGGAGAAATGGACAAACTCCGTAACAAGTGCGACGATTTGGAGTCTCGCTCCAGGCGGAACAACATCCGTATTGTCGGCCTCTCAGAATCGTTCTGTAAGGGCCCAATGGAGCCTCGGATCGAGGACTTGCTGAAATCCCTCCTTGGGGAGGGGGCCTTTTCATCCCAATTCCTGGTGGAGAGGGCCCACCGCTCTCTTGCCCCACCGCCTAGACCTGGGGCCCCACCCCGTACCGTAATAGCCAAATTGTTAAACTACAGGGACAGGGACGCTGTCCTCCGACTGGCGAGGGAGAAAGGCCCCCTAAGAATCGGAAACGATCATATCCATATCTATCCGGACTTTTCAGCGGGGGTCCAGACTCAAAGACGATCCTACGAAATAATTAAACGCCAGCTGCGATTGCGACAGGTCCCCTACGCCCTTCTGTACCCTGCCAAGCTCCGAATACAACATGGCGGAAGAGCGCATTTCTTCGATACCCCGGCAGCCGCACTCTCATATATGGAAGCCTCGATACCCCTACCGCTGGGAGAGCGGGGGGCCGACCGCGATGGCCTGCAACAACCGGTGTAGCCTGAACACTCACTCCATAACAAGCGGCCAGATAATTTGGAGGATAAGAAAACTGCCGATAGGGTCGGAAGCGGGGGGCGGCTGAGACGCACCTCTGCCCTCGTTCCTTGAAAGTCACCGGACGAGTTGCTGCACACGACCCCTTTCTTTGGGTTCTCCCACAAGTTAGTAAGAAGAAAAGGGATCATCATCAAGTTGGGTTCGATGATGTGGGAGGGGGTGGGTTATGGCGATAGGGGCTGTTACCTGGTTCCAGAGGCCTATGTTCAGGCCTCAAGAGGCCCCCGTTGGGCACTCGACACAATGCAACCCTTGGCTGGTTATAGGCCACTACTGTTGAAAATTGCACTCACTGGCTCTCTCGCTGTCCCTACACCGAGGTATGTCCACTTACTTGGAAGTTATTACTACGAATACGAATGGCACAAACAACTAGAAAACCCCAGGGCCTACAATTGAAATTACTTACGTGGAACATTCGAGGGTTAAATAACAGAGCAAAGGCTAGTAAGGTGGGTGCATACATTAACAGACATCATCCACAAATTGTAATGCTCCAGGAAACCCACGCACTGAAGCCCACACACGAAAAAATACTTAGACAATGGGGGGACAATAGGCCCTACACGGAATATTCCTCCCAGAGTAGAGGGGTCATCACACTAATACACCCCTCCTTAGGGTTCTCCACCGAAAAATGCAGGATAGATCCGCAGGGAAGATTTGTAGTGGTCTGGGGTGGCTTGGCTGGAGTAAAACTCGTCTTGGTTAACACATATGGCCCGAATGTCGATGATCCGGGGTTTTATACGCAGCTTCTGTCAACGATAGGCCTCACGACTGACGCCTGGGTCCTTTGGGGTGGTGACCTGAACATTATTCTTGATACTACATTGGACAGGTCCTCCTGTAGACCTAGAGTTCTCACCAAAGCGGCGAATATTATACTACACGCCCTTGAAGAGTTCACCCTCTCCGATGTCTGGAGGGGCATCCACCCCACCGAAAGGAAGTACTCATTCTACTCCTCGGTGCACGATACTGAATCTAGAATAGACTATTGGTTAATCTCGTCTCACTTAGTCAACCACACGGAACAATGTGAAATCCTTCCCCGTACGCTCTCAGACCATTCCCCTGTCACCTTGACCATACTACTCCCTGGCATAGATCGCCCAACACAACGGTGGAGGATGTCCCCCAACATATTGAAAGACCCAAGCGTTGTGGAGGTTCTCCATTTAGAAATAGAGGAATTCTTCCAGCTGAACAACGGCTCCGTGGACAGCTGGGCGAAGTTATGGGAAACGTTTAAGGTATGGGTGAGGGGTATTTTGATGTCCAAGACGGCTGGACTCCTTAAAGCTGTGAGAAACAAATTAAACATCACAGAAACGCGATTACAAATACTCGAAACTGAGTATAGCATGACACACGACAAACACACCCTAGCCGACATCAGCTCACAACTCCAAACGTTCAATGATCTGGCGACCAGGGAACAACAATACACGGCCACGCCCATCAGAGCACGCAGATATGGGGAGGGTAACAGGGCAGGTCACCTCCTAGCCCGTATGCTCCGTAATACACGCTCCCATACCCCAATCGCGAGCATCATGACAGAGGGGGGCGCAGTTGTTAGTGGCGAGAAAGAGATAAACTACGAATTCTCACGCTACTACACTGACCTATATTCCAATCACGATAATAGCACGCAAGAAGAAATACGTACATACTTAGATAAGATCGCTCTCCCTAAATTAAACTTGGAAGATAACCAAATCCTGGAACAGCCAATAACCTGCGAGGAAATAGCTGAGGCAATCAAATCACTCGCTTCAGGTAAAACCCCGGGCCCGGATGGATTAAGTACTGAGCTATACAAATCCTTCTCAGTGATCCTGACACCTGTCCTCACCCGCATATGGGAGGAGGCCATCGAGGTTGGCTCGCTCCCAGAATCAATGACAGAGGCTGTTATTACAGTACTCCTGAAACCTAGACGACCAGCCCATGATCGGTCCTCCTATCGTCCCCTGTCGTTGATAAACACGGATGCCAAAGTCTATGCAAAAGTCCTTGCCAATAGACTGCTTCCCAAGATGGCTACTCTGGTGCACCCCGACCAATGTGGATTCATACCCACCAGATCCACGGCACTAAATCTGCGTAGACTGTTTTGCATTCTAGCACAGATTAAACCACAAGCGCAGGCGGTAGCAATATCCATGGATGCAGAAAAAGCATTCGACTCCGTTTCTTGGGTGTATATGTTTGAGGTCCTTCACAAATTTGGATTTGGCCCTTACTTAATCAGCTGTATCGGGCTCCTGTATTCGTCACCCAAAGCCAGGGTATTGACCAATCGAACACTGTCTGACCAAATCTCATTACACAGGGGGACAAGACAGGGGTGTCCCTTCTCCCCCATACTATTCGCCCTAACAATTGAACCGATGGCGGCTGCAGTTAGGGCAGAACAGAAATCCCGAGGTATATATATGTCGGGGGCGTACCAAACCATCTCGTTGTACGCTGACGACGCCCTGCTATATATTCGCGAACCCGAGAAGAACCTGCTTCCTATACTGGACGTAATAAATGACTTCACCCTACATTCGGGATATAAAGTCAATAAGACCAAATCCGAAATTTTTCCACTGACCAATGCCACCACCTGTCCCACAAGCACATATGGTCTCGCATGGGCCCCTGACCACATACGATATTTGGGAATACAGGTCTCCCGTGACAGCACCTCTCTATATATAGATAATCACGAGACCACCCTACAAGCCATATATTCAAAACTCCAGATCTGGACTAAGCTCCCCATATCCCTGGCTGGCCGTATAGCGGTACTCAAGATGACCGTGTTACCTAAACTCCTTTACATCTTCTGCAACGTCCCCATCTGGCCGGGCAGACCATTTTTCGACAACCTCCGATCCATGGCTACAACCTTCGTGTGGAATGGGGGGGCAAATAGGATAAGCTGGGCCAAATTGGCCGAACCTTATGAAAAAGGGGGCTTCGCGGCTCCTGATTTCGAACTGTATTATCAGGTAGCACAAGCCCACTACGTGAAATACTGGCAAGACCCCTTTGACTCCACACCACACGTGTCCATGGAGCGCCATTCAGTCCGCCCAACGGACCTGCGTTCAATCATCTATTCGAAAAAACATAGAGATGACTGTAAATTTGACCCAACCTCCTGCACGTTCGCGGCATGGACTGCAATTAGTAAACGACTTGGCATAGACGACCCCTACGACTCACAAGCCCCGCTTTGGAATTTCCCAGACATTGCACCCACATATGATACTGGCATTCAAAAAAGCTGGCTCCCAGAATATGATTTCACAATGAAAACCATGTTCCCAAACGGTAAATTCGTGACCCCTGAAGATTTCGCAGAGTCAGTTGGTGAGACTCCCCTAAAAATATTGCAGTTTCACAGAATGAAGGCGGCGTTCAAGAAGCGTTGGCCTACATTTCCAGATGAACCTCCAGAGCATGCATGCTACCAATCTTTGCACTTCCAAACTGGCACGGGGGTGTCCAAACTGTATACCTTGGTCCAGAAGCACACGGACACCTTGAATACCATTAAGTCATCCTGGGAAAAAGACATGGGCACTGTTATTGAAACAGGGAAATGGACCAGATACTGTCTCCTATCCAAAAAGGTTTCATTAAATGCGGGTTTAAGACTAATACAGTTCAAAATCCTGAATAAACTACATTTCACCCCGGCAAAGTTGGCGAAGTGCTACGCCAACGTACCTGATACCTGCCCTAAGTGCCACGCCCCTGGCGCAGACTCCTTCCATATGTACTGGGATTGTCCTTCTATAGCAGCATTCTGGGGTGAAGTGGCAAATACACTAGAATGTATCACACAAATTCCTGCAAACCTGAACCCCCCGAAATACCTTTTTGGTGACATAGGTAAAGTCTCGGAAAAAATTAGGAGACTGTTCAATGTGGCCTGTGCAGTCGCAAAGAAATGCATCCTACAAAAATGGAAAAGTACACAGCCCCCGACACTGGAACAATTTTTCTCTACACTAGTATACGTGAATGAATGTGAAGAAAAATATGTGGGTCTTCTACCCGCTCCATGTAAACCGAAAGACATTTGGGCACCGCTCAGGTCGTATCTAGCCGAGGACTCCTTGGATACAGACAGCTCTGATGATAACAGTGTAAACGAACCATAAACTTTTTTTCTTTTTTTTTTTTTTTTTTTTTTTCTTCTTTCTCTCTTTCCTTCTCACTCTCAACCCCGTGTGATGCCCTATCTCCCCTTATGCATACTCCCACTTGTTTGTGCTGTTGATGTTATATGCCTCAAATGCAATATAAATCAAGAACAATTGTTGTAAATCTGATGTTCACAATATGTTTGTAAAGAATACACGAGTTTCAAAGCGAGATGACCGTGATGTGCAACCAAAAATAAAGTTTATAAAAAAAAAAAAAAAAAAATCCACTGGAAACAGTCCAGAAACAGTCTTACAGATAACCTGTAGAGACAGGAACTTCTTTTGACCCCTCACGCCATTAGTGCAGGGGTCCAAAGCACCAACACACCCACAAGCTGCAGGGTCTGCAGTCAACTCTCCACCATCTTTGCTCCACTCTGCGGCTGGTGTGAGAATTTAAGCCCCTGCCTCCACAGTCTGTCAGAGCAAAGGAAAGTGTAAAAATACTACGGACTGCACGGACAACAGTCAACCCTTCACCAATTACGCTTCACGGCTGGTGTCAGAATTTAAGCTCCCACCTCCACAGTCTGTCACAGCAAATGAAAGTGTAAAAATACTACGGACTGCATGGACTGCAGTCAACTCTCCACCAACTCTGCTCAGCGGCTGGTTGAGAATTTAAGCCCCTGTCTCTACAGTCTGTCACAGCAAAGAAAAGTGTACAAATACTACGGACTGCATGGACTACACTCAACTCTCCACCGACTCCACAGCAAGACTCATTAAAGGACTCTGCAAATTCAACTACATTGGCCTGATCCTCATCGAACTGCACTGGCTCCCACTGTAAAACCGTATCCTCTTCAAATCCTGTTGAATCATCTACAAGGCTGTCATCCTGAAGTCCCCAAGCTACCTCACAGAGAAACTAAGCATCTCCGGAGGCCTGCGATCCACTGGAAGTAAAGAAATGTGCAGAGTTGAATTATGACAGTGCAGAAAGGAAAGAACCAGAAGACAGGCCTTCTCTGTCTACGCTACAAGACTCTGGAACCTTCTCCCCATCAACATCAGAAGTGCCCCATCACCTCTACAGTTCAGCAAAGAGCTCAAGACCTTCCTCTTCAAGGAATGGCTCCTCCGTAACACGTAGGTCCAGACACCCTGCACTCCCCATCCTACCTGAAACTCAGTGATCTGCTCCTCACTGTCTTCCCTGGGTATACACCTGGGTATCTCAGAGCAGGCACTGGTTGGCTGACCTCCTTCCTAAGTGACCATCCATTCCAGGTTGTTCTGGGCACCTTCTCGTTTCCTACCCCTTTCTCCACCTGTGGTGTCCCCCACGGCTCCAACCTCTTCCCCTGGCTCTTTAACAACTACCTTGCTCCACTGGCTCTGCTCATTTCCACCTTCTCCTCTAACTTCCAGTGCTATGCAGATGGCACACAACTCTTCTTTCAACTTTCTGTTCACCCTCTTACTTGTTCCTTAATCCCGGACTGAACTGCCAACGATCTCTGCCTCAATGCAAGCAAGACAGAGATCCTTCCCATTGGGACCCCTGCTCCCACTTTCTTCTCCTCACTCTGGCCATCCTCTATGAGCTCTCCCCTTCTCCTTCATCTGAAGCCAGAAACCTTGGAGTCATCTTTGACTCCTCTCTCTCCTTCCTCCCTCACATTCACTACATTGCAAGAAATCCCAATTTCAACTCTTCCTTCTCATAGGAATTCTCCCTTTTCTCACTTTCCCCCAGAAGCTCAATATTACCAGAGCCCTGGTTCTCTCTGGGCTAAACTACTGCAATAGCCTTCTCTTGAATCTACCATATTCTTCCCTACAACTCCTAAAGCTAATCCAGAATAGGGCAGCGAGATTTATCCTTGGCCTCAAGCCCAGGGACCACATCTCCACTGCCCTAAACACTCTTCACTGGCTCCCCGTGGCTGCAAGGATCAAGTTCAAATCCCTCTGCATCATCCATAAGGCTGTCTTGGGCCAGGCACCACGGTATCTGCAACATACCCTTACTAAATACTCTCCCTCTAGACCTCAACATTCCTCTGGTACCAACTCTCTGTGTGTCAAGCGTTTCGCTAAACAGAGGACCGATGGCCGGTCTCATTCCTCAGTTGGTACCTCCTATGAAACAGCCTCCCCATTCCTCTTCATCTTGAGCCAGATCTCCTCAAATTCCAGAAGCTCCTCAAGATTTTCCTTTTTTACCTACTCCTTCCCTTCTTCCTTCCTCTACCAATCGCACAGCTGCTGAGATTGGTGACCAGGGCCCTTATGTGTCCTTCTGGGCCCTGCCCTTCCAAACCCAATCGCCTTCAGCCTCCACCCGCCCAAAGCACTTGCCTTGGCACTCACTGGTCTATGCCACTGTAGTCCTGCACTTAAACACTTATTGCAGCTGTATGCTCCCTAGCACTTCCTACACTGGGCACTTACATCTTCTACTCACCCATGAGCACGGGCACTCCAGCACTTATCCCCTACTCCCTCTTCCCCTCTACTCTCTCTGCACTTGCACGCTCTGAATGCTCACAAGGCCTAGTAGGTTCGTCTTTATCCTCCAGTGTGCTACATTTTCATTCCCATGTTCCCTCCCTGTTGCCCTGTAGGCGCTTTGAAACACAATTTACCTGTTGTATGTAGGGATTCATGGTAGTAATTTTAAAAGCTGCCAGCAAAATGAGGTCAGATGACAGTGATTTAAAAACTAAAACAGCCAGTTAAATGGGTAAGTGGGATCACAGCACAGCACTTTCAGTGAGGTTAGTGTAAATGAAGAAAAGAGATGGTTAATTATTTAAAGCAGGTGAAATGGCACATGGAGTCATTATAACAGTGAATTAGGCCTTCAATGGCAAAGCAGAATGTTTGCAAAAACACAGTGGATTCAAAGTGCATTATACACATATGAAATTATGAGAATTCCCATCTGTGCAAAGTTGCATTGAGAAGAATAACCCATATTAATTAACTAACTTCCCTATTAAATGACACCCCAGTAACTAATTAGTTCTCCTGATTAACATTGCAATGCAACGTCGGTGAACATGGATGGAAATTCTCTCTTGTTTTCTTTTCTCTTTTCGCTCCCTAGAGGAGAAATATGCACTGTAGAAAAAATGAATGGCTGTCTTTCTGTGTTCTGAGATCTCTTTGTCTGTGCAGGAAATAAGTTGATACACATACATGCTCTTGTGAGTGATTGGACAGTGGAATCAGGAGCCTAGGAGTTTCTGAGACACATCAGAAAAGAGGCAGCTTTGGTCTTGATTGACAGGCAGAATAAATAAATAGGGGGTGAACTGAAAGGCTGGGTTCTTTTTTCCTGCTCTTCTGCTGAGTGCTGGGTGCTGTTTGCGGCCAGTTGCCGAGAGGAATCAAAGGCTGCATTCTTGGCATTGAAGTCAGCTGAGGGTCCAAGGTCAGCTTTTGCAAGTGCCAGTGACTGTGCAGGGCTTGGAAAATGTATCGCAGACAGGCAGGAGTGAAAAAGGAGCCGTGCAGATAAGACACAGACACTTCGAACTCTCATGTAAGTCAAGTAGAACTGAGGAGAGCGCGGAATGACTGGAAATGATTCATGTTCAGTTAGACAGAAATGTATCAGTAATTTCAATTGAATTATTGCGTGGTTTTCTTGAGCACAGTGTGAACCAACAAAAATAAGAAAAAATTGTGCAATGTATGTTTATCTCTTTGTCCCTCAGGAAACCACGGCAGTGCAATTTATTGGTAAAATGTAACAAATGGTTTATTGTGAAAAGAATTATGATTTTATTGCAATAATAGCATGTCCTTAAAATACAGACCCATAAAACTGGGTGAAAATAGTTTTGGGTGTAATGTTTCTTTTATGTCTCTGTTGACTTCTTTTGGGCTGAGGGGAGGTAATTAGAAGATTTTCTAGTGTCTACACCATGGTGGTAAAGAAAATGATTTACCGCCGGAGGTAAAATAAGAAGCAAATGGGAAAAATATATATACAAGCTAGAAAGCTGGTATGTTGTATGAGTGCATTCAGCCAGGCATGCTGGGGCTGAATGGGGCCCTTCAAGGGTGTAAGCTAATGACGTAGATAAGTCATTAGCATAATTTATATACAATCTATGACATCATTTATGAGCTTCCCTCTAAATGTGCTAAACCTGGGTGGATGCCAACAGTCAACCCTAGTATAGGGCAAAGGTATGAAAATGGTGAAGGGTTGTCTTATCATATAGGACAGTGTCATGAATGTGCTCACCACTGATTTACCACGAAAATAAGATAGTGCCAATTTACCACCAGTATACCACAATACTAAAATACGGCCAAGTTAGGTAATAGCCCAAAGAGAAAACCTCCAACATAATTTGGTGCGTTGGCCCTGTGGGAACAGACTGTAAAGCAGCTACTGGGCATGGCAAGTGTGCCCCACACAGCCATTTGTCCATTTAAAGGGAACTAATTCTGTAAGGAAGTGTAGCGCTGTACATTGTATCATTATGTCGCAAATTGATGCCACATTTCCTGAACTCGTGAAATACCTGGAGGCAAAGTTATATGCACATGGGGTGTGGTCATCAAACACTGCCAAACTTTGGCGTGACCGCATTTCTGGAGAAGTGCAGAAAAAAACGCTGAATACGATTTTTGAAGAGGACAGTATAATTCAAGTTTGCCTTTTGAGATTATTTAGAGCTGCAGACAAAAATGTTGAAAAAGATTGTTTAATAAGGCTTTGTGCCAAGGCCTGGTTCCTTTAAAACCGGTCTCTGACGATGCAGGAAAATGATGCTAAGATAATTAACAGATTGGGGAGCAATTTGGAGAGGGCAGATGAGCAAGAGAAAAATCTATATCGGAATTAGAATTATGCCATAAAGAAATGCAATCAAAATGAAATGAATTAGAAACACAACTGTCTCAGAGAAGGAAGCAGTTTGAAGACAGTGAGCAAGAACTAAAACACTTGAAAGGGTTAGTAAACGACATTAGACAAGATAAAGATAATGTCATTTTGGAGATGCAAACTATCCTGAGGGACATTATGGAAAAAGAAAGTAAACTTCTTAGGCCATGAAGTGACTGAGCATGGATTGAATCCACAGAAGAAAAAGGTAGAAGCAATACAGAAATTGAAAAATCCTACTAACATGAAAGGTCTAAAAAGTCTACCAGGGATGACAGGATATAACAGGAAGTGTATTGAGAATTATCCCGAGATCACTGAACCCTTAACTAAATTGTTGAAGCAGAATGTACCTTGGTAATGGGAAAAAGAGCATTCTGAGGCAGTGGAGAAATTGAAAGAATGTGTCATGAAGGTTCCATGTTTAGCCTTTTGTAAAATAGGTGACAAGCCTCGGAAAGGAGTTTTCTTGTTCAACTTTATTCCAGTGGGCCCACCGCTCCCTACCTTCAACTGTTGTTCTGCCCAAATTCCATCTCCACGAGCTCACCAGAGAATAACATGAGCTTGTTTAGATGGAACGAGGACAAGCACCATTGAACATAAACATACATAATAAACAAGAATCAAAGACAACAGTAAACCAAACATATAAATAAAAAGAACAGTGAACAGTGAATTAAAAGTAATAATACAAAATCACTACATATCTCCTTCCCAAACGTTTAAACAAAATAACAAAAAGTTCCAGGTAATTCACTCTACAAAATCTTCTAACCAACTAGGTTTGTGAATTATTCTCTTAGACCTCCACCTTTTTCTTCATCATTTTCATTAACAAGAGACTTTTCCTTAGAGACTTCATCTCTATTCTCACCTCCGTTCATTTCCTTATTAACAACTTGATCCTCCCCCTTTTCTTCCCTTGTACTGGCATAAGCCAATATATCTTGTGACCACACCTCACCTCCTTCTAATACAACCACATTTCCTCGCACTTGAACAATCTTCTTGGGGCCTATGTATTTACTTTCCACACACTTTTGGGAATATCTCGGATTTCTCACCAAAACCCAATTCCCAACCTACCACTCCCTGTCTTTCACACATTCTCTCCTGTCAAAAGACTCTTTATTGACCACTTGTGCCTGTTTAATTAGATTCATGATGGCACATCTATCTACAACTAGAGTACCCGCTAAACCTAACTATCCAGGAAAAAAGTTTAGTTCCAGGTTCTCTACCTTTAAGCGACACAAGAGGGGATACTTTGATCACTGAATGAGGCGTAGAAAGGTAACTCCACAACATGTGATTATTTCTTTCCAAACTTGACCCGAGGATATCGCTAATTGGATCCCTCCCTTGATTAATTTGTTTACCCTCTCAACCAATCCATTTGGTCGTGGGTGATAGAGCGCAGTCCTGATATGTGTGATACCATACCTTTCTAAAAATTACTTCATGAATTGAGATACAAATTGTACTCCATTGTTGGAGAACAGCTCGGATGGGCACCCTTCCCTTAGGAATACCTTTTCTAGGAAAGACACTACATTTCTGGCCATCACCTCTCTGGATGCCTCCCCTACCACCCATTTAGAGTGGAAATCAACTAACACAAAAACAACTGGCCTTAAGATGTCAACGGCTAACTTCTGCCATGGTTGGGTCGGCACAACATTTGGTTTCAGTGGTACCTCACGTACAACCTTCGATTTGTCACTCTGTTGACAAGCATAACAGTTTTTTACATAGTTCTCCACCATTTTATCCATCTTGGGCCACCAGTAGCTATGTCGTACTCTTCTCTGTATTGCCCCTTCTCCTAAATGACCTTGATGAGCCAACTCTATAAGACTCCTTCATATGCCTTCTGCGGGTACTATACAACTGCCTCTTCTTAATCTACCTCCTACAATGCTCAGCTCATCTCTTGCTTCCCACCGTACTTCAAATTTCTTATCAAGGACTTCTCTATCTGGCCATCCATCTATAGCCCATTGTTTGATTCATTCCAAATACTGGTCATTTTCTTCAGCCTTTGACCACTCCTCCTTGCCTACACTCACTCGTGCGGCAATCACATACTCATCTTCACTCATATCACCCATTGTTACATTACTCTTTATTGTCATTCTGGATCAAAAATCAGCTACAACATTGTTCTTTCCCGGTAAATAATCCACTGCAAAATTGTACGCCTGAAGCCCAAGACCCCATCGACTTATTCTTGGAGATCCCGCTGCCCATCTGACACTATTGAATAATTGAACCAAAGGTTTGTGATCCGATCACACGCTGAACTTCCTACCCCACAAAAAATACTTGAAATGGTTAATGCCCCAGAACATAGCCATTGCTTCTCGTTCTATGACTGAGTAGTTAATCTCTGCTCCTTTAAGGGTTCTGGAGGCAAATGCAATGACTCTCTTTATCTTATTTGAATCATATTGTAGCAAAGTGGCCCCCAAGCTCACAATACTTGAATCAACTGCTAGCACTGTACAATCTCCATCACCAAACTTTCCAATAGAAGGTGCATGTACAATCCCCTTTTTTATTTCTTTAAATGCCATTTGACATTGTGTGGAACATTGGAATTTTTCCCCCTTTTTCAATAGGGCCCTTATAGGCGTGGATATGATGGCAAAATTTCTCACAAATGTATGATAGTATTCTGATAGACCAAGAAAAGATCAAACTTGATCTGATGGATATGGTGCACTTTCAATAGCATCAACCAGACTAATTTTGGGATTCACCCCACGACTAGACACTACATGACCAAGGTACTCCACACTGTCTACAGATATCTTACATTTGTTTCTTTTAACGGTGAGACCCGCCTCCCCCAATCTTGACAGTTCCCTCCTAATTAACTGGTCATGTTCTTCTTTGGAAGTAGCATACACTAGAACATCATCTTGAAATATCACATTGTGAACTCCCTCCATGATCATTTCCATTACTCTCTGAAATACTGCGGCTGCCGAGGCTAAACCAAATGGCATCCTACAGTATTAAAATGTTCGCTCTGAGGTAATGAAAGAAGTAAGATGTTGACAATCTTCAGAAGTGGAAGTTGGTGGTATGCTTGTGATAAGTCAATGACTGAAAAGTCATTCGCTTTATTCAGTGTTGCCAGTTTCTCGCTAATGTTAGGCAGGGGATGATGGTCTACTGATATGTTCTTATTCAGTTCTCTCAAATCCTCACATAGTCTTACATCACCACTTGGTTTAGTTGCTATCACCACAGGTGACAGCCATTCAGCACCTTCCACTCTCTCTCTTTGATGCCTCCTTGGAGTAGAGAATCAATCTCTGCTTTCACCTTACTCTTAAGATTCTGCGGCACCGACCTAATGCTGTGTATTCTTGGTATCGCATTCCTCTTAAGTTTGATCTGGTGTTCATATCCATTACATTTTCCAAGATCATCAGTGAATACTTTGGGAAATTCCTTTCCCATTGATCCTAATTTCAACAACCATTACTGGGCATTCCGCATTGGCTTGTATCTTTATTCCTAGTTTTTTCTGCTCACTTCAGCATAACAAGGATGATCCTTCTTTAGTTTCATATATTTCAGCATCAAAACTTCTTCCCTTGAATTTGATGACGGCTGTGTATTTTCCTAATAACTCGATTTTAACATTGCAGTAAGCATACGGTTCAGTTGTAGCTTTACACAAATCTGCTATATTGCCTCTAACGAAATTCAGGAATGTTTCTTTGGACATAATTGTCCACGGTGAGTAACTGTCAACCTTCATCGTAACCACTCTATTATTAACCATGAAAACATCTATGTAACGCTCACCTGGTATCCACGGGGACGCCACTCAGCCTTCTTGGACCTCCTACAACCTCAAACCCTTCCCTGGAAACTGTTAGACTGGAGACTGGGCCTGAAACACAGGATTCCGCAGTTTAACTCTATTGCCTCTGGTTGCTTGACCCCCTCTTCCCTTGGGGACCAAACCTTCCCAAAGTCCTCTCCTCACCTTGTTTTCTTGTGTGGCATGCTCTCCGTCCTGCCCTTCAGTCCAGGGGTGCGCCGATTGATGTGGGCTCTGTGAAGCCTAGTTGCTTCACCGGCGTGGGCCTAATGGACTGGGCTTGTTGTAACTCCAGCCCGACCGGTAGGTTGGATGATTCTTAATGAACTGTTCCTTTCTTGTCTCTTGTCCCTTTTATCACTCGTCTCTTCTCCCTTAGATGTTGAATCGGTCGGAGATGGCGTTGTGCTGCTTATGCAAGCCAAGCACTAAGCGGTGAGTGAAAGCGCTATGCATGGCGCTGTTCACTCTTTCTTGTATTGACCATTGTCTCTCTCTGTGTCTTACAAGCGCTGCAATGTCCCAGCATGGCTGCCGGCTGAGAGAATAAGGTGCAGTGAGTAAACGCGATGTGCGGCGCCTTCTTTTGCATTCCGTGGTAACCTGTACTGTCTTTTCCCTTTGCAGGTCGACTGGATACTCCGAAGCTGAAATTGCCCTTAGCGGCTCCAGTTCAGGCAAGCGTTTGACTCTTCTTGCATTTATCGGGTAAGCTGGGATGTGAAGAATGCTTACTAATGTCTTTCCTTTTGTTCGTTATCTTTTCCCAGGATGCGGCATGCCGAGATGGAGGTGACACCGCCGTAGAGCTGCCCACTGGACTGGAGAAGCGATGGATGGAAGCAGGACACTCCTCAAGGTAAGTAAGAATATTAATGCTATTCTTGTTCTTGCAGGTGCACGGGATGCGGAGGAAAGGCAAAGGCCTTCAGGAGACCGATCCGAACATGGTGAGTATCACGCTGCGGGTGCAGAAAAACACAAATGTGTTTCTCTGCCAGGTGTGGTTTATATAGCTCCCAGGTATCCCTGGGTTGAACCACACCCAAAAGGCTAGACCGCATACTCAGTTTATGGAACTGGGTAATGTGGGGGCATCCATCTTGCCCACAATGCATTACAAGTCCAATGCCAAGTTGTCCTCAAAGTTATGTGTGAGCCTGGCATTATAGGTGCCAGATCTGACTCCAAGTGGGTCTCTGGAAAAATCGAGAGGCCCTTAAGGTCCATGTGGGGGATCGTGGCCTGGCTCCAGCATGGTGTCTCAGAGGGCTAGGGGCAGGGATCATGACAATCTATCGGTCCTTTTTCTCCACCAGAGACGTCTTCAATCTCCAAGACATGCTTGATCTGTATGTTTTGTTGTTCCGCTGTACTTTCCTCCTGTTAGGGACATCTGATGCCTGTTTCTGTGTTTTCCACTACAGAATTTTCTCTGCAGACTCTAGCAAAATGTCCCTTTCCTTTGCTCTTTAGACAGTTTGCGTTCCTTGCAGGACAGAAAGGATTTGAAGAGATATGGCGGTTGCTGCCACACTTGAAACACTTTATACCCTTCCCGTTAGCTTGCCTCTTCCCATTCCTGATTGCTGTCACTTCATTGTTACCCTTATCTGACTTCATACTGGCCATATATTTCGAAGTCTCCTCCATGCCTCTGGCCAGTTCAACTGCTTGCTCTAGGGATAGGTCTTTCAACAATAGTATCATGTATTTGTTAGTACAGCATACTAATTGGTCACGAATCAGAGAGTCAGTCAGGGGTCCAAAGTCACATGAATGACTCAAAGTGCGTAATGCTGCAATGAACGTCTCCACCGGTTCACAGGAGCCTTGGTTTCTAGAAAAGAATATGTGCCTCTCAAAGGTGATATTTCTTTTTGGCTCAAAGTGTGTTTGTAGTTTCCTGATGGCCACTGTGAACTGGTCTTCTTCTCCTTGTCCCATGTATGTGGGGTCAGATAATCCGTCGAAGGCACTTCGCCCTTCTGTCCCTAGATTGTGTAATAATATTGCTTCCTTCCTTGCAGGGGCAAATTTGTCTCCCCCAATTGCTATCAGATATGTGTCAAATAATCTCTTCCACTTGTCCCACCTAATGACAGGAGTGCCGGGTTCTGACAGGAAGGGTGGTCGAGGAGGCAGACTTGCTGCCGCCATTGTAAAAGTTTGATATTTGACTTATCAAAACCTTACTTATTAACAGGCAGTATCTTAACCAATACAGTCTTTTGTGCTTCACTTGCTTCGGGTAGAAGGCTTATTCCAGTTCTGTTGGGGTATAATATGATCCCTTTTCCTATTCACTAATACATTATTTATAGTAAGTCCACTGGTGCTACTTATCTAATAAGTAAACAATTGCTAGTGCTCTTATTTATCCTTCAATATGGTTGTTGACAAGTGCCTGTGCCCTTCACTATCAGTTATTACGGTGTCTGTTTCAATACAGTTGCAGGCAAACTTCTGGAACCCTCACAATCAGCTATTATGGTGTATGTTGTCAAGGCACGTCTCCTGCAACGTGCCGGCCGCTTCAACACCAAAAAAACAGGAATGGGCGGAGCGGCTTGTGGGAACAAACTGGGAGGAGCAGCTGATCTCTCCGGGGTCTGACGGAAAGACACTCGTCCTTTCGTGGGCGCTGCAACTCCTGAGGGAGTGGAGCGGCAATATCTGTGACCGCTGCTACACTATTAGGAGGAGCGGCCATCTGCGCTTGCTGGCTCCAACACAATAACCTGCTGCGCGTATTCTGATGCGCTCGGCTTGGACGGAGGTGTCACGAGGGGCAGGGACTTCCCGCTCTTCTTCCTCCGTAGCTGCGCTGTGGGCCCGCTCTACGTCGTGAAGACCTCTTCGCCAATTTAAAATAGGTGACACGACTCGGAAAGGAGTTTTCTTATTCAACTGTATTCCAGTGGGCCCACCGGCTCTCTACCTTCAACTGTCGTTCCGCCCACATTCCATCTCCAAAGCTCACCAGAGAATATTATGAGCTCATGTACCTGGAACGAGGACAAGCACCATTGAACATAAACATACGTAATAAACAAGAATCGAAGACAACAGTAAACTAAACATATAAATAAAAAGAACAGTGAACAGTGAATTAAAAGTAATAATACAAAATCACTACACCTATCCCATAAAGAATCAAGATTTCTTTGTAGAAATAGGATTCACTGGACAGTGTATATCTGCTGTGTTATCTCAAAAGCATGATTTAAATCATAAATGATAAAACTATTGCCTATGCAAGCAAAGCGATATCTCAAGTTGAAACTAAATTCAGTGAATGTGAAAATGCTCTTCTGACTACTTTATGGGCATTGCAGCATTTCTGACCTATTATTCAGGGAGAAAAAGTGATTGTTGAAACAAATCATCAACCTTTGCAATTTTTACAAAGTAAAAGAATTAGATCAGGTAATCAGGCTCAGTCCAGAATCACTTCCTGGACATTGGCATTGCAGATTTTCCAGATGGAAGTAAGATACGGACAGAACAAAAGGAGCCCAATTGCTCAGGGCATAGTAGACATGCATGATTGTGCAGCTGAATATACCTCTGATGAAATAGAGGTAGAGCCTAGTTTGAATGAATTTGAACAATCACCACATAAAGCTTTTAATGAAAATGTGTGCAAAGATCTACCGCAGTGTATGTAGATGGATGCGCGTATCATATAGAAAAATGATATTTAAAAACAACTGGTAGCAGGGATAGTAAATGTCTGGTTAAGGTGTGAGGACATTCCTAGTATAGGAATGAGAATCGTGGCCAGGAGTTGCCAAATAGCAGAGTTAGCTGCCATTTATAAGACTGTTGCTGCCGTATTTGAAAACAAATTTAGTTTTGTGGAGTATTTGCCTGGCTGGAAGTCAAAAGGTATGCTCACATATAACAAAAAGCCCCTTAAACATGGAAAAATGATCCAAGCTATAGATGAATTAATGTCAGAGAATAGTTTAATAATACACTAGAGGAAAATGTGTGGACATTTAAAAACACCAGGGGAGGATAAGGAGGGAAATGACAAAGCAGATCAATTAGCCAAAATTGGGGATGTAATGGGAGAATTATTCCCCATTGAACACCTGATTGGCGAGATACAGGTAGATGCAGTTACACTCTCCAAATCTCCAAAAGAGGTCGAACCACTTGTGGTACAATAGAGTTATGATGTGCCAGATCAGGACCTGATTAAAGCACAAAAAGAGGACCTAGTGTTAGTTGTTTTTTATAATCATTTGTTAGATCCCGAACAAAATCTCCTATCTGAAAACGCCTGCAAAGGAAAGGAAGAGCTGAGAGTGTTGTTAAAGAACAAAAAGAGACTTAAACTCCAAGATGGTCTGATGATTAGCGAATCTGTTACAGGTCAGGTACAGTGGGTAGTGCCTCTTTCATCCATAGGGCTAATGTTACACCACGCAAATGATGCAATAACTGCAGGACACCGGGGTTCACAAACATTTTTAGAAATATTGAAAGACTATGCTTACTGGCTGCATATGTCCCAGGATGTGGAATTATACACAATGGGGTGTCTAGTAAAGCACAATTTAAACCTGCTTCACCAATGCATAGAGCTCCATTAATGAAAAGATATTTGACACTTCCATGGTCAGATTTGCAAATCGACTATGTTGGGCCTGTAAAAAAACTGGCCAGCGGAAATAGATATTTGTTAACGGTGGTATGTCTAATGTCGAAGTGAGTGGAGTGCATTCCTGCACCAAACTGTAGTGCACAAACAGCAGCCACATTGGTGGCAAATCACATATTTTCAAGGTTTGTGTTACCCCAAAGGATAGAATCAGACAGAGGAAGCCATTTCACTAGTGTCTTGATGAGCAAGGTGTGGCAGATATTGGGAGTAAAGAGGAAATTGCATATATCATATAGGCCGTCTTCCTCAGGAGATGTAGATAGAAGCAATAGATCTATAGTAGAGATACTAAAGAAGTTTGTAGCTGAGGCAGGTTCCAGTTGGGATCTACGGTTACCTTTAGTATTAATAGCCAGTAGGTCGACTCCTGCTAAAGCAACAGACATCAGATCTCATGAAGTATTGACAGGAAGAAAAATGGTACTGCCACAACATTTATTTTACAGGACTCACGAGCAAACACTTGTGGGTGCCTCCATAGTTCACAAATATGTGGAGGAATTGAGGAAGCACTTGCAACATGCATTTGCATTTTTACATCGTAATCTGGAGAGAGATGCTGAAAGTGCAAAAACCTATTATGATAAAAAATACATCTGTAAAAGAATATAAAATAGGTGAGTCAAGTGTACAAATACCATTTTGGGATGAACAGGCACAAGCATTCTAAATTTCTTGCAGCATGGCAAGGGCAGTTTGAGATTGTAGATAAAATATCCCCTGTTGTATATAAAATAATGAGGACGGAGGGTGAAATGGTGACAGAACAATTTGTTCATGTCAACCAAATTAAGCCCTGCCACCCAAAACATAAAGTGAGAAGACTTGAGCAAGTGGAGAATGTATTGAATGCGATGAAAATGAAATGAAGCTGACAGTGTAATTAAGGTAATAATCATAAAAGCACAGTAAATTTGTCTATTGGCAGATACGTTGAATAGATGCTGTTTCATAATGAGGTAACCTATTAACATGAGGGCATGTATAAGGTAGCACACACTTCACTCCATGAGTAATCAAAAATATGGCCTGGTGGGCAGGAAGAAGTGAACAGAGCCATATGTAATGTTTAAAAATGGTGCATTATTTTCATGAAGAGGCATGAATCAGACTGAGCTATCATAATGTTGTGTAGTAAGGTTTTCTGCATGGGTATCAAATAAACAAATAAACGCGAGGAAGGGGAATGGAGATGTAAATATTATGAAGGTGTGTGCCTTTCGATTTGGAATTATTGTGGTGAAAACTGATGCAAGGTCTAAAATGCAGTTTTGTTTCTCTATAATGTGTGTTTAATTGCAGGTATCCAAAGTGGCAAATTCAGGGAGCTATGGTGTTTTAGCCACGTTTTTTCAAGCCAAGTAGTACATAAGGGATAGAACATTGTTTATGCTATGTACTTAACCTGTTTCTTTTCTATCCACTTTAAATATCATTCATTTATTACCCCGGCAAGGCTGGTTCATGGACAAGGGATCGGAGGCCACGGGATCGGAGGCCACGGGATCAGAGACCCTGAAAGGAGGCCCCGTGGAAGCCCGTACCAAAGAATGGGGATGGCGATAAAGAGCCTGAGGCGCAAAAAAAGAAAATAAGATGACGTCCGTGAAGGAGATTCCGATTCCATGCAGTGCCAGACTGAAGAAATTTAGCTGAGGATGCTGTTATGGGATAAATTGGTGCAAAGACTGATGGACAGGACACCTGGAGGTGTAGTCATGAGGATTCTGGGTATAAAAGAAAAGTGAACATGATTGGTCCTCATTTTGTCTTGTTCATCTTTAGTCCATTTATTTTCATTTGTTGCTGATGGAGCATATTAATGTGCTGTGTTCTGCCAGTTTGGACTTAAACTGGGGATAATGGAAGACATTTTATTGTTTTATTTTTCAATGGGCGTGTAATCCAGAAGACTTCAGTCGGGAGTGAACAAAGACTTTATCCTGTTACATATGCACATGCGTGTGAACTGATGTACACATTTGATCTGTTTATTTCATTTTACTTTAGGTTTAGATGACATTTATTATTTAAGAGGCATACTTTATCTTCATTATTATGATATTGTTTTCAATCATTATTCGTCTTGTGATTGATGGAAAAGGAGAGGTATCCTGTGACACATGCATTTTAGTTGATGGTGTGTGGTTCCTCCAGCTATGAAATCGCGGGTGGTCGTAGCTGTCAGAAAAGGAGGGCATATGTAGGGATTTATGCTAGTAATTTTAAAAGCAGCCAGCAAAATGAGTGCAGATGACAGTGATTTTTAAAACAAACAGCCAGTTAAATGGGTAAGTGGGATCACAAGACAGCACTTTCAGTGTGGTTAGTGTAAATGCAGAAAAGAGATGGTAAATTATGTAAAGCAGGTGAAATGCTGCATGAAGTAATTATAACAGTGAATAAGCCTTCAATGGAAAAGCAGAATGTTTGCAAAAAGGCAGTAGATTCAAAGTGCATTATACACATATGAAATTATGAGAATTCCCATCTGTGTAAAGTTGCATTGAGAAGAATAACCCATATTCATTAACTAACTTCCCTATTAAATGACACCCCAGTAACTAATTAGTTCTCCTGATTAACATTGCAATGCAACGTTGGTGAACACAGATGGAAATTCTGTTTCGGTCTTTTTTTTCCTCTCTTTTCACTCGATAGAGGAGAAATATGCACTGTAGAAAAAATGAATGGCTGTCTTTCTGTGTTCTGAGATCTCTTTGGGCCTCATTACGACCCAGGCGCTAATGGGTTAACGGCGCCGTAAAAGGCTGCGGCGCCGTTAACCTATTAGTGCTTAATTATGAGGTCCCTTTGCGGGACCCGACCTTAACGGCTGGTTTTACCAGCCGTTAAAGGAGGGACCCGCAAAGGAACCTTGGTGCTAAGTACGGTGCCGCAATTTACGGCATCGTACTTAGCGCCTTCCCCATTCCCATTGAGCCCTATGGGGCAAAAATGGGAATGGGGAAGGGCCATGGAGGAAGGGGGAATTACCGCCCCGCCAACCTTGTAATGGGGTGGTAATTCCCCCTTTCTCCATGGCAGAGTCAGTAATTTACCGGCATGGACCATGGTGCTAATAGCACCATGGTCTTCCACCAGGGTCGTAATGAGGCCCTTTGTCTGTGCAGGAAATAAGTTGATACACATACATGCTCTTGTGAGTGATTGGACAATGGAATCAGAAGCCTATGAGTTGCTGAGACACATCAGAAAAGAGGCAGCTTTGGTCTTGTTTGACAGGTAGCTTAAATAAATAGGGGGTGAACTGAAGGGCTGGGTTATTTTTTCCTGCTCTTCTGCTGGGTACTGTTTGCGGCCGGTTGCCAAGAGGATTCAAAAGCTGCATTCCTGGCATTGAAGTCAGCTAGGGTCCAAGGTCAGCTTTTGCAAGTGCCAGTGCCGTGAGGGGCTTGGAACATTTAAGCGCAGACAGGCAGGAGTGAAAAAGGAGCTGTGCAGATAAGACACAGACACTTTGAACTCTCATGTAAGTCAAGTAGAACTGAGCAGAGCGCGGAATGACTGGAAATTATGTCTGTTCAGTTAGACAGAAATGTATCAGTAATTTCAATTGGATTATTGTGTGGTTTTTCTTTAGTACAGTGTGAACTAACAAAAACAAAAATAAAAAGTTGTGCAATGCATGTTTATCTCTTTGGGCCTCATTACGACCCAGGCGGTAAGTTACCGCCTGGGTCGTACCTTTACCACCATGGCGTAAACTACGTTTACGCCATGGTGGTTGGCGGACTTACCGCCCCATTCCGAGGTTGGCGGGGCGGTAAGTCCCCATTAACCCATTTACCCTTCCCCATTCCCATTTTTGCCCTATAGGGCATAATGGGAGTGGGGAAGGCGTTAATTACGCCACCGTAAATTACGGTGGCGTAATTAACAACAAGGTCCCTTAGCGCCATGGATTTTAACACCTGCTAAAAGCAGGTGTTAAATCCTCCATGGCGCAAAGGGACCTCGGAATCAGGCGGTAAGGGTCGGCGCTGTTTACGCCGCCGTAAACCTCTTACCGCCTGGGTCCTAATGAGGCCCTTTGTCTCTTAGGAAACCACGGCAGTGCAATTTATTGGTAAGATGTAACAAATGGTTTCTTATGAAATGAATGCTGATTTGATTGCAATAATAGCATGTCCTTAAAATACGCACACATAAAAGTGGGTGAAAATTGTTTTGGTGTAATGTTTCTTTTATGTCTCTATTGACTTCTCTTGGGCTGAGGGGAGGTAATTAGAAGATTTTCTAGTGTCTACACCACAGTGGTAAAGAAAAGTATTTACCGCCAGAGGTAAAATAAGAAGCAAAAGGGAAAGATATATATACAAGATAGAAAGCTGGTGTGTTGTGTGAGTACGTGTAGCCATGAATGCCGGGACTGAATGGGGCCATTTAAGGGTGCAAGATAATGACATACATAAGTCATTAGTATAATTTATATACAATCTATAACATCATTTATGATCTTACCGGGTTCCCTCTAAATGTGCTAAGCGTGGGTGGATGCCCACGGTCAACCCTAGTATAGGGCATAGTTATAAAATGGGGAAGGGTTGTCTTATCATATAGGGGAGTGTTACGAATATGCTCACCACTGATTTACCACCAAAATAAGATAGTGCCAATTTACCACCAATATACCACAATACTAACATACTGCTAGGTTAGGTAATAGCCCAAAGACAAAACCTCCAACATGTATAAGCACCTATCAAATGCACAATAAAAGAAATAAAAAGAAATTAATCTAATTGCCGCCCATCATCCCCTGTTAGCTTCCGCTCCTTTTTCGCTGCTTCCCTCACTGTGTCCTTCTCCCTATGATTGTAAAGCACCCTGTTACTTCTCAAAGCTAAGTCCATGCTCAATAAATACCCTAATAATAAATAGGCGTTCTTCAAAGGTGGCAATGAAGGTCATCTAGTAGGGCATCCATAGAGGATATCATGGGGACTTAACCAAGCCTTTCGAGTAGGAGTATTCCTGACACTAAACAACACCAAAAAGAGGGCCTCAGGCCACTTGAGGTCAGTCTCTGCGCACAACGTGACCAACCGATTCTTGATGATACCATTCTATCTCTCCACTGCACATACTGACTGAGGATGGTGGGGCAGTGGAGATTGTGTTGAACATTGAGGGTATTACATAACTGTTTCCTGATCTGATTGACTAAGTGGGAGCCCCTATCACAGGAATGCTGAGTGGTATTCCAAGACTTGGTATGAAATCTCTGTGCAAAGCCTTCATCAGAGAGACATTGGCCCTCATTGCGAGGTTGCCGGTAAGCTGCCGGGAGTACTTGCGGCCTGCCACAACCTCATCTTACCGTTTACGCAGCCCAATATCACAGTATTCCCAGGATATTACAGGGAGTGGTGGAACAGTATTTTCCCATTGCCATGGAGTCCCATGGGACTCCATGGGATGGGAACCACAGAAGCACTGTCACTGTTGATAACAGTGCCGGTGCTTCAGTGAATTATCTGCCAGTAGGGGCCTGAACTACCAGCAGGTCAGGCCTGCCAGTAGTTTACAGCCCCTAGCGGCAAACACAAAGTGTGTTGGTCCAGAAAAGGTTACCTGCACCTTCATTCTTACGTGTATTGAAGCCCAGTGTCAGCTCTCCTACATGGGTAGGAACCACAAGAACATACTATTAAGTATTATAGTGGGGCAGTTGAAAAAACTCAACTTGGATATTAATAAATGGTCCGCAGGATGGTGGATGTGCCCCCTGTATAGTGGATACTGCCTTTCCAGCATTGTTTTGCAGACAGCTAACTGTCAGGTAAGTCAACTTCAATCTCTGAATAATTTGTCTCACTCTCTTCCTCACCTGAAGATAATGTGGGAGATGCGTTCTTCTTCTTCTTCTTCTCTCTCACTGTTGATTTCTTTTGATGCAGGTATGGCCGACCACAGAACAACGCCAGAATGGTTACCGGAAAAATATCCGGAAACCGGAGGCGCCGGATCCGCAGCCGCCAGAAGGGGAAAAGGCAGCGAAGGCAAAAAACCCTGAAGTACACTTGGTGTGTCAGTGATGGTCTTCCAGAACACAAAGGTCAGCTGTCAATACACAAACAGAACGGCTCCACTCTGTAATCTTGAAGCGGGAGACGAGAGAAGAGGAATGAGCAGAAATCCAGGTAAGTTAGAAGAGGTCGGGGAAGAACCGGGCCAGGAAGCCAGAGATCGCGGGCAGGGCAGGATGAAGCCAAGAGGGTACGGGAAACCCCGAAAGGAGGAAGTAGTATAGGAGAGGTCAGAAAAGGGGAAAAAGGCAAGGTGAAGGGTGCCATAGAGAAGGGCTCAACAGAGCCAAGAGGAAAACTCACAGGAGCGCTGGCAATGAAGGAGGAAGGCACACAGTTGCAACGAGTCTGCTGTCGGCAGAGGACTGCCGAAAAGCTGGCAGCGGCAGCCATGACACAAGGAAAGACTAGACCGCTGTAAACGCTGCGGCACAACATAGTGGAACAATTCTATGGTGGCTGCGTCGCCATCAGTCCCATACCCTCACATAGAAGGGCGCATGACACTAACACACCGTCTAAATAGTATTGGCCTATGGCCATAAACACCAGAGAAAATCAGTTTTTATTTAGCATTGAAATGCTCCTTCCTCTGCCCACATGTACCAACCCATGACATACTATGGACAAAAATGAGCTAAAAGTATCTTTGGAACTACCAAACATCCACGTTGCTCCGTCCTGTAGGGGATTTTGTCTTTTGGGGTAAATTCAGGATTTGGCAGTATTTTCTTACTGTGATATTTTGGCAGTAAACTGGCCTTACCATTAGAGATAGTTCAGTATTACACTAGTTTGGTGATAATATGGTGTTAGCTTATATTGGCGGTAATATCTTAGTGGTATCTTATTTTGGTGGTATTTTTAAAATTACCTTATTTTTGTGGTGTAGTGGTGAGCATTTCTTTTTTTATACTACCGCCCCATCATAGAACAAACCCTCCCTTGTTACAATTGTGACCCCCTTTTTTAGCTGTCTGCAGGTACTCTGTGGACTTATCACCTTTAGGGAACCCAGTGAGTCTATTCAGAATGCCACTTATTGTATATCACCTGTGTTACTGACTTATGTACTTTCAGTAACCTATGTGCTCTGATGCACCGCTTTATCTTCACAGCATGCAGAGAAAAGTGCATTCACACACACACAAACTTCTGTTTTGCTTATTTGTATATATTTACTCTTGTCCTAAACTTGTCCCATATGGTAAATGAGGTAGCAAAATTCTTTACCACATTGGTATAACACTAGAATTACCCATTGACTTTTTCTCCTAATACAGTAAACATGGGAGACATAAAATAAAAACAATAAAGTTGCACCAGCTTTGCTTTTTGTTGTAATATATTTATGTTATACACAATCCAGAATATTACAATTACACATAAGCTTACCAACAGCGAGCATAACCTCGTCTTCTAGAAAATAAACACAATGAAGAGAACAAACATAAGAAATAAAAACATTGTATTCTATTCTTTTTTAAATAAATACATCAAAAAGATATCAAAATAAAACACATCGCAAAATGAACTCAGTGTGTATCATTTTCTTAGCCAGTGCAAACATGCTTAGAGAAACATGATATTTTTCTTTTTAAAGTTATCTCACTACACTGTCTTTCAATAAGTGTAATTCATCTCATTCATACATACATTCTCACGCTCCTCATCTTTGACCCGACTCACCAAAATGTGTGAATTCAGAAGCACTTGCCACCAGAGCTTTATCTATGCCAACCTCCCTCACACAGCTCAGTCCACGGACACCGCCTTTGGAATTCTTTCTACTTCGAAGCCAGCAGCCCGGCACAGCCTCTTCTGTATGGCATATCAGCTGTCTTCAAAACTGCATCTTTGAAGCCCAGCTCCAAGGTCCCTGGGAGACACCGACAGCACTCGAATCTCAGGCAGAACTGTTCGCATTCAGATCCCAAGCAGCCCTGCCTATTTTTTTAGCCCAGCTCATTAAAAAAACTCTCTCTGTCTGTCACTCTTAGGTCAGCCCTCTTTTAACATCAGCTCTTCCACCTCTTCATTTACCAATCAAATTACAAGAATGTTCTGCACTATTTCTTCACCTGTTTAGGACAATGAAGACTTCAGTGTGAAATTGTTTCATTTGGTGCATGTTGGTGCTTATTTCTTCATAGAAAAAACTAACATGAAAAGAATCTCACTGTGTTTAGAACTGCATTATATGTTAGATAAACAGTTATTGAGTAAGTGGGACAAATTAGTATAGGATTAGTTAATTATGTTTTCTTTAATGCAGTCCCACACAGATGAAAACATCCCAATTGTAAAATATGCACATTTTTAAAAGGACAGCACACTGTACCAAATGCTTCTAAAACTAAACCCATTTTGCTGGTTTGGCTAAATGCTTTTATTTCTAAAAAGCTGTGCCTCGCACCTACTCGGAAATGGCTGCATTTACATACTACCCAATGAAACCCCCACTTTTGCTCTTTTTGCATTTATTTATATGTTTATTTATTTATTTGTATTTGTAGAGCATCGGCATCGTCGCACTGTTAAGAATACTTGCTTGGTTACATAAGGGCATATGGTCAAAATCGGTGGCATAAAACAAGAGAGCCATCCCCATCTTGAAGGGTGGCAACAGCAGGTAATGCATTTGGTCAAAGTTGGTGGCATAAAACAAGAGAGCCAACCCCATCTTGAAGGGTGGCAGCAACAGGTAATGCATTTGGTCAAGATCGGTGGCATAGAACAAGAGAGGCAACCCCATCTTGAAGGGTGGCAGCAACAGGTAATGCATTTGGTCAAAATAGGTGGTGTATATTATGAGAGCCAACCCCATCATGAAGGGAGGCAACAACAGGTAATACAAAAGGTCAAAATCGGAAGAAAACATTTGGTCAAAGTCGGTGGCATAAAATAGGAGAGCCAACCCCATCTTGAAGGGTGGCAACAACAAGTAATGCATAGGGTCAAAATAGGTGGTGTATATTATGAGAGCCAACTCCATCATGAAGGGAGGCAACAACAGGTAATACAAAAGGTCAAAATCGGAAGAAAACATTTGGTCAAAGTCGATGGCATAAAACAGGAGAGCCAACCCCATCTTGAAGGGTGTCAACGGCAGGTGATGCATAGGTCAAGGTTGGTGGCATAAGACATGAGAGCTAGCCCCATTTAGAGGGGTGGTAACAACAGGTCATGCATAAGGTCAAAGTCGGAGGCATAGGACATGAGCATCATCCCCTTCTTGAGCGGTGTCGACAACAGGTAATGCAAAGGACGGAGTAAGTGGTAAGATATGCATGTCAGCCCCTGGCTACGGGTGACAGTAGCATACAATACTTTTTTTAACTTTTTTTATACATCAGTGGGCGACCAGGTGGGAGCACACACATACAGCAGGTGAGCAGGGGGGAAGCACATTCCTACAGCAGGTGACAGGGGTAGGGGGATGGAGGAGCACATACATACAGCGGGCGACCAGGGGGAAGCACATTCATACTGCGGGCGACCAGGGGGGAGCACATTCAGACAGCGGGCGACAAGGGGGCAGGGAGAAGCACATACATACTGCTGGCGAACAGGGGGGCAGGGGCGAGCACACATACAGCGAGCGACTAGGGGGAAAGGATGGAGAGCAGATTCATACAGCAAGTGAACATGGTGCAGGGGGGAGTACATACAGAGTGAGACAATGGGGGGCTGGGATGGCACACATACAGCAGGCAACCGGGGGGAGAGGGGAGCACATGCATGCAGTGGGCGACCAGGTGGTGGGGGGAGAAAAGAGCAGGCATGGGCAATATGTAGAGCATTTACAACACATAACATTGCATACTCACAGTGCTATGAATCACAATAATAGCATCGCCGATATTTGGTGTAAAAGGAATGTAAATGTCCAAAATGATGATGCTGCGAAAGTTTGTGTCGTGGCCATAGAAACAAGCGGCTGGCTGGTAAAGTTAGTAGGGTTTAGGGAGGCTAGGTTTTAGAGTACCTCTTGCAGGGAAGCATCGGCCATGGCCTAAGCGGTGGGCAGGCATCGGCATCCAGGTAAGACAGGGAGAAGACAGGGTAGGCCCTTGAAAACTCGGCCGTTAAATGCGCAGACCTGGCTTCGCCTCACGGCTCAGCCGGGCCACTGCATTTTGTGAGAGCAGCAGCCAATCAGGCATAGAGAACCTGGGAAGTGCCTCCAGGCAAACCAGGCAGCGCAGCAAGGACGCATGGGGTTGGAGAAGGCGGTGGACATCTTGGCGTGTCCTCGGTGCCTGCTACTGCCGGAGGGTTGAGTAGCAGGCAGAGTCCCATCGTGGAGATGGGGACATTTTTCCAGATGGTGATGCAGGGAGAAGACAGAATATCCCTACACTCCAGAGAGAGCCCTCAGGCAATTGTAGCATCCTTTATGTATCTAGAAGTCTTATTCTATAGAAGGAAAGTCTTATTCTATAGAAGGAACAGGTTCTTGTATTTGTGCTAGCTCCTCAAGAGTTCTGAAAGGGGTGGCTCTTGTACCCTTTTGATTCCAACCACAGGTCAGAAATGGCAGTCAATTTCACAGTGGAATCTGCAAAATCATTTCCTTAACTAACTGCAGTATATAAAAGTTGTCATGCTGCACCCTTAAAAATAACCAGCTGTTTGGGCAACATAATGCATTTAACAAGGCACCAAAGTATGCATGGTTCTTAATGGGGGAACCAGTTGACATTTGGTAGCCTCCTTGCTTCCACAACAATCCAAAATCATGTGCAACTCCAAATCATAATGGGATCTGTATATATGCTCACTGACTGTTATTCTGCAAGCTGAAATGCATGTGTTAGTGCGACCGACCTTGCCAGTTATCCAGAAGTTACATTTGGCAATCTTCTGCTCTCTATCACATCCCTCAGCATAGATAGTGCGTACCCCAGTGCTAATTAAATCTTGTTGTGCCTTTAAGAAGAACCACTGTGAGGTATATTAGATCAGCATTGTGTATAGGGCTATCCGACAGATCACTTCGAGAAGTTAAGAGGAAATCTGGAGTGGCCACACAGTTGTGTGGTTCAGCATCATGTAGTGCACCATCATTCAGGGTTGGGGATAATGAGCCTGTGTTCAATAAAGAACATTGAGTAAGTGTGATATTGGATGAGTTCAGGTACAGGATTTCATATTCATTTGAAACAGAAATGTGTTGTGTCTTGGTCTTAAAGAAAAGGGTAATGACTGAATGTGGGCTGCAACTTCCAGGGAGGACCCCAGAACAATATGTTCACACTTCTGTACTGCTATGGCTCCAGATGTGACAGAATGAGGATAATGAGGCATACCTGAAGTTACTGGATCTAATTCCTTACTTTAATAAGGAATAGGTCTCTGGTAATGTCCATGTGCTTGTGTCAATACAACTGTAAATATCTTCTTGTAATCGGGATGCTCTAGGGCCAATGCTTTAGTACGTTTTTCTTTTGCATTAACTCTGCCTCTGGTGACCATTGAAGAGGTTCCACAGTGTTGGCCTTTGTATAGTGTTGTAATGGTTTTACTATCTCTGCGTAACTCAATATTCACTGCCTGTAATAGCCTACTATATGCAAAAGGGCTCTCATCTGCATGATAGTTGGGTATTGCAAATGTTATACACAGCTATCTTCCTAGGATAGGCTATAGCCCTATGTCCCATTACGAAAATCATGTCCTAAATCGAAAACCCCTTCCCTGCACAGTTGCACTTTATTTTTGAATGACTTATGCCCTTTTGTTGCTAAAGCGGATAGTTTCATCTGTGTATCTTATCTGCATGTTTCATAAGCTGGGGAAGCTGACAACAAATCATCTACATACTGGATCAACAGTGACATCCTGAGGAACTTGATATCATCTAAATCCTTTTTAAACTGCTGCGATAAAAGTGTTCAGACTTTGTATACTCATGGGGTAGCCTAGTCCATGTCTAATGAATTTCCGAACAGGAAAATGTGATCAGTAATAGGCTTACAGGATTATTGGCATGGAAAATAATGCAGAACATATATCGACTACAGTGAAATATGTGGCTGTAAACAGTGTACAAGAGATGAGTAGGAGGATTCGGCACCACCGGAAAAGGTAGTATAGCTAATACATTTACAGCTCTCAGATCTTGTATGAATCTATATGCATTCCTTCTGGGCCTCTTAACAAGCAAAATCATAGTATTAGAGGGTCTAGTGGTAGAAAGTATGCTCCTTTGCGTCACAAAAGATCCTGTAACTGGCTCAATACCTTCTTCTGCTTCTGGCTTAAATAGCTACTGTGGAATATGGGAGAGTTTCTTTGATGGATCATTTGTAATCCTAACTGGTTCGCATTTCTAATAAGCCTACTTCATTATTAAGTATTAACCAAAAGGATTCTGGGACGGTATTAATTAACTCTATCAAATCCGGTGACCTGTCCCCAGCTATAGGTGCAACTGGTCTTTAATGTAGAACATGCAATGTAGCTAGAACAGCAGCAGTATCCTTACTAGGGACACTTAAGAACACTCCACTGGGGGTAGAGTAAATAGTGGAATTCCTCTGGTATAACAAGGAGCCTGCAAGCAAGTTATCGGAGCTGATGGACTGAGAAGAAGTGCATTTGTGTCAGTGATTCGACTTAGGGTGGCCATTACAGATTCAGTGACTTTGTTCAGCACTTGATCATTAACTATTCCAATTGTTTTACCAGTTTCAGAGGACTGAAGAACATCATAAAAACATGTTTAACTAATAGTTGATGTACTCTCTCCAGTATCTACTAAGCAAGGAACAGACTGTTGACTTCATATTGAACATTAGGCCATTCCTGCTCTACAGATATTATAGGGTACATAGTGAGGTTATCTCTCAGGCTATCTCAATATTGTTTGTCTTCATTCTGGGGCTGAGGTGCCTTATTCAGAGTGGCCTTTAGGGTATTGGGGTTTGGGAAGGTACCCTGTCCTGCGGGAGTGCGTATAGTTTCCTTGTAGCCTGTATTGGCATTCATTTGCACAGTCACCTCTCTGCTTACAGACTTTACATGCTATTTGGCCAATAGCCACCCCGGCTGCCCTTGCTGATTCCCATTTGGTATTCCACTTCCCCAGCCCCTTCTTGTACCACAAAATGCTCCTCTGTACTCACCCTTCCTTGATAAGGGGTCCATGCACCTGGAGGTTTGGTAAATGCAATGTCAAGAGTTTAATTTCAAAAAAGAATTTTCCTGTTCTTGACACATGACTCAATGATTTGCCAACATAATCAGTTCAGCCACTGGTGTATTGTGCCACCCCATGTAATTAGTCTTCAGCTATGCTTGTATGTGTAGCTGGAGACCAGAGATGAAAGTGTAATGGAGCAGATGAATGCTCAGGTAATACCCAATACCCTTACTCAGATGAGTGTGCAAGTACCACTTCCTTTTCTTACCCATCGCCAGTAACATCCAGGTGAGAAACTATAACAGCTGAGAAAGCCCTTTGACCCCGTGAGTTTGGGGTGAAAGACAAAACTAACTAGGACCATGAAGTGTCATTTTAAATAGAATAGATGTTGTGACCAGTAAAATGACATTTAGTTGCTTTTATAAATGTTTAGAGAAATATAGAATAACTAGATGGCTACACAGATATACACGAAGGAAATATAGTAGACACAAATACCTATAGACACAAAGAGCACATAGACACAAAGACTACACGCACATAGACATGAACTACATATGCACACATGCTGCAACAGGTTTCAGAATTTGGCAAAGCCTCAGAACCCAAGATGTTAAATGTAATATAGAAACTCATGCAAAGCTGAAGCAGTAGCTCATGAACTGGAGCCAAGGTCAGAAGCTGGGAAGGGAGTAGTGGATGAACGAAATCCAGGCACGAGATAACAGTTCCCAGGACGACACGTAGTATACTCCCCTGTTAATGACATTTAATAAGAGCACAAAAACAACCATTGATGTCCAGGTGCGTGAGATCAACATGCCAAAAGTCTTTATAAAAAGTAACTGACCAGCGCCATGAGTGGCCACAAAGATCACAACATGCATGGTAGAATTAGCTAAAACCCTGATAAATAGAAGGAAATCCACTCTCAAACAGTCTCCCAACACGTGATCCAGACATAAAAAAACACTGCCTATGCATTATGTGCCAAACTTAGATAGGCCACATGCAGAACTCCCTCAATATGCACAAAGACACCAGACGGCACACAAGGCCAAGTTCAAAGAATAAGGCAAGGCCTCATCACCTCGGAATGATTAGGAGTATTCTTTAATTGGAAATATTTTAGAGCATGGAAGTGTCTTGTCCCACGTGTGTCTCACTAGTATCTTGATGGATTGTCAAAGTGTCCAAGGTTGCTGAGCTAGATGCCAACCAATGAGAAATCCTCTTGCCACATTGCCCATGATGGATAGTGCCAAGCCTATCAACTAGCCCTATATTGATGTATTAGGAAATATATCTGTAGGTAGGATGGGCACAGGGGGTGCCATCAGATAGGTATCCACCAATTACGTTACTAACCTCTTAACATTGTATTTGTAGCTCGACCTACTGACCAACCCCAACTTTCCCTAGGTTTTGTAAACTGATAATGGAACGTGACGACATTGATGACTCAATTTCGTAACAAAACCAGCTTGTAATCTTTAGAAGGATGAGAGTTACCAGATTAAATGTTTGCATGCTGTCCCAGCTTGTATTTGTTGTTGAATAAAGCTGGGTTTTGACATGCACCTGAGTTATAGGGTTTGATCAAAGTCCCAAAACCAACAGAACTCAAGGGCCCACTGAAAAATCACCTGCCAGCCTTAAAAAAACTTCACACTGCAAATGGGCCTATTAAGGCAGACTGTGAGAGTTGCTGAAAGTAACAAAAGCAAGTGCTATGTGAAAAAAGCCTACCTGTGATTACAAAAGGAAAAGCAGCCTTTTAATTCACAGTGGCATAAGGAATTCAAAGGCCCTTTTCGCATGCAAAGCAGGATTTTCAAACACTGACATCAACATGACTTTGCATGTGAATTTGCACTTTGAAGCAAGATGTGAGAAAAATGGTCCTCTACTAACACAAAGATGTCAGGGAAAAGACTTAGGGCCTCATTACGACCCAGGCGGTAAGTTACCGCCTGGGCCGTGACTTTACCACCATGGCGTAAACTACGTTTACGCCATGGTGGTTGGCGGACTTACCGCCCCATTCCGACCTTGGCGGGGCGGTAAGTCCCCAATCCCCATTTACCCTTCCCCATTCCCATTTTTGCCCCATAGGGCATAATGGGAGTGGGGAAGGCGTTAATTATGCCACCGTAAATTACGGTGGCGTTATTAACTCCATGGTCCCTTAGCGCCATGGATTTTAACACCTGCTAAAAGCAGGTGTTAAATCCGCCATGGCGCTAAGGGACCTCGTACTCAGGCGGTAAGGGTCGGCGCTGTTTACGGCGCCGTAAACCCCTTACCGCCTGAGTCGTAATGAGGCCCTTAGTGTGTGTTGACAAGATGTATTGTATATTATGTTTCACGTGGAAATACTGGCAACAGTTGAAAAGAAAAGGCCACTTTGTTTCCATGGGTCACATATAAATTTCATTTAGGCCCGAGACAGACCCTTTTGCTTGTTGTGGGGCAGACTTCACGAAGGACTGCCCCACTTCAGGCCTGGCACTTGCATCCCAGGTATTTATAACTACAATACAGTGTGGCCTGCTAACAAACTTTCCCCAGACCTGTTGTCTCTGAAGGCTCATTTCTGTGAATAGCAAAGGGCATAGCCAGCGCGTGACTGGAATGTGGGAGGAGCTGCAATCAAGAGAAGCTGAACTCTGAAAGGAATACAAGAAAATAGAACGTTTTTCAGATGCAAATGGTGGTCCACTTGAGATAACAGGCAGGATGCCAGATGGCAGCAGGGCCCCGTGACATTGCAGGGCCGGCCTAACTCATTATCTGCAGTGGGTAATCTCTGAGCAGCTGGTGTATCCCAAGTATTTACTACCTGAAGCCTACCAAATTCAAACAACGAAGAGGCTAATAAAAACACAGTCCTGGTAGCTCTTGCCACATGCTGGTCAGGAATGGCAAATGGCATGGAGACAGGAGAGCTCCAATTTGCATAACAAGAAGGTTTCCCATTAGTTTAAATGAATTATCCGAATGTATGCATTTTTCTCAGTAACCACAAGTCATACTGCCTTCATTTATTTGTCATTTTAAAGATGATTTCCATGTTATTTTGTTGAAATAAAATTCATCCACCTGTGATTTAGGGAATTGTAATGGCAAGCTAAAATGTATCCCTGGCTTCTCTGAACATGTCCCGAATTCAAGAGTTTGCAGACTGGTGGAGGGTAAAATTAGGTATGTGAAAAGTAAATTGCACGTCCCTAACTAGTATGCCTTTTGTATTAACAGCTGAAAAGTGCCTCACACTATTGATGTCATCAATCATATTTGTGATGTAATCTTTGATGTCATGGGTGATATTCTTAGCAGTGCACCGTGGTGGAGCGAGTTATGGTTGCTTAGCTTACCATAACTGGCGAATTTCAGGGGTTTTTTGGTTTTACTTGTAACCATAATGTCCCTTTAACAAAGTTTTTTCATTGAATATATATATATATATATATATATATATATATATATATATACATCTGACCAAGCTACGAGCAGTAGCGAAATGTGTCATTTTGTTGCTGGCCTTCCTTTTTTTGTTTGCTGGGCATGGGTTCCAAGCAATGATTGTGCTGTTGAAATAATAAAAAGGAACATTTTTAAAGTATTGTTGTGCTGGACTGAGGTGCTGTATTTTCAGCTAACCAAAACTTTCATCACCATTCTGTGAGTGCGGCTCATCATTTCACCGAGGGATCGGTGGAGACATTTTTGGATATTTTTGGAGGCCAGAGGATCGAAAATGGACGCGGCCACACATTCCAAGAATGAGGAGGATGCTCTAGCAGTCGGACGGTTCTCACAACAGGGAAGGCCAGTTGGACACCGAAGAAGGGAGAAGGTCCCACGACTTCAGGTACCCCTCAGTCGTGCTCCTACTGTGGATATGACCTCCCACACAGGGGCGAATGCTCATCCAAATCACGAACATGCGGCAGGTGTGGGATACCGGGGCATTACGCAAGGATGTGTAGGGCCGCCATGCCCGTAGCAGCAAACAGAGGACCAGAGAGGGCCGGTAGAGGTGGCGCTCGCACGGCAAGAGGCATATCCTCCCTTGAACAGGACGTGCACGACCTAAACATTGCTGAAGAAGAGGAAGAAGAGGAGGAGGAAGTTTTCTTCATTTCCAGCATCGCAAATGGCCCCGGCACCAGACGAAGGCCCATATGTACTGTGGACATTGGAGAAATTCCCACCGCAGTCCTCATTGACACGGGAGCTTCAGTCTGTGTACTGGCGGACAGACATTACAACGCACTGGCAGGCCCACCAACCCTGTCGCCCTCCAAAGCCCAGATATACGCTTTTGGTGAAGATACTCCGCTACCCATCCAAGGGGTATTTGTAGCCCCCGTGACCCATGGCCAAAACAGCATCAAAGCGAGGTTTTTTGTAACCAACGTCAGTCCGCACTCTCTTTTAAGCTGCGCAGTATCTGAAGCACTCGACCTGGTTCATTTCACTTTTGCCGTGTATCACACAGATCTGGACAGCCTGCTGACACACTTCCAGAAGCTCTTCAGGGGCATAGGGAAACTGAAGGCTGAGCCAATACGGCTCCACATTGACGAGTCAGTCAGACCAACGGCGCTGAAACATCGTCGCATACCGTTCCATCTGAGGGCTCAGATGGAAAAGGAGCTGCAAGACCTAGTGGAACGAGACATCATTGAAAAGGTGGAAGGGCCCACCCCGTGGGTCTCTCCTATTGTAGTGGCCCCAAAGCCCAAACAGCCTGGGGCTGTACGCATTTGCATGGATATGAGACTTCCAAATCTGGCCATAACAAGAGAACGTCATCTTACTCCCACTCTGGACGACATCGTTGGTGAACTTCAGGGTGCAAAATTCTTTTCGAAACTAGAGCTGAGAGCGGGTTATCACCAGTTGGAGCTCCACCCAGAGTCTAGCTATATTACAACCTTTACTACACACGAAGGACTGTACCAATATAAAAGGCTCAGTTTTGGAATTTCCTCGGCGGCAGAAGTCTTCCAAAATGCCATCAGGGGGGCTCTGTCCGGACTAAAAGGAGTAATAAACATGTCAGACGATATCCTAGTCTTTGCCAAATCTGAAGCTGAGCACATCAAGCGTCTGGAAAACACTTTTCAAAGGCTCCACAACCTTGGCCTGACGCTGCACCAAGAAAAGTGCGAATTCCTGAAGGACAGCCTGGAATTTTTTGGATTTGTCTTCCATGCGGGAGGCATATCCCCTGACCCTGAGAAGGTGAGAGACATTCGAGAAGCATCACCTCCCACGTCCCCGGCAGAAGTCCGCAGTTTCTTAGGGATGGTGAACTACTGTGGGCGGTTTATTCGAGACTTAGCATCTCTCTCCGAACCCCTGAGAGCACTCACGAGGAACGAAGTGGCATGGACGTGGACTGGCAAGGAACAGAGAGCTTTCACGGCCATCAAGGATGCCCTGTCTGAACAAGATAACATGGCGTATTTCAACCCGGCCCGGGAGTCCGAAATCATAGTGGACGCCAGTCCAGTGGCACTTGGGGCGGTTCTCGTGCAGGCGGATCAACAGGGATCCATGCGACCCGTTGCATATGCCAGCAAGGCTCTTACAGACACAGAGAGAAGATATTCCCAAATTGAACGCGAAGCCCTTGCAATACTATGGGGCTGTAAACATTTAAAGATTATATATTCTGGGGAAACCAGTTGTTGTGGTAACGGACCACAAACCCCTACTGCCCATCCTGGCTGGCGCATTGTCCAAACCGCCACCTCGGATAGAGAGGTGGATGCTATCCCTCATGGAGTACGGGGTGAAACTGGTATACCGCCCAGGCACGCACAACCCTGCAGACTATTTGTCTCGCCACCCCAGCACAGGAAGACCCAGAGACACTACGGAGGTTACAAACTGTATGGACACCATTCACATGGTTGGCGAGTCGGCGCTTCCCATTGCCCTGACAAGACAGGAAATTGCCAACGAATCGAACTCGGATGAGGCGTTTCTGAGAGTGAAAGGTGCGGTAGCCACAGGAGCATGGCGGGAACTCCTTCTGAATAATGCCCAAAGAAACGCAGAAACGGAAAGGGACCTGCAATTGCTCTGGGGCACACGACATGAACTGTCAGTGACTGCCGATGGTCTCCTGCTGAGAGGGCACCGGATTGTGATACCCAGGTCACTCGTGCCGAAGGTCCTTCAGTTGGCACACAACGGACACCAGGGGATGACCAGAATGAAGGCACGTCTCAGACTCAAAGTGTGGTTCCCTGAATTGGAAAAGAGAGTGGAAGAGTATGTAAGGGCCTGCATCCCATGACAAGCAACGAGCCCGGCGGAGAAGGGACCCCCTATTCAGTCCATGGCAAGGAGCGATTCACCCTGGGGGACAGTACATGCCGATTTTGGCTTGACCGGAAGAGGACTACACTTCCTAGCAGTGACTGACCAATGGTCCCGATATCCAGAGGTGGAACTGGTCGAGTCTCAGGCCACCGACCACACCACCCTGGCCTTGGACAAGATATTTGCTACCCATGGATTTCCCCTCGAGTTATGTTCGGACAATGGGTCACCTTTCCAAGGACAATCATTTGCTCGATACTGCGAAGAGAGAGGCATAAAACACCGAAAGGTCACCCCACCGTGGCCAAGAGCCAATGGAGAAGTGGAGCGCTTCATGCGGACACTAAACAAGGTGTTTCGCATATCCGAAAATGGTGGGGAAGACCTCCGACGGAATTTGGTCGAATTTCTCCGAGAGTATCGCACAACACTGCATCGATCGACTGGAATAGCCCCGGCTGAGGCACTTTTCAAGAGGATCCCAAGGGGGCTCATACCGGAGTCAGAGGGGAGACAACCAGGGGTGATCGACAATGACCAAGTACAACTAGAAAGGTCATGGAGGAACGAGAATGAAACAGCGCGGAAGAGATTGCCAGAAAAACAGATCGCGGTTGGGGATACCGTGTTGGTACGAAATAGAAGAGCAGAAGGAAAGCTGTCGACAACGTATGAGACCCAACCACTGGGAGTAACCCACGTGAAAGGTACAATGGTCACCGCAGCCAATGCCAGAGGAACTGTCACCAGAAACGTGTCGTTTTTCAAGCGCATCAAGGCTGCGAGTGACGAGGCAACAGCAGACCAAGTCCCGGAACAAGGGGAAGAGACAAGGGTGGAAGAAGCCACCCCAACTGCAGATCACGAGACATCGGAGGCCCCTAGTGACGGGGCACCCCGGTACCCAAGCAGGGCCGGACGACGACTTCCCCAGAGGTTCAGAGACTTCATCATGGACCCTGCACCATAGGTGGGGAAAGGTGTCGTTGCAAATCCGAAGAAAGAAGCAGGTTGTACTTCTGCAGTCTGTTGTTAATTGTTATTGTTTCTGCAATGAAGTGTTAATTGTTTATTTCCGGGGAAAAGGAGGGATGTTGTGTACTGCGTACACGATGTACGCATGCGCGGGCAGCCAAGGGGCTCGCGCATGCACATTAGTTAAATAAAGCGGTGCCCGGCAGTTCGCGCCGGAGACCAGAGCCATCACACGTCTCCGGCGTGTCGTCCTTGCATGCCTGGGTGCGTGTCGCTGTATGCGTGTGTGAAGGCTGGAGGCCGACTCCAGCACATACAAAAACAGGCAAAAAAGACTCCACACGAAAGCCTGCAGCCTAACCAAGGACAAGCCCGGCTCCATAGTCCACACGGGTACACACAGGGACGGACATCGCCTTCCTCAGCAGACCGCAATAGGGAAGTTGCGAGCGCAGCAAGAAGGAAAGTGTATGTGTGTGTGTGTGTTTCTGGGAGGGTGTTTGTGAGTCGAGGAAGGGAGGGGGTGGATGAGTGAATGTGGAGTTCAGGGGTGGGGGGGTGAAACCCCTTGCTGAACAGCAAGGGAGAATGTGGTGGTGCAGATTCAAGGGGGCATTTCCACTTGTTGAAGGCTGCTTCCAATCGGCCTAAAACAAGTGGACTTTTTCGGATGCGTCCTTCAATGGGCAGTTTTAAGTCATAGAACCATGAGAACAAATCAACAAGGGGCTCCTAGCAGCCTCAGTTACTTAATGTAGCCCTTTAATCATTCATTTGAGTCCTTCAGGCCCACGAGTTTCCAAACATTCTGTCAGTCTTTAGCCTCCTGAAACCACATAGAATATATGCCACCACTGGCTCGTTCTACTTTTCCTTTTCCCCTCTTCTAAGTCACGCTTCAGCAGCTAATCATCCCCAATGGATAGCCACTTCTAACAGAAACGTAGTGATAACTCCCACGTTAAATAGTGCCAGACTTCGAGAAATGTTCATGTAACAATGTTATAGTTAGTAAACATGTAATGAGCAGGAGTACTCTTAGGTGGTATAGGCATCTGCGTTGACTGCCCTTTGCCCATATCTGTCCCCTTTTCCACACATACTTTCTTTGTCATTATGAGTGGGAAGGTTTGTTACTGGTCCTCAAAGGGTTTAGGGCACTCAGTCTGAACTCGCCTTATCTCACCCGATATTAATGGGCTGCCCAATTGTCCCCAAATCAGATTACCAGAAGGCCATTTGGCCATTATCAGAGCAAACTAAGCATGAAATCAATAGGGTCTTAACGGACCATAATTACCTGAGAGTCAATATACCCTTACCAGACTTGAAATACCAGAATCAAAACTGCCAGTATTTTGCCAGATCAATATCAGGGCAGAACAAATATATTACTGCAAATATCATGATAATAAACCAGGCAGAGATGAACAACAAAACTCTATAACCTACCAAGAATCCCCAACCTGTCTTAGCATAAACCTGAAACAAAACATGCGTCTTGTTTAATCAGCATGAGAAGTCCTTTGGTCTGTGAACGGCCCACAAGGATCACTACTTTTGGCAAACATTTTCCAGACAACCCCTGGATTTTTTTAAATAGGACTCCTGACCTTGTAGTTTGGTGGTTACTGGGGTGTTCGGGAGGAGGTGAAATACAAGTTCGGTAGTGCTCCTGTGTTGCACGATAGGTCTGAGTCGCAGTGACAAAACTGTCAGAGAAACCAGGCTCATGCATCAATTTAGGGAGATGACAATCAGAGGCATTGCTCCTCGTTGTCTTACAAGTCAAGGAAAACAGCAACATATACCCAACAAGAACTGACTGCTCTAACCCAACTGGCCCACAAGCTCCCTTACCTTTATTGACACAGATCACCGAACAGAATCGAAATTTAAAATCACTTGAAAACAGAAAACGAGGCCTTTTGGCATACTTATCTCGCCCCCTACCAAAACAACAAACTCATTCATCTCCTCATAGTCCTTCGCTAGAGTTATCGTCTGGTTATGATGTCATATAATGATGCCCAGTGTATTGATTCCCACTGAGGGGCGTTGGACCTCAGCCCCCAGAAGACTTCCGGTTACTTACGTGAGTGCAGTCTCATTGACTATTCCAGTTTAAGCTGGTTCTATCCCGTGGGCTGCTGCCTGAGGCCGCAGTATTTTCATTCCGGCTCTGCCTCACTCGGCCCTCCCCTGTGCCAACAAGCTGCACTCACAATCTACAGATGACGCTGCTCAATCAACGCGGCCTTCACATGATGGGTCACATGACTGATTCAGCTTTCTGGTAGGAGCTGCCTGGACTCCGTTAGTGTTCCCCATCTGCACCTGGGGGCTGCCGCCAGAGGCGCTAACATGTTCATCAAGGCTTTGCTGTGCTTGGCCCTCCCTATGCCCACAAGCTGCACTCACCATCTGCAGCTGATGCCGCTCAGCCAATGCGTCCCACACACGATGAATCACGTGCGCATCTCTTGCCCATTTTTACCATCTACACTGGGCTTCCTCGCCCGGGGGCATCTATTCAAAGAGCGGACCTTCTAAGGGTGAGTGTCTATCCTGTTCGCTCTAGTTGATGGCGAGGTGCACCATACCCCCTCATGATTCTCTATGCATCTGTGGCTCATTATTTGTACATACTGCACCAGCACTGATATTGCATCATGGGTGTCTCATCAATTCTATTACTTTTGTTTTGCTTGCTCTCCCATTTCTCTCCCATGCACGCTTCCCTTCCTCTTCCTCTCCTCACTAAGTCTCCCAGCATGCTCTGATACTGATGTACTGCCAATCTTGTCTACCCTCCTATTCATCCTATTCAATCATCCCTTCATCCTTTCATGTCTATTGGCCTACACAATATACGCTCGATTTGTTAGAAGACTCACTCAATTCTTGATTTATTCGCTGGTCTTAACTTTCAATTTCTCTGCTTTGCAGAAACCTGGCTCTCTCCTAAAATATCTGCTACACCTGCATCCCTATTCTCCTCCTCCACTGCATTTTCTCATACTTCCCCCATTCATACGCTCACAGACATGCATCGGCTGCTGTGCAAATAGAGGCATACCCACTCACATGAGCACCTGCAACTCTACCTCTCTGACCGGAACTCTCTCAAGTCCACTCTTGATAGAGCGAAAAGGGAATTCTACCTAACCCTCATTGACTTTCACTCCAACCGCCCTGGCCGGCTACAAGGCACCCTAAACTCACTCCTCACTTCTCCTAAGTCTATTACTATCAACTCCACTCACACAGCTAATGACATAGCTGAACACTAAAAGTTTCCAAAATTAGAGACTCTCTCCTGACCTTCCTCACGCTCCATCCTACTATATTTTACACTCTGCCTACTCTACCATCATCCTCTGCCTTTATCTCCTACTTTAGTCATACTAATACAGATGAAGTGCTATTTCTACTGATGAAGGCTAACCCATCTTGTGCCCTATCAGACTCTCTTACCCCTTAGCTAGTCAAGCCTATTGCCGTTCACCTCGCTGAACTCTTCAACCTGTCCTTCGACTATACATGCTTTCCTTTTTTTTGAAAAACAACCACAGTCATTCCTCTCCTAAAAAAGAAAGCTGCTAACCCAAACCTGCCTGCTAACTTTCACCCAGTGTCTCTCCTTTCACACTACAGTGATCCAAAGGGTTGTGTTCAACCATCATACACATTTCTTAGACATCCACAACCTTCGTGACCCCCTACAAGATGGTTTACACTCCTGTCAATACACAGAAACTGCTCTCATGAATGTGTCCAGCTCCATCTCCTCTGCTAAGCACTCCAACCTGTCCTCTATTGTAATTCACCTTGACCTGTCTGCTGCCTTTGACACTGCCAATCATTTGATCTCCTTAATATTCTCTTTCTTCTTGGGATTAGCAATCAAGCCCTTGCCTGGATTGAATCCTACCTAGCACCCCACCAGTTCTCTGTCTACTGGAGCAACAGCACATCTCAACTCACTCCACAAACTGTTGGGGTTCCACAAGGCTCTGTCGTAGGTATGCTCATCTTTACACTCTACACCTCTGCTCTTGGGGCACTAATCTCCTCCTTTGCATTCTCGTACAAACTCTTGACGGATGACAATCAAATCATCTCCTCTTTTCCTGAACTCTCCTCTGATCCCTTTATCAACATTTCCAGCTGTCTCTCTGGCATTACATTTTGAATGGTTTCAAACTCTCTGATGTTAAACTCTACAAAAACACAGGTGCTCTTCTTCCCTGCCAAAGGTTCTCTCATCTCATCCTCTGCACATCCAGTTCTCACCTGACACTCTCCCCTACTTTCTTCATCTAGAAACCACAGCATAATCTATGATCCTTCTCACACCTTCTCTACTTTCATCTCCAAAACTGTAACAGCAGTTTGCCTCAAGCTCCTTCCTTTCAACACTGCCAAGCATCTCTTAAATGCTCTTGTCTTTTATAAACTGGACTTCTGTCCCAACATCCTCTTTGGTCTCTCCAACTATGCTCTCTGTCCACTCAAGAAGATCATTAACTTTGCTACCAGGACTCTCTTCGAATTAGACTCACTTCACATCTACTTCCTCATACCGTCACCAGGCTGGATAACTGACGATGCAAAACAGGGCCAGGTCTAAATGTCTTCTCAGGGTTCACCTATCTATCCATCGTAAAGCACCACTGTATCTATCTTCCTCTATCCAACTCCACAGGCCTTCTCGTAATCTCTGCCCCACCTCCTCGACTACTCTTGTGGCTCATCGCCCTTTCTGTGTATCTTATTGCTTCCGCTCTTTCTCTCTTCTTGCTACACTTGCATGGAATGTTCTTCCCCTGGACATCAGAGAAACAGTCCACATGGATTTGTTCAAAACCAAACTAAAAGCCTACCTATATGCCGGTTCTGTGTAATAAAGTCACAGCGAAAATGGCAGTTTAAAAAATAATCACGGCAAAAAGGCTGTAGTGTGGGCCCTGCAATCCCTCAACTGCGGACCCATTATACCACAAAAAGGGGGAGACATCCCTGCAATCCCTCCTCCCCTTATGTGGTATAATGGAAACACTTTTACTGGGTCACAGCAAAGCCTTTTCCCCACGATTTCTTGCACAAATAGCAATTATTCAGTGACCATATTACTGGATACCCTCTATGCCTCTGAGTTACCCTCTTAACCTCCCTCTACCTGCTAGATAACATTTCTCCCTCCCCTCTAACCTGCCACTCTCCCTCACTTCCTCTGCCTCTACTCTAGCACTTCACCCATCATAGTCACATCCCAAGCACAGTTGGCCCTACTGCCTACCTGCACTTAGAAATGTTCAATGTTGGTTGTCCTTAATCTATTTCTTACCACTTATGAATTGTCCCCGGTGACTGTTTCATTTACTACCCTCCACTACCTATCAGAATGTCCCTCAAACTCAACCCATTGTACGAAGCTCACTGCTTCCCGTCAAATCGGATTCATTATCTTTTGTACATTCTTTTGTGATCAAAAGAGCATTGTTCCTCCTCTATATAAATAATTAAAACATAATAATAATTATAAATCACCCTAGTGAAGGTAGTACCGATATTCTGTACCATCCCACTTGGTCCCTTTCTCCTCTTTTGCCCAATCTACCTTCCTTCTCGTCCTTCGAATACCACTTTTCTAAACCATACTCTTTGGCTTTTATGACTATTTCTCGCCCTCCTGAACCCTATCCAGCTTCTATGAAGACCTAAAGTTACTTCTCTCTCTTCTTCTTCTTCCTGACCACCCTTATCTCCTTGGTGACTTTAACCTCCATCTGTCATCCACTCAGCCCTCTACGTCGACCTTACTCTCTATTCGCTCTTCCATGTACTCCCTCATATCTCAGGCTCTTCTGTAGGTCTCATTGTCTTGTCCATCTCCACTCACGCCCCTGTGGTTTCTTTCCCGATTTTCTCATTGAACTGTTTTTTTCTGTCTTTCTCCTCCCAACCCCTTCTCACCACTATTCCTTCTTTCTCTCCTGTTCCCTTTTTTCACAGTGATCTCCAGCAGTTCTTCCCCCTCTCTTTGCCTTCCACTATTCTCTCTACCTTTGCGTCTATTGATCGTCACTCTCATTTCTTTCCAGAACTTGCTTATTCTACATTAAATAACAATCTCCTCTCCACTGTGGATGCACTCCACCCGCCTTTTATGTTTTTTCCCTCTCATAAACCTCCACAGCCTTGGCAATCCCATACTCTCTGTTCACTTAGCTCATCCCTCCATAAAGCAGAGTGATGGAAAAAATCCCACTCTGAAGCTGATCTCCATACTGTGTCTGCTCTTCATTCTTCTTACGATTCCTCTTGTTTGGCTACTAAAAAACACTGCTTGTCCGGTCTCCCCTCTAACAATTTCCCACTCCCACCATCCTTGTTTCCTTTCCCAACATATTAATAAACTACTCCCCCCTTCTGCTGATTTCTGCACTTCATCTATACGCTCTGTCTAATAATTCTCACATTATTTCACAACAAAAATGTCTACTTTTTCCTCAGACTCCCTCCCTTCTATCTGACCCCCTTCCATTTCTCCAACAGTCCACAACTACTTCCTCCTGTTCCTCCTTTTCTCTGTTAACTGACACTTCTAACATTTTATCTCAGGCTCACCCCACAGCACCCCCTCTTGATCCCATTCCTGCTTATCTTGTTCCTCAAATCTATCCATTGCTACTACCTTATCTTACCACTATTATCAATTCTTCTCTTAGGACCTCTGCCTTTCCTTCTTCCGCCACACCTGCTTAATAGACCTCCCCTGGATTCCTCAGCCAGTCTAACTTTCGCCGCATCTCCCTTCTTCCTTTTCTTTTTTTCAGCCCCTTCACCACCTTACCTCTCTGAAGCCCCCTGCGCGCCTTCCCGTTCTATTCATTTTCACTTTTTCCTCCTAAACTATAGAACACTCTACCTCCTGACATCCGTGCCTCTCCCTCCCTTCATCAGTGGCCCACCCCTGTGAAACCCTGTGCCCACCCTTTTTCCCCACCAACTAAGACGAGCAGTGACCATGTTTTCCCCATACTTTTGTCTGTGCCCCCCCTACTTTTGTCTTTGGCCCCCTCTGTGCCCCTCCTAAATTTGATGACGCCACCTCCCTTCATATGTTTTGATCCCGTTTTAAGGCCCATATTCTACTGTCTCTGGCCTCTGACTGATATGTCCTTTAACATGTTGCCTATTTTTGTGTATCGTTTTTTCTTATTCACTGTAAAGTACTTTGGCGAAAGCGTTCGATAAATGCAAATAAAATCAAATAAAAAACCGATCATACGGGTGCCTTTTTCGCAATAATCTCGCTGAACAGCATTTTTCCAGTTCAGTGGATGGAGCGCATGCTCAAATGAGTCCAGATGTAAACAAGCAGTGGCGAAGCTAACTGGATTGAGGCATTAGCACACTAAAGAAAAGCATACGGGGAATGAGCACTGACATAATAGGTGCTCGGTCAACTTTATTCAGTTAATAGGTATGATATGATAGGTTATTTTAACGCGCTTAATACCCAGAGGTTTCTAAGCGCGGTCCCGAGGATCGAACCTGTGGTGTTCCATGTCGTCTTGTTTCCAAGGCGAGCACGTTGCCCCTGAGCTATCTATCGAGCCTCTAAGCATGGTCCGGGGATCAAACTTGTGGATTGCCCAACTGCAACATTATTTGCTTTATTTCTGTATTCAATTATTTTAAAAACATTTTTATCATAGTTTTCTCCACCAGAACCCAATCCCAGAGACTCAAAGACTTCTTAGGCTTTTCTGACATGTACTTTTCTGATACTCAGCAAAGCCTGGTTCTTTAGGGGGTGCTGTCAGGAATCTCAGACTCAACCAGATCCATGGCCACAAACCTTCTTCTGCAGTGCTTCATTTAGGAACTGCAAAAGTTAAACCTGCTTAGCTTTTCAGTGTGAGCTAGGTCATTGTTATGATGCATCACACCTGCTCATCTGCCTTACTATAAAAGCCTGCTTACAGAAATACACTTTGACTTGCAAAGGCTTTCTTTCCTGTTGATTTTGGCACTCGGGATTATCCTGTCAAGATTGTGTATCTCTGCCCGCTCAATTCTCACCCTTTGTGACCTTTGCCTGCTCAGACTTCCAGACAAGCTTCCATTGCTCCCTCCACTCATCCAGTGAACCATGACTCCAGCAACTCCTCCAGTTGGTCTTCAGAGACTATGCCTTTTCGCAGTGGTGTCACCCGCCGACAACATCTACCTTGGTTAGCCTGTAATCTTGAGTCGAGCCTGAGTACCCGGGAAGTGGGTATTTCTCAGAAACCACTCTTGCTAAATGTATCTCCCTGAAGGCCTTATAGGTTCCACTATGAGGCTGCTTCTTCTGTGGTTCAATTTCATACCTCATCTGACATACACCTGAGGGTTCACCTGCATCTGTTCTGTCCCTGATGGTCCAGTCCACTCCTCTTCCTGTCACACCTCCTAATCCTGATGAGGAGCGCTGGCAGAGCGAGAGGGTCAGTGTCAGGCTTTCATCGGTTCCTTTTGGGTATTGATGAGTTGTGCCTGACAAAAGCAGAGACCGCTAGACAAGATCACTGGTTTCTTTTCCTAGGGTTTTTTAGGCCCAAGGCCCTTAGGCTCTGAATTGTGACAGTGTTAGTGGCTTGAACCCAGAGGTGTGGTGAGGCCCCCCCCCTATATGTGCTGTATTGAAGGAATATGGTGCTACTGTTAATCACTCACTACCTTGCCGATTCGATGCAGGCCCATGCTTTGTTTGCTTTATTTCAGAACTACCCATAACACCATGCCCCGCAGCAGCCAGAGACCGCACTGAGCTGAAAGGAGAAACAGGCGGTCCCAGCAACGTCTCAGAAGCTCCAGCACTCAATGAACTTCACTTTGTGAAGAAGAAACTAGACTCCCAGTGGCTCCTGAAGACACTAGGGCAGAGCCAATGCCAACTTCCCAGAACCCCAAACCTACTTCGAATGCAGCTCGGAAAAATGGGACAGGGTCAAAAGGGCTCTACAGAAAACATACAGCACACAAACCCAACCCCGGGGAAAAGAACGGAGAGAAAGTGGCCCTGAGAGTCAGGTGAGGCACCAGACCAATGGAGGGGAGGGAGAAGGCAGTAAAATAAAATACTGGCTAAAGAAAAACAGAATGAGGGATGTTTGGTGAGGTCAGGATGAGAGAAGCTTGAGCGAGAGACCGGGTACAGTATACATGGTGGAGCAGAACATTGAGAAGATTGTGGAAGAGTTTGTTAAAGGTTAGATAGTGGTAGGAAGTGAGAGTGGTACCAGATAGTGAGAGTGAGGCTGTGAGTGGGTTAGTTATTGCTGAGGTGAGTGAGAGGGATTAGGTGTAGTGTGGGAAAGGTGAGGGAGCTGGACTATGTGTAGAGTGAGAGGGGTGAGAGAGAGGAGAGTGGGAATAAAGCAGTGGGAGAGGAGACAGGAGGGATATAGATGGGGAGGAAGAGGCTAAGGCTGTAGTAGTGATGGCTCTAGCAAAAGACAATGAGGTTGCTGTTGCCATCATTTTTAACACATTTCTAATAATGGGATGTAGACTTCACCTCATGTAGGTTAAGAGCTAGCTAAAAGTGTTTTTACAAAACAAGAACTCACACAAGACATACGTTTGCTAGTTCATGTAGCCATCACCGACTTGTATAATGATATACTCTTCTGTAGATTGAGTTTACACTAGCTCTTTAAAGATGGAAATTATGTAACCTATGGAGCGCAACCTGAAGAAGAGTAATTAAATGATAAGTCTTAGTCAAAACATTTTAGATGCCAGTGATGACTACATGAGCTAGCAAAATCATGTTAGCCAATTTATGACTTTTATGTTTTTCATTTGGACACTCTTCATACATACACATTGCATTATTTGACTGTAAATTTAGAATCAATAATTAAGTATGTAGGATTATTTGCTATGAGTGTTTAGGGATTATTGATCTCGTGCATGTTTGGGATATGGATGTTGATGAATGAATATTTGTATTTGATATGAGTCTTTACATTTGTATAGTTTTTGCTAACAAGAATAATTAACTCCTCTGAAATTATTTTAAATATTTTCTCGAAGGAATATGTAACACTTGATTTTAATATTTGTTTGCAATATATATTTAATATATATATTGCAAACAAATATGTATTCATGTGGGTTCTTGCTTTGTAAAATGCAAGCATTTTTACTGTCAGCATTTACACATAGAATCAATTGTATGTTTTCTGTGGTGCCAGGGAGGAGATTTTTCTGTTTCAAATGTAGGCATTCTACTTCTTCTTCTTCTTCTTCTTCTTCTTCTTCTTCTTCTTCTTCTTCTTCTTCTTCTTCTTCTTCTTCTTCTTCTTCTTCTTCTTCTTCTTCTTCTTCTTCTTCTTCTTCTTCTTCTTCTTCTTCTTCTCCTTCTCCTTCTTCTTCTTCTTCTCCTTCTCCTTCTCCTTCTCCTTCTCCTTCTCCTTCTCCTTCTTCTTCTTCTTCTTCTTCTTCTTCTTCTTCTTCTTCTCCTTCTCCTTCTCCTTCTCCTTCTCCTTCTCCTTCTTCTTCTTCTTCTTCTTCTTCTTCTTCTTCTTCTCCTTCTCCTTCTCCTTCTCCTTCTCCTTCTCCTTCTTCTCCTTCTCCTTCTCCTTCTCCTTCTCCTTCTCCTTCTCCTTCTTCTTCTCCTTCTCCTTCTTCTTCTCCTTCTCCTTCTCCTTCTTCTTCTTCTTCTTCTATTTATTGAGTGTGGACCTAGCTTCAGAAAGCAGCAGAGTGCTTTACAATCCTAGTGATAGAACATGGTGAGGGAAGCAGAGAAACAAGGGAGTGAGGAGCTAACAACAGGGAGGGCGGGCAATTTGGCAGCAAGAGGCTGAGGGGAAACCAGAGGAAGAAACGGTGAGGATCAGATCACCCAGTCTCAGGCAGGGTGGGCAGTGGAGGGTGTGTGGACGTAGGTGTTAAGGAAGAACCATCCTCAGCTCTGTATTATACTGACATGTTTGTTGGCATACAGGAAACACCCCCATAAGCTACTGCATCCATCTATACATCTTCAATTCCTAACCTCAGAGCAACTTATTAATACATCTATTAACTATTTGGTGCTGTGGCTTTGATTTTGGATTTTCAAGTGCAGTAAATAACCTTTGTAATGCCTATCCAAAAGATGTCAGACAGATCTGAGTAGGAAATGTCTCAGTGGTACTGTGTCTGCTTGGCATTTATTAATATACAGATATATATGCGCCCTTCGATGTCCCCGGGAACATTTACAGCTCCCTGATAGAGGCTGAACTCAGAAGATGGGCTGTGGAGGCTGGAATATTAGATCCTTTCCAAACAGGTTTTGTTAAGGGGATTGATACGTCCGTATATGGTCTGATGATTATTCCTCTTAAAACAGAAATCTTTAAAAAGGGCACTTTTCTTTATGCCTGTTTTATAGATTTCAGTATGACGTTTGCCAGCATTAATCGCCCCTTATTGTGGATAAAGGTCTGAAATTGGGGGTGTCCACCCTACCTGATATCCATTATCCAAGAGTTATATGATGGCCCTTCTATCAGGATGCGGTTGAACATTGAGGGGCTCCTATCCTCTGTGATTCCCATTTTTCACAGCCTAAAACAGGGATGCGTTCTTGCACCTATATTATTTAATATTTACACCGCTGATAAAGACGAAAAAATGTAAAGACGGCCCAAGCTTTTCTTCCCAAGATTGATCCTTGGGTAATAAACAACCTTTTGTATGCTGACTACATTGTCCTCTTTGATAGGCCACCTATTGGACTCCAACGACAGATATGTGCCCTCAATCAGTATACCTCGGTCAATGGCTTATGCATAAATACGTGCAACACGAAGGTTATGGTCACGAAAGCCTGCAAGAATAAGCAGGTATCCTCGATTAAATGGTTACTGAACAAAGAAGTTCTGGAAGTTGTTCCAGAAGTTACTTATCTAGGCTTCTTAGTGTCAAAGACCAACTCCATTCCTTTACAAATGTTCCTATTCAAGGTCAAAACAGAAGATTCCAACTGCTCAGGCCAAAATAATTGACAAGCACTTTGGTACATTTTCTATCAGTCTAGTGTTGAATTTTTATAAATCTAATGTAGTCCCGATTTTTACTTATAGTTCTGATACCCTTATTTATTGGGAGAAGATACATTGGGAACTTCTAGAGGGACTATATTGTAAAGAACCTTTAGGGGCGCTGAGTGGAATGCTTGTTTCTCTGATCTGGTTTGACTTCGGCCTAGTGTCTCTGCAGGTAATGGCTACTTGGAAAAACCTAGCCCGTTTTAGGAAAATTGTGATAGCTAAAGATCGAACTCTTTATATATGCAGCAAGTTTCAAAAGGGCAAAGAGTTCACTCCTTGGTTAATTGGCAGAATGGATGTAAGGCTATCCTGAATAAATTATAGATGTGAGTTGAATATCTGTTTGTAAATTTGTTAGGCAGAAACCTGAGCAGTTCCCTCTGGGACCACTGCAAAAAGTTTAAGTCTACAGGAGTTAGCGGTAAACCCAATTGGTAGCAGTCTGCACCACTCAGATTTACTTGGTAGCTGTGGCTGAGCAGTCAGACTTCTCTCAAGACGAGTTAGTCCGTATTTGGAGTATACAGGATAGGGCAATTTACACAGTAGAACAAGCAGGCCCTGATCAGAGCTTGGGTGTAAAGATATATAATTATTTATTTAAAAACACATCTGTGAAAAACACACTGGCACTAATATGGCAAACAACTTCAATCACAGTTACTAGAAGTATATATCAATCCCATAACAATATTTCGACAAGTCTAGGTTCAAAGACACCACTTATTTGCAGACAGAGGTGAATGCTTTAACCTAGATGGCACTCTAGTATTCGTTGGAAAGGGAGAGAAAAAGGCAGGGTATGAAACCAACTCAATACCAACACTTTTACGAAACAAATGCAAGGCGAGCAAGGCAGGGTCTACTGTAAATCACAAAGTTCAGAGGCCAGTCCCACTCGGAGAGAGGCAAGGCTGTATGTCCCAAAAGTATCACAGCGGAAATGCACTTCAAGTCTTTGTAGCAAAATGTCACAGAAAGGTTGGACCAGTTTTAGAACAAACGTTTAAGAAGGTCTGGAGGCGACCCAATGGAAAGGTAAGGATTTAAGACACCTCACGCTAACCGTTTCAAGGGCAGAGACAGCTCCGGTGGGGGCAGTTGTTCCTGGTGGTGGATGCAAGTCGGGGCTTTGCCAGAAGATGAGAGGATCTCGTCGTCGAGGAAAAGTTGAAGATCGTTGCACCACCAGGGAAGAGACCAGCCGCGGAGTGCTCCGTCACAAGGCACCCCCTTTTGGTCGCGGTATAGTGGTTATCGGCTATCCGGTTGCCGGTGTGCTCAGCACGGGCAATTCGACCACTACGTCCTGGAAGCTATGAAAAAGCAAGGGACTGGTTGTTCCCACCAGTCAGGGGAAGAAGACTCTCCAGCAGGGAGATCTCCTCTGCAGTTGGGAAGTGGTGAGTCAGTTCAGCAGGGCTCCACTGGAGGTGTCGTCGTTGCAGGTCGGCTCAGCTTTGCAGAAAACCCCGATTCATTCAGCCTATCTGTCAATCAAACATGCTAAGTGGTGAGCGGGGCGGCTCACCATTCGGGCCAATCACACCAGAGTGCGACTTGAGTTGGCAAGGCAACTCAGTCCAGGGTGCCTAAACCCCCTCCCACACTCCCTGTGGTACCCAGACAGAATAGCACCACTCTGGAGGGCTTCTGTGCAGAAGCCCGCCAAAAGTGGAAGAAAGGGCTCAACCTTTGGTTCGGAGTTGCAGAGGCGAACACATACGCCATTTTAAAAAAACGAGTTCTGGCAGAAAATACCAACCAGTGGATTTATTTAAGACAAATAAACCGGCGGTATGTTAGAGAATAATGTGAAAAAGTATTAGCCTCCAACAATGGGAAGAATCCCATACGAATATATTCGCGGTCGAATATAAAAAGTAGTATCCACTGCCACCAGCCAAATCTCGACGAGGGGACGGGGCAGTGCCCCCCGAACAACAGACCCAGGGGTAATCGAATTACCCCTACCAGTACATCCACAATAGGATGGTTTGGACTAGTTCTGTTAGTAAATTTAGGTCTAGTAAAGCCAATGTTGACTTTACATGCCCTGGGAGACAGTAGTCAGTCCCAGGGTATGGGGTCTATGGTGGGGATCCTCTAGGACACCCCAGTGTTACGGCACGGAGGGTGCGGTGTAACACCCATAGCAAAACACATGAGGCCCTATGGAGTAAAAGACCCCATAACCCATAGAACACATTGACATTCAAAGAAATCAACCACATTTATGTCCAAGAGTAGGAGAAAAAGAGTCTCACTCTTGGCAGGATGAACAAAAACAAACTCCAGAAATCCAGCAAAGCTGCTGGGGGACTCACTAGGTTAGGAAATTCAGCCTAAACAGAGAATTCTCCCTAACAAAATTCCCTGCAAGTATAAAAAGATTATGGCATGTCAATTGGATTCTCTCAGTTCAAACAGCTAAGTCTTACTCCTTTCATCACTTCATACGTTTAGATGGGAAATTCCTGGCCACCCTACCTTGCTACGTACAAATATTCTCTGACTCCTACTGGAGAAGATTTATTTTTAAAGTGAGACTAAATCGTAATACCAATGGGATTACAGGGGTGAGGCTGCACATCCCGAAAGAAAACCGAATTTGTAGATTGTGTTCCTCTGAATCCATTGAGACCTTACAACATTTAACACTCTGATGTGGCGGTCTGATGGTTCCTAGAGAGAAACACATGGGAACTTGTGTTAAAGAATTTCGAGTGACACCAGTAGAAATGTTATGTTCCCTTTTCCTGAATGGCCTGAAAATATCTCTGAAAATTATCTTGATGAGTCAGACGCTGTGTGAAATACTTACCTGCACTAAACAGGGACAGTTTAGGTGTTCTGGACATTTAAGGGAAAATGGAGGATATCCAATTTGTGTGTTTTAAGAGAGAACTGCAGAAGTGAAGGTTTGGAGATAGCAGATTTGAGGTCTGGTGACTTTTATGTCCTGGACCTGCGGTCACAGAGGGCAGTCAGTCCATAGCTGGGGGCACCCAGCATACATCTTAGCATCATAGTTGCGGCCTGGCTAGTGGGCACATGAGCCAGCTTGTAGGAGCGGCAGGGGCACCAACCGCACCGAGTTGCAGGCAACACCCTGATGGGTCGTGGGCCCACAGACCCAGATAAGGGCCTAGGGGCAGCCAGGCTACCAAGACTGCAGTTGCCCATGAGGGGCACCAGCTTATGCACGCAGAGTTGCTCAGCAGGGGCTCTGCTAGCTCAGGACAACATGAGGGACAGCATTGCCCAGCGGGGGTGCCATCTCAGTGTATGGCCTTACAGGGTAGGCCATCTGCCTACTATGCAGCGCCACGCTCTGCAGGAACGACACAGCAGGCAGGAGTCAGTTGGTTCCAAGACTGATTTATTAATTGAAATCACGTGGTAACTGACACGTGACATTACCACGAGCCCTGGGAGATACCATGCTCCCAGGATGGGTGACACACCATACTCCTCTTTTTCCATAACGAACAAACAAATGGGAGACACCATTGGACATTGACTCAATCAGACAACACACAACAGTAATGCTTGACATCCAGGTGCAAATAATGTTCACATACATAAGAACTCAGGTTGGGACACACACTACTTCCGAAAACATAACACATCTGCTAAGCCTTGGTATACATGTGGGGTGACGTCCGGATTGGTGGACTGCTGGCGACGCATTGGAAATTCCACATTTAAACAATCCCTATATGGAACCATTTAACGCATGTGCACAATACATATTATAACAACTTCACATAGCCCATTGACAAGGCCATTTTAAGCAAGTCCAGGGCCTGCAGGCTCAAAGCCTTTATGGAGATGGCTACTTGGCAATTGCAGGTCTGCAGGAGACCAGTCCGACTTCCGTTGACATCTACTCAGGACAGTTCAGTTCACAGTTCTTGGGCTGGCAAAGCCGCACCTGGGGGCACCAGAGGTCACATTGGCCTAGTCCATAAATGGTGGGGGAGGGCCGGCAAAGCCGCACCTGGGGGGCACCAGGGGCCACATCGGCCTGGTCCATAGTTGGTGGGGGCAGAACAGCGAGACACCACTGGTGGCAAGGGTGTATGGCCCACTTTCTTCACTCCCTCAAACCGGATGCCTTGCTTCTTCCTGGGGAGGCACCATCCACTTAACTCCCCATCCCAGGTGTGGCGTTGCCCCGTGAGGGGGTACGCACGCGGCGGCGTGACGTTGCACGTCGCCGCGTGCGCCTTAAATAAACGGGGCGTTCCCGGCCGCGTCAGAGCGACCGGGGAGCCCGAAGCACACAGACGTGTCCGTGTGGAGTCTGTGGGTGGAGGGGCTCGCGGGCACGCATTGGGGGCACCCAGAGACCCCCAACAGTGGCGACGAGTGTCGGATGCCCGGGCCCGGCGGTGAGCGCGATCCCGGACAATTTTTCTGCAACAAGGGAAACATCCGCGGATGTTTCGCATCACGCTGAGGCCGCGGACCACACGTGGCTGGCGGCCATCTTGCGCACGAGGTGGAGGATCTTCCGAAGGCTCCGGTTTGGAGTAGGAAGGCCATCCAAGCCTAATTTTTGGATTTACTGACTGCGGGCAGTACAACCCGCAGGCCCATGCCAGAATTTTGATATTTTGGCCATTTTTCAGACGATGACGTCGTGTTGTAGCTGGAAGATGGACTGAGGTGGCTGGGCCTTCTCAGCCCATTCCTTTTCAAAGCTCAATTTTTGGGAACATTTATCCACAGATCCTCTTCAGGACCCTCTTCAACCCCTTCATCATCATCACGTGGGGGATGACGCTCCCGCTTCTGCGGCCCACGTGGACACAAGGCGCCTCGAGGTACTCTCCTTTAACCCTTTCATCATCACGTGGGTGGTGGCAGTGTGGGGAGAAGTGCAAGTTGCGGCCCTCAGGATTAGAACGAGGGTGCCTGTGCGCTTGCGCCTATGAGTGATCCCGGTGCCCTTGGGGGTGCGGCTGCCACGGCCTCGGAAGATTCGCAGGACGAAGACCTAACAGACCAGATTCAGCAACAACCCCCACAGCCAACCCCGCGTCCTACGACGTCTGGACCGCCTGCGCGCCCGGTTGCTGCCGCTCCCCCTCCGATTCAACCACCACCCCTGGCCATGGCCCAAGCCAGGGCGCAAGCGGCCCTACAGCCTATTCCGGAGTTTGATGCTACGGGCCCCCCATCCAGCCTGGGGCCCCGATGGAGGAGATGGATCGGACGGCTAGACATGTACTTTCGAGCCGCCCAGGTCACGGACGATGACAGCAGGGTGGCCACGATGCTGTACTCCGCAGGAGCGACCGTGCAGGAGATCTTTGAATCATTAACTCCAGCGGGTAACTCCTATGATCAAGCCAAAGCCGCCCTCCTCGCGCATTTCATCCCCCTTGCCAACGTGGACTTCGAAAGGTTCGTCATGCTGTCGGCCAAACAGAAGGAGGATGAGACGCTTGACACCTTCTATGGCCGCCTGCGCCGCCTGTCACAAGGGTGTGCGTGGGGGGATGCGGAGGACATGATAAGGACCATGCTGATCCAGGCATGCTCATCTGGCAAGCTGAGGCGACAAGTCCTAAGAGAGCCCGGACTCACTCTGCCCAGAATCCTGGAGCTCGGGAGGTGCCATGAGGTGGCGGAGGCTCGTGCCAACAAGATGGAGGCCGGATCCCGCGCGGCGAGACCGGAGGAGGTGTGCGCTGTCTGGCGGGGCGGCAGAGGGGTGCGAAAACCCGGTGTACCTCCCAGAGACAGAGCGGGGAAGCCGGTGGAGTCGTGCCAGAAGTGCGGCTATGACCTCCCCCACTCATCGGAGTGCATGGCAAAAGGAAAGATCTGTGGACGCTGTGGGGTGCCTGACCACTTCTCGAGGGTGTGCAGGGCGACCCTGCCTGTACTTATTCCGAGAGGACAACCTCGTCTATGGGCCCCGCGGCAATACCGCCCGCCGAATGTAGCTCAGGTGGAACAAGCGGAACCCGAGGAGGCGCTGGCGGAAGAAGTGGAGGAGGAGGATGAGGAGAATATCTTCTTCGTCTCCAGCATGGAGGTCCTCAAGGGGAGGAGCAGAAGACAGCTGAGATGTGTCGTAGAGGTAAACTGCTCGCCCGTCCCGGTGTTAGTCGACACGGGGGCCTCTGTCAACGTAATGGCGAGAGGACATTATGCTGCGCTCAACCCACCCCCGAGGCTGGCGACGCCAAGAGCCCGCATCTTCGCATTTGGTGGGCGTGAGCCCCTGCCACTTGACGGGGCGTTTGTCGCCAAGGTGGAACATGACGGGTCGAAGATCAGGGCCCGTTTCTATGTGACTCCGGTGAGCAGCAACACCCTGCTTAGCTGTGCGGCAGCGGAGGCCCTTGGCATAGTCAGCTTCGCCTATTCAGTATACTTGGAGGACATCAACGACCTGCTGGACAAGTATGCTGACATCTTCAAAGGGATTGGGAGGATGAACGGTGACCCCGTGAGGCTCCACATTGACGAGTCGGTACAGCCCGTAGCCCTGAAGCACAGGCGGATCCCATTTCATCTAAGGGACCAGGTGGACAGGGAACTCGATAACCTGGTGAACTTGGACGTAATTGAAAAGGTGGAGGGCCCCACACCATGGGTATCCCCCATCGTAGTGGCGAGGAAACCTAAACAACCGGACTCGGTCCGAATCTGTGTGGACATGCGGCTGCCCAATAAGGCCATCAGGAGAGAACGACACCTGACCCCGACGATTGATGACATCATTGCAGAAGTGCAAGGGGCCCGGTTTTTCTCGAAGTTGGACTTACGAGCTGGGTATCACCAAGTTGTTCTCCACCCAGAGTCCCGTTACATCACAACTTTTACCACCCACAGGGGACTCTATAGATACAAGCGGCTGAGCTTCGGAGTGTCGTCTGCGGCCGAGGTGTTTCAGAACTTAATCCGTGGCGCTCTCGCAGACCTGGAGGGCGTCCTAAACATTAGCGACGACATTCTGGTCTTTGCTAGGACGGAACCTGACCATTTGAAACGCCTAGCCAAGACCCTCGAAAGGCTGCAGTCGCTGGGGCTCACCCTCCACAAGGACAAGTGTGAGTTCCTCCGCCCGACCATTGAGTTTTTTGGTTTCATCTTCAAGGAGGGCGGGGTATCCCCTGACCCCAAGAAGGTCCAAGACATCAAGACGGCACGCCCCCCTGAGTCGGCGTCAGAGGTGCGGAGCTTCCTGGGAATGGTGACGTACTGTGGGCGTTTCATCAAGAATCTCGCCTCGAGGTCGGAACCTCTTAGGGCCCTGACGAAAAAGGATACCATCTGGCAGTGGGGCCCGTTAGAACAGTCGGCATTCGAGGACATCAAGGGTGCCCTGACAGCAGATGACACAGTGGCTTTCTTTGACCCCGCCCTGGAGTCGGAGATTATTGTGGACGCCAGCCCGTTTGGCCTCGGGGCGGTCCTCACCCAGGTGGGCAAAGATGGGGGAATGAGGCCCGTGGCATACGCGAGCAAGGCCCTCTCCGAGACCGAACAGAGGTACTCACAGATTGAACGGGAGGCCCTGGCGGTTCTGTGGGGCTGTCGGCATTTTCGGCTCTATGTGCTGGGGAGACCCGTGACAGTGGTAACAGACCATAAACCACTGATTCCGATTATGGCCGGATCCTCTTCCAAACCACCAGCCAGGATCGAGCGATGGTTGCTGGCCCTCCTGGAATATGGCGTCACCCTAATCTACCGGCCGGGGGCCAACAATGCGGCTGACTACCTGTCCAGGCATCCGGTGGGCAGGGGCGGACCCGCACAAGAGTCGTGTGCGGAGGAAGCCGATGATCTCGTCAGCATGGTGGTCGAGAGCGCCACCCCCAATGCAATGCCGCTACCCGAGCTGGAGAGTGCTGCGGCCAACGACGAATGCTTCCGCATCCTGAGGAGATCGATGCAGTCGGGGTCCTGGAAGGCCGTGCTGGAGTTGGTGGCAGGGCGCACTCAAGAGGCTAAAGTGACCCTCGAGCAACTCTGGAAGGTGAAGGACGAACTGTCCTTCACAGAGTCGGGCCTGCTGCTGCGGGGCGATCGCCTGGTGGTGCCGGGCTCCAAGGTCCACGAAGTCATCAACCTGGCACACCAGGGACACCAAGGGGCCGCCAAAACGAAGGCGAGATTGAGGCTGAAGGTGTGGTTTCCCGAGTTGGAAAGAAAAGTGGACGACTTTGTAGCGGCCTGTGTATGGTGCCAGGCGGCCTCCCCAGTACAGCGGGAGCCTGAAATTGAAGTAATGCCACGGGGGACCCGCCCGTGGGAGGTCGTACATGCGGACTTCGGATCCACGGCCGTGGGTACTCACTTCCTAGCCATCGTCGATGAATACTCGCGATACCCGGAGGTGGAATTCGTCGAGTCGGTGGCGTTTGAGCACGTGGTCGGCGCTGTGGAGAAAATCTTTGCCACCCATGGGTTTCTCGTGACCCTGTGCTCGGACAATGGGTCCCCATTCCAGAGCGCGAGGTTCTCGGAGTTTCTCGAGAGCTGCGGAGTGGCCCACCGGAAGGTGTCCCCGCTGTGGCCCCGCGCGAACGGGGATGCCGAGAGGCTGATGAGGACATTAAACAAAACGTTCCGGATAGCCCAGGGACAAGGCCAGCCTCTCCAGCGGGCGCTATACCAGTTTCTAAGAGTGTACCGCACCACCCCACACGCCTCGACTGGGGTAGCCCCGGCTGAAGCACTATTCCGAAGGTGCCCCCGAGGTCTCCTCCCGGAGGTACAGGAAAAGGTACCCGGCGTAATAGATGACCAACGGGTGGAAGCGGAGCGACAGGCAAGGACACATCAAGAAAACACACGGCAGGGTCTTCGTCCGCAGCGGCTGGAACCGGGCGACGAAGTGCTGATCAGGAATCGGCATCCCCACGGAAAACTCTCGCTCCCATATGAACCTGAGCCGCTGGACGTAGCGGCAGTAAAGGGATCGATGGTAACGGCCTCGGACGGGAAGTCGGCCGTCACTCGAAATGTGAGTTTCTTCAAGAAATTGGGGGACTCTCGAACTGAACTCCCGCCTGACCCGGATGAGACTGTCCTCCCGGATGAAGATACCCCCCGGGGGGAACTCGCGGGGTCACCTGAACGAGGCACTGGAGCAGCGGGGAGTCCGGCGGCTGAGGTAGGTGGGAGGTACCCCCAGAGGGCTGGGCGAGGGAGACCTGCCTACCTCGGAGACTACGTGCTGGGGCCAATTGACTGTGTTCCGGAGTGAAGGGGACCTGGGAGGCTGATAATAAAAGGGGGCATGGGCTTTGTAAGTTCGCAAGTGACATTGTGTGCAGTGCTATGTTTTGACGTGTCTGTTTGTTATTGTTCCTCCCGGAAAAAGGAGGAGTGTGGCGTTGCCCCGTGAGGGGGTACGCACGCGGCGGCGTGACGTTGCACGTCGCCGCGTGCGCCTTAAATAAACGGGGCGTTCCCGGCCGCGTCAGAGCGACCGGGGAGCCCGAAGCACACAGACGTGTCCGTGTGGAGTCTGTGGGTGGAGGGGCTCGCGGGCACGCATTGGGGGCACCCAGAGACCCCCAACACCAGGCAGGGGTTGCTAGCAGGACACAGGCAGCGTTATAGGGCGCACCGGCACTCGATATTGTGCTGCAACCCTCCCATGCTCGTTCATAACCTTCGTGCAGCAGGACCATGGTGGCAGAGCATCTGGGCCACATCACTTAATCAGTTCCCCGAAGCAGAAGTTGCCATTATTTAATCATTGCTGTTGCTCAGCGTGCAGGAGGAGCACCTTTGGCCTGTGCAATGCTATTGCCCATATTCCTTGTAAGGCTCCAAACCCAGAGCATGTAACAATCACTGAATCACCACCCGAGGACCGGGTATGCGTGACATTCTTTCCTTTTTAGTCACTGACAATCACCGCCACTTGGCCCGGGACACAGCAGGAGGGGCTGGTGAGTGCTGGCCCGTACTAACAGTGAGCACGGGATGCCTTCTTTGTTCCTTAATGCCTAGCGCCAACGCGTAGTGCTGCACATGTCACCGCCAGTCGTGGCTGGGAGTTTTGTAGTGGGTGCACGGTCGGCCATGCAACCTCTTGTGTCCCCATTCATTTTTTTTTTCCATCCGACATACACTGCATGCGGGCCAGGTTATCCAGAGGCTGCAGGCACACAGGGAGAGCGTCGGCAGCCACCCGACACCTTTTTTTTCTCACACTCCGAGTCGGAGCACTGTGAACTTGACCACCTGGACGGCCCAGGATTGTGCCTTGGCTCCAGCATGCTGCATAGACGCCTCGCTTGTTCCTCCGGCGGAAGATGACTTTGTTTAATGTGGCACTGGTACCACCATCAAGCTCCCTCTCCCGCGTGGCAGGGGCCACTCTCCTCTACATCTCCCTCACCGCTTCCCCTCCTTTCCTTGAGGGGAATAGAAAAGCAAAACACAAAAACACCACCCAGACCCCTCGAGGGCCCAGCAAGATGCGCCAGACAGCCATGGCAGTCGGGCGGGCACCTCCTTCTTTTCTCGTGGCAAACACGCTGTTGGGGGCTGCTCCGGGTCACTGGGCAGCCCCATACTCATGTCGGGGAGCACCTGACGGGACCCACAGGGGTGGCGATCACGCCGCTGACACAAGGGGTGGGTGTCACCCCACCCGCTCCGGATCACCGGAACGACACACACGTGGCCGGGGGCACCCGGCTCACCGCGGCCCCGTCTCTGGGGCACCCAGGCCGGGGTCGCCACCCCAGCCCGCCTCACATGGCTGAGGGACACACAAGGATGGCGTTGCCCGGCAGGGGCCCCGTCCTGATCCGAGCGAGAAATTGAAAACTAATAACCGCTAATGTAAATTAAAAAGGATAAACTAAATAGAAAAAGTGAAGTGGATGAAAATAGAGAAAATAATAAACTGGATGAGTGCATGAGACGGATGGAGTGCACGTGACGGATGGAGTGCATGGGGACGGATGGAGTGCACGGGACGATGGAGTACATGGGACGGATGGAGTGCATGGGACGGAAGGAGTGCATGGGACGGATGGAGTGCGTGCAACGGATGACGTGGGTTGAATGGATGAAGTGGGTGGAGCAGATGAAGAGTGTGGAGCGGATGAAGAGTGCGGAGCAGATGAAGAGTGTGGAGCGGATGAAGAGTGTGGAGCGGATGAACAGTTGATGAGCATGGAATGGTTGGAGTGCATGGAATGCATGGAGCTTGAAGGCGCTCGATCTGAAGCACCTACTGAAAACTACCATATCACATCACTACGCTTACTCTCTTCTATACACCACCACTCAACTAGACCACAGCGATACTATGACACATTCGGTATAGCTGTTCTCATACTAACACCTGGCACATACTCCCCATCATCCTAACTAAACACAGCTGGCTGCACACCCGCCAGCCTAGGCGTTCTCGTCAGGCCTAACACAGCCCGAATCAGTCTGGTATCACCCTGCCAGAACAAACACTGATCTCCCAACCACCACACCTATTGCTAAGAAGCAGCTACCATACGAGTGCCACACCTGCTGCCAGGGCTTTAAGTGGGGTAAGAAATCGAGGGGGGGCCCTCATTTGGGGGCGTGGCTTGTGGGGGGCGTGGCCTAAAACGTACGCCAATCGTAAGGTATGCACACACATATATATGCATGTTATATATCTGTGTGCGTACCTTACTATGGTTTGTGTACTTTGCAAGCCATCTTTTATAACATATTTATTTCTATGTTTAGAAAAGATGGCTTGCAAAGTACACAAACCATAGTAAGGTACGCACACAGATATAGAACATGCATATATATGTGTGTGTGTGCATACCTTACGGTTTGCCTACTTTTCAGGCCATTTTTTTTTTAAACATTTCGGTTTTTATAAAAGATGGCTTTGAAAGTACACAATTCAAGCCATCTTTTATAAAACTTTGACTAGGGACAAAATTGTCCGTCGGCAAAGATTTATAAAAGATGGCTTGAATTGTGTACTTTTCAAGTCATCTTTCATAAACCTCGAAAAATGTCGAGGAATCCCCAGGTTCGCCGAGGGTTAAAGACGCCTCGGCGACCTGGGGAAACAAAGGGACAGTAACTGCCTCTGGTGACCCCTCGCGCGAGAGGTCACCAGAGGCAGTTACTATGACTTACAGAAGTGGCAGCCAGGCACAGCATCGCTGTGGTTGGCTGCCACTTCTGTCAGATGCCTGACTTCATGGCAGGCGCATCTCCCGTCGCGGCTGCCGCCGCGACGGGATAATGCATCCCGCCAATGTTGCGTGCAGTGGAAGGGGGGGCCCCGGCAGGGCCCCGGCTCAGTCCCACTTTTTGGAGACTGCCGGGGCCCGGCCCCGGCAGGCCCCGGCCCACTTAAAGCCCTGCCTGCTGCACACATATCCGGTGCACACACGCCCCTTATGGCTCTCTTTCTCTCTCTACTGACTTGAACTACGGTTCCCGAGGGCGTTCAACCTACCAGCGCCTTGAGATCATACCAATGGTACATAAGGCACTATATAAATACAAAGTAACATAACATAACATAACATAACATGAGGGGTAGGTGGTTCCTGTTTTCCTCCTCAACAGGAATTTGCTATTCAGTTCCACTGATGGGTTCACACTTAACAATGTCCCTCCCTTTCTATTTGGCCTTTTCCCATCAGCCCCTTGGTGTTTCTTCACCAGGTTATTGATGCTGGGTATAACTCACCTCAGTTCCAAGGGGGTTTCAGATGATTTTTTCTTTCAGGACAGTTAACGGTGGCCCTTCTACAATCATGGGGTTGTTTTTGTTATAAATACAAGAGATTAAAGTTCTGTATCTTCATCCTTCTGGATGACAGACTCTCCTTCGTAAGGAAGTAATCCATCTTCTTCCCTTGAAAGGGAGGTTTTCCCTCAGTTAGCTAGCATAGATGGGCAGATGGTCAGTTCCATATGAGTCATAGTTCCAAACATCTTTGTAAGAATCTGTCTTTCTCACAGTTAAGTTTCTGTTCCCTGAGGTCACATTGGTTCTCCTTCATTGGCTCAGCCTCATGAATGCCTAGAATGGCACAGCTCTTTTTTCTGTTCCCTCTCTGGGTGCCTTTCCGGGGTCAGATATCAGCAGATTGGACTGAGGGTGCCAGGATAGGAGGTTTTTCACAGGCAGAAGTTGTCCACTTTAGTGAACAAACTGCATGTCAGCAGTCTGGAATTGTTAGCAGACTCTCTTGCAGTCAAGAGATTTTCTCTAGGTTCAATGCCAGACATCTCCAGGACAGGGACAACATAATGTTAGACAGAACTCTCTTTGCCAAGATCTTGTACGTTTGAGTTCCAATTTAGTGGTTCTCTTTACCTTGTCCCTTATATGCTAGGTTCCCCGGCTCTGCAGTCAGAATGTGGATCCCAGTGCACTACCTTCAGACTGTTTCCTCTGGGATTGGTTGGTTCCTTGTGGTATTGTTTTCCCTCTTTGCCATGATAGCAAGAGTTTCTGGTTCAGCTGTGCATGCAGTTGACATAGCTAGTGTTGGCCTTCGCGGGGGTGGTTCCCAGCCCTATAGGAATGTACGGTGGATTTTACTAGTATAGATCATATCCACTCGTGGCCTATCTCTGTCCCGATAATTTTTTCTCTTATGAGTGGGTCCTTCTCTTGTATTTATTAGAACTTTTTCATCTCTTCCTGATGCTTCCGAGGGCTTTCATAGGACTCTATCTGTGTCATCAAGGACTTTGCGGCAGCCTTTAATAGTCAGGGTACCTTTCATCTTGCAACCACTGGGCTAGTGGGTGTGTGGCTCAATTTTTTCAGTTCCGATTCTCCCGTGCAGTAGAGATAGGTAGCTTCTGGTAGAGTTGTTTTGAAAGGGTAGCATTACATGACAATGAATAAATTTAACTGCCATTATCTCAACGATACACAGTGTAATTAATGGGGTAAACAGTGAATAGGCAGTGCTTGGTGTGCAGGGCCTTCAGGTCCATTGGCATTGGGGTTTCACCTAAACTAGATTTTTTTTCTTCTAGGGGACATTTACATTGTATTGGATTAGTCCGTTTTGGTTTTCTAATAAAGGGTTGTCTGTGCTACAACTGTTATTCCAAGTTATCCAGGTGGTATTTTTCTTATCCTGGGAAAATGTTTTTTTCTGATATCAGACCATTAGTTATGGACAGTTTAATGTTTCTCCCTGGGGATGAGGGGTCATTTTCTTTGTTGCCAGAAGGGGTAGCGTATGGTTTCCTCCTATTATCCAGGTTTTTTCCAGAGCATTTTAATGTTTGAGTTATTAAGTGTTTTAAAATGTTTAAGTGGAATACAGAGGTTCTTAGCCTCCTAATACCTCTCAGCTGCTATTTCTGTGGGAACACTATTGCGGGGTCCTTTGCCCCCTTTGACCAAATAGATTAAGTAAGTTATGCGGAAAGACAGAGTTATTTACTCTTTTGGTTCTTCAGTTAAAGGTGCTATGGTGTTAGGACGTTTTCCTGAGGGGGAAAAATTATCAAAGCAGCTGATTGGTCAACGGAATAATAATTGGAATTATTTTATTATTTTATCACAAGTGTATTGATCATGTTGGGGTTAATGTGATGCAAGGGCTTTAAACTTGCATAATATAAAGCCTCCTGTCATGCCATAGAATGATTAATCCCCCTCACTAACGTGACTGGGGTTTAGATTCTATTAAAGACAGGAGGCGAGTATTATATCACCCACCCACCCTCTTGTCTGTTTTTTATTCCACCCACCCTGTTCTGTTTCATATTGTTTCATAGCTTTCGGGTAAGAGGTCCTATCAAGAAGAGTTTGTCGTAGTGTCCAGTTGCAGAGAGGTTCAGATCCTTCCAGTTTCTCTGTATCCTTTTTCTCTGCGCTTCACTGTTGGATCGTTGCAGTGGACGTCTGGTGCAAGACAGCTGCAGAAAGAGGAGTTGGGATTAAAGTAAAGGACATATATAGAGGAGGGTCCCTGCCCATTGGTCACCTGCAGGGCATGACATGTCCTCCATGTTGGATTGAGGAGCTCCCCTTCCATTGACTGTGAACTATATTTTAACTTTTTTGTTTGTAAAAGTTTTTTCTTTGCTGCTGTGGTTCAGAAGAAAAGATTATATGCATAATGTCTCAGGAGGATAGCTCAGCAGCAACGTGCTCTTCTTGGAAACAAGATGACATGGAACAACACAGGTTCGATCCCGGGTCCCTGCTTAGAAACCTCTGGTTATTAAGCGTGTTATAAATAACCTATCATATCATATAATACTCGCCTCATGTCCTTATTAGAATCTAAATCCCCTGTCATTTTAGTAAGGGGGATTAGCCATTGTGATCCAAAGTTGAACACACCTAGAAACATGGAATCACATTCGTTTTCTAATTTCTTCATATGATGGAATTCAAGACAAGTTAACACCATCCTTTACTAAATGACATTTATGGAAATTACATGAACCTAATCCACAAGATAACTACACATGGCACTAAATAGTTCTATTCTTCAGGGCACAATGTGATCAACCATTAATGGAAGAAATGTGGAGACGTGAATAGCGTTTGCATTCCCCTAAACAAATAGATATCTGTTCCCTTTGGCCACACAATATTAACAACTGTTTGCAACTCAAACTATTAGCGATTCAAACCCATTTATGGTTTATTGATTGAAGTTGCTTACATTAAGATGCTTTCTATCCACTTGTATTAATTACCTGGAGAAGTCAGATAATGGAACATGGAACAAACCACCATCATTCTATAAGTGGGAATCAACTAGGGGAATAGTGATATTAGAAAGATTTCAAATGCAAGCATTCTTTCCCTTCTACCTTTCTTTGAGAGTGTGTGCTCATTGTCACTTCTAACTAGATACTAAGAAAGAGCTGTATGTTTTCTCCCTGTTGAATATCTAAATTAATATGTTTTGACAGAGGCATGTTGGAAAAGTCAATACATGCAAAATGTTTACATCTAATAATTGTTTTAAAATGTTATTTAATTATTTTTTTCACCTTTGCATATCATACACCACTTCTGCATAGCACGCACATTACTTTGATGATGTATTCATACTTTCTACATTATATTTTTCTGTTGGCAGTTCTGTCTTTGTGATATGTCTATCCCAGTCTATTATATGGAAATTCGATTCTAGTTCTAATAAACGCTGTATTATACTGACCTTTTAGGTTTACATTTTTCATATACCTTAATATATTCTCTACTGTAATTATAGATTCAGGAAGGGTAGAGATGTTTTCCTGGTGTCCTGAGGTTAAGATTAGGGTAGCTTAAAATCAGAATCACAGAACATGTTCGACCTATTAGGAATAATGACTGAAGATATACGTTAGCTTACATTGGTAAAAAGGACACCCTACTGGAAACACTCAGGACATTTCTTTTGCTGGAATCTAAAAGGTTTTCCAGAAAATAAGAGGAGGAGACAGAGAACTCGCCTTAAGACATGAAAGACAGGTTTATGTTAATGCTAATGATGCAACATTAGGTATCAATATGAATCGAAGCCCGGCTGGAGGAAAAGGGCAGCTGTTTGGAGCTGCAGCTGCCGTGCTCGTGACTCCGACACCTGTGCCGACCTGTGCTGATAAGCCTTGAAGTGTTTTTGTGCGGGGGAGTGGCATGCGGGTGACAGGTGTCATGGATGACAAGTGTGACATGACAGGAAAGACAGTAATGACAGTTGCAGGAATGAGGAGACTGAAACCAGGAGGTGAGGTGTAAAACATTTTGGCCACAAGCTTTATTTTAGTACCAGCCATGGTGTAAAAGAAAAACCAACCATAACATCACATAAGAAGGATTACAATAATAGATTTTGGGGACAGAGGGATCAGGTGAGTGGGGGGCCCTACTCCCAATTAGGGCCCGCTTGAGGCTGATCCCCGCCGCCATTCATATGAAAGCTTGTGACAATTGTTTGGTCACAGTGTGTGAGCTGTGACTTGTTCAGAATTTGCTTGTCTCTTGGAACAGGTTCTGTCTGCTTTCTCTTGTCCTTTCCAAGTGAGGTGGGAAGGTGTGCGCTTATGTGCCTTTCATTGATGTCCAACCTGACCAGGTTTAGCACTTGCGCCCTCGCTTGCTCACATGGTGATTTTAACTGAGGTTATGGCTCTTGATCCACTTTTCTTGATAAAATCCCCCCGTTGAGAAACCTTTCACTTGATATTCCTCGGGGTGGGTTCTTTGAGCCATTGATTTTTTTGGTCATGTGTTTTGTAGTTTACCATTGATGGAGGCGTTTTAGCCTTTTGGTGTGGTCCTTGGAGATTCATTTTGCATTTTCTACTCACATGATCCATTCGCGTTTTTGAAGCCCCCACACTCTGCTTGTGGGATAGTTATTTTTTCGGGGGTGGGTTCAAAGAGCCTTACTAGGTTTTTACCCTGCTCCCAATCCACTTGTGTTGCGAGACCCCCTCAGCGCTTTAGGTTGCTTGTTTTACAGCCAGGGTGGGTTCAAAGAGCCATACTAGGATTTTCCCTGCTCCCGATCCACTTGTGTTGTGAGACACCGTCAGCGCTTGTGTCGTACTATTTCGCCACTGGGGTGGGTTCTAAGGGCTTTACTGGGAACTTCCCCTGCCCACGATCCACTTGTGTACCCCAGTGCGCTTATCTTGGATATTAAAGGCAAGGGGGTGGGTTCCGGAGCCTTACTAGGAACTTACCCTGCTCCTGATCCACTTGCGTTGAGACCCCCCCTATGTATGCATGGAGGTGGAGGCTTCCTATTACATGTTTCTGCTCAAGGTCCTCCCTCCTTTGCTGTTTCGTAATACCCCTAGAGCTCTAAACTGTATTGATTTTATCTGAAATGGGTTCCTGGAGACTTGATGAGGATGCTTGGATGGATTCTGCGTGCCTGGGTCTTACAAAACTGTTTTTTTTTATTTTTTGTAAATTACATTTTTTTTTTGTGCCGGGAGTGGCATGCGGGTGACAGGTGTCATGGATGGCAAGTGTGACATGACAGGAAAGAAAGTAATGACAGTTGCAGAAATGAGGCGACTGAAAACAGGATGTGAGGAGGAAAAAACTTTGGCCACAAGCTTTAATTTAGTACCAGCCATGGTGCAAAAGAAAAACCAACCATAGCATCACATAAGAAGGATCACAATAATAGATTTTGGGGACAGAGGGATCAGGTGAGCGGGTGGGCCCTACTTCCAATTAGGGCCCGCTCAAGGCTGATCCCCGCCGCCACCCTGAGGGGATGCTGTCCGGCGTCCCCCTGGTCCTCCCAAAATGGGAGCTATGATTTAAGTACAGCCCCTGGCCGCCAAGGTCCAGAAAATGTTCCTGGTGAAAATGTCCATGCCTTCAATGGACAGGTGGACCCCGTCACTGCAAAACATGGCCTGGTTGTGCACCGAGATCCCATGTTTGATGAATTTGAGGCCTGAGAAAAGGCAGAAATTGGCCACTGCTTTATTCAGTTTACACCTAGATACCTCCATAGCCTTTTTGCACACTGCCCTGTGGGGCGCGGGATGATTTCTGACATCATCACTTCTGTTCGGAGTCTTAGCATGTGAGCCAGGGATCTGAGGAAGGTGCAGATTTCAGCCAGGAGGAGCTTCCTGTCCAGTTGAGGCAAGTCATTGCCCCCGAGGTGTATGATGAGATACTCAGGGGGTGGGGAGCAGGCCCCCAGTAGGCCGGCCAGTTTGTCGTGTAGGTCTCCCCAGCGCATGCCCCGCTAGCCCCACCAGTAAGTGATGGTGTTCTGGAAATGCATGCCGTCCTGGGTTTCCTCCAGCCATCTGCTGGCCCTGGTGATGAAGGAGTGGCCCATGATCCAAGCCGTCTGAGATGGAGGGTTGCCTGTGATCAGAAGGGGGGGAGACTATTAGATCGAGTCTTTCCTGATGTATCTTTTGTAAGACCCCAATTTCCAGCCCCTGATCCCCTTTATGGCTTTCAACCCCTTCATCCTCATCACGTGGGGGATGACGCTCCCGCTTCTGCGGCCCACGTGGACACAAGGCGCCTCGAGGTACTCTCCTTTAACCCTTTCATCATCACGTGGGTGGTGGCAGTGTGGGGAGAAGTGCAAGTTGCGGCCCTCAGGATTAGAACGAGGGTGCCTGTGCGCTTGCGCCTATGAGTGATCCCGGTGCCCTTGGGGGTGCGGCTGCCACGGCCTCGGAAGATTCGCAGGACGAAGACCTAACAGACCAGATTCAGCAGCAACCCCCACAGCCAACCCCGCGTCCTACGACGTCTGGACCGCCTGCGCGCCCGGTTGCTGCCGCTCCCCCTCCGATTCAACCACCACCCCTGGCCATGGCCCAAGCCAGGGCGCAAGCGGCCCTACAGCCTATTCCGGAGTTTGATGCTACGGGCCCCCCATCCAGCCTGGGGCCCCGATGGAGGAGATGGATCGGACGGCTAGACATGTACTTTCGAGCCGCCCAGGTCACGGACGATGACAGCAGGGTGGCCACGATGCTGTACTCCGCAGGAGCGACCGTGCAGGAGATCTTTGAATCATTAACTCCAGCGGGTAACTCCTATGATCAAGCCAAAGCCGCCCTCCTCGCGCATTTCATCCCCCTTGCCAACGTGGACTTCGAAAGGTTCGTCATGCTGTCGGCCAAACAGAAGGAGGATGAGACGCTTGACACCTTCTATGGCCGCCTGCGCCGCCTGTCACAAGGGTGTGCGTGGGGGGATGCGGAGGACATGATAAGGACCATGCTGATCCAGGCATGCTCATCTGGCAAGCTGAGGCGACAAGTCCTAAGAGAGCCCGGACTCACTCTGCCCAGAATCCTGGAGCTCGGGAGGTGCCATGAGGTGGCGGAGGCTCGTGCCAACAAGATGGAGGCCGGATCCCGCGCGGCGAGACCGGAGGAGGTGTGCGCTGTCTGGCGGGGCGGCAGAGGGGTGCGAAAACCCGGTGTACCTCCCAGAGACAGAGCGGGGAAGCCGGTGGAGTCGTGCCAGAAGTGCGGCTATGACCTCCCCCACTCATCGGAGTGCATGGCAAAAGGAAAGATCTGTGGACGCTGTGGGGTGCCTGACCACTTCTCGAGGGTGTGGAGGGCGACCCTGCCTGTACTTATTCCGAGAGGACAACCTCGTCTATGGGCCCCGCGGCAATACCGCCCGCCGAATGTAGCTCAGGTGGAACAAGCGGAACCCGAGGAGGCGCTGGCGGAAGAAGTGGAGGAGGAGGATGAGGAGAATATCTTCTTCGTCTCCAGCATGGAGGTCCTCAAGGGGAGGAGCAGAAGACAGCCGAGATGTGTCGTAGAGGTAAACTGCTCGCCCGTCCCGGTGTTAGTCGACACGGGGGCCTCTGTCAACGTAATGGCGAGAGGACATTATGCTGCGCTCAACCCACCCCCGAGGCTGGCGACGCCAAGAGCCCGCATCTTCGCATTTGGTGGGCGTGAGCCCCTGCCACTTGACGGGGCGTTTGTCGCCAAGGTGGAACATGACGGGTCGAAGATCAGGGCCCGTTTCTATGTGACTCCGGTGAGCAGCAACACCCTGCTTAGCTGTGCGGCAGCGGAGGCCCTTGGCATAGTCAGCTTCGCCTATTCAGTATACTTGGAGGACATCAACGACCTGCTGGACAAGTATGCTGACATCTTCAAAGGGATTGGGAGGATGAACGGTGACCCCGTGAGGCTCCACATTGACGAGTCGGTACAGCCCGTAGCCCTGAAGCACAGGCGGATCCCATTTCATCTAAGGGACCAGGTGGACAGGGAACTCGATAACCTGGTGAACTTGGACGTAATTGAAAAGGTGGAGGGCCCCACACCATGGGTATCCCCCATCGTAGTGGCGAGGAAACCTAAACAACCGGACTCGGTCCGAATCTGTGTGGACATGCGGCTGCCCAATAAGGCCATCAGGAGAGAACGACACCTGACCCCGACGATTGATGACATCATTGCAGAAGTGCAAGGGGCCCGGTTTTTCTCGAAGTTGGACTTACGAGCTGGGTATCACCAAGTTGTTCTCCACCCAGAGTCCCGTTACATCACAACTTTTACCACCCACAGGGGACTCTATAGATACAAGCGGCTGAGCTTCGGAGTGTCGTCTGCGGCCGAGGTGTTTCAGAACTTAATCCGTGGCGCTCTCGCAGACCTGGAGGGCGTCCTAAACATTAGCGACGACATTCTGGTCTTTGCTAGGACGGAACCTGACCATTTGAAACGCCTAGCCAAGACCCTCGAAAGGCTGCAGTCGCTGGGGCTCACCCTCCACAAGGACAAGTGTGAGTACCTCCGCCCGACCATTGAGTTCTTTGGTTTCATCTTCAAGGAGGGCGGGGTATCCCCTGACCCCAAGAAGGTCCAAGACATCAAGACGGCACGCCCCCCTGAGTCGGCGTCAGAGGTGCGGAGCTTCCTGGGAATGGTGACGTACTGTGGGCGTTTCATCAAGAATCTCGCCTCGAGGTCGGAACCTCTGAGGGCCCTGACGAAAAAGGATACCATCTGGCAGTGGGGCCCGTTAGAACAGTCGGCATTCGAGGACATCAAGGGTGCCCTGACAGCAGATGACACAGTGGCTTTCTTTGACCCCGCCCTGGAGTCGGAGATTATTGTGGACGCCAGCCCGTTTGGCCTCGGGGCGGTCCTCACCCAGGTGGGCAAAGATGGGGGAATGAGGCCCGTGGCATACGCGAGCAAGGCCCTCTCCGAGACCGAACAGAGGTACTCACAGATTGAACGGGAGGCCCTGGCGGTTCTGTGGGGCTGTCGGCATTTTCGGCTCTATGTGCTGGGGAGACCCGTGACAGTGGTAACAGACCATAAACCACTGATTCCGATTATGGCCGGATCCTCTTCCAAACCACCAGCCAGGATTGAGCGATGGTTGCTGGCCCTCCTGGAATATGGCGTCACCCTAATCTACCGGCCGGGGGCCAACAATGCGGCTGACTACCTGTCCAGGCATCCGGTGGGCAGGGGCGGACCCGCACAAGAGTCGTGTGCGGAGGAAGCCGATGATCACGTCAGCATGGTGGTCGAGAGCGCCACCCCCAATGCAATGCCACTACCCGAGCTGGAGAGTGCTGCGGCCAACGACGAATGCTTCCGCATCCTGAGGAGATTGATGCAGTCGGGGTCCTGGAAGGCCGTGCTGGAGTTGGTGGCAGGGCGCACTCAAGAGGCTAAAGTGACCCTCGAGCAACTCTGGAAGGTGAAGGACGAACTGTCCTTCACAGAGTCGGGCCTGCTGCTGCGGGGCGATCGCCTGGTGGTGCCGGGCTCCAAGGTCCACGAAGTCATCAACCTGGCACACCAGGGACACCAAGGGGCTGCCAAAACGAAGGCGAGATTGAGGCTGAAGGTGTGGTTTCCCGAGTTGGAAAGAAAAGTGGACGACTTTGTAGCGGCCTGTGTATGGTGCCAGGCGGCCTCCCCAGTACAGCGGGAGCCTGAAATTGAAGTAATGCCACGGGGGACCCGCCCGTGGGAGGTCGTACATGCGGACTTCGGATCCACGGCCGTGGGTACTCACTTCCTAGCCATCGTCGATGAATACTCGCGATACCCGGAGGTGGAATTCGTCGAGTCGGTGGCGTTTGAGCACGTGGTCGGCGCTGTGGAGAAAATCTTTGCCACCCATGGGTTTCCCGTGACCCTGTGCTCGGACAATGGGTCCCCATTCCAGAGCGCGAGGTTCTCGGAGTTTCTCGAGAGCTGCGGAGTGGCCCACCGGAAGGTGTCCCCGCTGTGGCCCCGCGCGAACGGGGATGCCGAGAGGCTGATGAGGACATTAAACAAAACGTTCCGGATAGCCCAGGGACAAGGCCAGCCTCTCCAGCGGGCGCTATACCAGTTTCTAAGAGTGTACCGCACCACCCCACACGCCTCGACTGGGGTAGCCCCGGCTGAAGCACTATTCCGAAGGTGCCCCCGAGGTCTCCTCCCGGAGGTACAGGAAAAGGTACCCGGCGTAATAGATGACCAACGGGTGGAAGTGGAGCGACAGGCAAGGACACATCAAGAAAACACACGGCGGGGTCTTCGTCCGCAGCGGCTGGAACCGGGCGACGAAGTGCTGATCAGGAATCGGCATCCCCACGGAAGACTCTCGCTCCCATATGAACCCGAGCCGCTGGACGTAGTGGCAGTAAAGGGATCGATGGTAACGGCCTCGGACGGGAAGTCGGCCGTCACTCGAAATGTGAGTTTCTTCAAGAAACTGGGGGACTCTCGAACTGAACTCCCGCCTGACCCGGATGAGACTGTCCTCCCGGATGAAGATACCCCCCGGGGGGAACTCGCGGGGTCACCTGAACGAGGCACTGGAGCAGCGGGGAGTCCGGCGGCTGAGGTAGGTGGGAGGTACCCCCAGAGGGCTGGGCAAGGGAGACCTGCCTACCTCGGAGACTACGTGCTGGGGCCAATTGACTGTGTTCCGGAGTGAAGGGGACCTGGGAGGCTGATAATAAAAGGGGGCATGGGCTTTGTAAGTTCGCAAGTGACATTGTGTGCAGTGCTATGTTTTGACGTGTCTGTTTGTTATTGTTCCTCCCGGAAAAAGGAGGAGTGTGGCGTTGCCCCGTGAGGGGGTACGCACGCGGCGGCGTGACGTTGCACGTCGCCGCGTGCGCCTTAAATAAACGGGGCGTTCCCGGCCGCGTCAGAGCGACCGGGGAGCCCGAAGCACACAGACGTGTCCGTGTGGAGTCTGTGGGTGGAGGGGCTCGCGGGCACGCATTGGGGGCACCCAGAGACCCCCAACACCAGGCAGGGGTTGCTAGCAGGACACAGGCAGCGTTATAGGGCGCACCGGCACTCGATATTGTGCTGCAACCCTCCCATGCTCGTTCATAACCTTCGTGCAGCAGGACCATGGTGGCAGAGCATCTGGGCCACATCACTTAATGAGTTCCCCGAAGCAGAAGTTGCCATTATTTAATCATTGCTGTTGCTCAGCGTGCAGGAGGAGCACCTTTGGCCTGTGCAATGCTATTGCCCATATTCCTTGTAAGGCTCCAAACCCAGAGCATGTAACAATCACTGAATCACCACCCGAGGACCGGGTATGCCTGACATTCTTTCCTTTTTAGTCACTGACAATCACCGCCACTTGGCCCGGGACACAGCAGGAGGGGCTGGTGAGTGCTGGCCCGTACTAACAGTGAGCACGGGATGCCTTCTTTGTTCCTTAATGCCTAGCGCCAACGCGTAGTGCTGCACATGTCACCGCCAGTCGTGGCTGGGAGTTTTGTAGTGGGTGCACGGTCGGCCATGCAACCTCTTGTGTCCCCATTCATTTTTTTTTTCCATCCGACATACACTGCATGCGGGCCAGGTTATCCAGAGGCTGCAGGCACACAGGGAGAGCGTCGGCAGCCACCCGACACCTTTTTTTTCTCACACTCCGAGTCGGAGCACTGTGAACTTGACCACCTGGACGGCCCAGGATTGTGCCTTGGCTCCAGCATGCTGCATAGACGCCTCGCTTGTTCCTCCGGCGGAAGATGACTTTGTTTAATGTGGCACTGGTACCACCATCACGCTCCCTCTCCCGCGTGGCAGGGGCCACTCTCCTCTACATCTCCCTCACCGCTTCCCCTCCTTTCCTTGAGGGGAATAGAAAAGCAAAACACAAAAACACCACCCAGACCCCTCGAGGGCCCAGCAAGATGCGCCAGACAGCCATGGCAGTCGGGCGGGCACCTCCTTCTTTTCTCGTGGCAAACACGCTGTTGGGGGCTGCTCCGGGTCACTGGGCAGCCCCATACTCATGTCGGGGAGCACCTGACGGGACCCACAGGGGTGGCGATCACGCCGCTGACACAAGGGGTGGGTGTCACCCCACCCGCTCCGGATCACCGGAGCGACACACACGTGGCCGGGGGCACCCGGCTCACCGCGGCCCCGTCTCTGGGGCACCCAGGCCGGGGTCGCCACCCCAGCCCGCCTCACATGGCTGAGGGACACACAAGGACGGCGTTGCCCGGCAGGGGCCCCGTCCTGATCCGAGCGAGAAATTGAAAACTAATAACCGCTAATGTAAATTAAAAAGGATAAACTAAATAGAAAAAGTGAAGTGGATGAAAATAGAGAAAATAATAAACTGGATGAGTGCATGAGACGGATGGAGTGCACGTGACGGATGGAGTGCATGGGGACGGATGGAGTGCACGGGACGATGGAGTACATGGGACGGATGGAGTGCATGGGACGGAAGGAGTGCATGGGACGGATGGAGTGCGTGCAACGGATGACGTGGGTTGAATGGATGAAGTGGGTGGAGCAGATGAAGAGTGTGGAGCGGATGAAGAGTGCGGAGCAGATGAAGAGTGTGGAGCGGATGAAGAGTGTGGAGCGGATGAACAGTTGATGAGCATGGAATGGTTGGAGTGCATGGAATGCATGGAGCATGAAGGCGCTCGATCTGAAGCACCTACTGAAAACTACCATATCACATCACTACGCTTACTCTCTTCTATACACCACCACTCAACTAGACCACAGCGATACTATGACACATTCGGTATAGCTGTTCTCATACTAACACCTGGCACATACTCCCCATCATCCTAACTAAACACAGCTGGCTGCACACCCGCCAGCCTAGGCGTTCTCGTCAGGCCTAACACAGCCCGAATCAGTCTGGTATCACCCTGCCAGAACAAACACTGATCTCCCAACCACCACACCTATTGCTAAGAAGCAGCTACCATACGAGTGCCACACCTGCTGCACACATATCCGGTGCACACACGCCCCTTATGGCTCTCTTTCTCTCTCTACTGACTTGAACTACGGTTCCCGAGGGCGTTCAACCTACCAGCGCCTTGAGATCATACCAATGGTACATAAGGCGCTATATAAATACAAAGTAACATAACATAACATAACATGAGGGGTAGGTGGTTCCTGTTTTCCTCCTCAACAGGAATTTCCTATTCAGTTCCACTGATGGGTTCACACTTAACAATGTCCCTCCCTTTCTATTTGGCCTTTTCCCATCAGCCCCTTGGTGTTTCTTCACCAGGTTATTGATGCTGGGTATAACTCACCTCAGTTCCAAGGGGGTTTCAGATGATTTTTTCTTTCAGGACAGTTAACGGTGGCCCTTCTACAATCATGGGGTTGTTTTTGTTATAAATACAAGAGATTAAAGTTCTGCATCTTCATCCTTCTGGATGACAGACTCTCCTTCGTAAGGAAGTAATCCATCTTCTTCCCTTGAAAGGGAGGTTTTCCCTCAGTTAGCTAGCATAGATGGGCAGATGGTCAGTTCCATATGAGTCATAGTTCCAAACATCTTTGTAAGAATCTGTCTTTCTCACAGTTAAGTTTCTGTTCCCTGAGGTCACATTGGTTCTCCTTCATTGGCTCAGCCTCATGAATGCCTAGAATGGCACAGCTCTTTTTTCTGTTCCCTCTCTGGGTGCCTTTCCGGGGTCAGATATCAGCAGATTGGACTGAGGGTGCCAGGATAGGAGGTTTTTCACAGGCAGAAGTTGTCCACTTTAGTGAACAAACTGCATGTCAGCAGTCTGGAATTGTTAGCAGACTCTCTTGCAGTCAAGAGATTTTCTCTAGGTTCAATGCCAGACATCTCCAGGACAGGGACAACATAATGTTAGACAGAACTCTCTTTGCCAAGATCTTGTACGTTTGAGTTCCAATTTAGTGGTTCTCTTTACCTTGTCCCTTATATGCTAGGTTCCCCGGCTCTGCAGTCAGAATGTGGATCCCAGTGCACTACCTTCAGACTGTTTCCTCTGGGATTGGTTGGTTCCTTGTGGTATTGTTTTCCCTCTTTGCCATGATAGCAAGAGTTTCTGGTTCAGCTGCGCATGCAGTTGACATAGCTAGTGTTGGCCTTCGCGGGGGTGGTTCCCAGCCCTATAGGAATGTACGGTGGATTTTACTAGTATAGATCATATCCACTCGTGGCCTATCTCTGTCCCGATAATTTTTTCTCTTATGAGTGGGTCCTTCTCTTGTATTTATTAGAACTTTTTCATCTCTTCCTGATGCTTCCGAGGGCTTTCATAGGACTCTATCTGTGTCATCAAGGACTTTGCGGCAGCCTTTAATAGTCAGGGTACCTTTCATCTTGCAACCACTGGGCTAGTGGGTGTGTGGCTCAATTTTTTCAGTTCCGATTCTCCCGTGCAGTAGAGATAGGTAGCTTCTGGTAGAGTTGTTTTGAAAGGGTAGCATTACATGACAATGAATATATTTAACTGCCATTATCTCAACGATACACAGTGTAATTAATGGGGTAAACAGTGGATAGGCAGTGCTTGGTGTGCAGGGCCTTCAGGTCCATTGGCATTGGGGTTTCACCTAAACTAGATTTTTTTTCTTCTAGGGGACATTTACATTGTATTGGATTCGTCCGTTTTGGTTTTCTAATAAAGGGTTGTCTGTGCTACAACTGTTATTCCAAGTTATCCAGGTGGTATTTTTCTTATCCTGGGAAAATGTTTTTTTCTGATATCAGACCATTAGTTATGGACAGTTTAATGTTTCTCCCTGGGGATGAGGGGTCATTTTCTTTGTTGCCAGAAGGGGTAGCGTATGGTTTCCTCCTATTATCCAGGTTTTTTCCAGAGCATTTTAATGTTTGAGTTATTAAGTGTTTTAAAATGTTTAAGTGGAATACAGAGGTTCTTAGCCTCCTAATACCTCTCAGCTGCTATTTCTGTGGGAACACTATTGCGGGGTCCTTTGCCCCCTTTGACCAAATAGATTAAGTAAGTTATGCGGAAAGACAGAGTTAATTACTCTTTTGGTTCTTCAGTTAAAGGTGCTATGGTGTTAGGACGTTTTCCTGAGGGGGAAAAATTATCAAAGCAGCTGATTGGTCAACGGAATAATAATTGGAATTATTTTATTATTTTATCACAAGTGTATTGATCATGTTGGGGTTAATGTGATGCAAGGGCTTTAAACTTGCATAATATAAAGCCTCCTGTCATGCCATAGAATGATTAATCCCCCTCACTAACGTGACTGGGGTTTAGATTCTATTAAAGACAGGAGGCGAGTATTATATCACCCACCCACCCTCTTGTCTGTTTTTTATTCCACCCACCCTGTTCTGTTTCATATTGTTTCATAGCTTTCGGGTAAGAGGTCCTATCAAGAAGAGTTTGTCGTAGTGTCCAGTTGCAGAGAGGTTCAGATCCTTCCAGTTTCTCTGTATCCTTTTTCTCTGCGCTTCACTGTTGGATCGTTGCAGTGGACGTCTGGTGCAAGACAGCTGCAGAGAGAGGAGTTGGGATTAAAGTAAAGGACATATATAGAGGAGGGTCCCTGCCCATTGGTCACCTGCAGGGCATGACATGTCCTCCATGTTGGATTGAGGAGCTCCCCTTCCATTGACTGTGAACTATATTTAAACTTTTTTGTTTGTAAAAGTTTTTTCTTTGCTGCTGTGGTTCAGAAGAAAAGATTATATGCATAATGTCTCAGGAGGATAGCTCAGCAGCAACGTGCTCTTCTTGGAAACAAGATGACATGGAACAACACAGGTTCGATCCCGGGTCCCTGCTTAGAAACCTCTGGTTATTAAGCGTGTTATAAATAACCTATCATATCATATAATACTCGCCTCATGTCCTTATTAGAATCTAAATCCCCTGTCATTTTAGTAAGGGGGATTAGCCATTGTGATCCAAAGTTGAACACACCTAGAAACATGGAATCACATTCGTTTTCTAATTTCTTCATATGATGGAATTCAAGACAAGTTAACACCATCCTTTACTAAATGACATTTATGGAAATTACATGAACCTAATCCACAAGATAACTACACATGGCACTAAATAGTTCTATTCTTCAGGGCACAATGTGATCAACCATTAATGGAAGAAATGTGGAGACGTGAATAGCGTTTGCATTCCCCTAAACAAATAGATATCTGTTCCCTTTGGCCACACAATATTAACAACTGTTTGCAACTCAAACTATTAGCGATTCAAACCCATTTATGGTTTATTGATTGAAGTTGCTTACATTAAGATGCTTTCTATCCACTTGTATTAATTACCTGGAGAAGTCAGATAATGGAACATGGAACAAACCACCATCATTCTATAAGTGGGAATCAACTAGGGGAATAGTGATATTAGAAAGATTTCAAATGCAAGCATTCTTTCCCTTCTACCTTTCTTTGAGAGTGTGTGCTCATTGTCACTTCTAACTAGATACTAAGAAAGAGCTGTATGTTTTCTCCCTGTTGAATATCTAAATTAATATGTTTTGACAGAGGCATGTTGGAAAAGTCAATACATGCAAAATGTTTACATCTAATAATTGTTTTAAAATGTTATTTAATTATTTTTTTCACCTTTGCATATCATACACCACTTCTGCATAGCACGCACATTACTTTGATGATGTATTCATACTTTCTACATTATATTTTTCTGTTGGCAGTTCTGTCTTTGTGATATGTCTATCCCAGTCTATTATATGGAAATTCGATTCTAGTTCTAATAAACGCTGTATTATACTGACCTTTTAGGTTTACATTTTTCATATACCTTAATATATTCTCTACTGTAATTATAGATTCAGGAAGGGTAGAGATGTTTTCCTGGTGTCCTGAGGTTAAGATTAGGGTAGCTTAAAATCAGAATCACAGAACATGTTCGACCTATTAGGAATAATGACTGAAGATATACGTTAGCTTACATTGGTAAAAAGGACACCCTACTGGAAACACTCAGGACATTTCTTTTGCTGGAATCTAAAAGGTTTTCCAGAAAATAAGAGGAGGAGACAGAGAACTCGCCTTAAGACATGAAAGACAGGTTTATGTTAATGCTAATGATGCAACATTAGGTATCAATATGAATCGAAGCCCGGCTGGAGGAAAAGGGCAGCTGTTTGGAGCTGCAGCTGCCGTGCTCGTGACTCCGACACCTGTGCCGACCTGTGCTGATAAGCCTTGAAGTGTTTTTGTGCGGGGGAGTGGCATGCGGGTGACAGGTGTCATGGATGACAAGTGTGACATGACAGGAAAGACAGTAATGACAGTTGCAGGAATGAGGAGACTGAAACCAGGAGGTGAGGTGTAAAACATTTTGGCCACAAGCTTTATTTTAGTACCAGCCATGGTGTAAAAGAAAAACCAACCATAACATCACATAAGAAGGATTACAATAATAGATTTTGGGGACAGAGGGATCAGGTGAGTGGGGGGCCCTACTCCCAATTAGGGCCCGCTTGAGGCTGATCCCCGCCGCCATTCATATGAAAGCTTGTGACAATTGTTTGGTCACAGTGTGTGAGCTGTGACTTGTTCAGAATTTGCTTGTCTCTTGGAACAGGTTCTGTCTGCTTTCTCTTGTCCTTTCCAAGTGAGGTGGGAAGGTGTGCGCTTATGTGCCTTTCATTGATGTCCAACCTGACCAGGTTTAGCACTTGCGCCCTCGCTTGCTCACATGGTGATTTTAACTGAGGTTATGGCTCTTGATCCACTTTTCTTGATACAATCCCCCTGTTGAGAAACCTTTCACTTGATATTCCTCGGGGTGGGTTCTTTGAGCCATTGATTTTTTTGGTCATGTGTTTTGTAGTTTACCATTGATGGAGGCGTTTTAGCCTTTTGGTGTGGTCCTTGGAGATTCATTTTGCATTTTCTACTCACATGATCCATTCGCGTTTTTGAAGCCCCCACACTCTGCTTGTGGGATAGTTATTTTTTCGGGGGTGGGTTCAAAGAGCCTTACTAGGTTTTTACCCTGCTCCCAATCCACTTGTGTTGCGAGACCCCCTCAGCGCTTTAGGTTGCTTGTTTTACAGCCAGGGTGGGTTCAAAGAGCCATACTAGGATTTTCCCTGCTCCCGATCCACTTGTGTTGTGAGACACCGTCAGCGCTTGTGTCGTACTATTTCGCCACTGGGGTGGGTTCTAAGGGCTTTACTGGGAACTTCCCCTGCCCACGATCCACTTGTGTACCCCAGTGCGCTTATCTTGGATATTAAAGGCAAGGGGGTGGGTTCCGGAGCCTTACTAGGAACTTACCCTGCTCCTGATCCACTTGCGTTGAGACCCCCCCTATGTATGCATGGAGGTGGAGGCTTCCTATTACATGTTTCTGCTCAAGGTCCTCCCTCCTTTGCTGTTTCGTAATACCCCTAGAGCTCTAAACTGTATTGATTTTATCTGAAATGGGTTCCTGGAGACTTGATGAGGATCCTTGGATGGATTCTGCGTGCCTGGGTCTTACAAAACTGTTTTTTTTTATTTTTTGTAAATTACATTTTTTTTTTGTGCCGGGAGTGGCATGCGGGTGACAGGTGTCATGGATGGCAAGTGTGACATGACAGGAAAGAAAGTAATGACAGTTGCAGGAATGAGGCGACTGAAAACAGGATGTGAGGAGGAAAAAACTTTGGCCACAAGCTTTAATTTAGTACCAGCCATGGTGCAAAAGAAAAACCAACCATAGCATCACATAAGAAGGATCACAATAATAGATTTTGGGGACAGAGGGATCAGGTGAGCGGGTGGGCCCTACTTCCAATTAGGGCCCGCTCAAGGCTGATCCCCGCCGCCACCCTGAGGGGATGCTGTCCGGCGTCCCCCTGGTCCTCCCAAAATGGGAGCTATGATTTAAGTACAGCCCCTGGCCGCCAAGGTCCAGAAAATGTTCCTGGTGAAAATGTCCATGCCTTCAATGGACAGGTGGACCCCGTCACTGCAAAACATGGCCTGGTTGTGCACCGAGATCCCATGTTTGATGAATTTGAGGCCTGAGAAAAGGCAGAAATTGGCCACTGCTTTATTCAGTTTACACCTAGATACCTCCATAGCCTTTTTGCACACTGCCCTGTGGGGCGCGGGATGATTTCTGACATCATCACTTCTGTTCGGAGTCTTAGCATGTGAGCCAGGGATCTGAGGGAGGTGCAGATTTCAGCCAGGAGGAGCTTCCTGTCCAGTTGAGGCAAGTCATTGCCCCCGAGGTGTATGATGAGATACTCAGGGGGAGGGGAGCAGGCCCCCAGTAGGCCGGCCAGTTTGTCGTGTAGGTCTCCCCAGCGCATGCCCCGCTAGCCCCACCAGTAAGTGATGGTGTTCTGGAAATGCATGCCGTCCTGGGTTTCCTCCAGCCATCTGCTGGCCCTGGTGATGAAGGAGTGGCCCATGATCCAAGCCGTCTGAGATGGAGGGTTGCCTGTGATCAGAAGGGGGGGAGACTATTAGATCGAGTCTTTCCTGATGTATCTTTTGTAAGACCCCAATTTCCAGCCCCTGATCCCCTTTATGGCTTTCTCTTGCAACCCCTCCATCCAGGTTGAAGTGGCTGCTCCTATCCTGAAGGAGTGGCATCCAAACTCGGTAGGATTCCACCCTATGGCTTTTATAGTCTTCTTGAGGACAGACCTCACTTGGAATCTACTGAGGGCAGACCCATTTTTGTGTGTGAACAATTGCCCGCCCCCCCCCCCGGCCAGGGCGCTTGCTCAGGAAGGCCATAGTGGTGCAGATGGGGCAGTACTCTGTTTCCTCAATGCAGTAAAGGTTGATGATCCTCCCTTTTCCTAGTTGGTCAGTTTTGGATCTACAAAGTTTCACAGCCATGAGTCCTTCCCCATGTGGATGTCGTCTACATCCAGCTCTTCCTCTGATCCTGTGTTTTTGGAGGCTATCTCGCTGATCCTGAAGGCCCCAAAGTAGTTGAGTGTGAAGGCTGCTCTAAATAGGGAGGTCTTGTAGGCATTATTGCATACTGCAGGGAGGTTGTCTAACAGAATTTTTAATTTAGCAAAATTGAGAGGGCGCCTGGTGTCTGTCTTGACCCCTTCCAGTTTGGACCAACCCTTGAGTGCATATCTGGTTAGCGCACCGTGGGTGGGGTTAGGTGCACCTGCTATTCTAGTGTAGTATGAGACTGCTGCCAGGTGGGATGAAGCCCATGCCTTCTTTTTGCTTTGTTTGAAAGCCACCTCCATAAAGTCATTGACATGGCTCTCCTGGATATCCCTGATGTTGGTGACTTTTGTGATGTTTCCAGAATTCGTCAAGCACTTATTGTACATTTTGGCAGTTTCTGTGCCAGTGCCTTTTTGGCCAATTCCCCTAGGACACCTTTTGGCTTACCTGTTGGAGTGTGGTGCTGGGAAAGGCAACCCCCTTGCCCGGACCCGGAGGGGGGGGTCGAGCTGGGAGAGCGCATCTCATGGGAGAGCTGTGACTGGCTGTCTGGCGGGGGCTGACCTGGTTATTTCCATGATGGCCCAAACCTCTTCTGGAACTGCTGTCCTCATGGCTTCTGCCTGTGGATTTAGTGCCCTTAAAGTGGAAAACTGAAAACGGGACAGAGCGTCAGCGGCCTTGTTATCTTTGCCTGCAATGTGCCGCCCAATTATTACAATGTTATTTTTCAGGGTGAATTTTGTCATTTGTCTCAACACTTTTAGCACCAGAGGACAGGAGGCAGCGCCCTTGTCCCCCCATAAATAGAGTGTCAGCCATATGGGGAATATCTCTAGCAATGCGATGTTCCTGGTCCAGCCCCTCTTCTGGCAGCAGGGAGGCCAGTGGCCAGCACACCACTTGTTACCAAAATAATACCCCAAAGCCTCTGCTGCCAGCTGCATCTGTGAACAGGGACCTTTTGTCTGCCCCATTCATGGGTTTGCACCATATCACCTGGCCCTTGAAACTGTTAAGAAATGATTCCCACATGGCCAGGTCTTGTGTTATTTTCTTGCCCAACCTGATGTGGTGGTGTGGCTTAGTAACCCCCCTCATTTTTAGTTCCAGGCTCCTGTGAAAAACCATGCCTTGGGGCATGATTCTTGTAGCAAAATTGAGCTTCCCAGCAAGGGACTGTATTTCCCACAGGGTCGCCTTGTCCCTGCATGTCATAAACCTTATTGACTTTAGAAGGTCCTCTATTTTGTCTCTGGGTAGGCGGCGTTCCCTCAGCGAAGGGAGGGTGCTTCGAGGGACCCTCAATCCACCCTAGGTTTAGCTCTTTACCAATTTTCTCTCTTATTATGCTGGCTAGGGATGAGGCAGATTTTAGGTTTTTGGGTATGGTGGGGGATCCCTGGACCTTGAATGGGATCTGAAAGCCATCTTTGAAGCCCTGACCCAGGAATTTTCTAGCTGCTGGGTCGGGGTAGCTCTCTAACATTTCTAGTAGTTGGTCAATATTTATTGGTGAGGCCCCCATTTTATAACTAGTGAATGTTTTTGCCCTCTGTGACTTTTGGGCTGGGCCTGGAGGGAGAGGCTTTTGTGCAGTTGTTGCTACTGTGGCCACCATTGCATGTGCTGCATTGGTGCTTGTATCTGAACTCAATGTCCTTGTTGCATGACCCTCTGTTGAAATACCAGCAGGTCCCCGGGGTGCTCCCTTTGGCCCCCCTGGTGCTGCGGTTGCCAAACTGCCCTTGATTTTGCCCCACTTTTTGCCCCCCTGGGGGCGGTCTTCGAAAGGGGGCGTTTGTTTTTGTTAGCATTTGCACTGTCTTGTTGAGTGAGGCCTGCGCTGGTTATGCTGCCTGTTTCTACCCCTTCTGTTATAATGATGCTCTTGGTCTTTGCTGCTCTGAGCGCTCCTAGCTGAATTTTCTTTTAATTCATGGAAAATATACAGTTTAGGGTCTTCCTCCTCCCAGCACAGATCAGGGAATCTCTGCATCTTCTTCCTGAACTCTCTATCATAGTTCAGCCATGAGCCCCCCAAAGGTATTGTGAATCTCCAAAATTCTGTGGTGATAGGCAATCAGTGCAGTGCCCTCTTCTGGGAATTTTTCTAAGATGATGGTTGACAGGATTTGAAAAGAGGCCTCCCAATTCTGAATATTCTTTTCCAAGGTGGGCCTCTTTGCTCTCTCTTTTTCTTCCTCTTTCCTATCCCTCTTGGAAATGCCAAAACCTAATTCTTCATATCCCAATAGGCAAAAAATATCAATGAATTGTTTCTTCCAAATCTTTCTCTTAATTTTGCGCTCTATGTGCCATGCAATAGTCTTTTTTAGGCTTCTGTTCACACTTTTGCTGGCTGTGCGCCTCCCATATTTAGTCATTTGTGGGCTTGGAGACACAACATCATTGCTAGGCCCAACCCATGCTTTAAGGTGTCCCTGGTCATCCTCGTTCCCAGATTCAGACTCTGTGTCCGTGCTGTCACTCTCGCTGCTGGAGCTGCTCGAGTCATCCCTGTGCCTCTTCTTTTTCCCAGCACCCACATCCTCGTGCCATTTTAAAAATTGTTCTAACACTGGTCCCAAATCATTGCTTTTCACAGTACCTGATTTTGCTTTTCTTTTGATGCCGGGGTGGGTGTCGGAAGAGGCGGCCATGCTGCGGACATCAAGGCGCTGCTTCTTCTTGGCTGGCTGCTCCTTTTCTGCTGGCTTATCATCGCTGTCGCCCTCATCCTCCAGTGCGTCTGCGTTGTCAGTGTTGAAACTGGTTGATGCAAGCTCTGCCATTCTCTCCTGCACCTGATCCATGCCATGGACAGCTTCTGCTGCTTTGGCCCATTCCAGCAGTAGTGTTTCTTTTAAGGATAAAGAGTTGGCCATCACTTTTCTTTTTGGGCCTCTGTGTGCTGGTTTGTAGTGGGCAGGTCTTGTGTTACAAATAGAAATTGTCAATGCGGAAAGTTCTATGAAATCAAAAACAGTACGATTTCTGGGACCGTTCGGGCTCCCTTCTCCCCCCACTCTTGAGGGTGCTCTGTGTCGACCTGCTTCCACTCAGGAGCCTTTATGCTTTCTGCTCCGTTCGTGGGCTGCCCAAATCTTTATTTGTTCAAGCAGTGTCCTCTGTGGTTTATCCTGCGCTGCTGGCAGGCTGGCAGGCTGGCAGGCTTTCGGCGGTGCTGGCTGGGCTGGGGAAGAGTCCGGCCCTCTGCTCGCCTCTCTCTATGTACAGAGCTTGCAAGCCGGCGGGGGCTGCCTTTCATGCAGTCTGCTTCCTGCGTGTGACCTTTTACGCCCACGGAGGTCCTGTCATGATGCCTACCCCCGGGCATCAGGATCAAGCCCATCAGCTCCGGGAGCAGGCATCCAGACACTTATTAAAACCCCAACAGCCCCGGCTGGGGGCTGCTTGGGTTCAGTCCTGGCGCCTTAGGCGCCAGGCTCATAGGCTTTACTTATCTGATGCAGACCATGCTGCTAGTGAGTCCAAGCCAACGTGAGGCCTGGATGGGACTATTTTATTACAGGGACTATTTTTTACTCGGGCGTGGTTCTAGGGACTTCTTACCTGGGACTACTTTGGGGGCTATTTAAACCACACCCGAACAACAGCACACGCTTCGCGTTATTTTGCATCCAGCAGCGTAACGCTCACCGTGCCTGCAGTCTGCATCCAGTCTTCTGCCACGCCCGCCTCGAATCTGGAGCTCCTAAAACAAAGAGGAAAGAAAAGGACAAGGTTAGAAACAAACTATTTTCGAATTCCTCACCTGATTCCGGATCCATCTCGCCTCTGGACCTGGAAAGAACATCATTTCTGTGCGCATCGCATCTCCAGCTGCAGTGCCGCGCCATACTCACCAGTCCACGCAGCATCTTTCGATTTGGCACTGCCTCCATCATTTCTTCGCCGAACCCCGGCACCTGGGGGACAAAAGAAAACAACAAGGTGAGTCGAGAAAACCAACAAATATAACTCTATTCACCATAGACTTGCCTGATTTACCACCGGAGGCATTATTCTATAACTCTCCACATCTTCATGTGCCGCACCTGCAAAGAGAGAGAAAACAACACGTTAGACACCTGCAACATTTACCGGACAGCGTAGGGTAATACAGACTCTTATCTGAGCTCCACCAGCTGCCACGAGAGCATCTTCTTATGTTCTCTGCTGCAAGACAAGTAAGGAAGGGGGGACAAGAGTGAAACATCAGACTTATTGAACTCTATGAACTTGATACTTACTGGACCTTGCCAGGAACCTTAGAGTCAATACTCTCCCGAACTCTCCCACGCCTTCAAACCAGTGAAGTAACTGGCATCAACACGCCCCTGCAATCCATGCAGGATGGAGAGCTCATCTTTCTAGAATATAAGGAGAATACTTCTACGGGTCAGTCCAGTCAGTCATCCCTGCACTACGCATCACGTTGGTGGAGATCGCAGCCGTCCAGATCTGACCGATGCCCCTGTGGGAGCCAGGTGAGCATAACCGAACGCGAAGCCTCTCTATAAATCCCCACCCGGGCGTTATTGATATCTCAGAAACCGACCAACTGGCCCAATTATTGGGGGAACGTAGGGTGGAAGTGCACTCCGCTCGCCAAGAGACTAATGCACTCAGGAGAGAATTGATTGTCTCAAAGGAGCGCACTGACGATCTGGCTAGGCAATTGCTGCAAAACCAAGCAGGGCAAACACCTTTACCAGGACTCGGGGGGAATCCAACTCATGTTTCATCAAGCAATCCGGTGCAAGTAGTTTTACCAAGGGCTATTCCTTTAGCTCCACCTGAACGCTTTGCTGGGGATCCCAAAAGGTTTGCCGTGTTTATGAACCAACGTCGCTTGAGCTTTTTATGTAGACCTGGAGCTTTTGACCAAGCCAAAGTCGCTTTTGTATTATCTTATTTGAGTGGCAGTGCAGCTGACTGGTCGATTCCTCTAGTCAATCAGGATGACCCTCTTCTTCGGGACTTTCAGGGTTTTCAAATGAGCATGGAAAGACTGTTCGCCAGACATTCCCAGGGATAGGCCCTGGATAATGAACTTTTATCCCTACGACAAGGTAACCAGGATCTGTTAACCTATATCGCAACCTTTAATAGGTTGGTGGTGGAAACCGGATGGCCAGAGGTAAAATGAATTACACTATTTCATCGTGGACTTCGGGGAGAACTTAAAGATGTTTTGGCCCAAGTTGTGAACCCACCCCAGGATTGCGCAGAATATGTAGACTTAGTGGTCTAGTTAGACCACCGACTTCAGAATAGAAAGGCTGACCGAGCTAAGTTTGAGAATCGGGTATTGGTTAAACCCCACGTCACCCCCAAAGGAACAGATGCAGCAAAACATATGCAGATCGGGGGGGGTTAAGGGACCCTTAACTCAAAAGGAAAGAGAAAGGGGACGGAAGATGCAATTGTGTCTATACTGTGGGGCCTCAGGACATTTTCTACCGGATTGCCCTATAAAACCATCCAAGAAAGTAGTTGGAGTTGCTGATAGAAATCAAACAGAATCTGATTTGGGAAACGACCACGCCCGACAAGCGTAGGGATCTGCTTGCGGAGCTTGAAGAAGGACACTCAAACCTCGCACCTAATCATACCAATGGTCCTTATTGATCCAAGGCAGCCATCACGTATGCACGCAGTAAGGGCATACATTGATAGCGGGGCCGTAGGAAATTATATGGACCACGAATTGGCTTCTAGGATGAATCTACCTTTCTGCAAAAAAACCTCTTCAGATGTCATCAACACAGTTGATGGAACTGAAATTGCCTCTGGGCCTGTAACTCATTCCACCACAGAGATGACACTGTTGGGTCAAGATGGGCATCGAGAGACTTTTGTGTTTGATTTAATCAAAGCGCCGCAGTTACAAATAATACTGGGGATACCTTGGTTGGAAACACATACTCCTAGTATTGATTGGCGAGAGAAGAGAATAACCTTCCCAGATTGTGCACACACCTGTTACCCGGAAAAAACCTTGAACAAAGGCGTGGCCACAGTCGCTAATCCAGTCGTGTGGTTACATCAGGAATATCAAGAATTCCAGGATATTTTTAAAAAAGAACAGGCAAACACCTTACCACCTCACAGATCATACGATTGTCAAATCAACCTCATACCTGGTGCACAACCTCCATGCAGTAGGATCTACGCCCTTACGGAACCCGAAAACCTTCACCTACGACAATACTTGGACCAATACCTTGCTAATGGCTTCATTCGTCCATCCAAATCCCCTGCATCCTCAGCTTTATTCTTCGTGCCTAAAAAGGAAGGTGACCTCAGAACGTGCATAGACTACCGCGCATTAAATCAGATTATGGTGAAGAACCGATACCCATTGCCACTGATCCCCGAATTATTAGACCAAGTAAAGGATGCTTGCATCTACACCAAATTAGATCTCCGCTGGGCATATCATCTGGTACGTGTAAAGAAAGGCGACAAATGGAAGACTGCCTTTCGTACCAAGTACGGATTATTCGAATATCAGGTGATGCCCTTCGGGTTGTGCAATGCACCAGCAGCCTTCCAGTATTTTATGAACGATGTCCTTCGTGAACTCATTGATGTCTGTGTTGTCGTATACATAGACAATATTCTAGTGTACTCCTCCTCAGAATCAGACCATGTTAAGCACGTGCATGCAATCCTTAAGAAACTACACCAGCACAAGTTATATGCAAAATTGGAAAAATGTGTTTTTCATGCTATGGAAGTTGAATTCCTTGGATTTATCCTGACTCCAAAAGGAGTCCGAATGGACTCTCGAAAGGTGGACGCAATTCTCAAGTGGCCATCACCCAGTTCAGTAAAAGGGGTACAAAGCATGCTCGGATTTGCTAATTTCTACTGCACATTCATTCCGGATTTCTCACATGTTGTACACCCTTTCACAGCACTTTTGCGAAAAAACAAGCGCTTCTTGTGGACCGAGGAGGCTGAAAAGGCCTTCCAAGAGCTGAAAGCGAGATTCACGTCTGTACCTGTCTTAAAGCATCCACGCCCTGAATTTCCATACATAGTTCAAACTGATGCATCCAGTGTAGCTATGAGAGCTGTCCTGTCCCAGAAGGATCCTGAAACCGGTCAACTTCACCCAGCAGCATTTTGGTCCAGAAAGTTCTCGGCACTCGAGTTAAACTACGCGGTTACCGATAAAGAGTTATTAGCCATCAAATCCGCTTTCAAGGCTTGGCGGCATTATCTTCTCGGTGCCAGGCATACCATCACTGTAATCACTGATCACCGGAACTTGCAGTATTTAAAAACAGCCAAAGCCCAATCGTCGCGCCAATTTAGATGGGCATTGTTCTTTGCCGAGTTCGATTTCGTGATCCCTTATCGACCAGGCTGTAAAAACGGCAAGGCAGATGCCTTATCCCGAATTGGGATGGGAGAAGCATATGCAAACCCGGAACCGGTGCCTATAATTTCAGAACAAAGAATTCTTGGCATAGCTACTCTACAGACACTAGAGGATATTCATGTAAAAATCCAACAACTCTTCGATCCAACAGCCCTGTAGGACTGGGTAAAGAAAGGCCCGGACTACTCAGTCATCAATGATCTACCTTATTATCAAGGGCGACTATTTCTACCACACAAGGAACTACAAGAACTAGTCATCTCCAATTATCATGACACCCTGATGGAAGGGCACCCAGGTATCGCAAAAACTGAAGCTAAAATTAAGAGACAATTCTGGTGGCCCACCTGGCAAAAAGGCGTTAAGTCATTTGTGATGTCTTGTGGCATTTGCGCCCAAAACAAAAGTCAGAAGAAAAAACCAGCTGGCCTTTTACAACCTTTGGATATTCCACCTACACCATGGCACACCTTATCTTTAGACTTTATTACAGACCTACCTCCATGTAATGGATTTAACACCATTCTATTTATTGTGGATCTTTTTTCCAAGATGGCCCACTTTATTCCTTTAAAGGGATTACCTTCTGCTTCAATTCTGGCCAAGGAGTTCCTCAAAAACATTGTTTGAATACACAGATTTCCTTCTGTATTGGTCTCTGACCGAGGTAGTCAATTCATTTCACATTTTTGGAAGAAATGTTGTCAATTGGCGCAAATCGACGTGAGGTTATCAACCAGTCACCATCCCCAGACTGATGGTCAGACGGAGAGGACCAACCAGACCCTTGAACAGTACCTACGTTGTATGCTACACCAGACCGAAAGTAATTGGAAAGATATTTTATGGATTTCCGAGTATGCATACAATAACTCTGTACATTCAGGAACCGGACAAAGCCCCTTTTATACCATATATGGACATCACCCTCGCACCTCAGAACTAGATTCGCCTCAGCACTTACAAATGCCTGCAGTTAGTCATTTGCACTCTACTATTACACAAGCCTTTAAGGAGGCAACAGAACATTTGAAACAAGCCAAAGAGAAATACAAGAAAACTGCTGATCAACATAGAAGCGAAAATCCACAATACCAGATTGGGGATCAAGTTTGGTTGGCTACAAAACACATACCTTTGAAGGGAACACAGACTTTTAATCCTAGATATTAGGGACCTTACATCATTAAGGCCATTATCAACCTGGTGGCCGTCAAATTGGAATTACCCTCTAATATGCAAATTCATCCTGTCTTTCATGTTTCACTTTTAAAACCAGTTCAACCAGGAACAAGATTAACCAAACCACCCGACCCCATCTTGATAGATGGAGAACCTGAATTTGAGGTAAAAAATATCCTGGACTCCAAGATGGTTAAATCAAAACTTTTTTATTTAATCGATTGGAAGGGCTACGGACCACAAGAAAGGTCATGGGAGCCTAGTGACAACATTCATGTACCTCGGTTGGTGAAGAAATTCCATCGGACTTCCTAGACAAACCAGGGCCAAGAGGAAGAACAACTTTAGAAGGGGCCTTGGGGGGAGTGCTGTCATGATGCCTATCCCTGGGCATCAGGATCAAGCCCATCAGCTCCGGGAGCAGGCCTTCAGACACTTATTAAAACCCCAACAGCCCCGGCTGGGGGCTGTTTGGGTTCAGTCCTGGCGCCTTAGGTGCCAGACTCATCATAGAAACCAGTCCTGGCGCCATAGGCGCCAGGCTCATAGACTTTACTTACCTGATGCAGACCATGCTGCTAGTGAGTCCAAGCCAACGTGAGGCCTGGATGGGACTATTTTATTACAGGGACTATTTTTTACTCGGGCGTGGTTCTAGGGACTTCTTACCTGGGACTACTTTGGAGGCTATTTAAACCACGCCCGAACAACAGCACACACTTCACGTTATTCTGCATCTAGCAGCGTAACGCTCACAGTGCCTGCAGTCTGCATCCAGTCTTCTGCCACGCCTGCCTCGAATCTGGAGCTCCTAAAACAAAGAGGAAAGAAAAGGACAAGGTTAGAAATGAACTATTTTCGAATTCCTCACCTGATTCCGGATCCATCTCGCCTCTGGACCTGGAAAGAACATAATTTCTGTGCGCGTCGCATCTCCAGCTGCAGCGCCGCGCCATACCCACCAGTCCTCGCAGCATCTTTTGATTTGGCGCTGCCTCCATCATTTCTCCGCCGAACCCCGGCACCTGGAGGACAAAAGAAAACAACAAGGTGAGTCGAGAAAACCAACAAATATAACTCTATTCACCATAGAGTTACCTGATTTACCACCGGAGGCATTATTCCTCCACAACTCTCCACATCTTCATGTGCCGCACATGCAAAGAGAGAGAAAACAACACGTTAGACACCTGCAAAATTTACCGGACAGCGTCGGGTAATACAGACTCTTACCTGAGCGCAACCAGCTGCCACAAGAGCATCTTCTTATGATCTCAACTGCAAGACAAGGAAGGAAGGGGGGACAAGAGTGAAACATCAGACTTATTGAACTCTATGAACTGGATACTTACTGGACCTTGCCAGGAACCTCAGAGTCAATACTCTCCGGAACTCTCCCACGCCTTCAAACCAGTGAAGTAACTGGCATCAACGCACCCCTGCAATCCATGCAGGATGGAGCGCTCATCTTTCTAGAATATAAGGAGAATACTTCTACGGGTCAAGCAGACAAGATCAGGAGGGCCAGTCCAGTCAGTCATCCCTGCACTACGCATCACATTGGTGGAGATCGCAGCCGTCCGGATCTGACCGATGCCCCTGTGGGAGCCAGGTGAGCGTAACAGGTCCTCTATATTACCTCACCCTGGGCAGCAGCAGATTTCACTAGACGTGGCCTTCCTGCAATAACAAATTCCAGCATCTAGAGGGCTGAAGCAGGGTTATATCCTAGCTTCAGCCCACTTTAATTTCTATATCCATGATGTACAAGCCATCTTCCTAAATATAGCCTCTGACTCACCCAAAATGAATTCAGTTCCTATTCAAGCACTGTGGTATGCTGATGACCTCGTCCTGGTCTCTAAAACTCCAACAGGGTTACAGAAGTTAATTTCTACTCTTTCTACTTATTTTGACGAAAATGAGTTGTCGATGAATGTTAAAAAATCCCAGGTAGTAGTCTATAGGCCCAAACCAACTCATAGAACTAAATATACCTGGATGGTCAAGGATATCATTTTGGACATTGTTCCCTGCTATAAATATCTGGGATCACAATTTGAAGCAAATCCATCTTCTATAGACCATATGCAGACATTACAACACAAATTGACATTGGCAATATCTCAAATCAAACTCATTCTTCATAAATATGGCAAATTTTCTATCAGTCCTGCATTCCACTATTGGCAACAAAAGGTAACACCAGTGTTATTGTGTGGGTTGGAGGCAAGAGCTATCACCGATACACAAGATTTGGATAAAGTAGAATCCAAATTTTGGAGAAAAAGTTTAAATGTTCCACAATCAACACCTGGCCCATGGTTGAGATACGAGCTAGGTCTTGTTTCGTTAACTGCAAAATACCATTGGCAACTATGTGCGTTATTTCGAAAATGTCTTGTAAATACCAATGAAGGGTCGATTCTAGCCACTTTATCCACATATTTGTTCATATCAACTCATCTGTTTGTCCAGAAATGGATCATATTATGAGTAGTGCAGATGTTGATCTTGAAACACTTATACAAAATCCTACCAGAGCAAAAAAGAACATTTTCCTCGATGACTGGATTAAGACACGGACATTATGTCTACAATATAAGCATTTTTCAAGTCAGTTATATGGTGACAAGAAAATGGGGAGTGTGGAACTGTATTTGTTAAAATCTCCATCACCCCAAGTGCGTATGGGCATTTTGAGAATGCGACTCAACCTCTGGCATACTCGCAATATTCTACCTCAACGCAAACTAATTAAAAGGACTGATAACTTTTGTAGATTCTGCAATGACCCATCACAAAAAGAAACTTTAGAACATGTCATTACTGAATGTGAATGGCCAGCATTATGTACACTGCAAAATCGATTTTTTGCACAGCATATGCTCACAGTAGCTAATGTCCCACCAGATTTTAGATGGGCTTTTTTACTTAATTCTAACATGAGTATACTCATTGCATCGGTGGGTTTTCTTACTGCACTTCATTTGTTTGATCAATAGAACCTTTGAATTGATGAATTTATGATTGTTGCAGCCTGATAACTTGTTGAAGATCAACAGTATCAGCATGAATTCTATAATCAAACATAGAATGCCTTATTTTTAATATAATATATATTGAATGTTATGTCTCTGTAGTTTAGCGTTGATTGTTGTTTTGCTGCTGTGTTTTTTGCTGTATTTTTTCTGGCCTCTAGAAGCGCATGACATTTTCTTGTTTTTCCATGTAAATATTTTTCTTTGTCTATGTAAATATCTCTTTTTTGTATTAATTGTATTTAATTATGTTAAAAAATGTATTCTTATAAATTGAAAAAAAAGTTGATTTATTTCAGCTAAAATGTCCACAAAAAAAAAAAAATTCCAGCTTTGATGAAAGTCAGGAATGTCAGCTGCTCATGTGCCACACTCTGCAGATTTCTTCTCCCGTCTCTTTTTGCAGCTTTTTTCTATTTCGGTGCGCAGCCCAGTTGCTTGAAACCTCCCTGACAATCTTAGATATGGCAGTAGTCTTCTGCTCCCCTCCGACAGCAGTGTGTATTTCCTGCTTAGTTGAGGCCTGGGGAGTCTCACGCACTGCACAGACCTTCTGATCCTGCGATTGTGTTGATGAACAAAGTTAAAAGCTTTCTCTGCTGCCGGAAACGTTGTCTGATCCAGTAGGATTTAGCGCTTTGTGCAGTCCTGAGTTGCAGCCGTCCTGTTGCTGTCACTGGGCAAGTCGGGGGGAAAGAATGAGAGGGGCTACCTTGCCCTGGCCAGATATAGGCAGAACTCAGCCTGGGGGCAAGGCGGCCCCTCTTTGAACTTCAAAGGTCCCCGCTCCGCATCCGCCAGGATGGGAAGGGGGGACCTTTGAAGTTGGAGTGAGGTGACAGAGGGGCAGGGACTGCTTGTTGTCACCTGCCCCCCCTCACCTCACTTTCCTGCCATGGCGACGCGTAGTCTGGGTCCCCTTTGTCTCGGGGACTCAGCTGCCCGCCCCTACCGTGTGCATGCCAAGTTGAGCAGCACCTGAAAGGTTCTGCCCCTCCGGACCCTGCACAAACCTCCTACCTCCCATGGGGGGGGGCCCAGGTGTAGAGGCTTACCCGCCCCGTCGGATTTACAATCACCACGGCTACCCAGAGAGGCCAAGCCCGGCTGGAGGAAAAGGGCGGCTGTTTGGAGCTGCAGTTGCCATAGCGGGGAGATCCCCATTGGACACCCTCACCTCCTTTGGTCTGTAACATCACACAATGAAATAAATACCAAGACAATTTTTTAAAGTTTGTAAAACACAGGGTCACAGGTTTATTAGGAGCAAGACAACTTGGGACGGTCCCAGCTACATTACAAAACAGTCAGATACAGGTGGACCCTGTCACCTCTTTAGCCACTGGCCAAACTGACAAAACCGCTGGTTACTTCCAGCTACACTGGTACACCAGTGGGACACTCGGGCACTGACCAGGAGATTGTTGGTCTATCGCCCTAAGGAAGGGAGTCAGTGCCCGTCGAGGAATCGGCTCGAGAACGGCCAATCCCGAGCCGCTGCAGCTGCAGCGTGAAGTCCCTCATCGGCTAGGACCGTCCCGATACTCCGCCTGTAGCAAAAACCAATAAAATTAAACACAAATCAAACAACACATTATTTTATCTTCACTAACTTTTTCTATGTGCACACTAAATTCACACTGATGATGCGACCGCATCATCCTGGTTCTACTCTCATAACTGATCTGTACAAATTAACCGAATACCTAATTAAGTGGCAACTTTCCACATGTGAGCCCCATGATTCCATTTTGGCGTGGGTGGGTGGGTTATCCTTGCCCGGCGGGAGCTGCTGGCCAAAAGAATGACGGCCAGCAGCTTCCGCCCTTATAAGTGTCCCCGGGAAACCCGGCGGTAGCCAGGTCCCCGGGACGCCTCTTCCGCCTCGCTGAAAGGGGGGAGGAAGAGGAGAGGCATGACCAGCAACCGGAAGGGGGCGGCCAGAGGGGATAGCCCGCTATGTAGGCTGTCCCTCTAGCGCCCCCTGCGTGGGCCGGTCAGCCTCTTAGCAGGGAGATCCCCATTGGACACCCCCACCTCCTTTGGTCTGTAACATCACACAATGAAATAAATACCAAGACAATTTTTTAAAGTTTGGAAAACACAGGGTCACAGGTTTATTAGGAGCAAGACAACTTGGGACGGTCCCAGCCACATTACAAAACAGTCAGATACAGGTGAACCCGGTCACCTCTTTAGCCACTGGCCAAACTGACAAAACCGCTGGTTACTTCCAGCTCCACTGGTACACCAGTGGGACACTCGGGCACTGACCAGGAGATTGTTGGCCTATCACCCTAAGGAAGGGAGTCAGTGCCCGTCAAGGGATCGGCTCGAGCCCGGCCAATCCCAAGCCGCTGCAGCTGCAGCGTGAAGTCCCTCATCGGCAAGGACCGCCCCGATACTCCTCCACGCTTTGATGGTGGCTCTCGCTGCCATCGATGCCCCCAAACTGTAGGCCCTTACTTCTCTCCTAGCATTCCATACTCACCATTAGTTCACCTGCAGCCAGACCTCCTTAGCTCGCCCAATATAGCCACCAGGAAAACATCATTGCCCTTGTCAGATAAGTGTACCCCATCTGCATCAAAATGAGAAGGCAAGGAGCTTAGGCAGCAATGCCCTATGAACCCCAGGCCCTCCGCCTTTGTGAATTTTGCCACACTTTTGTTGAGGCGCTTCCTGAACTTTTCCATGCCAGGCAGAGAGATGGCGTCTCTCCACACCCGCCTTTGCACCATCTCTGACCAGAGTATTTCTGTGCCTGGTAACTCATGTGCTGTAATGCGCAAAGTCACCTGAATTTGGGCAAGCAGGCGACCGCGGCCCAATTTAGCCAGATCGTTGCCCCCCAAATGAATCACTAACCACCTTGGTGCACGCCTCCACTGTAATCGCCAGTGAATGGCCGGCAGCAAGGAATGCCACCTCATCCCAGGAGTGCCCAACCACACACATTCGGTACTCTTGAATCCCAAGTTTTGTCCTATTGTCCATTGCCTAACCCTTTTTTCCGCCCGTGTCACAAATGAATGGCCGATCAGCCACGCTGCATCATCTATGGGGAAAACAAAACATTCCATCAGTTTCTGACTCGCCTGTAACTACACCAACCCATTCCCTGCCCCGACCCCTCAGTGCCCTTGCTATTTAGTCTTCTTCTAGGCATGCACTGTGTTGGGGGCGGACATAAAGTCGATAACGGCCAGACTCCCACCTCCCCACTTTCATGTTCACCCGCGGGGACATGCCTTGTTGAAACGCTGTGGTGGCTGCACCTATCCTAAAACTATGCGTGGACCAACCTTCCTCCTGGATGCCCACAGTCTTCAATGCCATTGCCAACACTTTGCGGAATTGGAATACAGAAAGGGGGGGAAGTGTCAGCGTGAATCAGCAGGGGGCCGGCACTTGTGGCCCGTTACTGTACAAAGAGCTTAAAAAGGAGTACCGGGCAACATTCAGAAAGGGGTGCCACGTGTAATACTATGTAGTAACCTTTTCCTTGCTGGTCCGTTTTGCTTTTTTTCAATAGTATACTGACCCCTCCTCCTGTTTCCTTGTGAAACAGAGATACATCACCCGAAGCAATGGCCCTCCCAGATGTGTCATTTTTAGACGCAGCAACTAGCTCACTAATCCTAAATGCCCCAAAAAAGGCCCATGCGAATGCCAACCTGAATAGCGCCTCTTTGTATTTGCTGAAGCATATGCTAGGTAACGTGGCCAACAACTTCCCCAATAGTTCGAAGTCAATAGGTTTTCGCACATCCTTAGACCATGGCTCCGAACGGGCCCAGCCTTTCAATGCAGAACGCACCAAAAACCCTTTTGTGGGATCGCCCTTCCCTTCCAATTTGAGGTGGAATGCAACTGCTGCTAAATGTGATGCCGCCCAACTCTTTGACATGCCCTCTGTGTGTCCCCAGACCACAAAGGCGCGCACCTGTTCCTCCGCAGTCAGTTTCTCACCTTGTAGATGAGAGATCACGTTCTTAAACTTACCATAACCTTGCTGGTATCTACATCTTACTCTGGGCGTCAGTGAGCGCTCACTCAACTCGGCGAGCGCCCTGTCCACACCACCAGCTGCCACCATTCCTTTTTGAACTGCGCTCCCTCCAGTCTGCCCTCTGGGTGGGCCTTCCGGAACTTGGACCACTGAAAAAGAGAAAGAGCGTCAGCAGCAATATTGGCAGTTCCCAGCACATGTCGGGCCCTAAATTCAATGTTGTGATACAGACATACTTCCACTAGTTTCCTGAGCAAGCTCAACATTGCAGGGCATGATGCGGACTGTAAGTTAATGGCTTGCACTACCGCATTGTTGTCGGACCAAAAACGAACCCTCTTATTGGCCAAAACCGTAGGCCATAACAAAAGTACAACCACAATGGGGAACATTTCCAATACCATTATGTTCTTTGTTCTCCCTTTTTTGTGCCACTGCTGTGGCCACTTCTGAGCACACCACTCTGGCCCCAGGATTACGCCGAAACCCTCACTTCCCGCAGAGTCTGAAAACAACTGTAGTTCGGTGTTGGTTTCCCAAGGAGTTCACCAGATTTGTACCCCGTTAAAGCTGTCTAAGAATCTGAACCACATCCTTAAGTCTTCTTTGAGGCCAATGCTTAATCTAATATGGTGTTGCTTCTGAACCACACCTGCCGTCGCCCTGGCCAGCCTACGAGCAAAAACCCTGCCTGCCGGGATTATCTTGGATGCAAAATTCAGTTTCCCAAGAAGTTGCTGCATTTTCTCAAGGGTGGTCCTGTCTTTTGACAAATTACGCGATATTTCTTCCTTCAAACCTTTCACTTTATCCTCGGGCAACCTACCAGTGCCCCTGACTGTGTCTATCTCAATGCCAAGAAATGTCAGAACCCTGCAAGGGCCCTCTGTTTTTTCAGGGGCTAAGGGAACACCCAACTCTCCGATCAATTGTTGAAACACAGACATTGCTATTGCACAGTCATCTGACCTTTCCTTGCCAGAGAATAGAAAGTCGTCTAGGTAGTGAACCATTGCCCCCCGCTGCTCCCTTCTGCGTGCCGCCCATTCAAGGAACGTGCTGAATGTTTCGAAAAAGGAACAGGACACCTAGCACCCCATAGGCATACATTTGTCTACATAGAAACCCTCCTTCCACTGGAAACCCAGCAAATGGAAGTTGGCTGGATTCACAGGTAATAAGCGGAATGCAGACTCAATATCCACTTTAGCCATCAAAGCCCCTCTTCCCATATTGGCCACCACCGACATAGCCTGATCAAAAGATGCGTAGTGAACAGAACGTACTTCAGGGCTCAACCAGTCGTTCACTGACTCGCCTTTCGGGCAAGAAAGGTGGTGGATGAGCCTGTACTTGCCCTTCTCCTTTTTGGGAACTATGCCCAGAGGTGACACAATGAAGTTGGGGAGAGGGGTGGCATCAAATGGTCCAGCAATCCTGCCTCGTTCTAGTTCTTTTTTCAATTTCTTATCAACTTCCTCAGGCAGATCCCTCGCCGAAGGTAAGTTCCTAGCAAAACGGCAGGTGAGGGGACCCTCGTAAGGAATAACAAATCCTTCTGCCAAACCCCGAAATAACAAATCCCTCTCCCGCTCTCTGGGATAATGGCTTAGATGATCCACTAACACCTGCAAATTCACTGGAGAGGGACCCTTCCTAGATAAATCCAAATTCCGTGTAGCCATGCCTATTGCCGGGGGGGGTGAGTGAGTATGTAAACCTTACTGTCCTTTTCTCTGGCCCCTACCCCCGGAGCCACCCTCCCGCTTGAAACATCTGACCAAGGGATGGTCCCCCCCGCATTTCCCGCACTCGTGGCTGAACTTACACTTGGGACCCCAGTTGCAGCTGCCCTTGTTAAAAAACCGGCACGCCCTATTAGCTCCCTTCTTCTCCTCTTGTGGTCCATTCGAGGTACTAGATCCTGTGGTTCCCGACTCTTGGCCCCCCGTCCCTGGGGGGTATTGTGAAAGGGTTGCCCCTTACCACCATTGTTTTGCTTAGCGTACCCGTTCTTCTTCCCGCTTTTGTAAATATCATTCCAGACAATACTCTTCATAGGCTTACCCCCCATAAAAGTGACCCAGCCGTCCATCATTTTCTAGTCCCATGACATTGAGGGGCAGTGTTCCATCATGATCCTGTCTGTCATAATCAATCCATCCTGTAGAACCATACAGCCTAGCTTCTTCTACAATTGATTCCATGTACTTGATCAAACCTGGCCCCTCCTCGGGTTTCTTTTCCATCACCAAAACTGACATTATATCAAATGCCTTCTCCCAGTTGGCTATGTTCTCTTCCGGATGATACTTACGATGCCTCTTATTGTTCTCTTCAGTGCTTAGCGTGACATTGGGACCAGCGTCTTCTATTGCAAAAAGGCTGAATATGTCAATATTCTTCCTGGCCCATATTTGCTCTCTAATGTCCTGGGGTATATGCCAGGCTAAGGATGACCTGCCTGATAACAGGGGGGCAACCGTCACCGGCTGCTCCACTCCTAAAGGCGCTAAAGGTGATGCGAGTGAAGAGATGGGGGTGCTGACGGTGGGGGCTGTGCCCGTCGAAGGGGCAGAGGGTATGGGTATACTGGGCAAGTTGATATCAGTGGTGCTCGCACCGGTCCCCTCCCACACACTCCTAGCTACCGGTAGGGTAGCCACTGTAGCCGCAGGAGCCCCATTGCCCCTGACCAACAATAATAATTCTTCCAAAATCAACCCAAACCTTTCATTACCTACTGCACCCCTGACTGGTGGCGACACACCTGTTTTTTCCACTGAAACCTGTAACATGGGGGGTGCAATGGGACACAATTGAGTTTCGCTTACACTCGCTGCACCTGCAGATGTTACAGATGGCAAAGCTGTGGCACCTGGCTCAACCTGCGCCAGCTCGCTGACTATTTGTACCGTGGGCGCCACCTGCAACATTTCAGCCGCTTTCTTACCCTTTTGCTGGCGTTTTCTCTTGGCAGGTAAAGGTTTTAGTGCGGTTGCGCTCGGAGGGGGAATATCTATAACAGGGGCTGGGCAGATCTGGGCGTCCACCACAAATTGTTTGGGTGGCTCGGGTTGGTTTTTGGCTAACACTTTCTTAGCCCAACCCTTCCCCTAGCTGCACATCCTCTCTTGGAATAGCGCCCAGATGCCCCCTTCGTCCTCTTCCTCACTTGACCCCGGGGTGTTGGGCACTTCCTCAATCGAGTGGAATAGATCTTTTGAGTCCTCCACCGACGACATCCTAATGGGATGAAAATTCACGTTACTACCCGACCTTACTGCATCCCACGTTGCGGGTGCTGACAAATGCACCTGCCAAGAATAATGTTCACACATTTGCAGACTCCTGACCTATACCTTACCCCACTTCTTTTTCTTTGTGGTGAATATCACCAAATTCCTCTTAGCCGCTGCTCCTTTGGCTGACCTGTATTGAAATTGAACCACACCATTCAAAAATTCAGTAATTTTATATCAAAAAGGCACCTGAGGGTTATAAAAGGAATGTACTGGCCCCAAAAATGCGCGTAAATTGCAAAAATCGTCCACACAACATTGTGAGACAATATCAGTAATAAGCGTAAACCAAGGTCCCCCTTCACTAAACAGGCGGGCGTGGGTGGGGGTGGGTGATTTCGTCCTGGGCTGGTATTTGCCCGGGCCTCCGTGCTACGGGCTTGATTAAATGCCCCCCCTCCAACCCTTCGCGTTGTTTGGAAAATTGTGAAAAACAATTTATAACACAAGAGCACGGCGGACCCCACCTGATTTAAAACAATGCACATCTTATGGACACGGGCACGGCGGCCACAACTCAGCATCCGCGTGCATAATGAAAAAATAAACAAACGGCCTGGCGGCCCAGAACATGCCGCACACTGGTTTAGAACTCAGGTCTCCAGCATGCCACTACCAAGCACTTACTGCTTGAGCCACTGGGGGCTGAGCTAAGCGCAATCGAGCCCCAAAAGCACTAGACATCGCGAGGCCGCATCGAGAACGCCTGAGCGATTCCACGTGATGTAGAAAGTGCCCGTTCATAGTCCCCTCCCACAAGCGGCATTCGCGGCCGCATACTCGACAAAATAAAGCTAATATAACCCCCGGTGAAGTGGTGCTCTTTTATCGAGCTCGGGTGGTTGAAAGGCGCGTTAAGCAATTAAACAACAAGAACCCCGGTGCGGCGGCCATGCATCCCTCTACACCCAGGATGACTTCGCCGCCACACGCGGAATACAAATAAGGGGCCGTAACGAAAGACCTTACAATTAATGTCACGTCGGCCCCAACTCAATTCAAACGACTCAATTCAAATACACATAGGCCCGCGGGCCCAACATCTTCAGCACAACGCAAATGTATATAAACCTGGGCACGGCGGCCCCGAACTAAATAGCAACGCACAATTTATAACTCAAGAGCATGGCGGCCCCCACCTGATTTTAAACAATGCAACATGTTATGGACACGGGCACGGCGGGCCCAACATCTTTAGCACAACGCACTTTATATACATCTGGGCACGGCGGCCCCAACTTCCTAAACACCGAAGCACTTGCATTAAAACAATGTGCACGTAACAGACACGGGCACAGCGGCCACACAATGTCACGTCGGCCCCAATTTAATCAAAACGACCCCACTCAAATACTATAGGCACGGCGGGCCCAACACCTTTATCACGCGCACTTATATATACATCTGGGCACGGCGGCCGCAACTGATTAATAACCATGCGACAATTCATAGACACAAGAGCACGGCGCCCCCTACTTGCATTAAAACAATGCACACGTTACACGTTACACAGGCACGGCGGCCACTACTCAACCTCCACATGCAAAAAAAAAAAAAAACAAACTGCCAGGCGGCCAAAGATGTATACATGCTCCCCCGTACGATTGCTTTGAGGCCCTCTCCAGCTGACGCGGCGGCCACGAGTGGGCCCCATCCCCCGTCGCACCCTATACTTACCAATCAATCTCTCCTGGAAATTCCTTATCCTTGCACGGCGGGAGCTGCTGGCCAAAAGAATGATGGCCAGCAGCTTCCGCCCTTATGAGTGTCCCCGGGAGACCCGGCAGAAGCCAGGTCCCCCGGGACGCCTCTTCCGCCTCGCTGAAGGGTGGGAGGAAGAGGAGAGGCATGACCAGCAACCGGAAGGGGGCGGCCAGAGGGGACAGCCCGCTATGTAGGCTGTCCCTCTAGCGCCCCGTGCGGGGGCCGGTCATCCTCTTTCTAGTGACTCACACACCAGTGCTGACTTGTGCTGAGAGGCTGGCCCATCCCCTCCTCTTTAAAGTCACTACGGCCTGCCCGGAGAGGTGAATCCCGGCTGGAGGAAAAGGGCGGCTGTTTGGAGCCGCAGTTGCCAGTCCAGTGACTCACACACTCGTGCTGACCATGGGCTGCCCAGAGAGGGGAAGCCCAACTAGAGGAAAATGGCAGCTGTTTGGAGCCACAGCTGTTCGAAGTAAGCAGTTTGAGGATAAGGCTTACAGCCTCGTTGAGGGAAGTTGTGAACTCTGGTGGTTATTTCTGGACGGGCCTTGTAGCTAATGAACAGGTAGCTAGCTGCTCTAAGGTATGCCGGTGCAGGCTGAATCACTATGTCATTCACGGCAAGCGAGTTGCGGCTGACTTTGGGAAAAATCTGAAGCAAAGCAGGCGCATTGTGACATTGTGACATTGGTTTTAGGCTGTGCGGTTTTAAGTATAAGCACCTTAGGTTTTAAGTTTGTGTTCCTGTGCTCGAATTTTTGTGATGGCCAACAGGGTCAAAAGGAAAGCAGCACATCCGATCTCTCCGGTGGAGGGGGGAAACTTTTAAAACTAGTTAAGCCCATTAAAGATGTACAGATGTGAATGTGCTTATCACGGAGATCAAGGACTTATTAGAGGACATAGTGCCTGCCACCGTCAACAAGTGATTCCCTCCGTAACTGTGGTCAAAGGGGGTGGCCTTAATTCCAACTGTATTGTTGATCGAGATGTTATGGACCTGTTTGAGATTACTACCAAACCTCTGGCAAGTACTTCTATCATAAACCCAGCCATGACTCAATAAGGCCAAAGGAGCTTCTGACCCATTAGAGGTCTTCTGGGTGGTTAATTCAGCTGTTTGTACAACAAGAAAGAATTATGTTATCCCTGCATCAGGTTTAGAGTCCTGTCCTGGAAGGGGTGCTATTGAATGTCACCTTTCGTACAATTCAGTCATGTCACATGAGCTGGGAGGTGATGTTGTTGGTTTAACTAATGGGGTCCAACCATCACTAACTGCTAGTCCTGTGAGCCCTAAGGTTGACTTGGTGAATATGGGATTGATGGGGTGTGGGGGTAGAGGTGGGTAAAGGTGAGGATGTGGTCGTGAAAACACGAATGGGAAAAGTGTGAACGAGCTACCATCTGACACTGCGCTTATGGCAACCTCTGTGCCTGATAACTCGATAGGCATCCCTGTGGAACATGCGGAGCAGGCCTCTTCCAGTGCAGTTACACTGGCCATTGCGGTTGCTACCCCTCTATCAAACTGATTTGAAATCTTGAATCTGGTGAATGGTGATGGGTGGGTGGAAGATGGTGTGGGGCGCGGAAGGCATAGGACACAAGGGGTATGCACGGATGCATCAATCACCCGTATGGCGGGGCAGGATGCTTGTTTCTCTGTTCCCCACAGCAAGGATTTCCGTATGCACCCTACCCCGGCCATATTGAGCTGTGATTGTAGTTGTGGCTGGGCTGATCATTTTAGAGAGATCATGACTGTTTTGGGTGGTATTAAAGAGATGGTCACCAGGAAGTGGCAGCAATGGCAAAACATTTAATTGCTGGGAGGTCTGGAGTCAAAGGACACCGAGTGCAGAGGGGGTTGTCTGCTTTAGTTCCCCGGCATACGTTGGTATCTTCAAGATCGGTGAAATGGGGACAGATGAAAAGGCCCTGGAAGAAAAAAAATGTCCCTGTGGGTGCCCCGTTTGGGGAGAAAGCCATCACTGTGGGGATACAGGACTAGAGATCATAAAATGCCTTCTGGGCATAATATCAACACTAATAAAATGTAGATGAATTCCACAGGTGGGGTCCTTTCACCAATATCCGAGATCCCAATGACTGTGTCTTTAGGAAACGCCTGATAGGAGGGTGTAGTATGAAATCCCAACCTGGGCCCCGTGATTGTCCTGGTGGATCTTTACGTGCTTTTGCTGGTTTAGGTCCAAGGTCCAAGGGAGCCCTCAACTGTTCTAACACTGTTTACATGTATGATGTACCCAGCCTTTGTGCGGGGTGCCTGGAAAACCAAACTTCTCTAATCCTGAATAGGATACTGCCCAACTTCATTTGCGTTAGCGCCCACCCATCCAGCGGTATTACTGCCAGATCACGGGTCGGGTGCTAACCATTACTCCGCATTCCCCATTAGGTCTATTGGACCCAATGAGACATTTTCGGTGCAATTACCGTACAGTAATACCACTGTCGGTAATTGCACTGAAAACAGGCATTTTTCAATTTTTCCAGTGTGTTTACCCCCGGCTCTGAGCTGGGATAAACACGCCATATTCGAGATTGGGCGGATCCTTAAATACGGCAGTAACAATGTTACCGCCGCATTTACGGGCTACTGCCCAACTCGTGATCAGTCCCAATGGCTTTGTCATATCATTGGCTGTAGATCAATAATATGAGATGATATCCTGAAATGTGAGAGAGAGGATTCCCTCGGGTTTATGTGACTTAATATGGATTTCCATGAAGAATAAGGAGCTGGTGGAGGGGTTGTTGTCTATTGAGTTTTGTGCGTTCCCCTCCAGCTGGCACTAATATCACCCTACGCCCGAGTGCCCTGATGGTGGACTTAAGTATAGCCAGTCAGGGATGTGATCATGGAAAGAATGGCCCATCCTGTCATGAACCCTCACAACAGACAGGGCACATCCACACATAACCTTAGGAACAGGCAGGACACTGTGGGCAAAGCCTGGACTCTAAGGGTTGGCAGCTGGCGTAGGTACCCATTGGGAACTATTAGCATCTCCCACCAACATTGCTGCCAAGTTGGGACATGATATGGAACTTAAGATGGCTCCCAGATGGCCTGTGTTTCTGATATTCATGGTGGTCTAGTGTTGCAGGGGTGCAGCCAGAGGCTATAAAACCACGCCTCGGGCTTAGCGTTTCTTCTGCTCACCAAGTAAGCAGTGTAATGCTTACCGCTTCTGCTCTCTCCAAGTTCATGTGCTCAGAGGACTTTAGCTTCCCGGAATCATTGTGCACTTGATATCCTGCTCCAGTGGAACTCTGTAACCCACTCATGCTCCGGATGCTTTTGCATACTTACCCGACTGAACTGCAGAAACGGAACGCTCTCACTGCAGCGGCTCTTCAATCCTGCAATAAAGAAGACACACAGTGAGCGTCCCGTTAGCCTTACCAACGCTCCCCTGAACCCCCTGCAAACTCGCTTACCAGTGACCGCTGTAATCATCCTTCACTCGCCCAACATTCCAGAGGCTTCTCAAACCACGGCTCCAAGCGGACACGTGATCACGCACCTGCAAAGATAAGACAAGCAGGGTATTAACATAAACGTATGCACTCGCGCTCCATGCTGCGAACCACCAAGACAACAAAGACAGAACTTTATTAACCCTACGCGCACGCCACGCTGCAAGCAGTCTGAAAACAGAGAAGAAACCTACAGCTTTACAGAGAAGATACTTACCGCTTTACATGAACATTCACTCTCCAGAGCATCACGTGCGCTGAGCTGGCCTGGGCCACCTTCTCCAGTGAAGTCATTGGACTGACTGCCTATCTGGTCACTTTGGAGCACAGCTTCATATAAACGGTGAGCCAGGGCGCTTGTGTCAGTCAGCGAACCTTGGGGGCATAAAAGGGAGGTGGGGGGAAGTGTAGGAGGACACACACTGACAACTATCACTTGTTTGCCCATAGGTCCTCATCCAGGCCGTTCCATAATAATTACTAGTGGGTCCAGAAAACCTTACCAGCACGCTCCCAACCCCACTGGTCACTGGGCAACAGCCATTCAGTGGACAGTGGGAAGGGAGTGGTCTGGACCACGTAGACGGCCCATCCCATTGCAGAGGGGGAACGCTCCAGACAGTATGGACCAGATGCTCCTGCAGGGCACCAGAGGTAAGCGTTACACATCCAAACATGCGGGAGTCGGGGAGGATGGCCTTTAGAGGGTTGATTGACTCACCAGGCTATTTGAGAGTTCCTGTGTGCCATTAGCCTCCGTATTGACACTCCCGGTGGTTACTGCAGAGACTGTACATATTAGGATGTTAGCTTGGAATAGTGCCCCAGGGGTGAGGGTGGCTAATCAGGTGGCCATTACGGGGCATGCAAGAAAACCAGAGAAATTGTGCTCTTTTCATTTGACTGTTGCAAAGCTGGATCGGGTGATGTAGGAAGATGGTTTAGTAAAGGTTGGCTGTGGGGTCTGGGTTTGTCCACTGTTATGTACCGTTTGTTCCTAGTCAGAAGGGGTGGAGCTATGAGGTTATTTTTTATTAGGAAGTGCACAATCTTGGATATTGAAGGTGAGTAGTAGGTGGTCAGTATAAGGGTACGGTTCGATAGAGGTTATACTAGTTTCACAAATGATGTCGGCTACCCAGTCAAGGGTTCTACCTTTGTGTTTGTTTATTATTTTTGTTGCAGGATTCATAATTATTGACAATAATATTTTTTATTTTACTTTGAAAATATACAATTATGTTATTCTACTACATGTATTAATATTAATATGCTCATATTTCAGTGCAACATATTGATTATTATTAAATTGCAAGTACCCATATTTATAAATGCACACTAAAATAGAAATGTACATTTTAAATTAATTATTATATATGTATCCTATTTTGTAAAAAAAGTTTGGCTTGTATAAATATTCACTTTTTAAAATCATTTCTGAATTGATGATATTTAAATGTTTACAAATATGTAGATGCATATGTGTCTCCTACTGCAGTTATTGTTCCACATTTTAAACAGTCTAAAAAAGAATAAGCATACTCTGGATAAATACTTGGTAAATTCAGAAGTGACACACAATTACCATGAAACCCATATCATCTTCAAATCTGCTGCATCATCTAGAAGGTTGTCACCCTGAAGTCCCCACACTAGCTCACAGAGAAACTCAGCATCTTTGGAGGCTTATGATCTGCCCGATGTAAGGTCATGTGCAAACTTGAACTCTGCCAGTGCAGGAAGGAAAGAACCAGAAGACAGGCCTTCTCTGTCTATGCCGCAAGACTCTTGGACCTCCTCTCCATCAACATCAGAGTTGCCCCCTCACTTCTACACTTCAGAAAGGACCTTAAGACCCTCCTCTTCAAGGAATGGCTCCCCCCTCACACCTACATCCAAACACTCTTCACTCCCCAGCCTACCTGAGGCTGGGTTATTTGATCCCCACTGCTTCCTCCTTTGGTTGCTTGTAGATCCATTGCTGGCAAATTGCCCGCTCTCGCCTGTTATAAGAGCACCTCTCCCTTGTTTCTCTGCTTCCCTAACCATGTTCCCCTCCCTATGATCGTAAAGTTCCACTCTGTTGTTTCTCAAAGCTATGTCCTAGCTCAATAAATACAATAATAATAATAATAATAACAATATTTTATTTCCACTGATTGTACGATTACATTAGCATTCCCAATGTGTTCCCACTGATTTTCACGTTTTTATTTTGTGTCTGCTTGACAGTGTGTTTATGAGAGAGAGAGAGAGAGAGAGAGTGAGAGTGTGTGTTTCTGTGTCTATGTGTTTCTGTGTACGTGTGCACATGTATGTGTGTGTTTCCTACTATTGATCAGTGGTGAATTTAGTGTATCTGTGTCTGTTTGTGGGTTGAGTTTGTGGGAAGTGGAGAGAGTGTATCACGCTGTTGTTGCCTAAACTGCCCAGAAGAAAGCGAAGCCCTTGTATTCTGCCAAGTTTATTCAGGACTGAAAAGGAGTATAGAAATCCCATTGCTCACACAATGTAGACCAGAATTCCTTCATCTTCTGTTAGTACTTTATAAGCCGTTTTGTGGGCCTTTCATTTTTTCAATTTAGAATCCTCAATAAGAGTTATGATTGTTGATCCTTAAAAGGAACAATGGATCTTCTTTTAATATAGCCTGAGATCTATAAGGATATTAGAACAGAGTGTTGATATCATTATGATTTTGCAGCTGTAGTAATTCAGAAAATAGATTATTCTGTACTAAGTTAATATCTAAACGTATCAATTAATGGCATGGTGTTTTGTTTTGTGGTATTTAAATGACAATGTTGTGGATATATGTTAATCATTTAAATTGTGAACTTAGTTAAACTAGAACAGTATTCTCGAGTTTAATGCATTAGTCATAATGCAAGCGTAAAGGGTTTCTGTATGGGGGAAAAGACATATTTTATTCCATAGTTTAGGGACTAAGACATAACATTGGATGTTGCTGTCTTCTTTTGCAGGCAATCAAGCTAAGTGATTGACATAAGGTTTTCCGGAGGCACACAGTCTGCATTCTGTTGAAGTTTGTATGGCATGGATGAAAGCATTTTTTGTGTTTCCACCAGGGTTGGAATGGCTTCGTGGGATACCAGAAGATTTCCTGGTGGGACTCTCAGAGGTGGGGCCTCTTTTTCTCTGGGGAAGGACACAGCTGCTGTTGAGTGCTGAACTTGATTTAAAAGAAAGTACTCTCCTTGTGTGCACACAGGGATGATGGCTGAGAGTCGGGATTTGGAGCTAGGCTGCTGGTGGGACCAGTGCATTGCGTGGTGTCGAGACAAAGCACATGCCTACCTGCCCTGCCTACCCTACCTATCCCCTCTACCTACCCTGCCTACCCTACCTATCCCCTCTACCTACCCTGCCTACCCTACCTATCCCCTCTACCTACCCTGCCTACCCTACCTATCCCCTCTACCTACCATGCCTGCACAATGCTCAGGCGCTGGCCGTGCATGGACTGTAGCCTGCGTCCCTCATTCCTGCCTTTGCCAGAGTCCGGAGAAGCAACACAAGAGAGGAAGACATCAGGACAGCAAGAGGAATCAACAGTGGCCATTCCAGTGGCAGCACCACAGGTGATCATCATTAGCTGCCTGATCTGAGCCTGTGGGTCACAGAAGCAGATGGCGGTTTGACTAAACATGATTGTAAAGTAATACGATGCGTTTGTGATGGTGTGCCTTACTTGCCTTTTGCACGAATGTCAGGTAAACAAAGCACCATATGCTGTGTGCCTGCCCATCAGAGGACTGCCCAGCCAGGCCATGAATAAATGAGCCTGCACCTGCGGTGTGAGGGGGGTATTGTATTCGGTTCAGAGTCCAGTGTGTCTCTTCCTTTGATAATAATTTAGATATTGATGAAGGAACATGTGTGAGGAACTCGTGGACTGTTGCCTTTAATGTATCTGTTTAGCACTGAAATGGGGGCTAGGCCAATTGTTCTCTGATTTCCTTTGCTAAGGCTCTGAAAGAAACGTGTTGTGTGGCTCTCTGACAACAGGTGTAACCTGCTCAGCGGAGCTAGTGTGTATGGCCTCACAGCATTGCAACAGCTGAAAACAGACACCAACACAGAACAGGGACAGGGGCTGGTTCTTTCACGTGTCTTGCTTGTTGGATATAATGAAATTACCGTGCAGCTTTTGGAACAGAAGAAGCAACATTGTATTGGTCAATTGAAAAATGATTTTGCCCTTCCAAATTCTTTTCCTCATTACTCTGTTTCATGATTATTTTCTTTCTGTTTTCACCCCTTCTAAATATATCTCTTTTTCTTTATTTCGTTGTGTATTTCTTTTCTTCTTAGTTCCTTTCTCCCTTATTCATTTATTGGTCCTCTCTGTTCTCCTTTGATAATTTATTTCAGCCGTCTTTATTTCCATATTGATTCCCACCTTCTCTTGCAACTTGCCTGCACAGAAGGCATCTTGTTTTGGCCCTTCCTGGATTGCATGGCTGGCAACACTTCCCTTTCTCCCAGCTTGACCTTACCAGGCAGGGAGCAGTGATGGGAGCTCTAGTCACCTGGTTACAGCAGTAGAAGACGGAGGAGGTGCGTAGGAGGTAGCTGCAAGGACACGATTAGGATTTGCAATGCCCCATATAGCAAAAGATGAGAGGGCTATCCTAATTTACAAAAGTATTGAAAATTCTGAAAATGGTTCACTCTCTGCACTAGCCCATTGCACTCGGGGTGGTATGAGACTTTCTTCAAATTCATTATATCATGATCGGCCAGGAATATAGCAATTTCATCAGACACACACTGCACCCTATTATAATTTATGATGAACCTGGGAAAACTGGCTTCATGCAACCCACCATACTAAAATCAATGACCACTAACATTATTTGTCACCTTTACTCTTTAATATTTACATTATACCCCTATGCATGGAGCTAGAAAAACTAGGACTTTTTTTCACGAACTATGCAGATGATTTCCAATTGTCTATGGAGATAAGTGGGAAATATGCAGAGGACCAGGCGAAGTTAAACGATGTCTATAGGATCATAAAAAACTGGATGTCGGCTAACTGGCTATGCTTGAATGCCGGGAAGACCGAGCTAATGGTCTACGGGTCTAAACAAGCCAGGCATAGTCTTGACGCGGTATTCGCCATCTTTTTGATTGAGGGCAGCCAGATAGCAGTGGCGGCCAAAGTGAAGACTCTTGGCACCTACATGGAAGCCACCTTGAATGCAGGTGCCCATGTGGATGCCATTGTAAAAAGTACTAATTACTATCTAAGAGTCTTAAAACTGGTTGCCCCTATGATCTCTAGAGACAACCAGGCAAAGTTAGTAAGGCCTGTCATACTCCCCCACCTGGACTATTGTAATTCCCTTTTGGGTGGGGCTCACAAAGAGGACATCTACAGACTCCAGAAAGTCCAAAATTAACCTACATCCACAGCCCGGAGGGAGCTGCATTGGTTGCCAGTAGTAGCCAGGATTTTGTTTAAGATTCTGATACTAGGACATAAATGCATCTTTGGAACTGCTATGCAGTATCTCAAAGAGAGACTAACCATTTAGCACCCTACTAGGGCTCTCCGATCAGCTAAGGCTTGTCTTCTTAAAGTGGACTGCTCAAAAAGAACCTGCCGTAATGGTCGCTCTTTCCCTGTCCTGACAGCAGGGGCCTGGAACGAGTTACCAAATGCCTTACGTAAGGAGGAAAATCACTTGGCCTTCAGGAAATCTCTAAAAACCAGAATGTTTGTATAAATTCTCTGAGATCTGAGCTGCTTCTCTCTCTTATTCTGTTTCTTCTTCGCGCGCCTGGACGCCCTAGGGCTTTGGCGCTATACAAATACATTAACATAACATAAAATCATCAAAGAAGGAACAAGTCTGAGTACAAACCAATGTGAAATCTAGTACACCAACACTGTTGTGGGGTCCGGCTATTGGCATCAAGCCAGCCCTGTGGGTGCTATGGGACATCAGCACCCTGGAGGCTCAGTGCCTCAGGGGGTTGCTGGGCACCCTACCCAGCACATGCAGACCCTTGCCACCTTGCTGGCAAGAGGGCCCCATGGCAACATGACCTGCAGGCCCGTGCTCATACAGGGTGGGTCTGCAGGCCTAAATGAGAGACATTCCTCTTTGGGAGTCTGCAGCCGTTCTGATTCACGTGCCTGCAGGGGCTCCTTTTATTAGCTTGGGCCAAAAGGGCAATACACATCGGTGAGTCACACACCACGCTCCTCCTTTTTCATAGCAAACAAATATTATTGAAACACAAATGACTCTGCCATCCTGTAACAGAACAACACTACGTTTACATCTTGGGAATTGTAGAGTAGACAACTAATGGGATATAAGTATTGGTATTCTTGTGGTGCGCCAGACACCTAAATATAAAACTAGTTTCACTCCAAATTAATTGGATTAATGATTCTTTCTTAAATACAGATCTTCAGGGTACTTTTTTGTGTTATACCCAAATGCCCTTCTGGTTAACACATGTTTCAGCCAGCATGCCTTTCTCAAAACCGGGCTAAGTATTTTCAAACCCAAACAAATATTGTTTCTGAAATAAATCTCAAATCAAGTATACATATATAATGCACCATTAAAACAAATAGACAGAAAATTCAGGTTAGTGATGGATAGGATTAGTGGGGAATGAGGGACAAGAAATTCATATATCATAAATTAAGCACTACTTGTGAACAATTGTAAAAACATTTGATATATTATTACTTTTTCAAAATGTTTCTTAATTAAAGGCTTCTTATCTCATCATTGTGAACAGACATATTACTCATTAGGTCATTTAACAATACATCTCAACATCTATTCAACGTATTCAGATCTTCTTATCTGTATGATATGATAGCTTACTCTCACATTACGTCCTTTCTCTTTTACAAGAGCTGTCTGTTTACATTATTATCTGTCGGTGGCATTACCCATATTTTATATACTTCATACATTCCATAGGTATCCAACATTGATAATCATTCATGAGCAATACTCACCCATTTTATTTTCTTCAATAGTTATGTCCATTTAAGTTCAATATCGCTCCCAGAAACCGTGGTTAGTTCTAAATGAAGATTTGTTTAAATTATACAAAACCTACCTATTGCAATTTCATATCCCACACTACTTTTTCATAACTGAGCATATGTGCCATCTATGTTCACCCATAATGTGTTCTTTCAGTTTAGGTATTGCCCTGTATATATGTAGATTCTGTGCTCACAGTGTGAGTCACATTGAGACAAAGTTCTCCTTCAACATTAACTGATCAAGATAAAGACATCTCCCCATATGTAGCACCACAAATTGTATATCAGTATCTAATTAGAAACGGGGAGATCCCTAAATCCCAACTACATTTCTCTGAAAATATAAATGCTGCCTTGTGTCCAGATCATTACTTACCTTCCTATGTAAAGGAAGACCTCGAAAGCATCCTGCGTGTATTATTCACGGCGCAGTCGCCCTTTTGAAATGTTTATATACTTGTAAACATATGCTTACGTCACTCATTTTTACATGTGACATCATCGCGTTTGTGCGGCCATGCTACGGGATCGCGCTACATGATGTTTTTGCTGCTTCATTGGTGCAAGAAAACAAAACACATAATCTACTCCCATCCTGCAATTAGAAATGGGTAAAGATCTCTATATAGTTAAACATTACAAATTCTATGTGTTAATATCTCAATAGCACCCAAATTCCATTGCTTATAAAAGTTCATTGTTAATTTTTTTAAGACTTGAATGTACTATGTATGTGAAATTGCAGTGTTTTAACTAAATACTCAACATTTATGTACCTAGAATGGTAGTTCATAAGAATGATCCCATTTTGTGGTCGTATTCAGGCCAAATTCAGTTGCCTGCATCTTACATATCATCCTAGCCTCAATTTGTCACAGGAGACGTTCTCTGTCCACTCCCCTTTTGCCTAGTGAAATGTTTCTTAGACCAATACATCTTAGATCTTGTTTCTCATGTATTTGATGTGTGGATTGCCAGTTCTGGGCCAATGGGAGTTTAGTATCTTGGCTACCAATAGTGAGAATATGCTCCCTAATTCTAGTTTTCAATTCTTGAATTGCACTTTCTATATATATTTTATCACATACACATATCACGGCATAAATGACAAATTTCGATTTACAGTTAATATTGTCATGAATCTGCAGACTGGTTCCTCTTGCGTCGGTGAATGTCTGTGTATTCTTATGGGCAAACTTGCACAAGGTGAACATTCCACATTTATAGAAGCCTTTCCTTGCTGGCTGTAGCCATGTCAATACTGGATCAGAAATAGCACCTTCACTGAAAAAGCACAGTTCATAAGTCTTTTCTTGGTGCACTTTTACTGGCTTCTCTATGGCTGCAATCCATGTCGATTTTGTGACGTTCTCTGGCCATGCTTGAGCGCAAGTCTGTTCCACGAGTGTGACAGTCTTTTCTGGGAGCCCTAAAAGTCCTTCAGCTTTACATGTGAGGGTGTTTCTTGCCACTTGTAAATGTATTTAGCCTCTTCGATCAAGAGGTAGGGTTGTTTCAGACAGTTGGTGTTGGTTGAACTCGTTTTGCATTTCTGAGCATCTGGATAAACAAGTTCTAGGTGGAAGTTGCATGTCTGGAAAGTGCCTCAGATCCTACACAGCGCAAGATAAATTAGACATTATGCCTCTATCATTGGTACTTCCTGCTGTACTAAAACCTTGTATGCCTTCCCACTGCACTCACGTCGGAATACCAAATGTTGGAGTGCTTGGAATGACAGATATCTTCAACCGCATCCAGGCCTAACCCATGGTATGCATCATATGTGTGTTTGCATACTTTTTATTCTGTTATGATGTAATACGTGCCTTTTTGCCACTCTGTTCCTGCTGTGTGTGACATTTATACTATTATTTGTGCTACATAAAATGTAGTGGAAGTAATACTTAAAACATTTTACTCGTGCAATTAGTATTCTTAGTCCTTATTTCCTGCGTTGGCTCTTTTCTCTTCTTCTTTCCTGTTTTTCTTCTTCTTCAACCGGTTCTATTTTTTAGTACATTGATGTGTATTTTAAATTGGTTGTGATATGTTGATTATTTACATTGAATTGATTGGCTATGTGTTTACTGGATTATTCATGTTCATGTTTATTTATGTAAAATTAAAAATTGTAATAAAAAAAAAAAAAAATTTAAAAAAAAAAAAAAAAAAAACAATACGTCTCAACATCTATTTAAAGTATTCAGATCTTAACCATTTAACATGATAGCTCGCTCTCACATTACATCCTTTGTATTTTCCAAGAGGTGCATGTTTACATTATTATCCGTGGGTGGCATTACCCATATCTTATATACTTCATACATTCCATAGGCATTAAACGTTCATAATCATACATGAACAATACTCACCCACTTTATTTTCTTCAGTACTTAAGTCCATTTATGTTCAATAATGCTGTCAAATACTGAGGTTAGTTCCCATAGTTCAAAATGAAGATTTGTTTAAATTATACAAAACCTACCTATTGCAATTTCATATCCTACACTAATTCCTATAACTTAGCATATGTTTCATCTATATTCACCCATAATGTGTGCTCTCAGTTCAGGTATTGCACTGTACATATTTAGATCGTGTGCTCACAGCGTAAGCCAGATTGAGACAAAGTTCCCCTCCAACATTACCTAATCAAGATAAAGACGTCTCCCCATATGTAGCACCCCAAATTGTATCTAATTAGAAACGGGGAGGTCCCTTAAATATAACTACATGCCTCTGAAAATATGAATGCCACCTTGTGCCCACATCCTTACTTACATTCCTATGTGAAGGAACACCTCGAAAGGGTCCCGCGTTTATTATTCGTGACTCAGTCACCATTGTGAAATATTGATATACTTGTAAACATGTGCTTACGTCACTCGTTTTTTATGTGTGACGTCATCACATTTGTGCAGCTGTGCTACTGGATCGTGCTACGTGATGCTTTTGGAACATAACACATTTATTTCCAATAATGTCTACTATCAGCAGACCAAAGGAGTTGCCATGGGCACGAAATATGTTCTAGCTTTGGCTAATTTATTTATGGACCTACTTGAAGATACTGTTGTTTATACAGATCAGGAATTTCAGGATAAGGTGTCCATATGGTCAAGATGCATTGATGACATTCTTTTAATATGGAAAAGGAAGTCAGAAAGAACTGGAGGTGTTCATAGCAAGGCTGAACTCTAATGATTTTTGAAATTCTTTTATGATTCCAAAAAAAGGGGGTACTTAACACAAAGTATTAATAAAACGCAGAAGAAAGCAAAGGGAACCCCAAGAAGTGAAACTTTAAAACAAAAAAAAAGGCAATAGATACAGAGACATTCCAAATCAATGTTGTAACCATATTTTGTTAGAACTATTTTAGAATCAAGAACATACTGAAGAAACATTGGTACCTACCTCGCCTAGACAAGGACCTTAATAAGTACTTAGGCGAGAGACGTACAGTTATCTTCAAGAGCACAAGAACTCTTAAGAATAAATTAAGTCCATCTTACCTACTGTTGGGATGGAAATGAGCCTATCCCACCCCGCTAGGTGCTTTAAGGTGAGGCGAATCCCATATGAAATCATGTTGTGTACAAAGGGGAGAGGAGGGTGCTATGAAACTCGGAACAGATATAATATAGCACGAACAATAGATGCATAACCCTAGTTTGCGCATAGAAATTTTTTTTTGTCATTATGGGGATATATAGGCTTGCATGGCCGCACTGCACAATTTTTAGCTCCCCAAAAGGACTACACTAAGGCCCAGATCATTAAGACAGGATGGGTCAGCATAACCAGTTATCATGGAAGTTGCCTCTTGTTCCTCTATTGTTGCAATTACTTAGTATCACTGGGAGGAATGCACTCTGCAAGGCCATGAGACAACAACAGGCTCCTCGCAGTGCCCATTCATCACAGCCAAGCTGCCAACAGGCCTCTAACTCCCACCCAGCCTTCTCAGAGCCATGGCCCACATCACTGACCTGATCCCCACACCCCCTAGTATATCCTAGCCATTCTAAGATAGTGAACAACCTCAGCCCAAATCGTAAACCTACTGGCCATAAAGGGTCTAAGCATGAGCAACTGTTTGACCTCTGCACATAAATGCATCCTTTGTAACATGAGGTACAGGGAGGAATACATTATAGATTAAAATGAGAGTGGAAACCTTGGGTGGGAGAGGAGCAGTATCAACAATGCACAGAATGTGTGGGTCAGCGTGACTGTATTTCATCCTACACTCCCCCTGGCACCAGCCCCAAGCCTCCCAGGTGCATGCCTTAGTGATGTACTATTAGGCTTAGCGTATTATAACATTTTTACAATGTAACTCATGAGAGACCTGACCTTCACTCCGCAGAGAGATGAGCCCAGCTGACCCATGTGGGGGCTGACAGACGGTGGAGAAAGTGAACTAATTGTAGCCTTGCATCCCCTATGGAGCAGGTCCATGCATAGGGCCTCACCAACCAGGCTTGTGAATTTTGACTTTATGTAATGATGTCACTGATGACGCTGAGTGCCCTTATAATGTAATGTTCATGAAGGCTCTGGCAGAACGTTCTTGAGCAGCATAGTCCTTTGCTGATATCTTGGATTCTGTACAGTTTATCTTGTTGTCCTTGCAAGCTATCTCCTGGCCTATTTCCCTAGTGGGCTGTATTCGTTCTGGCGTGAGCATAAACAGGGACTTGCCTTCATTTGGTGAACCTGCCAACATGATACCATTGCCCCCGTACCTGCGGAGGTATCCAGGCGGCCTCTACGGAAGGGTTGTGCCCAACTATAGCAACCAGTGCCAAAATGCGTACACTAAGTGGCCTTGTGGGAGTCGTCTTTGCAGAATCCCGCCTGCTCTTTGGAGTGGGGTGCGGCCCCAAGGAGAGGTGCAGGACAGTTGTGGAACCCTATGAATGGAGGTATTAGGGTGAATGCACGCACGTGAGTATAGCCTGCAAGGGATAAAAAAGTAGGGGAGTATGTATAGTGTGAACATGCAGTGACTGAAATTAAGACTGTGGCAGGTGTATGGAGTGTGTTGATTTTTTGGTTTTTATTTATTATACATTTTTAAGGATATTGAAGTAAAGAAAAACAGAATAGAGGGAGCCCCCCAAGTAAGGGGGGAAGTTGGCGCCACTTGCACTGTCTTGACCAGTGCGGGAAAAATATAAGCTTGGGAATAGTAGTGGTTGTTGCTGTTGCTTGTTATTTCAGTTTGTTATGTTGGTGTATTTTAAAGTGTACGGAGGAGCATATATGTAATTGTAATTGGGTATTCATAATGCGCCTAATACCCAGAGGTTTCTAAGCACGGATCTGGGGATCAAACCTCCGTTGTTCCAAGTCGTCCTGCTTCCAAAGTGAGTATGTTGCCCCTGAGCTATCCTCCTGGCCCCTCCTGGTGTGTGTGTGACGTATCAAAAAAGCATGAGGTGAATGGGTTAGGAGCTCTATTTGGGGGTTGGTGTGACAGAGTAATTGAATTGATAATTTTTGCATTGGGAACCTGTTGACGGTATTGAACTGAACAAATTACTGTTTAACTGTGGCACAGTAGCATAAGCATAGCCGCACTACAAGACACACATGAAACACGACTATGTGGGAAGTAAATATCATAACCAATGGTTGACAGAGACGAGAGGGGCGATGCCCCATTCCTGGCCAGATCATGGCTCCTTTGACAGAAGCGTGTTGGAACATATGTCCACATACCTGACAGGAAAATACCTGGGGAGACTGTTACAAAATAGAAGGGGAGTATTGAACCTCTGGAAAATGTTTGAAGACACAGGCCTGTATTCTCATCTTGGTGCAGTGAAGGTGCTAAACAGCACGATTCACTGTGCCAAAAGAGGACACCCAGGCTCCACTGCTATTCTCAAGCGGGCCTGAGCGTCCTCGGAGAGCATGACAGTGATTTATGTGGAGTGCGCCCGTTTGAAGGGTTTACGGGCGCAATCCAATCTCAGCAGCATTTTTGTAAAATAACGATATATTCGTTATTTTACAAAAATGCTGCAGAGAACACAGTTCCTATACACCAAAGTGGGCTGCTTCAACATTGCAGGATGTTGAAGCTGCTTACTTTGGTGTATAGGAAAGTGTTCATATACACCTGTGTGGTGTATATGAACACTTTCATTTAAAGCGAGCAGCTTCAACGTTTCATCCTGCAACGTTGAAGCTGCTCACATTGGTTTAAATAAAAGTGTTCCTATACACCCGTGCGGTGTATATGAACACTTTCATTTAAAGCGAGCAGCTTCAACGTTGCAGGATGCAACGTTGAAGCTGCTCAGTTTGGTATACATGAAAGTGTTCATATACACCTGTGTGTTTTATATGAACACTTTCATGTACACCAAAGCAGCAGCTTCAACATTGGAGCAACGTTGAAGCTGCTTGCTTGGGTGTACATGAAAGTGTCCATATACAACACGGGTGTATGGACACTTCCATTTACACCAAACAAGGCTTCTTGTAGCACTCCTCCAGTTTAACGACACCAAAAGGGTACCGTAAATGTGCGCTAGTTTAGCGCACATATTAAACTGGAGGAGTGCCTCAAGAATAGGCTTCCAAAAAGCCAGTTTATGGATATGGCGGTTGCTAGGTTGGTTTCCAACCCATCCTAGCAACCGTCACATGTATTCCGAAAGTGGCGCATTCCTTCCGACTTTGGAAGAATGCGCCACCTTCAGAATAGGTCTTAAGTACTGAAAAGGTCGTTAAGCCTTTTAACGTCCTTTTCGGTACGTAACACCTGCATAAGAATAGGGCCCTCAGAGGATCCGAAGGGGTAAGGCGGAAGGGGCAACCAACAACAGTAGCAAAGAGACAGGCTCAGGAGAAAATGTGAAGAACATGGAGACGAAAAAAGGGATATATTTGCTAGCAACTCGCCCAGCAGAAGGGTACACCAACCCAACGTATGTATCGGCAGGGCACAATGGTAGCAACACCAGGTACAGCCCCACCCCGCCATATGTCTCACCCCCAGATGGTACTGCCCATACCGGGGTGAGTGCAAGAGATTTAGAAGTAGCACTTGCATCAACACGGAAAGAACTAGCAAGGGTGAGAGCCGGTGCCACCCATAGAGACACCAGTACAACTAGCAGGAGACAAGTGGAAATCGGGCAATTTCCTATTCATAATAGACAGTGCGCCCAGAAGAACCGTTCACATAGAGCGTGACAGAGAAACAGGCACCTTGGGCTATGAGAATGTGGGGTCCCGAATAGGAGATGAAGAATATTGAAGTGACTTTGATGAGACTGAGGATGATGGGGAAGGGGATGCAGAGCAAACACCCCAGCCCACTCCAAGATTAGAAAGTATGTGGGACGGGAGACTGAGGGAAAGATTTGGCAGGATAGCATTAGCGAGGAAAAAAGGAAGTGTGACGAAGGTCGAAAAGGCAAGATGAAAATGTAAATGCCACTGATACACAAGGGGCAGGGAGGTCTCACTATGTACCCTGGGCACAAATGGGCAAGAATACCCTTCTTAAGGCGCTCCCCCAACTCATGGCTGGAGCTGGCAAGTGGATTTATGCATTTGCAAAGAACACAGCACGGGTGCCCTTAGCAACACAGGATATTAAGAGCCTGTTGGTAGCCGTGGTTGGGGACCAAGTGGAAACTGTGTGTGTCAAAGCAGGGTACCCAGGAGTAACGTTGAGCAATGATGCCCATGATGGAGAATCGTTTAACAAGATTAGAGCAAGGGTGTGGGATGCTTTGCGGCGAAAGTTCCCCGATTCCTCAGATGCAGCCCAGTACATTCTTAGGGTCCAAGAGATGTGGAGAGCAGAAACGGGCACCGACTGGGACCAGTCAACCTCACGAAGGAATGGCCTGAAATTCAAAGCATTAGAGTTCACCATTGTAGAAGAATAAAAGAGCACGAGAAAGAAACGGTGCAGAGGCGACAGTCTGAGGAAGCAAAACTGGGCCAAAATAAGTTAGTGGAAGTAGCTGCAGTATCGACAAAGCCTACGACAGAACAGACAGAAGAGGAAGGGTACGCCTCCAATGCGGTGCATGCAAGAAATAGTGGAAGTATGGGCTGAAGGAGGACAAGGGCAGTGGGGAGCCAACCCACAATTATCGGAACCCCAGTGGCAAGGAGGACAGCAACGAGGGCGAGGTGGGTTCCAAGGGTCTAGAGGGGGTTTGGGAGTACAGGATCAAGAGGAGGGGGACCAGAGTAGTGCTGGACTTGTGGGATGTGGGGACATTTTTCAAGAGAATGCAGAAGCAGGCAGGATATGGGGTACAGCTACAATCAGCAGAATTATGGCCCTCCGCATCAAGGAAATCCCCAAGGGCTGCCTCCCAGAATGACCTCGCTACAGCATGAGATTACCCAGGCTTTCACACAGCTAGCCCCACAGATGCCCGGCCCCTGCTATCCCCAGCCCCAGCAGCAACCAGTCCAGCATTATCAACCCCGCCCTAACACATAGTAAACTGAAAATCGGAACATGTTCAGCACTGTGCCTAATGGCACAGTGGCCCCATTTCAAGGCGCTACATAGGTAGGAGGAAACCCTTTCATGTTCCCTGGGACAGACACATACCCCGACTAGGACAGCCCACAGAGAGCAGTTGCATGTCCAGTCCTGCCAATGACCCTAATTCCAAAAGAGTAACCGTTGGTGGGGGCAGAGATAGGGCACAAACAATTCATCTGTATGGTGGACTGAGGAGCGGAAAAGTCGTGCATCAGTGAAGGAAGGTGACTTCCCGCTATCAGGAAAAACTTGCGACATGCAGGGTTTCTCTGAGGCTGTTTTAACGGTTCCTTACACCAAAGATTTAGCCGTAAAGGTGGGAGGACAGGTTGTAAGGGCCTCCATCTTATACTCTGAGAGTTCTCCTGTCAACTTGCTCGGTAGGGATCTGCTAAGTAAGTTAAACATGACGATCTCATTTACAGACAGCAGTATCATCTGCGCCATGCCTGCCATGTGTTCAATAAGTGAAATGCTTGTGATACATGCCATGGCACATGATGTAGAGGTACAAGACATTCCTGCTATCCCCGACATGTTCATTTACGGCATCACAGTGCTCGCACAAGCAGTCCCCCAGATTACCAGAACTTGCTGGAGAGCACCCACTGATTTCATCTTTCGACCCGTGGTGTCCCCAGAGTCAATTGCAAGTAACAATACTCTGCCTAGACCTATAGGGTCTACTAGTATCAGCTAAAAGAATTGTAGTTTTAGGCACTGGCCTCCATGGATGCCAGTGGCGCACTGTGTTGTGCATAGATCCTACTGTGTCCTTCAAAGAATTGACAGATGCAGAGCTTTTTGAGGATGACAACAATGATGGGGAAATAATACTTGAAATTTGCATACCCTTTGAGATAATGGTGCAATACCGAATAGTTCAGAGCCCCCTCATGGCTCTGGTCGCACCACCCCCATTTAGCCAGGCAGACTAACAACATGTTCCCACACGCTTATGGACAACAAACCCACATGTTGTAGTGATGTTAAAAGAAGTGACCCCTGCAAAAATCACACTTAAGGTGGTGTCAGTTCTGCCCCGGGTGAAGCAATACCCATTGTCCAGGAAAACAGAGGCGGGGATCAGGGAAACAATACAGGCATTGCAACCCTAAGGGATCATAACACCCTCCACCTCACCATGCAACACAGCGATATACCCTATCAAAAAGGCAACAGGGGGCAGTTGGAAGATGATACAGGATCTCTGCCCCCCTTAATGAAATAGTGGAAAAAGAATTTCCACTTGGTCCCAACCCGGCAACCAATTTGTGCAGCATCCCCAAAGAAGCGACCCATTTCTCTGTTGTAGATTTGAAGAATGCCTTCTTCTCGGTTCCCCTGCACCCAGTCTCACAGTAACTCACAACGTTTAGCCTGGGGGGAAAGCGATAATAACATACTCGTTTGCCTGAGGGGTACTGTGAAAGCCCCAGCATATTCAAAAGGATACTGCACAAATACTTGGGTAACATCCAGGTACCCAGCATGGTAATTCAATGTGTTGATGATTTACTGGTATGCATTGACAGTGAGCAGAACTGCTGAAGAGACACCATTGCCCTATTGCAACTGTTAGCGCGTAGTAGTACAAGGTAGACAAGGCAAAACTCCAGTACTGCCAACGGGAAGACCTCTACCTAGGGCAGCTTCTCTCTGCAGACAGGAAAAAGAATAATCCGCGACAGGGCAGCAACAGTGTGTGCCACTCCCAAACCTCTCACAGTGAAAGACATGCAGAAATTCCTAGGCCTATGGAATTACTGCAGGGCATGGATTCTTGACTTTGCAGCATACACAAGGCCACTCTTACAGGACCTCAAGTAAGCACAAAAGGAGAACCACAAGATGGACTTGACAGCAGATATGATCAGGAGTTTCAATGAATTAGACCCTGTCCTTGCCACCCCAGATTACATGCAGGAGTTTTATATCTTCTCACACTCAAATGGTACCCTCATGACAGCAGTACTGACACAAAAGAGTAAAATGGGCCACAAGCCACTGGCCTATTACAGTGGCACATTAGACTCAGTGATGCTGGGGCAGTTCATGTGCGAGCAAGCTCTCACCGCTGCAGCCTTTGCAGTAGAAAAAAGCTCCATGTTTGTGATGGGGTGTTCGGTAACTTTGTATGTGGAGCACTCAGTATTTGCCACCATAGACTGCTCACAATCCACCCTTACCACCCAGAGGGCATCAGCATATGAGATCATTCTCTCAAGCCCACACATCCATGTTGTGAGGTGTAAAACAGTGAACCCTGCCATGTTCCTCACAGAGCCCTGCACTGACAAGGATTTACAACGGCATGACTGTGCAACATATGAGGGCGAGGAAGATGATATGCCTAAAAACAAAGACAGCCTTTTAGAGGAAGGGGAAGTACTTTTTGTTGACAGGTCAGCGACAATTGACCAGGACATGGGGCAGAGACATGTTGGTCCAGCAGTGGTGTTATTAGAGGGTGATGACTATGAAACACTGGTCATGAAAAGACTGCCTATGCACTACTCATCCCAGGCAGCAGAACTGGTAGCATTTATTGAGGCCCTTCGGGCATCCAAGGGGTGTTACGCCAGGATCTACTCAGACTCTGCATACGTCACCGCCACAGTGAATGCAGGTGTTTCATGCTGGAGAAGGAGGGGCTTCAGGCAAGCATATGGCTCCCTGGTGCAGCATGCTGCCCTGCTTAACACATTGATTTCTGCCCTCACTGAACCATGTGTAGTGGTGGTCATTAAATAAGCAACACACACCAACAACACTGAAGAAATCTCATTGGGAAACGCAGCCGGCAACGCGGTAGCCAAAGCTATAGCATACCTCCCACTGCCCATGCCTGCTAAATATGTAATCGCAGCAGTGGCTGCAAGACCAGAGACAGATCCATACACAGTCATGCCCATAACCCAAGTTATATAGCTTCAACGTAGGGCACTCTAGGAAGATCAAGAAATATGACTGAAACGTGGAGGCACAGAGTCTCCAACTGACCTCTTATGGAGACAGCAATGCACTGTGAAAGTATTGATACCCATAGAATTGCTACGCACAGCATTTGAGTAGTTGCACTACTCTTCTCACAGCTCAAAGCAACATATCACAGCCAACATATGGGAGGACTGGTTTATACCAAACCTCCAAGAACACCTCTCAACTATGGTAGTCCAATGCACCATCTGCCAAGTGTTTAGCACAGGGATGACACTCAGAACATTGCAAGGTACTCTGCCACGGCCCAATGAGATTTTCTGTGAGCTGCATATTGACTATGCAGACATGGGGGAAAGATGCAATGGGGTTTGATATCTAATTGTGGTGGTGGGTCCATTCTCAAGGTCGGTTGAGGCTGACCCATGTGTCCACCCAGATGCCAAGTGTGCTGCAAAATTCCTCGTATGTGAGGTTTTCCCCTGATGCAGGGTGTTTGACGTCTTGAGGTCCGACAACGGCACCCATTTTTTCAAATAACTCTTCAAAGAGATCACAGCACTTTTAGGAATAAAGCACTGGATCTGTTTGATTTACCACCCACAAGCAAATGGAGTGGTGGAATGTATCAATAGCCTCCTCAAGAGCAGGCTATCCAAAGTATGCAACACCTGGCTATGCTGCTTACCCCTGGCCCTGTTTCATTTGCACACTCAACCCAGCAAGGTTCACCACCTCACCCCCCATCAAATAGTAACTAGTAGATGCATGCAAATACCCATCTCCCTTGTGAGGATGGCATTGGATGCCCATAGAGCACCAGCAGTTCTGGGAGAGGAATTCAAGCAGTACTTGACACACCTAACGCGTGCGATCGGGTGCGTGTCAGGACAGATGGCACCGCCGCACCCAGAGGAGACACAAAATGCGGCAGATTCACAGTCTGACCCAGTACCCACCCAACCATTGTTGCTGAGGGAGCTGGAATACGTCAGAAGCTGTGTAAGAAAATTGAACACTCCCAGGTTCTATGGCCCCTACGAGGTTGTGTTTTCCACCCCTCTCGCAGTAAAAGTGAAGGGGATACACCTTCACTACAGGATACACCTCTGACATTCGCAGAGCCCCACCAAATTCTGCACCAGAAGCTCAAAGCTAATGCAATAAACATACCTCATTTAATGTAGCTTAATGCTCACTATATGAGTGCATGTGCAACAGATAAACAAACATGCATTGCTGCTAAAAGCATAAAGCTACCAAAAAATGTAAACTCTCTCTATCTCCTTCTTTTTTCCATCTTTCTTTCCCCCTCTCAATGTTTACCTTGTTTTCCATAAATCCCCATACCCACCTATCCCTTTATTTTACCCGTTTGTTCCCAGTGCAGGTGCTACAACCATGAAGACTTCAACGTCAAGCTGTTCTTTGCCTAGAAATAGAGATGTTATTAGTAGCACAAGAATGTATTCATATGACTGTGGCCTCAATTTTACGAACATTTTGTTTACAATTTAATGTTTTGATTGGGGAAATATTGAGGGGGGGCATCTTTTTATCTGGGCTTGCTATCTAAATGAAGGGGGGAGAAGGACCTCGGGGAACTAAAATAGAAGAACACCTTTTAATTTAACTGAACTTTCCCCAAGCCCGAATCCGAATGAAAGAATGAATGAAAGCACAGTGTAGTGATTAAGCTTCCCCTGGACCTTGCTTGGAATATTAGAGTGAGTGACAGAGAATGCAGCCTGAGAGAATTTTGATGTATGAATGTGTTCTGTGAGAGTCAGTTGGAGATGTAGACCCTAAGTGAGAGGATTCTGGTGCATGTTGCCCTAAACTTGAATGTACCTGACTTGATGTACTTAATAAAATGTACAGGAACTTAATTAAAGAAGTTACTAGTACATTCCAAGATGGCAGAGTCATCATTAGAGAACCCAAGCTTTACAATGGTGACAAGGATGCTAGCTGTGCTGAGGGGACTGCACAATGGATGGGACATGCACCGCCCCCCCCAACCAAGGAAGAAGATCCTCTCAGGTAGGGGCAGCGCTGATTGCCTTAAGGCGCAGAGGGGCCCAGCGCTGGATACAGAGGCACAGGAAGTAGAGAGCAGCACCAGGGCCTGGGGCCAGTGGGCCTGCCAAGGACGGTGAGGGCTTGGAGCCTGGCAGCGGAACTTTGGCGGGGCTAAGGGCCCAGTGACAGAAATGAAGGGGTTTGGAACCCAAAGGGCTGCAACATGGAGGGGCTTGGAGTCCATGGTAGCAGCATCTGAGGGGCTCGGAGTCCGTAACTGCGTTTAGGAGGGGCTTTGAGCTCATTGCTGTGCATAGGTGGGTCTTGGAGCCCATTGCAGCACTTGAAGGGGTTTAGAGCCCATTAATAAAGCTCCTGGAGGGGTTTGTAGCCCGTTACAGCAGCATCTGAGGGGGCTTGGAGCCCATTAGCAAATGTGCTTGGAAGGGCTTGGAGCCCATCGATATAGGAACTGCAGAGCATTGGTGGGGCTTGGGAGCTCAAGTGACTTTGCCAAGGAGTCAGATGTGGGTGAAGAAATTTAATGACACTAACTGTCCTGGTGGGGCAAAGGAAATGGCCTAAGAGGCTGTTTTGATTACACTGCGCAGGCATGTGTAATATGGGTGCCAGTGAGAATTAAGAAGCAGCGCAGAAAGCATCTGAGGCTGTGCAGGAGACTCTGTTAAGCGGATGCTGTTATGCAACTGTACAAGACAGTGCTGCAGGGTGTATGGTCAAGGAGCGTACAGATCTGCTTTACAATAGGGAGTTAGACAGCTGTGATGGGCAGGAGGTCTGCGCATCTAGTAAAAGCACTTACTGTGTGGATGCAGCTGGTGCAATACGGGCTGGAGATTCTCTGGCCTGTTTGAAGGGATGCTGAGATGAGGAGTGCGTTCAGAAGGGGGCTCTGCTGAGAGGTGGAGCTTTCATGTTGCTGTGCCAGTGGGAAGCGTTGCATCCGCTGTGGGCATCGTGTGGGGAAGCCTGGAGCATTTGGGTGGCAATGCACTCAATGCTGGTGCTTCCAAGCAGTGGTGACAGTTGACACGCAGAGCTCTGCTCTCCTTCTTCTTAATTTTTGGATTCATGGGCGGACCCACGCAGGCGCTTCCCCATCCTAAAGGATGATGTGCACCAGACCCACCAATCAATACTTAGCTTACATAAACTCACAACTCCTCCCACCCCCCCGTTTGCCTCACAAAATCCAACATCACACTATTCGTCCTCCTGCCTCTCTCCCCATCACCTCCCAGCAAAATCTTCCCACTCAGCTCAGCCACACCCAACGCAGACAATCGAACCCTCATCAATTCTCTCTCCTCAACATGTCTCTCACACCTAAGCAGAAAATGTCCCACAGTCTCAGGCACCCCACACACCGCACAATCCCTCGACTCACGCTTCCCCACTTGAAACAGACAATCATTCAGTCCCGCATGCCCTATCCTCAACTGATTCAGCATCACCTCCTCCCCCCTCCTCCATTCCAGACTCCCCGCATCCACCTTCACCGACACTTTCCCACGAACACCAAACATCCACCTGCCCTTCACCCCACTCACCCACCTCTCCTGCCACTCATCCATGACCCGTCTCACCACCGCTCTGCTCTCCTCGGCAGCTCGCAAGAAGTGATGATGTCACGTTCGAATGCCTGGGGGGATGGCGATTGTTGCTGGACTGAGGACGTCACCGGTGAGGTCCGTTGGTTCGGAGAGAGGAGAATTGTTGAAAAAAAAAAGAACCTTGCAACGTTACGAGGCGTTGTGACATTGTGTGGCCTCACAACGAGGTGCTTTCTTCAAACAATGTGAGGAAGGAACTGTCAGCAGCAGTGTTGCGATAAGAATGACGTTGCGAGAGAAGGAGCACCATAGTATTGGGTGTTCAGAGTTCTAGGTGGAAGGAGAAGGTTTTTGGTTCAATGGTTTAGGCTGCAGTGTTTTCAAAGTGCCGCACCTCACAGAAGGGTGTGAGGTGCGGTTTTGCGCCCTGCAAGGGAGAAGAATGCCGATGAGAGCCAGCGGTTGTGCTGGCAGTGCAATCGCCAGCAAAGGTACTGTGCAGAGTGGTGGAGCAGTGTAGGGCCGAAGATTTGTGCAACTGTAATTTCTGCCATTGGTTTCGCTCCATAGTTAAAAATGTTCATTGCAGTGGTTCTGAAATGTTGGTCAGCGTTTTTATAGGAATATGTCACATGAGGCCTGTTTGTAATGGGGCATTTTTGTTGATGTGTTACTGGAATGGTGTGCTCTTAATGGGTATGCGATTGTCGTGGCTTCTGTTTAGAATATACATGGTAAATTGGTGAATTTAGTAGGTGATTTTAGAACAATGTGAGTTTTAGTGTTAACAGAGTGTCTAAAAAGTTTTCTTTCCACAGGTGGACTTTTTTAAATATAATGGGAAATGTGCAGTTTTGTGAAAGGATACCGATACAGTAGTATGTTTAATGTTTTTTTCCACAGATGGACTCTTAATGCAAAGGTAGTGTGGACTGGTAATGTTACAGTAATTGGAGTCTGTTTTGCATCTGAATTTGCCACAAAAAAATGATTTTTTTTTTGCAGGTGGGACTTTCATTCTAATTTGAGAATTTAGAAGTTTAGTGAGAGTTTTTTAAGTAGAAATGCTAGGTATTTTAACTTTTTCATTGTAGTGTGTGGGCATGGTGTGAGTTTGCCAATGGTTATGTGCAAAAAGTGCTTAGTATTGTTGTGAGGTGCTATGTTGAGCTTTTCTCAGCAGATGTGTTGACTAGTATGGTGGTCCATGGGACACAGGTAACTGTTGGGTGTGGTGACAGAGCACCTTGGGTGTTTTATTGTTGGGTGTTGTCCACCCGGGTGTTTGGAATTCCCAGCCTGGTTCTTAGGAATGTGTGTACTGTGCAGCTAGTGTGTGTTGTGTGGATAGAGTCACTGTGAGGGAGCAGAGTGAAAATAATTGTTGATTTTGGTTATAAGGTGATGAGTAGAGTTATATGTTGCGGTGAGTGGTGTTATTGAAGAGCTCCCTGTAGGAACTGAGGTGTGGTGTAGAAGGTGATCTTTTAACACGGGCACTTGTGGGATAGTGACACTGAGTTTTGAGGTGTTGGTTATCCGGGTATTCGGAATACTCAGCTTTGTTTTAGGAATATGTGGACTGTGCAGCCAGTGAGTTGTGCAATTGGAGTGGGTGTGAGGGAGCCGAGTAATTGATGTGACGTTGGCAATGTGAGTTGACTAATCTGTATCTTTGTTGAAGTTGATGGTGTCTCTTCTTACTGGGTAGAAAAGGGGAGAGGCATGTGTTTGGAAAAGTATATGTCCCACTGGGTGAGGACGTCCTTAGGGTTTAGGTGTGTGCAGAGTGTATCTGTTTTGAGCTTAAGGATACACGCGCTTTGGATGGTGTGTGTTTGTGAGTGTGTATCTTTTGCTGGTAGGTGTTACTTGTTATTATTATGGGGGGGAGATATGTAGTGATTAAGCTTCCCCTGGACCTTGCATGGAATGTTGGAGTGAGTGACAGAGAATGCAGCCTGAGAGAATGTTGATGTATGAATGTGTTCTGTGAGAGTCAGCTGGAGATGTAGACCCTGAGTGAGAGGATGCCGGTGCATGTTACCCTAAGCTTGAATGTACCTGACTTGATGTACTTAATAATATGTACAAGAACTTAATTAAAGAAGTTACTAGTACATCCCAAGATGTAAGAGTCATCATTAGAGAACCCAAGCTTTACACACACCCTTTGATGTTCCCTGGCACCCCCCACCCTTCTCGCACAAAGGTGTTGCCTGTTTTGCTTGATTCCTCTACCCATCTCTGCCTCCCCTAACCCATCCAGCCTACTTCTGCACTAGTCTGTCCTGATACATTCTGGTTTCACCATCACCGTCTTGTGGCCAATGCTAGATTTGACTTTTATGGACTTCACTGATTCACGGTGCGTCACCCTTTCTCAACTCTCACGCTGCACTTCCTTTGCATCTTGTACTCATGGTGGCTCTGAATCATACTGTTCCCATCTTCATCTTGTATCCTGACTTGCAACATTATGTGTTGCTATTGACTTCTGCAATTGTATTCACTCTCCCCTCTTGCTTCCCCACACTTTTTTACTGCTTACTCTCTGCTCTCTCCTCCTCTCCCTTTCTCCCTTTTCCTCTCTCCTCCCCTCCTCCCCTCCTCCCCTTACTTTCTTCTATGCACTTAATCCATCAGAATTGTCCCTGGACCTAGTATGATAGCAATCTGATCTGTCTCCTCCCCCACCTCTTACTTGTCCCCGCCCCCCACGAGCACTATCTGAAATGTCTTCAGGCCTAGTACGATAGTCGCTTGTTTTGTTCCTCCCCTCCCTTACTGCACCCCTCTCTTTTTGTCCGGATCTACCAGAATTGTTGTCAGGCCTAGTACGGTAATCGTAATCGCCTGTGTGTTTCCATTTCCTTCCCACTCTCCCCTCCCTTCCTTATCTTTGTCTTAGCTCTTGCACTATCTGAAATATCCTCAGGCCGAGTGCAATAGTTAATTTCACATCCTTACTGTTCACAGCCTGTAAGAATGTCATTGTATTTTTTCCTTGTTCCCTCCCTTGCCTTGAAGCGCTTTGAAACACAATGTGTATAGGCGCTATATAAATAAACTATCATATCATATCATGTCATAAAACCTCCCAAAACATTAGCAGAACTATGTATAACATGAACCCCGCAAGTGATAGCAATGGCCACACCACTGTGTGCACGAGTAAAATGTTTTAAGTATTACTTCCACTACATTTTATGTAGCACAAATAATAGTGTAAATGTCACACACAGCAGGAACAGAGTGGCAAAAAGGCACGTATTACATCATAACAGAATAAAAAGTATGCAAACACACATATGATGCATACCATGGGTTAGGCCTGGATGCGGTTGAAGATATCTGTCATTCCAAGCACTCCAACATTTGGTATTCCGACGTGAGTGCAGTGGGAAGGCATACAAGGTTTTAGTACAGCAGGAAGTACCAATGATAGAGGCATAATGTCTAATTTATCTTGCGCTGTGTAGGATCTGAGGCACTTTCCAGACATGCAACTTCCACCTAGAACTTGTTTATCCAGATGCTCAGAAATGCAAAACGAGTTCAACCAACACCAACTGTCTGAAACAACCCTACCTCTTGATCGAAGAGGCTAAATACATTTACAAGTGGCAAGAAACACCCTCACATGTAAAGCTGAAGGACTTTTAGGGCTCCCAGAAAAGACTGTCACACTCGTGGAACAGACTTGCGCTCAAGCATGGCCAGAGAACGTCACAAAATCGACATGGATTGCAGCCATAGAGAAGCCAGTAAAAGTGCACCAAGAAAAGACTTATGAACTGTGCTTTTTCAGTGAAGGTGCTATTTCTGATCCAGTATTGACATGGCTACAGCCAGCAAGGAAAGGCTTCTATAAATGTGGAATGTTCACCTTGTGCAAGTTTGCCCATAAGAATACACAGACATTCACCGACGCAAGAGGAACCAGTCTGCAGATTCATGACAATATTAACTGTAAATCGAAATTTGTCATTTATGCCGTGATATGTGTATGTGATAAAATATATATAGAAAGTGCAATTCAAGAATTGAAAACTAGAATTAGGGAGCATATTCTCACTATTGGTAGCCAAGATACTAAACTCCCATTGGCCCAGAACTGGCAATCCACACATCAAATACATGAGAAACAAGATCTAAGATGTATTGGTCTAAGAAACATTTCACTAGGCAAAAGGGGAGTGGACAGAGAACGTCTCCTGTGAAAAATTGAGGCTAGGATGATATGTAAGATGCAGGCAACTGAATTTGGCCTGAATACGACCACAAAATGGGATCATTCTTATGAACTACCATTCTAGGTACATAAATGTTGAGTATTTAGTTAAAACACTGCAATTTCACATACATAGTACATTCAAGTCTTAAAAAAATTAACAATGAACTTTTATAAGCAATGGAATTTGGGTGCTATTGAGATATTAACACATAGAATTTGTAATGTTTAACTATATAGAGATCTTTACCCATTTCTAATTGCAGGATGGGAGTAGATTATGTGTTTTGTTTTCTTGCACCAATGAAGCAGCAAAAACATCATGTAGCGCGATCCCGTAGCATGGCCGCACAAACGCGATGATGTCACATGTAAAAATGAGTGACGTAAGCATATGTTTACAAGTATATAAACATTTCAAAAGGGCGACTGCGCCGCGAATAATACACGCAGGATGCTTTCGAGGTCTTCCTTTACATAGGAAGGTAAGTAATGATCTGGACACAAGGCAGCATTTATATTTTCAGAGAAATGTAGTTGTGATTTAGGGATCTCCCCGTTTCTAATTAGATACTGATATACAATTTGTGGTGCTACATATGGGGAGATGTCTTTATCTTGATCAGTTAATGTTGAAGGAGAACTTTGTCTCAATGTGACTCACACTGTGAGCACAGAATCTAGATATATACAGGGCAATACCTAAACTGAGAGAACACATTATGGGTGAACATAGATGGCACATATGCTCAGTTATGAAAAAGTAGTGTGGGATATGAAATTGCAATAGGTAGGTTTTGTATAATTTAAACAAATCTTCATTTAGAACTAACCACGGTTTCTGGGAGCGATATTGAACTTAAATGGACATAACTATTGAAGAAAATAAAATGGGTGAGTATTGCTCATGAATGATTATCAATGTTGGATACCTATGGAATGTATGAAGTATATAAAATATGGGTAATGCCACCGACAGATAATAATGTAAACAGACAGCTCTTGTAAAAGAGAAAGGACGTAATGTGAGAGTAAGCTATCATATCATACAGATAAGAAGATCTGAATACGTTGAATAGATGTTGAGATGTATTGTTAAATGACCTAATGAGTAATATGTCTGTTCACAATGATGAGATAAGAAGCCTTTAATTAAGAAGCATTTTGAAAAAGGAATAATATATCAAATGTTTTTACAATTGATTACAAGTATTGCTTAACTAATGATATATGGATTTTTTGTCTCTCATTCTCCACTAATCATATCCATCACCAACCTGCATTTTCTGTCTATTTGTTTTAATGGTGCATTATATATATATACTTGATTGATTTGAAATGTATTTCAGAAAAAATGTTTGTTTGTGTTTGAAAATACTTAGCCCGGTTTTGAGAAAGGCCTGCTGCCGAAACACATGGTAACCAGAAGGGCATTTGCGCACAACACAAAAAGTACCTTGAAGATCAATATTAAAGAAAGAATAATGAATCCAATTAATTTAGAGTGAAACTGGTTATCTTTTCTGGCGCACCACAAGAATACCAATACTTGCTTCTTTATACAAAGGAAGGGGTAATCCTTCTCAGTATTCCAAAGGTGCGACGGTCGCAACTAGCAAGCATTGTGTAGTTGCTAGATCTGTGTCGCAAGGTGATGGTCTTTCTACCCCATTTTTTTCTCTGAGGCCAACTAATAGGATATGCCACGGCTACACACATAGGGACTCACATAGTGATAAACACAAAACACATATACCAAGCCAGTCGTGGTTGGCGAACCGCCTGTGGAATGTTGGCAGTTCCCCCACATTTCACAAGACCCTTTATTAACCTTGGGAAAATAGAACTTCCCCCACTGAATGACGCATTGCTAGCTGCTGGCACCATTTACAGCATGACTACAAACTATGGGAGCACAGCTCGACGTCCATTTCACTGGGACCGCTTTAGCAGATAATCTACATGAAGGCTCACAGCATCTAACACCTGTTTACTACGTCGTCTCCGAGTACTTGCAGGATTGCAGGAGACTAGTTCACTTTGGTTCAGTGTCCGTTCAGGATAGTCATAAGGGTTTGTTGTTGGTACAGTTCACAAACCGGCAAAGCTGCACCCGGGGCTACCAGAGGCCACATCGGCTTAGTTCCTTGAATTTAGGGCAGGTAGCGAGACGCTGGCAGCAGGGCGTTAGGTGGCGCCACATAATGTTGATAGGGCATGGGGAGACAGCATGTTACTCACCTCCCTTTTCTTGGTCATGCTCCCACAGACAGGAGTGTCCCTTTACTGCAGTGTCCCAGGAGGCCGCACAAGCACTCTTGCAGAGCTGCAACCCTCACTTACCTTACGCTTCTTGGTGGTGTGTGTCAGGGCTGCATGATGTTGGTTGGCCAGACATAGGTGATGGGGCATCTGGGCCATGCCTTTTTCTCCCCAGGCAGGAGTAACTACTGTTGATGGAGCAGCAGTCCTGGTCAGTCCTTCTTCCAGGCAGGACAGGTGGGCAGGTGACATCCCAGCTCAGGGCTGGAAGAAATCGCACCTGGGGCCACGTCGGCCTGGGCCATGGATGGTGGGCCCAGTCGGACGACACTCATGGCAGGGTGTTAGGGCCACTTGCTGCTTCGGTCTCTCACCCAGGCTGGACTGTGGGCAGGAAGCTGCCCATAGCAGACAGCACACATCTGTGGAGGGTGTTAGGGCCATTTCCTTCTCTTCATTTCTGGGACACCTACTGTTAGTGTTCATACTTGTGGAGATGGGGTGGCAGGCATCACTTCCAATGGATTGTGCACACAACAATGCATGGACTAGATATTGGGAGCTAGCTGCTTCCCTTTACTGTCCTGGTCATTTCATTGGGTCTGCCGAAAAGGAGCCAGTCAGACACTCTGGAGAGTACCTGAATGAGGAGCACAGTATGCGGTTCAGGCACGGACATGTGAGTTCGAACTCAAGGCCTTATTGTCCCCGGAGCACAGATTACATGAGCTCCCACAGTTCAGTGCACAGCACCCCAGGATCTTTATTCTGTGCCGGGCTGTCATCACATCTTGTCCTGCTCTCTCTCTCTCTCTCTCTCTCTCTCTCTCTCTCTCTCTCTCTCTCTCTCTCTCTCTCTCACACACACACACACACACACACACACACACACACCCCCCCCCCCACACACACACACACACCCCCCACACACACACACACACCCGATCCCCCCCACCGGGTAGACGGCCATCTACATCTCTTCTTCTTTTTTCTTTTCCTTCTGGCTTCGACATGGATCGCTTCAGCTGTTCACCGCCAGCTGGGGATCACACAGGAGCTTCCGCCACAGCACAATGCTGGCAGGCACTGACCCATGTTGCCAGTGGACCCAGGCAGCCTCCTCCTTCCGCTCTGGATCGAGCCTCCATTGATCACCACCCGGCAGCCCACAGTCCTGCCGCGCTCTTCACCCCTTACTCAGTGGGCAACAGCTCCCCTTCTTCACAACGCAGGGATGCGGCTGCTGATTGGGGGGGGGGGGCAGGCTAAACTCTCACCTCCATCTTCTTTCGGGGGACAGTTTGACTCCCTCCCAAAAGTGGGGTTCCATTTCTTTTTCCGCGGCTGAGGCCGCCCAACTGCTTTCTCCTTCTCGCTGCTGGCCACATGAGCACCCTCTTCACAGAGGACCATAGCCAGGGAGGACCTGGCGGCAGGGCGCTGGCATGGCATCCACCCCTCCTTTCCAGGGTGGTGGATGGCGACTCCTTCTTTCTCCCTCCTCCTTTCTTCGGGGACCACCGCATGGCAGCAGTTGGGCTCCACTTCACAGTTTCCCACCAAAATGTATTTTTAAGCAAAAACGGGAGAACAGGGGATGGGCACCTTGCAGGGCTCCTCACCTCTTCATTGCCATTGTTGTGGGGGCTGGCTACAGGCATCAAGCCAGCTCCCATGGGTGCTATGCAACATCAGCACTCTGGAGACCTAGTGCCTGAGGGGGTTGCCGGGGAGCACCTGGTCTTAGATGGGGGCAGTGCAGACCCTACCCAGCACATGCAGACTCTTGCCACCTTGCTGGCAAGAGGGCCCCATGGCAACATGGCCTGCAGGCCCGTGCTCACTCGGGGTGGGCCTGAAGGCTTAAGTGAGAGACGGACTCAGTCGTTCTTCTTTGGGGGTCTGCAGCCATTCTGATGCACGTATCTGCCGGGGCTCCTTTTATTAGCTTGGGCCATGACAAAGTCATGGCCCATCTTAAAAGGTACCTTCATTTGTTAAGGGGGATCAGTTTGTCGGAACGGGAGAACAATAATAGATACACTAAACAAAAGTGAGACAACTGATTACCCCGCTCTATATCAGTACGGATAAAGCCTTGGTGATAAATAGTACTATCCTAGGTAATAGTACATATATAACATTTAGGTGATACTCGTAACTGTTACTCCTAATGTCACCCTATACAACTTCAGCCACAGATTTAAATAAAACAGAACCACGTCTCTATTCACAAAAATTTAAGAAATTCACAAAATCATAAATAAGTCCATATAAATGTATTCACTTTAAGACAGATTTAGAAATATTAAAAAGAAAGAGAAAGATTTTAACATGCATGTAACACAGTCCACAACACATGATCTCCTCAGCCCATTTATAAAAACAGTAACATCTGTAAAGGGGTTAGTTGAATCGATACAACACTAACTCTATTTTATTTGAGAGTGTTAGATACAAGACTTCAATGGTTCATAAGTCTGTTGTCAAGTGTTGACATTTTTCGGCCTTTCTGGATTTTAGAACACGATCTCTACTAGTGTCCATTCAACCAAAGATTGTCCACGGCCTTCTTCAGGACAGACCATTGCTTTAGATGAAGTAATTCATCTTTTTCATATACCCCATAACAGGTTTGACAATATCTAGAAACAAACAAATAACATATTACATACGATCGTGGTTCTATCAAACTTCAGCTTTCATTATGCATCGAAAATGGATCTAATCCATTAATCTGGCAGTGTTTTCATACATTTAATAGTCAGCAATTTTACATTTGGTATATCTCTAGCAAATATATAACCTATTACATTACAGTAAATGAGTCAGTAAATAAATATCACCAAGCCTTCACTTACATCCAGTATGGATATGAGCTCAAAGACACGGCTCGAAAATAGTTGTGTAAAGTTATTTTTCTCAAACCAGATGTTCAGTAAATGAACCCCGATTCGTTAGCGCTCCAATCTGAATTTGAAACCTGTGACGAATATCAGACAAGGATTGTTATCGTCTATTTGCATTTTATAATGGCCAATAGTTTTAAAGGCATTTTTCTTCTCTACAAACTGTCCAACAACTACCACATTGGTGGAACAGAAGTATATTTTTAGTTCAGGGTTGTTAACTGAATTGGACAAGATGTCTGACTTACTTAGGGCCCAGTTGGCGTCAAATACTTCTCTACCAGGGAGGTCTGGTTGTAAGTCCTATGTAGCACGATCTTACGTCGGCAGCACAATTTCAAAGCGGCAAACAATTACGTGGGAGCACGGCCTCACGAGTCTACCTAAAAAGAACAAAACAGCAAGAATGCTAAATAAGTATATGTGTCAACACCCCAATTCAGGCACTATTCACTTGTGACCACTAAATCGCTGTAGGGCTTACGGTTACTATGCCCGCCAGCACTTATGCTTAGGAGCCAGAGTCACAAAATCAACAACATAGTGGAGGACAGTACAAGAGGCCATCTTCACTGGCCAAACCAAACAACAAGCCGCCGCTTACACAACTAGCTATAACTCACACATCTTCTAAGTTACAGGATGTCCTCACAAAAAGGATCACGTCAGAACGTCATCCGAAGCGTGTCATAGAACTCGCATTCAGAGAGGAGCGCGTGGCTGCAAAACAGCTTACCTTGCTTTCGCGATCGTATCAAAGGACGAGGGAGCTGCAGCGGCTGAACACGTCGTGGCGGTCTAGGGCTACTTAGGATTACTGAGTGCTTTTATTGCAGCAGAGGAGATCTTTTGGACCATGTGAGCTATCACGTGACCAATTGCAACAGCCTTCGTAAAATTTAAAGTGAAAACGCTCCTTTTTCAATGAAGATTTTTCAACAAGAGGCACGTAACTTTCTTTGTTGTGGAGAGATCTCTGAGAAAACTTGTTTACACACAGTCTCACAGGGCAGCTAAGCTACGTGGCACAGGACTAACATTTGCATTTGTAAAAAGTGAGATCGCAGTACCGCACAGTTGGAGAACCTGACCTATCTAGTAAAGGGCTCAGAACACATCCAGGATTGGAAAATTGGAAAAGATATCATTGTAACCAAATTTTATATTTATGTTTTTAGAGGGGATCATGATAGAGTAACAAGTGAGTTCCATTCCACAGATGTATTGAGGCGTTTTGTAGCCGTATTTAAAGAATAGATCCACCGTTGTTCACTCATACTCAGTAACATTTCCCTGTTCCCACCTCTTTCTGTTGCCAGAATGGTTTGCAAAACAAACCAAAAAATGTCAGTGTATTTATGTTTTTTAATTTCATAGTGTGCGACTAAAGGTTTATTAGCTACCCTATTTTTCAAGCAAGACTTGTGTTCACATATGCGTTGTTTTATACATCTTTTAGTTTTACCTATGTAAATTAAATTACATGGGCACTTAATCCCGTAAATCACCCAAGATGATCCACAATTAGAAAAATTACGGAACACCCAATCTTTTCCGTTCAATGGATTTCAAGTTGCTTGTCAGTGGGCAAACTACACATTTCCCACATTTAAAATGGCCGATAACTGGGGGAAGGTGCCACAACGTGGTTTGGTTCGATCTGACCTCTTTTTTAGGGTATGTATGGACTAGTAAATCTCTAAAATTCTTTTGCCGTTTAAAAGCAAACCATGGTGCTGTGGGCTTAAAGTCTGTAGTTTGCAGAATGTGCCAATTCTTTTTAATACTTTGTCTCAATTTGTTGCTGATAGGGCTGAACATGGTAACACACATCATTTTGTCCTCTTTTACTTTTGGTTCCGGATGTAAACATCTTTCTCTATTTGTGTGTTGAGCTCGCTTGAAAGCGGCATTTACTGTCTTTTTAGGATAGCCTCTAGTTTTTAACCTTGCTTTCAAGTCTTTGCCTTCTTTTACATAATCAGCAAAATTCAAGCAGTTTCTCCTGATTCTCAAAAATTGCCCAATCGGGAGATTTTCCAGTAGGGCCAGAGGGTGAAAACTGTTAAATTGTAGAAGAGTGTTTTTATCTACGGGTTTTCGGAACAGAGTTGTGGACAGATGTCCACTATCAGATTTGCAAATTAGTAAGTCGAGGAAAGGGCTAGAGGAACAATCAAAGACATTATAAATTTGTTGTACGCGTTCTGGGTGTTCAGCCAAAGTAAACATTTATTCAATGTAATCTCGTCACCCTTCCAGATCATAAAAACAATGTCAATATAGCGATACCATTGCCCTATCTGTTCCACAAACGGGTTATTGGCATGGTATATAGACATGCCTTCATAATGATCCATAAAGAGGTTTGCTAGATTGGGGGCAAAAGTTGCCCCCATACTTGTTCCATGGATTTGTCGGAAAAACACTCCATCGCACAGAAAAAAGTTTTCTGTGAGTGCTATGCAAATGCACTCAAGGATAAAAGCTGTTGGAACCTGCTCTAGAGTGGAAGTGCATTTGTTCAAGTACTGTTACATAATTATAAGGCACTCCCCTTGTGGTATACTCGTGTATAGAGATGTCACATCTAATGTAACAGGTAAGCTGTTATTTTGACAAGGAAGATTGTTGATAATATTTACCATGCTCGTTGTATCTTTCACAAAAGATCTCATGGTCCTTATGAAGGGTTTCAGGAAATAGTCAGAATAGACTGAGAGGGGCTCCAGAATGGAATTTATTGCTGACACGATAGGTCTGCCAGGTGGGGTAACTGAATTTTTATGCACTTTGGGTAATAGATAAAAGGCCGGTATGGTCGGGTTTGTTTTGATCAGGAAGAAATGTTCTTCTGACTCAATCCACCCTTCAGACAGTGCGTGTTCCATCAAGCTCTTAATTTCGTCTTTCAAAGGCGATGTAGGGTCTCTGTCTAACTTACGATAGAAAACAGGATTTTGAAGTTGTATCTCAATTTCCCTATCATAAAGTGTTCTATCCCAAAGTACTATGCCTCCACCCTTATCAGCCGGTTTTACGAGTACATAGGATAGTACTATTTATCAACAAGCCTTGATCCGTACTGATATAGAGCGGGGTAATCAGTTGTCTCACTTTTGTTTAGTTTAACCATCTTAAAAGGGCAATACTTATGGGAGGAGTACACACATCACTGCCCATCTTCAATGGGCTATACATTTGGGTGGGTTACACACCACAAACACTGCAGCAAATAATGGATCATAATCTAGCATATCCATTGGCCCAATCATACCTATACTCAATTGTTCCTGCACTTTCCTTGGATCTCCCTCTAGCTGTAAAGGCACATCTTCCAGCCTCTTGGACTTGTCACTTTCATTACAGGGGGAACAATTCTTCACTACGGATACCACCATGGTGTCTACACTGGGCCACCAATATCCCTCCAGGAGTCTCTTTTTTTGTGAGACTTCTGCCTAGATGTCCAGCATAAGCATTCAAGACTATGGGCCTCATGACACGGTAGGCGGTGAGCCATGGTGCTATTAGCGCCATGGCTCATGCCGGTAAAATAGCGGCACCGCCTTGGTGGAAAGGGGATTTACCGCCCCATTCCAAGGTTGGAGGGGCGGTAAATCCCCCTTCCACCATTGCCCTTCCCCATTCCCATTTCTGCCCCATAGGGCTCTATGGGAATGGGGAAGGCGCTAATTACGGCACCGCAATTTTGCGGTGCCGTAATTTGCTCCGAGGTCCCTTTGCGGGTTGGATTTTAACGCCTGCAAAAAGCAGGCGTTAAATCCCCCAACCCGCAAAGGGACCTCGTAGTAAGGCGGTAAGGATTTACCGGTACCAGTATTTTACCGGTACCGGTAAATCCTTACCGCCATCCGTGTAATGAGGCTATTAGCTTTTACTGCCTTGGTAGGCACAGGTTTTTCCCTCCTTGACAAACCCCACTCACACTGGGATAGCTCATCTTGAGCCATTGTGTAGGTTTGCTCACACTCACGGTTATTTGTTCAACTCCTTCGAGAGTAACTGATGACACAACTCATTTCCTCATCTTCACTCGAAGCTCTCATCCACTTTCCCTTCGGCACAATTGTGCTCACTGTCTCCATCACACTCACCACCCAGTTATTAATCTGGTCTGGTTCCACATTCCCACCTGCTGAACGGAAAACATGACAAGCAATCAACCACCAGATTGTTCCTTCCAGATATGTTCTCTAGGGTAATGTTAATCTCTTGTGTACTCGCAAACCACCTTGCAATCCAGAGCATAGCTAATAAATATATCTGCAGTTTATGGTCTCTTAGTATTACAAAGGCGATTCTTCATAAATATGTTCTGAAGTAGTGTGCCACTCAACAGCACACCAAAGCCTCTGTCTCAATGACTGAAATATTTACTTCGTACTCGCTAAAGTCTTGAATAGAAAAGCTATGGTCAGCTCTGATCCTTCCTAGTATTCAGTTGATACTGTCCCTATGCCTCTTTTATTCATGTGAACATTACACAGGTTGTTGCATTAGAAATTGCTTGCTTGTGAAATTTCAAGCATGTTATACATCCTACTCATCTTCACAAACACTGTACCTTTTTCAGCATATCTACAAGACATGCTGTTTTTTTCTGAAAAAGCCGGTAAACATTTGGTATAGAAATCAACAGGTTTAAGGAAAGATGTTAGCTGAACCTTGCCATCTGGTTCTTTCATGACCAAAATGGCGTTCCCCAATTCCAGCTTGTCCTGAAGACCATACCAGTCTGATGTGTCTTAAATACGTATTTGTGGCACCTTAAACATGCACTTCTCCTATTTCTCTATTGAACCTACGTTAGTCAAGTTTCCTAGAACACAGGCCAATAACTGTTCATGCTCTTCTTCTTCCTGCACCCTCACAAAATGTCAATTTGGGAACACTTTATCCATTTAATGGCATGTGTTTGTATCTCTATGCCCGTACAGAGGTTATAACATAAGTGATGTGTCATGAGTCAGGGTTCAAGTCTATTTGATGGTAGGCTGGTGATAAATCAATGGTGGAGAAACATCTTACCTTTCCCATGGTGGACAACCTAACAATAATGTCAGGGAGGGGATATCTGTCTACCCACATTGCTCTGTTCCCATTGAGAGGTCCACGCACAACCCAATCCTACTGTCTGGCTTTTGAATTATAACAACGGGAAACAGCCATTCTCTATAATCGATGGGCTCAATAATCCCTTCTCAGCACACATTTTCTAGTTTGGATCTCAGTTTGTCCCTCACACTTATGGGGACTTGCTGTACCTTGTGAACTATGGGCCTAACACAATGCTTCCACCTGACCTAAGGACTGAAACTATTCAACCTTCCTACATGGTCACTAAAAGCATCAGGAAATGCCTCTACAAATGTTCCTGCTGCACCTTCTACCATGGAGACAACATGTATCTGCACATCCTCACCCAGTTTAAGCTCCACCCACAAAAATGCTTGGTGCTAGCACCTCAACAAATTATCGCCCTTTTCTGTGGTATATATTTTTCCTTGAATTTCTCGATCACTCACACTTATCTTGTACCATGTGTAACCTATAATCTGTATTGGGGTCCCTCTTTAAGCAGAATGGTCACTATCAGTCTCCTGCAGGCCACCTCTCTTGCACTGCAATACTGTTTCATATGTTACCATAGATACTGGTGTGTAGGGGGAACCTGGGACCACAAGCATCTGTACTTGCTTATCTGATGGACACACAACCCTGAGGTAACTTTCTCCTGCCTTTGCATTCCATCAACCACCAGTAAATTTTCTTCTTCCAAGGAAATTATTGCCTTTGCTTCCTTGCTACACTCTGAAACTGGTTCTTCGTTGGTCTTTACATATTTCATGCATTTGCTAATCAGTTCCATACTCTCTGATTTGCACAGGGTGAGATTCTTCGCCTGTCGTAACCTCTCCTGGATCATTGAGTTTGTGGTATGCAGCACCAAATAGGTACTAAAGCTGACAATAATATTTTAGATACTGTAAAATAGTAGGCTGTAGTCGGATGTAGGTTTAACAATTTTAAGATTTATTGCGGTGTTAACCTAAACAACAGCTCTCCTTGTGCACATCAAACAGTATTAGTTTTCATGAGGTTTGGTTTCCGTGAAAGGGTTAATGAAGTCCAGAGTTCAAAAGAAGCTCCACTTGGCTTCTCGCATCTTTAAAAGGGAAAATAAAGTCAACTTAATTATTTTTCTCCACGGACCTTAGCCTTCAGTCTGACTCACCCTCTGTTCACTGGGTTAAGAAAACAAAAAGACAAAAATGCCCACGGAAGGCACAGTCATTGATTAATGGTTGACGGCTGGCGCTTCTCCTCAGCGAGTCCGCCTCTGATAGGGATCTCCCCTGTGCCTCTCAGTGAGCCTTCTAGTACGCCCAGTCGCAATCACCTTTCCATTCCTCTCTGGTCTCCGGCTCGACTTGCAGCTGTAATCAGAAACACCTGGTGAGCTCTCTGTTGCTGCATTTAACCCCCTCTCTGCTCCTCCCCTCCCTTCAGTCTCCAGCCAGTTTTCCCTCCTATTCCCCACACCTGCAGGGAGTTTTCTTTCCTCATTCCACCCAGATTCATGCACTGTTTGACCCCACCCTGTATGTCTCTGGGGCCACCCATCTATATGCGGGCTGACTGCATTGCACCAGTGCCAGTCTCTGGTACACCTATTTCCATGCTGTATGATTGGGTTGTACCTATGCCGTTTTCCCTTTTTAATTCTGTCTCTGCCCCCTCCTTGGTTTCGTTTCTCGTGGTGGTTTCTGGGACATGTAGTTTTCTTTTGATTTGCTGTGTTAACCTTTTGTTGGCTGGGTCTCATTACTAGAATAGGGTCCTCCCTTGGTTCTGTTGCCTCTTTGACCACCTCACATACTCCCCCACCGGGAACTAGGCCGTTCGGGCATGTTCAAGGCCCTGGACAAGTAATCGGCGACTAGCTGATATTTTCCGGGTTTATGTATTGTAACAAAATGATAGGGTTGAAGGGTTAAGAACCACCTAAGGACCCTATGGTTTGAGTCTTTCTGGGTGGCTAGCCATCGAAGAGGGGCATGATCTGTAAAGATGGTAAACTTTCGACCTAGTAAATAATAACGAAGAGATTCAACGGCCCACTTTATTGCCAAACATTCTTTTTCTAAGGTGGAGTATGGTATCTCATGTGGGAGGAGTTTTCTACTGATGAAGGCTATTGGGCAGAGGTCTTGTTCTGATCCTTGGGATAGCACGGCACCTAGACCACATCCTGATGCATCAGCCTGTAAATAGAAGGCTTTTGAGAAATCTGGGCAGTGTAGAACCGGTTGGGTTGATATTAGTTGTATTAATTGGTGAAAAGCTTGCACAGCTTCTGGCTTGATTTGAAGTGGCCGGTTGGTTTTTAAGGCGTCTGTCAGTGGTGCAGCTATGGTAGAAAAATGCGGTATGAATCTTCTATAATATCCTACGAACCCTAGAAAGGCTTGGATCTCTTTCCGGGTTTCCGGTATTCGTAATTTTTTGAAAGCCTGTATTTTGTCAACCAACGGTGTGATTACTCCACCTCCTACAGAATATCCCAGATACTTGGTAGTTTTGGCTGCCAGCTTGGTTTTCTTGGGGTTGATATGCAGTCCTGCCTCTTGTAAGGACGTAATTACTTTGATTAGAAGTTCTAAATGTTCCTTCCAGGTTTTACTAAAAATCACTATGTCATCCAAATAGGCAGCTGCGTATAGTTCATGAGGTTTCAGTACCTTATCCATTAAGGCCTGAAAAGTGGCAGGAGCCCCGTGTAACCCAAATGGTAACACCGTAAACTGAAATAGACCTTGAGGTGTTGCGAAGGCTGTTTTCTCCTGATCCGCTGGGTTGAGCGGTATCTGCCAATATCCTTTGGTTAAGTCCAAGGTACTCAAAAAGGATGCAGCTCCCAGTTTCTCTATTAGTTCATCTATCCTGGGCATAGGGTAGGCTTCATATCTGTAAATGGCGTTTAGTTGCCTAAAGTCCATACAGAACCGGGTGGTACCATCTGGTTTGGGTACTAGTACCACCGGTGAACACCATGCGCTCTTGGAGGGAATTATGGTACCTAGTTTCAGCATGCTCTCTATTTCTTGTGCTATCTCCCCTCTTTTTGCTTCAGGGATTCTATAGGGTCGGAGGCATATAATCTTGCCTGCCTCGGTTGGGATTGAGTGAGTAGCCATATGAGTCCTTCCAGGTAGACTCGGGAATGTCTCTGCTACAGGGCCCAAGGTGTCAAATAACTCAATTCTTTGGGTGTCGCTTAATTGTTCCCCCAAGCCCACATCTTGTAGGTTACCAGCCGAGTGTGTGACCATTTGTTCCGGGACCGACATCTCTACTAGAGACGTACACAATATTGCTGAGTCTCCTTGTTTCCACAACTTGAGTAAATTAATGTGATAGTTCTGATGTTTGTTTTGTCTATCTGGTTGCTCTACCTCATAATTAACTGGACCCAACACCTTTGTTATACTATATGGGCCTTTCCATTGGGCGAGCATTTTGTTTGTGTGAGTGGGTAATAACACCAGCAGTTTGTCTCCTATTTTAAGCGTCCTAGGTCTGCTTCCTTTATCATAATACTTCTCTTGCGTTTCTTGAGCCCGCCCCAGGTTTTCCTGAGCATAGTCTCTGAGTTTTCCCAGGTGATCTCTTAGTTCATTCACATATTCCGTTAGGGTTGTTTCTTCCTGTTGTTCCCAAGTGTCCTTTAGTAATCCCAAGATAGATTTTGTCTGTCTCCCAAATAATAATTCAAATGGGGAATACCCTGTTGAGGATTGAGGTGTATCACGTAAAACCATCAACACCCATGGCAGTACTTTCTCCCACCCCAGACCAGTGGGGCTGGTTGCTCTTTTTATCATTTGTTTGATGGTTTTGTTATATCTTTCCACCAGCCCATCAGTCTGTGGATGGTACACAGAGGTCCTTAAATGGTTGATGCCAAGGGTCTTGCATACTTCTTTCATGACGCTCGACATAAAATTACGTCCTTGGTCTGTTACAATCTCGAGGGGAATTCCCACTCTAGCGAAATAGGGTAAAAGTACATCACATACTTGTTTGGCAGACATTCCTTTTAATGGAAATGCTTCTGGATATCTAGTGGCATACTCCACTACCACTAGTATGAACCGGTATCCTCGGCTGGTAGGTTCCATTGGACCCACAATGTCTAGCCCTATTCTCTGAAATGGCTCTTTGATCAATGGCATTCTTTGTAAAGGGGCTCATGCTGGAATATGGGGGCTTGTTTTCTGACATATTGCACACTCTTGGCAATATTTGGTTATCTCAGCGTAAACTCCGGGCCAATAGAAATTTTGCAACACCCTTTTTATGGTCTTGTTCTCAGCTAGATGTCCCCCTGTGGTGTGATCATGTGCCAGCTGAATCAGCCCTTTCCTGTAGGACTGGGGAACCAACAATTGCTCCTTCTTTATGTTATCAGATCCTTGGGTTACTCGATAGATTAACCCCTGTTTCTCTTTAAAGTAGGGAGTAGTAGGTTGGACCCCGCTAGTGTCTAGAGCTTGTCCCCTGGCCCTTTTTAACGTTTCATCCAGCCCTGTTTCTGTTCGAAATGAAGTCATATGGTCCCCCACCTTCCAGTCTATGATGGAAATGTCTTTATACGCTTCCTGATTCACTCAGTTTCTCCTTTTCTGGGCCTTAGATAATTTTTCCCGACTACATGCCCCAAATAGTTCAGTTTTTGAAAACGGGGCTTCTCTCAACCATCTATCGAATTCAGCTAGATCTGTTCCTATTAGCAACGGAGCGGGCAAGGTAGGAATAATGGCGGCTTTGATTGGCATCTCCTGCCCCTGTATTCCCAACACAATGTCTTTAGATGGATACCCTTTTACATCCCCATGCACGCACTTTATATCAATGGTTCTCACCTGTTCGCTATCTTGCTCGCTCACATGGGGCTGTATGGCTGTCTGTCGGCTTCCGCTGTCCATCATTGCTTGACGGGGATGTCCATCCACTGTGACCTCTATCACGTAAGGCAGTCGTTTCCTTCTGTATTCCTGCGCTTGCATGGACCCGATTTCCATTGGTTCAGTTTTTGGTTTTTTAGAACAGAAACGCGCAATTTGACCCCATTCTCCACACTCAAAACATTGGGGTGCCGGTCCTTTGCTTAAGCCAGCCCCATTAGTGGGTCGGGGTTCGGCCTTGTTCCTGGGTTCGGTTCCTGGTCCTTTATAGGTTCTGATGCGTACTTGGGAAGCTTCCACACTTGGTCTCAATTGGGTGGCAGGGAAAGGTCGGGTGCTCCCTGCCTTCTGATATGCTGTTGCCACGTCTATTGCCTCGGCCAGTGATAGATGGTGATGTTGCCTCACCCACCTCTGAATTGGTCCTGGTAAGGCATCCATGAATTGTTCCATCATTACTTTATCCTTAATCTGTCCTATTGTGGCTGTGCCTGTTTGCAGCCATTTTTCCGCCAAATCTTGCACTCTGTAGAACAATTGTCTTGGACTTTCACCTGGTTTCAATCGGGTTTCTCGAAACTTGAGCTGTAAGATTCTTCATCCATGCCGAGTCTTTCCAAAACAGTTTTTTTAATCTCGGTATAAGGAGTGTCTCCGGTGGGGTTAGCCGCTTGGTATGCCCCCTGCATTACCCCTGTGAGCAAGGGAGCCAGATAGAAAGCCCATCTGTCCTGTGGCCATTGGGCTGCTCTAGCTATTCTCTCAAAATTTATGAAGAAAAAACTGGGGTCTTCTCCTACTTGGTATTTTTGTAATACCGTAGGCGGTATTACTGGATGCGTCCGGGTCGTGGCCACTGCTTCTCCCAGTATTCTTAAGTCTTCCCGTCCTTGCTCTTGGGCAGCACTTTGCACTTGTATGGCCTGTTGGAGTGCTTGTCTGTCCGCCTGCGCCTGGTGACTTTGCACTTGTAAAAGTTGCTGCAGCTGCTATTGCCCTTCTGCAAGTGCCTTTACCACAGCTTCCATGTCTTCTGCTTGGGCGTTCTCTTGAATTCCACCGCTGCCACCACTGTAAAATAGTAGGCTGTAGTCGGATGTAGGTTTAACAATTTTAAGATTTATTGCAGTGTTAACCTAAACAACAGCTCTCCTTGTGCACATCAAACAGTACTAGTTTTCATGAGGTTTGGTTTCCGTGAAAGTGTTAATGAAGTCCAGATTTCAAAAGAAGCTCCACTTGGCTTCTCGCATCTTTAAAAGGGAAAATAAAGTCAACTTAATTCTTTTTCTCCACGGACCTTAGCCTTCAGTTTGACTCACCCTCTGTTCACTGGGTTAAGAAAACAAAAAGACAAAAATCCACACGGAAGGCACAGTCATTGATTAATGGTTGACGGCTGGCGCTTCTCCTCAGCGAGTCCACCTCTGATAGGGATCTCCCCTGTGCCTCTCAGTGAGCCTTCTAGTACGCCCAGTCGCAATCACCTTTCCATTCCTCTCTGGTCTCCGGCTCGACTTGCAGCTGTAATCAGAAACACCTGGTGAGCTCTCTGTTGCTGCATTTAAGCCCCTCTCTGCTCCTCCCCTCCCTTCAGTCTCCAGCCAGTTTTCCCTCCCATTCCCCACACCTGCAGGGCGTTTTCTTTCCTCATTCCACCCAGTTTCATGCACTGTTTGACCCCACCCTGTATGTCTCTGGGGCCACCCATCTACATGCGGGCTGACTGCATTGTACCAGTGCCAGTCACTGTTACACCTATTCCCATGCTGTATGATTGGGTTGTACCTATGCCGTTTTCCATTTTTAATTCTGTCTCTGCCCCCTCCTTGGTTTCGTTTCTCGTGGTGGTTTCTGGGACATGTAGTTTTCTTTTGATTTGCTGTGTTAACCTTTTGTTGGCTGGGTCTCATTACTAGAATAGGGTCCTCCCTTGGTTCTGTTGCCTCTTTGACCACCTCACAGATACCATAAACATTTTAACAAGGGTGCTGTTGTTATATGCCATGCATGGTGTCATGATATAATAGGGTTAGACCCAATAGAATCAACATAAGCCGAGGCACTGCCAAAGCTATGCCTCATCAGCATTGTATGGCCATTTACTTCCATATTATGCAAGTTATCATATTAGGTATTGTCATTGTATGATACGTAGAGCCCCTATATTGCCAGTTGCTGCAACACTAAAGTATGCAAAAATCCAATAGATGCAAGTCACCAACAATGCACAAATGTTTTGATTCATGATAATGATTTCTTATTTCTATAGTGCTTTCGCCAATGCACTATACATAACACATATTTAAATACAATTATCATTCCAACTGAATTTGGTACTATTTATCAACCTCAGAAGAATGAAAGGCTGAGTTGGTCTAGCCGGGATTCAAACCTGCAACCTGCAGATCACCCAATGATTTCAGCAGTGAGCGCTCAACCCACTGAGCTACCTTACCACTTTTCTAAATGCAATGCCAGGTAAGAAAACATATCGGAACTGTCTGCACAATGTAGTCTAGACATGTAATAACAGTTATCATGTTTGCTGTAGCCTTGATGATGCACAGTAAAAAATGCCATGCCACAGTAAGACATGCTATGATTATTCACAGGATCTTGTCACTTCTCCCCAGAGGGAGGCCCTTCCCTATGAGGCTAAGGAGATGAGGCCGCTACCCAATAGTCCCTCTAGGGGTGGTGAAAAGCGGGAGGACCTCATGAGGATAAGGCTCTCGTCCCTTGATGAACCTCCCTAAACCCTAGTGTCTAGAAGGCTTGGCCCCATTGACGCCTTCTCCCTCCCTCCCAACCGGAAACTACTACTGTATGTTATTATGAAGTCTCTACTATCTCACCTGTAAAACCAGATAGGACTGAGGTGAAGAAGAACCAAGAAACCTATAGAATCACAGTAGAAGGGATAACCAAAGTACTTCGATGAGGTGGCCACAAGGAGGCATGAAGATAACAAACAGTGACAGTACATTGGGGCGGTCCCAGCAATATAATGTAAAGACTGAAGAAGGACTAGAGGTGTTTAGGACAGGAAGAGCAGCAAGGGAAGCAGGCATCCATCTTGCAGAGTATGGAAAATGTAAACCCACGCTGCCCGAAGCATCGACAGACAGTCGGTCTCGGAATTAGAAGCCAAACAGAACCATGCGAGCCAGAGTTAACCTTACTCGCTGGAGAAGCGGGAAGAATCCAGCGGTGGCGTGGCTTCTCCTAGGTTGACATGGGTTGTCCCTAAAACAAACCGAGACTGCAACAGCTCAGTGGAGCGGGACATACCAAAGAGGAGGAAAACAGGAATACGAGTGGAGCGCGTGTGGAACCAACAGTGACCCAAGACCCTTGAACGAACTGGTAGTGCTCCTCAGTGAAGATACAGGTAACAGGATTTGCGGGAACGCCGGGTGGGGTCCACTTAGCGGAAAGAGTCAAGTATTTCTCGGGAGTGATCTCCCTTGTCACAGTAGTGATGCCCAGAGAACTAAGAGTCAAGTATTGTTCAGGAGTGCTCTCCCTCACCACAGTAGTGATACCCAGATAAACCGTCAAGTATTCTTCAGGAGTGATCTCCCTTGTCACAGAAGTGATACCCAGAGAACCAAGAGTCAAGTATCCCTTAGGGTTATCCTAGTGGTGATAACCAAGGAAACAGGAATCATGAAAATCAAAGGGGTAATTTCCCGAATTCCATAAGCAGTCTGCAAAGTAAAGAGTGGGTCAGGAGTGAACTCCTTCATCACAGTGGTGATGTGAAAAACTATAAATCTCAAGAGTGCCTCAGGAGTGAACTCCCTCTGCACTGTGGGATCCCCAACGCCTATGAAAGATTCCAAAAAGACCAAGAACTGTCAGGGAGCAATCTCTATACAAGTTCAGATATAAAAAGTCCTGCAAACAGTCAGCACTAAGAAAATGAGTTGATAATGCCTAAACTCTGTTGTTTGCTAATCCCTGCGAGGAAGTAAAGAGACTTCTAAAGAACTCTACAAAGGACTATCCAGAAACAGTCTTCAAAACTCTTCCAGATAGACATAATTCTCCTGGTCTAAGAGTATTTGGTAAATCAGACCCTATTGCTAGAGACTGCTGTTAAGTCAGCCTAAGACTGGAATGTTTCACCAGGAGAAGGGAGCCATTCTCCTTGTGGCTTTGATAAGAAGTTCATGGAACCCTTTTTTGTTCACTTCTTAGTGGTAGGGAGGAAGTAGTTGGTTTGGATAGAGGAAGGTATAATGCTTTTTGACTTACATCTTGACGAGCGCCTGAGTTATTCTGTGTTGAGGTAGGGAAGAACCCTCTAGAAAAAGGGAAAGGCAGGCTCTTTTCTTTATTTGAATAAAAATGTATATCCAAAATGATACCACTTCATAAGCCTCCTTTCTCCATCGCGCCATAATACCTAGATGGGTTGCACCAAAATGCTAATCTAGCCAGGTAATAACATGTATCATGCTTGGTTTATCATAGATACCCAGAACATTATACCGCACCACAGTAAGGAAAGGCTAGACTGGCTGCACCCAAATGCCAATCTAGCCAGGCAATTACACTTATCATGACTGCTTTATCAGAGATGCCCAGTACAAAATGTCAAGCCACAGTTAGAAATGTCTAGACTAGCTGCACCAACATGCTAGTCTAGCCACGTAATAACACTTATGATACTGCTTCATTATATATGCCCAGAAAATATGGCTTGACAAAGTAAGAAAAGGCTATACTGGCTGCAGCCATATGGCAATCTAGACAGGCAATAACTCTTATCATGCTTACTTTATTATAGCTACCCAGTAAAAATGTCATGCCACTATAAGAAATGGCTAAACTGGCTGTACCAAAATGCCAGTGTAGCCACTAATACATATCATGCCTGCTTTATCATGGATGGCCTTTATGTATTAGCACACCCCTCTCCTGCCCCACCCTTCCCACATGTCCTCTCTCCCTCCCACTTTCCTCCTCTAATCCCCAAAATCAACTCATCAGCCCAGTTTTACTTCAACGTCCCTCTTCCTTGTCCTAGTACTCATGTTTGAGGCAAGGTGCTTCATAGGAAAGTACTGGGACGAAGAAGAGGGGGACAAGGAGAAATAAAGATTACCAGTAAGTAATCTAGGTATTTAACACAAGCACACACATTTACACACCACTTGCTCATTTGCACATGCATTATTCAACATTCACTCACACAAGCACGCCCAACCACCCAAACATCATGCAATCATTGACACACATTACATGATAGATACATGCACGTACATTACATAATATAAAAACAAACACACACACACACACACACACACACCCACACACACACACATGCACACACACACACAGACACTCCACCACACATACATGTTTACATTTATCGAAATAAATGTCCTTACCTTCCAGAATCCGTTACTCCTCCTCTGCAGGCATGACTCTGGCTCCCATGGTCCAGCACGCACACATGGAAACAGCTCTGGTTCCTGTCATGCGCGGCAGAGCACCGGAGCCAGAGCCATCCATGTCCTGGTGGGGAGGGGCTCAAATTTCAAAATGTTCTTCTAGGATCAATTATATCTGGATTGAGATGTGTGATTGGGAGGAAGTGGAGGAGTTTGGTATCCTGGAGTATCTAGGTAGCGATCATAAACCACTCTCAATTGGGCTGAGATGGTATGGTACAAAACAGGCAAACAAACAATCCAGTGTACTTATTAGAATTGCCGGGAAAGCCAGATGCACTGTAAAGTGGGATAACATCTTGAAAACAGGCATAAAGCCCTCAATCTGTTTGCCATATATTTTCAATAGAGGGGAGAATAGACAATCTAATGGCAGGGATGAGGACCTCTTATCCGAATATGACCAACTGACCTCTGAACTTAACTCATGGTTTTCTAAGTTCAAACCCGCTTTCAGGCGGAGGCCCATGAAGATTTCTCCCTTGTTTGATTTTGATTCCAGATCGGCCAAGGCGAGCATTACTGTCATTTCTGAGTAATCCGGGAATGGGAAACAAAGATGGTTTACACCACTGAAGGAATAGATATGAGTGTTGTGAAAATTAAGAAATCTGAATTCCTTAAGGGCAAATGGAACAGACTTAGAAGAGTTGCCATAGCCAGTGACAGTAAGACCTTTTGGTCCTTCGTTTCTGAGCAGAAAGACTCTATGGGTAATGATCTCCATTGTATGATAACTGAGAAAGAATGGATTCTCCACTTCGGTGGGCTGTACGAAGCAGCGGTGCCCCCTGACAGTCCCTGTGGAGCAGGTCCAGTGGGTACAGTTACTGAATTGGTGATTGAAAGTGGTTCACTTGTTAGTATTACCATGTCTGTGGTGAGAAGTGCCTTGTTGAGTATGAAGGGCTAAATGGCCCCTGGCCCTGATAAAGTACTCATTGATCTCTGGAAGGATGAGCCAGACATCTGAATGCCGGTACTAACTAAGCTTGTTCAATCATTTTAACAAGGGCCCGCATCTTGGCGATGTGCACAGATTGTACCTATGTACAAGAAGGGGGGCGTGATCGACCAAGTAACTGTAGGTCCATTTCGCTCCTTGAAAAATCAGGGAATGTCTTCCCCAATGTTGTCGTCCAGCAATTATAGGAGTGTGTTAAATCTAAGCGCCTTATGTCCCACTTCAGGCTGGATTTCAGCAGGGGATGAGTACTGTGGAACAGTGTTTTCGCCTTCATATGATCCTGCAGAAATACTGTGTCCTAAAAAAGTGTATGCAGTATTTATCAACCTCCAGAACGCCTTTGACAGTGTCCCTAGGGAACTGCTTTGGCGGGTTTTATTGAAGCACGGGGTCCCATACCATCTGGTGGCAGTGATTATTCAATTCTATTCCTGTAACACTGCTGTGGTGAGAGGGGGCCCAGCGGCAGAGACCACAAGCCAGTTTTCAATCGATAGAGGCATGCGGCAAGGCTGTGTACTTGCCCTGCTCCTGTTTACTCTTTACATGAATGAGATTTTTCTGGCTCTGTTGGCAGACTGCCAGGGCACAAACCTGGACCAACCAAAATTGGGCACGGATGTTTTTCCAACTCTATTCTTTACAGATGATTTTGTTTTGTTGGCTTTATCTCCAATGGGTATCAAAAGAAGCTTGGAGAATTTTGTTTTCAAGTGCTTCCAGCTGGGCTGAACTTTGAATAGGAGCAAGACCAAAGTTATGCTGTTTCAGCCAAGGAAGTCTGGGGTAACATCACGGGGCTGGAAGTTGAAGGGACAGCTATGGAACAGGTTGCCTACAATTATTACATAGGGGTAAGATTTTCTGATAACGGAACCTGGGCAAGTCAAATTACCAAATCCCTGATTAACCTGGAAAAGAATAGTGTTGGCCTAAGGAGGTTTTTTGCTTCCCACGCCGAGCAGGTTGCTCTACCCGCCGTTGACATTTACTCCATCCAGGTCACTTCAGCTGTGCTGTATAGAGCAGAGATATGGGGATGTTCTATCTGCTCCAGTCTGGGGGTGGTTGAGCATACATTTTTAAAAAGGCTTCTTATACCACCAGATAGTACGCCAAGTGCTCCACTAATGATGGAATGTGGTTTGGTTCCTGTAATTTGTCAACTAATATGGAAACCTGTCCTCTACTGGTTCAGGTTGTGGAGCTCCCTGCATTTTAGTAAATGCCGGGTAGATCTCACTGATTTGTTGAACTATCTGGGTGGTCGTTCCCTTCCTTAGCTGTGCCACGTAAAGTGACAACTTGCAGGGGCAGTCTTGGAAGACATTTGGATCAACCCTTCTTCCATGCCCATTGGCGTAAAAGGTAATGTGAGGCAGTTTGCTAGGCATAACACCAAGGAACACCTTGTTTGTCTGTGTTTAAATTGAAGTTTGGACAGGGTTTTCTCCTATCGAAGCCTATTGTGGAGGGATAGACTTACTAGGATTTTGTTTCCCCTGCCTATGCTCGTACCATGTTTATTAAATTTAGAGTGGGTGCTCTACCGGTGGCAGCACTTACCAGCAGTTGGACAGGAGTTCTTCCCCAACTTGCCCAGCTTGTGGCATGGCCCCAGAATTGGTAACACATTTTCTGTTATTTTGTGAATGCTATTGTGTCCAAGGGAAAATGTATTTGACTCCACTGTTTAAGAGAGAATGTGTCAGAAGCAGCCTAGAAGCGGTTGCCCTTTGTCGGTCCACTGCATCTATTAATGATAATTATTTTGTTGCTAAATATATTTATTGTGCTTGGTTACGTAGGACGATTGTATCTAACTGTTGATTGTATTCCTACCACCCAGCTTTTTATGGTACAGTATTTTATGTGAATAACTTTGAAAGCAGTTTTTTTCTTCCATTTGAACTATGAAATGTATTGTGTGTGCTGATGGCTAAATCTGCTGAATTAAGCATTATTTTTGATTGATTGATTGTTTTTCAGAGCTATATATTTGTGTCAGATATGTATTTTGGACTTTTACAGGGGCGATAAGTATAGAAATCCTCTAGTGTGAAATAGGCAGACGAATGGGATGGTCTGCGCAAGGCTACCTAGGGAGATAGCGCCACCCACTGGGGCTATCTCTACGCCCCCTTCCACAGTAGGTGGTGCCAGGCATGGAAAAGTGGATCTGTTCTGTCAGTCCAACCCTCAGGGTTCACCTTTGACCCCCTCTGAGTGAGGATGAGATGAGTGGGGAGATCCTTCGTTGGGAAATCAGGGGCAAAGCAGTTAATCTCACTATGCCTTATCTGGCAAAACTGGGAGTCGTATTAAGTCATTCATGGATGCGTGTGTAGGGTGAGACTACATACAATTGTCTGTGCTTGTTGGAAATGGTTGCTTTTTGATTTGATTACTTGATGACACTGTTCTAGGCAGTAAGGACTGTGTCCTGTTTGTTTAGCTAATTTGTGCATCTCGTGAGTTATGAGCCAAACTAATAAAAATCAGGGATTTTGATTATTTTGTTACTATCCTTGAAATTGCACACTCTAGCGCCCAGTACTATTGGTTGCAGCATCCCGCTGTTCAGCGCATTGAGTTGTTCCTTTTGAACTACAAACTCAGCATAACCAGCTCCACAAAAACACGTTGGCGGCACATCAGCGATGGCGCATTGGTGAGGTCGGTTAGTGCTGGTTTGTGTCTGGGCTGCGAGGGGGTGCACTTGCAGGTAAATGGGCTCGATAACAACTTCTACGCCTCTAACTCAAATTCTCAATAAATATCTATAGCTTGGACTATCCCCTGCTGCGGTCATGAGAAAGCTTGATTTACTTTAGAAGTTGGAGTGCCTACTCCACCGAGCGATCCCCCTCCAGGGTCTGATCATCTACTAGACCAGAGGGATTCTGCCCCCCATCTCTTGACACCCTCTATTTTACTACCATCTACTACACCTATTATATCCCAAAGCTTGCTCAATACCAACCTCTCCTGATCGAAACGCTAGGGACTTTCCATCCCACATCATTAGGGGTAAGGTAATAGTAACAACACCTAAGGAGCCTTTACTTATTACCAGTATTCTAACTGGCACAGAAGAGAATGCCAATGACCTAGCTACACCAAAGATACCCATAATCTCACCTAGCGAAACTCTATCAGAGAAGAGGGCCGTCTTTTTACATTAGGCATTTAAGACCTTGTACTGAGTATGACTTGTTGTCCTAGGATTGTCTGCGCTCACAAGCCTCATCCACGAATACACAACGAGGACAATGCTATGTAAACAGCAAGCGTGGACACTAGCAGAACTACATTGTGAAGGGATATGTATTAAGGCTTACTGCTGAATCCAAGAACATACGTCGCCATTGTAACTTGATGGAAATGCAAACCCATGTAATCCGTGTGCATATTATTGTATGAGCTGTATGTGAACTCAGCACGAAATCTAGACCGCAGATTATTAACATGTAGAGGGGCTGGACAAAATTGTTAGAAATGTATATAAACCCGAATGTTTAGATGCCCAGCACTCTCCCTTCTCACTCTGACGGGCTGGTACTCATTGCGGGGTGTTGAGATAGCTATCTGTATCAGATCTGTGTTTCTTTGTAACTGCGCAGTATTAAAGATCTGTGAATCTTTATAGCCTGTGTTTGGTGTATTTCCTTTTGTGGTAATCAGCCTCGATATTTCCTTGCTTTTACAGATGGTGCCCGAATAGGGACGCTCAAGATTGATGCCATCTCGTTGAAGTGTTGATGCGGCTATTGGACCAGGATTGGACGTGAGAAAGGGGGCCCCCTTCTTGGATGAGACACGACACCTCAACAGTACTGCATGACCCGATGCCTGGACGCTGAGCCCTCGGTCTGAGATGGCATCTTGACGAGGGTCCATATATCGAGGCGGCCAGTTTTGCTGAAATCACCAACCACAAGGGTCCTTTGTTGTCCTTTGTAATCCGATCGGACCTCCCTTAGTTCTTTGATCAGGTGAGTCGTGACCCGATTCTTAAGCATCCTGATAATTTGATTTGGCGTATTGTCCTCGCGAGAACAATTATTGACCAGGTAAACCCCAGGAATCTGATATGTGTGAGAAATTGTCTGCCTGTTTCAGGGCATCATTCTGCAGGGACAGACAATCTTTGGAATTTGGCTGTCCGGCGCCACAGGAGGGGTCGCCGCCGTGTGTACTATGTACTGTAAGCACGGCATAGGTAGTATAGTGTTTAATGATATTTGGCACAGACAAACTAGACATGCTTCCGAACTTCAGTGGCCAGTCAATGGTAGCTTTGAGATTCCTCGTATAGAATATTTTGAATCCATATTGTTAAAGAAAAAAGCTAGACCTGCAGCATTTGATGTATTGCAAAATTGGAAAAAAGAAGCTATGCAGCAACTTAAAAGTAGAGAGAAACATGCACGCCGACATACGTCCAACGCTGAGAAAGCGTTATTGTATGATCAAAGCAAACAGTCAGAGTCAGTTAGAAATATGGATAGGGCTTTTCAACTTGGCATTCAGAAGATATATCCGCCTAAAGATTTTCATGTGTCTGATGAATTAATTGACCATCTTCTAAATAAACAAAGGCCTGGTCCCACTGCACCACCTCCGTATGTACCTATTCCCGTTGCTTTACCTCTTCCTGCTGTCGTTCGTCCTCCCGTAGTAATTCCTGCTCCTCCTATCGTTCCTCCTATTGCTCGTCTTCCTCTGGTTATTGTTCCTTCTCCTATCGTCGCTCCTTCACCTGTACCTCCGCCTTTGCCTACTGTTATGGGTCTGGTAGATTTGTCTTCTGCACCAGTGATAGCACCTTTGTTACCGATTGTACAAGATTTGTCTACTCTTTCTCTTCCAAGTGGTTCTGTTCCGCTTATAGTTGATAAGGGAGCGGAATCAAAGATTGTAACTCCCAATACAGTGTCTAAAGAGAGAAAGCACAATTTAAATGCATGGGCTAGACAGTGCATGGAGAAGGGTGAACAATCTGATGTTTTTGCTACACTCTCTAATCTAGAAAGTTTTCCTGAGAAAAATGTTTTTATCGAAGGACTGGGAATTCATTTATCCATAATGTGGAACAGACTGAATGATATAGATCTCTCACAAGGGTTGAGGGATTTGAATGTTTTAGCATATTCAAGAGATACTGGGGAGAAAGTATATGAGCACGTCAAGAGGGTTTTTGAGTATAGAATGGAGTTAGAAAGGTTACGGAATGAAGAAATAGATGGTGATAGTTTGAGAGCTATTTTTGTACAGAAACAGTTCCTTCCCCTTTGTAAGTCGATGAGTGAGGAAACACGAATCTGCATAAAAGATGCAATTAGATGGATTTCAGACACGTCGATATCTCCCGTAGAAGTATATGACGCATATAGTCAGTATACGCCAGAAATGCAGAGGAAAGTGATACAGGTTATGATAGAATACCTGCAGAATTAATGTATAAAAAGAAAGATTTGTTGTCCTGCAGAATTATTGAATATCTATAAGAGAGCTTTTTCACCTGACACTCCTCCAGCTGCCTTTGCGCTCGATTTAGCTCTGTTGCTCAGTAAGCGTTCGGAGTTGCCTACTTTTCAGTTGCCTATGAGAGACGTTCTGCCGACATTTGTCCCTGAAGTTGAGGTTCCGGCTAACGCTGCAACGGGTGTAGCCACCTATGACATTGATGCACATTCCGTATCACAGTTTGTTCACGTCCCATTCTCAAGACAGGAAGTGAACACCATTAGACAATCCATCCCAGATATTAGAAAGAATCCGACAGGGTTCTATAAAGAAATGGAATCTGTCTTACAGTCACCAGTATTTACTCTGGGTGACATAGATTTGTTATTTCCTGTGCTCCTACCTGCCGAATTGTGGAAACAGATTACAACAGTAGATGATATAGCAGGGTTAGGGGACACATGGGATAATTTGGCTAGGAAAGATAGAGAAAGGAAAGCTGGTGAGAGACCGCCACAGATAATACTGACTTTGCCTGATAGAATAGTGACAAAACTGAAACCTTAATTCCTGAGAGAAGGATTATCTGGGACAAACTTACTGCTTGTGTCCAAGGGAAGTCTGAGGGTGCTACCGAATTCTTTAATCTGTTTGAACAAGTGTTTTCAGATTTCAGTGGACAAGATTTAAGCACAGAGTCTGGAAAACGACTATTTGTAGACAAATTTGTGCGTGGATTGTTACCTGACATCCAGTCGCAAATTATGACTTCCGAGAGCGCTTGGCAAGCCAAGTCTCAATCTGAAATGTTGCATATGGCTCAGTATTATGAAAACCGAGTCAATAATGAGAAAGAAAGGATCGAAAAGAAAAAGGGAGACTTGAAAACTAAGGTTTTGTTGCAACAAATTGTTAGAGCTCTTAAAAGGGGTAGTACACAGTTTAGGGGACAGTATGTTCCAAAAGGTAATGTGCCATTGGGTCCTATACACGCAAACTAATGTGCTTATTGCAGACAAGAGGGTCATTGGCGAGGACAATGCCCGATCCTCCAGCAGAGGTCGAATAACACATTTGGTATCATGGGTAGACGATCCAGAGGCGGTCCTGGGACAGGGGGTCCTGGTAGAAGCCAGTTTTCTCAGAACTCAGTCTTTTTCACTAGACAACCAGTCACCGAGTGTGGATAATAGAAACATTTTTGATCATCCTTCTACTGCATATCTCTCTGAAGACCTTCCCTTTGATGATATATTGGCCCTCATTACGACCAATCGTGTCCGGGTCCACAGAATGAGGAATTACCGGGCCATTCCGAGTTCGGAAGGCCCAGTAATTCCTCCCTCCAAGGACCCGGACCCGGTCCTTCCCCATTCCCATTTCAGCCCCCATAGGGCTGAATGGGAATGGGAGAGGGAGCAAACAACGGGCCATTACGAGTTGGCCCGTTTTTTGCTCCCTCTACCCCTCACGGGACCCGGTAAGCACGCCTGTTTTGACCAGGCGTTGCTTCCTGGGTCCCGCGAGGGGACCTCGTAATGAGGCGGTAAGTGGTAAACGGCACCGGCACCTTTTACGGCGCCATTTACCCCATACCACCAGGGTTGGAATGAGGCCCATTGTTTCTCTAAGATTGCCCGAAGCAGGGTTTGGAACCGACGCCTATTCCCGTTAATCAGAAAAGTTCCTACGTTGAAATGATAGTGGGAAATAGGAAACATCTATTCTTGATAGATACAGGAGCACAGAAGTGTTCCATTGACCATTCACGGGTTCCAAACATTTCACTGTCAGGGCAAACCAATGTTTCTGTAGGGCTTTCTGGTACACCAGTGGTTAGTCCGGTTTCTTCACCGGTACCGATTACACTGGGTCCATTCATGGATCACTGTCTGTTTCTTTTGACATCGAACTGTGGTGAGAATGTGCTGGGGTTGAATCTGTTGAAGGAATTAAATGCGGTAATTCATTGTTCTTCGGATGGAGTGCGTTTGATGATTTAACCACAGCAATTTTCTGCCTCACAGTTCCTGACTAGACCTTTGCCGACGGAATTTAGTGAATTTCCGGAGTGTTTATGGGCGATCGATGACAACTATGTCGGTGTTTTACAGATTGAGCCTGTTAAAATCATTTTGAAACCTGGAGTAAAGTTGCCACATATTCCTCAGTATAAGATTTCGGTTGACGGTGAGCAAGCTTTGAAGTGTATAGTTTCCGATTTTGTACACTGTGGAGTAATTGAAGAAATTGGAGGCAGCTTGTGCAATAGCTGATTTTGCCTGTGTATAAGAAAGGAGATAATGCAATTCCTTTTCGTTTTATCATTGATTTACGTGCTATCAATAAGATTGTTGCTCCACAATTTCCTATTGTGCCCGATGTAACGACGATATTAACTATGATTCCAGATTCTGCTACTCATTTTAGTGTTGTAGATCTTAAGATTGCTTTCTTTAGCATTCCTATAAACAAGGATAGCAGATACCTGTTCACGTTCACCCTAGGGGGACGCTCGTTTACATTCACCCGTGTGCCACAAGGGTACACGGAAGTCCAAGCATCTACAGTAGGGCTTTGAACGAGCAGCTTGATACAATTGAGTTGCCCACTACTTGTACATTGCTTCAGTACGTTTATGATCTTCTTTTAGCTGCAGATTCAGAAAGTGCCTGTAAGAAGGGCACTGTGTTGTTGCTTATTCACCTAGCAAAACATGGACATAAAGCTTCACTGAAAAAGTTTCAATATTGTCGACAGGAGGTCACCTATTTAGGCTATCTCCTGTCAAAGGAGGGAAGAAGGTTGACGCCTGAACGGATTAAAATAATTTCTAGCATGTCTGTCCCAAATACACAGAAGGAAGTCAGAGCCTTGATAGGAATGGCTTCTTACTGAAGGCAGTGGATCCCCAATTTTTCGCTAGTGATCAAACCAATGTTGGCTTTGACAAAGAAGGGCATTTCTTTGCCATTGCCATGGAACTTGGAACACCAGAAAGCTTTTGATCTGCTCAAGACTGCACTGTGTTCAGCACCAGTTTTGGGCACACCAAATTACGAAAAGGCCTTCGAGTTGTATGTGCATGAATGTGATGGATGTGCTTTGGCTGTGTTAACGCAGGAACATGGGGGGAAGAATAGGCCATGCGGTTACTTTTCCTCTGCCCTTGATCCTGTTGCATGCACTTTGCCGAGATGTCTGAGAGCTGTCGCTACTGCGTCTGTCAAACAGGGCAAGGGTATGGTCCTAGGCCATGCTTTAACCTTGTTGGTACCTCACTCTGTAGATGTTCTATTAAATAGAAAGCAAACACCTCACTTCCGCACGATTAACGAGATACAAATTGATCTTGTTTGCACCGCATATACAAATTAAGAGGTGTTGTGTATTGAATCCGGCTGAACTATTAGCTTTCCTGCAAGGTACTGCTTGCAGTGACGAAATGTCACATGACTGCCTTTATACCACAGAACAAGAAGCTAAAGGCAGGATTGATTTGAAAGATACACCTTTGAACGACCCACAAGGGGAGCTGTTTTGCGATGGCTCCTGCTTCAAACTTCCGGATGGTACATCCACTGCTGCTTATGCCATTACTACACTAAGCACGATCGTGGAAACCAAAAGAATTTCACATAACTCTGCGTAGGCCGCAGAGATTATTGCATTGACTCGAGTTTGTGAACTTTCTGAAGGGCTTAGAGCAAACACATATACTGATAGTCAGTATGCTTTTGGGGTAGTTCACAACTTCAGTGTCATGATCTCTGCTTCCAAAAGGTCAGGGTTTTCCCAACTCCCTTGGAAGCAGATCCATAACCCAGGTTCCGAGTGCCAACCAGTCCCAATTGGGACCTTTTGGACCCAGTCCTGGCGCCAGTGGCACCAGGCTCATAAATATGCCCAGTCCCAGCGCTGGAAGCGCCAGGCTCATAATGCTTGGGTGGACTTACCTGCAGCAGACCATGCTGCTTACTTACCTGCCAGTTGAACCCCTGATCCTCTTCTGTTTGGAACTACTTTTCCTGTTGGGTGGGGCAGGAGCCACTCCCTAGGTTCAGAACACTGGAACTCTTCTGGAAAGCAGGAACTCTTTTCTTACCTAGGCGTGGCTGTGGAAGGAGACAACTAAGCACTACAGGAGGCAATTTAAACCACACCCGATGGATGAATCTTGCTTTGCGTTATTCTGCATCCTCTGCAGCAGAACGCTCATCGTGTCTTCTGCATCTGATCCTGGGCCTAAGGAAAAAGGCTTACCATCCTGAATCCAGTCTTCAGCAACACCTATAAAGACAAGAAAGAACAGGTTAGCATTACGGTCTTCAGTGACAGCTCTTCACTTACCTGGTCCATCGGCTGTCACCAACGCCTCGCACTGCATCCCGTAATCTGAAAGACAAAGGCTTACCTACTCTTCGTGCGCTCCGGAGGTCTTCACACTGCATTCCGGCATCTGAAAGACAAAAGCTTACCAACTCTTCGCACGCTCCGGAGGCCTTCGGCGCTGCATCCCGCATCTGAAAGACAAAACAAGGTGCGTTTAAAGACATTGGGGAACCTTAATACTCACGTGCCATTACTCCTTTCCACATCTAACCCAGTGGGTATTCCGGCACCCTGCAGCCGCTCCGAACTTGTACCTGCAAAATAAAAAGACAGTTAGAGCGCATCGTGAAGCAGGCAACAAGCGCTTACTTACGTGCTTCCAGGCGCTTCTATTCATCACACGGGCTCCATCTTCAACTCACTTCAGCCCGTCATCCGCCATCGCCGGAACCCTGCAAAACAAGAGACATCATTACTAAAGACTTTAAAGACATTAGAATTACTCGAAACTTACCGTTCGTGCAGTAAACGACGGACAGCAGTCCTCTGAAGTCAAGAGGCCTGCTCCCCTTATCCAGTGAAGAAACTGGTTACAGCACCCTGCCCCGAGGCAGATGGAGAGCACAGCGTTCACTTACCTAAGGTGAGAGCGTTAACCTTTGGGGTTCTACAGGAGAAGAGAAAGGGAAGAAGAGAGAGACATTCAATAACCCAGTTCCTTAATCCCATATTTTCTATCTGCAGACATCTTACCCTTCGATTCAGACATACAGTGCACAGAGGTCCAGCCCAAAGAGCCAGCCGTGTGTTACACATCACCTTTGAAGATACGGTATACGCCCAGTCAAGACCGGCGCCTCTACGGGAATCAGGTGAGCGTTACATTCAGTAGACTTTGGGAAGAACAAGGTTTCTTGACCTCACATGGAACGAAGATTCAATATGGCACCTTGATAGTTTGGTTACTTTCAGCACTTGCACTTTCCACTCAGTTAGCAATTATGAAATGCGCAGTGCATCAGAAAATCATAAATGATGTAGGAAAAGGGAATGCTTTTGCTGACCAGATAGCCAAACAAACTGTTACTGACCTCTATTCAGATATGTATACTACAAGGGAAGCCACAAATATCTGTACCATAGATGAAGGGATTGAGTCTATAAAGAATAGCCAAACCGATGCCACATCAGAGGAAACTAAGAAATGGGCTGAGGGCTTGGCGAGGTTGGATGATGATAGGTGTTGGGTGGATAACCTAGAGGGAATACGGATGCTGCCAGGCACGTACATTACTATGATGGCCCCACACATATCTGCGCTAGAAAGATTTGCAAAATGTTAGAAAAAGTCTGGGTAAACGATAACATCCCGAAAACAGCTGAGTGTTTTGTCCAGAGTTGCATGGTCTGTCTACAGCTCAATATGGGGAAGGGCTCATCGACACCAAGGGATAGTTTTGGCTCACCTTCTGTTCCCTTTGAAGTGATCCACTTTGATTTTATTGAAATGGAGCGTTGTAATAATTTTAAATTTGTTTTGGTTGTTATTTGCACCTTTAGTAAATGGGTTGAAGCCTTTCCTGTAAAAGATGCCACAGCAATGACAACGGCGAAAACCATGCTTAAGGAATATTTTCCTAGGTTTGGTTTGCCAAGGGTCATCTGGTCGGATAATGGTCCACATTTTATCGCTGCTGTAATTCTACAGATATGCGCAGGATTACAGATCGATAAACGGCTCCATTCGGCTAAACAAGCTCAGAGTGCTGGATGGTAGAGAGACACAATGGAATTTTGAAGAACAGGCTCGCTAAGACGTGTGCCGGCAGCAATTTGAAATGGCCGGACGCCTTGCCGATAGTGTTACTTTCAATGCGCACCACCCCACAGACTAGGACTGGGCTCTCCCCATACGAAGTGGTAATGGGTAGGCCAGCTAACATTTGGAATCTTCCGAAACCTAGGGCACTAAGGGACATTGAGCATGTACTTCTTTCCGATTATTGTGACCAGTTAACTAAAAATCTGTATTAGATTCATCAACAGGTGCGAGAAGCCCTCCCAGAAAGAGGTTTCCATTTTGAATAAAAGAAATTGTCTGTCCTGAAGAAGGCCAAAAAATCACAGGTGTAGAGACACTAGAGATAGTGCCTCAATCTCCAGCAAGGCCGAAACATGTCGACACTTGACAAGACTTATCAATTTCTAAAGTCTTACATCTAGAATACTGCTTTATCAACATCAGCTAGTTTTCATCAAATTTACTAACCCCTATCATGTTTTTAGGATTAGATTAAGTCGAGTATGCAGTTTTGATTGATGACATATATCTGTATGTTTCTGCTTTCTCTCTTTTTTAACTTTTCTAAATGTGTCTTAATAATAAATTGATATGGACTCATTTATGACTAATGATTTTTAGTGTTTGGATTTTGTGAAGGTGCATAAGCGAGATAGTTTTTTACGTTGTTCTAATAATATGTGGCATTGGTCTGTTGAAATCGTAAATGTGTAATTAACGTGGTAAGCTTGCATCACAAATAAATTTGATAATATATCACCCAGCCCAGCCTGCCTGGACTATGAGCGGGGTAGTCAATAGTCTCACTTTTTTGTATAAGTGCTCTTTGCCTTGTTCTCCCGTGCCGAGACTATGACCCCCCTGTTAACAAAAATTAAGGGAGATTACCTAGTTAAGCTACTCCATTAAAACAAAGACTGATAAAATCCCAGCCTTCACAGCCCTCAAAGCCCTGGTACTCAGAGGACATTCGCAAATTAAAATTTGCAAAAGACTAAGCATTTAAAAACTGGCAGAATCTTTGTCCTCAGAGGACAAGTTTATACACTCAGGAGATGTTAAATCACATACATTAGCCATCTGTGAGGCTAAGAAAATGTACTATGAGAACAGGATTAACAGTGCCTCGTCCAATTCTAGGGAACCTTTTAAGATCTTGAATGAATTAAAAAATCCTTGACCTCTCCATAACACTCTTAAGAAAGATGCACAATGGTGTCTGAATATAGAGAACTCTATGTGCAATAAAGTGGAAAATAACAAAGCTGATATTGCCGCCAACTCTACTTCTATACTGAATACCCTCCCAGAGAAGGGCATAGAAAACCCCAATGCTGCCACATCCTATTTTGTTTTCACCAAAGTTACATAGACAGTGGTCTTGGATACCCTGGAAAGACTGAAGCCAACCAATTGCAAGGGTGACATCTGTCTAGCAATGATTGTTAAATCTTGTGCCAGTCTACTGGTTCCCATAATCACCAAATTCATTAACCTATCATTCAGAGAGTGCCATGTTCCTAAAACTATTAAAAAAGGTGTGGATTGCACCCCAGTTAAAAAAACCTGTACTGGATCCCTCAGTGGCTGCCAACTATTGGCCGATAACAAATACACCATTCCTGCTACAAATCCTGGGCAAAATTGCTCACCAACAAATCCAGGCCTTTTTAAATAGCAGAAACGTCCTAGGCCCTAAACAGTCGGGTTTCAGAAGTCACCACAGCACAAATTCACCTTGCTGGACCTGAAGACAAACATCTTTAATCTTCTTGTTGGGGGTCAGACTGCCCTGCTGATGCTTCTGGACCCGACGGCGGCATTCGATTTGGTTGATCATGCCATGTTGGTAGATAGACTACAAGTCTCTGTGGATGCTGCAAAATGGGTAATGTCATTCCTCTCAGATCGTACAGCTAGAGTGTATAGTGAAGAAGCAGTGGCAGAAGGCTTCATTCCGCCCTTTGGGGTGCCAGAGGGTTCATGTATATCTCCTACTAGTTTCACCTGGTCTTTGTTCAAAATGTTGGATGCCAGGGGTGTGATATACTGAAACTACGCTGATGATACCCAGTGTCTGATTCCTCTTACGGGCGACTATGAAAGAGACACAAAGACAATCGATACCATCTATAACTATATATATAGTTGGATGTTGTCTAACGGACTTGCCCACAACAACACTAAAAATGTACTAATGATTGTGGGCATGTCCCAGAGGCTCCTCAAACTTGACTCCTTGTATAGAACCTTTAAAGTGGCAGACTGCTGACTTAAGACCCTACCGAAAGTAAAAACGGTAGTGGTTAATCCGTATCAGGAGTAAAACATGAAGGCTCATGTTAGTCATCTGGTCGCCTGTTCATCATAACAGATAAAGCTTCTAGCCCTCATATGTCCATTTCTCCTTCCTAATAGCTGCGCCACGGTTGCTCGGGCCATCATTGGGACACGCCTTGACTATTGCGCAAGTGTCCTCCTTGGCGTGGAACAAGGAGAATTGAATCGTCTTCACTGGTCCAGAACAATGTGGTCCGGATTGTTTGTGGGCTGCAGAGACATGAGCATACATCCTCAGCCAGGAAATCTTTCCACTGGCTACTGATCAGGAAGCTATTAGCACCATGGTCCATGCCGGATTCCGCCATGGTGGATGGCGGAATTACCACCCCATTACAAGGTTGGCGGGGCGGGAATTCCCCATTCACCATGGCCCCTTCCCCATTCCCATTTTTGGCCCATAGGGCACAATGGGAATGGTGAAGGCGCTAATTACGGCACCGTAAATTACGGTGCCGTAATTAGCACCAAGGTCGCTTAGCGCCTTGGACTTTAACGCCTGCAAAAATCAGGCGTTAAAGTGGGAATCTGGCGTTAAGGGTTTAACGGCGCCGCAGCCTTTTACGGCGCTGTTAACCCCTTAACGCCAGGGTTGTAATGAGGCATCCTGTATCATGCATAACTGTTTCTTTGGGAAAAGTCCTACCTATCTCTCAACCATGCTTGAATGGCTCCCAATAAGGCGCATGCTTAGATCTAACAATCCCAGTCTGCTTATGACTCCCAAAGCAAAATGATCACTTGTTCTGGAAGGCTGCTTTCCCATTACAGCTCCCCATTTTTGGAATGCCCTGCCACCTGACCTCAGATCCTGTCACTCACTGGCCTCTTTCAAGCACAGACTCCAGTTCGTTTAGTTTGAGCAAGCCTGAATCTTTTCTCTCCTTCGGTAATTCATGATCTGCTGTTTTCCTATATGTTTTATGTTGTGTTCTGTCTGTTCGCGCGTGTATGCCCATGGGCCTTGTTCCAGCATGCCACAAATAAAAAATAGGTTAGGTATTGCCAACCCGCCTTGCGCATATGGATTGAATGGAATTTCCCACTTAACTCTGGGGGTTTCGCCTCCACAAACCAGCTTCCCTAGATGAGTATTTAGGATTCTAAAGAAGTCTTCAGTCAGTGATATTGGTAAGGATTGGAATAGTTATAGGAATCCGGCAGTACCAGCATTTTGATAATTGATATTCTACCTGCCATTGATATGGGTAGGGCTATCCAGTTATTTAATTTAGGCAAAGTCATGTTTTTGCAGTATGTAGTCCAATTTATATAATACCTTCATCTTGACACCCTGGTATCGAATTGCAGATGGGCTCCATTTTAAAATGTCATATTACTGTCTAAATCTGGCATAGGGTGTCAGGGGCATTATTTCAGATTTTGAACAATTCATTTTCAGCCCGGCATATGATCCAAATTCTGTGATTTCTGATATCAGCTGAGGTTGATTAAGTTGCAGATTATCCACTTACAGTAAGATTGCACCCTGTCACCTATACAATCCACAATGACAAATGAGCCCCTAGCTAGGAAACGTAGGCAGGACTCTTTGAGACACAGATGCTTGGTGAACCGAAAAAGATCGATTATAGCAAAACCAACAGATACAATATTAGGAAACATCAGAGTCAAATAATAAGAGACTTAGCGGATGACCACACCATCACCATAAAACCAGCGGTTAAAGGAGGAGCCATTGTTATCATGGATACCACTTTCTACAACTCACAATGCCTTGCACTCCTTAGTGACATGAATACCTACATCCCAATTGAAGAAAATCTGACACATAAGATCATGACCATCATAGAAACAACCTTCGAAAGAGCCTCTGACAATGGCTGGATATCTATCTATATATAATTCTGTTTTTTTACGGACTCCCGGAAATTCATAAACAGCTGCGGAACCCGTCGCTAAGACCAATAGTGGCTGGGACAGAGAGTATCTTCCATCCTTTAGCTATCTATGTAGATCAAGCCCTACAACCAATCGTACAATAAACAGAGACCTACCTAAGGGACACTACACATTTTTTAACACTATACAGACTATCAAAAACCTACAAAGAAATTATCTTCTAGTGACGTTCGACGTACAGAGCCTATATACATCAATTCCCCATGAAGGGGGCATGGAAGCGTTGGAGTAGGCACTACTTAAGGAAGAACATTGTGTATCATCCTAACAATTCAAATTTGAACTAACCAAGATCATTTTAATGAAGAACTATTTCAAGTTTCGACGACAATTTTATCTGCATGCTCCGCCATGGCCCCGGCGTATGCTAACCTGTTTATGAACCACCTAGAAACACAATTTATAATAAACCACAACCATTGGGGTGAAAGACCAAAGAAATATCGAGGATTAGTGCCACAAATGAAATACCCAATCACGGGTCAAAAAGATACAAGTATCTTTTATTACTTTACAGTATCAAAGCAAAACAGATAGCTATCTGGCTCCCAACACCTCACAGTTTGTACCAGCAGACACAGTGAGGGGTGAGAGAACTGGACATCTTAACACGCACCTTTTTATACAGTTTTCAAAACATAGTCTAGCCCCTCTACAAACTAATAAGTTACATGCTATGGTTCGTGCCCAGTTCACATGTCAAATATTACAATATTGTACAAAGGATTTAACAAGTTTGCATATCCATGAAGTTACAATGATGCTGTTGGTTCTCTGATCCACAGTAAGCCTTGTTTCAAGAATTGCTACAATACAGTTCAGCAAAAACACACAATCCAAGTTTGTTCTACATTGTCTCTTGTTTATATGAGGAAGAGGTTTGTGAGTGCAGACAACACTTGGATTGCAGTTCATACGAGTCACAATGTTTCTATGCATTGAACAAACAGTCCGCTCTTGGTCAGCCTAAACATTAACAGAACTCAGAGGTTGTTTGGCTTGGCTGCAAGTTGAAAACACAGTCCACCATTTTAGAACACAAAGCAGAAGTCGAAATCAAAATGGCGGATGATTCTTAAAATTGTGGCGAAGTTGATCGAAAATCGAAACATTTCAGATGCGGTTTTCCGTGCAACGCAAATGGGCTTAGGCCGATATTCATAACAAGGCGTTATTATACCCAAATACAGGTTAACAGGGGCCGCAAACTCATTACCTGGAAGAGGTATATTGAAGATGTCTTTGTGATCTGGAGAGGAGAAAGAGAAGAACTGGATTCATTTTTCACTTATATAAACTCAGTGAATGATAGGATCAAATTCACCATGGAAGTGGGCAGCCCTAAGATACACTACTTGGATGTGGAAATGGAATTACTAGACGGCAAAATAACAACTGATCTGTTCCACAAGTCAACAGATGTCAATAACAGTCTACATTATATGAGTCAGCACCCTAAATATCTACGTGTCAACCTTCCATACAGTCAATTCCTTCGGGCCAAACGCATAATCTCTGAAGAATCCATGCTTACCATCGAAATGGATAAGATGACCACTAAGTATACAGAAAGCGGTTACCCAGAAAAAGTGATCAAAGCAGCAAAGGAAAGATCTACCCTGACCACCCGGGAGGACCTCCTGAAACACAAAAACAAGAGTAAAGAGATCCCTTTTCTCTGCACGCTGACATATTCCAGTCAAAGTCATCATATTACACAACTTATAAAAAACAATTGGAGAATCATACAATTGGATCCTCAATTACAGAAATTATTCCCCCAACCACCATTAATTTCATACAAAAGAGGAAGAAACATAAGGGACCAATTAATAAAAGCAGAACGGAATACTGAAAAGAACCAAACAACACTACAGCACAAGAAACTGGGTACTTACGGATGTTTACATTGCAACAATTGCAATAACGTGATGAAGGGCAACTATGTTAGGCACCCAAGAACAGGAGCAAAAATTAAGTTGAGAGACTTTGCTACATGAAACACTAAATCAGTGATTTGTGCATTAAGCTGTCCAAGCGGGATATATTACGTGGGACAGACTTCATGAAAAATGAAAGAGAGATGCAATGAGCACAAAAGTAACATCCGGACTAAGAAAATGCATTCCCCAGTGAGTAGACACTACTCAGATAAGTGACATACGGTGGCACAATTTAGATTTCTGATACTAGAAGTCTTTCATAGATCCCCAAGAGGAGGGGAGCATGCCAAAAAACTTGACAGAGAGAGTTGTTCTGGATCGATAAACTGGATAGCCGTGCCCCTCATGGGGTGAACGAAGAGTTCTACTTGGGAGCCTTTCTATGAATAATCCAGAGTGTTCTTCTAACCAAGGGCCCCCTTGCACATAAGAGCCAGACAGAGACAGTTACACACTGGACATACTAGGCACTTAAATATAGATAATTGACACAGGTCAGATCTAATCACACTGTGAAAATTGTCTCCAGTAGAATAAAATGGGGGTTGAGATTGGGCCAACAGACCGATTGTACATATCCATGAAAATATCTAGTAATGCCATCACTATGTATAACCACCTTGAGAGGCTAGATTGTTAACATGGGTGCCAGACGGGGGCCAATTGTGTGCTTTTTTATCTGTTTTTTTATCTGTGCCTTTTAATCTATGAAGCTCTATAGAAATATCCCCCTCACTACACTCTTGAGTATATTTTGCATAAATACCGACTGTAATTCAGGTACACTGGAATCTCATGACAGACTGGAATCTGAAGACATAACATAATGGAATCTCATGACAGACTGGAATCTGAAGACATAACATACAGAGAATATCTGCTCCAGCTAGGATAATATATCCATTAGATGTTTACTTTCTTCATTCCACAAGCACCGGCTCAAGACATTTCCTGCCTCATATCTACAGCTTTATGCTTGTAAATGCCTTTTCAATTACATAGAGTGAGAGACAGACACTAATACGATGATTGTGACCTGCGCTTCACCGCGTGGTGACGCCATTTGTTTACATATGGCGTCACTAAGTCAGCTTGTGCTACATTCAACACGGTTAACCGGGAAACCTTAAATGCCGGCCCCTCACGGTCCGTTCTCCTTTACTCAGGGGCAGTTACCAACGGCATCCAAACGGAAGGACCGCAGAATGTATCTGGACTGGAAATGATTCTGTGTAAGTGGACGAAGATAGACACACGCATAGCGTCACTCTGGTGACCTACAAGACCAGCGTACTTACTCTGTCACTGTATTTCTTATTACAGTAAGAATGACACACAAATGAGATGAACTCGATCCTGAAGGTGCACTTTTATCCATGAACGTGACCCCATTCTTTCTATCGACCACAGGTAGGACGGATGTTTTTACACTACTTTTTGGAGTGGGGGAGTATTTTCAATACAAATATTTCTAATACAATTGACTCATAAGGCCGTTAACTCTATCACAGATTATGGAGTCTATAGAATACCAGTGACCTTGTCAAACGTTGGAGTGCTCACCTGTGCTACAGTGTCTGTGTCGCTAGATGAGAGGTCAGATCCGGAAGGCTCTGCAGTGTTCTTGTCAGGTGTTCCCTTCTTAGTGAAGAGGTAGGGTCTGCTCCAGGAACTCGCCACTGTCGTTGCACTGAGGGACAGTAAGCAACAAGAATGAATTCCCCCTGCACAGCCCAGGATGGGGAAAAAGCTGATGGCATAAAAAAAAACCTAGATGGTCTTCGGAAGGATGGTAGTTCGAATAGAGAAGAAAATCCTTATTATCCGGAATGGACCAGCTCCTCATCTGTTTTCTTGTAGGTATCTTCTACCCTTGCTTTACTTTGCACTGAGCAGCTGCATCTGTTCTAGGTGAAGGTTTTTACTGCTGTTGTGATTCACAGTTTCGGTTTGTGTGACAGGTTCTGCACAGCTACTACCAAAGATGACCTCCTTTGTGTGAGCGAACAAGAAAAAGCCTATGCTGCTGTTTTGCCTATTTGTTGCATTATGGGGAAGCTCAGAGTGTTAGTGCTCATTGATTCAATTTAATGGATGCTGCGTGTTACTGCACCCTGTTTTATATCTGTTAATTGTGAGAGAAACTTACTTTTCTGTCACAATGTGGACCAGTGTTGCAGGATAATGATTTCCATACTTTTGTAACTTTTTGCCTACATCGCCTGGATGTCACATACTTCTTGCTCTCTTGTGAGGAGAACATGATTTTTTTCTCCTTTGAAATCGAATGTACTCTCAAAGTTTAAAGATAGGGAGTCAAATCCTCCCGCCTATGGGAGCGCATTATGAGCTAGCAGAGCAGCGGGTGGGTGGTGGGGAGAAGTGGGGAGGGTCCCGGGGTGATTGGGCGCGGATAGACGGAGATGGTGGGCGAGATAAGAGGATGGTTAAGGTGTTGCACATTTTAGTTATTCTTCAGGAGATGTAGGCGGACACACTTATCAGCAGAGAGGAGGATAGTGAACAGTTTTCTTGGGGGAAAACCACGATCTAAAGAGTCAGTGAGTGTTTACAGGGATGAAACGAGAGGGTATAGGTACAATATACTAAGTGTATTTGGCAGTCGAGAGCATTCGTGGGGGCAAGGAGTGAGTCTCTGTACACAGTGACACGATATGGGGAGTGATCTTCGCGCCAACGATGCAAGTGGAGACACATGGCTGTCTCCTCCTGTTGGGGGCTGAGGAGATCCAAGGCTGAGGGCGAAGGCGGGCGGGGATGAAGACGTTAGGACATTGACAGTCGAGAAGGTGGCAAGGGCAATATTGAACTCTTCAAAGAACAGGTCAACTTCATTTGGGAAGTGCTGCATAAATGCATTTTACATGCTGCAATAGTCCTATTGATAAAATGGGTGCATTAGATGGCTGGACGTTGCCTCATCGATTTCTGCACACATGTGATATGCACGCATTTTATAAACCAAATCATGTTTATAGGTTCTTGTTTTCTCTATAAATCTTCTCTTTCACGTTTTGATGGGCGGCTACAATGGTTACTAATGGAATGTTTTCTGCAGCTGTCTGTGCGCTGACAAGGGTGTCTGGCAATGCGGGGAGGCACACCAGGTCTGTGTTTTGTGTTGTAGGATGTGGGCAGGAAGGACACCAGATAAGAGTGTTGTGTTATTGGGGTAGATTTTGGTATAGATTTTGAATTGTCTGGATGGGAAACAAGGACCTGGAGTCTGTGTTATGCTATGTGTCTTGGTCTTGGGCATTGTGCCAAGTGTCAGTTGCCTACTCGGCTCATCATGGCCTCTTAGAGCTAAACCAGTCCCTCTGGCTCGGCAGAATACCTCAACACACTTTGTCAGTGGTTGTACACAATGTCTGTTGTATCAGACGTGTGCACCGCGTGGACTGTGTATCCTGCAGAAACCGTACTATGAAGACCTTTGAATGGCAGTGGAGTACTCTTTCAATGGCGCATTCCCAGTGACACGCACAAAGGCTGGGGGCTCACTGGGTGTTCCATTCACATGCACCAAACACAGCCTGCAACCCAAGTTGGCCGGCTTTGTCTGATGGATCTCAGTGCTACCCTAGGCAGCCGTAACAGGCCATGCTCGGCTGTGTGTGTGTATCTGAGTGGTGCACACAGCCCACTCACACATGCCATTCACTTGATGTACCCCAGAGTCTCGCAATGCACAGTCCATCACTGAAAGCTGCCAGCCACACATAGTATACTGAAATGTATGTTGCCTGCGCCGCGCATACCATGCGCCAACACTGTATTTGGTTTCGTTGAGGGGTACGCAAAGAGCAACACCACAGGTCTTGCACCTTGTGTGTCAGGCACATGACTACATATAAATAAATGATGTCTTCTTTGGCGTGTCCTTAATTCTTCTCCCTGCCCCGCCCCCCACTTTCTTTATTTCTTGTTTAGACTCCCTTTTTCCTGTTCTGCTTGGGTTGGTCTTGTTCTTCAATTGTTTCGTTTTTTGGGGCGTTTTTATGAATTTTAATTGGTTGTTTTTATTGTTTTTATTGCTTGCTATGCTGTCCCGTCCATTAGCCCGTTACTTTCGCGCAAGCGTGTGCTCTATACAAATATGAAATCAGAAATAATTGATTCATAATCTTTGCATTCCCCTTGCACTTTCCCAATGTTGCTGACAGTATGTGTGCCCTGTAATCACAATCCGAAGTCATGAAAGATGAGGCCGAGTTGCCAGGAAATTCAAAGAGAGCAGCAGTTCTGTTTGGGTGCCCGAATGCTTTGCACGCTCGGCACTACACGTGCCCGTGCTCCTGATGTGGCGTGTGATTGACCTATTGATTTAGCCCTGGTGAGCTGATAGTCCCCAGGGGGGAGCAGGCTCATTAGCTGAGAAGCGAAGGCAGCAGGCGGACTCCCACCCCATAGACCGCCTGATTGCCTTATCGATTGAGCCACTGGGCGTGCAATTCCCTGTAACCGAGGGTGCTCATTAACCCCGAAGGCAGTCGAGACGTTGAAGGCGCATGGTGATGATGTAATAACACTAGTGCATCTTATTTTCCAGCACTTTATTTGTGATTCCAACTAAACTCGGGGGAAAGAAAGAAAGAAACAATCAGCAAATATGTCCCCGAGAGATTTCTTTTTTAGATGTTATGCTAGTGTTGATGTATATGATGGCACTGCAGGGGTGGGACCCCAAGCCTATGTTTCACTACATCGCCCCAGTGCTACCCGTTTGGGGCGAATACAAATGCATACTGTAAACATTCACCTAGAGGCAGAGAGCGAGACAGGCACAAAGACAACATTAATTAAAAAAAACTTTAAAAGAGAGAGAGAGAGAGAGAGAGAGAGAGAGAGAGAGAGAGAGAGAGAGAGAGAGCATCAGTCTCACACTTGCACTACAAGGTCAGCATCGTTATACTGACATGCCCTCCTTAAGGGTATACAGATAGGTACTTGGGCCAAATGTTCTGGTATTTGCACAGAGCAAGTCTTTTCCTATACAAACGTGTCTGATGTGCCACAAGATCCAGGCCCCTGCTTTTGGGAGGATGGCGTTTGCTCCTTTTCCCAGGATCCATCTCCTTGAGTGGGTACATTTTGACTTACACTCTTCTAGCAATGCGGATCCTCGGTCCCATTTGATTCAGAAGCAAGTAAGGTACTGGTAATTAAATCCACTACAGAGGTTTGATTTTTAAATTATTATTTTGTTGGAGTGTTCTACGCACAAAAAGAAACACGCTCAGTATGAAATCCCCTAACTGGATGACAAGAAGGAATGAGTCTGATTTCCACTCATCACCACCATAACCTGCCCAGTGCCAAGATGCCATCTTAATGATCAATAGGCAGACATTGAAGACGCTAAAGAAGATCTGAAAACGATCGGATGCTTCTGCGTATCCAGGAGTCATTCTTTCCAATCCCAGTATGTGGTCGTTATCAGGTGTCGAGCAATGGCATAGCACATGAAGGAAAGTCACAGCACTTTGCATTTGTCAAGTCTTAGGAAAAGCAATCTATGCCTTCCAAACAGCACAGCAGCCCAGGAAGCTGCCTCAGAGGTTATGATAGATTGACACCACATGACCTCATGATGAAAATGTCACCCTCTAGTTTATTTGCAAGAGGATAACCCCTTTAAAACAGAATGACTGAGATCCTGTTGACGAGGCCACCCTCTGATTAAAATGAAGGAGCTGACAGAATGTATTCACCTACACAGTTTTGAAATAAAATGTTTTGACGGTTCTGTGTTTAGTTAATGGTGTGCTCTATGAATTCGGGTAGATTGGTTTAGGTCTACTTTGTCGGAAATATTGGACCTTTTCCAATTTGACCTATTTTTTTGGGTTGCTTTTTTTGGTCCAAAATGCACGGGGAGACCCCCTGAAATCCACCCCCACCTTAACTTATTCCCTTAACCCTCGCCATATATTTATTTAATTTAATTTGACCAAAAAAAAATCAAAAGAATTCGGTCCAATCGAAAAGAGCAAATGTTTTTCAATCAAGTATGCTAAAACCGGGTCGATTTACTTGGTTTTCTCACCTACTTCGTGGTTTAAGTGCTCTAAACACACACTTTATTGACAAACCTAACATCGCCAACAATCTAAACAAAACCACGGCACAATTTTTTATTCCACGCTGCGCACTGACAACAGATTAATGGTGCAATCAAATATTTTCATCTGTACCTGAAGCTCATGAAATAGGTTTGCCATTTTCTCCCAGAGCAACATACCAGCATGTATAATATTGTGTTATTCTATACCACACATTTCCCTGTTCACTTGTATAACAAAGATCTATGTAATGACACTGATAACCTATGCACCACCTATAAGCAACATGCCCATTATATATGCAACCTGTAGCTTCGATGTATTCATGTATATGCGTCCCCTACTTTTATTAAGTCCTCTTTCTTTGTTCAACTACGCAGCTGCAGTATACTAAGTTATGTTACCTGGAAAAATGGTATTGAAATACTTTTTTGTCATAATTTGCTGTGCAGTGTGATTTGTTATGCAACACTATTTTAAGCTATGTTTCCTTTTCTTTGTTTAAGTATGCTGTTTTGTTTTTCTGCAATGTTGTTTTGTCATGTAATGATATGATATGATATAATAGTTTATTTATATAGCACCTATACACAATTGTTTCAAAGCGCTTCACTGCAAGGGAGGGAACAATGGAAAATACAATGACATTCTTACAGGCCATGAACAACAAGAATTTAAAATAACTATCGTACTCGGCCTGACAACATTTCAGATAGTGCAAGAGCTAAAACACAAGTCGGAAGGAAATGGGAATCAGGCAGGCGACTGCCGTGCTAGGACTGACGACATTTCTGGTAGAGCCGGATATTAACAAGAGGTGGGAGGGGGGGGGAAAGGAGGGAGAGACACAATACAAGCCATTATTGTACTAGGCCTGACGACATTTCAGATAGTGCTCGAGGGGGAGGGGGGAATGACAAGTAAGGGCGGGGGAGGAGACACACATTTGGTATGTGTATGGTATGTTGTTATCCTTTGCTATGTTATGTTGTGAAAGTATTGCCACAACACTTGGAATCTCACTACTTACACTGCCTGTGAATGTCACGTGACCTATCAGAATGTCTACTGAGAGAAAAGCCATGTTTTAAGTGCTTTCGATCTGGCTCTATGTGCAAATGGAAGTCTGCAAACAACGTCCTGAAAGCAGCTCTTTCTGAGGAGCCAAACCGGCCCAAATGAAAGCGCTTTAGATCTACTAAAGAAGTGGCTGGCTAGCCTGTCACGAACACGGATATGGCTGCCAAATGCCGGGGACAGCAGCTGCAGTGTGCCAGAAGTAAGGAGGTGGAAGATGGTGGGTCAGGAAGAACAGCCTGGAACAGAGGGGATGAGCCGCTGCTGCGCAGCGATTTGTCCTGACACTCGACTTTTCATAGGAGGCACCACAGCTTCTATCACTGCTAAACCCATGAAAGGAAGGAATGTATAGAAGTTGATACCCAGGGGAGTTTTGAACCCTTATATGGTTACCAATATGCTACACAGTTCACTATTTGGATCCATTTATTCCAAATGTTCATACGGTAGAATCCACCAAACTATACTTAAAGGGGTTGGGTTTGCTCACACTGTGTAAATCGGGCCACTTGAAAAACATGTGGAGGGCCTCTTTTGGTTCCCACTAAAGCCCTGGTGGCTAGGTTAGTAGCTGAAACCCTGTTATGGAATTTGGGACTGTGACAGAAAGTACAATTTAAGACTCCACAAGTGATTTTTTAACCCTCCATCACTTATCCAGGGAGAAGACCGGATCACTAAGGGTTTTGGAAGAGCCTTCCAGTTTGCAGGGGCCCAGACCCCCCATAGTGGAATATAAAGCAGCTCAAATTGTACTTGACTTCATATTTATACCAACTTTTAACACCATCCCTACTACCACTCTTCTAACCACCCCTGATCTGTGACACAGCTTTTAAACCTGCGGCAGAATTTTTGTTTGACTTGTTTAAGTCGAAACCCCTAGAGCTCCCCTCTCCAGTGGCAGCACAAGCTTTCAATTGGGCTTTATTGTATTTATTTATTTTTGCATTTATTACAACGCACAAAACCCTCGGGTATCTAGGCGCTAATTACATTGAGGGAAAAAACAAGGGAGATAGGGAAGAAAAGGGGAAACGCCTTAGGTTGAGTCATGAGCCTAGTGAGGAACTATGTTAGTTGAAGAGCCAGGTCTTTAAGTTTTTGCGGAAGGTCCGGTAGGCCAATTCTTTTCTGAGGGCTAGTGGGAGATTGTTCAAGAGTTTGGCGGCCACGACCGGGAACCTCTTGCCCCCCAACCGAGAGGCGACTGAAGTTGGGATCTTGAGGAAGTGAGAGTTCGTAGATCGAAGAAAATAATGTTTCTTATGATGTAAGAAACCTTATTCACTCAAAATGAGGGTGAGGTAATGTCTGCTGAAAATGATATTTGCTGCTCCAACTGTCTGAAGTCTATGCAACTCTTGGGAGATCCATTTAGTGCACCTGCAAGTGTTCCATCAATACAAATTGAAGAGGCATCTGGGAACCTGGAAGTTAAAGCCCTAGAGTCTGGTCTTGATGAGTCAATGGAACAACATAGTAGCAAAAAAGATGCATTACCGAGTGGTGGCCAGGCCAACTTATTGATGTCAAGTCCTAAAACTGCCCAACTTAAAATGGGTAAACGTAATAAAAAGTCAATGAAGAGTGCTCAGGATGAGATGGTAGAAGACACTTTTGGCCTTTTTACTGTTGGAACGGGGTTCTACCTCAGCAAAAAACAATGGCTCTCGAGATTGGCCAGTTTCTATGATTGGTGGAAATAGTTTTTCACTGTCACATTCTCATCCCCTCCTCCCCCTTTGGCTGACTCATACCCTGACACAGCCCTCTCCATGCTCCACTCTGCTATAACTGATACTATCGATTTTCTTGCCCCTCTCATGAGGATCCTGTGGGATGCATCAACCCACTCATCCAAGCCCTGCAATATCACTGTGCATTGCTTCCAGTGAAAACATCATAATGGCCGCTGGAAAGCATGCTGCTCGCCAGAAATAACCAGAAATTGCGCAGTGAAAATCTGAAAAATAGGCCACCATCTACTTTTGCCTATGTCAGTGGTAAAACAGGAGACCACTGCCAAAAACCACCATTGGGCCACCCACAAAGTAGCCTGAAACCACTTGGAAATAGCAATGCTGATTGCAAAAGAAACAGAGCTAGTTTCAAAAATCCGTTCTTATTTGGTGTCAAATTTGTAGAAATCATGGCTCAAAAACCAACCAAAAAGATCCCACCTCCTTGTTGGGTGGTCAACATCATTCTCCCGCAAGAATCTACATGAATATAAGGTCCACAGAAGTGTATCTATATCTGAACAAAGTATATTTTGAGGATTGCTTGCTGGAAGAAATCTGTCAAGAAGGGGTGTGATACCATTGCTCACCTCTACCAAGAAGCCGGCGTTTTAAAACCATTCGTTTAAAATTGAACAATTGAACCCAAACTATGCTAAAAGGAGAGAATTCCATCAAAATTCCACATAGAGTGCCACGCATTGATTTAATGTTGAAAAAGACTGGATTTAAAGATATGTTGCTTATTTTAAATGTATAAATGTATTTCTTTTTACAAGGAACTATTTTGCAATTGATCAGAAAGTAACCCGATGCAGTCAAAACTCCAAAAGGCTTGCTTCCCCTGAGAACACTTCACACCTTGGGCCTTCCCACCAAAAGTGATGTTGTTGCATGGAAATGTTAATCAGATGGGGAGGGGATTTTCTCTGCGGGCAGGAGAAAGGGACAATAGAGTCTTTCAACTGAATAGGGAATGCTAATTTCGGGTGTAACTGACAACAACTCCTGGCAGGAGGACAGGCCATGTGGCCTCTGAGTCAGCCAACCCTGGAGGCGGAGACAAACCATTGTGTGAATTGAATTGAAAGCAAATGTATGTTTTATAAAAATGCTTATACCAAATTGTACCAAGCTGATAAAAATGGGAAACTTTGAGGTTCTTAAAATGAAAAATTCCCTCACGATTTAAGACTAAGCTGGACGCTGTGTGATGTTCTGAGACCAAACCCTGGAATTTATTAATATTGCTGCTGCAGTGTTTTTACTATGAACATAAGAAATTACAGAGATATGCTCAGATGGAATGTGTATGCCTGTGTAAAATCTGGTACAGAACCAATATTGGGAAACCCACCAAAAGCATGAATAAGTGGTCATTTCTGAACCCAAGCTCGTAGGAACATGGGACTTGAACAGCGATGTGCCTTAATTAATCTGTGATGTGTATATGTATTATGAACAAGTGGTGCTTCATGGAAATATGTTTTTGGGAAAAATAGATTTTCTATGTGAAAGCAAAGGGGAGGGATTTCAGTTGAGCCATAAAACACAGCATCACTCTGACATATATGACACACTGTGTCAAATCAGGGGACAGGAAATTCTCTGATCTATCAGGATCCTTAGAGGGTTGGGCATAGAGAGTCAGCCTCCCCACCCACTTTGGAAACACATAAATAGGGACTGCTGAGACCCAGATAGGACACTCTTTTCCACTACTCAACTATTCTTGGCGAAGCACCCTGCAGGACTCCAGACTCCAGAACTTAGACTCCAGACAGATCCAGACTCCAGATAGATCCAGAACCAAGCTCTAGAACCCAAATTCTAGAACCTTGAGGCAGAGAGGCCTAACCCACAAGCTGAATCCTTTTCAGCAGGCTTCAGAATCTTTTGCAAACCTGATTCTAACCCCTAAACTTCCACGGGGCCTAACCAAACCATTCAACAGCCTGGCTGAGCTGTGTTGCTTCTAGCTAAGAACCCTGTGCTAGAACCAAGATCCAGGCCCAGAGAGAGCAGTGCTGTAACCCAGAACCCGTCCGATCCAGTCCGAGAGACCAAGCAGACTAGACCGCCGTGCAGTGCTGAGAGCAGAACCCAGAGTGTCTGAGACCTGTCCGGTGGCAAGAGCACCCAGCCAAACCTTTGACCAGATCTTTGACGAGGCCCACTCCATTCTAAAGCCATAGGAGTGAGTATCTAGTGTAGAACTGTACATAACCAATCTCTTAGTTTAAAGTAATCTTCTTCCAACCATCTCAACCTGTCCAAAACTGCATTACAGAACCTCTTTTGTCTATCCAAAATTCTTCTCTCCTCCACATAAGTATGTGATAATTGTAGCAATAATCATCTCTGCGCTGATATTTTCTGAAGAGAGACGGGTGTTTTGACGGACAGAGATCAGAGCGGTGGCGCCGCAGTTCTGGTGGCTGCCCGTTGAGTGTCTTGCTTCTTCATAGCTCCTTAGCATATGCCTATCTTTGTTGGTAAATCTTTAAAGCGCATCTGTCATTTTTGAAATCTTGACTTTATTTCTAAAAAATCTACCTTCACAAAAACCCCTGTAACTTCTGAACTGTACGTCCTAGAACCGAAATTCAACTGTCATTTTGAAGCTAAGATCCTAAGCTTATTATAGTTCTTCCGTAATCGCGATTCATGCACGCAGAAAAGTTGCAGCGAATTGCAATTTGGCTCAATTTAATTTTCTGTCAAAATAGCTGTTTCTTGCTTTCCACTGCTGAAATTTATTTCAAGCTGATAATCATTCATGAATCATTGCTAGTGTTGACCTGTACCAATCCAAAGTAATTCTCACTAATGCTGAATATCCTTTAGTGAAGTAAAATCATTTTAGCAGATTTTGCCATTCATTGCAATCACATTCAAAAGTATTTTTGCCTTTTTTTAAATCATACCTGTTTTCTCTAAACTTGCTGGGGGAACTGGAATTGAACTGTATTATTGATTGTATTCTTGAAACCTGTGTGCCCTCATTCCATCTCTTCATATTGCATGGGGGGGGGGGGTGAGTAGTCACAGGGGAAAAGTGATCCTATTATCTTTTGATTGAAACCATATTAAGTTTATTCTGTGTTACATATTTCCCATTATTGCATTTCCTTGAATCCATATAAAGTATTCTCTGCTACAGTTTCCTTCCTATTCCTACTCCTAAGTGATTGAAGAGATTGTTGATTTTGTAATATTGCCCATTGTTGATTACGTCCATATTAATAGGTGTGCTATTCAGATATTATTTTGTTCAGAAAAGTGTGATTTATATATTGTTTAATTCTTCAAATAAACCTTTTAATTTGCAAAACAAACCTACTTCTTGGCTCAGTGAGGTCAGGGGGATTCAAACAGAGGGGCGTTATATAAGGGTTCATCATCCATATTTAAAGAACTTTGACATACAAATATACAAAAAAGGGCTTCCATTCGGCATCCCATACTAAGCATTGACTTGGTTGGAGTGCTGGATTGAAGTCACTTACAATCCGCCTGAAACCCAAAGCCAAGTGTAACTCCTGGTTTGTCACCCTCAAAGGCAAGTGCAGGGTGGCTTAGAGGAAATGGCGTGCTTCAAGTACATCCTCTGACAAACTGTCCTGCCGCATGCGGCAAAGGCAATACTGGCTCTCTGCCCTCACCAAGAAGAGAGCTCACATTCAAGCCCACATCACTTCAGCATCTAACAACTCGGCTGAACTGGCCAATCCTGCCGCAGTCTCTACCTCTCCTGTCCCTTCCCAGGCCCTCTGTACAGCACTGGCTTCTCACTTCATCTCTAAAACCCAGGACATCCTGTCCTCTCTTTCCTCCTCTCCCCTTCCTCCCTCTACTCCCTGCTCTTCCTTAGGCGCTTTGGCCACCTCCCCTGCCTCCTTCTCTGTCTTTCCCCAGTTTTCCCCAGACGATGTTTCTAGACAAGTCTGATTTATGAAATTCTCGTCAAAACAGGTTCATCCCTATTCCTCCAAAACCATCAAGGACTACATTGACTTCCTGGCTCCTGCTCTGACCAACTTCTGCAACCACTCCTTCGCCACTGGAGTCGTCCCTTCAACCCTGAAGCACTCCCTTGTGCACCCTGTTCTTAAGAAAACCTCTGCCGACCCATCCTGCACGGCTAACTATCACCTAATCTCCATCACTCCCTTCCTGGTCAAACTCTTGGAAAAGCTGGCCATCTCCCAGCTCAATCGTCACACTGAATCTGTTGGTTGTTTCCATGATCATCAGTCTGGCTTCAAAGCTGCCAGAAGCATGGAAACTGCTCTCCTGAACATCCGTGAAGACCTGCTCTCCAAACTTGATTCCAACACCACTTGTGTCCTCATCCTACTTGATCTCTCTTTTGCCTTTGACATGGTCAACCATTCCATCCTGCTCAAATGTCTCCGTGATAACCTGGGAATCACCGGTCAGGCCCTGGCGTGGCTCACTTCTTTCCCTCTCTGATCAACCATCCCAGGTTCAACTTGGGTCCTTCCTCTACTGCATCTCTATCTCTACCTTTGGTGTTCCCGAGGGGTTAAACCTCTCTCCCATGCTGTTCAACCTATACCTGCCACTTCTTGCCCACTGCATTGCTGCGCTCTGCACCAACTTCCAGTGCTATGCAGACGACATTCAGATCATTCTCAGGCTACCTTCAGCCACCTCTTTTCCCTCTCACATCTCTGACTGCCTGTCCATCATCCAGGAGTGGTGTGGCGCCAATGATCTCTGCCTTAATGCCAGTAAGACTGAGCTTCTCCTCATTGGAACACCTGCTCCCTCCTTTCCTGTCACTCTCTGGCCGGCCTCCTTTGGCCCTCCTCCTGCTCCCACCTGTGAGGCTAAAAACCTCGGGGTCATCTTCGACTCCACACTCTTCTTCTCCCCTCACATCTCTGACGTCTCTAAGAAGTCACACTACCAGCTGCACCCCCTCAGAGGTATTCTTCCTTTCCTCTCCTTCCCCCAGAAGCTCACTGTCTCCAGAGCTCTGGCTCTCTCTAGGCTGGACTACTGCAACATCCTCTTTCTAAATCTGCCTGCTTCTACTCTCCGCCCTCTGCAACTCATCCAGAACAGGACTGCGAGACTTGTCCTTGGCCTCAAACCCAGGGATCATATCTCTGCAGGACTGAAATCTCTGCACTGGCTCCCAGTGGCTGTGAGGATTAAGTTCAAAACCCTTTGCATTGTCCACAAGGCCTGCTGGCGTCTGGGACCTCAATACCATCAGCTCTCTCTTCCTAAATATCTTCCATCTCAAGCTCTTCGCTCATCCGCCTCCAAATCCCTCAGGGCCAGTCACTTCTCCAAGCAATGAGTTGGTGGTAGATCTCTTTCCTCGGCTGGGGCCTCCCTCAGGAACAGCCTCCCTGCCTCCCTGCTGCCTCCCTGAAACCTGAGGAGAATCATCTCCGGTTCCGGAATCACCTCAAAACCTTTCTCTTTGCTTCTGCTTTTTCTCCTCCTCTCCCCTGCTGACCTCCTGGCTGATACTGAAACTGCACTGGTTACCTGGCCACCCCCTGATTTTGGGCCCAGTTCCCCCGTCACACTCCTGCACTGCCTTCCTAGCAACCCCCGCACTTAGGGACTGTTTCTGTATCCCTACAGTTCCACCACTAGCACTTGACACCTGATGTATGCACTTACCCTTGCACTTGCCACCAATTGGCTGTACGTTACTTATTGTCTATTATTCTTTATCTCATGTACTGCACTTCCCCCCTTCCCCCTCTCATGCACTTGCAGGATCTGAATGACAACTGACCGAGTAGGATGGTTGTCTGTCTTCCCTCTGTTCCCCCTCCCTTGCCGCGTTGCGCCTTGAAACACTTGTGTATAGGCGCGTTATAAATGCCATATCATATCATATGACATCAGTAGCACTAATGTAAACATCTTTGGTATTCCTGGAAACCCAGAATATCTTGTTACAGTTAAATACCTGAGGCAATCTGTGGCAGACTTATTTTCCAAAGTATTTGCGGATTCAAACATTAGTTAAAAGTGTTTCAAAGCTATTCAATTAGCACACTACTGCCCCCATGTAAAAGAAAATGAAAGAGGACATCCTGCCATATAATTGACAACATTATGGCATGCATATTACTAGGAGAAAATTGTTGAAGAATCCAAGAGGAGTAATAATATTGCGGTAAGATCTTACTCGTACTATCTCCTCCCCGATGAAAGCCCAAGAGCATAACGAAAACGACTTCAATAAGACATTTCAAGGCATTACGGGAGGAAATGTTTCTTCAATTTTCAATTTTCCTGAAAGTTAAATGGGTTCATGGGGACCACTTTGTCCCACCAATAAAGAGGGGGACGCATTGGGATGACGTCTAAGGGTTTGGCTGGTCTATGATAGATTGGAGGTGGAAATATTCTGTTTTTTTATATGGGTTTTGAGATTGTACTGGAATGTTGTCAACGTGTTAGATAGAGTAGTTCACAATTTCAAACTCTGAATGGATTTTGTCAGGAGGGTAAGCTATCAGAAATGCATTCTGTGGACTCGTTTTGCAGACAGAATTTCCTTTTTTGGGGAGAGGGGTTCAGAGGGATAGCAGTGAAGGGGTTGTGGGGGATCGGGGTTGGAAGCCCGCGACGGAAATGTTTGAGGGAGAAAAAACTGAAGATCATTTTTCTGAAATAACCTTCAGTCTTTTCTCCCCTGAATATTTCTGACTTGGCCCCCACCCCCAGCTACCCCCACACCCCCACAACCACCCCCAACCCCTACTTACCTTGTGGCAGCACACTTCGCTGTTTGCCGACGACTCACTGTGTCCCTGCAACGCCTGTTCCCTTTCACTTCCATGATCGGGAACCAGCACCGCAGAGTACTTATCTTTTTTGTTGTTCCTTTCCTTTGTTTTCTTTTTTTGCTGTTTGGGATCAGCTGTGGGGGACTCTCCCGCCACCCCCCCTTTCCAATATAGTGAACAAGGTTGAGGAGGACACCCCCGCAACACCCGCAGCCATTAGCACCGAATGGGGGATTTGGTAGAACCTTTCGGCCATTTGGAATTTTTGAACGACTGAAATTCGGCCAAATCTCTCATTCAGGCTTTTTTTGGCTGGCTTTTTGGGTGATTCCATTGTGGGCAGTAAGTACACTGTAAAGGAGGAGATATTATTAATGCTATTTTCAGGGAATAATATAGAACAAGAGTTGGAATTCGTGTGTTTGGTAGGAGGTTGCAGGGAAACCCATGTGTGCCCAATGAGGTATATCGAGGTATAAAGAACTATAAGATAATATGGGGCAATTAAACATCTTATTCCGAAATGTTGTTAAAAGGTTTAAACAAACGCTTGTTGGCAGCAGCGTACCTATGGGATGGATCCTATGTGATTCTTTCGAATCATAATGATTTCATAACTCCCATTTTACCAAGACTCTAATGCCAAACCCCACAAACACCTCTGAAACATTGCCTGCTCTCATTAGTGGTAATAAAGACTGTCAGGTAGTTACCCAATCTGAAAGCTTCCCCAGCAGCATCATACTAGGGGAGATGAGGAGCCCCGTGGGAATAACCAATCAGATTTGAGAATCCAAACTAAGATGAGAAATAACCTATCAGGAATACAATTAGAAGCCAAGACAAAGCCAGTCCACAGAAAATAAAAAGAACCGGGAAAGTTCACTGATGGTGAGAACTTCTGAGGAGGAAGACATATCTTCTCATGCTCCCACAAGGAGAAATGCCTTGATAAAGGATCCAGGAAAGGAGTACTCCTTAGGAGAAAGCCATGAAATTCTGGAGGAAAATTGGAGCATCCAGCCTGGAAGTAGCCCAGGCCAGGATCCCAGGAAGGTGAATCTGACCATGGTGGAGAAAAACACCTCCAGAACTTTCATGGATTTGGAAAGCCTAAGCCTGAGGCAATCCACTAATGACCCTACAATAAAAGGGAGAGGAATCTGACCCCTGGCAGGAGGGTGGCACAATATTGGTTGCCTGACAAGTACCCTAATGAGGCGCTGGATAACTACCCATTACTGTGGTTCTGAATACTGAGAAAAAATCCAAGGCCTGGTAAGGACCAGTTGTGGATCATGACAAAGCCAAGGTCAGTTGGAGACTAGTTGTAAATCCTAATAAAGCTAAGGTCTGGGAGAGATCTTTTTTGATACCACGAGGAACCCATGTCTGAGAGGACCTCTCGTGAATCCTGGCATATACGAGGTATGTTAGAGACCTGTTATAAATACAGATAAATCCAATATCTGTGGAAGACCTGCTATAAAACCTGAGAAACAGAATTATGAAACCTGGCAGAGGTCTTGAGATGCAATAACCTTCACAGGGGAGTACTTTTGATGTGTTGTAATAGAACAAGGTTGGCCTTTAAAGACTTGATTTGGGAACCTTTTCTTTGGGCCAATGCCTGGGAAGTTTTATCTTATTAGTTATGGGCAGCTAGGAGGCTAAAAGACTCAGTGAGATTAGACTTTACTCTGCAGGATAGGGCATTTCTTGTATAAACAAGGACTTGTAAGAACAAGTTAAGAACCTTAAGATTTGAATCAGAATCATCTGAAATGCCAGATACCTGTGTGAAACCCCATTTTATGTTGATACACCTGGTGCAATGGTTACTTTGGAACAGTCCCCTCGTAGAGATTCCCTTGCAACCTAGCCATATACAACCTAAAGTAATTCTGTTTACTACCTCCAGATGTCAGTGTAATGTGTGCGTAATTGCTCGGCATTACCACAGGGTCTGCTCAAATCTTACTGTTTGAACGCCTTTCGCATGCCACCAACAAGCAATTGCAAATTCAGCAAGACAAAGGGATGACCATGGACGATGATGCAGGATCGGGCTCACAAGCACCGAACATCACTTCTAGTGTGTAATACTAGGACCGAAAGAACTGAACAGGATGCAGCGGTACTCCACTAAGCAATTGCAAACACAACAAGGCACAGGGATGACCATAGCCTAATAGTCGTAACCCCAAAGAGAGATACTATCCTCCTGACAGACACTGGAAGTTCACCAGCCAGGAACAGGGTCTCCTTCCAATCCACACAGACACTCAAACACACCAATATGGTAACTCTCTTCTCTGCACCAACAAACAACAGAATGCAGCTATACCCTTTGATTAATTCGGCGTAGCTGAACACATGCTTATACGCCTCTATGATCACCTCAACAGCCTTTAGAACGCAGCTATACCTCAACAAAAATCGGCCTAGCTGCATACATAATCCCATTCACAAATGTAGCCACCAGAATGCAGCAACCCAAGTCCAGGTGCCCTTGCTGCACACATTCTACTGACCTCACATAACTACTGGACCACGCCTAGCACTAGAATGCAGCTACATATCACTTAATTTGCCCTGCCTGTGAAAGTATATTTTGCATGAATACCTCCTGATAGTAAACGATTGGCCTAAGCACATTCTCATCGCACTATAAATTGCATTGAATGAACCTGAAACAGACTGACTACGCCGCCATTTTGAGTTACTCGCCATTTTGATTGCCTTTTGCTTTCTGTCCCATGTTTAGAATTGTGTTTTTGGCTCCAGCAGAGCAAAATGAACTTTGTACTGTTGTTACGCTCACCTGGCTCCCACAGAGGCGTCGTTCTGGACTGGATAGCTGCGGTCTCCACCAACGTGACGCGTAGGGCCGAGATGACGGACTGGACTGGCCCACCTAGCTTCGTTTGCTTGGCCCTTAGGAATATTCTTCTATAAATGGAGAAAGGGAATTAACCACCCGTGGAGTTGAGCGTAAATCCCCCCACCTCCGCTGTTCTCCCCACAGATCACCTTTGATGTCCCCTCTTATAGTCTCACCTGATGGTTTGAAAAGATGAGCTCTCCATCCTGCATTGAGCGCAGGGGCGCGTTGATAACCAGTTGCTTCACTGGCTCGAAGGAATTGGTGAGTTCCAGAACAATATTGACTCTGAAAAGTATGTAGTTCGTAAGAGTTCACATGTCTGACTTTCACTCTTGTCCGATTCCTTGCAGTTTGCAGCTTGACCCCAGCGAAGAGTTCCTCGTGGTAGCTGACGAAGTTCAGGTAAGGATTTGGCTTATCCTACACAGTTCAATAAAATAAGGCCAGAATGTAACCTGTTGCTTGCTCCCTTATTCAGGTGAGGAGAGAAAATATGAAGTTCGGGGAATAATGCCTCCAGCGGTAAAATTAGGTAAGTCTATTGTGGTGAGAAGAGTTCCCCTTGTTTGTCCCTTTGTCTCACCTTGTTGTCCTTTTGTTCCCCTTAGGAGCCGGGGTACGGCGAGGATGCAATGGAGACTGCGCCGACCCGTGAAGAGGAATAGTACCCCCGGCGGTAATCAGGTAAGTCTATGGGGGTAGTTAGTATTGCCTCTGTTTATTCCCTTGGCTCACCTTTGCTGTTCTTGTGTACTCCTTAGGTGCCAGAGTGCGGCGGGAACGTGCAGAAGGATGCGGTGGATCGTGAGGATGCTGCGAAGGCCGGTGAGTTCAGCGCGGTGCTGCAGCAGGCGAGGCAGCGCGCGTAAAATGCTTGTTTCTTCCAGCTCGAAGGCGAGGTGGATCCGGAATTCAGGTAAGGATCGAAGGTTTTGCTCTTATTCTAACCTTTTCTCCTTCTGTTCCTTACTTTTTCTAGGAGCTGCAGACTCGAGGCGGGCGTGGCAGAAGACTGGATGCAGGCTTGCCGACACGGTGAGCGTTACGCTGATGGATGCAAAATAACGCAAAGCGTGTGCTGCTCTTTGGGCGTGGTTTAAATAGCCCTCAAAGTAGTCCCAGATAAGTATTCCTCCCCAGCCCCACCCGAGTAAAAAATAGTCCCTGGGTAAAATAGTCCCTTCCAAGCCTCATTTAGCTTAGAGCTCTGCAGCATGGTCTGCATCAGGTAAGTTCCACTCTATGAGCCTGGACTGACTCTCCATATGAGCCTGGTGCCATAGGTGCCAGGACCGCACCCAAATAGCCCCTAGCAGGGGTTTTTGGGCTTGCTCAAAATAACGTGATGCCTGCTTCCGGGGTTGCTGGACCTGGTCTGGTTCCCCGGGGGTAGGCATCATGACAGCAGTCACCCCCAAGTCCCCTCCTAAAGTCGTTCTTCCCCATGGTTTTGGTTTGTCTGGGAAATTTCGGTGGAATCTTTTCACCAATCGAGGTGCATGCACGTGGTCACTAGGTTCCCAAGACCTTTCCTGTGGTCCGTAACCTTTCCAGTCGATTAAATAAAAAAGTTTTGACTTCACCATCTTGGAGTCCAGGATGTTCTTAACTTCAAATTCGGGTTCCCCGTCTATAAGCACGGGGTCTGGTGGCTTGGTTAGTCTTGTCCCTGGTTGCACTGGTTTCAAAAGTGACACATGAAAGACGGGATGAATTCGCATATTAGCAGGTAAGTCCAACTTAACGGCCACCGGGTTGATAATGGCCTTAATAGAGTAAGGTCCCAAATATCTAGGGTTAAAGGTCTGCGTTCCCTTGAGAGCTATGTGTTTTGTGGCCAACCATACTTGGTCCCCTATCTGGTACTGTGGAGTATCACCTCTATGCTGATCAGCATCTTTCTTATATTTCTCCTTCGCCTGTTTTAAATGTGCAGTTGCCTCCTTAAAGGCTTGTGTAATCGTAGCGTGTAGATGGTCCACTGCGGGCATTTCTAAGTGTTGAGGTGAGTCAAGGTCTGAGGTTCGAGGGTGGTTCCCATATAGGGTATAAAATGGACGCTGTCCAGTTCCAGAATGTACTGAATTATTGTATGCATATTCGGCGATCCAAAGAATGTCCTTCCAATTACTCTCAGTTTGATGTAACATACAACGCATGTATTGTTCAAGAGTCTGGTTGGTCCTCTCCGTTTGACCATCGGTCTGTGGGTGGTGACTAGTCATTAATCTCACGTCGATTTGCGCCAATTGACAACATTTCTTCCAAAAATGTGAAATGAATTGACTGCCCCCGGTCAGAGACCAACACGGATGGAAATCCATGTATGCGAACAATGTTTCGAGGAATTCTTTGGCCAGGATTGAGGCTGAAGGTAGTCCTTTTAAAGGAATAAAGTGGGCCATCTTGGAAAAAAGATCCACAATAACTAGAATGGTGTTAAACCCATTACAAGGAGGTAGATCAATAATAAAGTCTAACGATAAGGTGTGCCATGGTGTAGGCGGAATGTCTAAAGGTTGTAAGTGTCCAGCTGTTTTTTTCTTTTGACTTTTGTTTTGGGCGTAAATACCACAAGACGTCACAAATGATTTAATATCCTTTCGCCAGGTGGGCCACCAGAATTGTCTTTTAATTTTAGCTTCAGTTTTTGCATTACCTGGGTGCCCCTCCATTAGGGTATCATGATAATGGGAAATGACTAGCTCTTGTAGTTCCTTGTGTGGCAGAAATAGTCGTCCTTGGTAATAAGGCAGATCATTGGCGACAGAGTAGTCAGGGCCTTTCTTTACCCAGTCCTGCAGGGCTGTAGGATCAAAGAGTTGCTGGATCTTTACCTGAATGTCCTCTAGTGTCTGTAGAGTAGTCATGCCAAGAATCCTTTGTTCAGAAATTATAGATACTGGTTCTGGGTTGACTTCTGCCTCTCCAATCCCTATTCGGGATAAGGCGTCTGCTTTACCATTCTTACAACCTGGTCGATAGGTTATCACAAAATCGAACTCGGCAAAGAACAATGCCCATCGAAGTTGACGTGACGATTGGGCCTTGGCTGTTTTTAAATGCTGTATGTTCCAGTGATTGGTGATCACAGTAATGGTATGCCTGGCACTGAGAAGATAGTGCCGCCAAGCCTTGAAAGCGGATTTAATGGCTAATAACTCCTTGTCGGTAACCGCATAGTTTAACTCGGGTGCTGAGAACTTTCTGGACCAAAATGCTACTGGGTGAAGCTGGCCAGTTTCAGGGTCCTTTTGAAACAGGACAGCTCCCATGGCTAGACTGGATGCATCGGTTTCCACTATGTATGGAAGTTCAGGGCGCGGGTGCTTTAACACAGGTGCAGACGTGAATTTCGCTTTCAGCTCTTGGAAGGCTTTTTCAGCTTCTTCAGTCCACATAAAGCGTTTATTTTTTCGCAAGAGTGCTGTGATGGGATGTACGACATGTGAAAAATCTGGGATGAATCTGCGGTAGAAATTGGCAAAGCCGAGCATGCTTTGTACTCCTTTAACTGAACTTGGTGATGGCCACTTGAGGATTGCGTCCACCTTTCCTGAGTCCATTCGGACTCCCTTTGGGGTCAGGATAAACCCAAGGAATTCAACTTCTGTGGCGTGAAAAAGGCATTTTTCTAGTTTTGCATATAGTTTGTGCTGGCGCAATTTCTCAAGGACTGCTCGGACATGCTTCACATGGTCAGATTCTGAAGAGGAGTATACTAGAATATCATCGATATACACAACAACACAAACGTCAATGAGTTCACGAAGGACATTGTTCATGAAGTATTGGAAGGCTGCTGGTGCATTGCACAACCCAAAAGGCATCACCTGGTATTCGAATAACCCATACTTAGTGCGAAAGCAGTCTTCCATTCGTTACCCTCTTTTACACGTACCAGATGGTATGCCCCCTGGAGATCTAATTTAGTGTATATACAAGCGTCCTTCACTTGGTCTAGTAGTTCAGGGATCAGAGGCAATGGGTATCGGTTCTTAACAGTTATCTGGTTCAATGCGTGGTAGTCTAAGCACATTCTGAGGTCACCTTCCTTTTCAGGCACGAAGAACAAAGCTGAAGATGCAGGGGACTTGGATGGGCGAAAAAAGACATTGGCAAGGTACTGGTCTAAGTATTGTCGTAGGTGAAGGTTCTCAGGTTCCATAAGGGCATAGATCCTGCTACAAGGGGGTTGTGCACTGGGTATGAGATCGATTTGACAATCGTACGATCTGTGAGGAGGTAAGGTGTTTGCCTGTTCCTTTTGGAAGACATCCTGGAATTCCTGGTATTCTGGAAGTTGTTGCATGACTGCTGTGGTTACTGTGGCCAGACCTGCGTTCTGATTTTTCTTTGGGTAACAGGTTTGTGCACAATCCGGTAAGGTTAGTCTCTTCTCTCGAAAATCAATACAAGGATTATGTGTTTCCAACCAAGGTATCCCCAGTATTATTTGGAACTGTGGGGCTTTGATTAGATCAAACACAATAGTCTCTTGATGCCCATCCTGACCCAATAGTGTCATCTCTGCGGTGGAATGAGTTACAAGCCCAGAGGCAATTTCAGTTCCATCGACTGTGGTGATGACATCTGAGGTGGTTTTTTCGGCAGAGAGGTAGATTCATCCTGGAAGCCAATTCATAGTGCACATAGTTTCCTATGGCCCCGCTATCAATGTATGCCCTTAATGCGTGCATACGTGATGGCTGCCCTGGGTCTACGAGGACCATTGGTATGATGAAATGCGAGGTCTGAGTATCCTTTTTCAAGCTCGGCAAGTGGACCTCTACGCTTGTCGGGCGTGGTCGTTTCCCCAGTCTGACTCCATATGGCTTTTATCTGCAGCTCCTACCACCTTCTTGGGTGGTTTTACAGGGCAATCCTGTAGAAAATGCCCAGAAGTTCCACAATATAGACACAATTGCATTTGCCACCTCCTTTCTCTTTCCTTCTGGGTTAAGGGTCCTTTCACCCCTCCGATTTGCATGGGTTCTGAAGCATCTGCTCCTCTGGGGTTAGCGTGGGTTTTGACCAACACCCGATTCTCAAACTTGGCTCGATCAGCCTTTCTGTTCTGAAGTCTGTGATCTAACTGGACCACTAAGTCTATATATTCAGCGCAGTCTTGAGGTGGGTTCACAACTTGAGCCAAGACATCCTTGAGTTCTCCCCGAAGCCCTCGATGAAATAACGTGATTCGTTTTACCTCAGGCCATCCAATTTCCACTATCAACCTATTAAAGGTTGCGATGTAGGATAGAAGGTCCTGGTTACCCAGTCGTAGGGACAAAAGTTTGTTATCCAGGGCCTGTCCTTGGGAGTGCCGGGCAAATAGTCTTTCCATGCTAGTTTGAAAGCTCTGAAAATCCCAAAGAATTGGGTCATCCTGAGTAACTAGTGGAATTGATCAATCAGCTGCACTGCCGCTGAGATATGACAATACAAAGGCTTCCTTGGCTTGATTGTTTGGGAAGGCTCCAGGTCTGCATAAAAAGTGCAAGCGGCATTGGTTCATAAACACAACAAACCTTATGGGATCTCTGGCAAAGCGTTCGGGTGAAGCTAATGCAATATTTCCTGGTAGGTTTATTTGCACAGGGTTACTCGATAACACAGGAGCTGGATTTCCCCCGGAACCAGGTAAGGATGCTTGTCCAGCTTGGCCTTCTGTTGCGCTCACCTGGCTCCCACAGAGGCGTCGATCTGGACTGGACAGCTGCGGTCTCCACCAACGTGACGCGTAGGGCCGAGATGACGGACTGGACTGGCCCACCTAGCTTCGTTTGCTTGGCCCTTAGGAATATTCTTCTGTAAATGGAGAAAGGGAATTAACCACCCGTGGAGTTGAGCGTAAATCCCCCCACCTCCGCTGTTCTCCCCACAGATCACCTTTGATGTCCCCTCTTATAGTCTCACCTGATGGTTTGAAAAGATAAACTCTCCATCCTGCATTGAGCACAGGGGTGCGTTGATAACCAGTTGCTTCACTGGCTCGAAGGAATTGGTGAGTTCCAGAAGAATATTGACTCCGAAAAGTATGTAGTTCGTAATGGTTCACATGTCGGACTTTCACTCTTGTCCGATTCCTTGCAGTTTGCAGCTTGACCCCAGCGAAGAGTTCCTCGTGGTAGCTGATGAAGTTCAGGTAAGGATTTGGCTTATCCTGCACAGTTCAATAAAATAAGGACAGAATGTAACCTGTTGCTTGCTCCCTTATTCAGGTGTGGAGAGAAAATATGAAGTTCGGGGAATAATGCCTCCTGTGGTAAAATTAGGTAAGTCTATTGCGGTGAGAAGAGTTCCCCTTGTTTGTCCCTTTGTCTCACCTTGTTGTCCTTTTGTTCCCCTTAGGGGCCAGGGTACGGCGAGGATGCAATGGAGACTGCGCCGACCCGTGAAGAGGAATAGTACCCCTGGCGGTAATCGGGTAAGTCTATGGGGGTAGTTACTATTGCCTCCGTTTATTCCCCTGGCTCACCTTTGCTGTTCTTGTGTTCCCCTTAGGTGCCAGAGTGCGGCGGGAACGTGCAGAAGGATGCGGTGGATCATGAGGATGCTGCGAAGGCTGTTGAGTTCAGCGCGGCGCTGCAGCAGGCGAGGCGGCACGCGTAAAATGCTTCTTTCTTCCAGCTTGAAGGTGCGGTGGATCCGGAATTAAGGTAAGGATCGAAGGTTTTGCTCTTATTCTAACCTTTTCTCCTTCTGTTCCTTCCTTTTTCTAGGAGCTGCAGACTCGAGGCGGGCGTGGCAGAAGACTGGATGCAGGCTTGCAGACACAGTGAGCATTACGCTGCTGGATGCAGAATAACGCGAAGCGTGTGCTGCTCTTCGGGCGTGGTTTAAATAGCCTCCAAAGTAGTCCCAGGTAAGTATTCCTCCCCAGCCCCACCCGAGTAAAAAATAGTCCCTAGGTAAAATAGTCCCTTCGAAGCCTCATTTGGCTTGGAGATCTGCAGCATGGTCTGCATCAGGTAAGTTCCACTCTATGAGCCTGGCGCCATAGGCGCCAGGACTGACTCTCCATATGAGCCTGGCGCCATAGGCGCCAGGACCGCACCCAAACAGCCCCTAGCAGGGGTTTATGGGCTTGCTCAAAATAACGTGATGCCTGCTTCCGGAGTTGCTGGATCTGGTCTGGTTCCCCGGGGGTAGGCATCATGACAACTGTTTCCATGATGTCAACGTAGATAAGAATGTTGAAGCTGCTAAAGTGGCTTGTTTGTCCTACACTGAGAAACCTTAGGGTTAAACAAAAGCCATACTAATGTGAAATGTTTAAAGGAAAACAACAAACTATTCAAAGATGTTTAAGCATGATTAGTTATGTGGATAGGCCATGAACCCTAGGTAAATGTATTACATGAAGAGGGGCTGGACGATGTGTCCGGGATTGTGGAAAACTCGTATAAATACTTGTGTTTTTGAAATGTTGAGTACTCTCTCATCTCACGGTGTCTGCATGCACACATTGTGGGGTGTTGAGAGCTAGACAGTTGTCTGTTAATAAATGTACATTATACTTTGACCTTGTGACCGGAGTATTTCTAGTATGTGGTATTAAGCCTCGATATTTTTCATCTTTCAGATGGTGCCCAAATAGGGACCCTCAAGAATGATGTCACATTGTTAGATGAAGACAAGGCTGCTGGACCGGGATCGGAGAGCAATGGGGCACCCTGCAAAGTGAGAGGCGTTTCCTCCGCAGTACTGCACGCCCGATCCCGATGGTGAGCAGCATTTAGTGGGCATCACAACGAGGGTCCCAGTATCGAGGCCTGTTTTGTGAAAACGCCAACCACAACGATTTGATGTCCGATCAGACCCTTTTATTTGAAATCAGGTGAGTCGTACCCCGACTCTTAGAAACTTGATATTTGTTGCAAGTGTTGTCTCTGCAGAAACAAACATAGCCAAGTAAGATCGCGATTTAACTATGCCTGGGAAATTGTCATCCTGTTTCAGGGTGTTATTCCGCAGGGAAAGAAAATCTTTGAAACAAGGCCGACGGGCGCCACCCGAAGGGTCGCTGGCTTATTTAATGTATTGTAAGTATGGCCTGGGAGCTATCGTATTTGACGAAATTTGGCACAGAAAGACCAGACATGTTTCCGAACTTCAGCAGCCAATTTATGGTAGTTTTGAAATTACCTCCCTAGAGCATTTAGAATCTGCATTATTGAGAAAAATGGCCAGGCCTGCAGCATTCGATGCAGTTAAAGATTGGATAAATGAAGCTATGCAGCAACTCAAAAGTAGAGAAAAGCATGCAAGTAGACACATGACGTATGCTAAGAAAGCATTATTGCATGATCAGCAGAAACAGTCAGAATCCATTAGAGGTATGGACAGGGCTTTCCAACTAGATGTGCAAAAGATATATCCCTCTCAGGATTTTCATACATCAGATGAGTTAATTAATACATTATAGAATGAGCGTCGGACTGTTTCAACTGCACCATCTCCTTATGCGCCTCTTCCCGTTGTTGTGTCTCTTCCTCCCGTTGTTCTTCCCCCTCCTGCACCTCCACCCGTGGCAACAGTTGCCATTCCCATAATTCCGTCTGCATCAGCAGCGGTATTGCCTCTGATACCTATTGAACAAGAATTGTATGAACCCTTTTCGCCAGGTGGTTCTGCTCCACATGTAGTGGTTGAAGGGGCGAGAGCTGATCCAAGAATAGTGGCTTGTGGCACAGTATCTAAAGACAGAAAGAGAGAATTGTATACGTGGGCTAAAAAGTACACAGAAGAGAGTGATGAATCGGCTGTTATAGTTGCGATTTCTGATCAAGGGGGTATTCCTGAACAGAATATTTTGATAGAACGGATGGGAACGTATTTAGTTGATATATGGAGTGATTTGACGGACATGAATGTCCCACAGGGGTTGAGGGATTTGAATGTCCTTGCCCGTTCAAGGGACACTTCAGAGAAAGTATATGAGAATGTAGACAAGGTATTTGAGTTTAAAAGGGAGCTAGATCAGTTACAGAAAGATGAGATGGATGGTAATGAACGGCAAGCTTCATATGTGCAGAAGCGATTTCTTCCTCCATTGAAACCAATGAGTGAAGAAATGTGCATTTTCACAAGAGAGGCTCTTAGATGGATTTCGGATGTTTCAATTTCTCCCATTGAAGTGCATGACACGTTTAGTCAGTATGCTCCGGCAATGCAAAGGAAAGTGTTACAGGTGATGGTTAAGTATAAGATGAATTTATGAAGAAAAAGGTATGTTGTCCTGTAGTTTTGATGGTTATTTATAAAATAGTATTTTCGCCCAATAATGGATTGACTTCTTTGTCACTTGATTTAGCCTTGTTGCTTAATAGACGTTCAGATTTTCCTTCTTTACAATTACCGATGAGGGAGGTTCCTCCGACATTTGTTCCGAAAGTAGAGATTCCTGCTAATTCTGCAGCAGGAACACCTGCCATCACTATTGAAGCACATTATGTCTCACAGTTTGTCCATGTCCCGTTTTCTAGACAGGAAGTGAATACCATTAGGCAATCAATTCCAGATATTAGGAAGAATTCAACTGGATTTTATAAAGAAATTGAATCTGTCTTGCATTTGTCAGTTTTAACGCTGGGTTTCCCGTGAACCTTCCTGCTGATTCATGGAAGCAGTTTAGAACTGTTGATGATCAGGCATGGATGGGTGATACATGGGATGCCTTAGTACGAGCAGATGGGGAAAGGAATGCCAGTGAGAAACCGCCAGAGGTGATCTGATGTTGCCAGATAGAATAGTGACTAAATTGAAAACTCTGGTTCCTGAAAAAATAATTATATGGGATAAGTTTACGGCTTGCATGCAGGGGAAGTCAGAGTGTGCGACACAGTATTTTAACAGATTTTAGCAATTATTTTCGGATTTTAGTGGTTAAGAGTACAGAGCCAGGAAAGAGGCTGTTCGTTGGTAAATTTGTGTGTGGATTATTGCCTGAAATCCAATCACAGATTATGACTTCTGAGAGTGCTTGGCAAGCGAAATCACAACCTGAAGTGTTACATATGGCTCAGTACTATGAAAATAGGGATCATACAGAGAAGGAGAAGGTGAAAAAGAAGAAAGGAGACCTGAAGACTAGAGTGTTATTGCAGCAGATAGCTAGAGGAGCCAGAGGTGGGAATACACAGTTCAGAGGCCAATTTACACCACAGGGTGGAGCACAACTGGGTCCCGTACACATAAACCAATGTGCATATTGTAGACAGGAGGGCCATTGGCGAGCATAATGCCCGATCCTACAGCAGAGATCAAATAGTATGTATAGTGCCATGGGTAGACGATCCAGAGGCCACCCTGGGATAGGGGGACCTGGTAGAAGTCAGTTTGCACAGAACCAAAAGACATCATCACAAGATAATCAGCAACAGAGTGTTAATAGTGGGAATATTTGTGATAATCCTTCGAATGTCTATTTTTCTGAGGATTTTGCATCTGACGACATACTGCTCCGATGGGACAGCCCAAAGCAGGGTCTGAACCGATACCTATTCCCATCGATCAGAAAGGGCCCTATGTTGAAATGATGGTGGGGAATAGGGAGCATCTCTTCTGGATAGATACAGGAGCACAGAAGTGTTCTATTGAACATTCACGGGTTCCAAATATTCCACTGTCTGGGCAGAGCAACATTTCTGTAGGGTTCTCTGCTACGCCAGTGGTTAGTCCGGTCTCTCGTCGGTACCAATTTCACTGAGACCATTCACTGATTCTTATCCATTTCAATTGACAACAAATTGTGTCGAAAATTTGTTTTGGCTGAACTTATTAAAGAAATTGAATGCTGTGATTTACTGTTCTCCAGATGGAGTGTACTTAACGATTTCGCCCCAACAAACTTCTGTCCCACACTTTTTGTCTATGCCTTTACCAACTGAATTTAATAAGGTTCCATGTTTATGGGCAGTTAATGATAATGACGTTGGAACTTTACAAATTGAGCCAGTTAAAATTGTGTTGAAACCAGCACTTGCTGTGTGTCCCGTAATATAACATTTTGGTTGAAGGTGAACAGGCTTTGAAGAGTATTGTTTCAGATTTCGTACGCCAAGGTGTAATTAAAGAAATTTCTGGGAGTGTGTGTAATAATCTTATTTTACCAGTATATAAGAAAGGGGATAATGCTATTCCTTTTCGTTTTATTATTGATTTGCATGCAATTAATAAGGTGGTTGCTCTACAGTTTCCAATTGTATGCTGACTATGATTCCAGCCACGGCTGCACATTTTAGTGTTGTGGATTTGAAAAACGCTTTCTTTGGTATTCCTTTGCATGTTGATAGCAGATATTTGTTCACGTTCACCCTATGGGGACGCTCGTTCACATTCCCTCGTGTGCCACAAGGGTACACTGAGAGTCAAAGTATCTATAGTAGAGCGTTGAAGGAACAGCTTGATATGCTTGAGTTACCTTCCACTTGCACATTGTTGCAATATGTTGATGATCTACTTCTAGCTGCTGATTTTGAAGATGCTTGCAAAGAGGGCACTATGTTGCTGCTTATTCATTTAGCAGAGCATGGGCATAAGGCTTCATTGTAGAAGTTTCAGTATTGTTGACAGGAGATCGCCTATTTAGGCTATCTCCTGTTGAAGGAGGGAAGAAGACGGACACTTGAATGGATCCACTGAATGGATATGTCTGTTCCAAATACACAGAAAAAGGTCAGAGCTTTAATAGGGATGGCCTCATATTGTAGACAGTGGATCCAAAAATTTTCTTTGTTGATAAATCCTATGTTGGCATTGTCAAAGAAGGACATTCTTTACCTTTACTGTGGAACATGGATTGCCAGAACACCTTTGATTTGCTTAAGGCTGCGCTGTGTTCAGCACCAGTTTTGGTTACGAAAAAGGCTTTGGTTTGTATGTGCATGAACGTGATGGATGTGCTTTGGCTGTTTTGACACAGGAACATGGGGGCAAGAATAGGCTGTGCGGCTATTTTTCCTCCACGTTAGAACCTGTTGCATGCGCTGCCGAGATCTTTGAGAGCTGTAGCTGCTGCTGCTGTATCTGTGAAACAAAGTGAGGGTATGGTTTTAGGTCACTCTTTAACCGTAATGGTGCCCCACTCCGTAGACATTCTATTAAACAGAACGCAGACGCAACATCTCACATCAGCTCGACTAACAATGTACGATCTGATTCTATTTACTCCGCATATTCAAATTAAGAGATGTTGTTCATTGAATCCGGCTGAACTATTGCCTTCTCCGTAAGAGAAGGATTGCATTGATGAAATGTCACATGATTGCCTCTTTATTACAGAACAAGAAACAAAGGGCAGAATTGATTTAATTGATACACCTTTAAGGAATCCACCTGGGGCGCTATTCTGTGATGGCTCCTGTTTTAACCTACCGGATGGTACATCTACCGCTGCTTATGCAATCACCACATTAAGCACTGTTGTGGAGGGTAAATGAATTCCGCATAACTCTGCTCAAACTACAGAGATTATTGCATTAACCAGTGCTGGTGAAATTTCTGAAGGGCTTAGTGTAAACATATAGACAGATAGCCAATACACATTTGGGGTTGTTCATAGTTTTGGCCGACTATGGGCTGAGAGAGGATTCTTGACCTCACCTGGAACAAAAATTCAACATGGCACTCTGATAGTCCAGTTGCTATCAGTATTTGCGCTTCCTACGCAACTAGCAATAATGAAGTGCGCCGCACATCAGAAAGTGACTGACGATGTAGGAAAAGGAAACACTTTTGCTGACGGAATAGCCAAACAGACTGCTATTGATTTGCACTCAAAAATGTACATGTTCGATTCAGCAAGATGGGTTACTGATACTTGAATTATGGACGAAGGGATTAGATGTATAAAAGAAATTCAGGCTGAATCTACTCCAGAAGAAATCAAACAGTGGGCTGAGGGTTGAGCGGGTCTGCATGATGAGGGCTGTTGGGTGGATAATGAGAAGCAAAGATGGTGCTACTCAATGTCTATGTCACTGCTATGGTCACCATGGCTCCTGCCCAACACATATATGTGCTAAAAAGGTTTGTCAACAATTAGACCCCATCTGGTATAACACTAATATCCAGAAAACTGCTGAACGTTTGGTCCAGAGTTGCATGATATGTTTGCAACATAACATTGGGAAGGGAACACCGACGCCGAAGGGCAGTTTTGGTACCCCCTCCATTCCTTTTGAGGTGATCCATTTTGATTTCATTGAGATGAAACATTGCCAAAACTATAAATATGTCTTAGTTGTGATCTGTGCCTTTCCCACTAAAAGACTCCACAGCAATGTCAATGGCAAAGACCATGCTTAGGGAATATTCCCCTAGGTTTGGCTTGCCGAGAGTAATTTGGTAAGATAATGGCCCACATTTTATCGCTGCTGTCATCCGGCAAGTATGTGTGGGATTACAGATCGATAAACGGTTCCACTCGGCCAGACATGCTCAGAGTTCCGGCCTTGTGGAACGCCATAACGGTATCTTAAAGAATAAAATTGCTAAAGTTTGTGCACACAGCAATCTGAAATGGCCGGACGCTTTGCCAATATGGGCTCTCCCCCTATGAGACTGTCATGGGGAAACCAGCCAACGTATGTAATGCACCGAGGCCCAAACACTTGAAAGATATTGAGTATCTGCTTTTGTCTGATTAGTGTGACCAGTTGACTCAAAACTTGAGTTTGATTCACCAACAGGTATGAGCATCCCTCCCTGTAAAATACAAGAGTCCAGCTCACCGACTCCGACCTGGTCAGTGGGTCTTGGTGAAAAAGTTTGAGAGGGGCACCTGCCTTGCACCTTGTTGGAAGGTACCCCATCAGATCCTTTTGACTACGCAAACTGCAGTATGAGTGACTGGAAAGAAACACTGGATTCACGCAACACATGTGAAGAGGATTCCTTTCCCTCTGCCCTATGACGAAGGGGAGGAGAAGGGAATTGATGATCCTGGCACTCATAACGAGCCTGCCTTGAGTGACACTGGGGGTGCCACGAAAATTCTTCCTGAGCCCGTGAGGCCTGGGGAGATTGTTGCTTCTTCTTCGAAAGTCCTTCCTGATCCCATGGTGCCTGGGGGAATTGCGTCTTTCTCTTCAATTTCTTCTTCACACATAGATTGATCTTGTTTCTGCTTCTTCATCTTCTTCAGGAAATTACAACACTTTGTTCCCTGATCATTCTGTACGTGGAGATTTAAGGTACAATCTGCGACCACAGATCAGGATTTTGATTTAAGGCCTGCTGACATTACATTAATGTAAATAGAATAGGAAAGTGCAGCTAGGATACTGTACTCACAAGAAACATACAAGAAACCAGCGTTGAGCCAGTCCCTCATCATTTCTCTGCTGCATACGATAAGAGGCAGGGACCGGCAAAGTTACCTTCAATAAAGATAGGCCACGTGGTAAAGTGCCACCCACGGATGAACTAAAAGAGCCTAACAGTGAGGCTTCTTAACAGACACTGAGAAACTATGCCTGTGTTTGGGGCCACTCGTACTAATAAGGATACTGATCGTTTTGCTGATAATGAGCCCGCCCATCGAGGGCCATGGTCCCCCCAATAACAGCTTGTATTGTAATTACATTGCCACTCGTATTTTGGTATCTGGAGAGTGCACATCCCCTTGATATTGTATTGCCAACTGCAAGTGTCTCCACTATATCTCCCCCTTATGTGCATTTGCACACTCTCTGTCCTCGAGACCTAGAACATAGAGGGGCTTATCACAACAACACTCTCCTGATGATCATAAATGCCACACATGCCATTTTTAATAAGACCAATTGTTGGATATGTTCACATCTGCCACACTATGGGGAAAAAGGATTGGACTTGTATATACATCCACTCCCTCCTTCTAACTACTGCTTGTTATGCTTCACTTGGGGCATTATTCTTTGGACAATGGAACAATAGTGTCACTGGGAATTTTGATGGGACTAATCTCAACGAGTTTGAAAAGCGAGATTTAGCACCTTCAGGATGTTCTCTGTTTACAAATAGGAGCCAGCTAAATGTTGCTTCTATTAGGCCTTCTGATAGACTCTCCAGACTGTACCAATCTATGATTACCTTTTAAATGGCTACTGTAGCTTATAGGGATACCATGCCTCCTTCCTATACCATTAACCATAGTCCACACTCTGTTCCATTTTGCATACAAAGAGAGGGTTCCCAGCCAATAGGTACATTTAAGGGATGTATGAATACTGCTGTACTAACCAGTGAGGATACACCTCTGTATGTAGGAGATCCTGTTTACTTTGTTTGCGGTAATGTAACATATCCACAGTTGCCAAGAGACTGGGAGAGTACTTGTTATTTAGGAATACTGTTACCAGATTTATATGTCACCACCACTGCTGATGGTTATAGAACTCGTCCCAGGCGGGATGAGGATGGTGACACTCCCTCACAAATTCTGGTTGACGTTGCTAAATCCATTGCACCATTTTGGGGACAGAAAATAACCTACCAAGATATTAGAACATTGGTGAGGGTTTTAGAGAAATCCATCAATAAAACGGACATCCTATATAACATGACACTAAAGCAAAAGGCTATTAGATTAGTGGGTCTCCAAAATAGGATGGTGGTAGACACTCTAGCTGAGCATGGTGGAGTGTGCAAAATGGTGCGATCCGCATGTTGCGTTTTGATCCGATTCCTCCCCCACCATATTTAAGGCAATTAAGAAATTGCACACCTTAAGTACTGAAGTGCATGTTCCAGAGGGAAACTGGGATATTGGCACATGGTTCTGGGACTTGTTGCGATCTTGGGGCTGGAAGATCTTTTCAGTTCTGATGGTGATCCTTGGCATTGTACTTTATGCTGTTGTTGCATACAGTGTCTTCCTGTCATTTGTTCCATGATAGGGGGAAGTTGTGCACAAGCACATGGGAAACTAGAACCTAAGACACATAGGCCGTGAAAAATGACTAATGCCTTGGTAATGCAGGACATCGCCATAAAGGATTTTCAATGTTTTTGAAGATAGCGAATCAGGTTTTCGGATGATACTAATGTTTGAGTAAATCTCTTGGCTTAGGCCAAAAGGAGGGTTTGTAAAAGTATATTTAGCATGAATACCACCTGATAGTAAACGATTGGTCTAAGCACATTCGCATTGCACTATAAATTGCATTGAATGAAGCTGAAACAGGCTGACTACACCGCCATTTTGAGTTATTCATCATTTTGATCACCTCTTGCTTTCTGTCCCATGTTTAGAATTGTGTTTTTGGCCCCAGCAGAGCAAAATGAACTTTGTACTGTTTCCATGATGTCAACGTAGATAAGAATGTTGAAGCTGCTAAAGTGGATTGTTTGTCCTACACCGAGAAACCTTGGAGTTAAAGAAAAGCCGTACTAATCAGTAATTTAGATCCCATCTGTTTCAATAGTGCCTTCTCCATTCAAACAGCAAAGTAGAAAGATGAATACAAAGGGGGGTCTGGGAATCTCTCTACCAGCACGAACACAGCCCAATGACCTGTTCTTGGGTAAATAACCCCTGGGAGAGACTCTACCAAGTCTTTAGCTCACTGTCCTTTTCACAGAGAAGAAATTTCCCCACATATCAGCCTTTGTCCTGCCCAGGGGCAGTCCAGCGCCGAAATGCTAGGCAATTCTCCTCTGAACAAGAGTACCATCACAGTACATTACTGATGGTACTCTTGTTCAGAGAAGAAATGCCTAGCATTTCGGCGCTGGACTGCCCCTGGGCAGGACAAAGGCTGATATGCAGGGAAATTTCTTCTCTGTGAAAGGGACAGTGAGCTAAAGACTTGTTTGAGTCTCTCCCAGGGGTTATTCACCCAAGAACAGGTCATTGGGCTGTGTTCGTGCTGGTAGAGAGATTCCCAGACCCCCCTTTGTTTTGCATTAATTAACTTTGGGTTTCACCCTAAGTTAACAGGGCGATCCAGACGTGGACCCCTTGCTCACTGTTCTTAGAGAGGCACCAGTTTCACCTCACTGATGATGCCCAACAAGGCTGAAACACGTGTATGGGGTTACTGATGGTACTCTTGTTCAGAGGAGAAATGCCTAGCATTTCAGCGCTGGACTGCCCCTGGGCAGGACAAAGGCTGATATGCAGGGAACTTTCTTCTCTGTGAAAGGGACAGTGAGCTAAAGACTTGGTTGAGTCTCTCCCAGGGGTTATTCACCCAAGAACAGGTCATTGGGCTGTGTTCGTGCTGGTAGAGAGATTCCCAGACCCCCCTTTGTTTTGCATTAATTAACTTTGGGTTTCACCCTAAGTTAACAGGGTGATCCAGACGTGGACCCCTTGCTCACTGTTCTTAGAGAGGCACCAGTTTCACCTCACTGATGATGCCCAACAAGGCTGAAACACGTGTATGGGGTTACTGATGGTACTCTTGTTCAGAGGAGAAATGCCTAGCATTTCGGCGCTGGACTGCCCCTGGGCAGGACAAAGGCTGATATGCAGGGAAATTTCTTCTCTGTGAAAGGGACAGTGAGCTAAAGACTTGGTTGAGTCTCTCCCAGGGGTTATTCACCCAAGAACAGGTCATTGGGCTGTGTTCGTGGTGGTAGAGAGAATCCCAGACCCCCCTTTGTTTTGCATTAATTAACTTTGGGTTTCACCCTAAGTTAACAGGGCGATCCAGACGTGGACCCCATGCTCACTGTTCTTAGAGAGGCACCAGTTTCACCTCACTGATGATGCCCAACAAGGCTGAAACACGTGTATGGGGTTACTGATGGTACTCTTGTTCAGAGGAGAAATGCCTAGCATTTCGGCGCTGGACTGCCCCTGGGCAGGACAAAGGCTGATATGCAGGGAAATTTCTTCTCTGTGAAAGGGACAGTGAGCTAAAGACTTGGTTGAGTCTCTCCCAGGGGTTATTCACCCAAGAACAGGTCATTGGGCTGTGTTCGTGCTGGTAGAGAGATTCCCAGACCCCCCTTTGTTTTGCATTAATTAACTTTGGGTTTCACCCTAAGTTAACAGGGCGATCCAGACGTGGACCCCTTGCTCACTGTTCTTAGAGAGGCACCAGTTTCACCTCACTGATGATGCCCAACAAGGCTGAAACACGTGTATGGGGTTACTGATGGTACTCTTGTTCAGAGGAGAAATGCCTAGCATTTCGGCGCTGGACTGCCCCTGGGCAGGACAAAGGCTGATATGCAGGGAAATTTCTTCTCTGTGAAAGGGACAGTGAGCTAAAGACTTGGTTGAGTCTCTCCCAGGGGTTATTCACCCAAGAACAGGTCATTGGGCTGTGTTCGTGCTGGTAGAGAGATTCCCAGACCCCCCTTTGTTTTGCATTAATTAACTTTGGGTTTCACCCTAAGTTAACAGGGCGATCCAGACGTGGACCCCTTGCTCTCTGTTCTTAGAGAGGCACCAGTTTCACCTCACTGATGATGCCCAACAAGGCTGAAACACGTGTATGGGGTTACTGATGGTACTCTTGTTCAGAGGAGAAATGCCTAGCATTTCGGCGCTGGACTGCCCCTGGGCAGGACAAAGGCTGATATTCAGGGAAATTTCTTCTCTGTGAAAGGGACAGTGAGCTAAAGACTTGGTTGAGTCTCTCCCAGGGGTTATTCACCCAAGAACAGGTCATTGGGCTGTGTTCGTGCTGGTAGAGAGATTCCCAGACCCCCCTTTGTTTTGCATTAATTAACTTTGGGTTTCACCCTAAGTTAACAGGGCGATCCAGACGTGGACCCCTTGCTCACTGTTCTTAGAGAGGCACCAGTTTCACCTCACTGATGATGCCCAACAAGGCTGAAACACGTGTATGGGGTTACTGATGGTACTCTTGTTCAGAGGAGAAATGCCTAGCATTTCGGCGCTGGACTGCCCCTGGGCAGGACAAAGGCTGATATGTAGGGAAATTTCTTCTCTGTGAAAGGGACAGTGAGCTAAAGACTTGGTTGAGTCTCTCCCAGGGGTTATTCACCCAAGAACAGGTCATTGGGCTGTGTTCGTGCTGGTAGAGAGATTCCCAGACCCCCCTTTGTTTTGCATTAATTAACTTTGGGTTTCACCCTAAGTTAACAGGGCGATCCAGACGTGGACCCCTTGCTCACTGTTCTTAGAGAGGCACCAGTTTCACCTCACTGATGATGCCCAACAAGGCTGAAACACGTGTATGGGGTTACTGATGGTACTCTTGTTCAGAGGAGAAATGCCTAGCATTTCGGCGCTGGACTGCCCCTGGGCAGGACAAAGGCTGATATGCAGGGAAATTTCTTCTCTGTGAAAGGGACAGTGAGCTAAAGACTTGGTTGAGTCTCTCCCAGGGGTTATTCACCCAAGAACAGGTCATTGGGCTGTGTTCGTGCTGGTAGAGAGATTCCCAGACCCCCCTTTGTTTAGAAAGATGAATAGTTGAACGTGCTGTTCTTGCAGAAATATTTGTTTTCGATCCTTGAAATTAAGCTGACTTTAAACTCAAGAAGAAATGATCGACAAATATAAGCAAGCAAAATAAGAAATGTTACCTTTGTGTCTTATATTTGTAAAACATGTGAAATGGTTAAATGAAAACAACAAAATATTCTAAGATGTTTAAGAATGACTTAGTTATGTGGATCAGCCATGAAGCCTATGTAAATGTATTACACGAAGAGGGGCTTGACGATGTGTCTGGGATCGTGGAAAACTTGTATAAATACTTGCACACATTGCGGGGTGTTGAGAGCCAGACAGCTGCCTGTTAATAAATGTACATTATACTTTGACCTTGTGACCGGCGTATTTCTATTATGTAGTATTAGGCATCGATATTTGTAATCTTTCATGCCGGCACACATACCAAGTGCACCCAAGCACTATTTACTAAACTACTCTCTCCACCGACTTGGACTACGGTCCCAGAGGGCGTTCAACCCACATCGCTTTAGAATCATACCAATGGTAAAACGCGCTATACAATTGACCCATAATATAACATAAGTGTCTAGGAATAATTAGGGAATGATAGAGGGTATGTTTCACTATGCATTTTGTGGGTGTTTTTTTCTTAATGGGATTTGCATATGAGTAAGATGAGGTTTTAGTGTAATAGTAAATATAGCTCAATGCATGTTGGGTGTATGGGGAGCATGGAAATAACAGTGTTACAATGCTTAATGTCTTCCCTTCTATGCAATTTAAATCATGTTTCGGGGGAAAAAGAGACGTGAGGCACTGGAGCCTAAGGAGGCATTCCCTTGTTTTGGGTATTTTGGAAGCAAAGTATTCACCAGAGTCACTAGCTGAAAGAGTAGACTTAATAGTATGGGTTTAAGCACAAACAACAGTTAGAAAAATAGCCAGCACTTCTAAGTAACCTTCTTGAATGGAGGGGATTCTCCTCCTCAGAGCACCTCCATCGGTCGGTAGGACTTTTTCATTTTTGAAAACACTTTCCTCGTACTTTAAGACATACAAAAAATATGCCTAATGGCACTTTAATGTAATCACTAGTTCTAAAAATATTTTAATCCCCAAGAGGGGGGCAGTGGGGGAAGAACTCCCCGTGTTGGGCTTTTGCCATTTTTTCATTCATTTTAAAGGACCTCCTCTGAGCTGCTAGACAATGAACAAGTATTATGCCAAATGGTCCCAGCAAACTCCTTTAAAAAATGCCTACAGCACTGCAGGAGGCTATCGTGCAATGAAGGGGGATTTAGATAATTTTAAAAATGCTGAAAATAAACAAATACATTACAGAAATGTGTTTCATATTTCCTTAAATCACACGGGCATGTGCTGAAAATAAACAATCGCATTTCAGAAATGTGCTTATTTTCAGCATCAGCCTGCACAATGAAGGTAAAATATGGAAACAGATTTGGGGATTGAAACATCTGAAAAAACAGGTGCTAGACAAATAGGTCAAATAACTAAATAAAGTTACGAGGCCCAATCATTCTCAACTCAATGTTGTTTTTGAAAAGTAGAAGTAAAATGAGTGCATCTGCAATTGCTAAGTCTTTTTTATGTCAAAATATGTTTAATTTGACGAATGTTTTCAAATGCAATTTCCTAAGATGTTTCCAAGACATAAATTAAGTGGCATTACCACATAATGTGCAACACAAGACTGCTAATTACTTACACTTGTTTGGCACTGGTGGCAATTAGAGTCCATTCTTCGAAGAAAATTAAGCTTGCACTGTACCCACTCCTTCTCCTTCTGGTATACTTCTTCTGCTCCTTTGCTTACGTCACAACGAGGTCAGCCAAAGTGGAAGGTGCATGCTAATGACGAGTGCACGGGCAACCACTGCTCATTCAATCACAGTATTAAAAACCTTTGCTTTCACTAGCATCATGAATGCTGATTGGCATACAAACTAAAGTCTCTCTAGTGTGTATCAATACTATAGCTAGCTCATGGCCCAGAAAGGGTTCGGCTAGTAAGGGATACATGCTAGTCCCCTAAGGGAAACCCAAGAAGGAAAGACCCGGACACCGGGTTCAATAAAATATACTTTGTGTGAGTGTGTGTGTGTGTGTGTGTGTGTTTGTTTTATTTATTAACGTCCAACCAGCACACCATGAGGCTGGATGGAATGTTGAGAAAAACAAAAATGAAAGAACAAAGGAACAGAACTCCCCTGCACATAAATTGACTGCTCAGGATAGAAAAGAATCTAAAGGAGAGTTTGAAAAAAGACAGTTGAAAATTACACTTGAAGAAAAGGAGAAACAGTAACAGGAGAGAGAAGGAAAAAGAGCTGAGAGAACAAAAAGAAACTAAACCGGTAAGGGGGCCACTGCCTCAAGCAACACCCAGAGCACAAAGACATTGAGACACCAGCCGCTCATGTGGGGAGCCCCCAGTGAGATATCTGTGGTACAGGGCTGTGTGTCACGAGCAGCCTGGCTGTCCAATGGTGGAAGTCGGCCCGCCCAGTGGCCATACTGGAAAGGCCCAGATTAGTAAAGGGGCTGGGCAGGATGTGCAGGGCTTCCCGGGTCAAAAAGGAACAGCCCAAGCTGTGCCGCGTGAGCAGGGTCAGCCCAGTTCAGGCAGCCTGGACATTCCCATACGTCTTCCCGCCTCATGGCCGGCGAGGAGCACCCTTTTTCAAAGTCCTCCTGGGCAGCGTCTGCCAGGCAGCCCAGGAGATGAAGAGCCAGAAAGTTGGATCAGTGAAGAGTGGGATGCTGAAAGTCTTGGGCTGCCTTGTTGTGGCAGGCCTGGTGAAGAAAAGCCTGGGCTGCTACAAGTGTGGATAAAGCTCTGGCGTCCCCCGCCCTCTGCGTCTCTGTAACACATTGCAGAGGGGGGTGGACCCGAAGAGGAGTGATCCACGAGCGTGCAGTGGTAACCCATGGCAGCATCTCCGTTGCCATGGGGAGGCATCTTGACCTCAAAAAGGCACCCAGAGCACGGCGGTGGGTGCAGCATCATCTCCACACCAATGGGAGGCTGCCTGGAATAAATATGGCTCTGTAGGGTGCCGTGATGACCCGGCCAATGGGGCCAGCCAGAACATTTTAAAGAAGGCCGTGGGTACGGAGAAGAATGCAGGTGGCCCCCCTTGCTAAGGGGGCCACCCTGAAGATTGAAGAAGGATACAGGTGGGCTGTGCCTGCAGGCAGAACCTCACACGCGGAGGAGGTCACCCACAGACAATTTCAATTTTAGAAGCACAGGCTGCGCGATGAGTGTGGGTGGCCCCATGTGGTGGACAGGTGAACCCAACAAAAGAAGAAGTGGGGATGGGTGCCACATATCATCAGGGGACAGGCCCCCATTCACTCCACCTGACCCACAATGACAGCATCACAGGTACTGTGAAGGGGTTGACTGACTGCAGCAGTCACACCATGTGTGAAATAATATATTATGTGTTTCATTTGTTGTATGTCATTGTTATTGTCTATGTATATTTAGATATAAATAGTTCGTTGTATAATAAATGTTATGTATTGTAGTGTATAGTTATAAAGCGGAGTAAATGTTAAATAGGGTAAAGTAGATTGGGGTTATTAGTAGACGGACTGTTAAGAAAAGTTCTCCTTGGTGCCTGTGTCCATTTAATAAGGTAAGAACGTCGGCAGTAGTCCATCTCCTGTTAACAGACATTTAATTTGATAGTTGCAGAGCCCCTCCCTAACCAACTGGCTTGGTGGGTGGGGTGGTGGTTCCCATGGCGACTGCCCTTAATCTGGGGTAAGGGAGGTGCACACCCTTGCCTCGGACCAGGGCCGGAAAGCAGGGGCGACATGTATAATGGCCATGGTATCAGTTAACTTCCAATTTGGTTAGTTTCTTTCATTTCTGTCATCTATGGAAAGGAAAATTATGTGGGCAGAAGTGGATTAGATCTTTAAAAGTGGAAACGAGATTCAGCATTTGAATCACCTTGATGGTTAGCCATATTGCCTGCCCAGCTCCTAGCCTGCACCACCACAATCGACTCTCCTTATTAGTCTCCTTATCCTCTATATTTAATTTTACATTATGAATACATCATGTATTCACGGCTAATAACATATATTTAGAAGGCAAGGTTAAACAGACCCATCTTCTCTGCTCATGCCCACTGCCATGCCTGCTGTAACACCATACATCCTACCTAGACTCCACATTAGTTTTTGTTACTAGATTATAAAAAGGCCACATAGACACCTGCTCAACAGATACCAAATATTTCCAGTGACAACTGAAAGTGAAAATCTGGTATGATAGCCGAGTAGACTAGGGCATCCATTGTAGAGAATTCTGTGCAATTGTGAAGGTATGTGTTGTATAGTGATAGTTTTAGAATGTGGAGGGGCAAGTTAGAATGCCATCTCCACCATGTCATATAGAATGCTTAAGTAACATTGGAATGTTTATTCTCAGAACAAATATCAGTTGCCTGTTAAAGTGTTGGAGAAGGATGTGCTGGTGTTCGTAAGGATTATACCTAAAAGAATAAAGACTGTTTTCTGTGGAAACTCAACCGTGTGAGCACCTTCTTTACAGTATGGTTTCAAATTCCAGTGAATCAGCCCAGTCTTTAATCCTTCCAATGTTGATGCAATTCATATTATAGAATTGAGTAATAGTCGCACCTATTGGCACTTTGGTGATGAAGCACTAAAACATACATAGGTTATTACTGCATTGTTATCACTAAGATCTCAGCTCAGCATTAGTATTAGTGCGTTCTGGAGAGCCAGAGTGATGCAGGTGGAGTATGCCGTTGCTTTGCCTTCTGCTCCACGGTGGAACTTCGCTGCTCCTGTTAAAGTTAGTTGTTTAGTGAGGCACCGTCTGCCTGCCTGCGGATCTGCCATGCATCACCACTGCTAGAATAAAGGGGTGGCTCGTCCATAATGGGTGATGCAGTACCAACCCGCCACCTATTAGGGGCGAGCCGAGGCAGTTCAATGAAAAGACTGAGCACTCCCACAGCTGCAGAAAACTGGTGATTGAGTGCTCCTGGGCTGGTTTTAACACTCAAAGAGAAATAGAGTTTTCCTTTGATAGTATAGAGGTGCACTGACAGAGGTTGGTCACCTCCCTTATAACCCTCTGCTGCCCGGTGCAACCCCCTTGTCGACCGCAGGGTTGGCACTCAGTCAGGACTGGTACCAACTCAGCATCAGTCCTGATTCAAAAATAAATCCAGAAAACCTGTAAGTGGTGCACCAACAACAAGCTCTTTTTATTTGTAACATTATCAGGACTGGCATTAGAGCGCTGACCCTCCAGCCCTTATGATATTAAAAATACATTGCTACACGCAGCGCCGGCGTGCCCAGGAAGGGCATGTTCTGCTTGCCCGCGTGCGGTGCCCCTCTCCTGACCAAAAGGGAAGTGTTGTTTGTATGCATGAATGTATGTATATATTTACTGAAAACCTTAGTTAAGATACAGTTAAGTTGCACAGATTTAATGCAAAACTATTGAAATTAGTAGATGTGGGAAGTCATGACCAGCTTAACACTGCGCACTTCTGTTGATGTCCCCCATAATGCTATGTCTCCCTAATGCCATTTCGTATGTCATTGTGACTCCTTTCTCTTATAATATGCATGTGCTCATGCACTATGCAATGGGAACGTGCCGAGTCAAGCTGGTCATGACTTCCCACCTCCGCTGAATTTCAAGGGTTTTGTTGCGTTAAATACGCACAACTTAACTGCACCTTAACTAAGGTTTTTTTCCAGTGAATTTCAAGGGTTTTGTTGTGCCATAATTTTTTTTTATGGGTCACAAGCCACGGCCTTCAGCTGTTCCACTGTACATGTTCCCCCAATATGTTTCTTTTGGACCTACTAGGTGACCATGGCCTTTGGCCGTGGCCACTATAAATGTCTTTCAGGGTCACTAGCCAGGGTCGTCAGTCCTGGCCAGTGAGCATGACCTTTGGCTGTACCCATTGTATATTTTAAAACACTACCGGGCCACTAGACATGGCCTTCAGCCATGGCCATTGGCCACTGCCGACAGCCGTGTCCACTCTACATGTTCCCCAAATAATTTTCATTTGGGCCCACCATGTGACCACACCCTTTGGCCATGGCCACTTGACATGTGTTTCGGGCCGACTAACCAGGGCCTTCGGCCCTGACCAATGAACACGGACTTCGGCCGTGCCCACTGTATATTTTAAAATGCTACCTTTCTTTCTTACTCACTACCCCAAAAACATTCTTCCAGTCCCACTAAACATGGCCACGAGTCATGGCCAGTGCCCATAGCCTTCAGCCGTGTCCACTCTTGATATTGCTCCAATAGGTTTCCTAAACAGGCCTACCAGCCATAGCCTTCGGCCGTGGCCACACCACTAGGTTTCTTTTGGGCACACTAGCCGTGGCCTTTGGCCACAGCCAGTGGCCGCAGCCTTCCGCTGTGCCCTATTTCTGTATTGCACCACTTGACATGTTGTCCCAGTAGGTTTCTTTGGGGCCCACCAGCCATGGCCTTTGGCTGTGTCCACTTTCCATATTGCACCAATTGGTTTCTTAAGTGCCCTGTACCCACATCCTTCGACCACACACATAACCCCCATCTCACTGTAGCTGAAATCAAATTTTTAGTTGTATTTTTGTAATAATAACATTTCTTTAACTCTCTTTTTTTAATCGTGATTATATTTGCAATGTATTTGGAAATTACACCAAATAACCCTGGTCATCCGTAAATGCCTGCAAATAACCAGTTATTTTCATGTGACGCACTTGCGCTCCTGATCCTGTTTTCTACTATAACCGCAGTTATCCCCAGTACAACCCCGGTTATGCAAAATGGTTTGAGCTCTGAACATGGACCCCAGTTCCACAAACTCCCCAATTTCTCATGGTGTTCTCTTTCCCCCTCCCCACCTGTAGTCTGATGCCATTTCATCCTTTTTCCTCCTCCAAATAGCATTTTTTCCAGTTTTCATTTTTGGCTAACCCCGTTTATACCCGTTATAACCCTGCTCATCTCTCGCATCAAACAAAAAAAATGTGTTTTTTCATTTCTGAAAAGCCTCTATGCTGCAAAGCACCGTGAGAAATATAGCTATAATTTAACTACTGGATGGAATAACTCCAGACCGGTCCCGGAAATCAAGTCAACATTGCATGCCCAAGTTGTTTTGTATCTGGTCCAATTCCATCCAGCGGTTTTTGCTGTGCACTGTGCAGAAATGTGGACTTTTTCTCTATGGGAAAATTAATTGAAGTAGGCCGAAAAAAACATATTTTTTTGCTTTCTTAATAGCTTTTTCATTTTCTAACACATCTTTCCCAGAAGTTCCAGTCTGGGGAGGCTGATGACAAGCTTTTTGTTTGCAAAATTTCAGCCAATTCGTCATGCAAGTCAGATGTTTTTCACAATTTAATTTTTCGGGTTTCCTATGGAACTTGATACTCAACTTCACTATAGTGCTGAAACCACGGCACTATAATGTATGTATTTGTTATATATTTTTTATGTTTTCATGTGTGTATATGTATATATATTATATATGCATGTATGTATAACTATATGATGTATTTATGAATGTGTTTGAATGTAATGCATGGTATGCATATGTGCATGCCATGAATGACTGAGTGAGTTTAGATGTGCATGTATACATGCCTACATGTGTATGTTGTATCAGAATTTGTGTGTGTGTGCATGTGTTTGAATCAAGGGGATTTACAGTGGCAAACCATGCAATTTGTTGGTGTGTGAATGAGTGAAATATGATATATGGGTACATACGCGTGTAAATGTTATGCGTGAATGTGTTGTGTGAATGTGTATGCATGTCTCAACTGGGCCCAGGGGTGGGTGTCCAGGGGTGGGTGGGTTAACAACACATTTTTTACTACACATCAATCTTAGATACCCAGTAATAAATCATAATCCTGTCTTTTATCAATCAGGGGTTGATACAATAAAGGATGTTGTGCTATTACATGGCTAGAATGACATTTTAGGACAGCCTGTCTGGCCCTTTCTTACTCTGGCATGAATTTTCATTACTGGACATCTGATAAAACAGCCATGTTGAGTGTTATTACTTGGCTAGACAAACATTTTGGGGGCAGCCAGTCCAGTTATTTGTTACTGTGGCATGACATTTTGTGTACTGGATATTGTATGGGAGGATTGGTCCAAGAGACCCCCCTCCCCTGTATCCTCTCCCCTCTGTGAAGTCCATGGCTCGTCAGGGGTTCCCCCTGCCACCAGGGCCCAGGTGGTGGGTGGGCCACTGGCTGAAGACATTGACCAAACATGCTGTATTTAGCTAGGCCCTGGAAACCATTTTGTGAAATAAAGATGGTTTGAGCCCTGTGCACCACAGCGCGGCCCCCACCCTTGGAGAGTCTCACTTATCCCTGTGACCCCAGCTCTCTGGCAGATCCGCTGAGTGCCCGTTCCCACGAACAGACGGACATGAGCTAGTGTTAGATGCCAACACTGTAACATTGCACCTTCCGCAGTGTATCGCTGCTCCCAGTATGACCCGGCCAGCAGGGCCGGGGTGGAAAAGAACTGTAAAATGGTCCCCTGACAAAAGCAGAGTCCCCAAATACTAATGAGCAAACTACCTGTGATGAAACTTTTCTTTCCATGACCTTTCTGACTAAAAACCTGCAACCTCCATGAAGATGGCAGAATGTGTGCTTATATGACATTCGGGATGAAGTACCCAAATCCCCGTAGCTATGCGCAAATGGTAAAAGTGTCTCGGGGGTTTTCATGTTATATGTTTCGCCGAGAAGACTGCACCCCAAGGTCCCATGCCATAAACTGAACTAATGCTGCTAGAGTTCAAAGGAAGACAAATACAACCCTATTGGGAGCTCATGTAAGTGGTGCACGAAAATGCACCATATGTATGTCCAAGCTCACTATGTGTCACTGCCATCGGTCTTATTAGCGGGTTGTCCCTGCGTGCTCCACCAACCTTACTACTACCTCGCTTACCGCACATGCATAGAAATGTAATAAAATGTTGTGGTTGTTAAATACTTAGCGTATAGGTAACGCGTTTGAAATGGCCATGTGAAAGGCACTAACAATGTCAATAACATAAGCTTTGAAAAGACTCAATGAGTATTGTATATTATGTGAATGTTTATGTCGCTTCCACTTTAATCTGCAACACACGAGGAAAATAGCTTTGTGAGCATATGCAAGGCCATTCCCCCTTCCTCCCATTAAAGCCTGCCAGACGAAAAAGCAGAGGCCTGTGCTGCTATGCTCCACCTCCCCCAATTCGGCTGGAGCCGCTTCAAACATTCACATTCCCCCCGCAGCACCCAAGGCCACGGCCTGCCACCTGAATTATTTACAACCCAGCAGTAAATCCCGGCCTTAAAACACAGATCCAAAGGCGCCCTTTCTTAGGCTCCACGACCCACCGGCTCACCTTAGGTTAATGGCCCCTGTAAAATTAGGACACCCAATATTATAGCAACACTACAGGAACACATTCATAATGACTTCTAGCGAGACATGATAACTCGGACAGCCCGTCCCGTGCCCTGAGACCCAACCTCACGAACTATGATACCCGGTCAATAGGACGATGGTAACCATGTATTGATGTATCACCAAAAGACCCCACTCTAGGTGCATTCCTCCTGTGTTGCATTAACCTGTAGAATAACCTATTGGAAGATTTACCGGGGAAGATAATATTTCAATGTTGAATGACTGCGGTGTGCGTGGCCTTAGGGCAGAAAGCCAGGAAAGACGTTCATCACTAACACTGGTCACGGCTGGCACAACAACACCATCCGGATGAGCCCAGCTGACCTGCCCGGCCCAGCCCAGCCTACGAGGGTAACCAGTGACGTCCACCGACCACAGCAAACCACATCGCAGCAGCACCTATAGTTAGTCGTCGCCACCCAATCCCCTCGAACTTGTGCCCCCTATAGCATGTAGGTTCTTATGACGCTTTTTGTAAATATATACGCCTGTCTTTGCTATTGTCAGACAGAGTGCTCTGGGAGTTTGCAGAGTCCTTTGCATGCCCTATTCTGATTGATAAACTCCCATTTAAGCTCACCCGCACTTTGTCTTAGCCTTATTCCCATCTTGGGAGAGTCCATTATTGTCTCTCTTAGATGGGGAGGATCGTGCTATCTGGGGGACGCTCGCCTTCAGTGGTGACCCCGACGTGATGATTGTTTTCTCTTAATATATATATATATATATCCCTACCGTCCCCTTTGGCACGAAAATCTCCAGTCGAAAAGGGATACGCACGGTGCGCCGGCTCCAGAAGGCTGCCCGCCAACGGCGACCGGTACGCTCAGAAGTGCGCACTCAACAGAGAGAGGGTACGGGATCCCGGTTGAAAAATCCCCTTTGAGTACCGCTCGCCGGAGCCGGGGGTGACCATTGAGCGTACAGCAACACTGCCTGGACGGACCCAGTTTCGGAGACTCTCGGTTCAAGACGGGCACGTGAGTATTAAGTGCGAGTGACCATAAAGGGAGTAGGGGAGGAAAAATAGGACAGGGAACGAGGTTGGCTGAGAGGGGACACTTTGGGACTATCAAGAACCACTCTAGACTTTCTTTACTTTTTCTTTGCATATGGCCACTAGGATCAAGAGTGAAAAGAGATAAAGAGACGGGAACCTAGCTCCGCGAGGGGGTAGAAGGCGGTGCCGCATAGTGCTATCTTGACTAGTACTGGGAATATATGAAGAAGTGGAAAATGAGATAAAGGTGTCTGGTAAAGGAAGACACGGTGAATACATTAGTGACTGCTATTCTTTCTTTTCTTCTCTCTGGGTTTACGGGGAAAAAAACAGGGTTAGTACAAAAAAAAAGATAATCTAAGTAGAAAGACAAGTTTATATCATAACTACAAGATGAAGTCATATCAGATTAAGATGGAAAGGGTCAGCTGTCAAGGGAGGAAAGGGATTACAAATTGAGCTATGAATAGAGTGTTGCCTATGGGTGTGTAAGCATCGTATGTGCCAGAACATATTTGTTACGATGAATGTGTAAAGGTAGTCATAAGGGCATAATTATGGTGTGGTTATGGTAAGTGTGACCAGAAGAAATTTTACAAAGAAGAGCGCAATGCGGTAAAGTGATTGGTTCTTTTTGATTCTTTGGATAAAGCTGCTGAAGATATTGATGGTGTACGAAGGGTGGTTTGCTTTTGTATGTGCCCCCTAAAGTATACAAAATAGAGGCTGTGCGCGGCCATTCTTATATTGTACAGGTGGCGGAAACACACTCAGGTCCCCACGTGCAGTAATACACAAATACTTAGATACATCTGGTGATACATCTATATAAAGTTATATATAAATATACATCAGTATCGAGCAACCACGAACTATGGGGGCAGAAACACCCTTAGCACATATTTGTAAGAATCTACCTGGGTACGCTGAACGCATTAAGAAATATCACGATCAGTGGATCACAGAGCTGAAGGGGGAAGGATTACCCCAAATATGGCCCGAAGGGGGATCATTTGACAAGAGTGTCCTAGATATGGTAGCTACATGCATCTGTTTGAAATACAAGGGGAAGCAGCTACATAATAGGAGAGAAATATTAGACCTATGGAGATTGTTTGAAGAAGTACCCCCGTCTAAGAAAAGGGAATTAGGTACTGATCTGCCATCTACCACTGACAATCCATTACTGATACCAAGAGATGACAAGGTGTTGCCAGAAGGGGAGCCACCGGTAGAGATAACTAGATTGTACCCAATACTAAATAAGCCAGTGCCCGTAGAAGGATACAGTGACCCAACATATGTACCCCCAACAACAACCACTACCACTCAAGGGCCAACAGCACCCCCACCGTATGAGAGTCATAGAGAGCGAGACCAGGTAAGTACACCAATAGTGAACATAGAGAAACTAACAGAAGACCTAGAGTCCAGGCTCTCTATAGCAAAAGGTGAGCTCTCGAGGATAAAAGGTATATGTGAACAGACTGCGATTAATGCTGCTAGGTCAGAGCCCACATCAAGAGCGCAGAGTGAGAATAAAACCATTGAAGAAGGGGGAGATATTGTTTAGGATACAAGAAGAACCGGCCACGAATAATTGAACTAGAGGGGAGGGAGGAGCGCACTGACGATGAGACAAGGAGTACAGGAGGTAGAGAGGAGCTATTGTGTGATATAGGAGAAGACTTAGAGGAAAGTGAAAGATTAAGCATGGCAATGGGAGGAGGAAGTGAGGGGTTGGATGGCGCATGTTCAGGGAGAACCATGGAAGAAGAATGGGCAGGACGACTAAGGAATAGGTTGGGGAAAATGGCACCACTAGGAAAAAACGGAATGAAGGTGAGTGCAGATACGACAACAAAGGGGAGGTTACAACTCCCACTAATACTTAGGGGAGGAGGGAGGCCAAATTACATACCTTGGGCTCAGATGGATAAGGCCAATTTGTTAAAGTCATTGCCCCCGCTATCAGGAGGGGCAAGCAAGTGGATATATGCATTCGAGAAAAACACAGCCGGGGTACCTCTAGCAATAGGTGATGTGAAGAGTCTGCTAGTATCAGCAGTCGGTGACCAAGCTGACAGAGTATGGGTAAAGGCTGGCTTCCCGGGAGTAACTTTAGACTGCGATCGCCATGATGGCGCCTCTTTTAACACAGTACGTGCCATGGTGTGGGACGCCTTAAGAGAGACGTTCCCAGACACCCCAGATTTGCAGTCAGTAATGCAATGTACAATGAACGACGGGGAAGATGCTATGGATTACATTTTCCAGGTCCAAGAGATGTGGAGAGCAGAAACGGGCACGCCCTGGTATCAATCAACATCATTATTCTACTTCATAATAAAGAGGGGGCTCCCTAAAGAGGTACAAAAAGCACTTCACAAAATCGCAGGTATTGAAGCAAAAGGATGGCCTGAAATACAGAGCATAATAGTTCACCACTGTAAACGAATAAAAGAGAGGGAAAAGGAGATAGCGCAGAAAAGATTGGCAGACGAGGCAAAATTAGTACAAACGAAGCTGCAGCCGTAGCCGCGCTCCCACACAGCAGGGAGGGAGAAGAGGAGGAGGAGGGGCTGGTAGCAATACAGGGGAGGATGGCAACGAATTGGGCAGGAGCAGGGCAACGGCAGTGGAACGAGCAGGAGCAGAGTGGAGGTCCGCAGTGGCAAGAGTGGGCCCCTCGAGGGGGACGAGGTGGGTATAGGGGTCGTAGAGGGGGTGGACAAGGGTACGGGGGAATGGGAGGAAGTGGATGGCAAGGTCCCAGAGGTGCGCAGGGAAGCTGTTGGAACTGTGGGAGGTGGGGGCACTTTTCCAGAGAGTGCAGGTGTAGAACAAACAATGGATTTCCACAGATAGAACACTATGGCCACCCTCACCCGGGAAGCCCATATGGTCTCCCAATGGGGCAACAACAAAGGGAACAAGAGCAGAGGTACCCAGAGCAAAGGCAAGGGCATCACTACAGAACACAGAATCACCCACAAAACAACAACACTATGCACTACGCCCCAGGCAACCCTTTTGCAACGAATGCAAATGTAGCCCCAGCACCAGCCCCCTATAGTGGTGTGTCAGTAGTTTCAGGAAGTGTGTTCAACCAGGGGGGGACAATGAGACAACCAGCATAGGACAGCCCACAGAGAACACTTGTGTGTCCTGTTCTATCTACAACCTACGATGCAGCAGAGGAACCATTGGTAGGGGCGCAGATAGGAGACAAGCAGTTCATATTCATGGTGGATTCGGGAGCGGAGAAATCATGTATTCGGGAGGGCCGGTTTCCGTTATCTAACCGGAAGTTAGAGACGCAGGGGTTCTCTGGGACTGTAATTGAAGTTCCTTACACAGAAGATTTGGATGTGACAGTGGGGGGTAAAACGGTAAAGACACCCTTACTGTATTATGAACAATCGCCAATAAACCTGCTCGGAAGGGACCTTCTTAGCAAACGTAACATGACAATATCATTTACAGAAGGAGGGATAGTGTGCTCGACACCAGGAATATGCCCATTACGTGTAATGCTGGTAGTGCAGGCTCGGACAACGGCACCAGAAATACGTGGCATGCCAGTGGACGAGAGAATGTTCATCGAAGGCTTAAAAACGCTGGCCCAAGTAGTTCCCGAGCTAAAAAAGTTAGCGTGGAGAATACCCGCAGAGTTTGTCTTCCGCCCAATAGTGCGCCCAGACATAGCACCAGGGTCAGTGGTATCCTTAGACTTGCATGCTGTACAGGTATCAGCAAAAAGGATTGCAGTGATTGGGATGGACATAGATGGGTGTGAATGGCGCACTGTACTGTGCATCAATGCTAATATTGCCCTACGAGACTTGTCTGATGAGATCTCTTTTCTGATGGGGAAAATGATGGCGAGATAATAATGGAAATAGCAATGCCCTGTGACATTTTGATTCAGACGAGACAAATTCCCGTCCAGTTGATGGCAGTGGTGGGAATGCCACCGTCCTTTTTTGACGATGACATGCGGCTGGTGCCAAACAATTTGTGGACAACAGGCCCCCATGATGTAGGGTTGTTGCATGGAGTGACACCAGTGGTAATAAAGCTCAAACAAGGGGCAATTTTGCCCCAAGTGAAACAATATCCATTGTCCCGCGAAGCTGAGGAAGGGATAAAAGAGACAATAAATGCATTGTTAGCACAGGGGATAATAGTGCCTTCAAACTCCCCATGTAACACCTGTATCTACCCGATCAAAAAAGCGAAGGGAGGGGCTTGGAGGATGATCCAGGACTTGCACCCCCTAAATGACGTCATACAGAAAGAGTTCCCTCTGGTCCCGAACCCTGCTTCAATACTATGCAGCATCCCAAAAACGGCATCACATTACACAGTGGTTGATTTGAAAAATGCATTCTTCTCCATCCCCTTGGCAGAAGAAAGCAGATACCTGACAGCGTTCACATTAGGGGGAAAGAGATACGAGCATTGCAGATTACCTCAGGGATACTGTGAAAGTCCAAGCATATTCAACCGCATACTACACGAAGACCTGAGTAATTTATCAGTTGAAAGCACGATCATTCAGTACGTAGACGATTTGCTCGTCTGCGCACAGAGTGAAGAGACGTGCAGAAAAGACTCCGTAACATTTCTGACGCTGCTGGCAAACAAAGGGTACAAGGTGGACAAAGGAAAGCTACAATACTGTCAGACAGAGGTGCTGTACCTGGGGCAGCTGATATCAAGAGACGGGAAAAGAATAATCCCTGACAGAGTGGAAGTAATAAGGTCAGTGAGAGAACCCACAACAGTGAAGGAGATGCACTCAAGGAGGCCCAACAAGAGAACAGGAAAATAGAGTGGTCAGAAGAGATGAGTGACTCTTTTAAGTCACTAAAAGAGCTGATTTCGAGTGCTCCAGTACTCGCCAATCCTGATTATGAGCACAAATTTTACCTGTTCTCACAATGTAAGGGAACCCTTATGACAGCTGTACTGACACAAAAGACTTCCCTAGGACACAAACCATTGGCTTACTATAGTGGCACATTGGATGCGGTGATGCAAGGCCACTTCGCGTGCGAGCAATCTCTCGCCACTGCCGCATTCGCCATTGAGAAAAGTGCCACAATAGTAATGGGGTGCCCTGTCACGTTGTTCGTGGAACACTCATTATTTGCAATACTTGAAAGATCAAAAAGTACACTGACCACACAGCGAGCAACTGCCTATGAAATAATATTGTCCAGCGCCAATATTCACGTGGTACGGTGCAGGACAGTAAACCCGGCAACATTCATCACAGAACCGTGCACACTAGAGGACATGCAAGAACACAATTGTGCAACTTACACAGGGGAAACAGGGGAGGACACGGTGGTTTGCGAAAATTCCCTGAGCAAGGGGGAGGTGTACTTTGTGGATGGGTCAGCGTCGATTGACATGGAGACAGGAGAGAAACCTGTGGGATTGGCAGTAGTGAGGTTAGAAGAAGGTGAGTATGAAGTTCTAGTACAGTATCGCCTTCCATCACATTTCTCAGCACAAGCAGCAGAACTTATTGCCCTAATAGAAGCATTACATGCAGCTAAAGGTTGTGCAGTAACAATATATACAGATTCAGCCTACAGTACATGGAGGTCTAGCCAGGTGGGGGCGGAGAGGATTTCGAAGGGCAGATGGGACCCCAGTGCAACATGCTGAACTACTGAAAGAATTGATTGAGGCCCTAAAAGATCCAACAGTGGTAGCAATAGTGAAGTGCCAAGCACATACGTCCAACACAGACGTTGTGTCTTTGGGAAACGCGGCAGCGGACGCTGCTGCCAAGGAAGCCTCGTATTTTGAAAAACGTGGAACAGGTGAGTACATATTACAGCACAAGACGAACGAAGAAATCCCAGAAGGATACAATGCCATGCCCATATCACAAATACTAGAGCTGCAGGAAGGCTCCAGTGGCGATGAAAAGATGGTGTGGGAAAAAAGAGGGTGCAGCCAATCGGCAACAGACTTACTATGGCGCCAAGATAACTCAGGAAAAGTAGTGATGCCCATCAAACTGTTAGCGATAGCATTTCAGCAATTACACTTTCCAGCACACAACACTAAGCAACACATTGCAGCAGAGATACAAGAAGACTGGTTCGTGCCATGTCTCCAGGAGCACATATCTAGATTGACAATGGAGTGCACAACGTGCCAAATATATAACTCTGGAATGACGCTACGAACCCTCAGGGGGACAATTCCAAAACCCATAGGGCCCTTCAGAGAACTGCACATTGATTACGCGGATATGGGGGAAAGGTGTAATGGGGCACGCTACATGATAGTGGTTGTATGCCCATTTTCGAGGTGGGTGGAAGGAGGCCCATGTGCGCCACCTGATGCTAAAAACGCCGCAAAGTTCCTAGTAAGGGAAGTGTTCCCGCGTTGGGGAATTTGCGACGTAATTCGCTCAGACAACGTCACTCACTTTGTGAACGAGCTCTTCAAAGAAGTGACCACGTTATTGGGGATAAAACATAAATTGTGCTTGATTTATCATCCTCAAAGTAATGGCGTTGTCGAAAAGATGAACGGACTGTTAAAAGGGAAACTGTCTAAATTGTGTTTTTCGTTAAAGAAAAACTGGATCTACTGTTTACCCCTTGCACTGTTTGAGCTGAGGAATCAGCCGAGCAAGGACCACCATCTGTCCCCACACGAAATTGTGACAGGGAGACGGATGCACACTGCGCATTCCCCACTACGCCAACACTCAGACGCACACAGAAGCGCCACGATATTGGGAGATGAATTCACAGAATACCTGAAGAAGCTAACTATGGCAGCACGTGCAATCTCAAAGCAGTTCTCACCACCATTGACAAGGGAAGAAGGAAACACGACAGTGTCCCATGTAGAACATGAAGTACAGGGACAATTAATGCCAGGAGAGTTCATTTGTGTCCGGAGCTTTGTGCGCCGGTGGAATGCCCCAAGGTTCCATGGGCCGTACGAAGTGGTATTTTGTACCCCTACAGCTGTAAAAGTAAAGGGACTCAAATACTGGATACATTTGACGGATGTGCGAAAGGCATATAATAGTGTACAGGAAGAGGTGGATGAGGAGGCACAGACAACAGCAAACAAAAATAATGAAAATGATGAGTGAACGTGGCCAAGTGAATGGAGGAGTGTAACTGACAGATAAAAACGTTAACGAAAGAAATTATATTACAGGTTATCGATGGAGATAAATAAAAAATAAAAAAAACTTTCAAGTATAAATAACGATGTGAAAAATATGTATATTGTCTGCTCCCTTCTCTGTACATCTCCCACCTTCCCACCCTCCCCTACCCAACCCATCTCCCTTCCACGACCTCCTGGCACAAATAGTGCCAACAAAAATGTTTACATGCACGAACTTAATGCACTTTTATATCTCAAACAGGAACTACCATGGCAACAAACGGGCAGCCTGCAACGGGTAGATTTGTTAGATATAGAGAAGTTTTAGCTGAAAGATGTAGATATTCATATGAGTGTGGATTGTCTGTATGCGTTACATTATTTTTTACAATACTGTTTGGCTTGGTTACGTAGTGGTTTATAGTGTTCATCTCTATCGAGATGAACGAGGGGGGAGGGAATAACAGGATTAATGCGACAAATGAAACCACAACTGTACATACTAAAGAAGGTGATTTTTTGGTGTGGGACGGATCTAAACTGGTATGGGGTTATTACGCGACACCTCCCAATGTTGCTATCTCGCCAAATGAAAGATTGCAGGAAAAAATGCAAAACAGCACAACTTCCCCGTCAAAAGCGTCTAATTACAATGCCCATAGTTTAAATGATCGTAACCCCTCTGTTATATCATGGTTGTACAACACCCCCACCAGCGGGCCCACTCCCGCAACAGAAAACACACTGCTAGATAGTATGAAGAAAGAGAATGAAAAAATGACAGTGAAATATGAAGCATTATACAATGACTGGGGAAAGGGGGGCGAAGAGGAGAAAGGGGGGCCCACACTGTTCCTCGCCTATGAAGCAGGGAAATATCTTAGGAATAACAGAAGGAAAAGGGAGGCGGGAAAGAGAAAATATGACAAGTATCACGGGTTGGGGCTGGACAAAATGGAAGATCCACGACACCCCCACCAGACAAATAAATGGTATGCGGACATGAGTGCAACAGCTAAGCAAACAACAAATGAAAGCTGTTATGTGTGCTCCCTTATTCCCCATGCTTCAGATACACCCAAAGTACTGCTACCCAAAGAGTTGCCTATTGTCGATGCCCAGTGTCTCCTTCATCTCACGTTGTGCAGGATTAAGAACACCTTCCAGGCACATGAGGTAACTTTTAAAATGCTGCAGAATGAGAAGACATGTTATCCAAAGGCGGTAGGAGTGATATGTTTGGAGGAACCATTTTTTATAATACAAGGGACACTGTTTTCAGAAAATAAGTGGAAAGATAAAGAGATATTGTGCAAAGCCGAAGCGCTGCGAGGTGTGGCACCAGAGAAACTGCAATGGATAGAAAAAACTTGCACACCAGTCTGGAAGGAGCACATCTCAAAATTGACTTGGGTAACGGCCATTGAAAAGCCCTTCAAGCTACAGAAAGAAATAAACTATGAACTGTGTTTCAAGGGAGACGGGAAAATCATCATGGGGTAAACAAAAATTGCAACAAGACCCTCACCATCCCAGATATGAGAAAGGGGACAGCGGCCCTCATGGACACTTATTGGGTATGTGGCAACCAGGCATACCTGCACCTCCCACAATCCTGGGGTGGCAGCTGCTCATTGGCCACCCTACACTCCGCACTAATGGTGATACCGGAAAGCCACATCGATGGGAGCAAGAAAATGCGAGAAAGACCTCAGCAGAATGAGGCCCAGCCAACTGCAGAGTCACAAGTATATGTCCTGTCTTCCGGTAACAAGGAGGAGGTGCTGTTACGAAACAAACGATCATCAAACTACATATCAAAAGCATCATCAGAGCTACTGGCACAGATCCCGGATAGATATCGATTATTCAGCTCTGCAGAAACTTTCTTTGCCTCACTCATCCCTAGCATCCAGGCACGAGCAAATGCAAAATGGCTCCAAATCACCGCTGGGAGCTGATCCAGCTGGCGAATGACACTGAAGAAGGGTTTAACGTAATAAAGGTGGAACTGCGAGCACTGCGGCTAATGACCATGCAAAATAGGTATGTCTTGGACCTGTTAACAGCAATGGACGGAGGTGTTTGCCGAAAAATTGGAAGTGCCTGCTGCACTTTCGTACCTTCCGAAGACGCGGATAATGGTTCCTTGTCCCATGTGATCGAAGCAGTACATAACCTAGGAGAAAGAATGAAAATGGAAGGTGGAGCAGAAGAAAGCACATGGTTCGACAACATCTTCTCCTGGGTACCATCATGGCTGGGAATCACTGTTAAATTTTTGATGCCGGCAGTAGTGTTCCTCCTTTTTATTTTTTGCATGTGCCAGGTGGGTCTTCGATGTTGTGCTAACGCCGTACCAAATGGTGCAATGATGATGGCGACAATGGGCAACGCCCGCAGTACGATACAAAACATGCAGGAAGTACAGGTACAAACAGGAACAGATAACACGCCAAGATTCCAGATGGTGCCCATATACCACAGCGGGGATATAGTAGATAGGCTATGGCACACTACAATTAAAGAGCCCCGTGAACTTGAATGGTATGAGGAGGTGTGGGTGGACTTAGAAGAGGACAGTGGTTGTATATATCTGACCTGCACCCCGGACGAATATGCTAGGAGAGGAGAAAGCCTGTGAGGAGTGTGTAGGGCATGGATGCCCATAAAGGGCACCCCTGCATGGGATGAAGCTGTAGTTGAAGAGGAAGAATGCAAGAGGTTGGAGGATTTAAAGTATTCGTTACTTAAGTAACAAAAGGGGGGAAATGTATGGGAGGATTGGTCCAAGAGACCCCCCCTCCCCTGCATCCTCTCCCCCCTGTGAAGTCCATGGCTCGTCAGGGGTTCCCCCTGCCACCAGGGCCCAGTACATGCTGTATTTAGCTAGGCCCTGGAAACCATTTTGTGAAATAAAGATGGTTTGAGCCCTGTGCACCACAGCGCGGCCCCCACCCTTGGAGAGTCTCACTTATCCCTGTGACCGCAGCTCTCTGGCAGATCCGCTGAGAGACCGTTCCCACGAACAGACGGACATGAGCTAGTGTTAGATGCCAAAACTGTAACATTTCACCTTCCGCAGTGTATCGCTGCTCCCAGTATGACCCGGCCAGCAGGGCCGGGGTGGAAAAGAACTGTAAAATGGTCCCCTGACAAAAGCAGAGTCCCCAAATACTAATGAGCAAACTACCTGTGATGAAACTTTTCTTTCCATGACCTTTCTGACTAAAAACCTGCAACCTCCATGAAGATGGCAGAATGTGTGCTTATATGACATTCGGGATGAAGTACCCAAATCCCCGTAGCTATGCGCAAATGGTAAAAGTGTCTCGGGGGTTTTCATGTTATATGTTTCGCCGAGATGACTGCACCCCAAGGTCCCATGCCATAAACTGAACTAATGCTGCTAGAGTGCAAAGGAAGACAAATACAACCCTATTGGGAGCTCATGTAAGTGGTGCACGAAAATGCACCATATGTATGTCCAAGCACACTATGTGTCACTGCCATCGGTCTTATTAGCGGGTTGTCCCTGCGTGCTCCACCAACCTTACTACTACCTCGCTTACCGCACATGCATAGAAATGTAATAAAATGTTGTGGTTGTTAAATACTTAGCGTATAGGTAACGCGTTTGAAATGGCCATGTGAAAGGCACTAACAATGTCAATAACATAAGCTTTGAAAAGACTCAATGAGTATTGTATATTATGTGAATGTTTATGTCGCTTCCACTTAAATCTGCAACACACGAGGAAAATACCTTTGTGAGCATATGCAAGGCCATTCCCCCTTCCTCCCATTGAAGCCTGCCAGACGAAAAAGCAGAGGCCTGTGCTGCTCTGCTCCACCACCCCCAATTCGACTGGAGCCGCTTCAAACATTCACATTCCGCCGCAGCACCCAAGGCCACGGCCTGCCACCTGAATTATTTACAACCCAGCAGTAAACCCCGGCCTTAAACATAGATCCAAAGGCGCCCTTTCTTAGGCTCCATGACCCACCGGCTCACCTTAGGTTAATGGCCCCTGTAAAATTAGGACACCCAATATTATAGCAACACTACAGGAACACATTCATAATGACTTCTAACGAGACATGATAACTCGGACAGCCCGTCCCGTGCCCTGAGACCCAACCTCACGATCTATGATACCCGGTCAACAGGACGATGGTAACCATGTATTGATGTATCACCAAAAGACCCCACTCTAGGTGCATTCCTCCTGTGTTGCATTAACCTGTAGAATAACCTATTGGAAGATTTACCTGGGAAGATAATATTGCAATGTTGAATGACTGCGGTGTGCGTGGCCTTAGGGCAGAAAGCCAGGAAAGGCGTTCATCACTGACACTGGTCACGGCTGGCACAACAACACCATCTGGATGAGCCCAGCTGACCTGCATGGCCCAGCCCAGCCCACGAGGGTAACCAATGACGTCCACTGACCACGGCAAACCACATCGCAGCAGCACCTATAGTTAGTCGTCGCCACCCAATCCCCTCGAACTTGTGCCCCCTATAGCATGTAGGTTCTTATGACGCTTTTTGTAAATATATACGCCTGTCTTTGCTATTGTCAGACAAAGCGCTCTCGGAGTTTGCAGAGTACTTTGCATGCCCTATTCTGATTGATAAACTCCCATTTAAGCTCACCCACACTTTGTCTTAGCCTTATTCCCATCTTGGGAGAGTCCATTATTGTCTCTCTTAGACGGGGAGGATCGTGCTATCTGGGGGACGCTCGCCTTCAATATCTATTATAATGCAAGTATGTTAATTGTTCTTATTTGGCTAAACTGGCATTTTGATACAGCTATTATGTCTTTCGTACTGTGGCATCTATGATGTACCAAGCATGGTATGTGTTATAACTTGGCTAGACTGGCATGTCATGGCAGCCATTCTATCCCCTTCTTACTGTGGCATGCCATTTTATTCTGATCATCTATGATTAAGAAAGCATTTTAATTGTTATTATGTGTCTAGACTGGCATTTTGTAATAGCCAGTCTAGGTCTTTCTTGCTGTGGCATCGATGATGTACCATGCATGGTATGTGTTATAAATTGGCTAGACTGGCCTGTCAGGGCAGCTAGTCTAGCCCTTTCTTACTGTGGCATGACATACTACTCTGGCATGTATGATCAAGCAAGCATTTTACGTGTTATTATGTGACTAGAATGGCATTTTGAGGCAGCCAGTCTAGCCATTTCTTACTTTGTGTGACTTTTTCTAGTGGGCATGATAAACCAAACATGGTATATGTTATTAATTGGCTAGACCGACATTTGGTAGCAGCCAGTCTCGCTATTTCTTACTGTGTTATGGCATTTTATTCTAGGATCTATGATAAAGCAAGCATTTAAGTGTTTCTACATTGCTATACTGGCATGTTGGAGTCTAGTTATTTCTTTCTGTGGCATGACATTTTTTGCCTCAAGGATAAAGCAACCATGATAGGCGTTAGTATGTGTCTAGACTGGAATACATTTTGAGCCAATTCGGACATATTTTCCTATTGTGACATGGTAATTTTGAAAGGCAAAGCCAACAGGAGCATGTTCTTTGTTGGGATAGTGCCTGCATTGGCAGAGCCAGTGTTGAGATTTATTCTAACAGTATCATTACTGGCATTATGTGCAAAGCAAATATGAGTCTGTTCTTATATAGGAATTCTGGCAGATATTATTATTATTATTATTATTATTATTATTATTATTATTATTATTATTATTATTGAATACATTTAACTCACAACACGCCCATAGGCCTCAGTGTGCACACAGAAACAGAAAATCATAGAAGCGAGGAAGAGTCCAGAACCAGGAAAGCATTTGCGAAAAAAAAGCAAACTAATCTTTGGAATTGAAGAAGTAGGTTTTTATAGCATTTTTGAAGCTGGGGGGCATGAGATGGAACATACATTAGCTGGAAGGGCGTTCCATACACCTGGTGTGCAAGCACCAAAGCCTGTGCCATCACATTTTTTAGTTTGAACTGAGGAGGGAGACGTCTGTTGCTACAATTATAACGAAGAGTTCTTAAAATGGGAGCCATGTCAGCCGTTTCACCAGATAATGAGAAGGTCTTCTGAGGAGACATTTGTGCATAAGAGTTTGAATTTTATGGGATATCCAATGATGAACCGGCAGCCAGTGGAGGGATCTTCTAGCCACAGAGAAATGATTGCTCCTCTCCTCCTCCGTTGAAACACTTGTGTACAGGCGCTTTATAAATGCCATATCATATCCCCAACCGAGAAATAGCACTAATGGCTCCATTTTGAACGACCTGCATTATTTCTTAGTTGGCCTTTTGAGGTGCCACTAAAAGGCTGTTACTGTAGTCGCGTTTAGAATTCATTTGGAAACATGCACAAGGGGAATGTTGGTTTTAGTCAGATATGACTTCGTTTGTCAAAGCAACTTGTAGAATAGGCACAAGAGGCTTTGGCGTGTGCAACCTGTTTTTTCATGGTGAGGCAAGAATCACAAATGGGACAACTGTAATCACACAATCGGCTATTCTAAACTGACAGTAGTTATCGTACAATTTGCGTAAACATGGAGCCGAGCCCACGAGCATTAGCTCTGTCTTATCATTACTAAGCACAAGGGAATTTATGGCCATCCAGTCTTGAATCAAACCATATATATAGTTGATATGGGTGGTGTCCAAATCATGATTGCTCGTCAGTTCAAAGACCCATTGGATGTCGTTGGCATAGTTGGTATATTTAACTCTGACATTATCCAAGAGGGTGCATGTATATATTAAAGAAAGTAGGGGAAAGACAGGCTCCTTGGGGTATAGCACAAGACAGTAGCACTCGTGGTGCCTTGAATTCACCTACAGAGACGCTAGCTATCCGAGGGCCAAGAAAAGAGGCTATGCAAGAAATAAAGGGTTCTGAACACTTGACTACACTTATGTAACCTCTCCAGAAGCAAAGAATGATTGACTGAATCAAATGCTACAGAGAGGTCGAGAAGCATTAGTATAGCAACCATGCCACCATCAACAATATATAAGTCTAACATGGTGGTTTCACTGCCATGCTGGGAACAAAAGCCCAATTGAAGACCACTGAGCAGGTGATTGGTATCAACATAGAACTGGAATTGAAAATATGCAGTCCTATCTAGAAATTTCAGGAGGAAAGGGACATTTGTAAGTGGGTGAACCATTCCCGCAACCCGCAACTCTGGATCAAAGGATTCCTTCTTGAGAATAGGAGTGATCCACACATCCTTCAGGCAGGAAGTAACAACCGAAAACGAGAACGAGGCATTAACAATGTTAGTAATGAGGGGGGGGCTAAGCTATTTATTGAGCATTTGATAATGCTGGCAGCACAAATATCACCCGAACAGGTAGATGGTTTCAGTCCCTGCATGATCTTAATAATCTCATCTTCCTTCACTTGACAAAACTGAAATTTGTGTGGAACAGGGGAACCAGAGACAGGAGCTATGTCAGCAGATGGAAGAGTCAGAGGGGTATGTAGACTGATTTGACGGGTCTTGATGGCACCTGATGTACCTCAATTTTCCTACAAAATTTGTTCTGGATGTTTATACACATGGAGTCGTTATGTTGACCCATGACACCAGCCCCTTTTTTACCCTCCAATTCCTTAATGATGGAGAGCAATTCTCTCTGACTGGACTTAGTACCAGCAATCCTTTTATTATAGTGGTCCTTCTTAGCAGAGAGAATAACCTTTCTTTAATTTGAGGCTGTAAGCCGACACATCAACAATGTTTTGAGACAAGCATCATTCATCCATTGCCTCTCACATTGCATTGTCTTTTAATGTTTCTGTGCATGACATCTTCATCAGAGAACCATGCCTTGCACACGGCTTTGCTCTTAATGGTCTTGACATGGACAGGGGCTAGAATATTAGTAATGGTTGAAGTAATGTCAGTAAACTGGTGAACTCCGACATTAATGTCACTGGAGGGATCCCTGATAGAAAGCATAGTCAAGGCAAGGTTAGCGAAAGCCCATTGGGTGGCCATTCTGAGACTTCTCACCCTAGTGACCACTCTAGGATGTAAATTGACTTAATCCAGAGGAGCTGGGAGGAGGAGGAGGAGAAAAGAGATTGAATAGTTGATCTGACCATGTGCATGTCTTGATAGCCAGGGAAGTAACCAATAGGTTATGACTTAACACCCAATCAAGGGAATTGCCCTATCTGTGGGTGGGATGATCAATATGTAAGGTAAGTCCCATGGCCTATAATGCGGTAAGAAATGTTTCGGCATCATGAATTAAAGTCAGAGGATGTTCAAGTAGGTAGATGATTTAAGGCAAACTCCTAACAAAGTAAAAAATTGATCTTGAAAGAAAGTGGCAGACAATGGTGTTAGGGTTGATTTTTAATTTGACAAGTGAGTGCTAACAGTTGTCAATGTGAGTGGATTTGAAAGAATGCAGGTTGAGAGAATCTCTAACAACCAATGCAACACCCCCATCAATGCAATTGATCTGATCCATTCTCAGAATTTTAAAACCTGGTGGAGTGGCTGACAAGGCGGCATGGTCTAGGTCCTGAGTAGAAATCAGATTGGCAACCTCAGCCGCATGTTTGACCAAGGAACGTGTGTTCAAGAGGGCGAATTTCAAACAATCCTGATTGATCCGATCAGGCTGAGTAGAGAGGGATTCAAAATCAATATTACTCGGGGCAATACTGGAAGTGTCCACAGGCAAGGCAAGAGTGAGGTCCCCTAACCCATTTTCACTGGAAACAACCTGCTGTGTATGAAGCTGCATGTCTAATAGGACTGAAGAGAGAGGTCTTGAAGGCACCGAATCGCATGGTGTACGCTGCTCCATTTGAAGAGTCATAGTACTGCTATTGTTTAGCGTTAGCTTAGTATTACTAACAGCCTTAATGGGAAGCACAGGAGGAAAGACAGGGTCGCCTTAGAGCACCATATAACTTGCTACAACATCTGCGTAGCATTTACGCTTAGTAAGAGATTAGCCCTCAAAGCTCTAATATTTACATATTGCCTTGGGAGGTCTATGGCCTCCAACGGTGACATATTAAAAGCAGAGGAACAGTAAAAAAAAAGAAAATACGTAAATTGCAAGCTACAAGGCACTGCATGCCTAACTTTCATCAATGAGAAGGAAACAGGACAGATCAGACGAACGCGCGAACAGCACCGACCAGCACAAACCGGCTGGACCCTGACACGACTGAAGACAAATAAACGGAAGCGAGCAGCTAGGAAATATTGTCCTGGTACTAAAACATTAAACAATTTCTACACAAGATGAATTACTAAACTAATTTAAAAAGCACTCTCAGACAGCAATTCAATTTAAACTATGGCGGCTAAAACAATAAATGGTAGTTAATGGCAGAAGCAATTTAAAAACATACAGGCCGATTCATGGAATAAATGTGCGCCGAAAATTCCGGCGCAGAGGGGACTATACGTGCGCTGCGCCGAAAAATAGCGAAAAGCGCAGGGAAACCAGCGCACGTCGATTCATGGAAGTCCGTGCGTAAGAAAAGCATAGGACGTGCGCTGAAAAAGTGCGCGGCGCACGCCGGCGCACAGGTCAACCAATGGCGTGCGCCACGGCCACTGCGCTATCACTCCGAGCGCAGCGCACAGCTCTAAAGTAGGCGGAACACAGGGCGGGACACTCGGAATGGGGAATAAAATGGGGCACAACACTCGGAATGGGGAAGAATGTAGGCGGCACGGGGAAGTACAGGAGGCAAGGGCGCGGAACGCCCACACGCTCTCCGGCAACACGTATTCATGGATTTGAACAGGGCAAAACAGCGCTCAATCAAACCAGCGCACAGGCCCAAAAACGTACGCCACAAGTAAGCAGGCGGTAGCGTCCCGACGCACTCAACGAAAGTGCGCCAAAACCTGCGCCAACAAATACCACCCACATACAGCAATGGGCCATACCGTGACCCCAAAGGACTAATGATGTGCAAAGGTGTACGCCATTTAAACGGACACCCACTGTTCAAAAATTCGCGCGTGTGTGTACAACGGGTTGCGCGAGAAGTCACTCGCGCGATTGCCCTGGGTACGTGTATCCCGGGGTGCGGGGAAGTCCCACACGCGATTGCCCTGGCCACGTCGATATCAGGGGTGCGTGTGAAGTTCCACACGCGAAAAGCCAGGGTACGTCATTTACAAGGGTGCGCAGGAAGTTTCACACGCGAAAAGCTAGGCTACGGGAATTCCAGGGGTGCGCGTGAAATCCTACACGCGAAAAACTAGGGTACGTCATTTACAGGGGTGCGCGGGAAGTTTCACACGCGAAAAGCTAGGCTACGGGAATTCCAGGGGTGCGCGTGAAATCCTACACGCGAAAAACTAGGGTACGTCATTTACAGGGGTGCGCGGGAAGTATCACACGCGAAAAGCTAGGCTACGGGAATTCCAGGGGTGCGCGTGAAATCCTACACGCGAAAAACTAGGGTACGTCATTTACAGGGGTGCGCGGGAAGTTTCACACGCGAAAAGCTAGGCTACGGGAATTCCAGGGGTGCGCGTGAAATCCTACACGCGAAAAACTAGGGTACGTCATTTACAGGGGTGCGCGGGAAGTTTCACACGCGAAAAGCTAGGCTACGGGAATTCCAGGGGTGCGCATGAAATCCTACACGCGAAAAACTAGGGTACGTCATTTACAGGGGTGCGCGGGAAGTTTCACACGCGAAAAGCTAGGCTACGGGAATTCCAGGGGTGCGCGTGAAATCCTACACGCGAAAAACTAGGGTACGTCATTTACAGGGGTGCGCGGGAAGTTTCACACGCGGCTCTGCTGGGTGGGTCCTCACAGGTGTTCCATTCACACCCTCCACGTCCCCTGCATGCAACCCACACCACAGGGGACTACCCTGCACACCTGCTCATGCCTCCCACCACCCCCACCCCCCCCGCAGTCAGGGGCACCTGCCAGAAGGCCCCCACCCATGTCTACCACCCCCACCCCCCCCGTAGTCAGGGGCACCTTCCAGCAGGCCCCCACCCATGTCTACCACCCCCCCCCCCCGCAGTCAGGGGCACCTACCAGAAGGCCCCCACCCATGTACCATCCATGTCCACCTTCACCTGGGTCACAACCCCACACAATCATGACCGTAATGGACAGTCTGCCCTGCAAGAATTCCCAAACAACTATCCCATCCACCCACATATCAAACACAATGACATGTGACACACCCAATGTAAATCATATGAATGAACACATGTCTGTCACACACAGATGTTGCAAGTGAATGTCCAAACAACCCACATGTCATGCATGAAAGCAATGAGATGATACAACACATTGAAGGATCAAATGAAAATGTATTAAAAATAAACAAGGATGGTAAAAATAAAAAATAACAATAAACATGCAATGCAAACTAAATAATAAAAAAGCACAACCAAAAAAATCAGGAACACAAATTAACAAAAATTAAGTAAAATAGGGGTCCAAAATCAAAGTCCAAAATCAAATCCAAGTACAAATGAAAGAAGAAACACATTGGCCCTCATTACGACCCTTGCGGAAATCGGAAAACGATGGCGGAAATGCAATACCGCCATCGAATAGCGCTCGGTGCGACTATGACCCGTCACCGCAAAGTACGAAGCCATTAGCGACACCGTAGTGAACGCCAACGCTAACTGCACCAAGCACGCGCGCGCGCGCCATGCGAAACCGCAAACACCACCATGGCGCAACGGTACGCCAATTCCGACCCTAGCGGACATGTACCTAACGCCATCAGGCATGGCGTAATGTACCATTCCGCCATGGTGAGAAGTACGGCATCGCGAATCAACCGTAAACGGCCCCACTGAGTGCCTGTACACCGCTCCCTGCCCACAAAGTACAACTCCCCGTAGGTGCAATGAAGTCACAATGCAACCATTGAAATGTACAAGTCACCCATGCATGGCAACGAACAAAAGAAACACAAGAGGGGCCAATGGGAGCTGCAGGGCACAGATGGCACGAATACAGAAGCCATCCCAATGGACATGACCACAGTCCCCCACCAAGAAACGCACGCAAACACAGGCACCTGTGACCAGCAATATTCCGAGAATCACATCATTCCACCAGTCCACCTGGCTGACCGGCATCTGTTACACAAAACCCAATCCCCCGCCCCTGAGCATGACAACATTCAAACTGTCATATTGGCAGCCCCCATCCCTGACCTCACGGGCTTAGTAGGCAAACGCGCCCAGTACAGTACCACGCAACTAAACTCCGAAGCTGGAACCCAATGCAGATCTCCTCACAATACATCGCCCCCCAAATAGGCATATGCCACATCACTTGCAAAGAAAAACGCTACACGGGCCAAATCAGAATAGAAATTTAATGCACATCAAAGTCACCAAGCCCATACAGCCATCAGGCCATGAACTCCTAAACACTAATCACCATTGTGGGCTGCATCCGCAAGAAATGACCAGCCACTACTTGTGTGTCGCCCTGTTCCCTCATGGTACACAGAGCCACATTCACGTACGAAAAGGCAACATGGAAGCGCACAGAACCGCAGGGCCGTCCCAATGGGGAGGCACTAGTCCAGCTGAAAAGGCCGAAATGTTGCTCCGAGCCACCAGTACTGCGTAAGGGCATGTGGGCCATTGGCGATCGTCCCATAAGATCGTAATGCTGCTCCACTGATTAACACGAAGCAGCAGGTGTCGGGAGTAAAACCCATCTGCAGGAGTGGCATACAGATGGCAGTGGCAAAAGGGGAGGAGATACCTGTCAACCAAAAGAAAAGAAAAAGAACAGAATGGCCATCAGAACTACATTCCAACAACTCACTTCAATGATCACACAAAATCCACAGCCATATGCATGCTAGCCCACTCCAAAGGATCATCACCACCCCAAAACCACTTGCGACTCCTAACCATCTATATCGAGGTGCAAACACCATCACAAACGAGTGTACTTGTGCATGCGTCTGTCAAAACAGAATCCATCAGATGGGAATGTTAACGTGCATGGACACAAGTGTCTGAGGGCGTGTCGAGACAGGGAGGGCTCAACAAGGCCAGATAGACGATGGTCCCACCATGGCAGCCCTGCATCACATAGCGTAGGGGAGGCGGATAGATCCCAAGAAGCCCTGTACATGGCAAACTCTGTATCAAAACACCTGCCCATGCATCCATTCATCATTCCCTCATCCCGGAATCAAAACGCCTGAATAATTACTCACATAACATTAGAAACATCCATTGAGTCTGTGCGTTATGCAGCCTGCAAAATCCACAGTGCCCCAGCCCGTAATTCCAGTGTTGTGAAGTAACATGTATTTGGGAACGGCCGGCCTCATCGCCCACGTAGCAATTGCGCATCCCAAACTATTCATATCAATCATTGCTTCCTCGCCATGGGCCCTGTCTCAAGGACATTGAACAATAGAACGTTATATTTGCAGTCAGACCTGTGGGCATCTCCTCGCCGCTAGCTGGAAACCGAAAGCGCCGCCCTTCGAATTCCACATTTGCAACATCACGCCGAAAAGGCATCTGTGGCCGTTTGAAATCACTAATTATTCCATCGAGTGCGGCTGTGTGTGAAAATGGCAACTGCCTTCACCCACAAATGGGACGCCCCGCCCGTCGTTGCAACTCGGTACAGTGATGCATGAGGGCCCACCGTTACTCGAGTACTACGTTCCACTGACCCTTCACAAGTCTGTTCACGACTGCACAGATAGTATGTGCAACAATGGGACCACAGCAGAATGAACATGTCAACCAATGTTACACGGCCATCGGGTACAAATACATGATTGCAATAGCAAGATGCCATTCCCCGATTTGCAGCGTTGTGCGCGGGACGTGCTCGGCCAAAGGGGAGAGCAGTTTGCACAGGTGGAATTAATCACCACAGGTGGAGGCCATACAGCCTGAAAACACATAAATTGCACAGCCAGTCTCCTCCCACAACCACACCAAAATGCTACCGGCAGGACTCGCGATGTTGGCCCTGGGGGACCTGATAGCACTGCAACTACTCCAACTCCAAGAAGAAGACGAACACCAACTGCAACCGGCCGCACGAAGGAGACGCAGGAGGAGGAGGAGGCCAAGGCAGGGCCAGCAAGGGCCGCCAGCACAGCCACTACTACCACCACACAGGCAGCCCGCAATCCCACGCCTCCGAGCACATCCGTTCAACCTCACTGATGAGCAGATCCACACCCTCTACCGTCTGGACCGGGACACCATAGCCGCCATTGTGGACATGACACAGGCTGACCTTGTCAGCATGATAGATAGCCCAACCGCCATCCCACCCCTACTGAAGGTGGTGTCTGTACTCCACTTCCTGGCCACAGGCACCTACCAGCACACAGTCGGACAGTTGCATGGCATTTCTCAGCCACTGTTCTCACGGACACTATTTCAAGTGCTCGATGCCCTCCTGCAGCACGCAGACGACTACATCTCTCTACCACGCTCGGAGCAGGAAATTACCAACACAAAAGTGGGATTCCATGCACTTGCCGGCATACCGGGTTGCATTGGTGCCATCGACTGCACCCATGTGGAATTGGTCGTCCCACATGCCATGGAGGCCCAGTACCGCAACCGAAAACAATTTCATTCCCTGAATGTACAAATGGTGTGTGACTCCAACAGGATCATTACACATTGTTGTGCCCGATTCCCTGGATCAACCCATGATTCTATGGTCTTGAGGAACTCTACAATACCACGCTACATGGAGCGACACGCAGGGAACAGATCCTGGCTACTCGGTGAGTCTCATTACATGCATGATTATGTGGGGTATGTGATTTGGCAATGACCTGGCAGGAAGGGGGGGGTGTGCGTACGTAGCAATGGCATTCCACATCATACGTTTCTCGTCCACATACAGGTGATGCTGGATATCCACTGAAGAGATGGCTCCTCACACCAGTCCGGAACCCACGGGACCAGCATGAGGAGGACTACAACCATGCCCACTCACGTACCCGTGTAGTCATTGAACAGGCATTCGGCCTACTGAAGACTCGTTTCCGCTGCCTCAGCAGGTCTGGCGGGGCACTCCTGTACCGCCATGAGAAGGTTGCAAAGATGGTCATGGCATGTGTCATGCTCCACAACATGTGCGTACGTAGAAATGTGCCCATGCCCCCTGACGCAGAACTGCAAGCACCTGATGATGGTCATGATGAGGGTGGGGATGTGGCAGCACCTCATGGAGTCTGCGAGGCACCGGAGGCCCGTGACATTCGTCAGCATCTCATTGATGTATGCTTCTAGCACTCACGCCTGGTGGCTGATACATGGACACGGGACTCGTGGCACTGCGTGTGTCTGGGACATGCACAATATGGACTGTACGCCTATGATGGCCTAGTACACAAAGATCAATGTCCACACATCTCATTGGTTGATCGTGCACTTTTTATGGCATATGTGATGTCATGTTGAACACCCTATCGACCCGCCACCCAAGTGAGCCCAACACACCCCCTCCACCCTCCTACCTCCCCCCCGAACACCAGTGTCCAAAGATGCTCATTGTCAGTGGGCTGTCGCTATTGCAAGCCCCCTCTGCGGGTATCAGGGGCACCCCTGCCTGTGGAGCGCAGGTTCCTTCCAGATCTACGTTGGGGGCTGCCCTGGACGGAACTTGCAACGGATGATGTGTCTGCCTGCTCACGTCCATGCATGTCCCTAAGGGTTTGCGAGAGCTCAGTGAGCACACGGCGCACTGCGGCAAGTTCGGCACATACGTCTTTGGACGTCGCATGCAGTTCCCCCCTCAGGCTCTCGGTGCTTCTCTCCATTTGGACTCTCAGGCTCTCGGTGCTACTCTCCATTTGTGCCCTTAGCGTCTCTGTACCTCTCTCCATTTCTGCCCTAAGTGTCTCAGTTGATGTTTCTATGTCTGCCTTAGTGCCCCCACATTCATCGGCATGGTCCTTGAGGAGTGTGGCCAGTTGCTGCTGTTGTACGATTAACTGGTCGAGGGACTGTTGCCTCTGCTGGGCCATGGCCATTTGCAGGGGTGTCACAGAGGGGCTGTTGTCCTCATGTTGCCTTGCCACAGGGCTTGTGGGGGATGGCCAGTCGTCGTCTTGTGGGTGCCCCTGCGTGGTATCCTCATGTTGTACGGGATGGGACAGACAGGGGGATTGGGACAGGTCATGGATGGATCTGACTTCGACATCCCCGTTTTCTGTGTCCGAGCATGCTGCCATCAATGGGGTGTCACCTATGGTGCTGCTGCCACCAGAGGCAGTGCCTTCTGTGGCATCCATTGGGGGGACCTGTGGTGGTGGTGTTGTGGGCATGCTGGCTGCTGGGGTGCCTGTTGATGTTCCCTCCTCTGTGCTGCCACCTGATTTGTGCTGCTGCCGTGTCTTGATGCGTGCAGCTGAGGTGGAGGGTCTCTGGCCGTTGGTCTTGGCCCTCTTTGCAGGTGTGCTGGTAGGGGTGTCCTGTAGCTCGTCGTTTGGATCGGACCCTGTGGTGGAGTAAAGGAGGGCGAGGGTTAATGATGGGTCTGTGGGAATTGGAATGGCATTGTATCACATGCTTTGGGGTGGTACCTGAGGGTGATTTGGGTCGGGTCCTTGGAGGTGCTTTGATTTGTGTGTGGAGTGAGGGTGCAGTTGTTTGGCAGCCTGCAGTTAGGGTGTGCCTGCTGCACGTGTAGTGCGTGTATTAGGGGTTTTTAATTATTTATGTATTTATTGTGGGTTTTAACGTGCGCTATCAGGCCGATGTGTGTGGACGTTCTCCTGGACATGTGTTTCTGTTGCACTATGTGGACGCATGGTACTTCACATGGATGGACTGTGTGGATTTGGCATTGTTTTATCTGGCACACCTACCTGAATCTTCGGATGTCTGCACTCCTTTCTCCATCCCTCCGACTCCCTCTATGCTCTCCATTCCGATGGTGGAGGCACAGATTTCTTCCCAGGGGGTCAACTTGATGGGTGATTCAGGACCTCCCCCGGTGGCTGTGGCAATGTTGCGGTTGGCAGAGAGTATGCTGCGGACGCGTATCCGCAGGTCGTCCCATCGCTTGCGGCATTGCTGTGGGGTGCGGGGTGCGGTCCCCACCGCACTTACCCGCTGTGCCACCAGAGCCCATATGGTCTTCTTGTTTGCAAGTGCCGTTCTGGTCATTTGCGTGGAGAAGACGACGGCAGCATTCTCCTGGAGGGTCTCTGTTAGCACGGTGAGTTCCTCACGGGAGAAGTGGACCTGCCGCTTGCGGTCGCACGCTTTCTTCGCTACTTTTCCCATTTGTCTTGGTTTCGCTAGGGTGGGTGACGGGTTGGGGTGTGTTTCAGGGTAGTGATTTTAGTGGTTGTGTGGTTTTAGTGGTTTTATAGGTGTACGCCGGGATGTTTCCCGTTCCGGGCCCATGTTTTTACTTCCGTTTCCGTATATTTCCGGTCACCGTACTTTCCGGTAGGCGCACACTGCGGTGACCGCTAAGAGGGGTGGCGGTATTGCACCTAGGGCGCCGTACGGCGGCGGTGTGGGCCGTTTTGGGGTCATTTCCGCCATCGCGGACTTTGCACTTCCGCCGTGGCGTGGTGCTCGTGCCCGATGGGTCGGAATGGGCCGCACTTTGCTCCTTCGTGCAATGGCGGAAACGCTATTTACGCTGTGGCGCTCCGGTCAGTCACTTTCCGCCAGGGTCGTAATGAGGGCCATTGCCTCATGTGAAAAAATCAAACACATATTAACATCCCTCAAACTATCAACATGATGATCCGGGTCCATGAGCCCTAATAAATGAAACCTAACTATTTACACTAAGTAAGAAATTGTCTATATACAAAAATGTGGTGCATTGTCCTTTGGCAACCAAGTAATAACATCAAAACAAAGGAAACCTAACTACAACTAAACTACAGAACTATATACAAAGGCGGCAGGCAAGTCCTGCGGCTCACTGATCGTTGTTCCGGGCCAGGGCATCATCGAACTCCCGCTCGATGTCCCGGAGGCGGCCCCGTTCCACAGCCCCGAGGGTCCGCAGGGACGCCGATGTACCCACCTCCAACTCCCTGCGGATGGCCTCGAGGCACTCGGCCCGCCTCAGGGCCCTCCGCATGGAGTTCTCCGCCCTGACCATAGCGAGCCGCGCCTCTTCCGCCCGCCGCCGCTCCGCATCTATGGCATGGCCCAACCGCTGCCACACGGAAGACACTTGACGTCCAGGGTCCTCCTGCCCTCCGGCTGATGCCTGCCCCTCTGATGGTGATGGCCCCGAGCCATCAAGGCTCCCACCTTCTTCCTCCTGCTGCTGACGTGCTGGTGCCGGTGCCCTGACACCTGCTGCCTGCACATCCTCCATTGTTTGGGGTGCTGTTGTTGCGGTGGCCACCCCTGCTGGACTCACGACTCCCGACTGGGGCAGGGATGTGTCCTCCACCAGCTTGGCCCCATCGTCAGAGGCAGCTCCACAGGGCACCCAGGTGACAGGTGGGTAGGAAGATGGCACGGAGGACGACTGGCGCATAGGGGGTTCAGGTGAGGAGGGGGTCGGAACAAGGCCCAGTGTATGGAGGAACACAGCCTGGTCTCCCTGAGAATGGGTCCGGACGTGGGCAACCCTGCTGGTGCAAGATGATGCAGACACAGGACCGGGGACAGGATTACACACAGGCACCTCTGCGGCGGCCTGTGCTGCCTCCTGTCCCTGCCCCTGTGCTGCACCACTAGCACCAGTGGAATGCCCACCTCCAGACCCCATCTCAGTCCCTTGCACGGCCTCCTCCTCCACCAAACCCACCACCAACCTGGATGACTCCCTGCCATCTTCCGCCGCGGAACCCTGTGGGGTCTCAGCTGCCCCTTCTGCTGCCGAGGAGTCCAACTTCCTCCTGCGCCTCCTGGACCTCCCCTCGGCAGCTGCGACCTGGGACACAGCACCGGACTCCTCACTCCCCGACGAGATGACAACAGGGGAGGGGAGCCGGGCCTTGCGTCTCCGGCTGGCGGTGGCATCCCTGCTGCTGTGCTCCACAGCACCTTCTCCGCCCTCCACATCAGATGACGCTGCAGGCAGGGAGAGACAGGAGACAGGCATCAGGACACTGTACAATTGACTCACACACATAACAGTTGTACAAGAGTGGCATTGTCATACTCCAGACCTGGCATCACAATCCCCAACACACTTGTCTCCTCAACGCACACACATGAGTCATTCAACAGCCATATTGCTACAGCCCGCTACATACATTCACATACAGCAGCATGAGCAGACAAAGGTGAGCCACACATCACATGATACACACGGACTCAAATACACATGCACACATGCAAAGCACACATCCAAGCATGTGTACCACTCCGCAAACTGTCAGTCATGAGATGAACATCCATGTCACATTTGCAATTCACTCTCCAACATGACAGTGTCACCTGCATCCATGTAGCAACACTGTTGCACCCTTCACAACTACACACACGCACACGCTGCAGACTAATGCACATGGAATCAACATCCATGTGTCACACCACAAGCATGCCAACTCACATGCACAGTCAAACACATGTGCCCACACACAAGCATTTGCACTGCAAGCACACACACACACACATGCACCATCCTTGTCTCACACATCACAGGCACACATGTGCTTGTCTCACAGCCCTGCACACACACATTTATACATGGCCACACAAAGACATGTGCAACATGCACACTCCTGGCACACCACCACACACACAGCTTACAATCAGTATGCATGTACACTCACCGCTCGACTCCAGACGGGTCTGCCTCCCAAGGACCTGGACATGGAGCGCTGGGGATATGCGTTCCAGGACCCAAAGTTCATCTTGCGACAAGTGGCCCCGCCGCCCCTTGGCATCCACTGCCTTCACGAGGCGCCGGGCCTTGTTTAGGGTCCTGGACCTGTAGTCCTCCCAGCGCTTCTTGACTTGATGGAATTCTCGGACTGCCACCCCCTCTGCGTTGATGGCAGTCACAATGTCCGTCCAGATCCTGGTCCGTCCTTCCTTGTCGAGGCGCATCCGTCCGTAGAGGGCATCATACTGCCCCAGGACTCGCTCCACCAGGACACCAACTTCGGTGGCACTGAAGCTGGTGCCCCTCTGCCTCCCTGGCCGGGGGTTGCCAGTCGTGCCAGATGTTGTGCTCCCTGACATGGCAACCCCAGAGGCAGGAGTGGGTGGCCAACTGGGTCCTGGGGCTGGGCTGTGGAGCGATGGTACGGCTGTCGGGAGTCTTTGGTTCCAGCAGGGGTGGTCACAGCAACTGCACCCCTGGCTGATGTGCAGGCAGCAAACAGCAGGGCACGTGGGCAGCAGGCAGTCAGGCAGCAGCAGATGGCAGGTGGGAGCGTGCTCGGGGCTCTGGGGGGCAGGATTCCGGACTTAGGGGCAGGAGCGTGGTCTTCCGTGTGTGAACGCGTGGCCAGCTTGATACGGAGTGAATTGGCACGTGAAAATCATGCACGTCTGCGTGGAATCCGAGGAAAGGCCGCGTAAGCACGTCAGCACGCGTACGCGATTTCATTGGTCCAAAGGGCCAGGCGCGTAAGCGCGCCTATGACGCACGGCCGTTTCCCAACCCGCATGATTGGTCCAAAGGGCCAGGCGCGTAAGCGCGCCTATGACGCACTGGTGTTTCCCAACCCACGTGAAAAAAATAAACCTCCCGCGCGAGCGCGTCAGCACGCGTACCCGATTTCATTGGTCCAAAGGGCCAGGCGCGTAAGCGCGCCCATGACGCACGGGTGTTTCCCAACCCACGTGAAAAAAATACACGTGCCGCGCGAGCGCGTCAGCACGCGTACCCGATTTCATTGGTCCAAAGGCACACAGCGAGTAATCGCATATTCAACTGCGCGCGTGAAAAACGCCCGGTTACCATTTACATCTGAATACAATTACAATATTAATAACGTACATTTAACCTGGTAAACCTCGAGCATGTAGTCACACACGCTCGGCCACGACACGTGCAAAATTACAACAGGCAATACGGAAAGACGTACGCCTGCAGGAAGCAGTCGTACGTGACCCGGCACGTCTAAATATTCACGTGAAAACATCCTACAAGCTCAGTGCAAAGATGAACATACCGTTCCTAGCAGCAGTGGCTGTGGGTTACCAAAGGAGGAGGAGGAGGAGAGTCAGGGCCAGAATTTTCTCACCCAGAACCAGCCTATTCGGGATGCCTGATGACCAGGTGTATGGGAGGTACAGGTTTCCAGCACACATCATACTGGACCTGGTCAGTGAGTGGGAGGATGACCTCACATCACCCACCCTGTGCTCCCAAGCACTCAGCCCCCTGCAGAAGGTCCTGAATGTACTGCACTTCTTGGGCACTGGATCTTTTCAGCGGACAAGTGCCATAGTGGGTGGTGTGTCACAGGCCACGCAGTCACGCTGTCTACACCAGGTCTTGAACATCATCACTGCACGGCCATCAGTCCGCAGGCACATATATCTCCCCAGGACTCCTCCAGAAAGGCGGGCGTGCATCCAGGAATTCTATGGTGTGGCGCAATTCCCCAAAGTGCTTGGTGCAATTGACTGCACCCATGTGGCTCTACGTCCCCCCAGGGCAACAGAGCACATCTATAGAAACCGCAAGCACTGGCATTCCATCAACGTGCAAGTTGTATGCAATGCCAAGGGAATCATCACATCAGTATATGCCAACTATCCCGGGTCCACCCACGACAGCTTCATCTACAGAATGTCTACCCTAAGCCGGGACCTAGAGGCTGGCCGGCATGGAGATACATGGCTGCTTGGTGAGCATGAATGCCACTGCACATGCATGCATGTCAGATACAGGGTCATGTCACAACACCACTAATGATACCCATCACCACCTCCGCAGGGGACAGTGCCTACCCTATCAGCCACCACATGATGACCCCAATCCGGAACCCCACCACGCCACCCGAGGTAAGGTACAACACAGCCCACATTGCAACACAGGGCATAGTGGAGCGCACATTCGGAGTGCTGAAGTCACGCTTTCGCTCCCTTGACCGTTCTGGCGGGCAGCTGTTATATGCTCCCCCACTAGTGTGCAGGATCATAGTGGCAGCATGTGTCCTGCACAACGTTGCAACACGCCGGGGCCTGCCCGTGGACATGGTGGTGCCCCCACATCCACAACCACATGCACGGCCGCTACGCATGGGAGGGGAAAGGGCACGGGGGGAGGCAGCCCGTACGCAACTGGTGGCCAACTTCTTCACCTAGGAATCACAGTGCTGGCTAGTGCACACTGCTCTGGCACATACCATCTGACGATCAATGATGACACTACCTGACAATGTCACAAAATTTCTTGGCAATAAACTGTCAGAAACACATCAGCCTGAGATTGTTAACATGGAAGTGTCACTATGTGTGCACCCCTACCTACACATACACCAGCAATGCATAACTATGAAAAGACACAACTCCATTCATCAAAAATGCATTGGCACAGGCGAATTGCTACATTACAACATTGCCATGTCATCCAATCCCTTCACAGTCCCGCCACAGAGGACACCATGTCATGGTATGTGAGAGCAAACAAACTGACCCTCACAACATGACACCGGTGTCACAAATAGCAGTGCCCCAAATGGAACATAGCCGCACTTGAACAGCTAACCGTGACGGAGGCACTACTACACACCTGTGTAAGAGTCATTTCAATCAAATTACACACCAACCCACCCTGAAGCCCACCAAAACAAGACACAATGCATGTAATCAATGGTAGTCTCAATACCTGATTGTGCTGGTATGTCCTCACCGTCCAGATGTACAGTGATGGCGCCACGCAAAAGTGTCACTGCACATCTACCGACATGTAGTCTGACTCCAGATAGTATGCCCGTGTGAAGAACTGTGTGAAATACCTGCAAAACATGAGTAACATATGTAAGTTGAGGCACATATCAAACCATCATGCATAGTTAGGTGCAACAACAATGTACACCATGAATGTCTACACAGTATTGACTATGGACTGCCCAACAGCTCATGGAAGTCCAATGTCACCGTGTAATTTGCTGTCACTTGGGCACACCCTTTGCAAGCCCATGGAAACGGAAGCAGGAGGGGTGTGGATGCCAGATACCCAAGCATCGAAACCAAACTCAGGACAAGCCTGCATGTGCCCAGCCACAATACAGTGTATGCCCAGGTACCCACACAAGGCAACACACTTGAAAAATAAAAATATGATAAGAAAAAATGGCCATGAAAGGGCCGGCGGGGAGGGGGGGGCCACCTATGAGGTCCGAGGACAGGATGCACGCCACAATCCACCTGTGTGGATCATGGGAAGTAAAAACACCCCATAGGCTCGTGGCCCACACGGCTACTCTGTTGTGGGAGATGAGTCGCTATCGCTCTGGCCAGACCCTGCAGCTGACTCAGGAGGTGGGGGAGCTGCCTCAGAAGATGGTGTGACAATGGGGGGCAGCCCACGCAAAGCCCGAGTTTGCTCCTCCATGGCTGCAAGCAGGCGGGTCTGGAAGGTCTGGTTCTGGATTATGATCATGCGGAGGTCCCCATGCAGTAACTTCCGGGATGACCTGACCTCTGCACGAGTTGCCTGCATCTCGGCCGAGAGCGTCCGTGTCAGACGCTCCAGCTGCTCCTCTGTCCTTCTATGGGATGAAGCCTCAAGCTCTGACAGGGTCGACCTGAGGTGATGGAATTCTTCCCTCAGGCCTTCCCTGTGGCGCTGGGACTCCATGGAAAGTGATTCCCGCAATGGAAGTGGCCACCCTATCCATGGCCTGTGCAATCATCTCGGATGATGCTGCCTGTTGGGTGGCCATACCGTAGATGGATTGCTCCCAAGCGGTATTGCCAGGTGGCATACAGCCACCACGTTGGCGGGCACCACACCTGCCTGGGGCAAGGCGGACTGCGCCTTGCTGTGCCGGCAAAGCCTCAGGCTGCAGGACTGCATTCCCTCTCTGATCTGCAGCCCCAGGAACAGGATCAGAGATTGTGTGGTGTGGCCCTGCATCCGTAACCACCGGAGGCTGAGCTGCCGACACTGACATCCCCATTGAGGGCAATAACCCGGCTGCAGGTGGGTCGGACAGAGGAGATTTTCTCCCAAGAACACTCACCTGCGACTGCACATAGGTGTCATCCTCCGAGTCTACACCTGAATACTGCTCGGGGGAGGAACCCCCAGAGACACCCCTCGACAGCACGACCTGCAGCACTTGTGGGTTTTCACCCACAAACACACCACGTCCCTCACTTGTGGAAGGTCGGCCCGGGTTGCCCTCCTGGGACGGCTCCACCACCACATCCCCAGCATCAACAAGTGCGTCGTCCCCTGCAAAGACATGAAAGAGAGAAATGGAAACAGGCATTAGCACCATGGCATACAACAAGGGCTGATGAACAACAGAGCCAGTAGTTCAATGACACATGTCCCACATGACTGGGAAACCTCCTATGCATTCACCATCACTGGGTCTGGAGGGGAGGCTCAGGGCACACAATGATGACACAGAGAATGGAGAGCAACGCCTGCTCCCCATGCTGCCTAGCACTGGCATCACACATTGGCCGGTGATTGCCATGTCAAATGCACATGCCATCACACACATGGCATGTGACATAGCCACCAAGTGAAGAGGGAGAGGAGGGCAACTATTTTGGATTTTGGCCACTCTGGTCCTGACATTGCTTCATCACATCAAGAAGTTAACATGTTGGACATGGATCTGCTAGTCCCAATTGGCCACGATGCACAGTGCCTTGTCAACATTAACAAAATGCAGTAAACAATGAGATTCCACCTCCCCATCACCTGTAATGGATTCATATAGCATTCGTGAAGCACCTGTACAGAAATGTATGAAGGAACAGCGGAGCACTGAGGGGTGGTGGGGCAGAAGGGGATGCCATTCAACAATCCTACTGGTGCTGGTGTCATTCATGTAACGCAAGTGCAGAGGTGGGTGGCACAATGAAGTGCAAGGGGAAGTTGCGGCTGGTAGTGCTGTACAAGGTAAGTAGGACTTAACGTCGAGGGCAGATGGTGGTAGGCGCAGACAAGTGCTGGGGGGGTGGCCTATAGGGGTACAGAGACAGTCATGCAGTGCTGTGGGCTCGGAGGGGACAGGGGAGGTACACACTGCATCTGGCTTGGCAAGGTCCTTGCAGATTTCAATGTGTCCTGCAGAGTTGTCAGATGCCGCAGATATGCGCCCTTGGATTGGGGCTCTCATCTTGGTGAGAAGGGTGAGACGCTATTGCCTTTGGAGCAGGTGGCAGGCCAGTTTGCCAGAGGATGAGCATGATGCAGGCCATTTCCTCGCTGCCACCCGGCACCTGTGTTTTGGGTTCACAAGATGCGAGTCATGCCAGGAGTCAGCATTGGCATGGGGCTTCAGGCGGATTGTCATGACCGTGGCAAAGACATCCAGTGTACCTGACATAGAGTGGAGCATGGAGTGGGCCCTGTCAGGATGGGAGTGAGCCTAAGGGGGAGCTGGATGGGGGGGGGGGATTTTGGCTGCATAAGCCTCGACTGACACACACTTCATGGGTTGGAATACCAAGAAGGTGTGTGACAGTGGTGAGGGTGGCTTTGCCTGTGGGGTGGTGAGGGTGAGGTGGGAGGAGAGGAGAAAGTGATCACTCCAGGAGAGAGGAGTGCAGAGAGGGATGGAGAGGGGAAGGTCAGATGAGATCAGAGCATCAAGAGTGTGCCCTGCAGAATGAGTAGGGACAGACGGGAGTTTAGAGGGTGATAGGGAGTTGCTGAGGTCACGGAAAAGTCACGTGGGGGGACAACAAGCATGCAGGTGGATGCGTACATCACCAAGGAAGAGGATTTCAGTGTCTGGGGACATGAGTGAGGAGGAGAGGTGAGGCCACTCAGAAAGGAAGTAGTACATTTGACCATTTTTCCGATACACAGTACGCACAGTTTGTGAATGTCGAGGTGAGATGGAGAGAGACGTCACACAAGCCATTCCAGAGGGGAGTAGGTCTACGTAGGAGTGACAGTGGCAGGAATACCCTCAGGGAAGGCAAGGGCACACCCCCCCCTGCACAGTAGTGCCGGGCCAAGGAGAGGATCTCCTGAACGTCAGGTAGGAGTGTGTCAAAGATGCAGACAGAGCTGGCCGTCAGACATGTTTCCATGAGACCAAGGATGTCAAGGTGCATTACCTCATGTAAGTGACATATATTGGAGGAATGCCTGATGCAGCGGCAGAGTAAGGAGTGTAAATGTGGAGGAGGTTGACAGCCTTGTAGGACTTACGGGGAGTGCTACAGATCAGAGGTGCAGCTTGTGTAGGAGTTGGAGTGGGAGGCGGAGAAGGATCATGGGAGGGTGCAGGGAGGCAGTGCAGGATAGATGAGGAGAGAGGAGGGGGGACAGCAGGAGAGGAAAGGAAGTTGATGAGATGTGGGTAGCATTTGTCAAGGAGAATAAGGTTGGCCTGAGGTCCTTGGACTGAGATGCTCCCATTACCATACTCATCAATTGTGGCCTCTGAGGATTGGAAGGAGGCCAAGAGTACACCCCAACGGGTCACACCATTGATGGTGGAAGAGGAGCAAGGAGAGAGGACTGGGACCATGTGAAGGGTCCATGGGACAGTCAAAGGCATGTATGAGCAGATGTCAGTGAGAGTTAACCTTGAGTAGGCTCAGATGTACTTGTCAGCAATAGGGTGGGTCGCATTGGAGGGCAGGGTGCCCTCATTTGACTGTTTGCAAGCAGGTGTCGTGAGTAGGGCACGATGGTCTGAACAGTAGAAGTCAGGGAAGATAGACCATGAAGAGCAGCATGGAGTGTGAGGGAATGGGGCTTGAAACCAGACGGAACAAGAGCACACAGGTAGGAGGTGGGTGTCAAGGCAAAATCCAGAGTATGACAGCATGTTGAGTGCCATGTATATACAGAGGACGCATTAGCATGTGGTATCATTGCATGTCAGGCATGTGACGATGGAACTTGAATGGCTGGGGGAAAGTGTAGGAATGGTATGTAAGACATAAGATGAATAGACAGGGGAGAATGAGCAACAATGTCGTGACAAAATGACAATTCAAGGGGAACTTCCATGGTGTAGGGCCATATGTGCACTGTTGGCAGTAGGGATAGTGGTGTGGGCACATGGTGTTGCACTGAACATACTGGATGAGGCACATGGGTGACACTATCAACTCTGCCACACACCCCCTTGACAGGCACCCAACATGAAGGCTTCGCACACACACCATGCACATTGATATAACACACATGCATGTGCACTCACCGGATGATGCCTCGTAATCAGGGAGATCTCCCACACCTTGGAGTTGTCCCTCGGTGACGTAGGATCCAGCTACGGACTCGTGTGGTGTGAGTTCTATTTCCTGTGCTGGGGACCCACCTCCAGTCACCAAGGTTGCGGCATGACTTGAGGCCAGCTTATCCTTTGCCCTGCGCTTAAGGTCATTCCAGCGCTTCTGGCAATCACTAGCTGTGCGCCTCTCTACTCCAAGGGCACTTATTTTGTCAGCAATGGTCTGCCAGTGTGCCTGGCGTCTGGCATGTGTGGTCTTGGACCCTGCAACGATGACCATTTCCCTATCATGGTCTGACACATACTGAACAAGTGCATTCAGTTCGGCGTCTGTGAAGCTGGGCTTCCTTGATGGGCCGGACTGTGCAGCCGTGCCTGGGGCATCAGCCTGTGCCGGACGTGCACTCTTCCTCTTCCGCTTGGAAGGGGGTGGGGATCCAGAGTGTCCTACGCCGCTGTGGACACTAGGGGCAGGAGCCGTGGTGGACTCAGTACTGGGTGTGTGGGATTGCACACTCAGCATGGGAGTAGGTGCAGGCATTGGGGTTAGAGGGATAGGGTCAGGCCTGATCTGAGGTGCATGAACTAGGACCGACACAGTCTTGGCAGGGTGTATGAGAGGTGGGGTGGATGGAGCCACACCCTGGCCACGGGGGGCAGCAGATGACCTATCTGGCATAGATGCGCGTGTCCTGATGACACCAATGTGCACCGGTGCACGTGCAGTGGACCTGCTGACCTGGATGTCAGCGATGGAGTCACCCTCGGACAGGTCTGGTGCCACAATGGGCTGGTCCAACAAGGGCTGATCAGGGTTGGTATCAGCCACATGACCCTCAACCTGGGGGGGGGGGCATGGGTGTCCCTGACTGGTCCTCCAGTCAGGGACACAACCACGTCCCCTAGTGGATCCTCCACGGCCACCACGTGTGGCTCGGCCACCTTTGCCACCCTTACGGCTTGCACGCCTCCCAACCATGGCACTGATGTTATTGTGCGTATGGGAGTGGGTGTGCACAATTGTCCTGGGCAATTGGGTGTCAAAGGGGTTGGGTACCAGATGGTATTCGTACCCTAGTGCAGTGGCAAGGCTATATGACACCCCTGGGGAAAGATGACGGGTCACGCAACGCACAGGCACCCCAAAAAAGTTAAGGAACGTGCACGATACCCCTCCTAGACCACGTGTGCGTATGAAAAACCCTGCACTACGCTGTGGCATCCAGTAACACAGTAATGAACGTATGCGTGTCACACGCAGCCTAGATTGACCTCTGAAGAGGTACGTGACACACGGGGCAAGCACAGATGATAGATGCGTGCGCAACTCACCGTCTGCCAGGAAGAAATGCGTCAAAAAGACGCGCGTGTGCGCGTTGGCAACACCCCCGCCAAAAGAAGAATGGGACGCTGTCTGAGGAGACAGGACAACAGTAGAAGGGAACGCTGTGTGAGGAAACAGGCCCAGGAAAAAGAGCAAAAGAGAAAAAGCTGTCAGAGGTAACAGGGAGTACGACCTTTGAACGCCGTGAAGTAAATCGCGTGTCAACTGACAAGAAGTACAGAATACACCAACTCGCTCTCCACGAAAAGCACGTACAAGGAAATGGCGTTCTACATGTACCTTTTATGCAGGCCCACAGGTCCTGCGTCACTTCCGCGTGTAGGCGCTGAAGGGCCAGCCTCCAATCACACGCATTGACACTGGCTTGTGTTTCTTTCACGCGTGTTGGGAAACGGCCGTGCGTTATAGACGCGCTTACGCGCCTGGCCCTTTGGACCAATGAAATCGCGTACGCGTGCTGACGCGCTCGCGCGGCACGTGTTTATTTTTCACGTGGGTTGGGAAACACCCGTGCGTCATAGGCGCGCTTACGCGCCTGGCCCTTTGGACCAATGAAATCGCGTACGCGTGCTGACGTGCTTACGCGCTGAGGGCCTTTCCTCGGATTCCACGCAGACGTGCATGATTTTCACGTGCCAATTCTCTCCGTATCAAGCTGGCCACGCGTTCACACACGGAAGACCACGCTCCTGCCCAGAAGGCCGAGTTACTGCCCCCCAGTGCCCCGAGCAGCCTCCCACGTGCCATCTGCTGCTGCCTGCCTGCCTGCCTGCCTGCTGCCACCGTGCCCTGCCATTTGGTGCCTGCACATCAGCCATCTGCAGGCGTACAGTTGCTGTGTCCACCCCTGCTGGAACTGAAGACTCCCGACTGGAAGAACACCACTCCACAGCCCAGCCCCAGGACCAAGTTGCCCACCCACTCCTGCCTCTGGGGTTGCCATGTCGGGCACTGAAACATCTGGCACCACTGGCAACCCCCAGCCAGAGAGGCAGAGGGGCCCCAGCTTCAGTGTCACCGAGGTTGGGGTCCTGGTGGAGCGAGTCCTGGGGCAGTATGATGCCCTCTTCGGAAGTAGCCGCGCCAACTATGAAGGACGGACTCGGATCTGGGACGACATCGTGACTGCCATCAACGCGGAGGGGGTGGCAGTCCGCGACAACCCACATGTCAGGAAGCGTTGGGAGGACTGCAGGTCCAGGACCCTCTCAAAGGCCCGGCGCCTCGTGGAGGGGGGCCGGGGCCACATGAGTTCGATCCAAATGAGGGTCCTGGCACGCATACACCCAGCGCTCCACTCCCAGGTCCTTGAGAGGGAGACCCGTCTGGAGTTGAGCGGTAAGTGTGCAGGCATTGCTGTGTGAGGCAGTGCATGTTGCAGTATGCTGGTTGTGTGATGCTGTATGTGTGGAATGGGCCTTGTAGGCATGTATGTGTGCAGTGTTGTCATGGCGATGCATGTGCGACCAGTAATTTGTGGATCACATGGTTGTTGTATGTGTTGCTATGCAACCTGAGGAGGCCTATGCAGATTGGACACATGTGAGCATCCAAGTGTATGTTCGTGGACATGGGTGTGGGTGAGGGATGGATGCTGATGCCAGGTACATGTATGGTGTCGAGGTCGGTGTGCTTGACCTGCATGTCTGTGACTTTTGAATGGCATGGATGCATGACACATGTCTGTGACACTGTACAGATTCACTGATGCTGCCTAATCATCCTTGTATCCACTGTGTTTGTGATGTACGAGGCCACATGGATGTGACAGAGGTGAAGTGTGTGCGTGTGTTTTGCATGACCAATGATGCATGTGTTTTCCATGACATCGTACTTTAGAAGAGTGCAGTGGACATGTATGTTGATGTGCATGCCATGGACCATGGGTGTTGCGTGTGTGTATTGCCTGACCCATGTGTTGTGGAGGGACATGATAGAAGTGTACTTTACCATTGCCAGTCATCTGATATTGCTTCCTGTGTAGGGGACCATTGTACAGTGCCCTGATGCTTGTGTTCTATGTCTCCCTCTATGCAGCGGCTAGTGATGGAGAGGGCGGAGACGGCGCTGTGGAGGTAGACGGCGGGGATGCCCCCACGGCTGCGGCGGAAGGGGTGGGTGAGCCCCCACAGGGGCCAGCTACAGCGGAAGAGGCCAAGGAGCCATCCAGGTTGGTGGTTTCTACAGAGGAGGAGGCGGCCGAGACTGAGGCACACCTGAGGCCTGGTGGGGGCATCCCTGCTGGTGCAAGTGGTGCAGTCCAGGGCCAGGGGCAGGAGGCAGCACAGGTCGCTGTGGAGGTGCCTGTGCATGTCGCTGTCCCTGACCCTGTGAGTGCACCACCATGCACCAGCATGGATGCCCCGTCCCAGGCCCGTCCGCAGGTGGAGGGGGTGTCTATGTCATCTGACTCCCCTCCACCTGCGGACGAGGGGACCCGTGGGCGCATGGAAAAGGTCCTGATTGGGGTCGCGTTGCGCACAGGGGTCATTCGTGATGACGTGCGTGCTTCCCGGGAGGAGCACGCACATCATCACGAAGAGCACCGTGCCGACGTGGCCCAGTTGGGATCTGCCATTGGCGCGGGTTTTCTGCAGGTGATGGCCAATGTGTCGGGCATCTCCTCCTCTGTGGAAAGTATGCGCCGGTCGTTCTCCTTGCCGTCTTCCGGCCCAGTTGACACCAGGGCCCCCTGTGGACCTGCCCCGACCAATGCAGCCAGCTCAGTGGGGATCCCATCCCTGCCACAGTCGGGAGTCGGTGGTCCAGCTGGTGTGGACACCATGGCAACTGGACCCCTGCAGGTGGAGGATGTGCCGGCATCATCAGGCAGGGCACGTGCACGACGGCGTCGGTGGATACCATCAGCCTGGATGCCGTCGTGCTGGCAGAGGCAGTGGCTGCAGAGGCAGCGGCAGCGACGTGGGAGGCGTCATGGCTCGGGGCCATCAACATCGGAGGGGCAGCCATCGGCTGGAGGGCAGGAGGACCCTGGACAGAATGTGTCTTCCGTGTGGCAGCGGTTAGGCCACGCAATAGATGCGGAGAGGCGGCGGGCAGAAGAGGGGCGGCTCGCTATGGTCAGGGCAGTCGACTCCATGCAGAGGGCCCTGACGCGTGCCGAGTGCCTCGAGGAGATCCGCAGGGGCTTGGAGGTGGACACTGCGTCAGCCCTGCGGGCCCTCGGGGCCATTGAGGAGGAACGCCTCGGGGAGATAGAAAGGGAGTTCGATGATGCCCTGGCCCATAACATCTCTCAGTGAGCCGCAGGACTGGCCCGCCGCCTTTGTATATAGTTATGTAGATAGTAGGTTTCCTTTATTTTTATTTATTATTTGGGTTGATTGGACAATGGCCCACATTTTTTGTATATAGTTCGCATTAGTTAGGTTTTGGGTAGGTTTCATTTTATGGTTTTTAGGGATATTGGACCCGGACAATCATCTTTGTACATAGTTTGTGGATGTTTTCGATTTTATTATTTGGACCATGGGGCAATGTGTTTGTTTTTGATTTCCATTTTGATTGACTTTGCACCCGTTCTTTTGGATTTCACCTTTCATTAGAATTTTTTTTTTTTTTCCTGTTACTTTGTGTATTCATTTAGGTGTTTCTTTTTTTTCCTTCTTACATTTTAATACATTGTTCTTTTGATTCTATTGTGTGGACTTCTCTCATTGGTTTGTTGACTTTCACAACCTGGGTTTTCACAGTCATGTGTTGCCATTGTGTGAGTCTGACGGACTTGGACTCATGCGCATACTGCTCATTGGTTATGTATCATGTAATGGGTATTTGATTTTTGAATGGATGTGTACCTTGGATGTGTGTATGGACTGGGGTGACATGGGGTGGGATGTGGTTGCCCATGGGATCCTGGGATCTGTATTGTGATTTCCTATTGGTAGGGGAACATCTGTGTGGGCCTGGTGGAGGGTGCCCCACAGTGCTGGGGGGTGGGTGTGGTGGGAGGCATGAGTGGGACATAAGTGGGGGCCTGCTGGCAGGTGCCCCACAGTGCTGGGGGGTGGGGGTGGTGGGAGGCATGAGTGGGACATAAGTGGGGGCCTGGTGGAGGGTGCCCCATGACTGCCGGGGGGTGGGTGTGGTGGGAGGCATGAGTGGGACATGAGTGGGGGCCTGCTGGCAGGTGCCCCACAGTGCTGGGGGGTGGGGGTGATGGGAGGCATGAGTGGGACATGAGTGGGGGCCTGCTGGCAGGTGCCCCATGACTGCTGGGGGGTGGGAGTCATGAGCAGGTGTGCAGGGTAATCACCTGTGGAGTAGCGTGTTCAAATATCCACGCCCCCCTGAAATGGACGTAGCCTAGCTTTTCGCGTGTGAAACTTCCCGCGCACCCCTGTAATGGACGTACCCTGGCTTTTCGCGTGTGGGACTTCCCGCGCACCCCTGGAATTCCCGTAGCCTAGCTTTTCGCGTGTGAAACTTCCCGCGCACCCCTGTAATGGACGTACCCTGGCTTTTCGCGTGTGGGACTTCCCGTGCACCCCTGCAATTCCCGTAGCCTAGCTTTTCGCGTGTGAAACTTCCCGCGCACCCCTGTAATGGACGTAGCCTGGCTTTTCGCGTGTGGGACTTCCCGCGCACCCCTGGTATTCCCGTAGCCTAGCTTTTCGCGTGTGAAACTTCCCGCGCACCCCTGTAATGGACGTAGCCTGGCTTTTCGCGTGTGGGACTTCCCGCGCACCCCTGGTATTCCCGTAGCCTAGCTTTTCGCGTGTGAAACTTCCCGCGCACCCCTGTAATGGACGTAGCCTGGCTTTTCGCGTGTGGGACTTCCCGCGCACCCCTGGTATTCCCGTAGCCTAGCTTTTCGCGTGTGAAACTTCCCGCGCACCCCTGTAATGGACGTACTCTGCCTTTTCGCGTGTGGGACTTCCCGCGCATCCCTGTAATGGACGTACCCTGGCTTTTCGCGTGTGGGACTTCCCGCGCACCCCTGCAATTCCCGTAGCCTAGCTTTTCGCGTGTGAAACTTCCCGCGCACCCCTGTAATGGACGTACCATGGCTTTTCGCGTGTGGGACTTCCCGCGCACCCCTGGAATTCCCGTAGCCTAGCTTTTCGCGTGTGAAACTTCCCGCGAACCCCTGTGATGGACGTAGCCTGGCTTTTCGCGTGTGGGACTTCCCGCGCACCCCTGGTATTCCCGTAGCCTAGCTTTTCGCGTGTGAAACTTCCCGCGCTCCCCTGTAATGGACGTAGCCTGGCTTTTCGCGTGTGGGACTTCCCGCGCACCCCTGGTATTCCCGTAGCCTAGCTTTTCGCGTGTGAAACTTCCCGCGCACCCCTGTAATGGACGTACCCTGGCTTTTCGCGTGTGGGACTTCCCGCGCACCCCTGTAATGGACGTACCCTGGCTTTTCGCGTGTGGGACTTCCCGCGCACCCCTGCAATTCCCGTAGCCTAGCTTTTCGCGTGTGAAACTTCCCGCACACCCCTGTAATGGACGTACCATGGCTTTTCGCGTGTGGGACTTCCCGCGCACCCCTGGAATTCCCGTAGCCTAGCTTTTCGCGTGTGAAACTTCCCGCGAACCCCTGTGATGGACGTAGCCTGGCTTTTCGCGTGTGGGACTTCCCGCGCACCCCTGGAATTCCCATAGCCTAGCTTTTCGCGTGTGAAACTTCCCGCGCACCCCTGTAATGGACGTAGCCTGGCTTTTCGCGTGTGGGACTTCCCGCGCACCCCTGGTATTCCCGTAGCCTAGCTTTTCGCGTGTGAAACTTCCCGCGGACCCCTGTAATGGACGTAGCCTGGCTTTTCGCGTGTGGGACTTCCCGCGCACCCCTGGTATTCCCGTAGCCTAGCTTTTCGCGTGTGAAACTTCCCGCGCACCCCTGTAATGGACGTAGCCTGGCTTTTCGCGTGTGGGACTTCCCGCGCACCCCTGCAATTCCCGTAGCCTAGCTTTTCGCGTGTGAAACTTCCCGCGCACCCCTGTAATGGACGTAGCCTGGCTTTTCGCGTGTGGGACTTCCCGCGCACCCCTGGTATTCCCGTAGCCTAGCTTTTCGCGTGTGAAACTTCCCGCGCACCCCTGTAATGGACGTAGCCTGGCTTTTCGCGTGTGGGACTTCCCGCGCACCCCTGGTATTCCCATAGCCTAGCTTTTCGCGTGTGAAACTTCCCGCGCACCCCTGTAATGGACGTACCCTGGCTTTTCGCGTGTGGGACTTCCCGCGCATCCCTGTAATGGACGTACCCTGGCTTTTTGCGTGTGGGACTTCCCGCGCACCCCTGCAATTCCCGTAGCCTAGCTTTTCGCGTGTGAAACTTCCCGCGCACCCCTGTAATGGACGTACCATGGCTTTTCGCGTGTGGGACTTCCCGCGCACCCCTGGAATTCCCGTAGCCTAGCTTTTCGCGTGTGAAACTTCCCGCGAACCCCTGTGATGGACGTAGCCTGGCTTTTCGCGTGTGGGACTTCCCGCGCACCCCTGGTATTCCCGTAGCCTAGCTTTTCGCGTGTGAAACTTCCCGCGCACCCCTGTAATGGACGTAGCCTGGCTTTTCGCGTGTGGGACTTCCCGCGCACCCCTGGTATTCCCGTAGCCTAGCTTTTCGCGTGTGAAACTTCCCGCGCACCCCTGTAATGGACGTACCCTGGCTTTTCGCGTGTGGGACTTCCCGCGCACCCCTGTAATGGACGTACCCTGGCTTTTCGCGTGTGGGACTTCCCGCGCACCCCTGCAATTCCCGTAGCCTAGCTTTTCGCGTGTGAAACTTCCCGCACACCCCTGTAATGGACGTACCATGGCTTTTCGCGTGTGGGACTTCCCGCGCACCCCTGGAATTCCCGTAGCCTAGCTTTTCGCGTGTGAAACTTCCCGCGAACCCCTGTGATGGACGTAGCCTGGCTTTTCGCGTGTGGGACTTCCCGCGCACCCCTGGAATTCCCGTAGCCTAGCTTTTCGCGTGTGAAACTTCCCGCGCACCCCTGTAATGGACGTAGCCTGGCTTTTCGCGTGTGGGACTTCCCGCGCACCCCTGGTATTCCCGTAGCCTAGCTTTTCGCGTGTGAAACTTCCCGCGGACCCCTGTAATGGACGTAGCCTGGCTTTTCGCGTGTGGGACTTCCCGCGCACCCCTGGTATTCCCGTAGCCTAGCTTTTCGCGTGTGAAACTTCCCGCGCACCCCTGTAATGGACGTAGCCTGGCTTTTCGCGTGTGGGACTTCCCGCGCACCCCTGCAATTCCCGTAGCCTAGCTTTTCGCGTGTGACACTTCCCGCGCACCCTAGAAAATCGCATGGGCCGCTTGCCGTGATGGTCCAGGGTTAGCGTAGCCCCTTGCGCTGGTTTGTGATTTTTATGAGATTTCCCAGCGCAAGGGGCGTTCCTGGGGGCGTAACTGGCGCTGCAGCGAGTCACTGCGCCACTGTGCGCCACGGCTGCCTGGGGAAGCTAAAATCCATGAATACGCTGTGCACCGGATTCGGTTTTGGCGCACGCGGCTGGTGCAGACTATCGCACGCGCACGCTGTGTGCCAGCCGCGTGCGCTACTTGTGCGCTGAATTCTATGAATTACCCTGTAAATCTTTGCAAAATGAGCAGTGAATGCATAGTAAGTGCAGAGCCAAGTAACAGAGCTTCTTATATACCATCACACACCGGCTGGACCCTGAAGCGCCGGCGCTGACGCACCTGAAGACAAGTAAATGTAAGAGGGCAGTGGGAAAATGTAGTCTTCGTAATACAACTTTAACCAATTTCTACAAAAGATGAATTAGTAAATTAATTTAAAAAGAACTCTCATGCAGCAATTAAATATAAAATCGGCGGCTAAAACAATTAATGGTAATTAATGGCAGAATCAATTTAAAAGCTAAATCTGTGCAAAACGAGGGGTGAAAGCATAGTAAATGGTGCATACAGCACGGCAATGTATGGCACAGCTATTGTGAGAAAAAAAATGATACTGGTATATATCGTGGGCATTGTGAACTGTTCATGTGCACTCTTGTTGGATTGCTTCTACTGCATTTTTTAATCTGAGGTACCCTACACAACCAATTGCAAACTGTTAGGCTTTTAACCAAGTTTTTGCACAGAAATTGTGCTGTATGATGCAACAGTTTCACCTAATATTATACCCCCTTCAGTGAACCCCCTTAATTGGTACAGACTCTCTCATTATAGCTATGGCTACAAACTTTGCCAGTAATGGTCACTTTAAATCACATGCATGAAGCTGAACCTTAATGTGAATTAAAGTGACTGTTACTGGCATAGGTAGGTTGTGGCTGTAACCTAATGAAAATAATAGAAAGTGCTATGCTGTTGGCATTTTCCTGGAAATGTTCATGTAAACTAACTAAATTGTATGACTTTTTACCTATTTTGTCAAAGGGTATGCTACGAAACACCTAATTTCAGCAGAGTATTTTTAAGAAAATGTCCCCACTTCATTATACTGTGCTCTCTCACTACGCTAATTTGAGGACATATTTAGGCTCCACCACTCAAATTGTTCATCAGGCATGACTGCCTAGGAATCATGAAATTGACTGTATATATTTGTTGTTTCCGTAGAGAAACAATTATAAATTGCATGACTTTTCATCGCAAATTCTCGGGGTGGGAGGGGAATCCCCCAAACACCACTTAATTATTAAGGGTCCCCTGCTACGCTCAGTTGCTCGTGCTCATTTGGGGAAACATTTGGTAACCCTTCACTGAAAACATACACCGCTCTCTGTGAGGGCTCACCCATGAATCATTTAGAATCTTGGTGTCCCTTGAGGAGCTATCCGACCCCCTGGCACCAACCACTGCCTCCTCCACTTATTGGTACCTCAGAATGCATGCCTAATCATCCATGCAAGGGAGTTATTTAAAGGAGACGTGGAGCATCTCAACAAAGTGATCCAATTGGGAGCACTGATGAGAATTGGAATAGAGGCAGTGGCAGAGCCTCATGTGTACCTTCAGCTATCCCTCCGTAAATACCTCCCCTCCCAAGTTCTTCGCTCTCTACCTCTAACTCCCTCAGGGTCAGTTGTTTCTCTAAGAAACAAGCTGGGGGTCGATCCCTGTCTTCGGCTAAGGCCTCCCTCTGGAACAGCCTCCCTGCCACTCTAAAACGTGAGGAGAACCATCTCAGGTTCCGGAAGCACCTCAAGACCTTCCTCTTTGCTTCTGCCTTTGCTCCCCCTCTCCCCTGCTGCTCTGCTATCTCTTGGCACTGTGAACCTGGCCACCCTCTGTCCCCTGGGTCCAGGTACCTGCTCACCCTGCCACCCTGCCTCCTGGCCACCCCTTGCACTGGGGACTGTATCTATATCCATACAGCCCCCCCCTTTTCTTCTTTTTCTGCACTTATCAGACTTACTCATTTCTGCTGCCGTAAACACAGCACTTGCCACTAGTTGGCGGCACTATCACTGTGTATTGCCTCCATTTTCTATTTATTTGTATTTATTATTATTATGTATCTGTTCTCCTCTTCTCTGCACTTTCCACTCTCCCCCTTCCATGCACTTTCCCCCTTTCCTTTTCCCATGCACTTGTGCGTTCCCAATGTCACTGGGCCTAGTAAGATCAATGTTCTGTTCTCCCCTGTTCCCCTCCCTTGCCTTGTCGTGCTCATGTTGGGAGTCGATTAGGAGTCAGTTGTTTTAAAAGGTAAAAAGTCCAAATATTTTTCATCTACTCGGAATAGTATGAGTGGTGCTTGGACAACAAGAGTTTTCTGTAGTCCAAAAGTATCTATATTCATGATCGCGTTATAACTATTGACTTCATTGACTTTTCTATCACGCAAATAAGGGCATTGCATCACTGCCATAAAAGTAATGAAGTAGCCTGAAAGAGTAAACGTCTTAAACGAGAGACAATTTGAGAAATAATAAGACCACTAAAATATTGTGATAGGTTCTCTGCTTCCCAAAATTGTTGGGCCCTACAACGAACAGAAGTATGAGGCCTCATCACAAGCTATTGCCACTCGGTCCCACGGCATTACCACAGTATCATGAGTGGTTGGAAGGCAGTGTACATCACCATTTTTGTAGTCCATAGAACTCCAGGGGGATTTTTTGAGGATTTACCGTGAGCTGTATAACTGCACAGTAAATCCGTCTTCTTTTGGAGGTCAAATGGAGGATTTACCTCCATCAAAATGCTGGAGGTATATCATCCACTTTACCTCCAAACGTGTATTATGGTGGTGCAGTATATAGTTGTAAAGTGTCAGTAATGGGATTACTGAAATTTTATGCTGTTTGTAACTCACTGCTGCTCTTGCAATAAGGCCCTGGTTCCTTATATGATGGGTTCCTTATATATCAGGTTGGGTCCTTATTAATCAGGTTCCTTAACGGTCAGGCTCTACATAGGTAAGGTTCCATACATGTAGGGTTTCTTATATGTCAGTCTCGTTATAAGTTGCGATCGTAGTAAACACGGATAATGTGGCCAAGGAAGTTGATAAAGTTTGATAAAGCTAATACAGGTTAAAGTAGCTTTGCCTAATTATTTACAGTATTACACCATTCCATCCAATTAGGTTGACCCCTAACTGAATCCCATAGCTTCTTCACGTGATCCGCTGGCAGACTGGTACTTGTTTTTAACATTCTGTGAAATAATTCAAGAAACAAATGTTTTCCGGATTCCGTCTTCCTATGAAGTGGCATCGACGCCTCTCATGGATGACAGAAACACTTTGCAACTGTGCTACTGGCAGGTTGCTGCTGGACGTGTTATAATTTACTGGTGCCTGACTTCCCGACCGCCGGACTTGTTATTACAAGTCCGGCGGTCGGGAAGTCAGGCACCAGTAATTGCCTGGTGGCACCGGGAAGTCAGGCGCCAGCAAATTATTACGCGTCCAGCAGCAACCTGCCGATAGCACCTAATCGGCTGTTGACAAAGAACCCCATCTTTAATTTAACCATCACAATGTAAATCTGGTGTATTATAGTCCACCCCTACACCTACTCTAGTATGAACATGTTGACCATTTGCTTGTAAAGGGTCTCACTTCACATTTTCTCTATTCTGTAGGAGCATTGTAGGGAATTGTAGTCTGAATTTCAACTAGAACTCTGCATTTCAACAAGGGTAAAATATTAGTCCCAGTTTGGGTGAGCAAGAGTGTGAGACTCATGTGTGAGACTCAGGCTGAATCTAGTAGATGTCAATATTGGGAATGCACGCAGCACATGCTAAAATATAAACGTTTTGAATTTGGCATTGCATAACAGGGTGTTATCACTTTGCACCAGAACACCACAGTTGTGCGCTGAGTTGCACTCAAATAAGAACAGGAGACTAACATACTAATGTACCTTATCCATCTAACATATAACATATTCTATACTAACAAAAAGTTCAAATCAGTTCATGCCTTTTATAAGCTTGTTGCAGATTGAATGAATTTGTGACAAGTCAGAAGTGTGAATGTGAGATCAGTTCTGCTAAAGACATTGGGGGTCATTACGAGTTGGGCAGTAAGGGTTAACGGTCACCGATAATGAAACCGGTGCCGGTAAACCCTTACCGCCCTATTCCGAGGTCCCTTAGTGGGTCCCAGCAGGAACGGTCCCGTTAAGGGACCTTGGAGCTAATAACGGGCCCACAATTTGCGGGCCCGTTATTAGCACCTTCCTCATTCCCATTGAACCCTATGGGGAATGGTCAACTGAATGGGGACTTACCGGGTCCGCATAGGTCGGAATGTCCCGGTAAGTCCCCATTCAGCCAGACCGGGCCTGGGTTTGGAGGCAGCCATGGCGCTAATAGCGCCATGGCTGCCTCCAAACTCGTAATGACCTCCATTGTATTGTTTAAAAGACTTTCACAGCAGGAAAACAGCGCTGAGATGTAGCCATTTGCTTCTTTCACTACCATTATAAGCAATCAGGATGAACACGGTCAGGGCTTCCGAAAGGGCTGGCTGATTGAAAAAAAGGGAGGTGGTTATGAATGACACATGAGGTCACAGGAAGGTGTAGGCATTTCTATTGTTTATGCAGGCAGGATCTATATTCTGGGTAGGTTTCGGAAAAATGCTTAAAAAGGATGGTCAGGAAAGGGCTGGGGCTTTTTTCTCTCACTCACTGGCTCCAAAGCTGGCAACTGTGTCAGGAGAGGTTGAAGTCTCAGATGCTCTTATCCTTTGGCTGAATTCTGGAGAAGCGTGTGGCAGAAAGGCTGGTAGAGGAATCTATGGGCTCGATCAATGCGCAAAGGGTGTGGACCAGATAAAGAGTTCTTCTGTCCGTCAACTAGACTGGGGTCATGAGCAGTTCGGGACACATACACTTGAAGATTATCCTTGGTGAGTTCAGTTAATTTGAGGAGCGTCATAATGAGTGAATGCTTACTATTAGCTACTGTAGAGTGGCGAATATAGTTATAAACTTGCCAAATGTGGATTTTTAATTTTTAGGTGCTGCGCAGTGACATTTTAAACATGCCTAACTGTGTCATGATTCTCCATTAATGCGATAAAACTCAGATGTGACAGAAGCCTGTGCTTTGCTAAGTTTTGTTGTGATGTTCAAGGCCAATGTTGGCAGAACTCTGGGCATTATCGCAAACAGAGTGATTTGAAAACCCTTGCAGGAAAAGCTTAGTTTTATGCGGCAGAGCCTTTTGAAGCTAATCATTTATTGCAGGGAAAATATCTGCAAATGAGTTATGTTTCAGTTTGAAATGTAAGCTAGATATTGTGTTTTACTCATATTACTCTGTATTTTGCATATTTGTTTAACTTCTGATAAAGAATCCAAAGAAAAAAGGTGTTAGCCTTAGTTATTCTGTGCTCATCTTTCTTGGGTTGTCATACAGATCAATGCAGAACGTGTGGTAAAATGCAAAGCAAAGTTAGTCACTGTAAATTGTGTTCTTTTGGGAGGCTCAGAATGAATGTTCATGTTTCACTTACATCGTACATGTATTCTGAGATGCAAGCCAGATGGGCATAATGTGGTATTGTAAATAAAATACTGCAAAGGAGATAAGTTAATTGTTTAGAGCATACTAAGTCCAGTATTTGCTTACCGTTAGTAATCCCGGTATAAGAAAAATTATCATTCGGTACTCGAAAGGCAGGCTCACCACTATACAACAAAATACCAAAACTACCCCCAACCAAAAATACCACCAACCAAAAATACCTTTTAAATCATATTATTTTATTATATCTGTTTTCTCCTTTTCCTTTTAGCACCTAATGTTTGAAGACGTATTGATATTGAATTTTCCCTCTTCATTGCTGAATGCTCTCTTTCAGTGGAATTTGTTTTGCATTCTGTTTCTTAACATTTGGCTTTTACAATGCGTGTTGCCTTTGGGTTGTCTTATTTGACATGTACAAAATGGAACCAAATAATTGCTGTCTGAACTTTTCCATGCCAAGAGGGGTTCTGTACATGTGACAAGAGGAACTGGTTTCATCCTGTACGCACAAAAGAGCGGTTAATGTTACATGGACATCTGTATCGTTGATGGACTGTTGAAAGAAAGGTTTGCAATGTGTTTGATGAGTTGGGAGGTTTTCTGCTCGAAGGTCTAAGCTGAAAGTTATTGTTAAGTTTCATACAGGACACCAGACAAGTGACCTATAGATGTCAGCGGTCTGGAGGCTGGGTCAGGTTGTTGCAGTTAGTTCCTGAAAGGTGAAGGTCCTTAGTTTTGCAAGACAAATACAGGTGTTTCTGGTTTGCCACTACCTTAAACTGATGTGGGACCTTGGATTTTCTGACAATTCGTATGCCTAAAGAAACCACTGTGATAGCTGCACTGTGATAATTTGCTCCTATGGGATCCATTGTGATGTGTTCACTGTGACACCTGACTTTCGAGGCAGTCCATAGTGATGTCTGCACTGTGACCCGTGGATGCCTACAGGGTGCCCACTCTGATCCAGACTATCTGTGCATATTAGGGAGTACATTTGAATATTTCTTGCAAGAAGGGATTTGCTCCATGGGAATAAAATGATATTTCGAACAACGTTCAGCATCTCGAGACTTGACACTCCTAACTAACATGATAAGCATCAAGCCTATCACCAATACTACAGACAACAACCAAGCAACTCACACACAGCAAGTGAACACCAGCTAACACCTGCTCCCTAATACACACCAACTCCTCATAACTCTACACCACTCTGCCTAGCTTGTAGAACAAAAGTCCCAATTGTATCCATCCTAACACTGGGGGCACATGATGCTCCCTTCTGATACACATGGCTCAATGGCCCTCATCAAAAATCACACGGAAACATACCTGCACACAGTGCCTGGTAGTTCTGGTCTGCATGCATCAACAGAACCGTAGAGCAATCTTGAACTGTTCTCTTTGCCTCTACTAGCCTATCCCAATCCACTTCTCTTGTAGATTCCAAAGCACCAAGAGATCAAGAAAATAGAAGAAGTGTGAAGTATAGCACCCAATAACATTACATACTAGAGCAGGCCAACAATGAGGAGGTGCAGATGACTCAATGGTCAGTGAAGATAAACAGAGGCATGAATGGACATTAAGAGGGACATGAAGTGACATTAAGAACATGAGGGATATGGGTAACCCCATGCTTACTTTGGAGTTAATAATTGTCCTTTGTTGGGTTTGTTCCGTGGGTTTTCTTTTGGGACCTTCTAATGGAGGTTTATTCCTTTCTTTTTCTTATATATCTGTGACATCTGAGCTCTCATATCAGCCAGCTGCTTTAACAGCGGTTGCCCAGTCTTCACAGCAGGGCACACAGTTATTAGTGTCTTTGACACAATAGGAGGAGGCCTCATGTGAGAGAGACATCTATGCAGTACACTCTTACGGAGGTTTTCTGGCAGGGCTCTGACAGATGGCAGGTGGGTCTGAAGAGAATTCTCTATGAGGAGAGTTAGTGACCAGATCCTGAGGTGTCCAGAAGGTTTGGTAAGGAGGGCACAAATAATGTCATAGGTGGCGGGGGTTCCTTCTAGAAATCACAGGGCCCCTCATCTTTGTGGGGATCGAGCCTCTAAAATAGACCCATATTGCTATTTATGTGGCGTGTGGCTTACTGGGAGGGAAAACTTTAAAGAGGGATAGACTAGATCAACTCCCCGGTGAGCTTTGGTGTGTGTTGGCAGTGAGTGGTCACACCTTGACTTATTGACAGAGTAGTGTAAAGGATTGTGCTCAGGGTGCTCAGTGAGTGTGTTGAAGAGGTAGTGGGCAATCCTCTCCCAATAGTTTGAGCCTAAAAGGCATCTACAGTTGAGCCTCAATGAAGTTCAATTGGCATTGATGATGGCGCATCGAGGGTTGACAAACTTTGATGAATCTATTCAGGTTGGAGTCTAGTAACTTTCCTTTTGAGCCCCATGCCTTAGGAAGAGGAATATGCAAGTGTGCAGTATATCACTTGTTCCTTGGGTGCACTCTGGCAGATACCCCAAATATATCAGGCCTACACTGCCCAGCCACTGGTGAGAGGTCATGGGAGTGATAGTCCAAAACATCTGGAGACCCAAAGGCTGCAGACCCTTGATGAGTGCTTTACTTTTAGAGCACTATATCAGCGATGTAGTGCTTACTGCTGAAGCGTGCATCAGTGCGTCACAGTGCATGGCTTAGCAGGTGCTCTACTGTGTATTCAGCGTTCTGTCTGAGCGCTGTATCATCACTCTTGTCGGAAGAGCCACTCCCGGCTCAGTGTTAATGCAGTTTGTGGCGTGACACATAAGTGTTAGTAGAGAGGGTTAGTCTGCCAGGAGTGCCTTTATAGTTACTCTGGATCGAGGCTGGCAATGGTGTTAACAATGCGATATTTTCTGAAGTGCCTTCAGCAGATCGTCGTTTGGGCGCTATGGATTATTCTATGTAGCTGGGATTTATACCGCTGCCTTTCGCATCATGGAGAAACATGAAGTCTGCCCCATTTTCTGTTGTTCCCTCTGTGTTCCTAATGTAAGAGTTCCATGACAGAATAGTGTGGTGTGCATGACTGTGTGTGGGGGTGTGTTATAATGTTATTGCATCACTCCGTTCCACCTGGAATAGAGAATGCTTTTCCCCCCAGGTTCCATCACGGAACGCTTTAGGTCATTTCCCAGCTGGCAGCGGACCTAAACAAAAACATATGGGTCGACAGACACCCACTTCCCAACATATCTGAACTCCTTACGACCATGGAATCAGCGAATTATTTTAGCACCTTGGACCTTTCCTCAGCATACCACCAGATCGCTTTAGAGAACAGCTCAAAAGCCCTCACCTCCTTCGTCACACCTTTAGGAGCGTACATGTTCAACAGAATGCCATTCGGGCTCGCTTCCGCCGCAGCAGTCTTCCAGAGACTCATGTCGCATCTGTTTGGAGGCCTCAATGGAGTACAATGTTTCAGGACGATATTCTCATATCAGCTAAAACTGAGGCAGAACACGATGTCAAGCTGATGGGCGTATTACGGATAATTCAAAGAAGTGGACTCACCCTCAAGTTAGAGAAATGCAACATCAAGTGCAGTCAAGTCTCTCACCTCGACCATTCCATCGACGCCAGGGGCATCCGTCCCAAGAAAAAACTCATGGACACAATATTGAGTTTAGCTGAACCCACCAACAAAGACCAGTTAAAAAGTTTTTTAGGGATGACGGAGTACTACTCCAAATTCGTGAGTAACTATGCCAACAAGACGGCAAACATGAGGAAACTCATGAAGAAATCCAACAGATTTGAATGGTCCACAGAATGCAAAATCGAATTTGAGAACCTCAAGTCCGACATCAACCGAGCTCCAGCATTGAGCATGTTCGATCATAAAGCCAAAACGATATTGTCAGTAGATGCCAGCAAGATCGACCTTGGTGGAGTGTTAGAGCAACAACAGAACGGCAACATCGTGACCATCGCATTTGCATCCAGAGTACTAAGAGGTGCTGAATTGAATTATTCCACCATCGAGAGAGAGGCTTTGGCTGTCAAGTGGGCTCTACAACATTTCAGGAATCTCATTTGGGGCCTACCCATCCTCCTAAAGACTGACCACAAACCTCTAGTCAACATCCTACAATCCAAAATGCCACACCTTATCTCACCAAGAATAAGGCACTGGTTTCTAGACATCATGCAATACAATCTTCAACTTCACTATAACCTTGGTCCACAGACTCAAGTAGCAGACTGTCTTTCGAGACTACCCACCATTCAAGATAAACAAGACATCGAAAATGAAGAGCAAGATGAGGACATTGTAGCCAACATAAATCCTGCCATCCCCTCCGATGAATGGACACGCATCACCAAAGCCGACACAGAACAACAGGAAATCAGAAGAGCCGTAATGAACGACTGGATTGGTACTGGACAAGAGTTGGCGAACTTCATACTATTTAAAGATGAGATATCCATGAATGAAAATCACATCTTTAGGGGAAGTAGAGTAATTCCAGCCGTGGCACTCAGAAAGAAGCTACTTGATTCAGCCCATGAAGGACATCTGGGAAGGAGTTTGACAAAGAACAGAATCAGGAACAACTACTGGTGGCCCAACATGTGGAAAGAAGCGGAACAGACAGTAAAAAACTGCAGTGCTTGCGCTTCCAGTGACAAATCGAAAACTTTAAGGAAAACACCACTTCTGCCGGTGGAAACACCCAAAAACGTATGGTCAAAACTGGCAATAGACATTATGGGCCCCTTCGAAAATCTGGAGGCAGTAAACATATACATCATTGTAATTGTTGATTACACCTCCAAATGGACTGAATGGGGTGTGGTGGAAACCAGCGCAACTACGAAGAAGGTCATTAACTTCCTAACTGAAATATTTGACAGGGAAGGTGACCCCAGAGACATACAGGCCGATTCATGGAATAAATGTGCGCCGAAAATTCCGGCGCAGAGGGGCCTATACGTGCGCTGCGCCGAAAAATAGCGAAAAGCGCAGGGAAACCAGCGCACGTCGATTCATGGAAGTCCGTGCGTAAGAAAAGCATAGGACGTGCGCTGAAAAAGTGCGCGGCGCACGCCGGCGCACAGGTCAACCAACGGCGTGCGCCACGGCCACTGCGCTATCACTCCGAGCGCAGCGCACAGCTCTAAAGTAGGCGGAACACAGGGCGGGACACTCGGAATGGGGAATAAAATGGGGCACAGCACTCGGAATGGGGAAGAATGTGGGCGGCACGGGGAAGTACAGGAGGCAAGTGCGCGGAACGCCCACACGCTCTCCGGCAACACGTATTCATGGATTCGAACAGGGCAAAACAGCGCTCGATCAAACCAGCGCACAGGCCCAAAAACGTACGCCACAAGTAAGCAGGCGGTAGCGTCCCGACGCACTTAACGAAAGTGCGCCAAAACCTGCGCCAACAAATACCACCCACATACAGCAATGGGCCATACCGTGACCCCAAAGGACAAATGAGGTGCAAAGGTGTACGCCATTAACACGGACACCCACTGTTCAAAAATTCGCGCGTGTGTGTACAACGGGTTGCGCGAGAAGTCACTCGCGCGATTGCCCTGGGTACGTGTATCCCGGGGTGCGGGGAAGTCCCACACGCGATTGCCCTGGCCACGTCGATATCAGGGGTGCGTGTGAAGTTCCACACGCGAAAAGCCAGGGTACGTCAATTACAGGGGTGCGCGGGAAGTTTCACACGCGAAAAGCTAGGCTACGGGAATTCCAGGGGTGCGCGTGAAATCCTACACGCGAAAACCTAGGGTACGTCATTTACAGGGGTGCGCGGGAAGTTTCACACGCGGCTCTGCTGGGTGGGTCCTCACAGGTGTTCCATTCACACCCTCCACGTCCCCTGCATGCAACCCACACCACAGGGGACTACCCTGCACACCTGCTCATGCCTCCCACCACCCCCACCCCCCCCGCAGTCAGGGGCACCTGCCAGAAGGCCCCCACCCATGTCTACCACCACCCCCACCCCCCCCGCAGTCAGGGGCACCTTCCAGCAGGCCCCCACCCATGTCTACCACCACCCCCACCCCCCCAGCAGTCAGGGGCACCTTCCAGCAGGCCCCCACCCATGTCTACCACCACCCCCAACCCCCAGCAGTCAGGGGCACCTGCCAGAAGGCCCCCACCCATGTCTACCACCACCACCACCCCCCCCGCAGTCAGGGGCACCTGCCAGAAGGCCCCCACCCATGTCTACCACCACCCCCACCCCCCCAGCAGTCAGGGGCACCTTCCAGCAGGCCCCCACCCATGTCTACCACCACCCCCACCCCCCCAGCAGTCAGGGGCACCTTCCAGCAGGCCCCCACCCATGTCTACCACCACCCCCACCCCCCCAGCAGTCAGGGGCACCTTCCAGCAGGCCCCCACCCATGTCTACCCCCACCCCCCCCGCAGTCAGGGGCACCTGGCAGAAGTCCCCCACCCATGTCTACCACCCCCCCCCCGCAGTCAGGGGCACCTACCAGAAGGCCCCCACCCATGTACCATCCATGTCCACCTTCACAACCCCACACAATCATGACCGTAATGGACAGTCTGCCCTGCAAGAATTCCCAAACAACTATCCCATCCACCCACATATCAAACACAATGGGCCTCATTACGACCCAGGCGGTAAGTTACCGCCTGGGCCGTGACTTTACCACCATGGCGTAAACTACGTTTACGCCATGGTGGTTGGCGGACTTACCGCCCCATTCCGAGGTCGGCGGGGCGGTAAGTCCCCAATCCCCATTTACCCTTCCCCATTCCCATTTTTGCCCCATAGGGCATAATGGGAGTGGGGAAGGCGTTAATTACGCCACCGTAAATTACGGTGGCGTAATTAACTCCATGGTCCCTTAGCGCCATGGATTTTAACACCCGCTAAAAGCAGGTGTTAAAAGCGCCATGGCGCTAAGGGACCCCGTAATTGGCGGTAAGGGGTCGGCGCAGCTAACGCTGGCGCTAACCCCTTACCGCCAGGGTCGTAATGAGGCCCAATGACATGTGACACACCCAATGTAAATCATATGAATGAACACATGTCTGTCACACACAGATGTTGCAAGTGAATGTCCAAACACCCCACATGTCATGCATGAAAGCAATGAGATGATACAACACATTGAAGGATCAAATGAAAATGTATTAAAAATAAACAAGGATGGTAAAAATAAAAAATAACAATAAACATGCAATGCAAACTAAATAATAAAAAAGTACAACCAAAAAAATCAGGAACACTAATTAACAAAAATAAAGTAAAATAGGGGTCCAAAGTCAAAGTCCAAAATTAAATCCAAGTACAAATGAAAGAAGAAACACATTGCCTCATGTGAAAAATTAAAACAAATATTAACATCCCTCAAACTATCAACATGATGATCCGGGTCCATGAGCCCTAATAAATGAAACCTAACTATTTACACTAAGTAAGAAAATGTCTATATACAAATATGTGGTGCATAGTCCTTTGGCAACCAAATAATAACATTAAAACAAAGGAAACCTAACTAAAACTAAACTACAGAACTATATCCAAAGGCGGCGGGCAAGTCCTGCGGCTCACTGATTGTTGTTCCGGGCCAGGGCATCATCGAACTCCCGCTCGATGTCCCGGAGGCGGCCCCGTTCCACAGCCCCGAGGGTCCGCAGGGACGCCGATGTACCCACCTCCAACTCCCTGCGGATGGCCTCGAGGCACTCGGCCCGCCTCAGGGCCCTCCGCATGGAGTTCTCCGCCCTGACCATAGCGAGCCGCGCCTCTTCCGCCCGCCGCCGCTCCGCATCTATGGCATGGCCCAACTGCTGCCGACACGGAAGCCACTTGACGTCCAGGGTCCTCCTGCCCTCCGGCTGATGCCTGCCCCTCTGATGGTGATGGCCCCGAGCCATCAAGGCTCCCACCTTCTTCCTCCTGCTGCTGACGTGCTGGTGCCGGTGCCCTGACACCTGCTGCCTGCACATCCTCCATTGTTTGGGGTGCTGTTGTTGCGGTGGCCACCCCTGCTGGACTCACGACTCCCGACTGGGGCAGGGATGTGTCCTCCACCAGCCTGGCCCCATCGTCAGAGGCAGCTCCACAGGGCACCCAGGTGACAGGTGGGTAGGAAGATGGCACGGAGGACGACTGGCGCATAGGGGGTTCAGGTGAGGAGGGGGTCGGAACAAGGCCCAGTGTATGGAGGAACACAGCCTGGTCTCCCTGAGAATGGGTCCGGACGTGGGCAACCCTGCTGGTGCAAGACACAGGACCGGGGACAGGATTACCTCCGCGGCGGCCTGTGCTGCCTCCTGTCCCTGCCCCTGTGCTGCACCACTAGCACCAGTGGAATGCCCACCTCCAGACCCCATCTCAGTCCCTTGCAAGGCCTCCTCCTCCACCAAACCCACCACCAACCTGGATGACTCCCTGCCATCTTCCGCCGCGGAACCCTGTGGGGTCTCAGCTGCCCCTTCTGCTGCCGAGGAGTCCAACTTCCTCCTGCGCCTCCTGGACCTCCCCTCGGCAGCTGCGACCTGGGACACAGCACCGGACTCCTCACTCCCCGACGAGATGACAACAGGGGAGGGGAGCCGGGCCTTGCGTCTCCGGCTGGCGGTGGCATCCCTGCCGCTGTGCTCCACAGCACCTTCTCCGCCCTCCACATCAGATGACGCTGCAGGCAGGGAGAGACAGGAGACAGGCATCAGGACACTGTACAATTGACTCACACACATAACAGTTGTACAAGAGTGGCATTGTCATACTCCAGACCTGGCATCACAATCCCCAACACACTTGTCTCCTCAACGCACACACATGAGTCATTCAACAGCCATATTGCTACAGCCCGCTACATACATTCACATACAGCAGCATGAGCAGACAAAGGTGAGCCACACATCACATGATACACACGGACTCAAATACACATGCACACATGCAAAGCACACATCCAAGCATGTGTACCACTCCGCAAACTGTCAGTCATGAGATGAACATCCATGTCACATTTGCAATTCACTCTCCAACATGACAGTGTCACCTGCATCCATGTAGCAACACTGTTGCACCCTTCACAACTACACACACGCACACGCTGCAGACTAATGCACCTGGAATCAACATCCATGTGTCACACCACAAGCATGCCAACTCACATGCACAGTCAAACACATGTGCCCACACACAAGCATTTGCACTGCAAGCACACACACACACACATGCACCATCCTTGTCTCACACATCACAGGCACACATGTGCTTGTCTCACAGCCCTGCACACACACATTTATACATGGCCACACAAAGACATGTGCAACATGCACACTCCTGGCACACCACCACACACACAGCTTACAATCAGTATGCATGTACACTCACCGCTCGACTCCAGACGGGTCTGCCTCCCAAGGACCTGGACATGGAGCGCTGGGGATATGCGTTCCAGGACCCGAAGTTCATCTTGCGACAAGTGGCCCCGCCGCCCCTTGGCATCCACTGCCTTCACGAGGCGCTGGGCCTTGTTCAGGGTCCTGGACCTGTAGTCCTCCCAGCGCTTCTTGACTTGATGGAATTCTCGGACTGCCACCCCCTCTGCGTTGATGGCAGTCACAATGTCCGTCCAGATCCTGGTCCGTCCTTCCTTGTCGAGGCACATCCGTCCGTAGAGGGCATCATACTGCCCCAGGACTCGCTCCACCAGGACACCAACTTCGGTGGCACTGAAGCTGGTGCCCCTCTGCCTCCCTGGCCGGGGGTTGCCAGTCGTGCCAGATGTTGTGCTCCCTGACATGGCAACCCCAGAGGCAGGAGTGGGAGGGCAACTGGGTCCTGGGGCTGGGCTGTGGAGCGATGGTATGGCTGTCGGGAGTCTTTGGTTCCAGCAGGGGTGGTCACAGCAACTGCACCCCTGGCTGATGTGCAGGCAGCAAACAGCAGGGCACGTGGGCAGCAGGCAGTCAGGCAGCAGCAGATGGCAGGTGGGAGCGTGCTCGGGGCTCTGGGGGGCAGGATTCCGGCCTTCGGGGCAGGAGCGTGGTCTTCCGTGTGTGAACGCATGGCCAGCTTGATACGGAGTGAATTGGCACATGAAAATCATGCACGTCTGCGTGGAATCCGAGGAAAGGCCGCGTAAGCACGTCAGCACGCGTACGCGACTTCATTGGTCCAAAGGGCCAGGCGCGTAAGCGCGTCTATAACGCACGGCCGTTTCCCAACCCGCGTGATTGGTCCAAAGGGCCAGGCGCGTAAGCGCGTCTATAACGCACGGACGTTTCCCAACCCGCGTGATTGGTCCAAAGGGCCAGGCGCGTAAGCGCGTCTATAACGCACGGCCGTTTCCCAACCCGCGTGATTGGTCCAAAGGGCCAGGCGCGTAAGCGCGCCTATGACGCACGGGTGTTTCCCAACCCACGTGAAAAAAATACACGTGCCGCGCGAGCGCGTCAGCACGCGTACCCGATTTCATTGGTCCAAAGGGCCAGGCGCGTAACCGCGCCTATGACGCACGGGTGTTTCCCAACCCACGTGAAAAAAATACACGTGCCGCGCGAGCGCGTCAGCACGCGTACCCGATTTCATTGGTCCAAAGGGCCAGGCGCGTAAGTGCGCCTATGACGCACGGGTGTTTCCCAACCCACGTGAAAAAAATACACGTGCCGCGCGAGCGCGTCAGCACGCGTACCCGATTTCATTGGTCCAAAGGCACACAGCGAGTAATCGCATATTCAACAGCGCGCGTGAAAAACGCCCGGTTACCATTTACATCTGGATACAATTACAATATTAATAACGTACATTTAACCTGGTAAACCTCGAGCATGTAGTCACACACGCTCGGCCACGACACGTGCAAAATTACAACAGGCAATACGGAAAGACGTACGCCTGCAGGAAGCAGGCGTACGTGACCCGGCACGTCTAAATATTCACGTGAAAACATCCTACAAGCTCAGTGCAAAGATGAACATACCGTTCCTAGCAGCAGTGGCTGTGGGTTAACAAAGGAGGAGGAGGAGGAGAGTCAGGGCCAGAATTTTCTCACCCAGAACCAGCCTATTCGGGATGCCTGATGACCAGGTGTATGGGAGGTACAGGTTTCCAGCACACATCATACTGGACCTGGTCAGTGAGTGGGAGGATGACCTCACATCACCCACCCTGTGCTCCCAAGCACTCAGCCCCCTGCAGAAGGTCCTGAATGTACTGCACTTCTTGGGCACTGGATCTTTTCAGCGGACAAGTGCCATAGTGGGTGGTGTGTCACAGGCCACGCAGTCACGCTGTCTACACCAGGTCTTGAACATCATCACTGCACGGCCATCAGTCCGCAGGCACATATATCTCCCCAGGACTCCTGCAGAAAGGCGGGCGTGCATCCAGGAATTCTATGGTGTGGCTCAATTCCCCAAAGTGCTTGGTGCAATTGACTGCACCCATGTGGCTCTACGTCCCCCCAGGGCAACAGAGCACATCTATAGAAACCGCAAGCACTGGCATTCCATCAACGTGCAAGTTGTATGCAATGCCAAGGGAATCATCACATCAGTATATGCCAACTATCCCGGGTCCACCCACGACAGCTTCATCTACAGAATGTCTACCCTAAACCGGGACCTAGAGGCTGGCCGGCATGGAGATACATGGCTGCTTGGTGAGCATGAATGCCACTGCACATGCATGCATGTCAGATACAGGGTCATGTCACAACACCACTAATGATACCCATCACCACCTCCGCAGGGGACAGTGCCTACCCTATCAGCCCCCACATGATGACCCCAATCCGGAACCCCACCACGCCACCCGAGGTAAGGTACAACACAGCCCACATTGCAACACGGGGCATAGTGGAGCGCACATTCGGAGTGCTGAAGTCACGCTTTCGCTCCCTTGACCGTTCTGGTGGGCAGCTGTTATATGCTCCCCCACTAGTGTGCAGGATCATAGTGGCAGCATGTGTCCTGCACAACGTTGCAACACGCCGGGGCCTGCCCGTGGACATGGTGGTGCCCCCACATCCACAACCACATGCACGCCCGCTGCGCATGGGAGGGGAAAGGGCACGGGGGGAGGCAGCCCGTACGCAACTGGTGGCCAACTTCTTCACCTAGGAATCACAGTGCTGGCTAGTGCACACTGCTCTGGCACATACCATCTGACGATCAATGATGACACTACCTGACAATGTCACAAAATTTCTTGACAATAAACTGTCAGAAACACATCAGCCTGAGATTGTTAACATGGAAGTGTCACTATGTGTGCACCCCTACCTACACATACACCAGCAATGCATAACTATGAAAAGACACAACTCCATTCATCAAATATGCATTGGCACAGGCGAATTGCTACATGACAACATTGCCATGTCACCCAATCCCTTCACAGTCCCGCCACAGAGGACACCATGTCATGGTATGTGAGAGCAAACAAACTGACCCTCACAACATGACACCGGTGTCACAAATTGCAGTGCCCCAAATGGAACATAGCCGCACTTGAACAGCTAACCGTGATGGAGGCACTACTACACACCTGTGTAAGAGTCATTTCAATCAAATTACACACCAACCCACCCTGAAGCCCACCAAAACAAGACACAATGCATGTAATCAATGGTAGTCTCAATACCTGATTGTGCTGGTATGTCCTCACCGTCCAGATGTACAGTGATGGCGCCACGCAAAAGTGTCACTGCACATCTACCGACATGTAGTCTGACTCCAGAGAGTATGCCCATGTGAAGAACTGTGTGAAATACCTGCAAAACATGAGTAACATATGTAAGTTGAGGCACATATCAAACTAACATGCATAGTTAGGTGCAACAACAATGTGCACTATGAATGTCTACACAGTATTGACTATGGACTGCCCAACAGCTCATGGGAGTCCAATGTCACCGTGTAATTTGCTGTCACTTGGGCACACCCTTTGCAAGCCCATGGAAACGGAAGCAGGAGGGGTGTGGATGCCAGGTACCCAAGCATCGAAACCAAACTCAGGACAAGCCTGCATGTGCCCAGCCACAATACAGTGTATGCCCAGGTACCCACACAAGGCAACACACTTGAAAAAGAAAAATATGATAAGAAAAAATGGCCATGAAAGGGCCGGCGGGGAGGGGGGGGCCACCTATGAGGTCCGAGGACAGGATGCACGCCACAATCCACCTGTGTGGATCATGGGAAGTAAAAACACCCCATAGGCTCGTGGCCCACACGGCTACTCTGTTGTGGGAGATGAGTCGCTATCGCTCTGGCCAGACCCTGCAGCTGACTCAGGAGGTGGGGGAGCTGCCTCAGAAGATGGTGTGACAATGGGAGGCAGCCCACGCAAAGCCCGAGTTTGCTCCTCCATGGCTGCAAGCAGGCGGGTCTGGAAGGTCTGGTTCTGGATTATAATCATGCGGAGGTCCCCATGCAGTAACTTCCGGGATGACCTGACCTCCGCAAGAGTTGCCTGCATCTCGGCCGAGAGCGTCCGTGTCAGACGCTCCAGCTGCTCCTCTGTCCTTCTATGGGATGAAGCCTCAAGCTCTGACAGGGTCGACCTGAGGTGATGGAATTCTTCCCTCAGGCCTTCCCTGTGGCGCTGGGACTCCTTGGAAAGTGATTCCCGCAGAGTCGCCAGTCCTGCCCGCCTGTCCATGTTGGACGCCAACATGTCCTTCTTGTGTGCCTGGCAGATGGACTCTGTAGCCTGCTCCAGTCGCTCCATCAGGCTTTCTGGGGGGACAATGGAAGTGGCCACCCTATCCATGGCCTGTGCAATCATCTCGGATGATGCTGCCTGTTGGGTGGCCATACCGTAGATGGATTGCTCCCAAGCGGTATTGCCAGGTGGCATACGGCCACCACGTTGGCGGGCACCACACCTGCCTGGGGCAAGGCGGACTGCGCCTTGCTGTGCCGGCAAAGCCTCAGGCTGCAGGACTGCATTCCCTCTCTGATCTGCAGCCCCAGGAACAGGATCAGAGATTGTGTGGTGTGGCCCTGCATCCGTAACCACCGGAGGCTGAGCTGCCGACACTGACATCCCCATTGAGGGCAATAACCCGGCTGCAGGTGGGTCGGACAGAGGAGATTCTCTCCCAAGAACACTCACCTGCGACTGCACATAGGTGTCATCCTCCGAGTCTACACCTGAATACTGCTCGGGGGAGGAACCCCCAGAGACACCCCTCGACAGCACGACCTGCAGCACTTGTGGGTTTTCACCCACAAACACACCACGTCCCTCACTTGTGGAAGGTCGGCCCGGGTTGCCCTCCTGGGACGGCTCCACCACCACATCCCCAGCATCAACAAGTGCGTCGTCCCCTGCAAAGACATGAAAGAGAGAAATGGAAACAGGCATTAGCACCATGGCATACAACAAGGGCTGATGAACAACAGAGCCAGTAGTTCAATGACACATGTCCCACATGACTGGGAAACCTCCTATGCATTCACCATCACTGGGTCTGGAGGGGAGGCTCAGGGCACACAATGATGACACAGAGAATGGAGAGCAACGCCTGCTCCCCATGCTGCCTAGCACTGGCATCACACATTGGCCGGTGATTGCCATGTCAAATGCACATGCCATCACACACATGGCATGTGACATAGCCACCAAGTTAAGAGGGAGAGGAGGGCAACTAATTTGGATTTTGGCCACTCTGGTCCTGACATTGCTTCATCACATCAAGAAGTTAACATGTTGGACATGGATCTGCTAGTCCCAATTGGCCACGATGCACAGTGCCTTGTCAACATTAACAAAATGCAGTAAACAATGAGATTCCACCTCCCCATCACCTGTAATGGATTCATATAGCATTCGTGAAGCACCTGTACAGAAATGTATGAAGGTACAGCGGAGCACTGAGGGGTGGTGGGGCAGAAGGGGATGCCATTCAACAATCCTACTGGTGCTGGTGTCATTCATGTAACGCAAGTGCAGAGGTGGGTGGCACAATGAAGTGCAAGGGGAAGTTGCGGCTGGAAGTGCTGTACAAGGTAAGTAGGACTTAACGTCGAGGGCAGATGGTGGTAGGCGCAGACAAGTGCTGGGGGGGTGGCCTATAGGGGTACAGAGACAGTCATGCAGTGCTGTGGGCTCGGAGGGGACAGGGGAGGTACACACTGCATCTGGCTCGGCAAGGTCCTTGCAGATTTCAATGTGTCCTGCAGAGTTGTCAGATGCCGCAGATATGTGCCCTTGGATTGGGGCTCTCATCTTGGTGAGAAGGGTGAGACGCTATTGCCTTTGGAGCAGGAGGCAGGCCAGTTTGCCAGAGGATGAGCATGATGCAGGCCATTTCCTCTCTGCCACCCGGCACCTGTGTTTTGGGTTCACAAGATCCGAGTCATGCCAGGAGTCAGCATTGGCATGGGGCTTCAGGCGGATTGTCATGACCGTGGCAAAGACATCCAGTGTACCTGACATAGAGTGGAGCATGGAGTGGGCCCTGTCAGGATGGGAGTGAGCCTAAGGGGGAGCTGGATGGGGGGGAGATTTTGGCAGCATAAGCCTCGACTGACACACACTTCATGGGTTGGAATACCAAGAAGGTGTGTGACAGTGGTGAGGGTGGCTTTGCCTGTGGGGTGGTGAGGGTGAGGTGGGAGGAGAGGAGAAAGTGATCACTCCAGGAGAGAGGAGTGCAGAGAGGGATGGAGAGGGGAAGGTCAGATGAGATCAGAGCATCAAGAGTGTGCCCTGCAGAATGAGTAGGGACAGACGGGAGTTTAGAGGGTGATAGGGAGTTGCTGAGGTCACGGAAAAGTCACGTGGGGGGGACAACAAGCATGCAGGTGGATGCGTACATCACCAAGGAAGAGGATTTCAGTGTCTGGGGACATGAGTGAGGAGGAGAGGTGAGGCCACTCAGAAAGGAAGTAGTACATTTGACCAGTTTTCCGATACACAGTACGCACAGTTTGTGAATGTCGAGGTGAGATGGAGAGAGACGTCACACAAGCCATTCCAGAGGGGAGTAGGTCTACGTAGGAGTGACAGTGGCAGGAATACCCTCAGGGAAGGCAAGGGCACACCCCCCCTGCACAGTAGTGCCGGGCCAAGGAGAGGATCTCCTGAACGTCAGGTAGGAGTGTGTCAAAGATGCAGACAGAGCTGGCCGTCAGACATGTTTCCATGAGACCAAGGATGTCAAGGTGCATTACCTCATGTAAGTGACATATATTGGAGGAATGCCTGATGCAGCGGCAGAGTAAGGAGTGTAAATGTGGAGGAGGTTGACAGCCTTGTAGGACTTACGGGGAGTGCTACAGATCAGAGGTGCAGCATGTGTAGGAGTTGGAGTGGGAGGCGGAGAAGGATCATGGGAGGGTGCAGGGAGGCAGTGCAGGATAGATGAGGAGAGAGGAGGGGGGACAGCAGGAGAGGAAAGGAAGTTGATGAGATGTGGGTAGCATTTGTCAAGGAGAATAAGGTTGGCCTGAGGGCCTTGGACTGAGATGCTCCCATTACCATACACATCAATTGTGGCCTCTGAGGATTGGAAGGAGGCCAAGAGTACACCCCAACGGGTCACACCATTGATGGTGGAAGAGGAGCAAGGAGAGAGGACTGGGACCATGTGAAGGGTCCATGGGACAGGCAAAGGCATGTATGAGCAGATGTCAGTGAGAGTTAACCTTGAGTAGGCTCAGATGTACTTGTCAGCAATAGGGTGGGTCGCATTGGAGGGCAGGGTGCCCTCATTTGACTGTTTGCAAGCAGGTGTCGTGAGTAGGGCACGATGGTCTGAACAGTAGAAGTCAGGGAAGATAGACCATGAAGAGCAGCATGGAGTGTGAGGGAATGGGGCTTGAAACCAGACGGAACAAGAGCACACAGGTAGGAGGTGGGTGTCAAGGCAAATTCCAGAGTATGACAGCATGTTGAGTGCCATGTATATACAGAGGACGCATTAGCATGTGGTATCATTGCATGTCAGGCATGTGACGATGGAACTTGAATGGCTGGGGGAAAGTGTAGGAATGGTATGTAAGACATAAGATGAATAGACAGGGGAGAATGAGCAACAATGTCGTGACAAAATGACAATTCAAGGGGAACTTCCATGGTGTAGGGCCATATGTGCACTGTTGGCAGTAGGGATAGTGCTGTGGGCACATGGTGTTGCACTGAACATACTGGATGAGGCACATGGGTGACACTATCAACTCTGCCACACACCCCCTTGACAGGCACCCAACATGAAGGCTTCGCACACACACCATGCACATGGATATAACACACATGCATGTGCACTCACCGGATGATGCCTCGTAATCAGGGAGATCTCCCACACCTTGGAGTTGTCCCTCGGTGACATAGGATCCAGCTACGGACTCGTGTGGTGTGAGTTCTATTTCCTGTGCTGGGGACCCACCTCCAGTCACCAAGGTTGCGGCATGACTTGAGGCCAGCTTATCCTTTGCCCTGCGCTTAAGGTCATTCCAGCGCTTCTGGCAATCACTAGCTGTGCGCCTCACTACTCCAAGGGCACTTATTTTGTCAGCAATGGTCTGCCAGTGTGCCTGGCGTCTGGCATGTGTGGTCTTGGACCCTGCAACGATGACCATTTCCCTATCATGGTCTGACACATACTGAACAAGTGCATTCAGTTCGGCGTCTGTGAAGCTGGGCTTCCTTGATGGGCCGGACTGTGCAGCCGTGCCTGGGGCATCAGCCTGTGCCGGACGTGCACTCTTCCTCTTCCGCTTGGAAGGGGGTGGGGATCCAGAGTGTCCTACGCCGCTGTGGACACTAGGGGCAGGAGCCGTGGTGGACTCAGTACTGGGTGTGTGGGATTGCACACTCAGCATGGGAGTAGGTGCAGGCATTGGGGGTAGAGGGATAGGGTCAGGCCTGATCTGAGGTGCATGAACTAGGACCGACACAGTCTTGGCAGGGTGTATGAGAGGTGGGGTGGATGGAGCCACACCCTGCCCACGGGGGGCAGCAGATGACCTATCTGGCATAGATGCGCGTGTCCTGATGACACCAATGTGCACCGGTGCACGTGCAGTGGACCTGCTGACCTGGATGTCAGCGATGGAGTCACCCTCGGACAGGTCTGGTGCCACAATGGGCTGGTCCAACAAGGGCTGATCAGGGTTGGTATCAGCCACATGACCCTCAACCTGGGGGGGGGGAAGGGGGGGGCATGGGTGTCCCTGACTGGTCCTCCAGACTGGGGGGGACAGGGGCACCCTGCAAGTCACAACCACGTCCCCTAGTGGATCCTCCACGGCCACCACGTGTGGCTCGGCCACCTTTGCCACCCTTACGGCTTGCACGCCTCCCAACCATGGCACTGATGTTATTGTGCGTATGGGAGTGGGTGTGCACAATTGTCCTGGGCAATTGGGTGTCAAAGGGGTTGGGTACCAGATGGTATTCGTACCCTAGTGCAGTGGCAAGGCTATATGACACCCCTGGGGAAAGATGACGGGTCACGCAACGCACAGGCACCCCAAAAAAGTTAAGGAACGTGCACGATACCCCTCCTAGACCACGTGTGCGTATAAAAAACCCTGCACTACGCTGTGGCATCCAGTAACACAAGAATGAACGTATGCGTGTCACACGCAGCCTAGATTGACCTCTGAAGAGGTACGTGACACACGGGGCAAGCACAGATGATAGATGCGTGCGCAACTCACCGTCTGCCAGGGAGAAATGCGTCAAAAAGACGCGCGTGTGCGCGTTGGCAACACCCCCGCCAAAAGAAGAATGGGACGCTGTCTGAGGAGACAGGACAACAGTAGAAGGGAACGCTGTGTGAGGAAACAGGCCCAGGAAAAAGAGCAAAAGAGAAAAAGCTGTCAGAGGTAACAGGGAGTACGACCTTTGAACGCCGTGAAGTAAATCGCGTGTCAACTGACAAGAAGTACAGAATACACCAACTCGCTCTCCACGAAAAGCACGTACAAGGAAATGGCGTTCTACATGTACCTTTTATGCAGGCCCACAGGTCCTGCGTCACTTCCGCGTGTAGGCGCTGAAGGGCCAGCCTCCAATCACACGCATTGACACTGGCTTGTGTTTCTTTCACGCGGGTTGGGAAACGGCCGTGCGTTATAGACGCGCTTACGCGCCTGGCCCTTTGGACCAATCACGCGGGTTGGGAAACACCCGTGCGTCATAGGCGCGCTTACGCGCCTGGCCCTTTGGACCAATGAAATCGGGTACGCGTGCTGACGCGCTCGCGCGGCACGTGTATTTTTTTCACGTGGGTTGGGAAACACCCGTGCGTCATAGGCGCGCTTACGCGCCTGGCCCTTTGGACCAATGAAATTGCGTACGCGTGCTGATGTGCTTACGCGCTGAGGGCCTTTCCTCGGATTCCACGCAGACGTGCATGATTTTCACGTGCCAATTCACTCCGTATCAAGCTGGCCACGCGTTCACACACGGAAGACCACGCTCCTGCCCAGAAGGCCGAGTTACTGCCCCCCAGTGCCCCGAGCAGCCTCCCACGTGCCATCTGCTGCTGCCTGCCTGCCTGCCTGCTGCCACCGTGCCCTGCCATTTGGTGCCTGCACATCAGCCATCTGCAGGCGTACAGTTGCTGTGTCCACCCCTGCTGGAACTGAAGACTCCCGACTGGAAGAACACCACTCCACAGCCCAGCCCCAGGACCAAGTTGCCCACCCACTCCTGCCTCTGGGGTTGCCATGTCGGGCACTGAAACATCTGGCACCACTGGCAACCCCCAGCCAGAGAGGCAGAGGGGCCCCAGCTTCAGTGTCACCGAGGTTGGGGTCCTGGTGGAGCGAGTCCTGGGGCAGTATGATGCCCTCTTCGGAAGTAGCCGCGCCAACTATGAAGGACGGACTCGGATCTGGGACGACATCGTGACTGCCATCAACGCGGAGGGGGTGGCAGTCCGCGACAACCCACATGTCAGGAAGCGTTGGGAGGACTGCAGGTCCAGGACCCTCTCAAAGGCCCGGCGCCTCGTGGAGGGGGGCCGGGGCCACATGAGTTCGATCCAAATGAGGGTCCTGGCACGCATACACCCAGCGCTTCACTCCCAGGTCCTTGAGAGGGAGACCCGTCTGGAGTTGAGCGGTAAGTGTGCAGGCATTGCTGTGTGAGACAGTGCATGTTGCAGTGTGCTGGTTGTGTGATGCTGTATGTGTGGAATGGGCCTTGTAGGCATGTATGTGTGCAGTGTTGTCATGGCGATGCATGTGCGACCAGTAATTTGTGGATCACATGGTTGTTGTATGTGTTGCTATGCAACCTGAGGAGGCCTATGCAGATTGGACACATGTGAGCATGCAAGTGTATGTTCGTGGACATGGGTGTGGGTGAGGGATGGATGCTGATGCCAGGTACATGTATGGTGTCGAGGTCGGTGTGCTTGACCTGCATGTCTGTGACTTTTGAATGGCATGGATGCATGACACATGTCTGTGACACTGTACAGATTCACTGATGCTGCCTAATCATCCTTGTATCCACTGTGTTTGTGATGTACGAGGCCACATGGATGTGACAGAGGTGAAGTGTGTGCGTGTGATTTGCATGACCAATGATGCATGTGAGTTCCATGACATCGTACTTTAGAAGAGTGCAGTGGACATGTATGTTGATGTGCATGCCATGGACCATGGGTGTTGCGTGTGTGTATTGCCTGACCCATGTGTTGTGGAGGGACATGATAGAAGTGTACTTTACCATTGCCAGTCATCTGATATTGCTTCCTGTGTAGGGGACCATTGTACAGTGCCCTGATGCTTGTGTTATATGTCTCCCTCTCTGCAGCGGCTAGTGATGGAGAGGGCGGAGACGGCGCTGTGGAGGTAGACGGCGGGGATGCCCCCACGGCTGTGGCGGAAGGGGTGGGTGAGCCCCCACAGGGGCCAGCTACAGCGGAAGAGGGCAAGGAGCCATCCAGGTTGGTGGTTTCTACAGAGGAGGAGGCGGCCGAGACTGAGGCACACCTGAGGCCTGGTGGGGGCATCCCTGCTGGTGCAAGTGGTGCAGTCCAGGGCCAGGGGCAGGAGGCAGCACAGGTCGCCGTGGAGGTGCCTGTGCATGTCGCTGTCCCTGACCCTGTGAGTGCACCACCATGCACCAGCATGGATGCCCCGTCCCAGGCCCGTCCGCAGGTGGAGGGGGTGTCTATGTCATCTGACTCCCCTCCACCTGCGGACGAGGGGACCCGTGGGCGCATGGAAAAGGTCCTGATTGGGGTCGCGTTGCGCACGGGGGTCATTTGTGATGACGTGCGTGCTTCCCGGGAGGAGCACGCACATCATCACGAAGAGCACCGTGCCGACGTGGCCCAGTTGGGATCTGCCATTGGCGCGGGTTTTCTGCAGGTGATGGCCAATGTGTCGGGCATCTCCTCCTCTGTGGAAAGTATGCGCCGGTCGTTCTCCTTGCCGTCTTCCGGCCCAGTTGACACCAGGGCCCCCTCTGGACCTGCCCCGACCAATGCAGCCGGCTCAGTGGGGATCCCATCCCTGCCACAGTCGGGAGTCGGTGGTCCAGCTGGTGTGGACACCATGGCAACTGGACCCCTGCAGGTGGAGGATGTGCCGGCATCATCAGGCAGGGCACGTGCACGACGGCGTCGGTGGATACCATCAGCCTGGATGCCGTCGTGCTGGCAGAGGCAGTGGCTGCAGAGGCAGCGGCAGCGACGTGGGAGGCGTCATGGCTCGGGGCCATCAACATCGGAGGGGCAGCCATTGGCTGGAGGGCAGGAGGACCCTGGACAGAATGTGTCTTCCGTGTGGCAGCGGTTAGGCCACGCAATAGATGCGGAGAGGCGGCGGGCAGAAGAGGGGCGGCTCGCTATGGTCAGGGCGGTGGACTCCATGCAGAGGGCCCTGAGGCGTGCCGAGTGCCTCGAGGAGATCCGCAGGGGCTTGGAGGTGGACACTGCAGCAGCCCTGCGGGCCCTCGGGGCCATTGAGGATGAACGCCTCGGGGAGATAGAAAGGGAGTTCGATGATGCCCTGGCCCATAACATCTCTCAGTGAGCCGCAGGACTGGCCCGCCGCCTTTGTATATAGTTATGTAGATAGTAGGTTTCCTTTATTTTTATTTATTATTTGGGTTGATTGGACAATGGCCCACGTTTTTTGTATATAGTTAGCATTAGTTAGGTTTTGGGTAGGTTTCATTTTATGGTTTTTAGGGATATTGGACCCGGACAATCATCTTTGTACATAGTTTGTGGATATTTTCGATTTTATTATTTGGACCATGGGGCAATGTGTTTGTTTTTGATTTCCATTTTGATTGACTTTGCACCCGTTCTTTTGGATTTCACCTTTCATTAGATTTTTTTTGTTCTTTACCTGTTACTTTGTGTATTCATTTAGGTGTTTCTTTTTTTTTCCTTCTTACATTTTAATACATTGTTCTTTTGATTCTATTGTGTGGACTTCTCTCATTGGTTTGTTGACTGTCACAATCTGGGTTTTCACAGTCATGTGTTGCCATTGTGTGAGTCTGACGGACTTGGACTCATGCGCATACTGCTCATTGGTTATGTATCATGTAATGGGTATTTGATTTTTGAATGGATGTGTACCTTGGATGTGTGTATGGACTGGGGTGACATGGGGTGGGATGTGGTTGCCCATGGGATCCTGGGATCTGTATTGTGATTTCCTATTGGCAGGGGAACATCTGTGTGGGCCTGGTGGAGGGTGCCCCATGACTGCTGGGGGGTGGGGTTGGTGGGAGACATGACTGGGACATAAGTGGGGGCCTGCTGGCAGGTGCCCCACAGTGCTGGGGGGTGGGGGTGGTGGGAGGCATAAGTGGGACATGGGTGGGGGCCTGGTGGAGGGTGCCCCATGACTGCTGGGGGGTGGGGTTGGTGGGAGACATGAGTGGGACATAAGTGGGGGCCTGCTGGCAGGTGCCCCACAGTGCTGGGGGGTGGGTGTGGTGGGAGGCATGAGTGGGACATAAGTGGGGGCCTGCTGGCAGGTGCCCCACAGTGCTGGGGGGTGGGTGTGGTGGGAGGCATGAGTGGGACATAAGTGGGGGCCTGCTGGCAGGTGCCCCACAGTGCTGGGGGGTGGGTGTGGTGGGAGGCATGAGTGGGACATAAGTGGGGGCCTGCTGGCAGGTGCCCCACAGTGCTGGGGGGTGGGGGTGGTGGGAGGCATGAGTGGGACATGGGTGGGGGCCTGGTGGAGGGTGCCCCATGACTGCTGGGGGGTGGGGTTGGTGGGAGACATGAGTGGGACATAAGTGGGGGCCTGCTGGCAGGTGCCCCACAGTGCTGGGGGTGGGTGTGGTGGGAGGCATGAGTGGGACATAAGTGGGGGCCTGCTGGCAGGTGCCCCACAGTGCTGGGGGGTGGGTGTGGTGGGAGGCATGAGTGGGACATAAGTGGGGGCCTGCTGGCAGGTGCCCCACAGTGCTGGGGGGTGGGTGTGGTGGGAGGCATGAGTGGGACATAAGTGGGGGCCTGCTGGCAGGTGCCCCACAGTGCTGGGGGGTGGGGGTGGTGGGAGGCATGAGTGGGACATGGGTGGGGGCCTGGTGGAGGGTGCCCCATGACTGCTGGGGGCTGGGGGTGGTGGGAGACATGGGTGGGGGCCTGGTGGAGGGTGCCCCATGACTGCTGGGGGGTGGGAGTCATGAGCAGGTGTGCAGGGTAATCCCCTGTGGTGTGGACTGCATGCAGGGGACGTGGAGGCTGTACAGGGAATACCTGTGAAGACCCAACGATCGGAGTAGCGTGTTCAACTATCCACGCCCCCCTGAAATGGACGTAGCCTGGGATTTCGCGTGTGAAATGTTCCCGCGCACCCCTGAAATGGAAGTAGCCTGGGATTTCGCGTGTGAAACTTCCCCGCGCACCCCTGTAATGGACGTACCCTGGCTTTTCGCGTGTGAAACTTCCCGCGAACCCCTGTAATGGACGTACCCTGGCTTTTCGCGTGTGGGACTTCCCGCGCACCCCTGGTATTCCCGTAGCCTAGCTTTTCGCGTGTGAAACTTCCCGCGCACCCCTGTAATGGACGTACCCTGGCTTTTCGCGTGTGGGACTTCCCGCGCACCCCTGCAATTCCCGTAGCCTAGCTTTTCGCGTGTGAAACTTCACGCGCACCCCTGTAATGGACATACCCTGGCTTTTCGCGTGTGGGACTTCCCGCGCACCCCTGGAATTCCCGTAGCCTAGCTTTTCGCGTGTGAAACTTCCCGCGCACCCCTGAAATGGACGTAGCCTGGGATTTCGCGTGTGAAACGTTCCCGCGCACCCCTGAAATGGAAGTAGCCTGGGATTTCGCATGTGAAACTTCCCCCTCGCACCCCTGTAATGGACGTACCCTGGCTTTTCGTGTGTGGGACTTCCCGCGCACCCCTGGAATTCCCGTAGCCTAGCTTTTCGCGTGTGAAACTTCCCGCGAACCCCTGTAATGGACGTACCCTGGCTTTTCGCGTGTGGGACTTCCCGCGCACCCCTGCAATTCCCGTAGCCTAGCTTTTCGCGTGTGAAACTTCACGCGCACCCCTGTAATGGATGTACCCTGGCTTTTCGCGTGTGGGACTTCCCGCGCACCCCTGGAATTCCCGTAGCCTAGCTTTTCGCGTGTGAAACTTCCCGCGCACCCCTGTAATGGACGTACCCTGGCTTTTCGCGTGTGGGACTTCCCGCGCACCCCTGCAATTCCCGTAGCCTAGCTTTTCGCGTGTGAAACTTCCCGCGCACCCCTGAAATGGACGGAGCCTGGGATTTGACGTGTGAAACTTCCCGCGCACCCTTGAAAATCGCATGGGCCGCTTGCCGTGATGGTCCAGGGTTAGCGCAGCCCCTTGCGCTGCTTTGTGATTTTTATGAGATTTCCCAGCGCAAGGGGCGTTCCTGGGGGCGTAACTGGCGCTGCAGCGAGTCGCTGCGCCACTGTGCGCCACGGCTGCCTGGGGAAGCTAAAATCCATGAATACGCTGTGCGCCGGATTCGGTTTTGGCGCACGCGGCTGGCGCAGACTATCGCACGCGCACGCTGTGCGCCAGCCGCGTGCGCTACTTGTGCGCTGAATTCTATGAATTACCCTGTATGTCTCAGACAACGGGTCCCAGTTCACTTCGTTGGAATTCCAAGAATTCCTTGACAAAAAATCCATCAACCACATCACTACATCACTCTACCACCCAATGTCCAACGGGTTGGTGGAAAGAATGAACAGACTGATAAAAAGTGTCATCCAGCTAGCCACAGCCAATGCCATGCCATGGAGAGAAACCCTCAAGGAGGCCTTGCATGCATATAGAACAACGCCGCACTCCACCACTAACTCAGAGCCTTTCACCTTGATGCGAGGCAGAACCGCAACTAACCAACTGAGACCAGCATGGATATTCTTAGAAACCGGTGAGGCAAGGATGAGCATGGAACCAAAAGTGGATATGGAATAAATCCATAAAACTATAAAGGAAAAGCAAAAGAAGTACAAAACTTACTACGACCAGAAGAATGGAGTAAAACAGATGCTCCTTCAGGAAGGAGACTGGGTCTGAGTCAGAGAACCCAGGAAAACACTCAAGGGCGAATCAAAATTCAGATCTCCACAAAAAGTCATACAGTGCCACGACAAATCCGCCACATTGGACGATGGAAAGAGATGGTCCCACGATCATCTCGTGAAAATAACCAATGACACCTGCAGACCGAGCACTTCCAAAAACAATTACAATGACACTTTGTCAAGGGAGAATGTGAAGGGAACAAACAACGACACATACAGACCCAGTACATCCACAGACTCACCTGATGGCGTATGGTCAAGAAATGAACCCATTCCTGAGGGGACGCTCCACCTCAAACATACAAAAAACTATGAACACTGTCACCACGATGAGGAAAGATCCACCAGGAGTCTGTCGAAAAGGAATCGCAAGATCATTCGGAACTTCAGCAACGATTTCATCTACTATTGACTATAATGTTAACCCATGTTAATTTCCCTCAGCCAACCCTCCCACCCCACTTTTCCTTGTTCTTTTACCCCCTCTCCGCCCCTCGTTTTCCCATAGGTAAGGAGATGTTATAATGTTATTGCATCACTCCGTTCCACCTGGAATGGAGAATGCTTTTCCCCCCAGGTTCCATCACGGAACGCTTTAGGTCATTTCCCAGCTGGCAGCCCTTGTCTCCGGGGGCCGTGAAATAAAGCTCATCTCACACTTGCTATACCTCGGTAACTATTTCAGGGTGCAGTCTTCATATTGCTTGTCTCGCGGTTGAATTCAACCTAGCCCCCCCACCCCCTGTTGATTAATTTTGAGGATAATGAAACTGTGTTTTCTGGGCTAAAAGGGGACTGAATTATGTTCTAAACTGAGCGCACATGTCTATGACCTCACAGTATAGTTATTATGCAGATGAATGAATGAAACGACACTACTTTTTATTCAGATTTCGGGATAGCCATTCTCTGGGATCCAGTGCATGGCTATTGATTGGGGGTACCTAGCAGCCCCAGCAGCAACACCCCCAAAGTTCTTATGGTAAGTGAAGGCAGTGCCTGCCCAAAAGTGTGTTTTCAGATGCGTATTACCTCAGGCGCTTATGGAGAGCCCCTTTCCCATTGAAACTATAGGCACGCGCTGACAAGCCTGTCAAACTCTAAGCACGCACGTGTTCATCATGGCTGGGGGACCATCACCCAGTAGGTAAAAAGAGTGCTACATGTGGGCATAGCAGTTCCGGGATGCGGAGAGCGAGGGGACTTAGCCTGTGTGTCCAACCTTTCTCTGCCCCCCGTGACTCTCGCCTCAGAACATTTTGGGGAACTTTGAAAGTAATCAAACGTTATGTGGAACCCCGGTATTATGGCATTCATATTTTTAACGTAAAAAGCAATAAACTGGAAATACCAAAGCTGTTGGCTTTGAAAATGCTTGTTTAGTTGTGATGTTCATTGTACTGTCCTTTCCTGCAAATAACATTTTCATCTGAGTCATCTTGGACCCTCTCCTCCCCAGTCCTCACCACCGGCCCTTATACATGCTATGGGCCTCATTACACGGAAGGCGGTAAGGGTTAACGGTCACCGGTAATGGTACTGGTGACCGTTAACCATTACCGCATTACTACAAGGTCCCTTTGCGGGTTGGTACTTTAACGCCTGCTTTTTGCAGGCGTTAAAAACCAACCCGCAAAGGGACCAGGGTGCTAATTACGGCACCGCAAATTTGCGGTACCGTAATTAGCACCTTCCCCATTCCCATTATGCCCTATGGGGCAAAAATGGGAATGGGGAAGGGCAATGGGGGAAGGGGGAATTACCACCCCGCCAACCTTGGAATAGGGTGGTAATTCCCCTTTCCTCCAAGGCGGTGCCGGTAATTTACCGGCATGGACCAAGGTGCGATTAGCACCTTGGTTTACCGCCTTCCGTGTAATGAGGCCCTATATGTCACTTTTATGTTTTACAAGCCAAAACCTATCAGTGGTACTGCAAATAATGATAACGCATTTAAGTAAAATAGGTTTGATTGTGATCGTGTAACATTATAATGACTAAACCCTGTTACACAATTATTTTACAACTCATTCATGACTCGGATGCAGTAGGGCTGAAGATGGATCAGGGATAATTTAGGGTGCAAGAGGGGTGCCCGACTCTGCCACAAAAATCAGTAGCAGAATTCTCCTTTGAGGTCATTCCGCCAAAATCCTTATGGACTCCAAAAATGGGGATTAACACCGCCCTTCCATCCACTGGTAATCTCGTGGTAAACCAAAGGGACAGAGTGGCAGTGACAGTAAATGAGTGTGGTGGCAATTCAGCAGATATCCCGCCGAATTACCACCAAACTCTTAATGAGGCCCATTATTGTCTTTCCAGAAATGTGTCCTTTGCGTTATAAGTTTTAAGGCGTAATATGTGACAGTCTTTCTATTGTAAAATACTTTGCATATTTGCTTGAATTGTCAAGGCACTGTTTTTCTCCATCAATTGGTTACATTCCAGACTACTTGACGTAAGTAAATACAAGTCTTGCATAGGTAAAATCAAGGTCCCGTGCAGCTGAGCTCACAGAACATTCTTGCACCCAGCAGGAGGTCACTTGCTTGCCAACTTGCACACATGGGCACGGCTAATTAGCATGAGACCGCCATAAATCTCAGCAAACAGCGCGTGCATTCCAAACATAAGAGGGAACAAAACAGTTGGCCCTCTTTTCAAAAAGATCGAAATTAACAGCCAACATGAAAAACACAAATACATGCCAGGACGTGGCATGCAAAGTCTAACAAATCAGCAGCCCAGGTGTGTGGTGCAGGTGGCCGCATAGCCAAACCGCTTTATCCGTCAAGCCCATGTCCTGTCACACTTGATTCCAGTAATCTTATCACCTGCGAGGGGCCCTTTAATGCTACCTGTACACGAAACCTAAAATGTGGGGAATGTCGTTTTCTTTACTTCCAAGTGAGCCCAGACTGCCACCCCCAAAGAAAGATAAGGTTATTCCTGACCGCTTAACAGTCATTTCCACTGAAAATGTGAGAGATGAAACCAGGGATGATTTCATCCTGTCCATTAAAATGCTAGAGGAGCATTTTGGGCATAATATAATTCCGCTCTCCAGCTGCACGATGTGTGCTCAAGAATGCAAGGCAAGGATCCGATGAGAAGGTGGTTGAATATTTGACTGCACTCATGGCACTCGATGCCAGTTTTACAGATGCGTTGATTAGAAATGCATTGGTGAAGTGCATGTACAGTGCGTTATCTGCGGAAAACAGCCTGTGCTGGAGCAGGCACAGCCAATTGCAGAAAGCATGGAGCACAATTAAAGTGACTCAAGATAAGGAGAGTGATCCTTGAAAGAGAGAGCCTTATAGGATACAAAGAGACCTGAAAGAATGCTCTGTTGCATTCAAATGACAGGACTTCTAGAAAAAAGGATGGTAAAATATATAAGAGAAATGTACTGTCAGGTGTCTCCTGTGTCATAGTTTAGGACAGTTGGCAATATAGGAAGTGGGACTAAAAACCTTTCGTGAAAAAGGTGTGGAGGGAAAAGGGCTATTGTGCACGTGTGTGTGTGTCTGTGTGTGTGAGCAAGGAAGTGGTACGTTAATGGTAGGCAAGGTCCAGACAAAAGGAGGTGACATCCATATTGTTAATGTACAGAGAGGAAGTAATGTGAAGGAAATGCTGTGATGCATTTCAATGTATTGGTATCTCTTTATGCATCAAAAAGAGGCAAATGACAAAAGAGCATTTGCTGGACCAGGCCTTCCCATTTCTTGCTGCTTTATCATAGCGGAGCAATGAGGTAAAGATGCTGCGTGAACCTGGTGATAGTGATGGAGGGGCTCGGTGGGGCCATGAAGTAGGACAGGGCAGACCAACCTTAAACAGGAGGTCAGGGGCAAGGAGGTCTAGAGTTTGGCAATCGGCAGGTTCAAAGTGCAGAAGTGAAAGGCTGTGAATGGTGGACTGGGGTGGTGTGGCTGTGGAGATATTGAGGTCATACACAGTTGGTGATGCCAGAGAATAGTTCAAGTGTGAAGGAGAACATTACATAAGTGGCAAGTGTCTGCCTCAAAGAAATAATATGAGTAAAGAAAGGTGGAGCTGAGTTTGCTGAAAGAGGACGTTTAGAAAGAGCATAGTGCCAAAGGCCAAGGGCCGATCTTTCAGCAACACATACTAAAAATAGGGGCATCTGGGACATTCCTGATTGCATTACTAGGCAAACCAAGCCATTGCTCCTGGACAAATTGAGAACTTATGAAGAAGGGTATATCTGCAAGAGGTGCACACAGACACCCCTAATTCCCACATATTGTTTACTGAAGGAGGATTGGGTATATGGAAATGATCTTGATATTATGGAACTTCCCCTTGACAGTACTTTGCATGTGACATTTTGTCTGGGATTCTACCACTGGGCTCTTTATTGAAAACATGGAATCCAATTAACTTAGGTTTATGTCCAAACTGTCTTAGTACTCAGGAATCTATACAACATTTATTTTTCTTTGCCCATTTTATAGGGTATCTAGACAAATGTATTTGAAACCAATGTTAAATGCTTTTAAAATAAGGGCTCTATTTATTGCTGAAGATTTTTGTACAACAAAATTCCCTAATGTAGTTTTCCTGTCTCTATGTTTTTATATCGATTATAGTTGCATCGTAAACGTTTGTTATAGGAACTCCACTCATCCTACCTGCACTGCACGTCACTAGATAATTAGTATCTTTCATTTTATTAACCTGTGTATTGTGTTATGTGTTGTATCCTTATAAGACAATTGTAGAATACAAGCTATGATGATGATGAAAGGCATTGGCGGATGTGAGGGGTCCGAAATGAGAGGCAGACACAAGGTATTGATATTCTCAAGTAAAAACATTTATTGAAACAAAAAGTGGATTTGGAAACTGCCTAATTGACCCTATTCTAAGAGGAATTTCCCTAGCCAAAAATCAAAACTAAGATTCAGTCTATTTCAGAAACTGAAAAGTCGTCTTTGTGTCCAAAACGTTGTATCCTGACCCTCACACTAAAACAAAACAAGAAAGGGTTCAAGGAAATGTCTTCTTCTTGAAGTTGTCAAAAAGTGTTAAAAACCAAAAATGTAATGATTAATGCAACAAACATGTTCTCAAAGGTAGAGACCCTTGGATCCAGGGGGTGGATCCCTTCCCCTGGTTTTTTTAATAGAGCGGCAAACGTTCCACTTCAATTAATATATCCTTTGTTCTTTCACTAGAAGCAAAAAGTTTATGTTTATATCACAAGTATGACAACTGTCTTTCTATACTGTTTCTGTTAACTCTGCAGATTACCTGGTGTACTCTCCTGCCAGAAATCTGTCTCATCCATCTGTTATACTCGCCTACCAGGATTTGTTTTAGAACTCCTTCGATCAGTCTCAATTACCTGGTATACTCGCCTGCCAGGATTTCTTTTATAGTTGCTTTCAGATCCCCTGGCATACTCTCCTGCCAGGAATCTTTACATAACTTCAACTGCCTGGTGTACTTGCCTTCCAGGACTTCTCTTACTTGATTATAAGTTCCTTGGTTTTACATAAAACGGCCTATAGCATTCGGTACATGGTATATTTGGCTATGGTAGAACTTGCTCAAACTTCTCCCCCACACTGGCCTCTCATGCACCTGTATTGTACTGGTTCTTGTCTCGGTGCTGGTCTTGTCTGCATAGAAACATTCCTCTTATTGGGTGTTGTTTTAATACTTTGTCTTGACTGTATTCAAATATTTTTTTTATGCTCTTTTCATCGTTAACAATATCATATTTATCAAATGCTGGCTGGCACGCTTGTTGTAATGCCCTGGGGTCCCCAGCTGCTTTGGGCAGACTCACCAGTCTCTTCCATCATCTCTGACTGTGCCCACGCCTTTGTGGAACAGATGCTTCGTTCGCTTTCCACCCTGAAGTCAGCAGAAGTCTCTCCAGTGTTCTGTGTGGCTCTGTGGTCACATGCTTGCTTCCTCTCTTGGTCTGGACTGACGAATGCTGTTTCCACAAGCAGCCTGACACCGAGGAGCTTCTGTACTGCTCTGAGTGTCTCCATGGCTGTTTCTGCTCATCTGCAGGGTCCCTCCTTCTGTCCCTGTAACCTTCTCTGTGTGTCTTGCTTCCGTGAGGCTCCGCCTACAGTTTACCATCCTCTCCTGCACTACTCCTGCTGAGATACTCAGACATCGCATGCCAGCAAAGTCCATTCGGTTCCTGCACATAGACTTCAGTGGGCGATCCCCATTTTGGCTAGTTGTTTTCCCCTTAGTGAGGGAGACTGCAGTCGCTTATGGGCTGTGGTACACTGCTGGTGCCCAGGGGTTCCCTTTCCACCTAGAGGGGGAAGACATGTCTCATTGGTACCCCCAGTGCTTTCCAGCTCCCCACAGGGAGTTGGAAGGGAAGGGTACCCTCTCTATTCTCTTATTCACATTATTCAGCCATTCCTTCTCCAGCATGAGATTCCTGCAGCCATGTCCTCCTGGGATCTCCATCAACTTTCTGAGTCTTCCTACCTTTTTTGTATTGGCTCTGGCCAATAGGATTGGGGGAAGGACTAGACTGCTGACAGCGGGAAGTGATTATCATTACTCAGCTCCTCTTCTTCTTCGTCCCAGTGTTGTGGGGATTGTGGGATCAGTAGTCCCTTTGAGAGAATACGGTATACATGTTTGTAATAGCTTTTACAGGCACACTATGTTTGGAAGCAGAGTATGTAGAGCTGGGAAAAGTATCTTTGATAATGTTGCAAGGCCAGGTAGTTGAGAATTGGCCTTTGGGATGTAACCACATCTTTCCATTATTCTCTATGGGTGAAAGAGGGGAGATATCACAATGGGCCATTAGATTGTTACAAATGGTGGATTCACCCTGTAAAGACTGTGTCTCACCCGATGGACTCAGGGTATCTCCCTGGAGGTTGTCTCCCCATTTGATCCTCCCTCATACAGCTGCCCCCAGTGCCTCCTAGCCATTCCCTTACAGTGGCTACTATCTATTGGCCACCTGGTCAAATTTCCTCCTTCCTCTCTGAGTGGGTGGACCTCTCCTCCTCACTCCTGTCCTCAACCACTCATCTCCTCCTTCTTGGAGACTTCAACATTGACCTGGATGCCTCCTGTCCCCCCTCTAGACTCTTTCGCGACCTCTGCGACTCACTCTCACTCTCTATTCTCCCGTCTGGGCCGACTCATTCTGCAGGGCACACTCTTGATGCTCTGATCTCCTCTGACCTTCCCCTCTCTGTCCCTCTCTCCACTCCTCAATCTTGGAGTGATCACTTTCTCCTTTCCTCCCACCTCACCTTCCCTACCCCACAGGCCAAGCCACCCTCATCACTGCCACCTTCCTTCTCGGTCATCCGACCCAAGAAGCGCGTGTCAGTTGAGGCTTTCACTGCCACCTTCTCGCTCCTCCTCCCCCTTCGGCTGACTCCCACCCTGACACAGCCCTCTCCACTCTCCACTCTGCTATATCTGATACTCTTGATATTCTTGCCCCTGTCATGAGAATCCGCCTGAAGCCCAAAGCCAAATGTAACTCCTGGTATGACTCGGATCTCGTCACCCTTAAACGCAAGTGCAGGGTGGCAGAGAGGAAATGGCGTGCTTCATGTTCATCCTCTGACAAACTGGCCTGTCGCCTGCTCCAAAGGCAATACCGGCTCTCCGTTCTCTCCAAGAAGAGAGCCCTCATCCAAGCCCGCATCTCGGCGGCATCTAACAATTCGGCCGAACTCTTTAAAATCTGCAAGGAGCTGGCCAATCCTGCTGCAGTCTCTACCTCTCCTGTCCCCTCCCAGGCCCTCTGCACAGCACTGGCCTCTCACTTCATCTCAAAACCTCAGGACATCCTGTCCTCAATCTCCTCCTATCACCTCCCCCCCTCTATTCCCTGTTCTTCCTCTGGCCCTTCTGCAGCCACCCCTCCTCTCCTCTTCTCTGCCTTTCCCATTTTTTCTGCTGACGACGTTTCGAGACAAGTCCGATCTATGAAAGTCTCCTCAAAACAGGTCCACCCCTGTTCCTCCAAAACTATCTAGGACCACATTGACTCCTTGGCTCCTGCCCTTGCTGACTTCTGCAATCACTCCTTCGCCTCTGGAGTCTTCCCATCCCCTCTCAAGCACTCCCTGATGCACCCCCTTCTTAAGAAACCCTCTTCTTACCCCTCCTGCCCAGGTAACTATCGCCCAATCTCTATCACTCCCTTCCAGGGCAAGCTCCTGGAGAAACTGGCCATCTCCCAGCTTAATCTCCATGCTGAATCTGTTGGTAGTCTTCATGACCATCAGTCTGGCTTCAGAGCTGCCAGAAGCATGGAAACTGCTCTCCTGAACATCCGTGAGGACCTGCTCTCGAACCTTGACTCCAACACTCCATGTGTTCTTATTTAGCTTGATCTCTCTTCTGCCTTTGATACTGTCAACCATGCCATCCTGCTCAACCGTCTCCGTGATAACCTGGGTATCACTGGTCAGGCTCTGGCATGGCTGACCTCTTTCCTCTCCAATCGACCCTCTCAGGTCCAACTGGGGTCTTTTCTCTCTCTACCTGTGGTGTCCCCCAGGGATCTAACCTCTCTCCCTGGCTTTTCAACCAGTATCTGGCACTTCTCGCCGACTACATCGCCGCTCTCTGCCCCAACTTTCAGTGCTATGCGGATGATACCCAGCTCATTTTCAGGCTACCCTCGGCCTCCTCTTCTCCTTCCCTCATCTCCGACTGTCTTTGTGCTATCCAGGACTGGTGTGCCGCCAATGACCTCTGTCTTAATGCCAGTAAGACTGAGATTATACTCATCGGCACACCCACTCCCTCCTTCCCTGCAGCTCTCTGGCCGTCCTCACTTGGCCCTCTTCCTGCTCCTACCTGCAAGGCAAAAAACCTCGGGGTCATCTTCGACTGCACACTCTCCTTCTCTCCTCACATATCCGACATCTCTAAGAAGTCACACTACCAGCTACAACTCCTCAGAGGTATCTTTCCTTTCCTCTCCTTCCCCCAGAATCTCACTGTCTCTAGAGCACTGGTTCTCTCAAAGCTGGACTACTGTAACAGCCTCTATCTAAATCTGCCTCTCTCCACTCTCCGCCCTTTGCAACTCATCCAGAACAGGACTGTGAGACTTGTCCTTGGCCTCAAGCCCAGGGACCGTATCTCTCCAGGACTGAAATCACTACACTGGCTCCCAGTGACTGCGAGGATCAAGTTCAAAACCCTCTGCATTGTCCACAAGGCCTTCTGGGGCCTTGGGCCAAAATACCTTCAACTCTCTCTTCCTAAATATCTCCCTTCTCAAGCTCTTCGCTCATCCGCCTCCAACTCCCTCAGGGTCAGCCGCTTCTCCAAACAACGAGTTGGGGGCAGATCTCTCTCCGCTGCAGGGGCCTCCCTCTGGAACAGCCTTCCTGCCTCCCTGGAACTTGAGGAGAACCATCTCCGGTTCCGGAAGCACCTCAAAGCCTTCCTCTTCGCCTCCGCTTTCTCTCCCACTCTCCCCTGCTAAAGTTACTGAAACTGCACTGAATCTGCAACTGGGCCACTCACCGTTCCCGGTCCTTGGCCCAGCCACTCTCCCCTGCACTGCCTCCCTGGCACCCCCTGCTCTGCGGGACTGTGTCTGTATCCCTACAGCCCCCCTTCCCAGCACTTGTCTGTACTTACCTCACACTTGCCACTAGCTGGCCCTTGTTATTTATCCTGTATGCTATTAACCCTGTACTGCACTTTCCCCTCTCCCTTTCCCCCTGCACTTTTCCCTTTCCTTCTACCCTTGCACTTGCACGATCTGAATGACACCTGGCCTAGTAGGATCATTGTCTGTCTCCCCGTGTTCCCCCCCGCCTCGTTGCGCCTCGAAACACTTGTGTATAGGCGCGTTACAAATGCCATATCATATCATATCAGTGTCAGGTAGAGGCTGCCGTCCCCTGGTCACATGGGAGGAGGTCACAGACAGGAAATCAGTGGTGAGTCTATTTGATTTGTCATACAGAAGAGATATCATTGTTCCATCAGATGGAGAAGAAGCAGGTACAATGTTATCCATACAAGAGCTGTGTCATGGAAGTGGCGGGTTGAGAGTGTCAGGAGTAAAGATGAATTATAGACAGTGTAGAAGGCAGCAAAGAAGTCAAGGACAATGAGGATGAATGATATGTGGGAGGGATGGACAGTAGTGAGTAAGTCAGAAGGGGAGGTGTGTTTGCCATTTCTGTGGAGTATCTTATTGAGCATCTAGATTCAAGTTATGGGTCTTAGTATAGCAAGGAGGCGTGAACAGGGAGCAGAATCAGTGTGTAAGGAGGCAAGCACAGCTGTGGCATGGGATGATCCAGGTTCCACTGACTGCTGTCAAGAAGGGATGGATAAGATGGAAGTGAAGGTGGAACAACTCTCAATCCTCTCCTATGAGGCGACAAGCCATAGGGGACTGGGCTGGTCCGACCATTATCTGATGTGTCTCCCTGAGGGTCGATGGACTGGACTCCCTGAGCTGGTAACCCCCTCCAACATGCAAGTCCCGGGAGATGCTGTCCCTGACAAGGACATATTATGCAGAGAAATCAATCTTTATCTAAAAGCATTGAACAAAGCCAAAGTATCTGCATGCTATTGTTCAAGTCAAATTTCAGGCCATCTTTGAAATGTGCAGTCAAGCAGGAACAGAGGAAACCATTTAGAGGTTGCCCCAAAGACAGACCAAACCAGGATTTATTTATTTATTTTATTTGTATTTATTGGACATTTATTGAACATTTGTAAGGTGCACAAGTACACAAGTGTTTCCAGGCGTAACAAGGCACAACAATGGGGAGTGATGGAGGGGGGGGGGCAATAGACATAGGAAAAAGTGAACCACAATGATGGTTATAGTGGCCTTGTAGTAATCCTACCGTGCAAGTGCAAGACAAAGGTGATAAGTGCAGGTGGAGGGGGGAGTAGGGGTCAATGATGGGGGTGGGAGAAGTGCAGGAGGGGTGACCTCAAAGGGGGGTGAGCAGGTGCTGAGGGGGGCAATGAGGGCACATGCCAGGGGAAATAGGGGGAAGGGCCTTTAAGTGCAGAGCGCATAGTGGACCAGGTTAGGGCTAGTCGGGGGAAGGGTGCTGTTGGACATATTTTGGGGTGAACTCTATTACCTCATGATTTTCTCTATTATGGTGGTATTCAAAGGTATTTTAGAGTCCTTGGTATTATATAGTGGTAACCCATTGGGGTATTTTTATAGTGGTGAGACTAATTTCAGAATATTGCCTAATAATTGTTTTTATCAGGGTCACTAACAACAAACAAAATACTGGACTCGATACACTCTGGATAGATTGCTCATGCCCTTCTGTGGTACCTTGTGTACAATACCACACTACGCCCCTTTTGGCTGAGTTTCAACAAATGTAAAGTAAGCAATTGAAATACTGCACATTTATTCAATCTCTCTGGATAAACAGCTTGTGGCGGCTACTTTACTTTGAGATATTTCTTACACCACATCTGTCTCCCTAAACATGTCAAATGAAATGGACTGAATGTGGAATAAATGTAATGAGACTAAGTTACTATTGAGTCTGTTTTTTTCAATCGTAAAATAGAAATATGCAAGTTACACAGAATGACACTTATGCCCTTTTTGTATTTCATAGTGCAAGTACATTTCTTCTTGCAATAGCTTTCAGCGCTTTATCTGTGCAGAATCCTTGGCCTCGGGAAATTTGGCAAGAGAATACACCTTTTTAGAAAAACAGTACGACTTTGAGAAATATAAACACAGGATTACATGCACATTAAAAATAGACAGCACCTAAAATGAAGTGAACTACTTAACCTAGACTACCTGGTCTCATTCACAACAGCAGCCCCTCACTTAACTTTATATTTACCTAGATTGTTTGGCTATGGAAATCTTCCCCAATCTTTCCACCTGCCTCACACATGGTCAACCCAGATATGGACAGCTTCAGCATCAGACAGCTTGCCAGCGTGGAATTCTGTCTGCTTAGCCAGCCCTCTGCTCCTTCGTCTCCCAGTGCCCAAAGATGAATGAATGCTAATCTGTTAATCTGTCTCACAACCCTTTTTGTCAAACCCCTTTGTCAATCAAGGAAAACACCTCCCCTTGAGCAGATCAATCCACTGAAATGGCACGTGATTTCATTGCTGGAGAGCAAAAGATACATCTTTCTTGAACTACCTGCTCTAATACAATGCCCTGTTTTCAATAGAACGGATCTTCACATTTTTTAGTTTATCACAAAGTGCAGATTCAGCCTGCACGTTTCAATTTCCAAGGCATGAGGTATTTCCCCAATCTGCATTTAGCTTATTTCATTACGGATTAATTTTCACTAAATGTTATTAAGGGATTCAGTTATATGTTATTTGGAGTTGGGTTAATTAGTATGTTAATTTATGTTAGTACTATATTTAGTGCAGCTCAATTAATTGATATATCATGCTGAAGCAAAGTGCAATTTCAATCATGTGCACTGCGCATTGGCATCTATTTAATTCTGCCTGAGACTCACACTCGTGAGTTCAATAATGAGTTTCACACTCTGGGCCTCAGTTGCAGTTCAAACCCACGCTAACTTGTGCATGCTGAAATCATAAACCTAACTGTTAAAATTCAGAGGCCCTACTCCTACAGTGCCCAAGGGCAAGTGCTGCATCGGCATGCTAGGGGAGACTGGTTTGGGGTGGTCTGGCCCCTGTATGACTCAGAAAGGACCTGGCTGCACTTGCAGCTACACAGGGACATTAGCACGGGAGGGGAGAGGAAGGAAGAGCAGAAAAAGAAAGTCTTAAGGGGTTTCTGGAACTTAAGAATATCTGGCTCAAGTCTGAGGGTGGCAGTTCCAGAGGGAGGAGCCAGCCAAGGAATGGGATCTACCTCCCACTCTCTGCTTAGAGAAACATCTGACCCGCAGAGAGTTTAAGCTAGAGGACCGAAGAACTCTAGCAGGGAGGTATTTAGAGAGAGAACGCTGGATGTAGAGATGTCCCAGGCCCCAGACGGCCTTGTGAATGATGCAAAGGGTCTTGGATATGATCTGTGCGGTCTCCGGGAGCCAGTGGAGAGATTTTAGGGCTGGAGAGATGCGATCCTTGGGCTTGAGGCCAAGGCAAAGTCTTGCAGTCTTATTCTGGATTAGTTGAAGAGGGTAAAGGGAGGAAAGAGGCAGATTGAGGAAGAGGTTGTTGCAGTAGTCTAGCCTAAAAAGAACCAGAGCTCTGGAGATGTTGAGCTTATGGGGGAAGGTAAGAAAAGGGAGAACGCCTTTAAGGAGGTGTAGCTGAAAATTGGACTTCTTGTCAAGGTCTGTGATGTGTGGAGAGAAAGAGAGCGAGGAGTCAAAGATGACCCCAAGGTTTTTTGACACAGAAGAGAGTGAGGGGAGGGGGCCCAAGGAGGGTGGCCAGAGAATGAGGGGGAAGCAGGGAGCAGACATCCAATGAGAAGGATCATTCTCTTACTGGAATTAAAACAGAGATCATTGGCAGAGCACCACGCCTGAATAGCAGTCAGGTATGAAAGAGGAAGGAGAGGAGGTATAGGATGGCACCTTAAAGGATAGCTGTGTGTGTCATCAGCCTAACACTGGAAATGACGGGAGAAGGTGGTGATTAAGTGGGCCAAAGGAGCTAGGTAGATGTTGAAGAGCCATGGCGATAGGACAGAGCCTACAGGGATGCTGCAGGTAGAGAGTGAGGTGGAAGAGAGGAAAAGACCCATTTGTACTTGGGAGGGTCAGTCTCAAAGGAAGGAAATCAACCAGGTCAGTGCCCGGTCTGTGATGCCAAGGGTATCATGGAGATTATTTGTGAGGATGGAGTGTTTGACTGTGTTGAAGTCAGAAGAACGTTCGAGGAGGATCAGAACAGAGGGAGAGTTAGAGTCAACGTTCAAGAGCAACTCTTCACAGTGTTCATGAGAGCTGTTTCTGTGCCTCTGGATGCTCTGAAACAGACTGGTGGTCATGGAGGCAGCCAGTCAATTCGATGTGGAGGGTAAGTTGGGGGATGATCAGATTCTCCACCAGTTTGCCAAAAAAGGGGTCATAGTGATAGGGCGATAGTTAGCCAGGCAAGAAGGGTCAGCAGATGGATTTTTTAGGAGAGAGTGCATACAGGAGTGCTTGAGAGATTGTGGGAAGGGGCTAGTGGTAAAGGAATGATTGCAGAGGTCAGCCAATGCAGGGATGAGAGAGGCAATGTTGTCCTTGGTGATTCTAGAAGAACAGGGGATACCTGCCTAGAGGAGATTTTCATAGAGTGAACTACTCTAGAGCCCTCATCAGGTGTAAAGGGAAAGAAGGAGGAGAGTATGGGATGGGGGCCACAGTAGACAAGGAAACTGGGGGAATGTGGAAGGGAGTAGATGACAGTGAGGACACGATGTCCTCAGTTTTGGAGGAGAATGGCAGGCCAGTGCAGTGCTGAGGGGCTGGGAGGTAGGAGGAGAGGAACAGACTGCAGAAGGATTGGCAAGTTCCTTGTGTATTTTAAAGAGTTCAGCTGTGTTGTTGGTGGCCCCAGTGATGTGGGCTTAGACATGAGCCCTCTTCTTGGAGCAGATAATGAGATGATAATGCCTGATAAGAGAATGAACTAGAAGCTTGCCACTTCTTGCGTTTCAAAGCTGCCAAGTCGGAGTCATACCAAGAGTTACATTTGGAGGCAGGCTTCATGCGGATCCTCATGACAGGCACAATGTCCAAGGTGTTTGAGATAGAGAGGTGGAGGTTAGTCAGAGGGAGAGTCAAAGGCAAGTGGGGAGGAGGGCTGAAGGTGGCAGTAAATGCAATGACTGGCACACGATTCATCGGTCGAATGACAGAGTAGGAGACTGGCAGTGTGAAAATAGGCAGCATCTGGGGGCCACGGAGATCAAGATGGGAGAAGAGGAGAGAGTGGTCAGACCTGGAGAGAAAGGGGTAGTTAGAGGTTTGGAGAGAGGGATATCAGAAGTAATGAGAGCATCCAGAGTATGTCCGGCAGAGTGTGTGGGACCAGAGGTAAGAATTGTGAGGGTGAGAAAGAGTCACATAGGTCACGAAAGAGTACAGGGCCAAACCCAGATAATCTAGATAAATGTTAAAGTCCTCAAGGAAGAGAAGTTTAGGGGAGGAGGTCAGGAGAGAGGAGGAGACATCAACCCATTGCGAGATGATAATGGGGGTAGGTCCAGGGGGCCTGTAGATTGTAGAGAGTGTGAGGGAGGAGGTAGGAGAGACAGACAGCCTGCAGACAAGGCACTCAAAGGAGGAGTAGGATTGAGTGGAAAAGATGGTGGCCGGAACTCAATCAGGAAAAAGCAGTGCCACTCCTCCCCCAGACCGAATGGTCCTGGGATTGGATAGGATCTTGTAGCCATCAGGGAGAAGGGTGTCAAAATCAGTGACAGAGCTGGCCTTGAGTCATGTCTCAGTGAGAGCAAAAACATCAAGGTCAAGGTCTTCGAAGAGGAAACAGATGTCAGAGGAGTGTTTGACAGCAGAGAGAGAATGGAGAGTAGCTAAGTGTAACTGGTTGCCCCCTTTGAATGTTTTCCTGAGGAGGAGTACAGGGGCGTGTCACCACCACCAGATAGGGGGAAGGAGGGAGGAAAGAGGACAGTGTCCCCACAGTAGGAGGAGGGCAGAAGTTGAAAAGAGATGTTAGGCACCTGTCCAAAAGTAGGAGGTTAAGCTGAGAGTGCTCAGCCATAATAGTGCCATTTCGATAGACATTGATGATGCACCTGGATAATGCGAAGTGAGCCAAGAGCACTTCCCATCTGTTGCCACCATTAATGTGAGAGGAAGAGAAAGGGGAAAGAACAGATACCATATGGGGAATCCATAGGTCAGAAGGAAAGGAAAGACAAAGAGAATGTCAGTGACAGTCTGTCTGGAGGTAGCATTGACAGGTAGCAGGGATACCTTAGAAATAGACCTACTTCCTCAGGTGTATAAAAGGAGCATGAGAAGGCTAGTACAGAACACAAGCCATGGGAAAGCAAATATGCTATGGAGAAAGAGAGAGACTGCTACCTGTAAGATTAATTAGCGTGTTTTGGGAAAACAGAGCACAGCAGCACTGCACAGGATCAATGTATAGCATGTTTTTGAAGTGCAGCGCCATTGCATGGGTTTGGTGCATTGCTATGATGCAATTGTTTCAAGCTATGTGTTGCCAGTGCAACCTATGGACATGTAAATAAAGACAGGCTACACAGGTAAAAAACAAACCATTTTCTCATTTTAAAAACACCCATTTTTCACATTCAAAATGCACACCATTTTATCACCTGAAATTCCTCTGTTGCAAGAGACACATTTGAGAATTAATAAACTAACCTCATTAACAAAACTAACCTGATCTTAACTTCTTAATAATATAATGTGTTCTCCACTGCAAAATGAGGCAGACTCGGAAAGTCATTTTAGATGCGCATCAAGATTTTGTTTCTTTCTCTGTGCTGCTTTGTCCACAGTATTTGCAGGAAGCAAAGATTCGAATAAGCAGGAAATCAGTTTTGTTACAGTTGCTTACTGTAAAAGATTTCTATTGTGTGCAGGAGGAGGATAAGACATAGGGGATTCTTAGTGGACAAGCATCATATTAGAGGCTGTAACCAAGTTTTCCTGTAGATTCTGGGGGAAGGAGAGAGGGAGAATACATTTTACACAGCTCAGGGAAAGACCTGACTGGTGGCTGGGGAGTTCCTGGTTGAAAAAGCAGATCCCAGCTGCACTGCTGCAGAGACTGGAAATTCCAGACAATAATCCCCGGTTTGAGTAACGTCAGATGCCTGTTCTCACTGGGGGTGCTTGAAGAGGGAATTGCCACATCCAAAAGGCAACCAGCCGAAGAATTTCACATGCTGAACGGAGTAGGTAATTATACATTGCAAAGTACGGGGGCAGTGTGCATGAGTGCGAAACTATTCAGTCAGTCTAGAAGAAAGAATTCCAGTGTTTTATCAACATGTTTAATGTTGCAACTGTTCTCGTCACCCTCTTCTCATTTTGTTACAGATAATGTTGACTGTGCTATTTCATTTATTTCTGTAAAAAGAGTAAGATCGTGTTTAAATGCAATTTTTATAATACACAAAAATATCTGAAAGCAGATGGGTAGTGTGTTTTATTTTCTCTTTCCTTTGTGCATTTACCATTACAGTGCTGATGATGTGGGGAGATGTTTAGACAGTGCAATTGTCATTTTTAAGGTAGATAAAAATAAGACTTGGCTGCAGCTGTGTGCACGATTTCATTCAGTATGAGCGATTATAAATAACTGTGTGTGTGAAATAGCCTGCTGAAGGTAAATGAGTCCGCAGAAATAGAGACCCGGGACATAGTTCACTATTGTATATAAAATAGTGAGTGTTGTACCACATGTTAGCTCGCTGTTGTAAATAATTCAGTGAGAATTGCCCATGGTAGCACACTAAAAATGAAAATGTGGTATTTCTGAAATGTAGGCCTGAGGTCTCTCTAGTGATCACACGAACAATCTAAACAAAAATAAGGGGTTCTGGATATTGGGGCCACAAATAAAACAAAGGAATTATGCTCACCAAAAATACCACCAACCACGCATACCAACCACGCATATCAACTAAATATGTCTGTGTACTGAAATAATGCATATCCACCGTGTTATTATTATACTTAACCTAATCTGAGTACAAGTAGTGATTGTTGCTAAATTATTTTGGCGGTAAGAAAATACCGCCAGGCCCCAAATCTACACAAAATACCCAACATACCCGGACCAAGGTAGCCTACCTGCTTGGCAGTTATTCAGCAGGCGCCTTGCTAAATCCTGGGCAGAGACCATGCCACCAGGACCAGTGGGGTGTAGGAGGTGGAACCCATTGCAAAGTTCTACAACAGGGGCCTGTAAAAAAGCAGAAGACCTAAGAACTGGGTTCATCTGAGAGGACACTAAGCTGAAGGAAACCTAGGAAGGAGCAACCCCTGGAAGGAGGATAATAATATTGGCTGCCTGAAAAAGACTATGATTGAGTTATGTTATGTTATCTTATCGGTACTTGTATAGCGCACCGTCACCAACGGAATTGGTCCCCAGGCGCTCTGGCAGATCTGTAAACAGGAAGGGTGGGGGTAGGGTTAGTCGGGAGGAGGGGAGAAGGAGAGTGGGAGATGTGGTGTGCTGTTGGCAGCTTCAGCTCGGTTGACACCGAGTGCTGGGCTTTGGTGCTAGTATCGGATCGGATGAAGGCCTTGAGTGCTGTGGGTGAAGTTTATGTGTTGTTGATGTGGTGTGGAAAAGTGCGTGTGGATTGCTGGGAGAGAGATGGTTGTGTGGTTTTGTGTGGGTTTAAGTAAGCAGAAGATTGAGGATTGGGTTAGTGGGGTCTGTATCCAGGTTCAGGTACTTACGATCCCGTTAGAGTTGTATACCTGTGGGTTCGGATGTTGCTGTGGGTTCGGATGTTGCTGGTTCCTGGTGGCCGACTCGATTTGGTGGTGTTGCGCTGGTCCAGCTGTGTCCTATTGAGTATAGTATGGATTGGTGGGTACGTCAGAACCTAATCTTCAGGTGTGGGACTGGGTGGGTGATATCTATTCTTAGGTAAACTAGTGTGACCCTGGTCAGTTAAGGCTTTGAGTGGTTCAGGGTTGCGGTCATGTTGAAGCGTTGTCCAAGTGTGTCCGTCTTGCTGAGCGTGTGTATTCAGACGTTCGTATCCTTCTGTCGTGACTGATTCTTTGATTTCCGTGGAGCGAACATCCTTGAGACTGTTGTTTAGTTGTAGTTTGTGTGGTGGGGCATTGTGCTTCCTGCTTTGTATTGGTGGGCCGTGTGTAGTGATGAAACATTCTGTTTCTCACCCATTGCCTTGGGCCCGTGATGCAGTGCTTCCTTTCCCACTCTATGATTTTTTCCAAGGGCTGATGAGGAAGGTCATAGTTAGGTCCATGTCCTCTTGATGATTTGTTCTAGTTTTTCTGTCGTAGTTTGCTATGTTTACTGTCTTTGGTCGTATTGCGAGTGTCTCCCGTTTGGTAAAAATACTTGTTGCATCTAGCAGGAACCACTGTGGTTGGTGGAGTGAAAGGTATACACCATTGCAAACCAAAAGACAGGTGAAAGAACAAGTACCCCAGCCTTTGAAAGAACTGAGTGCTGAGAAGAAACCAAAGGACAGAGGAGAGCTGGCTAGAAAAGAGAAATGCTTGCTTCTGTATTTCAAAAAATGCTTATAAATAACCTAAATGAACCTCCAACCATAAATAACTGACCCCTAAGAGTGGTCTATCCCTAAAAAGAGGTGATGAGGAGCCATCTATCTAGGATGAGGGGACAGAAAAGAGACTGGACCTCCTTTTACTAAGGCTAGAAAGTCCAAGCGCATTAATACAAAGAATATGCTCAATTAAAAGTCTAGATAGGAAAAAAGTCCAGAGAGGAAAAACACATAGTTGAGCAGTGTAGTAATGCATCACTAATGCATATGCGATTATGCCCACCTAACACCACTGCCCAACTTGTAATGGGGCCCTTTCTGTTGTCCAGTCCTTGACAGCGTGCTACAGAGTTATTGCTTATTATTTGAAGATTATTCCCCTAATACTTGTAGGCCTTTTGCAAACCCGAACCTTGTCTTACTAGCACTTACAGAAGACACTATAACTACTCTGCCTTGTTCTCATTTGTCAACATCCTCACAGTGGTCAGTTAGAAAGTAGGTTTTATTAAATTGTGATTCGGCACTTCAGGGTGTTAGGGCTCATTGGAGAAAAGGATGGGAGGAAGAGAAATTGGTTCCACCTAATGAGAGATGGGAGGAGTAGATGAGGTGGAGGAAATGTTGTTGGAGTGGCAAGGGTGTTGTGCAGGAGAGATGTTGACAATAGGGATGGGGATACGTATCCTGAGGGGATAAGAAGTGGGGGACCCATGAAGGGAAGTGATCAGAGCCTTTTGGTGATGGGTATTGAAATTGTTATTTGAAGGATGAAAAATGTGAGGAGGAGCACTGTTCGGGAGTGACTTACATTACTGAAGCAAGTGATGTATGGTTGAAGTCATTTTGTATGGGTAAGTGGGGACCACTAATAGCTAACCAGGATAAGAGTAACTAAAACTAATATTCACGAGGGTAATGGCATTCAGAATTACAATACAAGGTCCTCAGCAACAAAACGTTTTTTTTAAACGTTTAATTCTTTATTTACATTTTATCAAACAATAACCGAATAATGATAACATATAACGTGTCAAACAGAAGATACCGACAATAAAAGGAGAAAAAAAAGACTAAAAATAGCCTATTATACACATGTCTAAGAACTAGTACATACTCAAGAAAACACCCCAGATCTTTGCATGTAAATGTACTTTCCCCATCCTTCTATAAATAACATTTTCAATATTCGCTAAACAGTTCATTTCTGTAATCCAGTCATCAGAATTTGGCGGGATTTGGGATTTCCAACCCCTCAAAATCATTTTTTTGCATATGGATGCACCCCTGAATAAAAACTTTTTTTCCGATAAAGAAAGATCCTCAAGTAAAGCACTACAACCCAAAACCATTGTTTTGAAATCCAAATCGATATTTTAATGCAGAACCCGCAGACAAATAGTGCAGACCTCTTGCCAAAAACCTCAGACTCGAACACAATCCCAGAGTAAATGCTCCATACTGCCTACTTCAATTCCACAACACCAACATACATCTGAGTCAGACATGCCCCTCTTTTTAAGTCTTTCCGGACACCACTAAACCCTATTGAGTATTTTTAATTGCTTAGAGCGCTCACTCAAACTGATCGAGCAAAGCTTCACATTAGCACACAACTCAAGCCACACACCAGAATTGATTTCACACCCCAATCTTCTACTCCATTCAACCATTAGAGCAATATTCTCTTTATAATTTGCAACAATTTGATGATATACCTTGCTTGCAAGTGATTAATTGCCCACAGTGAATAATTCCAAACACGCAGTCCCATTCCCATCAACCTCACCAATCCATCTCTTTAATTTCCTGTATTCTGCAACTGAAAAATCAGCCATATTGAAATTTGCGCACAAATCATCACAATCAACCCACTTCCCATTCTTGTATACATCACTAATCCAATGAATTCCACTGACAAACCGCTCCGGCCAGAATAAAGTTGTGCCACCGTCTGTAATAGCTTTATTTAACCAGATACAGGCATTGGGCGACTTCAGAGCCATCGAACCACAAATGTTGTAAATACTTTTGCACACATCCCTAAGGAACTCAGTCAAGGGAAATCTCTTACCATGCCTGTTGACCGTCGTGAGAACTGCTCTCAGGGTAAGAGGTCCCACCATGCTTGTTTCCGCCAAAGCCCATTTACTAGGAGAATCCCCCAGAAAAGGAAGGAAAAATTGGCATCAGAACAGCAAATGATACGCCTTAAAATTAGGGACCCCGAGCCCCCCCTTCCCAACTGGTAGTTGAAGCTTCCACAGCTTAAGTTGTGGAGGCTTCCCATCCCAAAGGAAGGATTGTAGTATGCCATCAATCAATCTCCAATAATATTGACACATTTTCAGAGGGAGCATACTCAATATGTAATTGATTTTTGGTGCGGCATTCATCTTCAAGGCATTCACATTGCCCCACAGCGATAAATGTAAAACTGACCACCTTTGGGTATTCAATTTCAGTTCCCTGCAGACCTCCCCCATATTTTCCTCCACCATATCACTCACAACAAAAAGTTGGAATACAAGGCTAGTAATGATGAGAATTAAATTACAATAGCAGCGGTACAAGCTGCAAGCAACCAAAAAATAAATGACAAGGCTGCCAGCGATCAAAGATTAAATGACAGGGATAGAAGTGATCAGCAATTGCAATACAAGACTGGTAAAAACTACTAATTAAAGTCTACTAGTGGCCAACCATTGCAATGCAAGGCTGTTAACAATTGAAAACCACCTTAAAAGGTCAGATGTGACCAACAATTGCAAAGCAAGCGTTGTACCGCCCAAAATACATTTTCAAGGTAGGTATCAACTTAAATACAAGGCTGGAGGTGACAAAATAATGACATTACAAGGCTGGTAATGGCCTCACTTTTAATACAAGGCTGGCCGTGACTAAAAATTCTATCACAAGGCTTATAGCAACTAATACTTACATTATGTGGCTGGTTGCGCCCCAGACTTTAGAAGCTTAATTTGTAGCAAACAACTGTCGTTTAGGATATGTATTGTATCACAGCGAATCACAATTTGGTGGAACAATGCATCTGGAAGAATGTTCTAACAATCATCTTGTTGGTACGTCAAGGAGGGCGAGACCGGGAATCAGGCATCCCAGTGTCATACATTTCAAAGCTGGCAATCCCTTGACCTTCCAATGGTCTGAACATCTTGGTGACTAAAACCTTGGGAGAGACAGCGACACGTGGTTGACCTAGACTTAATGACGGCTGCTGGGACTGTGTCACTCAAGACTGTGTATCACTCCGGAACACTTCCCAACTGCACTCTTCCCCTGCTCTGATGGCTGTTGCTGGGCTGGGGGCGACCAGTAGATCAAATGAACTCTGCGCAGTCCAGCTGTATTCTGCTGGGTCTTGGTTTTATGGTCGGCAGAAACCTAAAGGCAGTGGCTGGTCCGGCAACAATACGGATTGTGGGCACTCTCTGATGGCCCTGGTGGTGTTCTTCTGCTGTCTAAAGGTGGCTGAAAGGGGTTAGTGCACGATCGTAAGATCTCTGTGGCTACATTTGTTTTAGTGAGAATATTTATTGGTGCTTGCCCAGAGAAACATCAGAGCATTGCACTTAGCAGTGGAGGAACAAACATGAGTACTAAGGCATTCTTGGGATAAAGGAATGAGTGATGAATAGAATTTTACTTTCTGAAATGGTAGTGTGACGAAGAGGGGGTCATTATAACACACTAGGCCATTAGCGTAAGGTTCAATATCTTTACTTAAATATCAGCATTCATGTTTGGTTTGGGTTAAGGCATATACGATCAGGGTGTCAAGATAGCAGAGCAGCCTAACTGCCTTTTCTAGATAAACGTTGTGCTGGGGAGGTTTAGCAATCAAAATTAGTCTAGTCGTCTGGGCAGTCTTGAAGACGTCTCCCCGGCTTCTGGGCACTCTCTGAGCTCAGAGATTGGATGCAACTTGACTCAGTCACCTTGTAGATTTCGAACCTAAAGGGTAGTTCTTGCTTTTTTAATCCAGTTTGACCAATAGTGACCTATGGTTCAAATTCGGCCAAGACTATTCGAGACAATTAAAGTCGATTTGAACATTTAGTGACTAGGCTCCATTCGAATCGCAGGCCATCTCTCTGGAGGATTGAATAGCTTGAACCGATTCAGACCTTTGGTTCAAAGATTCGATCCAGCATTTGAGTCCATGGCCCTCATTAGGACCCTGGCGCTAAGTGTTTAAGGGCGCTGTAAAAGGCTGCGGCGCCGTTAAACACTTAGCGCCTTACTACAAGGTCCCTTTGCGGGACCCGACCTTAACGGCTGGTCTACACCAGCTGTTAAAGTAGGGACCCGCAAAGGGACCTTGGTGCTAAGTACGGACCGCAATTTGCGGTACAGTACTTAGCACCTTCCCCATTCCCATAGAGCCCTATGGGGTGATTATGGGAATGGCGAAGTGCCATGGTTCAATGGGGAATTACCACCCGCCAACCTTGGAATGGGGTTGTAATTCCCCATTGAACCATGGCGGACCCGTTACAACACCGGCACCAACCATGGTGCTAATAGCGCCATGGTTTAACGCCGGTGTTTTAATGAGGGCCCATAGCTTTAGGGCTTAGCCATCCCTAAATATTTAATTTCCCCCTGAACCAGCTCTAAAGCATGCCATTGTTGGAAAGAGGGGTTGGTGGGTCAATGTTTGGTTTCTGAGACAGTCATCTCCACAGTAAGACCCTAGGATGTGTTCCTGTTGCTTGCACTTTGTCGCTTCACCAGTGAACAGGAGATTTGGGAGGGGGGAAAGTACAGAATCTGTACAAAGGTAGGGGGTGAACTCACATGGAATCTCAATGTTTTGCCTCCATCTGGATTGCTCCAGGTGACTTTGCCACAGTGGGTTGCCTGGGCTGGCTTTCTGGGACTTCAGACTCAATATCTCAGCCTTACAAACATTTTTAACAATGGTCTTTGCTGCCGTCCCAGCCTCTTTTGGCAAAGGGCCAGGCAGACAATACCTCCCAGCATCTCCTCCTGGAGATCAAAAATTGCTGTGGGCACTTGCCGCCACCCAATGCGCTCCTTCCCGACACTGCCACGTGCCCATGGCCCGGGACATTTCCTTCAACAGGCTGTTCAATTCTAGTGATGGACTAAGACTCATCTGTATGAATGCCTCACTCCCCCACCCAGGCCCCTGGGCTCACGCTGCCAGCTCCTTCCTCTGTTCAGTGATACCGCAGTTAAGCCATCATGCTCACTGGGCTGCCCTGCCGAAGCGGCCAACACGATGAGACAGCAAATACTCCTCCAGCACCTGATACCCTCATATAGTTCTTTCAGTTTACTGTGGGGGATACTGGACCTCATTATGAGGTTGGCGTAATGGGTTTACGGGCACCGGTAATGGTGTCGGTGCCGGTAAATCCATTCTGCCCTATTATGCGGTTCCCTTGCGGGACGCGCTCAGGTCATACCAGACGTCCTTTGCGGGTCCTGCAACGGGACCAGGGAGCTAATAACGGGCCCGTTATTAGCTCCATCCCATTCCCATTGAGCCCTATGGGGGCTATTAGCGCCATGGTTGCCACCGGTATTTTACCGTGTCCGCCTTGGTGGATGACGGAATTACTGCGCTACTCCAAGGTGAGCGGGGGCGGTAATTCCCCATTCACCAAGGCACTTCCCCATTCCCATTTTTGCCCCATAGGGCTCAATGGGAATGGGGAAGGCGCTAATAACGGTACCGCATATTGTGGTGCCGTTATTAGCACCGAAGTCCCTTTGCGGGTCCCTACTTTAACGGCTGGAAAAAACAGCCGTTAAGATTGGGTCCAGCAAAGGGACCTCGTAATCAGGCGTTAAGGGTTTAACGGCGCCGACACCTTTTACGGCGCTGTTAAACCCTTAACGCCAGAGTCGTAATGAGGCCCTATGAGACTTATTACAAGTTTGCCGGTATCCTGCTGGTAATTTTGGCAGGATACCGGCAAACAGGTTTGCCGGTTCTGCCATTTGGTCTGCCGGAATTACTGGCAGATTCCAAGTGGCAGAAACACTGGTAAATCTCCATTCCATGGCGTTCCATAGGCCATTCCTACTTGCAAAGTTGTAGTTGGCCGGTCCAGTAAATGTGCCAGTAAATGTTATTACCGGCACTTTGACCATGTACTGGCCAACTCATAATGAGCCCCTATTTCGTCATCCTCCAGACTTGTATATGCATGAGGGATTTTTCATTCAGAAGTGCATCACCCTTTTTTACAAACTTACATTCGACAGTTTAAGGTCTCTGCAGAACTCATGATTAGTATTCTTACTTATGTCCTCCATCTACATGTATTCATGCTTTTACTGAGTTGACTGTTTTACTGCTGCTTCTGTACTCTGAGCCACCTGATTAAAGATGATAGCTCATTGGGCCTCATTACAAGTATGGAGGTAGCCGTGCCGCTATTAGCGGCATGGCTACCCCCATACCGGGTACCGGGTCTGGGTTCCCGGAGTGGGGAAGTACCGGGCCATTCCGACCTTGGAGGGCCCGGTAATTCCCCTTCCCGGAACCCAGACCCAGTACATCCCCATTCCCATTCAAGCCCCTATAGGGCTCAATGGGAATGTGGAGGATGCAAACAACGGGCCTGTTAATGACAGGCCCGTTGTTTGCATCCTGGTCTGTTCCCGGGACCCGCTAAGGATGCCTGGTAAAACCAGGTGTCCTTAGCGGGTCCCGCGAGGAGACCTCGTAATGGGGCGGTAGAGCGATAATGGGTCCTGCATCCCTACCGGCCCCATTATCCCTCTAACGCATACCTCGTAATGAGGCCCATTCTGTTAACCACTCACCTCATTCATGGGGCTGTCCTGCAGTTTGCAAGTTTGAATCCTGACAGGGCTGACAATCATCCAAAGTTGACATATCAGGCAGCACAAACCGGGTAATAATTTTTATTTTTATTTTATTTATTTGATTTAATTGCATTGCAACTTTTACAAAAGAAGAAAATACATAAACAGTTTTTCCCCCAGGGATTCTCGCATTAGATTCCACAGTTACTGCGATTTCTGTTCCCACTGTTCAAATGGTCGATTGTGTCTGAGGATAAACATTCCTGATGAATGAAACCACCGCGATGACCCAAGATGTTTTCTGTCCACTCATCAGGGCCGTCCATCTGTGTTCATCGTCCCAAGTTTGAGCTCTACAAAAAAGGGGTGTAAGGAACTGGTTGCGTAGTTTGATCAAGCCTGGACATCCAATCACCAAATGTTTGATGGATTCAACTGTGGTTATGCTCATACAGAATCTGCAACTGTTTGTCTGGCTGAGCCCTTTAATAGCAAGCAAGCATTTCATTTGTTGGAATTAAGTTGCATTTGTTGGAATTAAGTTGAGACGTAGTCTCATGAATGTGGCCCTAAAAAGACGGTTAGGGAATTTTCGCAGGCAAGGCTGAAGCTCGTTGAGTTCCTGTATCAGATCTCTAACCAGTCTAGAAGAGTTGGCCTTATCCAGGGTCTTAATCCAATCGAGGAGGAACAGTTTGTTCTTAACATTCATCAGGTTTGCAATTAGGTCTTCTTCAGAACAACCTAGTTCGTCCAACAGGATCTTGATGTTACTTACCCATTTGGCTAGTCTCAGAGATGTTTCTTTCTTTATTTCGCTGTTAATTATCTTCAGGACCAACGGCCTGTTTGGGATGATTGTTTTCCAAAAGAGAGCAAGGCTTTTCCAGTCGCGGTCGCATGGAGTGAAACTAAAGTTAATTCTCTCCTGATCACATTGATTTGAATTGATTTAGGAAGGTTTAGGATCTTTTTCCTTACTGTTGCTTCAAGTTTTCCCGAAATCTCTGAGGGAATGTCCAGGATGCCTTCCACTCCGTATGTTAAAGAGGGGACAATTTTGACCTTATAAAATTTTAGGACTGCCATCAGTGAAAATCAACCACATTTATTGTCCATGAGCTTCACTTGGCTTGCGAGCGACTTAGCCTTTGTTAATAGGTCTTGCAAAAGTGAAGTCTATACTAAGCTGTTGTTTGTAGTGATTCCCAAATATTTCCAAGTTTCAACTTTTTCTATTGGGTTTACGTCTACAGTCCAGACAAAAAGCTCTTTCCTTTGATTTCCTCATTGGAAGCTCATTATTTTAGTCTTTAGTTGGTTTATCTCCAGGTGGTTCTGGGTTGTATATCTGTGTAGGCTGTCTAGCTGTCTTTGAAAACCTATTTTTGTTTGGTCGATCAGTATGAGGTAATCCGTGTAAACCAGGCATGTCACTTTTACACCTCCAATTGATGGTGGAAAGGATCTCAGAGCTGGATTGAATTGTTCAATTCTTAGGTGAAAAAATTGTAAATTGCGGGGGCCATGGGCACCCCTGCTTGACCCATTGGTGGGTTGCAATAGGGGAAGATAGGAGGCCTGCACAGGTTAGCCGGACTTTAATCTGGGTTCCTGTGTGGAGTGATTTCAAGGGCCCCATTATTTCGTCCGGGCATCGGGAGTGTCCAGCTTAGACCACAATAGCTTTCAATCAACTTGGTCAAAAGCTTGGACAAGGTCCATGAATGCTACGAAAATCCGGCCTCTACTTGAGCGGGACTTATCTTTCAGTATGCTCAGAAGCATGATGTTTACCGAAGTTCCCACCGTTTTAATAAAACCGGTCTGAAATGGATCGATTGCATTGACTCGTAGTGTCCAAGCTGTGAATTTCTCCAGCACAAGCGACCCGAAAATTTTACCTATAACGTCTAACAACGCTGTAGGTCAATAATTCTCCGGAACTGATCTGTCACCTTTTTTGTATGTAGGGACTATTGTTGCTAGTTTCCAGAAGTCTGGTAGTTTCATCTCTTTGGAAATGTCACTGAAAACTGCTCGTATGAAGAAGGACCATTCGTGGGGATGTTCCATTAGCATTACATTAGTTAGTCCATCCGGGCCGGGGGCCCTTGATCTGTTTAATTTTCTTATCTTCACCATGATGACTGTTGTCTCATACTCACAAGTCCATGTTGTAACAGCCTCGTTCTTTGTCCTGGCCGGCGATGACCGGCTCGGCTCTGCATAAAGTGCGGAGAAGTGTGTTTTCCAGGTTTGTTCACTCACACCGTTGAGTTGTGTATCATTATTAGGCTCCAAGAGAGTTTTTATCAAGGCCCAAAAAGCTTTGGCTTTTTTCCCGCTGAGAACTCTTAGCATTTGTTCTGCATCCTTCTGCAAAGGTTTATGCCTATATGTAATTATCTAATATTTATATTCCTTTATGGCTTTGGCAGCCTTGGTTTTTAGACCCAAGTTGTGGGACTTTGCAGCTTGACGCTTTAAGCGTCTCATCACCTTCCAATTCTCTACCATAATGGAGTCACAGATGTGGCTTCTCAGATTTTTGTTACTGTGGCCAGAGATCTTGCTACTAAAAGGGACTAACAGTGGTCTGTCGTCCATCCATTTTGCTGATCCATTTCCTGTCACTCTTTCGGTGATGTAATTCTTTGTGACTGAAGTTATGTCTTCTGGTTTCAATCGCAGTCTATTCCCTGCGTTGTTTCTTTCAACATTTACTGTCATTACGGAGGCCTGCGAAGTTATTTCCTGTTTATAAGTCAGTTCTAGGAGGTTATGATCACTTTTCACAGTCCTGATGACGTCGTAAATTTTGATTAGATGGAACAAATCAGTGGACACGTAAATATAATCCAAGTCAGCAGCTTGGTCTTCACGTTCCCATGTTGGGATGTTAATGAAATCATTAGTTACATCCCTTTTCAATTGATGGATGCTCTCTGTCCTTCACCAATTTTGACAATTTTTTCCCCCTTCTGAGCGCTGATATATTTGGTTTTTGGGCCTTGTTTTTCCACTTTGAGGGTCCACAAATCGCGTTCAGGTCTCCGCAAATTAGTGTGTGAGCAATCTCGTAGTTTGCAATGGCATCGTCTAGGATTGAGTGGACTAGTTCGATGAATTTTTCATCTGAGATTGTATGTGGATTCCAATAACAAGTTAATATGATTGTATAACCTTGTTTACTTGCCTCTTTCGATTTCCTGCATTCTGGCCAGTCATCGTGGAGTGCCAAACAGAATAACTCCTGCTTCAAGAATTTTATTAGGTTTATCCCTGCTCCCGAACTTAAGGCTATCAAGAGGCCAGAGTAGGGACATCCTTTAGCTCCCTTGGCTGCCAGAGCTATGGTCACTTCATAACCGTTCATGTGTGGTGAATTCATGAGCCATGTTTCGTGCAAACACAGTACGTCATATGCCCCGTGATTGACGTCACTTGGGATCGTTAGATGGTAAAATCCTCTGGTGTTCCAGCAAGCCACTTTCAGGGGTTGATCTTTACGTCTCTTATCCGTAGGAGGTGGGTCCATTGGGCTTCTTGATCTTAAAAAGAGGATCCTTGGCCACCTTTGATGGTGACCTGGGTGGCTATTCTTTTTGTTTACAAAGCGCTTCTTGTATCCAGGACCAGTACTCAGCCAGTTGCTCTTTAGTTTTCTGTCCCGGCATCTCCTCTGATATTGTTAGGTCGTCGTTTCTGTTCTCAGATCTCAATCTGATTTTTAAAACCTGGCAAGGCCCATTTGACTTCCTTACTATACCCAATGGGTCTAGATATGCGGAATATTCAAGATTTTTTCACGCATGTTTTCCCTTGGTAGGACAGGATAGTGGCTCTTTGCTTGATTGTTTCATCTTGGGGGCCTCGACCGGCACGTCTTTTTTCCTCTTCGAAGCGACAAACTCTTCATGTTCGACTGGCATTAAATCAAGGCCTAAGACTTGTAGGCTTTCCATTGCCTCCATTAGCATTCCTTTTACCGCCCGAGAGGGAATGTGTAGAAACACACAATCAGTCTGGTGTTTTATACCAAATTCGACTATTTTTAAGTCGTCCATGGTAATTTGTCGCAAATTTGGTATACTATGTAGGATCTGGATCACAGTTCTTCTATTCAAAACGATCTTGCTACTTTTGTCCAGCATACTTTCCAGTTTGAATGATCGATTTCCTCTTTCGTCGCTTCTTTGGTGAGGTATACTTTTATTGAGTCTATGTTTGTCATTTGGTGTTCTAGACGTGGGGTGGCTTGTAGGCTCTTCTCTTGGTGCACTGTTTCTAAGGTCTTTGCAGGGCCTGTCTCTTTTATCTGATGTGATTTTTCAAAGCTGGGTTTAATTGATGAGGGTTAGTTTGGACATCCCTTGCACTTCTGGGGTCACAATCTTTTATTTTGAGCTCTTGGTCTTGAGTATCAATGTCTCTGTGTTGTCGTTGATTAAGACGAGAGGGAGGAGACCTGGCCTTGTCTACTAGTCTCCTTCTCTTCTCTGATAGTCTTAGAAAGTGCACTGTGCCAGATTCAATTTCACTACTTGGATCGTTCACCTGTGATTTCAAATTTTCGGACTCGCCCTGCTAGCTGGTTTCCAGGGTGTCAGAAGCTAATGGTTCCATCACACAATCTTCGATTGGATATTGTGATAACTCTATCGGTGTCCGTTCAAACGATCGAAAAAAAAGGATCGAATGATCTTTTGCTCGAATGCAAAAGGATCGAAAAAAAGGGTTGAATTTTTTATTTTATTTATTTATATATATATTTTAGTTTGGGTTGGTCAAAAAATGTATTTAATAAAGAAAACAGGGGGCTGAGGGGGAAACCCCCACCCCCACTAAAAAAAAAAATAATTCAACCCTTTTTTTCGATTCTTTGACTGTCGATCAAAAGGCAGCATTCGATCCTTTTGTTTTCGACCCTCTGAATGGCAACCAACCCTATCAAGTCTCTAAGAGTTTCAGAGGACTCACTAATGTTCCTGGCAGGTGGGCTAATTGGGTCTATGTTTTCTCTGAGTGGACCCATAGTGACCATTCGAACTGAAACCGAGGCGTTCAGGTTCAGGGTTTTCTGTTTATTGTCTTTAGTTGTGGGCTTGCTGATGGCCCCTGTGTTTATCCAGCCTGCCATGGGAGTCTCCTCATTATGAGTGCTGGTGCACTTGACAGATGTTTCTGTAGGCCTTGAGTTTCTTTTCTCAAAGATCCAGTAATCCTTATTGCTACTTCCTTCTTTGCAATCTTCAATTGTGACCTTCCTAGTATTTTGGGGGAGAGCGTAGATCTTCCACAGGCCAGCTGGTTTCAAAAGGACACAACCGTTTACGGGTCTTTTTTCATGTTCGCTAACTGCTTTGGGCACCTCACTGTTGATTTCTGATGCTTGCCTCCATAAACTCTTCAAAGGTTTTGGGGGGGGAGGGTGTTTGTGTTGATCTCTGGCGAGTGTCTCCCGTGAGATCGATTTGGGGGGGCAAAACTGAATTTGGCAGGCCACCGTCTGAGCTCAATTCCGATTCCTTTTCTCTCATGGTTTGGCATACCTTTTCCCGAAGCACACTCCTTATTACAGGTGTTAGGGCTGATGGTTTCTCCATTGCAGTAATGTAGCCGTCTAAAAGAATGAACTTTGTCTGCATCATGGCAATAAGAGTTGTGCAGTCCTTCGTGGTGTCATTTATTGCTTCATATAATTTTGAAAAGTGCGCCAGTGCAATGGTGACAGTGGACATGATGGAGAGCAAGTCGGGTTTTCTGGGGGTGTCATTCGTGCTTGAAACCCAGGGGGCCTCTAGTCTTCTATCACCCCAATTCGGGGACGACACTCCAAGGTCGTTGCAACCTGAATGAGAGGAGGTTCGAGGCAGAGGATTGGATGAATTAGAGCCCAGTAGTTCCATATCATCGTCTCCCATGACAGGGGCGTGGGAACAGGCTCATCATCACGTCCGGAAGGCTCCCCACAACAGCCGCGTCTGACTTTTTCGCCAGACACAGGGCTCTCAGATTCCACACTAGAGGCGCTCTTCCCTTAAGAAGACTAGGTCGGTTTGGCGTTTCAACGGATGGCAGTTCTTGTGCGCCTGCTTTTTTCTGAGTATTTTTGCTGCCGTGTTTCACTGGAACAAATAGATTGTTTGGGGTCTCCGGCATTGTGTGGATTTGTGCAAGTACTACCGTCACTGCACATGAAACGATGTGGGGTGCACAATGAGGGACCAAGTTCTAGCCCACATCGCTGCTGGTCAAAGCTTGAACAGAGGGATTCTGTAGGCCCTCGTTAGGGGGTGGCAGCAGTTCAGCTGAAGCGGCCAGTTCCACTGCAGCGGCTCCACCCACCGCCCATGGCAAACCGGACACAACAGGCAGAGGAAAGCAGCCACACAGCTCCTCGAGGTTGGTGAGTGCCCACGGAACGCCGCCCGAGCTCGGGGCTCCCCGGGCAGACCCCAGAGGACGGCAGATCTAACAGTACGTAATTTATTTTCCAATTGCTATTGGTGCAAGTGTTGCGAGGCTGTGTCTATGTTCAATGATCGGGGGATCAGAGATGCATTCTGAGGGGGAGTGAGGGGACAGGCTTGAAGGACTAACCAGGCAACCCAATGTGCGCTTACCTGCCTCTTCCAGTCGTCTTGCCAAGTTCTCCTTGTCTTTACAGTCCACGGCGGACTTGCCGTTTGCTGAAACCTCAGCTGGTAGAGTTGTCCATCGTGCTGGTGACGGGCCCCCTCCAGGCATTGGCGGTAGTGCCGAGGCCCCCTCAAAAGCAGGAGCAGGGACAGGTTCTAATTGCTGCTCTGGGCTGATGGTGCACAGGGGGGTTGATGATAAAGACAGCGGCTCTTTTTCTTCACCCCGCCTCCGAGGCAGTGTTTTTTGCCGCATCTGTGGGCCGCTTACTGCTACCATCTTGCTGCTTCTATTGGCGAACCAGGTGGACTGGGGCAGACTGGGACTCTGAACATCTGTTTCTACAGATATTAGACGCTCGGACTCCCCGCGGCGCGCCACGCCCGCAAACACCTTTTAAGGTGGAGTTCTGAGCTTAAAGGGCCAGTCAATAAAAAACAGGAAAACAGGCTTCTCGCGTCGCTGCAGCTCCTCACAGATAGAGTGACTGGGGCAGACTGGTACTCACGCTCTGGGTAATAATAAAACCTATTAATAGAGTGCATAGAAGACAGAATCTAGCATAAAGCCCTAACAATGTGGTAGCCTGCAAAATCTAAGCATGCAAATGTTCTTATTACAGTCTAGTAGTGACATCACTCTCACTTTTAATATATGGGATACAATATGCCCTACTATATGTAATAAGGGTTTTCAAGTCAACGCGGAGTTGTGTGACCTAACAGATGAATGAGGCTGAATTCCTTTATAAGGTCTGTTACAAAGTCCCCTGCCTGAACTTGGAAACTGGGGGGCCATCCTGAGCTAGAAGATATCATACATGTAAGAGGCATACATGGGATCCCCAGACAACCCCATCTCATTCCCCCCAATAAGGCTCACACAACATCCATTACTCCCATAAACACCCATGACCACCAAGGTGTATGTGCTTTCAGAATCCCTTAATAATACCTCTTTTCATAAGTTTAACCCTTTTACAGAGACATTCTATTATCTTAACCATACTCAAACACACATATTACTAAAGAAAGCTTTCCCTTTTAAGGAAACAAAATTGCCACATTTCAGTCACCAGAGCAGGGAAATACATTTCTTTCTTCGGCACTGAGAGCAAGGACCATATTTCTGATTAAGAGCCATACTGAGCCAGAAAGCGGAAGTTCTGCATATGCCAGGTTACATTTTGACAATGAGAAACTGACTTGTATTACCTGCACAAGAAAGATGATAAATAACCTCTATTCTCCTGCTAGCATGATATGATGTTATATGATATGGCATTTATAACACGCCTATACACAAATATTTCAAGGTGCGACCAATATAAATGGTTACAAATTCCCCATGACAAAGGATTCAAAAACATCACAAACATATTCACATGCTCACATAAGGGTTTTCTGTCTCAGGATTCCCTCACTGCTTTAATGAGGAACCTAGATTAAAGCAGACAATGGCTGTAGAGTTCAAGCAGGATGAAAGGGTGGCTCACACATTCTAACGCCCATTGAGGCCGAAACATGCCTGGGGATGCTTGTGGCCTCATGCAGAAGGGATGTGACCAAGCAGTTCGGGCTGGACTGCCCCTTTTGGGGTGGGACGAAGCATGATTTACATATGCTCTTTCCCCTTTTGTAATGCCTTGGCAGGGGAAGAACTGTGGTCTGGTAATTCTAAACCTCCCAGCTGTCACCGCTTTTGTTTTGCCATGCATGTCTAAGGCCACTATAACATCCTGGTTGGTGGTAGGCCTTAAAGTCACCTTAGGCTAGGCCTCTTCTAATCCATAATCACCAGCACATTGACCAATCCCAAAACAGGCCAGCCCAGCACAAAGCACACAGGTGCAACCAATGTCTCTAAGCACCACCCAAGAGGAGGCTAAATCAGTCAGCCATCTTACTCTGGAGTGTAGGGTGCTGAGACAGAGCTGAAGGAAGGTGTTTGGAGGTGTTTGGCAAGTGAGAGGTCATTTGAGAAGGGAGCTGGAGGAGACTGATTAGAGTGTGGAGGGAGAGTATTGAGAAAGTTGGAGGAAATGATAATATCTGTAGAAACAGATGTTCAGGAAGTAGACAGGAGAATGGTTATCCGGTGTGACAGAGACAAGGAAGGTGGAGAATAGAACAATTGCCATCTGGTAGGAGGACCGCAGAAAGCTAGAGGGAGAGATGAACCCACACAACCAGAAAAGGGACATGTAATCCACCCTATTAACTCCCCCCAACTATAGATATTAAGAACAGGGAGGTTCTGGCAATCCAGTGCGATCAACAGAATTCCGAGGTGTGTGTAGGTATGATAACCTGCCATCTCACTGAGGAACAGGGAGGTTATGTTGGGGACTATCAGAAGTCGAGTGTCCCGGGAACATGAAACCTACAGCAGGGAGGTGATGGACAGCTTGTAACCTGGGCTCAGATGAAGAGGGTATGAAAACCCCAAAAATCAAAAGACAAGGGTAAACCACTGGACATTGGATAAGGAACTCTTTTTTTGGGGGGGTCACGATTCATTATTGGAGAATTATCCTGACATTCATTTGCTTTGTAAATAAAACCATGTAATCTTAAAAGTAATGTCCTTATGTCAGATTCTTAGTGCCCCCACTCATGCTGCTCATGACAGGGCATAGCACTCTAAGGTGACTTGCTGTATCCTTATAACAAACAATATGGGTTACTTCATTCCTCACAATACATAGTCACATCATCAACCCCTTTAATACTTCATCTCTAAGGGCTTTGATGCAAAAGATATTCCAGTCATATTAATGTAGAATAAATGTAGAATCTGTTTGTTTAGGGAACATTTTTTTGTGACAGGCCGGCATAATGACACCCTGCTGCCTTGTTTTACCAGAACTGAGAATCAGACACCAAATATGCTTTCAAAGTTTTTATTAACAAACTAAATAGCAAGTGTCAGGATGGTTGCAAAGCTCAAGAAACAAGGGGTCAGGATGATGGAGCCTCCAAGTATCAGGGTGCAATGTGAGAGAATTCTAGTCTCTCCCAACAATGGGTCAGCAGAATAAGGTTTAGCACTCTTGCTTCTAAAGTGATCTGTCAGCGAAATGCTCAGTCGCGCCAAGTTAAAGAAATCAAACCAAAAACAATCCAAACAAAGCAAGCCAGGTGTTGCTAAAAGCAAGGTTTTGGCAGACACAAGGTGCCAGACAAGGCCAACTACAGAGAAATCACCCTGGCTCATGGCCTATGAATATGGCATGATATATATGTATTAATTGAAAGGAAAGTAGTCCATGGAACTATCTCCCCTACTCCAGAGGTCTTCAAACTGTGGGGCATGCCACACAGGGGGGCGTGGCTGCACCCCTGAGGGGATGCGAGAGGCCAGCATGAAATGTAAGAAAAAAACAAATATTTTTTTAGATTGGAGGAAATGGGCAGGGGCGGCTCACATGGTTGGACTGGAGCATAAAACTATCTCAGGCACCAATAAAAAGGTGTCCGCAGTTGCAAATGGATATTTATACCTTTAGTCACAGACTCTTTGAATAGTACCCAAAGGGGTGTTTTTTGTTAAAATGTAAGCAAATTGTGATGTTCAAACAATATTTATTCAGCAAAAATGGTTAAAACTACTAGCTGCATAGTGAAGTAACTCATCAAACTGGCCCACATTGGCCAAAAAAGTTGCCGATTTTGACTGGCCCACTCTAGCATTTTTGGTACACGCATTGCTGCTTTTTCCAGCTGAGGGAGTGCTCCTGGGCTGGCTGAAGTTCAGTACAGTTCCCCAGCCGTACATGCTCACTGAGCCATGCGAGGCTGTCAGCGTTTTGCTTCGCCAGCTGTGCATAGCTCATTGGAAATGCTGGATGGGGCACTGCATGTCTGTATGTGCAAGGGGGAGCTCCTGCGCCTCCTCGCACATATGGACAGAGCAGCCTGGAGTGGGGCGTTTCAGCACTGACGCGCTGGCTCCTACAGAAGGTACGTTTATGGTCATTTATTTTTTATTTAAATATGTGTATGTATGCGTGTATGCTTGTGTTATGAGTCAGTTTATGGTGATGGGTGCTCATGTGAATGATAGAGTGATTGCTGTTTGAATGTGTGTGTGTGTTTGTTTTGGTCCGTTGAGCTGATTTTGGTGAGTGGGAGGTAGAGGGGGGAAGGAGGGTTGTACAACAAAGGCATTTTAAAAATGCCTTTGTTGCACAATCCCCCCAACCACCTGCCAAAATCAGCTCTCCTTCTGAGGTGCTGTGGAGCCCAGGGGACAGGTATGGTATTTTATTACTGGATACCTATAACAGATGTCCAGTCAAAAATACCATGCTTTCCTCCTTGGCTCCCCAGCGCCTTGCATACACACATAATCATGTTGATTGTTTTAGGCACTAATAATAATAATAATAATAATAATAATAATAATAATAATAATTTCGCATTTACATAGCGCTACGAACCCTCAGGTATCTGAGCGCCGGTTATTATTACCCACGGTGTATGGTGCTCCTTTATCGACCTCGGAAGGATGAAAGGCTGAGTTTGGCCCTGCCGGGATTCGAACCTGCGTTAGCAAGCTCTGCATGGATGTCAAAGCGAGCACTCTACTCAGGGGACAGGGTTGGTATATTTTTACTGGACATCTATCATAGATGTCCAGTCCAAAATATCATGCCTGGCCCCTGGGCCCCCCAGCACCAATTGCAAACTGTTTGGCTTGTGTAGGGAAGGATAGGTCAATAGGAACTCCCCCTCCCACTACATGTCCCACCCTGGTTAAGACCCATGACTCATCGGCAGCCCCCCGGTATCCTGGGCCCAGGCGGCAGGGCGGCTGCAGGCCGACACGTGGGGCTGCACCACCACATTATGTGGCAGAGCATAGACGCCATCTTGTATTAAGCCATCCCCATCTTGCTAGAAATGTGCATATCTAACCCAAGGCAGAGACACTGAACGCTGTAGAGTTACCCCCACTTGACCACGCTCACAGAGGCCCACACTTCCCCCACCTCCCACTGCATGGCAGAACCGCTGAGGACTCGTTCTCACGAGTCACCAGACGCGAGAAAACAACAAAATAAAACACTGTAGCTGTTAACCTTCCGCAGTACATCATTGCCCCAGCCATGAACGGGAACATTAGGATGTAACTGAGACCAGCCCAAACCCTGCAGGCCCTGACCCCTGCACCAAGCCCCCCAACTATAGATGGCGTGGCGCCTTGCACCCATACCCACCCCGAAGACTCTTGCAACATGTAGAAACCATTTCTGTAATATGTGCCTTGTTGACTAACGTTCGCTGCTAATATAAAGGAGAATGGGTAAAGAGAAAAATGTGCAACCGATATTGTATATAATGAAGAAATGTACAAAGACTGGACAGCTGATAACAGTGAACAATATCCTGTGTTGCTCTCTTTATACACTCTTTATACACACCTGCCTGACACTACCTCTTGTTCGTATGTCAACTGTAGATGTGAAATGCTATGTAAAAAAGTATGATCCCCAGCTAGTATCCCATGTTAATGTAAATACATATGAGTGCTTTTAGGAACCCCATGTGTTGTTAGTCACCCCTCACCCATACCACAGTAAACCGCCTTGTGCAAGATGCCACGCACAGAGCTGCAAGTCCATTTCCCCCTCCTCCTGCCCAGGCCCTCTCGAGATAGACGGTGTTCAAACAGCACAGCCCTCCCTTCCCTCCTGATCCTGCTGGACCCGTTTCAAGCATCCGCCACCCTCCCCCGTGTCAGAGGCTGCAACAGCCTGACTCCATGACCTACGAGCTACCAGGTCCTAAATCCCACCGCCTTTCAGGCACCAGTCACATGCCCCTCACGGGCCAGTAGTACCTCCATCGACCCCGAGTTAATGACCCTATAAAGGGGGGCGCCTATACGTGTACCAACAGATCATAAAACCATCCCTCACCGAAATTTCCAAGGATGGTTAGTCAAGCACCCCCGCCCATGCCCCTGACTACGCCCATGAGACCTGATTGTTTGAACCTGAGGTATCCCCCAAACTGATCTATTGAGACACTCCAGATCACATATCAATGTTCCTGGCCATGTATTGATCTAAGGTCAGCACTTACAAGAGTTGCAAATCAACAGGACACATGAAGTGTGACGAATGGGTGGGAATGTGTGGCCAAAAGGGCAAATGTTAGTTTAGTTATCAATCATTGTTACAAGTCATGTCCGGCCCGGCACTACACCCCGATGAGCCCAGCTGACCTCCCACCCCACGTGGCGCAGCACCAACGGCCGCCAATCCTGGAGAAGCAACTGTATACATTGTATACCACCTAGCCATCACCACCCAATCCCTAAGAGTCTGTGGCCCCTATAGCTTACCTCATGCATGACGTGTATTTGTACTATAACTGTCTGTCTTTGCTATTGTCAGGCAGAGCGCTCTCGGAGTTTGCAGAGTCCTTTCCATGCCCTATATTGAATTATATAAAGCTCTTTTGATCTCACCCGCACTTGGTCCTGGCCTCATTCCCCTTCTGGGGTGTGTCCATTATTGCCTCTCACTAAGGGGGGTGCGTTTCTGGGGACACTTACATTCAGTGGTGACCCCATAGACGTGATCTGTTTTGTTAACTTTAAATCACGAGACGACCCCGGCTGCAGTGGAGACGCATGGCGCGCTCGCTCAACAGAGACGCCCACCTATGGCCACTGGTACGCAGAGACGTGCGCACGCAGTTAGGGCGAAAGGGTACGGGTCCCGTTTGAAAAAACCCTTAGTACCGCCCGCCGGAGCCGGATGGGGCCATTGAGTGCGAGGCCACGCTGCTTGGACGGACCAAATCCGGAGAGTCTCGGAACAAGACGGGCACGTGAGTATTAAGTGCGAGTGATATTAAAAGGGAATTATTATTTTTTTTTTTGAAGGACAAGGGGAAAACAAGAGAAAGGGAGTGGGGGATATAAGGGGAACTTTCTTACTTATAATACTTTCTCTTTCTTTGCATATGGCCATTAGGACACTAAAAGTGAAAAGGGAAAAGAGGACGGGAACCTAACCCTGCGAGGGGGTAGAAGGCGGCGGCACGTAGTGCTATCTCGACTAGTGCTGGGAATAAGTAAAACTGTGAAAAGATAAATTAAGGGTGTCTGAGTGAAGAGACACGGAAAATACGTTAAGACTAGCTTTTCTTCTTATTCTTCTCTAAATTCCTCTCATTCGGGGTAGAAATAAGGTCTAAAAAAAAAATTTAAAAAAAAAATGTATATATATATATATATATATATATATATATATACATAAGAAGTTGTGTAAGGGTTAGAGGGGGTTGCCGTAGAAGGCGAAGGGCAAGGCAGGGAGGGTAATTGCTATATGTGGATGCTGAGGTATCATGAATGTCTGCGGTGTGTTGTGCACATTGCATGGTTGTGATTTTCTGTAATTACGTGACACTATATAATTGCATTGTTTCAAGTACTTTTCTAGGGGGGTACGGTCATTGTAAGTATGGCCTGGTAAGATTTTACAAACCAGCACCTTTTTCATTCAGCAAAAGTGTGAATTGTTTACTATAACATGAAAGGGGTTGAAGTCCCATGTACACAGTGACCCACACATAGTGACAGAACAGAATAATACAGGAGAACAGAGTAACACCGGTCTAGGCATGGGAGCAGAGACACCCCTAGCGCACATCTGTAAAAGTTTACCAGGCCATGCAGAAAGAATAACTAAGTACCATGACCAGTGGGTAACGGAATTGAAGGGGGAGAGTCTCCCCCAGGTCTGGCCACAAGGAGGGTCCTTTGAAAAAAGTGTTCTGGACATGGTAGCCACCTGCATATTCCTAAAATACAAGGGAAAACAATTTCATAATAGGAGGGAGATACTAGATCTATGGCGATTATTCGAGGAAATACCTCCACCAAAGTAAATAGACACCACACTTGATCAACCCGCTCTCACGGCTACCCCATCAGCGCGAGCAGAGGGTAGCAAGGAGGACGAGGGAAAAGAGGGAGTCATAGAGGTGACTCGATTGTACCCACTTCTAAATAAGACCCCACCCGCTGAAGGATACAGTGATCCCACATACGTGCCCACTAGCACCCCCAAACCCACAGCAAGACCAACTGCACCACCGCCATACGAGTGCCCCCGATCAAATGGGCAGGTGAGTACCCCCTCGGTAAACATATGTAAGTTGACAGAAGATTTAGACGCCAGACTCTCAATAGCAAGGGAAGAGTTGTCAAGGATACAAAGCCTATGTGAACAAGGTGAGCCAAGTACAACAAGGTCAGAACGATTGTCCCGGTCCCACCCCTTAGATAAGTCAAATGAGGAAGGGTGGAAGAAAGGGGAGATACTATTCAGAATACAAGAGGAGCCCACCCAGATAGTAGAACTAGGAGCGAACAATATAGGAGGAAGTGTAGAGGGAGAAGGAGTGGAAGGTGATGAGAGAAAAGAGCTGTGGTGTGACCTAGACGAAGAGGAGCAGGAAGCTCGGAGATTGGGAATGGCGGCATGTGGAAGTTTAGTGGAGTTAGGGTAAACGCCACTGGGGAGGACACTAGAACAAGAGTGGACAGGGAGGTTAAGAAACAGGACGGGAAGGATAGCCATGGTGGGGAAAAAGGGAACGAAGGTGAGTATTGGGAAAGGATGTAAGGGACGACTACAACTCCCACTAATACATCGGGGCGGGGAGACCCAATTATATACCTTGGGCACAGATGGATAAGGCAAACTTATTAAAATCTCTGCCCCCGCTATCAGGTGGAGCTAGCAAGTGGATACACGCCTTTGAGAAACGCACTGCAGGGGTGCCCCTGGCCATTGGAGATGTAAAATGTTTACTCGTGTCAGCAGTAGAGGACCAATCAGACAGGGTGTGGGCAAAAGCAGGTTTCCCGGGAATAACGATGGATAGTGACCGACATGATGGCGCTGCCTTCAATACCATGCGCGCGCGTTTGGGATGCATTGAGGGAAACATTCCCAGACACGCCAGATTTAGAGTCAGTAATGCAATGCACTATGAATGATGGGGAAGAAGTTACGGATTACATTTTTCGGGTACAGGAGATGTGGAGAGCTGAAATGGGTACACCATATGACCAATCAACATTGTTATTTTACTTCATAATAAAGAGAGGGGTCCCAAAAGAAGTGCAAAAATCGCTCGACAAAGTAGCAGGGATCGAAGCGAAAGGATGGCCAGAGATACAGAGCATAAAGTGCACCATTGCAAGAGAATTAAGGAAAGAGAAAAGGAGATGGCGCAAAAGAGGTTGGCAGACGAAGCCAAGTTAGTACAAACGAAACTGGTGAAGGTCGCAGCAGCTGTAGCAGCACTCCCACACGACAGAGACCCAGAGGAGGAGGAGGGGGGATTAGTTACGATACAGGGGAGGATGGCTGCAAACTGGGCAGACAATGGGCAAAGACAGTGGAATGGACAGGAGGAGTACAGAGGACTGCAGTGGCAAGCGTGGCACCCCAGCAACAGAAGAAGTGGGTACAGGGGGCGAAGAGGGGGTGGACAGGGATATGGAGGTAATGGTGGAAATGGGGGAGCAGGACCCAGAGGGGGGCAAATAAATTGTTGGAATTGTGGGAGGTGGGGACATTTTTCACGCGAATGCAGGAGCAGGCCTAACCCGAATTACCAAGATGACCAGTATTAGGGGCACCCCCATCCGGGGAGTCCATACGGGTTGCCCTGGGACGGAGGAAGAGAACAGCAAGACCAAAGAGGGCAAGAGCAATACAGAGAAAGACCCCACCACACTCAACAACATCCACAAATCAGTGAACACATACCATACACTCAAAACAACCCATTCACCACGACATCTAACAGTGTGCCTGCCCCATATGGAGGAGTAGCGGTAGTTTCAGGTAACGTTTTCAGCCAAGGGGGGAACAACTAGGCCTCCAGCATAGGACAGCCCACAGAGAGCACTTGCGTGTCCAATCCTATCGACAACCTTCAATGCAAGCGAGGAACCATTGATAGGAGCAGAGATAGGAAACAGACAATTCATCTTTATGGTAGATTCGAGAGCCGAAAAATCGTGCATACGCGAGGGACGGTTTCCGCTATCTAATCATAAATTGGAGACACAGGGGTTCTCTGGGGCGGTGGTCGAAGTTTCATACACAGAAGATTTGGACGTTACAGTGGGGGGAAAAACAGTGAGAGCACCCCTATTGTATTATAAACAATCACCCGTGAACCTGCTGGGAAGAGATCTACTCAGCAAATTGAACATGACTATCTCACTCACAAAAAGGGGAGGGATTGTGTGCTCAACCCCAGGGATGTGTTCTATGCGTGCAATGCTAGTGATACATTCAAGAGCGACATGCCCAGAGGTGCGCGGCATACCCGTGGACACAGACACGTTCATTCATGGGCTAAAAACATTAGCTAGGGTGGTCCCGGAGTTGAAAAAGCTAGAATGGAGAGTACCAGCAGAATTTGTCTTTCGCCCAATAGCCAGCCCCGAGATAGTGCCAGGAACAGTGATGTCATTGGACATACATACAGTACAAATCACAGCCAAAAGAATAGTTGTAATTGCAATGGATATGCACGGCTGCGAGTGGCGCACGGTATTATGCATAAACGCTGACATTGCACTCCAATATCTGTCAGATGAGGAGCTTTTCACAGATTCAGAGAGTGACAGAGACATAATCATGGAAATAGCCATCCCTTGTGAAATAATGATACAGCAAAGGCAGGTGCCAGTACAGCTGATGGCAGTGGTGGGCGCCCCACCTTTGTTCTTTAATGATGACATGCAGTCAGTGCCCTGGCAATTATGGACGAGCGGTCCCCATGACGCAGGGCTACTGCACGGGGTCACACCAGTAAAGATCAATCTCAAGCCTGGAGCAATTCTGCCCCTGGTCAAACAATACCCCCTTTCCCGGGAAGCAGAGGAAGGGATAAAAGAAACAATAAATGCTCTACTTGCACAGGGGATAATAGTACCCTCGAACTCCCTGTGTAACACCTGTATTTACCCAATCAAAAAAACGAAAGGAGGGCCTGGAGGATGATCCAGGACTTACGCCCACTAAATGACGTCATCCAGAAAGAGTTCCCTTTGGTCCCAAATTCAGCATCCATTCTATGCAGCATACCAAAAGACGCATCTCACTTCACTGTAGTGGATTTAAAAAAACACATTTTTCTCAATACCACTCGCAGAAGAGTGCAAATACCTGACAGCATTCACCCTAGGGGGGAGGAGGTACGAACACTGCAGATTGCCCCAGGGATATTGCGAAAGCCCCAGCATATTCAATAGAATATTGCATGAAGATCTTGGAAAAATGACTGCCGACAGCACAATAATACAGTACGTGGACAATTTATTAATTTGCAGCAAAAACGAGGGAGAGTGTAGAAAAGACTCCATAGCCCTTTTAACATTACTATCCCAAAAGGGGTACAAAGTGGACAAAAAAAGTTACAATACTGTCAACGTGAAGTGCTATACCTAGGGCAATTGATATCGAAGGATGACAAGAAAATAATCCCAGACAGAGTAGTGCTATCTCGGCCGTGGGAAGACCAAAGGCAGTGAAAGACATGCAAACATTCCTAGGGATGTGCAACTATTGTCGGGCCTGGATATAAGACTATGCTGCATAGACACGCCCATTGCTCCAGGCACTCAAACAGGCGCAAAAGGAAAAAACAGAAATACAGTGGGACTCAGAGACGTGCGATGCATTCACATCACTCAAAGAACTCATTTCAAGCTCACCAGTACTCGCGACCCCAGATTATGAACGCAAGTTCTACCTATTCTCGCACTGCAAGGGGGCACTCATGACAGCAGTCCTAACCCAGAAAACGTCACTAGGTCACAAGCCTCTGGCATACTACAGTGGGACACTGGACGCTGTAATGCAGGGACATTTCGCATGCGAACAGGCTCTCGCAGCTGCCGCGTTCGCTATTGAAAAAAGCGCCACCATAGTAATGGGGTGCTCACTGACACTGTATGTAGAACACTCATTGTTCGCCATACTCGAGCGATCAAAAAGCACATTAACCACACAGAGAGCCACCGCGTATGAGGTAATACTGTCAAGCGCCAATATACACATGGTAAGATGCAAGGTGGTTAGCCCCGCAAGATTCATCTCAGAACCATGCACTGTAGAGGATATCCAGGCACATGATTGCGCAACATATCAGGGTGAGGTCAATGGCACAACTGTGGTAAGCGAGAACGCACTGGCAGAAGGAGAGGTATTTTTCATAGATGGGTCAGCTTCCATAAATTCAGAAACTGGAGAAAAACATGTGGGGGTGGCAGTTGTGCGAATGGAAGAAGGTGAGTATGAGGTCCTAATACAGCAGCGACTGCCGGCTCATTTTTCAGCACAGGCAGCAGAACTGGTAGCATTAATTGAAGCATTATGAGCAGCAAAAGAATGCGCAGTAACGATTTACACGGATTCAGCATATATGGCCACAACAGTACATGGAGGGCTTGCCGGGTTGGGAAGAAGGGGGTTCAACAGGGCAGATGGTTCACCCGTACAACATGCGGAATTGTTAAGGGAACTCATAGACGCATTGAAAGAACCCACCATGGTAGCAATAGTGAAATGCCAGGCCCATACCAATAACACTGACTTTGTCTCTTTGGGAAACGCGGCAGCAGACGCGGCCGCCAAGGAGGCATCATATTTAAGTAAAGAAAAAACAGGTGAGTACTTAATGCGAAGAGAAGCGGAGGAAGGTGTCCCGGACGGGTACAATGCCATGCCATTGTCTCAAATACTGGAGCTACAGGAAGAGGCAGCTGAGGATGAAAAAAAGTTGTGTACAAAAAGAGGATGCAGCCAGTCGGCAACTCATTTATTATGGCGGCAAAACAAGACAGGTAAAGTAGCGATGCCAACTAAGTTATTAGAAGTAGCATTCCAGCAGCTACACTTCCCAGCACACAATGCAAGGCAGCACATCGCAGCCGAGATACAAGAAAACTGGTTCATTCCAGGATTACAGGAACAACTCTCCAAGCTAACAATGGAATGCACAACGTGCCAAATATTCAACGCCGGCATTGACTTTGAGAACACTAAGGGGAACGATACCCAAGCCAATAGGACATTTCAGAGAGCTGCATATTGACTATGCGGATATGGGTGAGAGATGCAACGGAGCGAGGTACATGATAGTGGTAGTTTGCCCCTTTTCACGGTGGGTAGAGGCAGGTCCCTGTGCCTGCCCAGAGGCGAAATGCGCTGCAAAGTTTCTCGTGCGGGAAGTATTCCTCCACTGGGGAATTTGCAACGTAATTCGCTCTGACAACGGCACACATTTTGTGAACGATCTCTTTAAAGAAGTGACATCATTGCTAGGAATAAAACATAAATTATGCTCGATGTATCACCCGCAAAGTAACGGATTGGTAGAAAAGATCAACGGATTACTAAAAGGTAGACTCTCAAAACTGTGTTTCACCCTTAAGAAAAATTGGGTGCACTGTCTCCCCTTGGCCCTTTTTGAGCTGAGGTATCAGCCAAGCAAGGACCACTATTTGTCGCCCCATGAGATCGTGACAGGGAGACGAATGCACACAGCACACTCACCCCTCGGTAGACATTCAGATGCACACAGAAGTGCAACTGTACTAGGAGAAGTATTTAATGACTACCTGACCAAACTTACTAAGGCAGCACGAATGACAGCGAGACAACTTGCACCACCATTCATAAGTGATGAGGAGAATGAAACGCACACTCCATAGAAAGAAAGCCCAACAGGTCAGCTGGAACCAGGGGAAATTATATATGTCAGGAGCTTTCTGCGTAGGTGGAATGCTCCAAGATTTCATGGCCCATACGAGGTGGTGTTTTGCACACCTACAGCGGTGAAAGTGAAGGGCTTGAGATATTGTATACATTTGACGACGTCTGAAAAGCCTATGACAGTGTGGGATCAGTAGAGGTGCAGAGGGCTCTGACGGGGTAAATGTGCATGAATAAAAGAAATGTAAAAACAAGAGCATGCGAAATGTATTGAACTGACAACTGTACTATAATAATGTTTATGACAGCTTGTGAAGCAACATAAAATGATCTCTCTCTCTCTCTCTTTCACTCTCTATCTCTCTCTCCCTCTCTCTCTCTCTCACACACTCCCACTCTCTCTCTCTATCTCTCTCTCTTTCACTCCCACTCTCTCTCTCTCTCTCTCTCTCTCTCACTCACTCTCTCTCTCTCTCTCTCTCTCTCTCTTTCACTCTAAAAGATTACTGGAAAGTGGAAAAAGCAAAACATAATTGCACTGTATGCTTAATGCACCCTTTTCTATGTTTCAACATATAGGAGTAACCATGGCAACGAACAGGCAGCCTGCAACGATTAGCAATAGGGACACTAGGAGTAGAAATGTTTTTGATTTGCGAACATACTCATACGAATGTGGGTTGACTGTCTGTGCTATTATATTTTTTACACTCATGTTTGGCTTAACAACATATTACATAATAGCATTTATCTGCATTGAGATAAATGAGGGGGGAGGTAGTGGAACTAATATGGAAAATGTAAGCAAACCGTTTAAGGAGGGTAACTATTTAATATGGGATGGCTTTCAGCTGGTATGGGGTATGACCCACATCCAGACGAGGCAAAACGTCAGAACGATACTAACAACAAGCCGACCATCCATTTGAAGCCCCAAAGCCACACCACAAATTTTAGTGTACATGAACTAAATAATCGACACCCATCTGTTATATCATGGTTATATGGCACCACTGCTACCCCGCCCACAACGACAATCAGTCTTCCCAGAGAAAATGACTACACCACAGTGAGAATGAAAGAAAATATTAAAATGGCTAACAAGTTCATTACTCTGTATGAGGAATGGGAGAAGGAGGGGGCCGGGGAGAGGGAGTCCCAGTTGCACGCAGCCAGGCATGCTAAAACATTCCTTAAAAACAGAAGGAAGAGGGAAACAGGTAGGAAGAGATATGACGAATACTGTGTCCTGGGACTTGACACGATAGAGGATCCCAGGCACCCACACCAGTCGAATAAATGGTATGCAGACATGAGCTCCACAGCCAAATGAACAACTAATGAAAGTTGCTACGTGTGCTCCCTGATCCCCCATGCCTCAGGCACACCTAAAGTTTTAATGCCGCAAGAATTGCCTCTTGGAGACGCCCAGTGTCTCCTCCATCTCACTCTGTGCAGAATTAAGAACACCTTCCATACACACACGGTATCTTTTGAAATGCTGCAGAATGAGAAAACGTGCTACTCAAGACCAAAAGGAGTGGTATGCTTAAAAGAACCATTCTTAGTAATAAAAGGAACACTATTTTCAGAAAACAAATGGCAAGATGATGTGGTAACGTGCAAAGCTGAAGCACTGCTAGGGCTGCCTACCGAAAAACTACAATGGATTGCAAAGACGTGTGCCATAGTGTGGTCAGAACATGTGGCAAAATTGACCTGGGTGAGTGCTATAGAAAAAGCATTGAAACTACAGAAAGAAATCTCAAACAAACTTTGCTTCCTAGGAGAAGGGAAAATTGACATGGGAAGAAACATGAACTGCAGCAAGAGCCTAATGATCCCAGACATAAAGAAAGAAACAGCAGCCCTGATGGACACTTACTGGGTCTGTGGCAACCACCATCATGGAGGGGCATGTGTTCCCTGGCGACACTGCACTCAGCCTTAATGGTAATACCGGAGAGCCACTTCGGCCAAGGGGGCCGGAAAACGACTCAAGCTACAACCAACGCCTCACCCACTGAAGAGCCACCACTTTACGCCCTATCAGAGGGAAACGCCGATGAAATCATGTCCAGAAAACAGAGGTCATCAAACTATATCTCAAAGGCCTCCTCAGAACTCTTGGCACAGATCCCAGACAGGTACAGGTTATTCAGCTCAGCGGAAAGCTTCTTCGTCTCCCTCATTCCAAGCATTCAGGCCCGAGCAAATGCAAAATGACTGCAGATCACGCGGTGGGAGCTGATTCAATTGGCCAACGACACTGAAGAAGGGTTCAATGTGATCAAAGTGGAACTAAGGGCACTGAGATTGATGACAATGCAAAACAGGTATGTCCTAGACCTGTTGACAGCGATGGATGGAGGTGTTTTCCGAAAAATTGGAAGTGCCTGTTGCACTTTTTAGTACCTTCTGAAGATGCTGATAATGGAACACTATCACACGTCATCGCTGCAGTGCACAATCTAGGGGAACGAATGAAGACGGAAGGTGGCACCGACCCAAGCACATGGTTCGACAACCTTTTTTCCTGGGTACCTTCCTGGATGGGGCTCGCTGTGAAACTACTAATGCCCCTCATCGTGTTTTTACTTGTGATTTTTTGTGTGTGCCAGTTGGGTCTTCGATGCTGCGCAAATGTAGTCCCCAATGGAGCAATGATGATGGTGACGATGGGCAACGCCGGAGGAAGGGCACGGGCGCAACAGGAAGCACACGTTCAAACTGGAGAGGCTTCAGAATCCAAGTATAGAATGGTGCCCAAATATTAAGACGGGGATGTAGTGGACAGGTTATATCATACCACAATAAAGGAGCCCCGGGAGCGGTACACGGAGGTATGGGTGGACCTGGAGGGAGATATGGGATGTATATATATGACCTCCACCCCAGATGATGATGCTAGAAGGGAGGAAAGCCTCTGGGGGGTGTGCAGAGCCTGGATGCCAATAAAAGGAACGCCAGCCTGGGAAGAGGCAGTGTTGGCTGAGAAAGAGAGCGAACAACTGGGGGAGCTAAGGTATTCGTTACTTAAGTAACGAAAGGGGGGAAATGTAGGGAAGGATAGGTCAATAGGACCCCCCCCACTACATGTCCCACCCTGGTTAAGACCCATGACTCGTCTGCAGCCCCCTGGCCCCCTGGGCCCAGGCGGCAGGGCGGCTGCAGGCCGACACGTGGGGCTGCACCACCACGTTATGTGGCAGAGCATAGACGCCATCTTGTATTAAGCCATCCCCATCTTGCTAGAAATGTGCATATCTAACCCAAGGCAGAGACACTGAACGCTGCAGAGTGACCCCCACTTGACCGCGCTCACAGAGGCCCACACTTCCCCCACCTCCCACTGCATGGCAGATCCGCTGAGGACTCGTTCTCACGAGTCACCAGAGGCGAGCTGTTAACCTTCCGCAGTACATCATTGCCCCAGCCATGAACGGGAACATTAGGATGTAACTGAGACCAGCCCAACCCTGCAGGCCCTGACCCCTGCACCAAGACTCCCAACTATAGACGGCATGGCGCCTTGCACCCATACCCACCCTGAAGACCCTTGCAACATGTAGAAACCATTTATGTAATATGTGCCTTGTTGACTAATGTTCGCTGCTAATGTAAAAGGAGAATGGGTAAAGAGAAAAATGTGCAACCGATATTGTATATAATGAAGAAATGTACAAAGACTGGACAGCTGATAACAGTGAACAATATCCTGTGTTGCTCTCTTTATGCACACTTTATACACACCTGCCTGACACTACCTCATGTTCGTATGTCAACTGTAGATGTGAAATGCTATGTAAAAAAGTATGATCCCCAGCTAGTATCCCATGTTAATGTAAATACATACGAGTGCTTTTAGGAACCCCATGTGTTGTTAGTCGCCCCTCACCCATACGACAGTAAACCGCCTCGTGCAAGATGCCACGCACAGAGCTGCAAGGCCATTTCCCCCTCCTCCTGCCCAGGCCCTCTCGAGATAGACGTTGTTCAAACAGCACAGCCCTGCTTTCCCTCCCGATCCTGCTGGACCCGTTTAAAGCATCCCCCACCCTTCCCTGTGTCAGAGGCCGCCACAGCCTGACTCCATGACTTATAAGCTACCTGGTCCTAAATACCACCGCCTTTCAGGCACCAGTCACATGCCCCCCACGGGCCAGTAGTACCTCCATCGACCCCGAGTTAATGACCCTAGAAAGGGGGGCACCCATACGTGTACCAACAGATCGTAATACCATCCCTCACCGAAATTGCCAAGGATGGTTAGTCAAGCACCCCCGCCCATGCCCCTGACTACGCCCATGAGACCTGATTGTTTGAACATGAGGTATCTCCCAAACTGATGTATTGAGACACTCCAGATCACATATCAATGTTCCTGGCCATGTATTGATCTAAGGTCAGCGCTTACAAGAGTTGCAAATCAAGAGGGCACAGTGACGAATGGGTGGGAATGTGTGGCCAAAAGGGCAGATGTTAGTTTAGTTATCAATCGTTGTTACAAGGCATGTCTGGCAAGGCGCTACACCCCGATGATCCCAGCTGACCTCCCACCCCACGTGGCGCAGCACCAACATCCGCCAATCCTGGAGAAGCAACTGTATACATTGTATACCACCTAGCCATCACCACCCAATCCCTAAGAGTCTGTGGCCCCTATAGCTTACCTCATGCATGACGTGTATTTGTAATATAACTGACTGTCTTTGCTATTGTCAGGCAGAGCCCTCTCGGAGTTTGCAGCGTCCTTTGCATGCTCTATATTGAATTATATAAAGCTCTTTTGATCTCACCCGCACTTGGTCCTGGCCTCATTCCCCTTCTGGGGTGTGTCCATTATTGCCTCTCACTAAGGGGGGTGCGTTTCCGGGGACATTTACATTCACTTGTTAACATTTTTTTATTTAAAGTATGCTCTAAAATGCAACATGTTAACCAATTATTTAAAATAAATTCACGGGGGATAACCCCCGACCCCTCTTGATTGGTTTGGCTCCCTCGCTGCTCTCAGTCGCTATGGCATATCTGTTCAAAATAGTTATGCCCCTCCACTTAAAAAACTCATCAGCCCCCACTGGCGCTAGGACTGGGCTGGGAGCAGGGTGGGGGAGCCCAGGGACTGTGGTGGGAGCAGGATTGCGGGTGCCATGGGATAGTGGCGGGAGCAGGGTTTGAAGAGCCGAGGGTCTGTGGTTGGGTCAGGTGGGGAGAGCACAGGGACTGGGCTAGGAGTTGGATGAGAGAGTCCAGAGACTGTGATGGGAGCAGGAGAGGGAGCCCAGGGATTATTCTGGGAGTAGGTTGCAGTGACGACGTGCAATAGTTCATAGCCATTTGGATTTAATGTCCATTTTGCATATTTGGGGGGGGCAGCCTGCCACATGTTGCGCGGGGGGCTCAGGTCTAAAAGGTTTGAAGACCACACCCTACTCACATCTGGCCCATGTTTTAATGACCTGTCAGTTATCCAAAGTTGGTCAGGTGAATGCTAACCAATGAAGGTCCTCAGTGCTAGGCCGCACAGTACGTCTTGCACCAACCAATAGTTAATCGTAGAAGTCATGTTGTATTACCGTTATCAATTTAGGGGTGGTCTCAGGAGGAGCCATCAGGAGCTTAACCCATAAAGAATGTGCATTCCATCACTTTTCTTAACCAATCCCCTCACCCTGTAGACCCTCAGTTGGTCCACAGATGTAAGTATAGCATCGGCCTGGCAAAACAAGGAGATTTCTTCTGTATGTATTGGGGAATTGTGATAAAGTAAAAAGATTTAAGATGATGAGATAGCTTCTGACAAAGTTAGGAAAGACTTTGCAGTGCACCTCGTTATGAGGTAATAATTATGAGATAGCTTCTGACAAGGTCAAGAAAGCACCCCTCCTTAGTACACTTCTTTATGGGGTAGTAATAATAAGAGATTACCTCACCAGGATTTGGGAAGATGGACGTAGTGTATTTATTTGTGTAGTGATTGCTGGCACCAGCCTTGTGCTGGAAGGCTGTTTAGGTTTTGTGAAAAGTGAATTTGTGTGTATATTGGTGTATAATTTGGATCAACAGAAGTTTTGGTGTGGACGAAATGGGTGTGGTCTAGTGAGGGAGAAGTGAAATGATGCTGCTTGGGATGTTAATGGCATATGTGGTGTCCTTCAGTAGTATTGGGTGATGCAGAAGGTGTGGTCTCGCTGAGAGACGCATAGGAGAAGTATTTTTGGGTAGGGGTGTGAAAAGGGAGGTAAAAAGAGGTTGAGAGGTAATTGAAATAAACATTGGCTAAGTATATTGGTAAGGTAAACTGTGACATATTATCATGGGGGACACTCCCATTATTCATTTGTTTAAAGCATTACTCCGGATTAAGGACAGAATCCTTAAGTGCCATTCCCAGTGAGTGAAGGACTCTGCAGCCAAAATGTTTATGCTTTGGCCGCAAGAAGGAACTCAAATCAGTGTTGCACCACATGATGACATATTTACATGCTGTGCACAAAGGGGAAAAGTTACAGAATAGACTAGCCATTTTGGAATTCTGGAAAGTGTATGAAGAGGAGACGGAGGAACTGCCCGCAAATGAATGGATGCTTAATCAACATGACGAGGGGGACACAACGTCCATGGCTCCTCCCCCTCCTCTCCAGAGTAGTGATCCGTCCCCTGAAGTACAAGGATTATACCCATTACGAGAATTAAAAGCAGCGGCAGGATACACTAACCCCACATATGAACCCCCGGGTATAGAAGTGAAGATATTATAAATAGAGAGAAAATAAGTACAGAAAAACCAGTGTCCACACGTGATGAATATGAAGAACGTTGTGCGTCACAGGCAAAATTGCCAGGAGCCGAGGAGGAGGCCCGGAGACAGAGAGAAAGACAGGGCTATAGGGTGAGACGGCGACTGCATTGAATGAGCTGGTAGGAGGACAGATAATGTTCAAATTAGATGGAAGGGGCATGGATGATTTTAAAGAAAGAGCAAGGAAAAGACAGGAGAAAGAAGAAGAGAAAAGGGTGGAGGAAGAAAGAGAACGGGAAAGAGAAGAGAGAGAGAGGGAAAGAAGGTATGAAGAAGCAAAGGGAAGAGAAGAGAAACCAGAGACAGACAGAGAAATCGGGAAACAATGAGAAGAAGAAAAGGAAAGGAAAGAGAAAGGAAACCGGAAGACGTGACGGAGAGAGAGAGAGACAATTAGAGATAGCAACAAGTAAGGAAAGGCAATGAAAATAAATAGATGAGATTATCAGGGGATGTACGCCCGTGGACAAAGAGAGGAACAGAAAATAAGTATAGAGATAAAGAGAGATGGGTTTAGAAAGACGCTGCAAGGCATTAGATGAGATTCTTTGAAAGGATACTCTTCCAGATGAAGGAGAAAAAGAGACTATACAAAGAAGGATTAGTAAACTGTACAGGAGCAGAAGGGATGTTATCAGTATCATGATGGAGAGTAGAGGGTATCCGCAAGATAGAGAGAGAGGAACATATTAGAAGAAGGGATGAGTGGAACATATAGGACAAGTCTCCTTGGGAGACTAGACTTTGAAGAGAGAGAAAGTGATGAAGGGGTGAAAGCTATGTTCGGAGATGAAGAAAGAGAGCAAGGTGGTGAAGAGGGGGTTGCTGCACGAGCCCTTTCTACAAGCATGGGCTAGGGAAAGAGGTAGCGTTGTCAGACTTGGGTGAACCAGAGAGGAGGCCAGAGCACAGTCAATATCCTACACAAGGTGATCAAGCAGAGAGCCCGATCAAGATGGCCATGGGTGCTCAGGGGAGCTCAGACGACAGACGGCTTGTACAACTGAAACCTGCCCAGTTAGAGTGCACGCAAAGGAATAAAAGTGGAGTATATGTGTAGCAGAGCCGAAGCAGAAGAGATGGGCGAGTTCCTGTGCAAAACCGCATCGCCGAACCGCAAATAAACACCACCAGGTGACAGGGCGGATCGCGCCATAAGCAGAAGCAGACTGAAAACGGCACGAAAATGGAAACGAAGGCACTGCACAGCTAGCACTGCCCCCAGGCAGCCTGTGCACTGCACAACACCGATACTCGCCTAGATCCACTGCAAGAAGGGGGACAGACCGCCAGGGAACGAGGCATCAATGGAATCGGTAACCGCACAGTGACGGATGGGACAGAACAATGAGGCTGCAAGAAGATGCCAGTGTAATCATGAAGAAGAACGAGGACTCCTAGAATGCTGCCACTGGGCTACACAAATAATGAGGAGGGCGCGGGGTGCTGTGCCAACATCAGAGCGAGTTCAACAGCCCAACCGCGGTGGCAGAGTGAGAAACAACACTGGGTGAGGCAGTTGAGCTAGAGTGGGACCGCTACCCCGTACAACACGCTCCCATGTGCAGACCCGGAGCAGGGACTGGCACCTCTGCAAGTAACAAGTAAGTCAAGCACACCACAGGGGCCACCACTAGCATGACCACCGCATGCCTGAATAGCCAACATACCCGGGACTTCCACTAGGGCACACACAGCTACCCCCAAACAAGGGGAGGGCGAAATGGCACCTCCACACATGGCCCGCTCTCAAAGGCATACAAGCCCGCAACCCCAGCGGCCCCAGCCAGGTGCACACTTACCTATTTCCATCAGCCCAGCGGCTGATGCCACAAGGTCCTTTGAGCAATGCTGATACTAATAGGGCAGTGGAGACCAACGCACAAGGCGGCCCGGTGCACCATCAAAGGCCAAGCCTGGAGGGAACGGACCCACAAGTATACAACCACCACATGCGCACCAAAAGCGCCTCCCAGGCACAGACCCAGGGCACGACCCTCACTCTTGGATTCTTCAAGGGCGCACAACACGCAGAGGAACACAGGTCCCAGGACTAACCCCATGGTTTGGCAAGGAGAGAGGCAAGAGGGTGGAGGGTTCAATAAGCGCCTCAAGACGCAGGCGGGGGAGAAGATATTAAAAGGGTGCTCCAACACCCCCCCAAAACAAAACAAAAAATGATCAATATAATAAAGAAAGCAAAACAACAGGGGACACTGAAGGAGATATACCTAATAAGATCACGCGGGCAAAGGGAGGCTGGAGTGACACACGTGGACCTGAACCAAGTGCAAGGCAGACCCGGTGCCTGACTGAGGCCACGCCGCACAGCCAATACCACGGAAGGACTCACACACGTACCCAGCGGAGTCCTCACCCGGACCCAGAGCATAAACCGGAACTGCAGAAACCTCCCCAACTAGGTGGCACACGTGACAACGGTCTGGGGCACAGCAAAAAATAGTGGTATCCCCTACAGCCATCCTACAGACACCAAACACCACAAGCGATGTGGTGGAATATTGGGGAATGATAAGAGACTCTCCGGAAACACCCCACAGAGAAAGACAACAGCAGGTGGGTATGCAACAGGGAACCCACATCCCGGATTCTAAAGCCACCACAGCACCCCCCAAACAGGAGGCCTACTTAGACACTCAGCAAGAAACAAACCTGATATGGATGTCCAATCAGAACTGCAGTCAATATTGGCCGAGATGAAACTAATCGGCCAGCAAACACAGGAAACAAATCCTCTAGGATGTGCAGAGCCGCCTGGCAGCGCAAGCAGAGAGAAAAACATATAATGAAGAGCGCATCAGCGCCTGGAGGATAATCAGACAACGATGGAAACAGACCTGGATAGGGTTATAAGGGAAGTACAAAGACTGGGAGATAAGATCGAAGATCAGAAAAACAGATCCTGTAGAAATAAACTCAGGATAGTGGTCGTCCCCGGAAAATGCAGAAGGATCGGATTTGGAAAAATTCATCTATGACTTCTTGCAGAATTCCCTACACATGGCCAATGCCAGGGACCTCATCATCGAAAGGGCACATCGAGCCCCGATACCAAAACCAGCACCAAACAAATGCCCTAGGGTCATAACAATGCGATTATTACATTTCCAACACAAAGTGGCCATCTTAAAAGCCTACAGAATGGCAACCCCAGTTGCGTGGAGGTGGAACAGAAATAAGAATATTCAATGACTAGTCGATGGACGTCTCAAGAAGACATAAAGGCTTCAATCCCATATTCGAGGTACTCAAATCCACAGAGCACAGACACTACTTAAAATTCCCAGCGGTTTGGTGAATACTGATCGATAAACAATAGCACTCATTCGAGGACCCGGAATCGGCATGGCGGTTCCTGCAACAGCAAAACCTTGTCATTGATAAATCAACGGTTGAGGCAGACAGATTATCCCCTCTGCCCCAACAAGAGCAGTCACAGTCAAAGGGGAAGTGGCAAAAAGTAGGCAGAGGGCCTCGAGGATGGGACCCAGAGTGAGGGAAGTGCACCGCAAGATCCTGAAGACGATTCAAAATGGGGACACCGGAGGAGACATCACTGGAAACGATCAGAAACATGGAAGGAATCAAAAAAACAACCTGACAAAATAGCAAAATAAAAGGACCAAAAAAAGGACTACAAGGACAAAAACCCTAGAAACATATCTCCATCCAGCCACAGGGACGGGGAAAAGAGAGATGCACAATGGATCGACTTATGCTACACCGGCCATTGATCACGCCACTGGTATCAATAAGACAGGATATATGGGAAGAGGGGGCGATTCGCTGGCTTGCTCCCATCAACCCCATATATGGGCTCTTTACCCTAGTATTGGGCTAGGGTCGCCTGGTTGACCCACCCAATGTTATTGCTTCTGGTTTACTACTGGCCCACGGTTAGGCCTAAGTTTTAAAATGTTTTGGAAGTTGATCCACAGGTTGTATATTATGGGAGAAGGACAAGGGATGGGCTCAAGGAGCATATATGTGTTGGCAGATCACAGAAACGCGGACCCTACAAGTCCATACCCAAGAGTAACCTACTCAACAAGGCAATGGCTAAACTCACCCTAGTAGCTCTAAACATCCAAGGGCAAGGTCACCCTTTAAAGCGCAGACGCATGCTCAATTACAAGAGAGACATACATGGAGACATTATTTTCCTGCAAGAGACCCACCTCAACAAAACTGAAGTGGAAAAACTAGCACGAGGATGGGTAGGCACAGCAATACATTCACCAAGTCACAGGAAATGGGGGGTATCCATCCTGGTACACAAGCAGGTTCCCCTTCAGCTGCAGCACACAATTAACTACAAAGAGGGCTGATTTGTACTGGTGCAAGGCAGGATTCAACAGCACCCAATCACATTGCTGAATATCTATGCCCCTATAAAGGACACGCCAACCTTTTTTATACGCCTGTTCTCCAAGTGTGCCCAGAACATGGGGAACCTCACTGTAACAGGCAGAGATCTGAACGTAGCCCTAGACCGAGACTTTGACTGTCAGGGATCAAAATCCAAGAACCCACTCAACCCCCAAAAAAGATTGGCCCTCCAATCACTAATGTTTGATCTTTAACTCATAGACATTTGGCAAAACACCCACACAAATGGGCAAGACTTCACATTCTATTCCCACCGCCACAACAGCTACTCCAGGTTAGACTACTGGCTGATGCCAGCCAACACAGCATACATGGTAGCCGACTGCAATATTATGCCGATCACCACTTCAGACCACGCCCGGTCACACTGCATATCACGCTCCGAGATGCGGCCGTAAACCCCTGTCATGGCATCTCATCCTGTGCATCTTGAAATATATGGACATATACTAGACGATATTGAGGGGTTCTGGGAAAACAACAAACACACAGGATTCACACCATACAGGTGCTGGGACGCCTTCAAGGCTTATCTGAGAGGTCAGTGCATCTCGCGATGGTCATATAAGAAAAAGAAGGGGGGGGAGGCTCACCTGGCGGATAAGCTAAAGAAGCTGGAAACGCAGCACAAAGTGACCAGAGACAGTCAGCTGAAACCCCAGCTCCAAAAACTGAGATCGGAAATCAAACAACTCACCACAGACAGGGCACAAAAATCCTACACAGGTTGGTCCCAAATGTACTACTTGGAGTGTGACAAACCTCTACATATGTTGGCATTAGCACTCAAGCAACGACACGCTGCACAAATGATCACAACCATTAGCGACAGCGCAAATAACCTATTAGTAGGGGATGACCAAATACACGCAAGGTTCGCAGAATTATATCGTGAGCTGCACAGAGCGACCGTTACATGCACACCTCAGGCTGTAGATGTTTTCCTAGACACGGTACCCATCCCTCGTTCAGAGGCAGAACAACTAGACGAGTTAGGTGCCCACATCACAGCCGCGAGGAGATCACCCAGGCGATACAATCACTCTCTCAGGGTAAGGCAGCCGGCCCCAATGAGATTCCAATAGAACTATACAAGAGCGTAGTCGAGGAAAATTGGAGGCAGTCTTTAAAGAAGCACTCACCCAGAAACTTCTGCCAAAGTCAATGCTAGCAGCCAATATTATAGTATTCCAGAAGAGCGTCAGGGATCCAGAAGCATGTGGCTCCTACAGGCCAATTTCATTAATTAACTCAGATGCAAACATATTAGCGAAATGCCTCGCACAAAGAATAGAAAACACCATCCTGCAGCTAGTGCACAAAGATCAAATGGGCTTCATAAAGGGCAGGCACTCCAGTGATAATATCTGCAGACTCTTACACATCATAGCAGGATATAGGGATCCCCACGACGCCATTCTGGTGGTAGACGCAGAAAAGGCATTTGATAAAGTACAATGGGAGTTTATGTTTCACGTCTTGCCCAGATATGACACACTTAGTCCAGTCTGTACAAATGCCCAACTGCCTCTGTGGTAAGAAACGGGGTGGCTTCTGCAGAATTTACCCTCCAGTCAGGTACACACCAGTGTGACCACTCTCGCCCCTACTATATGCCCTATTCATTGAATCCTTAGCAATCAGAATGCGCATAGACCAGAAGTGGACGGGCATACGCCAAGGATTAGAGGAACATCGGGTGTCACTTTACTTAGACGACCTGCTACTGTATGTAACCAAGACCCCAACAAACCTCCCATATATAAAGTCACTATTGCAGGACATAGACCGATGGTGGGCTGCAAAGTTCATTGGAATAAATCTGAGGTGATGCCCCTAAAACAGGATATCCCATGGGACCCGGGTGTAGGAGCACCATTCACCCTCAAGCCTCAATCCATGAAATACTTAGGTATCCGCATTAGCGCTTCGGTAGCGGAACTTCGCAACCTTAATTACACGCCCGTCCTCCGAAATATCAAACTCGATCTAGAAAGTTGGGACACCCTGGCCCTATCCCTGACAGGGAAGGTCATTGCCCTTAAGATGAATTCATTCCAGAAACTGATTTACATAGGCTTTGCCTCAGGATCCTTCCCCTCCCCTCTGAAACACTCCCTTGTGCATCCTCTTCTCAAGAAAACCATAGCTGATCCTTCTTGTCCCACTAACTATCGCCCAATTTCCATTACTCCCTTTCTGGGCAAACTCCTGGAAGAACTGGCCATCTCTCACCTTAATCTTCATTCCGATTCTGTTGGCTGTCTCCATGACCACCAGCCTGGCTTCAGAGCTGCCAGAAGCACGGAAACTGCTCTACTGAACATCCGTGAAGATCTGCTCTCCAACATTCCATCGGACCTCATCCTTCTCAATCTCTCTTCTGCCTTTGACACGGTCAACCATACCATCCTGCTCAACCATCTCCGTGATAACCTGGTGTCACACCGCTTCCTACTAAGTCAAGGACACGCCCCTCCGTGTCTACCTCTATCCGCGCTCCCCGGCACACACGCTCAGATTCATGTACTTCGTTTCCCACTCACGTTTCACACAACAGGGCACGGCATGGCATGTTTGGCGGAGCTGGCGTTTATCGCCCTTCACGGCTGTGGCAAACCAAGTGGAGACTCCTTCACTCCAGGAACTCACATCCTTCGCGGAGACCGGCGCTGCCCGGCGCATCACGGATCACGTGACTCTTAGTTGCCTAGCAACGCTACAAAGCTTTCGGTTCACTTCTCACGTGATACTGTCACGTTCGTCCCTTCCAGGGATAAAAGGAGTTCGAAAACCGAAGGCGTTGCTTCACAGCTGTTTCAACTAGGATCACGTGACGCTCTCTCTTCGTTCAAGGACCTGTTCTATTCTGACCTACGCTTGCTCCACGGATCGTCTTTGCTTAACCCTTCACTGACTCTGGAACTTTGGATTGCCTATTGCCGACTTACGCTTGCTCCACGGATCGTTTTTGCTTAACCCTTCACTGACTCTGGAACTTGGATTGCCTATTGCCGACTTACGCTTGTTACACGGATTGTCCTTGCTTAACCCTTCATTGGCTCTGGAACATTGAATCATCTGTTTTCTGACCTCGGACTGCCTGGAGTTCTCTACGGATCACGTGTTTCATTAGGACCTCGGTCCTACAATAGGTGGTTACCTGCTCTACCTTACAGCCTTGTCCAGTCACAGTCTGGAGGTTCACGCCTCTTTCAGCCTTGGGAAAGACACAAGTCCTCACAGGTATTCCAGTGTTTTGGTATTTGCATTTGGGAAGATTGTGTCCTGCTTTCCTACTTACATAACCATTGTACCTTGCCTTACAGCGCTCAAGGGGTTCTTCCGGCTGTCCCGCGTCCTGGCTTGGGGAATTCCACCTGTGGCCTTAATAATCACGCTGACAGTATTTCTGGTGTTGTCAGGGTGTTTCTTGGGGACAGAGGGGTTGTTCATACTCTACACGACCAACGAACTTCGTAACACCTGGGTACAACTGATCAGGCTCTGGCCTGGCTGACCTCTTTCCTCTTGATCAACCCTCCCAGGTCCAACTTGGGTCCTTCCTATCATCTATCTACCTCTCTACCTGTGGTGTTCCCCAGGGGTCTAACCTCTCACCCTGGCTTTTCCACCAATACCTGGCAACTCTCACCCACTGCACTGCCATTTTCTGCTCAAATTCCCAGTGCTACACTGACAAAACTAAACTTGTTTTCAGGCTGCCCTCGCCACCTTCTCTTCCTCTCTCATCTCTGATTGGCTAACTGTCATTCAATATTGGTGTGCCACCAATGATCTTTGTCTGAATGCCAGCAAGTTGGAGCTCCTCCTCATCTGGTCACCTCCACCATCCTTCCCTCTCACTCTCTGGTTGGCCGTCCCTTGGCCCTCCTCCTACCCCCACCTGCGAGGCTAAGAACCTCCGGGTCATCTTTGACTCCACACTTTCCTTCTCCGTCCACATCTCTGATGTCTCTAAAAAGTCAAACTTCCTACTCCACCTCCTCAGAGGTATTCTGCATTTCCTCTCCTTCCCCCAGAAGCTCATTGTATCCCAAACTCTGGTTCTTTCTAGGTTTGACTATTGAAACAGCCTCTTTCTAAATCTACCTGCCTCTAGTCTCTGCCCTCTACAACTAATCCAGAACAGGACTGCAAGACTTGTCCTTGGCCTCAAGCCCTGGGGTCGTATCTCTCCAGCTCTGGAATCTCTCAATTGGCTCCCAGTGGATGCCAGGATTAAATTCAAAAACCTCTGCATTGTCCACAAGGTTTTCTGGGGCCTGGGTCCCAAATACCTTCAGCTATCCCTCTGTAAATACCTCCCCTCCCAAGTTCTTCGCTCCTCTACCTCTAACTCCCTCAGGGTCAGTTGTTTTTCAAAGAAACGAGATGGGGGTAGATCTCTGTCTTCGCTGAGGCCTCTCCCAGGTACAGCCTCCCTGCCACTCTAAAACTTGAGGCAAACCATCTGTGGTTCCAGAAGCACCTCAAGACTGTCCTCTTTGCTTCTGCCTTCGCTCCCCCTCTCCCCTGCTGATCTCTTCTCTCTTGGGACCATGCTCCTGGCCACCCTCGGTCCTCCGGGCCCAGGTACCTGCTCACTCTGGCACCCTCCCTCTCTGCCTCCGGGCCACCCCTTGCACTGAGGTCTTTATCTGTACCCATACAGCCCTCCCCTTTTTCTTCCTGCACTTATTATTAGACCTACCCTGTCTGCTGCCTTAAACCCAGCACTTGCCACTTGCTGGCTTCACTACCACTCTTTGTTGCCTTTATCATTTATTTATTTATTATTATTTATGTGTTTCTCCTTTGCTCCGCACTTTCCACTTCTCCCCCCTTCCATGCACTTTTCCTCTCCCCCTCTCCCATGCACTTTCACGTTATCAATGTCACTGGACCTAGTAAGATTGTTTTTTTGTTCTCCCCTGATCCCCTCCCTTGCGTTGTCACGCTCTGAATCAGCGCAATAGAAAAAAAATATCAATTCAATTCCATTCAAAGATGCTCCCAACCGGTCCAACATCAAACATAGTAAAAGAGTTTGACATAGCCATCGCCAAATTCATTTGGTGCAGGGAAAAAGCTGGGGTCTGCCTCTCTTTTTTACAAGCGCATAAAGCCAATGGAGGTCTAGCAGCCACTTTACTGAAGGCCTATTATGAGGCATCCAGATCAGCTGGATGAAACAATAGTTAAACTCATGCGATGACTCCAGCTGGCGGATCATGGAACTGGCCATGATGGCCCCACTAACGCCCAACTGAGATAATGGCCACACCACCGCACAAACTCACACCGAAGCTCAGATTTCACCCCATCATAAGCCCAACCATCCAATAATGGCACAGACACCGAGCAGCACAGGGAGCACCAACCAAAGTGGCGCCAACATGGGCTAGAATTAGGTCGATCTTAGTAAATGGGCTAAAACTGACAATTGAAACCAAACAGGCGAATGGGCTAAAACGCGAGTGATGGACATCACGGAAGATAGGAAAATGGTACGTTTCCAAGAAGCTCAACGCACCCTAGGACTGGGGAAGGGGGATTGGTTATGCTACCATAACATTCAGGCCATAATCCTGAAATACGCAACGGCAGAATCCCGACTACTGCCCCTTGTACAATGTGAGAAGGCAATGGAACAAAACATAGAAGAGTTCCCATGGCTCTGCACTTTCTACTCATTGTCAATCCCTAATAACATAGGCAGAATGCACACAATTGCCGCATTATAGTCAGAGGACCTAGGAATCTCAATCAGCATCCCAGACATGCACAACTGCTTCTCGGCTATCCCAGCATCCTCTCTCTGCCTTAGGAACAGAGAGATACAATACAAAATTCTCCAAAGACTGTACGCTGGAGAGGGTGTAACGGCATTGGGACAATGGGACACTTACTCTGGTCATGCCCCATTCTAGATTCCTATTGGGCCAGAATACATAAGAAATTATCAGATATTGATGGAGCGGATATAGCATTCACCTGAAAAGCCATGCTCTTAGGTGCAGACGGAATAGACTGGCATACTGACACGCCGATGCGCTAGCTCATGAGTCTTATACTCCTCATGGCTCAAAAACTCCTGGTGTGAAACTGGAAGGCAACAGTCCCGCCCACATACAATGAATGGGTCACCACCCTCTCCAACACATGCCGACTCGAACAGGCAGCTTTCAAAAGACAATCAAAGCTGAACCGAGCAAGGGAGGAGCAATACAGGGAATTATTAAAGCCATACATTTGATCACAGGGGAGCGGCGCAGAGACTACGACAGAACTAAAACCCCATCAGCAGATAGAGCCTTCCAGAAATATAGATCCCATACATCTAGCACGACCAGTATTGGGACCAGGACTATTTTCTGGAGGGTGGGGGGGGCCTTGGGGATAGTTGGAAGGGTAAGTGTGGGTGTTAAAATGGATATGAACACTTTGGGCTGAAGTTAATATAATAATACCTAACCATAAACTATGTATTCCAGCATAATAGGCACGGGGATGTCTGTAACCTTTATGTTTATGTTTATGTTTATGAAAACTAATAAACAGAGTTGGAAAAACAGAAAGTAAAAAATAAGTGCTCACGCTGTTCAAACGATAAAGCATCATACATAAATAGGTTGAGAACTTTAACGGGACAGAAAAGAAGTAGTATGACAGATGTGGTGACAAAGACAAAGGGCGTGGCTACTCTTGGACAGGGTAAAAGTTATCGACTATTAGTGTCCAGACTGTTGATGCCAAGATAAATAAGTCTTCTTAGTCAAATAGGCTTCTTAATACATAGTTTCAACTTGAATAGTTATCTATGTCTTCATCAGGAGAGGGATGAACCTAACAACATTTCTGAAAACCATACACCGGATGGTAAACTGGTCTTGTCTTGACCAGCTTCTCCTCTGTATTAGAGATGCTGGGTCAAATACAAGTAGTCCTCGTTATAAAGCACACTCCAGGAAATTTGTAAACATCAAACATCCCTCAAAAAAGGGCTAAATCTCCTTGACTTTCGAAGATTAAATGAGGTCGCTGTAATATCCCTTCTGTCAAGCAGTTTCTACTCTGCATGCAGCACTGCTTCTCACGCAGAGTGACCATCGCCCACGGAGAGTCCCAGCAGACTGAGGGCGACCTCATTTAATCTTCGAATTGCTTGCACAGAAGACATTTGGGAGTGTTACGCCCCATATATTGAAACCTGTGTCGCTTGCAGAGTAGGAACTGCGACACAGTGGGGACGTTACGGCAGTCACAGTTTTCTGTCTATCCCTCTTTCATTTCTACGAAGACGGCCTCGATAAGAGACAGACGGTGCCGACATTTCATCTATACAAAGTCAAGGAGATGTATCCCTTTTTTGGGGGATGTTTGATGTTTACAAATTTCCTGGAGTGGTCAGACGACATTTGGACATGGGGGGGCTATCCTGGAGTGATGGCACACAATACTGACCATGACAGAGCACCCTTTAATAATTGTTGAGCTAATGTGTGCAGGGCACTTAGGGTTGAGTACCCAGACTCATCAGACATCAGTGCTATTGTGACTCACAAAATGAAAGCGAAGACCTGACAATGTATATTGAGGAAATCCAGGAAAAATGGAGGCTAGAAATGAGAGAACCGTGGAACAAAACATATTTGATGCCTGGGGATGTCTGAAGCAGTTCACAGGCAATTGAAAAAGAGTGTGGTAATGGAAGTGAATTTGTTCACCATTGTCAGTTAAAACAAAAGAAAGACAGAAAGAAAGTTGAGGACAGGAAGATGGAGGAAGCAAAGCTAGCTCAGAAAACATTGTTTAAGTTCTCAGTGGACGGGGCAGTATTGACAAGTGGAGTCGAAGGGTTTAATATACAAAGAACACAGCAGGTATAATCAACTGCTAATGGAAATTGTGCAGGAAGAGGAGAGTATAATTATTTCCCACAAGGGGGGCCACCCAGAAGCAGAGGGTCTGGATTTCCGGCTCCACAGGGAGGAGGGTTCAGTGGAGGGCAACCTAGATTTGGAGGAAAGACACACAGCAAAGTTGGTCATGTGGTAAAATGGGAGACATTTCACATGCCTGTAGAAGCAGGAGAGGGATGCAACACAGCAGAATTGTCCAGCAGATCCAAGAGGGGGGAACACATATCCCTCACCATATAGCACAGAACCAATTGAATATTATACCCAAGATTACACACGGTATCAGACAAAAGCACCACAAATACAACCCACACAAACAAAGAAATGCCGACCCAAATGAAACAAGCACAAATGCAGGCACAGCAAGCACCAATGCAGAAACAGCAGGTGCAGAAACAGACACAGACAGAAGCACCAGCACAAACAAATGTACTACCAAATTAAGTGGAACCAGGGAACGAAAGCATATTGCCACATATATTCACACCTAGGATAGTGGGTGTGACAGCAGTGGGTGGGAACTTTTCACAGGCACAGGACTGGACTTATATCCGCAATAGGACAGCCCACAGACTGACTTGATGTATTCCATCCCATCGATTAAACCAGACCCACGAGAGGAACCGAGAGTTGGACTGACCATAGGTGACAAAAGATTTGCCTTTCTTGTAGATACAGGGGTGACTCGATCCTGTGTTAGGGAAGGGAAATACCCAATTTCAGACATTGCCATGAATGCATAAGGTTTTTCTGGGGTGACAAGTACGGTTCCTTTTACTGACGAATTACCCATCACCATAGGGGAACACGACCTTTCCATGCCATTATCATATTCCCACAAAACATCAGTTAACATAATGGGGAGAGATTTGATGAGCAAACTTCACATAGTGATATTATTCACTGACCAGGGAATAATATCTTCCACTCCAGAGATTCATTATGTAAAGGTACAAGAATTCATAACAGCATTCTATGGTCAGCAAGTACAATGGGGTGTGCCATTAGACCCAGAAGCATTCCTTCATGGGGTACATATATTATTAGCATGGCTTCCGAGAATACAGTCTCAAACAAAGGAAGGGTGTTAAACCATAACCAACATTCACATCTATACCATCAGACACAGTATGTACCTAGACATCACCATATACACCAAAAACCAAAATATTATATCGGGTGTATGTCCTAAAACTAATTCACATAGCATATTTTATTGTTAAATACTCAAAGCCACAAAATCCTGACACATAAATCTAAAAAACATAAAAAACATATGCACATGTTACAATACAATATACAAAACACATAAAAAATATGTTTTTGATTAAAAAACCAAGAAACAATAATTAGAACTGGGAAAGGCACAGAGCCAAATTAATAGTTGTTGCTCCACACTGTACCCATCATAGCCCGACTTATATAAGTTTCTGTCCTGCATGTTATGTAATAACTGGACATTCCTCAGGGGCAATCATGTATCTTGTGCTTTGACGTGGCGTTCTTTTTCCACTCAAGATTCTAATTCTTAATCTCAATAATGGTACTCCAAAATCTGTCATACATATCCCAAGGGTATAATTCTCTTAGGCCGTATAAGGACAGTACTCCTTAGTTCCATCCAGCAAAGGTAATCACATCAAACAAGGTCCAACACGGTCAAACTCGATGGTCCAGCTCCAATCTCAGAAGATACATCCTGGAGAAATCCCAGTCAATTCCAAGTCTATACAAAGTTCTATGGGGGCTCAAATGGGAATGGGGACGTGCTGGGTCCGGATCCCGGGAAAGGGAATTACCGGGCCCTCCAAGGTCGGAATGGCCCCATAAATCCCCTTTTGCAGGACCCGGACTTGAGTCTGGGAGTAGCCATGCCCTTACTAAGGGCATGGCTACCCCCAAACTCGTAATGAGGCCCAATGACTCCGATGACAAAGTGATGTTTATTATAAGTCTTATGTAGCAGATAAAAATTGAAACCAGGGAAATACCTCAGGGAATGTCACTGGTAAAAAAGGTACCATCCTTTCTCCAGGAAGATTTGACATATGTACTGAGTACATTGTGGACCAGCAGCCCATATGACATTGGTTTACTGAAAGGAGTGGGGGCCATCAAAATGAAATTGAAGCAGGAAGATATTTTACTGCAGGTGAGACAATATCTAATGTCAAAAGAAGCATATGCAGGCATTTATGGCACCATTGTTGCTCTAATGCGACAAGGGATATTGGTACCATCAGAATCCCCATGTAACACAGCATGTACCCACTGAAAAAAGCGACAGGGGGTCATGGAGATTTGGTCAGGATTTATGCCCCCTGAACAATATAGTTGAGGCCGAGGTCCCATTGGTCCCGAACCCAGCTACAATATTGTGTAACATCCCATCCCAAGCTAAATACTTTACAGTGATTGAGTTAGAAAATGCTTCTTTTCGATCCCATTGCATGAAGAGAGTCAGGATTTGACATTGTATACCTATCGCAAGATCAAGCTCAAACATAATTGTTTGCCCAAGGGTACTGTGAGCCCCCTATGGTCTTCAATTGAGTGCTTCAAATGGACTTGGCAAATGGGAAACTTGACAGTACAGTAGTACAGTATGTAGATGACATTTTATTGTGAAGCAAAATGGAGGAAGAGTGCAAGAGAGATTCAGTACAGCTGATGACAGTATTGGCGGAAAATGATTACAAGGTTGACAAAGAAAAAATGCAATATTGTCAGTGAGAGGTCCTGTGCATATGCCAGCTAATATCCAAAGAAGGAAGAAAAGTGACAGCTGACAGAGGGAAGTGATTATGAAAACAGCCAAACCACAGTTAGTGAGGGAATTGCAGCAATTTCTGGGACTTCGCAATTACTGCAGGGCAAGGGTCTTTGACTATAGCAGGTATGTCAGACCACTTTTAAAAGGACTCAGGAAAGCACAGAAAGACAACAGTGACATATTCTGGACAGGTGAGAGGATAGATGCTTTTGATGAATTAAAGCTAGCCATCAGCGCAGCCCGTGTGCTAGGATCCCAGATTATAATGCAGAATTCTTTCTATTGCACCATTCAAACAGGGTCATAATGACAGCAGTCCTCATACAAAAGACTATCATGGGACAAAATAAATTAGCATTTTACAGTGGGATCCTTGATCCAGTTATGAGAGGCCAGGACCCTTGTGAACAAGCGTTGACAGAAGCCTTTGCAATTGAAATGTCTGACAACATAATCGTGGAATGCACAGTTACTTTATTTGTTGAGCATACCCTATTTGGAATCCTTGAAAATCCCTAAAGTACATTGACCACACAAGAGCTTCTGGGTATGAAGTCATTATGTCCAACCCATCTATCAAAATTGTTAGGTACAGAGTACTAAATCCAGCAAGATTTAAAGAAGAACCACTGAAGGAGGAAGACAATGTGCACAGTTGCACTAAGTACACAGAATATTATGAGATACTGCATGTTAAATAAAATGACCTAAAAGGGGGACAAACCTTTTAATTGACGGGTCCTCATCCATAGACCAGAGCAGGGGTGAACAACACAGTGGGACAGCAGTGATAAAAGCAGAATTGATGGATAACTTTGAGACAATGGTAAGTGCAGGATTGTCAGTGCATTCCTTGCTACAAGCAGCAGAATTGGTAGTGATCATTTTGGCACTTGAAACGCATTAAGATGAGGCGGTAACAGTGTATTCTGACTCCTCCTATCTGATGTCAACAGTACGCACAGGACTGTCATGTTGGAAGAGGCATGTATTCTTCCACGCAGACGGCACACAAGTGCAGCGAGCACCATTATTGGTCAGGTTCATAGACACACACCAACTCCCCATTGGCCATCACTATGGTGAAGTGCACAGCACACACCAGAGTTGCAGACTTGATTTCTCGCGGTAACAAGACTGCCGACATTGAAGCTAAAAGAGCAGCATACTTTCCCGAAATATCTGAATTTGCGACTGCACCGAATAAATTCACATGGGAACGCAATATGGTGATGAAAGAAGGTTTAATACATTACCCAAAGCACAGATTACAGAATTACAGGGAAGAGCACCAGCATAAGAGCACGAATTATGGAAACGAAGAGGGTGCTCATTGTCCCCCACAGCTGCAATGTGGTGGCAGGAAAGGAACCGGAAACCAGTTATGCATTTAGGGTTGCTTAAAATAGCCTTAGAGCAATTACATTACACAGCACACACATCTAGGGAATGCCTTGTAACAGTGATTGCAGAAAACTGGTTTGTCCCAAACTTGTCAGAAAAAGTCACGAAATTCATTGTACACTGTTTAACGGGCCAACAATGTACTGCTGCACACACTTTGCGACAGTGAGAGGAACAATACCCCATCCTACTGGATCCTTTCAGCATTTGTATATCGATTATGTAAATATGCTTCAAATTTGAAACAGCTACAGGTACATGTTAGTAGTCATATGTCCCTTTTCTGATGGATTGAAACAGGTCCATGCACACATCTTGATGCCACATTTGCTGTGAAGTTCCTAAACGTGCGGTCTTCCCAGGGTGGGGAGTGTGCGAAGTACTCTGATCCAACAATGGACTGCACTTTGTAAATTAAGTATTTGAGCACATTACTATTCTGTTGTGTATTAAGAGTACATTTTCGTCTACTTACCATCTGCAAGCAAACTGTATTTGCTAACACCGCAACGGCCTCATAAAAGAGCGTATTGACAAGCTAAAAGTGACACTGAAAAAAGGTTGGCTCCATTGCCTTCCATTAGCACTATTTGTACTACGCCTACGCAATTAGCCTGGCTCAGGCATCACATGAGCAAGTGACAGAATGCTGCATGCACACACCACTTATTCCTCCCACTAGAGCTCTCACTAATGCAGAGAGTTTAGCTGCTGTATTGGGTACTGAGATGCATGATTATTTGATGGCTTTTATGGAAAGTGTTAAATGTATTTCTCGACAGCTTCGAGCGTGGCAGGGGAGTCAAAGAAGACTGATGAAGCCACTGAACAAAGTAATCCGGAAACGCTGTTAAAGCCCTAAGTGTTATTTGCAGGGGACAAGGTCCTCCGGTAGAAGATTTTGAAGACAATGACACAAGCCCTATTTAGTGGACCATTTATAGTAGAAGCAGTCACACCAACAGCAGTGAAGCTTCAGGGAAGGCACGCCGGGATACACCTCAGTGATGTCAAAATCCACAAAGGAGAGACCCTCCTGCCTGCCACTCTAGAGACACATAACGCAATGAGAAAACATTCCTATATGGACGCTTGCACGAAACAGACAGTGACATTCAAACTTTGGAAAAGAAAATTAACAAATGCTTCCTCTGACAATTATATTTGTTATGGTCTTATCTTACTTAATTAAGACTTATCCTTTTGTAGGAGTGTGGAAGATCAGCCTCGGTGTGTTCCTATTGAACATAAAAGTCTATTTTATTTTTTAAAGAAGTTTTCTTGACATATTAATGCAACTTTTCCTGTGAATACTGGCTTTTTGTAGCGACTGAAAAGAATTTTCGGAGGGGTGAAAACAATGGGATTTTTCAATACTGTTAAATATTTGCTTTTTGGTGCATAGAAGAAATAATACATCTAATTATTTGCAAAAAGCAGACATATTAGCAATTAGGCTTATGGAGATATTTTTCACATTCTGGGGCCTTTATTTTGTTTATTATCCTAATGGCAGTGAGATAATTGGTCCTTTATAATGTAGCCAGACCAGTATACAGCAATATAACCCCTATCATGATGACAGGTGAAATGGTAACCCAAGAATTCCTTGTAGTAACAATGCAGATGAAGAGACTAAAAAGAAGTGTATGAATGGCTTTGTGCACATGAATGCATACATTACCAATTCCACTCAAGTCACTAATATTTTGTGGTATCAGCAGCATATGAGCTGAGTGGGGAGAGAGACATCTGAAGAGAGCTGTTATGTGTGCTCCCTTATCCCCTACGCCATGAGCACTTCCAGAGTTTTTATAGCAACAGTAGCACCCGCAGACATGGCACATTGCCTAACACGCCTTGCACTTTGACCAGGGGACAATTTCAGGGTCAGACAGCTTCAATAGAGTGGGTGAGTAAAGCAAAGTCCCCACGTGAGGATAATTACATAGGAGTTGAAAACTATGAAAAAGGCAGAGACACAACGCAAGGTGATAACATATGGAATCCGTATATTTGTTTGAATAAAATAAACTGAATGGGAGATTTATTTGAAATTCGACTGTAGGAAAATTACTACAGCTGAAAGTTTTGAATAAATACCCCATTCGGTGTCATTATAGTCTACAAGGGCCGCAGGGTCTGTGGGGTTGTCCCCCGCTCTGTTTTCACTATAATACCATCGGGGATTGCAGGGGTATCCCCCACTCCCTATTGAATAGCATTTGGAAAAAAAGAAAAACGGGGACCCTGCAGCGCTGGGTCCCATTCACGTAAGTGAGGGGAACCGGCATCACAGAGGGTGGCAGGAGACAGCGGCACACAAGGAGGTGGCCTGCCAAGCGGTAAGTAAGGGGGTGGGGGAGTAGGTTGTCATAAATGTTCAGGCGAGTGAAAACCAAAAGTAATTTTCGTTCAAATGACTTTAGTTTTTTCTCCCTCAAACATTTCTAATTCGGTAACTTCATGGTAATCCATCAAATATATGGCCTCAGAGACAAACGGAGCAGGGATTAGAATAGAAGAAAACAAAATGCTGCAGTGCAACAATAAGAAAGGGAAATAAATACCCAGATGTTGGGAAAGGGAGCAGTTACATATTAAAAGAAGTGTACTTACACCTGAAGGATGGGCGAAGGATTGGTGGTGTGCAGGGTACTAGCACTCCTGGAACAGTTTGAGGAGGTTGTGCTAAATGCAAATAAAGTATGTCTTGACAAGTGACCTGAAATTACAGAATTTCTCACATGGGTCAAAGATGAGGAGGGACCAGTACAGATAATACCTCTGAAAAAGTGTACCCTGTGCTTACAAAATAATGGTACAGTACAAGTTGCAAAGAACACTGAGTGCGGACGCATTTTTGATGTACCGGGTCTGAAAGTATGAACAGCAGTATTGATGGACCACTATTGGGCTTTTGGCTCCAAGGCTTATATGCAATTACACCCGAAATGGGGAGGTAAATGTTTCATACTACTAATAAGTACACCAGCTCTAGAAGTACCACAGAGTGAAGTACAAATTGGCGAATTCCCCCGAATTGCTGCACACATAAGAAATAAAATGTACCTTACCCTTATACACAGTAAAAGGGAAAACATTTTTTGGCTAAATCAGTAGAGGCCTATGACGCTATATACCAGATGAGCATACGTTGTTCAGTAATAAGGCAATGCTCTTGACGTACTTGTTTACTCCTGGTTTGCAGGCATTCATGAATACAAAATGGTTACAAATAACCAGATGGGAGCTGTTGCAAACCATAAATGCAACTGTGAAAGGCTTTAATGCCATAAAAGAGGAGCTGATAGTCATAAGGCTTATGACCCTCTAGAATAGGTAAGTCCTCGATTTAATAACAGCCATGGAGGGTGGAATGTGTGCAAAAATCAGGCCTTTTTGCTGCATTTATGGACCATTCTACGATGGGAAAAATTGTACCCTCACAGAGGTCATAGCCATTGTAACAGAATTACATACAAAGATGGAGAAAGCGGGGGATGAACCTGAAAATGATGACTGGTTTAGCTACCTGTTTTTGTGGATAGCCACCTGGCTAGTCAATACATTTACGAAACTAATAGCCATAATAGTATTCATACTACTGGCATTCTGTATTTCAAAAATAGCAATAAACAGGTGCAGAAAAGGCTGCTAAAGGAGCAGTTGGGATGGAAATACTAATAAATCTGAATGCTCATGCACATGAGTATCTCCAAACAGATGACCGACCTCAGATCCATGTAAGCGAAAGCCCTATTACACCTCAAGGATCAAAATGTACTTATCCCCAAGACCCTCGTGATTACATCAGGCGATGGGTATAGTGTGATTACAAGGGGGGTGCTGCCAAATGACCTGGAGCATGTACAAACACATACAACGGGCAGGCACTTGGGGGGGTGGGGGGGTTTCACCAAATGATGGACCTCGAAATGCCTTATGTGAGAGAGGGCATGGAAGAGGGTGTGGTTGAGTACTCGACCAGAGAGGGGAATGTTGAGAGACAGATGACTACGTTCTCCATAGCTACTGCCCCTACCCCGACCCTTTATCGCACAGGTTAGACATATTGCTCACTAAGGCAGCCATACCGCCCATCCCAGACAGTTACAGGAGAATTCAAACATGATCTAAACTAAAGCTGGAGAGAATAAACAAACTCACAGTGAAAGCACACTTGTGCATGCATTAGACACTAAGCAAACATGCATACAACAAGAAAGAAGGTGTACAGTAGGGCAAATATGCATTTATACACAAATAATATTAACATTACAACCATAAGACATGAATAATACTAACCTAAGTAATATATAAGCTGAATGCAACATAAACGACATGCATATATAGTTCCCTAACATAGAAACACAACAGTAATGGGCTGCCTTCTTTTCTAAAAATTGAAGCTGCAGCACACGTCCAAGTAAATGAAAGGCTTTGAGGCTTCACAGGAACTCAAAATGCTGAATTTGCAGAAGTACAGATCCGTGCAGAGCTCAGACAGTGGCTATGCAGACCCAGTAAAGGTTACAGAGAGAATAAGGAGGATTTGGACAGCTCACAGAGAACACAAGATAACAATTCCCAAGGCACAAGCCATATATTCTTAAGATTAATTAGAGGTAAAAGAAACCTTTGGAAGGCAGGTGCAGGATAATTATAAGCCCAAAGACTTCATATGGAATGGATCAAGAAAGTCCCTCGGGGTAAAAAAAAAACGTGACACTCGCACTAACATTAGTTATAATCCCAATAAGTGCAGGGTGAAATAATTAACATGTTTTTTATAACAAGTGACCCATAACTGAAGAACACTGTCTATGCATTAGCGATGGACACAGATAGAACACCTGCCTTACTCCTTACGGAAATTCCCAGACAAGAGGCACCTTACAAGGCCAACTACAGAGGAATCACCCTAGCTCATGGCCTAGGAATAATGGATGGTATCTTTTTTAATTGAAAGGAGAGCAGTCTGTGGACATCTCTCCCCACACTCCTGTCTTGCTCATGTTTTGACCTGTCATTTGTCCACAGTTGGTCATTAGAATGCTAACCAATCAGGATCCTAAATGCTAGGCTGCCCAGGATGTATCGCGCCAAACAATAGTTAATCATAGAAGTGATGTTTTATTACCGTATCAATTTAGGGGTGGTGTCAGGAGGAGCCATCAGATAGGTCTATTTCTGTTTTTGAGTCATGTTATTCTGGCTCCTGATCCTCTGCATGGATATGGGGTTTTCCAGGCCATCATTACAAGACAAGACCATAACTGTTAATCAGCTTCCGGCTCTCAAGTGTGAGAGTACGTATTTCTGGTGGGAACCTGCCCTTGCAAAATCAGTGTCACACATTCTTCTTAATTTGGTCGACTGCACTCGGTTGTCTATAAACTAAAATCTGACTATCATTTTCATTCTCCTCCCAAATAGCAGTTCTACATGTGCCTGATTAAGACTGTATGTAGATGAGCGCAGCTACATATCTTAGACCTCAGAAACATTTAGATTGCAAAGCATTAGCGCAACCATAAGCAACTGTAAGCCATTAATGTATTCATTAACCTGGATTCTTGAGACACAAGGAAAGGCCAGCGCAAAATGGCGGAGTGACTTAATCTAGTACAAGCAAAAGCATGATGTTCTACTAAAATGTAGAGAACCATAAATATCGCCTCACTCACCACATGCAAAGAACATGCAAAAATAGCAAATCCATGTAAGAACTGAAGAAATTAGAGCCACCAACGAGACTGGTAACTAGTACAATGATTGCAAATGGCACCATGAGTGCAAACAAGTTGCAGGTGCCAGCAAGCATGAAATGAAAGAGCTGCATATGCAGCCACGTAAACTGACCATCGTTGGACTCATACTGACGATAGTCACCTTGCAGATCAGGACAGGCAAAAGGGGGTGCAGGAAGAGAAGCAGGAGGAGGAGGAGGAGAAAGAAGTGAATGGAGAGGCTGTTCTAGTACAGAATGACAGTGCATGAAGAAAATTAGGTTGAAACACAGCGGCATGGTTCACCCAAAGGTGTTCTGCATTAGCTAATACTACATCTGCTGTGCTCCGAACAAGGATGGGAATATGTGTTCTCAATCCCTGCCTAAAAGATGAACACCTATATGACATAAAGGTTTCATTTGAAAAATTGATTTGTTGAAAATTGCTTTGTCAATGAAATGTTACGCAAATTGTTGTGTGAGCTTCTGGGTGCATTAAAGATGTCTTTTTTTTAACCCCAGTCAGAAGAGGTTCTAAAATCATTTTGATTTAATGCCACCCCATTCTGTGATTGTAATGGAACCATACTAGACGCTGCTATCCATGTACGATGTACCTCGAAGTCTCAGGTAAGTTACCAGTTTCCTTAGCAATAGCTGGAGGAGTGTCAACGTTTTTTATAAGGAACGTTAAACATTAGGAAATGAGTGTCCAGTCTCAAACATAAACTATAAAGTTGGACATATACTGATGAGTGGGAATTGTTACAAGGACGTGGGATTAGGAGCGGTACATTTCAGAAGACAGTATAGGGGACTCAAAGACTGAGTTTGATGCTTCTTCCCCTTTAGCTGTGCTCGTTAGCGAGGTTCTGTTTTCTTCTCACCCCTCTGCATGGAAACACAAGCAACCCCATCCATTTTTGGCCGTGTGGTCTAAGAGTTAGTCAGGACTGCTGAAATTGATGGCATAGCCAACAAGGATGTGCATATGATACTATAGTAGACTGCACAGAGCCGTGCTCGTAGTTATGATTGTTTCAAAGCCTTTTTAGTTTTAAATTGTCTCCCTGAGAAAGAGAGGGTATGCTCAGACATGTGTGCCTTTCTTTCTAAGAATAGGGAATCCAACCGAATCTCACTGTCTCGATCCAACAAGGCCTAAATAAGTTTGGGTTTGCTTCTGTTTTCTGGCAGAGGGGACATGGCTTGGCAGTTCTGACTGGGCTGCTCCCAATGGTGGTCGGACTAAGACTGGTTTACAAATGGTTGGTTGGTTACTGTTATGTCCTGTGTCTCTTTGCTCTGGCCCTGTGTGGATGCTTGCCTGAAGAAATGCCTGATGTAATGCCAGGTGGAATGTTAGTTGTGGAATGTTGTGGTGTGAGTCCCCTGTGTGTTCCATGAGATTCAGTTAGAGTGAGCTGCCTGTGAGAGTGGAGGCTGGTGGATGTCTTCTTATGTATCCTTCTTTTACCTTCTACTTACCTCCACATGAACTTACCTCTTGTGTCATCTTGTAACACGGAACCTAGTACAGAAGCTTGTTCCGTACCTGTGGCTCTGGAGTACTTTAAGCACAAGAGTACATCTTATCAATGGTGATGAGGATCCAGGAATTCCAGAGGGAGCACTGCCTGTAATGAAGGTCAGAAAAGTGAGACACCTGGAGAGGAGACATCCACTGACCCCTCAGATCCCCAAGGTGAGCTGACCTCTGGTCCAAAGGAAAGAATTTATGCCAGGTCCAGCGAGGGGCAGCTGGAGGCAGGAGCACAGCTGAAAGGGTCAGACATAAGGCCCTGTTGGCAGTTGAATTACCCTGCAGTGTTAGGACCACCAGTTGAGTTACCCTGCAGTGTCAGGACCACCAAGGCGACTGAGACAGCATGTGACTCCAGCCTCGGAGAGAAACGTATTCAAGGCGGCCAGTGGGCCTGGTAGAGACACGTTAAAGGTGACTTGCAGTGTCAGTAAAAGTAGCCTGTGAGAGGCAATTGTAAGGCGGTCCTGGGCGACCTGGAGAGAGACTATTTGGCGGCATGTGCAACGTTATCTGCTTTTTGTAGGAGCAGAGACAACCCAAGTAGAAAGTAAACGTCATGTGCTTGTTAAAGAAGAATGATAAAAAGAGGGTTCAAAAACGTGTCACAGATCATTGGTGAGAAGGCGCTTGTGGATTTCTTGGCTCCTCCTGGGGCCGCAGTGGTGTTACAATAAGTGCAGTGTTGTTTTTGGGCGAGAGCTCTGTTTTTGGTGAAGATCAGCCTGGAATGATGACGTCAGCTACCAGTTCAATGGCCTCAACGTGCTCACGTGTGATAGAAGTCCATTCCTCTACTCTGCAGCACGTCGACAATACGAGCAGGAAGATAGTTTCTGTTGTAGTAGAATACCCGAGCGCTGAAACGGCGTATAATGTTGTCCTCATGCAAGTGTGGGCCTGTAGCAATGGATGCTGTGGTGATCTTAAGGTACTGCAGCAACGTGTTCCTGGAAGCCGGTTTTGCAGTACATTTCACGGCAGAAATGTTTGACTTTGTGTTGTGGTGGAAGGTTACATTTTCTGTGTTTTCGAGTTGTTGAGGAACAAGGTTTCCACAGTGGCATGCTTCATCCAGTTGGCGTCGGAGGGCAGCACAGACCTTAAAACAGCAGTATGATTTCACACTGGTGTAATGTTGTTCTGGGTTTTCTTTGAGAGGGCTGGGAAGGCGAGTGGAGTTATCAATGCCGTAGGTATTTCATTATGGTTACTCTATTGGCAATTTTGGGAGCCAGTTTTGATGTCCTTTTGGTAGCGAGTTCTAATATGTCATGTGAGGCCTGCTACTTGCTATGGTATTTTGCATGTTCCAATTTGTTGCAATGTTGCCTTGTGTGTTTATAGCTTGAAGTCGATATGACTGTGCTTACTTGGCCATCAGGTCAACTGATCCTGGAATGTGATTTTGAAATGTCTGACGTGGCCTTTGTCATTAGATATTAGCTATGACCTCTGAAAATTTATGTGTCATGTATTTTGTTTTGTTTAAGTCAATTTTGCCTCCACAGCACCAACAATGTTAAAGGAATGTGTAGCTTTAGGATTGTGGACTCGATTAGAGAACATATTGCTTGTTTGCCATGCCGTTAATGCTCATTTTGCCTATACGTGTGTGGAGTGAGGTCTGAGTGTTGTGTGTCTTATATTGTAAATTCGACCTGCTGGCATAGCGAACCACTGGTTTGGGTTTGTGGCTGTCCAACCCTGTCTTTATGTGTTTGCAGTACAGTGTCCGCCTACAGGGCTTGACCTGTCTGTGTGTTGTGTGGTGCAGTGTCCGCTATCAGAGACGAAACTGGCCACAGTTGGGGGGTTTCCCACCCGCACTCTGGGGAGTGGGATCACAGGGGTTTTCACTTCTGCAGTTAGTGCAATGGAGTGGGTTCCTGTGCCCTGTGCTTCAGCAGTTATTTGGTTATTTTGGTCTCATTCATATGCAATGTGGAAGGGTGCACTGTGTCTCAGTGCGCCTTAGTTGTTGGCGGTGGATGATGGTTGGTGTTGGTTTGTGAGTTTTGGTGGCATTGTCGGGTGCTGTGTGTTAAGGCTGGTTCCCTCGCTGAAGTGTCTGTTGTGGGCCCACGACAGATTTTAAGTGTACGTTGTGGCATTTTGGGTTCCCTGTAGGCCATTGAGGGGTTGAGTCACATGACTCATCTTGGCTCATTGTTCTGCAGAATGTGGTGTGTGGATTCTGATGGTTGGAGGTTGGTGGTTGTGGCCAGAGTTGGTTATATTACCTATGGTGGCATTCCCTTGTAGTTTCCCTTTTGTGCTCCTTTCCGTGCCCATTCTTTGGTATATGTAAAGGGGGGAGATATGTTATGTCCTCTGTCTCTTTGCTCTGGCCCTGTGAGGATGCCTGTCTGACGGAATACTTGAGTTAATGCCTGGTGGAATGTTAGTTGTGGAATGTTGTGGTGTGAGTCCCCTGTGTGTTCCATGAGATTCATTTAGAGTGAGATGTCTTCTTATGTATCCTTCTTGTACCTTCTACTTACCTACCCATGAACTTACCTCTTGTGTCATCTTGTAACCTGGAACCTAGTAAAGAAGCTTGTTGCCTATCTGTGGCTCTGGAGAACTTCTTACAGCACAAGAGTACATCTTATCAGTTACCTCCTGCAATGGTGCAGACAAGCCAACATGAACATGGTATGGAAGGGTGTCTGGAGCAATGATAGGTGTAATGGTACATTTAAAAAAATGTCCTGCCATCACTCAATTTTGGTGGAAAGTAGGTGGAATACAAAATTAACTTTGAGAGTGCATCCCGTCAGACATACAATGGGATGTCACTTCCAATGGTGTCTTTTCCCATTATTCCCCTTCCAAGTACTTCACCCTGGCCATGGGTTGCACCATAAGGCTTTCCTATGTCCACCTGGGAATTTGAAAGAAGCACCCTCGCTGCAACAATTTCTTCTCAGTCGTTCATATGTAGTTTTCTCAGAGACATTAGTCCCCATGGCCATTCACGTGTCATAACTCGATGAAGAACTGGGGAACCTTACTCGTGTACAATGTCCACGTATGTCACGTGCTGCACTGTTAAAGGGACCCTACAACCTCACCCCACATCCAGGGCCTTTCCATAAACCATTTCTCTCCCTCAATATCCCTGTGGAGCTCCTGTCCAGGGCTGGCCTGAAGGCCATCAGCGCCCTGGGCGAACTGGCACCCCCTTTCGCCCACCGCACCCCCCTGGTTAACAGGGGGCGGGTTGGAAGGGGGCGGGGCCAGGATGGGCAGCTTATTTTTATTAATTTTTTTTAACCTCCTCGCTCTGGCGAGGAGGTTAAATAGGTGCCGTTAGCACCCCATTGTCCTTGAATGAGCCCGCCATCGCGGGTTCATTCAATGACAATGTGGCGCCTGCCACACCTTCTGCCACCACGCCAGCTCGGGGGAGCGCTTGAAAGACTCCCCGGAGCTTGCTTGGTGGGGGGCTAATGGCGCCTTTTCTTGTGAAAAGTGTCCATGGCGGAGGGGCGCATTTAAATGCACCCACCTTTTACAGTAAAAGGCTGCCTGCTGCGCCTTGTCCCACAACGCCAGCTCGGGGTAGCCCTTGAAAGACTCCCCCGAGCTGGCGTGGCAGGGGCAAAAGGCGCCCTTGGGGGCGTGGCGCCCTGGGCGGTCAACCCGGCTCGCCCCCCCATAAGGCCGGCTCTGCTCCTGTCTCTCTATTTCTTTCTCTCACTCTTTTTATCGCTTTCCGTTTCTCCCTATCTCCCTTTCCTGTCTAAATCTCTATTAAACTCCCTTTCAATTCCTTTCTTTTATTTTATTCATTGTTTTTTTATTATGCGCCATTACGCAATGTGTACTACTACTCTCTGTCTTTTTGACCCCTCTCTCCCTTATGTTTCCAGCTGTCTTCCGGTCTGTCAGCCAGTCTCCTCTCTTCGCGTCCCATTCTTTCTCTCCCTAGCTTTGTTTTTTGCTCTTCCCTCGCCTCCCTTTCTCGATTCTGCCGCGCCTTCAATTATTCTCTCTTTTTCTTTACATCTCTCGCTCTCTTTTTCTCTCCGCTTTCTCTGTCCCTCTCACTTTTCACGTTAGTCCAAGCCCCTCGGTTTCCCCCCTCGCCATTGGCTACAGATGCTTTACAGTGCAGTAAATACAGCGCTACAGTATACTTAATTTCACAGTGAATAAAGGGGCGTTTCCCCCCAGCTTTTTAGATTGAGGCAGCCATGCAAAGCCTTGTCCCCGGCCTCAGCGTGCAGCGTGCAAGGCCAGCCTTTCCCAGGTGGCAAGGCTCCAGGGATCCAGCCTTGAGATTGGCTCTGCTCTCGCGGCAGCGCCGGCAGCATTTGCAATCAGGGCTGGAGTCTCGCGCGCTCTGCGAACAGCACATGTCCAATTACAGCCCAGCCTCCCGGTGCCGGGGTCAGTGTGATTAAAACCCAATCAATGTAATGGGACTCAGAATTTCCATTTCCACCTCAGCGGGGAATCGTGTGTTAACCTTTCAGGCACCGGGGCTTTAAGCCAATGGAATGATCAAAAGGTAGCATTGTTTTCTGAAAATGTTCAATGAATGTCTAATTAAAAAATGCGCTCAAACAAAAATAAGGCAACATACAGACACAAGGCATGCATACTAATAGCGTGACTGGTCATCGCCTCTACGCCATGGTTACTCTTTCGTGGACCTTCAACGCCAATGGTATTTCACCAATGAGTATGCTGGTTAGGGCTGACGGGAGGTGAAGTCCAAAACATCTCGAGGGCCACATAATGGGTAACCATGTTATCCGCGTTTCATTTGCATAGCTCCAACATCCAAAGGCGATCAGGACATACTTCTGGGGAAGGTTTGTGCGCGTGTGCGTATGCCGATTTTAGCTAACCCGAGTTTCGATACTTTTGCTGTGTGCCACAGTCCCAAACAAGGGCTGGGTCTATGCTGAAACTCAAAGATGAGACATTTGACATATATATGTGTGAATACATATTTTATTTTGTGTCTATTGAAACACCAAAGCAACACATTTTTATAGATGACAATATCTATCGCTCCAGGGTCTGGTTTCTCTTCCCACCCCCACATAATGAGGTCTCTGCACTTCTCCCCAACATTCACACCCATACGGACCCCACCTCTTTCCTGGGCCATGGAGGTCATCATAGGGATAGCCTCTTCTGGGTTATCCTTTCTGCATCATTCCAGAACAGTCTGAGATTTCATTTCCTGAAATGATTCCAGCGGAAATGTGGCCCGGGAAAACCGCCGCAAGGCGGTTGTGCTCTGCATGTTTCTCAAAAGGCAGAAGGGACACCCATGCAGTGTACATCACTGGTGGTGGTATGATGTCACAGAGAGCTTCTAGAGCACACAGAAAGGGCACGTTGAAGCACAGGGTGAGTCCTACGTAAGGGGGGCAGAGGCACCTTGCCTGATAACTGAGTCTTCAGATCCATGCGCTGGGAGTAAAAAGCTGAGCTGTGAGCACCGATTCTGCCTATTGCTGGTAGTGGATACGCAACCATGGAGCACTGTTTGTGCCCGTGAGGGGATGCTGCTCCTCCATTGCTCTGTCCAGGGAGGATAGCTCAGGGGCAACGAGTTGCAGTGCAACACAGGTTTGAATCCCAATCCCACGCTTAAAACCACTTGTTGCTATTAAGTGCATTATAAAAGAACAATACCTAATCCCCCAAACTAGCGTGAGAACGGGATTAGATTCTATAAAAGACAAGGAGGCGAGTATTATGCATTCACAATCTTTACTCTGAACCACAGCAGCAAAGAATAAAAAACTTTGTAAAACGAAATTTTTTCAAATAAACACAACGTTATGAACAATGCAATGGGAAAAATCCCAGTCCAACATGGTGGGCAGGTCATGCCCTGGAGGTAGCCAATGGGCTGCGAGCCAGTCCCATATAGGTCCATTCCTTTAGCAACTCCTCCTCTTTCTGACACTGATCCTTTTCACACGCCCACCGAACATTTTCTCCACGTAGAACGAAGAACAAACTCCCATGGAAACGTCGGAACTGAAACCTTCTGCAACTTGGAGCTGAATCTCCCGCTTCTTCCAGTACCGAAGCCATCAACTGAAAGCTGAAACAACAACCAAACACCAGTAAGGGTGGGTGGGTGACATAATACTCGCCTCCTTGTCTTTTATAGAATCTAAACCCCCTTCTCACGCTAGTGTGGGGGATTAGGTATTCTATGGCAAGATAGGAGGCTCATACTATGCAAGTTCAAAGCCCTTGCATTGCATTCACAGCAACATGAGCAATACGTTTATGGTAAAACGTCTTAAAAGTTGACTCCCTTGACCAGTCAGCTGCTTTTAAAATCTGTTCCAAACTACCCCCCAGAAAGGCTGCTTTAGTGGCTATAGCGCCCCGTACTGAGTGGGGACCAAAAGAGGATGTGTCAACCCCCGCCTCCCGCATAACCCATTTGATCCATCTGGCCAAATTAGAAGGGGAGACTGGCTTATGGGGTTTCCTGTAGGAAATCAGCAGCTGAGAGGTATTCAGAGGTCTAAAACCGTCAGTTTTAAACTCAAAACATTTCAAACAGTTGACCACACATAGTTTACAATCTTCAGGAAAAGCTGGATAGGATATTGAGGAAGTCAAGCATTTAGTCCTTCGTGAGATAAAGAAAGTAACCCCTTGAGGGGTGAACATCTTATTATCCACATCCGGAGCTCTGATATCAGAGACCCTTTTAATAGACACCAGACATAGTAACATAGCAAGATTGGCCAATAACTGCTGCAGGGACAAATCTTCATTAGGAGGCCAGGACCTGAAGAACTGCAGTACCATATTAACGTCCCAAAGAACCGAATATTTCAGTTTTGGTGGAACCTTAATACAAATGGATTTGAGGGCCCAACGCACCAAAAAGTGCCTACCCACTGGTTCTCCCTTAACCAAAAGGTGACCGGCTGAAATAGCTGAACGAAACCCGTTATCAGTCCTGTAGGCTTTCCTTTCCTTAAACAACTCTACTAGAAAATTAACCACTTCTACAGGAGAGGCAGAAACGGGATTGAGGTGCCTAGCCACACACCAGCTAACCCAGCGGTTCCATGCTGAGGAATACCCATACTTGGTAGAGGGCGCCCAGGAGTCCCTGATGACCGACATAGAGTCTTGCGAAAATCCTCTGAAGCACCAGGAAGAGCTGAAATCTTCCAAGCCATAAAGGCAAGGTGTCCCTGCAGGACCAACCTGTGGGGGAGACCCCCCGGATCCACCAGCAACTGGGGATCGAGAGGCAGAAGACGGGGAATATCTATTGCCAATTCCAGAAGGGCCGGGAACCAAATCTGAGAGGGCCAAAAGGGGGTAACCAGAACCAGAGACACCGCTTGTCTGCGAACTTGGACCGGAACCCGAGCTATCATGGCAAAGGGAGGAAAGCCATACCCCAACTGACCCGACCAATCCTGTAGGAAAGCGTCGGTGGCCAGAGCTAACGGATCTGGTCTCCAACTGTAAAATCTGGGAACTTGACAATTTAGTCTCGAGGCAAACAAGTCTATCGTCAGTGAACCCCAGAGGGAAGCTATGCGGGCAAAGAGAAATCTGTTCAACATCCAATCGCTCCTGTCTTGCAGGTGCCTCGAGTTCCAATCTGCAACCTCGTTACTGACTCCTGGGAGGTATTCTGCTTTCAATAGAATATCCCTGTCGAAGCAAAAATGCCAAAACTCTCTTGCCAAATCCGCCAGGGCTTTGAACCTGGTACCCCCCAGGTGATTGATGTACCTCACCGCAGAGATGTTGTCCATGCGGAGGAGAATACAACAATTCCCCTGATCCTTGAGGAGACTTCGAACAGCAAAGGACCCCGCTAACAACTCTAGGCAATTGATATGTATTTGTTAGCATGGACACGGTACCGGTTAGACGACTGGGAGGGGTTACCATGGTGGGGAACAACCCTTTCGCAGGAAATGGATTGTCATTATACGCTTAATAGGACAGCCCACAGATGAACTTGATGTGTCCCATCCTGTCAGTCACACACAATCCTGCGGAGGAACCTCGAATAGGATTGGCAATAGGTGACAAACATTTTCCTTTCCGGTTGACAGTGGGGCGAATAGGTCATGCATCAGGGAAGGGACATTTGTGACACCATGAGCAGAATGAACATGACCATTTCCTTCACAGACAAAGCCATAATTTATTCAACACCAGGAATACGTATGTTGAATGTAAGACGATTGTTGAGACATATTGGGGAAGCACAGTACGGGGGAGGGGTGCCTAAAGATAGTGCATTGCAAGACAGTACACTCAGCTACATTCTTAGCAGATGTCCTTCAGCAAGGAGACTGGGCTCATGAGTACGCAAATAACATAGAACAATTCAGTGAGACATGCAAGGTGGAGGAAGGTGCACTTGAGAGGGAGGCGTGCTTTACATAGACGGTTCACCAACCATTGATCAGACTGAGGGGGTCAGGAGAATAGGAACTGCTGTAGTGAGACTGAGGGAAGGTGGGACAAGCGAAGAAGTTGAGAGTGCACAATTACCATCTCATTACTCAGCACAAGCAGCAGAAATAGTGGCTCTCATACTGGCACTAGAACACAGCATAGACAACCGAAGGAGAGATACACTGCCCCGGGAGGAGTGAGGAACATGGTAATGGGAGGAGGGTACAAAATTCCACCAGAGAAACACATCATGGAATTGCAGGGGGCTGCACCACAGGATGAGAATTCTGGGTAAAAGAGATGATGTTCTATGTCCCCAACAGAGGCCCTTTGGCGACAGAATAACACAAGGAAAGTAGTCATGCCACTAGCGCTTTTGACCACAGCACTGGCACAAATGCATTAGCCAACACACATAGGGAAATAGGTAATTGCTGCATGAATTGGAGAATAATGCTTCTGTCCAAAATTTGAATGAAAATGTAGCAAACTTCATTAGTACCAGTTTAAAGTGCTAGCAGTCCACTGCAGGGCACACACTGAGAGTTATGAGAGGAGCCAGACAAAGACCCGAAGGCCCATTTCTACACCTACATCTAAATTAAGTGCATATGATCCAAATATGTTAAGGACACAGCTACAGGATAGTGGTTGTCTGCCCATTTTCCAGGTGGATTTTCAATTGTGCAACAAGCTAGGGTCCGACCACCATTTAACTCCCACAAGGTGGTGCCAGGACGGTGCATGAATTTACCCTTGGCTCTTCCCCCTCGGGCAGTGAAATATTGTGAGAGTATCGCAGAGAGGTTAGGTCAAGAAATTGAAGAATATGTCAATTCTCAGGTCTCAAGCTCCTCTTTTTCAACTCTCGCCAGATACAAAGGACCCAGGGCAGGCCTCAAGACAACGGACAACTAAATTCCAAAGCCTAAGCACTAGAGACTGCACCCAAACTTTAGTGCAAGTGGGACATTTCGCCCTCCTGACAGACTTTGTTAGATCTCTAAGACGTCAAGTCCTACAAAGTAGTGGTCACCGTGGGAACGAGGGAGCAACAATTGACAGGGCCAACGCAACATATTTTAATGACCTGCAAGACCGCACTAACACTCTTGAGTTAGAGAAACCTGGCCATCCTATGGTGCAACGCTCCCAAGCAGCTAGAATAGAGATAAACACACCTGTGTGCATAGTATGCTGAAATATGTTTTAAATTATATTCTGTGCACCCTACAGCTATAACACTGTTTTGCTCTCTCTCTATTCCTCATGCATGCAGGTTGTTGCATATGTATGCTGTTAGAATTGTGTGGGAAATGTCCTTGATGTTACCTTCCATTTATCACCCTGAAGCATTTTCCACGCAATTAGTCCAATCTATCAGAAGACCCAGACGCTTTAGAGCATGATTCCCTGAAGTATATTTCCTTGCCTTCATTGAATACAAAGTCCAAACTTTTCCCGAACTTCAATACAGCGCATACACTGTCCTACCCACATTAAGAAACCCTCAACAAGAAAGGTCTAGGGGAGGTTTTATTTTTGCCCTTAATGGTTAGTTTGTGGAGCTTGAGGGTACTGACAAGTACTTACCTATTGATGCCTATCTTGCGATTTTCAGGCAGGCAACTTTATCATCTCATCAGCTGCAAGGATCCAGTAGCGTAAGTGGTTATGGGTGGGTTAATAAAAATTGTTATAATCATGGGGGAATTATTCATCAATTATCTGTAATGTTATCAATATCTGCTTATTACCACTGTACCCCCTACTAACATTTCCCCGACCCAAGCAGGAAGGCCTACCATGTCAGAGGGAAAGGAAGACACTGATGCAAGGTACAGAGAGGTAAGCACATTGTTGTTGCAGACATGAAGGGAGTAAACATACACCTCACACACGCAGCACGAGTAACCAACAACATGTGGTATACACACATGTACAAGGTTGGTAGGGACACCACTGGGGAGAGCTGTAATGTCTGCTCTTTTTTCCCCTATGCCTTGAGTGCCGCGAGAACATTCATTGCAACTGGAATACCAGCAGCAAAAGCATGACGCCAATGTATCTCACAATGACGCTGATGTATATTGCAAAGTTCCAAACGCAAGGATGATTCCAAGGGAAGACAACAACATTGAGATGGATGTCAAAAGGGACAGTCCCCTATGAAGACAATTACATAAAGACGTTACCCATGATGAACAATTATTGACAGCTCAGCGAGGGGTTGAAATACATAACAGAGGGGCCACAGAAAAGAGAAACAGACTATCATACTGAAGGAGTTGCCACACCCATGGACAAGAGTAACAGAGATAGGAAGAGAACTTGGTTGCTGGGAAAGACAACAGAGATTGATCTATGGACGTGAATACACAAATAATGGCTGGGAAGATGGAGGGGTAGAAAGCAAAGCACTGATCCTAGTAATGCACCAGTGAGCAAGATACAAGAAGAAAGTGAAAAGTGCCTAAAGGAGTAGGACACAACTGCGATGTTAGTGACTTGGGTGGAGAATGAAGCTAGACCTATGGCAATAATTCTCCTGAAGACACTGGCTTATGTTACCAGCACAATGGTGATGAAGAAGTCGGAGAAAATATTGGATGCAAGAAGGTTGAACTGAGTACTGAGCAGGAACAGCAGTATTCATGGACCATTCTTGGGTATGTGGATCTCCACCAAATTGGTGCACATCAACACGCCTTCGTTGATGATGCCCAAGGAAGAGGTGAAGGTTGACGACTTCCCCAAAATGGAAAACAACAGAAGGAAGAAGAGATCACCAAACAGAGCACCAAAAGCCCACACAAAGGAAGAAGAGAAACAGACAGCACTGAGAAGAGTGAAAAGAGGAGGGGTACTTCTCAAGCAAATAAGAAACAACATTGGATGAAGTACCAGCACACCACAGACTGTCCAGCAGAACACAGATGTTCTTTGCATCACTAACACCAGTAATACAGACATACACAAATGTGAAATTGTTACGAATTACATGCTGGGAGTAAATAGTAACAACAAATTCAACAGTAAATGGGTTCAACGCCACAAAATAGCGCTCCAGAATAGCATGCAGAGATGAAGGATAAAGCACGAGAAACGGGGAAGGACAAGAGCTGGCTAGCGTATCCATGGTCATGGATGCCATCATGACTGGATGATGAATTGAAGGTGATAACTGAAGCACTAGTACTAAGAGCAGTATCACTTTGCGGAATCAAGATATGCATTGCAAGATGCAAGAAAATAGCAGAAGACGCGAACCGAATGGAAATACTGATGGATGTGAGCATAGGAGGAACCATAGATGACATGGTGAAAGGAAGAGGCAGATTAAGGGAGACGATAGCGATGTGTGACTTGGTTCCACCAATAATAAAGGCAGACGATCCCTGTGATACAGGGAAATACTAAGCGAAGTGAGTGTGGTGCAACACGGAAAGAGCATACACCTACATTTACTGGTCCTTGATATTTTGGACACCTCAGAGAAGTGACAAAGATATGCCAACCGAAAGAAGATGAATGTTGTTTGGTGGTGTGGTTGACAAGTCGACCAGAAGGGGTACTGAAGAGGGGAGGCCGAAATCTACTCCTGCTCCCCTTCCCCCCAGATGCATGAGCAGAAAGAAGAGCAGAAAGAATAATGAGCGCAATCACCATTTGCAATTGCACCAGTACCCAGTGTGCCCATGGGTGACAAATATGCTGAAAGATACCCACTTCACCAATACTGCAACCAAAAAGCCACACAAACCTTGCCCAGAGTGGATCAAGAGCTTCTGGGTGCTAGCAGAGACACTTCAATTGACAGTATTGACTAAAAGCGCTAAGAAGACATTCTACACTAGTCTCAATATAGCAATACCACCATGCACAATATACAAAACAGAAGAGTTCCTATTTAATGGCTTGCAGATACTCACATGAATTAACATTATGGAAAAGTAAAGGCATTTGGACAACCTAACAGCGCTATAACTAATTCATTCATGCATAAAAAATGGCACAGTGGGAGCCATGACTGGCTTCAGGAACATTACAATCAAATATAGCACACCAAAGGGTGTGATAGGGTGTGATAGGTTTTCTGGGAACTGGCCCAAGTTGTGATGTCAGCATGATGTTGGTGTGTTACAAAACTGGCCTGCAAGCCAGAATTCTTTGAGATAGCATTTTGATGTGATCCTCTACTCAGATCCCTGTGTGTTTTCTGGCCAGAATAAAACCACAGTTTAACTTGTTGTTTGTTTGGACTCCTGCTGCATTAATTTTGACAAAGATTGGAGGTGTTGGTCCTCCCATGAGTTCTGGATTCAGGGACCCTCGGTGGTCCTACCCTATCTACGGGTACACCTCGCACCCAACAATGAGTATCCTATAGCAAGGACACACAATATCTGAGGCAGGCATTCAACTGAAATTTGAATTGATAGACAATATAATTAATTTTCCGAGTCCGTCGGATAAAGAGAACGTAATAGCTTTTCTGGGAATGGCAGAGTATTATGCTAAGTTAGTTAAAGAAAGGGGTAAGATTTGTCTGGAGTGAGCAATGTGAGAGAGAATTCCAGGAAATCAAAAATGTTTTAACTAAGGCTCCTACTTTAAATTATTTTGATCGCAGCAAGGACAGTGTATTAACTACGGATGCTAGTAACTATGGGTAAGGAGCTGTTTTCTCTAAAAAAAGATGGTAATAAGGAAGTTTCCATAGCGTTTCCATCTAGAGTTCTCTGAACGGCTGAAAGGAATGACTCTACTAAAGAAAAGGAATTGCTGGCAATAAAATGGGCGATAGAAACATTTCAGCCTTTCTTATGGGGTGTTGAGTTCACCATCAGATCTCATTACAAACCTTTGAGGGAGATTTTAACCAAAAAGGGTTTATACAAAGTTTCATCAAGGATTAGGAAATGGGTTGCCAATTTACAGGACTATAACTGGGATGTTGAGTATGTGCAAAGCATAAAGAATAAAGCAGCAGATTGCTTGTCCAGATTGACTAATGTGGTGGAAGATGAGGGTGATGAAGAAGATAAAGATGAACAAGTCCTCAATTTTAGTCAGAAGATTGTGTCTGAAAATGAGTGGCGTGAGACAATGTTAATTGACCATGACTTGAGAGATGTAAAAGAAAGGTTATAGACAGGGATGAAGGGTTCTGAGATCAGGAGAGGAACCATACCTGATTCATTTAGGAATGTATTTGTAATTTCTCATGAAGAATGGAGTGATTTTAAGGGGAGTCAAAATTCTTCCTCCAGTAGGGGTACGACAGAGCATTTTAGAAGTGGCGCATGAAGGTCATCAGGGGATGACGAAGACCAAACAGTTAATTAGACAAGATTACTGGTGGTCGGCAATGGATATACGAGTGGAAAGCATTGTCAGGGAGTGTGCTTTCTGTGGTAATGCAGCTAAGGGGTGCATTGCCAGAGTTGAGCCGATGACTCTCATGTCCATTCCTTGTATGCCTTGGGATAAAGTGGGATTTGATATTGTAGGTCCTGTCACTTGTCAAGGAGTTTGTCGGTATGGCATAGTTTTAGTCTACATCCTATCCCATTGGGTAGAACTTACTTGGGTAAAGAATGTGTGTGTGAAAAATATGATTGAGTTTCTTGATAACATTTTCAGAAGAGAGGGGTATCCCATTTCCATTTTAACGGATTGGAGAAAGGCTGCAGAAGATACGGTGGTTGCCTATAGGTTTACCCCTCATGTTACTACAGGTGTTTCTCCCTTCGAGATGTTTCACATCTGAATTGTGTTATCTATGTAATCATATTTATTTGGTTTACACTGTGTTCAGAATGTTTGTACTGGTCAATCATATAATGTACAGAGTTAGTATTAATATAGTTTCAAATGTTTTTGTTCAAATAGTGAAGAAGGGAGATGTGTAGCATCGTATATGCAAGTATACAGAAGGTAAGGCATGGAATGTGGCATGTGGAAGTAGAATGTGGAATGTGGAAGTTTGGTGGTTCTAGTGATGTTATGGGTAGTTGGAAGGAGAATTTGTACCAAACCGGTGGGGCATGAATAGGTCTGGATTACATGCAATAAAACATTATTGTACTTATAACCAGCGTGTGGAGAATCTTTCACAGGGGTCTGGGGTTATTACAGCCAGTAAAAATGTGACATATATAGATATAAATGTGTCCCACAATGCATCAGAAAGGCTGAGAGGCTCTTCAGAAATGTAAATGTAGCAATTCTTCTCAAAATTCTATTGCTAATAACTTTTAACTTGCTAAATGGATTTGGGTGACATTTTACAAACAGAATGTTTGTCATGTCCCTCCTCCCCTCTCAGAACTGTACATTTTGGGAATAATATGTTATAAAATCAAAATTGTATTAACAAAAAAAAAATCACAGTTTTCAGCACATTCATTTTCCATAAAGAAAAGGTGCCATATTTGAACAGCCGTAGCGAGAACACCGCTGGGCAGATTTGGATCAAATAAAAAACAAATTCTGCACAAAGCATTGAATCAGTTTCCATGAGTGGCTTGGGGTAAATGAGTCCAGGAGTTTAAAAAGTATTCCACATAGAAGGGGGCATCCCCTGCTCCTAAAAACCTTTATATCGGCCTTAGTGCTTTGCAGCAGAGAGGCTGAGCAACGCTAATAATGTTTGAATGATATTTTCCAAACACAAACGATGTCAAATAATTAAAAAGTTATTAAGAATACAAAGACACAGTTTTCAGCCTACTCCCATTCATTTTGCCATAGAGTAAAAGTGCAGTTTTTTAACAGCCATGGCATGAAAATCACTTGGCAGATTTGAACCAAATAAGAAAAAATGTGGGCACAAAACATTGACTTAATTTTTATGACTGGTTTGCGTTAAATCCACTCAGTTGTTTTATACATATTTGACAGAGACATTGTTCCTTAAAACCTTATTTATATAATATATATATATATTGGCCTTGGTGCTTTGCAGCAGAGGATTTTCAGAAATGAATAGCCACTATTTTTCTTTTGCTAGATGCAAGGGATTCCCATAGCCACTATTTTTCTTTTGCTAGATGCAAGGGATTCCCACAATATTACCAGGAGAAGCAGCAAACAAAAGAACTCAAAACACTATTTGGAGGAGTGAAAAGAATGCCCTCAGACTTTGAAATTAACTCCCCTACGACCTTAGAGAGCCATATAACATTCTTGGCATCAGAAAGGGACACAACTCTTCTGTTTATGTATTTACTCCCAGGGGATCACTGATTATTTTATACGGCAGCGCTTAGATGGCCTAGCCATAGGCGCTATATCAATATAAATACCAATACTAATAGCAATATCAATCACATCAGGCTAGAGGTCGGGGGTGGGAAAGAAGACACCATGTGAAGTTGATAATTTGGAGGGTGGGTTGGAGAGCCAATTATGGGTAGAACATTTTCAGTTTATCAGGGAGAGACCGTGGGAATCTGATGAGATTACCACTGCAACGCCACAAGATGTGCTCAGAAAGAAATGTGCATCACACAAAGCGATGAGTGATAGGGAGTAATCAGAGAGGGTTAGGGAGGAAAAGGCAATTGAGTGGATTGAGGGGACCTGGAAAAAGGAAGGCGGACACATGTTGAGTGGCTGTGAGGATGTGGAAGCCTTTTTAATTCTGAGCAATTTTTCCCATTATTGCAAGAATCGGCGACCTGCCACTCTACTGCAGAAACGTATGTTATTGGAAATGATTACTGGGAAATTATCGCGGGAATAAGGAGTGAGACAAAAAAAGGTATAGCATCTCCAGTGACTGCATCTACTGTGCAGGAGGCCATGGGTTCAACACTCACATTTCAATCAAGTCCACCTTAACTATGCACCCTGTGCTGCGCAGTGTATGACCACAATGATGATGCCACAGATGACAACACTGGTGACATCATGAATTACATCATACATGACATCACTGATGGTGTCACATGACATCACTGTTGAGATCAATAATTATATCATATTTCTCATTATTGATGATATAAGTTAGATTATCTTTGTTCACCTCTTTTTACACATATTGTATTTCATTACACTTCACAATAATAGCAACATGACATGGGACAATACACTGATACAGAAGTATCATATGATTACTTGTAGAGCATTCATTTGTAGTACTTATCAACTTATAACAATTTAAATAAAAATATGTAACATTATACAAATGGTTTGAATTTCACGTATTAGTAAGCAATTATTCAGTGAAAAAAACATTAGTGGACCTGGCATTAAGGTGCCTCTTTAATGCAACAAAACCCCTGAAATACCATAGGTGCTGAAAGCTACAACACCTCAACAGTGAGCCCCCATTGTATAGCCCCTAAGCATCACTGATGACATCACATATGACATCATTTATAGCATCATGAGTAACATCACTGGTACAGCAGATGAAGCATGCAAGAAAGAGAGATGCAACATTTGATTGGAGTTTGCATTTAAATATGCAGCTCATTTACAACTATGGCATTCGTACACATCAGAGTTACTCTGTATTGATTGACCATTGGGTATGATGAGATACACAAGTACCTTTATCAGTCTGTTCTAAAACAGGCCCCTATGCAAGGAAGACATGTTAGTACTCCAGTTATGACTTTAAAACTGTCCACTGAAGAATAAAACATACACAATAAGGGGCAGTCTCATGTCTCAAAGTTATAACACTATATTTTGTTCTTACACTTTGGCAATTTAAAAATAAAATAAAACACTGGACGTATTAACACCAAATAAGCAAACAGACACTTTTGGGATTTGACCACAGATCCTCATGCAAGTTTGGTGTAAATCCATGCTGTGGTTCGGGCTGTAGCCCGCAAGCCAAATGTCCCCATTTAAGTCTATCGAGATTTTGCAAAGATTTGGACCCCCTACTACTGTTCCCACCCTTGATGTAACCGCAGCAAACTTTGCAAGTAAATTCAAATTCAGGTCTATTTGTTTTTTCATAGATTTGTGCAGATTCATTGAACGAATCAAAACCATACGCTGCTCAAAAACTGTTCTTCACCTACTCTGACCCTGCTACATCTTTGCCCCCCACCCCTTGACGAAACCACACCAAACAAAGCAAAAATATGCAAGGTAGAGCCTATATTGCTGTCACAAAGTTTTGTGTGGATTTGACAAACAGCACCACTCTTTGCCGTCTCTCTAATGTGTGCATGTATTATATTCACTGAAAAAACTTTTAGTTTGAAAACAGTTAAGATGAATGATACATTGCAACAAAACCTTTTACATTTTCTGAAAAAACCTTAGTTAAAGAGATGTTAAGGGGAAAATGTAACATAGCAAAACCCTTGAAGTTCGGCAGACAATTCAGGCAAAGCCACCTTAACTACCCGCCCCCTGTAGCACTGCGTATTACCACAATGATGACATCAGAAATTACAACACAGTTGACATCAATGGTGACATCATAATTACATCATGAAATGTTCTGTTTTCCTATGTGTATGTATGTATGCGTATCCTGTGCATGTGATCAATGCTTTTGTTCATTTGAACGTTATGCATGTGCATTGATTTTGATCATGATGTATATGCTTATCCTGTATTGGGTTTGTGTACGCATATTACGTGCATATTGCATATTCAGTCAGTGAGATCCCTGCTTTGGATTCCACTTATATACATTTTGCAAATTTAGCATATTGGCTACGCATTTGTACGTTACATGCTCATGCATTATGTGTTCTGTGTGAATGCATATTATGCCCCATGACCCCTCTTATGACCCCTGCTTATGTGCACTATTTCTTGTTGTTTGAGTGTAATGTCCATGTATGCAATTTTAATGAGACTGTTTGTCTTTTCTGTAAGACGATATTGCAAACTGTGCAGCACATTTATTGTTGTGTACCTTTGTACATTTCAGAAATTAATCTCCTTTTATACAGTGTGTTGAAAGAGATGGAGATAGTTCATGAGCTAAGAACTTACCACCTGTAATTGTGTTCATTCTGCAGCCTCTCTCAGGCTTGAATCCAGAGATGTAATTTCACCAAAAGGCCAGGGCTGGCAGAAGTGACATCACACGACCCTTGACCTCTGATGACATCACAGGAAGTGATGTGTTTTTACCACACCCCAAAGTGGCATCACGGGAAGCAATGCAACATGACCTTTCACCCCTTGACAAAACAGGAAGTAGCATCACATAGCATTGTTCCTAAGTACACTGCGAAAAATATGGTTACAATATCATTGTACTTTGATATACATTTCATACAAGAATGGATCACCATATGTATTGTTAATATCAATGTGTATAGGCCCATATTACCAAATTACTGTGACTGCAAGCAGACGTCCAAGACCACATGATAATAATGCGTTATTACATAGTACGTACGCTTAAGCGCTTTATATAGAACAATTATACATACAATATTTCCCAACGTGTTTTGGTACTCATTTATGGACCTCATAAGGATGAAAGGCTGAGTTGGCGGGATTTGAACCTGCAACCTACAGATCACTCTCACATCGCAGCAGCAAGCACTCAACCCACTCAGCTATCTTACCAGCTATAACTATCTTATCGGCAATAGTAAAATGAGCAATTACATGTCTGAATGTTCTCAAAGTCAGAAAGCAAATTACACTCTGTAGTGGATACCATTAAACTGATAACTGAGATTAACAGTAGGCCAGTTCATCTGCAGGTTTGGTGCAAAGTTGGCAACATGCCAAGCCTGTGTGGATCTACTTTTCAGGCTTCAGAAGTTGACAAAATACATACCATTGTAAGGGTTCATAACACTGTGTTAAAGAATTTCAGATTAGCACGGCGATTGCAGCACCCTCATACGGCATATCGTACTCTGGGCACTCTTTCCCTGATGCATGCAGACAAACATCCCAAACAGCATGCCAGGGAGACAGGAAAGATAGGCACATTACAACAAAGCATTAATTGTGGCACAATGAAATCAAGGGCCACTTTATGTGCTATGGTCAAACATGTATACACTGTACAGAAGCTTTTAGGCACAAGGATTTTGTCAAGTGACTGAGGACAGCGAGATGGAATTTCTTGTTATGATCACAAAAAGACAACAGCAGAAGAAAACATGCTATAACTGCAACTTGTGAAAAAGCTAAATGCATAGTTTGAAATTCCTGCTTATTCTACTCTAAATGCTTTTGGATATCTTTGTCTGCATTGTGAATTTGAGGTGTTTAAGACTAAATCAATGACTCACCCCCTGAATTGTGCCTGAAATAAACCTTTAATAAGTCTTGCAATTATTGTATAGAATTACAGGAAAAACAAATGATTTGTTATTCTAATTCTTTCGGATTTAGGGTCACTGCTCAAAGTGTTACACTTGTGGAACCCCCCGTTTTCTGAGAGGCCTGAACAAGAAAGCCTGCCACTCCAGAAACAAAGATCCACATGGCTCTGACCACAGCCAAGGAGCTTCAATTTGTTAAAAAAAAAAAAAAAAAAAAATATATATATATATATATATATATATATATATATATATATATATATATATATATATATATATATATATATATATTTTAGGGGCAGCAAGGGAGATGACAGGGGTAGCAAGGGCGACCTAAGGGGTCACAGCTGCAACCCCTGGCAACCTCCAAATGACATCTATGCTTGAATCCCAGCTAAGCCGAAACTGTTTTTTTTTTATCCTTTTGATGTCTATATAATAAGTACTGCTAAATTAGATTACAGATATTGCAGTGATACAACATAGAAATATTGTGACTGTGTTAGCAAGTGCTACATGGAAAGCAAGAGATTATTATTATTCTTTCAATCAAGTGACAATATGGACCCTGAAACCAACAATAAAACAACCACATTGTACATACCACTAACCCCCCCTACTGCTCGCTCCTCTGCAGCATACCCCACACAAACCTCACACCTATCTCACATGACCTAATGGGCCAGCCCTACCACACTCAAAACACACAACCCACACAACACCCAAAAGAACAAACTGCTGCAAGCAACCCAGACACTGGACGTTGACCCTCTGGACACAATAACCCAAGTGCACGCAATCCAAACACACTCAGAAAGTCAAAACGCACAGATGTCAGTTTCTCCTGGTTCTGCAAGCACCTACAGAAGAGCAGAACCTCTATCCTATCCCTCTTCCCTCACACACCTATGCAACCCACCTTCTTAAATAGCCATATGAGCACCTGGGGACCATGCAAATGCTAGTGATGTGTGGTACAAATCAACTTAACATAACATTATTATTATTATTATTATTATTATTATTATTATTATGGTATTTCTTGAGCACAAATCTAGCTTTGGAAAGCTACAGAGCGACTTACAAGTCATGGGAGAAGGATACAGTGAGGGAAGAAGAGATTAAAGGGAGCAGTAAGCTAACAACAGCGAAGGGGAGGGCAGGCAATTTGCATCAAAGGATTTACATGCAAACAGGGGAACAAAAGGGAGGAGAAGATTACCCAGCCCCAGGTTAGTTGGGGAGTGGAGTGTGTGCAGACCACTGTGTTAGGGAGGAAACATTCCTTGAAGAGGAGGGTCTTTAGCTCCTTCCTGAAATGTAAGAGTGAGGGGCTGAGTCTGGTGTTCAAAAGGAGATTGCCTGAACATGTCCTTACTTCTGGTGGAACATAGGCCTCCAGAAATGCTATGTTTCTTAGTGAGGCAGCTGGGAGAATTCAGGGCCACAGCACTGTAGATGATGCAGTAGGATTTGAAGATGATACGTGCTTGCAGCCAGTGCAGTTCGTTGAGGGTTGGGGTGATGGCGTCGGATTTTAGGAGTCCTTTGATAAGTCATGCTGAAGCATGTATGCCACATCTCAAGGGTGCCAGGGTAGTTGCCTGAATGTCTTCCACAAGGGCATTGCCATCACCCAGGTGGGAGAGAATCAAGGTGTGGATAGGAGACCTTTAGTTGTTTTCTGTAATGAAGTGCGTGATATTCTGCAAGTGAGAAAGTTGGAACCAAGCTGTTTGTGTCTTCCTTGCTATGTGCTGCTTGAAGTAGTGGTGGCTGTTGATGCCGAACCCAAAGGACTTTATGCAGGTGGACAGCTGGAGTGTGAAACACTTTAGGTTCATGGAAGAGATCCATGATTGGATGTCAGGGTGTTCAGTGTTGTTGGTCAACCGTTGGAATTTAGTCTTGGAGCGGTTGAGCTTCTGGTAAACCCTGGACATCAAGGACCGGATCAACTTGTTTTGTTCAACTCATTTGGATTAAGGTTTATTTGATATTTTCGGGTCCCATAGATCTAATTACCCATGCACTGCTGTGTCTACAGTTATATACATCTAATCCCTTTCTGCTTTAAACGTTAAATGCTTTGCTGAAGTTCTTTTTTTGTACTTGAAATGCAAAGGTTACACTCTGAAAACTATCTGGGAACAGCTTATCCTGCACTCAGGGTAGCCGCCAGTTCAAGGCCTTTTTTATGCATGCTGTGTCTGAAGACATGTGTAGTGAACCAACCATTTATCCTAGGAGCATGAGGTGAATGGCTCAATTCCTCTTGCACCCTCACCTGCGGCAAGCATTCAATGAGGTTTAATTCACAAAAGAAGAAGTGGCCACCCAGTAAGGCAGGGCCGGCAAGGGCTCTATGCATCAGCTGGAGATACTGCCTTGCATGACGGCCATGATGTAAAGGCCCTCCGGGCCTGATTCAAAGTGTAGATTTTGGCTCCTTTCTTGTTGTGGGGCAGATGATGGTAATGATATGTTAAGTTATTCACAAAGCATTTAATACCCAGAGGTTTCAAGGCGTGGACCCGGGGATTGAACCTGTTGTGCTCCGTGTTGTCTTGCTTCCCAAGTGAGCATGTTGCCCCTGAGCTATCCTCCCAAGGTAATACCTAGTATCATATAGGCTCATAGGTATCTTGTTGGCCATTCCTAGAAATAATTACAGCCTACTGACACCACATTGTGTTGATGGGTTATGTAAAACAACCACTGTGGCCCAATCCAGTTCGTGTCCTTTTTAGATAATGTGGGTCTCTAATTAGGTCCCTCTACTCAAAACATGACAGACCATCAATCATTTAGAATCCTGGTGCCCCCTCAGGAACCAAGTTAGTGTGAGAAGCAGTCAGTGGAGGCCAACAGGGACATTTGAGGAGCAATTTGGTGTGGCTGGTCCAACATCTTGTGAGTGTTGCCTGTCAGGAAGGAAACTTGCGAGGATTAGCCCTGAGGCACCTTGGAACGGATTGGTGTGCCTAGCAGTGGGCAACGTGCTTGGTCCGCAGTCACATTTAGAGAAGGCATGCTTGAGCAGGCAGCATTCAGTACCAAGTCAACAGAGAATTGAAATCGCATCAGTGGAAACTCACAATAGGGAACCCTAGGGGCAGAGGGGAGAAAAATCACAGCAGGACAACACTGCAGTGTATAATAAAAATCATATACTAGAGGACTTATCATTTGATGGATGGATTGATAGAATATTTTACCTGCTGATGAGATTTCAAAACATAGACATTTGTAGCTAAACGACCTATGTGGGTGGACCATGAGGTGATGTATTGAAAGTCCTCATGCAGTTCAAGCTGATGGCATCCATTTTTGAGGTTCACATTTGAGAACACATGCACATATTCATTTGATGACCATGTGATGAGGAGGTGGTCTGGATGCTTTTACCTTTCTATGCCTTAATTAGAAATGTCTGCGTAATCTTGTTTTTTGAGGACCCTCACTATCAAGACTACCCATGGTGGAGGCCCTCTCAGTACAACATATTTCTAATTGCAAAAGGTCACTGATGTCCTCATCTACTGCTTTTTGTAGTATATTGTTTCATTCATGTGCACCTAGACTTGAAAATATTTTATATTTCCAGCATCTCCAAATAACATTGGGACTTCTTTGTAAATGGCTGACTGGTGTCTAATGTGCATTCTGTAGATATAAAGCCCAAGGCAATTGCACATTTCTGTTGAGTACACACAAACAGTGCTTGATTTGTTTTTAAAAAGGTGCCAAGGCCCAAATATTTTCCAGCATGATTGTGAAACATTAGGGCATACAGATCCCCAGCCACTGTGACAACAACCATGGCTGCTCCCCACAGTGTCACCATATTTGGGATCAAATCTGCGACTCCCACTAGCTCATTGGGTGTGATGAATACACTGACTATGGTTTATGGGTGATTTACAAATACCAATCAATATAACATAAAATGAAATAACATACTAGGTGTGTCCTGAACTGAAACAAATGTTGAAATGCTTAAACACATCACCATGATTAGCACTTTGCTCTGATTCTAAAGGTGGTATGTGCAGCATTTTGCCTATTATGGTAAACTGATGGACAAATGCAAGCAAAACTATTACTGAACTGATTAACTTGCCTGCTAAACATTGCAGCAAGATTTTCTCATGCAGGTTGTCACCTAAGACTGTCATTCCCCCTGGTCTTGTCCCTATGTTAATGCTTCTGGCTGGGAGATGCTCTGCTGCTATAAACCCACTCATTTGTGGCATGCTGCCGGTTATTACAGTAGCACAGCTCCACTGTAAAGGTGGTCTGTTTTACATTAATATTCCAAATATAGATACAAAAATATTTCCACAGACAAATTGGCATCGTGCAGGAAAAACAGAGTGAAGTAATTCATAAAAAGAGTGAAGTAATTCATAAACAGCCCTGTGAGCTGGACTGATTGAAAAGGTTCTCAGCTCTGACCACTGCTCATACACTTTGTGTGCAACAAGACATTCATTACATTTTTGGGCAGGTCAAACACACTGATTGGTGCAAATATCCATAGTCCCCATACGCTGGTGTGATTTCATTGGTTAACATACTTCCTGGCACTAAAACCCACACCACCCATTTCTGACATCACACCTTGGAATCTCCCTCCCCTTTACTGACATCACCATGTGCTGACCAGCAGAATAGCTGCAAAATACAAGTTTTAACTGGATTGTGTTTTGCCTGAGGATAAAGCCTCGGCAATCAACACAAATGAACTAGACTATCATCCCATTGCTCTTCTGATAGGTTCTCCTGTCTCTCCCTATCTCTTCCCTTGCTTTGTGGCAAGTCTAGTTATGAAAAACTCTACAAGGCACTGCCGAAATTGTATTTTCTACTATTTAATTCCTATTTTGCATTACATTTTACTGCCAGAGTCTGTGCACTTGGTGTTCTAGGCAAAATCCCTCCTCCCATGGGAACATTCTTTCCTCATACTTCACCCTTAAGGTTCACCATTAAACAATCTTTTGCGCTAAGCAAGCCCTTCTAATTTGCCTGTGTTTTTGTGAATTCAGCCTTGTTGAAGTTTCTGAGGCTTTGAAGCCCTATGCATCCATTTTGAAGAAGATGACTGCCTAATCATAAATGTTTCTTTTTATCCAATAAGTGCTATGTTAGTTCTTCATGTATAAATGGATGCAGTTAGTATTCTTTGTGTCTGAGTGCATATCTGACCTAGTGCATTTTCTTCATGGTGAGTGCATATGTGTTTCATGTCGAGTGGTTGCATATGTACTGTCATAATGTTAGCTTGGTTATGCATGCCATCCTCAGCTTAGATCTTGTCCTTTTACTGCTGTACCTGCCTGAGATAATGGCAGTATTGTTGTCTTAGTGAGTAAGGTTTCCCAACTGTGCAGTGCTGGGCTGGGGGAGGGGTAGAAGCTCTATATGATGTATTCATCTTTCCCTCAACAGCACCAATGTCATGCAGGCTTATCGGAGCAGTGTGAAGGCACGGCCAACATGAGCGCCCAGCATTATCATTTTACAACTCAATAAATAAATAATACACTGCCATTCCAGTGTGTTTCATCAGGTTAATGAATAACAAGTAGCCATCCCAGGAATGTGCAATGTTGTTGCTTGTTGTGTGAATGCTACAAAGTGACAGTTAAAATAATAAAGTTGCCAAAACACCATATCATAATCAAATTTGAGTTTGAGACAATATGTGCTGAGGCTCAGAAATAAGTGCTGGGGCTGAGCCCTGGCAAACACTCCCACAAATTAAGCACTGCACACAATATAGCCATTTTTCTTGATGTCTCTGAGCTGAAGGAATGACTTGAGACAATAAATGAATTTCAATAGCCTTGTGGCCACCCAAACTGTCTTGGATGGCGTCTGTCTAATCGAGCACATTTCTAAAATATGTGCCTGTACTCTAAGCTGAAGGAGTCTCCACAATTTAGAATGATTTCATCTTGATGCCGGCACACCCGTATTTCCATGACAGGGCATATTTTTGATATACCTTTGCCCTCTTTGGGGGTAACGTTCTAATCAGTGGTGTGCAAAATAAAAGCATAACAGTGCCTTTACACTTTGAATTTGCGCTCCATTTTTATGTTCCTCCTGTTCCAAGGTGTATGAGGGCAGCAAAGCAAAGTTTGCATCGCAGAGTTGAGATAGCACTCTATTTTACACCTGCCTGGGATTTTCATGCAGGCGTAAAATAAAGGTTTCTAATGGAATACGCTGTGGTTTAGAACCTGCTAAACACCGTGCAGATTCCTTTGGAATCCATTATAAAAAGCATGCTGCAAAGTGTAACCTGCAGGCAGTGTTTTGTCTCTCATAAAGCGGAGAATAACAGTGAAGAGTAAGGGCAATGTAGCCTTCATTTACTCTTCACAATTGCACTCTGCTTTTCAAGTGTTGATTATTGTATGCCAGCGACTATCAACACAACAATGTGGTCCCATGCGAGAAATTAACATATCCTTTAAAATGACCTCCTGCGTATTTGTGAACCTCCCAGTTTGACTTTAGAGATCTATCAGTCTCCGCTTGATAGCTATAGCAAAGCATAAAAGGCAGACCTAGGCACTTCCCTTTTTAGAATGGGTATAACCATGACCATTGGCTTTTCTTTGTGTTTAAGCTTTATATTCTACTGTGCCGGCTAACAGTCCATTGGTAGCCCATGTAAACACGCCAGAATGTCAAACAGTGTTGCAATTGGTTGCAATTTTAACAAATATCAATGCACAACAACGTTTTTGATGCCTTACTAAAATGAATACCTTTGTAGTGTAGGCTCACTTCTTTAGTTGAGCTATTCGAGCTGTATTCAATGTTGTTTTGCCCAATACCATATATAAGCAGTTGTCTGACAAGGAGGGAGTCAAGTGTGAGAGTGGGATGGTTGTGAGTACGTTTGATTTTGTGTTGCTTCTAGGGTCAGTTCATCTGTGAAAGGTACTTTGAGGACACTTCTGTTGTTTGCCTTTGTCCTGCTTGCTGTTTACAAATAGTGTCCCTTCCCATATCCTTTGCAAACCAGACCGATGGCGTGTTGACGGTTGCGTGGAAACGATTGGCAACACTGGCCGCACGTCTGTGTCTCACCCAATTGCCTTGCTTGATATCTTTTGAAATCCAAGCCTTCTTTTGGTGTCTTGCTCCCTCTCCCCTTTCTGCGTTCATGTGTGTATGATATTGCGGGTTCCTGCTCCGATTTCTCTGTTGGGCCACTTGACTCAATGCTTATTGCAGGTGACTCTCTGATCTGCATTGGCCTCCTGCTAAATAGTGTCCTGATCAAATGCTAAGTTTAATAACCTGTTTCAGCAACACAATTCACCACTTTTTTGTGGCCAATTTATTTCATATACACGCCCGGCACAGCCATTTGAAACACTGCCTATCATTTTACCATTGGCTATCTCTTTGTTGTTCAACGGGGGTCAAATCAGCCACAAGAAAAACAAATTCTTGCAGACGTTCCACTGACATCTCTGGCAGCCTCTGCCTACCCCTCTCCCCTTAGTACTCTAGCAAGTGTCTTTCGAATGCTCCTCGTGTCACCTCAAAACGAACCCCCCCAGACACAGCACTACCACCACCCACCCCAGATGAAACCCTTGTGATGAATGCAGATTCCTTTTATCATCTATGCCTTTACATTAAATGTATTTATCAATCAACATCTACAAATATAGAAGACAGAAAACAAACTTTTCCTTTCTGTGCCTATCAATCCATTGTGGTGTGGTAGACCTCCAGGAAATTTAAAAAAAAGGTAACATCAGATGACATTATCGACTATTACTGAACACATGCAAATAATACATGTGGGTTGTGATATGTTTCGAACTATGATGTCGATTGTCCTCCCCCATTGAGTTTCCAGGGTAGGGCCAATGGGAGTGCCATCCCTAATACGTTTAGCAAGCAGCGGCAGAGAGAGTAAGGGAATCATTTATCTGAAGGTGGCGGCTCAGGGGCAGATGGGAAATGAAAACATTTCCCAACCAATGGCTTTGCCAAGCATCACTACACACAAACACATTACAATACTTCTGTGCAGACTGCTGGCCTATTAACACCAAAGCTGAGGATCCATGTGTGTGGTCACGTGCCCAAAAACACAACACAGTAAAAAGAAAGATCACACGACCAACGTAGTGTTATGTCCACACTACACACTATGTTGTCAAAGTTGCAGAATAAGGCCAAGTGCTAAAATAATAAGTTAAGCCTGCGGGCAGACTGGTGTTTTCACCTCTAAAGTCAGCGAGACTAATGCACCTTCCACTGGTAGATGGACTAGTTAAAGGTTTGGTAGGCATTGGGCCTCATTACAAGTAGGGCGGTAAGGGATACCGGGCACCGGTAAGGAGACCGGTGCCGGTAATCCCTTGCTGTCCTACTACTAGTTCCCTTAGCAGCTCCCTCCTTTTACGCCTGGTCTAACCAGGCGTTATGGACCGGACCCGTTAAGGGAAATCAGAGCCAATAACGGTATCGCAAATTGTGGTACCGTTATTAGCTACGTCCCCATTCCCATTGAGCCCTATAGGGGCTTTTTTCAATGGGGACTTACCCAAGTCCCCATTGAACGAGACCGGTGCCGGTACTGTTATTGGAGGCAGTCATGGCACAAATAGCGCCATGACTACCTCTAATCTCGGAATGAGGCCCACTATAATTAAACACCATAGGCAGGTTGCAATGTATATATGCAATACAGGTGGGGAAAAAACATTAGTGGTGTGCCTTCGTTTTAGACATACATAATGCATTGTAACAAAAATCAGTCTTTCTCTTTATGAGTGTTTGGGATAGCTGGGGGTGCAAGACATCAGTCTTCAACGGACTAAGAAAATAAACATTTGAAAAATGTAAACTTTAGACTGTGTACTCTACATCTCAGTCATAACTAATAGAGCTTTTATAGCATATAACTGATCACAGAAGCAGGGACAACACATCTAACATGAGAGATCTGGTATTAGTGAGCCCAGAAAAAGTATGGAGTTGCATATATTAGAATTTGACAATACTATTTTATTTTAATGTGCACCTTTCCCTTGCACAAAGCAGAATAATGGCATTGTAAGCCGTTAAGTCAGCAGAGAGGGGTGTGCCAGACCATGGAGCAGTTATGAAGCTGAATGTGAGAGCTGCCCTGTACCCAGCAAACTGATGGAAAGCCTTGCATATCACATACACAGAAATTACCCACCGAAAAGTTGTGAATCCACATTTTTGAAAATGACAAAGGGAGAAAAGACCAAAGCCCAAGAAATGGGTGCCTTGCTGGAGGTTTAAACAAGATTGTACCAGCGTCAGCCTGTCTTCCCTAGTTTGTATTACTAACACACACACAGATCCACCATGCATCGCCTGGTTCCAGGCTGGGGACGGGTGGAGAGAGATGTGAACAGACCAGGTGGTTAATGGTAGCCTTCATATACCACTGTACTGTTAGTAGTCCCAGACCTGGGCTTTAATGCAGCTTAGAATATCAAGAAATGTAATGTGCTACACGAGTGGTGATATCGTTGCTGTCACCCAAACTCACCCATAGTTTGCTCAATTCTGTAGTTCTGTAATTAAATGGTATGAATGCAATCAGGGTGTCACGATTTATTGGGTGGTCACTCTCTACTCAGAAGAGAGTTCCCCCCACCCCCTAAGCAACGTGGCACGCACCCAAATCGCTTATACAGATTCAACTTTAGTAAGGCCTCCAACCGGTCTCAACCCCTCCTCCCCCTGCACCCCAGAAAATACCCTCTGTACCACCAATGAGCTAGGAACCAGGCCAGTGGATAGTAAGAATATATATTTATTTAAGTTTTTGCAAAGAATAATAAGCAATCACAAAAACATCAGCCACCAACGGTGTGGCACTACACAATATCACAAATTCTAATTTCTTGCACCAATTGACTAACATAGTCACTTGCCACAAGACACAGGCAACATTTTGAAGTTTGCAGTCACAATTTACATCAGATTTTTTGCAAATTAACCAATAGGAAAAATACAAAACACACAATGATTGCTTAGTTTGCCACAATACTCCTTTCTCCCAGCAACCTACACCCTCCAGGCATCAATTAGATATGAACCACCTGATTTGAAGGCAAGGTACAGGGAGTGGGAACACAATGGAAAAATCATTTTGGCTTTTTATTGAGGTAAAATGCATTGTTTTGCACCACTCCTACAATGAAAATAAAAGGCTTTGGGATTCTAGTTTGGACTGGAAGGGAACATTTGTTTTGCGCAATTTGTTTTCAAAGGGAATGAAATGGGTTCGGATTTTCGTTGTGAGGACACTAGCACATTCAATTGAACAGCAGGGTTACCCAAATACATTACAGATTAGTGTCATGCACAGTGCACTGGGATAATCCTTTGTCAATTTCAAATTTTGACAAAAACATCACTCCGTGATAAATGACCCTATGGGAATTAATTACATTATATTTTTAGTTAATTGTGCTAAGGATATACACACTTTCACCCCCTTCCCATTAATGGAGAGCACACACCAATGCAAAGGTAAGGGTCAAACAGACAGATTCCAACACAATTCAAGGTTCTTCTATAGAGGATTCATTGAGTTAACTTTTTAGTTCAATATGTAAAGGGTCTACCCAGTTTTGTCCCGCTTTCACCCTCTAAGGGAAAGGTATTAAGGCAGGTAGCTCCCCACATAATTGAAAGCTTTGGGATATATCTACCTCCATGGGACATCTCTGTTCTTAGCTCAGGGGGGGGGGCAAAAGATCCTAGGACCCTCTCTCAGGCAGGCATCTCACACCTCAAGCCTCTATCCACCAGCCAAGCCTCTTCAGCCACATGACTCTCTCAGATAGGTGTCTCAGGTTTCCAAGCAATGTCCCAGCATCTCCTTTTCTCCCTCCTTCTAGGTAGGCCTTGGTTTAGCTTTGTTCCCCTAGCAAGGTGGTGCCCCAATGGATTAGCCAGCTCTCCTGGTCTCTCTCCTAGTTGATTTCTTGCAAGTCCCTTCTGAGATTGGAAATTGCCAAGATATAGTGCTAATGACATCTACATATTGTCATAATTGCCACAATACGGATTGGCTAGCTCTCTCCCTTCACCTCCCACCAAGACACCCACTGGCTGCTGATAGGACCAGAAGTTGGGAGGTATGGGTTATGGAAGCTGGGAGAGGAGGAAAAATACATCATTTCAAAATGACAGGTAGTTTTATACTTTTGAGTTCTGAAAATCTGCCAGTGTGGCAACTACCTTAATCTTTCAGATAACTACATGAACCTATATATTTTTGAATTCTACATTTTATGGCGAGTTGGAAAATACAAATTTTATTTTGGCACGCCTTTCCTGGGAGGAACTACAATTTTTATCAATTTACTCCTGAGCAGAGATAGTCACAACTCTGACCCTTCATGATTCAATCCTTACTTCCATTACCTATCACTACACCAAATTTCCATTCCCTCAGAATTATGAGAAGGCCGGAATCATGATTGTCTTTATAAGTCAACTTGTATCCATCACCCAAAATTTGTTTTTAGATGGTCCTGACGGGCTTCTGGTCCCCTTTAATATGAACCCGGGATGTGCTCAGTATACATCTTCTTGAATAAAAATCAAGACGATTTATTCAATGTTAGTCAATGGTCAAGCACGACAACTGTCCCTGAGTTTCACACCAGCCTCCACCATTTCTTAGGTTTCATTTATCTCCGGTGACCTGATTAGGTCATCTGGCTGGCCCATCTGATCATGCCCTCCCCTCCTAGGCGTCAAAGGTTTTTTGTTCGATGTTAATGCACAGTTAATGGGGAGAGCTGACGTTAAGGTCACTTCTGCTGGCTGGCTTATCTGCCACCTCCACAATTCCGATCTACTCTTCTGTGTTTTAATATTTAAACTGAAAACCAGACCTTCTTCTCCTACAGGTCCTCAGCCAAAGGTCCTGAGGTCAAACTTTCAGAGGCTCAGGCCTTCCAGTTCAATGGGGAAAGACAAGTTACATACATAATTCTAAAAGAATAGCATTTTACATTGACATAATCAGGGTCATCACGAGTTGGCCGGTAGCCCTTAAATGTGGTGGTAATGTTATTACCGCTGCATTTAAGGGTCTGCCAAATCACAGGTTTGGCAGTATTTACCCCCAGCTCTGAGATGGGGGAAATCCATGGGGAATTTGCTGATTTTTGGTGCTATTACCGTGCGGTAATACCGCTGACGGTAATTCTGTCAAAAATTCCCCATTGGGTCCAATAGGGGATGGGGAATTCTCGAATGGGCCCAATTGGGAATGGGGAAGTACCGTTCCACCAAACCCGTGATCCGGCACTAATAGTGCCGGACCGATTCGCAGTAGTGCTATTAGCACGGGCGGTATCCTGGCGGGAATACCACCGGGGTAATGCCCAACTCGTGATGAGGACCAATGTTTTTAACATGTAACATTTTGTTTTACACCTAGGCCTGCTGACCAGAAATACACTCTTTCTTTTCTAGTATATTAGAACAGAGGTAGATTCATTAGTAATCTTATGCACACAGATAGGCCACAGTTAACATAGGAAACCAGTGTTCACTTTTACAAAAACACAATAGACCTTTCTCTTTACATGCTACCATTTTATATGATGAAAATGAAGTCTCTTTATTCCCGATAACACAATCTTTCACTTGACTTTAGTTCTTAAATGTCAGGCATATTCCTCCTTATATTTTTGTTTTCTCAGTGATCATGCATATCCCCCTAGGCCACCAAGCAATGAGGCCAATCAATTGTCTATGCAACATAACCATTGACCTCAGAGTGTCTCCCTTTTTGCACTAGTGTACTTGTCAACAGGAAATCGAAAGCAACAGAAATTACAAAAATCAAGGCCAATTCAAAAAGGCAACGGAGGAGGTAGGAATTGAGCCCAGCTCTCACAACTATACTATAGTCGAAGGCAGGTGTGCCATCCACTTCCCTACCAACAATGTAATTGCGAGGCCTGTGCAAGCATGCATAATTTTGAACATAGCACTTTACTTTACCAGGCCAAAACCGTTCATATGAGCAGTGTGGTTTGCATCTTGCTCCTCAATGTGAAGAGGATGTACAGATGCTGATAGTTTTTCTTTAGGTCGATCGACAATTGGAAAAAAACAATGCATCAACCAAGTTCACTCGCTGACACAAAGGGCAAACCGTGCTTCGAGTGTATGCTGATATTTCAAATGTTGATGACATTTACTATATCATCAATATTATTAATGGTGTACTATGCATTGTACAATCATTTGATGGTGGAAGGTTCTTGTATGTAACAACTGTTTCTGCCTCGACCCACCTCTTCACACCATCCCCTGCTAAATTTCTAAGTATGTACAAACTTGTTTGCCTTTTGTTTCTTCTAAGATTTCAGTTAAATCATGAGATGCCTGTAAGTGGGCAGGCTATCTTGGACCTCAATTGCGTCTTATTGTCATGTTTAAATCTGGCAAGCAGTTCAGAAATGAAGCTGCATGGTATGTAGAGTGCTTTTCTCTGGGCGTGATTGCATTATATATGCCATGCTTGGTCCTTCTTTTCCATTCATTTGTTGTATTTTCTTTCTATTGTGTTAGATCTTACTTATGCTTTATAATATATACAATCCTATGTAACTTACTTGGGATGTATAATTTCTCCCAGTCACCTTCATCCTCTACTGTGTAGCCTATTTAATTTAAAAACCACTCCAACAATGCCTCTTATTTAGTGATTATTTTCCTTCCCTTCACTTCAGCCTGACGTATATGAAGCAACTGTTTGTCTTTGTTCTTCTTTTCTTATTTGAAATTCCCTAGTTTTAGATTAGCTATTAGGTGGCGCTAAAGCCCCACCTATATGCCGAAACTATTGCATTAGAGTACAGCTAGGGGGAGATGGCCAATGAGGAGGGACACACAGATTGTAGGTGTTGTTTGGTTATTTACCTACTCATTGGCTGCTCATGGGCATGCTAACCCCTTTGACCATACACACACATGTCCTGCCCCTACCCACCAAAAACACAGCCTCCTGGGATCTCTTTGAGCTAGCTTTATCAAGCCATTCCATGAAACGTTGTGCTTGAAGTGCCTGCCAGTGTTTTTTCGAAGCAGTCTTCTGAGAGTTAATGACTTAATTGGAGCTGTAAACGTGTTACTAGTGAAATAAAAATGTCTTAGCCAGGTCTGCCTTCAGCCACTCGATTTATAAGCACTATTAATCTCCTTCAGAATTTTGGCTTGTTTATAAGTGTTATGAATTTGCCAGGTACTTGCACCATTTTGCAGTTGCTACCATTGATGATCAGTTACTACCACTACGCGGTGCCTGGCAAATGCATTTCCCATGCCTGCACAAAAGACACAACTATTGGCATTGCCAATGCTTGTTTGTATTGGGTTCTGTCACAATGCCAAGCAGGACCAACAACAGCCAGACAAACTAAACTCCTCAACAAAGGTTTATTGGGGATACTTATAAGGTTTAGCCAAATCTAGAAAAAGGCAAAGTGAAACTTCATTAACAAGAGCAGGATGGGTTCTCCAATTACTTATAGTTAACATATCTAGGCTTGTAAATCTCAGTCCTGTTACTCTGGGTGTGATGGGAAGTTCACAGTCACTTACATTCCTGACAGGTAAGTGCCAGGCTATTATGCAAGTCTATGCAAAAAGGACGAGTATACTCGTCATTGGCACGTTTGCGGTGGTTTCCTGCATCCAGTTTTGGAGATGCAGGCAATTTCCATTCACCCTCCAGTGCCTTGTGCAAAGTACAACCCCACAGCCCCAGCCCATCAGCTGCTCACCTCTAACCACACCCCAATCACTTGTGTTATACCCGGGACAGTCGGCAATCCCTGATACCCCGCTTAGCCCTGCTCTTTCCACATCCCAACCCCCTAACCAGTCCTCGTCCTCCCTGTCCCCGGGCCTTTCCCCATAAGAAAATCATACCTCCTCCACCTCTTCCCACTCCTGACCTCACTGCTCTGGCTACCTTCCTATATATCCCAAAGGAATGCACGAAAAGCACTTGTGGTTATTCTTAACAGACCGCAGTGCAAACAAAATGCCCGGTCGGGAAATTGCTGTTGGCAAATGTGGGCAATACTGTCCCTTACACTTCTTTTTTCCTTCTTTCGGTGTGTCTGACCCTCTGCTTCGTGTCCTCATTTCTGGGATCCCCTTGTTCTTGGGTCTCTGGGCCCCTCAATGGACTGAACCTTACGACTGGGCAGGGACAGAAGTTAGGGAGTTGGAGTAATATAAAAAGACCAGGAGGCCAGTAGTCTGGTGGGCCTAGTGGCTTTATTCCCACTTCTCTGTCTCCGGGTCCTAGCACTGTCCCCCAATGACCAGTCCTCACTCTCCTCTTCTATGGGTCGCCATGTTTTCATGCATCAGGGGTCTTTCTTACACCTCCTATACTTTTCAAAACTGTCTCTCCTCCTCCACCACCTCAATGCTACTCCACATACTCGTACTTCCACCCCTGTCAGGTTCACACATTTCAGGGGATTACGGAAGGCCTGATACTCATCTTTTAAGTTTCCCTGATATCCTTCTGAGACCTCCTGTCACAATATTTCCTCTCTTCAAAGTCCCCTTTATTTTCCTCCTTGTCTTTCCTCCCAAAGTCCTCTCTGGCTCCAGTCTCTCCTCCAACCTCATCCTGAAGTTTCCTTCCACCCTTCTTGCCTATTTAAATATCTCTTCCAACTTCCTCCTCTGAATGGTTCATTTCATCCTTCGTTCAAATTGCTTCTCCAACCTCTTCTAGCCTGCCTCCTTCCATATCTGTTCTTCTTTCTACAACTGCCTCCTTCGTTTCCACTCTCCTCCTTCAATCTATGTATGTCTGCTTTAATTCACCATTAGCCGCCTAACCCTTCTCAACTTCCAACTCCATTCACCAACACTACTCCCCAGATATCGTCCGCATTTATTGGGCCCCTGTCTTCCTAATTGTGTATGAAAATTCCTCTCTTCATAACGGCAATATTTATTTGAATCAAATTTCTGCGTGTTTTACCCACATCTACCTTTTTTTTCTTGATGATAATGGTAACCCCTGGCTCAAATAGGGGCCTGCATTGATTGTGGTTATTATTCCTTCGTAGGTTTGTGAAACACCTGTGGGAAAATGAATACATGCAGGCACACGCCAATTGGTAACTAGATGCAGTTCTAAAAGATTGTGAACGTGTTTGTAATACTGTGATATTAGCTGGTCAGACCAATGTGGGTACAATTTCACTATTGGCTCATTGATGGGGGCCACATGGAATGCTGATAGTGTTTGAGAATAGTCTGCTCCCCCTAGGGTACTAGCCACAATGGTTCATGCCACAGGGTGCAGTGAGAGAAAGTGACAGTTGGTGACAGTTGGACAGCTGTGAAGAGGCAATGTGTGCTAACCTGGGATGCTGCTGACACGAACAACCCCCAGAGCTCAGGAAGTTTTGGAAGGTGAGTCAATCTTTAGAATCTACAGCCACAAGGCATTGCTGCCGAAACCCCATAAGGCCAGGCCTCCACAGCGGAGATGGTGGCCCGGGAAGGAGCTGGCGTTGAGTGGAAGCCTGCTGCTGCGAGAGGAACGGAGTTCCCACTGAGGAGGAGGTTGGACTCTGTGAGATGTTTGTTGGTGGTGGGGAGAAGCTTCGGAGAACACCCATGTATGAGATAATTGGGGTGTGTGCTGCCAGGCCAGAGGCGACTCTAGCAGAGGAACAGCAGAGTGCTGAGAGCTCACCCTGAACCAGACAGGCATTGGAAAATTGTTCGAGCAGACAGGAGCAGGCTTGCTTGAAATAACTGCCACACTGGCTCATTGCTATGAGGGTCGATTTCCCATACAGAGTGCTTTACATCAGTGCAGTGGCATGTGACAGCATCGCAGGAAAGTAAGGTGGCAGCGTGGGTGTCATTCTGCACCCAAGCAGAGGACCATGCAGGTAGACCAACGCAGGAAAGCACAGCACTCTTTGGGCCTGGCTTCATTGATGGCCTGAGTGTCTCCTGCAGTCATCTGGTCTTGTGAGAAAAGGGAGTGACGGATGGAGATAAACAAATACGGTAAGATGACAAACTCTCATAAATTCTGGGATCTCACAGACATATATCATTAAAATGGTTTCCTGGTAGACGTCAGATATGTGGGGATCTGGTAGTTGCTGGTACACACAATCTGAGGGCAGTGGTTAGATAAACAAGCACCACTGGCCTTGTGCTTCACCCACTTGTGCCCAATCACTCTCTTCGAGGCATACTGTTGGGGTTCAGTTGAGATGGGGCCATGGCTGGCCTAAGGCTGGTCATGAATAACGTGAAGGGTTGAGCCTGGGGCCACATTCAGCTAGCACATCACATGCGCGTGAGCGTTCACCAAACCTGATCCAATGATCCTTCTTCATGCTCATTTTATGGGACCCAGGTTCGGGTAGGTGTTGTAAACCCACAAGTGGGCAAAAACTGCAATAACCTTCTAAATTAGGGTACAAAAGTGGACTAACATGGTGCGCTTTGCGTTAATGTGTTTCATGGCATATAGCTATGCCTTTGTGAAGTTATGAAAGCAGCATGCACTCCAAGACCTCCTTCTTGGATGTTAGCTGTTGACCTAGAAATAGAAGTCACTCATGAGAGTGTGCAGGAAATCATGTTACTGCCTCCCTGGGTGGCTGGTGTTCTCAGGTGAAGGGGCTCAGGAGAGGCAGTTTTGGATTCTGTGTTAATCCCTTTGTTCTCATTAATTATGTTATGTTATGTTACTTTGCATTTATATAGCGCCTTATGTACCATTGGTTTGGTCTGAAGGCGCTGGTAGGTTGAACGCCCTTGTGAACCGAAGTTCAAGTTAGTAGAGAGAGTAGAGAGAGTCAAAGGTGCGTGTGAGCACCGGATATGTGTGCAGCTGGTGTAGCATTCGTGTGATAGCTGCTTCTTAGCAGTAAGTGTGGTGGTTGAGAGATCAGGAGTATGTGTTCATTCTGGCAGGATTTGCCCAGACCAAAAGTGGCTGCGTTAGGCCTGAGGAGAACGCCTGGCTGGGCGGTGTGTAACCAGCTGTGTTTACTTAGAGTGATGGGGAGTATGCAGCAGATGTTGGTATGAGAACAGTTATTCTGAATGGTGTCATAGTATCTCTGTGTTCTAGTTGAATGGTGGTCTAAAGAAGAGAGTAAGCGTGGTGATGTGATATGATGGGTTACATGCTCGTTCAAACGTTCCCTTCACTCCAATCCGTTCCATGCACTCCAATCCATTCCACGCACTCTAGCCCACCCCACGCACTCCAGGCCGCCCCATGCACTCCAGCCCACCCCACGCACTCCAGTCCGCTTCATGCATTCGAATCTGTTCTATTATCTCCGATCCATTTTGTGTATTCGGAGTTGTTTTATGCACTTCATCCACATATTTCACCCATACCATCTACATACTTCATGCGTTCCATCCACATATTTCACACGTTCCATCCACATACATCACTCGTTTCATCCACATACGTTGCTCGATCCATCTACATATGTCGCCTGTTCTATCCACATACGTTACCCGTTCCATCCACAGACGTCATCCATCTACATACGTCACCCGTTTCGTCCACATGCGTTACGCGTTCTATCCACCAACGTCATCCGTTCTGTTCACATATATCGCTTGGTCAATCCATATACGTTACCCATTCCATCCACATACTTCACACATTCCGACTGCTCTACGCATCCAGCGGCTCTACGTACTCATCCGCTCTACGCAGTCATCTGCTCTACGTACTCATCTGCTCTACATACTCATCTGCTCTACGTACTCATCCGCTCTATGCATACTTTTGTTCTAGGCACTCATCCGATCTACATACTCTACGCAACAAACCCGCGCTACGCAACTCACCCGCTCTACGCAACTCACCCGCTCTACGCAACTCACACGCTCTAGGCACTCTCACGTTCTGCGTGTTCACCTGCTCTACTCACTCACCCACTCTACGTACTCACCCGCTTCACACGCTCACCCGATCTACACGCTCACTCGCTCTTATGCATTCCTCCTTTCTTACCCGCTCATTCGCTCATTTGCACTCGTCGGCTCTACCCACTAGTCTGTTAAACGTAATCATCCGCTCTACACACTCCTCCGCTCTTACATCCTCCTCCGCTCTGCGCATTTCTCCGCTCTACACACTCATGCGTTCTACACACTCGTGCGTTCTACACACTTCCCTGCACTTACGCACATATCCGCTCTACACACTCGTCCGCTCTACACATCCAGCCGCTCTACACATTCATCCGCTCAACATACTCATCCGTTCTATCCACTCATCCGATCGACACGCTCATCCGATCTATACACTCATCCGATCTATACACTCATCCGATCTACATACTCATCCGATCTACACCCTCATCTGCTCAACGCATTCATCCGCTCGGCGCATTCATCCGTTCCACACGCTTCATCCATTCTAAAGATTTCATCCACTCCATTCACTTTGTTCGTTCATCATGCATTGCATCCATTTAATTAATTTAGATCTCCTTACTGTTTTCGTACAATTTATTCTTATTATCCACTTCATTGCTTTGTTCTACTTAACTTGTTCTATTCTGTTTGTCCTTTTATTTTGTATTAGTTGTTGTTAGATGTCAATTTCTCGCATCTAGTAATTTGTTGGATTGGTGTTGTTGAGATGCTGTTATTCTGTTTGGGTTAGTTTGCGTACAGGTTGGTTTTAGGGGAAGAGTCAGGTTCTCAGAAGTTTGCGGAAAGACATTAGATCCTCAGTTAGGCGGATGTGGGGTGGGAGTGCGTTCCATAGTGTTGGGCCAAGGCTGAGAATGATGATCCGCCTAACCTGGCTGAGTTTGTCTTAGGTATGACTAGGAGGCCGGCTGAGCTTGATCTTAGAGTGCGTGGCGGGTGATAGGGTTTTAGCTTGTCTTGAAGATATTGAGGTCCGGTTTTATGCAATGCTCGATGGGAGATGCATAAGGTTTTGAAAGTCACCCTTCGGGCCACTGGAAGCCAGTGCAGAGTCTTAAGGGCTGAGGAGATGTGGTCTCTTGGGCTGAGCGCAAGTAGCAGTTTGGCTGCAGCGTTTTGTGCCCTTTGAAGTTTATTCAGTTGGTAAGCGTGGACTCCGAGGTAGAGGGGGTTTGTGTAGTCCAGTCTTGATATAACAATTGATTGGACCGCAGAGAGTCTGTTGAGAAAGGAGAGATATGGAAATATGCGCCTAAGGGTTTTAAGGTGGTATTGGCAGGAATTTGAGACGTTGTTGACTTGGCGCGAGAGTGTTAGGTCAGAGTCAGGGTGCAACCGAGGTTTTTCACTGAGTTAGAGGGGGTCGGTGAGTTGCCCATGGCGGAAGGCCAGGGTAGTGGGTGTGGAAGAAGTTCGGAGTTGCCACATACCATGATTTCAGTTTTGGAGGGGTTTAACAAGAGGTGGCTTTGGGTCATCCAGAGCTCTATGTCAAGGAGGCAGGAGGCGAGGTCAGGTTGGCAGTTGGGTTTTGAGTTCAGGAGTTTTAGAATTAGTTGAGTGTCGTCAGCGTAGTTGTAACACAGGATGTTGTGTGAGTGAATTATTAGTGGGAGGGTGATCAAGTAGAGGTTGAACAGGAGGGCAGACAGGCATGCTCCTTGTGGGACTCCCGTATCGACTGGTCGGGCTTGGGAGGAATAGTAAAAGTAAACTACTGCCACCAGCCATTCATCGAGGAAAGGGTAAAAAAAATGTTACATGAAAAGCTAGACAACAGGGATACTAAGTAACCCCTCCAGCAGCCTATTGTAAAATAGTGTGCTGGGTTTAGAAAGTTTACAATGTAAGTAAAGTCAATTTCACTTCACTGCTCTTGGAAACAGTAGTTTATCCAAGAGAAGGTATTTAAACCTTGGGAAATCCCCCCAAAAAATAAGACTTCCCTGTGTCACTGCAGGTGCTGTGTGAGAATGTAAAAGATTATGCCTATGGAGTGTGCCAGACTCTACAACCAAAAGAAACAGTTCAAATCACATTTAAAATACGAGAGTGGGGAAAAAAGGGTCTCACTCTCTTCGGGTAAAAAAATCAAAGTCCTAGAGTCCAGCAAAAGAGCTAGGGGTCTCCAAGGTAGAGAGGAATTAGCACATTTCTGAGAAATCTCCCTAACAGCTTTTCCTTCAGCTTTGCCGGGTTAGTCGATTCCTCTTCCGAGGAGAAGCTGGAGCGATGGCTGGAGATAGAGGCCGATGGTTAAGATGAGTGCGCCCGGCCCGTCGCATGAACCACTCGTGCGGCAGCCCCGATGGAAACGGACTTGCGGTGCTTAGCCTGGTCTTGGGTCCCCACGGATTGGGGCGCCCTCAAAAGGAATTAGAAGCCCGCTCATCGGACCTGCCGGTCCTGGGTGAGACATACCCTGGTTGCCGCACGCAGCAAAGGCCTTGCCGCCGAGCCACGCCGCCAGCAAACTGTGACGATCCTTCATGGTTCGCTTGGAGAGCCAGGAGGCAGATTTTACAATCCGCTTCCCTGTGATCCGGATGGAGACAGAGGCACTGGAGGAGTTTGTCCTCTACAAACACATTCTGGAGTTGGAGGAGAGATTGAAAAAGGTGCTTCCCCCATGTTACGCATGATTAAATGTAGTAACCCTGTGGGACACTACACCAGCCTTGTCCTCTTGGCAATAGCTAACCAAACCTATGGTCTGTACTATACAAGTTGGTAGAGGCTTAAACTCAGGTTGGTAGCCCACCTTCTAATATATAGGAGTATTGCAGTTTGCTCTAAGGTATTCTCTACACCTTTCAGGAGGCCTGGGCAAGGGGTGAATTATGAGTGCCCCCCCTCCACCACCGTGGCCTGATGGTTGGCCCCTAGCTTAGCTGCCAGACCAGGGCAGAGAAACTCTGAGCTACAGGATTAACAAAGCAGAGAATCATGGAAACGATTAAAAAAAGTGTAGACATTAAGATATGTTCACCAAATCAAGTGTGGAAGCACTATAAAAGGGTCAGAAGGGACAGTCTCTTACTACACCATGGAGGGAGCAGCAGGCCACTTCATTCTACTGTGGCAAATACCAGTTCAGATAGCAGAAGCCTTGTTGGAGAGGCAACATGCAGCATCCAGCCACCACAACATAAAGTCCAGTCACCAGTGCAGCCAGCCACCCAGTAGGAAGCCCAGGGCAACATCAGGCATCTCAGCAGACTGCCGACAGCCCCCACAACAGAAAGCCCTGCAGCCCCCACAACAGACAGCCCAGAAGTCAGTCCAGCAAACCCCACAACAGACAGCCCAGCAGTCCTCACAGCAGACAGCCCAGAAGGCAACCCAGCAGACCCCACAACAGACAGCCCAGCGGTCACCCCGTCAGCCCTTGCAGCAGACAGCCGAGCAGGGAACCCAGCAGCACCCACTAAAGACAGCCCAGCAGTTAGCCCAGCAGCCCCCACAGCAGACAGCCCAGCAGGCAGCCCAGCAGCCCCCACAACAGACAGCACAGCAGTTAGCCCAGCAGTCCTCGCAGCAGACAGCCCAGCAGTCAGCCCAGAATTCCTCACAGCAGACAGCCCAGCAAGCAACCCAGCAGCCGCCACAACAGACAGCACAGCAGGCATTCCAGCAGCCCCCACAGCAGACAGACCAGCAGGCAGCTCAGCAGGCAGCCCAGCAGCCCCACAGCAGACAGCCCAGTAGTCAGCCCAGCAGCCCTCACAGCAGACGGCCGAGCAGGGAACTAAGCAGCCCCCACAACAGACAGCCCATGAGTCAGCTCAGCAGCCCCCACAGCAGACAGCCCAGCAGGCAGCCCACCAGCCCTCACAGCAGATGGCCGAGCAGGCAACCAAGCAGCTCCCACAACAGACAGCCCAGCAGGCAGCCCAGCAGCCCCCACAGCAGACAGCCCAGCAGGCAGCCCAGCAGCCCCCACAGCAGACAGCCCAGCAGGCAGCCCGGCAGCCCTTATTGCAAACAGCTCAGCAGCCAGAACAGCAGTATTGTTAGAGGAAATTTGCAACACGTGTTTGCAGAACCAATCTGTCACCCCAAGATTTCAGTGAACAGTAGGTACTTGCCACCTACCGACTTGACATGCCAATAACCTACTCAGTCTTGGGGACAGCCAGGTAAATGTAGAACCCAACTGTGAGATCTGAATGGATATACTTCCCAGGCTGAAACTGCTCACCGTGTGCAACTCTGTTCACGTGCCCAAGTGGCGCCATGATGTGCTGCTTCGAGCATCACATAGGGCCTTATTCACAGAAGCGTTTTATAATGGCACAATCCCATTGGAACACGCTCTGTGAATCAGGTCCATAATCTTTCCAAGTGCCCAGCTGCTCTAAGTCCGGTGACAAATTCTAATCCTCAGTGATACTAGCAGGGACTCAGGAATCGTAAAACCAAGCATAAAACGTTTTGGCTTCCCCAATATAGTGGGGACCTTTGAATACACTTGGGTGGCCCTTGTGTGACCCAAGGCCAGGTGATAGGTCTTCCAGATAAATGCGGCACAGCATCAAAATGGTAAGCAATGCTTGCCTCATTCATCTGGGCTCAGCCACAATTCAACGATCCTGAGCAATGGGTGCCTGCGCCATGTGGGCAAATTCATGGGACAATGTGTGGCGACAATTCTGGGTGTACCATTAAACAGTCATTGGGTAATTCTGGGTTCATTGCGAAAGCGCCATGGGGGGAACCCTGGGGGAATGTGAAGTAGTATGGGGTGATTCTGGGGCAAGGTAAATTGAAAAGTGGCAATTCTAAGGGCAATCTGAAAGCTGTATTGGCCATTTCTGGTGGCAATGTGACGCTGCTTGGGGAATTCTTGGAACACCATGAGTTTGCCATGGAGCCATTTCTAAAGGCAATCTTAGATGCCATGGGGCGATTTGTGGGGCCATCTGAGGGGACATGCTATCGGCTCTTGGCTGTGCATAGTGGCATGGGGAGTTTCTGTCGACAGTGTGCCTTGGGTGCATTCAGTGTGGAACATGCAACTCACAAAGACATTTTCTGGGGCCCTGTGAAAACTAGTATCATAATGGTTTTGATTGATGTAATGCAGTCACACCACTGTTGAAACGGACATGGTTTTTAATGGGGCAATGTGAATCTGGCATGGATACTTTCTGGGTATTGTGAAAGTGGCATTACAATTTTCTGAGGACGATCTGGTAACGAAACCACCGGGATTCATGGAGTAAAAACTGGAAAGGCGCTGTTGAAACTGGTTTAACAATGTCTCGGCGCCTGGGGCAGACATTTATATCCTGGGTAAAACTTTTATATGCATCCCCGGAGGCCACGGTGGGGGTGAACGGCAGGTCCTCCAAACCTTTCCCCCTGGGTCGGGGCACGAGACAGGGATGCCCGCTGTCTCCACTCCTCTTCCTCCTTGCCATCGAGCCGCTAGCGATTGAGCTTAGAGCTAACACCAACTGGACTGGTTTCGTCTGGCCGGGAGAGGGAGAAGACCGCCCCTCGCTCTATGCGGATGACCTGTTCATATACCTCAGTAACCCGAGTATCTCATGCCCGGTGATCAGTGGCGGCTGCTATCAGAGGGCGGCCGGGCGCCGCCCCCTCAGGAAGGAAAGAGAAAAGCTAAAAGAGATTCAATCAGAGAACTTCTCTGATTGAATCTCTTTTAGCTTAGAAGATGCATTGCCTTTGCCAACAGCGCGGGGGCGCTGTGGCAAGGCAACATACGGTATGTTAGTGTATACAATAAGGGCCGGCCCAGCTTTCACAGCAGGGCGCGTCCCAATTTACTCTTGTTTTTTCAACAGTAGAGTGCGTGGAGCTCGTAGCTCGACGCACTCTACGTAAGGCCCTTTAATTACCAGGCTGGCGGGGCGCTTCAGGGGTGGCCCCGCCAGTTTAAAATTTGCGCAAACAGCGCAGGAAATGAAATTGAGTCCCTCCCCTGCATGGATACAGTAATGTCATTGGCTGTTTGCCAGCCAATGACAACCGTTGCATTGGTTGGCAAACAGCCAATGACAATACTGTATCTATGCAGATCACAGGGGTGTGGGTGTGCGCCTGCGCCACCACCTTCACACGTCTCTCCCTGATTCTTTCTACACACGATGAGTCACGCTACTGCTGAGCTGCTGCCTGCCCCTTTCCAGAGACCACCGGCCCAGCAGAGACGGCCTGGTCCAGAGCTTGCTTGTCGGCGCCGCGGTAAGTAGAATCATTGATTGTTTCTGTAGTTTTTGGGCCTGGGGAGTCCGGAGTGTAACACTGGTCCACGGCCCCAGTCAACACTGAACGACGTGTAGGCCAGGGCCTACACGTCGTTCAGTGTTGCTGACTGCTGTCATCTTGGGGCCTGTCCCACTCCCCGGGGCTGGGGCCTTGGTGGTAGCGGGCCTCCCGCTACCACCAAGGCGGGGGCACCCAGCAGTGCACTCCACACAGATACTACACACGCAGGCAAAATCCTTCAGTACAGCCCTGAAGGTTACTGCATCATACCTGCAGACAATCACTTTATTGGCATCAGTGAAAAGAGAACTGGTTCGAGGTTCCGACATGCAAGTTGGAACAATTAACAGTTTCAAACAACAAAAATGTGAAAATGATTGCAAAATGTTTTTAAAATGTTACTGTATTCCTGCAGACAATCACTTTATATAAGTGAAATGTTCGACGGTCCCCCCCCCGGGTTAGTGGCCCATTAGTGGCCTTTTCGGCGTGTGCGCCGAGAAGGTTAGGCGTGCTGCACTATGCCGCGTGACGGACTTTAAACATGGTCCCCGGAATTTCCTCCCGATCTCGGAAGGGAGGCACGCTGTTTTAGGCCCTAAAAATATTTCCATCTTTATTTAAAACATTGTGGGGGCGCGTAAAGAAAGGAACTTGGGAGGCTTGTTTAATTCAAATGTAAAGCAGTGAACGCATGCTGCTTGAGCCACTGAACAAGGGCTTTGGCATGTTGCTGGGGGGCGTGGCGGCGGGTAGCGTCTTGGGCCCAAACTTGTGGTTGTATAAACGTAGCAACACAGGGGGGTGAGGTGTTAAAGATCCAGCGGAAGTGGGGGCTAAGGGATGAGTGAGGGCGTGCTGGTTAATTTGTTAACATTAAAACATATACAACACAGCTATTACGCTAGTTTATATCCCTTTGCTCCTTCCCTCCACTGAGTTGTATTGAAATCTAGTGTTAGTTCTAGATCACTACCACCCATAGCAGATCTGTATTAAGTTTGTAGTTGTGCATTGCTTTGTATTTAAAGGTGCGCGCCTGTAATTCAGCTCACCCTTCCTTCTTCATTGTGAATCCTGCTTATGCTTACAATCTCGTCACTGATATTAAGATCGCTCTAAAGGTTGAGTGCTTGCACTACAGGTTCACTCTTCAGTGCTTTTACCCTCGGTCTGTGCCGTGGCACAAGGGCCTTGGGCCACGGACCGGTCCGCAAGGCCCAGGCAGGCGTGCTGCCAATCTCCAAAATGTGCCGTTTTATATATTTTCTGCATTTTTCGACAAAAAATGCCGAAAATATAAAACGGCACAAGGAGAGCCCTGGCAGCGCGAGGGAGAGGGCGAGGCCCGGCATGGCTGGTGGAGCAGGATGACTGCACAGGCCTGAAATCAGCGGCGCTGGCCAGTATAAGAAACACGCACAATACCTGTTTTACCGTTTTTTTTCTGTTCTTTGACGTTGTCATTTTTATTTTTTTATTAAATCTGCGTTTGAGAATAAACAGCATGCCTTTTTAAAGTTCTCAAACCGGCCCAATGGCCGTGCAGTGACGCAGTCATATTTTAGAATCTCCCCCTTTTTCATAGACTGTTTTTTGAGTCCACAAAGTCCAGAAACAGCACTACTACTACACATGATAACAATCAGTAGTAGCGATGGGGTAATCAGCCGTAGAGAGTGGGTAAAGAGGGGGTAAAATGGCAATAGTGCTGGCCAGACCTAGCTAGGAGTGGTCGCGGGCCATGTCCTGCATTTCAAAATGCGGGAATTTCTGGGATTTTTTTGCACAGTTCTTGACGTTTGAATCAGTCTGATATTAATGCCGTTTGTTAACCATTGCCTTTTCTCTGCATTTTAGCATCCAGCGCTTGATTTGACTCTGCCCACAAAATAATTCATGGCGGGTTATTTTTTTTTTCTCTGCAATCAATCAGATTTTTTAAAAGCCTTAATTTGGTGCATATTTAAATAAATATAGAAACACTAACCTTGTCACGCTCAGGGGTCGAGTGCAGAAATGAATCTTGGGAGCATAGTGGGGGAACGACTTCAAAATCTATCCACAAGAGATTTCAGCATTAAGGAAAGCATACTTTTTAAACATAAGCACTGTTTTGAATCAATGATTGCTGATCGGTAACTTTTATACGGGTGTTATTAAGAAGAAATGATGAGCTTTGATGCTCTTGATGGGACAACGCAACTGTCTGATTATATCATAATAACCCTGCTGTAATTACATAGTTGGTCAATCACATTACAAACCTTCAGTTGTGATGTCAGTGAGCGCTTACTGAGAGGAAGTGACAGACATGGGAGCTGACTGCAACTTTCGCGGCTCTCCTGAGAGGAAATGCCACGTGCATAGATGTCCAAGCATGAGCTTTTTTGATTTTTACTGGGTAAAACAATGCTGTTTTTTCTGTCTCAGAAAGTGAGCTCTGCTAATAAGGCCTCACTTTCTAAATGCTGAAAAATAATTTTATGCATGATTTCTCTTGCCTGGACCCTGTCTACTGACACACCAGCAACTGTTATGTAGTTTGGCAATATTAAAGCAAAAGACTAAATAAGAGGATGAACGCATGTGAATGCCAGTAACAGCAGGACAAACATATGTTTCCATCATTACTGACTATATAATGAATTTCTTTACGCATACACCATAGTACCAGCTATTTTCAATACAAGCTGCTGTAAAATACACCATCACACTTGCACACGTAAGAATAGTTTACCACCATTAATATGCAAAACCGAATGCTTTTTTCATATTTCGGTGGGTTTTATGGACAGTAAATTGCATTTTGTAGGCCATTTTTCCAAATATTTCACGGGGGGAGAACCCTCGCTACTAAATTCACTCTGGGAAATGTTACGCCCCACCAGCTTTCAAACTCACCAGCCGCCACTGCCGGTGATCTCCCGCATACTCAGGGAATATCAATACTTTGCAGGCTTGAAGGTTAATGATGCCAAAACCATCTTCTTCCCGATTCAGGGTGGCGAGTCGGCGATCCCGGAGACCTGCCCATATCACGTCTCTATCAGGGAACTCAAATACCTGGGTATACGACTCGACCCGATGCTTGACGGGTTCCCCCGGCTCAATAAACAACCAGTCATAGAGCGGTTCAACAGAGACACCACCCATTGGCATTCTCTTCCCCTATCACTAATGGCCCGGGCCGCATTATTCAAAATGATGACCCTTCCAAGACTATTGTATGTCCTCCAAAATGCCCCATTCCCCATCCCCTGAGAAACATTCGCACTCATTGACAAGACCCTGCGCACACTACTATGGGGCGGGAAACAATCCAGGATTGCCCTTGATACGCTCCAGAGGTCGGTGTGGGAGGGTGGCATCGGTTTACCCTGCATACGCACCTATTACCTGGCCACACAGATAGGGGTGGTGAATGACTGGATCCACGCGGATCCCACACTCCTGCACACCCGTATAGAGCTGGAGACCATGTCCCCACTAACACCGCTCCAAACCCTCTATGCCACCCACGATCAACTCCCGGTGCTGCCCAAAATGACCCACCACATCCGGCGCGCATGGCGGGCCGCACACAAACTAATCGGCTGGGAAGAGCAGCCAACACTGTCGCAACCCATATGGCACAATGCGCTCCTCCCGGAACTAGTGAAAATGGGCTCCTTTGGTCACTGGCTGGCAAAAGGAATACAAACATTAGCACACGTTACACAAGAGGGTCGCCTCCTGAGCTTTGAGACCATGCGCAAACAATTCGACCTGGCACCCATGGACCGGGTTCGGCATGCGCAACTATCCCACACCATCCGCACCCAATTCCCCGACACTACGGTCGTACCTCCCTGCTCTCCCATCGAGACCAATATCCTTCCACAGCGCATCTCCTCCAGGGTCACTTCCACTCTCTATCAGGCCCTTAACTCATTCGGGGCTACACAACTCGACGGGCTAAAGGCAAAGTGGGAAAGGGACCTGGGACCCCTGGAACCTGAAGATTGGGTGGAGGCGTTAATGTCCCCCAGAGAAATTGGAATAGAATCCAAGCTCAGACTAATACAATTGAGGATTCTCCATCGTTCATACCACTCACGCACTGCGATGGCCAGATGGGGTGGAATAGAAGACGGGACATGTGTTCGATGCAGAACTGAACCAGCCACCTTCTACCATATGATATGGGACTGTCAGGCGATACAGGCCTTCTGGGTGGGCTGTGTCAACACAATCTCAGCCGCTCTGGCGACACCAATCCCTAGGGACCCCAAGATGATACTCTTGGGCATTGGGGGTGAAGTAGACCTGTCCAAATATGAGAAAATGTTTTTGGCAATAGCATTGGGGGCAGGCAAAAGACTTATTGCGGCCAATTGGGGATCTGCCGAACCACTGAGCCTGAACCGTTGGACTAATGAGTTGGACAGGTGCGCAACCTCAGAGCGCTGGATCTATAATGCAAGGGGCTGTCCCCGCAAATTCGAAAAAATATGGGGTAAATGGCTAGACGCTCAATGAGCCCCGCGGGTGGGGGTACACCGGTAAAGATGCTAGCATTGTTTGCCTGCCTTGTCCTATTGATGTCTTACGGTCCTCGGCCCTACGGGCCCTGTTGCTATGGATAATTGCCTTCAACGTGTATACCGCTGATTCATGTCTTATGCGTGTACGTTTCTCTATGTTATGTTGTTAAAATTCAATAAACAGAGTTATAAAAAACAAAACAATGTCTCGGCGGCAGGAGGACTGCTGCGCTTAACTGGAGTACAACTAAGAAAGCCCTGTGGTAAGTGACAAGACAACATGTAATTAACTGGCTTGGCAATGTGGAAATTTGGGTATAGCGTTCTTTCATCGATGGTGAAATTTCAATGGGTTTTTTGCCGAGTATTTTTTAATGAAAAAACTCATCGAAATGTTTAGGGGGATTAGAAAAGTATATATATGGGGTGGGGGTGGGCGGGAAAAGGTAAACAATGATAGGGGATGGGAGTTTGGGGGCAACCACCCCAAAAAGAAAAGAAATCGATTTCAATGAGTTTTTTCATTAAAAAATACTCTGGAAATGAACCCATCGAAATTTCACCCATCGATGAAATGACATAGACCCAAAATTTGCATGGTACTGTTTAAATCAACATTAACCGACAGACTGGTGCATTCTGATGACCTTTGTTATATTCATAAGCAGCACAGTGTATTGGAGTAGTGCCCAGAGCATTGTGTACCCTTGAGCATCTAGTTATTAGCAACAGACTTAAATGTTGACGCAACACGCGGATTTATTTTAGCAATACTTGGATACATATACATATAATAGTTACATTGGGGCATGGGTAGTATAGCTCAGTGGTGACATGCTCTTGGAAGGAAGATGACACAGAGCAACACAGGTTCGCATCTCGGGTCGCGCTTACAAAACAAGACATGCAGAGCAACAGAGGTTTGAACAGTGGCGGCTGGTGACTTTGAAAGATGGTGGGGCGTAAATTTCTCGGGTAGAATTTGTGAGCGAGCGCAGCGAGCGAGCCCACACCACACCAATGGGGTTGTGTGTGGGTTCTTCCCCACAAAATATTTTGAAAGATGGCTTCCAAAATGTGCAATTTACTGTACAAGCCCACAGAAATATGACATAAAAAGCATCAGGTTTTACATACTAATGGTGGTACATTAGTCTTACGTGTGCAAGTCTGATGGTGTATTTTACATCAGCTTGCATTGAGAATAGATGGTACTATGCTGTATGCATAAATAAATTGATTATATAGATAGCCAGTAATGATGGAAAAATATCTTTTTGTCATGCTGTTACTGGCATTCAAATGTGTTCATCCTCTTGTTAAAGTATGATTTTATGCATTTTCTGAAAGGGGGGAACATAAGCTAAAACAGTACTTTTTAACCACTTAATTATTGCAACATTTGTCCCGCTGAGTTGCCATGGCTGCAGTTGATCAAAGTAGAAACACACTTGGAATGCACAGGTCACACTGTTCTGTGAAATAGATCACAGCAACCTTACACAAAATCCTAACATGCAAAGAGACTGAAACAATTAAATAATTCAATGAAGGTATAAGCCACAAAATAACTACAAATATAGTAGTACCACACTAACCAGACAGTATTGTATTTGTACAGCTAGGGAGAAATGGCATGTGAGGAGGGATAGAAAGCTTGTAGGTGCTGCTTGGTTATTTACCCACACATTAACTGCCTATGGCCAAGCTAATCCCTATGGCCAAGCTAATCCTATGGCCATTCCCACCCAAGTCCTGCCCTTCCCTGGGCAAAACACATCATCACGAGAGCTCTTTGAGCTAGCTTTCTTTATCCAGCATTACCATCAAACGTTGTGCTCAAAGTGCCTGCCATTGTTTTTTCAAAGCAGTCTTAAGTTAATGACTTAATTGGAGCTCTAAACGCACTACTGGTGTTATAAAAATGTCTTTACCAGGTCTGCCTTCAGCTACTCGATTTAGAAGCACTATTTGTCCTACACTGAACACCTTTTGAAAATAAGCATTGGCAAAGCCAACAGTTTTGGCTTGTGTATATTATTAGGCATTTGTCTGGCACTGTTATTAGAATCCCAGTAACTCGGACCATTTTGCCGTTTGCCGCATACTACCATCAACTTGCAACCAAAAAAACAAGCACACACTCATCTCCTGCATAGTCGATCTCACCCAAATCTGATTAGTATCGAAAAGGGTTGTTTAAGCAGTGTGAATGGCTGTTGCTCTTTCCGACTGCAAGAGAAGTGCTCTCGATGTTCCATTTTGGCAGGTAACATACATGGAAATGGTCTGAATTGAGTTCTAGACTTAACAAATAGACTCATTGTATGGATTGTCCCTAGCAACTGAAACCGCAACTCCCCGCTGTTCCCTCTTCGTTGTTATTTTCATAACTCAGTGAAGGATGGCCAGGTCCTTCACTGACTTCCTTATAAATGTTATGAAGTGATTGAACCTGACAGACTCGTAAAAAAAGCCATGTTTGGGCTGGGGGGCTGCAGATGTGCTGGCCGATAGGTGTGGTCAGAGCCAAAACACTTTACAGTGCACACTCCGCACAGACGGCCTGCAGTAGGAAACTCGCAGAGCCACATGCAATAAAACACATTTTTGGCAGCTGGCACTCTGAGTGTGCAGCTTTTGCCACTGGATGGACTCGGACGAGCCACAGGGACAATATCTACTACTCCAAATGTCTTCCTTTTGTATAACCCTTTGGTGCAGCTATGCATGGTGGTGTAGGGTGTGCCAAGTGCACACACAGTCATTAAATCCTAGGCTTAAAAACAGAAGTGCCTGCCTGATATGTCGCATCAGATGGCGGCTACGTTTCCCCACTTCTTCATTGAAGCTGGGAAATGAACTCGCCGTTTTGCTAAACGTGTGCGAACACCCCATACCGCGTGTACCTCCAACACTGACAGCCTACAGCTCTCCGAAATATAGCAGCAGCCGTGGTCTATTAGGTATTGATACTGATATTTTATTGCTATTGCGCTCGTACACAAGTGTTTCACTCGCTTTGGTTAACAGCAGTGGCGGACGCTTTCATAGGGCGGGGGGGGGGGGGGTGCTGACCCCCATCCAGGACAGACTCCACAGGGAAGAGTGTTCAAACAACTTAACACGTGGTTCTGTGTGCAGCAGAACAGATTTAGAAGTTCTGATCTGAATCTGTTCTGCTGCATTTCGTGACTGTGAGCAATATATATATATATATATATATTTATTTTATTGCTCACAGTATATCTGCCACCACCCACACTTGCAGTCTGTGTGTGGGCGTCATTGCCTTGTCTGCATCTTCACCATGGGCCAGCTGCCACAGGGGCGCGTCCCTTTTTACGCAGATTTCTTCTGCAGTAAAGTGCGTGCAGCTCGTAGCTCCACGCACTGTACATAACCTACTAGGATCAGTCAAAGTTAATCTGCAGCCACCGTTCAACAGGGCCCCCGGAGTCGAGATCAGTTTCACCCAAAGGTTCCCCTAGTAGGGGATTGTACTTTGAACTATTTCTCTGCACCAATGCCTGATGTTCTTTCATTTGGGACACGTTTAACAAGCCTAGTTCTGGTCTTGGCTTTTTGTTTAAGGCAAGCTTTGGACAATTGGCATTTTCGATCTGTACAAGTACCAAATTGTCTTTTATGTTTCATCTGCGTGTTTTTGATATTGTATATATTTTGTTGGAAATAACCCATTGTACAATGTTCATGCTTTATTCTGAAAGATACGCCTCTTCTGGTCAACATGTGCGCCCCATATAAACATATACGTGTCAATAACTGTTTTGATATATGATCGTTTATATTTTTTATTTTATACAAAAACCGTAAAAATGTTTAATCCTTAATCTGCATTATCTTTCTCTACCTGTCTTCATCAATTTATGTGGTGCATATAACACACGTATATCCACACAGGGCTTCATTACAACACTAACAGTGCACTCACATTATTACAATACAAAAATACAGATTCACTTCACATCATTTGTTTGTCTATCTCCTCCATATAACCTCAAGGGAATCTTAAAGTTTTGCATTTCATAAAACAAAATTTGAAATCTAAATATGGATACATGACATCCTCTGCTGCCATGGATGAGTGTGAAATGCAGCATGATCATGCCAAGGTTAATCTGATCGGCTGATGCTCAAGCAGCGGACTGGAGGTCTGCATGCGTCGCTAATTCATGGCGGCCACGCGCAATCAAATTCAACGCATCGCCGGGCTCCATCTGGGTCCGTGAGTCGAAACATGTTCAAGTCTCCATCTGTACCTGAAGGAGGGAGCCTATAGAGGCGCAGGTGCAATCTATAGGAGGCATGGTAATAAGGACCCAGGATAAGATCCTTGTTCTCAAGGGCTTCAGCATTAGTGCAGGACGTTAGCACCTAATTAGTTTGGCATCGGTGTCCATGGTATCTGTCGCCATGACAGCAAGTAAAGGTGGAATATTTAATGATTGCTAAAAGAATAAAGCTGCTCCTACTCCCCCTTCATTTGGCAGAGATACTGATTAGGACTAAGAGCTCTCGTTTCGAGCCTGTAATGATAAGATGAGGGCCTCGTTGAGAGCCCAGTAATGGCGTCGAGGCATCGGGGATGGGAGCCGCGTGCTAAGGTATTGACTCTGGCGGGGCTGCACAGCTCGTTTCACTGGAGGGCGGAATGTACCACGCAAGGCTCATACCGTGGGCCGGACCGTCCAGCGGGATGAGCCGGTGCTGGGGGCAATGGGTTTTGTGGTGCACCTTTCATTTATTGTTCTAGTTTTTAACTTTACCCCGTGTGATACATTGCTTGTACAGGCACTACCACTTTGATTTCTTTGAATTGTGGAACAGAAATCATGCTGTTAAACAGAAGGAAACTGAAGGTATCAGGCTTCAAAGACAAGAACTGGATCACTGAGGCCTCACACACTGGACATAACAGAGATAAAGAAAGCAATATAGAAAGAGATAGAGAGCGGCAGAGAGAGAACATATGCTTCCTCATAAAACCCGTGTCACTTGGAGGGCCATAAATATTGTCCTGTTGTCCTGATATGATATGATATGATATGATATTGTATTTGTAGCGCGCCTCTACACAAGTGTTTCAAGGCACGACGACGCCTTACAGCCCGCGGGCCGTATGTTGTGCACCACTGGACTAATGTATTATTCCTATCACAAATCAGCGAGGCTTCGGCATGGGAAGGCCCGGTCTTTAAATGAACTTCATATCTGCGTAAAGCCTGTTTATAAGCACTTACAATCTTAGCAGGTGATGGAACCGAGACACTGGGACATAAGACGCCTACCGTGCATCGCCATAGCCACCTCGATGACCATTTGGAAATTAAGCTGTGGGACAATATCTCGTCTCATCTGAAACTTTACATAATGCCTGGCAGTTTCGACCTCTCTCTGAGTGCTAGGACAGGACTTCTCAAACATGTTTCTCTTCTAAGTTAATGCCAAATGACTGCAACGAAGGAAAGCCCACCCTGCTGAGACCACCTTAATGCACAGTGCATGTTACACATCCTACCAATTAGCTTGTGTTCTGGAAATAGGGCGGCACTTATCAGACTTGCTCCCGGTGACCAGGCAGAGTAGCTAGTGCTGAGCCTCACAGAAAGGACTCTCTACTGTCACCAATAGCAGCTAGAGATGCCAGCCAGACATAGAACACGACAACGCCGGTGACAAGTCTGTGCCGTACAAAGTGCAAGTTAAGGCACCATTGGGAATCACTCTAGAAATTGTGAGGACCACCTTGGAGATCTTCCTCTTCAGAGTCCTTATGAAGGACATTCTTTCCCCTGCAAGGAAACACCCAGTTGTCCACAACTGCCCTTTTGTCTCAAGGCATTGCTCCACAGAGGCTTTCCAGGATTTGCGTTAGGGCACACGACTGCACCCCACCTTCACTCCTCTTTTGTTTCGTATTGCCAGGGCAGCCTCATTTTTCCTGGAGTGCGGCGCCACGCCTTATGGTGAGCATTCCCCACCCCTGCCTCTTCAGGACATCACTAAGTGGTTCTGGGGAAACGGTATTCACTCTGTGATAGCGTGTGCAAAATAAATGCATGTTGGAATCAGCGGCTCTACTAGAGACAGCGGCTTCACCTGCCACATGCAACTTACATATGGCATACTAGATGTCCAGAGTAGATCGCTTCCCACACAAACCTTTCCACTGCATCCTAGAGAAAAGAAGACATGTATTTAAGCGAGTCTTACTTCACAGGTAAGACCACACCGATGACTTGAAACAAGTATTGATGTTTTAGAAGACAACTGAAGACTGTGCATTCAGCATGGACGCCAAACGAGAGAGGCATCACAGCAGGAGTCACCCTTCCTCCTCCCCTTTCCCTTAAAGACTAAGGAAACACAGAGACAAAAGGAAGCATCATTCTAGCTCTGAGTCTCTTCCTGATCCCACAGACAGTGCTGACCACATGACTCCACCTGCGTTATCTGATGCTCGTGTGGACAAGCCAGCACTACCTGCTATCCCTGCCGTCCCACTGATATCACTTGCAGCTGCCGCTGGTTGCAGTGAGAAGCCCTGGTGGTGAGAACTGCAGATTCAGGGCTGGGAAAGAGGGAAGCAGGTACAGAGATCCCCCCTCCCCAGCGACATACGCCACAAGAAGAGTATTCTGAGACAGATCTGGTGGAAGGACCCTGGGATTCCGTAGCGAAATATATGAAAAGGCAAATGTTGGATCTTCTAAAAATGACTGTTCCTTCCACCTAAGAAAAACGTAAGGTAGAATTTACCGACTCCACTCTCGACACAAAAGCATAGACGTATTTACAAAAAGGCCAACTAGGCTAGCAGACTGCTAGAGGAGCAGAATTGTATTGCAGTTTATTTTCAATTTACTGGCTGTCATTTCTGTGACTCAGCCATATCTTGAGTGGAATTCTAAAACGAGAGATCGCTGGTTGATCACCCGTGCCAGATTTGACTGTCTAAAGCTGAGGGGGATACAGAAAAGTGGGTTGGGTACCCTAGCAATCCGAGCTGCCCACCTTGTGGGGCGGTAAGAGAAGACCTGAAACACTTTGTACTATTTTGTCCGGCATACAGAAAAAGGAGAGTGTCTACTGTTCACCCGGTGCTCAAGAGTATGTTCATTTGAGCATATAGGCCAACCCTATGCTCCTTATTGTCAGCCGAGGCCCTCCAGGTATACCTGAAAAAGTCTATGCATCAGAGAAAGAGGTTTTTATCAGACTAGCAAGGACTTATGTAAACTATTTTACCGGGTTCTATTTGTGCTATTAACTTTTGTATAACTGTAGGGCAATTTTATTTCTGTGTTTTTGAAACTGTTAGGAAATGTCATTGTGATTCATGGTTTTTTAACTGTTTTATTGTGGAGTTTAATCGATGTATTAATCCAAATAAACTTTTGAACTGACTGTATATATGCTTGATATTTACAAAAGCTTTTTTGCTACGGTGACTTTCGTTCATTGAAAAAAAAGGAAACACATAGTAAACTCTGCGTGCTTCATGTATTTAGTGATTCAGTCATACAACTCTCATAGACATATATGACAGATATAACGCTCTTTGTACATTCTCATCTTCACAAAATGCTCTTTAATATGCAAAACAGCCAAAACCACATTGGGTTTATTGGTGCCTCTTCACACTATTCTTTCTAATCAATACACACATACACAGTGTTAAGAAATCACTTTTATTTTAAAATACACAGGCCCATATTCTCATCTTGGCGCAGTGAAGGTGCTAAACAGCACGATTCACTGTGCCAGAAGAGGACGCCCAGGCTCCACTGCTATTCTCAAGTGGGCCTGGGCGTCCTCGGAGAGCACAACAGTGATTTATATGGATTGCGCCTGTTTGAAGGGTTTACGGGTGCAATCCAATCTCGGCAGCATTTTTGTAAAATAACGATATATTCGTTATTTTACAAAAATGCTGCCGAGAACACAGTTCCTATACACCAAAGTGGGCTGCTTCAACATTGCAGGATGTTGAAGCTGCTTACTTTGGTGTATAGGAAAGTGTTCATATACGCCCGTGTGGTGTATATGAACACTTTCATTTAAAGCGAGCAGCTTCAACGTTGCATCCTACAACGTTGAAGCTGCTGGCTTGGGTGTAAATGAAAGTGTTCATATACACCAGTAGGGTGTATAAGAACACTTTCATTTACACCAAAGCCAGCAGCTTAAACGTTGCAGAATGCAATGTTGAAGCTGCTCGCATTGGTTTAAATAAAAGTGTTCCTATACATCCGTGCAGTGTATATGAACACTTTCATTTAAAGCGAGCAGCTTCAAAGTTGCATCCTGCAACGTTGAAGCTGCTCGCTTTGGTGTAAATGAAAGTGTTCATATAAACTTGTGCGGTGTATATGAATACTTTCATTTACACCAAAGCGAGCAGCTTCAACTTTGCTGGATGCAACGCTGAAGCTGCTCTGTTTGGTGTAAATGAAAGTGTTCATATACACCCGTGTGTTGTATATGAACACTTTCATGTACACCAAAGCAAGCAGCTTCAACGTTGCAGCAACGTTGAAGCTGCTTGCCTTGGTGTACATGAAAGTGTCCATATACAACACGGGTGTAGGGACACTTCCATTTACACCAAACAAGGCTTATTGTGGCACTCCTCCAGTTTAGCGGCACCAAAAGGGTACCATAAATGTGCGCTAGTTTAGCACACATATTAAGCTGTAGGAGTGCCACAAAAATAGGCTTCCAAAAAGCCAGTTTACGAATGTGATGGTTTCTAGGTTGGTTTCCAACCCATCCTAGCAACTGCCACATATATTCTGAAAGTGGCGCATTCCTTCCGACTTTGGAAGAATGCGCCACCTTCAGAATAGGTCTTAAGTACCGAAAAGGTTGTTAAGCCTTTTAACGTCCTTTTCGGTATTTAACACCTACATAACAATAGGACCCACAGTATGCATTTATTGAACTGTTGCAGAAATTAGGGTTTTCCCTTCAGAAAAGTAAAGGTTAAAATGATGCATCATTTTACAAAATTAAACTCATACCTTGCTTAGGTCAAGCACAGAGTTCCCACAGGTGTCAATAAAATGATGTTCAGAAGCAAGCACTAATTTCCCTCCTCGGCCCCACATTTCAGAGGTCTCTGGCCGCCCAGAAGGTGCAAGCATGAAATAGATCATAGAGAAGGTAAAATGGCGAAGAGTACATCTGAATGCACAAGTCCATCATGAAACCTGTGTAAGGATACCCAAAGCCATAGAAGGGTGAGAACAAAAACTGTGTGCCAAAGGTACACACTGTTTCACAACTGTAAAGGTGTCCCATAAAGATATGCATTCAGCCATCTTTAGAGAAGCTGCTCAGTGCTGAGCAGTCAAATGGCATCCCCGCTGTGCTTCTCATGTTTCTTTGATGACATTCTGCTGCACGCTCAGTACTACCAGGAGAACCAACTGTAAAGTATGTCACACAATGCATAACTGGGATGTTCATAAGTAATCTTTACATTAAATATATATTACATACAAGGTGGGACTTTTAACATGAAACAGTACTTCAAACGACAATCTGACATCTATATCTTTACCCACAAATCTCAAAATGTCTTGTACAGTCCAACCAAATCTCCCGAGTTAACAAACATTTAAAATTACCTTAAACACAAGCTGGCAAGACCCATAGCCCAAACCACACCCACAACGATAATATTGTGCTGGAATGCCGATCCATTACTCAATTTTACTCTTAAGAGTGCAGGCTATTTTGAACAATTGCACAAACAGCAATGATGTAAACAGTATGTACCACTTTATTTGTTATGAAAGGTGCCTGCATTGTGCAGCCACGAGGAATGCTGTTGCTTCCCACACACAAATGTTCAGGGTCCTTTTCCTCTCTTTACTCTACTAAGGTGTCTATGCCCAGGCAGAGTTTACAAACTTCACTTGTTATATTCCAGCCCAAGGGATTGGAGGTACATCAGCTGCAGCAGGTAAGTTGCCTTATTTCCATTTTGTGCCTGCTAACACCAGAGCTGTAACCAAGCTGTAACCATGAGAAGGGTGTTAAGTACATTTTATTGAACATTTTTATAAGATGTGCCTACACCACTTGCATATATTTCATAAGTAAACTCTACCATTTGACAAGACCTGATGTAGAAATGTAGTTATGTTGCATTCATATTACAGATCAGTCTAGGTGCTTCTCATAGAGTGACGGCAGGCAATGTGTGAGAGAAACCATATATTAGCATTGAAACTAAAATTACTCATTACAGCCTACTCTCACTTGTGTCCAGTTGGCAGACTGCTTATGCTCTTATCGCTTCCTCTAAAAGATTGTTTTCACACCTAACCGAAAGTAGACAATTAGCCGTAACAATTACCTCTAGAGCACGCAACTGTAGAACACACTGCCTTCTCCAAACCCTGGCCAGCAAACATCTGAAACACTCAACTAACATAACATGGAAGATGGCAGGCTTGAATTAATAGAGGGGAAGCAATAACTTTCTACTGCAACCTTACATTTTCCTTAGAATGTAATGGAGTCAAAATGTGGGTGAAGGGCGTTGTTTGGACAAGGCAGACAGAGTTTGATGAAGGGGCAGAACCTGGTGAAGGTGCAGAGTCTGGCAGAGGTGAAGTTATTTGGGGGGCATGCACTTATTTGGGCCTATGGCAACAGACGCCTAAATAGGTCTCTGCACAAAAGACATATTACATAAGAAATGGAGGGCACTGGACAGGTCAGGCACACCCAGATTGTTACCAATGTATAGATCACAACATTTAGATGTCCCTGAAAATATCATATGCTGCCTCAAATTTCACTAACAGGGCACTCCCCAGTCCTTTCTTCAGAACTTTTGCGAGCTAAGGCCATCAGCTGATGATGGATTTGGCTGTTCAGACAAACACGTGTTGATTGAGAAACAGGTTCAGTTTTTTCTGACATTATCTGTGATATCTTTAGGTTAACAGCTAGGTATTGTACAAAATGACCTACTCCCAAAAGTTCGACCCCCAAAAGTCTGACCCCCAATTTTCTGCATATATATGTGTGGGGTGGTAAAGTGAATAAACCATGTATAGGGGTAAGGTGGGGGCTATGGGGGGTCTCCCCCCACATACATATTTGCGGAAAATTGAAAAAGAAAACAAACTTTTGGGGGTCGAACTTTTCAATTCGGTAAAATCACAGATCCTAACCGCTACATCTTCTTGATCAACAGTGGGAGCAAAATGAACATTTTGTCTGAGATTCCTTATGGTTGTTGCAGCGTAGAGGCATTCCTATTGAAATGTCCTTTAATTTCCTAGCCCCATAAAGTGAGAATTGATTAAACAAACAGTGGAAGATAGGAAGTGCTACATTCCTAACAAACCACAGCCATATGATTCCTCTTGGCAAACCTCCGATGAATGACTAATCCACACCCAACAATGGGAAAACATGCCAAAAAGTTTATTAGTCCCCCAGGGAAAAGATATAGGTAATTCTGGTCAAACTATTCCTCATTCGACAGCTCCTCCCCAATCCTCCCCAGCAATCTCGATTATCCACCAGTCCTTGCCATTGGGCTTGAGAGATAGTGACGCTAGTCCTTTTATTTCCCACGGGCTGCTACATTAGCAGATAGGTGGGGGTTGAAAACATTGCAGACAATCTATGCAACAGTTTGCCAAAGTCCCCAAGCCTCGGAGGTCCAGAGAAATCTAGCCTGCACTCTTCTACAAGGCATTCGGATGCTAATGTACAAGTCAGCAATTGGCTGGCTGGCGGACTTAGGGCATCATCACGAGTCTGGCGGTATCCCAGTGATAATACCACCAGGATACTGCCAATGGAAATAGCATTACCACTACTTGGTTGCTGGATCACGAGTAGCGGTACATTGGTAAGTACTCATTGGGGTTGGGGGTGCTATTACCGCCGGCATTAATTGCGCCAGCATTAATAGCTCTGAAAACAGCAGAAAACGAGCGTTAAGGGGTCATGTTTACCTCCAGCAAAACGCTGGAGTTAAAACTTCCACTTACTGCCCAACTCATGATTGGGCCAACCCTTAAATGCTGCATTAATATCATTACTGCCGCATTTAAGGGCTAAGGCCCTACTCATGATGAGGCCCTAGTCTGTCCCCGTGTCAGAATAAGATTTAGGCCTGTTTTCAACACTTTGTCTGATAAAAGAAATCTTCAGGTGGTTGCTGTCCAGGCCTGAATCTAAAGGACTTGACAAAACAAACATTCTCCTTAATGAAATGTACAATACACATATCACATATTTATCGGAGGATATAAACAACGTGTTGAATGATATCCTGGAATGACATGGTTATGATTCCCATGGGGGTGGAGGGGCATAACTCAGCAGAGCTGAGAGTGCAGGCAGTGTGTCTATAGCATCAGCATACGGTACTAAACGATCCCATTGAAGATTTACTACTCAATTACAGCCATAGAACCAATAACACGTTTCACGTGTATCATTTCACATTTGGAAATACATTATAGAGACATACATAATGAATACTGTTTACAAAAGACATAAATGCATCCATAATATGCACAAAACAGATCAAACCAAATGGATACAAGACAACTGATTAAGAAATGGTACACTTGTGTGCGCATTGATGTTAACCAAAGGAAACACTTTACACCCTGGGCCTAATCAGCAAACTTTGACACAAATGTGTTCCATAGGCAGCACTAAAAGCCGGCATGAGAACAATAGAGGTGCACACCAGTGTGTGAACAGGCAACTAATAAAGGCCATCTGGACGCCCCCACAGCTGCTAACTATGCATGAGATGACACATAGCCGCCAACCCTCACTGATCTAAAGAACACCAATTCATTGAAAAGGAGCTCGTTGTGACACAGAGGTCTTATTCAGGGTCAAAAGACCTATGTTCTCGTCTAGATCTTTATCAAGGATGAATGTAAAACTGGTTGATTGAAGAATACAATTCCCCAGGATACTAACAGATTTGTAAATAAGCTTAATTCAAACACCAGGGATCTCCCTCTGTCTCGTGGAGATATGTTTGCACACTAGCGTATGGTTGCATACATCCATTGTCAACAGCTGAATCTAAAGGAGACACATGTTTTTGTAAAGAACATCACCATCCCCATCGAGTAAATAGAATCCATATTGGCAATCCAAGAATGGGAACATTTTGTCCCCAATCGATCTGTAGGACATCTATTGCCAGACCCCCATTTGGAAGACTCATCAACAATTCCTATGATGTGCCATATAGGGGCATGGCTAGGCATTTCAGGTAATACGATTTGGAATGAAAACAACTCCCCAGATCTTCACAATTTTGCTGGCCCCTCTTGTAGCCCTCTACCAGTGAGATTGAATTCATCTTCACCCATGAATCGACAGTTTAATGATCCATGGTCCATCCCTACCAGTGGCAAAAGAACACACAAGATGGGTGTCCGAGTGTCTTCAACAGTACGGATGGTGCATTAATGTTTCCAAGTACTTTTTTTTCAAAAACCTTCATTCGACATACAGTCATCAGGTTTGAATACATCACAAAATACATACAATTCATGTAGTTAAAAAAAGCCCACACAGAAACTGTTAATAAATACTACAAAAATAGATCTCTAGGTGTTATTCTTAAAAATATTTTAAAACCAGGAGAGAAATACTTTCCACCTGGCTCACAGGTTAGGATTCTATTGACTTCCTCCTCATCAGCCGAGCTTTACACAAGCAGCAAGCTACTGATGGCACCATTGAAAGAATAGAGATTTGAGCTAAGAATATTAACGCATGACCCCGATGATTTGATACCTGCTTCCAGTAGATTGGGTCTCAAATACAAGTGCCATCTGACTCTGACACAGAACTGGAATTTATAACAGCAGTGTTTTACACACCATGAGGAGGTTTGCAGATCAATAGCAGAGCTCACTCACAAGCCCACCCCCCTTCAAACTGGAAATAGTGAACCCCCACAGGCATTTCCTTAACTAATAACCTCCATATCAGCGCCTGTTGAAATGGACAATGGTGAGGCCAAAGCATCCATAAATAACATGCAGGTCCCTGTTACAGGAGCTTGGAGGATTTGGGACACCTGAAAGCCCTTTAGATCTCAGAGAGCAAGAATGTATGGGCTGACTTTATCAGCATGCTATTTATGTTATGCCAGGACAACTCCCTCTCAACAACGTTGTACGGAAAGATATATTGATCTCCTAGGCTTCCTTGGATAGACGTGTTTGGGAATCATCAAAATGCTCTACTCTCAAGTTTCTGATTCCACTCTGGAGTTCAGTTTGCCTGAGCAGAGGATGCCATATCTTCCGAAGCCCTTGTTACAGAAGAGAGAGAGGGAAGGGTGTTTCTGAACTGAGAATATCTGGTTGCTATAGCTACTGCCAATGGCACAGCATGAAAATACCAACTCACTAAAATGTATTTTTCCAAACTCCTCCGCCATTTTTTGTTACAATGCAATATGTTTAAGTATAAGGCACAACACTGATTTTCCCTCCACTTTTCTTGCAGATATGCATTGGAATCTGTCTATGGTGTGTTATTACAATGCCTACCAAAGGTGTGTACCAAAGCCGTTAACTAGTCCATCTACTAGTGGAAGGTGCGTTAGTCTCGCCTGCAGGTTGAACTCATTCCTTTAACACTTGGCCTTATTCTGCAACTTTGACAACATATGTGTAGCGTGGACATAACAATACGTTAGTTGTGTGCCCTTGCTCTTTACTGTCTAGTGGTTATGGGGACAGGGGCATGATGCACTTATTTATCTATTTATTTATTTATTCCAATATTTATAAGGTGCTGCACACCCAAAGACCTCATATCGCTAAAATAATCACCTGATTTTAGAAAGACGCTCCAAAGCACTGGAGTGCACATAGTGGTGTCCAGGGCAACCCCCTCTTACCTTTGACTCAAGCTACTGCTTGTGTCCGTTTTAGAGAGTCCTTTAACAGGGTCTCCAATGTTGGTTAAGCCTTCTTGTATCTTCCTTCCTAGAGACTATATAGTATCCATGGACATTTTTTATTTCTTCTGCTTTCCAAGACTGTAAGCCGCTACAAACTGCCTTTTAGCTAGAATTGCGTTTCAACTTTGAATGACTTGCTGTGCTGTGAATCTGCCTCTAAAACCTGAAGCTCTGCTAGGGTAACACTAACAAACAGTTTTCCTTCCCAAAAATCACTATATTGTATATGTATGCACACTAAATAATTTTTTATTCATTTTTAACAGCGTTATTCGGCATAGAAACTTTAGCATAAACTCAATTTTAACAATTTATACAAGAGAAAATACAACAAATTTGATATACAAGTTTTAAAAGGGAATAGATTAAAAGCATATATCGAACAACCAAATTAACAGAGCAAGTCCTAAAACACCAATGAAAGATGGTATTACATCTTCATCCATTATCACGTTTATGAGGAGAGCAGGCTCACAGTCTCTTCATTAAAAACACTTCCCATGTGTCTCTGCCTTAATAGCCATGCTCGATGCACCTAACGTGCAGATGAAAAAACAATTTTCCTGTCGAGTGAGCACATTAAAGGTTGCATAGCTACCTTCGTGCCACGCACTCCCAACGCATCAAATCATGGTTTCAGATACACTCTGCTCAAATCCATAGTAAAAGGGCAAATTAGCATTTAATGTGTTAATGTTTCATTAGTAGAAACACACAGTGGGCATAGCCCAGATCTAAACACAATTACCGTATTATTTTGTGGGCGTGGGGTATTACCGATAGAACTGAGAAACTCCTGTAACAATTGTATGTGTTCAGCAACTACCAACTAAAAAGTGATCATTTGAAAGTATTGAAACGTGTATCTATGTGTGATGGTTGATTGTGCTAAGTATTTAACAGTGACATTTGTGTAAATATAATAAATATATATTTTAATATACATTTATGTGTAAGTGTTTCTTTCATGTGCTTTACTTACTAGGTTCGGTGTGTTAACATATAGCACACATCTTCCTCTTAAGATAAACCTGGCTGCTCTGCCACTCTACCAAGGTCCTGAGTTAGTACAGACTGATACTAAGAGTTGGTGATCTACAAACCACTGGGATAGCTTACTAAAATCTTACTACCAAGTAGGACTTTAGGGAACACTCCCATAACACTGCTGGCAGCTGTGGGATTTGTGTAGGACTACATTGACTCCTGGTTGCATTGTATTTCAAAGAACCCATCCTCAAGGCTTCTATACTGAAAAGTACTGAACCATGTCCACTATGGAAAACTACAAGGCAAAGCTCATATAACACTTACTGTTGAAAAACTGAAAGAAAGGTGTAAGGATAAATGTCTTAGTACTAAAAGTACTACTTGGATTACCAAACTGTGAGTAGGCCTATAACCCCTACTCCCAGAATTGATCTGGAAAATAATGACGGTCAAAGTTTCACTCTTAGCCCTTAACTTCCAGAAAGTGAGGCAGCTGATGATATGAAAGTTAATGTGATTATTGATCCACCTTCCAATCCAGTGGCCTCACACATAGCTATGTCTAACATGTTAGCTGAGCTGGTTCTAGCGATAGTACACATTTAAATGCAGCTTGATTTTTAGAAAACTGGAGATTCAGTCTGAAATGATAGATGATGAAATTATGAAGAAACTGCAATTCAGGGAAAAAGTGATGCAACATGAGCTAGACATGAAAATGTTACCCGTTGATTCCATTTCTATTTCACAGTTCTCTATGCCAGATCACTCCAGGAGCGAGAAGCCTTGTCTCCCCAAAGATTTGGTGAGCTTGTATGACGTAAAAACTGATATACTTTATTGGCTGAATACTTTTGAATTTACATGTAAATTGCAAGGTATATGTGAAAGCGAGTTTGTTTCATGGGTAATCTCTAGGCTCCCTCAGAATGGCTGCGATGCTGTGATGGAGGTGAATGATGTTGATAGACAAGATTACCAGTTGGTAAAAACTGCTCTCATAGCCAGCTTTGGGAAGACCCATTCCCAATAACTAAAAAGGTTTAGGGGCCACAAGAAGAGAGATGGTAACTTGTTAGCCACTTGGGTGTGTGAAAGCCTGAAAAACGTAGATGGGCGGATTATAGGCTACAAGGTGAGCTTTTATGAAGGCATGAGGTGTCTCTTCATGCTGGAAAGTATTTGTGATGCCTTTTCTCCAGAGCGGAGACAGCACCTTGCTGATTCTAGGGAAATGGACCCCAAGATGATTAGCAGTAGCTCCTGACTTTTGTGTGGCCAACAGGGCTACTCACAAGGATTCTGGGGATCATCACAAGAAAGAGGATGGGAAAAAGCATAAGAAGGATGACATGTATCATTCCAATTATCCCCCACCAAAAGAGGGCCACAAACATAACAAGGGTAAATATCCCCCTAAACAACCTTATAGGGCAAGTGAAACCTCTGGTACCAAACTAAAGGGAGGATATCAGAAACACCATTTAAAAGACATTTTGGAAATGTGTGGTTTGTGGGTCTGGTGACCATGTGACTGGAGATCCCAGATGTAAGGGTAAACCTTCAGGGATCCCCTCTGTCAGCTTTTCATTCATACAGGATGTGGATATATCAATGACAGGGACTAGCTTTCACCCTCAAGTTAAAGAATCTGTTGGTGTTCCGGCTAGAGTTGCTTTAGTATCTCTGGGATTGTGGGAACAACAGAACATGGTAGTCTATAATTCCATTTCTGATAATACTAAAGAATATTATAAAGATAGTGTACTTGTAAATGGTCAGGACAACCCTGCCATTAGAGACACTGGGTCAGTATAACGGTGGTAGATGAAAGTTTCTTTCAACCTGAGGAAGTTGCCAATGCTCACAAAATGATTAGCAAGTTTGCAGGAGGCCCAGTCCAAATATGACCACTACCGCCAGCTATCATTAAATGTAATGATATTTCTGATAGACATGGAGGAAATATATTGGGTTATTTATTCATTATTGAGATTTGTTTTTATATACTATTGTCATATAAGGTTGTTTTTGTAAATTGACTAAACTGCAGAATAAATGCAATATTACTATTAAATGTAATGTAATGAGATGACTGTTAAAATACCTGTAAGTGTGTAGTCAGATGTACCAGGAAGGGTACTGTTGGGCAATGATTTAAAGACCCTAGGTGTAGTCTCCAACACACCCAAACCCCCCTCTAAAACGAGAAGGGATTTGACAAGGAAAGTCAGGGAAGCAACCTTAAGGGATCTTCCAACTGAGACCCAGGGGAAACCTAGTGTCCACAAAGAAAAGGGACCCAAGCCCTTGGAGGAGGAGATTCAACCCTGCCTGGAATATCTGGTCATGAGGTAGCAATATGGAAGATTAAGCTCTTACCCAGCAGAGTACAGGCTGTACAAAACTGGGCCACTCCAACTACTCAAACTCAAGTAAGAGCCTTCTTAAGACGTTCTGGTTACTACAGGAATTTCATCAACAACTATGGGACAATAGCTTCTCCTCTGAATACCAGATCCTCTCCCAAGTAACCTAAAAAGGTCAAGTGGAATGAGGAAAGTGAGAAAACCTTGCATGGGCTGAAAGTTGCTCTCTGTAAAGCACCATTGCTGAGAGCTCATATTATACTCTGCCCTTCTTAATCCAGACTGATGCTTCCAACACAGGGACTGCTGTCGTTAGTCAATTTGATAGCAAAGGCAGGGAGGACCCCATCTGCTTTATTAGTAGAAAATTAAAAGATAGGGAAATCAGGGGGGCCCAATTGAACGTAAATGTTTTTCTATGGTATGGGACCTGAAGAAATGCAGACCATACCTCTATGGAACTACTTTCAGGATTCAAACTGACCACCAACCCTTAAGGTGTTTAATGCAGATGAAAGGCGAAAATCCATATTGCTCATGTCGTCCATAAGCCTACAAAGCTTTGACTTCACTATTGCGCACAGGTCAGGTACCCAACATAACAATGCTGATGGTCTCTCCAGAAAATCAGACCGAATGGATCAAGAGAGTCATCCATGAGTGGATTAGATCCTTCTGTTCCTAGTCAGTGAGGGGGGGGGGGGGGCGTTAGGGAGATTCATCATTTGTATGCTTCATCCCCTCTCATAGTGAGACCCCAGCACTTTTTGCTGGAATTCTGGACCTTTTTCTTTAAACCTGAATGAGTGGAGCCTTATTCCACTCATTCATTTGTGTGGACTCTGACTTTTGGAACTCCTTTCTTTGTATCTTACCTGTACTGTGGAGTCTATTTTCTCCATAACTCTTAAAGGTGTTGGGAAACTGGAAAGGTTCAAACTTCGACTGTGGGGTGGACACGTCATCATCGTCATTCCTGTCACTTTCACAAATTGCTACAAATATTACAGTATTTATGGTAAATGGGTGTTACATTTAAGTTACTTTGTGTAGAGGCGATACATGTATATATTTTCCTTGCGTGCAGAAAGATGACAATGAAACATTGTGACACAGAGGGCCCCTCCCCACTCTGGTGAAGCAGGCGATCAATATGTGTGTGTGGAGTTTAGCTTTATGAATGGCGGCCATGAGAGGAGATCATAATAGGTACATAAATGCACATATAATAGTAAACATGCATGGGAATTATTTTCTGAATTTAGTAAAAGATATGAAATATATGAGGTGTGGTTACTCTGTGTATCATAGGTCTTCGTATTGTGAATTAATTAGAAGGGTGTCTTCACAATCATGACAAAGGCTTGTAAAGCACCGTCAGCAGTCAGGGAACAGGTTTTGTAAGTTGGTCAACGGGGTGGCTGTGGTCAGTTTGCAGATGGTTCAAGTGCTGGAGGGCCAGGGGAAGATATGATTGCTGGTAAACTGTAGAGCTCATTGTTGAAAGGGATAGGTATTTGTGATACATGCAGGGTTGTTTGAACAGGTGGCATTTCACAGGACACTTGCAGATATCAGTAGTAAAACATTTCAGGAAAGAGATTGTGTTGTCAGAGAGTGGTCGGAACTCATATTATTTGGAAAGGTCAGTAGTAAAAAAAAATCGGACACTGGATAGGTTTGGGCAATGCAGTTAGCGAACACGAAGAGGTCAAAAAAGAATCTATGTGTCTGTCTCTCGTCTTCATGTGTATAGGTAATTTTAGGGCATGTCTCTGTGCGCCATTAATAGAAATTCTGTTGTTATGTAACTGCTACCAAATATGGAGAGGTTTTTGGGAAGGGGTGTGTTGAAAATGTAAACCTTGTAATTATAAGTTGTTAGGGGATTGTGTCATAATGTCTGTGTCCAATTAACTGTGTGGGTTTTAGATTTCTCTGTGCAGGGCAACCAATCATGTTTGGGGTATGCCTTTGAAACAGTATCTGGGGGAGGGGAGTGTATTAATTGTTGCAAACTGTATATAATATGTGTTCTCTGTGTGGTTCAGGGAGACCAGGGTTAGTGTGACTGTTAAATGTCATCTAAGATACCTCCACACCGTTTGTACAATAAACTTGCTTTATTGACCAATGGCGCACTTACACATTCTAGTGGTGAGCCTAATTTGGGTAAAAAGGCAGAGCTAATGGTCCACGGCTACAATTTGGCCAGCCAGGTAGGAGCCTTAGGCTCTCCGAAAATATTGTGGGTCTCCTGTTCATCCAGCTCGACTGTGGTCCTTCTTGCAGGGACCACCTTGTGCACGAAAAAGAAGTGGTTTGCAGGCACCAAGAGGCCTGTCTGGTCCCCTGCAGCCCAGCTGTGAAGCAGAACCAATTGGGGGAGCACCAGTTTGGAGCTCTTTGAGGTTTTGATGTCCATGTAAATTCATCCTTGTCAGGTGAACCAAGTGGGGTGTAATAGGAGAAAAAGGAAACATGTTTTTTTGTGTGTGGACATGGAGAAAGAAAACACTGCTACAGCTGCGGAAGTAGAACAAAGGAGAAGAGAGGCGGCCTACTATGGCAGCCGTGAGGGTGTGGTTGTCCCCACAGAAGGTTCAGGGGATATGATAGAAGTGACAGAGGAGGAAGAGGAGGATGACTGAGAGACAGACAACGAACAAGGAGGACAGCAAGCAAAGACTACCCCTCCCGCTCTATTAAGGACCCTGCAAAGTATGCAATGAGTTCTTTGGATGTGCCATGGAGCCTGCATGGCTTAGGGAGAGGGCGAGGACAGATGGTTGAAGCCCTAGTAAAGGCAAAAGTGACTGAGTACCCACTACTCCAGAAGGGTCAGGGGAGGGCGTATTGTATCCTGTGGTCACACATGGACCGGAATAACTTAATTAGATTCTTACTTCGCTCACTGTAGGAGCGGGGAAGTGGATTTATCCACTAGAAAAACAAACTTCTGGTGTCATGTTGGCAATTGGGGACATGAAAAACCTTTTCACAGCCTTGATGGGGGAACGAGCAGGCAAGTTGTACAAGAAAGTGGGACATCTGGGACTTCAATTAGACATGAACAACCTCGATGGAGTGGCTTTCAATAATTATAGGGCACAAGTTTGGGTAGCACTGAGGATAATGTATCCTGATACGCCAGACATAAATTCCATTTTGCAAAAACAATGAAGTTAGATGAGGATCCCACTGCCCACATTCAGTTGATTCAAGAGATCTGGAAGGAAAAGACGGGAGAAACATGGGACATAAATGTGGCTATTTTTGATCATATGTTGAAAAAGGGACATCCTAAAGAAGTACAGCATGACCTCGACAAGGTCGTAGGGATAGAGGCGAAGAGTTGGCAGGAGATACAGGGGCACATTGTGCATTTTTGTAAGAGGCAACAGGAAAAGGAGAGTATGGACCAAGCACAAAAGGATGAAGCCAAGCTGGTCCAGAAAAACTAGTGAAGATTTGTTAAGAGGGGGCAATGATAACCAGCCCCACAGAGGGACAGTTGGGACAACAAGGACAAATAGACTCTGGAATGGGACAAGTATGGATGAACGGTTATGTAACTGGACCAAAACTGATGAGAGGATTTCCACAGGGAAGTGAAGGATTTTTGCGCGGCATCGTGTCATTCGGCGCATTTAGAGGAATGGAGAGCGGTTCAATGGGTCTATGGGAGGGGGGTATGGAGGAATGTATGGAGTGCAGTGTTGGGTGTGTGGAAGAATAGGGCATATGTAACGAGACTGTCGAAGTTGGCCAAAGTATTTTAACGCAGGTCCCCTCCAGATGAAAATTTACATTCTCAGGAATGATCCACCTCCAGTAACATGCAACAATATGTATTCATATAGTTTTTTATCCATAGAGAGACCTGCTTTACCTGGCCCCAGAAGAAGGCTGCTACCCTTTTACAGCCGGAACGTCCTATGTCATTGTGCCCTGACCGAAAAACTTTAGAACAATGACCTGAATCTCCACCCCTACCTTTATGTTGACGTCGTCTATAGCAGACCCTATTTTTAGGTTTCTTGATCATTAAGCAATAAGCTTTGTGTTGTGCAGACGTTTGTTGATACTGTTGTAATACATTGTTTGGTTGGCAAATATGATGTAATACTTTGCAAAACTGTACACAGGCAAGACAACGCAGCACAAGTATATAAATGTGTTGGCAACACACTGCACTAATTTTGTAAACGTACCTCTTCTTTGAACTTCTTGTCCATTTCAAAATGTCACTTAGAATTCTGGTTTGTATGGACTAATATGGACCACCTGTCACCAATGAACATGTAATTTCATTCAATATGCACTAAATATTTGCAATACATGTTTTCTCTTTAACACCACTTGCCGAGCTGGTGACAAGGTTTATTTTCTATATTCTACATTTGATTTTCAATGTTTACACATGTGGCCTAATTAATAAAGGACACTGTAATTGTTTTTCCAGTATTTGGATCAGAACCTTCCTCCAATAATGCATACTTATTTTGATGTATTAGCACTAATATGGAGGTCACTACAACAATCTATTGTAGTACAAATGTTCGAGGACAGGACTACCCCCCTGTACAAAGGATCACTTTTTCAAAGCACAGAGTAGTGTGCTCAACTCCAGCATTGTACCCATTAAGGGAAGCAATGCTTTTCCCTGCGTATTGCAGCAACAGTGCAATTAGGGGTGTGCCAGTACATTCTGCATTATTCTTATATGGGGTAATCATAGTGCTAAATTGGGTACCTAGAATAAGAGATCAGACATGGTGGATAACCCTAGAATTTGTGCTCCAGCCTGCTGAGTAACAGGAAATAGTGCCAGCGACTATCGTTAACCATTCTTTCCCTTCTTGCCCGGCTAACTTTTGCCCAATCTCCATCACTCCTTTTCAGGGAAGAATTCTGGAAAAGCTGGCCATCTCGCAGCTTAACCTTCTCTCTGACTCTGTTGGTTGTCCCCATGACCATCAGTCTGGCCTTAGAGCTGCCAGAAGCACAGAAACTGCTCTCCTGAACATCCATGAAGATCTGCTCTCCAATCTTGACTCTAATATCCCCTCTGTCCTCATCCTACTCGATCTCCCATCTGCTTTCGACACGCTGAACCATAACATCCTGCTGAACCATCTCTGTGACAACCTGGGTATCACTGATCAGGCTCTGGACTGGCTGACCTCTTTCCTCTATGATCGACCCTCCCAGGTCCAACTTGGGTCCTTCCTGTCATGTATCTCCCTTTGTACCTGTGGTGTTCCCCGGGGGTCTAAACTCTCACCTTGTCTTTTCAACCAATACCTGGCACTTCTTTCCCACTGCATTGCTGCTCTCTTCTCCAATTTACAGTGCTATGCTGATGATACTCAACTCATTCTCAGGCTTCCCTCGGCCACCACTTCTCCTTCTCTCCTCTCCGACTGCCTATCTTCCATTCAGGATTGGTGTGCCACCAATGATCACTGCCTGAATGCCAGCAAGACAGAGATTGTCCTCATCAGAACACCTTCACCCTCCTTTCCTGTCACTCTTTGGCGGCTTCTTTGGCCCACCTCCTACCCCCACCTTTGAGGATAAGAACCTCGGGTCATCTTTGACTCCACGCTTCCCTTCTCTGCCCACATCTCCGATGTCTCAAAAAAATCTAACTTCCTACTGCACCTCCTCAGAGGTATTCTACCTTTCCTCTCCTTCCCCTTAGAAGGTCACTGTCTCTCGAGCCCTGGTTCTCTCTAGGTTGGACTATTGCAACAGCCTCTTTCTAAATCTACCTGCTTCTACTCTCCGCCCTTTGCAACTTATCCAAAACAGGGCTGCAAGACTTGTCCTTGACCTCAATCCCTGGGAATGTATATCCCCAGTCCTGAAATCTCTCAGTTGGCTCCCAGTGGCTGCAGGGATTAACTTCAAGACCCTTTGCATTGTCCAGAAGGTTTTCTGGGGCCTGGGCCCAAAATACCTTCAGCTCTCCCTCCGTAAATACCTTCCCTCCCGAGCTCTTCTCTCCTCCACCTCTAACTCCCTCAGGGTCAGTCGTTTTTCTAAGAAACAAGCTGGGGTAGATCTCAGTCTTCGGCCAGGGCCTCCCTCTGGAACAGCCTGCCTCCCACTCTTAAACTTGAGGAGAACCATCTCCAGTTCAGGAAGCACCTCAAGACCTTCCTCTTTGCCTCTGCCTTCTCTCCTCCTCTCCCCTGCTGATCTGTTCTGTCTCAGCATCGTGCACCTGGTCACCCTCTGACTTTTGGGCCCAGGTACCTGCTCACCCTACCACTCACCCGCACTGCCTCCTGGCAATCCCTTGCAATGGGGTCTGTATATGGTACTCTACAGTCCCCCCACCTGTTTTTGTGCACTTAATCTGGCACACCCTGTCTGCTGCCTTATACCTAGCATTTGCCTAGCACTGTTTGTTGCTCTTATTTATTTATGTATTTATTTATTTATGTTTTATTTATTTTCTCCTTGCACAGTGCTTCCCCCATGCACTTTCCCCTTTTTCTTCTCCCATGCACTTACGCGTTCTCAATATCACTGGGCCTAGTAATGTTCTCCCTTGTTCCCCTCCCTTGCCTTGTCAGACTCTGAAACACTTGTGTGCAAGCACGATACAAATAAAGTATCAATATCAATATCAATTCTTCTGGAAGCTGTGGTTGTGAAGAAGGACAGGAAGGTTCTTTCAGGCACCGATGAGGAAGGAGGCGAATGGCGCACAATGTTGTGTATTGATCCAACCTCATCGTTGAGAGACGTGTCTGATGAACAATCGTTCAAGGATGCGGAAGACGCAGGAGAAATGGTTTTTGAGATTGGGGTGCCTTGTCAGTTAATAGTGGAGCAAAGGGATGTACCAGAGACTATGTGCATCGTGAGAAAAACATTGCCATATTGGAAGGAAGATTTGGAGAAAGTGCCAGACCACTTATGGAACAGCAATCCCCATGATGTGGGGTTATTTAAAAGTAAAGGGGCAGTGCAAATAAAATTAAAACCAGGAGCTATTTACCAAGGGTTAGGTGATACCCCATGTCTAAGGAGCCAGACAAAGAGATTTTTGAGACCATTATGGGTTGTTGAAGCAATGCATTATAAAACCTCTTTGTCCCCATGTAACATGTCCATTTACCCTATGAAGAAGGCAAAGGGGTCTAGTTGGAGGATGGTTCAGGATTTGCACGCTCTGAACAACATTGTTGAAGCAGAATTTCCGATGGTACCAAATCCTGCTACCATTCTCTGTAACATCCCTACTGGGTCGACTCACTTCACAGTTATTGATTCGAAAAATGCCTTTTTATTGGTTCCTTTGCACCCTGATTCCCAGTACCTCGCAGCATTAACATATCGTGGACAAATATTTGAACACACAAGGTTACCCCAGGGGTGCTGTGAATCTCCAAGTGTTGTTAACAGAGTCATTCAGGTGGATTTGGGGAACTTACAAATGTCCAGCACTGTAATTCAGTATGTGGATGATTTACTTGTTTGTAGTGCTTCCGAGGAACAGTGTCAAGGAGACTCAGTCAGGCTTCTCACAGAAAGAGAAGAGTCTGATCGAGTGGTCAGATGAAATGAGAACTTGTTTTCAGGAGCTCAAGACTGTGATCAGTAATGCTGCACTTTTGGCGACACCGGATTACCAAAAAACATTTTTTGTTTTTTCACATACAGATGGGAAGGTAATAACAGCGGTCCTAATACAGAAAACATTGTTAGGTCACACACCGATGGCCTATTATAGTGTGTTGTTAGACTCAGTTATACAGGGTCTGTTTCCGTGTTAGCAATCTCTTGCAGCAGCAGCCTCTACAACACAAAAAGTCCCCAGCCATTGCTATGGGCTGCCCGGTGACACTGTACGTGGAGCATGCAGTTTTTGCAATTTTGTAAAAATCGAAATCAACTTTGACTACTGAGAGAGTTTCAGGGCATGAGGTTATTTTGTCAAATACTTCCGTACAACCAGTGAGGTGTCATGTAGTAAACTCAGTGACTTTTTTGGCTGACCCAGTGCAGCCTGGTGATGATGTTCATGATTGTGTGACCTATGAGGGAGATGAGTGAACACATACACGTGTTAAAGAAGATGCTTTGGAGACAGGAGGAACACTTTTTGTTTTTTTCATCAAGATTTGATCAGGACACTGGTGAGAGACATACAGTAGCAACAGTTGTAAATCTTGTGGGTGGTGAGTACCGGGTGGAGGTGGAGAAGCGATTGCCATCACATTACTCTGCGCAAGCAGCCAAATTGGTGAGGCTTATTGAGGTGCTGGAAATGAGTAAGGGGAAGGCAGTCACTACCTACTCAGACTCATCATATGTTACAACAACAATACATTCTAGGTTATCTAAATGGCAGAGAAGAGGGTTTAGAAGATCTAATGGGATCCCTGTCCATCATACTGTGCTGCTTTCATGATTAATGAACGTGTTAACATTGCCTGTGGAGGTAGGGGTTGTCAAATGCGCTGCACATACTAGTAAAATGGACTTTGTAGCACGTGGTAACGATTCCGCGACCGATAGGCAAAGGATGCAGCTTATTTGCACCTCCCAGATATCCTAAAAATTGAAATGATATCCCAACAGACACAGTTGTCGGTCCCTTATATGGCAGTTCCCCTTATTACAAATTGTTCAACTGCAGTGAAAAGGACCACAGGAGGAAAAGGAGCTTTGGGTGAAGAGGGGGTATAGGCTCTTGCCCACAGATCTGATGTTGAGGCAGGACCTGACGGGGAAGGTAGTGATGCCCATAGAGTTGCTGCCTTGTGTCTTTGAAGCAACTGCATTTCCTGGCACATACCCCTCAGTGACAAATTGCAGCTGAACTTCAGGGGGATTGGTTTTTGCCCAACCTCTCTGAGCAGGTGAGTAGGATTATTGATAATTGCACACTCTTTAAGGAATCCAATACAGGAAATACTATGAGGGAGGTAAGAGGGGTTATACCCCCACCTTCAGGAACTGTATGTTGATTGTGTTAATATGGTACAAAGGTGTGGCACCTATCCTTATTTGATTGTGGTCATGTGTCTGTTTTCCCCATGGCTTGAAGCTGGACTCTGCGTGCACCCTGATGCCAAATCAGCAGCCAGATTCTTTGTGAGGGAGGTATTTTCACAGTGGGGTATTTGTGGGGTGAAGTATTAAGGTTTGATAATGGGACTCACTTGTTTAATGCTTTGTTCACTCAAATGACTTCACTTTTGGGGATACAGCACAGGTTGTGCTCGGTGTAGCACCCTTAGGCCAATGGGCTTGTGGAGCATCTCAATGGCTTGATGAAAACTCAATTGTCAAACATGTGTTCTGATTTGCATAAGTCATGACTTTATTGCCTTGCATTGCTGTTGTTTTGTTTGCAGAATAAGCCTGGAAAGGATCACCACCTTGGTGCCCATAAGGTGGTGATGGGTCTTAGAATGTTTACACCTCTCTCACCCACACACATAGGTACTGATGCACATAAGTCAGCAGACATTCTGGCAAATTAATTTGGTAACTATCCTAGGGCTTTAACCAAGAGTTTCAAAATTGTGTCCTTGCAGGTTACTGCATCGCATCAGCAAAACAAGATCGAAGGCGATGTGGGATCAACCAAGCATCAGCATCCGTTGTTACTCCCCGGGGAGAGGGTCTTCAGCCACTCTCTTGTCCGTTGCTGGAACGCATCTCCGTGATGTATGGAGCAACTCCAGTATGACCCCACTGACGCCTGAGGAACAGCAGTCTACTAATAATTAAGTTAAGTGGAATCTAAGGAATCAGGTTTGTTACAGCTGACAGGGGGGTGGAGAGCATACGAAACCTGCTAATTGTTTTAAAAGATTCTCTTAAAATTTAGAATTGTTTTAGTAGGAATTGGTTGTAGAAGGATTATGCAGGACTTTTTTCTTTTTCAAAACAAACTGAAGGAATGAAATTGACAATCTGTTCCGCAATCTATAGAGTACTTTTCTTTTTTTTTTGGGTCGAATGTGTTAGACAAAAGATGTGTACAGGGGGAGGATGTGCAACAAAGTTTCAAAATTGATTTTGCATTTGATGATTCTGATGGGACTTTAGAAATTGTAAATGATGCACACTGTTTTGCAGCTGATAATGAATCCGTCCCGGGAGGGTAGCTCAGAGGCAACGTGCTCGCCTTGGTAGCAAGATGACATTGAGCAACCCAGGTTTGATACCCGGGTCCGCACTTAAAATCCTCTGGGTATTAAACGTGTTATGAATAACCAATCATATAATTTCATGGTACCAGCACATGAAGGGAGTAGGAAGAGAGAGAGTAACTGAGTCATGGTACATTTGCTCCCTCATTCCCCATGCCTCGGGTGTGCCTAGATTATTTGTTCCTAATGAGGTAAAAGTGGCAGATGAACATTTCCCTATGTAGGGTTTGAGGAAAGTTTCTGGGGCAATCTGTAGCAGCTGTCCTGATTGATGAAGAATGCTCAATTTCAAGTGGGGAAGATCGCAAAGATGTTCAATGTACACAAATAGTGCAGCTTAACCTTGATGGTCTGATTATCGTGAACAACAAATGGGAGCAAGGGGTAATGAGTTGCAAGGCTGGAGGGATGGTGGGACTTTGAAGAAGGGGTGACACAAACTAATTTGGCATGTGGAAAAGTTTGGGTAAAATATGTGAATTTCTTGACATGGCAAATTTTCTGTGTTTTAAGGGCGGTGGTTCAGTGCCTGTCAGCACAAATCAAAACTGCTACACCACTCTGCATATTCCTGATTGAAGGTTCAGCAGTGATTCTTGATTTATTCTGGTCAAGTAAGCCCTTTTTGTACAAACAATTACCACCGGCCTGGAGAGGTGTATCTGGCATCATCACTTTGCACATGCCCATCCTCGTGGTTCCGCAGAGCCACCTGACACTGCCTGAGTCCACATTTGTGCCCCTTTTGTCCCCCGTGCCCCTTGCATCCCTTGTGTCATGGGACATGGACAATCTACAAACTTTGCTCGGTCTTAAATATATGGCATGTGGCCCAATTGACTTTGTGCTGGGGTGAGCACAGTGATAATCTGGCAAAGCACATGCCAGCTCCCCCGTGGAGTGGACATATTAGTGTTCTGCCAAACAGTTCACCCACTAGATGCACGTAGATCTAAAAGTGGTGCTGAGAGACACCATCTATCCCCAGAAGCTTGTGACGCGGAGGAGCACTCAATGAGGTGAGATGAACAACAAAGGAGAGAAGGCAGCCTCAGCCGGTCAGCGCCCCGTTTGCTCAAGGGGAATTAGAAAGGTGAAGATTGAATTGTAAGAGCCTGGATTCTGCACTTGGTGCCCAGTGTTCCTCCATGGGCTACCATATACCAGAGGAGACTTGGTTTGAGACAGGGGCCTAATCACTGCAATTGGAACAACTGAAATACGGGGAAATCCTATTGACATACTAATGGTAACTTTAAATATGTGCATTGCGAAAGACAGCAAACACTAGTGATAACGTTGGAAGTGCCTGCTGCTATAGATTTACCCCCATGTCTTCTTCTCCACCCGTTGCAGGATAGACAGGTGGCAGCCCAGGTACCGGGCTGTAGGATCTCAGATGGGGGACACTGGAGTCCTGTGCTGCTGGATCTAGACTCCAGGTTGACTCATTTGCTGTGGGTGAGTCATGGGTGTTGCTACACAGCTTGGCAGCAGAGGAATCCCATACAAAGGCAGCAATTCTCGTAGGGCACCTACTCGGGTCGGGCCAGTCCAGACAGGACACTGGGAGTGGCCTGCACCCCTTGGTGAGCTGCAATACCCTCTCTGACTTCTGGACGTATTCCGGGTGGTAGGACACTGCTGGACCCCTGTAGGAGGAAGATTGGATTTGGCCCAGTGAGCCAGGCAGCCTTCTAGCTGAGATCATGATAAAGGGAAGCAGAATTCACAAAAAACAAAGCAATATTGATCCCTTCATCTGACAATCCACTAAACCCTCTCTGGATGCAAGGGGTGGCCCTGGTGAAAGCACCGTGGTGGGGGCTCCAGATATGCATGACGTGAGACAGATAATGGACAGTATGCAATCTGGCTTCGCAACTGTGTGTGGTAAACTTTATGACTTTAAAACTAAGGTGGCAGCTTGAGTGCAAAAATGGAGCGAGAGACCGCCAGGGTGACCGAAGCGGAAGCCCGAATCGGGACGTCAGAAGATGACATTGTTGAACTAAAAACACAAGTAACCTCCATGTCCAAAAACCTCAGGCGTTCCTTGCTACACTGTGATGATCTTGAATCATGCTCTAGAGGGAGGCACCAGCCGAAGAGAAGGACCTGCCCCCCACTCTCTGCATTGAGAAGCATTTGACAATCAATGAGGTGGAGTTAGAGGAGCAGGGAGCTCTAGCAGGGGAGTATTTAGGACGGGGAAGTTGAAGATAGCGTGATTCCCGGCTCCAGACAGCCTTGTGGATGATGCAGAGGGTCTCGAATTTGCCACATGGAGCCAGTGGATAGATTTTTGGGCTGGAGAGATACAGTCCCTGGGATTGAGGCCAGGATAAATCTTGCAGCCCTATTCTGGATTAGCTGAAGGGGCGTGGGGAGGAGAGGGAGAGATTGAGGAAGAGGCTGTTGCAGTTATCCAGCCTAGAGAGGACCATAGCTCTAGAGACATTGAGCTTCTGGGGGAAGGTGAGGAAAGGGAGAATGCCTCTGAGGAGGTGAAACTGGAAGTGGCCCTTCTTGGCAAGGTCCAAAATCTGAGGAGTGAAGGAGAGAACAGAGTCGAAGATAACACCAAGGTTTTTGGCCTCACAGGATGGTTAGATTAGAGGGCCCAAGGAGGGTGGCCAGGGAGTAGGAGGAAAACAGGGCACAGGTGTCCCAATGAGAAGGCTCTCAGTCTTACTGGCATTAAGACAGAAATCGTTAGCTGCATACCATGCCTGGATGGCAGCCAGACAATCAGGGATGAGAGAGGAGGAAGAGGAGGTAGTGGAGGGATGTTTGAAGGAAAACTGTGTGTCATCATCATAGCACTGGAAATGAGGCAAGAATGAGAAAATCAGGTGAGCAAGAGGGGTGAAATAGATATTGGAGAGCCACAGCAATAGATAGAGCCCTGGGGGACGCCACGGGTAGAGAGTGTGGGGGTGTCAGAGAAAGGGCCCAATTGCAACTGGGAAGGATGATTAGTGAGGAAAGCGATTTCAGTGCACTACTGTATGGCATACTGCGCTCTAGTTGTTGGAAAAGGTTAACAGGTACCGGGACATTTAAAAACACCACACCTGGAGAGAAAGACAGTCTCACTTATCCAGTCGTCGGTCGGGGGCCCGAAGGAAAGCAGGCTACAGTACGGAGCATAGAAGCTGCTGAAGGTGCCGTCAGGGAAGTCTGGAAGCGTAAGGTTTGCTGCACTTGTGCCATGGACAGCAGGACCTGTCAGGTGAAGAAGGAAGCAATGCGGGATCCGGAGAGCATACAGGACACCCTCCCAGCCATCAAGCAAGCTGCAGCGAGAACAATGAGATGCGAAGGACTCCAAAGCAGTCAACGGCAACCAGTGAGCCCAGAGAGCGGGTTTAGGATGTTGGGGTGCTTCATGGCGGATGCCGCGTACTGTTGATGAACCAGTTAAGCCCAAACAAGTGAGTTAGGACACTGAGGTGATTGAGCAAAAAGACTAAGACAAATGAAGAGGGGTCGCTGACCTAATATATGAAAAAATTAAGAATCTTGGAGCTATATAAAAGAGTTTGTGATTACTGATGAGAAGTGCCAGGCTGGGAGCTGCACCCAAATCCTGAACCAATTAAGAAAGTCCTGGCAGCAGAGTAAACCAGGCATACAGCGAGTCTGGGACTCTCACCCAAGTGATGAAATCAGAATGTCCTGGTAGGAGAGTAAACCAGGTATACCGTGAGTCTAGGACCCAAACCCAATTGACCAAGCAAGAAAGTCCTGGCAATAGAGTAAACCAGAAAGACAGCAAGTCTGGGACCTGCACACAATAAAGATTGTTGAACTTGGAAAAGGGGAAAGCAGTTCCCTAAATGTGTGCAATATAGGGGAAGAAGCATACACCTTGAGCCTGTTAATTGTGAAACTGTGAAACTTGTAAACTGTGAAAAAACTAAGAAAGTCCAGGGGAAGAAGCATAAACCTGCAAGCTATGAATTGTGGAACTGTGAAATCTGTGAACTGAGGAAAAGCTAAGAAAGCTCAGAGGCATACTCCTTGAACCTGTGAATTGTGTAACTGCCAAAACCTCACGGGCATGCCCCTTTAGATTGTGGAATGGTATAAAAGGAGATCAAGAGAGAATCGTGTATCTTGAATTGATGAACTGTGTAAACCGGAGGAAACTCAGGGGAAGAGTCATCCCCTTGAGATTGTGGAGTATGGTAATGTGAAAGTGAAGAACATTGAAAACATAGAGAAATCCAGGGGAAGGGAAGAACCCCTTTAAATGGTATCACTTTGTTGGTTTCATTTACACGTTGGAACTTATGTTGGAACTTTGGCAAGGTGATGAGTAAAAAGACATTTTCCCCTTCATGTTATATTGAGTTTAGCGTGTGAGGGTCATGTTAGGATTTTCGACACGGGACAGAGAGCTTGTTGTTTTGGATATTCTGACACGGATGTTCGTTAGTTTTGTTGAGGCAGGGAAACCCCGACTAGAGTTGGGGATAGGTAGGATTTCCCCAACCCTCTCTTTAATTGTATCAATGAAAGTCTTTAACAATCACCATAGTGGCACTGGGTCAGAGTCTTACTCTTGATCCCTTACACCACCCATGCTAACTCCTATGGCATTCACGTCCACTCCTCGCTCATCCCCACTCAAAACACTCCACCAGGGCTCTTTGAGATAACTATTTAAAATCGTACCATCATCATAAATGTTTAGATATGTTCTAGGTGTGGGTGGGAGTGTGTGAAAGGGAAGCAGGGCGAGGAGCAGAGATAGGGAGGGAGTTAAAAGGGTACAGATCCATGGAGGTGGGGGGAATTGGGAATTGTCTGATCCGATCTGTAATGTTGTTCTGGGACTTGACTCTCTACAAAACTTAATTAACAGTTTGTTAAAAATGATATATATCTATGTTCTGGTTCTAGTTAGCCAATAATGATTTTAAGCAAATGAAAAATGTTAACATGTTAGTGTTTGCAGATATATATCTTTAGAAATAGACATAGACGATCAATTGATAAACATGTTCAGTAAAAGTGGTGTTAACGATTACCACCACTTTTACGGCCACTTTCACACTTCCAAAGTGATTTTCAAGGATTTGACAGGAAGAGTTCTGGAGCATGCAGGCTTTATGTGTTCAGCCCGTTTCACGCTCCAGGGAAACCACCAGGCTTTCCACCAGCATGAGATTTTCATGCTGGCAGTATTACAATGGATTACACGTAGTAAAACTAGACAGATTCCATTGAAATCTATTGTAAATTCCTGCCTGAGTGTTAATTTTTGAAAGGCACTTTCACTCATTTGTATTTGGACAAGTGAAAGAAAGATGTATAGGCAATTGTGAAAATTGCATGGAGGCGATTCTTTGCAGTTCATTGCAGACGTTTACAGTTCTCTCCAGTGCACTTTATCATTTTAATAAAATTACCCATACAGTATACAATCATTGGCAAAGCCAACAGGTTTGGCTTTTGTGTAACCATGGGAAAGTACTACCCAACCATACGACTACAAATGGAAAATTGTGTGAGTACCTGTGCATATGGTGGCTGTGCATGGCAAATGCCTATAAATAGTTGACTTTGTCAATGTTTTGCTGTTAACAGGACTTCAGATGTAAGGATACACAGACTGCTTATAAATGGAGTGGCTGAAGGCACTCTTGGTTAAGACGTTTTAATCACACCATCAGTGTATTTATAGATGCAATAAAGCCATTCAATCTCAGAATACTTTTTTGAAATAACACTAACTATCTAGGTTATGGTGTTCATGGATATCATTTGAGGGTTGCTAGTGGTCGCAGCTGCAACCCCTGACCACTAGCTTGCGACCCCTGGCTAATCAGTTGTGACCCCTGCCAAAAGTGCCCACGTTGCTCTCAGCGCTGGTAGTGCAGTGATTATATTTTACTACTCCTGCCTCCGCTAATACACGTTGCTTGGAGGGAGGTTGGCTCACCTTTCTATTTTTTGGCCTGGCGTGGCGATCCACGGCTGCAGTACAGCAGCACCAGCCCACCCCTTCCGGGGTGCATCAGCGCCTTCGGTTCCTTTGTGAGCGCGGCCCCATGTCATATTTTATCATTGATCTGTGTCTGAAGGTGAACCGTGGTTTAGAGTTCCTGCTCTGATTTTCAGTAAACACGTTTTACACTTTCAGCCTCGTTTCAGCTCTTGTGACAGAATAACACCCCCTCTTTCTGGACCAGTCCTATCCCACCATGTAAATAAGAAAAACAACATGTTATGTTTTCTGTAGGTGGCTGGCCTTTTGTTTAGAGTGTCATTTTGTAAATAAAATAAATCGACACTGTGAAAAAAGTCTAAATACACTGACCTACCGTTTTACTTTTTGTGGAAAAGAATCTTGTTTTTATTGTTAAAGTTGTCCTTGACCTTTCCTTCTTGGTGACACATATTGGGGAAATTGACCCATGTGCTCTGTCATGACTAAGAGAATACAGTTCAACAGCAAGACTTCAAACTAAAACAACCAAATGTATCGCCCTCCAGTGGGGGCCTCATAGTACATGCCCAGCTTTGACGAGATTGGTAGCATGGTGGTTAGTTCTCTTTTTAGGCATTGGGATGGGTGGGGGCTTTGCAACACTGGAAAGTGGCTCATAAAAAAAACACAAGGAAAATGGCTCATAAAAAAAAACACAAGGCTTTCAGGTAGCAGGGGGGTGTCTGTGGTGTGCGTGGGACTGAGAGGTGGAGGTAGGTGTTGAATGTGGGTGGCATTAATATCAGATGCTGGCTGCTTTGCGTAAAAACAAAGTGCATTTTGGGATTTTAAGAATGACCACAAACGTGCATTCCTTCTGAGCATTGTAAGGGAGGCATGGTATCACAAGTATGACACTGACACAAAAGGTATGATTTGTAAAACCTTTATCAAAGTTTCTGGGTCTGGAAAAACTCATACTTTGCCCTATAACTAGGATGGGAGTAGTCTCTACCATCAAAATAATAAATAAAACAGTACTAGTTGAGAATGTCAAATCAAAATGGCCTATACTAACAAAATCTAATGCCTGCCCTATCTCTTGTACAAAAGTGTGTAAAGGAGAACATTATGCAAAGGACAATCAGTGTTCAAAGAATAAATGTGGCTGAGTCAGCTCTTCTCCCCACGTTAGACAGCACAGAAGCAGGATGACACACTGTAGCTCAGGTTCTTAACACAAAGGCAGTTCAAAACGTGGATCGAGGCCCGCCTGGCCTTCCATGTTAAAGTCTCTCTTTCCATCTTTCAAAACAAAGTTCAACAAAAGGTTAACGCAGGTTCCCCTCTGTCGGGCTCAGACCTCTTAAAGCATATGTTCACGTTGGTCCACCTCAGTCGGGTTCAAACCTCTTAAAGCAAAAGTTCACAACACTTGCAGGGGTTCCCTTCCCCAAGCTTAATTCACATCCGTCAGGGGTTCCCTTGCCCTAACTTATTACACTTCAGGGCTCCCTCAGCCGGGCTCGGACCGTTTCCAGATGTCAAAGACTTTCAAATGTGCCTGGCCTTCACCACAGACCTCCTCAGGACCACTTCAACTATTCCTTCTACTTACACTCCTGTGGTGTTTGCCCGAGTGCTTCTTGGTCTGGGTAGTTCACTATCATAAGCACCAAAGTTCAACGATCACCTTTTTACTCTTCCCTTTTCCCAGGGTTCATTTTGATCACTTCGCTTTTACAGTTCATTCACTTTATCGCTACAGACATTTCACCTTTCACAGAAACCTTCGAGTGGGCTTCTTCTTTTCACCACACCACTCTGTTACTCAATATTGTTGGTTTTACAGTTATCGTTACTTCAGAGGGCATTCACAGGTCTGCCTTTATTCGCGTCTCATTCACATGCATGCAGCATTCAATTGTGCAATATAATGTTGCAACTTCAATCTTTTCTTAACACAGTGGTCTTTCATGTCGCTTCCCAGCTCACCGGCTGTGTGTGCTTCTTTCTTGTCTTTACAGTTTTGCAATTCACGAGTCAAGGTTAGTACCACAGGCTTGGTCTCGCCTCCCCAACTGTGCCGTTCACCCGTGGGGGTCGCTTGCATCCTTGAAACCCAATGCAGCCTTCTTGTTGGGGGTTTGGCCTTCTCCATGTGTCTTTTGCTGCCTTTTGGAGGCCACAACCTCCTGCAGGAACTCCTGGGGTTCTCCACCCTTCGCTCTCGTCCCTCAGTCCGTTGCTCTGCTCCAGTAGGTTTGCCTTTGCGTCAGATGTTCTGCTTTTACTTGTCCTCCAAGTTGCTCAGAGTGTATCTCTATGTTCCGCCTTTTATCCATGTGAGGAGAGGTAATTGGTATCAGATGTGTGTACTTAAAATTAAGTGCCTGACTTTGCCTGACCCGATTAGTGGAACATGCCCAATGCGATATTTAAGGGTTAGCCTCTTGACTCTCAGTCGCCCTCTTCCTCGGCCTAGTGTTCGTGTAGAAAAGGGTGGGGGGAGTTGGGACATCGGAGAATCCTATGAAATAGGAGAGATCATGGGTACAGCAAAGGGAGGAATACCACGGCTCACTATCGGCTGCCTCACCTCCAACCCCGTAGACTCCTCACCCAGGTGATCTTCCTGCTTCCACACTGGTCCACCCCCAGGAACTAGATCCAAAAGTGATGGCCGTGTCCTGGCCACCTTGATTACAAGTCCCGGGGAACTAGCAGGTGAGACACCCTTTGGTTTCTCACAGCATGCAATGCACACTTTGTATAATGGCTATTTCATTTAGCAGAATGTGCACAATGACTGTAAAATGTATGCAAAACACCAGTCATGTATACCGTATTGAACCCTTTAATTGATTCAGTGTGGTCTGTTCTGGAAAGCAATGGGTGACTTTCAGAAGCAACTTGTTAAGGCATTGCATATTGTCGCTCGCTGCACACATTGACACTTCTAAAGCGCAGCATTCAGGAAACTTGCGGAAGTAAGGGTCAGAGAGCTTCCTCATCTTTGGGGGCATGAGCCACCGGTCTCCACTGAACAGCTCTCTGGCAAGACAATGTATGCCAGTGCACTGGTCTGCCTTGCTCTGGCCCAATTCCTTACCTGCTTTGATAGATATTCAAATGTGATAGTATTGATTGCAATGGAGTGCAATGTGATCTTGGGCAAAACTGTTCTGGGAATGTGATCACTAGTACTGACTTTTTTTTATACTATTTAAACGTCAGTAGTAAATATATGTAGTGATGGGGCAAATATATGCTTGGATCTATGTAATGTTATGAGCAGCCTGAATATTTTTCTCATAGTTATAATAGTTACCTGAAGGGGCGGGGAGAAAGTCCGCATTTGGCCCGAGTACGCTGAAAATGGTGCCTAGAAACATTGCTATTTATTAACATTGATGAACATGCAAGATTGGTCTGGGAGAGTTGTGGACCTGTGGTAGGGCAAATTGTGCAGTCTGCAGGGCCCGGTGCTGCTGCTGGTCAGTTAAGAGAGTGCTGGCTGCATGAGGCATAGTGATAGTTAGAGACATATATTGTGTGTTCTCTGAGAGAGACAGAGTAAGCCTGCAAGGCAAGTTATACCCCCATGTGGATCATATGATGTTTTGGAGGCACAATACCAGATATGTAACAAGCATTGGCAATAATAATAATACTTTCATATTTATATAGCACTAAGAACCCTCAGGTATCTGAGCGCTGCTTATTATTACCCATGGTGTGTGGTGCTTATTTATCAACCCTGGAAGGATGAGAGGCTGAGATTGGCCCTGCCGGGATTCGAACCTGCGTGAGCAGGCTCTGCACGGATGTCAAAGCCAGCGCTCTACTCGCTGTGCCACTTGACCGGCTAGTTTCGGGTTTCGTGTAGGCATGTGAAAGGCACTTGCCAGGCACAGCCGCAGTGGCATTAAGTGTCCGTTGACGGTAATGCCATCTAGAATGGCAATGCAGAAGCCCTCCATTCATGAGTGGAATTACAGGTTTTCAATGTGGTAATCAGGTTTAGCAACACACTAAATTCTACAGACGCTGTATAGTAGACATTTGTACGTAAAACTGAAAAATTATACTTGTTTAAAACTGTGTGAGAGCGATACTAGTAAAGTATAGAAATAAGAACTTGAAATGTGTTGTACCTCTTGAGTTATGCAAGCACTTTGAAGAGATACAGGAAGATGATCAGGTGGCAGTATTTGCCAAGACGCAAATCAAACCCATTTTAAACTTAGCTCTTGGTTCTGAAGGGGATGAATATTGGAGAAGTTTGGATGTTTTTTTTTAGGAATAATGCAGTCCATGAAACAGCCACAAACAGTACATCACAGCACAACATATCCTACTGAAAGGTAACCGTGAAGGTAACTTGTCAAATCAGAACAAAATGCTTAAGGTCAATTCCAAAATAGACTGTGTATCCCATCGACCATAAGAACACATATTCTGTGGTGAAACACCCCCCTTTCTATCCCAGCTTTCCCCTATTCCTATAACTGCCTGTTCCCCAGGATGCGCTTTCGCTCTTTAGTCATGTTGAAATAACAGGGTGGGTACATATAAAGAGGGGATTTGGGTTCATACACTTCCCATGGTAATACGGGCCTTAACACACTGGCAAAAACGTTATATGGGTGATCGATTCTTGTATGAAATGTATTTCAGATTATAGTGATCTCAACCATATTTTTCTTAGTTTACTGAAAGACAATGCAATGTGATGTCACTTCCTGTGATGTCAAGGGGTGAAAGGTTGTGTACAATCAATTCTTGTGATGTCATTTTGGGGTGGGGTTCAATGGCATTACACCACTTCCTGATGTCAGTTGGTGGTGGGGTCCAATGATATCACTTCCTGTGTTATAAGCGAGGTCAAGGGTTGTGTGATGTCACTTCCACTACCCGTGGCATTTTGGTGAAATGACGTCCCTGATAGGGGTTTGTAAAAAACAATTCTTCCTGCAATGTCATAGCAGAATAGGCCATTTCACGAAAAAAGTCACACATTCACAACACCACTTAGGGGTCATCACTGGAATTTCTTCTACATCAGTCACACAGCAATCAATATGGGTATACAAAGTATCTGCATTTTGTTTCATATGAGTAAATTATGATTGCCTTTTATGGCAGTGATATTTTATTCATATCTTTGTCAGTTCCATGTCATTTCATCACGGGATGAAACAACGATATGTTTTTATCCGTGGATATTTCAACTCGAAAACCCCATTGTTTTTTTAATTGTATTTATTTTTGGGGGGGGTTCCCCCTCTAACCCACATCCCCTTTAATTATTCAACTATTCCTGAACATCCACACCCCATCTATATATTTTTTACCCCCCCTTCACAATTCAATGAGTTTTCACGTTGAAATGACAACAGAGAAAAACCCAGCGTCCCTTCATCCCACAATGAAATGGTGTTGTACCACCTTTGTCAACTCGAGACTGACCGCTCTCAAAGAACCAACAGACAAGCCCTTAACAGGACACAGTCTGAGGTTAGTGCTGGACAGAGCTAGCTCAAAGAGATCCCAGTAGAATGTCTTTTGGTGGCATGGGACAGGTAGTGGGTGAATAATGCCGTAGATATTAGAATAGCCAAGTCAGACTGTGTGTCCCGCCTCACATATCATCTCCCTCTTATCTTTATGACCATAGTTTGTGCATACAGGCAAGGATTTTAGTGCCCCTCAATTGCCAAAACAAAAGAAAAGCAAAGTGTCTGCTTACATCTAATACCATTCAGCATCTAGAGAATGGATATCCCAGAATCCTTGACACTGACGAATTACTGAGGCGTTTCATGGCAATCATGGTAATTGGAACAAGTTGCTGGGCAACTGATAGCAGTACTTGGCTATCAGTCAGTTATCTGAGCATCGGTGACAATGCTTAGCAATCACAAAAGTTCTTGGGCCTTTGGAGGCTATCATTGGCAGCAGACGTACTTTGGCAAGTGACAGATTGCCATGGCTAAAGGATAATGCTGCACTATGGAAGAAATAGTGATGCATTTGATTACTAACTTTTGAATTGTGGCCAGTGTCTTTCAGCCTTGTTGGGTTCCTCTCTGGTGTGTTTACCAGAAATAATAGAGGCAGATTACGCAGCTAAAGAACTTGGCTACTGTAATATGTAAACCATTGGCTTTGCCAAGTCTTCTGGAGTATGTTCCCAATTCTTGCAGTTATGACAAACCACAAGATCTTGGCTTGACTAATGCCATGCACGATCATTTTAGCTGGAGTGTCTGTTTGCAATTGTACATTCAGGTGGAGTGGGCAGAGTGTTCTGTGCATTGTCGGGCTTATACTTTGCTGGACGAGTATTGCAGCATTCTGCTGACAACAGAGTGTTTCTTTGGGGGTGACTACATGGAGGCGCCTACAACATAAAAACCTTACCCCCAGCGAAGCGCGCAGAGTGCGCAGAGTGTTCTGTGTATTGTGGGGCTGATGCTTTGCTGGACACGTATTGCAGCATTCTGCTGATAGCAGAGTCTTTCTTTGGTGGTGACTACCTGGAGGAGGCGTCTACAACATAAAAACCTTATCCCCAGTGGAGCGTGCGGTGTGCGCAGAGTGTTCTGTGTTCTCATGGAATCAGCAAGCGTAGGACTCTTGCATTCCAACTTGCGATTGCTGTTTCTGCTTTTGAAAACACGGTCTTCATACAGACAAAGTGATTTATAACTCCAACCTCATAAATCTAACTAGCGGATCGCTAACGGGCCGTGTTATTTAATGCTCAGTACTGTGCTTTTCTTCAACTGTCCCGCCTGCCAAGCAGCATCCATTAGCAGGTCTTTCGTCTGGGGAATTTAACTCAGATCACAACTTCATGACGCTTGGGTTTGTCACTATTTTACCCACTGAAATACCAGACAGCCTCTTCGTTCAGTAACAACCGATTCCACTGCGGACCTGGCTTTAAGTGAAAACGTTGCTATTCATCCAGTAAAGCCTGTGGGTGGGGATGCTGCAATTAAACCTAACCCGCACAATCAAAAATAACAACTTTTTGCAAACCATTGGAGCCAATGTCGGCTTCACACTTTTCATATACGATCAATATACCATTGTTGGAAAAGAGGCCACTGGGACTTTCAAACAACACAGTATTTCAGCCCATTTTCAGGTATCAACCCAACCATGTTTATCAAAATAGGCTGGTAATTCAGAGCCCCAGACAGTACATATTGCAAGCCTCACCATTCCAGCAATGGTCCATTCAGTAATGGACGCAGCCCACAGTGTGACTTTAGATCAAATCAGTAGCTCACTTACAAATCCAGAAAATAAAGACCTGGACAATTCCATCGTTTTGGATGAGTCTTGTTTTACACTTGTGCAGGGACATGGGGGACCTAAACGAAAATACTGGGCTGTAAGACTTATTTAACAATTTGGAACCCTTGCCGGCCAATCAAGACCAACAGCTAGGTTGGGAAACTGATCGAACTAGGAAGCAATCCACCTCAAAAGTACTTAGTCATAACGACTACTTCTCCCCCAGAAACAAACATACATAGAAGGTGCCTCCATCTCTGCCCTACATTTAGTGCTGGAATCTTTCCTAAGGCTTTATGACAACATCAAGGAAATGGTCGAAGATAATTCTTTAAAGATTGGTGGGATTGACTTCAAAATCCAAAGCATACTGGTCTTGGGAACCAAGAGTACGGTTAAGAAGAAGGCAAAATGTTCTTGCGCAAATACTACTGTCTTAGACAAAGGCAGCCTACAAGCAATGGCTAGCAGGGAGCCTGTGTCAGGGGTTGTCTTGGGAAGTCTGATGCCTAAAAGTCCATCGCTACTTGTTGAATGTCATCTTGAGTCATGTGTGCCACTGGTGTTATTTGACACCCCCACTGGAATCTTCAACTTTGATGATGAGGGGAAAGTTGGACGTCAAAGCATGTCCATGCTGGCCCGGTTGAGCTGGTCCTCCTGCAAGAAATAAACAACAACAACAAAATAAAAAATCAAAGAGCTTAGCAATACAGAATAGGAACAGATGGAAGCCATTGCTTACATTTCCGAGATCTCTTCCCACTGAAGACAAGATCATCGACTTCAATAGTCAAGAAAAACAGGGCCATATTGTTTCACCATCAGTTGATTTATCTATTCTAGAGGTATCCACAACACCATTATCCCAAGCAAAAAAAAGGGAACGAAAAATTACATCTTTCCTTCAACCTCAAACACAGCCATCTGTGACTCAACTTAATCAAGTAATTGAAAATGTTGTGCTCCAAAGCAGAGAGGAAGAAAATCTGACCAGTGACGCTTTAGCTGATCAGGGGCGTACGATTGGAAGCACCACACAAAATCTGAATGTGACAGGGGGTAGAACATGTCTGGAAATACAAGCTGGCTTTGCAACACAATCTAAAACAATTGGCTATGAATTGGCTGCTGAAAATCACCATATTGCTAAATGTAATGGGTTGGTTAACATCACCGACATTAAAGGTGATCTAACAATGAACAGGAGTAAAATCTTGAAGATTTTTCATGCAATACCATAGTTACGGGCTTTACATACAGGGGACCTGTTGGATATATTTTGGGGTTATACCTATTACCTCATGGTATTGGTTTTATGGTGGTATTTGGTGGTATTTTATGAATATATTGTGGTAACTCATTGGCATACTTTTATAGTGGTGAGACTAATTTCAGAATATTGCCTAATAATTGTTTTTACCAGAGTCACTAACAACAAACAAAATACTGGACTTCATACACTCTGGGTGGAGGGCTCATGGCCCTTTTCCTCATGGTACCTTATGCACAGTACCATGCTATGCTCTTTTGGCTGAGTTTCAACAATTGTAGAGTATGCAATTTAAACACCTCACATTCCTTCAATCCCTCTAGCTATCTCTTACTACTCTTCTGTCCTTTTATGCATGTCAAATAAAAGAGACAAATTGCAGAACAATGTAATAAGACTACAAGTAACTTTAAAATCTGTTTTTTATCGTAAAATAGAAAATGTGCAAGTTACACAGAGTAACAGGTATGCCCACTGTATATTTCACAGTGCAAATACATTGTGAAAGCTTTCAGGGTTCTTATCTGTGCAACGTCTTACCAAGCGTCCTTGGCAATGTGAAACTTGGCAAGAGAAATACACTTTGAAAAGAAAAACACAGTGAGATTTTCCAAACTTAAGCGCAGGATTACATGCATGTGAAAAATAGACAGTACTTAATATGAAGTGACCTACTTAATCTAGACTATCTGACCTCATTCAAAACAGCAGCTCCTCACTTAAACTCATATTTACCCAAATAAGTTGGAGATGTTTCTAATTCAGTTTAGCATGGACATCTTCATCAATCTTTCTGCCTGCCTCACCCAGGGTCGGTCAGATAAGGACTGCTCCGGCATCAGACAGCCTGCCAACAGTTAATTTTGTCTCCGTCAGCCCTCGGTTATGTCATCTCCCAGTGCCCGAAGATGTCTGAAAGCTATTCCCTCTCAAAGCCCTTTTTATTAAATTCCCCAGACACTCAAGGAAAATACCTCCCCTTGAGACGATCATTCCACTAAAATGGAACGTGATTTCATTGCTGGAGAGTAAAAGATACATGTCTCCTTGACCTTCCTGCTCAATACAATGCCCTGTTTTCAGTGGAACGGATCTTCACATTTTTTTATCACCCAGCGCAAATTCAGCCTGCACATTTCCAATTTAAAGAGCATCATGCATTTTACAAATCTACCTCTAGCCTATTTCAAAAGACTAATTTGCACTATTTGTTATTAAGGGATTCAGTTACATGTTAACTGGGGTTGGGTTAGTATGTTAATTTATATTAGTATTATGTTAAGTGCAGCTTAGTCCATTGAAATATCATCCTGAAGTAACGTGCAATTTCAATCATGTGCTCTGTGCATTGGCATCATGTGCTCTGTGCATTGGCATCTACTCAATTCTGCCTGAGACTCACACTCTTGAGTCCAAAACTGAGTTTCACCCACTGAGCCCCTATTGCAGTTCAAACCCACGCTAACATGTGCATGCTAAAATGATGAACCGTTGAAATGTAGAGTCTGACTGCTAAAATTCAGAGCCCCTACTCCTACAGACCTCGACTATGTAGCCTTCCCTGACCAGGAAAGTGAGTGTTTGGCTTTTCATTTCTACTCTAACATAATAGCCAAGCACTAACTTGGCTATTATGTTAGAGTAGAAATGACAAGTCAAATGCTGAAGAACAGACTACACTGAGAAACCTAGGGTTCGATTTACACCAATTAAATAACCCTGAAGAAGAGAAATATTTGCCATCAGTGTCTTCAATACAACAACCTAAAGAAGCTCAGGGATTTACTGATCCAAGTTATGCGGGGCTGCACATAAAGAACCTAATAAAGCTATTGATAATAGTGTTTGGGCTCATAAGTCAGAGCTGGGTCAGGCTTGGTCATGGTTATAGGCTGCACTGAAGATGTTAGCCAATGCACGATCAGCCCCAAAGCAGCTTTAGCCAGCAGAAACTTCCCATCCTTTCCTGGAACATCTGTGGATTTTCTAGCCAAGGCATCACAGTTTACCAATTATTTGACCAACAAACATGTGATAATGCTGCAGGAGTCCATGGAAACCCACTTTATGGACTAAGAAGGGGCTCAAACCTTTTCAAAGCCAGCAAAATAGGGCCTGACGGGCAGCCCTTGGGGGGTCCCGCGATTGCTAGTAACATAAATATGGAAGTTAAATCTACAGAAATTGAAACTCCACAAGAAGGCTTTCTGGTTGTTAACGTGTCTATAGAAACATTTGAGATTGAAATACTTCATGTAAATTTGTATTTGAACCCTATCAAGGTGACATGCCTTGTCTTTTTCAAGCTGCACTGGGAGACATCATCAGCGAATGGCTACAGCAAGGCCACCCTAATAACATCAGAATAGGGGGTGGTTTCAATGCAAGTTGTGGTAATGGGGCAAGGCTTAATGATAAACTGCCAGTACAGCTGGGGCCTCCCACTGGTAGTTCCGCTTGGGGACTCCAGTAGGATTGCTTCATGTCAAGTTGGGGTTTGGGTATTTCTCTATGAATAGATGATCCTAAACAACTTTCCAAATATGCCAAGATAATCTCCCCACCTGCCAATTCCCTTTGTATAGATCTGGGAAAGATTATTATAACAACGCAGTCCTTGAAGTCAATTAATGTCTTCAAGGGAAATATTTATTTTTTATTTATTTTGTATTTGTAAAGTGCACTGCAACCATTGGGCAACAAGGCGCTGTAAGAATATGAAAGTAGGCTTATTTCGGGTTTACGGGTGAGTGGCCCCAGTTGGACAACAATTGCTTAGTTACAAAGAGTCTGTGGACCCAGCACAGGTTACATTTGCGGTACATTTTGTGGTACAGTACATTGTATGAAAACAACAGAATGCAAAGGCACGAACAGGTAAGAAAGAGAGGCTGTAAGATAAAGAGGTTTGTTTTTAGTGATTTACGGAATGCTGCATGAGATTCGATCAGTTGATTTGGGCTGGGAAGGTGTTCCGATATGTCGCTGCCATGGTTGGGAAGCTGGAGCCACCGGCTCACACTCTGCGTGTGGGAGGGACAATGATGCAATTGGCGTAGGCAGTCCTGGACGGTGTAGAGGCAGTTTGTCTGATGATCCTTTGAGCTAGATAGGGGGGGCTAGTCCTTGAAGACATTTATGTGTGAGAGCCAGTGTTTTAAACATAATCCTTTCTTTAACAGGAAGCCAGTGCACTTGTCTTCTGATACCAGAGATATGATCCCTACGTGAGATACCAGTTGCAGCTCTGAGGGCGTTGTTCTGTGCCAGCTGTAGTTTAGCCAGGTTTTTTTGTGATGTTCCAACAAAGAGGGCATTACAATAATGAAGCCTAGATCCAATGATGGCCCTTGCAATAGTGAGGCAGTTGTCTTGTGATAGGAATGGCCTGACTGCATTGATTAGTTTGGAATGATAGGCTGCTGCGACGCAATGGCATTAACCTGTCTTTCCATGGGCAGGCTAGCTTCAAGGTATACGTCCAGTGTTTTGATTGGTTGAGACACAGTGATAGGAATGTTGTCTATTGTGAATGAGCAGTATTGCTTGTCCAATTTGCCCAGCGTTGCTGTGGATCCAATTAGCAGGGGTTCCGTTTCACTGTTGAGACAGAGCCAATTATTTTGATAAAGATTCTTGGCAACATCCAATCCTCTGATGAGGAATTGACCTGTAGACCAGCTAGTACCAAAAAGAAACTGTTGAAAGCTGACTGGTGTAACAGAGTAGATCTTTTAGGCCATTATTCTTCATACAAGGAATACACCAAGTTTCCTAGGAGAAGAGAGGACCTGCCAAAATCCATACATCTTTTTCCCTGCAATAAAGTATGCAGCACAGATCAGTTACCAGCTTTAGAACGCACAGGCAGCCAGAAACCTGAGGGGAGTCGTCATCTAGATTGCAGTTTATGTGGACGTCCTTCTACGGTCGAAACTTTGAAACATGTTTTCCTGTCTTGTACGAAAGTAACACACATTCCAATTAAACACTTTAAACGGGGCGCTCCGGCTGAATCTAATGGCTTGGAAGAGTTGTTCTGGGCTCACTTAATATGGAATCAAAGTGTTTCTTCAATAATAGCCTTGGCTGGATTCCTTGTGAAAACCTTTGGCATGTGGGGTGAAGCACTGTAATGGCTACATTTTGCTGAATGAACATCTGTAATTGGACAGGACTGACAACTCGCGGGGAGAGTTAAGGAAATGACCTGTCATTTTTTTAAATCTCAAAGGGTTCTTTTGGGAACTATGGACCAGCGATGACAATGGGCCTCATTATGAGTATGGAGCTAGCCATGCCGCTTTTAGCAGCATGGCTACCCCCATACCGGGTACCGGGTCCGGGTTCCTGGAATGAGGAATCACCGGGCCATTCCGACCTTGGAGGGCCCGGTAATTCCCTTTCCTGGGACCCGGACCCGGTACATCCCCATTCCCATTTGAGCCCCCGTAGGGTTCAATGGGAATGGGGAGGATGCTAACAACGGGCCCATTAATGACAGGCCCGTTGTTAGATCCTGGTCTGCTAGCGGGTCCCACTAAGGATGTCTGGTTTTACCAGACGTCCTTAGCGGGACACGCGTGCAGACTGCGCAATGAGGTGGTAGAGGGTTAACGGCGCCAGCAGCTCTCCCGGCACCGTTAACCCTCTACCACCTTCCTCGTAATGAGGCCCAATGTAATGTTTTCTTGTTTTCTATTGTATTTTTATCTGTAAATGATTTTTTTTATTAAGGATAAAATATTATTTTTACAGTGGGTTTTTTCTTCTGTTTTATGAAAGGTTTCAATTTAATAAAAAACAAATCACACACAAAATGAAACAATATTGTACATTCATGCCTTCATGGCTTTGAGCAGTCAGATTAACACATTCATTTTAATCTTCTTGTGAGCTTTTGTTGTTTCATCATGTAGAAAAGTGCAGTTTCCACTCATGGTTTTCTCTGAAAAATTGTTGCAAAGGGGAGATGTGTTAGAACATTTGGAGAGGAGCTGCACAATGACTTTAATCCACTGTAATGCTCGTTATTGATTTGATCAGGAAGCACAATGAGTTCCAATGAGAAGATGCTTTGAGCAGTGTGTTAGGCCAACGTGTTGTTTTAAGGTCCATTTTTCGTGCTTCCGATGAATGTTTATCTTAAAACCATCAGATATGTCTTTTAAGGTATGGTTTGAGATAGTTCTCCTGACACTAGAGTAACACATTTCTATGATCGCTGTTCCCTTATTCCAGAGTCTCCCTTTCTTAAAATATCTCATGTCAGTCCCCTTTACATAATTGAAACCATCCTACTGCCAATTTTCCTGACACGATTAGTTAAATCGATTTCAGCCCGATCATGACTGGCTGCTGCTCTAGCGGTTTAAAGGAGCGTACTGCAGCTCTCCAGATGTTGTGGGCTATGACTCTGTTGATCACTCACCATTGACTATGCTGGCCAAGACTGATAGTAGTTGTAGTCCAAAACATTCGGAGAGCTAAAGGTTGCATGTGCTAGACCCTATAAGGATCTTCGTGTCAATCTGCATTGCAAATGAAATGAGGGAGAAAAGTCAGCAGTCTATCAAAACATCCACATTAATACGGAAAAAAAGACTCTCGCTCTCCCCTGTATTTCTACACAAGATCTCTCGCAAGGTGACCAACACTGGATATGATAAAATATGATATTTTATTTGTATCACGCTCATACACACGTGTTTCAGAGCACGACGAGGCAAGGGAGTGGAACAAGGGAGGACAAAACAACGATCTTACTAGGCCAAGTGACATTGAGAACGCGCAAGTGCAGGGGAGAGGGAAGGGGGAAGTGCAAGGGAGAGGGGAGAGGTGGAAAGTGCTGACCAAGGGATAAACACAACAAACAACTGATAGTGCAGCCAGCAAGGTGGCAAGTGGGAGGTTTAAGGCGCAGACAATGGGTGTGGTGTCTGATAAGCGCAGCTAGGGGGACTGTAGGGTTACAGATACAGACCCAAGTGCAAGGGTTGCCAGCAGGCAGTGCGGGTGTGTGTATAGATGGGCAGGGACCTGGGTCTGACAGCAGACGGTAGCCAGGTGCACAGAGCCAAAGCAGACAGTTCAGCAGGGGAGAGGAGGAGCGAAGGCATAAGCAAAGAGGAAGGTCTTGAGTTACTTCCGGAACCAGAGATGGTTCTCCTCAAGTTTCAGAGTGGCAGGGAGGCTGTTCCAGAGGGAGGCCCCAGCTGAGGAAAGAGACCTACCCCCAACTCGTTGCTTGGAGAAGCGACTGGCCCTGAGGGAGTTGGAGGTGGAGGAGCGAAGAGCTTGAGTGGGAAGGTATTTACGAAGGGAGAGTTGAAGGTATTTTGGACCCAGGCCCCAGAAAGCCTTGTGGAAAGTGCAGAGGGTCTTGAATTTAACCCTTGCAGCCACTGAGAGCCAATGAAGAGATTTCAGGGCTGCAGAGATATGATCCCAGCGCTTGAGGCCAAGGACAAGTCTTGCAGTCCTATTCTGGATGAGTTGCAGAGGGCGGAGAGTAGAAGCAGGCAGATTTAGAAAGTGGTTGTTGCAGTAGTCTAGACTAGAGAGAACCAGAGCTCTAGACACAGTAAGCTTCTGGGGGAAGGAGAGGAAAGGAAGAATACCTCTGAGGAGGTGCTGTTGGTAGTTTGACTTCTTAGAGACAACAGAGACGTGAGGAGAGAAGGAGAGTGTGCAGTCGAAAAAGACCCAGAGGTTCTTAGCCTCACAGGAGAGAGCAGGCAGAGGGCCATAGCAGGCCGGCCAACAATGCATTAACCATAGCACACAGTCAAATCTGGTAAATGTTGAGTCTAGCGGGGATCATTGCCACTGTCCTGCATTCACTCTCTTTGGAAATGTACAGTCTGTGCCTCCTGGAAGTGAGTATGTTTTGGGACACAGTGGCACTCAAGTGTATATTAAGTTTAACAAAGTAAGTGAGGTCATTCTTGTGTGTTTAGGATAATTCCAAAAAGGGTTGGACTTCTTTTTAGAATTACCTGCAACAATTGTTGGTGTTTTTGTAAACACACAAGAATGACCTTCTGGAAGTGAGTCCTTTGCTGAGAATGTGGACGCAGCACCTATTTTGAGCATTCTAACCCCTGCACAACAACTTATCTGGCCCCTGTAACAATTTTGACACCATGAAAGTGAGTAAGCCAGATGCCACCAGGATGCCATGACCAATAAGTGCCATATGGGCCAAGACCTAACATCAATGGCCCTGGGCACCAAGCGTCCCCCAGAGAGTGCAGTTGTTCTGGTTCTATGTTGCTTCATCAAATCTTTCTTTCTTCCCATTCTGTTCTTGGATTGTCTGCTCCTTTTTTCTTCCTCTTTCCTTCATGGGGGTTCCAATCCCAGACTATGTATACCTTTTCCCCATTTGTCCAAATTCAAAATTGGGGTATATGTTGTTTCTCCATAGACCAGATTTGATGAAATAACATATTCCTGGAGGTAGGTATACAGCCATCGGATGTCTAACCAATACGGTGAGAATCATGATAGCTGTGTAGAGTACAAATAAGTACAGGCTAAAACAAAGGAAAACATTCAGGGGGCTACACAAGATGAAGGAATGGCTCTTGTTCAGGTTATGGAAACATGAGCTTTAAACTCACAGAAGACAACTGAGCTAAAGTACTGATAGCAACCACTGATACAACCCAGTCAAGGAGAATCCAAGACCATGATATGCAGACGGGGACCGCCAATCACATAGAATTGCTTTCTGAAAGTCACGTAATATTATTCTCTGAAAATCACATACAGATATTCTGTATGTGCCTCTAGCATGTGCTCACTATCTGGCACAACAGAAACACATATTTTACGAAAATAGACTGAACTGTGGCAGTTACAATACAAAAAAAGAATCACTTGCTTAGGTGACACAGTACCATAGTAGCCGCCATGTTCCTTGACAGTTGAGCTGTTAAACTGTAAGAATTTCTAGAACTCTCTTGAACTTTTTTCCACATCGAACTACTTGCTGCCCGCACTCTTTTCCTTCTTTGATACAGAAAAACATATACTGTAGCAGACAATTTCCCGTAACCAAAGTGGCCAATTTAATGCACTGAAACGAGAACAAGCCTAATTGCAGTTCATTTCGTGATAACCCCATCATAGAAACGCGTTATTCAGGCTGAGTGGGCAAAAGAGGGCTTCTAGCAACCAATGCTCAGTAATTACTATAATTACTTTCAATTAAGGCCAGGGTTTGCCTCCCTGTGCGTAATAGCTAGAGCAAGCCTTAAAGTTAAGAGGAGGCTATCTAATTAATTTGGCATTTATTTTCTTATGTCAGGGGTCAACTGATATTAGAGACACGCAGCAACGAGTCTGGGGACCAAGAGAAAATACACATGGCGGGAGCTCAGCACTCTGCAAGCAAGGGCGAGGCTTATGTCCCATCTCGCATTTTACTGTATGGGGGCATGCATTCTTGTAGGTTCCTTGTTATAGACCATTTTATTTTTATTGTATTGGAAATGTGCATGGCGCCTACACACAGGTGTTTCCAGTTCACACTGTTTCAGACCCGTTCCAGTTTCAGACTAGTTCAAACTTGCCAGAGATGTGGTCACAAAGTAACATTTAGGAATTTTAGCAATGGTACAAGTGCAATATGCAACTTCCAGGTGAATGTATTGGACAGAAGACCAACCATTTTGTAAAAGAATGCCAGCTGTGTTTATCAAAAAACATTCAGTAAGTGACATTGTTTTTGGAATTGTTATTATTTAATCACCTGTGTTCAAGCATTGCGAAGCGAGCTGCAGGGAATGGAGTGTTTCGCAAACTCTATCAAGGAAAGGGCAGGGGACAGCTAAAGCATGGATGGGGGGGGCATAACAAAGACAAGAAAATAAAGCAATATTAGGAGACCCGATTATGAATGAGTTGTTTCTTTAAGAGGAATATTTCAAGTATGTTCCTGACAAAAGACTGATTTCCCAGCCCTCTTTTATTTATGGGAGGGTCTGGTCAGTATTGTGTTACAATTGATAGATTTCCAAAGCCAAGTTGTGATGAATGACAAGGCTTCAGTGGCGGTGCAGCGGGATTTACATTTTAGTTCAATGTAGGAACTCACCAATGGTAGTTGGGATCTTCTGTTGTTCAAAGAGTCCACATCAATTTCACTATTCCTTTCAAGATATCTCAACAAGGGAGGTGGGCAGCTTGGTGGGTTCGACAGAGGTCCCGAAAGAGCCGGAAGTTCCACTGGAGGCACGTAAGGAGTAGGTAATAGTCTGTGACTTTTTTTGTGAGTCATGTTCCGGGTAACCCGTTTTTGCAAAAATGACGATAAATATAGTGGCAATTAATTGGATTCCAATGGAACCGTCTTAAATTACTGCTTATAAAAAGCATGTGGATTCCATAGGAATCCATTGAATATGCCTCCCGCAATCATTAATTCCAGGAGACATTAACACGTTTCCAGAACGTAATATACAATGAAAGTGTTATGGTGATTCCGCCTTTGTTGTACTCTTAATATTTCCACTACGTGGTGGAAAAGTTAGAAATTGCACATGGGGGACCTTAAGTACGCCCTGAAGTGGTCCCCCCCATGCAATTCACTGTTCAAATTAACATGCCCCCTTTTGGCTCCATCGATGAAGCAAGTAGCTAAATGGAGTATGAGTTTGAGAAGGGGGGAGTGTTTTAATGAGGCTTGCCAGTAAGGTGCTACATCAGTCAATGTATGAGATAACAAGGAATTTGTCTGTCAAGAGTAAGTCTTTCAGTGGGGGTGTCGACACTTTATAGTGCAGGTAAAACTGCAAAGAAATGGATTCCTGCAACATGAAAATATGAACCCAGTGTGCAGTGTGAATCCCATGGATTAAACAGATTTAGTAGTTGCAGGCATTCTGTGATGGATCCCCTGTGTTGAGGCATGCAGGAGACACTCTTCCTAGGAGTCTTGTTAGGATTTTGCCTTCATCAGGGCAAGTCTATGTTGTGAGGGCGCAACTAAAGTACTTGGTTAATTTTGTCTTGAACTACATTTACTTTGAGTTTTAGCATAACTAACTGCAATTGTTTCCAGGCTGTTATGTTTTTATGTCATTTTTGTATCTTATGTCTCTGGAAACGACAATGTATTTTTGTATGCAACCGCTTTGCCATACAGTGAAATTTGATTGATTGGTGTATATTCAATGACTTCTTATATATTATGTCCTTTTGTTCACTCTTAGATTGCACAGTCCTGCCCCATTCACCACATTAACACACAGAGGGCCTCATTACGACCCAGGCGGTAAGTTACTGCCTGGGCCGTGACTTTACCACCATGGCGTAAACTACGTTTACGCCATGGTGGTAGGCGGACTTACCGCCCCATTCCAACCTTGGCGGGCGGTAAATCCCCATTTTCCCATTTTCCCTTCCCCATTCCCATTTTGCCCCATAGGGCATAATGGGAGTGGGGAAGGCGTTAATTACGCCACCGTAAATTACGGTGGCATAATTAACTCCATGGTCCCTTAGCGCCATGGATTTTAACACCTGCAGGTGTTAAATCCGCCATGGCGCTAAGGGACCTCGTACTCAGGCGGTAAGGGTCGGCGCTGTTTACGCCGCCGTAAAACCCTTACCGCCTGAGTCGTAATGAGGCCCAGAGAAATGAATGTCCGCAAATTGAGCGTGGGCATGGTGAGCTGTGCATAGGAAGGAAGCCATTACCAATCCTCTCCCCTTGGCACCTTGAGGATTCAATTACAAAAAGTTATCAGAGGATCACAGAGTTAGGATATATGCAAAATCCCAGTCAGTCATTCCTGTGAAATAGCAAAAAATCTTAACATTTATTGATACAGCATAATAAAAACAGCTCTGTGCCGCAAGTCAACTTTGACATTGACAAAAGATGTAGCTCTAAAACATAGTGCCACAGTACATAAAACATAAATCCAATCATAAAACACATCAAAACAATTACAATCAAAGAGAATTTAAAAATCATAAATCTCTATGCTGTTTTACAAAGCCTTTATCCTGTCCCTGGCTTGCCTGGGTGCTGGCAAATTGTTTTGTCACCCAGGATATCCTGACCTTATTCTCCAAAGGAAATGGGTGCAGGGAGAAGATAAGAGGAAGGCGAAAGAGGGTGCCGATGCCACAGAAAAAAGGAACATATGATGCAGATAGGGAAGTATGTTTTGTGGTAGCTTAGGTGAACGTAGATTCTGTTTAGAGGACATTTTCCATCTTGGAGCACTGTGAGAGTTTTGTTGGCGGTAGCCGGGTAAATTGTAGGCATTTTTGCCTGACCCGAGACCCCTACCAAGGCCCTTAGCTGCCTGATTCCCACCCCGCGCCCTCTTCCTGATTCCTCCCGTCCCCCTGCCGAACCGCCCCCCCTCCTCCCATTGGTCCGTGACTGGTTTGCCGAGAGTCTAACAACTCGTGTTGTTCTCACCGGCCCCTTTCCATCTTGGAGCACGGTGAGAGTTTTGTTGGCGGTAGCCGCGTAAATTGGAGGCATTTTTGCCTGACCCGAGACCCCTACGAAGGCCCTTAGCTGCCCAATTCCTACCCCCACGCCCTCTTCCTGATTCCTCCCCTCCTACCTCCTGCCCCGTCCCCCCCTCCTCCTATTGGTCCGTGACTGGTTTGCTGAGAGTCTAACGACTCGTGTTGTTCTCACCTGCCCCTTTCCATCTTGGAGCACAGTGAGAGTTTTGTTGGCGGTATCTGTGTAAATTGAAGGCATTTTTACCTGACCCGAGACCCCTACCAAGGCCCTTAGCTGCCCGATTCCCACCCCGTGCCCTCTTCCTGATTCCTCCCCTCCCACCTCCCGACCCGCCCCACCTTCTCCCATTGGTCTGTGACTGGTTTGCCGAAAGTCTAACGAATCGTGTTGTTCTCACCAGCCCCTATCCATCTTGGAGCACAGTGAGAGTTTTGTTGGTGGTAGCCGCGTCAATTGTAGGCATTTTTGCTTGACCCGAGACCCCTACCAAAGCCCTTAGCTGCCCGATTCCCACCACGCGCCCTCTTCCTGATTCCTCCCCTCCCGCCTCCCGACCCACCCTGCCCTCGTCCCATTGGTCTGTGACTGGTTTGCCGAGAGTCTAACGACTCGTGTTGTTCTCACCAGCCCTTTTCCATCTTGGAGTACAGTGAGAGTTTTGTTGGTGGTAGCCACGTAAATTGTAAGCATTTTGCCTGACCCGAGACCCCTACCAAGGCCCTTAGCTGCCCGATTCCCACTCCGTGCCCTCTTCCTTATTCCTCCCCTCCCACCTCCTGACCCGCCCCACCTCCTCCCATTGGTCTGTGACTGGTTTACTGAGAGTCTAACGACTCGTGTTGTTCTCACCAGCCCCCATCCATCTTGGAGCACAGTGAGAGTTTTGTTGGTGGTAGCCGCGTCAATTGTAGGCATTTTTGCTTGACCCGAGACCCCTACCAAGGCCCTTAGCTGACCCATTCCCACCCCCGTGCCCTCTTCCTGATTCCTCTGCTCCTGCCTCCCGACCCGCACCCTCCTCCTCCCTTTGGCAAACTCATTTCCTGGTGAACCGAGGTGAGTGCCTCTTGAAAAAATATCTGAATCTGTGCTATCCGACACACCTTTTGCTATATATTGGCCCCCCAAGTGCCTGTATCCCCATTCTACCCTTTTCACCCCCGCGCTGGGGTTCCCTTGTGCCTCCCGCCTCCCTCCCCGCCCACCGCCCCGATTGGCTGACTCACCCGGTCAAAACTGACCCTCCCAGGGCAGCCCTCTGCCCGGCAGCCCCACTGCTAAGGACCCCAAGGCAAAGAACGGCTTCAGATCGTATCTGCAGGTATCCGCAGGAAAGGCAAGAAGCCACCAACAAGTAAGTGTGGCAAGGGCATGGACTGAAGCAATTACTTCATGCCATACTACCCTATCACTCAATCCTACAAGCCCAGCTGTTGTAAACCCCTGCATCCAAATTGCACTCACAACATCATTGAGTGCACCTGATTTGTTCCATTGAGCTGAATCTCACCTCTAGATAGTCTGCACAAACCTCACAAATTCAGAAAGTGTGCCTAATAGCATAACTGTGGTTTAGTCAATTTTAGATAGTGTGCCTAATAGCACAATTGTGATCCAGTCGCAGGTAGGAAGTGTGCCTAATAGCATAATTGTGATTTAGTGCATTTAGAAAGTGTGCCTAATAGCATAATTGTGGTTTAGTCGATCTTAGAAAGTGTACCTAATAGCATAATTGTGATCCAGTGGCATGTAAAACGTGTGTCTAATAGCATAACTGTGGTTTATTTGCAATTAGAAAGTGTGCCTAATAGCACAACTGTGGTCTAGTTGCATTTAGAAGTGTGCCTAATAGCACAACTGTGGTCTAGTTGCATTTAGAAGTGTGCCTAATAGCACAACTGTGGTTTATTTGCAATTAGAAAGTGTGCCTAATAGCATAACTGTGGTCTAGTTGCATTTAGAAGTGTGCCTAATAGCACAACTGTGGTCTAGTTGCATTTAGAAGTGTGCCTAATAGCACAACTGTGGTCTAGTCGATTTTAGAAAGTGTGCCTAATAGCATCATTGTGATTTAGTTGCATTTAGAAAGTGTGTGTAACTGCATAACTGTGGTCTAGTTGCATTTAGAAAGTGTCCATAATAACATAACTGTGGTCTAGTTGCATTTAGAAAGTGTCCATAATAGCATAACTATGGTCTAGTTGCATTTAGAAAGTGGGCCTAATAGCATAACTGTGGTTTAGTTTCAATTAGAAAGTGTGCCTAATAGCACAACTGTGGTTCACTTGCAATTAGAAAATGTGCCTAATAGCATAACTGTGGTTTAGTCGCTTTTAGAAAGTGTGCCTAATAGCATAATTGTGGTTTAGTCGCACTTAGAAAGTATGCCTAATAGGATAACTGTGGTTTAGTTACAATTAGAAAGTGTGCCTAATAGCATAATTGTGATTTAGTCACATTTATAAAGTGTGCCTAATAGCATAACTGTGGTTTAGTGGATTTTAGAAAGTGTGCCTAATAGCATAATTGTGGTTTAGTCAATTTTAGAAAGTGTGCCTAATAGCATAACTGTGGTTTAGTCACATTTAGAAAGTGTGCCTGATAGCATAACTGTGGTTTAGATACAATTAGAAAGTGTGCCTAATAGCATAACTGTGGTTTAGTCAATTTTAGAAAGTGTGCCTAATAGCATAACTGTGGTTTAGTCGATTTTAGAAAGTGTGCCTAATAGCATAATTGTGGTTTAGTTGCAATTGGAAAATGTGCTTAATAGCATAACTGTGGTTTAGTCACATTTACAAAGTGTGCCTAATAGCATAACAGTGATTTAGTCTCATTTAGAAAGTGTTCCTAATAGCATAACTGTGGTTTAGTCGATTTTAGAAAATGTGCCTAATAGCATAATTGTGGTTTAGTTGCAATTAGAAAATGTGTCTAATAGCATAACTGTGGTTTAGTCACATTTAGAAAGTGTGCCTAATAGCATAACTGTGGGTTAGATACAATTAGAAAATGTGCCTGATAGCATAACTGTGGTTTAGTCAACTTTAGAAAGTGTGCCTAATAGCATAATTGTGATTTAGTCGCATTTAGAAAGTGTGCCTAATAGCATAAGTGTGGTTTAGTTGATTTTAGAAAGTGTGCCTATTAGCATAATTGTGGTTTAGTTGATTTTAGAAAGTGTGCCTAATAGCATAATTGTGATTTAGTTGCATTTAGAAAGTGTGCCTAACTGCATAACTGTGCTCTAGTTGCATTTAGAAAGTGCCCATAATAGCTTAACTGTGGTCTAGTTGCATTTAGAAAGTGTCCATAATAGCATAACTATGGTCTAGTTGCCCCGGCCACCCCAAACAACGGCCCGCCCAGCCTCCCAAGCACACCCAACCCCGCAACCACCCGTCCGCCCTTCCCCTCATCAACTCCCACCAACATCCTCCTCCGACCCCACTCTTTCTCCTACCTAAAAACTGCACGCCTCGCCCTGGCAAGAACAATAGACGCATCCATTTCACCCTCTGACCCCCCCCATGTCTCACACACCAACCACAACAAAAACCCTGAAGAGGAAACGTACCTGGTCTCCCTCAATCTCTCAGTTCTCCTCGCCTCTCCTGTCTCAACCCACCACCTCAATCTCCCAATCTCGATCATCACCACTCTCCCCCTCTGCCTCACCCTTGAATTCTCACCAACCACAACTGGAACTCCTAACCCCCCACACCCCACCTTCAAGTCCCCTGACCCAATTCCAACCAACCTGACACACCGCTCCGACCACTCCCCCCCACACCCACCACCGCAACCGCCGCCTACTCTTCCCATCGACCACCGGCCACCCCTCTCTTTCACCCCACCCACCACCCCTCAGAATCACTGCCCCTCCCCTCCCATCCTCCACCTCTGCTACTCCCTCATCATCCCCCTGTACCGAAGTAAGATGCATCCTCTCTATCTAAAAACAGACACAGCATCTTTGACCTCCTTGCCTCTGACAAACCGGACCTGGTCTTTATCACGGAAACCTGGTTCTCTGACGACTTTGCCCCTATCACCAATGAAGCCTTCCCCTAGACTACTCCCTCATCCCACTGAATCGACCCTCTAGAGGAGGAGGATTAGCAATTGCCATCAAGTCACACTTCTCCAACTCAATCATTGCCAACCAGCTAACCATCCCTTCCTGCGAATCGCTTCTCGTAAAACTACCCCACCCCCCCTTTTTTCTCCCACAGCTTCCTAATCATCTACAGACCTCCTGGCTATGACAGACATTTATCAAACAACCTCTGCGACTCGATAGCCACCATCCAATTGAAACATCCCACCCTCACCCTTCTAGGAGATTTCCATATCTGGCTTGGAAACCCCACCAACCCTATGACCGACTCCCTGGTTGACTGCCTAGACGCGATAAACCTCCATACCCACATAAACGGACAACTCACTATAAAGGACACACCCTTGATGCCATCTTCAGCTCCCACAACCAGATACATCTAAACCCCCCCACCCCTATCATCTGGTCTGATCACTTCATTGTCTCTTTCACCATTCGCTCATTCACCCCGCTCCCCGTACCTGAACCAGAACCTCCAAATCTATGCAAATGCTAGAATAAACTAAAAATCCTTCCCTAGCTGATGCGCTCCTTCAGTCTCCCCCCTACCTGCCCACCCAATGAACACCTAACCTCCAACGCCTTTGACTCATGACTCAATACCTCACCCCCACTTGCAAACTATCAGCTCGCCATGGCCCTTTTCCTAGATGGCTTACACCAGAACTGAAGACCGCAAAACAACTATTTAAATCCCTCGAATGCAAATGGCAGAAAGACAATATACCCCTGAGCAGATCCTCCTTGGCCCGGCATCATCGCCACTACAAATCCGAATTCCGGAAAGCAAAAAAAGGCCCATTACAACTCCCGAATCCTGAACTGTGAATACCCCAGCAAAGAACTCCACAAAATCATCTCTGAATTCACCAAACCATCTTGTACCACCTCCCAATCGACCCCCTCACAATCACTCTGCGACTCACTCTCATTCCACTTCTACACCACTGCTCTTCAAAGAAAAAATTTCCCAACCAACAAACTGGCCCTCTTGCCCCCACCACTCAATCCACCCTTTCTCCCTGCCATCCCACCGCCTGCAACCGCTATCCAACCGACCTTTGACTCTTTCACTCCAAATATCAACTGACCAATTTCTCAAACTTCTCTCCGCCTGCAAACCATCCAGCTCTCCGCTAGACCCCTGCCCAGCCACAACCCTCAAAGAAATAATCGCATCTACCTGTGCAGGAGAACATGCAAGAACCATCAGAAACGACTCCCTCTCCTCAGGAATTTTCCCAGATGCGTTAAAAACTGCTCAAGTCAAGCCTCTGCTAAAAAAACTTCCGTCGACCCGCTCGACCTCAAAAACTACCGCCTGTAGTATAATTTATTGTGTACAATATTGACATCAATAATGTGGCACATATAGCCAGCCTATGTTGCCAGCATAACATATGGGTATGCAAATGGAGACAGGCTGTAGATTTAAAAGTACACCAGAATATATACATTTTTTTTCTCTTTTTATCTTACTTGAAATTCCTCATTCACCGGAGACTACATTAGCTGTCTAATTGACTGACTTAATTAACAAATACTAATACTAATACTAACTCAATAACATTATAATGTAATCCATGTGGAAAAGAGGCAGAAAGACATGATCTGAGATTCATTTGAAACATGCTTTTTTTTCTCCCCCTGTTCACTGTATTAGCTGGAAGCAAAATCTGCATGCCAGGAAATGAGTTTAGATACAGTTTCTTACTGTAAAAATTAAGCTATTGTGGAAGGAAGGAGGATACAGTCTTTTTAATTTGATTGGTGCAGAGTGTCTGCAGTGATTCCACGTAAGCATAAGGGGATGCAACAGAGTTCTGCTGGACAAAGTCGGACAGAACTAAACTGAGATCGCTTTGGCTGAGCTGCTGTGAGGCAGTTCCAATCTCACTTGGCACTTGCTTGAGAACTGCAGATTACTGCATGTTCTCGCTGTGCACTCCAAGCTTTCAAGATTACAAAGACAACCCTGTGCCCATTCTTCGGAGGCGAGCGGGGAGAGGTCGCGTGTGGGAGAACTAAAGATTGCTGGTAGATATCCAAGTGAACTGAGGTTATTGTGTGCGGTATGGATGACCTTCTATAAATATCAGGCAGGGAGAATAGCAATAGGGAATCCCTGTGTTTAATTGCCACGTTATAATGTTGCAAAGTGAATGCCATGCTGTCGCTTTATTTTTCTCTTCTTCTTGTTACAGATGATGCAAAGTGAATTTCGTTCTATTGCCGTATATTTTTTCTTCTGTTTGTTTCCGAGAATACTGTAACACAAAAGGGTAAGATGTTGTTTGGAGATGCAACTGTTTATAATACAAGTGTAATGCACACAAACCGTGTAGAGTGTTTTTGCTTTTGTCTTTTTCTTTGGTGCATCTAGAATAATATTTCAGGAGAAGGGGAAGATTTTTAGGTAATACATGTGTCATGTTTCCCATACAGATGGGGTAATATCATTAGCAATGAAAAATAGCTGTGTGCGTGTTTTCACTTAGTGTGGTGTCTGAGTGGAATCTAATACAATAGATATTGCTGGGCGTACATGAATCAGCAAAGAGGCCTATGGAAACATAGTTCACTAATGTATTTAAATTAGTGATAATACCACAGGTTATTGAGAACGCTATATATATGAAGCTGTGGTGTTTCTGAATGTAAGTCTGAGGCCTCTATAGATCACAAGAACAGTCTTAGAAAAAGAAGAGTTTGTGTATATTGGGGCCACAAATAAAACAGAAAAATTATGCTCACCAAAATACCACCAACAATAATGTATACCACTAACTGATCCTATATAATGTAATAAAGAATGGTCCCTGAAAGGAGATAAGGCCAAACCCAATCTAAATGCAAGGAGTACCCATCGCCAAATTACTATTATTTTTGGCGGTAAGAAAATATCGCCAGGCCCCAAATTTACACAAAATATCCCAACATATTTATGGTGCATTGCAGGTCGGGAAAGTGATCATAGAGCACCTGCTTTGCGTGGCAAGTGTGTTTCACACTGCCATTTGTACATTAGAGACAACCCATTTCGTAATAGCAGTGTGTCACTAAAAACGAATTTCAGAATGTCTCAAATGGAAGCCACATTCTCAGAACTAGTGCAATATTTGGAGGCAAAGTTATATGCACATGGGACGTGGTCATCGAACAGTGCCTCAGAATGGCATGACCGCATTCATGGTGAAGTGCAGAAAGAAAAACTAGACAATATTTTTGCAGAAGGCAGCATAATTCAGGTCTGCCTTCTGAGATTATTAAATGCAGCTGATGAACATGCAGAGAAAGATTGTCTGATACGGCTATGCGCCAAGACATGGTTTATTTTGAATAGGTCTCTGTGAATGCAAGAAAGTGATACTAAGCTGGTTAACAGGTTAAAAGCCGACCTAGATGGGGCAAGTAAAAAGGAAGAAATGTTAAGTGCAGAATTAGAAGGGTGTAAAAAGAACATGCAGTTAAAATGCAGAGATTTTGATATTCAATTGTCCAAAAGCAAGAAACAGTTTGAGGACAGTGAACAAGAATGGGTACATTTAAAGGCATTGGTGGACCACATTAGACAAGATAAAGAGCAGATTGTTTCAGAAATGCAGATTTTACAAAAAGAAAATTTTGAAAAAGAAAGTGACCTCCAAAATGTAGAACAACAGGTGATGAAAATGCTTCAAGAAAGAGACAAGCGAAATACGGAATTCAATGAATGCCAAATGCAAATGTGCGACATGCAGGAGGTTATTAATAAAATGAGTGATGAAAACAACTATTTGCAAAATGAGGCAGACAGGCTCCTTAAGAAGTGTAAGGATTTGGAACAGCAAATATGCATTTCCAGGTCCCAGGATAGACGGCAGGGCACCACATTCAATGGAGTTGAGGTGAATTCTATTTCTACCCAAAGAGCCAGTGCCCCAGTGATTGGGCCGGTGACTGAACTTGGTTGCAGCGCCCTTGGGGGATTTGATACTCCCATTGGGGGCCCCCACCAATCACACACACCTGGAACCAGGGTTGAGTCACCAAGTAGTGCAATTCCATGCATTGCAACAAGTAGCCCCATAAAGATAATGAAATCCATCAAAGCCCTGATCAAACCATTTAAAAAGGGAGGGGAATGCTGCATAGAGGATCACTTAGAGGCAGTGCATGACATATTTAAAGCCCTCTAGATACCTAAGGAACAATACAGACAGTATTTTCATTTAACTTTAGATGCTCCGACGGCCAGCATCATAAGGGGATTAAATGATCAGCAGAATATGACATGGGCGGAGTTTGAAAAAGAAATTAGGCGTCATTTCTCTCCTTTTCAGTCATTGCAAGAGGCAAAGAAAGTTGCTTACACAATCACTGCTGGGCCTAATACATCCCCTCACCAGTTTTCACAAGACTTAAAAAGAGCATTTTCTCGATTTGATGTATCTTTTTACCCCAATTCTAATGAGTTTAAAACTGCCTACTTCTATGGGCTACAGAAATACATCATATCCCAATTGGTTCGTGAATTTGATCGTGACAAGTCCCTTCAGTGGGTTGTGCACCAAAGCACAAAACTATATGAAGTACTCTATTGTCAGGGTAGAGAAAGTGATAAAATGAAAGACACTAGACCAAAATCTAAAGAACCCTCAGCAACAGTGATGGAGATCAGGTCAGCCAAGATGTCCCTTGAGTCTGCTCAAAGTCCAGGTAAAAATAATTTAACACCTGAACAAAGGAGTAATCAACTATGATCATCACTTCCTGTTCCAATGTTTCAATCACATGATCCTAGTAATAGGGAGAGCTACATCAGCCCCAGATACTTAGGAGATAGGCCCCAGGCAGGCTATCGGCCTGATATGTCAGGTATGAACCATATCCGGAGACAAAATCAGGGTCAAAGAAATGAGGGTCCCTACCAGACATTGGGGGCACAGAGCAGATTTGACCCCAATACCATGATATATGGTAATCAGGATAGATCCCGATATGTAGATCGATTTGCTTATAATGGGAATCAACATAGGGGCCAGTACCACAACCTGAGAGACAGGACATGAGGCAGAATATGAACTACACTCCACGTCAGTACACTGATTCCCCACCAGGGGACTATAATCAAATGATGGGCGCACCCTGCTCCCCTCCACAAATGAATCAAGAGTTCAGGAACCATCCCAATAGAAATCACTCACCTGATAGGTATCAGAATAGATCCAATCGGGGGAAAACAATCAATATCGATCTAGGCCACACAGAGAGGATTCTAGAGAGATGGAAAGATTCCAGTGTCTCGAGGCCCACGTGAAAATGTTAGATGAGCAAATAGGAAAGGTCTATACAGCACAAAAACAACCATCCAAAGAGGGGGCTGATGGCCATAGCAATAACCGGGGGGCTTTTGAAAAGTGACTAAGTACTCATGATACCTGCAGTGCCGAAAATACAGATTGCTCTGATGTAATTTTGCATAATGACTCTGAGGTGCCGAATGATTTAAAAGTGAAAATACCAGTAAATGAACATGTAACAGAACATGCAAATACTTCTAAAAGAGAGGTACGGTTTAACCTAGAGCTAAATCAAACATTGAAGATTTGTACAAAGGAAAAAGAAACACCTGAAATTCCAAAAGAACAAAGAGACAGATTTAAGAAAAATTATTCATGCATGGGGAATACCAGTGAACAGGGAGAAAGTGGGGATGCTATAATTACTTCCCTGGACAGTCAAAACAATGACCAAACACAGGCAGAAAAAGGAAATACTCAAAAGGAGGGTACAGGTCAATCACCTGAAGAATTCTTTGAGCCACATATTTTTGAAGAGGCTGAAAGGGCTGGTACCACACTAAATGATCACAAATGCACAGAATTAAACAATGACAAATTGCTGAATGATGTTGTTACACATGTTCAGTTGGAAGGTTGTAATGTGGTCCCTGATGATACCTGAATGGATAGGCAAACAGTGGCCACACTCCAAAAAACCTATGAACATGGAGAAATGAATAAAGTCTCTTGCACAGAAATGGGCAAAAAGGAGGGAAAAATGTCTTTCCATTTACCAATGTGCTTAGCCAAAAGTGAAAAAGGCCTGAGAAAGGTGAGCCCTGAAATCAGTAAGAATTCACATTTCTTATGTGTGTTAGAGGAAGTTGAAGACAGGTATTATGCTCCCATCAATGTAGAAGAAAAAATGCCAAACATTTGCAATGATTGACAATGGCGCACAGGCCACAATCATGTCTAAAGAATTGGTAAAGAGTATTAATGAAGGGAGATCACCACAAAATCAGATCACAGTGAAGGAAAATCAAGGTCCAGTGCATAATTTTAACGGGGAGGAGGTGCCTATAATAGGTGTCACTGAGGTTGACATAAGAATAGGAAAGCACAGAATGAAACAAGAGGTATTGATCATATCTATTTGTGAAATTCCATTTCTGATGGGGACAGATTGCCTGAAAAGATTGTCTCCTCTCATAGATGGGGTAAATGGAGTACTGTGGTCCTTAACCAAAAAACCATTGAGACCTAAGAAAGAAAAATCACAAAACAGCAATATAAATGAATGTCACACCGTTGCCAAAACAAATGATGCAGTGGAGGTATATCTCGAGAATAGTTGCATAACTAGTTTCACTGTTATATTGATGTATCAAGACAAAATGCAGAGCGATAATGAAAAACTACCTGTACAAATATACTTGGACTCAAGGAAAAATTGGCAAACTGCCATAAATGAGCACACATTACGTTTTTATTTAAAAGAGAAAACATGCAAACAGAATACTGCTTATAAAACAGATTCAGAAAAACATATTACCACTCTTGCTGAAATACACATGGAAGATGAGCAACCATGGGTTCATGTTGGTATAACACTGTTTTAAAACAATAAAAGCCACATTAGCGCTTGAACAGGAAAGGAGTTTCATTAATGAGAAATTATTGCAGAAAATAATGGAGAGGGAGGAGATCCTGAAATTTAGAATTAAGAACCAATATGTCTCTGGTTTGGACAGTCCAGTCTTTGAAAACCGAATTGAAGGCAGATGCATGCTAAAAATTAGTATTGGGCAGAAAACAATTCACCATAATGTATGGATAGTGAGTGGACCACAAAATGACTTTTACATGGGCAATGACATCATGCACAGGATGTGTATGGTGTTAGACTTCCTTAATCAAAAAATATGGTCGCGCCTAGGTGGGCCTGCACCTGAATTTGAAGACAAAAGAAGGGCTTATCATTGCGCGCAGCTGGTCCCATATGCAGTTGAATATTATCCCTGCATTCACCAAACAGGTTTCAATAACACCGAAGTGCAAAAATGGACAACAGATGAAAGATTCTGATGCATTTGTGTGCCTGAATGAATCCATAAAACAGCAAGGTCTGGATTATGAATGCATTCCACTGGTGGATATTGGTGAAGGGTCTGTAAAAATGATGTTGAATAATAAAGGTTGTCAAGATATTCATTTAGAGGAAAACTCCCCATTAGCAATGGCTATACAAAAATCATATTATGCTGCAGATCTAAATAACATGGTGATTGGAAATATACCTGAAAGGTATGTAGATGCCAAGGGTGAGTTGCCAGAATACCTGACTTCTCAGCCCAAAGGAATATTTAAAATTCATTCTGTGTACCCTTATGATTCAAATGAGACAGTGTGCTGCCATCAAGAGGATTGCATAAGATTTAATTTAAATGAAAATGAAACAGAAAATCAGCCCATTGAAGTGGAAGCTGATATGCCAAAATATTTAAAAGTGGCAGCTTTACAAAGAGACACAGCCACACAATTAGAGGAAAGCGCCGAGATTCCCCTACCAGAAGATTTTCCAGAATTTTCCAAAATGGTAGAAGAGCAGATTTTATCAGCGAATGCATGTGACCACGAAGAGGATAGAAACGAACTGAGGAAGATATTTATGGAGTTCAAAGATGTATTTGCAAAAGATGCATATGATTGCGGTCTAACTGATTTACATGTGGCCACGCTACCAGAAGGGTGTAGTAGAAGTCCAGTATTTGTACGCCAGTATAGATTACCATTGGCGTGTATACAGTCATTGGCAGAGATTGTAAAAAATGTGGAGTCTCGGGGAATCATCAGGCCTATCCATAGCACATCCAACACGCCCATTTTAGGGTGTTAAAGCCAAATGGTTAATGGCGGCTATGTGCAGACTTAAGGGAGTTAAATAAAAGAGTACCAGTATCCAGATGGCCACTGCCATTCATTGATCAGGGCCTAGCTCAGGTACATGGTTCAAAAGTGTTTACCACATTAGATCTCACCTCTGGATATTGGTGCGTGCCATTGGCAGAGGAGATACAGAATTTATTTTCCTTTTCATTTGATAAGACTCAATACGCATGGGTTAGAACTCCATTCGGGTATGTCAATAGTGGGAGTGAATTTGGTATGTTTTTGAGAAAGGCTATATGCCTGATGCAGCGGAAAGAGGAACCATAGTTTATGTGGATGATGTCCTGATAAAAAATGAAAGCTTGAAAAACCATTTTGATGAAATAAGACATGTGCTTGGCCAATTGCAGAAAGCAGGTGCCAAAGTATCTTAACAAAAAGCACAATGGTGCAAGAAAAAGGTGAATTTCCTGGGCCATGAAGTGACTGAACATGGGCTAAATCCACAAAAGAAGAAAATAGAGGCCATACAAAAATTAAAGGACCCTAAAAATGTGAAAGGGGTGAAAAGTTTATTAGGAATGACAGGCTATAAGAGAAAGTTCATTGGAAATTATGCTGAAATCACTCAACCATTGACTAAACTGCTTAAACTGAATACTCCCTGGAAATGGGAAAAAGAGCAGTCTGAGACAGTGGCTAAACTGAAGGAATGTCTGGTAAAGGCACCATGTTTAGCATATCCCATAAAAGGTAGGGATTTCTTTATAGAAATAGGTTTTTCTGAACATTGTATGTCAGCAGTGTTATCACAAAAACATGATTTGAATCACAAAACCATTGCCTATGCAAGTAAGGCGTTTTCCCAAGTTGAAATGGAATTCAATGAATGTGAAAAGGCCCTATTAACCACTGTGTGGGTGCTACAACATTTCCGCCCCATTGTTCAGGGAGAAAAGGTGATTATTGAAACAAATCATTAACCTTTGCAGTTTTTGGAGAGTAAAAGAATTAGGTCAGGTAATCTAGCGCAGTCCAGAATCACTTCATGGACGCTGGCATTACAGGGTTTTCCTGTAGAAGTGAGATATGGACAAAATAAAAAGAGCCCAATTGCTCAAGGTTTAGCAGATTTACATGACTGTGCAGCTGAACAAGTATCAAACGAAATGGAAGTGGAACCTAATTTACAGGAATTTGAACAATTACCACGCAAAGCTTTTGATGAAAAAACATGCAAGGACTTGCCAACTGTATATGTTGATGGTTGTGCTTTTCACATTGAAAATGACAGTAATAAACAATTAGTGTCAGGAATAGGAAATGTCTGGTTGAAATGTGAAGGCGTCCCCAGCATAGGGATGAGAATTGGAGCTAGGAGCAGTCAAGTAGCGGAATTGGCAGCCATTTATAAAGCAATTGCTACTGCAGTTGATAATAAATTCAGTGAAATTGTCCTGGTGACTGATTCTGACTATGCACGAAATAGCTTTGTGGAATATTTACCTGGCTGGAAAGTGAGAGGCATGATTACATAAAACAAAAAGCCACTTAAACATGGAAAAATGATACAGGCCATAGACAAATTGGTGTCAGAGAATGATTTAACAATATACTGGAGAAAAATGTGTGGGCATTTAAAAACACCAGGAGAGGATAAAGAGGGGAATGATAAGGCAGACCACCTGGCTAAAATTGGGGCTGTGATGGGAGAATTGCTACCTATTGAACATTTACTGGGTGAAAAACAAATTGATGCAGTAACACGTTCTAAAGCACCAAAGGAGACAGAGCAACCAGTGGTACAGTGGAGTTATGATACACCAGACCAAGATCTGATTGAGGCACAAAAGAATGATTACATTTTGGGAATCTATTATAATCAAATGATTGTATGGGAAAAGAAGAGTTTAGGGTGCTATTAAAGAATAAAAAACGAATTAGACTACAGGATGGACTCATGATTAGAGAGTCCATAACAGGACAGATACAGTGGGTGGTGCCCCTTTCATTCAGAGGGTTAATGCTACACCATGTGCATGATGCTATATCTGCAGGCCACAGAGATTCACAGAAAACAATGGAAATACTAAAAGATTATGCTTATTGGCCACATATGTCCCAAGATGTGGAATTGTATACTAGAGGATGTCTAATATATGCCCAATGTAAACCTGCTTCACCAATGCATAGAGCTCCATTAATGAAAAGAGGCCTAACTCTTCCATGGTCAGATTTGCAAATAGACTATGTAGGGTCTGTAAAGAGGTTGAGTAGGGGGAACCGGTATATTTTAAGTGTGGTATGTTTGATGTCGAAGTGGATTGAGTGTATTCCTGCACCAGATTGTAGTGCGCAAACAGCAGCCACATTGCTGGTGAACCATGTGTTTTCAAGGTTTGGGTTGCCACAAAGAATAGAATCAGACAGAGGCAGTCCTTTTAAGAGTGCGCTAATGAGTAAGTTATGGCAAATACTGGGTGTGAAGAGAAAGCTACATATCGCATATCGGGCGGCTTCTTCAGGTGGAGTTGAACGCAGCAATAGGTCTGTTGTGGACATATTAAAGAAATTCGTGGCAAAAGCAGGATCCAGCTGGGATTTACGTTTACCTTTGGTTTTGATGGCAATCAGATCAACTCCTGCCAAAGCAACAGGTATTAGCCCTCATGAGATTTTAACAGGTAGGAAAATGGTATTACCACAACACCTGCTATACAGAACACATGAACAGACACTTGTGAGTGCATCCACAGTTCATGAATACATTGATGAAATGAGGAAGCATTTACAACATCTTTAAACTCCATAAATATCTTTCCTCAGTTCGTTTCTATCCTCATCGTGGTCACATGAATCCGCTGATAAAATCTGCTCTTCTACCATTTTGGAAGATTCTGGAAAATCTTCTGGTAGGGGAATCTCGGCGCTTTCCTCTAATTGTGTGGCTGTGTCTCTTTGTAAAACTGCCACTTTTAAATATTTTGGCATATCAGCTTCCACTTCAATGGGCTGATTTTCTGTTTCATTTTCATTTAAATTAAATATTATGCAATCCTCTTGATGGCAGCACACTGTCTCATTTGAATCTTAAGGGTACACAGACTGAATTTTAAATATTCCTTTGGGCTGAGAATTCAAGTATTCTGGCAACTCACCCTTGGCATCTACATACCTTTCAGGTATTTGTTTCAATAATCACCTTTTCTCCCTGAACAATGGGGCGTAAATGTTGTTGCACCCACACAGTGGTTAATAGGGCCTTTTCACATTCATTGAATTTCATTTCAACTTGGGAAAATGCCTTACTTGCATAGGCAATGGTTTTGTGATTCAAATCATGTTTTTGTGATAACACTGCTGACATACAATGTTCAGAGAAACCTATTTCTATAAAGAAATCCCTGTCCTTTATGAGATATGCTAAACATGGTGCCTTTACAAGACATTCCTTTAATTTAGCCACTGCCTCAGACTGCTCTCTTCCCCATATTACCAGTGCTATAATGGTAGATGCATTAAGAAAAGAGAAAAACAAAAACACACTACCCGTCAATTTTGGGAATCTATTATAATCATTTGCTTGATCCTGAACAAAATCCTTTAACAGAAAATGATTGTGTGGGAAAAGAAGAATTGAGTGTGCTATTAAAAAATAAAAAACGAATTAGATTACAGGATGGACTCATGGTTAGAGATTCCATAACAGGACAGATACAATGGGTGGTACCCCTTTCATTCAGAGGGTTAATGGTACACCATGCACATGATGCTATAACTGCAGGCCACAGAGGTTCACAGAAAACATTGGAAATACTAAAAGATTATGCTTACTCGCCACATGTGTCCCAAGATGTGGAATTATATACTAGAGGATGTCAAGTATGCGCCCAATTTAAACCTGCTTCACCAATGCATAGAGCCCCATTAATGAAAAGAGGCTGAACTCTTCCATGGTCAGATTTGCAAATAGACTATGTAGGGCCTGTAAAGAGGTCGAGCAGGGGGAACCGGTATATTTTGAGTGTGGTCTATTTGATGTCAAAATGGATAGAGTATATTCCTGCACCAGATTGTAGTGTGCAAACAGCAGCTACATTACTGGTGAATCATATATTTTAAAGATTTGGGTTACCACAAAGAATAGAATCAGACAGAGGAAGTCATTTCACAAGAGCTCTAATGAGTAAGGGGCGGCAAATACTGGGAGCGAAAAAAAAATTAAACATTGCATATCAGCCCGCTTCTTCTGGGGAAGTTGAATGCTGTAATAGGTCAGTTGTGGATATATTAAAGAAGTTTGTAGCAGAAGCAGGTGCCAGCTGGGATTTACGTTTACCTCTGGTTTTGATGGCAATCAGATCAACTCCTGCCAAAGCAACAGGTATTAGCCCCCATGAAGTATTGACAGGTAGGAAAATGGTATTGCCGCAACACCTGCTATACAGAACACATGAGCAGACACTTGTAAGCGCATCTACAGTTCATGAATACATGGATGAGCTGAGGAAGCATTTACAACATGCATTTGTTTTTGTGCAGCGGAATCTGGAAAGAGCTGCTGACAGTGAAAAGTCATATTATGATAAAAAGACATTGGTGAAAGAGTATTGTGTGGGGGGTCAGGTATACAAATTTAATTTTGGAAAAAGTAAACAGAAAGATTCTACATTTTTGGCAGCCTGGCAGGGGCCATTTCGAATTATAGATAAGATTTCTCCCGTGGTGTACAAAATTTTGAAAACGGAAGGTGAAACAGTAACATAACAGTTTGTTCACATAAATCAAATTAAACCCTGGCACCCCAAACATGAGGTAAAGAGGCTTGAGCGTGTAGAAACAGATGAAGCCCCTTAAATACATGAAAGAAGATACATGAGTCTATTCATAGGGCAGTGACAGAGAAATCAAAATGGAAGTGATTGTTGCAAAAGAATAGATGTGAACAAAAAGACTATATGTGATGATCATTAAAAGAGGGTTGAAACTAGTTATATTTTACAAAGTTGAAATATATTAAATGATCAATGATGCTTTATGTATGTTTATTTTCTCTCTAACATGTGCTTAATTTCAGAAGGCGAGAGGAAAAGGGCGAAGTGCTTTACAAAGTGTATGGATTTTTTTTTTGGTAAAAGAATGAAATTAGTATTGTGCTATATACTTAATTTGTTTCTTTTCTATTTGATTTAGAATACTAACAAAACTTTAGTCAGAGGTCACAGGACCGGAAGGCATGGTAGACGATGTAGTCCTGGAGTCCCCTGGATGACGATCAAGTGATGCCTACCTCCGGGTGGAGGTGAAGACAAAGTAACCGGGATGCCAAAAGAGATGACTACAAACACCCCAATTGGGGAGATATATGTGAACTATTTTATGAAGTCTGATGGACTCAGAGATGAATTTTGATATTACGGTGGTTGAACAGTGATTTATTGTGAAATGTGTGAATATTCATTTTGTTGAATTGCTATGATTTAAAAAAAGAAAAGGAGCACAAGTTTGTTTTCTTCCAATTGTGGTTTGGACCACTGCCAAATTCTCAGAAAAAGGAGAGAATGTAGTATAATTTATTGTGTACATTATTGCCAGCAATAATGTGGCACATATAGCCAGCCTATGTTGCTAGCATAACATATGGGTATGCAAATGGAGACAGGCTGCAGATTTAAAAGTACACCAGAATATATACATATTTTTTTCTCTTTTTATCTTACTTGAAATTCCTCATTCACCGGAGTCTACATTAGCTGTCTAATTGACTGACTTAATTTACAAATACTAATACTAATACTAACTCAATAGCAGTATAATGTAATCCATGTGGAAAAGAGGCAGAAAGACATGATCTGAGATTAATTTTCATTCATTTGAAACGTGCTTTTTTTTCTCCCCCTGTTCACTGTGTTAGCTGGAAGCAAAATCTGCATGCCAGGAAATGAGTTTAGATACAGTTTCTTACTGTAAAAATTAAGCTATTGTGGAAGGAAGGAGGATACGGTCTTTTGAATTTGATTGGTGCAGAGTGTCTGCAGTGATTCCACGTAAGCATAAGGGGATGCAACAGAGTTCTGCTGGACAAAGTCGGACAGAACTAAACTGAGATCGCTTTGGCTGAGCTGCTGTGAGGCAGTTCCAATCTCACTTGGCACTTGCTTGAGAACTGCAGATTACTGCATGTTCTCACTGTGCACTCCAAGCTTTCAAGATTACAAAGACAACCCTGGGCCCATTCTTCGGAGGCGAGCGGGGAGAGGTCGCATGTGGGAGAACTAAAGATTGCTGGTAGATATCCAAGTGAACTGAGGTTATTGTGTGCGGTATGGATGACCTTCTATAAATATCAGGCAGGGAGAATAGCAATAGGGAATCCCTGTGTTTAATTGCCACGTTATAATGTTGCAAAGTGAATGCCATGCTGTCGCTGTATTTTTCTCTTCTTCTTGTTACAGATGATGCAAAGTGAATTTCGTTCTATTGCCGTATATTTTCTCTTCTGTTTGTTTCCGAGAATACTGTAACACAAAAGGGTAAGATGTTGTTTGGAGATGCAACTGTTTATAATACAAGTATAATGTACACAAACCGTGTAGAGTGTTTTTGCTTTTGTCTTTTTCTTTGGTGCATCTAGAATAATATTTCAGGAGAAGGGGAAGATTTTTAGGTAATGCATGTGTCATGTTTCCCATACAGATGGAGTAATATCATTAGCAATGAAAAATAGCTGTGTGCGTGTTTTCACTCAGTGTGGTGTCTGACTGGAACCTAGTACAATAGATATTGCTGGGTGTACATGAATCAGCAAAGAGGCCTATGGAAACATAGTTCACTAATGTATATAAATTAGTGATAATACCACAGGCTATTGAGAATGCTATATATGTATGTATGAAGCTGTGGTGTTTCTGAATGTAAGTCCGAGGCCTCTATAGATCACAAGAACAGTCTCAGAAAAAGAAGAGTTTGTGTATATTGGGGCCACAAATAAAACAGAAAAATTATGCTCAGCAAAATACCACCAACAATAATGTATACCACTAACTGATCCTATATAATGTAATAAAGAATGGTCCCTGAAAGGAAATAAGGCCAAACCCAATCTAAATGCAAGGAGTAGCCATCGCCAAATTACCATTATTTTTGGCGGTAAGAAAATACTGCCAGGCCCCAAATTTACACAAAATATCCAACATGCCCCATCTCAAACACCAGGTTCCTTGCTAAACTCATTGACCGAACAGCCTACTCCCAACTAAATGCCTTTGTTGAAGTCAACAATCTCCTAGACCCCATTCAATCAGGTTTCAGACCCCGACATAGAACCGAAACCACCCTAATCTCAATCTGGGAGGACATTAAAAACACTGAAGATTCTGCGGGATGCACCACATTAATCCTTCTTGACCTATCCGCTGCTTTTGACACAATCAACCACTCAATTCTCCTCGACCACCTCCTCTCCCTGGGAATCCGTGGAAACACTCTCAAATGGATATCATCCTTCCTCAACAATAGGAACCAAATAATCCTACTCTCCACCTATGCTTCCCCCGCCCGACCAGTCAATACCGGAGTCCCACAAGGAGCATGCCTATCAACCCTCCTGCTCAACCTCTATATGTCCACCCTCCCACGAATAATCCGCTTGCACAATAACCTATGCTACAACTACGCCGATGACACCCAACTAATCCTAAAACTCCTTAATTCGAATCCCAACTGCCAACCCGACCTTGCTGCTTGCCTCCTTGACATAGATCATTGGATGACCACAAACCACCTCCTGTCAAACCCCTCCAAAACTGAAATCATGGTGTGTGGCAACACTGAACTTCTTCCGCACCCCCTACCCTGGTCATCTGCCATGGGCATTTCCCCGAAAACCTCAAACTCAGTAAAAAACCTTGGATGCACTCTCGACTCTGGCCTAACCCTCTCGCTCCAAGTCAACAACGTCTCTAAGTCCTGCCACTACCACCTCCAAATTTTTAGGTGCATTTTTCCATACCTCTCCTTTCCCAACAGACTCTCTGTGGTCCAATCAATTGTTATGTCAAAACTGGACTATGCTAACCCCCTCTACCTCGGAGTCCATGCGTACCACCTGACCAAACTACAAAGAGCACAAAATGCTGCAGCTATACTGCTACTAGCACCTGGCACAAGAGATCACATCTCCCCAGCTCTCAAAACTCTGCACTGGCTTCCGGTAGCCCGAAGGGTGACCTTCAAAACCATATGTATCTCTCACAGAGCAATACATAAAATCGGACCTCAATATCTTCAGGACAAACTAAAACCCTACCATCCACCAGGCACTCTAAGATCAAGCTCTGCCCGCCTCCTAGTAATACCAAAAACCAACTCAGTCAGGTTAGGTGGATCATCATTCTCAGCCCTGGCCCCCACTCTGTGGAACTCCATTCCACCCCACATGCGACTCACCGAAGACCTCATGTCTTTTCGCAAATTACTGAAAACGTGTCTCTTCCCCTAAAAATACGACCCTTAACGCAAACAGTATAACAGCAACAATAAACAGCAGCTCATGTTGCTATATCAAAAATAACAATCCAGCATCGAGACCCGATGGAGAAAATGAAAAACTAAAACTGCTAATGTAAATTAAAACGAATAAACTGAATTAGAATGAATGAAGTGGATAAAAGGATCAAAGTAGTTGAAAAGAATGAAGTAAATGCAGTGGGTGAAATTAATGCAGTGGATGAAATGTATGCAGCGGTTGAAACCGATGATGCGTTTGAATCGGATGCAGTAGGCGTAAGGGATGAAGCGGATGGAACAGATGAAGTGGATGGAACGGATAAAGTGGATGGAACGGATGAAGTGGATGGAACCAATGGAGTAGATGGAACAAATGAAGTGGATGGAAGGATGAAGTAGATGGAGCAAATAAAGCGGATGGAATGGAGCAGATGAAGTGGATGGAAAGGATGGAGTGGATGGAACGGATGGAGTGGCCGAAGTGGATGGAGTGGATGGAGTGGACAAAGTGGATGGAGTGGATGAAGTGGATGAAGTCGATGGAACGGATGAAGTGGATGGAACGGATGAAGTGGATGGAATGGATGAAGTGGATGGAATGGATAGAATGGATGGAACGGATGGAGTGTAATGAACGGATGGAGTGTAATGAACGGATGGAGTGTATGGAATGGATGGAGTGTATGGAACGGATGAAGTGTATGGAACAGATGGAACGGATGGAACGGATCAAACCAATGATATGCATGGAATGGATGGAGTGGATCGAACGGATGATATGCATGGAACAGATGGAGTGGATCGAACGGATGATATGCATGGAATGGATGGAGTGGATAGAACGGATGAAGTGGATGGAATGGATGAAGTGGATGGAACCAGCAAAGTGGAGGGAACGGAACAGTAGATCGAATGCATGGAAAGGATCGATTGGATGGACAAAGTGGATAAAGGAATGAAATGGATGGAAAGGGTGAATGATTTGAACCAAGGGAGTAGATGGAACAGATGGAGTGGATAGAAGGGATGGAGTGTTTAGAACAAATGGAGTGGATAGATCAGATAGAATGGATGGAATGGATAGAACGGATGGAGTGGATAGAACAGATGGTGCAGATTGAACGAATTGAGTGATTGGAACGAATAGAGTGAATGAAATGGATAGAACAGAGAGCTAGTTGGACTGAGTCTAGAATGAACGAATGAACAGATGAAGTACACGGAGCAGACGGAGCGGATGCAACAGACGAATGAGATGGAACGGACGTACTGGTTGGAATTAATGGAATGGATGGTATAGATGGAACAAAAGGAATAGATGGAACAAATGGAAGTTCAAACAGATCAGAACGGAAGAAACGGATGAAGTAGATAGAACGGATGAAGTGAATGGAACGGATGAAGTGATGGAACGGAAGAAATGATGGATTGGACCCAGTAGTTAAAATGGATGGAATGGATGAAACATGTAACGTGGATGGAGTGGATGGAACGGATGGAATGGATGGAACGGATGGAATGGAGTGAACGAATGGAATGGAGAGAACAGATGGAATGGAGAGAACAGATGGAGTGGAGGGTACAGATGGAGTGGAGGGTATGGATGGAGTGGAGGGTATGGATGGAGTGGAGGGAATGATGGAGTGGAGGAAACGGATGAAGTGATGGAACGGAAGAAATGATGGATTGGACCCAGTAGTTAAAATGGATGGAATGGATGAAACATGTAACGTGGATGGAGTGGATGGAACGGATGGAATGGATGGAACAGATGGAATGGAGTGAACGAATGGAATGGAGAGAACAGATGGAATGGAGAGAACAGATGGAGTGGAGGGTACAGATGGAGTGGAGGGTATGGATGGAGTGGAGGGTATGGATGGAGTGGAGGGAATGATGGAGTGGAGGGAACGGGTAGCATCGATGGAGAGGATGAAACGGATGGAGTGGAGAGAACGGATGGAGTGGAGGGAACAGATGGAGTGGAGGGAACGAATGGAGTGGATGGGAACGGGATGGAATGGATGGGATGGGGATGGAATGGATGGAGTGAGGATGGAACGGATGGAATGGATGGGGTGGGGACTGAATGGATGGGATGGGGATGGAACAGATGGACTAGATCGAACGATTGGAATGGATGGAGTGGGTGGAACGAATGGAGTGGACAGAACGGATGGAACAGACAGACTTGTTCGAACAGATCGATCGTGTATGGAACGGATGAAGTGTATCGAACAGATCGAGTGTATGAACGGGTAGAGTGAATAAACGGGTGGAGTGAATAAACGGTTGAGGTGAATAAACAGATGGAGTGTATGAATAAATGGAGTGTATGAACGGATGAAGTGTATGGAACCGATGCAGTGTATGGAACGGATGCAGTGTATGGAACGGATGGGGTGTATGGAACCAATGGATTGGATGGAACGGATGGAGTGGATGGAACGGATAGAGTGGATGAAACGGATGGAGCAGATGAGTGGATTGAACGGATGGACTAGATTGAACAGATGGAATGGACAAGTAGATGGAGTCGATGGAATGGATGGACTGGATGGAATGGATGGAGTGGATGGAATGGATGGAGAGGATCGAATGGATGGAGTGGATGGAACGGATGGAGTCGATGAAACAAACAAAGTGGACAAGTGGATATAACAGATGGACTAGACGGAACAGATTGACGAGTGGATATAACAGATGGACTAGACGGAACAGATCGAGTGGATGAAACTGCCGGTGTGGAAGGAACACACAGAGTATCTGGTAGGAATTCAACTGAGAGAACAGAAGAGCAGATTGAACGGATGAGACGAACGAACGATTTGAACAAATAGAATGGAGGAGTAGACTTAATGAATGGAACAGATGAAAAGGATGCAATAGATGGAATGAACCGAGTGGGTGGAACGGATGCAGTGGATGAAACGGATACAGTAGACAGGATGGAACAGATGGAGTTGACAAAACAAATGGAGTAGAACAGATGGAGTGGATAGGAACAGATGGAGTGGATAGGAACAGATAGAGTGAATGGAACAGATGGAGTGGATAGAACAGATGGAGTGGATTCAACAGATGGAATGGAAGGAACAGATGGAATGAAAGGAACAGATGGAATGGAATGAACAGATGGAGTGGATGGAACAGATGAGTGGATGGAACAGATGTAGTGGATAGAACGGATGGAGTGGATGGAACGAATGGAGTGGATGGAACAGATGGAGTGGATGGAACGGATGGAGTGGATGGAATGGATAGAGCGGATGGAACGGATAGAGCGAATGGAATGGATAGAGCCAATAGTACAGATAGAGCAGATGGTACGGACTGAGTAGATGGAACAAGGGGAGTGGGTGGAACTCATGAGCAGATCAAATGAATAGGAAGGATAGAACGGATAGAACACATTTAATGGATAAGAAGAATGAAATGGGTCTACGGAATGGATGAAGTAGATCATGTGGATGATGGGTCGAGTGGATGGAAGGGATAGAAGGACTATTAAAGTAAATAGATGTAACAGACGAAATGGATGAACAGACGAAGTGGAATGAACAGACAGTAAATCAAACAGATAAAATAGACGGCACAGAGTACTCAACCTCAAGTGCTTTACTGATACATACTACCACGCTTACTCTCTCCTTTACACCACCACTCAACTAGAACACAGTGATACTATGACACATTCGGTATAGCTGTTCTCATACTAACACTTGCCACATAATCCTCATCATCCTAATTAAACACAGCTAGCACACACCGCTCGCTTATGCATCTCCTCAGGCCTAAGTCAGCCAGATATCAGTCTGGGTGCTCACCCTCCAGAACTGACACTTACAACTGACCGCCCCACCACCACACCTACCACTAAGAAGCAGCTATCATGCAACTGCCACACCAGCTGCACACATATCCGGTGCACCCACGCACCTTATGACTCTCTCTCTCTCTACTGACTTGAACTATGGTTCCCGAAGGCGTTCAACCTACCAGCGCTTTGAGACCATACCAATGATACATAAGGCGCTATATAAATGCCAAATAACATAACATCACATAACATATCAAAAGCTCAGGACTGAAGTACAAAATTACATTCTAATATATTTGGGATCAATTGGACGCTCTATGTGTGCCACTTCCTTAAAGCAATAGGTTATTGAGAGCAAGGTCCTGATTCACAAAAAAAGTGCTAAAATTGTGCAAAGTGACAGCACCAGAGCTAACATTGCACCGCACTCTCGTATTGTGCAATGACGCGATTCACTAAGAAAACGCAATCTAAATCCAAAAAGTGCAAAGGACAACATGTTGCATGGTAAACACCAACAACATTCCAGCATGTCCAGCAAACTCTGTGTTTTGGACCCAGCAATCACACTGCACAAACAAAAAACAGCAGACAGACTATCAAGTAAATATCACCCAAAAAACAACATGGCCAGTACCAAATAACATTGCATTGCACACCCAACATCATATACAACCAAAACCCCCAATAATTCATCTGCAGGCAGACCCAGCACGAGTACACTCAACATTCCAGTTGCCACATACCATAAGCACTTGACATCATGCCATGGAGCTGGCCACGGAGGCATCAACGCTATTAACATTACAATCCCAAATTTACTAGAACAATGCTTTCACTACCCACTCTTCCCCAACAACCACCCACCCGTCAATCAACATTCCAGCAATTAACTTGCATTTTGACTTACTGCAAAAAAACAGACTTGTTTAGAGTGGAAAAGGTCGCTTTAGTGTGACAGGTCAAAGCTTACAAATAACCGCTTACCTGGCTCCCTGGCCTTACAAACTAACAAACTATTTTAAACAAACCAATAAACAATTAACACTTTAATTTTCCCAACAATTAAATAAATAAATAAATAAATAAATCCACTTCCTCCCTAAACATCCCTTGGTCCCTACCGTCTCCTTACCACTTCTCAAGGCGTCCCGTTTTTTCCCTGGGGCCATGCCCCTTCAGGCTCAATACCTGTTCACCCGGGGTAGCCTGTTTGTGCAAACAGCACCACCCCCATCCTTTCCTGCGCCATTCCCCCATTGTGCTTCACTCCCCCCACATCTAAAGGAGCCATGCCCCTGTCAACCAGACAACTTCCCAGGCCCATAAAAAAACTCCCCTCTACACCAATCTCCTCTTTCCTATGACCTGCAGCCAGTCTGACCTGCCACATCAGCAACAGATATTATACATCACAACTTCAAAACTAGTGCCCCAGCCTGTCACACAAAACTACAGAAACAATACAAACCGTGAACAGGGACTCAAAACCCCAGGAATATTTAACAGAAAATTAACCCCTAAGAAACCAATTTAAAAAAGGGGCACCCCCCAGAAAATTAAAACCAGGTACCTGGAACAACCCAAGAAAAAAGGGGGTGGCGGGTGGGTCAATCTAAAGTCCCCAACCGTTGCCTGCTTCCCGAACCTTCCCTGACCCTTAAATACCCCAAGGGGTGGCGCTCTACGCGCAGGCCACCTCGCTGGCCTGTGCAGCGTCAAAATTACCCCGGGGGGGAAATGCTTTGCGTTCCCCCCGGGTTCCCCCTTTTGACTTACTGCACAAAAAACCCAGACTCATTTAGAGTGTAAAAGGTCGCTTTAATGTGACAGGTCAAAGCTACAAATAACCACTTACCTGGCTCCCTGGCCTTACAAACTAAACAAACCAATTAACAATTAACACGTTAATTTCCCCAGCAATTAAATAATTAAATAAATAAATAAATCCACTTCCTCCCTAAACATCCCTTGGTCCCTACCGTCTCCTTACCACTTCTCAAGGCATCCTGTTTTTTCCCTGGGGCCATGCCCCTTCAACATTCCAGCAATTAACTTGCATTTTGGCTTACTGCAAAAAAACAGACTTGTTTAGAGTGGAAAAGGTCGCTTTAATGTGACAGGTCAAAGCTTACAAATAACCGCTTACCTGGCTCCCTGGCCTTACAAACTAACAAACTATTTTAAACAAACCAATAAACAATTAACACTTTAATTTTCCCAACAATTAAATAAATAAATAAATAAATAAATCCACTTCCTCCCTAAACATCCCTTGGTCCCTACCGTCTCCTTACCACTTCTCAAGGCGTCCCGTTTTTTCCCTGGGGCCATGCCCCTTCAGGCTCAATACCTGTTCACCCGGGGTAGCCTGTTTGTGCAAACAGCACCACCCCCATCCTTTCCTGCGCCATTCCCCCATTGTGCTTCACTCCCCCCACATCTAAAGGGGCCATGCCCCCGTCAACCAGACAACTTCCCAGGCCCATAAAAAAACTCCCCTCTACACCAATCTCCTCTTTCCTATGACCTGCAGCCAGTCTGACCTGCCACATCAGCAACAGATATTATACATCACAACTTCAAAACTAGTGCCCCAGCCTGTCACACAAAACTACAGAAACAATACAAACCGTGAACAGGGACTCAAAACCCCAGGAATATTTAACAGAAAAATAACCCCTAAGAAACCAATTTAAAAAAGGGGCACCCCCCCAGAAAATTAAAACCAGGTACCTGGAACAACCCAAGAAAAAAGGGGGTGGCGGGTGGGTCAATCTAAAGTCCCCAACCGTTGCCTGCTTCCCGAACCTTCCCTGACCCTTAAATACCCCAAGGGGTGACGCTCTACGCGCAGGCCACCTCGCTGGCCTGTGCAGCGTCAAAATTACCCCGGGGGGAAATGCTTTGCGTTCCCCCCGGGTTCCCCCTTTTGACTTACTGCACAAAAAACCCAGACTCATTTAGAGTGTAAAAGGTCGCTTTAATGTGACAGGTCAAAGCTACAAATAACCACTTACCTGGCTCCCTGGCCTTACAAACTAAACAAACCAATTAACATGTTAATTTCCCCAGCAATTAAATAATTAAATAAATAAATAAATCCACTTCCTCCCTAAACATCCCTTGGTCCCTACCGTCTCCTTACCACTTCTCAAGGCATGCTGTTTTTTCCCTGGGGCCATGCCCCTTCAGGCTCAATACCTGTTCCCCCGTGGTAGCCCGTTTGTGCAAACAGCACCACCTCCATCCTTTCCCGCGCCATTCCCCCATTGTGCTTCCCTCCCCCACATCTAAAGGGGTCATGGTCCTGCCAACCGAAAAACCCTCCGCCGAGGTGTTCTTTCTGCCCCACTGCCCCACTCCTTTGTACTTCCAACTCTTTATCATATCTCTCACCATCCAGATCAATTCTGACAGATAATAAGTATTTCCATTCGCTGACAAATGGACACCATCCTCTCTAAATATCATGAATCCTTCATAAACTATGTCTTTGTGGTCCAAATCCTGTACCGCCGCCGAGACACACAATTTTACCATCTCTCTGTTTATTCCCTTCCGAGCCCTCTCTATTGCTCCTCCACTTCTCGCCCCCCTCCAAACTCTCTGCGGCAACAACGTAATCCAAACTACCGATGCTTGAGGCCACATTTCTCGGACCCATAACAAGTTCCTTTTAATTTTTCTAATAAGAGCCACACCAGTATCTCTTATCAGGTCATTTTCCCCAGCATGAATAATCCCCCCATCTGGAGACCCATAGCGTTCCCTCAACCCCTCCAACATAGGGAGTAACTGATCCCAGCAAAGCCCCCCAAAACCTGACCATTTTACCAAGACATCTTTATAGCTGCAACCCAATTGCCTGCCAAAAACCCTTTTCTCAGCTTCTTTCCCCGCCAACTTAACAATAGAATGTCCCACAATCCAGATTTGTGACATCTGCCCCGGCCTCCGAGCAGCATCTGAAAAAGAAATTACAAAATCACTCACAAATCAACAACATCCTACTAAATGCAACACTCCTGCCGACTTCTAAAAAGTTCTTTCAAACATCCCATTTGCCCAGGTCCCTGACATACCCTTTTGTATCTCCCTGACTTCCAGCGCCCCAAACTTTTCACCTTCTCCTCAGAATAGCCCAGCCTGCTACCTTCAGATGCTGCTCCCATCCTAAATGAATGAGCTCCAAAATCATCCGTCTTTTCCCCTACTGCTACCAGGACCTTTCGAAGTATCCCCAAAACTTGTGGCGCTGATACTGGCTCCCCATTCTCATGCTGAAAAACCAAACCTGTCCTCCCCCTACAACGCTGCTTCCACAACAAACCTGTCTGAACCAGGCATTACTCTTTGCTCCCGCGACCCAGCAAAACCCAAGAGCCCTTTCCTTTTTGATCCTTCTTAGACCTCCTGACCTTGATGTCCAAACCTAACTCGGTAAACTGGACATCCTCCGTTTGCAGCCCACCTACCACCACTTTTCCCCCCACCAGCTCAGAAACCCTAAAGGCCCCAAAGAATAGCCAAGTAAAACAGGTTGCGAACAATTCTCCTTCCCAGGCTGACCAACAAATCCCCCCCACCGCCTGACACAACCTAGCTAGCAATTCCGCCGATACCGGTCTACTCTTTTCGTTTTCCCTCTTACTTTCCCTTGCCCATCCTTCCAACATCCTATTTGCCATTTCTCCACCGCTCGGCTGAAAACCCCAAAACCACTTCCCATAGAAAGCAATCCCTGCCAGTTTCCCCGTTATAGTTGCCCTACACCATGCACCACAGGAGGAAATTCGAGACATCGTCCCTTCTCCGTTCTTCTACGTCCCCCCATCCTTTCCAACTACAAGTTCCCCCTCCTATAAAATCCTCCGAAGCTCTCCTGTAGGCCTCTCTAGATTCCGGAGCAAGAGAACCCTCCACCAATGCAAGCGCTCTCAGCTTCCTATCTTCCACAGCTCCTCCGGAAACTGCTGCCCCTCCTGATCTGCATCTGGAGCCAATCCCCAGAATCTCTACCATTGAAAACGAGATAATGAATCAGCGATGCCATTATCCTTCCCTGGCACATGTGTTGCTTTGAACACCACATTCCATTCCATGCAACGCAGAACAAACTCTCTCATCAGCCTCGCCACCCTCTGATCCTTTGCAGACTGCCGATTCACTACATGAACCACACATTCATTATCAATATTGCAATTCACTTTCTTGTTTTGCAATTCCTTCCCCCACAACTCCAGTGCAACCAACAAAGGAAAGAATTCCAGGAATGCAATGCTCCTTCCGTCCCTCAACCAAAGCGATGGCCACTTCTCCGTGCACCATTTTCCTCCCCAAAACACTCCAAAACCTCCTGCACCTGCCGCATCTGAGAAAATCTGAACTTCCCACGACACCGGATCTCCCTGCAACTACATGGACACTCCGTTGAAACTCTCCAAAAAACGCAGCCATATTCTAAAATCTTCCCGCACGGCACCTGATACTCTTATCCGGTGATGTGGGTACTTTGCTCCTGCAATAGACCGCGCCATGTTTATGCAAAAATTCCACCCTGGGGACAGCACCTTGCATGCAAAATTCAAATGCCACACCAAACTCTGCATTTCCACTAGCATCAGTTTCTTGGCCCCCACCGCTTTCTCCAGCAATCCTACCAATTTGCTCACCTTGTCATGCGGCAAGCATGAGGTCATCGCTACTTAATCCAGTTCAATCCCTAGAAACGTCAACACCATTTCCGGCCCTTCTGTTTTGTCTTCCGCTAGAGGCACACCCAAATCCCCCATCAAAGCTTAAAACAACTTTAGCATCTCTGCGCAGTCTCTTTTCCCCTCCGCTCCGCTAATAAACAGAAAATCATCTAGGTAATGCAGCACACTTTGACAACCGGAACTGTGTGAAAAAACCCACTGTAAAAAGGAACTGAAACGCTCAAACAAGGCGCAAGAAATTGCACACCCCATTGGCAAAGCATTGTCGATGTATATCCTGTCCTCAAATTGCAAACACAACAGCCAAAAATCCTCCGGGTGCACCGGCAACAACCTGAAAGCCGCCTTAATGTCACACTTGGCCATGAAGGCTCACACCCTGCTTTCCTCACCAAATCCACTGCCTGGTCTACACTTGCATATACAACCCTGCATTCCTCAGGGGCAATGAAATCATTAACAGACATGCCCTCGGGCCATGACAAATGGTGTATCAATCTGAATTCCACTGAGGCATTCTTAGGCACAACACCCAGCGGAGATACAACTAAGTCTCCCGGCAGATCATCAAATGGCCCTATTATCCTCCCTGCCGCTATTTCCTTGCCCAATTTTTGTCTTACCACCTCCACATTTTCTTTGGCTGACTTCAAATTTTCCGCCCACCGGCGCACCCTTGGTCCCTGATAACCCAGCCTCAAACCATGACAAAAACCCTCACTCAAAATCTTAGCCCCTTCCCTATCCGGATAAAACTCCAACCACTTCTCCAGCACATCCAACTTAACAGGCGTAAAGGCCTTTCCCCACAACCCCTCTGCCAGCTCCTCTCCCCCTTTTCATTGTTGGAAACACTGAGTGAGAGAGTGTTTCCCTGCGCATTTGCTACATTCATGTCTGAACCTACAGAAATTCCTTGTGCAGCCGTCCTTGTTAAATGCCCAACACGCTTGTGAGGACTGCCCTCTGTCTCCTCTCCCTACCCCCTCCTGGGTGGGGCGACCAAAAAAGAGCCGGAAAGGCACAGGCAGCCCACTTGCTGTGTGCAACGTCGGGGCAGGCCTTGTTGGCGCAATCCATTGCAGCCATAGATCCATGTCTATCTCCCCAAACAGCCTGACTGTCCTCAGCCATTCTTGCTCTGAATTCCCCATCATAGCGTACCCACGCAAAGCCCCCAAAACTTGTAAACGCCTTCCTGATCACATCCATATATTCTAGCAGAGCCACACACCGCTCTGGAAATTTCTCACAATTTACACTGGCATAAATGATAAACGATGACATCCAGTTTTCAATTGTCACCGGTACTCTTGGGCGCGAGGCCAACTCTCTCTCCTCTTCCTTAGAACCCTCCTTTGCTCTCACTTCCCTATGAAGCAGTTTAAACACGTCCACAAATTCCCTTGCCTGAATCTTATCCTTAGTCGCTGCCATCAAGTGTGCCCCCAAAGGTTTTGTAATGCCCATGAAAGGTAGCTTTTTCTCCTTGCCCTTCACTTCAGCTTCCTTTTCTTTTGAAACCTGTACCTCGAGGGCCAATGGCTCAACCACCTTGTCCGTTTGTACCTGCACCAAGCAATTTCCCTTTTCACCCACCAAGGCTCCAATAGCCTGTACACCGATCTCTTCTCTTTCCCTTTGCAAGCCAGACCCTTCATTTCTTGCCCCCGTTCTCTTCACCCCCCTCTGTCATGCAGTTAAACAATCCCTTTCCCACGTACCTCTTTCTGACCTGTCATTGCCTGTCTGTGGTCTGGCCTCCACTCCGTTGCTCCTCATCTCCTTTCTTACTGGGCTCCTACTGCGGGGACAAAACATGTCAGCAGTCTCACCCAGCCAATTGTTCCCCCGACCTCTTGCCTCCCAAACCCCTGCTCTTGTTTTACACCATCCCACCTCAAACCCCTTCTCTCATTCCCCTTCCTCCTTAACGGCCTATAACCTTCATCCTCCCACTGTCCCACATATTCCTCCATCCCAACTTCATCATCCCTGAAATACCATTGCTGATGCGAGCCCATGCTAGGGTTGCGTAGATCCTCCTCTTGCGAGCCCGGGGCATCCGCCCTGCCACTCCTTTGTCATCTTCTCGGCGGGGCCGCAGAAACCCCTTCCTGGTCCTCTTCCCTCAGGCGAGGTGTGCTTTCCTCCACCCTGTGATCCTCATCGCTAGGGGCCGAGCTGTACCCTCTAGACTGTCTTCGCGCCGACCAAGGAGGAGCCGTTCTTAAACCCTCTCCGTATTCATCCTCTGGGACAGTGGGGGCTGTGCAGCACCCTCCACCCGACCTCCTCTTAGCCGGGGGGGCTGTTGCGCACCACTCCCTCACCTCACTGATTGATGGGGACCTCTCCCTCCTTCTCCCACCTGCACTCTTCCGCTGGTATTTACCTCCCTTGTCCCTCTGTCCTGCTTCCCCACCCCGCGCCCCATCACCCCACCATCCTGTCCCCCCGGCCCTACCCCTTTTTGGACACACCTGACATCCCCCACCTCCTCCTGGTCATTATGCACCCCCACCCTATCCACCTCCCTACCCAAACACACTTCACCCCTGGCTGCTCTCCTGTCAACCTCCCTCCTCATCTTCCTGCCCCTGGATTCCCATACCTCCCCCCTACCAGCCGCAGGGGTGCAAGCCACCACTGCCACGAGAGCCCCATCCGCCGCTGCTCTATGTTGCGGCCTACCCCCACCTAACTCCCCTTCCCGCGTAACCTCCACCACCGCCCCTTCCAACTGGGCCTTAGATGCCCTGCTGATAATCTCAAGGGCCTCCCTCAGCGCCCTGGCATCTGCCAAACCCTTATTGCTAGCTCCTTGTCCCACCATTGTGCACTAAAATCTGGCTGTGCACCCAAATATGCCCCTTTGAAGTCCAACTAGCTACATAAGCCCCCGAGCCACACCTACCCGTGGACCTACACCCAAAATGGAAAGCCCATAAAACAGACAATGGGTATAAAATTAAGAACTCCCTCAAAAGATAAATAAACTCTCAAAATTCGTAAATATTAAATTATTAGAAAACTGTTACCTAATATAGTATTAGATTTATTTATTTATTTATTATATATATATATATAATGTTCCTCCTAAAATAACCCTTGCCCTATATGATCCTTTCCCTAAAACCTAACTTTCCACAAGAAAAACGCACCAAAGAATCACCAGCGCCCTTATGACCAAGAAAACTAATTAATAACAATGCCCCCTAGCGGCGAGAAGGCCACACCGCAGAGTCAGGAAAAGAAAACAGACGGTCCCTTTAATCGGACCGCACTGCCTCCTCACGCCCAAAAAGAGCTAACGCGCAATGCGCAATGTAGCTGGAACGAAAACGCTAAAGGCCCTTGAAATCAGAAACCACGTGCACTTCCAGATGAGGAACGCCGGACCGGCGCTCCCCACACGCCACCCCTATCTACACAGGCGTAATGGCGCATTACACCTGGGGAGGAAAAAAAATAGAGCCGCTAATCCCCGGGCTCTCTAAGAGAGCGGAGACATTTGCCAGGGAACAATACTGCTGGGCATTAAAACAGCGCTGCCCGACCCGTGCTTTAAACCCCGCCGGCAGCCCCCGCAGGAACCACAGAGGCCTGAAAACACAAACCGCGCCCAAGAAGAAAACAATTCCCAAGTCCTGGGACCCCGAATCCCAGCCCTCACAGCACTAATCCGGAAAACAGAACCAAAGTCACAGCAACAACTAAGGTAAAAATGGAAGTCCTTATTTACGGAACCTCCGTATAAAACTTTTTTGTTATATAATGCTGCCTGCCTAGCCACCACTTGCTAAACTACCTCCTACTCCTCACCTCCACACAAACACCCCTAAACAGGCCAATCAGGGAAGGCTCGGGAGCAGGTGACCAGGACTGCTCAATCTAAAGTCCACAAGCATCGCCTGCTTCCCGAACCTTCCCTGACCCTTAAATACCCCAAGGGGCGCCTCTCTACATGCCGGTCACCTCGCTGGCCTGTGCAGCGTCAAAATAACCCTTGGGCGAAACGCTTTGCGTTCCCCCCGGGTTCCCTCTTATGGCCACCAAACACTGCACTCCGAGGAGTGGACGCTCACCACATTTCAAAATGGCAAGACACACAAGATTGCTGAATGCATCCTGCAGAAACATGGCCATACTGAACACAAAACCACACACCACACAGCAACACAAAAGGCATCAGTGTGCAGACAAATGCAAACAAAATACCCTGCAAAATAACAAAATATAGCAACTGAAAAGGCCCTGCATACATAGTATGAAATACAAAATCCACAAACAGGGCCTCAGACCGAGATCAGCAGAGAACGTCCTTGAAAAGCAGCCACACAAACAAGCTACAAATGAGGGGAACCACCAACACCCACCTGGCCTGAAAACACCCACAATAACTCCTGAACGGAAATGGAGTTATTCCTAAGGCCCTGATTCATGGAATTATTTGCGTGTAAAACAGGGATTTGCGTGCCATTCTGCCCCCGCATCCCTGTTTGACGAATGGGGATTTGCAGGCAGAATGGCACACAAATCCCCGTTTGTACACATAAATAATTCCATGAATCTGGAAAAATGTAGATTGTCAGCACAATACAATGACATCCAATGAAGTGTAACTTCCTCATGGCAAACCTTTACACATCACCTCAACCATGTGGCCTATGTAACCTATACATTCCAAAAGCAAACACGTGCATGCTACCAGCACAACATACAGTACCACTGCATACCTCCAGCTGGCCGACAGGTGCATAGGCCCAGCGTGAGTGCAAGGATACCGCAACAAAGGAACCAGTACATGTGACTCTGCCAGAACCATTTTAGTCATGCCATCACACCATGCACCCTGGCCCATGCAGAACAGCGGAGTCCATGCTGGGCAAAACAACATCAACTATGCAGCTGCCACCACACATTGGGCACACCCCAGAATGCATGCCATGTAGCATACCTTGTGATATGTATCGCAGATATGGTGCCACCACCATGGATTTGCTCAAATGAATCCCTGCCCAGCAAGTCCACTTCACATGACCTCATACACACACAAATGACACCCTGTGCGGGTGATCACATACACCTGCAGGGCAGCACCTATAACACAATGGGTGCATACATGAGTGAAACACTTTCAAATCATTTGACACATCTACCTGATCACACAAAGCAGTATGAGAAGAGTATGGCATGTGTGAGGCCACCTCACATGATTGCTCTACACACGGAAGTGGTTTCCCAATGTAAGGCATGAACATCAATGGCTACCATGACTGGCTCCAAACTACTCAGAACTGGGGAGCAAGTCTATGTTGTGACAAAGATTTTCACATAAATACACAGGCAAAGCCATGTCATGACACATGTCAGGGCACCCTCAACACCCTCAATCAAGACACATATCTCCCAGATGGCAAAGACTGGCCAGAATGCAAAAGCGCATCCAACAAACATGACGGATAACCTTGTCCCCATGCTCATGTGAGTCATGTGTTCGGTAACCCCAACAACCAGCAAATATGTGGTGCTCTATTCATATGGCAACCAGACACATACACATTGAAGCAGGAAGATGTCCGCTGGCCACAGACACAAGAAACCTACTCCACACAGATATGTGCTTAGCTGCCATCAGTGCATTAGCTACATGATGGGAAATGTGTCTCATGGATAGTAACCATCAACTGGGAACGGTGTAAACCCCAAAAGACCAGGGCCCTCCCATATGAAAATGGAGTGCACACTACTACACTAAGAATCATGGTAATCTCTGAAATCTGACAGAGTCACACTCTCTAGCTGTACTGGATCATGCTTAAATGCACATGCCATGAAACCAAGAGGGCTCCCTCATCAATAGACGCACCACGGAAATCACTCCTGTGGCGTGTCTATATCAAGAACACCTCTGAAGGATACTGACCTACACTCTGTATCTATGTTGGTGGTAAGCATTTCATGTGACACATATGGTCAGTGGCAGTTCCACTGGAAGAACTGTGAACATGTCACATGCAAACACAGCTAAAAATGCATCTATACACATTTGCCACGCAACCCAGGGGTGCATTGTACCATGAACCATGGACATATGGTCTGCAGTGCACTGATTTCTTCCAGATTTCGCACCATGGGATGGCCTTCACCCTTCTGACACACATTACACAAACCATGGCATGCTAGCAGTATGGGCTAAATACATGGATAAATGGTCAAATACAGCACTCGTCCACCCATACCAGAGCCTGCAAGCCCATTCTCCACATGGTCAAATAAGAATGCAACAGCATAGAGTAGCATGAAAATTATGAGCATGTAACAACATGGTACAAAAACTGTAAAACAAATGTGTAAAGCATATGTGTGCGACAAATTAAAAAAATCTTTCAATGACAAAAACAACCCTCACAACCACCAAAAAAACATGAAACCTTCACATCTCCTTGCCCTTCTGATCCAGTTCCTACAATGTCCAGGTCTACGCCAGTTGGGTGGCTTGCTTCACCTCCCTCAGTCTTGCCTGCCTCCTATGTGCCTCTATATACTTGGCAGCCCGGAGGGAACAACTCATGATGGAAGCCTTTGCCCAGGCCATTACTTCCTCAGCCTCAGCCCTGACAGCAGCCATTGCACATGTATCAGCCCTCCCCCATATTGCAATTCTTCTCTAATGCAACAATGCTTCCTGCCTGGCTATTTACCTGCAGCACTGGTACTGGCTCGGCAAAGATGATCATCTGCGGAGAAAGACATGTGGCGAGAGACACGCATCACAGCACTGTCATGGATTAACTGCAGGTCCACCACAGCTGCCACTCCAGTGGGCCCCATGACAGGACTATACTGCTGTACCCCACCTTGATCCTAGCAAAGTATATCACCTCAGCTCCCTCTCTATGGACCTCCATCTCTTCCAGAGGGATGGATTGGGGGACAGCACCAGACCTGATTTAATGCCTGGAAGCCTCACTTAAGGTAGTCTGTTGTACAGACATGGAGGTTTAGGCTGGGCACATCGATGATGGCTGCCCAAAGAAACCACTGCTGCCATCAGGTGGGTTAAGAGCAGGATCCCCTCTCTGTGATAGTCAACTTGCTATTGACTGGCAGGTACCGCACCACTGAGGGCATTGGTTATCTGAAATCTACCCATCAGCAGTTGCAGCACTGTGGCATGCATGGTCTCATCAGGCAATTAGGCAAGGTATGTCTGCGTAAAGGCACGAGAGCAAGAATGTAGCACAGCATCAGAGACGGGTAGGGCAGGAGCATGTGCTGAAACCGGCATAGTGCCTCCTTTCTCGCATCCATCTCTGCAGCATGCAACTCGCCCCAGTTACTCAACCACACATTAAGGCCAGTCCCTCAATGTTCTCCCCTCCTCCTCCCCCCCTTCGACACCCAATCCTGCCACCTCAATTTAGGTCTCAGGCTCCCTAGCTACACTGTATCCTGATATAGCAAATACCTTCTGTCTCACCAGCAGAGCCATTGGATGTGTCAACAGCCCCACGCATGTGCTCCTCCATTGAGCCTGATGACATGGGGAGCACCTGAGGTCTATGGTGCCTTCTGAGGTCTTGTTCCTGGGATTCTGTGCCTACTCTGAATAATTGTTCCTCTCCAGCTGCACAAGACACTGCAAAAGAAGATCAGGTCATCAACATCTCTTTAAGAACATGGCATCATGTGTCTGTACTGGCAGGTAGATATGATCGTAATTGACACGCGTACATTGTTGTGGATGCAAATGCAGGTCTCACATGCATGACTGCAGAGACAGTGTAATGGGCAGAGCATGTGGCCTCATAGCCACATGACAACCAAGTCCACAGACTCATGCATATTAATATTACAACCAGCATCCTGCCTTATCTCGGATTACCATATGTAATACATGTGTGTTCCCCTTGAGTCACCTGCATAGATCTGGATCATGGCCCCTTTATCAACTATTCACACAATTATCTCATGTTCCTTGACACCCAACTAACATGACCCCAACTCTACTAGATCATTTCCTAAAAGAATGTTAGCGGGGACATTGTCCTGAACCAGGACAGGAAGCTTTGCTGTCTTGTCTCTAATCATGAGTGTTTACTAAGGCTACATGCGATAATTTGGGAGATCCACCAGCTAACCTGGTGGTTCTCAGAGAAGCACCTACATAGTCCTCTGGCCTGAGTAGGGTCCTGTCCACCACTGTCATGCTTGCCCCAGTGTCTCTGAAACCAGTTGTAGGCTGGCCATTCAAGAGGGCACTTCTCATAAACCTACTGGTGTTCTGTGGGATAGTCACCAGTACTTCTGTGTACTGGTCCCAGGCCCCAAGGGACACTTAGGAAATCTCTACAGGAGCACTGAATGTGATCCCTGTAGAGGAGGGGAGGACAGTGGCCTCCACCTCATACATGGGGTAAGGGTAGCTCAGGCTGACAGCCTGGACTCCAAGTGCCTTATCTTTACACTTGGGGTCACCCCTCTTGTGATCCAGAGCCCAACAGTCCCAACAAGTGCCAGGAATGCGGGGTACGGTACTGGAACCACTGGGAGCGTGCTTTGCAGCAGGTGGACCACTACCCTTATTCCCACCCACTGATGACTTATCCCCACTAGATGTTTGGGTCTTAGGAGAGGAAGGTTTTAGTTTACCTGACTGTGATTACTTTTGGGACTCCTCAGCTTTCTGAGAGGTCCCCTTTTCTGTGCCCTTGTCCTTCCCACTGGAGTCCATAGGGGACACCCGTTGGGAGACCCGCTTGTCAGCTAGCCTGGCCAGCTTCAAGGGATCCAAAATGTTCTGGTCAGCAACATACTGACACAGCTCCGGTGAACAGGCTTCAGAAAAATGCTCAAAAAACAACAGGTGGGACAATTCAACAAAAGTTTTCCCCTTGTAACCATCAATCCACCCCATCATGTTCACATGTGCAGCACTCACCCAGTCAACCCAAGACACATTCTCTCTTTTCTTAAAATCCCTGAACCTTTTAAGGTATTGGGTAGGTGTCTTGCCAAACTTGGCAATCAAAGCAGACTTCATGCACTCATACTGACCCCTTTCTTTCACACTCAGTTTCAGAATACAGTCATATCCAGTCTGAGGCACTCTGCTTAACAAACACTTAGCCCAATATCTCTTATCAACATCATGAATTGCACAAACGCTTCAATCCATTGGAGGATATCAGAACCCTCCATAAACACACCAACCAAATCTTTCATAAACTTGGTGGCTGGGGACCTGACACTCTCAACTGGTTTAGCTGAAGTCTCCACACTAGCTTTCTCTATTTGGATTCTCTGGTGCTCGGTGTCCCTATCTTTGAGTAACACTTGCTGTGCCAACTCCTCTTTCGTCAACTCAGCTTCTGTTTCTAACTTTTTGTATTGAAAGGCTAACTGTTCCCGTTGTAGCTCCAATTTTAAAAGTTCAATCTTCAGGGCTTCCCCCTGAAGAGCAGTGCTGGGGTTCGGAACAGATGCAGCAGGAATGGTGGCATTCCCAGAATCAGATTCAGCAACAACCCCAGGGGCAGAGTCCTTATTGGTTGCACCCCCCCCCCTTCAAGAGTTTCACCATCAGTCTGGTAGTCCACCAGGGCAGCCATCAGCTCAGCCCTAGATTTATCTTCAAAGTCTAATTCCCTGGCTTCACAAGCACTCTGGCGAGCTCTAAGCTCATCCTAGTCAATTTACCATTTGCAATAGACTCCATTGCTTGTAATGCAGTTATCTTGTACACAACTAAACCTCAATTTAACAAAGTGCAGATATTTTGTAAGTGGCACGGTTATATGCTGATTGTTTAAACCATAAGCATCCCACCGCTGCCACTAGTGTAAAGACTGCAGGAGGGTCTGTACTTCTGCTCTCTATATGGTAGAGGAGAAACACAGAGGACCCCAGCCAAGATTCTCTATTGTTGGTAGCAATGGACGAGCAATCAAGGCCTACCTTCTCAGGAGGTGATGCAGGCTGGTTCTTACGTACAGTGTAGTCCCCAATGACCCGCAAAGAAATGTCCACACACTGTATAAGTTAAAACACAGTCTTTATATAATTAAGGTTCAAGGTTATATACACAATCACAATGACTCACGTTGTTCTCAGTTAATCTACAATGGCAAATATATACAGTTCTTAGTGGTACCACAATTATTATCAGATTTCTTTCATTAAAGTGCATCAACTGTACTCAGGCTAAATGTCACACAAATCACTTAATAAAGGTAACCAACAATAGACATAGGTGGAAAGCAGTTGGTTAGAACAATTAGCAGAATACGGCCCCTACCACTAGACACAGTTCTGTGTGGAGATCCCCCCACCTGGGCAACCTGTAATATAAAGATACACCACAAGCACAGTCCATATATTGTTCTATTTGTCTTATATCTTTCTGTAATGTTTCTACCACCCCATTGTACCTGGAATAGCAGAGTTCGGCGATGAGTCGTCGATGGATCCTTCTTGAGCAGCTCCCTTTAAAGCAGGAGCCACGGATCGTCGAGATCCCTCGAAGAAAGTGAAGACGGCGTTGAGACGGCAGCTTCGGTCCCAGCGGTGCTCTTCGACAATGGAGCGAAGACGTACTGCAAGGAAGAGGCGTGCGGGCACCTCGATGTCGATAGTTCAGGACCGCAATGAGTTTATGAATAACTGTGGCCCAGCAAGGGCATCGTGTTGTCTGGCGTCTCTGGTTGTTGGGTGGTGGGAAACCCACCAGCGGATGCTCCTTGGCACGTCGATGGCCTGGCCTTCTCCGGCGGGATAAGGCAGGCGGCGGTGCGGACGAGCACGTCCATGAATCAAAAGTCTTAGGCATAGGAGCGTGCGGCTCCGGTCATCGAGGGCACAGCATCAGGTGGTCCCCTCTTCTGGGCAACATGGCTTTGACGAGCCTCTGGCGGTTATGCAAACCTGCGAACCCTGGTCGACGGTGGTGGACAAAATGTCTGGTGCTTATCTTCATTCTCCTCGGCGTTCCCCGTCTCCGGTCGGCAGCCTATCAAGGGTCTGACTTCCAGGGAGCTTTGGCAAAGGTTAGCAGTGCTCGATGGTCCCTCGGAGCACAGGACGAGGGCGCCTAACCAGGTCCTCTCTTGGATCAGTCTCGATGGCTTTCGGCTTTCGGCAAAGGGAGACAGCAGTCAACCTTCTTCTTCAGGCTGGGCTTCGAGATTAAGCATCAGTTTCATCTTCAGCTTCTGAACGATTTCTAGCAGTGAGAGGTACCCAGATATACTAGTTGATCTCTCATTCATTCTGCTAAGTCACACTCAGGCAACCAATCACTCAGAAGGGCATTCAGCAGTCAGTCAGCCAATCAGGCATACAGTGCATTCAGGCCATAATCCTCCCTCTCAGACACTCACAACAAGGAATGTGAATTGGGCCAAGTACCCAGCCATTCAACACTACACACTGCACTCATACCAGTTTCGGGCAGGCTTGAAACAGATAATATGTGGTACAACCACATGAGGGAGGAAACAAGGGCGAATTCAAATGGGAGCTGCTACATTTGCTCTCTTATACCCCATGCCACAGGCATGCCCAAACTGTTTATCCCTTAAGAAAAGCCACCTGCAGTCCAATGTTTAGTTCACCTGCCCCTTTGCAGAATATGAAGCCTGTTTCAAGGATACACTGTCCAGGCAGTTATGATGGACAGAGATGAAAGTGAGCGCGCCAAGAACAAAGAGCAAGCAAGTTGTCAAATAAGACCAGTACTGAAACTGGAATAGGCGCTGTTTTCCAACAACAGATGGGTGAAAGGACTTGTGAGCTGTACAACAGGGGGTTCTCGAAGGATGTAGTGGCACGTGTCAACCATAAATGTTCTAAAACTTGGAGCACCTACATGTGAAAACTCACCTGGTTCGAACTAATAATACGGCCGCTAAGCTGCAGATATTGAGCCTGATCACGAGTTGTGCAGTAGCCCTTAAATATGGCAATAATGGTGTTACAGCCATATTTAAGGGTCCGCCCAATCTCGAGTCTGACCTATTTACCCCCAGCTCTAAGCTGGGGGTAAACATACTGGAAAAATTGCAATTTTCAGTGCCATTAACGCCAGCGGTATTACCGCGCGGTAATCGCACTGAAAATTCCCCATTGTGTTCAATGGATCGAATGGGGAGTGGGGACTAACATCGCCCAACCCATGACCCGCAGTAATACCGCCCAACTCATGATCAGGCCCATTGACACACTTCTCCTTTTGCTTCAGAGGAAATTGCAATGTACTCGTAGGCACAAATGAAAGGTGCAAAAAACATTGTTTATTCCTCAATTGACTAATGGCTTGTCCGCATTGATGGATTTGTATTGCGTGTGCGGCCAAAATGCTCATCTCCACCTTCCCCCATCATTGAGACGCGTCTGCTCACTCACCACCTTGCATTCATCCATTCTCATAGTGTTCGACTTGCATGTGACTCATAAACATGTCACCCCCTATTGCAACTGAACCCCCACCCCGTCAGCATGGAACATGTTGGCTGCTCACTAAGAGCCTGCTGACAAAAGTGGTCAAATTATTGGTCCAATGGCTCTTCAGACAAGTTCAAAGGGACCCCAGAACAATACCATCTGTTCTCAAAGACAGAAACATTTTTCACTTCCCTCCTTCTGCTTTGCATCCAAACTGCAGCGGTTTCTGATAACAAAGTGGGAGATGTTTCAGATAGTGAACCAGACATACCAGGGTCTCAATTCAATAAAAATCAGAATTGTGGGCTATTAGTCTCATGACCCTTCAGAACCGGTATGTTCTGGATTTCCTAAAATAGTTTACGCTACCTGTGCAAAGTGTGGATGCCCAAAGATGACGATTATAGAAGAAGGAAAGCTAGGTTAGTTAAAAGAGTTTTAATTGAAGGGGGGGTGTTTGAATGCAAGTGCAATGCCGTAGTCAGGCAAAAAGATTCAGGCTACAAAAAATATATGAGCAGGCGACCTACTGCTAGCAGTTCTCGTTGGGTGCGGCAAAATGTGCATGTATCCGTTTGAAGTTAGCTTTGACACATATAAGATGCACCATATAGCCATACAGAAAAAGTAACAATGTACTTGGTTGCAAAGGTTAAAAGTAGGGTGATGTATTTGGTATTTAGTGTTAGTGTACAGTATTTTTTTTTTTATGATGTGCAAGTAGGTAGCAGACATAAGCAGGAGTATGAGATGGAATCTGGGACGTTTTTCAGTCAAGGAGAGGTCCAGGGGCTAGGGTAGCAGGAGTTATGCCATGTTGGATTTTAGGGCATGTTACAGGATACTTTTGTGAAAGTATGAGAAACAGTCCCAATGTGGAGCTGTGGCTCTGTCCAGCTTATCCTGAGACAAGGCCTCTTCCCTTTCCCCAAGAGAGAAGTTACGATGTCAAGGTTACAGACATCCACTCCGTGTCGATAACAGTTAATTGAGTCCAGCTTCCAAGAGACATAACGAGGGAGACTTGGTAGGGCTGTACCGTGATTTGGTATTTGAGGAACAGACGTGATGTCAATACATTTATCCAGAAGGCTAGAGAGCTGTTTGTGTGTGCCACCTTGCCTAGTATAATGGGGAGGGTCATTGTATTATCAAGGCAGAGTTGGCCTCGCTATTCACACTTTGATCATGATCTGACAGAGGGGTGCACATCACGTGATGGTCAAGCATATTTTACTCGTTAAAGAAACGTATTGTGGCCACAATGTACCAGGTAGCTCAACTCATAAGTTCCAAGTGACGATGTAGTAGTTCACGTGTTTATGGGAATGTGTTTCGATAAATAGGGAAATGGACTATAGGGGATAATTAGAATTGTATATATGTGTTAGCCAATGGGGAGTGCAGGATCATGTTGTAATCTTCTTAATGCATAGCTTTCTTCATGTGTGGCTTTTTGCTATAAAAGATGTAACTTCTCTGGGTGGGGCGAGCTCCGTGTTTGTTCAGTTCTATGGGACCCTCTTATTCTTTTGCATGTAATAAAACTGTGTTTTCATTGCAAACGCTGCATTAATTATTTGGGACTCTTTTCTATAGATCGGGTTTTGAATTGTTCACCCTACACTGGTAATTAAGACCATTTTAAGCGGCCATATTCTTCAGTGATGATGATTTCTGTCATAATGCAGTTACCACGAGTGGTGATTCTACTTCTGCAGTTAATTTGGCAATATTGTGGTACATCAGACTGTACCGTCTGCTGCCATTGGGATGGCCTCTAGAGCTTTTTGGCAACAGATGGTAATGTACCACTGGCTGTATTAACCACTTACTGCTGGCAGGAGAATGCCCACCCTTTCCGGATTGATGCCCACACAGCTCTAGAAAGATAATGTGCACTGCATAAAACAGTGATCATGGACCTTGATTGCAGAATGGGCTCCGATGGGTTCTAATTACATTTGTGCTTCAGTATTCCAATTTTTTGAGCAGATACATATTTTCTTATCATTAGAATGTGTCTTTTTGTCCCAAGAAGGTCTTTTAGAAGCCTCTCCTCACCCAGTGCTAGTCGGTCAGTGTTTTGCAGTCTCCGATAGAGGGGTCTATATTTATGGCTTCTGCGAGTAGTTACCTCTACGGACATGGAAAATGTTGCTGATTAAATCTGATGGCAGATCAACACAAATTCTAGTTGAATTCTTCCATTTTGCACAGGAAACTCAGTGTGTAGGTGTACCTATGTTTTGTTATTTATTGTTCGCATGCCACTATTACAAGGTTGCTACAGCTAAAAGCTGCAAACAAAAATTAAAAGGAGCATTATTTATGATCCAGAAGTAACTGGTTTTAATACTTGCTAGTTTACAAGCATAAATGTTACTGTAGCAAGTGCCAAAAGGGGCGGTATTTGAAAAGGTTTGACTCGGAATTTAGAAACAAGAGACAGAGTTGGCCTTTCATCATGAGAGCTGGCAAACATATCCACGGCTAGCGGGTAACAGCATCACAAACAACATCCAATTATACTTAAAGGTTAGTGGTACCCAGGACATCTCACACCTCAGAGATTGCCTCACCCCCATCCAACCCTGGATGACAAGCAAATACCTGAAACTCAATCCCAAAAAGACGGCATTCCTTCTACTTGGTCACCCATATAAGAGGGATACGACGCACATGTGGCTAACTAACAAGCACCTTGATGGTGTTGTTCCTCACCTGGCCCCAGTCTCCAGCACTCGCTTCTTCCAACAACTTATCAACACAAAGGTAAAAACTGCCTGCTACCAGCTAACCCTCCTATGAATGATAAAACCCTTCTTTCCACCCAAGGACTTGAAAATCCAATTGCTATGTAGCATTTCTATACCGCCTGCTGCCATTGGTGTGGCCTCGAAGTGCTGTGAGGAAAAACGCATTTTGGAAGACAGTAGTCCGAGTTGAGAGTTGGTGAGAAGAGTGGTAAAGATATGTGTGTGCATTTATAGCCTAATCAAAGGTAGGTAGGGAATGGCTAGGTCCATTACAGCGGTCCATATTATCAGGTGTGAGGACGGGTGCTGTGGCAAATTGTCACCTGAGTCCAGCTATGTGAACAGCTGGACCGAATTTTGCGTGGGACTCAGCTGTATTTTATGGCTGGTGGCGCTCTGGCCAAGGATGATGTATGTTTAGTGAAGGGCAATGACAAATAGTGTGCATGTCAAATTATTTTGCAGCTATGTGAATGCAGCTGTGAGAAAGAATAAGCAAAAGCGAGCTTAAAAGTAGCAATACAAATTAGCCCTATTCAGGCAACATGCAAGTGTTGCAATACATAAGCAGTGGCGATATTTAGTGCGACAGACCTTGCACTGGCGCGAGAGTGCGGGCGAGCATAATCAACACCCATCACCTTGGTGCTCCAAGCCGGGAACAAAGGGCAAGAAAGGCAGTCACCTGCCACCAGCAGAAACCACCGCCTGCACAGCCCGCAACCCTGTCCTCGCAGCCACCGGGCGCCACACCAGGAACAGCACCATGCCCCAATGAATTGAAATTCAATGTTGAAAATAGAAAACTGAAGCCATTCCAAATCAGCCGAAGGCATCGAATACCAAATAAGACAAACTGCAGAAGGCCAAGGCAATAAAAACAAACGGCTGGATGTTTATTTATAAAGAGTGGAGAGCCTCATCTGGAAGATGAGGGATGGAGGTCTAGACATTGTCTGGAAAATCATTTCCGTCATTTGCCTGGAAGCATTCAGGAATTCGTCCCTGAGAGCAATTTGCTAGACTCCCCTTTAGCAGTCACATCAATGCCGGACACTCAACATGCCCTGTATTTCTTCAGAGTTCCACAGGTTTTCCTTGGTGCACTTTAAGATCGACCATATAAAATGCCCTAATTAGTAAGACGTTCTTCCGTCAGGCTGTGGCTATAGATACATTGGGCACTTGAACAGGTGCCCCTGTACCGTTTGTTCCAGCCAGAGAATGGGCACATCAGCAGCACCTACTGGTTTCGAGTTCAGTGAAATTCCAGGCGCCCTTCTTCTCATATTGCGTGAGGCAGATTCTACAATTTAGCATTTCAGAAGTTCATGCTCGGGTCTTTTGTTTTGTGGTTGGTGTCTCCATTTCTGGATTTTCTTTGGATTCCGTGTGTTCTCCAATGTTGATGGGACACCCCCCCCTCACCTAGCCCCACTTAGCCCCCCCCCCATTTCCCACCAGCAGGCTGCTGAACAAACCCATAATGGGAAACAGGAAATGCACCCAAATGTCTCCCCCCCTCCGCCCCCCCTAAGAAAGCAGTCCATGCTTCCCATCTAAACCCGAATACTCTTTCAGACTGCCTGCCTGTAAGGCAACCTTTGCTTGCACATCTGCCGGCCTTGCTGCAAATCTCTGCAGGACAGGGGGGTGGGGCTCCACTCAGGGCTAGGTCATCGGAAAGCTTAACCGGAAACTAGCATGGAAGTAAAAAACAGGAAACAGTCCAATTCTCTTGGCGTGCCGTTGCCTGCTGGAACATTATGCCAGCGCGAATCCGGGCGGCACCAATACTTCTTCAGTGAAGGGTAGCACTTTATATGTAGGGGCCAACTCAGCACCTTGCATTCTCACAGCACAGTCCAACCGAATGACAGGAATTCCCAATGCCACACGCTGTAACCACTCCCCTTTACTTATTATGTTGCCCCCTGTGACATGTGCAGCTGCTTCATAGCTACGTCTGCACGATCTACGCACTAATCCTGGGAGGATAGCTCAGCGGCAACGTGCTCGCCCTCGAAACAACGCGACATGGAGTATCATAGGTTCGATCCCCGGGTTGCACTTAGAAATCTCAGGGTATTAAGTGCATAACCAATCATATAAAATACATGTGAGGTTCCGTGGGCCAATCACCGCTGACCACTAGCTAAAGTCCATTTACATGTGTTTATTTGGATACAATATATTCTACTGCACAGCAGGCGAGGTCGCTACCTTTTGCTGCATCAAAAGGTACATATGCAAAATGCACTAGAGTATGCATTTCTCACAGTCACACAACTGAGCCAAACTGCGTAGGTGCTTGTTCCGTCTTTATGAACGAGGGCGGATTGAAGGGGCTCGAGGCTAAAGGACCGCACTCCTGCCTAGAGTTTTAAGCGCACGTAGCACCTAAAGCACCGCGTTTTGAAACGTTAGGGGTGGGGGTGGGTGTGCCTCGTTAGGGTTTCAGACTAATTGTGCGACGCCATGTTTGCGAGGTAAAACGCCATTCACACCATTGATAGCCCCGGTTGCGCGTCCCTGCCCATTTGCAAAGTAGTCCTACAAAGGTGTCATGGCAACCGCCACTGTCGCCCTTCCTCTGCAAAATCAAATTTACACTCGATTTTGAGGAGAATGAGTGCCAGGGCTGTAGTGCACTTGTCCAGTCGAGTGCGCCCGGGATGTCAATTGGGGGTGGGGGGTCGCAAGAAGACTCTTGAAAAGCAGCTCACCTAACAAAGGGCTCGCAGCTGGTAGTTTAATTTACAGTGCGGCGAAAATACGTGCTTGACCCACAGAGGTTGCTGCTGGGACTGCTGGCGCGAACTAGCAGAGGCCGTGTGCCTGCTTCACAATGCCAACATCCCGGAGCACATTTGACATGCTCACATGCAAATCCTATTCAGAAAGATTTGCTCATGGGCACCTCAGTGCGAATATATGCGCATCAAGAGCTATGTTCGCAAGTGCTGTATAGAACACGAGAGACTAGATTCTACTGTTTAGCCTGTTTCCATTAGTATTTCTTCTATATTGTCAGGTTCATCTAGCGTATGGTTGGCTCCTTGAACGCCAGTTTAATTAAACACGTGGGACTATTCATTTTTAGTTTCAAACTTTAAAATTGTTTTTCATATCTATTATTGCACAATAATGCGTTACGTGGTTTTACACGATATTCAAGTCTCCTACCCCAATTGCACTCAGATGAAACTTACCCGTTTGAAAGCTTTAACACCATATAATGATGTAGGAGTTTCCCCCTCTCAAATTGGCTGTGAAAGTAAGTGGATCGGCCTGGCATCCTTGAACATTCCCAAACAAGTACAGGAGTAGGTAATATTAACCTCAACATGAAACAATGTGGGATTGCATCACAAGGAGCGTCGTGTGTTGATCAGTCTGTGGGGATAATTATGATGGTTAAGGTGTCTGACCAGCGCCGCAATGCCTGCGGCCTGCTGTGCTCTTAACGAATGCGAATAAATAAATACGTTTGAGTTACGGTACGAGCTGAAGTTCAACACAGGGATAATGAGCTGAGCAGTTAGCTCATGGTGGATTGGCCTCCACATTGCAGCTTGAATGTCTCAGGCTTTATGATAGAATTATTTATGATAGGCTTAATAATACCGCGGACCCAGGGATCGAACCTGTGTGATTCGTAGCGTCTTGCTTTGAAGCGGGTACTTGCCCCTGAGCTATCCTCCCGGAGCAGTTGAGGCGTCTTTTCAATTGTGTCTGATGGCGTTGACTGCAGTGTCTAACATGGTAGACTTGTTTTTGGAGGAACGAACGTTTTGATGGCAGTCGATTTGAGGATTATTATGCTTAGGTTTTCTCCTTTGTGTACAGATAAATAGGAAAAAATATCATATGGGATACGTCACTTTTGGCTGATACATAGAGCCGGTATTTGGCTGAGAAATGTACTGTGAATGTGTGCACTCAAGCAGTGCTGATAACAATCTACGTCAGAGTAAGGCGCGTGTCTGGGTTGTTGCTGCAGTGGAGGTTCATTTTGAAGAGACCGAGGTCAACTAGTTCTGCTCTTGAAATACAACGATACAGAAATCATTGCATGTTGGTGTAAATGTAAAAGGGATATCATAGGAGACATGGTCTACAGCCTTATGTTGTCACTATGAAACCAAGACACCTGGGCTCCAGTGCTTTAAGTGGGCCGGGGCCTGCAGTCTTCATAAAGTGGGGCTGAGTGGGGCCCTGCCGGGGCCCCCTGTCTCCCGTCCCACACAACATTGGCAGGGCGCATTATCCCGCCGCGGCAGCAGCTGCGGCAGGAGATGCGCCCGCCAGTTTAACGTTAGGCAAGCTGACAGAAGTGCCAGCCAGGCACAGCGTCGCTGAGGCTGGTTGGCACTTCTGTCAGTCACTGTAACTTCCTCTGGTGACCCCTCATCTGAGGGTTCATCAGAGGAAGTTAGAGTCCCTTTGTCTGCCCTCCCCAGGTCACTGACCCTCGCGGGCTCCGTGATCTAATATGCAGATTAGATCACGGAGCCCGCGGGTTCGCAGAGGGTGAAAGATGCTCTGAGCAGATAGATCACAGAGCCTTAGGCGCCTTCCTTCGTTTGCAAAGCTTTATAAAAGAAGCCTTGAACTGTGCACTTTTCAAGCCATCTTTTATAAACGTAGAAATATGTTACCAATGTCTATGTTTATAAAAGGTAGCTTTCAAAGTACACAAACCATCGTAAATTAAGCACACAAGTGTGCGTAACTTACTATGGTTTGTGCACTTTCAAGCCACCTTTTATAAACATAGAAATATGTAACATGGCTATGTTTATAAAAGAAGGCTTGGAAAATACACAAATCATAGTAGTACGCATACAAACATATACATGCTCACATACATTTATATATTTGTTTGTTCACCTTACTATGATTTGTGCACTGTTAGGCCACGCCCACAATGGAAGGCACGCCCCCAAACAAGGGCCCCCCCTCAATTTCTTACCCCACTTAAAGCACTGCTGGGCTCAAAACCCAGCAGGGCTGACTCAATCTTTCACACAGGGCCGGCCTTAGGGCAGGGCTCCTCTGAACTGGCCTGGTGGGAGAAGGTGGCCGGCCCCCGCTATTAAAATTCTATGTGCCCCGCTCTTGTGCTGGTGCCAGGCTTTGCAGCGCAGGAACGGGACAGATTTAATAACAATAGGGTGCTGATGCTTTCACAACGGCAACTTATTAAGGTGATTACCTCCCGGCTCCGGTGCGTGAGCAGGCAGTTAAAAAAAATGTATGCCCCCGCATTGACCATTGGCGTGGATGGGTGAGGCACCACATTTTTCTTTCACTGCCTGGTGTGCTGCTGCCGCTAAGGCTTGCACTGCCTTCACCCTTTCAAGATCAAGTACTTGAATACCATTAAGTTGGCTAAAATGACACTTATGGATAGAGTGCGACATTAGTGCTATGCAAAAACATTATATTATTATGTTTAATAATTCGGGTGGATAGCCCAGCAAGGTAAGCACTTGCACCAAACATGAAGCCAGATTGCACGTTACATGTTTGCATCCTGGCAGGCAATATCTTTCAACCTTCTGTAGTCGATAAAATGAGGGCCATTATGATAACAATGAGTCATTTATATAGCACTTTCGCCAAAGCGCTCTACATAGAATATATTTACATAAAATATCAGCCAACCAAAGTTGGTACTCATTTATTGACCTTGAAAAAACGAAAGGCTGAGTTGGCTTTGACAGGATTCAAACTTGCGATCTTCAGATCACACACAGAGTGCAGCAGCGAGCACTGCACCCGTTGGGCTATTTTACCAGCTATTACAGTGGGTATTGGGTAATATTAGCCCCTATTATTACAGTGGAAATAGCTGTAACCCGCCATGAAGCACTATATATGATATTACTTTTCATTGTATTAATTGGTAAGAAAGTGGACTTTCACTAGCTCAAAAATCAGGAAAGGAAGAGGATAAACATTTAGTAACTAAGAGCTGCCATCAAAATTGCACTTAAAGAGCAAACACAACTGAACAACTAGACCAGATGCAATAAGATCTTGATGCCAGTCGCATGGCAAAGGTCAAGAGACAAACAGTTATTAGTGCGAAAAAAACACATGTCCAAATGGCAGTACTAAAGAAGTATTACTTTGGGCACCCACTAAAGAAATCGGAAAAGCCTCCTGCCCTTGCTCTATTACAGAGGATAAGTTAAACCGTTTTTCCCTGCAATCGATATCACTCGTTTTGAATTATGACTTGGTGTCCTTAATAAGTCACTGCTGCCGAGTTAACCGTGAAAAGACGCCTGCATCTCCTTCGCTAAAGAAAGGTGGGGAAACAACTGGACACGGAAAACGAACACATTTCGATGGCACATAGCCTCTTCAGCACTTCTCTTTTCTTGTTTATTTTAGCAGCACGACAACACATACCATAAACTACATCTTGATAATCCCTATGTTTGACCCTTCCCCTCCAGCCCCCTCCAGCAGGAGTATCCATCTTATCCCTATGACTTCTGTTAGGGCTGGCACTTTCCTTGCTTCTCCCTCCCTCGTAGATAAGAATCTGGAATTCTATTCAAAATGTACTTATAAATATATTAGGGATTGTACTGGGTCGCTCATAAGCAGAGCGTAATTGTGAAAAGTAAATCAAGCCAAAATGTGTCTTTACTCTTCACTTGTATGCTCTGTTTTATAAACACTAAAACTGTAGAGGAGCAGCTATATACCGCTGCAGGAGACCCTGCACCACCTTCCTCCCATATATTGGAAGAATGAGACCGGTCCGTGTTTGACACCTGCCGTTGTGCCAATACTGCAGGGTGTGTTCGAAAGAAGATACCCATTGAGACAACCCTATCGAATGTATCCCCGAAGTGATGACAACCTAAGGGAGGAACTCCCTGAAGGAATATGAAAAAGAGCAAAGGAAGAAGCTTGTGACGTCACAAGAGACATAACCCAACGTCCCGAGATACTGGCTGAAGAAGATGGATGGATCCTACAGAAACTAATGACGAAGTAAAGAGTTAAGTGAACTTTTAAATATGAAGAAGATTACACGTGCACGAAGTGCTGCAGAAAATGTACTGTTCAACAATTGTGCAGATGCTGAAACGCAAGTAGACTAGCTGGACATCAGTATTATGAATTTAGTAAGCCAGGACCCATGAAGAGAGAAGAGAAAAACTATGTTGCAGTCAGAATAAGCAGAATCGTGGAGCTGGATGGTGAGGTTGTCTGGCCTGGAGTCAAGACTGAAGCAGCCAAAGTCAGCTATCTATTCTGGAAAGGAGCGAACATGCAAAAGAGGAATCATCCCTTGTTAAGGTGAAAAGAAAGAACACCAAAAGTGCCAAGTTTTATTCATTTAGAGCATTTTAAACCTGCAAAATGGACCAAATTGTTGTCTCCTGTCACATGGACCAAGGATGAAAATAGAGTTCAAAATTGGAGTCCCACAACACGTTAGTGAGTGCTCTCACTCCCATGTATTCTAAAGACAAGGATACTTTGCAAGGCCAAGTTCAAAGACAATGTTCAAGGCAGAAGGCATGGGCGATGAGAGATGCTGGGCTAATTGGGTGGGGAGGTAGTGTCATGCCCCATCTCCCTGCACCTGGGTCTGGGTTTACGTGCTGCTAAGTGAACCGAATGTTACAGCATGGCACAAGCGTCCCAACCAATCGTAGTAGTCCATATATTGAAGGACCTTAGAGTTTGAAGACTAATAAAAACTGTATATCTAAGGTTTCTGACGATGACATGTTTTAGAGGTAGGCATATGTTGTCCTCCTGATAGTGGACAGCCAATCACAATCCTAGTTCCTATAGAATGTGTACTTAGATGTTACCCTTGGCCAATCCCTACCCTTGATAGGTTTTTTTATTATTTTGCCATGTAGTATGACGTCACCTCTGATGTATGTTTGATATAAAAGCTATTGTTGTGTAAAGATTGCTGGGAGAACCTGAGCGTCTGCCTGTTGATGTCCGTTGTAAACTCCCGGTTTTAGATAATTGATAATAAAACAGTACTTTGCCATCTTCCTAAATTGGTTCAGTTATTTGGACTTGGAGTTATTCTGTATGATCCTATCCATAGCATGCACGTTCCTAAAGGGCCATAAGCTGACGTGGTAGCAGTGCGTATGGTTCAAAGATCCAAACTAGTTCAGCTTCAGATTTTTGGACTATCAGCCATCCTCCGCCATTAGTTGGAATATCGCAGAGTTTCCTGTGTAGAGCAGCCAAATAGAAATAAACTTGCAAGAAGAACTCATGTGGTGGGCAGGTCCCCCTTTGAAGAAATCCCTGTTCGGTTTCCATGGGTGGTCTGTGGACGGAAGGCAAAGTGGTCGGATTGGAGGAGGAGTCGATACCGAGGGTCTCAAGTTGACTAACGAATGGTAAGTAGACTAAGGCGAATGGCAAAATAAAGGGACAGGATTGTGATAATTTTTGAGTAACATGAAATAATTGTAGATATAAGAGAGGCCACCTAAGAGTCCTAATTCAAGGGAATTAGAAGAAGACATTTGAAACTCCAGCAGGAGTAGGGTGAAATATATAACACGTGGTCAGGACAGCATAAGGTGATGTCTTAAACCCTACACAGGGTAAAAAGTAAAGGCGAGAGTAGGTAATCACAGTGTTTATAATGTGTAAAATATCTGACTAGTCTAAATGTTGTTGGTTGAATAAAGTATTGAGGAGCGATAGAAATTGTGAAGAGTTGAGAAGGTAACAGTGGTTAAAGAAAGTGTAGCAAGAACGATTAGCACCAATCAAGAGAATAGTCTATTGAAATAAGAGAATTGAGCAGCGATTCATGGTGCTTGCTCATATTTCTGTTTTAGATATTAAAAGTGGTGATTTAAATCTAGATAAAAGGTTTATTTTAATGGTCCGGTAAGTATTGACAGTCAAGTGAGACTTGTCATTATGGGGGATACTCCTCTCATGCACCTATGCAGGACACTGCCAAAACATATGCCCAACCTCAAACAGTACAGTGCAGGATGGGTAAAAGGCAAAGCAGATAACATTTTCATGCAGTGGCGACAAGGGGGATCATTGTCAAAAGTGGTATTGCAACACATGACCACATACTTGCACGGCGCGTACACAGGGAAAACATTTGAGAAAAGACTAGCGATTTTAAAACTTTGGAAGATGTATCAAGAAGAAAGGGAAGATCTGTCACTTGAGGAGTGGATGCTTAATCAGCATAGGGGGAAGGCTTTGAGCCCTCACCTCCCCTTACCTTGTCTGAAGCAAAGAGTGTGGTTACCACGGAGGAGATAGGAGTGTATCCTTTAAAGGAATTAAGAGCAGCGACGGGTTATAGTAATCCAATATGTGACCCCCCTCCCCGCTTACAGTAGTGACGATAGTCCAGAAGAGAATAAAAGCAAGGAAGAGATTTATAAGTACAAGCAAGTCAAGCAAGAAAAAAGTGAGTGGTGCAATTTATCGACAGATATAGACAGAGAAATCAAGAGATGGAGAAGGAGAAAAAGATCAAGCTGACGAGGTAGCGCTCATGCAAATTGAATGGATGGGAGGGCAGATATTACTCAAAATAGACGGTTAAAGTATTGAGGAAGTCAGGCAAAGAGAAGACAAAGACAAACAAGAAAGGAAGGATAACGAACGAGAGAAGAGATTAAAGGAAGATTAGCAGAAAAGGAAAAGCAGGAAGTGACGAGAACAGATATATCAGGAGGAGCAAGAGAAAATTGATGAGCGGGAAGAAGAACAAAGAAAATATGACACTAGACAAAGAGCAATAGAAGAAAGAGATAGAAAGGAAAAAAGAGAGAAGAGGAAGAAGTGCAAAGATAAGGGACAAAAGGTTACAAAGATGAAGAGAAGAAGTGGAAAGAAGGGAAGGAGTAAGGAGAGAAGAATGAAGGCGAGCGGAAGAGAGAGCTAGAAGAGATGCAAGAAAGCGAAGAGAAGTAGGTGAAGAAGTGGAGCGAAAGAGGAGACAGCGAGGTTTCAATGGCAGTCTCATCCGCAAGGAACAAATGAGGCTGAGCCCAGAAATTCAATGGGACAGACTGGAAGAGATTCTCTTGATAAAAGAAGTAATGCCAACAGCATATAGAGTATCGCTAGAAGAAGAAAGAGAGGATGTGAAAGCATTGGAGAAAGGATTGATAAGGTCTATCAACAATTAAGACGAAGTAGCGAGTATGAAACTCGAGGGAATGGTGATCAATCCCCAGTACCTCAATCACAAAGTTAGGAGGGAAATCTGTTCAGTGATGAACGTCAGGCATTGCCTTTGAGCAGACTGAACTTAGACACGGGTGAGGGGGATGATAATCACACTAGGTGTGGCCTGGACATATTGGACGAAGAAAGAGAGTCAGGTCTTGGGGTATTAGGCGGGATTGCATGTGCCCCTGAAGGAAGCCAGCAAATGTATAAGGAATTGAGATGGTACTATATCATATCCTGAGCATCCCCAAGGACGATTAGATAGTGAGAAGGGAGAATCGTCACCATATGTAAACAGGTTAAGGTCATTAGCGACAAGGAGACAGAGAGGGATGATCGTCCCTGCCATGGATAGACTAATAATGAGATCTGACTATGGATTGGGGTTTACGCAGTTTCCCTTGTTAGAAAAGGGGGTGCAGGACCACAGTAAATTCCATGGCCGCAGATGGACAAGAATAATTTAAAATGCAAACTTCCTAGTTTGACTTCGGGGGATGGGAAATGGATATATGAATTAGAAAAACATTACAGGGGAAATACGCTGGATATAGGGGACATAAAAGGTCTCCTGTCAGCCATTCTTGGAGAGAGGGCTGATGATATATGGAGGCGAGCAGGATATTCAAGTGTGACTGCACAAAACATAGCACACGATGCAGCATCATTCAATAATTGTAGAGCAGATGTTTGGAGGGCTCTCAGGGTACAGCATTTTGATACAACAGATATGGGTGCAATTATGACACGCAAAAAGAAGGAAGATGAAGACCCTATTGCTTACATTCAGGATATTCAGCAGAAATGGCAGCTTGAAACTCGCTAGCCATGGGAAAAGACAGTGGCATTATTTTACCATATTTTATGTCAGGGGTTGCCTAAGCCAGTACAGAAACAGATGAAAAAACAAGTGGGATGGAACCAAAACCATGGGCTGACATACAGTTGACAATAGTGCACCATTGTCGGTTATTGCAAGAGAAAAATAAGAAGAAAGATGAGAATAGGTAGCTCAAGGAAGCCAAGTTGGTTCAGAAAAAGTTGTAAAATTTTGCCATAGAATGCGCAATCTGAATGACACCTGGCCTAGTAGGATCGTTGTCTGTCTTCCCCTTGTTCCCCCCTCCCTGCCTCGTCTCGCCTTGAAACACTTGTGTATAGGCGCGTTACAAATGCCTTATCATATCATATCATATCATCATATCATTGACAATCGGAGAAGGATTGGGAATGCAGGAAGCAATAGGTACATCACAGGCAAATAATTCCTGCCCCATGGACCAAGGTGGGTATGGATTTACGCCACAAGGCAGAGGTATATGTTATAGGGGAAGAGGAGGTGGTTCAGAATAACCAAGGTGGGTTTCAAAACATAAAGAACCACAGTGCTCAGGGAGGATATAACCAAGGAGGGATTAACAGAAGGGTTCCCCCAGTATGTTGGAATTGTGGAATGACTGGACATATTGCGCTCATATGTGAGAGCCAAGAGAATGTACAAAATGGCCAGCTTTCCAGAGGGGGGACAGTTTATCCTCCGCCATACAGCACACAGACTAGAGAGGGCTTTGCCCGGGATCACACATTTTATCAGGCACAAGCAACTCAAATGCAGTAAGTCCCACAGCAGGCACAGACACAAATGAATCCACCCCATACACAACAAGCCCCACATGCAGACACAGCAGTATGCAAATACAGGACAAATATTAACACCTAGAATAGGAGGTGTCACTATGGAAAGAGGAAATCCTTTTTACAGGGATGGGATGAGCTTATACCCACAATAGGACAGCTCACAGTGTGGCCTTCCTTTTACTGATAAATTACCAGTCTCCATAGGAGAATGTGACATGTCTGTCCCTTTGTTATATTCAGAACAGACACCAGTTAACATTTTAGGAAGATTTAATGATGAAACTCAACATGACGATTTCATTCACTGATAAAGGAATAGTGTTCTCCACTGCAGGAATACACTATTTTAACATCGGAGAGTTTATACTGGCATTCACAGGGCAAGTGCCTCTGCGATGCTTCCAGTAGATCCAGAGATTTTTCTATATGGAGTAAGCATTTTGTTGTCATGACTACCTGGTTTGGTAGGAACGACTGTGAGGATACCTGATGAGTTTTTATTTCGACCCCAAATACCTATGGATGAGGAAGGTGGACAGACTATTCGTATAGAGTTGGAAGCAGCTATAGTACGAAAAGAGATGGCAATACTTGAAGGGATAGACGATGAGGGTAGACCATGTAGAACAGTGATAGTTCTTGAGGAGGGGTGTAAATTGACTGACATGTTCTTTATGAGCATCATATCCTGGATAAAGATAGAAAAAAGGGAAGTTCCACAGAGAATGGCGATGATGCGGCAACAACCAGCATTTTTTCAGGAGGATCTCGAAAAAGTGCTGAGTGCCTTGTGGACTACAGGCCCCTATGATGTAGGTTTACTTAAGGGGATAGGGGAGGTTCAAATAAAGCTTAAACCAGGAGCAATTCTACCCCAAGCAAAACAGTACCCCATGTCTCGAGAAGGAGATGAAGGTATATTTCAGACTATTTCAGCGCTGATGAATCAGGGCATTATGCTGCCATCAGAATCATTGTGCAATACTGCCGTGTATCCGATTAAGAAATCTAAGGGGGGGTCGTGGAGATTTATCCAGGATATGAGACCTCTTAACCAGACTGAGTTTCCTTTAGTTCCCAACCTGGCAACAATATTGTGCAGTATCCCAGTAGAAGCTCAATATTTTATGGTGATCGATTTGAAAAATGCATTTTTCTCGATCCCTTTGCACAAAGACTCACAAGACTTGACTTCATTTACGTTTTGCCAAAAGAGACTAAAACATACTCGGCTGCCCCAAGGGTACTGTGAGTCCCCATCGATCTTTAACAGAGTCCTGCAAATGGATCTAGGCATTATCGATCTTAAAAGCACGGTGATACAGTATGTAGATGATATATTGATTTGTAGCACCACAGAGGATGAGTGTAGGCAAGGTTCTGTCCAACTAATTACTATTTTAGCAGACAAAGGATATAAGGTGAGCAAGGAGAAGTTACAGTACTGTCAAGAAGAGGTGTCAAACATAGGTCAGTTAATCTTGCATGACGGAAAGAAAGTGACACCTGAAAGGGCTGAGGCAATTATTAACTTACCCAAACCGAACACAGTGAGACAAATGCAGCAGTTTCTAGGTTTGTGTAATTACATTAGAGCCTGGGTGTTTGATTATAGCATGTACACAAACCACTTCTGCTAGCATTAAAGAAAGCCCAAGCTGGTAAGACAAAAATAGAATGGACTGAAGAAATGGAGAAGGGATTTGAGGAGTTGAAACAAGCAATTTGTAGAGCTCCGTTTTTAGGGATTCCCAAATATGGTGAAGAATTTTATTTGTTTTCATACACAAATAGGACAGTCATGACGACAGTACTTATACAAAGAACCACATTAGGGTACAAACCTTTAGCATATTACAGTGGGATTCTAGACCCAGTTATGAGTGGACACTTCCCTAGCGAACAATCTCTGGCAGCTGCCACGTTTGCAATTGAGAAGTCCACAAGTATTGTCGTGGGCTGCTCAATGACCCTTTACATGGAGCATGCTCTATTTGCCATTTTAGAGAAACCCAGGGGCACATTGACATCCCAAAGAGCTTTGGCTTATGATGTAATGATTTCCAACCCAACGATTAATATTGTAAGATGTAAAATAGTGAAGCCAGCCACATTCATAGCTGAGCTAGTAGAAGAAGGTGATCATGTGCATGACTGTGCAAAGTATGTTGAATTTTATGATGATATACCCTGTGTGAAGGAGAATGCTTTAGCGGGAAGGGAGAATCTTTTTATTGATGGTTTTTCAAAAATTGATCAGACTAGTGGGGAAAGGCATTCAGGCACTGCAGTAGTAAGACACAGATTAAATGGAGAATTCGAGGTAGTGGCGAGTGCCAGGCTACCATCTCATTTTTCAGCACAAGCAGCAGAATTAATGGCGCTTATTGGCATGCTTGAGAAACATGAAGGGCAGGAAATGACAGTGTATAGTGACTCTGCCTATGTGACGTCAACCGTACATGCATGCTTGTCACGTTGGATAAGGAGGGGCTACCTCTGCGCACGACGGCTCTCCAGTGCAGCATGCCTCCATATTGTACAGGCTCATTTAGGCAGTACAACTCCCAGTGGCCATAGCAGTCGTTAAATGTACAGTGCATTGTTAGGCAGAATCCTGTGCAGTGCCCTTAGGGACCACTACACACAATTAATACTACAGGTGGCAATACAAGTTTTAACTTTGGTACAAGCCTGTACTACTATGTCAGAGTGGTAGCAGTGGCGGAGCAGCCAGGCTTATCTCAAGAGTATATGAGCAGTGGCAGAGATTAACCAAAGGGACCACAATTACGGTGACTCAAGCAAACACTGACTCAAGGTTTCAGGTAAAAAAATATAAGTACATTTATTTTTAAACCATTCGTTATAAACACAACACTCCTATTAAACTCAAATAAAAACCACACGTTAAATATACTACAACTAACCAATTCACTTTGTACAGTAAGTCTCAAGGTAAGTACCCTGTATTTGAATGAACCGGTGTTATGAACAAAACACGTTACCGCGATTGCAATCACTTTTTGACAGTTCGGTCTACTAAATAAGCACGTATCCGTGACATGAAATGCTACCGGGGCAAAATCACACTTAGCACCTGAGATACCCAGAGGGAGTTGGAGGCAAAAATCACAGGCAATATTTTGGTTAAGCAGGCAGAATCAAGAACCACTCAGAGACAGGAGTTCAAAAGTCAAAGGGCCGGAGCCAGAGTCGAAAGACACTGGGGCCTGTTGCCGAAGATCACACAGTCAGACAGTTCACGATTCAACGTAGACAAAAGTACTTCGATATTGTCAATGTTCGGAAGCAAAAGTTATAAGAAGCAGGGAAGACAAGGGCAAGCCTTGGAAATGAAGAAAAGGGATTCACCCAGTTTCCTTAAGTGCAGCTGGTGCCCTGGCAGTTGTTCCTGTTGGTTTCCCGCAGACCCACGATTCCTGTAGCTTCGTTGTGAAGGAGGACGTCTGAAGGGGGTCTGCACCACACAGGGATGAAGCCGGCAGCAGCGACGAGGAATAAATGGTGCGCTTCTTAAAAACAGGAGAGGCTCTTCAGGTGGCTATCCGGACCACTACAGCAGCGTGCAGCAATTTCAACCAAGGAAGAGGATCCTCTGGCTGTGGAAGATGAGCTGGTTATCCCCACCAAGCTCCAGGGAAGAAGACTCCGGACTGGATCTTCTCTGAGTCGTTGAAGGGAAGATAGCTCAGGACTGCAGCAGGGCTTCACCGGGACGGGGTAATTGCAGCAGCTGTTGTTCTCTCCGCTTCTCTTCGGTTCCTTGTAGTTCCAGTGGTGACTCTCTGACTTCTAGCCCAAGAGACCTGCCTTTGATGCGAAAACCCCCCATTCACACAGCCTGGCTGTCAATCTCCCAGCAGGGGGGTTGTCCAGCCCGGACAACTACCCTGGCCAATCATGACAAAGTGCGACTTGGGTTTCCTAGGATACCCTGTGCTGCGGGTGACTACACCCCTCCCTCACATTCAGCCCACCTAGACACCCAGGCGCCTTGAGGAGGGCTTCTGAGCAGAAGCCTGCAAAAAGACAGAGATAACAAAGAAGGCGAACCTAGTTTGCCACGCAAAGTAAGGCACAAGAAGGACTTTAACAAAAAGAAATGGCGAATAAACCCAACCGGAGCCAAAAGAAAGACGATTTGGTCAAGCAGGTTTATGTTCGAGGCTAATACAATAGCCAAGAAAGGTACCACGTTTATCTAATATAATCGCGGTAGAAAAGTTAGGGTAGATACCACTGCCACCAGCCAAGTCTAAATGTTAAAAGAGCGAAACAATGCTCTAGGAGGTACAGATAAAAAGGGATACAAATTAACCCTTTCCAGTACTCCATGGGAGATGGGGTGTACTTGATCTGTGGTAGATTGACTAAGTAAAGTTAATGGTAGCTTTACCCTTTTCTGGGGGACGGTAGTCACCTCAGAAATGGAGTCGAGGGAAGTCTGAAAGACACCCTGTGCCACGGCACTGAAGGTGTTGTGTGACACACAAAAAGAAGGGGGCTACTGAAGTGGCGTACTTCAGAGTCCACAATCACAAAAACAGGTAGAAACACATAGCAAAACACAGGTAAGAGTGAGGAAAAAGCTCTCACTCTTACCAAGTGGAAAAAAAAATAAACTCCAGAAGTCCAGCAAAGCTGCTGAGGGACTTACTAGGTGAGGGAAATCAGCCGTAGAGGAGAATTCTCCCTAACATGCATACTAAACAAACATACTTCATTTCTTGCGGGAACAAAGCCACAGATGTAGAAGCCAAAAGGGTTGCATATGCTCCAGACATTTTGAGTTTTGACACTTTGAATATTAAAGAGAGTTTGGTTACAACTATGTTGATGCAAGAAGGGTTTAATAAATTGTCAATAACCCAATTAATAGAGATTCAGGGAAGTGCACCACAAGAAGAGCAATAACTATGGAAACGAAGGGGGTGTTCTTTATCCCCCACCGAAGCATTATGGTGACAGGACAGCACTAGAAAGCCAGTGATGCCAGTAACTTTATTGAAAGTTGTGCTTGATCAGCTGTACTACCCCGCACTTGTAACTAGAGAAATTCTTGCTGCCAATATTGCAGAAGACTGGTTCATTCCTAATTTGTTGGAACACATTGCATTGTTTATAGTGAATTGCATAGTGTGTCAAACGTTTACTGCTGGGCATGTAATGGATATAGGTTAGTGGTGGTGTGTCCCATCTCGGTGGATCGAGGCAGGTCCGTTTACACACCCTGATGCCAATTGCGCAGCAAAGTTTTTAGTACGCAAGGTATTCCAGAGGTGTGGCGTGTGTGAAGTACTAAGATCTGATAATGGGCCGCATTTTGTCAATGAGCTATTTCAACAAATAGGGCTTCTATTAAGCATAAAACACATGTTTTCTTCTGCTTATCAACCGCAAGCGAACAGAATATGTGGGAGACTCAACGGCCTCCTCAAAGAAAGTATTTGCCAAGATTAAATTGACTTGTAAAATGGATGGCTGTATTGCTTACCCGTGGCCTTATATCCCCTTCAGAATCAGCCAGTGTCGGACCACCACCTCACCTTGCATGAACTAGTGACAGGGAGTCGAATGAGAACGCTGCTTATACCTCCCCCTAGGATTAGGAGCAATGCCCAGAGTGTAGTCAAAACTTTAGGTGATGAGATGCATGATTATTTGACATGTATGACTACCAGTATTTCTTTCATTTCAGATCAAGTCAAGCATCAGGGGGAACCGTCTAAGAATACGGAAGAAGATAATTCGGCAAACAATCCAAGTGAACTATTACCACCACCTAAGTTATATGTTGGGGACCTGATGCTTGTTAGAAATGTCACCTGAAAGTGGCACGAGCCCCGCTTTAATGGTCCTTTCGTTGTTGAGAAAGTGTCCCCTTCTGCTGTCAAAATATCAGGAAGACGAGCTTGGTTACACCGAAATGACGTGAGTGTTTATAAAGGCTAGACCTTCCCTCCAACCATTATTGATCCAGAAGCAAGACAAGAAGAAGAATTTCTGCGTGTGTAGACCCTGTCGATGACTAAGAAGAAGGATGATATAGCAACGAGTGATTAACACATACTTTATTTGGCCTGGAATTCAATAGACACTCCTTATATATATTTTAGCCGAGTGTGACGACCTGTCGAGGAATTCCAAAATTTGAAATGAACTTTTAGAAATATATTGAAGTAGTGACCAATGCATCAGAATTATGCCTAAATGTCAGTTTTGATCAGAAATTGAAATAGAGACCAGTATCCAGATTCATTTTGTGGAGAGTAACTGTCAATTGCAACGTTCATCGGCTTGTGGTTGCTGTTTTTGTGTTCATACTTCAATCCTACCCTGCTCTTGTCAGAAGAGACATTAATATTTACACTTTCTTACAGGATCCTAAAAACGGTCCAGTGATAAGAAGACTTCTTATTGCTATAATTGAACAGATTTTACAGTTGCAAATATAAAAGAACTCGATGATTGTATTAAAAATGATTAATGAAGAAGATGGTATGATAATAGAGAGTGAACAAGTTCAGTAAACAGTAGGATGACATGAGAAACGATTGCCCAGATTTCTATGCATGATATATATTTGCATGATTGTTCTTGCTGTCTTTTTGTTCCTTATTGTTCACAGTCTCTATCATCTTAATACTTCTGCTCAAGAAATTGTCCCTATGGTTTTCCCCACTATGAAAACGAATAATGACAAATTCCTTGATCTCTATAAGTATATTGGGAAACATAAAAGAGATTCAGAGAAAAATAATGAATGGATAAATACCTATCTAGATAATACAGCTCACCTGGGGAATAATATGTGGTAGCAACACATGAAAAAAGGTGGTGGAAAGAGCATCTGATGAGGGTTACTCTGTCTGCTCTCTCATCCCCTATGCCATGAATACAGTAAGGACTGGCTTGGGAGGATGGCTCAGGGCCAACGTGCTCACCTTGGAAACAAGACAACACAGAGCACTACAGGTTTGATCCCCAGGTCTGCACTTAGAAACCTATGGGTATTAAGCATGTTATAAATAACCTATCATATCATATCACAACATTTCAAAGGAGGTTTCAGCACATGATGCAAAGTGCCTCAGCCATCTTGCAACATGTACTACTCAAGGACAGTTCCAAGGAAGTTTGGTGACCTGCGATGGAGATCAAAACGGTTGTTTGCATATGGGGATCACTACATCAAGACCCTACGAATGGAGAAGGATCCTGGATTGAAAAGCAAGATGCTTGTGTATCCTGCAGCAGGACAGAATGAGATGGTCATTGAAGAAATGAAGAGAATGAATTGCCCTGATGTGAAGGAAATAGCTGGATCGTCTGGATGTTGGGAACACGCTCAACTATTGATCTATGTACGAGTGCATACCAAGAAGAGATGGGAAGCAGGAATGATGTGCTGTGCAGCTCTTCTGCTGAAAACAGATTACGTATAAGAAGTGTAGAAAGTGAATGATGGATGCCTAAAGTCATGGGCCAAGCACTCCAAACTACTGACATGGTAGAAGATGAATCAGGCCCAGTAGTTGTGGTCCCATTGGTTAATGCGACACTGTGCTTCCGAAGACATGGAAAAAACCATGTGGGATATAACAAAGAATGCAAGACCACAATTGACGTTCCCAGGATGGGAGAAGGGACAGCCGTCCTTATGGATCGATATTGGGCTTGTGGATCTAGAGCCTATATGAAGTTGCCCAAAGATTGGGGCGGAGTATGTTCCCTGTTGCTCATCCATGTTCCAGCATTAGTGATTCCTCAGAGCTATCTGAACATTGGTGAATTTCCAAAAGTGGATGCCCAATTGAGAAAAAGAAGATCACTCGAACTCCTACGGATGAAAAGAGAGAATTACTTCTCAGCCAAATCAATAACAGAATTTGATACCATTCCTGAGCAGCACAAGTTGTTCAGCAAGACTGCTATGATAATGACAACCATATTTATGCCTGGAATGCAGATAGTAGCAAACACCAAATGGTTACAAATCAACAAATGGGAACTTCTGCAGACAATCAATACTACCACAAAGGGATTCAACGCTATTAAGGAAGAGCTGAGGGCCATACGAGTGATAACCCTCCAGAATAGGTATGTCCTTGAAATGATCACAGCGATGGAAGGAGGAGTTTGCGCCAAAATTGGTTCATCATGTTGCACACTCACACCTTTGCATGACAGCCACAATGGGACCTTGACGGAGGCCATAATGATGTCGACGGACCTGCATAACAAGATGGAAGATGAGACAGATGATATTGAAGATGACAGTTGGTTTGCTTCATTATTTTCATGGATTCCTCAGTGGTTGGTAAATCTATTCATGGTACTTGGAGTAATACTGGTGTTGGCAATATTTGGATTCTATGTAGTCAGGATGGTGATCGCCCATGCAAGAAAACAGCGAAAAAGGTAGTGGGAATGAAAGTCAGGGTTGATGTCAAAATTGAACCAAACACCAAGGAGCTGACTGATGATGCTAGCATCATAGCACCTGGGGGAACAAAGTTTCTGTATCCAAAGAGTCATAAGAAATATGTGGGATGATACGTCTATTGCACCCCGAAAGGACAGTGCAACTACATGTCATGGAGTGTAGATGAACATATCAAATCAGCAGGTACCCTGAGCGGGGTGAGGAAAATATGGATGCCGAAGGAAAACCTCTTCAAGAGAAAATACCAAGATATAGAAAAACTTGAGGGGGTGGTTGAGGAGTCGACCAGAGGGGGGAGTGTAGAGGCGCAGCTAAATACCTCTGCAGGAGACCCCCCCCTTCCTCCCATATAATGGAAGAATTTGACCGTGCCGTGTTTGACACCTGCCGGTGTGCCAATACTGCAGCGTGTGTTAGAAAGAGACAACCATTGAGACAACCCTTTCAAATGTATCCCCGAATTGATGACAACCTAAGTGAGGAACTCCTTCAAGGAATATGAAAAAGAGCAAAGAAAGAAGCTAGTGATGTCACAAGACACAAACACGACGTCCCAAGATACTGGCTGATGAAGATGTATGGATCCTAAAGAAACGAATGACGAAGTAAAGAGTTAAGTGAACTTTTAAATACCAAGATTACATGTGCACGAAGTGCTGCAGTAAATTAACCGTTCAACAATTGTGCAGATGCTGAAACACAAGTAGACTAAGTCATCATAGAAGCTAGCTATACGTGGTAAATAGAATGCAGGCAAAGCCACCATTGTATAGGAGCTGGACATCGGTATCATGAATTTAGTAAGACAGGACCCATGAAGAGAGAAAGGAAAAACTGTGTCGCTGCAAGAATAAGCAGAATCATGGAGCTGCATGGCAAGGTTATCTGACCTGGAATCAAGAGTGAAGCAGCCAAGGTCAGCTATCTATTCTGGAAAGGTGCGAACGTACGAAGGATGAATCATCCCTTGTTAAGCTGCAAAGAAAGAACACCAAGAGTGCCGATTTTTTTCATTCAGAGCATTTAAAATCTGCAAAATGGACCAAATCATGGTCTCCTGTCACGTGGGCCAAGGATGAAAATAGAGTTCGAACTTGGAGTCCCAGAACACGATAGTGAGTGCTCTCACTCCCATGTATTCTAAAGACAAGGATACTTTGCAAGGCTAAGTTCAAAGACAATCTTCATGGCAGAAGGCATAGGTGATGAGAGATGCTGGGCTAATTGGGTGGGGAGGTAGTGTCATGCTCCATCTCCATGCACCTGGGTTTGGGCTTACATGCTGCCAAGTGAACCGAATGTTCCAGACATGGTACAAGCATGCCAACCAATCATAGTAGTCTATATATTGAAGGACCTTATAGTTTGAAGACCAATAGGAAACTGTGCATCTAAGGTTTCTGACGATGACATGTTTTTGAGGTAGGCATATGTTGTCCACCTGATAGTGGACAGCCAATCACAATCCTAGTTGTTATAGAATGTGTACTTAGATGTTCCTCTTAGCCAATCCCAACCCTTGATAGGTTTTTTATTATTTTGCCATGTAGTATGACGCCAGCTCTGATGTATTTTTGATGTAAAACTATTGTTCTGCAAAGATCGCTGAGAGAACCTGAGTGTACGTCGGTTGATGTTTGTTGTAAACTACCTGTTTTAGATAATTGATAATGAAACAGTACTTTGCCATCTTTCTGAGTTGGTTCGGTTATTTGGACTTGGAGCTATTCTGTGTGATCCCATCCATTGCATGCACGTACCTAAAGGGCCACAAGCTCAAAACGCAGGCTGCAAATTACATGTTCCAGGTTGCATTTTATAATATATCCTTATAGAATATGCCTTCTATTTAACAGGTGTAAATGTGAGGCGTGTTCCAAAGCAATCCACTGATGTTACGCCTGTAAGTAAAATCTCATGTATGCATAACACCATGTCATCTTCCAGGATGGAGGAGGAAAATAGAGGGAAGATGTAAACTCCACTTTGTGCCCATCTTACACCTTTGAAGTGCACACAAATGCAGTGGAGTATAAAAGTAAGATGAAAATGGCTAAAGCCTTTAAAATGTGGGGTTGTGTGAACTTTAGAAGATAGCTTGCTTACTCTTGAGAGGCATTCTTTACAGTGCGCTTGTAGCAGGCACACAACACAAGACAACAATCAAAAGTGTAAAGGATGTTTTATTGGCGTACACAAAACAAATATGGTAGTTCAAATAAAAGTGAGTACTGGGAGTATCTATAAGTGCTCTCTCAAAGGGAATAATTAAAGGGTGCTTCTTTTCAGCAAGGGGCAAATTTCCAGGCTTTTCACAATTCTCTACTAAGCACAGCAAAGGGAACTCAAACAGGACTGGCCAGAGTCTCTCTGAAAAAGGTTGAAAAACAGCAGGTCATTGGATCTGAATCTGATTGTGCTAAACAAAATGGAATCACCTTGGTCTTTGTCTTTGAGCTGCAGGATTTTGGGTGTTCCAAAAACCTTGTCTTTTGCCTCTGCAGGAAGATCCATCCATAGTCTAGATGTCCCCAAGTTTCCAGGTTGTTTCCCTTGACTTGCTTTATATAGCTCTTGCCCAATAGAGGTAAACCCAGTCAGAGTTTAGACTGTGCTAGGTCCTCATGATACACTTCACCACCTGCCTAGTCCAGGGTCTTGGTCCCATGAACCCTGGACTCCTTGCTATTTCTGAGGTATCCTCCCTGATTCGGTGAGATTTCACAATCTTATAACTGCTCTCAACTATGGAGTCTGCCCTGGATCAACTCAGGTCTGCTTGAACCTCTCCGGTCTCTCTAGCTCCTTAGGTGTTGTCAATTTAGCCACCCTCTAGCTTTCTTTCATCTTCCTCATGTATGGCATCTCCTCTCCTTCCACACCTTAGCACTCTCTCCCGCGGGGTGGTGTTACTCCTCCTCCAACCTTCTCATTCCAATATTTCTTCAACCAACAACTAACCAGTCCAGACGTTATTACCTCCTCCTTCAACCTCCTTAATCCTCTCTCTTTCCCCCCAAACTCCAAATCTCTCCTTCAGATGTTACAAACCTCGCCCCTAATCTGCTCAGTCTCTATCCTTAATGATGGTACTAACTCCTATTCCAACGCTCTCACCTCTCTCTAACCAAACTCCACGTCATTCCTCAAGCTCGTCTCCCAATGCACCTCTAGCTCACAACCTTCTCCAAACACCTTCCTCCAGCTCATTCCCCAATGCCTCACACTGACAGATTGAACCGGCTTCTTTTTATAGGCTCATCTCCCTTCCCCATGGGTGTTGTGTAGGAGCATTGGTTGCACCTGGACTGTGTGGCTGTGTTGTTGTATGATTGGGTAATGTGTTAAGAGTCATGTGGGCTGAAAGGGGGTTGGCCTGAGATAATTGTAAGTCCAGCCACTGTTTTGGATTTTAGAACTGGCTGGAGTATGCACAAGGACTCCCTCTCTTATCCAGAAAGCTCTGTTTCCATTGTCTGCGTTACCCTGGGCCCTCCTGCTTAAATAGAGCATGATGTACCAGTGAAAAATTCCTCTGTAATCCTGTGAAATTGTCTGGTGCGTTTATAACTTTTCATTGGTAGAGTTGCAACTTTGCAACTACCAAAGTAGTAGGAAAGTCGAATCTGGGTGTTTTGCATTGCTGTTGTGTTGAAAACACTAGGTTTTTTCTCTCTTTCTAGGAAAGTCGAATCTGGGTGATTTTACCTTGCATGTACTTCAATTTATATGCCTGTTTTAACTTGCTCTGTCTCAGCGTATACATTAGCCTCACACGATTAGACGTACTTTGTAGTTTTGTGCCTCTCCATTGTTTTCTAAGGCTGCTGTGCCTTCTCACTGTTGATTGTTGTGCTCTCTAGGGTTTCCTCCCCTCTAGGTTCCTTCTGTTGTTGGTTATTGTTGGCTACTGCTGTGGCCAATGCCCCCATTTGGTTGTTGATCTCTGTTGTCCCTCCACCCCCTGTCTTCTGTCCACGTTGTTTCCTGCGTTCCCCTTGGGCGTGTTACCTGCGTGTGCTTGTGGTGTGCTTCCTACTGTGTGAAACCTCCACTCCTGTGCATCCTGCGTTGCACAACTCTGGGCTGTGCTTCTTTTCCTCTCTCTTCTCTCTCTCACACGCTCCTCTTTCCTCCTTGCACCCTTTATGGTGCTCTCAATTGCTCCATTTTCTCAAACTGCTATGCTATCACCTATCCTAACCTTCTCACTAAGTCTGGAAGGAAACATTTCAAGAAGGAAATCCTGATTTCCAACCCAGGCCTTGCCATCACTGATACCTACATCAGCACTTCCTCCAGACAGACGCTCACCAACATCCTCTTTGTCATTCCCTCTTCAGACCTATGGACCCCTCATATGGTCTCTGTTCTCTCTCCTTTCTCCTCTCCCATTAATGGTGGCACCCGATGGGAGGCTCTCTTTGCCTCCTTCCACTCCTTTATCGCTATCATTAATGTCTATCAAAATGGTACTGCCAAGGTCCAGGGCTCTCAGCCCAATCTCCTCCTTCTTGATAGGTGTCTCCTGCGTCTCATCCACTTTCTTCCATCTCCTGCTACTCCTTCTACCTCCTCTCCGGCTCCTTTGCCACCTCAATCCTCCTCTTCTGTCTCCTCTCTGGCACCCCCCTCCACCTCCTCTCTTGCCACTATGCCACCTCCCTCTACTGCCTCGACCCACACTCTCGGCCCATCTGCCACTTCGCTGGGTCTAAAACAGATGTTGTAGAGGTCCACTCAGTTCAACATAGGAATTAAGGATTGTAATCCAAATGGGTTTAGGTTTGTTTTCAAGAGAAGTGGGGATGTTTAGGTGCTCCTGTGTGCGTCTTGGCTACAAGACAAAAGAAATGTGAAAATTGCAAGGTCCACTACAGTTTAGGGACAAGCCCGGGCACCTTTTTGTCTGACAGAGTCAGAAAACGAATTTGTTCAATTAATCAGAAGAGTAAGTTAATTTCTAACAATGTTTATTTGACAAGGTACTCAACAAATGAATTTATCCAAAGTAAACAATCAATTTACATAATATGACTGAATTCAGAAGCATACAAATGGTGCTCATTCATGATATAGATTACAATTCAACATGTATTTAAATTCATACAAGTGTGTTCAAAGAATACATCAATCAATAATGTAACATAATTCAATAGTAAATGCAAGTTTTAACATAGCTCCTACCTCCTACAAGAGGTAAGATACACTTGTAATGATTGAACAATGTAGTGCAGCTCCTTGTGTATACTACGCGTTTCGGGCGATACAGCCCTTCATGAGGGATAGGTGATGGAGTCATTATTCTGTAAAAAAAGATCAAATAGTGCGGGTCAGAAATTTCGTTGCGGGATATTAGATAACTACATGAACCATTAAACGAGTATTTAACTGACCTGTGATAAGGGTTGTTCCAAAGGTAAACACAAATAGTGTACAATAATCAAGCCCATTAAGAGAAACCACTTTTTGTTTGGATAACAGGTAATCCTAAAACAAAAGAAATGGAAAGAAGAGAAAGGTTTCCATGGCTCAATGCGGTTCGATCTAGGCAATTTTCGGCCCATCACTAACACTCAGTTTCATTTGAAAATCTTATACCGTGTGGCCTATATTCAAATCTCGTCATATTTTAATGAAAATGTGATCTTACATACATGGCAATCAGGTTTCAGGCAGGGGAATGGCATGGAAATGGCATTGCTTGTCCTGAGATCTAGACTACTACAGATCATGGACAAGGGGCAAACGGTTCTCCATTTATGTTGGCCCTGCGTTGTGGCTTCGTTTGTATGTTGGGCATGTCTCTGCCATTGTTATGGCTCTGCTATTTGTGTTTGTCTGCACCCTTAAGCCTCAGGGTCATCTGGTGTGCATTATTAATATAGTAAAGTAAAGTAAACTAACTGTGGCCACAATCTACAGGCCACCTGGCCAGGTCACACTCTTCCTCTCAGAATAGGCGGACCTCGCCTCTTCTCTTCTTGTCTCTTGCTCTAAACTTCTCCTCCTCAGAGATCTCAACATCCACCTGGATGCATCTGACCCCTCGTCTGGGCTTTTCCTCAACCTTTGCAACTCTCTATCCCTTTGCATTCGAACCTCTGGTCCGACACACTCTGCAGGACACACCTTGGATGTTCTCATCTCCTCAGACATCCCCTCTCTAACCCTCTCATTACTCCTCTCTCTTGGACTGACCATTTTCTGTTCTCCTCCCACATGAATCTGCTGTCCCAGAGGCAAGGCCCAGCATGTCCAACTTCCTTCTCGGTCATTTGGCCCATGAAGCGAGTGTCAGTGGCCGCCTTTGCCTCTACTTTCTCTGCTCCTCCTACTCCTGCAGCTGACTCCCACTCAGACACAGCCCTCTCGAACCTGCATATTTCTATGTCCAACACTCTGGACATCTTTGTCCCTGTCACGAGTATTCGTCTGAAGCCTACCTCCCCGCCTACAAGCTGGCCTATCTCAAAGACTACAACTTGGGTATCACCTATCACTCTCTGGCCTGGCTGAGTTCTTTCCTCTCTGATCGACCCTTCCAGGTCCAACTTGAATCCTTCATTTCTTCTATCTCCCTTTCTGCCTGCAGTGTTCCCCAGGGATCTAACATCTCACCCTGGCTTTTCAACCAATACCTGGAAACTCTCGCCCATCGCGTTGCCATCTTCTGTTCCAATTTTTAGTGCTATGCGGAAGACACTCAACTCATTTTCAGGCTTCCCTCGGCCACCTCTTCTCCTTCTCTCATCTCTGATTGCCTCTCTGCCATTCAGGATTGGTGTACCGCCAACGATCTCTGCTTGAATGCCAGCAAAACACAGATCCTCCTCATCGGCACACCGAGGTATTCTGCCTTTCCTCTCCTTCCCCAGAAGCTCACTGTCTCTTGAGCCCTGGTTCTCTCTAGGTTGGACTATTGCAAAAGCCTCTTTCTAAATCTACCTGCTTCTACTCTCCCCCCTTTACAACTTACCCAGAACAGGACTGCAAGACTTGTCCTTTGACTCAAGCCCTGGGATGATATCTCTCCAACCCTGAAATCTCACCACTGGCTCCCAGTGGCTGCAAGGATTAAATTCAAGATCCTTTGCATTGTCCACAAGGCTTTCTGGGGCCTGGGTCCAAAATACCTTTAGCAGTCCCTCCGTAAATAGCTTCCCTCCGGAGCTCTTCGGTCCTCCACCTCTAACTCCCCCAGGGTCAGTAGTTTTTCAAAGAAACGAGCTAGTGGTAGATCTTTGTATTCGGCTGGGGCCTCCATCTGGAACAGCCTCGCTGCCACTCTGAAACTTGAGGAGAACCATCTCCAGTTGCAGAAGCACCTTAAGACCTTTCTTTTTGCTTCTGCCTTTGCTCCTCCTCTCCCCTGCTGATCTGCTCTGTCTCAGCATCGTGCACCTGGCTACTCTCTGACTTTCGGGCCCAGGTACCTGCTCACCCTGCCACCCATCAGCACTGCCTCCTGGCAATCCCTTGCACTGGGGTCTGTATCTGTAACCATACACTCCTCCCCTTTTTCTTTGTGCTCTTATTAGACACACCATGTCTGTTGCCTTAAACCTAGCACTTACCACTTGCTGGCTGCACTACCACTGCTTGTTGCTTTTTTATTTATTTATTTATAATTTATTTGTATTCCCATGCTCAGCATTTTCCACCTCTTCCTCATCCCATGCACTTTCCCATTTCCCTCTCCCATGCACTTGCACATTCTCAATGTCACTGGCACTAGTAAGATCGCTGTTTTGTTCTCCATTGTTCCCCTCCCTTGCCTCGTCACGCTCTGAAACACTTTTGTACGAGCGCAATACAAATAAAAAATCAATATCTATATCAAAAGTGCAATTCTTGGTATGACTCTGACGTGGCCACCCTGAAACATAAGTGCAGGGTAGCTTAGCGGAAGTGGCGGGCATCAGGCACATCCTCTGACAAACAGGCCTGCTGCTTGCTCCAAAGGCAATACAGACTCTCCGTCTTCTCCAAAAAGAGAGTCCATATTCAAGCCCCCGTCTCTGCGGCCTCTAACAACACAGCCAAACTCTTTAAAATCTGCAAGGGGTTGGCCAATCCTACTGCAGTCTCCACCTCTCGTGTTAATTCCCAGGCCCTTTGTACAGCCCTGGAATCTCATTTCACCACTAAAACCCAGGAAATCCTGTCCAAGCTCTCCTCCTCCTCTCTCTCTCCCTGTACCTCTCTCAGGTCCCCTTTGGCCACCTCTCCCCCTCCACTCCTTCTTTCCTCCCTCGCTCTGATAACACCTGTTGATGTTTCTAGACAAGCCCGATCTATGAAAGGGTCTTACAAACAGGTGCTTCCCTGCTCTTCCAGAACTATCATGGACCACATTGCTTCCCTCGCTCCAGCCCTGGCCAAATTCTGTAATATCTCTTTTGCCACTGGATCTTCCCCTCTCTCTTCAAGCACTCCTATGTGCACCCCATTCTAATAAAGCCTTCTGCCAATCCTTCATGTCTGGCAAACTACTGCCAGATCTCCATCACTCCTTTCCGGGGAAAACTCCTGGAAAAGCTGGCCATCTCCCAGCTAACCCTCCACACTGAATCTGTTGGTTGTCTCTATGGCCATCAATCTGGCCCCAGAGCAGCCAGAGGCATGTAAACTACTGTTCTTAACACCAGTAAAGATCTGAACTCTAACCGTGACCCCACCTCTCCCACTGTCCTTATCCTCCTTGACCTTTCCTCTTCCTTTGATATGGTCAATCACGCCATCTTGAGTAATCAACACTGCGAGAACATGGGTATCACGGAACAGGCTCTGGCGTGACTGACCTGCTTCCTCTTGAACTGACCCTCCCAGGTCCAACTTCGGTCCTTTCTCTCCATCACCTCTCTCTCTACTTGTGGTGTCCCCCAGGTCTCTATCCTCTCACCCTGGCTCTTCAATGTCTACTTGTCCCCTGTGGCCCACCTGATTTCCACCTTCTCTCCTTACTTTCAGTGTTATGTGGATGACACACAGCTCTCTTTCAGGCTTTCCTCAGCCTCCTCTCCTTCCTCACTGTCTATCCGTGATTCAGGAACGGTGCGCCTCCAACGTTCTCTGCCTTAACGCCAGTAAGACTGAGATTCTTCTCATTGGGACCAATACTCCCCCTTTCCCTCTCACACTCTGGCTGCCCGGTTTGGGCCCCCTTCCCTCGCCCTCCTTGCAGGCTAAAAACTTTCGGGTCATCGTCGACTCCACTCTCTCCTCTCCTCACATCACGGACCTTGCCAAGAGGGCCCACTTCCAGCTGCACCTCCTCAGAGGTATTCTACCCTTTCTCACCTTCCCCCAGAAGCTCACTGTATCTAGAGCTCTGGTTCTCCCCAGGCTGGACTACTACAACAGCCTCTTTCTCAATCTGCCTAACTCTACTCTTCGCCCGCTTCAACTAATCTAGAACAGGACTGCAAGACTTATCCTTGGCCTTAAGCCCAAGCCCAAGGAGCATATCTCTCCAGCCCTGAAATCTCTGCACTGGCTCCTGGTGGCTGCAAAGATCAAGTTCAGGACCCTCTGCATCATCCAGAAGGCTTTCTAGAGCCGGAGTCCACACTATATCTAACTCCATGCCACAATCCTTCCTTCTAGTGCCCTTTGTTTAGCTACCTCAAACTCTTTGAGGGTCAGACGCTTCTCCAAACAGAGAGTGGGGGTACATCTCTTTCCTCTGCAGGTGCCTCCCTCTGGAACAGCCTCCCTACCCCACTCAAACTTCAGCCGGACCACCTACAATTCCAGTAGCTGCTCAAGACATTCCTTTTCTCCTCTGCTTTCTCTCTCCCTGTTTCATGCTAACCTTCCTGTCTGCCTGCCCTGACTGATTGCCAGGGACCCTCAGAGTTGCACCCGGTACTAGGCCCCTCCAAGACCAGTTATTTTGCACTGCCTCCGGGCCTTCTGAGCACTTAGGTCTGTAACTGTAACTCCTACTGCCCCCTGCCTTCCATGCACTTACCCAGAGCCATGCTACCCTGGCTGCACTTACTCAGAGCCATCAGAGCCATGATGTCCTGACCACACTTTCCCCTACTCTCGCAATTCTCCTTCGCCCTTTCCCCCTCGCACTCTGTTGTCACACTTGCACGATACGAATGACACAAGGCCTAGTAGGATCGTTTGTCCTGTCTACCCACTGTCCCCCCCCTTCCTTGGCTTGTGGCGCCTAGAAAGACTTGTGTACAGGCGCATTATAAGTACCAAATCATATCATATCATACCATATCATACCATAACATTCACTGTTGTGGGAAAATAGGCTATGATAAGATATGATATGATATGGCATTTGTAACGCGCCTATACACAAGTGTTTCAAGGCGCGACAAGGCGGGGGGGGGGAACAAGGGGAGACAGACAACAATCCTACTAGGCCAGGTGTCATTCAGATCGCGCAAGTGCAAGGCTATGTTTCTATGTTGCTTTCATTGCGTACAATGTTAGTCAGTCTCTCTTCGTTTGCATCTAGGTTTGTATCTACCATGCCTCCCCGGTTTGCACAAGCATGACTCCTCACAGGAAGTGTTTTTCTCAGTATTGGCGCAGAAGAACAAAATGCATTTCTCTGATCACTGGTGGCTTTGAAGTGTTCAAAGTTTGATTTGCAAAATGGAAAAACTCAATTGCCAGCACTGAACGTTTGGGTTTGTTCACGAAGCTGGAATGGCTGTATACATGGAGTTAACCTGATGGAATGGCCCATCTTGAGGTGTCCTTGACTCCATTCTCCCCATACTCCATGTCTTTAGGAGTGGTGAGGGAGTAAGAGCCTCTGTGATGCCACCTGTGTGGTCATGAGTGTCTGTAGGAGTGGTGGCATTGTAACTACTCCTGAGACTGTCCCCTTGGTGAACATGAGTTTCCATAGGGAATGTAAGAGCTAAGTGCCTCTGTGGCTGTCCCCTGACTTAGTGTACAGACCCAGTTGAGGTGGTCTGCAGATACCCAATACACCACCAGGAGTTCTATCATCCACTAGCATGAGGCCACTCAGGCCCTCAGACCAGCCCACTCTAGGTTCCCTAGGTTTTAGAGGGGAATTTGTCTTACAGAATTGGGATAAATTGAGTAGCAGCAAGTGTTATTCTTTTCAGGAAAATCCATGCAGTAGGGGGGAAATCTTCCATTATGAGCACCACATTCAGATGTGGAAGGAGCTCCGGGGATGGGCTCCAAAAAGTGTCTTTATTTCCGGGTGTTTTTCGTCTGCATGCATACTTAGAGAAAAGGACCGTACACCCTCTGACCTGTGGACTTGACTGGTACATTGTTTCTGTGTGTGTGTTTGCTACCAAAAGCTCTGAAGCATTGCAGCCTTTATGAGAGCCTACCGTGCATACTGTATTGGTGCGGCATGACCCACGCTGAGACTACTTCAGCGGGACCTGCAGGGGATACATGTGTTAGTGATCAATGTGCTCCACTGCAGCAGTTTTAAACAGTCTGCATCAGAAGCTGTTACAAAAGGTCAGAAATGTAAATCGAAGGGGTGCTGTGGGACATTCACAGTAATGTAACCTGTACAGAAGAGAAGGCCAAAGATGACATGGACTGGGTATATCTTTGGAACACCAGCTCTGCTTTCCTAAAACTAGGACTAGGACTAGGACGCAGGTTCGACTCCAAGCAGGGCCAAACTCAGCCTTTCATCCTTCTGAGGTCGATAAATGAGCACCACACACCGTGGGTAATAATAAGCAGCGCTCAGATACCTCGCTATATAAATTCTAAATTATTATTGTTAAGAATGTCCTTGAAATGAGATATAGGTTCCTCCCTGATCAGTACGATGTCCTTTCATCGCGGGGTTAACCATCGCTGGGATTTTTTGTGGACATTATTTTGAAAAACCTCATCGAATTTTAGTGGGGGGGGGGGTAGAAATATATATATATATGGGGTATGGGTGTTCAGAAGTAGAAACACATTTAAGGGAATGGGGGTTTGGGGAGGAAACCCCTCAACAATAAATGTAAAATAAATTCGATGTTTTTTCAATAAAATGCCCACACAAAAAACCAGCGATGGTTAATCCTGCAATGAAATGACATGGAACCCCCTGATCCCCTTTGACATAGAGGAAGCACAATATTCACTATGATGTCAAGATATGATCAAGCCCTAATCTCCTTGCCTGGTGACACCCACAAACACACCCCACTCAGATAGATCCAGATGGTAACATATCTGCCCCATCAGGTGTGTTAGGTCACATGGGAGAGCCCATGTTCAATCCTATCCACTTTACTCATCTAAACTTATCTGCATGTGGAATTGTTTGTAGAACCTTTTAAAGAAATGTAGAAGAAAATACAAGAAAACAATTCAGTTTCCCAGACCCTCTGAGTGCAAAACAACATGTGACACCCTATGTGTCCCTACATTAGCCTTTTTTTCACGATCTGAAAAAGGGATCTCGAAGGCAGTGGTCATGGCATGGCAAATATGCCGGGACTAACTACTAAATACAACAACCCCCCTCCCCGTTAAGAACTCTGGCCAGACCAAACAAGGAACTGGATTTAACACACACTTCCATTAAACACATTTTTCAGAATAGGGTCTCTGGACAGGTCAGATGCTGCAGGTAGCATCCACCCAGTTGGATGCAAGAACCCAGATCACAGGACAATTCATATGCCCCGCCACCCATCCCCTGGACCCCCTGAACGTAGCCATATATTCTTCCCAGGACAGAACGGATTTGGAGGGGTAGAGTAGCTAGGACAGTGGACGGTATACCCAACTATGGACATAAGGATGTTTCCGGTTTCATTCAGCTCAATATTGTAGGGTGACACATGCAATAAATGTTGGAAAATTGGCCACATTTTTCAAGGGATCCATGGTTATTGGACACAATGGGCCTCATTATGAGTTTGGAGGTCGCCATGCCGTCATTATCGGCATGGCTACCTCCAAACTCGGGTTTGGGTCCCACAAAAGGGGACTTAACGGGCCATTCCGACCTTGGAGGGCACGGTAATTCCCTTTTGCGGGACCCGGACCCGGTAGATCTCCATTCCCATTTGAGCAATGGGAATGGGGAGGATGCTAACAACGGGCCAGTTAATGACGGGCCCGTTGTTAGCATCCTGGTCTGCTAGCACGTCTGGTCTGGCTAGGCGTACAGAGCGGACCCGCTGCAGAACTCGTAATGTGGCGGCCCGGAATAAACAGTGCCAGTCCCTTACCGGCCCCGTTCATTCCGTGGCCGCCACAGTTGTAATGAGGCCCAATGTATAGATTCCAAACAGAGTTGCTCTAAAATTCTAGTCTTGAGGACAAGGCCCATGTAACGTATACTCAGTGTCAACGCATTCGTCAGGAAATACAGCAGTTGTGGCACAATAATGCAATTGAACTATGGGACATAGTAATTCAAAAATATTTCAGCAATATATATCTAATAAAAAATAATATCGCTTTTAGAACTTCATTCACTCCGGGCAGTGGAAGGTTCTGACTGATTTGATCCTGGGGATCCACAATAAAGTAGAAGATTGGTGCTCCCCGCATTGGGAGGATCCAGCAGATAGGACTCTTCACAGGGGTGTGTTTCAGCACATCCAAAAGATTTGGGGGTCATTCTAGATCCTTTTGCCTCCCATCTGAATGCTCAATTTCCCAATTATTACAAATGGAAGCCGAACGACTGGGCACTGGCAACAGCTGCTTCATTTCAAAGATGCGGTCCAGGAATCCACTGTGTTTTGCAGCCATTTCCCGTGATTCCTAGCGTGTTCCTGCACACAGAATGGCAGACATGGATATGATGATATGATATGATATGGCATTTGTAACGCGCCTATACACAAGTGTTTCAATAGTTCCAATAGCTCCCTTTTGGCACTCCCAGGCGGGATGCCCCTTGGTACTGGAGATGATCAGAGATTACCCAGCACCATTGCAAACGATTCCCGATTTCATTAATAAGACCCAGGGAGATTCACGCCTTTTACTTAGGTCTAATAAACAGCTTCTCACAGCTCGCAGGCTTTTGGTGATAGATCGGATGCAATCGGGCCTTTTGCAATCAGCTGCCTCATTTATGAAATAATCATGGCCCTCCAGAGCCATTTAGCCATACAGATGTGCCTGGAATGCCTGGTGTCTGGCTGGTGTATGCACAGGTGCACAACTCCCGTTCACACATATATAGTGCATATTGTGGATTTTCTGGCTGAGTTGGCATCCGCGGCATCCTACTGTACATTACACCATAGGGAAGCCATTTCTACCAAACATCACCTTATTGCGGGCCTGCAAGTGTTAGAACATCCTATGGTTTGTCGACTTTCAAAAGGAGTAAGGGTTACTTGACCTCCTTTATTCAGAAAACCATGCATCTGGGATGTCATTCAGGTGATTTTCAAGTTTCAAGATTGGCCAAATATCAATGTATTATGTGTAAAAGCATTATCAGCCAAGTGAGTTCCTTTGATGTGTCTCTTGGCTTTCCATAGAGTTGGGGATCTAGAAGCTCAAGTTGAGTTTTGCCAGGGGTTTCGTTTCATATCATTCGCTAAACAAAAACAGCCCAACACATACTGAATTTCCTGCATTCCCGGATGGCCAGTTGGATCAAGTGGATCATGAAGTGGGCAGGAGTGGGTGTTTCGATATTTGAGTCTAAATCCTCAATGGGTACCATGGCTGCAAAGGTCTTTTGGGCTGCAGCAAAGCTTGAAGATATTCTCGCTAAGTCGATCCTGTGTTCGTTCAAAGTTTATTACGGACAACAATAGCCATACAATATACATATAAAACATAGCATTGTAACATTCAAAAAGTCATATACTTCAATACCGATAAAAGTTCACATTATCATCAAAAATCCAAATAAACAGCACCCGATGTAAGAAAGTTTCATGGCACATAACTAAGTGTTCCTGTGCTTTAATGCTCAGTGAAGAAAAGAACAATGTGCCCAGCAGATGAACAATTAATCAGCTACTAACAAGGTACTAATACAATGCAGGGCGACATTGAATAAAGCCTAAATTACGCAATATACGTTATAAAATACTATTTCCAAAAATGTGGTAAGGACAAACAAATACTAAATATATCAAGTCCTCAGATGTAGCAAGGCAACATAAGCAATTATTTTCTTCTGGATTGGACTTCCATTTTGAGGTTATGGCTCTTAGATCTAAAAGGTTAAACCTCTAATAATTAGCTCACAATCAGATTTAAATGTACTCATTAGCAAGCAAGGTTGAATACTGATGCTAGATATTACAGCATGTTGCATGTTAGCTGGTTTCTGTAGTTCATAGTTTCTCTCTCGGTGGAATAATGGCTCACCTAAAGCAGCTTTGGTTTTCTTATCACTGCACAAATTAATACTGGGAAAAGTAAAAAATCAACTTGCATCTTTTATTCTCAGCAGTGGTTGTTTCACAAAGTCTAGTCACGGAACATGTGTATTCACGGAACTAGTGAGTATTGGCTTTAGGATAAAATGAGTTACAGTGGCTTTGCTATTACCCCACATTCTTAACCAAAGCAAAGATAATTCTATGCATCCGTGAAGACCTGCTCTGAAACCTTGACACTAACCACCCTTCTCTCCTCAGCCTCCTCAATCTCTCTTCTGCTTTTGATTTGGTCAACCATGCCCTCCTACTCAATTGGCTTCATGATAACCTGGGTATCACTGATCAGGCCCTGGCCTGGCTGACATCCTTTCTCTATGACCGACCCTCCCATGTCCAACTTGGGTACTACTCTCCTCTATCTCTCTCTCTACCTTTGGTGTTACCAGGGGTCTAATCATTCTCCTTGGCTGTTCAACCAATACCTTGCACCTCACGCCCACCACATAGATGCTCTCTGCTTCAACTTTCAGTGCTACGCAGATGACACTCACCTCGCTTTCAGCCTCCCCTCAGCCACCTCTCATCCATGAGTGGTGTGCCGCCAATGATTTCTGCCTTAATGCCAGCAAGACAGAGATCCTCCTCATCGGCTCACCAGCACCTTCCTTTCCTGTCACTCTCTGTCCGCCCACTGTGGGCCCTCTTCCTGCTCCTACCTATGAGGCTCAGAACCTCAGGGTCATCTTCGACTACACACTCTCCTTCTCTCCTTAGATCTCTGACATCTCTAAAAAGTCAAACTACCAGCTGCACCTCCTCAGAGGTATTCTTCCTTTCCTCCCTTTCCCCCAGAAGCTCAATGTCTCCAGAGGTCTGGTTCTCTCTCGGTTGGACTACTTCAACAGCCTCTTTCCTAATCTACCTGCCTCTACTCTCCGTCCTCTACAACTCATCCAGAACAGGACTGCAAGACTTGTCCTTGGCCTCAAGCCCATGGATTGTATCTCTCCAGCTTTGAAATCTCTCCATTGGTCCCCAGTGGCGGCAAGGATGAAGTTCAAGACCCTCTGCATTGTCCACAAGGCTTTCTGGGTCCTGGGACTTCAATACCTCCAACTCTCTGCTGAAATATCTTCCTCTCGAGCTCTTCGCTCCTCCACCTCCAACTCCTTGAGGGTCAGTCGCTTCTCCAAGCAATAAATTGGGGGCCTATCTCTTTTTTCGGCTTGTGCCTCCCTCTGGAACAGCCTCCCTCTCTCTCTGAAACTTGAGCAGAACCATCTCCAGTTCCGGAAGCACCTCAAGACCTTCCTATTTGCTTCTGCCTTATCTCTGCCTCTCCCCTGCTAATCTCCCGTCTGATACATGCACCGGTCACCTGGAAACCCTGTGAATTTGGGATAGGTCCCTGCCTGTCCAGCTGCATATCCGCAATGCCTCTTGCCACCCCCTGCACTTGTGGTCTGGATCTGTAACCCTATAGTCCTCTCTCCTGCACTTATTAGACACTTGACTGCACTTCTAACACTCGCACTTAGCCAATTGTTGGCTGCACTACTTGTTGTTTCCTGATTCCTTGTCCTGCACTTGTCCATCCTCCCACCACTTCCCTCCCCTGGTATGTCTCCCCTTCCCCGCCCTCCTGCACTTGCACGATATCAATGTCACTAGGCCTAGTAAGATCTTTGTTTTTGTCCTCCCTGTGTTTCCCCTCCCTTGCCTTTTCACCCCTTGAAACACTTGTGTATAGGCGCATTATGAATGTCATATCATATCATATCATATATCATATTATCAATTTGTCATCCAGGAACAGAATCCCCAATTCCATCTGAGCTGCATATGAAGGGGTTGAATTCATAAGGCATTGCTCAGTTTTTAAAATAATAAGAGCTGGCTGCGGGAGGTATGAGAAGATCTACGGATCAATAGTTTCTTTCTTTTTTAAATTGGTATAGCCCATTTTGCCCCATACATTGGCCAGATGGGTCAAGTGGACCACAAAGTAGGCAGGAGTGGGTGTTTCCATATTTGAGGCTACACACTTACTGGGTATCATAACCTCAAACCTTTTGGGGCCAGAGCAAAGCTTGAAGATATTTTCAAGTTGGTTGCTTGTCCAAACATTTTATTGTGAATATGTGATGCACTGGTTTGGCAGGGACCCCTGCAGCCTTCGCTGGTGAGGTAAGAGGGGGGGGGCAGAAAGAGAACACTGTAATAAGCTGCAGACAGTAACCAGATGCTCCTCAGACCCTCAGCCGACGTTTTAGTTATAGAATGAAGGAGATTTTCTCATGGATTGAATTGTTTATTTATTGAATGAGAGAATATTTTATATTGTAAACAGTGCATTATTTACAAACAGAGCCAGAGAAAAGGATTTACAATATGCAGACTGGATACAAACAAGGCTACCAAGGCCATGCTGAGTGACCCAAAATACATGTTTGCAGTATCTCACGATTCACTGAGTGAGTGATGTCTAGGGGTGGTGATGTGTGGGTGTTTTTGGCATCAAGGTGCAGCATCATAACATGGTTGATATTGACAATAGTGGCTTATTGTGTTTCTATAACATCATCCAATGTGCTTTATTGAGAATTCTGGTAACGGTTATTGGCGCATCTTCAAAAATGTGATTTCCAGTGGCCACACGAGTATAGAGTGTTTTCACAGATTCATAAAAGTGATCTATAGTGAACATAATGGCATAGGTTGCGGATGCTAAATCAAAGTGATTTAAAATGGGAATAATGGCATACATAATGGGGCAGGTTCACAAAATGATTTACTGTGGCAATGCTGGCATATCTTGTGGGTTCAGCTGCATGAAAAATATCTTTCAATGAAAATGCTGTCATATGTTGTGGACACAGGTATCATGAATATGTCAAATGCTCCTGTGGACTGTTGGTGACATGGCATTTACTGGATTTGTTCATGCATTACCCTAGAGAACCAATTTTTGATAGTATTGCCATGTGTGGTGTGGTCGCTCATGAATTATCGTGGGAGATATTAACGGCCCTGCACTAAAAAAACTCACTTGCTGACACTGGTCCTGAATCAATTACAATGCCAGTGCCCCCTCAGGAGCCACCTGATCCCCCAGGCACAAAATGGCACCTCTGCTACTGGCATTTGCATAATAATGAGCTGCACACTGTGGCGGCTCAAACTATTGGATGCAAGGGGCCAGGCGCAGCCCACCTGTCTCCAACCTTATTCAAAAACGTACATAGTACATCTAGTGAAATGCACAGTACGCCCCTGTGGCAGTAAGATCCTCATGGGGCCAGCTGAGCCGAGGAGTCTGTGGAGCAGAATACACTTATTTAGAGAAACATGGGAGGGGGGGGGCTCAGCAGAGCTCGCAGCGGGGCTCATTTTGTGCTATGCTACTGATGCTATCCATGCATCCGTGGTTACTTCCTGGCTTTGAAAAATGCATAATAGGAGCCTCCGTACCCTGACATACTGATTAGCCCTATTAGATTATGATGGGCAGGTCAAATTCAATTAATGTCAAACAAAGAGTCAGGCATTATCCCTCCAGTTTACGTATGCAGTGTTTCTATCATGTACATGCTGTGGATAATCAATGGCCATCATGGTTCTATGTTCGTTTATCAACAATTTCTTTAGATGGGTTTTCTTTTTCTTGAAAAATCCCATCAAAATTTATATTTTTTATTTTTGGGGGCTTATGTGTTGTTGCAGTGTTGTGAAGTGCATGCGGCTTGTTGTGCGAGAGATGGTTGTGTGAGTTTGTTGAGTGAGATAAGTATGCAGAGTTTGAGCTTATATTGGTTAGTGGGTTACCTGACCTTTACCATGCTAACATTCACAATTCTGTCTGAGTGTGGCACTTGTTGGCCTTCACATTCCCATCTAGACGCGGCGCAGGCCAGGGTTTAGGACTCCAACCAGGTGTGGTCATGCCTACATTCACACTTTATCTATATGTGGCGCAGGTTAGAGTTTAGAGATCCATCCAGGTGTGGGCATGCTAACATTTACAACTCCATCCGAACGCCACGCAGGCTGGTGTTCACAACTCTAAGTGTGGCACATGCTAGCATTCACGTTTTTCTAGGCGCAGGCATGTTATCCTTCAGTCAATCCTATCCAGATGTGATGCAGGCCAACGTCTATCTAGGTGCGTCTGCCGGTCTGGATATGTTCATCCGGTACGTACATATGAACAAGGAGGTTTACTTCTTTGGGTCCAAGGTGAGCATGTGGGGGGAAATACAGGGCATGGTCAACCTGGTGGCGGGCATCCTCCCACCGCTTGGAGAATAAAGGAAAGCTGCGGCAAGATCTGAAGAGGCCTGTGTGTGTAGACTGGTGGATCATCACAAGGTGTGCCTAGGTACACGAGATAGCAACCCACCAACAACACTGGAGATGCAGGTGTGGGATGAATAGTCCAAGACAATGATCGATACGAGCAGCTTGGGGAGATTTGGAGGCCTAGAGACAAGATGTGAAGCTGAGTAGTAAACATAAAATACAACATATACATTTATGCATGACTAGACAAGTGTTGTGCTAGGCCCTATGTCTTCTCAAAATGCTTCTTTCAGACTTTCAAATTATCTTAGTGTGTAGAATCCATGCGAAGAGTCTAACATCTACAACTTGTATGGTGCATAGTTTTAGACATGAGGTATAAAGAACTGGTAGGCATGGGACTCTGCCCAGTAACCTGGGTTACTATGTCAAAGACTGCAATGGGTCCTAAATCTGCTTCTATCGTTATTTACTGTCAAGACCCAGGCAAGCATTATGCTTCAACTTCTTTAATTCACTCTTCAGCAGTTTCAACACTTTTCTCTTTATTTTTTTTCAGAATTCCATTTTCCTCACCTTTGGTCCATTTCTGTAGTCCTTTGCATTTTAGGCCTTATGTCACTTCCTGTCTCTAACTCTTCTTCTTTAGCTGCTCTTCAGCAAGATAAGGTACATTTGCTTATGTACGATTATATGGAACTGTGTGATTAGTGAGAAAGTTTGACAGGGTTTTAGTATTATTTTAATACAAACGTTTAGGAGCGCGAGATCAGCTGGTGCTACGAGCAGTTACTCACAGTGCGGCTTATGAGATTCAGGCACTGTTTGCAGAGCGCTTGGCGTGTCCTACAGGGTGGCCCGAGTTTACTTATCTGGGAAGAAGAATTGTCTTGGATGTCGAGCGGGACCTGTGCCTTATTGCAGGCATGCTCGGGGAACAGCTTGCCAGCTTTCGGCAGAGCGGAGAGCAGGAGCAAGGCAAGCAAGATCCCCTCCCTTAGGGAGGAGGAGTCTTGTCTGCACTGTCGGCAGTAAGCTCAGAAAGAGGCACACATATGCCGCAGGCAGCGCAGAGCCATAAGCAGAGCCCCGTGCTCAGAGGCAATGAGTGGAAGCTCAACGGATCCCTCCATACAGAGCAGAGATTGACACGACAAGCTGCGTTACACAGCAAGGGCGTTCCCTGTCACATGGCAGTCGCACCGGTTGAGCAGGACATACCATCAACAGCAGAAAGTTGCTGGAACTGGGACCAATATCATTGATTAGCAGTCAGTCCCAATCACCAGGACAGATCCCAGCGGACGTGCACTTCAACCTGCTTGGATCAGGCACTGGCACAGCACCTATATTTGAGTCTCTAGATCCCAGCCTCAGCATGTTAGAGTGGGAGTGGAGTGATGAGAAGCAACCAGAGAGCAACTTGGCACTCAGCTTTAAGCAGGTGCTTGGGAATTCATTGGTGTAAGCGGAGGCAGAGGGTGTCAGGCCACTGCAGGAAAGGTTGGACACTCTAGAATCAATCCTGGGGAGGAAGACTAAAAGCACCCACAGTGAGAAATCAAGCACATCCATGAAGGCCACCATTCAGGAGAAGGGCCTTCACAGGAGTGCACCGGCCCAGAAGAGGAAAAGGTATTCTACTGCCCCACCAATGCTACGGGGTCAAGCATCATGCCCCAAAGGCTGCTGATGCCTTTGGAAAGCTAAATGAAGCTTTCCTTCAATGATCAGCTGTGCCAAGCCTCTAGACCCCCATCCCAGGGGACCTTAATATGGCAGACACAGATGAGAACACTGAGTGCGAGCCCACAGGAGTGGCAACTTCCTTGCAAGAGGAGAACAATAAGCCTGCGGAAGAAGTTGCAGCCCAAGTGGGTGTAAAAAAAGTCCAGGAAAGAGAAGCACTTGCAGATTCCAGACAAAGAGATCTCGGATATGTTCCACCCGGAAAGGATAAGGAACCCCATGTTTTCTGAGTGGCAACCCTTGCCAAAGGTACCAAAATATATGGTGCAGAAAATTAGGAAGCCTCTGGACAAGGAGACCAGGATGCGCATGAGAGCAGAATGCCTGCATGCAGACCTGACAGGCAAAGTGGCAGAGGAACCCGAATTAGATCCCAAGATGATCACTCTTGTTACTAAGGTGACAAAAAACTTGAAGAAAGGCATGGATAGATGCTGGATAAATTGCCTGGAAAAGCTGTTGGACCTCACCAGGCCCACAGCAAAGAGTGTGGATCTGGGAGAGCGAGCCAGCGACACAGGTGAAGAATTAGACTCTGACATCCTAGCAAGCTGGCCGCAGCAGGCGGGATGCTTCCTGGGCAAAGCTAACTGTGCGATATCCTCAGAGAGAACACAGGGGCCTAGTCATAAAGACTGATGCCAAGCTAAGTGACCTTGCTTCTTATGAGGCATCTAAAGTGGCGCAAGTGCTCCTTTTCGGTGAGGCATTCGGCAAGGAGATGGGGAGATTCATTGGCACATATACCTGCTGGAAAAGGCCCAGTCCTTTATAAAAAGATATTCCTGAATTGGGTTTTTCCAGGACTAGCTGCTATCGGGGTCAATCGGCCGGACGCTTCTCATTTTGCCGAAGACCCCAGGGTTCCAGGGCCCACTAGTGGGAATCAAGGCAGCAAGATTCCTTCTTCCCAGCTAGGGGAAGGGACTTCAGGGGCCGAAGAGGAGCAGGCAGAGCCCAATGTGCAAGCACATGTGAGCAAACTTCACATAGTATATCCTCAAGTAGGGGGAGAACAAAGCAATTTTGGTTAAATTGTCATGCACTTTGAAGTGATAGATGGGTTCTTCAGATGGCCAGTGGCTTCCATCTAGAGTTTATACAAGCACCAGTCCAGTCGAGCTAGCCATGTCCAATTCGGGTGTCCCAAACAGAACAAGGGACGCTACAGAACGAGCTTGCTCTACTAGAGTCAAAATGAGCCATAGAGCTATTACGCCCCTTCCTTCCCCCAAAATATGTGAGCAATATGTTCTTAGTGCACATACAGGAAAATGTCTGGCCAGCCCTAAACCTAAAACAGCTGAACAGCTCGGTGACATACAGGCATTTCAAAATGGAAGGCATCCATTTCATGAGAGACATTTTCTGAAAAGACGACTGGTTGGCCAGGATAGATCTGAAAGACGCATACCTGACAATTCCCGTAGCGGAGGAGTACCGGCCCTTCCTAGCGTTCAGGTGGGAAGGGCGATTCTGGCAGTACAAAACGCTGCCCTTCGGTCTTGCATCAGCCCTTGGCCCTTTACATAAATTATGAAGCTGGTGGCAGCGACCATCAGAGAGAAGGGCATCCGCATAATCATATATCTCAAAGACGTTTTGCTCCTAGCAGACAACAGAGAAACACTTAGGTACCAGACATGGTGGGTGAAGAACCTCCTGCCATGTCTGGGACTCCTCAGCAACATAGAGAGGTAAGACATGTCCCCAACCAGGAGACGAGACTTCCTGGCTTTGGTGGTAGACATGAGGAAAGTGAATTTGAAACTACCAGTGAGAAAGATGCAGGATATCAAGGGAGAGATAAGGATGCACCTCGACAAGGAGGTCATCTCCACCATGCATTAGCCAGAGTAGTAAGACTGCAAGCATCCTCTATTCAAGCCATATTTTCAGGGCCTCTGCAATACAGAGCCCTCCAGAGGCTGAAGATCAGACATCTTCAGCAGGGTCTGAGATACCACCAAATGATTCTATTAGATCAAGAATCGCACACAGAATTACAATGGTCGCTACAGCACATGGAAGCATGGAATGGACACGCCATTTTCAGAAACAGCCCAGACCTGCTAGTAGAGTCTGACGCGAGCAGGCTGGGGACCCTGATGCGGGGAGCTAAGTACAGGGGGCAAGTGGGCTCCCAAAGAACTATATCTGCATATAAACTGTCTAGAACTGTTAGCTGGATCCTTCGCGATCAAAGCTTTTACAAAGGACAGAGCAAACTGCTGCATTCTCCTTAAGATGGACAATATCTCAGCAGTCAGATACATAAATTACTTACTGGCGGAATTGCCGAAAGATTACTGACACTGCTGTCTGCAGGCCAGAATCTCTGTGATGTCAGAGTACCTGCCGGAATCTCTCAATGTCGTAGTGGACTGGAACTCCCGCTATCTGATGGACTCCAGTGACCGGAAGCTCAACAGGGGAGTCATTCAGCTTCTGGATTGATTATGGGGGCCGATACACACAGATCTCTTTGCTTCCAGGCTAAACGCCCAGACAACCAGGTCTTTCAGCTCGAAGCTGGACCCATGTGCTATAGGGACAGATGTGTTCCTTCAGCACTGGGACAGAGGTGTGCATAACCCTTTACCGCCTTTCGGGATGTTGAGCAGAGTGCTAGGGAAAGTTTGCACGGAGAGTGACGGTTGTGATTGTGACGCCCATGTGGAAATCACAAGTTTTGTTTCCAGCTCTGATGGAACTTTCTTCGGATTTCCTGTGGAATCTCCCGCCAGGAACCCACCTGCTCATGGACCCAGTTGAGTCATTTCATCCTCTAAGAGTGAGGAAGACTCTTCCTTTGGTGGCTAGCCGGGTGTCGGAGAAGATGGGCAATTCCAGGCAATTAGAGCCAAGCTGCCCAGCTTATCTTGAACTCCTGGGACCCATCCACCCGCAGGATCTATAGCATGGCGTTCAGCAAGTGAGAGTTCTGGTGCAAAGGGCAAAGTAGTCATCCTGTTTCTGCCCCTGTAGTATCCGTCCACATCTTCCTACCCGCTCTCACAGACAACAGAAATACCTTCAGGATAGTGGGAGTCTACAGGTCTGCAACATCGGCTGGACACGCAGCAGTGGAGGGATCCACAGTGGTGATCATCCGGCGGTAATCAGGCTCATGAAGAGAGCACGGTTTCGAATGCCTCTGGTCCTGAAATATGCACATCTATAGGAATATAGTACTTCGGTTCCTGGCAAGCTGGCCAGCAAACAAGTAACGTTTGATGACTCAGCTCTCAGACAAACTGGCAATGCTTTAGTGCCTAGTGTTGTGTAGGAGGGTCTCAGATGTCAGGGCATTGGAGGTGGACAGAAAGACCTACAGCCCGGAGGGCATGACATTAACGTTAGCAAAGAGGACAAAGACAAACTCCTCTTCCATATCATACCCTTAACTACACAGCCAGCCACAGCTCTGTGTGGTGGCTTGCATCTGCGAGTACGAGGCAAGGACAGCAGAATTGCTTCTGGCAGGGGAAAACGCAGCTGCTCATTTTGCACAGGAAAGCCTTGAATGCAGTCGCTTCAGCCACAATAGCCAGATGGATCCGCAAAGTCATGCACCGAGCGGGCATTGACCTGACCCTATTCGGAGCTCATTCACTGAGAGGCACAATGGCGTCCAAAGCGTTCGCAGTGGTGCTGGCGCTGGAAGACATATTGTGAGCAGCGGATTAGTCGAGGGACAGCTCATTTAAAACTTTCTATTTCAAACAAGTCCCATTAGTGGCAGAGGCAGTGTGATACAGAGGTTTGAGCAAGCATAATGCTGACCTCTGGTCTTGACATACAATGAAGTTACCCAGGCTTACTTGCACATGGAGTCTTGATTCTATTAAAGACACAGAGGCAAGCATTACTTTCCCGCCCGGAGCATGCACTGGATTGTACAATTGCTCTAATGTTAAGATTTTCTTTCACTGGTTAACAGGGCAGTGCATTCTCCCTCCCTAACAGTGTTCTTTCTGTTGTTTTGACAGGAAATTACCAGAAGAACAGCTGAGGAATGACGACTGCTGGGAAAGTTCAAGTGGTCCGAAGGCATGGGAAGTAACCTGGTTTGGGTGCCAGAGTTCAAGGCTGAAATAGTTTATCAGGATCACTGTTGACTTTTGAGTGCAGTTTTCTAGGTTGAGTAAGGAGTGGATCAGTTCAGAGCATCCAAAGAAGAGGTGGAGTTATAGACAGGAAGTGACAGAAGGCCTAAGAGGCAGGAAGTGCAAAGGACTACAGAAATGGACCAAAGGTTAGGGAAATGTAGCTCTGGAAAATAAAAGAGAGAAAAGAGAAACGTTTTGTTTCTTTTCAGATTAAGTGTTGAAACTGCTGAAGAGTGAATTAAAGAAGTTGGAGCATAATGCTCATCTTCATATCTTTAATAGAACCAAGAGTCCCTGTGCTAGTAAGCTTGGGGTAATCTTCATTGTGCACACATGCAGGCAAGCAGGAGATCTGTAATGGCTGTTTCTAATTCAGCAGATTACCTTGGACTCTGACTGCTTCAATCAGAGGCCAAAAAGCAGTCAAAGACTGTTGCAATCCCCCCTTCCCTGTTGGCAGCTGAGTAATTCCTTCAGGTTGACCCACAAAGTGTGGGAAAATAGGCTAGCAAACTGTTCTGAACTGTTGTGTGTGTTTCTGGTATCTTCCCCTTGTTGTGTGTTCATGTGAATGTGAATGACCACTGTTCGTACCATTAGTCAAGAGCTGCAAGTGACACTCCCCTATTATCAATGTAAACTGAAACATGTTATCACTAGTATGCGGTTGAAGGCAAACACATTTGAATAGAAACTCTAAAAATCTCTGTCTGGTTGCAGTGCGGAACAACAATTCACTAGCACCATGCTAGGCCCAAATAGGTGTATCACACCGGAATGTCCTCAGATATTTTGATTTGCTACGGCATGTCATAGGATAAATTCCACAGATGTGTAATTTCATCAGGGATGTACATATCTAGTTCTGGTGTGACTGTGAATTTGTGGATTCATATTTCAGGATTAACAATACAGACGTGCCAAGCTAGAATACAACAAAAAGCCATGACTCGGCCAACAAATCCAAAACTTAAATCACACTTGCATGTGTGCCTCTGGCAAAGGGTTTTGTGCTTTAGAGAAACCATTGTGATTCATACGAATGGATTGTTTCATGAAATACGTATATTAGTAAATGTGTGTCTGAGGGGTACAACACCTTCCCCCCTAACGCCCCTGGACCGTTACACACACCCTTACATTGACACATGCCTCAGTTTCTTATCAGCAAATCTCGCAAACCAGCTTCTATAGTGCAATGTAGCATTGCAATCATACAGATAATGCTCAATTGAATTCAACCAAGAGTGACATGGATCACATTAACTCGCTGAGAGTATCACAGAAGGAACAATAGCATGCACACATTTACATGCATTGTCTGACATGTAAGTTGTAAACATAGATGGCAACATGCACACTGACATTAGATTTTCACCTGCAGGAACACAAGACACCACAACAGAGGCAGCCAATGACACCACTCCCTAGGGTGTAAACAAATTGAGCCCATCCACCCAGAAGGAGACAGGATCTGCAGCTCCTATCAATCGTTGCTGGTCTCACTTGCTACAGTTACACAGAAGACACACAGATAATATGCAAACTCAAAATAACCACTCCACAAAGTCACCTGATCTAAAACATGCAAAAGCATAACCCCACAAAAACGGAACTTGTGTTGTTCAGTGAGGCTGCATCAAACACCACCTCTGTCCCTTGGTATGACAAGAGGGGCCCACGCACAGTAACATCAGAATGTCAGAACCACAATGAACAAGTGCCCCACGCTTGAACCACAAGTGATAGCCCTTGTCAGAAGTTTCTTGTTCTATGATGAATCATGCCTTATGTGTCATTAACCCACATGGTTATGGCAGTGATAACCCGACTTCTGAAAACACCCAGTTCATCACTCAGACTCTATTTTCACAAACACAGTTCTGTTTCAATGGTAAATCCTGGTTAGGGATTGTAATGTCTGCTATGATTTCAATGGAGAGCATGTCCTAAGTGATGAGACAATGTGTGACATGTAATAAGCAACCAACCACTTGACATTGATGAAAAGTTTGTTTTATTTTTCTGTTTTCATTCACTAATTGTTTAAGAGGTCATCGCGTGAAGAAAAAATAAATGATAAGTAGAAGCAGGCAATATTCATAACATGCCACCCACAACATGTGCACGATTCAACCGCTAAGTGTCGTTATTGCAAGCATGTTCTTAAACGTCGCGCAAGCTGCATCGGCTCAAGTCGCTGTTGAACATCCTTGCACCAACTCTACCCAAACTTTCATTCACTTAAACAATTAGTAAATGAAAACACAAAATAAAAATAAAAAGCTTGCAGCAAAAGTCAAGTTCTTAGTCGCTCATTGCGTGCCAAAAATTGGTTAATCGCTCAGGTACTTTCCGTTGAGTTCATAGAAGTTATTCCTAGTTCTGTCAAGTTGGACTATGCAAACAGCCCCTATCTTAGCCTGCTGCAATACCCCATGGAAAGAATTTAGAGAATCCAAAATGCAACATCAGACCACTCCTTAACGTTTCCACATATATTACCCCAGCGCTGCACATTCTAATTTCTAAAGTGGCGATTACAGGTACAACAAAGGGAAGGCACACTTCGCATCAACAGTGGTCGTCTACAGCAATGTCATTTACATCAACGCGGTCTACAGCGCACCTAGAGAGAGTACATCAGATAGAGTAAACAGAAAATGTTGGCAATGTCACACACAAGCATCTTCCCGGGCCAGATAGGAGCGAAAATTGGACCAGATATCACGGGGCCTGGACGCAGAGGGAAGAGAATGGCCATAAAGATTCTCCTTTTCTTGTACCCAAGTCAGTGCTTTCAACCATCACACACAGTGGGCGGACTTGTATTCTTCCAATGGAGGAGTATTGCCCTTTTATCTAGCATGCAACCCACTCTGACAAAGGCCAGGTCGTTCCTGCCAAGAACCGCTGACCACAAACCAAAGAGCGCTCCCAGCGGTCGCTTCTCCAGTGAGGAACTCGTTATCTCTGATAGGACATCTATGATTTTTGAGCAAAATGTTTCCAATTGCGGGCATCCCCAGAACAAATGGAGATGATTTTCTGCTACTTTGCCACACCTGGGGTACCCTTGTTGTGTAGGAGGGAGCATTTTGGATAGCCCGGCGGGAGTATAGTACAGGCGATGTAGAATCTTAAATTGAATGAATTTAAGGCGGAAATTGCGGGAGACTCTTCTGGTGTGGGTGCACATGTGTGACCATTGGGTGTCTCTAATTACAGTTGCTAAGTCCTCCGACCCGCGTGAGCGTGCTTTCTGGGAGGGAAGAGCCATCTTATCCAACATCATTTTATATAGAGAAGACAATAAGTGGCTATTGTCCCCCGAGTTGACAATGTAAGTAAGAATCAGAGTTTCAGGGGGCTCATTGGGATATTCGGGCCAATGGGATGCAACCGCGGAGCAGACCCAATAATATTGAAATAGGTCACCCCCAGTGTCACTGTAGCCCGGTTTCCAGGTCTATGTCGTGATGAATTCCCCATTTGGAAATAGGTCAGCTAATGCCCTGTAACCAAGGGCCTCCCATCCAATTTGGATCTCCTTGTCGCATAGTGGTTGTAGCCCTGGAAACCTCCAGATTGGGAACCATTTATAGAATGGGCGTTTGGCCCCCACATGTGCAAAGATCAGCTGCCAGGCCTTCAGTAGGGTGGGAACTGGGTCCAGCGGGGAGTCATCCTTATATCGAGAGTCCAACACAAGGGTGTTGAGGTTGGTGCGTCCAGCAGCTAACGATTCCAGTTTGACATGTGGGGGGGGAGCTCCACTAAATAACAGTATGAGGCGTATTGTGTCTGGGTGGACAACCAGTACAATTTGGTGTGTGGTGCAGAGAACACTCCCTTATTGTATGGGGCCATTAGTTTGGTCCATTTATTTTGGACCACATCGGAGTGCCATAGGAACTGGGCAAAGAGAGAATATAGTCTGGTGAAGTAGGGTTTACCAGGCCAGACAGGAACGTTGGAGAACACATAGAGCTGTTTAGGCAGCAGTGTCATTTTTATGAGTGAGATCTTGTCCGGGGCAGACAGAGGGAGGTTGGGCACTTACGCATTTTGCCCTCAACCACTGTCGTGGCTGAGTCATGGTTGTCGTTCAATAGCTCGGGCGTGTTCCGGATACCCTTACACCCAAATATTTTATATGCCCTGCTGACTAGCGAAGGGAGAAGCAGCCCTGGAACACCTGGGTGCTCTCCGTGAGAGGAAATACTTCCGATTTAGCAGGGTTAGTAGTGAAACCAGAGAATTGACCGATGTGAACAATGTCTTGCAGTATGGGCTCTAGGTTTAGGTGTGGATCCAGGACATACAGAAGTATGTCATCGGCATACAGAGACACTATCTCAGGTCGGCCAATTAGGCGCAGACCCCGGTGTCCATGTCGCTCCCTGATGAAATCTGACATGGGCCTAATGGCCAGGGCAAACAGGATGGGGGAGAAGGGGCATCCCTGGCGGGTGCCTCTTCTTAGAAGAATTTGTCCGGACATAAAGGAGTTAACCATCACTCCAGCAACCGGTTGTGTGTATAGGAGTTAGGTATACTGTATCATGTTTGGGCCAATTCCCATCTTCTCTAGGACCACCCACAGGTAATCCTAGGACACCATGTCAAAGGCCTTCTGCGCGTCAATGGTGACTGCAACCGCCTGAGACTGAGGGTTCAAACGGTCCAGCACATTGCAAAGTCACCTGTTGTTGAGAGAGGTAGATCTGCCGGGAATTAACCCGGCTTGATCGGGATGGACCAAATGCAGCATTAGGGGGAGTAGGCGATTGGCAAGCATTTTGGCAAATATTTTTGTGTCTCAGTTCATTAGGGCAGGGGTCTGCAGGAGCTGCAAAGGTCCCTGGGTTTGTCTTGTTTAAGGAGTATAATTATCACCGCCTCACAAAGTGAGGAGGAAAGCAGCCCAACCCACAAGGATTCCTCCCACACATCGAGAAGAACAGCGCCCAACTCTGCTGCATATTCATGATAAAATTCTATCGTTAGGCCATCAGGGGCAGGGGCTTTCCCTTTGGGTAGGTCAGAGAGAACTCCCATAATTTCCCCCAATGAGATAAGAGATTCAAGTGTCTCTGTGCTTTGGGGGTTGAGTCAAGACAATGGTATGAGATCAAGGAGCGCATCTAGGTCCCGGGGAGGCCCAACCCAATATAGGGCTTGGTCAAAAACCCGGAACACCTCCACCACCTCAGTGTCCTCTCACACCCGCTCCCCCTTCGCATTTAGTATGGATTCAACATGGGATCGCCCTCTTTCTGACTGTATTAGCTTGGCTACAGTCCTACCGGGCCTGTCCCCTTCCCCATATTTCCTAGCGGCCACGAGGCGGGAGAAGTAGAGAACCTTGCGTGCAGCATGTGTTTCGAATGTCTCAAGTTCCGATCTGATCTGTAGCAGAGTATGTGGCCGGGGGGAACAGGCATATTTAATTTCCAGTTTCTTGAGGGAATTTTCAGACTTTTCCAAGTCCCTGCTTGTGCCTTTCAGAACCCCAGCTTACCTGGATATCACCATACCTCTAATGAACACCTTAAAGGCCTGCCATCTAGTACCATGTGAAGTGTCCCCTGCGATGTTGCTGACGAAAAAGGTATCTATGTCTGCCTTGATATCTGCATGGAAGACGGTATCGGCAAGTGCAGCCGATTTAAACCTCCAGGGATAGGCGTCTTGTCTACCCTCCTTCTGCAGTGTCAGGAATACCAGGGAATGGTCCAAGAGAGTGCAGGAACTAATGTCTGAATCTGTGACTCTCCACATCATTGAGCTGGAAATCCAGAACATGTCGATTTGGGAAGACATATCGTGCACAGAGGAGTAGAATGTATAATCCTAGGTGTTTGGGTGCATAATACGCCATGGGTCACAAAGGTCTAGTGAAAGCATGAGAGAGTGTAATCTGCGGATAGCCCTAGTCTGTGGTCGAGGGGCTGTGTTGGTTCTGTCAAGCGTGCGGTCCAATAGCAGGTTCATGTTCCCTCCCCAGAGCACAGGCACACCCACATATAGCAGACGCTCCAGCGCCTCAAAAAATTCCTTGGAGTCAATATTCAGACAGTACATGTTGACTAACACCATTTCCATGCCCTCCAATACGCAATACAATACAATGGACCTCCCCTCAGGATCTACATGGGCCTTTTTTTCCACAAACCTAAGGTTTTTTGTATCAAGGTTGCAACTCCCCGGGATTGGGAATAGAAAGTTGGAAAGTATCTGTTAGGACCCCAGCCAGGGGCCATGCTCCGGCATATCGCTCCCTTGGCATGCGTTTCCTGAAGGAGCAGCACATTAACTTTGTGCCACACAGCATACGAAATGATCTTATGAGTTTTGACCACATTCCCAAGCCCTCTGGCATTCCAGCTTTGAACTCTCAGCTGCTGCGCCATATTCGGTGTGTCATTTCAACATGTGCCAGATAAGCTGTACCAATCTCCCAAACCACAAGTATGGAGCCCCCCCTTCCAGAGCACCCAATCTCCAACAAATTTAAAGTTTTTCCCCAAGCGCATCCAGGCTGAGAGCCAGGAGGTACCAATGCAGCTACCTGGCTGCTCACTGGCAGTGCCAAAACCCCCCACCCTCACTGCTAACCTCAACCTGGCAGTGCCACCCCCCACAAACTCTCCTTCCTCCCACCAGTCGCGGTTCGAACGGAACCAGGGAACCACTTAACCCCAAACTCTAACATTGCAACTGCAAGGGGGTGCGCCATTGCCACGGCCACAAACAACAATACAAGGGGGTAGATACCCCAGGCTGAAATACAAAATGACGGCGGATGCTTTAGTAAGCCTCCATCGACTCATAGAGATGAAATAATCAGATAGCTGAAATCAGAACACTTGAACCAGACACCCTCTGTAATGTCAGAGGTCCTCTATCGGGTTAGCTGCAGGGCTAGGCATAGGGATTTGTGCCTCAATAAATTTCACAGCTTCGCTAGGGACAGTGAAGAAGTAGCGATTGTCTCGAAAAGTGGGTTTTAGACATGCTGGAAATAGCATGGCATAAGGAATATTTCTATCTCTAACCAACTTCTTGACCCCGCTGAATTGGCGCCGTTCTTGTTGCACATCAGAAAAAGTCTACAAAGACCAGAAAAAGTCTGGGAAGATCCTGATGATCTAGGAACCTAGCCTTAGTTCCCCTTTTTTCACGAGCCAGTCTAAGGAGCTGATCCCTTTCTCGGAAACTCAGGACTTTCGCTATAATGGGTCTGGGGAAGTCGCCCGGCTTAGGGCGGGGGGCCAGGGCCCGGTGGGCGCGCTCCACTGCGAAAAAAGGAGAGAGATCAGGGTTTCCCAGAAGGTCTTTAAGTAGGCTCTCGGTGGCCACCTCTATCTTCCCCTTGAGGGTGTCCTCGGGGACACCAACGATGCAGATGTTGTTCCATCGTGAGCAGGACTCGAGGTCATCACACTTGTGTTTAATGAACTTCATGTCCCGGGCTAGGTTTGCCACAGTATCCTGAAGGGTATGCAGACCATCTTCATTAGCTCCTGTCCTGGTCTCAGTCTCTGTGACCCCTCATGAGCCAGTTGTGTTCGGAGTGAAGCCACGTTTGCGTTAATGTCATCTAGTTTTTCATTGATGGCTGCAAAGTTCTTGGCCAAGGCCTCCACCATGTTGGTAAGGTCCAGAGGCGGGAGAGAGGACGGCATGGATGGCTCCCCTTCAGTGAGTGCCGAGAGATCCTGTTCAGCCCTCGGGGTCGACATGGTGAATTTGTCGATGGCTCCAGTTTTCTTACCCCCTTGGCTCCCTTAGTCATGGCGCAGAGACCAGGCCTTTTAACCCCCCCCTTTCAACGGACGCCTCAGAAGGAACAGAGTGGTGAAGGGGTGTACACCCGGACAAATGGTATCAGGCGTGGTCCACCAAGGGATAAGACCGGCTCCGGGATCCGCGGTCAATGTTGTGACAATAGTATTAGAGTACTTGCTCACCCCGACACACCCTCTGCCGATGATCCTGGGCGCAGTACGCTGGGACCAGTTCTGGAAGTTAACCCAACTCAGTAGCAGTCTCACCATAAGTCAGCAGAAGTGGATCAACTTCTCCAGGGCGCCCCACACGCACCCCACCAGCAGAACAGGAAGTGGCCCCTCTGGGGGGGGGAAAGCAGAGCAGGTGGGGCTGGAGGAGGAGGAATCTCAAAAGGAAGAGGAGGGGACAGTGCAGGATGCCAGGGGAGACGGCCTGGCTTCACCTGTAGGGGCTGTTCCCGCACCGCCAGAGCTCCGATGTTCCCAGACTGTGAGCCAACAATGGAGACGCAGTAAAGCCCACCACTCCTGGCAGGGGGGGCATCAGGATCAGGTCCATATAGGGAGAGGTGGTCTAAGCCAATGTAGCGCAGCCGGCCGGGCTCGGTGGAGCAGGGCATGAGGGAGAAGGGGACAAGTGGGATAACTCACTTCATGCCACTCCGCGACGTAATGGGCCTGGGCCGGCCCCACCAGGTATCATGGACAGTGGGTGTAATTGCGTGGGAGACGTACCTGCTAGAGTGCTGTGTTGCTTGGAGTGAGGAGCGGCCCCACACTATGCTTTGTGGATGTCTTTCTCATGGGTGATCTCCCAGTACAGTCTTGTGGTTGCTGCAGCTCCAAGCAATCCCAGAGCAGTGTCAGCCCTGGGCTGCAGGCTCGGGCACAGAGGCAGCAGAAGTCTCGGCAATCCGACCAACCCAGCCAGGGGTTCGGCGGAGGTGTGGTGTCAGCCAGCACATCAGCGGATGGGGCTCCATAGTGGTGGTAATGCTCGGGGCCCAGGAACGCAGGACAGGTGGGCCACCTTGAGGCAGGGGCCGGGTACCAGACGATCAGTGCCGTCAAGGGGTGTTTTCCCCCAGTAGAGAATGTATGAAGCTCCACATAGCAGGATCCTTCCACGTTGGTTCCCAGCCATGGAACACATGGCCCAGTAGTTGCTGATGCCTGGCCTCCCTCCCCACCAGGGTGCATGCAGCAGCAGGAGGACTGGAGGGCGAGCAGGGTATTGGTGTCAGCCCATCAGACTCAGCAATCAGGACGCGGGGCACCGAGCACACCGCCGGCGGTCACCCCGCAGCATCCAGTGGTCCTGCCTCAGCCAGCACGGGGGCCCGGGTAGGCAAGGGTGCCCCGAGGTGCCGATCCCAGCAGCTTGGGGTCGTCCCAGTGGTGGTATCGGGCAGGAGGTCGCGGCTTGCTCGGCAGGGGAGGCGGGGTCTTCGTTAGACAAAGCAGTCGGAGCCTGGAGTGAGACAACATAGACAGGGTCAGCACTCAGCACACAGGATCCTCAGCGCCTCAAAGTCAGGTCACCAGTGCCCCAGGGTTTCAGGAGCCTGATGGGGAATTATGGAGTCTGGATCATCTAGGGCTCCGCCGCCGTGTTGGATAGAATTTGCTTGTGGTGCAGAGCAGTGAAGCTAGGCAGCCATTTTCCAGGCTGCTCAACAGCACCCCCCCCAGCGCTGCACATTCTCCACTGGCTCCTAGATAACAAAATAAAACATTTAAAAGTCCTCTGCTGGGCCCACCATGCTTACCCATCAATGAGGGGTGACAGTCTCTTCAGACAATTTGTTTTTAATAGGAATGGGGTCTCCTCCATGGGCATAACCACCACCTCTTGCTTCAATCTATGTTTCCCTACCTTGATGTCAACTTCATTAGCATCTTTCACCGGTGTTTCTTCCCCATTGAAATTGTGATCAGGGCCTTCAATCTGTCTCAATTTCAACATATCTTGTGGGAGTGTCCCTTCATTTATACTATCCAACAATGTCCTTGGCATCACCGTCGCCTGTGCACCTGTATCCACCCTGGCAAATACATTGCATTGCTCTTCAATTGTAAAAGGGGCATAATACCCATCTTCACATTCTTCAAGTATGCATAGGAAATCTGAATTTACCTCCAGTCTGGTGCACAACTGTTTTGTGTTTTGATTAGCATCATGTGACAGAATAGCAGCATGTTGTGTTTGAAACTGACCTGGCTCTTGTACCATACATGTCAATTTCGCATCTTGGAACATCTGTGGCTTGAAATACTCTGGGAACATACCTGCAAATGCACTTTGGGGAATTTTCATTTCTCTCGAAATATGAGTGCTAATTGAATTATCATGCAATGCAAATCTATCACATGTTTTTCTGTTTTCACATATCATTTCATTCACTTTATTGGTGACACAATCAGTGCACCATTAACCCTCTACTGGTCCACTTGGTCAATGGCTATCAATTGTTCAAAAGTATCTGCCTCTTATTTTTCATGTGGCATGTTCTTTTTAGATTGTATTTCGACCCTTTGCTCTTTCGCTCCTCCTGTACATTTCTCCTTTCCTCTTGACTTCATGGTGTTTCCAGGATTGAATTCCCTACGAATTACACAGTTCCCTACACATCTATTTACTTGTTCCTGGAGTTCCTGGAGGTTTGGTATGAACCATTCCTTCTGGATCTCTGCCGCGATTTGTCACTGAGCAGTGTGTGACAGGTAATGTAGTTACTCTGTAGCCACAAGAAGCAGTTTTACAGGCATTACTACCTTCTCAGTCAGCTCCTGTCTCCACAGCAAATCCGTGGGTGGGAGGGAACATCTTCTCTTTGCCCTAAGCTCCTGTTCCTCTTTAGGTGTTTTTCCCTACATTTCCATAATTTGAAGCAAAGTGACGTCAGTGTAGGGAGCTGACAACTGTACCCGCTGGGAAACGGTTTCCATTTTCTCAGGATCTGGGAATTGCAAACATTCTGCTTCTATTGCTGCCCTGTCTGTGGCATCATTTCCAAATGCTATTGATATAGTACAATTGGTATGTGCAGCGCACTTGACAATCCATACCTCTGTAGTCAGGGTTAGCGCTTCAATTAATCTGGACAACAGCACAGTATGCTGGTCAGGGGTCCCATCAGATCTCCTAAACCCTCTGTCCTGCCACCTTGACAAGCCAGAATGTACGGTGGAGGTGACATGTGCATTGTCAGAATAAATAGTGACTGCATTCCCCTTACTCATTTCTTGTGCCACTATAAGTGCCACTAGTTTGGCTCACAATGGCTCTACCCGTATGCCCCTCACCAGTGTGCTGATTGTTTGTCAAGGACCTGTCAACAAAAAATACCTCACCTCCTTCCAAGGCATCCTCCTTAACATTTGTCCCCTCTTCCTCTTCTCCTTCAAATGTTGCACAATCGTGGACAATGTTATCAGGTTTCACTGGTTCAGCTACAAATGTCACAGGATTGACTAGGTGACACCGTATGAGTTGTAAGGATGCATTTGATAGAATAACCTCTGTGAAGGCATTCCCGGAGAGGATTTCTGACTCTATCATTCCTATGCATGCCTACTCCTCCTTTGAATGCCTACTCTGCAGGCCCATTCTCACTCCTGGCTGCTCTCTCACTGTTGCCACTATCTACCTGCCACCTGGTCAGGTAACTTCCTTCCTCTCCAAGTGGGCAGACCTCTCCTCCTCCCTTCTGGCCTCGACCACTCAACTCCTCCTCCTTGGAGACCTCAACAGCCACCTGGATGCTTCCTGTACCTCCTCTGTACTCTTTCGTGACTTCTCTCACTCTCTCCCTCTCTCTATTCTTCCCTGTGGCCCGACTTAACCTGCAGGGCACACTCTGGATTTTCTGATCTCCTCAGACCTCCTCATCTCTAACCCTCTCAACACTCCTCTCTCCTGCAGTGACCACTTTCTCCTCTCCTCTTATCTCTCACTCTCTATCTCTCTCTACCCCCCAGGCCGAGCCTATCCCCACACTGCCACCCACCTTCTCGGTCTTCCGATCCATTAATATTGTGTCAGTTGAGGCTTTCGCCGCCACTTTCTCTCCCCCTCCTGCACCTCTGGCTGACTCAAATCCCGACATAGCCCTTTCCAAACTCCACTCTTCTATCTCTGACACTATTGATGTACTTTCCCGTATCATGAGGATCCGTTTAAAGTCCAAAGCCAAATGCAAATCTTGGTACGACTCAGAACTCATCACCCTTAAAGGCAAGTGTAGGGTGGCTGAGAGGAAATGGCTGACATCTTGTACATACTCTGACCAACTGGCCTGCCGCCTGCTCCAAAGGCAATACCGATTCTCTGCCCTCATTAAGAAGAGAGCTCACATCCAAGCCTGTGTCTTTGCGGCATCTAACAACTCAGCCAAACTCTTTAAAACCTGCAAAGAGCTTGCCAATCCTGCTTCAGTCTCTACCACTCCTGTCCCCTCCCAGGCCCTCTGCATCATCTTGGCTTCACATTTCATCTCTAAAACCCAGGACATCCTGTCCACCCTCTCGTCCACTGCTCCTTCTCCCTCTACTTTCTCCTCTACCTCTGGCCTCCTTGTGGCCACCCCTCCTCCTCCCTTCTCTTCCTATCCTCTGTTCTCCCCAGACATGGTAACTAAACAAGTCTGATCTATGAAAGTCTCGTCAAAACTGATTTTTCCCTGTTCATCCAAAACCATCAAGCACCACATTGACACCCAATCACTCTTTCACCACTAGAACTTCCCCCCCTGAAGCACTCTCTTGTGCACCCTCTTCTTAAGAAACCCTCAGCCTACCCTTCCTGTCTGGCTAACTATCACTGATCTCCATTACTCCTTTCCTGGGCAAACTCTTGGAAAACGCTGGTCATCTCCCAGCTTAGGCTTCACACTGAATCTGTTGGTTGTCTCCACGACCACCAGTCTGGCTTCAGAGCAGCCAGAAGCACGGAAACTGCTCTCCTGAACACCCGTGAAGACCTGCTCTCTAACCTCGATGTCAATTATCCCTCTGTCCTCAATCTCTCCTTTGCTTTCGACACGGTCAACCATGCCATCCTGCTCAACTGGCTCGGTGATAACCTGGGTATCACTGATCAGGCCATGGCCTGGCTGACCTCTTGCCTCTCTGACCAACCTTCCCAGGTCCAACTCGGGTCCTTCCTCTCTTCTATCTCACTCTCTACCTTTGGTGTTCCACAGGGGTCTAACCTTTCCCCCTGGCTGTTCAACCAATACCTGGCACCTCTCGCCCACTGCATTGCTGCTCTCTGATCCAACTTCCAGTGCTATGCGGATGACACTCAGCTTGCTTTCAGGCCCCCCTCAGCGGCCTCCCCTCCCTGTCTCATCCTGGATTGTCTGTCTGCAATCCAGGAGTGGTGTGCCACTAATTATCTCTGCCTTAATGCCAGTAAGACAGAGATCCTCCTCATCGGCACACCTGCATCCTCCTTTCCTGTCACTCTCTGTCCGCCCACTCTGGCCCTCTTCCTGCTCCCACCTGTGAGGCTAAGAACCTCAGGGCCATCTTTGACTCCACATTCTCCTTATCTCCTCACATCTCTGACATCTCTAAGAAGTCAAACTACCAGCTGCACCTTCTCAGAGATATTCTTCCTTTCTTCACCTTCCCAAAGAAGCTCATTGTCTCCAGCACTCTGGTTGTCTCTAGGATGGACTACTGCAATAGCTTCTTTCTAAATCTGCCTGCCTCTACACTCTGTCCTCTACAACTCATCCAGAATAGACTGAGAGACTTGTCCTTGGCCTCAAGCCCAGGGCTTATATCTCTCCAGCGATGAAATCTCTCCATTGGCTCCCATTGGCAGCAAGGATCAAGTTCAAGACCCTCTGCATTGTCCACAAGGCCTTCTGGGGACTGGGACCGCAATACCGCCAACTTTCTCTTCGGAAATATCTTCCAACTCAAGCTCTTCGCTCATCCACCTCCAACTCCTTGAGGGTCCGTCGCTTCTCCAAGCAACGAGTTGGGGGCAGATCTCTTTCCTCGGCTAGCACCTCCCTCTGTAACAGCCTCTCTGAAACTTGAGCAGAACCATCTCCGGTTCCGGAAGCACCTAAAGACCTTTTCTCTTCCTCTCCCCCAGTGGTCGAAGTGTACGATAAGAAGTAGTGGAACTATATTCCCTGCTGGCCTTCCCCCACACCCCAGAAACCCCATCGCCACGCCCTCTCCCACACACAATACAAACCCCCAAACAGTTGCACCTGCTGTTTAAGGGAACGTTAACTGTAGTGCACTGCAAGTGCAAGCTGCAACGTCTTCCTACACTTTTATTTTAAAACGAAACCATTCCGGAATGGTTTCTTTTTAAAATAAAAGTATAGGAGCTGTAAAACATAATTTAAAAACTAGAGGAGCACCGCTCCATACCGCTCCCGCTCACTTCGACCACTGCTCTCCCCTGCTGATCACTTGCCTGACACTGCACTGGTCACCTGGCTACCCTCTGAACTCAGACCCAGGTCCCTGCCCGACCAGTCGGACTACTGCAATGCCTCCTGGCATCCCCTGCCCTTGTGGTTTGTATCTGCAGCCCTACAGTCCCCTTACCTGCACTTATTAACACCTATTGTCTGCACTTTTAACACTCGCACTGGTCACCTGTTGGCGGCACTACTTGTTTGTGATCCTGTGTCTGGCACTTGCCTACCTCCCCCCACCCCGGCACGTCTCCCGTCCCGTATCCCCTGCACTTGCATGATCTCAATGTCACTAGGCCTGGTAAGATCGTTGTTCGTGTCCTTCCTCTGTTTCCGCTGCCTTGCCACGTTGCGCCCTGAAACACTTGTGTATAAGTGAGTTATAAATGCCATATCATATCACATCATGAAGCAACACAAACAACAGATTAATTTTTCTTAACAAAAGTATTTTATTTTAAATGTCAGGATGGAGTAAGGCCTACGTTGCCCCACAGTAAGGTGGGATTTCCCTACCTAAAAAACTAAGGACAGTCTGTGTCAGTCTGTGTCAGTAAGTTCAACCTAAGAGTCTGTGTCCAAAAATTATACTTGCCCTCACAACTAAAGATATACAATGTGTAGGGGTGCCAGCACCAAAAGAAAAAGTGTTCCAAAATAAAGTTCTGAGCTTCTTCAATTATTCTTCAAATAGTTCCACAAAAAGGCTTGGGGATCCCTTCTCCAAGTTAAACACAGTTCCAGGATATCTCAGTGTTCCCTTCCCCAAGTACAACACAGATTATTAATTTATTTATTGAGCATTTGTTAGGCACCTATACAACAAAATAGTGTTTCCAGGCACCACAATAAAAATTGGTTGTGTCGGGTTGAAGTGGGGAAGTAAATAATACTGGCAAAAATTGAGAGTACAATTAAAATCATGGTGCTAGTAAGCCTAGTGACACTCGGATGTGCAAGTGCAGTGAAGAGCAGTGCAGGAGATAGGTGGTGGGGCCCGGGGGCAAGGTATGGGCAAGTGCCGGTGAGAGCCCAGTAAGGAAGTGCCCAGGGGCACCAGAGGAGGAAGTGACTTGCTAAGTGCTAGGGCGGAGGAATCCTAAGGGTGAGATGCACAGCCGCCAGGTAGGGGGCCCACAAGGAGAGTGCTGAGGGGAGGGTGCTGGTGTTGACTGAGCAGGGGCACAGTGACCTGTGTGATTTATAAAGATACAGGCCGCCAGTCTCAGCGACAGTGGTGTGATTAGCTGGGAGGAGAAAGAAGGAAAGAGGTAGATAAATCAGAGTTTTGAGAAGTTCCCTGACCTTAAGGAGGTCTGGCTGAAGTCTGAGAGAGGCAGGGAGGCTGTTCCAAAGATCTGCCCCTCACTTTCTGCTTTGAGAAGTGTTTGACAAGCAGAGAGATGGAGTTAGAGGAGCGTAGGGCTCTAGCAGGGAAGTATTTAGGGGAGAAAGTTGGAGATAGCATGGGCCCTGGCCCCAGAAAAGCCTTGTGGATGATGCAGAGGGTCTTGAATTTGATCCTCACGGCCAATGGGAGCCAGTGGAGAGATTTTAGGGATGTGGAGATACGGTCCCTGGGCTTGATGCCTAGAATAAGTCTTGCAGCCCTATTCTGACTTAGCTAAAGGGGGCGTAGGGAGGAAAGGGGGAGATAGAGGAAGACACTGTTGAAGTAGTGCAGCCCACAGAGGACCTGAGCTCTGGAAACATTGAGCTTCTGGGGAAAGGTGAGGAACGGGAGAATGCCTCTAAGGAGGTGAAGCTGGAAATGGGACTTCTTGGCAAGGTCCAAGATGTGAGGGGTGAAGGAGAGAGAGGAGTCGGAGATAACCCGATGTGTTTGACCTGACGTAATGGTGAAGTTAGTGGGCCCAAGGAAGGCGGCCAGAGGTTAGGAGGGAAATAGGGAGCAAGTGTCCGATAAGAAGGATCTCCGTCTTACTGGCATTAAGACAGAGGTCATTAGCTGCATACCATGCCTCGATAGCGTTCAGACAATTAGGAATGAGAGAGGAGGAAGCTGAGGTATTAGAGACAAGTTTGAAGAAAAGTGTGTCATCAGCATAACACTGGAAATTAGGAGAGAAAGGGGAGATCAGGTGAGCAAGAGGGGAAAGATAAATATTAAAGAGCAATGATGATATGATAGAGTCTGTAGGGACGCCGCAGGTAGAGCATGAAGTGGTGGAGGAGAAAGGGCCCAGCTGGAACTAGGAGGGGTGGTTAGTGAGGAAGGAGGTCAGCCAATCCAGTGCCCAATCCGTGATGCAGAGCTGTTTCATTAGGATAGAATGGTTGACTGTGGCTTTCTCTCGCTGATCTTCATCTGGAAACAGCTGATCCACGCGCTCCCGCATGCCTGCATCTTCTTCTGCTTCTCGCCTCTCGAGCGTCCACAAACAAGGTAAGGCAATGTGTAGCTTCTTTCATGGCCGGGCACCGTCCCGTGAACTTCTAAAAAAAGAGAAGAATAGCAAATATGTGTTTTGGCCCGTTTATTTGCTGCGTGTTCATACAACCAATACCACCTGCAAAATGAAACAAACTAACACACTTGTGTTTCAATGACTCTGCACAACGAGTTTTTCTTCATATGAGCATGGAAAGAAGATCTGGATGCTTGATAGGGCTAATTTCCCTGCATTGGCACTGCGCTCATAGCCTTTCCACGATGGCCGACCCCATTTAGGGATTGGAGGAATTTCTTCTGGCCTCATCCTGCTCCTCCACCATTGGCTGCCCGTTCTTTCATCAGCCAATCTGTTGCACAGGGAGGTGGGAGCCAGCCCATCCAACCAAAGGCCCACATCTAAGGCCCTGTCTGTGCCTGTCCAGGCCGAGGCAGGCCTGGACAGCCACACATATATGTCTCTAATGGTGATCCGTCCCCCACACTATTCCTGGTCTGCTACTTACTTACCGCCAACCATGATCCCGGCAGTCATGATTGTGAGTTTGGCAGACCTCCATATCTAACTCTCTTGTGGAATCTTCAGTGCTGTTCACCTCCTCCAAAAGCACTTTAACTAACTTCAGTCCTTTCACTGCATTTATTACACTCATTTATGTTTAGCAGTACTGGGAAACCATCTGCATTGCACTGTCTGCTGCCTTCATTTAAAGTCGAATTTGGGGTGTGCTTTTAATGTCGACTTTTGGGTGTTTTTGCTTTCCTATGCACCATCTGCACTTATTCTCTCTGACTCAATATACTACACCTCCCAGTGAGTTTTGCAAGAACTGTTCATTACTCTCCTCCCTCATTCCTTGTCAAAAACCTCTGCCCTCATATGGCTCTCCATCTCTCCTACATTCTCTAACTGCTACACTATCCCGCATCTCTCTAGAATTCTGGCAGGAAAAAGCACAAAAAAGATATCCTGAGTGCAAAGCCTGGAATTCCCATTGCAGACACCTATGTCAGTACTTCCTCTCGAGAGGTGTTCACTGATATGCTTTCCTCTGTCCCCGCTCCTGATCTCTGGACCCCCATCTCATCGCCATACTCTCTCCCTCCTCACAATCCTCTATTAACGGTGGCACCAAGTGGGAAGTCCGGTTGGCTGGCTTTGCATCCTCTCGTTGCTTCGTTAATGGCTGTCACACTGGCAAAATTCTGGTTCAGGGCCCACAACCCAACCTCTTTCTCTTCGACCGCATAATACCCTCTCTCATTAACTTCCTTCCTTTGCCTGCATCCCTCCTTCTACTCTCTCCGCCCCTCCTCTGAATGGTGTACCGCGGCCCTGTACCCCATCTCAGAAAACCTTCAAATGCACTGACCCTCTCCACCTTGCGACTCTTAATGCCCGCTCTGCAAACAAGCACTCCTCTGACATCTGTCTCCTTCTTGAAGACATTGACCTCGAAATTCTCGCTCTTACTGAGACTTGGTTCAATGCCAGCTCAGGGACTGCTTTTGACTCCCTACTTTCAAACAGCTTCAAGATCATCTCAAAGCCTCGATCTCACAGCACTGGCGGGGGTTGCCTTAATCTTCCAAAAGGCACACCAACCTCGTCCACTGACACCCGCCCGATGAAAGAAGTGACTGCGGCTGCCTTCGCCTCCAACTTCACCCCCCCTCTCCCTCTCACCTCTGACCCTACCTCTGACTCTGCCCTCAGCAACCTCCATCTTTCATCATCAACACTCTTGACATTCTTGCCCCAGTCATGAGGATCCATCTGAAACTTGCCTCAAAGCATAACACTTGGTAGGGCACTGAACTTGCAGCCCTGAAACGAAAGTCAGTAGATGGCTTTTTTAGGAGAGGGTGCAAAAGGAAGTGCTTGAGGGATAGAGGAAAAGAGCCAGTGGTGAAAGAGTGGTTACAGGAATCGGCAAGAGCCAGGGCGAGAGAGGAGATGTTGTCCTTAATGGTTCTAGAAGAGAAGGGGAGCACCTGTTTGGATGAGACCTTCATAGAGCAGTTGAAAACATGTTGGGTGTGCACAATAGGAATACATTTGATTTCTGTAACACATTCTCTGCAAATTTGATTACTTTATTCAAATAGGATTATCCAAGTTACAACTATTTTGAGACTCAATACCCAGAGCGCGAGTCACCCTTATAAGACCCAGTTTGTCAGAGGATGAACCTGGGGTCTACCACTTCCATTCTAAGATATCTCGAGGTTCCCTTCCCCAAGTTCAATACAGTTCAGGATATCCTGGGGTTCCCTTCACCAAGTCCAGTACAGTTCAAGTCTCTTGTCTTTCAATGATACTTCCATTTTCAATGTATAATTCTTTAGACGTCATAACAGTTCAAACCAATGCTTTCCTTTTACTTCAACACTCATACCACATAGGCTTTGTCTCTTAGATTCTCTTGGCTCTTTCCCAGGTTGGGCTACTCAGTCTAGGTGCATTTGTCAGACCACACAGTCCACCCACTGCAGCTCACGCAACCGATAACCCTTGACACTTTGTGATGCTCTTTGTTTTTTTTGACCAACGCAGGTTTTTCCACCTTGCATCGGTGTCAGTAACAAGCATATGCTTTGGTTTCTCCTTGGCAGTCTTTTGGCTTTGCCACAACCTATATTCACTTTATTCTGTGGTGTATATCCTCTTCCACCACCTTGTTTTCACATTGTCCATTCAAGTTCAACAATTTACTTGCTTTTCACTTAGTTCATAAGTAATTGTTACAGGCTTTTGCTTTGTTCATCAATACTTCTTAGCGGTTTTCGCTACTTTCACAATAGCCCATCCTTTGCTCTCCACTCATGCTGTTTTATCACATAATTTCCATATATTCTCTTTAGTTCGGTATTCAATATATATTGTTGTATTTCACAGAATACTTGGCCACTTGTTTGTGATTCAATGTTCTTTCATTCCGGCTCTAAACCCCATTACAATAAGTTTCAGTTTGTTCGCTCTCAGCAAGAAGTGTCCATCTCCTGCGCCTGCAGCACTCCGGTATGAGTATTCCCTGTCTCACACCCACGAGGGGTTGTCTGCTCCTCCAGACATCTTCCTTCTGTTCTCCAGCTTCCACTTCTGGGCAGGGGCTCCAAGCTCCTCACAGCCCTTTCAGGTCAAAGTGCCTCTCTCCCCCTTCTGCAATGCACAACATCCTCTCCATTGGTCCTTCTCCATCGTGCTCCTGGCCTCGCAGCTGCATCCTTCTCACCAGGCAAGTTTCCTTTTCCACACTGCTGGGGTCTCTTCTTTAAGCATCTGTGGCCTTTCAATAGGTTACAGGTGTGAGTCCTTTGCCGGACCAAACTTATACCAATTAACTGGACATGGCTGACCCTCCATAGTCATCTTCCTCATCTCAGTACGACAGTGCTGAAATTGACATTCCTAGTTGCATCACTCCTAGTTGTCACTTCCTCATCCAAGTCTTAAAGTCATGTGATTGTGGAACAATGTGTGTGGATGGAAGTGATAAAGACTGACAATAGCCTATGAGGGCAGGGGGAGGTAGGACTCATTCTCATACGGAAAAGGGGGATACCATGTCTCACCTGAAGACACCCTCTCCCCACTCCCCAAGGTCCCTCCAACCAGGTGATCCTCCCTTGCATGTCCACCCCCGGAGTTAGGATCCAAAAGTGATGGCCTTTTCCTTGGCCACGTGAGGAAGAAGCCAGGGGAGTAGATGGGAGGATGCCCTCGGGTTCCTCACACCTCATACCCCGAAACTCTTTGGGTCAACAAAGTCAACATGGATTTTTTCCAAGATTGCAAAGACTGCATGCTCCATATACAATGTCACTGGGTAAACCATAGTAATGGTTGAAGACTTTTGAATTGCAAAAGCTGCTTCCACTAAAGCTTGTTCACAAGGGAACTTTCCCTGCATCACTGGGTCTAAGAGTCCCCCATATAGTATTCTAAAGGTTTATGGCCTGTCGATGTTTGCTTGGCTAGGACTGCTGTTATCACCTGCTGGTTTGAGTTAGAAAACAGATCAAATGATTTCTTGTTATTTGGGGACACCAAGGCTAGAGCATTGCTGATCGCATCCCCTTGAATTCCAGAAAACAAGTCAGCAATTCTTCAGACCATTCTGTCAGACCTCTGAACTTCTGCGCTTCCTTAAGTTCTGTGCTTCCTTAAGTCCCTGCACTAAGGGCCGCACGTAACTAGAGTAGTCAAACATCCATGATCTCTCTGGCATTACCTTCCTTCCTATGGGCAATATCACGTGCCCCAAATATACTACCTCTGTCTGGCAGTACTACAATTTTTCTTTGTCCACTTTGTACCCCTTCTCTGCAAGTAGGCTGAGGAGCATTACTGAATCTCTTTGACACTGGTCTTCTGAAGTGCTACAGACTAGCAAATTGTCCACATACTGGATTACTCTACTGGACACATGTAAATTCCCCAAATTCATTTGAACCACCTTGTTGAAAAGACTCAGAGATTCACAGTATCCCTGGGGCAACCTTGTGTGCTCGACTCACTGACCACGATACATAAATGCAGTGAGGTACTGAGAATCTGAGTTTAAAGGGGAAGAGAAAAATTTATTCTTTAAATCAATAACTGTGAAGTGGGTCGACTCAGTAGGGATATTACAGAGAATGGTAGCAGGATTCAGTACCACCAGGAACTCCAACTCAAAAATATTATTGAGGGGGTGCAAATCCTGCACTTTCCTCCAAGTGGACCCTTTTGCTTTCTTGACAGGATAGATGGCAGTGTTACAGGGGGACACAGAAGGTTGTTTTATGCCTTGCTTCAACAGTGCCATAATGGTCTCATAAAACCCTTTGTCTGCCTCTCTAGATATGGGGTACTGCTTAACTGTGGTAATATTGCACCAGTTTTAAATTTTATCCACACTGCTCCAATACTCTTTAACAGCCCCACATCCTGAGGATGCTGGTCCATAAATGTGGTGATGTGTTTCTAATGATGAACATGGTCTGAGGTACTTCCCCTTGCTCTATCGCTATCTGGCAAGGCACTCCAATTCCTAAAACCATCTCCCCTGTGTCTCCGAACAATTGCTTGTCGGACATGTCCCAGAGCAATAAGGTCAGATCAATGCACAAAACTGTGAGCCACTCTCCGCCTTCCTCGTTGGAGCCTTAGAGAACCACCCTTTTATTGCTTCTAAGAGAATCATAACAATGGTACCTGGTGTTACCTCCTGCGGCACAGTATGTCGAAACAAAAATTCAATCGGTACCCAGCATGTCTGATGTCTAATTCCAGGGACCCAAGTCAACAAAACCATTACCCCATTTTTTTTAAAACGTATTTTATTGGTTTTGATAGAAAAAAAGAAAAAGAAAACGTGCAATACAACAAGAAATCAACATTGGTTTGAACTAAAACCATTACCCCATAAAGAAATAAAGTTGAATGTACAGGTACCCCTATTATCACACTGTCACTACAGTATACATGTAAACGCGCAGTTTCTCTTACTTGATACAAACATGCGAAAGCAATCAGCATGTGGAGTCGACTGAGGATATCTCTGCCCAAGGGATTCGCCAGGGTATCTGTGCAAGACAACAAAGGAGCAGATACATTTAGTGTACCTACCTTAATACGTAGATCTTCAGTGTAAGGATCTGACAGGATAGCCCCTGCGAATCCCTGTGTGTCCATCGTTTTGCCTGACAAGGGGAACTCACTTTCCTTGATGCAAGATTTTGTAGCCGCAGTATCGACCATGGATGAAAATGTTTGGTCACCTACCTGCACACCTCTCTCTTCCAGATTGGTGGTAATATACAGGACTGGACACATCAGAGAACCATGTGGGCTATTCTAATCTTGGTACATATTAACACCGGGAAGCGGGAAATGATTTGCTCCAAAAACACTTGCTATCATGCAATGAGTGACTGTTCCTTGGGGTGAAGGATTTCTCTCCCATGTCTGTACCGGTGCCTTTTCTAGCATGGTCGGTTGAATCACCTAAGTCTGTGCGGCACCAGTAGCTGGGTTCTGTTGAACTTGTTCTTGCTGCAATTGCACAGTGCCGGGGGCATAAGGCATGGTCAGTGATTGAATTTGCTGAACTCCTACATTAAAATACTGTGGCCTTCTCTGGCAATCTCGTGCCACGTGTCCCATCCTTCCACACGACCCTCACTGAACCCCATACAATCCTCCATAGTTAGTTTTTCTGATTGACCCATTAAACCAGGGTCCCATTTCTCCGAGCCCGCCAAATAACCCACTTTATTGTGAAAATCCTCTCCTAACCCTCGGGAACCCTCTCATTTGCCTTGGACTGGGAGCGTACCCATGCATGCAACCTTGTGTCATACCCAATTCACTATATCTCTGTTGTCCTGATTCTCCCTGCTCTGCTTCCGTGGAGCTGGTAATCAGTGCTCCTTCCAAACATATTTTCGCAAACTACTTCTGAACAAGTTGGCCTCTGCCTGTTGCGCCTGCTCTATACTCTCCTTTTCCTTCTCTTGCTTCCTTTTAGAAAAATGCACAATATGCATCTAAATGTCTGGCCATCTCTTGGGCTCCATCGCTACTACTTTGTCTAAATCGTGCTGGAGTTCCTTAGGAAGTCCCTTTTTTGGCATGTGGTAAAAAATGGCCAAGTTCTTATCCCACGCTTCTCCCATCTCTGTCCTCCACATCTCCTGAATTAACTGGAGATGTGTGGCAGGATCATCATCTAACTTAATTGTTTTAGCCAAAATAGAATTTATATCAGGTGTATCGGGATTCATAACACAAAGGGCCCCCATACCTGAGCCTTATATTTATTGAATGCTGATCCATCGTGGGTATTTGTATCCAAATGAACTCCCGGATAACCTGCTTGTGTCCAAAGCTCATCTGATCGTTCTCCCATTAGAGCCGTGAATACGCTTTTAATGTCCCCTGCGGCCAACATGACACAGACAGTATGTTTCTTTAATGCATAAATCCACTTCCCCACCCATGCAGTGAGCGAAGCAAGCATCTTCATCAAATTATTACTGTTGAAGTGTGACCACAGGACATGACGTGCCCTTCCCTGACCCTTCTAGAACAATGGAAATTGAGTTACTCCCACTTTTACTGAGGCTTCTCCCTCTCCTACTACTTACCATGACCATCCGAGTACTATGGTGTGTCTTAAGACCCCATGGTGTACTTTCTGTCACTGCTGCTGGAGCAGGAGGTGGAGCTGCTGCACTCTGGTCTCCCTGCTCGACATCCGATTCCCATCCACCTTTGTCCACTGCTCCTGTTGTCACCCCCCTGACAATACTATAGGCACAGAAGCATACTCAGCATTACTGTAGGGTGCCAGTTCCCATTCTCCCTGCTTGTATCCTGTACCCATAGCAATACTTCCATCCTCCAGGTTCACGTTGACCTCCTTTATAACTGACTTGTCCAATTTATCAATAACTTGTCCATGCCTCCACCATCCTTCCTCTATGTCCTTTGCCTGTCTATTCACTTCTTCCCACTCTTCACTTCTCTACTGTCGTTACAGCACTACCTCTCCTTCCGCTAGCCTCAGTGCCTCTTCCAATTTATTCTGCTCCTCTGTCTCTACTGCCATTTGAATCTTATCCTATATCCTAGCAGTAAGAGGCTTATCCTCCCACTTTGCACTAATTCTCAACCCTTCATCTACCCTTCTGGCTGCCTGCCTCACTCTTTCTCATTCCTCCACCCTTAATATCTCTGTTAAAGTAGCAGTCGGGGGAGTTATTCCCTTTCCGCTCTCTGTTCTTAACCTTTCTACAGCCCTAACCACTGAGGGAGTTACCCTTCTATTTTCCTCAATATCCCATGTTCTAGGAATTGTAGTGGATGGAGGCGTTACCTGTGTCCGTCTCGCACTCACTGGAGCGGTCACTGGAGAAAATTGAGGTTCGATCTCAGGGTCTCTATACCGTTCTGTGGCCCATAAAGGATAGAGCCCCTATGGGGACGTTGTGCAAAGAATTCCTGCACCCTCTTTTTCAGCCCTTCCTCTAAGACTTTAAAATGATGGGCCTTCCTGCCTTTCTCATAGATACCGCATATCTCTGAGATGTTTAACCGCTTCTCTAACTTTGAATCCTTGTGCCTAGAAATTAAGAAAGTAAACAGATTTTCCAATATCCCCTTATCATAGGTCCCCTCATTTGGCCAAGAATTTACTATTTTACACTTAGTTTCCTGCAGCCATTCCAGATGGTATTTTAAAATCCTCACCTTATGGTCAGGAAGTACCTGGTCCAAATGATTCAGTGGAGTCTCCATACTCTAACCCAATCTAACCAAACAATTTCACAAAAAATAATGCTGGACCTGCCGCACAAAATGTCCACCTAAGGAACCACTTTTTTCCTCCTTCCTGGTTTCTTAGTCTTCTCCCACAATCACTCACCTTTCTCGCTTTCACTGCAATCACCTCGCTTAGCTATCTATTTTAATTATACTTCTTACTCTTACACAAAAGCTAGCATCTTTATCCAAAAAACACATGCCGGACAATATCTCAGAGATATCTCATTCACTCGAGCATAGAAGGAGCCCAATGTTATCCACTACAACACCACTGCTCTCACTCTCTTCATAACTAGTACAGTGTTCTCAACTGCAGTGCCGTCTTTCCCTGACTACAGGAAGATTCCCATCACTACTTTGGCTAATCAAGAAAAGCGAGGCAAGGGCTCTGTCCGCAGAGTCAATACATAATGACCGGTGCCAAGGGTATACTTCAGGACGGTATCTATGGGTGGACTTACCATAAGATGCCAACTCACACCTAGGTGAGGGCTCCAGCCAACCAGACAAGCAAATGGAAGGGTATCAGGACAAACCTCACAATAGACATGCTGGTGGGGATACCACCTCACACCTCTACAATAACAGTCTAGATAAACATGTATACAAAGGACTTACAACATAAAACAGTTCACTCACTCCTTCAAATCATTCACCCTTTCAATCTCTGTAAGCTTGTCTAATCTCCACACACGCACTCCAATTCTACCCTTACCGAACCCTGTAAATAAAAAAAAATCTTTTCCCCTTTTTACCACCTTGCTTTACCTGCCAAAAGTGCACAGATGGACAATGGTACGTACCAGGCCTCTTAACCAATATGGCACCTGTGGACCACTCCTTTTATCATGCACAAAAGGCTGGTCCCGCAGAGAAGCGCTGCAGCTGAGTTGCTGGGACAGGAAACCCCCAACATCTCGGAACAGTGTGGGCGCCTACCTGGCTCACCAAATGTTCGGATGGTCACAATTATCTTAACTACCATCTTCAGCTCATGTGTACAGCACACCCCTTTAGGATTTGTCTGTGGTGGGTCGTGACATCATCACCTAGTTACACATTTAAACATAAACATAATTTATTACAAGTTCCAGCTGGCCTGGCACCTTCTCACCCCAGACATGTTACATATGGTTTGCAAGAACACTTCAAACAATATGGGGAGGGCAGAGTAAATAGGTGTCCTTTGAACTGGTGATAACTATCTCACCCACCCAGACTTGCTGGTGTCCTTGTTTCTTTATAACCTAAACACCTACAAGTTCAACACGCATGGCCTCTGCACATAACGAGAGAAAACAATCGAGACCCATGAAGCATCGGTCACTCTGCCTTTAGGTGTCTCTTCATCACAGGTTTATTGCTCAGCCACGAACAGATGGCAGACCTATCTGAACAATGAATAACATGCTCTCAGGAAACCCGGTGTATCAGCCACTTTTGCTCCCTAAAAATAGGCAAATACTCCCCCAAAAAGTAAGGATTAAAAATACTCCAATCAAAAATGGTGACTGACACGTCAGAGCATATCCCCCTACTTTGATCCACCCAGCTCTATGGCTATGTTTGGATCAGTAGTACATGTAGAGCCACAGGAAAAAACTATACTATTATTACTGTCTGATCTGATGAGATACAAATGTACCTTTTAATGTACATGAATAACTTGATTCAAAGAAATATTTCTTACAAAACATTTTTGTTTTACAGCTGAAAGATATTTTTGCTTCCTTATTAAATATTCCCACTGGTAATGGCACTTTGTTTTTACTCCCTAAAAAATAATTTTACTTCCAAATTAAAAAATAGTGAGTAAAATACTGCCACTTCAAAATCTTATCTGGAGCACTGCTCTCATGTACTTCAAAAGATTGTATCTCCTTTTCCGCGATGCTGCCAAGTCATAAAAACCCAACTTGGCTGTAACTGACCATCTGATAATGTCGTGGTTACTCATTGGTTTAGTTTAGTTTAGTTTAGTTTCTTTAATTGTAAAGCGCACCAAGCCCTGAGGCATATGTGCGCATATCTTCCATATACATTTGTTACAAAGTTACATAGAGAAAAATAGACATATTATACAAAAGATATATATATTATACATTATTACATACAGGTTAGTGGATGCAACAGGTGACTTTCCTTGGGCACCCAAACCATCAAAATCAGTTTTCCTAGTCACACAGAGCTCACAGTACAGAGTCCTCACTGCAGGATCTGGCCAAACTATGAAAAACACACAGCACACAGATTTGTACAGTCCCCATGTACCCCAAACTGTCCTTCAACTTTTATCCCCTGATGTGTGTCGGTCCATGCATGTTTTAAAACTACTGCGTCCTCTTCACAGTGTACCTTCATGACAAAACTCCTTTCTTGCATGCTCACTTATGAATCTGCTCATTGCCCAGCATCTAGGCACTTCGTGGCACGCCATACCCAGATTGTATTTATATTTCATTGGTGATTTTGACGTTTATCTTGCTGCCTGCATGCATATCTTAAATGTATCAACTTAAACACAAAGTAACACTTAAAGTAATACACATCCCATTCTCATTAACTATAATGGATACATATAATAAAATTGCAACATTGTGCCAACTTCGCCGCTCCCCCAGTCACCAATATAGCGCACTCAACCCCTCTTTCTCATTGGGACCTTTCCTGACCACCCCAACAAGATCCAAATGCATGTCAGAAAAACTAAAACCTACACACATTAATACTAGTAATAAACCTCTCTATTCTCAAAAAATATAATATATACCAAGTGTATAATCCAGTGGAGGGCTAAAGTAGATAAACCGACAATAAATCAAAAACTGCTAATGTAATAATTGATCATAATAGACCACCTTTATCTCAAAATTAATTGTATACGTAGTTGTTTTACCACTTAACAAATTGACAGAAACACAAAATCAGCTCATGCGACATTTGTGTCAACTGACTTCAACATGTAAAGGTCAGCGAACACACCACCCTAGAATATGATAAAACACAAAAATGTTGGCTAAGCGTGGACGCATAAGCACGATGACATCACCGTGTGACGAGCAACAATGATGTCAGCATGCAGGAGCCCAGACATGTAAAGAATTCTTGGCATTAACAGTATGGCAAGTGTTTGTGGACATGTAAGAATGATGTGAACGTGTGACGGACCGTGATGATGTCAGATTGGAAGCGTTCAATAACCAAAAAAAGAGGAAGAAAAAACTAAAAATCACACATTTTATTGAAACAAATACATAAACAATGTAGAGAAAGTAGAGGACATAATAAGAGCAGAAGAGGAGGTGGTGTTAGAAGGAGCAGAGGAAATGGAGCAAAGAATAAGACCTAGTTAGGAAGTAGAGATCAGATGAGTGGCGAAGGCAGTTTGAAGACAGGGACACACACCCCACATTATATAATGTCTGAGATGTGTGGGAGAAGATACAAGCAAATGACAGATCATCGAGAATGTACCTGAGAAGACAGTAATGAGCCAAGCCTCTGGTAGACGACTGTTAAGGCCCCCATGTATGAGTTCCCATCATGGTGATGAGGAGGAAAGACTGATGAGATAAAGGGTTATTGACATCAGTTGATGCAGATGTTATGCCATGTTTTGTTACTGCGATTTTATAAAGTGCAAACATTCACCCAAAGGTATCATGGTGCTATAGAAATGACAAGAGAAATGAAACACCAAAGATAGCAGTGAGCGGACTCTGGTATTAGTTAGTAGTACATATCAGGAACGGGTAACTGAAAATGTATTCAGTTTCTTTCTAAATGACCAAAGATTAATCTATTTCTGATGGGTTAAGGCCAGTGTGTTCCAAAGGTTAGCGGCCTGAATCAAGACGACTCTGTCTCCCAGACTGTTTTCCTGTAATAAGGAATGTGGATTAATCTCTCATTTGTCGATCTTAATGTACGTCACAGGGTGTACCATATAAATTTAGATGATAATGGCGAGTCACAAGAGGAGTTTAGACTTTTAAAAACAAGACACAAGCTCTTAAATATGACTCTTTTCTTTACCGGGAGCCAGAGCAGTGCTTGCAGAGCTGGCGTAATATGTTCTGGTCATTTGAATTTCATCAAAATTTGGCTGCCATGTTTTGGATTCTCTGGAGTCTACTCAGAGAAGAGGTGTTAAGGCCTAGACAGATGCTAATGTTGAAATCTCATCTGGAGCAGAAGAATGCATTCATCACCATGACCTAGTGAGAGAAGGTGAGGTAGGGCACATATTTTTAATCTTCCTGATAAGGAAGAGAAAAGATTTAGCGACAGGCCCCACTTGTTTACTTAGGGTTAGTTCCTTGTCAATGAGAATGGCTAAGTTTGTAACCTCTAGCTTGGGTTCTGGCAATTAGACTACATTGTCAGGCTAGAAAGAAGGGTGCCAGGCCTATAGGACAGAGTAAATCAGAATTTCCGTTATATCATGGCTGATTTTTAGTACGTTTGCATCAGCCCATACTAGCAGCAAGACAGTTTCTAATATTGTTGTACCACTCCGTATTTGAAGGTTAAAAGTGTAGGATGATCTGAGTATTGTCAGTATAGTTATAAATAATATTCCAAAGCTAGCTACTAGATTCATCAGGGGACGTAAATAAAGATTAAACCATAGAGGGACATGGTAGAGCTCTGCGGAAACACCATAATCTACAACATATTGAAGAGATGAGAAGGTATCTAGGTGTACTTGATGAAATCAGTTACTTAATAATGAGTTTTACAATGCAGCTGAAGTGCCACGTATTCCATTATACATTAGCCTGAATTTGATGGCCTATGGTATCAAAGGTTGCAGAAAAATCCAGAGATTGTCAATGATAGTCATGGTTATCAGCTATGTGCTATGCATTGGTCTGAAACCATGTTGGGCTGGATGGCGTATTTTATAGGTTTAGCAGTTGACAAGTGACCAATGTTTCCATTTGTTTTGTCAAGAAAGGGAACTGAGGAATAGGCAGATAGTTGCAAAAGTCTTTCCGTTCCAGTCCAGGTTTTTTCAGAAGGGGCTTGGTGATGGCTATTTTCCATTTATCTGGAAAATCACCTGTCGACAACGGGTAGTTGAATACATTTAAAATTTCAAGCAGAAAATAATAACTGAGAGTTTTGGACACATACGGAGGTGCAATGTCTAACGGGGAGCCAGATGTTTTAGCTGTTGAAAGTAGGGACAGAAGGGCAGGTGGGTCCAGCAACTCAAACTCAGTGAAAAGTGTAGATTTTCTTTATGCTTTCAAGGACCATTGAAGGGATATTTGAAGGTACCTGTTTAACAGATGATAAGTCAGTCTTGCTGGTCTCAACTTTATGTCTGAAGTGATGTGCTAGCTGATCAGCCAATGATTGTGAGGCAGGATTGTCTGAAGGGTCTTGATGACCTCTTGCTATTTATAGGAAAGCCTGAGATCACTAACGCTCCCCTACTGATTGACAGTGACACAACTTTAGGTTCAACAGGTCAAAGGTAGTCACAGTAAGATCTTTGGGGCTCTTTGGTCATTCATGTGTTACTTTAACACACATAGTGAAGGGAATTTGCAGATAGACTTTAATCATTTCCTAACCCTTTTAAAACTCATAAGTTTGAACCAACTGCAGATGGGACGTGTCCAAGTAGTGTATAGAGGCCAAGTCTATATGTGCTTTAGACCGCTACCTGCTGGGTGTGAGATCTGTGATGCTAATCACAGTGGCATCTCCCTTACCATGTATTGTTATGCTTGAAAGTTAATAAATATAATATTAAAAAAGTAAGGCATATTGAGTATATTCCATAAAACATATTTACATTGTCCTTATACTTATGTACACATTTTCACACTGTGTTGCCCAGTATGCATGACAAAAGGTCATTTGTGCTGTGAATTGTCATTGCTTCGTTTTGAAGTGCAACAAATTAACATACCAACAATCCCTGCTGGAGGGCAATGCACAAGAGTTTCTTTTTAGAATAATTCTGAAAAAGGTGCACTGGCACATCGACGAATCCAAGGGTATTGTCACTTCCTCCAGCTGGAGACCCCTTTCTATTAGGCCAGGGAGGTGAAGCTGCTGCCCGATAGTCTTCCTGGGAATGTTACTCAGCAGGTGCATCTCATGCAGAGGGAAATCCTTCATGTGACCAGTGACGATGGCCCTGGAAGAATGCAGTATTCACTTACCCCTGTGTTGCCCTCACTCTCCTTATCCACCACTCAGGCCCCTCTGGTTCCCCATACCTCTGTATGTTATAGTAGAGTAGAAGGACTCATTGACAATAATTGTACGAGGAAGAGGAAGACTTACCCAAACTTAAATACCAGTTAGATGAAGAAGAGGGAAAAACGAGGCAAAAGCCCACTACAGAACCAACACATGTGTTACAATTGTCAAGAGGAAGCCTCAATCATAAAAAGGAAAGAAGGACTCAATATCCCATCGAGCCAGCCCTGGAGGAGCAAAGAGATGCTCATTACGGGGCAGGGAACCCGAAGGCTGGAAACCAGGACACAGAGAGACGTGACTATATGAGAGTTCCCAGCAAGGTGGACCTGGCCAGTGGCAAAGGGAAAGGAAGCCAGATCGGCAAAATCAGGTTAAGATGTGAGCAGCCGGAGACATGAGGGACAGCCTGGAGCTGTAGATCCGTGAGGAAAAGAATGCCGAACACAGCAGCAACAGAGAAGCTCTGCTCCTGCTCCTCCTGAAGAACCTGGAGACCGCTACAAGACTTCCCAAATGTAGGGAAAGGGTCAGACCGGTTATTGGGGTACTGAGGGAGCTGAATACCTGAAAAGCCTTGTGAATATATCCTGAAGAGCGCAAGGAGATAAAAGAGGGATTGTCCAATTTCACATGAACTGTGTGAACTATGCATCCCAAAGAGCTCCAAGGGATAATAGAGGAATTGTACAACTTGATACAAACTCTGTAAACCAGATAAACACATCCCAAAGAGCGCAAAGGTATAGTAGAAGAATCATACATGCTGACACAAATGTTGAGAATAAACCTTTGCAGGATAGTATCTGGTAGGAGAGTATACCAGGTCTGTCCAAGTGGACACTAGGTGAAGCAGGGACAGGAATCCTGCAGAAACAGACAAACAGGGTCTGGGACCCATATGAAAGCAGAGTAGCCCAACCAGTGTACAACAGGTAATATAATGGTTGTGTTGAGCTATCCCTTGATAGTGCGCCGAAAAATAATGGAATGGCAAGTAGTGATGATTAATCAATTCCTGTTTATTTTTGTGATGTTAGAGCCTTTGTGGATGACACGTGTTTCGGCAGAGCTGCCTTTATCGAATCCAGGCTATATAGATAGCTCATAAGTCACTGCATAATGCATAAAGGTGCTGAAGTTCACAGGGATGAATCCCTCCTGATACAAAGAAGTCCTCCTTATGTCCAGTGTACAACAGGGTCTGGGACCCAAATGGAAATGGACAAAGGCCATCAATAAAGTTTAGAAGAGCTGAAGACCCACATTACTGCAAATATATATATATAACAAGTAGGCTGGAGCCCGAAAGCAGTCAGGGAGACACTGAGAAGACATAAGCAATGAAACAGCAAACATCTTTGGAACACAAAAGCTATGAACATCAAGTCTGGCAGGTTAGTGAACCTGACTTCAGACACCATTAGGAAAGTCTACGGTCAGATCTGGCAGGTTACTGAACCAAGCCTAATAAAAGACTCTAAAGATTCAATTTTGATTCAGTGACAGTGGTAGAGGTTCCCTCCAGAAGATTGGGGAACTGTTTTTTGGTTAAATAAGAGGTTGCCTACAGAAGATTGGGGAACTGTGTTCTGTTTTCAGATGGAAGCCTTAATTAGAGGAAGAGGTTCCCTCCAAAGGAGAGTGGGGCCTGGTTTTGTTTAAGAAAGGTTCCCTCCAGGAGAGGGGAGAACAGTGTTTTGTTTACAAGAAAGGTTCCCTCCAGCAGAGAGGAGAACTGTGTTTTGTGTATAAGAGGAAGGAAGAACCAAGGAAGAGGTTCCTCCCAGGAGAGTGAGGAGCTATGTTTTCTTTAAGTTGATCTGAAAATTCAAACAGTGAAGAGTTAACTACCTGTTATTTTACAAGAACTGTGCCTTGGAGTCTACATCCAGAACGAGAGGGGCCTCCTTCTGGATTAATGAGACATCCAGTTTTCTTTAGTTAGATTGAAAGTGTAAGGGACAGAAATAGATTTAGATACAGGACGGTACACACTTTACTTTGCAGACATCCTGACTGGATCCTTAGCATTTTTGAGGAGGTAGGGCAACCTCTCAAAGAAAGTGGGGCAAGATAGGCTTTTCTTTTTCCTTTTCTTTTGTAAATAAAAGTCTATGCCAATCAATGTGCCACCTCTGTGTCAGACTCGTACTTCTTCACCCTTACAAAGATCACTAGTGGACTTTGTGACAGAGCGCAGTCACATTCAGAAAAGATGATGACTCCCCTCTACTGCGATCAGGGTTATGTGTGGTTCTAGCCCTTGTTTGGTTGAGGGGATCCAGTGTGGTGAATCGGCCCAGTTATATCTTCCAATGGATTTACAAGTTAACTTTCTGAAAATTGTAAAGGATTTGATATCCACCTGTGACTGTTGAAACCAGAAGCTAAATAATATATTGGAGTGGGTGAAATTCTTATTGGCATGGGGATTCTCCTAACACATTTTCTTTTACGGGTGCACTGATCTCCCGTGATGATTCACAGATTGGCAGAGCAGCGTTCAGATATGTGCCTAAATTGACAAATGATAAAAGAGTAATTTGGTTAAATGATTTTGAATGGTGAAAAACTATGATTTCTTGGTTAAGAGTCGAAATATAATCCATTTATCAGTTGAGGCAAATATTAATTGTAGTATCTTGTACTCTTTGATGCCGTTCCTTTCAGTCTGCAAATTTTGATCGATAGGACATTTTATTCATCACAAAAGCAATATCTGCAGGCAGAAAATAAGTTTTAGAAATTTGAAATAGAGAGGATAATAAACATTAAAAACTGTGTAGCCGAAATAGCAAAGTTGCCAACCCGAAATTGAGTTTGGTTTAAACTTTAAGCTAACAGGCAAAGAAGGAGAAATTAACCAGATCTGCGATTCATTTTTCAATCAAATATGGCGTTCTGGGTTTGTAGCAGTGATGGAAATGTTGGTCTGTATTATGATTGGGTATTTTGCGTTCCTTATGTTATAATGGTTGTATCTTCCTACTGTGGCATCCGATTTTATGAGAATTGTATGAGTTATATCACATATGTCACAGGGATCGATATAACTGGGAGCTATTTAGCTACTGCGTGAAGCCTAGAAAACAAACCATGGTTTCTTGACATCCATAACTTGCAGGAGCTAGATTTGGCGCTACAGTCCAACTTGTGCTACACAAACATACCTCTGTGACATTAACTCCATGGAGCTCATTTTTGATTGTGGCTTAACGTGAATGAAAGTCATAACAGTCTTGAGAATGATTTCATGAATTTCATTCACGCCACAACAATTATTGTTGGAGTGAGCAACACTATATGAATTTCGAGAGTTCATTAACTAATATTCTGAATGTTATTTGGTGCATACCAAAAACTTGAATTGCACAGTTTCAGGGAATAAATATGTACACCAAAACTGATGGAACCCCACCAGTGTTGGTAACATATTTGTAGTATAAACTATAGCAATTCAATACATTAATGATTAAGTAGATCATTGATATTTCATTTTCTTAAAAATTACTTTATTGGTGTTGTCCTTTCACCATTGTTCGAGTGGCAGAACCTCTGGCCAATGCATTTCATGCAAAAGGGCCATCATCAGGGCTGATTCTACGATCAATACAAAAATATATATGTGAGCGGAATTGAACTGTCTATACAGTATATCATCATAGAATCTGACTTAAATAAACCTGTCTACACTACTTAATGCATACCTGCTGACAGTCAGAACAAAAGGATGCGAGCATGGCAAGCAGCATTCGCAAGTAAAATTAAATGCTGTCCCACATGCGAGCATGTGGCGCAGCTTTTACTCTCTTTACAGATTGCATTGTGAAAGTGCATGGCAATAAGTGTCGTACACACGCGTAAGCCGCCTTTTTTCCCTCCACATTTGCACTCAACGATGCAAATGACGAAAAGGTGGTGGCAGGGACCTGGCTACACCTGAGTGCGAATGTACCTGGTACCCAGGCATCAAAATATGAACGACAGGCTCAACTTTATTAGGCCACTTCCAGAAAACATCTAAAGCATAATGGGTCATATAAAGATGCTGAAAGGTTATAGATAGCGTCTCATGTAGAAGTGAGATTTGGAGCTCAGTTCCTCCTTCCTGAAAAGTAACTTCTGGGAGCTGTTTCTGGCTGCTAATCATCAAATCTTTATTTCAATTTCTTTAGACATATGTCTTTTAGGAACATTGGGTAAAGAATTGTTTAGTTTTACTTATGGATTGCTTTTGCTATAGTCTCAGGATTAAAAGAATGGGCACTATTGATACCTTTGAGCAGGAATGATTTTGCCTTGTTGCAAAGCTCCCATATTTAAGACCCTGATGTGCTCCCCTAATGGGTACATCTGTTAAACTGCTGAACTTAAAAGGCTCTCTCTGGATTTGGGTCAGCTCGACTGGGTAAAAGGAAAACTCTCCAGGCTTGAAAGCACCCAGAGAGGTCTCACATTATGTCTCGAGTACACAGTGCATCTTATGGCATATCTTCACTGCTATCGCTTCCAATGTGACATGAATCAGAAGCACACTGATCCTGCTGACATCCAATGTATTGCTGGTCACAAACTGGGTTCCCTATATATGGAGTATCAAATGCCGCCTCCTGCCTGATGGAGTCACTCATGCATGGCTGGTCAGATGCTTGCTGGCATCCGCTGCCAGCCAGCGGGCTTTCCTCTCACTTCAATACAGCTTACAAACCTTCAACCGTTGCTCCACACCTAAATACTGCACTCCACTCTCTGGCTGGCTGCATGGCAGCACACAGCACCACCATCAAGTTAGTCATAGCCACATTCTAGATGATTCTCACAGTGCATTTCCATTGAACATTTTTGGGACGCCGCCGTTTAGAAAGTAGAAAGATTGAGTTTTTTTGTTGGTAAAATGACTCTGTTTTTATTTTTCCGCTTTTGGCTTCCAACTGAGCCCTCGCTGCTTATGTTAAAAAAAAAAATCCTGATTCCTGAGATGGTGTTTACGTACAGCTCGGAGAAGCAAACAGGTCGGGGTTGGCATAGTGCGGCCTCGTGATTGTCACCATGGAAACAGAAAGCTTTCCCCAGTGCCTCACTCTCCTAGAGATGTGCTCAGGATAATCACAAACACAAAAAACAACACTATTTTCGTCGGGTAATGGCAAGCTTTTATTGAATACAAAGGTTGCAAGTTTTTTCTTGACATAAATTGGATGCCCTCTCTCCATTAGTTCCCACCTTCCCTCCCTCTCTGCGTCCCCTTCTCAGCCTGCTGCCATTGTTGCATCTGTGAACGTATTTTTTGTGTGCCCTTTTCTCCCTACCAATGGAGGAAACGTGCATGCGAGATGGCCGGCGGCAGCTCGCTTGTGTAAAAAATGATGTCGTAAAAAAGGCTCGAGGACAAAGATGTCGTTTAAAGACTGGGCAGTGATTCGAGGATAGTTGAAGGCAGTTTAGGAGCACTCCATGATATTTTACAGATAGATTTTTCTCGTGGGGGTGGTACAATGTGAAACATTCTCTGCATTCATATGTAACTTGTTTTGATCCTCTGACTATGTAGTTACAAAACATGACATGACCAACCGTTATTTTTATGATAACTGAGGTGGATATTTTTCCCAAACTCAGAACGTTCGGATGAAAGGAACATTACACCAAGAGGCGTTGCTGGTGGGGATAGGGGGCGAGGGGGGGCTGGGGGGGCTATAGCCCTGGGTCTTTGGGTTGTAGCCCCAGATAGAAGCTCAGCAGCTACAACCAAAATGCTAGCCAGCCCTGAGTCCCGCCAGTCCCGACATTAGCTTAGCCCCTGATCTTTTCCAGACCTAGCAACACCCCTGATTACACCTCTATACTGCCTGGGACTGTGGATGTCAGGAGCAGTGGGAGAGAGGGCATAGTGTGGTGAGAGGCAGATGGCGCCCTGGCTGACATCCGACATCTAGCATTCCAAACTGACAAAGGGGTCCGTCAAGCAGCCGAAAATATGTATGTTACATGTGACCTCACTCATCTTTCATCTTTTATCTTTCATAATTTGTCTTTTTGCACTTTGTGTGTCTTCTATAAAAGATTTATATATGTATTCTAATCAAGAATGACAAATGTTTAAAATAAAAATAAACTATATGTCAAAAGAAAATGTTACATTTATTTAAAACAATGCAAAGTTAAGCCAGTGTCACAAAGACAGCGGGGCTCAAATTAAGTTGCCGCAGCCAAGAATGATCATCTTAAACAAATGCTCATGTTTCCTAAAGGCATGTTTTTATTAAGGCAGTTTTAACATGTCTTCTCCAAAAACCATCGCGTCCGGGATATTCCCACAACTTTCACCTGTGTGGTTAATCCCCACCTGGGGAGGGATAGTTCCCTCGCTGAGTCTGGAAAGGTAATTGGAGGGCAGGGAAATCTTCCAACTCTGGAGGAGCCCCTTCGGGGTCCCCTTTGGTGCCCTTCTCAATGATCCAGAGTCACTGTGAAGTCTAGTTTATTTATCAACACAACGTTCAATTCACCCTCTACATTTTTTTTAATTTTTTTTTTTTTTATTTTATTTGTATTTAATCAAAAGATTTTTACAAAATTTGAGGTTTCTGTCTTTTGTCTGTAGCGTGACGGAAAGAAGAAAACAGAAAGAAAATGAGAAAATGAGAACAGCTCTCTAAAAATGTGCCTTTGTCGGCCAGTTTATGGCTTCCAAGATTTTATAGGATGCTATTTGCCATGATGTTTTGTCGCCTCCAATCAAACGAGACCAACATATTTCTTCGTCCTCTATGATGAAATCTGTGAAGGTTGATTTTAAGTAGCGACTTCTTATATGTTGGTTTGAGGCACATTTTAGGAGCAAGTGGCGGATTGTTTCTTTTTCTTGTATCTCACAAAATCGACAACTGTTGTTTCCCGTCTGGCCTCTAATTGACAAGATCTCATTTGTCTGCAAGACATTTAAATGGGCTCTCATCAGCATGTCTCTCCCTTTCCTGGATGGAAACTTCTTTATATATTCCTGGAGTTCATTGAGTTTTTTCGTGTTTGGAGGCAGGTGTAAGGTTAATTTATTTTTTCCTGCTGTCTCCAGGGTGCTTATCCAGTCGAGTTCTTTGATTTTGGTAAAGGTTCTCTTTGGGTACTTTATTAGTTCTTCTTCGTCTGCATTGACCTGTTCTAGCAAGCTGAAGTTTTCTTCTTTCCATTTTTTAAGGGATTTGCTTGTATTCCTTTCTATTTCGAGATTAATGAGAAAGTATATTGATGGTGGCTCAGCCATCCGGCATTTCCTGAACAGTCTTAGAGACGATAGTGAGACTGAACTTCTGAGAGAGGGTAAACTAAGCTCTCGTCGGATTGAGGCTATTGGGGTCGAGTTTGGGAGTCTGAGGACTTTTCGCCAAAACTTTGCCTCACTTTTTGTCCAAATGGATCGTGGTAAGTTCATCATAGCATCTCCCCCATATGTTAATGTCGGCATCACCTTTTTCTTATAGTGTTCTAGCACAGGGATCAGTGAGAATCTTCCAAACTTTTTATCTATGGCCCTAGCTTGGGCTGCCAATTTGTTGGCTTTGGACATCAGGACCGATTGCATGGCTTTGTCTTGCGAAGAGGAGTCTAGGGTTACTCCTAAGTATTTGAAGTCGAACACTCGCTCGATCAGTGATCCTTCCAAAGTTAGTTTCAGTTTTTCTGTTTTCCTGGTCGCTTTTTCCAGTACTAAGAATTTTGTTTTCTTTGCGTTTATTTCCAGTTTGTTTTCTTGCATATACCCTTGAAGCTTTGTCAGTTGGCGCTGCAGACCGATTGGAGTGTGATCCATTAGGACCAAGTCGTCTGCATAAAGCAATCGTGTTATCGGGGTTTTGCAGATTTTTGGGGGAAATGCTCGAATTTTTGGATCCTCGTTTTGGATGTCACCAATGAATGCCAGAAACAGGGCCGGGGCCAGCGGGCACCCCTGCTTCACTCCTCTCGCTGTTGGGATGGGTGATGATAAAAGGCCGTTTTGATCGAGTCAGATGCGTATTGAGGTATCGGTGTATAGTGCCTTAATCGGGTTTAATATAGACGGTGGACAGTCCCAGGTTTCAAGTTTGGACCATAGGCGGGCCCTGTCTATCCGGTCGAATGCTTGTGTCAGATCGATGAACGCCACAAAGATTCTCGTTCCTCCTTCCAGTACTCTGTTTTTCAGCACGTTTAGCATTAGAATGTTGGCTGTCGTGCCCAGATTTCTTTTGAATCCCGTTTGGAGTGGATCGTTACAGGGTGATTCCTCCATCCAGATCTTGAAACGATCGAGAAGCATTGAGCCAAACACTTTACCTATGACATCCAGGAGCGCAATTGGTCTGTAATTTATCAGGTCCTTTTTGTCTCCTTTCTTGAATATTGGAACGATTGTTGCTTGTTTCCACGAGGGTGGTATCGTTTTTAAGTTGCAGCATCTGCCAAAGATTTTGCTTAGCAGACTTGGCCACTCATTTTCAAGTGTTTTTAGATCGGAGTTCGTGATCCCATCGGGTCCTGGGGCATGGGAGTTTTTTAAGCCTCTGATTTTCATTCGGATTTCCTGTGGGTCATCTATGATTATCCATGGCTCAGGAGACGTTCCGCCCTGAAGTTTTAAGTTGGTACTTGGTGCCTGGTACATAGTAGTGTAATGTTTTGTCCAAGTAGTTTCCCCGATCTCGGTTGTGATTGTGTTTTCTTGGGTTTCGTTAACCGCTCTCAAAATTTTCCAAAATTCTTTTATGTTTTTGCCACTTATCGCTTTTAGAATGTTTTCAGCATCTTGTTGATAGAGAGACAGTCTGTGGCCTTTTACCCATGCTTTGTAGAGTTTGGTTTCCGCTTCTGCCGCTCTCACAGCCCCTGGAGATCCTGAAGATTTTGCTTTGCGTTGTATTTTCCGCAGTGCCCGACGTTTCTCCACCAGTGTTAGGTCATACACGTGTCTTGGGGGATTTCCACTGTTTGTTTTTATTTTACGAGTCTTCTTAAACTTCATCAGGAATGGCGTATAGTCTGTATTATTTTTGCCCAAGTGATTTGACATTGAGCTGAATCCTTTGTCTATTTCCTTAATGGCCTCAGTGCTAAGGTGTAGACGGTTTCCCTTCGTGTTGGCTATGACTTGGTGCTCAACGTATTCGTTCTGTGGCCTTATTGACATCCAGGTTGTTGACAGGGGGTTGTGGTCACTGGCTGTAACTCTTGTAATTACAAAATCTTTCGTTATTACCAGTAGTGGTTCAGTGACGTAGATGTAGTCTATGGTACCTGTCAATTCCTTCCTTTCCCATGATGGCGGGCGATTTGGGTCTGGGAATGCTTCGTGCAAATTGTGAAGGTTTCTTGAATTCATCAATTTGACCCATAGGTAGCCGCGTTGTTTGCTTGTTGAGTTGTGGCCTAGGTCCGCCACTCTTTCTTCCGAGCTCATACACGTAGCGTTCAAGTCTCCGCAAATGAGGAAGTATTTTACCAGGTGTTCCGATAGTGCCTCATCTATAGCGTCCTCCATTTTTTCTATGTAGGCGGTAGGCTCTATGCTTGCGGGGTTCCAGTAGGTGTTTGCTACGATTAAGGTGACTTTCTCGTAGGCATTTTTAACGGTACTCCACCGGCTCCATGCCGCCTTAACCATCAGAATCATTTGGTTGCTGATCAATGTTTCTTCTAGTTTGATCCCTGAGTCTTTTTTAGATGCAATCAATAAGCCCGACGAAGGTCTTCCTCGACATCCTTGTTTGGCTGGAGCAAGGATGACTTCGAACCCCCCTATTGCAGGGGGTTCAGTCAGCCAGGTCTCTTGGAGGCATAGAAGGTCATATGATCCCAGGTCCATGTCTTTTGGAGACAGTAGATGGATGTGTCCTCTCGTGTTCCATGAGCACATTTTTAGTTCGCACTTTAAGGGGGTCGCGCGATGTCTGTCTTGTAGAATGTGCTCGTCTCTCGCGGGTTGCTATGTTTGCTTTTTTTCCCTCAGGAATTTTGGCAACCAGGACCATATGTCTTTCGTGGGTTCGCATCTTTTTTGGGGAAATTTTTCTGTTGAAAGTTTGGCTGTTATTTCTGGAATTGCCTTGGCTTTATTAAGTTTTTTTGTATCTTTGGTTTTTGTGAAACTTTCGTAATTTTTGTTTTCTTTCGAGGCTTGTCGCTTTTCCCTCAGTTTCTCTTCAACTTCCCGGGCTTTTGCTCTGTCCTTGTTTTTTTCAGGCGACTTATTGCGACCGGTTCTTCCTAAGGCACTTTTTGGTCGTTTGCTTCCTTTTTACTGGGCTTAATACGCCTTATGTTTTCAGCCTCCCTTTTATTGTCTTCTTCGCTTTTGTTTGATTGCACTTTGACTTCGTAGCCCATTTCGTCTAGCTCTTCACTACAGTCGAGGATCAGGTTTTTCAACGTTGTTGATGTTACGTAGAGTACCGTTTTTGCTTTTGCATTTACGTGGCTTGGCTCTACTACAAGGAGATCTTCTGATTTTATTTGATTCAGCTTTCAAATGTATTTAAACAGTGTTAGCACTGAGTTTCGGTTCAAGATTATTTCGTCTCTGTTTTCTTTCACTTGTGTGATCTTTATACGCCATTTAGCTTTGTCCACTTTTTTCGGTTTTAGGTTATATTTCTGTGTTCTGGATCTGTACCGAAAGATCATTTCTCCTTTGTCTTGTGGCGGGCTGAGTCGTTTTCCAGTATTGGGTTTGTTATGGGCATTCGTGGATTGGGAACGCGGTCTGCCAGGTGTTATGTTTCTAGACGGCTTTCTTTTGTGTTTTTGATCGTTCCGTCTACCTGCCGATCTCCTTCTTGATTTACCGCGTTCACCCTCTTTCTGTCTGGAGGAGTTGTATCTTTGTTCTTTTTTCCAGTTTCCTGAGGTCTGATTGTCTCTAGGTCTCGATTTCGACCTTTCGTTTTCTTTTTTTGTTTCTTTCTGCATCCTTTTTGGCTTTGTCTGTCTATCTGTATCAATTGGACTGGCGCCCTTGTTCTTTGTATTCTTCGCGTTTTCCCTAAAATGTTTTGCTGCTTTTTCTCCAGTCACTTCTTCATTTCTTCTTCTGAATTCTATGTTTTCCTTTTCTTTGTGTGATTGTGAAGTTGGTGCTTCACTGGAGCAATGTGCAGCTAGACTCGTAGGCGAGTTTTCTGCCAGGTGTTGGCTCAGATTCATCAATTCTTCGTCTTCGATGCGTTCAATTGTTGATGGGGATAGGGTGAAGGTTCTTTTTTCTGGCGTTTCAATTGTTGACGGCGATAGGCTGATGGTTCTTTTTTCTGAAGTTTCAGGGTTTTTTGTTTGCCTCGACTCTATTTCTTTGCCTTTCGTTTGTGGTTTTTCCTTGTGTTTTACTGGTCGTGTGAAAAGTTGAAAAATACCTTCTGCAGTTTGGTTTCCAGTTGAGGGTTGTCTAGGTGGTGGTCTCTTTGTTGATTGAATCTCAGTTTGTTTTAAATTCGCCTCTTTATTTGCACCCCCTGTTGGTGGATTATTTGTTGTATGACCTGTAATAGCTCTGGTTTGAGTCCCCCTGGTTTTATTCACCGGTCTTTGTTCTTTGTCTTCATACTGCTCTTTTTGTCGTGAAGACGAACCCTTGTCATTTATTATAACTGTGCTTGATTTTCTGGCTTCCAAAGCCATGACATATGCTTCTAAGAAGATAACTTTGCTGTGAATCATCGCTTGGATGCTTGTGTGGTCTTTCAAGGAGTCAGCGATAGTTTCGTAAAGTTTCATGAATGGTGCCAGTGCAATGTTCACTGATGACATAATTGACAGTAAGTCCATTTTTTTTTTATTTGAGGGATCCGTCGGGCTGGTCGAATGATGTGGCGAGGTTTTTCTTAAGGGGGATTCAGTTAACATTGTTGTCTGATTTGTCCAGCTGCCTCGAATTTGCCTTGTTGTTTCTAGTGAGGCTCTTCCTTTTCGATTTTTGTCGGTGTGGAGACTTCGATTGTCATTTCTCCCCATGTTCAAGTTTTGGTTGATAAGGGGTCTCGTAAGATTTTCTTGGTTTAGTTCATCTGAGTCTGCTGTGGATGGCCTTCCTATTGTCGTGTTTTCATTTTGGGCTTTGGAGAGCCCCGCTTGGTTGAGTTTTTCTGGCACCAGCGTTTTGTTTGGTGTTTTATGAACTTTGTCTCTGTCTGTTCCTGTGAAGTTGTCAACATTCAAGGCTGTACCCTCTGGGAGTGAGGGTGTAGCCGGATTTAGCTTGCATGAGACTTCCTTTATTTCTGTTGTTAAATCCATTGGGCCTTTTGGGTCAACTATAATGAGGCTCTCCTCTTGGTTGGTGTGGGGGCTTTCTTTGTGCTCGGACATGACAGTCCCCATTTCTGACTCTTTGCCCGGATTTCTCTTCAGTTCCCCCTTCTCTGTGACTTTTGTCGGCTTCAGATTTTGCTGGCCTCTTGGTGAATTCGTGGAAATCTTTTGGGGTAGTATCGGGCACGGTTGTTCCCCCTCAGGCCCCACTTTGTCACTCAACTGTCCTTGTGGCTTATTACTTTCTCCTGAGGGCCGTCTTTTACTATGCAGCCGGTTATCACTGACATAGTGCTCAACTCTGCGTAGTTTTGCTACCGGCAGGCAGTCGTTTAAAGCTTCCAGTATTTCGAGATCTGTAAGTTCCCTCTGCGGGTACTCTTTTGTTGCTTTTTGTCTAATGTTTGCGTAAAAGTAATCCTTTATTGAGTTTTTAAGTGCCCCTCCTTCTCCTCTCTGTGGGTCGTTTTCATTTGTTTTGACCAACAGTTGGTCAGGTGTTTTTTGTTGCTGTTCGAGCTTCTGGGGCCTTTTTTTCGTTCTGCTGCTGATCTTGTTTTTCGTTGTTATACGGTTCTTGAGTTTCTTGAGAGGCAAGGAACTTGTTCTCTGTCTTTTCTTTTTGTTGGGGTTTGATGGCCCTTGTACATTGGTTTTTTCTGAGACCCAACTGGTCTCTGCACTTTCCTCCGCCTCTTTGTGAATGAGAGCCACCACTTTCACTTTCCTTTCCGCTAGTGAACACGTCGGCGATACTACTGTGGTGTGCAGCTCTCTACCGGGCTCCCCCTGCCCATTCACCTCAGGTGGGGTGCCCGACACCTTCTCCGGTTCTGCCTCTCCTGAGGCAGTCGTGCCATCCATCTCTTTTCCCCTCTCTCCCTCAGCAACTTCCACGTCTGGCAGCCCTCCTCCGAGAGCTCCCGTCGTGGGGCGGGGAGCGCCCTGCGGGGCTCCAGGGGAGGGAGGTATTGGGTGCTGCGCCGGACCGGCAGGCCTAGCTCCCACTCCGAGGCTCGCTCTCCCGGCGGCTCTGTCCTCCTTAGCCGTGTCTTCCCTCTCCGTCCGCCCCTCCTCGCCGTCCCACGCGGACCGCGGTCCCCCTTCGAGGGCCGCCTCCGCGGGGTCTCGCTCAACCGCGGCGGCTCGGAGTGGCGGCCGGGTGTCTTTCCGGCCAGCCGAGGCCTCGACTGTCTTGATTTCCAGGCTCTTTGCCCATATATCATCAGTTGCTCCTCCAGTTAAGGGTGGTCGTTCCTGGGGGTCGTGTTGGTCTGCTTTGGGGTCTTCTAAGACTGCAGGCCGGAAGACTTTGCTTTTGGTTGGATGTACCTTTATGGTGTTCGCTGGCTCTTGCTGGAACGTCGGTTTTGATGAGCCCATTTGAGGCAATGTCGCTAGGTAATTCATGGATATTGGTGTTTGTTGTTGTTTTTGACTCAGCTGCTTCTGGCATAGTTTGGCGCTCCTCAGGCGTCTGCCCTCTTCTTCCATTTCTTCCTCTCTCGGAGGGTCATTCTGCTCTGGGTCATGACAATTTCCCGCATTTCTCTGTTTGCCCTTGCAGCCCTGACAGTCATGACTGCAGGACTGCCACTCTCCGTCCACTCCGCGTCCGCTCCGCGGATAGAAGGGGTTTATATAAGGGTCCTCCCCCACGCTGAAAACAGTAGAAATGGGCAACAGACTCTCCTGCAGGACTGCCACTCTCCGTCCACTCCGCGTCCGCTCCGCGGATAGAAGGGGTTTATATAAGGGTCCTCCCCCACGCTGAAAACAGTAGAAATGGGCAACAGACTCTCCTGCCGGACTGCCACTCTCCGTCCACTCCGCCTTTACAAATCCAGAGCTGTCGGCTTTGCCTATGGCTGCTTTTGGCTGCTTTTAGAATCGGCGGGGCATTATTGCCTGTCCATGACTTTACAGATTCCCTTCAGGTAAAGGATGTTTGTGAAAAGTTTAGCCAATAAGGCAAGCAACTATAAAGAATGAACATAATGCATCTTATCTGGATTAAGTCCCTCCATGTTAAGTTCACACGTTCCTTTCCTGACATTCTCAAATGCCATCGAGAACGGGGCGTGAGAACATCATATTCCCACCGCCCCCACTTTCCTGAGTGGGGGTGCTAGAAGGCCACTCATCTCAAGCCCTTTCCAGAGCAGTGCATGCAGGGTCAAGTAGATCACCAGATTTTTTTTAAGTGATATCCCAAATATAGGTGTAAAGCACCAGAGTTGAAATTGCCTCCTGCTGCCACTGCAATGCAAAAGGCCCCCCTCTGCTGCTCTGACAAATAGCAGATATCAAATTAAAGGTGCCAAAGCAAGAGGGGGTGTCTATAGAGATACCTCAAATTTGAATATTGACCTCCCCCAATTTACTGTTAAGTTTACGTATTAAAAGTGAAGGATCTACATGATTGAAACAGCCCTCATTTCGTTGCTTTACATTTGGTTGACTCGTTTTGAGAGACCTCAGTGTACCTAGCTTTTTTTCTTTTAAAGGGGATCCCTCATGCCCCCCGCCCCCACCTGAAAGCACTAGTGGCAGGTGATCACAGTTCGATTCCCCTACAGGCGTAGACACTGTTATCGTTTTTGTGTGTCATTCATAGTTTAGCAACGTTATTTTTTTAAAATAAATCAAAGATATAATCACAGAACTCCATTCCTGTGAATATGTTAAAACAAGCAGAATCGCGGATTTAAGCAGGGCTACGGTAGTTGAGGTGAATTGGTTAATACCTACAATAAGTTGCTTCAGCATCTGTTCTAAAGAGCGTGATGAGATATAGTATAGGTTACTCTGCCACCTGTCTAGTCTAAATACTGTGCTACGAGATACAGGGCCCGATTCATGGAAATGTGCACAGAAATCCCACAAGGTTCTGCGCGCCGAGAAAGACACGGCGCAAGCATGCGTGTAGAATAAAAAATGCGCTCCCCGCGAATACATGGAATTCACTGCGCAAAGTAACTCAATTCGCAAGTCGTGTCCGGAACGTCCCCAACACGCCCCCATGCAAAGCACAAAGAGCCAGAACAGCTACCTATGCGTGCTCATCTTGGGCGCGAATGCACGCACCCTTCAAACAGTAACAGTAACTATTGCTGGCACCCCGACAAGATGCATATGAAATCTCGTAACTCTGTAAAAACTCATAAAATCTGCATGTGATCCCCCATAAACCATTCCTACACCCCGCTACACTGCGTACACAAACCCCTAAGTTTGATCTGAACCCCCGTTGCAAAAATGAACCCCTAAATCAGACATTCAAAACCAACTCTGTGCTGCGATTCCTGCGTGCAAGTGTCTTTACGCCTGCCTTTGGGTGGCGTAGAGATCGAGGGATTTGCGTGGCCATTACTATGCCAAGTGGCTGCGCAGGTGGTTCCATGAATACACGTCGTTTGGTGCAAATGTGGGCATGTGAGGGATTACCTGCGGGCCGTCCCTCGGAATGCCTACATTTTCGCATGTTCCTACCCATATTCTGTGTTCCTTCCCCTTCGCAACCCTCTGCGCAAGCCATGCCCATGTTCTGCGTGGTGTCTCGCGCAAGGCGCTCAATGGCTCGCAAAGACATGCCGAGACGGCGCAAACTCCACACAAGTCCCGGAAAAGTCCTGCGTATTCAAGTCCATGAATCGACAAACAGGATTTTGCACGCCATTTGGCGCGCAAGTACACTATTTTCCGCGCAAATAATCCCATGAATCGGGCCCACAGGGTCTAATTTACAAAGTGTTTTTCAATGGGATTGCGCCTTTGAGAAATGATTTTGTAAATCAGGCCCACAGTGTATAGACCTATGCTATTCCGAGTGTCACTATAAAAACTTAACTTTGGGTGAAGCTCCCGGGAATCATAGATGAATGGTGAATACAAATTGGGAGCCTAACCTAAGCAGCCTTAGCCCCGTCACACTGGACTACCGATAATTAAACAGTAGTTTTCAGGCCATCTATCAAGGGTACTTTCTGCTATCCTTGCACCCCATGTTCCATGCTGATTTTCACTTAGCTTTGCATTTGAAAAACAGCATTTGTGCCTGGCAAGAAAAAATGGCCACCTTTTCACTGAGACTGGCTATCAGACCTGAGCTGCATGGATATATCTGTGCCCCAAAAAGACCCAGGCACCTGCCCCTATGCACCACGATCATTTGAAATTGTGCAACCCAAAGTGATTCCCTGAGGAACAGTGTGCACCTAGTACCCAACACGGTCTCTCTCAAGGTTTTTTCAAAAACTATTTTAGTGTGAACTCAACTGGTGCACAATTTAGAGCGATCCCTCCCCCATCCTACACCACCTCCTCCTTGCCCCCATCACTGTGGAGGAAAATCTTTAATTGCCAAAATATCCACCAAACCATCTCACGGTCCCCCTCCCCCCCACTCCCCTGCTGCACCATTCCCAATATCAAAGTGAGAATGGCAAATAGTGTGCATATATGCAATCACATATATGTTTCAACATTGCCGGCCAAAAAAAGAATCATATTCAAAGTGCATGTGTTGGAATGCAAAAAAGGCACACATCACATATTCGTCATTGCCCTGTGCCCTATTCTTTTCGATGGTAGGACCTTTTTATTGATCGGATTTAAGCCCAGAGGTTCAGGTGGAGTCTAGACCCACTGACGAAGGCACTGTCTCTCAATAAATCCCGCATCCGAGCAATGGCTGGGTTAGTTGTCCTGTATTATTCTTATTTTTCAGGTATTCTGAGGAGAAATATTTGCTCATGTGGGAGCAATACCCCACAAAAGATGTGCTCCTTGAAGAAGTATGCAACCCTTTTGCCCCTGCCCATTCTTTGAGATGACTCCTGCAACATGAACTTTCACTGAGTGCTTCAGATGTGGTTTACTAGAAAGGTGCCCGATCTTCTGTAACATTATTTATTTATTTATTGTGCCTTTGTAAGGCGCTTCCCCCGTTCAAGGCTCAAGCTCAACGAATGTCCTTTCCATGACCAATAAGTCTTTGCAATCGCTGCCTCTCTTGAGCCAATGTTTTGCACTCAACACCCGCTTCACCTTATTCACATATAGGTGAAGGCCTAGGATGTACACGCACTTATAATGTACTGCATTTAAACAATACATGCCAACAGAAAATTAAAAGAAGACTGATTTTTGTGGCCCTTTTATGTTACCATTTTTTGGCGGGTGATCTTTCGGAAATCAGATGCTGCCATCCACCCAAACAAGTGTGAGCTCAGGGTCGTTTCTCACTGTACCTTAAAAAAAACCTGATACAAACACAGCACCAAACCAGTGTGCAGTCATAATGTTGACTGCAAAAGGTCGAATTACAAAAATGTCGAAAACAAATAGTCGAATTTTTGTTTTTTCGAATATGTCATTTTTGATTTTACATGTTTTTTTTGGCTCGTGCGTTTAAAAAAGGTTTTTTTTTAAAAAAAAAAAAAAGGGAGGGGGTTGGGGGGAACACTGCCATTTCGAACAGAAAATAAAAAAAGGACATTCGAAATTTTTTTTTCCGACTTTTTTACATTCGAGATTATGACTATGAACCCACAAAACCCCCCATCACGTCCCTCTGCCCAGAATGGCTGTATGGTCTGGCTTATGTTGCAGCACTCGATTTCAAACACAGAGATCATCGAGTATGATAGATGGCCCTGTGTGTAACTTGAATCCTGTGACAAGAAAACAGTAGCGATTTGACCAAGATCACAGTTTTCAATTCATCTGCCTTAATCAGGGAGTCAGTGACCTCACACAGGTGCCTAAAAGTGTAGCAAGAAAAGGAAAGTAATGTGAGGGAATGTTAGTATTCAGAACTACACGAAACCACACAAGGGCCCTCATTACAAGTCCGGCGCTGGACCATGGTGCTACTAGCACCATGGTCCATGCCGGACTCCGGCATGGTGGATGGCGGAATTACCGACCCATTCCAAGGTGAGTGGGGCGGTAATTCCCCATTCACCATTTGCCCTTCCCCATTCCCATTTTTGCCCCATAGGGCATAATGGGAATGGGGAAAGGCGCTAAGTACGGTGACGCAAATTGCGGCACCGTACTCAGCACCAAGGTCACTTTGCGGCATGGGTTTTAACGCCTGCAAAAAGCAGGCGTTAAAACCCGGGACCTCTTAATCAGGCGTTAAGGGTTAACGGCGGCGACAGCGCCGTTAAACCCTTAACGCCTGACTTGTAATGAGGGCCATTAGACTTCCCGTACAAGATGCATCACCACGATATGTGCCATCATTAGACAACAGCCAGGAAGGACGGAAACATGGAGTCTCCATGGGCCTCATTACGACTCCGGCACTGGACCATGGTGCTATTAGCCGGAGCCTGGCATGGTGGATGGCGGAATTACCACCCCATTCCAAGGTGAGTGGGGCGGTAATTCCCCATAGGGCATAATGGGGATGGGGAAGGCGCTAATTATGGCACCGTAAATTACTGTGCCGTAATTAGCACCAAGGTCGCTTAGCGCCTTGGACTTTAACGCCTACAAAAAGCAGGCGTTAAAGTGTGAATCAGGCGTTAAGGGTTAACGGTGCCGACGGCGCCGTTAAACCCTTAACGCCTGTGTGCACTGATTTTAATTGGGAAGTGTAATATTTTAGGAGAAAGCAAGTAAAGATCTATGGAAAATAGCAACAATTCTGTCCAACCATTCCGAAGTCTCCCATCTTCTTTCGGAATTGTTGACATATACATTCACCCTCCCCTCCGGCAGCACAACACAGCACAGCACTCATCCTCATGCCTAATTCTCCTCTTCTGTGGATGTGCGTCCCCACCTGTGTGGTAGTGGATGGTGGACTGCTCGAGGGACATTCTGAGAGCTCCAAGCCCTTGCTGGATTTCTCTTTGGCAGTCCCTAAAATATCTCTCAGTTTGTAGCTCCTCTAGGGCCCAATGACTTTAGTCATTGTACAGCACAAGAAGCGTGGCGAGTACAGCAGGCAGAGCTGGCGAAGTAGCTCATGAGTAGCAATGAACAACGAGTAACAGTACGGTTGTCTTCAAAACAAACCCACAACGGGCCAGAGGTAGTATCGAGCACCCCGAAGGAAGTGAACATCTCCATATCATTGGGACCCCCACCCCAAACAACCCAACCCACCATTTAAATAAAATAAAATTAAAAAGGTGGTACAAACAGTAACCACACAACAGTATATAAACTTTAACAGCCAATCATGCTATCATACATCAGTGGGTGTGGTCAGATCTGCCAAAACCTTCTGCATGTGTGATGATGATATCACACATTTAGGGTTAGTAGATGAGGCAGAGGAAGCCACGTGCCACCATCTGCTACCGGATATAGAACCCGAAGGAGGTAAAGGGAATGGCTCACAGGTTCCCCAACCCATAACTAACCTGTAGTGTGCCCACAATTGCCCCAAAGCTTCCCTGCTATCCGCGAACCCACCATGACCACAGCTGAACCCCTACTGTCAGACCCTAACACCCATTCCCCACCAGAGCCCAGTGTAGTTATCATGACCTTTTAAAGAACCAGTGGGCCGAGGTTCATTTCCCTCTGAATCCACAAGCTTGTGGAAGAGATGTTCATGGCTAGGGATGAGGCCCGGGACTACTGACCAATGACCACAGAGGGAGGATGTAGTAGAAATCCATAGAGGAACTATATCAGATTTAAAATGGTGGCCCCCCTCTCGGTAACTCCGTCTGTGGAACCCTGCATGTTAGAGAGAAGCATTCCGAAATAATGTCAAATTACAATTCACACGCAATATCCATGTTTGTTGCCTGAGGCACTACAGCTTGAGTGCTGTTCAGCAACCCCAGAGGCAGGGCCAACCTGTAATTTAAACATCCTCCATATTATGCAGATTGTGGGTAGTGGAAGTCTGAAGGCAATTCTGATGCAAAGCTTGGAGGAAGGGTAAGCGAGGAGAGGAGAGCAAGTAGGAGGGAGGCAGAGCTATAGAACTGACGAAAGGAAGTGGGCAGGAGAAGGAAAGGACACAGAAAGCCCTTGCAACGGGGGATAATTGGAGGAAGTTGTGAAAGAGTGAAACATTTGAAAACAGAGGGAGACGTCTTGGAGATGGGGCCAGTGAGCAGAAGAGTTGGAAATATGGAAGAGAAGGGAAAATAGTGTAAAAACCTGAGGAAAGAGGTGGAGGTAGAGGACAGGCGAGTGACAGTAGAAGAAAAATCAAGAGGTGGAGTGGGAAAAGACAAGCACGTCTAAGAATGAGCAGGCTGAAGCAGCACAAGTAAAGCGCTGTGGAGGAAAGAGCGAGAGAATCCGAGGAGGAGAGAGAATCACAAACCTCAGAAGAAAAAGAGGTAGCAAGATGGGTTTGGAAGGCAACACAACGAGGGAAGGTGAAGTGGGCCCAATCTTTCTGGTGCATCTAGGAGGAAAGTAGAGAAGACAAGAGGGTGGGACCCAGAGAAGACAGTAAAATGACTCAGGTTGAGGAGAGGTCTAGAAATCTCTTGTGGCGGAGACACCAGACCAGCCTGTGCTGACAATGCCTGTGGAAAATTGTGGCACTGGAATCCCGGATCCCAGAGGAAAAGTGCCCCGGAGCCAGAAAGCCATGGCAAAGCGTCCTTTAGCGTTGGCATCTTGTAAGATGACCTACGTCCCCATGAGCCCAATAGTTGGATGGGACCACCTAGCATCTCACCATCCTGACAAGAAAAACAAGAACGAGGAGCATCAACTAAGCAAAGAGAGAAGTTCAGAGACACCAATAACCCCACAGAATGTGAGTGCCTTTCATTTTGCCCCCATGAGTTGGAGGCTAATGGAAGTGGGGTCCATAAGCAAGCATAATTGCTCTCCTTTGATTTATTTGAAGAAAATCCATTCCTTTATCTAGTCCTTCCCAAGCCTTGATTCATTTATGTTATAAAATAAGCCTTTTTGTTCTCCATTGTATGAGTCACTCGCAGAGAAAAAGTGTCTCATATCAGGTTAAAGGGTGCATTGCACGTTGGCAAATGTTACAAATGGCGATGCTAGCGCTGTATGTGCAGAAGCACTTGAACACCACGTCAAATGTGTAAATACTATCAAATATAATGAGAACTGTGTGTGAATTAACAAATAAACACACAGGAAGATGTGTCTGCTTTTTCAAAACCTATCTGTGCACATCAACAGAAAGAGCGCCAGCTTTCTACAACTGGCCTTCTAAGAAATACGTCAACCAGACTGATGCAAAAGCCTGTAACAAATAAGGAGGCACAGATTCACATCCCAATGTCTCACCATGCCAAATGTAACATCGGCACGTTTTCTAGACTGGCTGCCCATCCAATACTTCATACCCGGCTGCACAGCACAACAGATTTACACCTCAAGGTAGTGCTCCACATAAATACAATGTTAATGTTATTGTAGAACTGCATAAGGCTGCCTATTAGAGACTTGCAGGCCGATTCATGGAAATACAGTCAAAAGTATCGCACGCGGCTGGCGCAGAGTGTTCCCGTGCGAATGTCTGCGCCAGCCGCGTGCGATAAAATCCATTTCAGCGCACATCGTATTCATGGATTAATCCTCCAAAACAAGCCGTGGCGCAGAGTGGTGCAGCGACCCAGCAGCAGCGCCAGTTACGCCCCTAAGAACGCCCTCGCACAAGGAAAAGCCATCAAAATCGCTAAAACATCGCAAAGGGCTGCGCCAAACCTTGACCAGTTTACCGGACTGCCAAAGCGGGGAAAGTGTAATACGGGTTTCGCGGTAACACGCGATCGGCCTGGGTGCGTGGATTTCAGGGGTGCGCGAGAAGTATCACACGCGTTTGGGCTGTGTGCGTGTATTCCAGGGGTGCGTGAGAAGTTTTACACGCGATATGCCTGTGCGCGTGTATTCCAGGGGTGCGCGAGAAGTTATACACGTGTTAGGGCTGGGTGCGTGTATTGCAGGGGTGCGCAAGAAGTTTTACACGCGTTAGGGCTGGGTGCGTGTATTTCAGGGGAGCGCGAGAAATACTACACGCGTTAGGGCTGGGTGCGTGTATTACAGGGGTTCGCGAGAAATCCTACACGCGAATGGGCTGGGTGCGTGTATTACAGGGGAGCGCGAGAAGTTCTACACGCGATTACATCATGGTACGTATATTTCAGGGGTGCGCGGGAATTTCCACACGCGATTTCAGCAGGGTACGTGTATTTCAGGGGTGCGCGTGAAGTTCCACACGCGAATTCCGCAGGGTATGTGTATTTCAGGGGTGCGCGTGAAGTTCCACACGCGATTTCAGCAGGGTACGTGTATTTCAGGGGTGCGCGGGAATTTCCACACGCGATTCCATCAGGGTACGTGTATTTCGGGGTGCGCATGAAGTTCCACACGCGATATCAGCAGGGTACGTGTATTCCAGGGGTGCGCGGGAAGTTCCACACGCAATTCCATCAGGGTACGTGTATTTCAGGGTGCGCGGGAATTTCCACACGCGATTGGGCCCGTGCGAGCAGGGTACGCGTATCTCAGGGGTGCGCGGGAAGTTCCACACGCGATTCCATCAGGGTACGTGTATTTCAGGGTGCGCGTGAAGTTCCACACGGGATATCAGCAGGTTACGTGTATTTCAGGGGTGCGCGTGAAGTTCCACACGCGATTTCCGCAGGGTACGTGTATTTCAGGGGTGCGCGTGAAGTTCCACACGCGATTTCAGCAGGGTACGTGTATTTCAGGGTGCAGGGGAAGTTCCACACGCGATTCCATCAGGGTACGTGTATTTCAGGGTGCAGGGGAAGTTACACACGCGATTCCAGCAGGGTACGTGTATTACAGGGGTGCGCGGGGAGCACCACACGTGAATTGCACGTGTGGGCCCTCCCAGGTGTTCCCTCTACACCCTCCACGGCCCCTGCAGGTGGCTCACACCACAGGGGCCTACCCTGCACATGTCCTGCAGGCACCCCATCCACCATGGCCATGCCCCCCAGCCAACCCACATGTCAACTTGCACTACTGGCCACCAACGCATGTCCCCCTGCACCCCCAGCCACCAGGGGCAGCCTCCACCAGGCCCCCACCCATGTCTCCCACCACCCCCACCCCCCCAGTCACCAGGGGCAGCATCCACCAGGCCCCCACCCATGTCTCCCACCACCCCCACCCCCCCAGTCACCAGGGGCAGCCTCCACCAGGCCCCCACCCATGTCTCCCAGCACCCCCACCCCCCCAGTCACCAGGGGCAGCCTCCACCAGGCCCCCACCCATGTCTCCCACCACCCCCACCCCCCACTCCCCAGGGGCAGCCTCCAGCAGGCCCCCACCCATGTCTCCCACCACCCCCACCCCCCACTCCCCAGGGGCATCCTCCACCAGGCCCCCACCCATGTCCCCCACCCCCCAGCAGTGCAGGGGCAGCCTCCACCAGGCCCCCACCCATGTCTCCCACCCCCCTCACCCCCCAGCAGTGCAGGGGCACCCTCCATCAGGCCCCCACCCATGTCTCCCAGCACCCCCACCCCCCAGCCACCAGGGGCAGCCTCCACCAGGCCCCCACCCATGTCTCCCACCACCCCCACCCCCCACTCCCCAGGGGCAGCCTCCAGCAGGCCCCCACCCATGTCTCCCACCACCCCCACCCCCCACTACCCAGCAGCATCCTCCACCAGGCCCCCACCCATGTCTCCCCCCCCACCCCCCAGCAGTGCAGGGGCAGCCTCCACCAGGCCCCCACCCATGTCTCCCACCACCCCCACCCGCCAGCAGTGCAGGGGCAGCCTCCACCAGGCCCCCACCCATGTCTCCCACCACCCCCACCCGCCAGCAGTGCAGGGGCAGCCTCCACCAGGCCCCCACCCATGTCTCCCACCACCCCCACCCCCACTCCCCAGGGGCAGCCTCCACCAGGCCCCCACCCATGTCTCCCACCACCCCCCACCCCCCAGCAGTGCAGGGGCAGCCTCCACCAGGCCCCCACCCATGTCTCCCACCCCCCCACCCCCCACTCCCCAGGGGCATCCTCCACCAGGCCCCCACCCATGTCTCCCACCCCCCCACCCCCCAGCAGTGCAGGGGCAGCCTCCACCAGGCCCCCACCCATGTCTCCCACCACCCCCACCACCCAGCCACCAGGGGCAGCCTCCACCAGGCCCCCACCCATGTCTCCCACCACCCCCACCTGCCAGCAGTGCAGGGGCAGCCTCCACCAGGCCCCCACCCATGCCTCCCACCACCCCCACCCCCCCCAGTCACCAGGGGCAGCCTCCACCTGGCCCCCACCCATGTCTCCCAGCACCCCCACCCCCCAGCACTGTGGGGCACCTGCCAGCAGGCCCCCACCCATGTCCAACTCATGTTCCCCACCACCCCCACCCCCCAGCACTGTGGGGCACCTGCCAGCAGGCCCCCACCCATGTCCAACTCATGTTCCCCACCACCCCCACCCCCCAGCACCCTGGGGCACCTGCCAGCAGGCCCCCACCCATGACCAACTCATGTTCCCCACCCCCTCCCCCACCCCCCAGCACTGTGGGGCAGGCCCCCACCCATGTCCAACTCATGTTCCCCACCCCCCACCCCCCAGCACTGTGGGGCACCTGCCAGCAGGCCCCCACCCATGTCCAACTCATGTTCCCCACCACCCCCACCCCCCAGCACTGTGGGGCACCTGCCAGCAGGCCCCCACCCATGTCCAACTCATGTTCCCCACCACCCCCACCCCCCAGCACTGTGGGGCACCTGCCAGCAGGCCCCCACCCATGTCCAACTCATGTTCCCCACCCCCCCCAGCACTGTGGGGCACCTGCCAGCAGGCCCCCACCCATGTCCAACTCATGTTCCCCACCCCCCACCCCCCAGCACTGTGGGGCACCTGCCAGCAGGCCCCCACCCATGTCCAACTCATGTTCCCCACCACCCCCACCCCCCAGCACTGTGGGGCACCTGCCAGCAGGCCCCCACCCATGTCCAACTCATGTTCCCCACCACCCCCACCCCCCAAGACTGTGGGGCACCTGCCAGCAGGCCCCCACCCATGTCCAACTCATGTTCCCCACCACCCCCACCCCCCAGCACTGTGGGGCACCTGCCAGCAGGCCCCCACCCATGTCCAACTCATGTTCCCCACCCCCCCCACCCCCCAGCACTGTGGGGCACCTGCCAGCAGGCCCCCACCCATGTCCAACTCATGTTCCCCACCACCCCCACCCCCCAGCACTGTGGGGCACCTGCCAGCAGGCCCCCACCCATGTCCAACTCATGTTCCCCACCACCCCCACCCCCGAGCACTGTGGGGCACCTGCCAGCAGGCCCCCACCCATGTCCAACTCATGTTCCCCACCACCCCCACCCACCAGCTCTGTGGGGCACCCTCCACCAGGCCCCCACTCATGTCTCCCACCACCCCCACCCCCCCAGCAGTGCAGGGGCAGCCCCCACCAGGCCCCCACTCACTCATGTCTCCCACCACCCCCACCCCCCAGCCACCATGGCCAGCCCCCACCAGGCCCCCACTCATGTCCCCCATCACCCCCACCCCTCAGCCACCATGGGCAGCCTCCACCAGGTCCTCACAATCCCCAATCATGTGCGTTATGGTCAGCCTCCACAGCCAAAAAGCCCTACCAAGTAACCCATTCACCCACATGGAAATTGAAATTACATGTTACACCCCCAATGTCCATAAAGCAAATGAACCCATGTCCGTCACACACAATGGTAGCAATTGAATGGGAAAACACCCAACATGACATGCATGAAACCAATGAGATGATACCACACAGTGAAGTATGAAAACAAAATTGTATTAAAAAAAAAAAAGCTAATGAAAAGAAACAAACTACAATGTCAATGAAAAAAAGAGAAGCTGCATGTCCGTTTTAAAAAAAAAATACTACAAATCCAAATCCTAAAAAAAGTTGTCAAAAGTCACATCAAAAATAAAATCAATCCAATGAAGAACTATGTACAAAACATCCAAGGGTCCATGAGCCCAACTGAACAAAGGAAACCTACAAAAAACCCTAACTAAAATGCAACTATATACAAAAAGTGGAGCAGTGTCCGTCGACTCCAAATCATAATAAGAAAGAAAGGAAACCTAAAACTAAAGAACTATATACAAAGGCGGCGGGCAAGTCCAGCGGCTCACTCCGTGGTGTTCCGGGCCAGGGCATCATCGAACTCCTGTTCGATGTCCCGGAGGCGGTCCTGTTCCATGGCCCCGAGGGTCCGCAGGGACGACGCCGTATCCTCCTCCAACCCCCTGCGGATTGCCTCGAGGCACTCGGCCCGCCTCAGGGCCCTCCGCATGGAGTTCTCCGCCCTGACCATTGTGAGCCGCGCCTCTTCCGCCCGCCGCCGCTCCGCACCTATCTGCTGGCCCAACCGCTGCCACACAGAAGACACACCCAGTCCTGGGTCAACCTGCCCTCCGGCCGATGCCTGCCCCTCCGATGTTGAAGGCCCCGAGCCTTCATGGCTCCCACCACGTTGCCGCTGCTGCTGTGCCTCTGCCCGTGCACTGCCTCCTGCTGCCTGCACATCCTCCGCCGGCTGGGGTGCAGTTGTTGATGTGGCCACCCCTGCTGGACGTCCGACTCCCGACTGTGGCAGGGATGCCTCCTCCACCAGCCTGGCCGCACCGTCAGAGGCAGCTCCACAGGGCACCCAGGTGACTGATGGGTGGGAAGATGGCACAGAGGACGACTGGCGCGTAGGGGGTCCAGTTGAGGAGGGGATCGGAGCAAGCCCCATCATACGGAGGAATCCGGCCTGGGTGACCTGTCCCAGCAGGCTGACGTGGTCAACGAGCCATTCGAGATGACGTGCAGTCTCTCCATGAAAAGACTGCAGGTCACCTCGCATGGCCCGTTGACGCAACGCCACACCAGCCAGGACAGGCTCAACCCGGACCTGGATAGCCACGTCCGCAGGCAGAGGAAGGCCAGTTGACGTGAGCTCATCCCCTGCCTGAAAACGGGTCTGGACGTAGGCATCCCTGCTGGTGCAAGATGATGCAGGGACAGGATCGGGGACAGGATTGCACACAGGCACCTCCGCGGCGGCCTGTGCTGCCTCCTGTCCCTGGTCCTGCACTGCACCACTAGCACCAGTGGGATCCCCACCTCCAGACCCCGTCTCTGGTGCTTGCACGGCCTCCTCCTCCACCAAACCCCCCACCAACCTGGATGACTCCGTGCCATCTTCCCCTGTTGGGCCCTGTGGGGTCCCAGCTGCCCCTTCTGCTGCCGAGGAGTCCAACTCCAACCTCCGCCTCTTGGACCTCCCCCCTGGCAGCTGCGGCCTGGGACGCGGCACCGGACTCCTCACTCCCCGACGAGATGACAACCTGGGAGGGGAGCCGGGCCTTGCGTCTCCGGCTGGCGGTGGGATCCCCGCCGCTGTGCTCCACAGCACCTTCTCCGCCCTCTTCATCAGTTGACGCTGCAGACAGGGAGAAACAAAACACAGGCATCAGGGCACTGTACAATGGACACATACACACATGACAGTTGCACATGAGTGGCATTGGCAAACCTCAGACATGTCATCACAATCCCCAAAACACATGTCATTACAACTCGCACACATGAGCCATACCACAGCCATATCGCAACTGCCACCACCATCCACACACATACAACAGCATGAGCAGCCAAAGGTGAGCCAGACATCACATGCAACACAGGAAGTGCACCACACAGGTACACACACCACCACACTTGCATGCACGTGTACACCTCTGCCAAGTGTCGCACTGTTCAGACGGGCATCCATGTCACATCTGCCAATCAGGCTTCCACATACCGCTGTCACATGCATCCATGTTGCATCACTGTTGCACCCTTGTCAAATACACACACATGCACATGTACACAGTGCTGATACATGCAGCCGAAAACAACATGCATGCGTGACATCACGGACATGTCTACTTACATACACATTCATCCAAACATGTGTGCCCACACAACTGCATTTGGCATGCAAGCCTACACACACAAGCACCATCCATGTCTCACACAGCACAGCCCCCGCATGTGTCAGCCCCACGGCCCTGTACACCCCCACCCATACTCGACCCCATACAAACAGATGTGCAACCTGCACACTACTGAATTATCACCACACGCACTGCTCACAATCAGGATGCATGTACACTCACCGCTCGACTCCAGACGGGTCTGCTTCTCTAGGACCTGGACATGGAGCGCTGGGGATATGCGTTCCAGGACCCTCATCTGTTCTTCCGACAAGTGGCCCCGGCGCCCCTTGGCATCCGCTGCCTTCAAGAGGCGCCGGGCCTTGTTCAGGGTCCTGGACCTGAAGTCCTCCCAGCGCTTCCTGACATGTTGTAAGTCGCGGACTGCCACCCTCTCCGCGTTGATGGCAGTCACGATGTCAGTCCAGATCCGAGTCCGTCCTTCCTTGTCGGCGCGGCAACTTCCGAAGAGGGCATCATACTGCCCCAGGACTTGCTCCACCAGGACACCAACTTCGGTGGCACTGAAGCTGGTGCCCCTCTGCCTCTCTGGCCGGGGGTTGTCAGTGGTCACAGATGGTGTTTGGCCCGACATGACAACCCCAGAGGCAGGAGTGGGTGGGCAACTGGGTCCTGGGGCTGGGCTGTGGAGCGATGGAATCCCAGTCGGGAGTCTTCGGTTCCAGCAGGGGTGGTCACAGCAACAGCACCCCTGGCTGATGTGCAGGCAGCAAATGGCAGGGCACGTGGGCAGCAGGCAGTCAGGCAGCAGCAGATGGCAGGTGGGAGCGTTCTCGGGTCTCTGGGGGGCAGTAGTTCGGCCTTCTGGGCAGGAGCGTCGTCTTCCGTGTGCTTACGCGTGGCCAGCTTGATACGGAGTGATTTGGCACGTGAAATCTGCACGTCAGCGTGTAATTCGAGGAAAGGCCCTTAGCGCGTAAGCGCGTCTGCACGCATACGCATTATCATTGGACAGAAGGCCCCTCAAGCGCAAGCGCCCCTGTGACATGACGCGTACAGACGTGCGTGGCCATTTCCACGTATCACACGCGGACGTGCAGTTTCCACACGCGCTTACGCGCATGGCCCTTTCCACGTATTACACGCGGACGTGCAGTTTCCACACGCGCTTACGCGCATGGGCCCTTTCCTCGTATTACACGCGGACGTGCAGTTTCCACACGCGCTTACGGGCATGGCCCTTTCCACGTATTACACGCGGACGTGCAGTTTTTCACGCGCGCTGAAATGCAACAGTGATGCAACATGGATGCATGTGACAGCGGTATGTGGAAGCCTGATTGGCAGATGTGACATGGATGCCCGTCTGAACAGTGCGACACTTGGCAGAGGTGTACACATGCATGCAAGTGTGGTGGTGTGTGTACATGTGTGGTGCACTTCCTGTGTTGCATGTGATGTCTGGCTCACCTTTGGCTGCTCATGCTGTTGTATGTGTGTGGATGGTGGTGGCAGTTGCGATATGGCTGTGGTATGGCTCATGTGTGCGAGTTGTAATGACATGTGTGTTGGGGATTGTGATGACATGTCTGAGGTTTGCCAATGCCACTCATGTGCAACTGTCATGTGTGTATGTGTCCATTGTACAGTGCCCTGATGCCTGTGTTTTGTTTCTCCCTGTCTGCAGCGTCAACTGATGAAGAGGGCGGAGAAGGTGCTGTGGAGCACAGCGGCGGCGATCCCACCGCCAGCCGGAGACGCAAGGCCCGGCTCCCCTCCCAGGTTGTCATCTCGTCGGGGAGTGAGGAGTCCGGTGCCGTGTCCCAGGCCGCAGCTGCCGGGTGGAGGTCCAAGAGGCGGAGGTTGGAGTTGGACTCCTCGGCAGCAGAAGGGGCAGCTGGGACCCCACAGGGCCCAACAGGGGAAGATGGCACGGAGTCATCCAGGTTGGTGGGGGGTTTGGTGGAGAAGGAGGCCGTGCAAGCACCAGAGACGGGGTCTGGAGGTGGGGATCCCACTGGTGCTAGTGGTGCAGTGCAGGACCAGGGACAGGAGGCAGCACAGGCCGCCGCGGAGGTGCCTGTGTGCAATCCTGTCCCCGATCCTGTCCCTGCATCATCTTGCACCAGCAGGGATGCCTACGTCCAGACCCGTTTTCAGGCAGGGGATGAGCTCACGTCAACTGGCCTTCCTCTGCCTGCGGACGTGGCTATCCAGGTCCGGGTTGAGCCTGTCCTGGCTGGTGTGGCGTTGCGTCAACGGGCCATGCGAGGTGACCTGCAGTCTTTTCATAGAGAGACTGCACGTCATCTCGAATGGCTCGTTGACCACGTCAGCCTGCTGGGACAGGTCACCCAGGCCGGATTCCTCCGTCTGATGGGGCTTGCTCTGACCCCCTCCTCAACTGGACCCCCTACGCGCCAGTCATCCTCTGTGCCATCTTCCCACCCATCAGTCACCTGGGTGCCCTGTGGAGCTGCCTCTGACGGTGCGGCCAGGCTGGTGGAGGAGGCATCCCTGCCACAGTCGGGAGTCGGACGTCCAGCAGGGGTGGCCACATCAACAACTGGACCCCAGCCGGCGGAGGATGTGCAGGCAGCAGGAGGCAGTGCACAGGCAGAGGCACAGCAGCAGCGGCAACGTGGTGGGAGCCATGAAGGCTCGGGGCCTTCAACATCGGAGGGGCAGGCATCGGCCGGAGGGCAGGTTGACCCAGGACGGGGTGTGTCTTCTGTGTGGCAGCGGTTGGGCCAGCAGATAGGTGAGGAGCGGCGGCGGGCGGAAGAGGTGCGGCTCACAATGGTCAGGGCGGAGAACTCCATGCGGAGGGCCCTGAGGCGGGCCGAGTGCCTCGAGGCAATCCGCAGGGGGTTGGAGGAGGAGACGGCGTCGTCCCTGCGGACCCTCGGGGCCATGGAACAGGACCGCCTCCGGGACATCGAACAGGAGTTCGATGATGCCCTGGCCCGGAACACCACGGAGTGAGCCGCTGGACTTGCCCGCCGCCTTTGTATATAGTTCTTTAGTTTTAGGTTTCCTTTCTTTCTTATTATGATTTGGAGTCGACGGACACTGCTCCACTTTTGGATATAGTTGCATTTTAGTTAGGGTTTTTTGTAGGTTTCCTTTGTTCAGTTGGGCTCATGGACCCTTGGATGTTTTGTACATAGTTCTTCATTGGATTGATTTTATTTTTGATGTGACTTTTGACAACTTTTTTTAGGATTTGGATTTGTAGTATTTCTTTTTAAAACGGACATGCAGCTTCTCTTTTTTTCATTGACATTGTAGTTTCTTTCTTTTCATTAGCTTTTTTTTTTAATACAATTTTGTTTTCATACTTCACTGTGTGGTATCATCTCATTGGTTTCATGCATGTCATGTTGGGTGTTTTCCCATTCAATTGCAACCATTGTGTGTGACGGACATGGGTTAATTTGCTTTATGGACATTGGGGGTGTAACATGTAATTTCAATTTCCATGTGGGTGAATGGGTTACTTGGTAGGGCTTTTTGGCTGTGGAGGCTGACCATAACGCACATGATTGGGGATTGTGAGGACCTGGTGGAGGCTGCCCATGGTGGCTGGGGGGTGGGGGTGATGGGGGACATGAGTGGGGGCCTGGTGGGGGCTGGCCATGGTGGCTGGGGGTGGTGGGAGACATGAGTGGGGGCCTGGTGGGGGCTGCCCCTGCACTGCTGGGGGGGTGGGGGTGGTGGGAGACATGAGTGGGGGCCTGGTGGAGGGTGCCCCACAGTGCTGGTGGGTGGGGGTGGTGGGGAACATGAGTTGGACATGGGTGGGGGCCTGCTGGCAGGTGCCCCACAGTGCTGGGGGGTGGGGGTGGTGGGGAACATGAGTTGGACATGGGTGGGGGCCTGCTGGCAGGTGCCCCACAGTGCTGGGGGGTGGGGGTGGTGGGGAACATGAGTTGGACATGGGTGGGGGCCTGCTGGCAGGTGCCCCACAGTGCTGGGGGGTGAGGGTGGTGGGGAACATGAGTTGGACATGGGTGGGGGCCTGCTGGCAGGTGCCCCACAGTGCTGGGGGGTGGGGGTGTTGGGGAACATGAGTTGGACATGGGTGGGGGCCTGCTGGCAGGTGCCCCACAGTGCTGGGGGGTGGGGGGGGAGTGGGGAACATGAGTTGGACATGGGTGGGAGCCTGCTGGCAGGTGCCCCACAGTGGTGGGGGGTGGGGAGGTGGGGACCATGAGTTGGACATGGGTGGGGGCCTGCTGGCAGGTGCCCCACAGTGCTGGGGGGTGGGGGTGGTGGGGAACATGAGTTGGACATGGGTGGGGGCCTGCTGGCAGGTGCCCCACAGTGCTGGGGGGTGGGGGGGTGGGGAACATGAGTTGGACATGGGTGGGGGCCTGCTGGCAGGTGCCCCACAGTGCTGGTGGGTGGGGGTGGTGGGGAACATGAGTTGGACATGGGTGGGGGCCTGCTGGCAGGTGCCCCACAGTGCTGGGGGGTGGGGGTGCTGGGAGACATGGGTGGGGGCCTGGTGGAGGCTGCCCCTGGTGACTGGGGGGGTGGGGGTGGTGGGAGGCATGGGTGGGGGCCTGGTGGAGGCTGCCCCTGCACTGCTGGCGGGTGGGGGTGGTGGGAGACATGGGTGGGGGCCTGGTGGAGGCTGCCCCTGGTGGCTGGAGGGTGGGGGTGGTGGGAGACATGGGTGGGGGCCTGGTGGAGGCTGCCCCTGCACTGCTGGGGGGTGGGGGGGTGGGAGACAGGGGTGGGGGCCTGGTGGAGGATGCCCCTGGGGAGTGGGGGGTGGGGGTGGTGGGAGACATGGGTGGGGGCCTGCTGGAGGCTGCCCCTGGGGAGTGGGGGGTGGGGGTGGTGGGAGACATGGGTGGGGGCCTGCTGGAGGCTGCCCCTGGGGAGTGGGGGGTGGGGGTGGTGGGAGACATGGGTGGGGGCCCGGTGGAGGCTGCCCCTGGTGGCTTGGGGGTGGGGGTGCTGGAAGACATGGGTGGGGGCCTGGTGGAGGCTGCCCCTGCACTGCTGGGGGGTGGGGGGGGGTGGGAGTCATGGGTGGGGGCCTGGTGGAGGCTGCCCCTGGGGAGTGGGGGGTGGGGGTGGTGGGAGACATGGGTGGGGGCCTAGTGGAGGCTGCCCCTGGTGGCTGGGGGGTGGGGGTGCTGGGAGACATGGGTGGGGGCCTGGTGGAGGCTGCCCCTGCACTGCTGGTGGGTGGGGGTGGTGGGAGACATGGGTGGGGGCCTGCTGGAGGCTGCCCCTGGTGGCTGGGGGGTGGGGGTGGTGGGAGACATGGGTGGGGGCCTGGTGGAGGCTGCCCCTGCACTGCTGGGGGGTGGGGGGGTGGGAGACATGGGTGGGGGCCTGGTGGAGGCTGCCCCTGGGGAGTGGGGGGTGGGGGTGGTGGGAGACATGGGTGGGGGCCTGGTGGAGGCTGCCCCTAGGGAGTGGGGGGTGGGGGTGGTGGGAGACATGGGTGGGGGCCTGGTGGAGGCTGCCCCTGGTGACTGGGGGGGTGGGGGTGGTGGGAGACATGGGTGGGGGCCTGGTGGAGGCTGCCCCTGGTGACTGGGGGGGTGGGGGTGGTGGGAGACATGGGTGGGGGCCTGGTGGAGGGTGCCCCTGGTGGCTGGGGGTGCAGGGAGACATGCGTTGGTGGCCAGTAGTGCAAGTTGACATGTGGGTTGGCTGGGGGGCATGGCCATGGTGGATGGGGTGCCTGCAGGACATGTGCAGGGTAGGCCCCTGTGGTGTGAGCCACCTGCAGGGGCCGTGGAGGGTGTAGAGGAAACACCTGGGAGGGCCCACACGTGCAATTCACGTGTGGTGCTCCCCGCGCACCCCTGTAATACACGTACCCTGCTGGAATCGCGTGTGTAACTTCCCCTGCACCCTGAAATACACGTACCCTGATGGAATCGCGTGTGGAACTTCCCCTGCACCCTGAGATACATGTACCCTGATGGAATCGCGTGTGGAACTTCCCCTGCACCCTGAAATACACGTACCCTGATGGAATCGCGTGTGGAACTTCCCCTGCACCCCAAAATACACGTACCCTGCTGATATCGCGTGTGGAACTTCACGCGCACCCCTGAAATACACGCACCCAGCCAAAACGTGTGTAAAACTTCCCACGCACCCCTGGAATACACGCACCCAGCCAAAACGCTTGTGAAACTTCTCGCGCACCCCTGGAATACACGCACCCAGCCAAAACGCGTGTGAAACTTCTTGCGCACCCCTGAAATGCACGCACCCAGCCAAAACGCGTGTAAAACTTCCCGCGCACCCCTGGAATACACGCACCCAGCCAAAACGCGTGTGAAACTTCTCACGCACCCCTGGAATACACGCACCCAGCCAAAACGCTTGTGAAACCTCTCGCTCACCCACGATGTACACGCACCCAGCCAAAACGCGTGTATGACTTCGCGCGCACACCTGAAATGCACGCACACGCTCCCCCAGGCACAATCGCTGAGCTGTGTATACGGTATTTTTTAAGCGCACGTTCTGGCGCACATGTATTGGGACGCTACCGCCTGCTTTCTGTGGCGTACGGGTATGGGCCTGTGCGCGTCTTTGGCGGTGCGCTGTTTTACCCGATTCGATTCCATGAATGCCTGTTGTAGGCGAGCGTCTGGGCGTTCCGCGCACTTGCCTCCTGGTCCTCCCCTGTGACGCCCACATTTTCACGAGTTGTTCCCCATTCCGCGTGTCACGCCCCGTTTTCCGCCTACTTTTGGGATGTGCGCCGCGCTATGTGCGAATTCGCTGTGGCTTTATCGCACAGCGTTAGATGACCTGTGCGCTAGCATGCGGCGCACACTTTTTCAGCGCACATCCCACATTTTGCTCGTGCCTGTGCTTCCATGAATGGATGTGCGCTGTTTTCTGTGCGATATTCTGCGATTTTTTTCTGTGGCACTGCGAATCGCACGTTTTCGCACGCGTGCGCCGGTTTTTCCGCGCACATTATTTCCATGAATCGGCCTGTTGGCGTATTGCGCTAACTCGGCTGGTGCAAACGCCTGTGAAACCTTTAAAAAAACCCACAGAGTCATAGTGTTACCTACAAAGCACACAGATTACCTAATGAGGTAACCCCTCTTATTTACAAACCTGACTGAGCGAGTGTCTCTATTGTTATGCACTCTGCCTTAAGAGTGCTTATGACTCTTAAGGCAGGGGTACCCCGACCGCACCCCATATTATCTGAGAAAGAGTAGCCCCTCTATATCAGTCTTATGGCTACGTCGGTAGTAGTTTTTCCACCAGTGTAATATGCATCCACATGCCTGAGTCCCTTTTAACACCCTCCTGTATTTCGCAAAATGGAGGTTGTCTTTGTTTGCCCTGGGGGTCACATGCATATCCTGTGCCCCTCTTTGTGCAAGAGGAGGTGGCCCTCTCTGGACACTGGATGCCTCTATACCAGTACTTAGGGATGTAGTGAGCCTGAAACCAGTTCTGACTAGTGTATGCAGATGCCTATCTGGGATAGGGTGTATTGTCTTCCTTTGTCTGAGAGCCCTTCCTGACTGCATTAGTGTGTTGGGAGGGATAGTCTGCCATTGGCGTTCTCCTAAGAAAGTGGTTGTAATCTTTTTGTTTGGTAGGCAGAATGGTTGGCATAAATGGCATTGGCATAGTCTAGACGGAGTTGATGAGTGCACCTTCGATCAGAGGTCTTACAGGCAACATTCTACAACTCTCGCCTAACTTACACAGGAGCCCTGCTACTTCTACCAGATGACTGATCTTATGACAGATACTTCACTGTGATTCACCCAGACATCCATCGCAGAGCAACTTATTGGCATAGCCCTTCTTATGCTGCTTGATCACAGCCTGCTTCTTGAGAGATTAGAAAAAGTAGCTAATTGTTCGAAACCTGCTCTCTTGGCTGGCTTACTTCTTCGGACCTAGATCAGCAAGAGTGGCTGAGGGAGAATGTATGTCCCCATCAAATACACTTCTTTGTGGAGTTCCACAGGGAGCTAGCCAATCGTCTACCCTTTTTAATCTATACACCCGCCCTCTCTTTGACCTCCTGGATGATCAGGGCATTATATACACAAATGATTCTGATGACACCCAGGTGGTTCTAGAACTGATGGTAGATTACAAAAGAGATTGTTGTGTTGTTGATCAGACCTACGATATTATACAACAGTGGATGAATGCAAACTCCCTTGCCTTAAATTCGAAAAAAAACACAGCTCCTTTTGGTGGGCACTAGCAAACACATTGCTAAACTTGAGGCTAAACACGGCCAATTTATCATCTAGGACTGTGTCATTAGAACAAGACTGTGGGTGAAAACCTTGGGCATCATTCTTGATGCCACCTCAATATGAAAAAGCATGCTTTTCACATTGAGGCTACTCGTGAATATGCACCACTAAGCTCATAAAATAGATAAAACCATACTTGTCTGATACTAATGTTGCCACACTGGCTACAGCTCTTGTGAATACTAAAATTGACTATTGCAACAGCCTATTTACTGCTACTTCCAAAAACAACATCAAGACACAGCAGGCTGTTAAAAAAACAACACAGTTAGAGCTGTCTGTGGTATTCCTAAAACAGAACACATATCCCAGGCTCGCAGATCTTTGCACTGGCTCCCGGTTAAACACCTAATTACCCACAAAATGTTATCTCTGACATACAAATGCCTGCCTAATCAAGCTCCCGGGCATTTGGCGAAAAGAATTCAGAAGGCTTCTGTTACTCGGGCCCTTAGCTCTAATGTTCTGGAAAAGCTTTATCAACCACGTTATAAACAACAGAACTTTGGCGGTGCTAGCTTTGATGTTTGTTCCCATCTCATCTGAAACTCGATTGCACTTGATCTTAGAAATATTCCTGACCTGTGTCACTTCAAGAAAGTCATCAAAACCTTTCTCAACTCCATGGATTAAGGCGTTGTAGTTCTCTGCTTTGATTCTCTGATTTGATTTTTCTTTTCTCCTATGATCACTTCTACAGTGCACCCTGAGGCTTTTGGTCATGTGTGCATTCTAAAAATGTCATTCATTAATTCATTAGGATCCCTCTCGATCATAATGGCACTAGAACTCTGGCAAAGAGCAGAAGTTGTCTCTAGACAAAGAGGAGTGGGCAGGCAATCAAGGCTCTGTAGCTCCAGTGCAATCACATATACCTGATCCTTTCCTGAACAAACCAGGGCATCCCTCAGGAGTTCTAAACCTGAGTTGATCAGACCATGCTTCTGCTATTTAGCTCCTAACCTGGTTACAGAGAACACATATATAGACAGTGAATAACAATCACTCACATAGTATTTACACAAGAAAATAAAGAGTCCTCTCTGTCCAGATCCTGCCACACCAGAATTATTGAGACTAATAGAGACTCTGTGTCACTCCCTTAAGAGAGCATAACGTTTCTCTAATGCCAAAACCAAAACTAACTGATGGTTCCATGTTATAGGTGGAGTAAATCTACACAGACATTTGAAAACCTGCCCTTCCATTGATTGCCAGAAATCCCCCCCAGGTACCTATACCTAGTTTGGGAGTGATACTAATGACAGGATGAGATCCTGCCACTGTGTATATTATAGCAGCATTGAATGCTGACTAGTACCCTGCTTTTCCTGTTATTTACAGTAAATGAGGAAGAAAATGTGTACAAAGTTATCTTAAATACATGTGAGTCACTACAACTTGCAGAAAAGTGACAGAACATTAAACTCCTGAAGAAAGTTCCCCATTCAGGATTTAAGAACTGAAAAATGTCGAGCCTTAAGAAGGAGAGGACAATTTATTAGTTTAACTCTCCCAGCCCTATCTAACGATCTAGATACCATTGTGGATAGGTTAATTTATCCAGTCGCTTGTGTTTTAAATTAAGTGTTGATTAATTTTGTCATTTGTATTATATGAATTGGAATACATGAATGTTGATTTAGTAATTGTTGTGTAATTTTATATTACCTTTTCCCATTTCTAATATAATAAAACTATTTTTGATAATACTTCTAACCCTCTTTAGTGCTGTTATTAGATACACACCCCCACAACACATTTCTGTAAATGTTCAGGACCTATTGTTTGTTCTATTAAGAAGAAAAGACAGGACAAAGTCCCACCATAGGTGTTTGGTTACACCAGTATTAGTGACATGCTACAAGGAATTGAATGTTCAAATACATCTTCAAATCTAAGGAAAGCATCAGTGGTTTATGGGGACATGCATTTACTGGCAGTGCAGGAGTCGAATAGCTTTACATTTCAAAGGCTGTAGGAAGCAATCCAGTGTCTCACCGTCCTACCTGCAATACCTGGAGGTTGCCTTGGCTTTTAATGCAATCCCGACACCAGAGGCACTACATTTCCCAGCATTCCAGAGTCTGACACGGTCACGTGACTCACTCGCGACATGCCTCCCGTTACTTGCAAAAAGTTATATGAATGAACTGTTAACACTGTGCAAGCGCTCCTTAACTGTGGTTTTCCTCGTTAAGTCGCGCTACGTTATTCTGTGTTTTCTACGATACCTTGGTACATCGATTTTGAACTGCTCTACGGATTGCCTTGGTTTAAGCCTTCTCTGTTTTCCGATGCCAGGTCCCTCCCCTTGTTGAACTTACCGGTTACAGACTCCTGCTTCGTCCCTGACACTGCCTCTGTGAATTCCCTCTGAACCTTTGCCTCGTCTCTTGCCGTGTTCTGCTTCATGCTTGGACACCGCAACTAGTGTGTCTGATTCCGGAAGGAAGCTTGCATCATTATTTTGTGAGAGCATTCTACTTCACATCCATCCCTCTGGGCCCCACTGTTTACTTACCTTGCTGAACTACTCCCTGTGCTCCTTTTTTACCATCTCTTCCTTCACTACTCTTCACTGTGCCCTAAGGTTTCTTGCTCCTTCTACCTTTTGGATGCTATGCAGCTGAATTATTCCGTGCACCATTTTCATCTCCACTAAGGGTACTGGGCGCTCTGCTGATATTACCCTTCTTGCCACATTTTTTCCTACACTCCTGGATTGCCTGAATCAATGCTTTGCTGCTCCTGGTGGATTGTTATGGACACTGGTCAGTTGCGCCTTTGTGCCATTCGGGATAGGTGATTTGGGACATCTTCATTGAGAACAACACTTGGGGACATTTCTTCAGTCTTCACTACCTTCACATACAAGTAGCTGGTTCTTTACTGTTATCACACTCAAGTAGGTTCTTGACAGTTTCACCACATGATATGATATGGCATTTGTAACACCATACACTGCAGGTAAGAGTGGGGTTGTGTGGGGGAGGGTTGACAGTTGCACTATGTTATCAAGTGCTCTGAATATTGGCCTTGTAACCTTACCCTTTTTTCCTTTAGCTCTGTCGCTGCTCCTGACTTTTCACCCAAGCCCGGGGCCTGTCAGGTGTATTTCCTACTCTGCAAGCGGCGCTCTTGGGGGGAAGGTTGTTTCTGTCATCGGTCCACGTGCTATGACTGAACCAACTACTAGGAAGTGATGATAGCAGGCTCATCGTTCTAGTGGTTCACGATAGTCATCCCCTCCAATGACCCCCCTGCAACCCGTCTCCCTTATTCCTATTTCTCTGGAAGAGAATGACAAATAGAGACAAGGTTGGGTGATGTTTGGAGATGAAAGATTATCGTGATATGGCTCCGGATGTCTGAAGTTTGGAGTGTCATGGGCTCATCAATGCTGCGGTTTAGGTGCAAATGTTTGAATGTTTGCTTGTTAAGCTTCTCTTTTATAGTTTTGGCCCATGGGTGTGAGAGGGTATTGGCATGAGAGGTGTAAGGGTTCAGAAGGAAGGATGGGACGCAATAGTAGCATATTTCTGACAATGCATTTTAATTAATCAGTAAAATGGTTGAAAAATGCCTCTATGTCCCTTAATTCTAGGAGGGGTTTCCTTGTCTCAAAGGAAACTAATGAATACCTCGGGATGTCAAACAAAATGCCTGTTAGCATCGTGCCCCAAAATGTTACTTCTGTCCCTAACAGTAGTAAGCTAAATCACTGTGTAGAGTTGGTTTCTTCCAAAGTAATTTGTTCATGATAATCCATGCCAACAGAAAAGTTGAAACCTGAAGGTGTCTCACCCGCTAGTCCAGGAGATCTCTCGTCCAGGTGGCCAGGACATGGCCATCGCTATTGGATCCAGTTCTTGGGTGTGGACCAGTGGGGGAGGATCAACTGGACCAGGGGGTCTTTGGGGAGCGGAAGTGGGACACCAAGCGTTGAGACGCGTTATCCCCTTTCCTGTAACACCTTTTCCCTATCCTACCCTGTAGGATATTTGGAAGCTCTGCCCCCCTTTTCCCAAATGAACACTTTCTTACACAGTAACAAACAACAGACTATCACCAGAGGTGTTTACCTGACATGTCCCAAAATCAACAAAGAATCCCACAAATCAGCTTCCTTCCCTTACCGCACCGAGTGAGCTACCCTAGATGTATACATATTAAATCCTATGCATTTTTTACACCAAAACAAGGGCTCTTGACCATGTAGTTGTTAATCAAATATACATCTTTTAATATTTATCACAACATAACATCAATTCGAATATACAATATTAAAACAACACATACATTTGTTCAAAACACATACTTAACCACATATTATTGTGTGTGCATTTGTTTCTGCCTTTCTATGGTTTATCCTCCACAAGGAGTCACCGTTCTTGTTTATGCCCTTCCCAAATTGGGAAAGGCATAAACAAGAACGGTGACTCCTTGTGGAGGATACACCATAGAAAGGCAGAAACAAGATGTCTGATGATTTTGTTGTTATGCATCCAGTGGAAATGCATACATCTAGGGTAGCTCACTCGGTGCGGTAAGGGAAGGAAGCTGATTTGTGGGATTCTTTGTTGATTTTGTGTTTAATCATCCTCACCCACTCAGCCCCTAAAAAGAGGATCATTGTAGCTCATGAAAATTTGCTGACATGTCCCAATGCATGGGTCTGGCAATTGACAATAATCACGCACACCTCACATCCCTTTACCTTCTGCACAGGGATAAAAGGCAGAGCAGGAAAGCACACTTCGAGCAAGGCAGAACGCCCAAGGAGACAGCTACACCAAACCGGCAGTTTAAAAGGAGAAGGAAAGCGGTAAGACCTGGAAGGACGACAAAGGGAGAGTTGCCCATGCCCATTTCATCTCGGAGCCGCAAAGTCTCCAAAAGGGAAATTATAAGACTGGGAGCTACAGCTGGCATGCAAAGCATCAGACAACAGTGGTACACTGAGGCCTTCTGCTTTAATAACGCAGACGGAGAGGCAAGCTGGCTACCGTATACTATCCTTGACTCCAAAGAACAAAGAAGCCAACGGGTTCAGCACAGTCGGTGAGTTGGAGGAAGCTAATAGCAAACTTTACTGTGTTGAGCCCAAGGATGCAAGTGACAACATTTTTTAACGCAAGGAATTCGAAAGACAAGGAACTTGTGTGTGTGGTTGAACTGCAGAGAAAACCAGTTGAGGTCCAGGTGCAGAGGGGTCCGGCATCTCGTGGGCACTCTTTCGAAAGACTCTGACCAGAACCTATTCTTTGAAACTAAAAGAACCAGAAGCCTTAGGAAAGGGTGGTGTGAGGCGGGCGTCAGACTGGTCCTATAAGGGTTAGGTGAAATACCTTATACAATCAAAAGTCTCTGACTCGTAGCCAGAGGAAACCTAGGGGAAGGGAACACAGGTTTCCGGGAAGATTGTGAACTGTCTAATAAAGCCAAGTGTGTACCCAACAGAGGGATGCTGTGAGAAAGCTAAGAGAAGTAAAACCTTGCTCTCTGATGAAAGTGAGCAATGCATGAACTGTGTTAAAATACATGAACTGTGCAGGATCTGAGGCTGGTGGAGGTAGATCCTGGGGGTGAAGTGCAATCGCCCAAAGTGCAAGATCACAGAGATAACATTTTGTTTGTCACTGTGAAACACCACAAGACTACTAAGGCAAGAAACATTTGTAAGAAGGAGACTTAGCCTCTGAAGGTTTTTGATATCATTTATCTGAACTGTGCCTTGTCCCGTGCTTCAAAAGTGGGGAAGGAAGACCCAGCCTTACCATCCTGACTTTCATTTTGTGAACACTTCTTTCTTTTCTGGTGAACATTATCCCACACTAATTTTGTAATTTAGCAGTAGGGAATTGGCAATAGTTTTTTTTTAGTATAGGACCTTTTTATTTGACAAGACACCATGAGGACTGCCTAGATTTAGGTTTAGGTTTAGGTTTAGATTAGGTGTTTATCTCACCCAGTATAAAGTTCAATAAATACCCTTGAACTGTGATCACTTGTGTCTGTCTTTACTGCTGCCACCATGACTTCCTTACATTACCAATGTCTTGGGCAATCCAAAAGACAAAACAAATGTTCTATCAGTTAAAAGTCCCAGGTTTCTAAGGCTTTGCTCCTTTTGCTTGGATTCTCTCTGGTTCTACTTTCCTTTCCTTTAGGTCCTAAAGACCCTACATCTTCTTAGGTAAATGTCACTGTATTTCATATCTTCATATGGTTCCAAATCCCAGTTTCGTAATCCCTTACAATTCTGGCTTGGTGTATTTCCCTACCAAGCATGGTATTTTCACCAGAACATTCTCTTTTATCTTCAGGGTCCTTAACCCTCTTATTCTCAAACTCTGTTTTGGGTGCGAGTTCCAGACTTGCAATGGATGAACCTAATATCTTGGTTCACTCTCCTACTAAGTATATGTCCAGCTTGGTCTGTCTTTATACCTCTCAGGGTCCCAGACCCTCTTATTCTTTGTTGTCATATGGGTGTGGGTCCGAGACTCGCACTGTATGGGGGCAATAGCTTGGTTTACTCTCCTGCCAAGTGTATGCTCCCTTCTGCACTCTCTCGACTTCTCTTAGGGTCCCAGACCCTCTTACTTTCATGTCTTCATACTGGTGCGGGTCCCAAGCTCACACTGTATGCGTGCAATAGCTGGTTTACTGGCCTGCCAAGCATGTGCTTCCTTCTGCACTCTCTTGACTTCTCTCAGGGTCCCAGACCCTCTACGCCTCTTGCTCTTGTTGCTCCCCAACACCTCCTGGACCTTCAGCACCATCAGCTCTGACCGTGAACCTGTTTCTCCAGTGCACATCTTGCGGGCAGCAGTGCTTGCTACGGTCAGCGGTGTCCCTGCTGATCAGTTTCTCTTCAGTTTCTTGTTGGTGGCCACTCAGCCAGTCCCTTCGAACTTTGAAGGACAAGGATTCACTTCCCAGCAGTTTCCTAAGCTTCAAAACACCCGAAGAGTCGTTCAGGCAGTGTACAAAGAAGCTCCTCCTCCTCTGGCTGCTTTCTTGCTCCAGCTCAGCTCTGTGCACATCGTCACCTGCTTCAGTTACTGGTACGCCAGGGCAGAGTCTGCCCAGCCTCCTCGCTCGTGGACTGCTCTCTCCTTCTCGATTCCCTCTACGTTTTTGTATTTCCCTGGGCCAATCGAATATGGTGAAAGACTAGACCATTGATTCCAGTTATATGAAGCAATCATTATTCTCCCATTCCTCTTCTTCATCACAGTAGTGATAGTAGAGCTACATGGGAAGCCTTTGGTCTTTCCAGGGTTATTAGTCAGCTCTATCATATTATGTGGTTTAGCCTTAACAATAACATATATTAACACTGCTTGGAGAAAGTGAGAGAGAACTTGATTTGAGGAAGGAGGGAAGGTCTACTAAGGCAGTGGGATACTGCACTTTCTGAGAATGGTGGTCCGTAATCACATAAGGGGCTTCCTCTCCCATTGATCCTTCCCCGATGCACCCCCTTCCCAGGGGGACTAATGTACTGTGGACTCACCACCCTGGCCCCATGTGAAAGGGGAGAAGGGATGACACCCTCAGATTCGTCACAGAGGATAAATAAATGGGAGATGAATGTAAGGACGGATAGACAGTATGCAGGTATATATAACAAATAGAGCAGCCATGTTGGAATGGAGACTTTCTCAGGAGAGTTTCTATCTTGAATCAGCTAACACAAAATGTCTTGTGAAGATCATTATTATTTATGTTGCTTATCCTAACATAAAGTGCAGTGGCAGCATACGCACCTACAGACACACTTATAAACACAAATACATGCACAAACTGCCTCCTGCACTTCACACACAAAGACTGACCCCAGCACTGTGCACACCAATAGCACTACACCCATGCACAAACTCCAGAACTGAACACACAATGCTCATTGCACTTCACAAATGCACTGCCACTAGTACTACACTGCTCAAACTCAGCACCTCAGAACTGCTTGCACACATGTTCACACATGGGCACACATGGGCACACACTCTGATCCCAGCACCACACCGTATATACACACATACACACCATCCTAGCCCCACAAGTCAGGACATACACAAACACACACACTCTGCACTCATGCACAGCTTCACAATTAGTGCACACACACTGCCCCAGCACGAAACATACACACCCACTCACTATCTCTGCAGACATATCACCCAAAACACTGTACACATACAAACCACAGCACTGCACACACACCACGGCCAGCACTGCACATACACTCTGTCACTAGCACTGCACACACATTCCAGTCACTGTTCACACACTGTCCCCAGCACTAAACATACACTACCCCAGCACCACACGCACCCATATAATGGACTCTGTCCTTAACGTGCTATCAAATCGGAATAGAGTATTACTATGATTTCTGAGCATAAAGCTAATTGTCATCTGCTGCTGTAACCGTGAATAATAGTACTTCACAATAGTACCAAATCCTTCAAATTGAATGCACATCGAGGCCTTTAATGTCATTACCTAGTATGTAATGTTAATCCCTGGCATGTGAGAACCACAGTATATTATGTCACTACTTGACAAATGATGATACTTTGTGAGCCTTTGAACCAATAGGCGGTGAATGGTGTGAGTGCTTGGAGTCATGTTACCAAAGCATCCATATCAGTCAAGACTGTTGGCTTTGTCAATGCTCATTTAATGTTGGAATCATTATTTGGAGGGCTACTATTTTAATAGAAGCTCCTTTGTCTCCTTACCAATTTTTCTTGTAAACAGTATAAGTATGGGGGCCGGTTTCTGCTCACCAAATTTTGCAGCATAGATTTTAAAATTCATAACTAATGTTCTGGAGAAAACCACAAGCCAGCTAGCAAGGGACGAGTAAATACTTGAATACAATTGCAACCAATAAAATATACATTGCATATATTGATTTTTTCAGTGTGCCAATATTGTGTTTAATTTATTGATAACATTTATTATGCTGTCACCTTAACATTATTATTTCTGATGTTTGTAGACTTTAACATCTTGATGGTTTAACCTTGACTTTTGTGCAAAACAAAAATGTTCAAATAATGTCAACTTTCTTTTAAGGTTACGTGAGTATTGATTTTCAGTGTTTGTCGTAATACCAGCGAGTGTTATACGAGCATGTAGTTGTGTGTGTGAGGCATAAGAGCATGTTGCATAACAGCCTGCGGTGTAAGTGTATGCATCTTAAGTGCATGTTTTGTACATTTCTGTGTTATAAGAGCATGTGTCATAAGAGCATGTGTTGAGGGAGGTGTGTTATAGGAGTGTGTGCTGTAGGAGCATTTGTCATAACATTGTATGATAAGAGTGTGTGTCTTTAGATAAGGTGTTATGCGAGCATGTGCTGTAGGAGCACGTGTTGTAGGAGCATGTGTGTAAAATGTGTGTATCGCTGGAGGGTTTGTGTTAGGAGTATCTGTCATAGAAGTGTGTGCCTTAAGAGTGTGTGTTGTTAGACTTTGGGTTATAAGGCGAATAAGTGCTTGGTGTATTAGTGTTTGGCATGTGAGTGTATGGCGTATAAGTACAGCATGAGTGTTTGGTATAAAGTTATAAAATGCACATGTTCGATAAGCGTTTTATATGTATTGTGATTAATCTGACAGTGTCATCACTTCTTTCCCGGGGTTAACCTCTCCCCATGTGGCCAGGGGATGGCAGCCACTGGCTGATCCTGGCTGGGGGTGGCTATATGAGGCAGAACCACATGGCGGGATGCAACCCTCAGGGGGATGGCACTGCATCATCAGGTAAAAGCACAAACTCCCCTTTCCCTTTTAGGGAAGTCACCTCCATACCTGAAGCTTTTATGGCTTACTGTGATTGTTCCCCTTAAATCTCCACCAACTCTACTAATGACAGTTTAAAGTGTATCCCATGAATAAGCCTCCAAGAGCTACCTATTAATCCCATATGCATAGAAATACTGGGACGAGGAGGCTGGACAAGTAATGAAGATCAATGAGTGCGTGAAGCACATCATATGCTCTAATGTTTGAAAACCTATGATAAATGTTGGGACATTTAAAAATACCAGCCAGGATGGCAAAAGGAGACGCTGCCTGGGAAAGCTTTGACCTCTCAGTGCGGAACGAGGGAGTATTGTGCCACAACAAAGACCGCAGAGTCAGCAGGCCCAGACGAATGCAAAAGGAAGGAAGTCTGCAAATGCCGGTTCGCTGTGTCAGAGCCGCGACAGGAAGAAGAAAGAAGTCTCTCTGGTGACCACGGGAATTGAGCAACAGCACTGAAGCCGCCTGAACACTGAGAAGGGCTCCACAGCAAGGCAGGACCTGCAGCAGATGCAGGAGCAGCTGAATGAAGCCAGTGAGACTGTGCAGCAGAGACAGGACCCTGGAGTGCTGCAACCCATTTACTGCGGAAGACCTGAAGTACACCAAGGAAAGCCAGTGAGTCCCAAGAAGGGGACACCGGGGCACTCCAGAAACATTATCAAGGACAAAAAAGGGCAAGCAAAGTGAAAGAAAGGGAATTTGTGACCCTATGCCTCTTTTATAATGTGAATGTGAGAAATATACAACAAGGTGAATGCGAGACAAAGTACAGTTTGCAAGTGTATAAAGTGAATCACATGAGAAAAGCCCTGGCAGGAGAGTATACCGGGGAAAGTCAAGTTTGCAAGTCTTCAAAGTGAATCTGGAAACTCCCATCGCCCCTATCACCAATACTCGTGATGACAAAGCCTGGTGCACCACGATTCATGATGCACTCTATCACAAAATTGATTCCCTTATGATGAAAATCAATGGCAAAAGGCGATTCCTGCCAATAACCTCTGCTACTAAATTTAATCAGTCACCCAAAAGAGACTCCCTCTCCAAATATCACCCTATTCACTTTCTCTCGAGTTACACCGGTGCAAGTAGCAACAACCTCAGAGCCCTCAAGACATCCACTTGTAAAGGCGACTCCAGCCCAGCAAAAAATTGTGAAGCTCTGCTAAAAATCACTTGCGCCCATGACTACTGAATTCGCCAATGCTTCATTCGCAACCAGTACACTGCCCTCCTCAATCAAAATAGCCGGGATCACACCTCTACTAATAAAGCCTACCCTTGACCCCGCAATACCAACAAACTACTGCCCCATCACATCTGTCCCATTTTTACAAAAAATCCTGGACCGTCTAGGCTATGCCCAAGTCCAGATATTCCTAGAAAATAACCACCTGCTAAGCATAAGACAATCTGGTTTCCACCCTAAACACAGCACAGAAACCATGTTATAAGATTTAAAAATACAGATGGATACTATCAGGTATCCTGGCAACCTAGCCATCATCCTACTGCTCGATCTCTCTGGCCTTCAACCTGGTCGATCACAACAGCCATTGCCAGCACCTCATCCAGCACTTCCACTTCCCACGTGAAGCCACAGACTGGACTAAATTCTTTCTTAGTGGTAGGGCCACTTGAGTGGCCATGGGGGACTCGGCAGCCAACGCCATCCCATCTGCATTAGGTGTACTTCAAGGGTCCTGCCACTCGCCTACCCTCTTTAATACCTATACAAACCGTTTCTTTGACATACTGGATGCCAGCAACATCATTTATACCAACTTCGCGGACGACACTCAAATTCTCGTCCCACTCTCTGGTGATTACGTTACTGATGCCACTAAAAAAGCTTCATCCAAAACTGGATGGCCACCAACAACCTCTGCCTAAATGATGAGAAAACTGAGCTTTTCATCATTAGCTCACTGCACCGGATCAAATACCTTGATTCCATTCTCTCCTCCTTCTGTATTGATGGCACACTCATCCCAGTTTCAAAACAAATGTTATGTTATGTTAACAGAATTTGTAGTGCGCACGTTCACCCAGAGGCATCTTGGCACAAGGATGTTCACAGTACAACCACAGCTATCCATGGACTAACAGAAAAGTGTAGTTTTGAGCAGGTGATGGAAAAGCAAATGATTCTCAATCAGCTTCAGTTGTAGTGGGAGACAGTTGCATAGTTTACAAGCGACCACCGAGAAGACCCAGCCACCCATTCGCTGAAGGTGAAACATGGGGACCTGAACCATATGATTACAACTTGATCACAAAGTCCAACAGGGAATATATGATTGGAACTTATCCCAAAGAAAGTCAGTACCCATCTGGTAGAAGGCCTGGTGTACAAGGCAGGAAGACTTAAACGCTAAACTTTGTTTCTCTCGGAGCTAGTGCAGACGACGCATCACTGGACTGATATGAGAGCCATATGGTGTAGCAGTGGTTGCCCGGGCTATATATTGTGGAGTGTTAGTGTTTTGTTTCTTTTTTAAAGTAATTTGCATAGGTATAGTGAAAAATCACTAGTTAGTGACACGGTAGGCCTTTGAGAGCCTTTTTTATTTTTGCTGTGTGTTTTCAGACTTTCATACATGTGAGACTTTGTGTCACAACTTTCACTGTCATGACTATCACAACCTGCTTGTTGGCTCACCTGTGGAGACTTATAGTGTTTCTTCTTTGTTGACTCAGTCTGCCCGCGTTTCTTGGAAGTGTGAGTCTCGTGAAGGTAAGGGCGGCTTCTTCTGACGCCACTTCGTCAGTGATGATTCAGATGTCCACAGCGTAGACCGTGTTCCCAGGAAGGAGAGGAGACGGTCAGAGTCAGCGCGTAAGTTTGTGGATGAATGAGCCCAGGGAGGAATAGCGCTGGTCCGGAGGCACCGCAGTAGTAGAAAGCCCAGGAATGAAGAGGTAAGCAATCTGGGGAAGACCGCGAAACAAGAAGTCCAGGCAGGAGGTACCGCGGAAGGCTGCAGGTGTGGCTGCGCCCGAACAGTCCAGGGAGGATGCACAGGAAGGAATCATTAGGCAGAGAATCCAAGGTGGAGAACACTAGGAACAGCAACCAGAACTCAGAACTGCAAGCGTTGACAGGTGCTGTACCACAGGGGTTGGGCGCTTATCTAGCTGAGTAGCACTACCCAGAAACTAGACCGCGGATCCGGTGTCTGCCATGTTGCGGGGTATGCAAGGTCATTCTGGTATGTTGTCGTACAGACCAGGATGTCCAGAGGTGGCAGTAGCGTGGTTTCATGACACTTTGAAGAAAAACTGAAGAAAATAGTTTAACAAAATTAATATAAAGAGGAGCAATCATACTCTAGTTTTAGATGCCACAAACACTGTATTTTAGCGCGTGTACTCTCACTTATGGTATTATATCTTGTGGTTGTGAAATGTTTGCCTGCCCATTTTACTGTTATTTATTATTCTCTGCTTTCTTTATCTTCAGCTATTTTACATAAGTACATGAGTAGTGTTGTACTGCATTGAACTTTTAGGTTCTATTGTAGAATAAAACCTGAAGTGGGTCCCCCCTTTAACCGATGTTTTGTAACCGCGGTTATGATTAAAAACTGCGTGCATGATAACACATATTTGTGCTTATTGTATTGTATTTGTGTATTTATATATGATAAGTAGTCCTTAAAAGGACTATCTTGGGGTACACTGAGTGTAGTATTTTAGCACATCTGCAGTACTGTTTTGATGTTATGAAGGAACACCTCATTTCCTTCATCAGTACTCCGTCATGTCTATAGAAATTTGCCATGTAGAACTGTATGTTGTTTTTCAATATCCATAATTGGTTTTTGTCTCTCATAAATGCTGAAACTGCTTTATTAACATTTTTCTGGGATTTCTCAATTTTACCATTAAATCTGGTGGTACATCTCCATTTATGCCTCTGATTCAAACTGGAAAAGATAAAGATGATGTGACAAAATAGTTCCACTAGTTTTCCCATGTCTTGTTTCATTATTTAATGAAGGGACACACCTCGTACATTCCCCAAATCATTGCCTCCACAATGAATTACTATGACGTCTGGTTGCTCTGTACTTCTCAGACTTAACAATTTTGTAAAAACCTCGAACCAACACATTAGATAAGCCACTAAAGATAAGAGCTTTGCAACAGTTTATAGATATTGGAAAAGTGAAAAACACATTGATGCTTCTATTGGAGCACAATAATATATACAAAGGCAGTCTGACTGTACCAGACATTTGTATGCTTGATGAGTCAACAATCAAAGGCAGTGAAGATCAGTTCCAAAGTTTATCTGTTGCAGAAGGGAATCATTTGTATGAACATTACCCTATTCATCCTCTAGACTCATGTGAAGTCATGGGTGACAGTTTAGAATTGTATCAAATAAAAGCAATGAAAGGTGCACCAATCAGTGTCTGGGAAAAGAAGTTAGAAGCTCATCGCTTCCCTATGCTTTTTCCTACTGGTACCGGTGCGAGATTGGATGATTGGAAGGTGTGAATCTCTGCTTCAGAATATCGTTGTACAAGAATGTATTGTGAAGATTCCGGTTTCCGCACAACTGTTGAATATATTTTTCACTTATTTTATGAAAGTGAATTTTGAACATTATGTTATGCTGTTGCTCATATACTTCAGACGGGAACTAGATTTCAAAATCTTTCTGCATGTGAGATGCTGCAACATGTGAAAGAAAAAAATGAAGTTTTAGAGGGCACCCATAGGAATATTCTTGCTACTGTGAGAGGAACTAAAGAATATTGGTAGAGGAGATACCCCGAGGTTAGATGCATGATCAGAAACATGGGCTCTCCAACTTGGTTTGTGACTTTAAGTTGCACTGAGTATGGTTGGGATGATATTGCTGAGTCGATTCGTAAAACTAATGCAGAGAAAGAAAACATAGAACACATGACACCAGGAGAATTGTGTTCCATGTACCCTGTAAGTGTATTGCAGTTCTTACATCACAGATTTTTTAGCCATTTTACACTTTATATGTAATAAAGAAAATGGTCCATTAGGCAGTGTGCACATTTACTTTAGGAGGAAAGAGTACAGTCACATGGGGCTCCACATATACATATGATGCTGTGGATTAAAGATGCTCCTCAGTTTGGTAAGGATTGTGATGGCTGTGTGATGGAGTTCATCAAAAAATATGTTACTTGTTCCATTGCTGCTCAGCATGTGAATGCTGATCTACTGAATAAGGTGGAAAGGTTTCAAAGGCACTCATGTGAAAAGTACTGTCAGATAAAATACAAAAGTAAAGACAAGTACTACACTCAGTGCAGATTTTGCTTTCCAGGGCCTGTGACACAAGTTGGTTGAGTGAATAGTTTGATGTCATCTGTTTAACACCATGTTACGGGTAAGTCACCAAGAAATATATGTAATTTAAAAGAAATAAGGAATGAAAATTCATTAATGATTACAATCCTGTCATTGCCCAGCTTTGGAATGCAAATACTGATGTACAGTATATTGCTGATAATACAACAGCTGTTGCTCGTTATGTTACAGCATACATGACAAAGGCTGAAATGAGCAATGCAGCTGAAGTATGGGCAGATTTAACAGCAGATAAAAGTCTTAATCAGAAACTTCTAAGCTTTGGTCTGAAGATCGTTTCACATAGAGAGTGTGGTAGCTACGAAGATGCAGACCAGCTAACTAGTTTGCCTCTGCATGGACGAAGCATTAATGTACTTTGGTTAAGTCCTGGACCAGCTAGTATTAGAAATGGGTACTGAAGTCTTTGAGTGAAATTGAGCAGTTAACTGAAGTAGTACTTGACAGTAAAGAAATCTGAAAAGCAACTTGATTAATACATATTAACCAAATCAATCTGAAGTGTTGGAAGATCTTTGCGTATATGAAGTAGCACAACACTACTCATATCGAAAATTTGAAGCAAACAGTGACAGAGGACGGTTTAAAGTACATGGATGTACTGGTTGTCTAGTGTACATTTTTCTGATCTTGGAAGTAAAGCATTCCATGATATGCAATGCAGTGACTGTGGTTGTAACTTACAATCAACACTGCAAAAATCTAGTTTTTAATAGGTATGCATTGATTATGTGTCAAAGATACAGTGTAGGTGGTAGGAAAATTAGCATGTCAATAATGAATTTTAAAAATTGGTCAAGTTTATATTAGTAAGAAAACTTTTAAGACGTGTGCAATTATTTTTCATGAGGTGGCATCCATTGAATGTGGACATTTCACGACATGGGTGCGTAGATTGGCTTGTTTGTAATGACTCTATAGTCATACACCAAGCTAGATTGCCAAAGGGTTTAAAGAATACTTACTTAATGTTGTTAGAACAAATGTTTTAAAATATATGTTATAGCTGCTTTGTGAATATAAACATGCAAAATAAAAGTTTTAAATGGAAGAATAGGGAAATAAGTGCTTTATGAAAAGTAGACGATGGATTGTGACTAGGATGTATTTTAAAAACAGTATGCAATAGGTCTTATTTTGAAAATTACATAAATTAGAAGAGAAAACAGCATTCTGCAATATTCTACTTCTGTTTTATTGTGTAAAACACTGTTTATTTTAATATGAACAAGTGTTTACTATAAGTGGTAGGTTACAGAAATGGTTCCATGGTATTATTTTGAGTGTGAGGGAGTGTAGAAGATCATGACTGTTTACATATGAAACAAGTAACAGAAAGGTTATAGATACAAAAAACATATAGTATAATGTTTGTAAAATAAATGAGATGTAACTACTCATAAGGGTTTTAGGGAAGAATTTAGATATACTGTGTTTACTTATGTGTGGAGGGTGTGAGAATAAGTATGCACACAGCATTTATAAAAAGTATTCGAATTGAAATAAAAAATGAAAACCCCTTACTCAAAGGGTTAGTTTGTTAAATGTTTAAATATGTTCAATCTGCAGTGAGGAAGTTTTCAAAAAGGGTTTACAATCTATTCAGTAATTAAACTGTGGATGTTTTTTCATTTTGTTTGGTAGGTTTAAGAACATTTTCATGAGCTTCTTAGGCATGTAGGTGGGCAGAAAAAGGGCAAACTGTTAAGACTGGAGGGGGTATCTGTACTTTTGCCCTCTATATGACAAGTCAAGGTTCTCTGTATGGTAGCTATGGACGAGCAACCATGGCTTAAGCTCTTAGGAGGTGATGCAGGCTGCTTCTTAAGTACAGCGAGTCCTAAAGCCCCCAAAAAGGAATGTCCATACACTATGTTATGTGCTAACACAGCTCTTTATATAAAATTAAGATTCATATATATATATTCATATATATATATATATATAGATTCATATATATATATATATATATATATACACACATTCACATAACACACTTTGTACTCTGGTGATACTTATAAACTTATAATGGCATATCTGTACAATCCTATGTGGTACCACTCTTAGGGCCTAATCACGAGTTGGGCGGGAGCCCTTCAATGCAGCGGTAACGGTATTGCCAATGCATTTAAGGGTCCACCCAAACATGGGGTATGGTGCGTTTACCCCCAGCTCATAGCTGGGGGTAAACGTGCCTGAGAAATTCCCATTTTCGGGCACAATTAGCGCCACGATATTAGCGCGCTCTAATGACACCAAACATTCCCCATTGGGTCCAAAGGACCCAATGGGGAATTACAGATACCGCCCAACCCTTGATCCGGAGCTAATAATGCTGGACCGGGTGGCGATAACGCTATTAGCACAAGTGGTAACCCAGCGGTAATACAGGATACCACACAATTCATTATTAGACTTTAGATTCCTTTAAAATGCCTCAACTGCTGGCAATTATACCATGTCATATAAATCATTCAGTAAGGTGTATCAGCATAGAAATAGGGAAATAAGGCAGGTTAACATTAAGCAATGGCATAATGCTTCATATGGAGATAGTCTTCTGAGTGAGGATCCCCCCTCCTGGGCAACCTGTAATAAAAGAATTAACAAGCCCAGTCCATAAGGGTTGAGCAGAAAACAACCTCAAGATCGACTACCCCTCTCTTATATCCCCAAGTGTGCAACAGGACAGAGACATGTTTATCTACTTCATAGTTTTGTAGATGGACAAAAAAACTCACACATTTTTTACACCTTCACAATATTCACAATTTTATTAAACCAAATTGTTATAAAAACACATTAAAAACATGTGATCACTTATGTAATAAAAATATAAAACAAACCCCTTCTATTCAGTAATACATACAAATAGGTTCTCACATACATTAATCATTTTTAAATGAGTTCAGAAAAAACATTTCTAAAACACAGAAAAACTTTTCCGGGGTGCAGAGAGTGACTTCCAGGTGTGCCTCTCTCTTATGAATTAAATTGATGAGGGAGAAAAATGAAGTAATTTACATTCATTCCTATCCTCACTCCGCTTTCTACTCTATTGTGTAGTGACAGTTACACGTAATGCAGTTTTGGAAACCAGTGTTTCGGTATTCCGCACAAGATTTGGGAAACTGGATGTTGAATGCTCCCTTTTAAGTCAACATATGTTTCGGCCATTATAAGACTTGCTGCACTATCTCGAGTGCAATCGAGCTGATCATTGTTCAGGCCATATTCAGGACAAAAAGTATTTTCTGTGAGAATTCAATTCTTCCCCCAATTATCAAATCTTCAGTTCCAATCTGGTGCTCAAAAGCACCAAATTGGGGACTTGAGCTTTTCAAAATAGACGACTTGTCTCTTGGAGTCTGACTAAACAGGTGACACTGGCTACCTTTTGTGAGATTCAATTCTGCAGTGATTTGATGTCGGGAGACCTCAGTGTGCGTGCTTCCCGCAGAGCTTTCTTTGTGCTCCACCATTCGCACAAGATTATATTTGTGGAGAGGGCAGATGGAAATGTTTGTTCCTTTAGATCCGGTCTGGAAGTGCATAAATCCACTTGTTCCTGCTATCGATGTGCTCCTTCATAAGGTTGAGGGCAGAGAAATCCTATTGGATCTTCCGCAAAGTGCTAAAACTCAGTTCTTCACTTAAACTGAACTCCGCCTCCCCTCTAATTGCCAGGAATCTGACCCTGCTACACCACCCTACTGCTTGTTATTATGTATGATAATTGGCACTTGGTTAATGTACCAGTGTTACCTTTGATTTTGTATGATGAAAATATGTCTGTATGACACTAGCTTGACTAGTAGTCTTATACCTGTAACAGCGCCTCAATGCCTCTGGGTTGTATGCACGCTATACGAATAAAACAAATAAATAAATGCTCAATAAGCCTTGCTTCTTGGTCAACAAGTTTAACCACCCCAATGTACCTTAGGTGGAAGAGTTTCTTCAGTGGTTCTTCAATGGTATCCTTTGAGAAAGGACCCCGATTGAAGAAGGAGCCACTGGGCGTCGAGATCCTCGAGATAAAGTAGAACACTTGCAGTCATACAGCAGCTTTGACCTTTGCAGTGCTCTTCGACGATCAATCGTTTCCCCAATGGTGGAAGTCCTGGGAAGATGAGGCATGCGGTAGGCTTCGATGCAAAATGTTCAGTGCCGCAAAAAAGACTGACGACTTGAAGGAGCTTCAGCTGTGATGGATGCAGGCCTGGCAACGGGTGTTGGATGTCGTTTGTCATGGTCAGTGGTCCACTGGCCTGTCAGCCTGTCGGTGCTGCATAGCTTTGGCGATCGGGATCCACCATGGGCTGGACCTCGGATCTTCACTCTGTTATCGTCCTTTGGACGTCTTTGTCGGCTTCTGGTGGTGGGAAACCCACTGGTGGACTTTCCTTGGCAGCCGGCGACCTTCTACTTTCTCCGGCAGGACAAAGTGGTCCGCAGTGTTGGCAACGGAGCCCTCTTTCAAAAGTTCTATGAAAATTTGAGGAATCTATTTGAGGTACTTATAGCATAGAACTCTGCGCTCTCTTTATTCGCGTACTTGAATTTTGGAAGGTCACATGAAAAAGATTACATATTCTCTTAACAAACTGCATCCAAATTATAATCAGTTAGCATGCTAAAGGAAATGGTACTCCTAACTTTGCGAAACAATTGTTTATTTTTAATGGAGAATTTTACCGACAAACAAGAGGAGTGGCGATGGGGGTTAAATTTGCCCCCGCTCTCGCTAATCTGACAATGGCGATGTATGAGGACAAACATGTCTATAATGATGAAGCCTACCAAGAACATGTGATGCTTTGAACCCGCTACATAGACAACGTTCTATTTATATGGAAAGGAGAACAGGAAGGGTTGGATCAACTCAGGAACAGAGCCAACAGCAACTCTATGGGGATAGAATTTATTGGAAACTCCAGTAAAGTGACCATAGATTTCCTAGATCTCAACATTTATGTGAAAGGCAATCAATTGATGACCAGGACCTTCAGGAAGACAACAGAGGCAAATTCAACTTTATTTGCAACCAGCTGTCATCACAACTCAGTTATCAGGAACATCGCAAGCGAAGACTATGTCAGAGCCCGCCGGAACTGCTCAGAACAAGAGAGTTTTGAGAAAGAATGTCATCTGCTTTCAAGAAGGTTTAAAGCTAGGTGATATGGCAACCATAACATATCTAAGGCACAAAAGAAGGCCAGAGCATTGAACAGAATAGAGACTCTAACTCCGAAGACTAAAACCTACAACCAAATGGAAGAAGTCAATTTCATTACCACATATTGCAAAAACAATGGAATACTGAGGAAGATCCTCAAAAGAAATTGGCACCTTTTACAATTGGACCCACATGTCAGGAACTACATTAGGACAACCCAATGATTATTTTCAAACGAGCGAGAACCATTAAGAACATATTAAGCCCATCTCTACTTCCAGCATTAGAGACAGGGAGTGCAACCACTTGGCTACCCAAGCAAACAAAAGGCGTTAGGAAATGTGGGACCTGCACAATGTGCAAACATGCCCTGGACAACACGACAACTTTTGAGGACGAACATGGTACAAAGTACAATATCTTGGAACATATTAACTGCAGAACCAAATACGTCATAAATGCTATTATTTGTCAATGCCACAGGATTTACATAGGGAGCACCATAAGAGAACTAAGGACCAGAATAAGAGAACACCTTTCATCCATAGGAAATCCAAACACGAACTCACCAATGGCCCAACACTGGCAAAAAGAACACCAATGCCACGACAAAAGGACCTTAAAATGTGCAGGCTTGAAGAAAGTGACCTTAGGACCAAGAGGAGGAAACCAGGAGCTAAAATTACAACAAGAAGAAGAAAAAATGATTTGCAAATTCCGTACAGTGGAACAGGGTTTAAATTCGGACAATGAAATGTATTCCTTTCTATGATTTGTCCATAATGTTTTAACTTGTTCATCTGGGGTCCATGAGTGAACACACTTATCATTGACATAATATGTGTTTTTTGTTTTATATCTTTGACACATGAACTGAGATCATTGTGACCTACCATCTGTACATCAGATCAAACCCATGGGAATCACCAATCACCAGATTCATGTAAATATGATTCTGGACAGTTCAGCTGCACTATTGGCAAATAAAGATTATAGAATGAAGTAGGTTTTTTGAAGGCATGGCACATTCATGTCAAATGAACATGCTTGAGCAATTACTTGACTATTTAATCGCACTTTATTTCAATGATATCTACAAGGTCTATTAATTAAAGACTTGTATCCAACAGTCATGTGCAAGTGTTGTAGATCTGAGGCGAACTACATCAAAAGGAAATTGCCCTCATAATTGGAAATCATTACCTTAAACTACATTAGAACCAGAAGAATTAGAAGTTATTGATTTAACATTTAAGACATAGAATTCGGAATAAGAGCGGATAACAAAACATTTGAAATAACATTTTGGCTAACTTTTTTACAGTGTGCCCTAAATAGTGCTTTAAAATCCTTTATTATCATTTAAGATGTTTATAATCAACCAGCGAACAATACGGGATTTGTAATCATTCATAACACTATGGGACGCGTCTAATCCAATCAATTGGTAACAGAAACACGTAACATACATTGGGTAAAGAGTAGATTAGCCCAAAAGATGGCCGCCAAGCTAGAAACAGTAGTAGGACCACGGTCACTTAGCAACGTAACTATACATTAGATAGAGGTCGGGTGGACACACTTGCACGAGGACGGATAGGCACAACCTTGAGAAGACGGAGGTAAGTTCATCATGAGTATAGCCCACCTGGGATTTGTTTGTTTGTTTGTTTGTTTATTTATTTCTATAGCGCTCCGGACCAGGGAGTAAAAGGGCGCTTAGTACAAGTTACAGGAACAGTACATGGTAATTGGCAGTAATAGTAGGGTAGCAGATATGTACAGAATATACAGACAGTCGAGGTAATAGCAACCAATAGTGACAAAATGAGACAAGTGCAATATGTACAGTTTATAGCTAAGTCTAACTTAAGGTTGACTATTTGTAACCGTAGCGCAGACATGCGGACCCTCGTGGATTCTACCATAACAGAGCACACTGTCCAAGATTTTGATGCGCGTAATGCGGCTTAGCCTTACGGCGGCAGGTCTGTGTAAACCATTAAGCAGACATTTTTTTGCCCGTGTGTATGGATACTGAACAGGATACCCCCAATCCATTGCTAATTCAGCAAAGTACGTAATGTTCAGCGGTTCTCTGAAAATGGGAAGCCAGAGCAGATCATGGGATCAGTTTGCCGTGCTCATATATGAAATGACCATCTTTATAAATGCAAACAATCAATAATTAGATACATGTAACACTGAGCAGCCCTACGGCACAGCCAGGATGTGGAAAGGATAACGGCACGTTAGGAAAGGACAAGCACAAAAACGATTGCTTTTTACTGTTGTGACAACACGAAGAAGTTTTTTGATTTAATGTGGGCACTTCTCCCATAGGGAAACAGGGATTAACCCATGACCGGATGAGAAAGCTGTTAAGTACATTTAAAGCGAAGTTTCACATTGGGTAAGACACAAATTAGACTGTACATTGGTTATAGTATTCATTTTTTCTTTTCTTTTTTAATACGGGTTTATCACAAATAATAATGCTTTTCTTTTTCGTTGTATTTTCTTTCTCTCTTCTCTAACTCCCACAAACGTCCTACCCCTTCTCCCCCTCCCGAACATGGCCATTCTTTTTCTTTACTTTATAAATGTACCAACAATTATTGAAAACTTAATGTTGTTTTCAAAAATAATGTTTGATAATATGTTTTTCATCTTTTTTTTTCGTGTTCATTATTAATTGGCAATGGTCACTTGAATTGTTATTTTTCGGAATTTTGAATGTTAAAAAATTCTTATATTATTTTTTGGTATTTTTTGGTTTACCTTGAATTTGATTTTGAAGCCCTGATTTGAAAAAGACGTTGAAAACGTCGAAACACGTGTTATCACTAAAGGGCACCTAATTTCTACATAAATCAACACTGTGTGAATCGAAAACAAACTTTGTGTAATTCTATTTTTTCAAACGAATGGGCGCATGAATACACTCTAAGGGTAACCTAGTTTGCTAATTGCTCTTTAAAAAGTTCTCAGGCAAGTGGAGCTCTCTCAGCTCCGGGTGTCGAGCACCATGGCGTCAAGGTGCCCCCGCGTCTGGGTGACACATTTTGACTTGGCTTCCAGTGATCATGGAAATCTTCCAACTCCGGTCAACGCCAGTGGACTTTGATGACCCTCGATGTCCAGGCGCTCTCTTCAGGATTTTCGATGGGCCCCTTCTCCGGAAGCCAGACTCACAGAACTGGCTTCCATGGTGCTTCGATGAAGAGCAGCCGTTATTGCAAGATGGTTCCTCGTAGCTTGGGGAGAGGTCTTCTATCCAGGTCGTCTCTTGGATCAGTGCTCGACAGACTCGACAGCTTTTGCATTACTTCGAAGAAAATGCAGCAGCAATCTTCTCCTCCAACTGGGCTTTGTTATCAAGGCTCGACACTACTGGTCTTTATGGCGCAGTTGGCGTCATTTATCCTCCATTCGGAAGTCTTCCCCCAAGCTGACGTTGGGTTCTCTTAGTGTCAGTTCAGTGTCACATGGAGGAATGATTGGGACTCCGGCCCTTCCTTCGGGTGCAGTACATCTGATCCCGGAACCGGCACTGCAGTGCGTTGCTACTGTTTCATGTGGTCACGCTACGTGAGTAAACATCCATTTGTTTACTCAACTAATTACTCTCTGACATCCTTTCCCTCGCTTTGACTAGTCATTTCCATTCTTTTCTACTTTGGCATTCAGGGATCCTTTCTTCATTCGCGGCTCAACGTCCCGATCCAGCAGCAAACTGCTCTCAGAACTTCCAGCCGCTCGTCCTTACCGCTGTGTAGGTAACATCTTCCCCTTTATGAGCTCAAACAGAAATGAACACTCGCCCACGATAATATCGGCAATTCTTTTGCAGAGGGATTGTAGGACCATTGTACTCGGGACCACAACTCCCAGCAGGCAGGCGGCTACATCGCGGACTCCTCTGCACTTGTTTTGGTCCTTTAAGACTACCCCTTTCGGTAGGTTTAGAGAACACACACACACACACACACAATCTTTCCTGATCTTCCTCTCTATTTTCACTAACCTCTTTCCGTATTTTTGTTACATAAGGGTATCATCCATGCCTCGGGCTACGAGTTCCAACTCTCCTTTCATTACCATCAGACCCTTCCAATTAAGGAACAGGTATGCCCACAGTCAATAGAAAGGAACGCTTATTAATCTTCCATACATTCTAATACTGTCTCTCTATCATTCAGCCATTCCACTCAGATAGAAGAAAACACAGAACTCCATTAACCTGTTTCCGGTTGGGATCTTCCATGCTCTCTAGCTACGCTCCCAATATATTCATACCACCGCTCTCAAGCAGCACAGGGTTTTTTCCCGGCAAGGGTTTCCCTGGTGCCTTCTCTCAGTGCCTCTTTACGAAGGCATAGAGAGAGGGCTACTGGTAGATCTTTTATTTAATCCAGCTGATTCGAAGACCAGGTCACTGACTCATATTTCCTATTACCTACTGGTTGAACGCTGAGGAGGTTGCCGTTCTATGTTTATTCTACATAACCTAAGGGTTGACAGTATTACGATAACAGATAGCAATGCCCGTAAAAGACTGACTACCTCCCGGCTGACAGCTTGTGGGTCGTAGGGAGTAGAATCAGTTTAACTTGGATCAGCGGGTTCAGCATTTGGTATCAGCCATGCAGGCACTTTCAGCTGAAGTGCAACAACTCAAGCAAGAGAATGTGGCATTACGGCATCAAGTGGGTCGCTCGGCCCAGAGCTCAGAGGTTCCGCCAGGACCCTTACCCTGTGGGCGATTTGATGGTAATCCCCATTCACTAAAAGAATATATGGAGTCGTGCACAGTCCAATTTGCCTTTAAGGCATCCTTTTTCACTATGGACCGTGACAAAGTAGGACACATGATTTCCCAAATGACGCGGGCAGCATTGGCTTGGGCAACCCCGTTAGTTACTAGTAACAACCCCATTTTAGACTCCTATGCTGCCTTTTGTAATAGTGTAAAGTCTATGTTCGGAAGACATGAGGTTACTATTGCATCAAAGGAGCGATTGTTGGATTTCAAGCAAGGAAGCCAGGACATATTGTCCGATATCACCAGGTTCAAACAGATGGCTGCGGACACAGCCTGGTCAGATGACACCCTTATCACTATATTTAGACGAGGGCTGTCTGAAGAACTTAAAGACGAGGTGTCCCGGGTTCCTCATCCTTCGAATATGGCTGAATTTATAGCATTAGTGATGCAATTGGACAACCGCCTTTAAGAAAGGCATCAGGAGAAGAGGAAGGGGCGCACCCCTAGACCACCTCCAGAAGGGGTTTTTCTTCTTAGCAAACCAGTTACCTTGGAAGAACCTATGCAATTAGGACACACACGAGGTCCGTTGTCTTCAGAAGAATGAGTTAGACGGAAATCTCAAGGGTTATGTATGTACTGTGGGGACAATACTCACACTGTCAAAGAATGTCCTTTCGCCGCTATTAGAAAGGCGGGAAACGCCAGTGCCCGACCGTGAAGGGAACTACGGTTCACGGCCCACTTTCTATTACAGGTTCCCTTCTAAACGCTTCTTCCAGCCTTTCTAGTCCTCATTCTGAGAACACCATGATAGTACTCAGTGTATCCTTATCTTGGAACAACATACATCTTGTGAACGTTCCCGCTTTGGTTGACTGTGGCACAGCAGGCAATTTTATAGATGACTCTTGGGCCCAAAACCATAGTATCCCCAGTTCGGCCAAACCCATGGTTATACTGGTAGAGAGCGTAGATGGTACTGAGTGGTAGTCCACTCACCTCTGGACCTATCAAGGATCACACCTGCTCTTTGGTAATGACCTTATCATCCCATCAGGAAGCACTGATTCTGGATATCATTCGGACTGCACATTACCCTGTCATCCTCGGATTGCCTTGGTTAAGGGATCATAATCCTTATATCAACTGGTCCGCACGAACTCTCTTTTTGGGTTCTGAACAGTGTGTCCATCGATGTTTAGGATCAGGAAAAGCCTGACAGGAACATTCTCTGGAAACCAAAGCCAAGAATTCTACCAGCATGGTTCTCAATCAGAAATCTTCTCTTCCCCCAGAATACCGACAATAGCAGTCTGTTTTCTCTCAGGCAGAATACTCCGAGCTCCCTCCACACCGTAAGGACGATTGTGCCATCGACCTGATTCCCGATAGCCCATTACCCTTTGGGAGAATGTATATTCTATAGGCTAAAATAAAGAAGTCCTGAGGGACTATTTGCACACACATCTACAAAACGGCCTTATAACGGAGTCTATCTCACCAGCAGCTGCGTCATTATTTTTCATTCCAAAAAAGAACACCACAGAACTGCACCCTTGTATCGATTTTAGAGGACTTAACAAGATCACTATCCCGGATAAATATCCCATGCCTCTAATCCCTGACATTTTGGAAGCTGACCGAGGCACCAAAATATTCACCAAACTGGATTTAAGGGGTGTTTACCACTTGATTCACATCAAAGCGGGAGACGAATGGAAGACAGCATTTCGAACACCCGTCGGGCATTATCAATATCGAGTCATGCCATTCAGTCTAGCTAATGCCCTTGCAGTCTTTCAAAGATTTATGGACCATATTTTTGCTGATATTTCCTTGCACTACATCATCATCTATTTAGATGACCTCTTGATTTTTTCTTCTACCATAACAGATCAAATCCAGCACGTGCGTGAGGTCCTGCAACGTTTACAACAAAACCACCTATTTTGTAAAATAGAAAAATGCTAATTTCATAAGAGTTTGGTGGCTTACCTAGGATACATTATTTCTCATCAAGGCATTTCAATGGATCACATTAAGGTTTCTGTCATTACTGATTGGCCTTCTCCTCGATCGGTAAAAGACATCCAATGATTTTTGGGGTTCCGCTTATTTTTATAGGCGGTTTATACCTCATTTTCCTACTCTTACCTTACCATTAACTCATCTTCTCAAGAAGGGGATTCCTTTCATTTGGACGCATGAGACTCAGAAGTCCTTTGAGACCCTAAAGGAGTTTTTCACAAAGGCCCCCATTCTTGCTGTTCCGAACCAACAGCTACGATTCATTGTAGAATCGGATGCATCTCAATATGCTATAGGTGCTATACTCCTTCAACCAGATGCCAAAAATATAGAGAGGGCCATAGCCTATCTCTCAAAGACTCTGATCCCTGCTGAAATCAATTATACAGTGTTGGAAAAAGAGCTGCTCGCAATCAAACGTGCTTTTGAGGAATGTCAACATCTTCTCTTGGGGGCCCAACACCCGATAGAAGTGAGAACGGATCACCATAACCTTAGTATGCTCCAATATGCACAAACCTGTAACAGCCGCCAAGCACGCTGGGCTCATTATTTTTCACCTTTCCGCATCATCTTCAAATGTATCCCTGGTAGAACTAATCTGAAGGCTGATGCACTATCTCGGTGAGATCCTAGGGAAACAACATTGTTTAAGTCAGAACCCCTGTTCCCCAAAGCAATCTTTGTGCCTGTAGTTCACAACTTCCTGCAAAAGATTGAAGCCAAAGTAAGGGAGGTTACAATAGCCTATCCTGATCTAATTTCACGTTACAATTTGATTAGGAGCAATGGTCTTCTCTTCAAAGACGACAAACTATTTATCCCAGAAGAAGATCTCCACAAAGAGGTATTACGACTGTGTCACAATTCCCGAGCAGCCGGGCATCGAGGATTCACCAACACTTTAGAGCTAATCCAGAGACACTTTTGGTGGCCTAAGGTAAGGAGTGATATTCGAGAGTATATTGCTTCATATACAGTATGTTTACAAACTAAGACCTCTCGAAGACCACCTATAGGGGAACTGGTCCAGATGCAAATCCCCACTAGAACATGGCAAATCATATCTACAGATTTCATAGTGGATCTCCCCGTCTCAGAGGGTTGTACCATTATAATGGTTACAGTGGATTCGCTGACCAAGCTGGCACATTTCATTCCATTACCTTCAGTGCCCTTCGAGGCTCTCATGGCACGTGTTTTTTTGGAAATAATTATTTCCTTACACGGTCTTCCCTAGACGATAATTTCGGATTGTGGCCCTCAATACACTTCCAAGTACTGGCGTCATCTATGCAACACGCTGGGCATATCACGCGCCCTAAGTTCAGGTTATCACCCACAAACGAATGGACAGACCAAACGCCTCAACCAAACATTAGAAGGCTATCTACGATGTTATGTGTCTGCTGCTCAAGACAATTGGAAGGAATTATTGCCCTTGACCATACTGTTACGAAGGCTCAACACTACTGGTCTTTATCGCAGCATTGGCGTCATTTATCCTCCATTCGGAAGTCTTCCCCCAAGATGGCGTTGGGTTCTCCTGGTGTTGGTTAAGTGTCACATGGAGGAATGATTGGGACTCCGCCCCTTCCTCCGGGTGCAGTACATCTGATCCCAGAACCAGCACTGAAGTGCGCTGCTACTATTTCATTTGGTCACGCTACACGAGTAACCGTCTATTTGTTTACTCAACTAATTACTCTCTGACATCCTTTCCCCGCTTTGACTAGTCATTTCCATTCATTTCTACTTTGGCATTCAGGGATCCTTTCTTCATTTGCTGCTCAACGTCCCGATCCAGCAGCAAACTGCTCTCAGAACTTCCAGCCGCTCGTCCTTACCGCTGTGTAGGTAACATCTTCCCCTTTATGAGCTCCAACAGAAATGAACACTAGCCCACAATAATATCGGCAATTCTTTTGCACAGGGATTGTAGGGCCATCGTTCTCGGGACCACAACTCCCAGCAGGCAGGCGGCTACATCGCGGACTCCTCCGCACTTGTTTTGTTCCTTTAAGACTACCCCTTCTGGTAGGTTTATAGAACACACACATACATGACCTTTCCTGCTCTTCCTCTCTATTTTCACTAACCTCTTTCCATATTTTTGTTACATAAGGGTATTATCCGTGCCTCCGGCTACGAGTTCCAACTCTCCTTTCATTACCATTAGATCCTTCCAATTAAGGAATAGGTATGCCCACAGTCAATAGAAAGGAACGCTTATTAATCTTCCATACATTCTAATACTGTCTCTCTGTCATTCAGCCATTCCACTCGGATAGAAGAAAACACAGAACTCCATTAACCCGTTTCCGGGTTGGGATCTTCCACACTCTCTAGCTATGCTCCCAATACATTCATACCACAGCTCTCAAGCAGCACAGGGTTTTTACCCGGTAAGGGTTTCCCTGGCGCCTTCTCTCTGTGCTTCTTTACGAAGGCATAGAGAGAGGGCTACAGGTAGATCTTTTATTTCATCCAGCTGATTCAAAGACCAGGTCAGTGACTCATATTTCCTATTACCTACTGGTTGAACGCTGAGGAGGTTGCTGTTCTATGTTTATTCTACATAACCTAAGGGTTGACAGTATTATGAGAACAGGCTTCAAGGATCAGCTTCAAGTTTCAACTTCAGCTTCTGAACAAATTGGTGAGAGGTCCCCAGATTTACAAAAAAGTACAAAAAAGATAGTAGGTGCCCCTCTCTAGAAAGAACATGTCATGATAACCTCTCCAACGCCTCTCCCTGTCTTCCCTTCCTTCGAAAAGCTGTACAAATCCTTTACTTCCCCTCTCGCTATATCTTTCCTAATTATCTACAGACCACTTGGCCCCTTCCCCTCCTTCCATGGTGATCTTGATCATCTTCTTTCCCTCCTTTCTCCCTTCCCCTCTCCCCTTATTGTACTTGGAGATTTCAACCTTCACCTCCCCTCTTCCCACCAACCATCCCCTCTTCTTTCTTTTCTTGACTCCTACCTTCTAACTCCTCTCCCTACTTCTCCTACTCACTCCTCAGGCTCCTCTCTTGAACTTAACTTTATCCCTACCTTCTCCTCCACAGTCTCTACTCTTCCCAACTATCTTTCTGGCCATGCCTTACTCTCCTTCTCCCTCGCTCCCCCCTCTCTCCCTCCACTCCATCCTCCTCCCCCATTTCCTTCTCTCAACAGGATCTCCGTAACTTTAGCCCCTCTCTTTTCCTTGACACATGCTATTCCTCCCTCCCCCTCTCTCTGATTTCTCTTCTCTCTCGGCTAATGAAGCTTTATCCACTCTGACCCTGACCTCCTTTATCTCTTCGAGCCTCGATCAACTTCATCCTCTATCCTCCTTCCGCCCTAACCGCAAACCCTCTCAACCATGGCTCTCCTCTCAACATCTTCGTCGCCTTGAGTGACGCTGGCTCAAGCTCTGCTCACCTCTTAATCAAACCTCCTATTTCTCATACCATTCGCTCTATGACTCCTGCCTTAGCTCTGCTAAGCGCTCCTACTACTCTAACCTCCTTCACTCTCACCCCTCCCACCCACGTCGTATCTTTCAAACCTTATCTTGTCTTCTCTCCGTGCCCACCCCTGACCATTCTTCTACCTCTCCTTTCTCTACTTCTGATTTCGCTAACTTTTTCTCATCCAAGATCCTCACTATACGCCAAAACATTCTTTGCTCCCCTTCTTTCTCCCCTCCTCCCCCCTCTCTCACCACCCCTTCCTCTTACATGTCTAACTTCTCTTCGGTTACTCCTTCTGAAGTTTCACTCCTCCTGTCCAATACTCACCCTACTGCTGCCCCCTGTGACCTCCTCCCCACCCCCTAATTTCTAAAATCACCCTCTTCTCATCCCTTACCTCACCCCCTTCTTCAACATCTGTCGCTCCTGAAGTGGGAGAATGGAAGAACAAGCTCCCGCCCTTCCCCTCTCGCGCTTGGCCTAGAGCATCACGGTGTAGGCACCCGCCACGAGAGGAGTTTGCCTATCTACCAGACGACCAAATACCCTGGTACAGGAACATACGGATGTGCCCACCTACCTGCCCAGCAGCCCGCCCTGCCCATGCCGACACCTGCGGCATGGATCAACTCGACTAAACCTACACGTCGTTAGAGATGCCATGACGACCTAGCCAACGGTCAGCACACCTGTGCACACATGCACACCGGACACTCCCACACCAATCCACACGAAGAACATACTCAGTGCTATGACATAGGCGACAGACATACCCACGGACGTGCATCTTTATTATTTTCCACATAGGCTCTCAAAATGCAGAAACGCAAGACGCATAATGAACTTATCTAAAAAGGCTTGCTCACGCTTCTTCTAAGAACCATGTACACGATACTGAGGATAGAGCAATATGATACAGTAACCTAAAGAGCTCTGCATCAAACGGTTCCACCTATGCACCAGGCCCAAGTAGGCCGCAAGCAAAAGTTTCCATGAACATTGAATGAGCGAGAGCCCGGTTGCTGATCCTGCAGAATGAGCCCGGTGAAAGCACACCGCCAAGGGCACGATGTTGCAATCTCGCACGCTGCAAAGCCAACGCCAAGGTCGCACCTGCAAGATAAACCAGGCACACAGTGGGAAAAACAATATTAATTGTGCTGAATTCGGCCTCAAACACTGTCTCACCTCACGTGACAAAGCCAAACCTGACAGGATGCCAAGCCCAGGAGGAAGGAGACGCCTGAATCCCACGTTTCAAGACACAGGCAGATACAATTAAAAGACTCATTGGACATCTGCAGCAGTGGGAGTAGTCGACCTCCCAACATATGAATAAATCCTCACATTGTTTACACCTACCCATAGTAAAAACATTGTTGCAAATGACAGGTGCACCTCGAGCTGGGAACAGCGATAGTCCCAGACTGGGAGGCTCGCGAGTGGACCAATCAGAATATGGGGCTCTTATCATTGACGCCATTAACATTGACCAATCCTCAGAGGTCTTCATGTAACAATTTTCATGTATCAAATTGAAGGGACAGCCCAAGTATATCACCTGACTAACCCTCAACCACTAATACCGTTCTCTATATGTATGCTATACTAACCCTACCACTCGAGTAACCAATCCAGAGTGGAAATAGGTTTTTTGCTAAACTTTGTAAGATGACGCAAGTAGCGCGTCATACTAAGGTAAAAAGGGCCTGCGAGCCCCACGATTGTGTGTGTGTCAGGACGGACGCGTACGATCCTTGACCCATCCCTGCCGTTTTGTCTAATAAACAGCAGAGTCACCTTGCTTCTTGCGTGTGTCTCATACTCTATCTCTTTTGCGATATACGGGAGGAGTTGGGGCCTCCCTGCCCGGAGGTCTATGGACGGCCCGGCCGACCCCGGCAGAATTTCCCCCCGACAAGTTGGAGGCACTGCTGAGATCTGTTTAAGATCTGCTTTTTTATTTTTTTTTCCAGGAACTCCCGTTGCGAGGAGGCCCGGCGGCGCGGCCCCCTCTGCCGTTGCCCCCTTCTGCGGACTACAGGACCATCGCGGAACTGCGAGAAGACCGGACAGCGCAATCCGGATATTGGCCTTCGGGAGCCGGTTGAGAAGTATCCCGCCCGCGGTTGGCGAGTGTCCAGATGTGGTCCAGACGAGGGGAGGTGGCGAGCCGCTTGGAGGGGTGCACGCAGTCGAGCGGCCCCACATCAAGAGAACTTGGTGAGCATGCCACGCACAACAAGCAACGTGAAATTGTGAGGGAGGGGGGAGGAATTAAAAGCGGGAGGTGGGAGGTGTTGCACAGGTGCGCGGCGAAGGTTTGACAATTTAGTGTTGTTAATGAAATGAATGGTAGCCGAACGAGTGCGAGAGCAGTCGGCTACGTTGCGCGAGAGAGGGGGGTGGAGCACGAAAACATCACGTGCGGCCGCTCGTCGACACTGATTGGCCTAGGTCGCGACTACGTGTAAGGGTGTGTGTGTGGTTTCCTACGATTTGGCATTTATTGATCAATGAGTAGATGAGGATCCCTATTGTTCGAGCAAGAAACTCGATAGGTAGATGACGTTTCCCTGTAGGCGGTAGCTAGTTAGTTGCCCAATACGGAAGATAATTGGCTGGTTAAGCCCTCCTGTCGAGGGGCGTATCACACGCGAGGCGACGCAGGGTGCGCAGTCCGATTATATTATTGATTACCTTGTTCCAAGAGTGACAGGAAGACAGCTGTGAGGTTAACAGGGGTAGATTACAAGTGTATTTTGGACTTAAAGAATATATGAAGAACTTACCAGTAGTTCGAAGAGATCGGTGACGTCACCAGTAGGACTTTCATAGGATATCCCGAGCACAAGGCATCTTTCTTTCTGAGAGTGGTGAGGAAGAGAACTGTGGTAAGGGAGTGGAAACGGAGATAAAAGGTAATGATTTGATCGGGGAAAGGCGAAACGGGGAACGTGGCTGCGCACGGAGAACGCCGGCCACGGCGAGTGTAGAAGAAGGAGGAGGAGCAAATGAAAATAGGCGACTGTATAAGAACGTCACAAGGGGTACGCAGCCGCAGGGGGCTACGTGCACCTCGGCCGCAGGAGGCCGTAAGGGTGTTGTGTAAAGGAAGAAAGAAAGAAGAGAATATACAAGTGTAAATACTATATTTTAATAATTTTCCTTAGCGGACTATCGCAAGTCCCCAAATTTACGGGGCCAGGTAAAGGTATAAGGCTGGGCATTGTAAGTGTTAGCAAGATAATAGCTACCAAATAGGGGAAGGATAACAAGTAGAGCGCTACTATGTCACACGGGACAGGATCCGGAGGGTGGGGGAACACCCTCACTACAACACATATGTACCACACTGTCACCCCATAGGGAGAAACTGATCAAGTATAGCATAGAATGGACACAGGGGACGGACAACAAAATGATAACACCATGGCCGCCTAATGGTAGCTTCGATCCATATACCCAACATTCACTATTAAACCATCTGCATAATACATACAAAGGGAAGAAGTTGAAAAACCACGTGGAGGTGTTTAACTTATGGAGGATGTTCCAAGGGACCCGACCAGGACCAAATGGAATGTTCACTGTGGGGGAAATACCGGAAGAAAAAGAGATTAAGGAGGAAGGAGAGAATGGGAAAAAGGGGAGTGAAGACCCAAAGAACACGGGGAACGGACAAGAGGGAGGAGAAAAGAATAATAACTCAAAAGAAAATGAAATAAAAAAGGAACAGAGCAACGATATACCCCTAGCAAAGGTAGTGAAAACAGAGGGAGGGGGGTTGTACCCTTTAAGAGAATTAGGAGAAATAGAAAGAGGACAGTTAAGGGCGGCTGAGGGGTACTCGAACCCAGCATACAGCCCGCCACCATATGTGGCTCATAGGAAGATGCCAGCAGGGGAGGGGAGGACTGGAGAAGAGCAAACTGTGGAAATAGGACATGATGAGTGGGTAGCTGCGCAGATACTATTAAAATTACTAGGGTCATTAACAGGAGAAGAGAAGGAGGTAGTAAGGAAAATAGACGAGGATAATACCAGGGAGAGTGGAATGAGAGGGGAAGAGCTGTTACGACAAAAGGAAGAGATTTTGGAGGAACGACTAGCAGAGTTAAGGGATGAACAGAATGAACTGATCAAACAGCTCGAGAGGGAGGAAAGAGAGAGAGCGAGGGGAAGGAAAGAAGGTAAGAACGAATTGGAAAAAATAAGGGAACGAACTGAGGAGCAAAGGAGAGAAGCTGAAAGGGTAAAAGCAGCAGCAGAAAGGGTATCAAGAGCAGTGCTACGAGAGAGGAAAAGGGAAGAAGAAGAGAAAGAAAAAGAAATGGCAATGTGGAAGAAGAGATTACTATCAGAAACGACTAAGAAATACAAAGAAGGGAGGGTGATAGAGAGTATATTAGAAAGGGAGAGGGTGAGATGGGAAAGGAAGAAAGAGGATGAAAGGATATTGGAAAAGATGAGTAGCGAAGTAATGGAGGAATTAAAAAGGAAAAGGGAGGAAATTGGTAGAGAGATGGAGGAGAGGAATGAAGGGGAAAGAGAAGATAGGAGGAGGGAGAGTGAAGTAAGGGGGTATGTGTATAGAGACGCAGAAGTAGCAACAACATCAGCGCAAAGGGGAACGGTTGGTAAAGGAGAAAAGGGAGAACCGGACCTAATAGACTTAAAAACAGTAACAATCAAGGGGAAAAAGACAGAGTGGGGACTGCCGTTTGTGAATGACTTTTGTAGTGAGGAAGAAGAAGGAATGGAGAAGGAAGAAAGAAACAGTGAAAGGGAAAGTCTAGATAAACTATACACCACCCGGACCAATACAGACTCACCATGGATCTGTAGGAGAAAGGATGAATTGGAGAGAAGTGAGGAGGACGAGCAAGGGATAGCGGTAAGACAGACACATGAAGCCACACCGTCACCATCACCCTCTCCCATCCCATCCCACATGCTCGACCACCTCACGCTCATTACGTACAATCAAACTTGCGCCCTTCACAAACGAATTGACACCCTATGCAGGTCGGCTTAGAGACCTCCCTAGATGCAGGCAGGAAGGACGAATACACACGCCCACATTAAATACAGGAAATGATGGAAGAAGGGGAAAAGATGGAGAAGAAAGAGTTATGAGTAGCGGAAATACGGATGAAATTGACGATGTAGGAGAGAGGGAAGAAGAGGAGGGGTGTGAGGACTCGATTTTATGGAACCCAAGGGATAAAACGAGACACAACTTAATGCCACTTCTGGAGAGGGCAGGGGTTAGACACAGTATGTCCCTTGGAAGCATACAGACAAAGAAAATATAAAATGCAGGCTCCCATCATTAAGTGGGGGTGCGGGTAAATGGATATATGAAATGGAAAAACACACCGCAGGACAGAAACTGGCAGTGGGAGATGTAAAGGGCCTTCTAATATCGATATTAGGGGATGCAGCGGATGACATTTGGAAGAGAGCGGGATTCCCTGGGGTAACAATAGCAAACACATCGCACGATGGGGCACCATTCGCAAACTGCAGACATGCACTATGGCAGGCACTGAGGGTACAGTACCCAGACACATCAGACATAGGAGCAATTACCTCACGCAAGATGCGTGAGAACGAAGATCCTGTTGATTATATCCAGGAAATCCAAGAGAAGTGGCGCATGGAAACTAGAGAACAATGGGACAAAACACCAGCAATATTTTATCATATACTAGTACAAGGGCTCCCAGAAGGAGTTCAGAAACAACTGAAGAAAGTGTGGGAATGGAAGCAAAAGCATGGCCAGAAATACAACTGACAATAGTGCATCATTGCAGGACATGGCAAGGAAAAATGAAACAAAAGGAAGAGGACAGGAAAACGGAAGAGGCTAAACTAGTACAGAAAAAACTTACTAAATACACAATGGAAGGGGCACTAATAACTACACCTACAACAATGACCCAAAGCCCCACACAAGTAGTGGCTGCACAAGATCCCTCCCAAATACCACCTTCACAGACTGTACCACAACAGGTGCCGCCACTCCAACCATACACGACCAACATGGGAGGAGGATACTCAATGCCAGGAGCTGGGTATTATAATTACAACAGGGGAAGAGGAGGAATTATGAGAGGGAGAGGATACGGATATAACACACAACAGCAGGTGGGAGGACTTAGATATTCCTACCCCACCGGACAACCAGTATACCAGGACAACCCAGGAAGCTTTCCATGGCAGAGTAGGGAACCACCAGTGTGTTGGAGTTGTGGATTAATAGGGCACATGTCACGCACGTGTAGAGTAAGACCAGGAACACCATCATGGAGCAAACAGGGACAACCAAGGCCCACACAGGAACAGCAGGGCATACAGCAACAGCAGACGTTGCAACAGGGAAATGAACAGCAACAACTAATAACACAGCAACAGCCACAGACATATTCACTGCCACAACAACAGGTAGTGATAACACAACAACCCCAAGCACAACAAACACAACTGGGTAGGGTGACGGTTCTGGGACACAACCCTTAAACAGGAAATGGTCAATCGTTGTATCCTCAATAGGATAGCCCACAGACGGCCTTGGTGTGTCCCATCCTGTCAGTAACACCTAATAGTGCGGAGGAACCACGCATAGAGGTAACGATAGGTGACAAAAAATTATCATTCCTTGTTGACACCGGGGCGACCCGGTCTTGCATAAGGGAAGGTAAATTTAAGATGTCGGGCGAAGCCATGAACACCCAAGGATTCTCTGGGGCTAGAGGGTTGGTTCCCTTTACTGATAATATTGCCTTATCTATAGGAGATTATGACATGTCAGTCCCACTCTTATATTATAGTGCCTCACCAGTAAATATACTGGGGAGAGACATCATGAACAGGTTGAATATGACGATCTCCTTTACGGAGGACGGCATAATTTGCTCTACTCCAGGAATTAACATGCTCACAGCACGACAGATTATGCAAGCCTACTGCGGACAGACAGCGATTAGGGCCGAGCCAGTAGATGGTGAACTATTCCAGTACGGGACAGACATGGCATTTGCATGGATGCCAGGGATAGAGGGAAAGATCTGGAGGAGGCCAGCCGCCTATTTGTTCAGACCAGAAACACCAGTCAATGAACCAGAAGGAAAGGTGGTTCCAGTGGACATTGAGAGCATTATAGCAACAGCTGATTACATTGCGGTACATGCCCAAGACAGAGAAGGAAGAGCATGGAGGGCAGTGATAGCACTAGCAGAAGGATGTAGACTCACCCAGGTGTCAGATGAGGAGCTGTTCACAGAAGAAAAGGAGGAAGGAGAAATGGTGTTCATGATGAGTGTGGAAATATGGCTAAAAGTGGCGTACAAACAAGTGGCACAGAAAATTGCAATGGCACTTGAGGCACCCACATCCACCCCAGTTCCCTTCTTTGAGGAGGATATGACAAAAGTACCCACATCATTATGGACTACCAGCCCCTATGACGTGGGGTGCATAAAAAGTATAGGGGGAGTAAGGATAAAATTGAAGAAAGGTGCAATACTCCCCAGAGTGAAACAGTACCCACTATCAAAAGAGGCAGATGAGGGCATATATGAAACCATAACGGCCCTTATAAATAATGGCATATTGGTCCCCTCAGAATCACCATGTAACACGGCTGTATACCCAGTGCGCAAGGCTAGAGGGGGGTCTTGGCGCTTCATACAGGATCTCAGGCCCTTGAACAACATAGTAGAAGCAGAATACCCTATAGCCGCAAACCCGGCCACAATATTGTGTGGCATTCCAGCAGGAGCATCACGATTTACAGTGATCGACCTTAAAAATGCTTTTTTCTCAATACCATTGCACCCAGACTCACAAGATTTGACAAGCTTTACTTACAGAAACACAAAGTGGAAACACACCAGATTGCCACAAGGGTACTGCGAATCACCCTCAATATTCAACAGAGTAATACAGATGGATTTGGGTAACATTGAAGTGGAAAGCACAGTGTTGCAGTATGTCGACGACATAATAATTTGTAGTACAAACGAAAGAACATGCAGAGAGGACTCATTAAAGATGCTGACAAAACTGGCTGAAAAAGGTTACAAGGTAGACATGGAAAAGTTACAGTACTGTCAAGAACAGGTACTTTACATTGGTCAGCTCATATCCCAACATGGAAGAAAGATTGCACCACAAAGAGCACAGGCCATTTCAAAATAGCCAGTACTACAAACAGTGAGGGAACTGCAGCAGTTCCTGGGTCTGTGCAACTACTGTAGAGCATGGGTATTTGATTACAGCTCATACAAAGAACCCATGCTTGAGGCATTATAGGAAGCCAATAAAGGGGAGAAAAAGTTGGGGTGGAAAATGGAAATGAAAGATGCTTTTGATGAACTGAAAGATGCGATATCAACTGCTCCGGTACTGGCAACCCGAGACTATGAGCGACAATTCTTTATATTTTCACATTGCGACTCAGCAGTAATGAAAGCAGTGTTGGCTCAAAAAACAAGCATGGGCTACAAACCAGTAGCATTTTCCAGCGGCCACTTAGACCCTGTGATGTTAGGTCATTTCCCTTGCGAACAAGGTCTCGCCGCAACTGCTTTTGCGGTAGAGAAAGCATCAGCAATCACCATGGGGTGCCCGACTACACTGTTTGTGGAACATGCACTATTTGCAATATTGAATAAACCTAAGTCCACCCTAACCACGCAAAGGGCATCAGGTTATGAGATCATCCTATCCAGAGCTGAACTATCAATTTTTAGATGTAGCACGGTCAACCCTGCAAGGTTCCTAGCAGAAGTACTTGAGGAAGGAGATTATGCACACGATTGTACGCAAATCACTGAAATGTACTCATGTACTAGAAAGATTGAAGAGAACGCACTAGAGGGAGGTGAGCTCCTGTTCATTGATGGGTCATCAACTATCGATCAAAGGGATGGTATAAGGAGGACTGGGGCAGTAGTGGTAAAAATGATAGAGGTACCGGTGTGTGTGGCAATGAAATGTGTACAACTACCACAGCATTATTCCGCTCAAGCAGCAGAACTAATTGCACTGATCTTGGCGTTGAAGGAAAGCTTTGACAAACGAGTGACCATATATTCCGACAGCGCATATGTTACGTCCACTGTCCACTCAGGGCTGTCGAAATGGAGAAGAAGAGGGTTTAGGAGAGCTGATGGCACTCCAGTGCAACATGCCCTCCTATTGGCTGAACTAATTGAAGCAATAAATGACCCCCAAGAATTAGCTTTGGTCAAATGCACCGCACACACCAATGGTGAAGACTACATTTCAAAAGGGAATGCAGCAGCAGACGCACATGCGAAGTATGCTGCATATTTTGGTGAGATATGGAACCCCCCAGAGTCAGAGAGAGGGAGAGGGAGGGGAATGGCTAAGGAGATGTTGATAAGAGAAGGGTACACCCACCTCCCAGCCACACAGATAATGGAGCTACAAGCGGCTGCACCAATGGCAGAAAAAGAATTATGGGTAAAAAGAGGATGCACAATGTCACCAACTGACGCACTATGGCGCCAGGGTGACACTGGAAAGATTGTAATATCACTGGCACTATTGAACACCGCCCTGAGTCAACTACACCACCCAGCCCACACAGGCAAGGAAGTAATTGCAGCACGAATTAGGGAAGACTGGTTCTGCCCTGAGTTAAATTCTCATGTGTCAAATTTTATCAGCAATTGTCTCACATGTCAACAGTTTACGGCCGGTCACACTCTGAAGGTGATAAGAGGTACTATACCCCGGCCAGAGGGACCCTTCCGACATCTCCATATTGACTATGTTGATATGATCAACGTATGTCAAGGAAATAGGTATATGATTGTAGTAGTATGCCCATTCTCGAGGTGGATTGAAGCAGGGCCCTGTTCACACCCAGATGCATTTAGAGCAGCTAAATTCCTAGTGAGGGAGGTCTTCCCCAGGTGGGGAGTGTGCGAGGTACTGCGGTCAGATAATGGCCCACATTTTGCAAACGAAATGTTCCAGCACATCACATCCTTACTGAACATCAAGCATAAATTTGCATGTGCATACCACCCACAGGCCAACGGTATATGTGAACGCCTGAATGGCCTATTAAAGGAGGCAATTGCAAAAATACAGCAAACAACAAAGAAGAGTTGGTTGTATTGCCTTCCACTAGCCCTATTTGAGCTAAGGAATAGACCAGGTTCCGACCACCACCTCACCCCTCACGAGGTGGTTACCGGACGTCAAATGCGCCTTCCCCTAACGCCAACATCAAGAGCATTTACCGATCACGAGAGTACTGCAAACGTCCTTGGTGATGAAATGTACCAATATGTATCTTCTTTGATTACTAGTGTAGTGTTTGTGTCTCAACAGCTCGAGCGCACACGGGGCGGGTCTAACAGCGATCAACAAAAAGACGCGGATAAAGAATTGGAAAAGGAAAGACTGTGCAAAGTTGCTAAAGGTGACCACGTACTACTTCGCAATTTCAACAGAAAGTGGAACAGCCCACGCTTCACTGGCCCCCATCTGGTAGAGGAGGTATCAACGAGAGCAGTAAAGCTACAGGACAAATGTGCTTGGAACCACCTACACGACGTAAAGATCTACAAACTCCAGACCCGCCCCAGCGCCACCGACAGGGCCACTGGAAGAACAACAACAGCGTCACCAACGGAGGAAGAGACTTCTACTACAACTAACGGCCTAAGTGTCCCCATACCCTGCCACCCCTCAGATTCCCCAGAGACAACTACTAGAAAAGAAAGGGGTGATCCCCATATCGCCCACCCCATGGTTACACGATTAAAGAGTAAAGAGACTTCCGCCAGTTGAGCCCAAACCGTCTGCCCATTGACCCCCTACCTATTGTAGTAATAACTGAACTGAAGGACCTTGTCTTGCACATATACACATGTAAACACCTGAATGTTCTCTTCCTTTTCTCTCGCACATGCAGGTACAGCGTATTATTGTACTATTAAGAAAGTAGATAACTAACCAATTCACTGCCCAGGAGTAGATGGTACCCTCAGACGATAATTACCTGGAAGAATTGTCACACCAATTTGTATATGAAATAAAAAGGCCAACGTACCTGAAAAGAAGGAGGGTACGTGTCTACTACACAGCATTCCTCTTGGCCATAGAACATTCAATGCCCCACCTCCAACCATACTTGCCTGCCCTAAAAGATAGATCGCTTAGATTGGCGTGGGAACAGCTCTTCGCCTGGGCACTGAATGACTACTTGATAGGGAGAGCTTAAAAACAATAACTAACCTTAATAACGAGCATATTAAGAATTTTCAGGCGGGCAACTGTAACGTCGCAAGAATACGCTGCCGGACTGCAGCAAGGTAAGAACAAAATGCTGGTGAAATTAGCATTTGTAATAAAATTGATGGGGATTTTAATGACCACCGGATTTTTGGCTGCCTCTGTATGGCAGTACAGCTATGCTATCAATATTATTGCTGTACCCAAACCTAATACACCCCCACCCCCAGCTGCAACAGGCGTTACGTCAGGTGGTACTAGTAAAATCCCACACAAGGAAAATAGAGTTAAACGCAGCACATACTCAGATAATAAAGGTATTGATGATTACATACAAGATTCAGCACACATCTCAAACAACATATGGTACCAACACATGACCCACATAGGTAAGCAGACAACAGAAGACAGCTGCTACGTTTGCTCATTAATACCATACGCCATGAGCGCTTCTCGAACATTTGTTGCCACGGAGAAAGATGAAAAAATAGCACAATGTATAATATACCTGGCACTGTTCCAGACGAAAGGAAGATTTCAAGGGACAGTGGTGCAATTGGTGTGGAAAACACGAGATACATATCCATATGAAAACAACTTCCTCAAGACTTATTTGAGTTACCACAAGAGCAGTTTACATGCTGAAGGATTCAGATACATAACAAGTGGTCCTGAAAAAGGAGAAACAAAGAAAGTAACACTACAGTACCTACCATGTGATTGGTACGCCACTGAAGTCCCTGGTAAGAACGGATGTTGGGAAAGACCACTGGTGATAATAACAGGGAAGGTGTACATGAACAACAAATGGGACATAGGAGTGGTTGGTAGCAACATGGTAACAAGAGAAAATATTTCAACTATTGATGGACACAACCACAGATGTTGGATGACTTGGGTCAAGTACGTACCCATGCTCACGTGGATGGAGAAGGATGAAGACCCAATAACAATACTGCCGCTAACTGCGCCTAAGGTATGCTACCAACATAAAGGGGAGGTGGACGTAGGATACAACACCAACTGTGAAAGAGTGATGGAGCTACCTGAGGGGGGAGCAGGAACAGCAGTAGTAATGGACCATTACTGGGCCTGTGGAGAAAAAGCATACCACACACTGCCCCCTCTGTGGAATGGTATATGCACAATAGTGCACGTTAATGTACCATCACTAGTGGTACCCCAGAAACATGTCAATATGGCGAACTTCCCCAAAATGGATGAAGGGAACAAAAGGAAGAAGAGATCTGTACAACCTCAGAAGGAGCCAGAGAGCAAAACCGACGGCAATAATACTGTCCTGAATAGAAAGAAAAGACAAGGAGAACCTCTGACAGGAAATTACTTATGGGGAAGGTCGGAAACAGCACTCACTTCAATTCCACCAGAGCACAGACTATTCAGCAGAGCAGCAATGTTCTTCTCCTCAATAATACATCCAGGACTACAGGCTTACGCAAACGCAAAATGGCTCCAGATAACTCGATGGGAACTAATGATGACTATTAATTCTACGGTAAATGGATTCAACGCAATAAAAGAGGAACTGCGAGCTGTGAGGATGGTAGCACTTCAGAACAGATATGTACTGGACCTCCTCACAGCAATGGAAGGAGGAGTTTGCGCTAAGATAGGACAATCATGCTGCACATTCATCCCTGCCAACGATGCTGACAATGGTACACTGACAGAAGCAGTTTTACAATTGGCCCAGATGCACTCAAAAATGACAGATGAAAGTAAAGGTGTGAAAAAGGATGAGAGCTGGTTTTCAATATTATGGTCATGGATGCCATCTTGGCTGTCAGATGGACTGAAAATTATAGTTGGATGTACTATTTTGGCTGGAGCTACACTGATCATAATAAGATTTTGGAAGGCCCGGAAGGCACGCACCACAGACGAGATGATCGAAATGGTTGGTATGCACCTCTTGATGCCAACAGATGACGGCCAACACACAGGCACAATAATAAAAGAGAGAGAGAAGTTGCGCAACCAGATCATCACCAACCACCTGGACCCACCATCTGTGAAGCTCGAAAACCCAAGAAACCCAAGGAGCAACATAGGGAAATGGGTATACTGCACTCCTGGAGGAACCTGTGAATATATGTATTGGTCATTTGAAGACCATGTTAACCACTATGGACATTTGGGAGGGATAACTAAAATATGGAGAGTAAGAGGAGATAAAGAAAAGGATATGTTTGTGGTCGACAAGTCGACCAGAGGGGGGACTGAAGTGGGAGAATGGAAGAACAAGCTCCCGCCCTTCCCCTCTCGCGCTTGGCCTAGAGCATCACGGTGTAGGCACCCGCCACGAGAGGAGTTTGCCTATCTACCAGATGACCAAATACCCTGGTACAGGAACATACGGATGTGCCCACCTACCTGCCCAGCAGCCCGCCCTGCCCATGCCGACACCTGCGGCATGGATCAACTCGACTAAACCTACACGTCGTTAGAGATGCCATGACGACCTAGCCAACGGTCAGCACACCTGTGCACACATGCACACCGGACACTCCCACACCAATCCACACGAAGAACATACTCAGTGCTATGACATAGGCGACAGACATACCCACGGACGTGCATCTTTATTATTTTCCACATAGGCTCTCAAAATGCAGAAACGCAAGACGCATAATGAACTTATCTAAAAAGGCTTGCTCACGCTTCTTCTAAGAACCATGTACCATAATAAAGAATATAACGGAGACACGATACTGAGGATAGAGCAATATGATACAGTAACCTAAAGAGCTCTGCATCAAACGGTTCCACCTATGCACCAGGCCCAAGTAGGCTGCAAGCAAAGTTTTCCATGAACATTGAATGAGCGAGAGCCCGGTTGCTGATCCTGCAGAATGAGCCCGGTGAAAGCACACCGCCAAGGGCACGATGTTGCAATCTCGCACGCTGCAAAGCCAACGCCAAGGTCGCACCTGCAAGATAAACCAGGCACACAGTGGGAAAAACAATATTAATTGTGCTGAATTCGGCCTCAAACACTGTCTCACCTCACGTGACAAAGCCAAACCTGACAGGATGCCAAGCCCAGGAGGAAGGAGACGCCTGAATCCCACGTTTCAAGACACAGGCAGATACAATTAAAAGACTCATTGGACATCTGCAGCAGTGGGAGTAGTCGACCTCCCAACATATGAATAAATCCTCACATTGTTTACACCTACCCATAGTAAAAACATTGTTGCAAATGACAGGTGCACCGCGAGCTGGGAACAGCGATAGTCCCAGACTGGGAGGCTCGCGAGTGGACCAATCAGAATATGCGGCTCTTATCATTGACGCCATTAACATTGACCAATCCTCAGAGGTCTTCATGTAACAATTTTCATGTATCAAATTGAAGGGACAGCCCAAGTATATCACCTGACTAACCCTCGACCACTAATACCGTTCTCTATATGTATGCTATACTAACCCTACCACTCGAGTAACCAATCCAGAGTGGAAATAGGTTTTTTGCTAAACTTTGTAAGATGACGCAAGTAGCGCGTCATACTAAGGTAAAAAGGGCCTGCGAGCCCCACGATTGTGTGTGTGTCAGGACGGACGCGTACGATCCTTGACCCATCCCTGCCGTTTTGTCTAATAAACAGCAGAGTCACCTTGCTTCTTGCGTGTGTCTCATACTCTATCTCTTTTGCGATATACGGGAGGAGTTGGGGCCTCCCTGCCCGGAGGTCTATGGACGGCCCGGCCGACCCCGGCAGAATTTCCCCCCGACAAGTTGGAGGCACTGCTGAGATCTGTTTAAGATCTGCTTTTTTATTTTTTTTTCCAGGAACTCCCGTTGCGAGGAGGCCCGGCGGCGCGGCCCCCTCTGCCGTTGCCCCCTTCTGCGGACTACAGGACCATCGCGGAACTGCGAGAAGACCGGACAGCGCAATCCGGATATTGGCCTTCGGGAGCCGGTTGAGAAGTATCCCGCCCGCGGTTGGCGAGTGTCCAGACGTGGTCCAGACGAGGGGAGGTGGCGAGCCGCTTGGAGGGGTGCACGCAGTCGAGCGGCCCCACATCAAGAGAACTTGGTGATCATGCCACGCACAACAAGCAACGTGAAATTGTGAGGGAGGGGGGAGGAATTAAAAGCGGGAGGTGGGAGGTGTTGCACAGGTGCGCGGCGAAGGTTTGACAATTTAGTGTTGTTAATGAAATGAATGGTAGCCGAACGAGTGCGAGAGCAGTCGGCTACGTTGCGCGATAGAGGGGGGTGGAGCACGAAAACATCACGTGCGGCCGCTCGTCGACACTGATTGGCCTAGGTCGCGACTACGTGTAAGGGTGTGTGTGTGGTTTCCTACGATTTGGCATTTATTGATCAATGAGTAGATGAGGATCCCTATTGTTCGAGCAAGAAACTCGATAGGTAGATGACGTTTCCCTGTAGGCGGTAGCTAGTTAGTTGCCCAATACGGAAGATAATTGGCTGGTTAAGCCCTCCTGTCGAGGGGCGTATCACACGCGAGGCGACGCAGGGTGCGCAGTCCGATTATATTATTGATTACCTTGTTCCAGGAGTGACAGGAAGACAGCTGTGAGGTTAACAGGGGTAGATTACAAGTGTATTTTGGACTTAAAGAATATATGAAGAACTTACCAGTAGTTCGAAGAGATCGGTGACGTCACCAGTAGGACTTTCATAGGATATCCCGAGCACAAGGCATCTTTCTTTCTGAGAGTGGTGAGGAAGAGAACTGTGGTAAGGGAGTGGAAACGGAGATAAAAGGTAATGATTTGATCGGGGAAAGGCGAAACGGGGAACGTGGCTGCGCACGGAGAACGCCGGCCACGGCGAGTGTAGAAGAAGGAGGAGGAGCAAATGAAAATAGGCGACTGTATAAGAACGTCACAAGGGGTACGCAGCCGCAGGGGGCTACGTGCACCTCGGCCGCAGGAGGCCGTAAGGGTGTTGTGTAAAGGAAGAAAGAAAGAAGAGAATATACAAGTGTAAATACTATATTTTAATAATTTTCCTTAGCGGACTATCGCAAGTCCCCAAATTTACGGGGCCAGGTAAAGGTATAAGGCTGGGCATTGTAAGTGTTAGCACGATAATAGCTACCAAATAGGGGAAGGATAACAAGTAGAGCGCTACTATGTCACACGGGACAGGATCCGGAGGGTGGGGGAACACCCTCACTACCCCACTACAACACATATGTACCACACTGTCACCCCATAGGGAGAAACTGATCAAGTATAGCATAGAATGGACACAGGGGACGGACAACAAAATGATAACACCATGGCCGCCTAATGGTAGCTTCGATCCATATACCCAACATTCACTATTAAACCATCTGCATAATACATACAAAGGGAAGAAGTTGACAAACCACGTGGAGGTGTTTAACTTATGGAGGATGTTCCAAGGGACCCGACCAGGACCAAATGGAATGTTCACTGTGGGGGAAATACCGGAAGAAAAAGAGATTAAGGAGGAAGGAGAGAATGGGAAAAAGGGGAGTGAAGACCCAAAGAACACGGGGAACGGACAAGAGGGAGGAGAAAAGAATAATAACTCAAAAGAAAATGAAATAAAAAAGGAACAGAGCAACGATATACCCCTAGCAAAGGTAGTGAAAACAGAGGGAGGGGGGTTGTACCCTTTAAGAGAATTAGGAGAAATAGAAAGAGGACAGTTAAGGGCGGCTGAGGGGTACTCGAACCCAGCATACAGCCCGCCACCATATGTGGCTCATAGGAAGATGCCAGCAGGGGATGGGAGGACTGGAGAAGAGCAAACTGTGGAAATAGGACATGATGAGTGGGTAGCTGCGCAGATACTATTAAAATTACTAGGGTCATTAACAGGAGAAGAGAAGGAGGTAGTAAGGAAAATAGACGAGGATAATACCAGGGAGAGTGGAATGAGAGGGGAAGAGCTGTTACGACAAAAGGAAGAGATTTTGGAGGAACGACTAGCAGAGTTAAGGGATGAACAGAATGAACTGATCAAACAGCTCGAGAGGGAGGAAAGAGAGAGAGCGAGGGGAAGGAAAGAAGGTAAGAACGAATTGGAAAAAATAAGGGAACGAACTGAGGAGCAAAGGAGAGAAGCTGAAAGGGTAAAAGCAGCAGCAGAAGGGGTATCAAGAGCAGTGCTACGAGAGAGGAAAAGGGAAGAAGAAGAGAAAGAAAAAGAAATGGCAATGTGGAAGAAGAGATTACTATCAGAAACGACTAAGAAATACGAAGAAGGGTCCTCTTCATTGTCTTTGAAATGACTGCGCTTTTATTGTTGTGAAGTTCCTCCAGCTGGTGGTGGTGGTGGCTCTTGAGGAGGAGGGATGGCAATAACTGATGCCATTTTTAAGATAAATAGCAGTTTTGATAAAAATTCTTCCAAGTATGTACTGTGTACTAGATTGGTAATAGATAATAAGTATGAAAAGGTGTAAAGGTGTAGGTGTAACTTTTTTGCCAACATTACATTCACAACCCCTTGTATTAAAAGTAAATGCACATGTGATGTCATCAGTAATGTCATCAATGACATTTGTGATGTCATCTTTGATGTCCTGGGTGTTAGTCTTAGCAGTGCACGGTGGTGATGCGAGTTATGGTTGCTTAGCTTACCATAACTGGTGAATTTCTGAGGTTTTTCGGTTTTACCTTTAACTATAACGTCCCTGTAACAATGTTTTTCCATTGAATTTCATAGGTTTTTATTAGCACAACTTAACCATAACGTCCCTTTAACAAAGTTTTGTCATTGATTTTCATAGGTTTTTATAAGTGCAACTTAATAATAATGTCCCTTTAACAAAGTTCTTTCTTTGAATTTCATAGGTTTTTATTAGTCCAACTTAACCAAAACATCACTTTAATGTTTTTTCATGGAATTTAATAGGTTTTTAGTAGTGCAAGTTAACCATAACGTCCTCTTAACAAAGTCTTTTCATTGAATTTCATAGGTTTCTATTACTGCAATTTAACGATAATGTCCCTTTAACAATAGGTTTTTATTAGTGCAACTTAACCATAACATCCCTTTAACAAACTTTTTTCATTGAATTTCTTAGGTTTTTATTAGTCCAACTTAACCATAACGTCCCTTTAACAATGTTTTTTCAGTGAATTTCATGGGTTTTTACCAGTGCATGCTATTTTCCTACATCTTACTAATATCATACTTACCCAATATAACAATATTTGTGTCCAATTTACAAAGTGTCACCTTAAAACTCTGCCATTTCCCACCTTCTAGAATCATTTTTAACACTTCTATACACGTTTTGCAACTATTTCAACTAGTTTTGCATCCATAGATGTCTACGAACAACTGACTTGATTGCGGACATTCCGGACAGTGCCACATGACCATACGCTGGCGCGCGGCATGATGACGTGTCCGAGAACCCGTCTGCACTTCACGATAAGATCCGTGCTTCGCGGACAATTCGGAACTGCATTTTCTACTGATCTAGGAACTTTCAACTTCAAAATTTCCCTTGCACAGCTCCAACACCTATTTCTACTTTGTACTAGTACAAAGTGCATACTTTTAGCAAAACTGCTATTTATCTTAAAATGGCATCAGCTATTGCCATCCCTCCTCCCCAAGAGCCACCACACTGCTGTAATCAAGAAGCATGAGAAACACTACCCCCTACCTTAGAAATAACACATGCGCAACATTTTCCTCTGTCCACCTGCACCTCCATATTAGTGTTTGGTGCCTCTTCTCTCATTTCCCTCCCCACCTTTCGTTCTTAGCTGTCCTGCCCACCAAAAAAAAAATAATCCAAAAACAACAAAATAAACGTTCCTTTAGGAACCACCATTCACAGTTAAAAAATAGAGCTAAAAAAAACGTATAGACTCCATCTACTTTACATTTCTCAGTAAAGTACATAGACTCAATAACATTTTCCAACATTTCCATTTGCATTTTGTGTTATGCTAATGGGAATATTGTGGCGTTGATCCCCCGTTCCAGGTACTGGAATGGTGGATACCCGCCCAGCAGCCCAAGTTATCAGCCCAAGCTAAGCGAGGGTGGATAACGAGGTCTCCGGAACATTATCCCCCCATTCCAGCCTCTGTAATGAGAGATGACGGCCATTAGCATTCTAGTTCCCAAAGCGGGACACTGGGACGCCGAAGGAAAATCCTTTTCCAAGATGGCCACCATGGAAAGGGAAGGTGGCGTTCCCTACAGGGCTCCTCTTCGCTTTCCATGGCAGCCTGCAGAAGGCAAAGAGAAAACCCTATGACCATATTATTACAAGCACATTTTTCTTCCCTTTCAAACCTATCCCAATTTCAAACAACTTTACCACAAAGCCGGTCCGAGGTAGACCTTGCCACTTCAACCCAATGCGTTGTCCCTCGTGGTCATGGCCAGTAGCCAGATTGTCCAGATCATGACCTTATTCCATGACCCGGACAATCTGGCCACTGCTAATGGCTACCAGGTATTCCTCAGTCACCAAAAAGATATATCACTATTTTTTGTACCTACATTATGACACTTGTTCAAAAATAAAACACGGGCACATTGGCAAAACGTTGCTTTCAGATCCTTGCCAATGCTCCTTCCACAAGTTTGCTGGAAATCCACACATGTTTTATTTTTTCAAAAGTGTCAAATGTATGCACATACAATAGTAATATAACCTAGCCCCCACTTGACAAAATCCATACAGACTTTATGAAAACATTAATATCTAGATTCATCAAATTGCACCACATTTATAAGCCTTTCCAATATTTTGGGACCCCACTCTAATATTGCCCACTCCTGACAAAATCCCACCAAACATTGCAAAAATATGTATATCTAGATCTATAATGTTTTTGCACCCCTTTGTGTAGATTTGTTAAATGGCATCACATTTATAAGCCTTTACAATATATAGGGACCACCCTCTAATATTGCCCACTCCTGACAAAATCCTACCAAACATTGCAAAAACATGAATATCTAGATCTATAATCTATTTACAAACCTTTGTGTAGATTTGTCAAATGGCACCACATTTATAAGCCTTTCCAATATTTTGGGACCCCACTCTAATATTGCCCACTCCTGACAAAATCCCACCAAACATTGCAAAAATATGTATATCTAGATCTATAATGTTTTTGCACCCCTTTGTGTAGATTTGTTAAATGGCATCACATTTATAAGCCTTTACAATATATAGGGACCACCCTCTAATATTGCCCACTCCTGACAAAATCCTACCAAACATTGCAAAAACATGAATATCTAGATCTATAATCTATTTACAAACCTTTGTGTAGATTTGTCAAATGGCACCATATTTATAAGCCTTTAAAATAATTTGTGACCTCCCTCTAATTTTGCCCCCTCTTTACAATATCCCACCAAACTTCACTAAAGCATTTATACCTAGATCTATTATCAGTTCCCCAATTTAAGCATATATTCGTCAAATTTAACCCCATTTATAAGCCTTTATATTATTTTGGGACCCCCACTTTAATTTCGCCCCCCTATTGACAGAATCCCACCAAACTGTGCACACTCATTCGGAATCAGGTCAAGAATATAAGTGCGAAATTACATGTAGTTTAATGAAGTGGCGCCAAAGTTATAAGCCGTCCAAGAATTGCTTTTCACCAACCCTGTAATGCATAGGTGTCCGCGAACTTCACAGAACTGTTCGCGAACATTTGTGGCAAAAAACGCTTGTTTTTTTACTTCTCGCAGCCATATCCCATCCCATCCTCATCACCCCTCACCTCCCCAGAGATTATTTGATAAGTTTGACAAGTGCAATGTTGTGTTTTTTAATATGTTTTTACGGCAATGTCGGCGAACTCCGGCCGCTGTCCGCGAATCCAAGGTGGTGGGCATGTCCAAAAATCTGACGCACTTCACACTTTTCCCCATCCAATCAGCAGGCACATCCAATGTCTGCGGACACCACGTTGCCCTTTAAGCCAATCAGAGTCCTGTCCGTGGAGCGAAGAGGGAAGTGTGTCCGCGGAGCGGACATAGATGTCACTAATTTTTTTGACCAACCTTTTGGTCATTTTTTTAAAAACTACTGAACGGATTGCCACCAAAAAGCACACTTTTGGGACCAAGCCACCGCTCCTGCTGCAAATTTGGTGAAAATCCGTTCAGCGGTTTGGGCTGTAGGCGTGAGCAAAGTTTATCTCCATTCAGTCTATGGAAAAAAGAAATTTTGGGACCCCCTATAAGTTTCCCCCCCTTTACCAAACCTCACCAAACTTTGCAAAAGAATTATGAGTGGGACATATATATTTTTTTGCGAAGTTTGGTGAGGATTCGTCCAGGGGGACCGAAGTTATAAGCCGCCCAAAAAGTGCTCTTCCAATGGGTTTAGCAACTTAACCATAACTACATGGCCGCTACCACAGGCCATGATATATATATATATATATATATATATATATATATATATATATATATATATATATATATATATATATATATATATTCAGTGAAAAACACTTTGTTAAGGGAAATGTTATGGTTCAGTTGCGCTACTAAAAACCTATGAAATTCAGTTAATCTCTGTTAAAGGGACTTATAGTTCCAAGTAAAACCGAAAAACCATTGGAATTTGCCAGTTATGGTAAGCTAAGAACCATAACTTGCGCCACCACCATGCACTGCTAAGACTAACACCCAGGACATCAAAGATGACATCACAAATGTCATTGATGACATCACTGATGACATCACATGTCTGGCTTTTTTCCTTTACTGATATATCTAGGCCAGTAACAGTCAGGAACTAAAAATTCAAAATGTACTATATTTGTAGACTTATACTTCAAATATTTCCTTACAGTAATTCACTTAGGGTCCACTCACAGCATATGAAACATATACATAGGGGAAAACACAGACTTGAAAGACAGCAATGCTTTGTGTGTATGAAGATAATCAGTAAGGTTATCAACACTTACTTATAGTTCTGCTGTTTTTTTTTATTACTTTACTTTCCTGAATATGCTCATATTTGTATACATTGTATACATACCACTTTCCTGAGGGTCCAGTCACATATATGATAGTTATACATAGCGAAGTAGTAGCTTTGAAGCAGAGCAATAATTTCTATGCATAAAGTTAATCAGTTAGGGTATGAAGATTAGCTGATAATACTGTATATGCTCATATTTGTAAGTGTGGTCTATTTGTGTTTTGTTTCGAATAATGCAATTACATAGTAAGTGGGTTTTATTAGCTAGTTATTAAATGTTTCGCAGTAGGCAAAACTGTGATAAGAAAGCCTTTATCATTTTACTATTCAACATGGTAAGATTAATAATATTGGACATCCATCATGTATGTTGCACACAATGCCTATGTTTCTACATGAGTAACTTGTATACTGGAAAGAACCTGATAATAGAATGGTATTTGAATCAATGCATTACTTAATACACTACGTACCTCATGATATTTATTCCAATAAGCCTTCACACTTTTTGATCAACATTACTATAAGAATCCCTTGTACAGACTTTTTATGAAAAGCAAATGCACATGTGATGTCATCAGTGATGTCATAAATGATATTTGTGATGTCATGATGTCCTGGGTGTTAGTTTTAGCAGTGCACGGTGGTGGCGCGAGTTATGTTTGCTTAGTTTACCATAACTGGCAAATTTCAAGGGTTTTTCAGTTTTACTTTGAACCCTAATGTCCCTTTAACAGAGTTTTTTCACTGAATTTCATAGGTTTTTAGTAGCGCAACTTAACCCTAACGTCCCTTTATCAAAGTTTTTTTCACTGACTTTCATAGGTTTTTAGTAGGGAAACTTAACCATAACGTCCCTTTAACAAAGTTTTTTTTACTGAATTTCATAGGTTTGTAGTAGGGCAACTTAACCATAACGTCCCTTTAACAATGTTTTTTAATGAATTTCATAGGTTTTTGGTAGCTGAACCTAACCATAATACCCCCGTAAAAAGTTTTCTCAATGAATATAGATAATGATAATATAAATTTGATAAATGTTTACTAGGATTCCCTTAGCTTACATACATATAACATAGAAAATACTGAACCATCTGCCCCCGCTAGTGATTTTAATGTCAGAGGACCGTGCGCATGTCCACGGACGGATGCGTTCACATCACCACTATCCAAAAACTCAGGGGGTAGCTTACATTATTGTGTCATACAATAAAAACACTGAACATGTTCAAAAAGCACCACATAAATACATTACATTTAATAATAAATAAGAAGTGGAAACTGTATATGTAAGACACCAAACATCCACTGTAATAGAGTTTGCCATATAATGGAATATACCAAAACAAAATAAATATGCCTCCAACAGAATTAACTCACAGAAACTGTACAGAAAGAAGAAGAAGCAAGAGCATACCTACACAGCAGTAACACCAAAAGTTTGTAAGAAACTAGTAAGTACACTACATTTATTTCATATATTTATACATTTTCTGTATTAGATACACTAAAACTAATATTTTTTTTTAAACAGAAATGTCCAGTACTCTGGAACGGCTGGAAAAAAATTTCCCACGAGATCAAAAGAGTGAAGACAGTGATACTAATGGTAGACACAACATTTCTCTATATAAGCCAATTAATAACCATTACATTATGTGTACTTAATACATTGTTTTTTTATCAGACCAGACAGGCAATCTATATAATATACCAAGATAGACATTAGAAGATCCTCTGAAATGAATGGAACTAAAAATGGATATGTTAATGAAAAATGTCAATCTTCTAAAACAGTTTGTTGTGGACCACATTAAAGAAAACATTAAGGGGGTAATTCATAGAATGCAGCGCACAAGTGGCGCATGCGGCTGGCGCACAGTGTGCGCGTGCGAATCCCTGCGCCAGCCGCGTGCGCTAAAATCCATTTCCGCGCAGAGCGTATTCATGGATTCCAGCCACCAAAACCAGCCGTGGCGCACAGTGGTGCAGCGACCCTGCAGCAGCGCCAGTTACGCCCCCAAGAACTCCTCTCGCGCAGGGAAAAGCCATCAAAATCCCCAATCCAGCGCAAAGGGCTGCGCTAACCCTGTACCAGCACGGCAAGCGGGCTATGTGTATCACTGGGGTGCGCGGGAAGTACCTCACGCGATTGGCCCCGTGCGAGCAGGTACGCGTATTTCAGGGGTGCGCGGGAAGTTCCACACGCGATTGCCGCAGGGTATGTGTATTTCAGGGGTGCGCGGGAAGTTCCACACGCGATTTCAGCAGGGTACGTGTATTTCAGGGGTGCGCGGGAAGTTCCACACGCGATTGGCCCCGTGCGAGCAGGGTACGCGTATTTCAGGGGTGCGCGGGAAGTTCCACAAGCGATTCCAGCAGGGTACGTGTATTTCAGGGGTGCGCGGGAAGTTCCACACGCGATTTCAGCAGGGTATGCGGATTTCAGGGGTGCGCGGGAAGTTCAACACGCGATTTCAGCAGGGTACGTGTATTTCAGGGTGCGGGGGAAGTTTCACACGCGGCATCAGCAGGGTATGTGTATTTCAGGGGTGCGCGGGAAGTTCCACACGCGATTGGCCCCGTGCAAGCAGGGTACGCGTATTTCAGGGGTGCGCGGGAAGTCCCACACGCGATTCCAGCAGGGTACGTGTATTTCAGGGGTGCGCGGGAAGTTCCACACGCGATTTCAGCAGGGTACGCGTATTTCAGGGGTGCGCGGGAAGTTCCACACGTGATTTCAGCAGGGTACGTGTATTTCGGGGTGCGGGGGAAGTTTCACACACGACATCAGCAGGGTATGTGTATTTCAGGGGTGCGCGGGAAGTTCCACACGCGATTGGCCCCGTGCGAGCAGGGTACGCGTATTTCAGGGGTGCACAGGAAGTTCCACACGCGATTCTAGCAGGGTACGTGTATTTCAGGGGTGCGCGGGAAGTTCCACACGCGATTTCAGCAGGGTACGCGTATTTCATGGGTGCGCGGGAAGTTCCACGCGCAATTTCAGCAGGGTACGTGTATTTCGGGGTACGGGGGAAGTTTCAAACGCGACATCAGCAGGGTACGTGTATTTCAGGGGTGCGCGGGAAGTTCCACACGCGATTGGCCCCGTGTGAGCAGGGTACGCGTATTTCAGGGTGCGCGGGAAGTTCCACACGCGATTCCAGCAGGGTACGTGTATTTCAGGGGTGCGCGGGAAGTTCCACACGCGATTTCAGCAGGGTACGTGTATTTCAGGGTGCGGGGGAAGTTTCACACGCAACATCAGCAGGGTACGTGTATATCAGGGGTGCGCAGGAAGTTCCACACGCGATCTCATCAGGGTACGTGTACTTCAGGGTGCGGGGGAAGTATCACACGCAACATCAGCAGGGTGTGTGTATTCCAGGGGTGCGCGGGAAGTTCCACACGCGATTCCATCAGGGTATGTGTATTACAGGGGTGCGCGGGGAGCACCACAAGTGAATTGCACATGTGGGTCCTCCCAGGTGTTCCCTCTACACCCTCCACGGCCCCTGCAGGTGGCTCACACCACAGGGGCCTACCCTGCACATGTCCTGCAGGCACCCCATCCACCATGGCCATGCCCCCCAGCCAACCCACATGTCAACTTGCACTACTGCCCACCAACGCATGTCCCCCTGCACTCCCAGCCACCAGGGGCACCCTCCACCAGGCCCCCACTCATGTCTCCCACCCCTCCCCACCCCCCAGCACTGTGGGGCACCTGCCAGCAGGCCCCCACCCATGTCTCCCACCCCCCCACCCCCCAGCAGTGCAGGGGCTCCCACCACCAGGCCCCCACCCATGTCCAACTCATGTTCCCCACCACCCCCACCCCCCAGCACTGTGGGGCACCTGCCAGCAGGCCCCCACCCATGTCCAACTCATGTTCCCCACCACCCCACCCCCCAGCACTGTGGGGCACCTGCCAGCAGGCCCCCACCCATGTCTCCCACCCCCCCAACCCCCCAGCAGTGCAGGGGCACCCACCACCAGGCCCCCACCCATGTCCAACTCATGTTCCCCACCCCCCAACACCCAGCACTGTGGGGCACCTGCCAGCAGGCCCCCACCCATGTCTCCCACCCCCTCCACCCCCCAGCAGTGCAGGGGCACCCACCACCAGGCCCCCACCCATGTCCAACTCATGTTCCCCACCACCGCCACCCCCCAGCACTGTGGGGCACCTGCCAGCAGGCCCCCACCCATGTCCAACTCATGTTCCCCACCACCCCCACCCCCCAGCACTGTGGGGCGCCTGCCAGCAGGCCCCCACCCATGTTCCCCACCCCCCAGCACTGTGGGGCACCTGACAGCAGGCCCCCACCCATGTCCAACTCATGTTCCCCACCACCTCCACCCCCCAGCACTGTGTGGCACCTGCCAGCAGGCCCCCACCCATGTCCAACTCATGTTCCCCACCCCCCCACCCCCCAGCAGTGCAGGGGCACCCTCCACCAGGCACCTACCCATGTCTCCCACCCCCCCACCCCCCAGCACTGTGGGGCACCTGCCAGCAGGCCCCCACCCATGTCTCCCACCCCCCAGCACTGTGGGGCACCTGCCAGCAAGCCCCCACCCATGTCCAACTCATGTTCCCCACCCCATCCACCCCCCAGCACTGTGGGGCACCTGCCAGCAGACCCCACCCATGTCTCCCACCCCCCCAACCCCCCAGCATTGCAGGGGCACCCACCACCAGGCCCCCACCCATGTCCAACTCATGTTCCCCACCCCCCCACCCCCCAGCACTGTGGGGCACCTGCCAGGAGGCCCCCACCCATGTCTCCCACCCCCCCACCCCCCAGCAGTGCAGGGGCACCCACCACCAGGCCCCATCCATGTCAAACTCATGTTCCCCACCACCCCCACCCCCCAGCACTGTGGGGCACCTGCCAGCAGGCCCCCACCCATGTCCAACTCATGTTCCCCACCACCCCCACCCCCCCAGCACTGTGGGGCACCTGCCAGCAGGCCCCCACCCATGGCTCCCACCCCCCCACCTCCCAGCACTGTGGGGCACCTGCCAGCAGGCCCCCACCCATGTCCAACTCATGTTCCCCACCACCCCCACCCCCCAGCACTGTGGGGCACCTGCCAGCAGGCCTCCACCCATGTCCAACTCATGTTACCCACCCCCCAGCACTGTGGGGCACCTGCCAGCAGGCCCCCACCCATGTCTCCCACCCCCGCACCCCCCAGCAGTGCAGGGGCACCCACCACCAGGCCCCCACCCATGTCCAACTCATGTTCCCCACCACCCCACCCCTCAGCACTGTGGGGCACCTGCCAGCAGGCCCCCACCCATGTCTCTCACCCCCCCCCACCCCCCAGCACTGTGGGGTACCTGCCAGCAGGATCCCACCAAAGTCCAACTCATGTTCCCCACCACCCCCACCCCCCAGCACTGTGGGGCACCTGCCAGCAGGCCCCCACCCATGTCTCCCACCCACCCAACCCCCCAGCAGTGCAGGGGCACCCACCACCAGGCCCTCACCCATGTCCAACTCATGTTCCCCACCCCCCAGCACTGTGGGGCACCTGCCAGCAGGCCCCCACCCATGTCCAACTCATGTTCCCCAGCCAACATGTCATCACAATCTAGATCCCTGGTCCCTATGGTCAGCCTCCAAATGAAAAACACCCACCCGAGTATTGCATCCACCCACTCATAATTGGCAATTACATGACAGAACACCAATTGCAAGTTCCGAAACAAACACATTTCCCTCACATACACCCAATGGGTGTCAGTGAATCTCAAAACCCATATCATGATATGCATGAAACCAATAAGATGATACTACACATTGAAGTTTGATAAAAAAAAATATGTATTAAAGGAAACATAAATAGAATAAAAAATAAAGAAACATAAATGGGAATGTACAAAAATGAAAAGAAGCATGTCCGTGAAAAAAAGCAAAACCAAAAATCAAAATCCAAAGTAATGGTGTCCAAAGTCACTGTTCACAAAACAAAATCCAATGGGAAATAAAAAAGAAAGCCATTGCTCCATAGTTAAAATGTGAAACAAAAATAAAATCCAACAGTGAACTATGTACATACAAACAAGCCAGGTCCATTATCCCAACAAAAGAAAGGAAACCTATCTAACTACACTAACTAATAAAATAAACTATATACAAAAATGTGGCCAATGTCCAAAAGGTCGAAAATAAATCCAAAAAAAAATGAAACCTAACACTACCTACATAACTATGTACAAGGGCAGCGGGCTAGTTTGACGGCTCACTTTTGGATGTCCCGGGCCAGGGCATCATCGAACTCCTGCTCAATGTCCCAGAGGCGGTCCTCCTCCATGGCCCAGAGGGTCCGCAGGGCCGTCGACGTGTCCACCTCCAAACCCCTGCGGATTGCCTCGAGGCACTCGGCCCGCCTCAGGGCCCTCCGCATGGAGTTCTCCGCCCTGACCATTGTGAGCCGTGCCTCTTCTGCCCGCTGCCGCTCCGCATCTATGGCGTGGCCCAACCGCTGCCACACGGAAGACACTCTCCGTCCTGGGTCCTCCTGCCCTCCGGCCGATGCCTGCCCCTCCGATGTTGAAGGCCCCAAGCCTTCATGGCTCCCACCACATTGCTGCTGCTGCTGTGCCTCTGCCCGTGCACTGCCTCCTGCTGCCTGCACATCCTCCACCGGCTGGGGTGCAGTCGTTGATGTGGCCACCCCTGCTGGACGTCCGACTCCCGACTGTGGCAGGGATGCCTCCTCCACCAGCCTGGCCGCACCGTCAGAGGCAGCTCCACAGGGCACCTAGGTGACTGATGTGTGGGAAGATGGCACGGAGGACGACTGGCGCGTAGGGGGTTCAGTTGATGAGGGGGTCGTAGCAAGCCCCATCAGACGGAGGAATCCGGCCTGGGTGACCTGTCCCAGCAGGCTGACGTGGTCAACAAGCCATTCGAGATGATGTGCAGTCTCCTCATGAAAAGACTGCAGGTCACCTCGCATGGCCCGTTGACGCAACGCCACACCACTCAGAACAGGCTCAACCCAGACCCGGATAGCCACGTCCACAGGCAGAGGAAGGCCAATTGACGTGAGCTCATCCCCTGCCTGAAAACGGGTCTGGACGTAGGCATCCCTGCTGGTGCAAGATGATGCAGGGACAGGATCAGGGACAGGATTGCACACAGGCACCTCCGCGGCGGCCTGTGCTGCCTCCTGTCCCTGGTCCTGCACTGCACCACTAGCACCAGTGGGATCCCCACCTCCAGACCCCGTCTCTGTTGCTTGCACGGCCTCCTCCTCCACCAAACCCCCCACCAACCTGGATGACTCCGTGCCATCTTCCCCTGTTGGGCCCTGTGGGGTCCCAGCTGCCCCTTCTGCTGCCGAGGAGTCCAACTCCAACCTCCGCCTCTTGGACCTCCCCCCGGCAGCTGCGGCCTGGGACGCGGCACCGGACTCCTCACTCCCCGACGAGATGACAACACGGGAGGGGAGCCGGGCCTTGCGTCTCCGGCTGGCGGTGGGATCCCCGCCGCTGAGCTCCACAGCACCTTCTCCGCCCTCTTCATCAGTTGACGCTGCAGACAGGGAGAAATAAAACACAGGCATCAGGGCACTGTACAATGGACACATACACGCATGACAGTTGTACATGAGTGGCATTGGCAAACCTCAGACATGTCATCACAATCCCCAACACACATGTCATTTCAACTTGCACACATGAGCCATACCACAGCCACATCGCAACTGCCAGCACCATCCATACACATACAACAGCATGAGCAGGCAAAGATGAGCCAGACATCACATGCAACACAGGAAGTGCACCACACATGTACTCACACCACCACACTTGCATGCATGTGTACACCTCTGCCAAGAGTCGCAGTGTTCAGATGGGCATCCATGTCACATCTGCCGATCAGGCTTCCACATACCGCTGTCACATGCATCCATGTTGCATCACTGTTGCACCCTTGTCAAATACACACAGATGCACATGTACACAGTGCTGATAAATGCAGCTGAAAACAACATACATGCGTGACATCACAGACATGTCTACTTACATACACATTCATCCAAACATCTGTGCCCACACAACTGCATTTGCATGCAAGCCTACACACACAAGCACCATCCATGTCTCACACATTCCAGCCCTCGCATGTGTTAGCCCCACGGCCCTTTACACCCCCACCCATACTCGACCCCATACAAACAGATGTGCAACCTGCACACTACTGAAAAATCACCACACGCACATCTCACAATCAGGATGCATGTACACTTACCGCTCGACTCCAGACGGGTCTGCCTCTCAAGGACCTGGACGTGGAGCGCTGGGGATATGCATTCCAGGACCCTCATCTGTTCTTCCGACAAGTGGCCCAGGCGCCCCTTGGCATCCGCTGCCTTCAAGAGGCACCGGGCCTTGTTCAGGGTCCTGGACCTGAAGTCCTCACAGCGCTTCCTGACATGTTGTAAGTCGCGGACTGCCACCCCCTCCGCGTTGATGGCAGTCACGATGTCAGTCCAGATCCAAGTCCGTCCTTCCTTGTCGGCACAGGAACTTCCGAAGAGGGCATCATACTGCCCCAGGACTTGCTCCACCAGGACACCAACTTCGGTGGTACTGAAGCTGGTGCCCCTCTGCCTCTCTGGCCGGGGGTTGTCAGTGGTCTCAGATGGTGTTTGCCCCGACATGACAACCCCAGAGGCAGGAGTGGGTGGGCAACTGGGTCCTGGGGCTGGGCTGTGGAGCGATGGAATCCCAGTCGGGAGTCTTCGGTTCCAGCAGGGGTGGTCACAGCAACAGCACCCCTGGCTGATGTGCAGGCAGCAAATGGCAGGGCACGTGGGCAGCAGGCAGTCAGGCAGCAGCAGATGGCAGGTGGGAGCGTGCTCGGGGCTCTGGGGGGCAGTAGTTCGGCCTTCTGGGCAGGAGCGTGGTCTTCCGTGTGCTTACGCGTGGCCAGCTTGATACGGAGTGATTTGGCACGTGAAAATTTGGCACGTCAGTGTGTAATTCGAGGAAAGGCCCTTAGTGCGTAAGCGCGTCTGCACGCATACGCATTTTCATTGGACTTAAGGCCCCTCAAGCGCAAGCGCCCCTGTGACGTGACGCGTACAGGCCTGCATGGGCATTTCAGCGCACGTGAAAAACTGCACGTCCGCGTGTAATACGAGGAAAGGGCCCATGCGTGTAAGTGACGTGACGTGCGCGTGCGTTTCCCTCAGCACGGGTTAAAGGTGAGCGGGCCCAGCAGTTCGCTGTACGTGCCTTTCGTGGAGACCGACGTGTGTTGCTGCTTCCTGTTGTTTCGCGCGCCATCACAACTTCACAGCTATGAAGGACGTATCTCTTCTTTTGGCGGGGGTATTGGCTACGCGTGTTTTTCTGCATCAAGCTAGTCAGACGGTGAGTCGCACACGCGCTTTTTCCCACTGCGGGTGCCCCTGTGTATCGCACCCATTTTCGATGTCATAGTAGCCTGCGTGTCCCACGGGTACGCGTTATTCGTGTTACTGGGTGCCACCGCGTACTGCGGGAGGTTGAATCCATGCACGTAGGCTGCAGGGTTGCGTGCACGGTTTTACTGCAGTTTTGGGGTGCCTGAGCATTGCGTGACCCGTCACCACATCACCGGGGTCACATACAGCCTTGCAGGTGCAGGGGGGCTGTTAACATCTTGCTTAGTGGGCACCCAGCTGCCACTGACACGAGTCAGGCCTTTGGTCATCCCTCCACCTGCCGCTCCCTTGGGTCAATCCACCGAACCCACTGGCCATACTGGTCAGGGTGGCATTAGCCAGCCAGGGTCTGCGCCACAGTCCAAGAGGAGGAAGGTTGCACCTGCAGCACAGGCTGGGACCCCACACACAGCCATGACCTCCTGCACGTCGAGGAAGAAGCCTTTCTGTAAGCAGGAACTGGACTTCCTCATGGACTACGTGCGGGGCCACAGCCGTGACATGCTAGTGGGTGCCAATAGTCAGAACTACGGCTGCCCAACGTGACACCCACTGGAAGCATGTTGCAGAACATGTCAGTTCATTCGGCCATGAGGTGCGCACGGCGCAAGAGTGCAAAAAGCGTTGGAATGACATCAAGCGCAGCACTAAGGCTAAGCGTGCCTCTAATTACAACTTTACTCTGGTGACTGGCGGTGGGCCTGCACCAGAGGAGGAAGAGCTCACTTTGCATGAGGCTCTCGTTGCGGAGTTCATACCAACTGAATTGGTCGAAGGAGTGGGAGAGATGCTGGACTTTGATGCGCAGTCCAGTGAGTGTTAATGCGTGTTTGTTGAGGACGTGTGTGTTTCACTTGTGGGATGTGTTGTTAATGATTGCTGCTACATGTGACGTGTACATGGTTCTGATGTGTAAGTAATGCAATGCTTCCGTCATGCAGGTCTCCTCTGCCTGCATGCGGGACTCCATGCAGGCATGCTCCCTTGCCCCTCCTCCGCCACTCTGCACCCCAGTTCCACCTTTGCACTGGTCTGCTTCAATCTTGCCAATGTGTAGTTTCTTGTTCATGTGTCCTGTGTAGATGCTAACTTCCAGCGTAGAATCTGCCAGACATATGCCGTGTGGTACAGCCTTAGTACTCGATGCAGGGTATCTCACTTGTACTGTGCATGGGTCAGATGTCCCGCAGGGACATGAGTGCCCATTCATGCTCCATGTGCATTGCACGCATGCCCCTATGTGTCCTTGACTGGATGATCACTGTAATATAAGTCCTTGGTTACATACATTGCCTGCCATCTGATCAGCCTTCCCATGTCAACTGTGGCTCAGTCCTGCGTTGCACACATGTTTAGGCTCTGACAATCTGTGTGGCTCACAGGCCTCAGCCTGTTCAATGGCCAATGACTCTGTCCAACTCTTGTTGTGTCTTCTTCACACGTGGGCGGCCTCCGGAGTTTTCATCATGTGTCCTGCCTACTGTCCCAGCATCATTTGCAGTGTTGTCATTTGAATCACATTAAGCTGTTGATGCCAGTCAACACTGCCTGTCAATACACAGGTGTATGGTCAGCCTTTTGATACCATGCTAGGCATCTGGGGTGGAGGGGTGCTTGGCTTCTAGATATGGTACACATTGAATGCACAATGCACGTGATGTGTGAATTTGACATTGCACTGCCTTCACATTTCCTGGCACACACCATGGAGTGCTTGTACATGTAGGTAGTGAGTGGCGTACACATTTTCTGCACTGCATAGACCCACTTCCATGGAAACTGCCACCTTTCAACAGGTCTGATCACAGAAGCTATTCAAAGTTGACCCAGCATGCATGCCAGGTTATATGTTGTGTGTCACATGTCTGCCGGATGCGTTTGCTCTCGGTGTGTGTGTGTGTTGTGTGCTTCTGACATGTGTAGTAACCTTTTTTCTCTCTATTTTTCAGGTGATGACGCAATGGAGGCGGAGGATGGTGTTGTCATGCCAGACACAGGGTTGGTAACACCACATCAACCCGGCACTAGTGGGGGTCGTGGGGTGGTAGGCCACGAAAACCCCCAAGTGCTGCAGTCCATCTTGTCTCTGGCTGCCTATGAGTCCAGCCTTGATGACGACTCTGACGTCCATGTTGAGTTGGATGAGCATCAAGTCCATGTGTCAGGGGTGAGTGATTCTGATGTGGACACGCCTCTGTTTGCGACCCCTGCAATGAGGGATCAGACAGTCTTGGTTCCTCCGCCCGTGGTGGATCGGGACGCAGGGTCACCCTCCACACCAGTCACTGATGTGCCTGGGATATCACGTCGACGGGGGCATGTAGTCGTGCAGCCGTGGGTGGTGCCAACACAGCGAGGACCCCCGGTCCTTGGGTCCCGCAGGGGTCAAGCCCGGCAATGTGGTCGCCACGCGCAATCACTGTATACTGAGTGGGAGCAAGACATGACTGCCAATTCTGAACGGCAGGAGGCAGCAATGGAGAACATCGCTGAGAGCATGGAGCGTGTGGCCCGATCTGTGCTCCCCCCTGCTAGGCAGGTGCTTCTCCAGCAGCAGGCGGCACAGTCCACGACCCGCTCGCTCAGGCTGGGCATGGCGGCCTCAGACAGGGCACGCCAGGCTGAAATGTCGTCTCTGCGTCAAGCAATTGCTGCTCACGCAGAGGCTCACATGGATGCCCTGAGGGAGGAGTATGCTTCCCTCAGATCCACTCTGGGTGTCCTTATGATGTCCCAGAGGCAGCAGGCAGAGGAGAGGTTTGCACAGCTTGAGCGTACCATCTCGGCTGAGCTACAGACTTGCCGGGAGGTGCAGCGGTTGTCCAGCCAGGCCTTGCAGGAGGAACTCCATGTTACACGTGCTACCTTGCAAGAGGAAGCACGTGTATCACGTGAGGTTCTGCATGCAGACCTATGTCACATCGCTACACAGAACCAGGCTCACCCGTCCGGCAGACTTGCTCCCGACGAGGGGCAAGCTGCGGCTAGGCGTGGCCAGGCTACTGTGCCACGTCCTCCTTTACAGGATGAGCCAGACTCAGGCGACCATCTATCTCCCACAGGTCGGGCTGTGCAGGCGTTGAGCCCATGGAGATTTTTTTTTTGGCTCAGCATCATCGCATGTGGATGTTGAACAGCACCCTGTACCTCCCCCCTCCTGGGTGCCCCCCCCCCCCCCAGGTCGTATGTGGCCATTTTTGATTTTTCTTTTAGTTTAGTTAGTTACGTTTCTGTTTGATAGTTAGTTTAATTAGGTAATGTAGGTTTTCCATTGTTAGTGTAATTAGTTAATAGTTGATTTAGTTTAAAATTGCTAGTCTATTGTGCTTTCATGTGACGGTGCGGTGCTTTGTGGCTTTTGAAGGCATCCACTGTCTGTTCCAGCTGGGCCCTTCAGGCTTGTCTTATGTGTTTGCTGCTTGGGGTCCTTGACTCACATATGCCACTCCTGCCTCCCTTATCCATGGGCTCGCAAGGATGGTTCGGTGTTACATAATATTACACAAGGGCTTTGGACTGTCATATCTGTGGCATGTCTGGTGCTGTGTGACTTGTGTTGACACCCCTAGTGGGGATGATTTTGGTGTTATTGTCCACTGTTCAGCTTTTGCTAGATGGGGTGTGTCATGATTAATGTGTACATTGATTGCTATGCATTGTGTAGTATGTTTCATATCTTTCCTGTACACGTGCTTGTTTCAATTCATGCTGTAGATAGTGTTCCACACTTTGGATGTGAAAGACGGACTGATGGTGTGATTTGTGATGTGACTCTCTGACATGGTCAAGTAATGAGATGCCTGATGAGACACACACAGATGACTTTGAAGCATTGATCATGTGTTTCATGCCCTTTCTTCAGGGGGATGAGCCTCCAGAGCACCTTTGCCAGCAGACATGGCCCATTGGACGACGGAATTCTGGACCCGTTTGTTGGTGCCCACATGTACATGTGTGCACAAGCAGAGGCACAGGGATTGCAGACCCACATCCTAGAACTGCTGACATGTTCCAAGGAACTCCAGGCAAGGTGAGCAGCACAGGGGGGCCACGACACAGCAAAGCTTGCACCAGGCGAGTTGCACATGCAGGCTTAGTCACACCACTGAGGGTGAGCTTAGACGAATATTGGTGTTGAAGCACACAATGCAGCTCAGATGTGTTGGTGGACTGATGGCTGTTGATAGTAGGGTTGTCTGGGACACATGCAGGGGCAGTGGCACATACCCTCCGGTACACCAAGGTCCATTGAGGCACTTGTATCAACCATGTAGCCTTCTGAGACATGGAAAGGGGCAGCTCACAGGGACATACAGCAAGGGACATACTTGGGTGCAGTGCATGTCTTTTCCATGTACTTTATGATAAATGCACTGCCAACTTTGTTTCGGTCATCGTGGTACGCAACTTGCTCTGAAGTCATGGCTTGCTATATGGGTCTGTCTGCTTACCCAGGGAACATTGCATGTTGTGTGAATTGTGACACATTGGTGTTCCATTTGCCACGCACCCACCAGCGGCTGACTTACTGCATTGACTGTGTATGACCCGTCACAGGGGTGATGTTATATATGGGTACGAAGCATCTACACCAGATGGTCTGTTTGTAGAGTAGTTTGTTGCTATGGGGCATGTTTGGTGTTGTGTATTTGTGTAATTGGCACGTACAGGTTGTTGACTGTGGCTCTCTTTGCAGCATTGCAGTGCTCCTGTAACCGGACCTGAGAGTGCGCAGGCAGGAGGCCAGCATTCAAAACCAGAGCTAAGTGTCTTGTTGTTTTTCTTTCGAACTGCTCTGCATAGGCTTGCTGGGGAGTGTACTAATGGATGGATGTATGTGTGGTTTAATTTGGTATGTTATTTCTCCCTAATCACCAGTGATCCTATGCAATTTTTAACCCTGTACCCTCTACCCGGTGTTCCTGCTTCCCGTACCTATCCAAGCAACGTTCCCTGACCCTCTTTCCCCGCTGGGGTTGCGGATGCCTGTGTAAGCCCCGAACTTGCAGGCGCCAAAACCCTAGAGGGGGTGGTTGGTTCGTACCACTCCTGAGCCTGGACTACAGAAGGCCATGACAATGATGTCCAAGTTTGTTTGGATTGTGTATGTGTTCATGCAGGTAGTACATTTTCGTGCATTCCCTAGTTTCATGTGTCATTCCTCCTCCCCTCTCCTGCCACTCATTCCAGTCATCCAGTGTGTCAACACCTGTCCCGACTGCATATCCCTGAACCTCCTTCCCCACCAGGGTCTCAGAGGCCTGTGTGAGTTTGACCTTGCAGGCACCCGGGACATGGTGGGTGTGGTTGTTTCGTGACACTCCCGCGCCTGTACAGGCGACCTGTGACAGTACACATCCGTTCATGGTGCATCATCCTATGTCATGTACCACACATGTTTCACATCCTGTCGTGACATTGTTTTGCTGTGCTACCTTGGTTGTTGCATCATTGTGGTAGTACTTGGCCTTTGTGAGGTACTGCTACGTCAAGTCATCTACTGGAGGGTGTTCTGGTTCGTTTTTCTGGCTTGGATTTTGTGATTTTGGACATTGATTATGCGGGTGCAGGCACCTTTTTACACACAAGGTGGGAGATGGTGACGAAGGGTAAAGGTGATCCTGTGGCCAGGTGGAATTGAGGTTTGAAGGCTCCATGACCCAGGTGCAGTTGTCCAGTGGGTCATGGTCATTTGTGAGGGGGGGGTTGTTGTTGATAGTTGCCTTGCCCTGCAGTGTGATGGGAACTCTGACATTGTAATGGTGGTATCCTATGTACATGTTGTGTTCTGCTGATCAATGCCTGTTCATGTGTTGTATTTACCTTTCAGGTGCGAGGGGATAGTTGTGGTTTGACATGCTGGGGTGTACACATGGTGAATGTTCACATGTGATGTGTAGAGAACACTAATGGTCACTTGAGTGCACATGCATATGTGGTGTGCATGTCCTTGCAGAACCACACACTTCCACTCTGATGCACTACATGTACTTCCACTCTTGCATATCCACGTGTACACTGTTTGCCTTCTGGTGCCCACTGTGTCCCTGCAGCACATGTTCTGTGACCGATTATGGATCCTGTACATGCCTAATTTGCTGTTTGATGTGGTCTGTCACTTAGATGTGATGCTCAGGGTGTGCATCACACACAATGGCTGTTCACTGAGCAGTGTGTTGCAGGAGTAGGACACTGCACACATGAGCTGCAGTGTTTATTTTGCAATGCACAATGTGCATGTAGACAGGCATTCATTGTTATGTTACGTCTACGACTCTTGTAATGCATTAGGAAATGACTTATTTTGGGTGGGAGATTTTGTTGGTCTGTCATTTCATCTGATTCCGGGTCAGACATCATTGTCTGATGCCACTGTACATTTAGGACATGTCAATGTGTACCTTATCGTTACTGTGTTGGTATATGGGTATTGCTTGCCATGTCATGTTGTGGTTTGGGAGGGTTTGAGTGACATGGCAGTGATGGCCATGGCCTGTTTTGCAGGTGTGTGTGATGAACACCTTGCATGTCAGGGTCATCCGCTTCTCAGAGCAACTAGCTGGGGGTAGATCTCTCTCCGCAGCAGGGCCCTCCCTCTGGAACAGCCTTCCTGCCTCACTTGAACTTGAGGGGAACCATCTCCAGTTCTGGAAGCACCTCAAGACCTTCCTCTTTGCTTCTGCTTTCCCTCTGCCTCTCCCTTGCAGAATTCTTCACTGGAACTGCACTGGAGCTGCAACTGGGCCACTCTCACCGACCTCGGTCCCTGGCCCAGCCACTCTCCACTTGCACTGCCTCCCTGGCAACCCCTGCACTGCGGTACTGTCTCTCTATCCCTACAGCCCACCCTTCCCAGCACTTGTCTGCACTTACCTTTGCAGTTGCCACCAGCCGACCTATGTATTTTTTTTTTGGGCTACTACCCCTGTACTGCACTCCCCCCCTTCCCCTCGCACTTTTCCCTTCCCCCTACCCCTGCACTTGCACAATCTCAATGACACCTGGCCTAGTAGTACCGTTGTCTGTCTTCCCTTGTTCCCCCCTCCCTGCCTCATCGCACCTTGAAATACTTGTGTATAGGCCATATCATGTCATATGTCATATGTGTGCCTTTTGGTCACACAGGATAGCTTGTGTTTAAGTAGCTAGGGATGCAGACGATGTGGCACTTCCATGGCAACTATCTCAGGGTGGTAGGGTTGTGACAGTTGACTGTCTCTTTGTCATCATCGATTGTCACCTGGTATGTGCCAGGCCTGTGTGCACTCCGCAGGGGTGGGAGTTTAGGTGAAAAATGTGGCCACAAGCTGGGTCCGGGCTTCCTCGCCACGTGCCCTGTCCCCTCCCATGGGCAGCGCCTGTGCCTGTGGTTGGGGATGTGGGGGCACCACCATGTGCACCGGGACGCCCTGCCGTGTTGCAACATTGTGCAGGACACATGCTGCCACAATGATCCTGCACACTACTGGTGGTGCATAGAGTAGTTGCCCACCAGAGCGGTCAAGGGAGCGGAAACGTGACTTGAGCACTCGGAATGTGCGCTCCACTATGCCCCTGGTTTCAATATGGGCGGCGTTGTATCTTACCTGGGGTGGTGTGGTGGGGTTCCGGATTGGCGTCATCATGTGGTTGCTCAGAGGGTAGGCACTGTCCCCTGGGGAGGTGATAATAGTTGAGATTATTAGGGTTTGGATATTTGTCTGTGTGTGAGTTGCATGCATGTGCAAGGGCATTTGTACTGACCTAGGAGCCATGTGTCGCCATGCTGCCCAGCTTCCAGGGCCCGGCTCAGGGCGGACATTCTGTAAATGAAACTGTCATGGATGGAGCCAGGGTAGTTTGCATAGACAGAGGTGATGATTCCCTTTGCATCGCATACCACCTGTACATTGATGGAATGCCAGTGCTTGCGGTTTCGGTAGATGTGCTCAGTGGCCCTAGGTGGACGTAGGGCCACATGGGTGCAATCTATGGCACCAAGCACTTTGGGGAAGTGTGCCACCCTGAAAAAATCCAGGACAACGGCCTGCCTTTCTGCGGGTGTTCTGGGCATGTATATGTGCCTGTGGACTGAGGGGCGCGCTGTCATGATTGCCAGTACCTGGTGTAGGCAGCGTGACTGCGTGGCCTGTGAGACCCCCCCCACTATGGCAGTGGTCCGCTGAAATGACCCAGTGGCCAAAAAATGCAGGACATTGAGCAGCTTCTCCAAGGGGCTCAATGCTTGGGAGCAAAGATTGGGGGATGTAAGGTCATCTTCCCACTCCCTGACCAGGTCTAGGATGATATGGGGTGGAAACCTATACCTGCCATAGACCTGGTCGTCAGGCATCCCAAAAAGGCTTGTCCGTGGTGCGAAAATGCGTGCCCTGGCTATTCTCCTCCTCCTGCGGTGTCCCACGATCAGTGCTGTGACAAATGGGGCATTCATCGTAGCTGTATATACGCGTTTGTTGTTTGCGCGCACTTTTATGCTGTGCGCGGGGACGCTTCCGCCTGCCTTCGTGTGGCGGACGCGTTGACGCCTGTGCGCGTCTTTTGCCGTGCGCGGGTTTCCCGTATTCGGATCCATGAATACGGGTTGTTCGCATGCGTGTGGGCGTTCCGTGTAGTTCCCTGCAGTACTTCCCCAGTTACGCCTTCTTTTTCACACGTTGTTCCCCATTCCGTGTGTTACGCCCACTGTTCCGCCCACTTTGGTTGTGTGCGCCGCGCTATGTGCGCTTTTGCTGTGCGCGTAGCGCACGCCGTGTATGCCTGCGTGCGCCATGGCTCGTTTGGGCGCACGGACAGCGGGAAACACGCGCAGCGTCTTCCTTGAATCCCACGCGTGCGCGTGCGCTGCGTTTCTCACGCTTGCGCTCCCTTGCGCCTGCTTGCGCATGGATTTTCGGCGCACGTTTGTTCCATGAATCGGCCCCTAAATATCACTGTCCCACATGTACCTGTTCCCCCTCTCTATGTCCCAGCAAACTAGCCCCAAACCCTCCCCAGCAAGAAAAACGTTACAATGAGACTTCCATCCCTTCCTCCCCTCTAATACATCATGTCCAGACCCCTAATTCCCCTGTATTTGTTTCAGTTTCTGCTTCCCCCTCTCCTTTGTAATTTTTATACTGTTATACAATAATAAAATGTTAGGAGTGTTCTTAGTATATGCCTGTGTCATATTTTCTTTTTTTTTAAAGGCAGTTAGGGTGTCCGCAGACACCACGAGTGTCCGTTATGTTTGCAATTAACCAAAAATGGGGGTGTTCTAAGGACACTATACCTGTTTGTACTGTTCATAATTAAAATGGAGGTGTCCTTAGAACACACAAGATGTCTGCCTATCCGCAATTAACCAAAATGGGGGTGTCCTAAGGACACTATACTTGTTCGTACTGTTTGTACTTAAATGAGGGTGTCCGCAGGACTCCAAATTCGTCCGCATGTCCGTAACTATTTAAATTAGGGTGTTCTAAGAATGCCCCCCCTGTTCGTAATGTCCGCAACCAGAATGAATATATCTGTAGAAAACATATCCCGTCCGCCTGTCCGCAAAGTTCTGACACACATTTATTTTATTCAGGGACTTGAACACTGTTCACAGAACACCCACACACATGCGCACCACACCCTTGGGTCCTACGAGCATTGCGCCTGTCCGTAACTGTCCGCCACATGTGTGTCACACTTTTAATTAGTTCGGGGACCTGAACACTGTCCGTAGAACACCCGTGTGCATGCGCACACCCGTGCCTGAGCATTTGGTGTCCTACGGACATCCGTCCCATTCGTGAACGTGTTCGCAACATCATCATGTAACCGCACCTACGCTGAGCGTGTGTCCTTATTTGTGGACACTGTCCGGGCCCCCGAACATTCAAAAATTGCTTTTTTGAGCAATGCAATGTATTTTACAGTAAAGGTTCATCATTGCACATGTCCCAGACAATGTCCCTGCCAATCTACATATTTTTTGGAACTTTTTGAGCCCTTTCCTGGTGTTTGATATGTCCGCAGACAGCGCAGCTCTTCGCGAAGCGTGCACCTGCAACCCTATAAAAGGCCACACCCCAGAGCTGCTCCTCATACTGCTTTTGGATTTCAAGATTTACAACAAGACAATTGTGCAGGTTGCTGTTCCTGGTTCCTAGTTGTTTGTTACTAACCTTCCAGATGGCATCCCAAATTGCATCTGCTGCTACTGCCTCGGCATTAGCACCCCCACCCCCTCTACTACCACCAAGTCCCCAAGGACCTGCAGAGGGGAACAGGCGTGAGGATGCAGAGAAGACAGATGAAGAGGATGAGGTAGTGGAAGTCCCTACTACCAGCACTCGTTTACCACTCTTGATGGAGTGCCAAAAGCTTGTGGGAACAAGGAGATCTGCAATCAGTGCAAGATGGTGCTGAGTCATGGAAAGTCTAGTTCGTATAGCTATGGTACAACATCAATGAAGCGACACCTAAAGTCATTCCACGATGGAGCTATTCGTTAGGTTGTACCTTGCGATAAACGTAGTAGGTTGAGTTCCACTACAACATCCTCCGTTTCTGCTCCTGCCACCACAAGAGACACTTGTGTGGGACAGCGCATCCCTCCAGCTGCCTCACAGGCCATTCATGATGCTGTTGACCCTTACCTTTCGAGGGTCACAATATTGTGCATGTACTGTGACGCAGTACTGTGCAGGAGGGAGAACCTTCGGAGTGCTTTCGAGACTGGAGCATCAGAAGAACTGCTACCTACCTGAGTAAGGCCCATCCTACATCTTACTCTCTCCACCTGCCCTTTCTTATCCCTGTGGTTGGTGTCCCTTCTTTACCCTCCTTTCCCCTCCTTTCCTTGTGTGTCGTGTTTAAAAAACCAAAAAATATATAAAGCAAAAAAAAAGGCTCTTTTCTGAGCCGCCTTTCACAGTTTAAAAATAGAAGTGACAAATAAATAGTGCAGGGCCCTGTGCATTTTTTAGAAGTCTACGGACAGTCCGCAGACATCTAACATTTTATGGTGCTGCCCTGTCAGAACCATTGTACTTTTCTTTGGGTGGAAGTGTTGGCTCTGAAAAGAGCCTTTTTGTGGGGTTCTTTTGTGTTTCGAAAACTTCAAATGGTCAACACCTACTACAAAATGGATTGCTGTAATTCCAAAAAAGGTTGCAATGCATTTTGTATATTTCACAGAAAAATCTGATTGCCTGCATAAGTAAGATGTACTCCATCTCTGCAAAAAATGTTTGGACTATGAAACAGAATGTTTTCATTCTGAAAAGAGGACATACCAACATCTCTCAAAAAGGCACAGACAGCCTTGTTAACATTGCGCCTTGCTTATTCCATTTGTGGACCAAATGAAAAAGAACGCAGCCACATTTGTCTCTGCGCAATACGGGAAAAAATTACTCTGGATTTTGGATACATGTCCATGACTTTACCAAGTCTTTCTTTCATTCCAGACACATGTCCTAAACTGTTCCCTCCACAATGAATAATAATAATGTCTGGATGACCCTGTGTCACCAAAGTAGCACAGAGAGGTACCATATCCATCCACTTCATTTCACGCACTACATGCCAGTGCACTTCTACATGAGATAATTCAAGATGTGCAGCCACTCCACAGCGATCTGCATGCACCTCCAACCAATGTATCCACAAATCTCCCAAAATCCAAACAATCTGCTTTCTGAAACATACAGCCATAGCTATCTGCTCTCCTCTCATGAAAAAGACTTTCTGACAAACTTTCTCCTTACACAACACACCCAGTAAACCTTATTGACCAATCCCTTGCTCTGCTCAGTCCATTTGCATGCTTCTCAACCCGAAATTCCCCGTATGTAATACATGCTGTCTGCAGACAACCGCGCTGTCCGTGAAATGAAAATTTAAATAGTGTCCCCCATTTCCCCTTTGAGGTAGGCTCTGAAAAGAGCCTTTTTTTTTGTTTTTGTTGGAGATGCTTCACAAACACCTTTTATTTTGTATTTTTGTTTTGTATTTTTCTCCAAAAATCTTCACATTAACTTCTCCAAAGCAACCCTTATGTTCCAAAACAGCATGGCATTTCCCATAAAAGATAAAGACATGCCATCTTCTTTAAAAAAAAACAACAATGCCAGAATCAATGTTCTCATTATTACAAAAGAACATACCAGCTCTAAGCATGAAAGCAAACATGACTCGGTTAATTGGACACCTAGCAATATTTTGCTGAGGACAAAAAACATAACTATTGCCCCATATTGACCAAGGTACTAAACCAGAAAAAATAACCTTGGCATTTGGAAGTATTTTCATTACTGCCTGAACCAAGTGTTCCAAATCTGCCAACAAAGTAGGGGCACTGACATAGCCAAAATGCAAAGCACCACAGTGCAAAACAACTACATGTGGACTGTTCACCCTGCCCATATCTCCACAAACGTGTACAATTCCCTGCACATTGAAACCAGGCACAGTGCTCCACACCACCTCCACTCCTTTAACATCAACATTGTTTGCCACATTGCTGCATTTAGCATACTGCTCCAAACCAAGCACAAACATATCTCCAACCACCAACATCCTGACTTTCTCCACCTCTGCCATCTTCACTACACACAGCCTCTTTCAACACAAACCACAACCTCAACATCTGATTGGCGGTTCCCTACAGTCCCCTTTCCATGCTAGATTTGCTGAGAAACCCTGGATATGGCATGCCCTCTGCGCGGACAATTGCGGTGTCCGCGGAGTGCGTAACCCTGGGCAGCCTCTACCCTTTCCACTTCACTCTCTGCACCATTTCCTCATTGGCTACTGTTAAGCAGTCACACAATCATCCATCAATCACATCCAAGAACTCTACATCTTACTCCATCATCACAGATCAGCACTTTAGATGTACTATTGATCACTCTCAGTACAATTGAGCTGTGACTGCAAAGGACCTACAGCAATAACCACTGTAAAACTGACCAAGATTTCTACTTGCAAATTCATGCACATCCACATGCATGAACACAGACTACAGGTATGAATAATTTCTACAAAGTACATGTACAGCTCTTCTAGGAATACATATAAACAGAGTAACTGCCACTTACCCTGTATAAACTGTAAAATGAATTTACTGATTTCTCCCATCTGCTATGATGAAGTATCACTTGCTCTCCAAAACTTTTGTTTATACACACAGCTATCTAAATTATTTTTATTTCATATTAAAAGATGGGAGAAATAACAGTATAATTATGAAAAATGCTGTCTAGTGTGTTATAAAATTACACGCAGCCAGGATGCGTACATGCATGTTCATTCATGCACACACACAGACAATATCATTAGAAAGACTCCTAGCTGAAACAACACCACTGCCTCTATATAAAATCCTTCACCTTTATTTCCCACACCTTCACAAATGCATACATTACATGCTTTTCTGTACAATCTCTGCCATTTACCCTGTAAAAATAGCAAAAAATGCATATGATTATTTCTTCTATCTTTTAACATCCCAGAACATAGCCTTAAAAAATATACAGGATGCACATAGGCAAAGCAAAGTGCATGTTCATACTATGCTCAGTTATAAGAAAACACTACTAATACAAAAACCAAAAAAAATCAATGTCTGTATTAACAAAAGTGCTATAAACACACATCAATGTCTACATTAACAAAAGTGCTACAAAACACACATATTCACTAACTTCTTTCTTTTACAATTGCAGTGAAGACCACTCTCCTGAAAAGCAGCAGTGTCTGAAGAACGAACAAAAACTTAGAAGAAACCTACTCTGTCCATACAAAAAAGTAAGTACAATACTAACATAATATTCTAACTGTTACTCAAACACACTAACATTTTAGTATTGTAGAACAAATAAGTGTTTTAACCCTCTATCATTAGATGTAGTATTAGTGCTTCCCCTTACCAGCTGCATACTTTATATTGTCATCTGAAACCAAGTACAGTAACACACAAATACAAGAACAGCCTTCCCAACTTGATGTAGCTGCCCATTGCACAATCACACACCTCCACAAACATCCTTACCATCATACTCAGACACTCATGCACAAAGAACACACACAATGCACAACAGACCAACCAACACTTTCTTTTTTTCTCCAATAGACCCCAAAGAATGCCTACCAAAAAGCAACTCTCAAGTAGAGCAAATCGAAATATAAGTTTCCAAAATAAGCATCCATCTCTAGCAGATTTTGTACAAAAAGTTCACACAAAACAGCTAATACAGTAATTAAGCAAAACAAAACAAGCTTCCAGTACAGAAACTTTGTCTCCTCTATCAAAATGTAAAATGAAACAGAAAGTGATTAACAAAACTTCAGCTACCACTACTGCTAACCATACCAAAACAAATATTTTACAAACAATGTTCCGCCACAGAGTCCTTCAGAACCTTATAAAAATAGGAGAGAAATCATGCACAACCCTTAAAACCTACCATAGAAAATTAATCTTCGAAGCTCTCATACACAGTGCAATCCTTCTCAAAAGGAAGTTATTTATTTTAGTTTTAAACAGAATGAAACCACTAACAAAACTAACTACTAAACTACAAAAAAGACTTCTCAATAAACGGAATATCAACAAAAATAGCTTCTTAAACATCTGTGGAGGTCAATGGAGTCACACCACAAGCACAGAACCATATTTTAATGAAGAAGCATATAAACAAAAGCAAACAAACCCAATTGCCATACATAGCAGTGGACAAGGCTATGAAAAACTTAATCCCACCATTATGGAACAAGAAACTCTGCTCACAAAAATATCCCCAGAAAACTCAGTATCACCTCTCCATTCTACTGAACCAAAACGTCCAGTCTACAAATGGCCGTGCACATCAATGTGTAACGTTGCCAAAAAATCTTTTAAATCTTTACGCCAGTTCTTCAACCAGTATAAAAAAAGCAAAGACAAATTTAAAAGGAAACTACTACAAAATATGGATGTCTGTCCAGTGCGCAAATACACAGGACTACAAGGACATTCATTAGCCTGCATTTCAGGACCTATTTGCAAAAGCACCTTCCATCATATCAAAATGATATCAACACATCATTCAACTATATGAAATCTGGTCCATAAACTCTACTATGCTAAAGGTCCTGCTTTAGTACTAGCCAATTTAAATAACAATCGACTACATGGTACAGCCAAACAAGTACTCGAAGAAATAGAGCATATACAGAGAAAATATTTTGGAAGTGAAAGCCACTTACAAAATACAATAGCTCTACAACAAACTAGCAACTACTATACAAATAGCAACCTTCTATTAAACACATATAAAAAACAAATACTAAAGTTTAAAAGTACCTCTGTTGAAGTACCAAACCATGTGTGTGTTGCCGCAGGACTTTTTTTTTATAAAAATAGCACAAAAACTGTAAACATAACGTACACAATAGAAGACAATGAAGATTCCAAATGGTTCCAATTAGGTCTCTACCTTATAGCAGAAAACAAATATGAAATTACTGACCCCTTAATACTTTGCAATTACTGCACTGCATAATTTGACAACAACTAAACACCTTCACGTGCTATCACAAATAACTTGGAATTATTCCCACTACCAAAACCCCTGCAACAACTACATTTATATGAGAGCATCATAATTCAAACAGTGCACCCATTTCAAGCAATAATACGCCTTCATCCAAAAACAGCAAAATTACCTCCCTCTGAATTAGTGAAAGGCATTCGTGGCAAAGTAGTTTATTTACCATTAGATCTCAAAGAAAATGTACACACTCTAGGAGTGCAAAAGCCAATAAATCAAACTTTAATTGTCTTAGTAAATGGCATACCTATAAAAGACAAAACAATTTGGCAACAACTCGTGGATTTACATAAAGTTAGACAAGCCCTGCAATATCTAAAAGACAACAATGAATACTACAGAGAAATTAATAATGAAGAAAACCTGAGAGAAACCATTGAAATAATTCAAGAGGCACCAGAAACTGGTCAACTTCAACTTCTAAATCCTGCTACAGAATCCAATATTTTAGACCATTATACAATTCATCCTTTACACTCTAAAGACACTATAGATGATGCACTGGAAACGTACCAAATGCGACAAGCCAAAGGATATCCAATCAGCATATGGGAAAAAAGTATAGAAGCACGGGCCTTTCCTCTACTCTTTACTACTGGAAAAGGAGGAAGGTACGATGATAGATCCACACAGATAACAGCATAAGAATATAGCTCTTTACGAATGTATTCTGACGACCCCAGATTCACATAAAACGTGGAATACATATTCCACCTTCTCTTTGAAAGTGAACTAGCAACTTTATGCTAGGGAGTTGCACACACATTAAAATCAGGTACCAATTTAAAAATATGTCAGCTACGCAATTATTACAAAAAGTGCAAGAAAAAAATGAGATTTTACAGTCAAGTATTGCAAATCTTTTAGCAAACATGTGTGGTACAAAAGAATACTGCGTCCGACGTCACAGAGATGTACGCTGAATGATAAGAAACCTTGGCCCACCCACTTGGTTTGTTACATTAAGTTGCGCAGAATATGCATAGGACGATTTCCAAAATTTCCTACGCATAGCAAACCAAAACAAAACAAACATAGATATAAAAACACCAGGAGAACTCTGTTCTCTAGATCCTGTAAATGTATCAAGATATTTCCATCATCACTTCATTGCTATGCTACACTTTATTTGTAATAAGACTGTTCATCCCCTCAGAGAAGTTCAACACTTCTTTTGGAGAAAAGAATACAAAGCCAGAGGAGCACCACACATCCACATGCTATTATGGATTAAAGATGCTCCTAAATTTGGTCAGGACAGTGATGCCACTGTTTTGCAGTTCATCCAAAAATATGTCACTTGTGAAATCCCTTCACAAACAACACATAGTGACCTTCATGCACACATTTTACAATTTCAAAGACGCAAATGTGGAAAATATTGTCGTTGCAAATATGAAAACAAAGGGAAACACTTCACCAAATGCCACTTTGGTTTCCCTAGACCAGTTTCAACAACAGGTCAAGTAAACAACTTAATGTCTTCAGTCAGACATAGTGTCAAAGGTAATTAACCTAAGAACACATATTACATAAAAATAACAGAAGAATCAAAATACATCAATGATTACAATGCAATCATTGCCCTCCTATGGAATGCAAACATAGATGTGCAGTACATTGCAGACAATTCCACTGCAGTTGCACGATATGTCACAGCCTACTTAACCAAAGCAGAGAAAACAGAGCTTCAGGAATGGTCAAATTCACTATTGCCTGCCTGAGAGGACTGCACTCCGTTTTCACCTGTTTTCAGAGTTTTTCTCCATTGCAGTACTGGTGGGTGGACCTACAGTACTTAACCTGCCCTGAACCACTGAGCGGCCACGGAGTGACAGAGAGTGACAGTTCTGCCCTGCCTGAGAGGACTGCACTCCGTTTTCACCTGGTTCCAGAGTCTTTATCCATTGCAGTACTGGTGGGTGGACCTACAATACTTAACCTGCCCTGAACCATGGAGCGGCCGTGGAGTGATGGAGAGTGACAGTCCTGCAGTCCTGGAAGGCGGAGCAGCCAGGGCCAGGGCTGTTATGAACTCTCCACTCTACTAAGAGGAAGGTGGCCAGCATCTCCGTAGCTCACGACTTCGAGCATTTACTCCAACGAAGAAAATAAGGCCGGAAGATTCAACCGGCCCCACGCTGGACCAAGCACTTATACCACTACTGTGCCCAAAACCAAAAGGGAAACCTAAAGCCACGAAGCCACCTAACATACCGACGACAAATACTGTCCACAATGAAACGACTAACCTGGAGGCTTCAGGCCTTGAGAAGGGGTGCGCCAGCGTTGGGTTCCCGGCCACTGTGGTAGTGGTGGTCGTGTCCGGAAGCTGAGGATCAATTGACTGCATGGTCGCACCCGCCCCTGGCTTGCCGCTCCCCCGTCTTCCACCGTCGTGCCCCGGAGGGGGGTCACTGTGGGATATGGCAGGTGGTGCCGTGCCGGGTCAGTTGCGACTCGCGGCCAAGGATGGTGATAAAGAAGCAGGATAGGCGCATGCTTGCTGTGGGGTTACAGATTGTGCTGGCATTCCCGGCCCTGGCTTCCCGCCCTCCTGTCTGCTCACGTCGACCCCTGGAGGGGAGTTGCCGCGGGACATGGCTGGGGGGCCGTGGCAGGTCGGGAGCAGCCAGCGAACACAGATCCAGACCGCGAGCCCGCCCGGGGGACAGGGGGGAGGAGAGACTTCCCCGTCATCAGTTCCCTCGCCGGCAAGAGCCCATTTCCCGGGAGTGAATCAGGAGGTGGGTCTGGCCCCTCCCCCGGGAAACATACTGAGTGTTCAGGCTTTGGTGCATGCGGAGCCGAGCCTTGTAACTCTGCCGCCCCCTGTGGCAGCTAGTCAAGAAACCATTGACGTTCTGCTTGTGAAATGCATAAAACGCTTAAGACCCATTCCACCTCAAAGAATTGGAGGAATTCATAATAGAAGAAACATTAAAAGCTCCACTAAAGGGCCCCTGACCAAAGAAAAATGCCTAACTCAGAAAACAAGCAAAACAAAAACACTTATGGCAGCACTACTAACCTGAGAGACTTTCTCAACCTTAAGCCTGCCAGTAACAACGCCAGAAGGGGCGAGCTAACAGACCTCGAAATTCTGGAGGCTCTCAATGACTGCATGCCAGTCTCTAATCAAATGGATTGATTACCTTATGTTACAGGGCCCAAACCACTTACCCAACGATGGTGTTGAATCAGCTGGTTCTAGCAACAAACAGTCACCCTCTAACGTTAGTAACCCTCGCCCCCAGAAATTGCCAGCACATCTGACAGCGCCCATCATCAGTTTACACTTGGACCCTGAGTCCTCCACGCCGACTGGGAGTTCAACTATAGCTCTAACAATCCCAACCTCAACCACTACTCTAGAGGACAACATCTCGCCTAGTCCTTCACCCTCTAAGACTAGTGCCCCCAAATTGGCAGAGAACCTACCAGTACCTAACATCATCTCATCTTTGGAACTTAAGTCCCCCACGCATGCGGTGAATTCTAACTTAGCTCCAAAGACACAAACTACAAGCACTGCCTCAGATTATAACTTTCTTCCAACGTCTACACCATCTAAGTCTACGAATTACCTGTACCCGGTACAAGAAAAGTTGTCTGATCCAGTGGTCTCGCAGGAGTCGGTGACACCTCAAAGAGATCAATACAACAACTCAGCCTAAAATATCCATAAAGGATTATTTGGAATCGCTCCAAGCAAATCGACTAAAAAAAACATGCCACGGAGAAACGGGTCATCATTGTGCACCAAAAATATCTTGCAAAAACCCAATAGCGATCAAGATCTTTGGGACCCATTAAACGTGGCAAATACACACATAAACTCACTAGACCTTCATAAACCACGCATTTCGTCTCAAGCGAGTTCTGCACTCCATTGGCTCGACTCTCCAGGGAAAGGGAGAACATCGTCAGCTACAGAGCTGAACATGGGAGCTTCCAGGCCAAAAAAACGAGACATGCTTTCAATTATGTCTACAGTGACGATCGCTCTCGCCCCCTTTATGAAGCTGTATGAAGGAGTTAACGACACGCTGAAAGACCACACATCAATACAAGCGACGTTACTGGCTAAGCTGACCTTCTTGGAAGCCTACATTATGTCACAGGAAAGCAACAAAACAAGCCGGGCTCAAGAGGGGAGTTCCACCCCTGCAGGGACGGTTCTAGACCGGCAGCCGAAACAAGGCCCTAAAAAAGTATTAGGAACTCAAACAGCCCCTACCATTGACCTAACTAGGAGCCCAAGAGAGGCAGTCACAGCAGCAAACGACAAAGAAAACATTGCGGCAAAACGTGAGACGAGGAACATTTTGCAAACACTAGAACCTGTGTTTGTGTTAAACAAGTCCAGCAAAGTGATGCCTAAAGAAAATGGAAAATCTAGAGAGAAGACTGGCAGAAAAGTCTCATTAGTGACACCAACGGAAACCTCAATGACAGTGGAAGTCTCTGGCTCAAAAAAATCACCAAAAACAACAGAGGAATTTCTGGAGTGCGACGTTTTGATGAACTCGAGTACGTACTCTAACGAGGAAGCATCCCTAGAAACAAGGTCCGATAAATCAAGTAAAGAGTCTACAACTACGAACTTGGGAGAACTAGATATCCCAGAAAGCGCCATCAAAGAAGCAAGAAAAAAATACAAAGTGGAGAGTGGGAACGCGAACAGCAGGCATGAAAAAACAGAACACTCCACCGATTACAAGAGATACGAAAAATCGCCCCCTCTCATTACAGGACAAACAGAAGACCTCGCAACTCTGGCAGAAAAACACCTGAGCACACCAAAATCCCTCTTGGGCCTTCAAAACTTCATCACACCTCGAAAACCGAAAAATACAATGAAGTACTCACGAAAAAAGATGCTACTAGAAGGATAATGAAACTAGAACAGATCGAGGGAAACGAAGACGAGGTCACGCTAAATCGTGGCTCAGTACTTGCCCTGTTCAGCTACATTCTGTCACTACAACGTATAAGATCTGAGGACCCATTCATTGGTGACCCGAGTCATAAACAGGGGAAAGCCTTGGCTCATCTGTACATCGCATCTATTAATGTCAAAAGCCAATTGAAAGAAGACTCCAACAAATTGTTAAAAATGGGATACGACCTAACGGAGTCCTCAAGAAAGATCACTCTAAGGCCTGGCACATCCGTATTTTCACGCGAGCATGGCTCGCGCCAAAAATGAGATACAGAGGATACAAAACACCTTCAAGACAGAAGGTGGAAACCCAAAGAAAACTTCAGGGGCACAAACAACGACAAAAGGCATCAAAATTGTCGAACTGAGGAGTTTTCACAACAAGGACCAGGAGGGCATGGCTCTAAGAGACTGTTGAGGGACCGCAGAAGCAGAGGAAACTCGGCTACGACTTCAAAAAGACTTCCCTCCTCGTCTCAGCACGAAACGCCTGGGACAAACCCTTGTGGAAGAGTTGAGAGACCGGCCAAGACCGCACTTTCCACTGGAAAACCCCAGGCAAGGAACTTGTGGGCCTGGTTACCAAAGGCCTTACAAAAGCAACATAAAAGTTAGCAACCCCTGACTCCGGAGCATGGCGATCATCTTCAACCAAATTTAAAGACACTTACAAGAGAAATAAAGCTATGCTCTTGGAACACCAGAGTCCGCGGCCACCTTACGGCGCCTAGTGACACCAAACTGGCAGAATTCGACGTCCTCTGTTTACGAGAGACATGGCTAACAGAACTTCCCTCACTTGACGGATACGAAGTCTTCTTAGCTCCTGCAAGAAAGGGTCCATTGGGGCGTCTATCATCAGGAATTTTGACAGCCATTTGATACGATTGCGGCTTGTCACATGTAAAAGTACTGAGAAGAAACCAATCTCTGCTAATGATCAGTGCAGAGTTGATTGATTTCAAAACCAACAAAACTAAGAACGCAAAGTCAGTAATAGTGATCATGAATATTTACTGGAATCCATCTTCTAAGGACACCAGTAACTTTCTAAGAAAAATCGAGCATGCAATCGACGAGGCTACCACTCTACACTCTGCCTCACACCTACTGCTGTGTGGAGACATCAACGCTTCTCGTCGCCAGGAAAAACACAAAGAACATTTATGCCGTAACACCTCGACATCAGTCTCAAGAGGGAAAGCCTGGGCAAACCTGATGACATCTCGCGAGTTACACAACATGAGCAAGGTGCTGCCTAAAGAAAACATCTTGCCCACATGGGAAAGTGGTCTATCTAGCACAACGATTGACTATATATTTGTCTCTGACCGTTTGGCACAGTCAATCACGACATTTGAGGTGATACGAACCATCAGGAGTGACCACAAACTGCTGTACGTCACCTGGCCAACAAAACAAAATCTGATTTTAAAGTCAATCACGCATTTGGAAACAAACTCTCGAGGATCAAAAATAAAAATGTCAGCAAAAGCATTCAACCATCTTAAGCTCAAATATTGTGCTCAAAAACATAGTTCATTGGTAAACAAGATCGACTACTTACCATTGCTAGAGATTTACAAAAAGAAGAGGGCCCTAAAAACAACACAGAGCCCAGAAAACACGTGTTTGATAAACTCCTGGTTGAAAAAAGAAAAGTACTAAGAAAAGTGAAGAGGACAGCCCAACTCCTGGGCCCCACAAAGACAAACCAGTCAGTGATAGAGGTTACTAGGTCATACAAATCATGGCTTAAATACCATCGGACGATACTATACCAGCAAGATGCTGAGGCAAGCCGTACAAGGAAATAAAAGTCGAGAATTCTGGTCGCTTTTAAACTCAACTACACCAAAAGACGAAGCATCTGTAATCAACAACGTAGGTGTATCCGTATGGGTGAATTTTTTCAGAACTCTTTTCACCCCGCCCGAGACAACCCGGCCAGAGAAGAAGACCCTAGAACCAGCAAAATTGATCATCTTGGACGATCGTGAAGACATAATCCGCCAGATCAAGTCTCTTAAGAACTCGAGAGTGCCTGGCCCTGACGGGATCACAAACGTGGATCTCAAGGCACACCCTGAAGAGTGGGCAGCGCTCTTGAGCGAAATCTATCGAAGATGTGCAAAACTGAAATCAGTCCCGCCATCATGAAAGTCAGCAACGGTGGTTCCTATTTTCAAAAAAGGTAACAGGAGCGACCCGGCAAACTATCGCCCGATCACTCTGTTAGACTGTATGGACAAAGAGTTTGGTTCCCTTCTCTAAAACAAATTCAAAAAGTGGGCTAAATCGGCGCCATGTGAGGACTGTCTGCAAACAGGGTTAAAATAAAACTTTAGAACATCTGCAAACATTCTGATAATGAACACCCTGAAACATAAAGTTCTAGAGGGAGGTCCCAGGCTATTCATCGTCTTCGTGGATCTTACCCAAGCGTTTGACCGTGTAGATAGGTCACTACTATGGGACAAACTAGTGGCATTGAGCTGTCCTGCTTCTCTTCTGGAGCCTTTCAAAGCCCTATATTCGGATACTAACATGAGGGTGCGTTTGGACCAACAAGGGCTTCTCTCCACTCCTATTTCGATGCAAAGGGGCATTAAACAGGGATGTCCTTTGGCCCCGGCTTTGTTTGTAGCATTGCTTGGTGACATCAAAAACTCTGAAGCAACCGTTCGAAGCTTCCCACCTAAAATAGAAAAACCCCAAGTAGGAAGACTCCTGTATGCAGACGACGTGATACTCCTCAATTACACGCCAATAGGGTTGCAACGTCAACTCAGCAACCTCAAGGCATATATGGAAAGAAACAACTTAGAAATCAACGAAAACAAAACCAAACTCATGTCTGTGTCTAAAAACACAAGAAACAACACAAAAACGAAATTAGTGCTGAACGAAAACTGGATTGAAAACGTGGTACAGTTCAGATACTTGGGAGTTATCTTGGACAACTCTAAAAACGAGACAGGTATGCAACACCTTCTAAAAGAAAAAAACAGAAAACTCACAGCACAAGACAGAGCTATTGACAGGAAATTTGGTTGATTTTCCTTGATCCCTGTGATCAACATACTTATGAATGAAATATTGCAGATTTCATACATGTGGAAACATACATGCACTCTGTGCAGCCATGTGGCACAGGAACAGGTCCCTAATGAACGCTTTGTGTATGTATCCATACCTAACTGTGAATACATTCCATTTCAGCAACTTGTACAAAATGCAAACCCATGCAGATTATGTACTACCTGCAATTCAGATAATCGCTCCACCTTACAAATACAGACACATAGTAAATATGTAATAGTAATGCTTTTACGTTACAATGCAGATGGTACCAAAAACAACGGTAAGCTGACTGGATTCACACATGGTGAAGTGTCACTTGGTAAGAAAACCTTCACAACAATACGTATAATCAACCACACAGGAACCACAACCAATGCAGGTCACTACACTGCATATATAAAAAAGAATTATGGATGGTCCAAATGTAAAAATAGTACCAGTACTCTAAAGCAGAGATTACCAGCAAATCTTGTAAACGCTTACTTAATATTCTTACAACCAAAATTTAATACATAACCTGTTTATGAACGTAAACAAAACCTCAACCTCAAAACTATGCACAGTTAGAATACGCCAACATGTATCTAACTGCCCCAAGATTCTGCAACAAGCAAACAGATAAATTAATACCACTAAAATGTAACAAAAAATAAACAGTTAGAATACGCCAACAGGTATCTAACCGCCCCAAGATTCTGCAACAAGCAAACAGATAAATAAATACCACTAAAATCAAACAACAAATATACAGTTAGAATACGCCAACAGGCATCTAACTGCCCCAAAAAACCTGTAACAACCCAACAGATAGATGAATAGCATAAAAGTAGAAATAAACAATTAGAATATGCCAATAGGTATCTAACTGCCCCAAAAAATCGACAACAACCCAACAGATAGATGAATAGCATAAAAGTAGAAATAAACAATTAGAACACGCCAACAGGTATCTAACTGCCCCAAAAATTTGCAACAAACCAACAGATAGAAGATTAGCAAGAAACAAGAAACAAACAGTAAAACAATTAAAGAAATATTTTGTACCACAACATAGAAGTTTTTTTTAATCCAGCATGGATTTTTTTTCACACAGACCCAATGATTTCGAAAACAAACAGAAACTGAGCAAATTGCGCAGTACACTGGTTTGAACTATAGTACTTGTAAAGTACTAAATATGAGGGTAAAAAAAATACAGACATTTCTATTATGCAATGCAATAACTCAGTAAGAACTACCTACACTAACATATGATCTTTTCTTTTATCACAGAGATAGAAAAAGAATGTCTGCTCCAATTACCCATGTCTTGAAAAAACAACTTACAACCACAAAAAACTCAACCAGTAAGTATTCAATAAATTAACTCACAAACACTGCTGCATAACACTCCCATTCAAGCAAACATCTAACTATACACCACAATCCAAATTGTTTACTTCCATGGGTATATTATGCCGCAGTCCTTGTTACAAACTCTACAATCTTAACTGCATAGCCTAGCCAAAACATCACATATAAACTCTACAAATGAAACAGTACACACACTTTTGGGCTTTGGATATTTGATGGGTGTTTGATTCTATAGGTGTGTTATGCTGCAGTGGTTGGGGCCAGGGCCTAGAGTCTTGGGTGCATGGCCCTGGCCACAACCACTGCAGCATAACACACCTATGCTACCAAACATTTTGACTGTGGTATGTGGACTGCTTTTAGGGAATATTAATTACAATCAATGCTTTGCTAACAACCCAAAACCAACATCATACTATAGTAAAATAGCTAGTAGTGCATTTATTATGTCCGCGGAAAGCCGCGGTGAACGCGGACATGGCGAACATATCAGGAGCACCTGCCACCGAAACAAATACAGTATTTGACCCAACTCTTACTCCCCAACCCTCCCCAAGCACTCCTACACACCAACACACTCCCCAAAATTGCATTTTGCCTCTGTTCACCGACGCACTGTCCGCGGATGTCCGCGGATCCAAGATGGCGGGCACATGGAAACAATGCGACGCACCTCACTTCAGCCAATCAGTGAACACGTTGTATGTGCCAGACATGACGCAAGCCGATTAACCAATCGGTGTCCTGTCCGGGGAGTAAACAGGGAAATGTATCAGCGGAGCGTACATAAATATCACTCATTTCTTTGCCTTATGTTTTGGTCATTTGAAAAAAAACTACTGGGCAGAAAATTGACAAAAGTACGCTTTCGGGACTAAGCTGCCGCTCCTGCCGCAAATTTAGTTGATATCCGTCCAGCGGTTTGGGCTGTAGGCGGGAGCAAAGTTTTTTCCCATTATATCTATGGGAAAAAATAAATTTTGGGACCCCCCTAGAACTTTGCCCCCACTGGACCAAACCTCACCAAATTCATAGTGGGCCGGATACTTTTTTTGCAAAGTTTGGTGAGCATTCGTCCACGGGGAGAGAAGTTATAAGCCACCCAAAAAGTGTCTCTTCCTATGAGATGAGCAATTTAACCATAACTACATGGCCGCTACTTTTAAAAGTTAAATATGGAAACACACCTTTTTTAAGAACAGGGTTATTTTGGGGGAATGTGGTTGCACAATGTCTTTTTATTTTACTTTCTACACATGATACATTGTTTTGATTAGCCCAGTTGTCTGTATTATTAATGTCAATTATGTATGGAATAACAAAACCCTTGAAATTCAAGGAAAAAACTTTAGTTGCAGGTACGTTAAGGTGAGAACTTAATGCAACATAAATTCAGCTAAACCCACCTTAACTTTGCGCCCCCTGTTGAGCAGCCTATTAGCACAATGATGTCATCACAGATCACGTCATTGACAACATCACTAATTACATTACAGCAGTAACCGGTATTAAGCATGGCCTTCAGCCATGGTCAGTGTGCAAACATATTTTAACACATTAATGGCTACTAGTCATAACCTTCAGTTATGGACAGTGGTCACAACCTTCACCCATGTACACTGAATATTTTAAATCACTAACAGGCTACCAACCATAGATTTTGGCCTTTACCAGTGATTACAGTTTTCAACCATTTCCCGTGTATTTTATACACACTGATCAGGCACTAGCCAGTGGCCACAATCTTTGGCTAAGCCCACTATATATTCTAACAAATAAATTGCCCACTAACCATGGCCTTTGACCTTGAGCAGTATATAATAATATACTGCTCAATAATAAAATGCAATAAGCGATGGCATTTTGCTGTGCCCACTGTGTATTATACAACACTAATCAGCCACTAGCTATGGCCTTCAAACATGCCCACTGTATATTATATACACTAACCAGCCACTAGCCATGATCTTCAACACAATACTAGCCAGTGGCCACAGCCTTTGGCTGTGCTGACTGTATATTCTAACATATTACTGGACACTAGTTATGGCCTTTAGCCATGGCCACTGACTACAGCTTTCAACTTTGCCCACTGTATATTTTAAAACAGTGATGGGCGACGAGGCATGGCTTTTAATCATGCACATTGGTATGTTTGAACACTAACCGACCACTAGCTATGGCCTTTGGTACTGGCCAGTGACCCCAGCCTTTGTCATGGCCAAGTCTACGGCCTAAATTGTTATTAAATTAAACCTTTAATGAGCTAACTTATAAATGATATTATGTCTAATTCCATTGTTGATGTAATCAGTTACATACAAAGCAATTAGTGTTGTCACCAGTGATGGCATCAGCGAAGTGATTTTGTAATGTCATCAGTGTTCTGATACAACATGTAATTAGTGATGTCATCAGTGATGTTATCTGCGTTGTTATCACTGTGGTCATAGGCTGCGCAACAGGGGATGCGAAGTTAAGGTGGCCTGACCTGAATTTCCAGGGTTTTGTTGCGTTAAGTTCATACCTTAAGTTCCCTGCAACTAAAGTTTTTTCCTTGAAAAAAAATAATATATATATATATATATATATATATATATATATATATATATATATATATATATATATATATATGTGTACTTGGGAAACACATGTCAAAACAAGTATGATTAATACTCAATGGGGCACAACATAGAACTATCTGCAAAACGATTAAAAAAGGAGAAAAGGACCAGGGCAAATTTAAGGAGGTGGTAAACACTATTTTTATGTTGTAATGTGTAGGATCCACTGTGTTTATCGGGATTACCTATTTCAGAAATGGACAGATGTGAAACAGAGTGTACTGCTCTCAGGTTGCATGTAGCATGATGCAGACATGTTTATGCATTGATGTTTTCAGCTGCCAGCTTTAGACTGCTGATTATCAGATAATGCTGCTTGTATTACAGGAGAAAGATGTCAGCACGAGCAGGTAGCAGGATTCAATACAAAGGCCGAGTGAGATTTTGCCAAATTTGCCACTGCTTTTATCAGCCTCTGTTAACGGTGATGCAGTTTTCTATTTCTCTTGTAAAAAAAATGCCTTTGGGGATAGTTAAAGCAATCTTCTTTGAGACCTTCTAAAAAAGGAAAAGTGTGTATCATCATTGTGTTGGGTATTATACTAAGGTTACATCACACTTTACATAGGAACATATGAAAAGGGTTTCCTCCGTAACTTTGGTCTGTGTGAAAGTAGAATAAACCATGTGGGCCAAGTAACACACGGCACAGCACCACCCAGCAGTCATCACTGGGAGTTCACAGCCACATGAGAAAAGCATTGTAGGTATGCCAACTAGCCCAAATGCAAGCATTTAGCGGCAGAAAAATGTCTTAGTCGTACAGGACAGTGCTTATTTTACAAACTGCTTTTTCAGTCCATGACAGAAAGTTTTCAAGGCTCCATACCAGTATCACCCTTATTTGTACCAGGCACTTGGCAGCCACCGAGCCAATCACTAAGCTAAGAACAGGTTCTTTCCCACATGGTAAAACCCCCGCTCCAATCCTCCTAGGAAGCAGGAGGCCATCATCTTCCCCGCAGGAAATTCAGGTAAGTGTTCATTGGCCCAGAAATCCCTTTGCCCTCCTTCTCCCAACCTCAACCCCAATTTCCACATACCCCACCGCCCCCCACCCCACTTACCTTATGCTTCTTCATCCCTTGCTGGCACCAGGAACCCAGCACATCTCAGTTGCAGCAATGGCCACCTTGGAAAGGGAGAAGGGACTACGTTTAGTTCCAAATCCATGGCAGCCATCTTTGTTTGTAGTGTTTTTTTGAGTTGAGAAATGGCAACCGTGCCATTAGCATCCCAATGAACATGCTAGAATGCTAAGAGCAATAAACCCTGACAGGTGGGGCTTTACCAGGCCAGTTAATGCCAGGCCAGTCAGAAGCCCGAGTAGAGCAAGGGCTTTAACGTTAGCCTGGGCATTACCTGGCCCAGTAATGCCCCCAGCCTTCAGGGTTTATGACTTGATTTTAGATCACCACTGCATCAAATACCAACAGATCAGCACTTGTAGCATTGAGGCGTGTGTAGCAAACAATAACAAAGTTATGGTGGGTTTAAAAAGGATTGAAAAAAATGTCCACCCTAAAATGTGATAGTAGAATAAGCCATTTGAGCCAAGTCACACATGTCACAGGGCCACCCATTATACATCACTGGAGAACATATTTCGGTCCAGTATTGTGTCAGTCGCGGGCAGGACCAGATCATATGGATGTATGCAGCTTGATCGGAGCCACATCTAGGGCAGCTGGAGGAAAGCCTGCTGAACATATGGTGCAGTCTGTTCGGGGTGTGATGATATCTGTGCAACACCTTAAATTGCATTAATTTAAATCAAGATTTAAGGGATACATTGTGGGTGCATGTACACATACGGGACCAGCGCTCATCAGTTATCTCCACTCCAAGATCTTCCTCCCACCTGTGTTTCAGCTCAGTGAATGAGGGGGCAGCTCTGGTTTGTAGCAGGGTATAAAGCCTAGACACCTCAAAGGAGCACAGCTCTGCAATTATGGGTTCATCAGGTGGCAATGTAGGGAAGTTGGGGTATTTAGTTTTGAGACTTTTCCGGAGATAGGAGTATTGCAGCCATGCTGATGGTTTCCATCTAAGGGGGAGTGGGAGGTCTGACCATTCGAGGAAGTTTCCCTGTACATAAACATCCCGGAGTGCCAAGAAGCCAGCATCGGCCCATCGGGATACGATGGATTGTGGGACGCGTGGGACCTCTGGGAGGAAGTTCGAGAGCGGAGGGTCCCCGTGGAAGTGGTAGGGTGTGTCTAAAATTTTCCAGATTTTATAAAGAGCCAGGGATCTATTAGCAACCGGATCTGCCGAACCAGGGTCTGCCGGGGCGGGTTTGAGAATGAGGGAACAAATTTCCCAATCACTGACCGTCAGTTTCTCCAACCTAACAAGAAGGTGGGGGGGTCTGCGGTGTTAAACCAGTGGGAAGCAAATTGGGATTGAGCTACCAACCAGTACCTGGGGAAGTCCGGGGCACCGAACCCACCACACTCCATAGGGGTGGTCAATGTTATTAGTTTAAATCGGACTGCACCGGAGTGCCATAGAAAGGTGTTGGTTGTGTGGCGTAGCGTCCGGAAGAAGTCATCACCTGGCCATAGGGGAAGATTAGTGAATCGATAAAGGAGTTGGGGCAGTACAACCATTTTAAGTATTCCTATTCAGCCTGCCAAGGAGATAGGGAGTTTAGCCCAGCTCGCGGCTTTAGTGGACAGGTTTGTAAGGTAATTCAGGTAGTTGTCCTCACGCAGCATCTCAGCGCGACGGAAAAACACCACCCCAAGGTAAGTGAACCTGGACTGGGACCATGTAAACCCCATTAGGTCAGAGGGGGGTTGCGTGCAGTCAGTGAGCGGGAATAGGACAGATTTAGAGCAGTTCACCTTCAGTCTGGATAAAAAAACGGACCACATCTTCCAGAATCGGGGCAAGGTTAGTATCTGGGGAACGGATATAAAGGAGGGCATTGTCAGCGTACAGGGAGACAATGTCAGACTGGTCTGCAGTTGGCAAGCCTCTATGAGCGTGTGACTGACACATCATGTCAGCAAAGGGTTCCATGGCTATAGCGAATATTAGCGGGGGAAAAAGGGCAGCCCTGTCGCGTTCCTCTGGCTATCTGGAAGGGGGAGGAGCACCAGTTCTCTGTGTGGACTCTAGCCGATGGACTTGTACAAAGAAACTTAACCCAGGATCGAAAGTTGGGTCCAAATTTGCATTTCTCCAGGACTCGCCATAGGTATTCCCATGATACCAAGTCGAATGCTTTCTGCATATATAAGGTGGCCGCCACTGCCTGCACTTCCGGGCCAATCCTACTGATCAAATTAAATAATTGTCTCAGGTTAAGGGAGGTGGATCGGCCTGGGACAAAGCCTGCTCGATCCAGATGAATGTGGGGCATAAATGAGGCCGGTCATATGGCTAATAGTTTGGTATAGATTTTGAAATCACAGTTAATTAGTGAGAGGGGTCGATAAGAGCCGCCATTGTGTGGGGAGTTTGCCAGGTTTAAGTAGGCCCGTTATCATTGCCTCTCGGAGTGAGGGGGGAGTATGCCCTCTTCCCATGCCTCCTCCGATAGGGCCATTAGATGTGGGACCAGAAGGGATTTAAATCGTTTGTAGAGTTGAATGGGGAGGCCATCCGGACCAGGGGCTTTGCCAGATGCTAGCGACTCAATGGCCTCTGAAAGTTCTTCGGGAGTGAACGGCCTCTCAAGGTAGATGCTGGTGTCAGTGGAGAGGACAGAGAGGGGGAGGCTCTCCAAAGAGGAGTCAATTTCTGATATCTGGGCACTATCAGCTTTCGAATATAGGGAACTATAGAATGTTAGGAACTCCAAGTTAATGTCTTGTGGTGATGTGGCCAGTGTTCCATCGGGTCTCTCTATCGCCGGTATGTTGGGGGATCCGAATTCTCGGCGTATTAGTCTGGCCAGCATTCGGCCTGGCCGTTCTCCCTCACCATATTTCCAAACCCGATGGGGGCTGTCTAGAAATGTAACCTCTCGCTCGGCTAGGCTACGGAATGTGTCTAGCTCTGAACCAGGGCTCAAGTCGAGGGTACACGCGGGTGGACAGAGTCCACCCACTTTATTCAGAGGGTGGACTCAGTCCCCCCTAGCTAAAAGAGAAAAATTGGATGTCCTCTTTGAATTTATGAATTAAAGCCAACTTCGGGGATCGAACTTGTTTGTAGTCCGGGCACTTCACAACTGCACTATATAACCTGATGAAAAATAATAAACAACTAAAGGTGAAAATATACCAATATGGTTCCGCAAGTCCCAGGGATAACATTTATATTGGTTCTTCGAGTTTAAAACATGCACACCTTTTAACATTTTCAAAAACACTATTAGACGAAAATGTCCTGTTCAATTTGGTTGGTTATGCAAAGCCAATTTACTGAAATGGGCATGTTTCGCCTTGATATGCACATTTCTGGCGACGTCACATCCCATTGCGTTTGTTGATGAGTCCACCCAGTTTAATTTGTAGGACTTGACCCCTGCTCTGAACCCAGCAATGCTTAAGTCTCAAGGGATTGATCCAGGGCATATTGGGCCTCGAGGGCAGCTAGGGTCGATTCGCTTCTCGTGATATCCAAGCAGTTCCCTTTCAGGATACCACTTCCTAAGGAGATGGCGATACCCGTGATGTAATCTTTGAAGGATTCCCAGAGGGTAGCTTGTGATGACACAGAATTAGCATTAATCTCAAAGAATTCCTCGATGGAGGATTCAAGTTCAGACCCAAAGACCGGATCTAGTAGGGAAAGAGGCCTCATTTTCCACTGTTTCGCTCTGTCATAGTCTTGACCCCAGTTCAAGGAGATGATCACTGGCGAGTGGTCGGAAAGAGTTCTGGGGAGAATCGACAGGTGGGACAGGCACCTAATCAATATGTCCAATATGAGCCACCTGTCAATCCTAGAATGTGAATCGTGCACTGAGGAGTTGTAGGACTATGTGCGCGAGTCGGGGTACATGAGCCGCCATGCATCCACATCCTACAAGGGAGGGAGTGTTGTCAGAATAGAATGGGCTGCCCTGGAGAGCTGGCAGGGTCTAGAGCCTGATCTATCAAGGTTGATGTCTAGTATTGTATTGAAATCACCTCCCCATATGATCGGGTCCAGGGGGAAAGTTTCCAACATAGAGGCCAGGTTCAGGTAAAAATCAGGGTCATCAATATTCAACTGTAGATGTTTAATATGGCCACCTCTTGGTTTTGCAGGGTGCCTAGGGTTAGTACATATCTCCCTTGTGGGTCTACCCGTGAGTTACTGCATGCAAATTTGAGGATTCTGTGTATCAGAGTTACACCTGGGTGGAGTAATTGGTGTAGTACCTCTGGGGATATGCCCCATAGTTCTCAAAGAGATGTTAACTCAGTACTCAAATCAGGGTTGGATTACATTTTTTCAGAATCCATAAAAGGTGAGTAGAGTTATTTAGATCTAATAACCACAGCCAATGCGTGTACCCTGTTTATCGAATTCAGAATTGGCAACCTCCAGGTTGCAACCTTTACTCGCACTTGGAGTGGTGGCAATTCGGTAATTTGTTCAGCTTGTGACATGGTTCCAGAGTCTGTTGTTAATTTTTTGCTATTCTGTGAATGTTATAACGAACTGAAGAAAATGTATCTGGTTCCATTATTGAGGAAAACATGTGTTTAAAGTATTTTAGAAGCAGTTGCTTTATGCCGCTCTGCAGAAATAACAAAGGATATTTACTTTGTTGCTAAATGTATTCACTGCGCTTGGCTTCGTAGGAAGTTTCTATGTGTTGCTTAGTGGAATCATTGCTGCCTTTTGTGTAATTTATCTGGTTGTATGGACCTACTATATGAATTCGAAATTTTAACACCATCATGTTTCGAATTTGAATTGTTAGACTGAGGCAATGATGTTTTGTAATTTGTGTGTGCTGATGGCAACTATGCAGAATAGAGCAATTTCTGACTGACTGGCTGCTAATTTTGAAACACTTGGGTTTTCACCCAAGTCATTAAGGGTAATCCAGAGGCAGAACCACTGAGTAAAGAGGCTTTTGCAATTTTGGCTATTCTATAAAGCTTGTTTGTTTGATTTGAGTTCCACAAGGATCATGTGTATCCCCACATTATACAACATTTTCACCAGACCTCTTTTCGATATACTTCACTCCATTGGCATGTCATACACCAACTATGCTGATGACACACAAATTCTACTCCCGGTCACAGGCAATTATACGGAAGACACCAACATCCTCAATGCCGCATAAACCACCATCCAGGTCTGGATTGCGGCAAACCACCTGTGCTTAAACGGGGAGAAAACTGAAATCCTACTGGTAGGCTTCCCAACGGTGCTCAAAAACATTAGCTATCAATACTCTGCCTTCATCATCAATGGCATTTCTATCTCAGTCTCAGACTCTGTTAAAATGTTAGGGGTCTACCTCTACTCAACCAATCAATGTCCCGGCAAGTTAATGCCATAACCTCCTCGGCAGCCTATACAACAAAACTACTCAATACCGCCAGACCCTTACGTACCACAGATAATTGCATCACCATTTACCGGGCAGTCATTGGGCCTCATCACGAGCTGGGCAGTAGCCATTAATTGCAGCGGTAAAGCTATTACTGCCACATTTAAGGGTCCACCCAATCTCGAGTCTAGCAGCATTTACCCCCAGCTATAAGCTGGAGGTAAATGCCCCAATTCAACATCCATTTTTGGCTGCAATTAGGGCCACGCTATTAGTGCACGCTAATTGTGCCGAAAATGCCTGATTGGGTCTAATGGACCTAATGGGGAATACCCATTACCGCCCAACCCTTGATCTGGCACTAATAGCGCCAGACCGGTTGGCGGTAATGCTATTAGCCTGGGTGGTATCCCAGCGGTAATACCACTGGGATACCGGCCAATTCGTGAGGAGGCCCATTGACTCTAAGCTGGACTACTATAATGCTCTCTTTGCTGGCACCTTTGCAACAAATATTGTCAAGCTACAAGTCACTCAAAATAATGAGCTCCGAGCAGCCCTCAGCATCCCCAAGAGAAATCACATTTCCACAGCCAGTAATGCAGTACATTGGCTACCGATCTAGAAACAAAATGTTTTACCCACAAATGCTTCTCCAACGCAGCACCTCTGTACCTGTCACAGAACATGGTGAGAGCCCACTCTACCATACCCACCAGAACGCCTTACGCCCACCATATCATCCTTCCGAAAGTCAGACTCACCAAAGCAGGGGGCGCCAGTTTCCCATCCATTGCAGCAAAACAGTGTAATGCCCTGCTTCCCGCCTTAGGAGAAGGACCCTCTTATTTGATCTTCTGCAAAACCCTAAAAACACTGCTCTTTGACTAAACTGTATGGTTCCACAACACTGTACAAATGCTTACCTGTTGTTTTTGGTACACGAGTAAATCGTTGTAACAGCTCCTCAATGTCTCCGGGTTGCAGCATGCTTTCTAAGTTAAATAAATAAATGTACGCCACATTATTATGGAATGTACAGCGCTTCAAGGAAAACGACAACTATTCAGCGAGATGTTGCCTCAAAGGAGAGTGCAAAGCAAAGCTGGACTGTGCTGGGCTCAAATCTTAAGCGTAAATGACAGATCATTGACATTAAGAGTTATCCAATTTTGGAACTCTATAGTTTCCACAAGTCATAAAGGAATGATAAGTGAAGATTTTTTTTATTGATAAAAGTTGATAGTTAAAAATAATATTTTTGGTAATTTGAAAGAAAGAATACATTTTTAAGAGAAAATGTATGAGTGGAAAAGTTTGTAATAAACTATAACCTTCAATAAAAAATTATAAATAAATAAATAAAATAGTGGTCTGGTAGTGTTTGGGTCGTGCCCATTGTATATTTTCCAACACTCACCAGCCACTAGCAGCCTTCTGCTGTGCCCACTGTATATTGTAACACATTAAGGGCCAACTATCTACGGCCCTTAATTTCAGTCTTTGTCCCGCCCACATGGGCAGTCCAGCACCGAAATGCTATGGCAATTCCCCTCTGAACAAGAGTACCAACTCCAACCCATACATGTGTTTCAGTCTTGTTGGGCCTCATCAGTGAGGTGGAACTGTGCCTCTTTGAGCACAGTGAGCAGGTAGTCCACGTCTGGGTTCCCCCAGGTAACTCAGGGTGACCAACCCCAAGTTCCTTGCAACAAAACATTTTTCAAAACGGTAGCAGGTGGCCCCTTTCCCAAAGATTATGGCATGATAACCTGTTCTGTGGATTTTTCCCACTTTGAGAGTTTGCAGCCATCTGTTACGCTCACCTGGTATCCACAGGGACGCCACCCAGCGGGTTACTCGCTGGTATGCTTCTCAGCCTTGTCCTGATGTGGTCTGGGAGGAAGGTTCTGCCTGAAAATACAGGAGGACTGTGTTCAAGACTGACTGACTGGGGTAAGTATCCTCCCTCCACCCCCGTATGATTTCAGTCCCTGTGGCGCCCGCTCCCCACCTTGTGGTAGAATTAGGCGTGCTGTCCATCCTGCCTTCTTTGCAGGGGCGCGTTGTTTTTCATGGGCGAGTGCGGTCCAGTTACTTCACTGACGCCGGCCCGTTTCATATTGTATAGGTAGGTCTTATTGCTGTTCTTTAGTTTTGTTGCTATCCTGCATGCCTTTCTTTGTTTAAAATGTCTCTTTTTTCTCCTTTAGGTATGCAGAGCTTCAGCGCGGCGAACTGGCTTGGTTGAGCCCCGCTGGTAAATGATGGCGCATTAAGAGCGCTATGAGCGATAAGTAAGCGCTATGCGCTGCAAAGTCTTGCCTTTGCTAACCTGTGTTTTCCTTCCTTGTACGTCGCGGTGTTCTTCAGCGCGAGTGGAATGTCCGGAGTGGTGCCAGCCGAGAGGCGACCAGCCAGGAAAGCCTTTTGAGCAGTTCGTAATTTGTAAATGTCTCTACTGCTTTCTTTAATGTTGCCTTTATCTTCCTCTTTCAGGTCGTCCTTCCGGGAGGCATGCAGATTCGAGGAAGCTGTTCTGAGTAGCTGCGAGTGTTTAAAGATGAAGACTGCAGGTAAGATGCTGTTGCTAATGATGTTCCTTTTTTCTCCTTGCAGGTTCTGCTTCTCCGAGGTTCGAGGGAATAGCTGGACACAGTGAGCGTCACATTGCAAGCTGCAAAGTAACGCGAAGCGTGTTGTCTTGCTCGGGTGTGGTTTAAATAGCCCCAACAAAATAGTCCAGGTAAAGTAGTCCCTAGGCTACCACACCCAAAACACTAGACCGCAGAGCTTGGTTCTTAGGAACCAAGCTATGTGGATGCCTCCATGTTGGCTGACAATATAATAAAGTAGTTCTCAAGCACATTGTTTTTCATGGTGTATGGGCCTGGCGCCATAAGCGCCAGGACTGTCCCCATGAGGGCTTTTGAAGAGGATGCTAGCCTCTAGAGGCCCGAGTCCTGACTCCACCTGGCCAATGGGTTTGCCAGAGGGGGTTTTGGGCGAGAGTCGTGACAGAACTCCACCCTAAGACCCCTCCCATGGTGTTCCTTCTGTCTGGCCCAGGTTTGTTTGGGAAGTTCTGATGGAATTTCCTGATTAGACGTGGTGCATGGATATTCTCACTGGGCTCCCAGGAGCTATCTTGTGGTCCAAATCCTTTCCAATCAACGAGATAATATAGCTTGGTCCTAGAGTATTTAGAGTCCAAGATATCTTTGAATTCGAATTCTGGTTCTCCGTCAACAAGTATGGGCTTAGGTGGTGTCCCAATCCGTGTGCCGGGTTGCTTTGGATTCAGGAGGGACACATGGAATACCGGGTGGATGTGTAGATTAGGTGATAAATCCAGTTTCACGGCTGCTGGGTTGATAATTGCCTTAGTGGTATAGGGTCCTATGAATCTGGGATGAAAGGTCCGGGTTCCCTTGATGGGTACGAATTTAGCGGCTAACCAAACTTTGTCTCCTACTTGATAATCAGGTACCCTTTTCTGGTGTTGGTCAGCGAATCACTTTTGTTTTTCTTTAGCATGAATATGGTGTTCCTTTGCCCTTTTGAAAGCATGAGTAATGGTTGTGTGTAGAGTCTTTACCGCTGGCTGGAATGTCTAGTTCAGAGGTACGTGGATGTCTGCCATAAAGGGTATAGAAGGGCGTTTGTCCCGTGCTTGAATGCAAAGAATTGCTTTATGCATATTCGGCTGTCTATAGTAGGTCTTTCCAATTCCTTTGTTCGTGGTGCAGCATGCACCGTAAATATTGCTCGAGTGTCTGATTGGTTCTCTCGGTTTGGCCGTCCGTTTGGGGATGGTGACTGGTAGATAGCCGAACGTCGATCTGTACCATTGCACAACATTTTTTCCAGAAGTTTGAAACAAACTGGCTGCCTCAATCAGAGTCCAGAACCGAAGGGAAGCCATGTAGCTTAACTACGCCCTCCAGGAACACTTTTGCTAAAATGGCTGCGTCTGGGAGGCCTTTGAGAGGAATAAAATGGGCCATCTTCGAGAATAAGTCCACAACTACAAGCATGGTGTTGAACCCTTGGCTTGGAGGTAGATCAGTGATGAGGTCAAGGGAAAGAGTGTGCCCTGGAACTGGAGGAATGTCCAATGGTTGTAGGAGACCAGATGGTTTTTGTTTCTGTGATTTATTTTGTGCACAGACACCGCAGGTCTGAATATACTGAATGATGTCCTTATGCCAGGTAGGCCACCAAAAGTTCTCTTTCACCTTAGCTAGAGTTTTGGCAATCCCAGGATGCCCTTCGATCAGTGAATCGTGATAGTTTGAAATAATATGCTGTTGTAATTCCTTCTTGCGTACATATAGGCGATCCCTAAAAAAGGGTAGATGGTCCTTGATGGTATATTGTTCTCCTTGAGTTTGCCATGCGAGGTAGGCATCAAGATTCATTGTCCATTGGATTTCTTTTCATAGTTCTGCTTGTGTTAAGGCTGTTGTGATACCCAAGAGTTTGTATTCAGGTATAATAGGTACTGGGTCTGGAGTTGTATATACTATTTCATCTATGCCCATGCAAGATAAGGCATCCGCTTTTCCGTTTCTGACTCCTGGTCGAAATGTGATTACATAATCATATTCGGCGAAGAAAAGGGCCCACCGTAATTGGCGCGAGGACTGGGCCTTGGCTGTTTCGAGATATTGCAGGTTTCGGTGGTCTGTGATGACTGTAATGGTATGTCTGGCCCCCAGAAGGTAGTGCCTCCAGGCTTTAAAGGCGGATTTGATAGCCAGGAGTTCCTTGTCCGTGATGGCATAATTAATCTCTGGAGGTGAGAACATTTTCGACCAGAAGGCCACAGGATGTAGCTGGCCGGTTTCCAGGTCTCTCTGTGAAAGGACAGCCACCATTGCGAGACTGGACTCATCAGTTTCAGCGACATAAGGGAGGTCTGGACGAGGATGTCACAGGATTGGAGCGGAGGTAAACCTTGGTTTAAGTTCCTGAAAGGCTTTTTCTGCTTCTTCGGTCCAAGCAAACTTTTTATTGTTTTTTCGTAATAATACTGTGATTGGGTGCACAACCTGAGAGAAGTCCGGGATGAACCGGCGATAGAAGTTCGCAAAGCCCAGCATGCGTTGTACCCCTTTCAGAGACGTCGGTGAAGGCCATTTCAGAACGGCATGTACCTTGTGCACGTCAATTCTGATGCCTCCTGGAGTAAGGATAAAACCAAGAAAATCTACTTCGGTGACGTGAAAAAAAGCATTTTTCAAGCTTTGCAAACAAGCGATGTTGACGGAGCTTGGTGAGGACTGAACGAACGTGCCTGACATGATCTTGTTCCGAGGCTGAGTATGAGTATACTAAGATGTTGTCTATGTACACTAAGGCGCACACATCCATTAACTCCCTTAAGACGTCATTCATGAAATATTGGAATGCCGCAGGAGCGTTGCATAACCCGAAGGGCATGACTTGATATTCAAACAAGCCGTACTTAGTATGGAAGACAGTTTTCCATTCATCTCCTTTTCTTACTCAGACCAGTTGGTACGCTCTTCGAAGGTCCAATTTGGTATAAATCTGGGCATCTTTAACTTGGTCTAGCATCTCAGGGATAAGTGGCAAGGGGTAGCGGTTCTTCACAGTGATCTGGTTCAATGCGCGGTAGTCAATACAGGTTCTCAAGTCTCCTTCCTTTTTTGGTACGAAGAACAACGGACTGGCTGCGGGGGACTTCGAAGGACGGATAAATCCGTTTGCAAGGTACTGGTCTAAATAGGATTTCAAATGAAGGTTTTCTGGTTCTGTGAGAGCGTAGATCCTGCTGCAAGGAATTTGTGCACCAGGAACAAGGTTGATCTGACAGTCATAGGGCCTGTGCGGTGGCAATGTATTGGCTTGGTCCTTTCGGAAAACATCCTGGAAATCATGGTATTCACTTGACAAGGTATTAGTTGCTCCCAGGGTTGATACAGTTGCTCCGGGAATCATGGGTATACAGACGTCGGGTTTCTCCTCTTGGTAGTCACCGGGGAAGGTTAACTTTCGTGCCCGCCAGTCTATCAAAGGGTTGTAAGCAACCAACCATGGCATCCCTAGTATTAGCTTGAACTGAGGTGCCTTGATGAGATCGAATGAAATAGACTCCTGATGTCCGTCCTGGCACAGCAAGGTTACTCTGGCTGTGCACTGGGTTACAGGTCCAGAAGCGATTTCTGTCCCATCCACGGTGGTTACCTTGTCCATAGTTGGTTTAGAACACAAAGAAAGCCCCATCTCTGCTGCCAGTTCTTGATCAATATAATTTCCAACTGCTCCGCTATCGATGTATGCTTCGACGGCATGCATTCTTGACGACTGTTGGTGGTTAATTTAGATCACTGGTATTGCAAAGTGCGAGGTCAGCAACTCTTTCTTCTCACTTGACAAACTGACCTTTACGTTTGTCGAGCTTGGTAGTTTTCCAATTCCTTAGCTTCATCCTTCTCTGTGGCCCCGACTGTTCCTTTTGGGGGTTTTACTGGACAGTCCTTCAGGAAATGTCCTGGTTTCCCACAATACAAACAAAGCTGTTGTTGTCTTCTTTTGTCCCGCTTGTTTTATTAATGCAGGGCGTATCCCTCCAATCTGCATGGGTTCTACAGCATTTTCAGGTACACGGGGTGTGTTTTCCCTTGGTCGAACATACAAGGTCCGAGGGTCCGTCTTAGACTGGTCTGCCTTTCGGTCCTGCAACCGGTGGTCTAGCTGCACGACCAGATTTATGAATTCTGCACAGTCTCTGGGTGGATCAACCACCTGGGCTAAGACGTCCTTTAATTCGCCTCGTAAGCCTCGATGGGATAACGTGGTTCTTTTGTTTTCTGGCCACCTAGCTTCGGCAACCAGTCTGTTGAAGGTAGCAATGTACCTTAACAAGTCCTGATTTCCCTGTTGGAGGGACATGAGTTCATTGTCTACTGCTTGTTCCTGGGGATGGGGAGCAAAAACATTTCCATTTCTCTCTGGAACCCCCCAAAGTCATGTAATAGAGGATCGTCATGGGTTACCAACGGCACCGACCAATCTGCTGCACTACCACTCAGGTATGATAAGACAAAAGCTACACGAGCTTGGTCGTTTGGAAATGCTCCAGGCCTACAAAGAAAATGAAGGCGGCACTGATTGATGAATGCTGCATGCTTCCGTGGGTCACCTGAGAACCTTTCTGGTGGTGCCAGGGGCACTGTTCCAGGTAACGTGATCTGTACCTGAGTGGGTGGTATGGCAGGGTTTTGCATCGTTGGATTGCTTCCTGATAGAGGCGTCTGCCCTGCCTAATCTCTTCAGTGTGTTCTTTGGTCACTATTAGGTCTCTTAGGAGGGCATTAGTCTCTTGTCGGGCAGAATGAACCTCAGCACAAAGCTCTCCTAGTAATTGGGCCAGTTGGTCCATTTCTGATGTCTCCATGGCGCCCCAGTGGATTTGTTATGGTAGGCTTCACGTTCTGTTATGCTCACCTGGTATCCACCGGGACGCCACCCAGCCGCGTTACTCGCTGGTATGCTTCTCAGCTTTGCTCTGATGTGGTCTGTAGGGAAGGTTCTGCCTGAAAATACAGGAGGACTGTGTTCAAGACTGACCGACTGGGGTAAGTATCCTCCCTCCACCCCCGTATGATTTCAGTCCCTCTGGTGCCCTCTCCTCACCTTGTGGTAGAATTAGACATGCTCTCCGTCCTGCCTTCTTTGCAGGGGCGCGTTGTCTTTCATGGGCGAGTGAGGTCCAGTTACTTCACTGACGCCGGCCCGTTTGATATTGTTCAGGTAGGTCTTATTGCTGTTCTTTAGTTTTGCATGCCTTTCTTTGTTTAAAATGTCTCTTTTTTCTCCCTTAGGTATGCAGAGCTTCAGCGCAGCGAACTGGCTTGGTTGAGCCCTGCTGGTAAATGATGGCGCATTAAGAGCGCTATGATGCGGTAAGTAAGCGCTATGCACAGCACTGCAAAGTCGTGCCTTTGCTAACCTGTGTTTTCCTTCCTTGTAGGTCGCAGTGTTCTTCAGCACGAGTGGAATGTCCGGAGTGGTGCCAGCTGAGAGGCGACCAGCCAGGTAAGCCTTTTGAGCAGTTTGTAATTTGTAAATGTCTCTACTGCTTTCTTTAATGTTGCCTCTATCTTCCTCTTTCAGGTTGTTCTGTCCGGGAGGCATGCAGATTCGAGGAAGCTGTTCTCAGTAGCTGCAAGTGTTTAAAGATGAAGACTGCAGGTAAGATGCTACTGTTAATGATGTTCCTTTTGTCTCCTTGCAGGTTCTGCTTCTCCGAGGTTCGAGGGAATAGCTGGACACGGTGAGCGTCACGTTGCAAGCTGCAAAGTAACGCAAAGCCTCTTGTCTTGCTCGGGTGTGGTTTAAATAGCCCCAACAAAATAGTCCAGGTAAAGTAGTCCCTAGGCTACCACACCCAAAACACTACACCGCATAGCTTGGTTCTTAGGAACCAAGCTATGTGGATGCCTCCATGTTGGCTGACAATGCAATAAAGTAGTTCCCAAGCACATTGTTTTTCATGGTGTATGAGCCTGGCGCCATAGGCGCCTGGACTGGCCCCATGAGGGCTTTTGAAGAGGATGCCAGGCTCTAGAGGCCCGAGTCCTGACTCCACCTGGCCAATGGGTTTGCCAAAGGGGGTTTTGGGCGAGGATCGTCACACCATCACTTTTTGCTCACTGTACCTTTCACACATGGGAAATATGCATTTGCATATCAGTCTTTGTCCCACCCACATGGGCAGTCCAGCACCGAAATGCTATGCGATTCCCATCTGAACAAGAGTACCAAGAGCAATCCCATACACGTGTGCCTCATCAGCGAGGTGGAGCTGTGCCTCTCTGAGCACAATGAACAGGGAGTCCACGTCTGGGCTCCCCCAGGTAACTCAGGGTGACCAACCCCAAGTTCCTTGCAAACAGTTTTCAAAAAGGTAGCACACACCCCTCTCAAGAAAGAACACGGCATGATAACCTGTTCTGTGATTTTTCCCCACTTAGAGCATTCACAGCCATCGCTTTTTGCTCAATGTACCTTTCACAGATGGCAAATATCTATTTGCATACCAGTTTCTGTCCCTCCCTCATGGGCAGTCTTGCACCGAAATGCTATGGCAATTCCTCTCTGAACAAGAGTACCAAAAACAACCCCAGACACGTGTTTCAGCCTTGTTGGGCCTCATCAGTGAGGAGGAGCTGTGCCTCTCTGTGCGCAGTGAGTCCATGTCTGGGTTCCCCCAGGTAACTCAAGGTGACCAATCCCAAGTTCCTTGCAAAGAAAATTCAAAAAGGTAGCAGAAAGAACATGGCATGATAACCTGTTCTGTGTTTTTTTTCCCCTCTTTGAGAGTTTGCAGCCATTGCTTTTTGCTCACTGTACCTTTCACAGATGGGAAATACCCATTTGCATATCAGTCTTTGTCCCGCCCACATGGGCAGTCCAGCAGTGAAATTAATCAGTGAGGTGGAGTGTAGTATCGCAGGATACTGGAAGGTACAAGTAGACAAGTATGATGCTGGAGTCAGATGTATACAAAAGTAAGTTGCTTTATTATAAGTTTCAGGGCTAGTTGGGTGAAGGGAGGTAGAAGTTAAACAGTATGCATCCTCTCAGATCATTTCTCCCATCCTCTAGTCCCAACTGACAAAATTAGAACTCTGATGACCCATAGAGTTCTAGTTGACATCACAACATTCCACTGCCTGCAATGGTGCACACAGTGCATGCAGATACTACACATCCCCTTTCCTTCCAATAGAAACACACAAACAGGATTCTTTTTTTTTTTTTTTTTTTTTATTGTTTTATTGGTTAATCATAGGTAAACCTTTAACAAACCTCACATAACCTCAAATTAGAGTCCGAGAATCAAGAGTCCAAAGTTCCTCTACTAAAGTATTATTTGAGTTCCAATCGGTTTAGTTATCCCTCCAAGGAAGCCTTTTACCGTAACAGATGCACCCAGTAGTTTTTAGGGCTCCTATCTCTCCTCCATTTCCGTTTCTTCCTGGTCCAGATTTAGGGATTCGACAAACTTTAGTGCGTCAATAGTACGACCCACCTTATCCGCTGTTAGAAGGCGTTCCCAGTATTCTTCTTCTGTTTCCATCGTGATGTTGTTTATATAGTTGCCCAAAAACGCTAATCGCTTTGGTATCAGAACCGGGCATGTTAGCATCACGTGTCGCACTGATTCAAGTTGGTCCTTCATTTTGCAGAACCTGCAGATCGCTGATGCTTTTCCAATGAGCCTTCTTCTCAGCTTAACCTCTCGGGAATGCCAGATATTTAATCTACATCGTAATAGCAGATCTCTATAATGTTTAGATGGAAATTTCTGAAGATATGGTGGGAGAATATTTAATGCTTTGCGTTCCCAGACAATGTTGTGAGCCCAGTTTCCTGCCAATTTAGTGACCTGGGTTTCCTCCCAGTCTTTTTCCCGCAGGATTCTTTTGGCCTTGTCAGGATTGCACTTTAGAATTTCCAGTGAGATACCTAGATGTTCTAAGGTATCCTCACATCTCTTCTTCCATTCTTGAAAAATTATATCTTCATTGGGCATACCAGGTCTTGCTAAAACATTAAATGGCTGTGCCGGTTTGTCCAAAATACACTTCCGAAATAATGAAAGAGATTTCCACACCGTGATTGAAACCATAGATTGAAGTCTAAGTTCCGATCTTATCAGAACTAAGGGCAGTGAATTCGGAAGATGTAAAATCCTTCGCCAAAAGTAGGCCTCGCACAGATTCCAGCTTTCCCATCCCAAAGACAAAAGTGCCTCTGCTCCATATGTTAACACTGCAACCACCTTTTGCTTATAAAATGTGATAATTGGCTGCAGCGAAAATTTTCCATATCTATAGTGCAGTAGGATTCCTTGATTAGTTAGCGCTGCGAGTTTCTCTCGAATAAGGGTGTATTGTGCTTGTTCATTGCAATTTTTATTTATCCTAATACCCAGGTAGATGGAAGTATCCACTTCTTCAAGTTTCTCTTGATCCAGCATCCATATATGTCGTTTCCCTGCAGGTTTTTTTCCACGACTCGATTTCATGCACAGTATCATTGATTTCTTTACATTGATTTGCATGTCATTTTCTTTCAGGTATTTGTTGAAAGCTTCAATTCTCCGTTGCAGACCAATAGGGGTCTGATCTGCAAATACTGCATCATCTGCGTATAACATCCACGGGACTTCCATACCGTTCACTTTTGGAGGGAACGCACGGATCCTTTCTTGGGATGTCTTCATATCCGCCATATAGAGAACAAATAGAAAGGGAGCCAGAGCACATCCTTGTTTGATTCCCCGAGTGGTATAGATTTTTCTAGATAACCCTCCATTAGTAGTAATTTGGACCTGGATTGAGGTATTAGTATACAGCGCTTGGATTGCTGCCAACAGGGCATTCGGGCATTCCCAGTTTCTCAATTTCGACCATAGTCGCTCTCTGTTGATACTGTCAAATGCCTGTTGAAGATCAATGAAAGCCAGATAAGTTGTTACATTGTCTTTCAAAGCCTTAGCTTTCAAAAGGTTTAACAAGAACAGGTTTAGAGATGTCCCCACCCCGCTTATAAAGGCGGTTTGTCTTTCATCTAGGATGTTGATTCTTATGGCCCATTTTTTTAAGTTCATTAGTAGGATGGCCGCAAAGAGTTTCCCAATAGAGTCTAACAAGGCTATTGGCCTATAATTTTTGGGGTTAGATCGATCCCCCTTTTTAAAGATGGGAACTATATACGCCTCCGTCCATGTTGATGGAATTTGCCTTTTTTTTGCTATTTTTTTGAAAAGGGCATAGATCAAATCAGTCCAATCTCCGCAGTTCTCTTTTAGCTTTTTGTTGGAAATGCCATCCGGACCAGTTGCCCTTGAACTGCTGAGCTTTTTAATAAGCATCCGTATATCTTCTTTGTAGAGCTCAAAATCCCATGCTGAACTCGTATTTCTTTTTTCTGGAGGTGTACCCATGGTTTTCCCCTTAAACAATTCATTATAGTGCCGATACCAGTCCTCCTCTGAGACATGATTTACACCAATTGCAGACTGATTTAGATCTCTATTATTAATTAAGTCCCAGGTACTTCTTGAGTTGTTGGTAGATAGTGCTGCCAGCATTTTTTCCGCGTCTCTTTGAGTTCTTAAGAAGCGAGTCGAGCGCAGCCAGTTTTTATAGGTTTGTCGGCATTTCCGCAGGAGAATCTCTTTCACCGGGGAATTTTCTTTTTTAATACGTTTAAGTTCTGCTCTATATTGCTTCCTTTTAGTGACCACAGAATCATCGTACGCATGCTTTCTTTCAATTTTATTCACTTTTGCTGGATCATACTTAACTACAAAAGCTTCCAGGAGCCATTTATATTCTACTGTCTCATCGCCTTTGTTACCCGCTTCTTTAAAGTCTTTTACCAGCTTCGGTATAACTTGATTTTTAAGTCTCAGTCGGTTTCTTCCCCAGGATACTTCTGTTTCCTTCCATTTTTCCATTGATGGTGGTAATGTAGTATTCCATGCTAGTTCAGTTCTCCAGAGGCTGTGGTCGCTATTTGCTTGTTTGATTATTGTAAATGTTTTGATCCAGGGTAGCGTGTTGTTTCCGACAAAGCAGTAATCTAAACAGGCCCCTGTTTTACCGCTATGCCATGTATTCGCACCCATTAGATCACCTTGCGTCTGACTATTTAACATCCTCATATCACGAGTACACATTTCCTTTGTCCAGAGACTTTCTTTACCTTCTAGATTTTCTATATCTCTTATTTTACCATTCTTGTCGAGGAGTTTGATATTCAGATCCCCGTTTAGTAAAATTAGCCGTTCTTTGTCTTCAATCATAGATTTATCTATTGCATTCATGATGGTTTTTAGATAGTTTTTCTGGTTCGGCATATTTTCACTCCAATAGGTATTGATTAGAGTCATCGTCGTCATTTTTTTTTTTTGTTGATTATTTGTCATGTTCTCAAAATTCTCCTTAGTGTCTTCTTTAAGGTTGATTGTTAATATCTGCACATAGGGATTTGGGATCACATGTTCCAAAACTTGTAGTGACGAGTCCAATTTCTTTAATACCATGAGGCCTGCATAAGGTCTACCTCTAGGGCCTTTCTTAGCCGGATTAAAGTAGACTTCGTAGCCTTCACACATAGGTGCTTCACGCAGCCACGACTCCTGGATCGAAATTAGGTCGTAGGCAGCCAGGAAATCACTTTCCTTAGAGAATAAGTGTTGAAAGCCTCGGGTATTCCATGAGGCACAGGAGACCGATCTTTGCTGGGCCTCCTCACTCTATTGCTTCTTCTTAGTGGTGCTCGTGTTCTTTGCTTCAGGCCGCTCATTCGCTTTCAGGTCTTTTTTGTTCAATGTAGAATTACCCTTCTTTGGGTTATCCGAGTTGTCCACCGTAAATCTCAGATTTTTCAAATTCTCATCTGAGAACTTCATCGAGGTGGCATTTGCTTTCTGAGATTTAGTATCATTCTTTATTTCCACCTCCTTCACTTTGTCACTTAGTTTTCTGGGCCTTTTCCCCAATTCCTCCATATCTCGTCCTTTATTATTATAGTCCTTCACCATATATTTTTTATTATTGCCGTCCTCCCTCTCCACTTCCCTGGGTCTCCCTTTGCCCCTTGTTGTTTCTTTTGGGTTCTTCAGTTGACTACTGCAATCTACGTCCTCCAGTCGATAGCCCTTTAGTTTAAGGCAATCTTCAGCCTTTAAGAATTTTTGTTTTACTTCCTTTGAGACGAGATGTAATATTACTTGATCCATCCTTCCTTCTTTTGGGAACTCCACAATTCTTATATCTAATAATTTTCCATATCTATAGTGCAGTAGGATTCCTTGATTAGTTAGCGCTGCGAGTTTCTCTCGAATAAGGGTGTATTGTGCTTGTTCATTGCAATTTTTATTTATCCTAATACCCAGGTAGATGGAAGTATCCACTTCTTCAAGTTTCTCTTGATCCAGCATCCATATATGTCGTTTCCCTGCAGGTTTTTTTCCACGACTCGATTTCATGCACAGTATCATTGATTTCTTTACATTGATTTGCATGTCATTTTCTTTCAGGTATTTGTTGAAAGCTTCAATTCTCCGTTGCAGACCAATAGGGGTCTGATCTGCAAATACCGCATCATCTGCGTATAACATCCACGGGACTTCCATACCGTTCACTTTTGGAGGGAACGCACGGATCCTTTCTTGGGATGTCTTCATATCCGCCATATAGAGAACAAATAGAAAGGGAGCCAGAGCACATCCTTGTTTGATTCCCCGAGTGGTATAGATTTTTCTAGATAACCCTCCATTAGTAGTAATTTGGACCTGGATTGAGGTATTAGTATACAGCGCTTGGATTGCTGCCAACAGGGCATTCGGGCATTCCCAGTTTCTCAATTTCGACCATAGTCGCTCTCTGTTGATACTGTCAAATGCCTGTTGAAGATCAATGAAAGCCAGATAAGTTGTTACATTGTCTTTCAAAGCCTTAGCTTTCAAAAGGTTTAACAAGAACAGGTTTAGAGATGTCCCCACCCCGCTTATAAAGGCGGTTTGTCTTTCATCTAGGATGTTGATTCTTATGGCCCATTTTTTTAAGTTCATTAGTAGGATGGCCGCAAAGAGTTTCCCAATAGAGTCTAACAAGGCTATTGGCCTATAATTTTTGGGGTTAGATCGATCCCCCTTTTTAAAGATGGGAACTATATACGCCTCCGTCCATGTTGATGGAATTTGCCTTTTTTTTGCTATTTTTTTGAAAAGGGCATAGATCAAATCAGTCCAATCTCCGCAGTTCTCTTTTAGCTTTTTGTTGGAAATGCCATCCGGACCAGTTGCCCTTGAACTGCTGAGCTTTTTAATAAGCATCCGTATATCTTCTTTGTAGAACTCAAAATCCCATGCTGAACTCGTATTTCTTTTTTCTGGAGGTGTACCCATGGTTTTCCCCTTAAACAATTCATTATAGTGCCGATACCAGTCCTCCTCTGAGACATGATTTACACCAATTGCCGACTGATTTAGATCTCTATTATTAATTAAGTCCCAGGTACTTCTTGAGTTGTTGGTAGATAGTGCTGCCAGCATTTTTTCCGCGTCTCTTTGAGTTCTTAAGAAGCGAGTCGAGCGCAGCCAGTTTTTATAGGTTTGCCGGCATTTCCGCAGGAGAATCTCTTTCACCGGGGAATTTTCTTTTTTAATACGTTTAAGTTCTGCTCTATATTGCTTCCTTTTAGTGACCACAGAATCATCGTACGCATGCTTTCTTTCAATTTTATTCACTTTTGCTGGATCATACTTAACTACAAAAGCTTCCAGGAGCCATTTATATTCTACCTTCTCATCGCCTTTGTTACCCGCTTCTTTAAAGTCTTTTACCAGCTTCGGTATAACTTGATTTTTAAGTCTCAGTCGGTTTCTTCCCCAGGATACTTCTGTTTCCTTCCATTTTTCCATTGATGGTGGTAATGTAGTATTCCATGCTAGTTCAGTTCTCCAGAGGCTGTGGTCGCTATTTGCTTGTTTGATTATTGTAAATGTTTTGATCCAGGGTAGCGTGTTGTTTCCGACAAAGCAGTAATCTAAACAGGCCCCTGTTTTACCGCTATGCCATGTATTCGCACCCATTAGATCACCTTGCGTCTGACTATTTAACATCCTCATATCACGAGTACACATTTCCTTTGTCCAGAGACTTTCTTTACCTTCTAGATTTTCTATATCTCTTATTTTACCATTCTTGTCGAGGAGTTTGATATTCAGATCCCCGTTTAGTAAAATTAGCCGTTCTTTGTCTTCAATCATAGATTTATCTATTGCATTCATGATGGTTTTTAGATAATTTTTCTGGTTCGGCATATTTTCACTCCAATAGGTATTGATTAGAGTCATCGTCGTCATTTTTTTTTTTTGTTGATTATTTGTCATGTTCTCAAAATTCTCCTTAGTGTCTTCTTTAAGGTTGATTGTTAATATCTGCACATAGGGATTTGGGATCACATGTTCCAAAACTTGTAGTGACGAGTCCAATTTCTTTAATACCATGAGGCCTGCATAAGGTCTACCTCTAGGGCCTTTCTTAGCCGGATTAAAGTAGACTTCGTAGCCTTCACACATAGGTGCTTCACGCAGCCACGACTCCTGGATCGAAATTAGGTCGTAGGCAGCCAGGAAATCACTTTCCTTAGAGAATAAGTGTTGAAAGCCTCGGGTATTCCATGAGGCACAGGAGACCGATCTTTGCTGGGCCTCCTCACTCTATTGCTTCTTCTTAGTGGTGCTCGTGTTCTTTGCTTCAGGCCGCTCATTCGCTTTCAGGTCTTTTTTGTTCAATGTAGAATTACCCTTCTTTGGGTTATCCGAGTTGTCCACCGTAAATCTCAGATTTTTCAAATTCTCATCTGAGAACTTCATCGAGGTGGCATTTGCTTTCTGAGATTTAGTATCATTCTTTATTTCCACCTCCTTCACTTTGTCACTTAGTTTTCTGGGCCTTTTCCCCAATTCCTCCATATCTCGTCCTTTATTATTATAGTCCTTCACCATATATTTTTTATTATTGCCGTCCTCCCTCTCCACTTCCCTGGGTCTCCCTTTGCCCCTTGTTGTTTCTTTTGGGTTCTTCAGTTGACTACTGCAATCTACGTCCTCCAGTCGATAGCCCTTTAGTTTAAGGCAATCTTCAGCCTTTAAGAATTTTTGTTTTACTTCCTTTGAGACGAGATGTAATATTACTTGATCCATCCTTCCTTCTTTTGGGAACTCCACAATTCTTATATCGTCAGCTGAAATCGCTCTGAGCGCTGGAGTTTGTTTGCATAGAGACATCACGTAGCATCTATTCAAGAGGACCTTCCTTGGCCCCTTCAATGTAGTTCCCAGTTTCACAAGGTGGTCTTTGGTGGAGGGTGTTTGCTTATCAGTTAATAACTTTCTACTGGTCTTACTGCCCATACGATCTTTTTCTCTACTGTGACTTCTTTGTTTTAGACTATGCTTCCTTGGTTCAAAGTGGACGGTTTTTCCCTTATGAGCCAACTCTCTCCTTTTTTCTTCTAGTGTTTTAAACCTCGAATATTCTATTTCCATGTCATAATCATTCCAAGGCGAAATCGTACTTTTTTCTGTTTCTTCCCTAGGTTTACTAGATCGATCCTTTTTCTCAGTCTGCTTGTCCTTCAAGTGGCAATTCGGCTCGTCCCTATCCCAGTTGTCAATTGTTTTCCATTCTGACGGCGTGATGTTTCCCCACCCCTCTTCATCGCTGTTATTTGAGAGAAGTTCGATTAAATCACTCAATACGGCTGATTGTTCCAAGTCCTCCATTTTTTCATCTACTGATCCCACAGATGTTTTAGACGCAGTTTCCCCCTCGGCTTCTATGCAATCCAAGACACCCATCACGAGTTCTCTTCTTGGCTTCTTGGTACACTGTGGGTTTTCCCTTCTCGGTGGTGTTCTTAGATTCCTCAGGAATGCTCTTGATCCATTCACCTTTCGTTTAAGTATTTCGTTTTTGGTTTTTTTCCCCTTTTCTTTAAAATTATTTGCAGGCAAGGTTTCAGGTTGGTGTTCCTTGGATTTATTACCCGTACCTGCAAAGATAGCAAAGCTCAATTGCTCTTTTATGGGTGGATTGTCTTGTTTTTGGCCCTCCTTACTGCTCGGGGAGATAAGAATTACATCTCCACATCGCTGTTCTGGTTCGATGGGTTTAGTGACTTTTCCTTGTTTCAATTTCATTGGCCCGTTACCTCGGTTAGGCTGTTCTACAACTTGCAGGTCCAATTTACTTTGTTTATGCTGGGATCTCATCCATTTACAGTCTTCTAATACTGCTTCCATAAGGAGTGATTTGTCACTAGCGTCCCTTCTGGCCAAGTCACCCAGACGATTTTGCCAAGTCTGAGTTTGTTCTGCTTCTTTATCTACTCTTGAGTTTAAATTCTGTAGAGAGAGACCCGTTTGCCGATTTGCTTCCTTAATTTGCAGAATCGTCGTGGTTACCTCTTGGACTGAATCTTTAATGACTTCATATAGTTTCAGAAAAGGAGCCAGCGAATATTCAATGAGGTCATCACCACTTTTTGAATATGTTCACTGTCCTTCGCTCTCTCGATTGCACAGGCCTCACTGATAAGTTGTATTATTTGATCTTTTTGAAGGAAAGTTGGCGGTGTCATTATCTCATCCATTATCGAGGTCTGTGTCATTTCCGATGCCCTATTGTGATCGTTGGCCATTGATTGTCCCTTAGGGTCTTGATGTCTCTTATCTGAAATGGATTTGGTTTTCTCGAAGTTGGTCTCTTGCAGTTGATTGATGGGTGACTGGGAGTTCAAAGTAGTCTTCACGTCATCCATCATACAGGGTCCCCCTTTGGTTTGATCCCTGTCCAGAGCGGCCATCCTCTCATTTATTAGGGAAAAGCTTCTCCTTTTTTCCCTTTCGATTTTCCCCGTCAGTATCATGATATCATGCTTGATTTTATTTGCCAGGCTTAAGTTAGTCAATTTTATAGGTGATTGCATCAAGTTTCTGCTAGTCCCTGGAGTACCTGGGGGGGTCATCCCTTCCGTTTCCATTGGACCTTGCTTATCTAGGCAATTCTGTGGAGGGTAGTTCTCATTACAAACGGGCACTTCAAATGATGACTTTTCCAAGTGCCCGTATGTACAACCCCTCTCGGTGACTTCTTTTCGTTTTGAGTCTTGGTGGGCTACCTGGTTTCCATCTTGTGTTTTCTGAATACTTTTGACCTTAGTTAAGGGAGCACAGTTATCTTCTCTATAAGGTTGAAAAATGTCAAAAGTTTCTAAATTTGACCCTCTTGGGTTCAATAGTGATATTTACCCCTCCTTGACAGTTATAGGATCGACGATGGCTTTTTCCCATTGGACCATTTCATGGTCTTCCCAGTGACCTCCAAAGTCCTCTAACACTTGAGGATCCTTGCTCCTGTAATTAGGTGTTTCCCTCTCCACCTCCAGGTTATTTACTGATTCTCTTGGTAATTTAGGGGAAGTACTTATACATGGCTTTTCCCCAACCTCTTGTGAGCCTTCCATACTTACCTCAAGTTCAATGCCTGTTTGATTAGATCTTTGTATCGGGTCTTCACCTAGTTCGTCCGAAGAGGGGGTCTCTTCACTAGGAGGTCCCGGTAACGTCTCTCTCACCTCTAGGTTACTTTCAGGAACCTGTCCTTCGATTATTTCTTCAAGTCCCATATTGTCTAGGTTATCCCAAGTCTCCCCTGGTCGATCTTCCAGTGGGAGATGGGGCTCAGCTGGATTCATAGTATAATCATTAGGAGGAGTGCTCCTCTCACAATGGTGCTTTCCATCTGGCTTCCCACTAAGGTGCGAACATCCCTTTACCTGATCTAATGATCTTTTGAGTGTTGTAGGTTGAGCTTGACCTCCGAATGTCTGGGGTGTTGGCTCACCAAGTGAAGGAACCGTACAGGCCATTGGTTGAGTCGGCGTATTTGGTACTAATAAGAGAGTGTCTAATTTTGATCTCATAGGGGGGCTAATACTCCCCATGTCTGTAATATCCCCCACAGAACCGCTTTTTCGCTTTTTACAGAAAGGTAAGCGAGTCTGTTTCATCATTTGCGATTTTTGGGGATAATCATTACTCTCAGTCACCCCAGGGAGTGACGCCAGTCTTTGCCTTACCTGCAGCCTTGTTCTCAACCCCGTCTCCGGCTTATTTGGAGCTGCAAGGAATGATTTCATCCCAGCAACTATTTTGAGTGGGGATCAGGTGTAGGGGTATGCGCAGTTACCACGCCACCAAACAGCCACACAACAGCCGGCACCCTCTACTCCTATCGGGCTCAACGCCGCGAGGGTGCGCTGTCTCTGCTTTTGTGGCAGAGGATGTCACATGAGCGGTCACGTGAGCCACAAAGCTCCGCCTCCTCCAGGAAGCGAGTACTTGTCTGTGGCTGCCGGTGGGTGCGCGAGTGATGGCGACTCCCAACGCTTACTCCAGGCACAGCGTCCTACAGCTCCCAATGGTCGGGAAATGCTCGATTGAAAGGTTCGTTTTCCCAAAATGAAGAATGCAGGATTCTCAAACCAGACACTCTGCATGCACAAAATATTCAACTCTCATTACAAATCCACCAAAATCATGCCACAATCACAAACCCTCACAGCGTATACCACAAACTTGATTCTAACGTTCAGCACCAAACAAAATACACTAATCGCCACCTGCCCGGGACTGCCACTCCCGGGCCTCACAGCTGCCACCTGCAAGCACATACAGTCATTGACCACACTCCACAACCATCACAGCGTATACTCCTTCCACTCCATCTGCCACACGAAGACTCGGGCCTGCCACACCCACAGCTCAAACGCGTGCACAAGCAACCATCTAGACAACTCAACTAACATCCGGATAGACCATCAATATACATAATCACATCCATATCCACTTACAACACCATTCTATTCAGCAAACCCATCATTTGCCTCGTCCTTTTATACACACACTCACTGACAAAGATAGAAAAGATACTTACAAAACAAAAATCACATGCAAACAACGCAACTGGAATAGAAACAGTGCGTGAAAAGAAAACACCACAATAGTAAACAGGCTCAATGTCCAAGTGTGAAAGATCTTGCAAAATTAATGAATGCATTCAACTTCTAGTAAAAACATGGCCAAATACATACCGGTTAAATAAATAGATATTCGCACTATACTCCGTTCATAGCATGCTCACATAAATACACCCACGCCCTTGCATGACATATCCATAAGGGCCTTTCAATCATATGGGCAAACATTTATCCATGATATCACATTCATCTGGGCACATAAAATACTTCATAGCACTATCGCACTTCATAACCAGAAACATGCGCTGTCCCTACTCATATACACTATCACACATGCCCATCACAATATGTAACTGGATATCACCATTTCCAAAAATATTTCGCATGCAGCATATACATATATCATCATCATCATGTATCATTTCTCTTGAAACATTTCATAACACTAACAAAAATGTTAAAAAATACCAATATCAGAGCCAATATGTCCACATATATTGCCACATAAGAGTCCATAGAAGCAGTCCCAAAATGTATAACCTGTATCATTGCTCACAATGCAACCCATAGTAATATCCGAGCAAAATATGAATTTATAAACTGTTCATGGCCTGAAAGGAGTATACGCTGCCCCGTAAGTATAGTACCTTTATAGAGAGCAACTTTTCCAGACTTCTTCATCTGTCAAATAATACAGCATATGTAGCGCTGTCATCTTGCTGCCTGCACCAGAACAATGCAGGGCTTATACCTATGTGTAGCCCCAATCAAGAGCCTCTTCAATCAGCATTTGGGCTTGTGTTAACTTCTGTATGGGCAGCTGGCTCACTCTGCTCACATGGTAATATCACTCTCAGCATCTTCATTGAGCACATCTGCTCTCCACTATATGGAGGGTTTCTCCAGTATATCCTCCTCATCTCTTGAATTAGCAGACGTCTTCTGATCCCATCCTAGTCACCACTTGTAGTATCGCAGGATACTGGTGACTTCCAGTATCCTGCGATACTACATGGAGCTGTGCCTCTATGAGCACAGTGAGCAGGGAGTCCACGTCTGGGTTCACCCAGGTAACTCAGGGTGACCAACCCCAAGTTCCTTGCAAGCATTTTTCAAAAATGAAGCAAGCGCCCCTCGCTAGAAAGAACATGGCATGACAATCTGTTCTGTGGTTTTTTCCCACTTTGAGAGTTTGCAGCCATTTTTGCTCACTGTACCTTTCACAGATGGAAAATATGCATTTGCATATCAGTCTTTGTCCCGCCCAGATGGGCAGTCCAGCACCAAAATGCTATGGCAATTCCCCTCTGAAGACCTGTACCAATAGCAACCCCATACACGAGTTTCAGCCTTGTTGGGCCTCATCAGTGAGGTGGAACTGTGCCTATTTGAGCACAGTGAGCAGGGGGTCCACGTCTGGGTTCCCCCAGGTAAATCAGGGTGATGAACCCCAAGTTCCTTGCAAAACAAATTCAAAAAGGTAGCAGGCGCCCCTCTCGAGATGACATGATAACCTGCTCTGTTCATGGCCTGCTACATTTTTTTTAATAAAATAAAAACATTGCAAGGAACTTGGAATTGGTCACCCTAAGTTACCTGTGCGAACCCTGACGTGTACCCAGTTGAAGTGGGAAAATGGGAAACCACCCTCCCCGCATTCTCATCCAGACCCTGTCCTAGAGGATCATGGCCCAAGCACCCCCCGTGAGAGGAGTTCGACCCATTCACTTCCTTACCAGACGACAAGGTGTCGTGAGTCCACGGCCCACACACACAAGGAGCATGTCCAATACCATGCCCTGGTCAAGCCGATGCCTGCGACATGGACCAGCTCGACTAAACAACAACCACAAAAGTGTTAACATCGTTAGAGATAATAATACCGGAGTGGCGGAATGTTTACTCACTTCTATTCAATGTGTATTTTCAATAATTTTAACCTGGAGCTGCCAGTTTAAACTGGTCCTATAGCACAAGGACCTCGATAAACCACAAACAAACGAAAACAAGGCAACTTTGCCTTCTTATAACTGGCGCTTCTCAGTTGACCCCTAGAGAGGGCTGCAAGTTCCCAGAATATTTATGTCCAATGTTATAATACAATCAAAGCATCAGTTAAATCCATGCAGTTTTGGCCAGGAATGTTTCATTCACATTCCTGTTTTTGTAATAAGATTTATTCTAAATGTGATCTGTTGGGCGATCATATTTTGCCATCAATATACATTGAGAACCTTCATCAGGGCTGTATATAGGCTCTTGATTACATCATCAAGCTAAGCATAGTCATACATTTGTCAATACAAGTACGTTAAATGGTTTATATACAATACATAAACAAATTCACACATACCATTTTGTTTGTCCCACGAGTATTCAATTGGTATGCCAAAAAAAATGAATGAAAAACAGAAATTGCCATTTAGTATCAGCGTTACAACACTCTATGTACACAGTTTAAGGACAGAAAAGTGTCCTACCTGATCGCTTTCAATGCGCTATCTCTGTCAAATATAATAAACCCCAAAGGCTTTTATTTTGCAACACTCACAGTTACAGCCACGTGTGTTGCAGATGCGTGGTGAAATGCATATGTCAATCGTGTCTCTGTGAAAGAAACAGGCTATTAGACAGCCGTTCTAACATGTCTTTTGTGATTGTATAGATCAAAGCAGCAAATGTTCTCCGACGCTTACCTTCAGTTCCTGCGTTGTTCTGCCTTCTGCAGAGAGACATGCTCGTGCACGCCTCTTAGTTCTATTTAAACGTTGCCTTGGAGACGGTGGCGAGGCACAGTGGTCCGACAGGAATGCCGGAGCACGTAGGCCTTGCGCCCCAACCCTGGGTGTTTACCCTGGGGCGGGGATGTCTTCATGACAACTCCTGAAACGCTATGTGTAGCCAAGCTGTCAGCGCCATTCTCGTGTGATTGACATTTGTTTCGGTCTGTTACTGTGAATGCAAGTGCATTGTAGCGTATATTGTAGGGATCTGTAAAATGAGTGTTATAAGTGTTGTATAATTTGTGCTGTTCTAAATTTCTCATTATCGCGGATAACAAGGTATAGCTACCTCTTTGGCGTCTACTAGCTAATGCATACAGGTTATGTACAAAGCTAACTATCATTAGCTTACTATGTGTTGTATTTATGTTCTTCATTTACGGGTTTCAAACGATAGGTCTTGATTCAACAGGCACAAGTGTAAATATACAAATAAAAATGTAGCGTTTACAATAAAAAGTCACGTAAGATTTTTCATCTAAAAGAACAAGCAGAAAACCTTCACCCAAAGAATGTTTTAGACAATCTAGCACATGGTGTTAGTTAAATTAGAAATAAATATTATTCCAAGTGACAAATTACGTCCGTTTCATCTGCCAATGTTTGGACTCCAGACCAGGTTGTCCATTACAGTGGCTGCTGTGGGTGTTCATAAGGAATCAGGAATGTTTGATTACAAAAAACACATGAAGTTAATCTCCTTTTTCATTCCTTTAGGAATCAGGGAACTCAAACGATCTATCCAGAAAGTTTCTCGTTGATCCATTGTTTTCTGAAAGTTTTCATGTGGATCTCTCTTTTCCACTATTTCTAGAATAGCGAATCGAATCTGTGCCAAGTTCTGTTTTTTGTCGTGCCAATGCCTTGCCACAGCCGAAGTTTTGTTGTTGTTACGTACACAGGATCTGTGTTCGTTCCATCTTGTTTTAGCCGTCCTTACAGTTTGTCAGACATAATGCAAGCCACAGGGACATTTTATGGTGTATATCACGTTTTGGGAGTCACATGTTCCAAAACTTTTTAGTTTTATATTTTCTCCTGTATACGGATGTTTCAAAGAATCACCTTTCATGATGTAGCTGCAATTGCTACAATTTAGGCAAGGAAAAGTACCTATTCTCTTGGTGGCTTTCTTCCTTTGTGCTGGTCTGGTCTTTACAAGTTTATCTTTCAAATTATGGCTCCGTTGATAAGCGAATGTAGGGACCTCTTTGAATAAATGTTCTACCCGTTGATCGAAGGTGACTGTGTTCCAGTGTTTTTTTATGATAGTTGTAATATGTATTGTATATAAACCATTTAACGTACTTGTATTGACAAATGTATGACTATGCTTAGCTTGATGATGTAATAAAGAGCCTATATACAGCCCTGATGAAGGTTCTCAATGTATATTGATGGCAAAATATGATCGCCCAACAGATCACATTTAGAATAAATCTTATTACAAAAACAGGAATGTGAATAAAACATTCCTGGCCAAAACTGCATGGATTTAACTGATGCTTTGATTGTATTATAACATTGGACATAAATATTCTGGGAACTTGCAGCCCTCTCTAGGGGTCAACTGAGAAGTGCCAGTTATAATAAGGCAAAGTTGCCTTGTTTTCGTTTGAACATCGTTATAGATGCCATGACGACATAGCCAACGGACAAGAACACACGTGCCACCATGCACACTGATCACTCACACACCAACCCACACGAAGAACATACTCAGTGATATGAAGTAGCTGACTGACACATCCACAGACGCCCATCGTTATTATTTTTCACATAGGCCTTCTACAGCACCGCAGAAATGCAAGACACCTGAAGAGCTCGTGTATACATGCTTGCAGATGCTTTCTCGCTACCTATCCCCATAGAGACGCCAACTTATATGTCTACTAATGCTTGTGACACTCTGTCACCTCGTGACTCCATATTATGTATTATACATCGCCACCCAGAACTAGGCCCGAGTAGGCCGCAAGCAAGAGTCCCTAGGAAGGAGCCTCTCAGACGAAAATCATCCCAAGACGAAAAGGCAAAGCGCTGACCATGCAGAACGAAGCCCAACAAGAGCTCACAGCCAAGGCCGCAATGTTGCAACCCACACGCTGCGCTCCTAGCACCAAGGTTACACCTGCTGTCACCAAGCGCCCCTCAAAGCGAAATACAAATCAAATGCTCGCAATTCTGCTCCAACTAGGGTCTCTCCACACGTGACCAAGTGGACCTGACAAAATGCCAAGCTCATGAGACAGAAAACCGCCGGGGTCCCGCGTCTGAGACACAGGTTGCAACAACGAAGCGACAAGTCAGACACCTACAGCGATGGGAAAGACATGATAATCAGCCACAAGCAAGACCTGTCCATTGTCCACCACTAACACTTAGTTGCACATTGTTGCCAGTACCAGGTACATCACCAGCTGGGAACAGCGATGGTGTTACGCTCACCTGACTCCCACGGAGGCGCAGGCCTGATTTGGAGTGCTGTTGCCTCTTCTATGGTGAAGCGCAGGACTCGGAAGATGGACAGGACCGGACCCTCAAATCTGGCTTGTCTGACTCGCAGAAATATCCTTCTGTGTGTGAAAAGGGAGTATTAACAATCTGCGGGATAATGTGTAAGCCTCCCACTCCCTTCTCACCCTCCACGAAACCCTTCTGCGATTCCCCGTGAAGTCTCACCTTAGGGTCTGAAAGGACAAGCTCTCCATCCTGCTTCTGATGCAGGGGCGCGTTGTAATCCAGTTACTTCACTGGATCATGGATTGTAGAGAGTTCAAGTTTGCTTGACCTTCCCGGTAAAGTACTGTGAGAATTCTGTTTATAAGTATGAGCCCGAAATAATAATTGTCCGTTGTCTCTATTTCAGGTGCAGAACAAAGATTCCGAGATGAGCAATGGAACCTACGAAGGAAACTCAGGTGAGTTGTTTGATGAGAGGTTCCTTTAGTGTCCTTGCATTAATGCACTAATGCTTGTGTCTTTTTTCCCCATAGGGGCCGGAGTTCGGAAATGCCGGAGATATGGCACCGACCCGAAGTGAGAGGTGCAGTTCCAGTAGATATCAGGTAAGTCTTTAATGAGTGTTCAGGTAATGTCTTAGCATTCGCTCACTAACGCTGATTTCTCTTTTTTCCCCTTAGGGGCCGGGGTCCAGAAATGCCAGGATGCGGCACCGACCCGAAATGAAGTGGGAATGACTCAACAGGTAAGTCTTATTATGGCAAATTAAGGTTTTCTTATTCTCTTCCCTAGCTCACCTTTATTCTTGTCTTTTTCTCCCTAGGCGCTGAAATGTGGCTGCGGATCCAGATGGTCGCTGATGAACATGGAGGCGCCTAGTAAAGGTGAGTGGAATGCGGCGCGGCAGCGATCGATGCGATGTGCTTTTAAAATGAATGTCTTCCTTTTCAGGATCGTCGGCGAAATGTCTCCGGAATGCGGTTTTAGCAGGTAAGAACTCTTCTTTCTCCTATTCTCTTCTCTTCTCCCTTTGCAGCTGTTCCAGGATGCTGGCGGGCGTGGCAGAAGTCAGGATGCAGGAGCAGACACGGTGAGCGTCCAGCTGCTAGATGCAGAACAACGCGAAGCGTGAGTTGCTGCTTGGGCGTGGCTTAAATAGCCTTCAAAGTAGTTCCAAGTACATATCCTTCCTCTCAGGTATGTATTCTTCCTCCGGCCACACCTGTGTGGTTAAGTAGTCCCCAAAGATAAAGTAGTCCCATTCAGGCCTCTAGATGGCCCGGATGTTGCAGCATGGTCTGCATCAGGTAAGTTTACACCAAGCACCTTTAAACACAAAGTCATCTTTTATGAGCCTGGCGCCTATGGCGCCAGGACTGTTGTCCAATATGAGCCTGGCGCCAAAGGCGCCAGGACTGAGTCCAAAGGGCCCCTACTTGGGGCTGCTGAGACTTCCCTCGGGAACATGATGTCTGCCTCTGGGGTAGCTGGGCCTAGTCTGGCTCCTTGGAGGTAGGCATCATGACAGTACCCCCTCCCAAGGCCCCTCCCAAGGTTGTTCTCTCTGGGGGTTTTGGCTTGTTTGGGTTTTTCGGTGGAATTTTTGTATTAATCGCGGCGCGTGTACATGGTTGCTTGGTTCCCAAGATCTCTCCTGAGGTCCATACCCCTTCCAATCAACTAGATAGAAGAGTTTTGACTTTAACACCTTGGAATCCAATATGTCTTTAACTTCAAATTCTAATTCCCCATCAATCTGAATTGGTTCTGGTGGTTTGATCAGTCTGGTTCCTGGTTGCACCAGTTTCAACAGTGAGGCGTGAAAAACGGGATGAATTTGCATGTTCGCTGGTAGATCGAGTTTAAAGGCCACCGGGTTGATTATAGCTTTGATGGGATAGGGTCCTATGTATCTGGGGTTGAAAGTCCGCGGTCCTTTGAGAGGTAAATGTCTAGTTGCTAGCCACACCTGGTCCCCTATTTGGTACGGAGGTGCTTCACTTCGATGTAAATCAGCATTTTCTTTGTACTTTCTCTTGGCTTGCTGAAGATGAGTCGTAGCTTCTTTGAAAGCTCGGGTTATCTTGGAATGCAAATGATCTACTGCAGGCATTTCCAGGTTTTGAGGAGGGTCCAGGTCTGAGGTTCGAGGATGATGACCATACAAGGTGTAAAAAGGGGTTTGTCCTGTTCCAGAATGTACAGAATTGTTATATGCATATTCTGCGATCCAAAGAATGTCTTTCCAATTGCATTCAGATTGGTGCAACATACAACGAAGATATTGTTCAAGGGTTTGGTTAGTTCTCTCGGTTTGGCCATCGGTTTGGGGATGGTGACTGGTGGATAGTCGTACATCAATTTGCGCCAGTTGACAACATTTCCTCCAAAAATGGGAAATAAACTGGCTTTCTCGATCTGAGACTAATATGGATGGAAAACCATGCATATGAACTATGTTCTCCAGAACTTCCTTGGCCAAGATGGAGGCTGAGGGTAACCCTTTTAAAGGGATAAAATGGGCCATTTTGGAGAAGAGATCCACAATCACCAAGATAGTGTTGTATCCATAGCAAGGAGGCAGGTCGGTAATAAAGTCCATCGACAAGGTGTGCCAAGGTGCCGGTGGAATATCCAAAGGTTGTAGAAGACCGGCTGGTCTTTTCTTTTGACCTTTATTTTGGGCGCAAACTCCGCAAGACATCACAAAAGATTTTATGTCTTTTCTCCAGGATGACCACCAGAATTGTCGTTTGATCTTTTCCTCAGTTTTAGCGATACCTGGATGTCCTTCCATTAATGTATCATGATAATGGGCAATAACGAGTTCTTGCAGTTCTTTGTTAGGCAGAAATAATCGCCCCTGGAAGTACGGTAAATCGTTATTAATGGAAAAGTGTGACCCCTTTTGGCTCCCTTCTTGTAAGGCTGTGGAGTCTAATAGTTGTTTAACTCGAGTTTGAATGTCCTCAATAGTTTGTAAAGAGGTCAAACCCAAAATTCTCTGTTCAGGTATAATCGGTACAGGTTCTAAGCTCGAATTTGTTTCTTCCATCCCAATCCGGAATAAAGCGTCCGCTTTGCCATTCTTGCAACCAGGGCGATATGTGATTACAAAATCAAATTCCGCAAAGAATAAAGCCCATCGGAGTTGACGTGATGATTGGGCTTTGGCCGTCTTTAAATATTGCAAATTTCTGTGATATGTAATCACCGTGATGGTGTGTCTTGCGCCGAGGAGGTAATGACGCCAAGCTTTGAAGGCAGACTTAATAGCTAGTAACTCCTTGTCGGTGATTGCGTAATTAATTTCAGGAGCCGAGAATTTTCTGGACCAAAAGGCTACAGGGTGTAGTTGGTTAGTTATTGGATCCCTTTGAGACAGGACAGCTCCCATGTCTAAGCTGGATGCGTCGGTTTCAACAATGTAAGGGAGATCTGGGGTGGATGCTTCAACACAGGTGCGGAGGTGAATTTAGTCTTTAGGTCTTGAAAGGCCTGTTCTGCCTCATGAGTCCATTCGAAGGATTTATTCTTCCGTAAGAGAGCTGTGATGGGTTGGACCACTCGAGAAAATTCCGGGATGAATCTTCGATAAAAATTGGCAAAACCAAGCATGCTCTGAACCCCCTTCACAGAGCTAGGAGATGGCCATTTGAGGATGGCGTCCACCTTTCGCGAGTCCATTCGGACTCCTTTAGGTGTCAGGATGAATCCGAGAAACTCGACTTCTGTGGTATGAAAAATGCATTTTTCGAGTTTTGCAAACAGTTTGTGCTGGCGCAATTTTTCAAGAACTGCCCTGACATGTTTTCTGTGATCGGATTCCGAAGAGGAGTACACAGGATGTCATCGATATATACGATGACACAAACATCGATAAGTTCCCGAAGAACATCATTCATAAAGTATTGAAAGGCGGCAGGTGCGTTGCACAATCCAAAGGGCATCACCTGATATTCAAAGAGCCCATATTTGGTGCGGAATGCAGTCTTCCATTCGTCGCCTTCTTTTATACGCACCAGGTGATAAGCTCCCCAGAGATCTAACTTGGTGTACATACAAGCATCTTTTACCTGGTCGAGAAGTTCAGGGATCAGAGGCAGAGGATAACGATTCTTAATCGTTATTTGATTTAGGGCACGGTAGTCAATACATGTTCTAAGGTCGCCTTCTTTTTTCGGTACGAAGAACAGAGCTGAGGAAACAGGAGACTTTGATGGGCGAATAAAACCATTGGCAAGGTACTGATCTAAATACTGACGCAAATGAAGGTTCTCAGGTTCAGTAAGAGCATAAATCCTACTACAAGGTGGTTGAGCATTGGGTACCAGATCGATTTGACAATCGTACGACCGATGGGGAGGTAACGTGTTGGCCTGTTCTTTTTGGGAAAACGTCTTGGAATTCTTGGTACTCAGCCGGTAGTTGTATAGTGGCGGAAGTTACTGAGGCCAGGCCCATATTAGGATTTCTTGGATAACAAGTTTGTTCACAATCAGGAAAGGTTATTCTCTTTGCTCGCCAGTCTATTCGAGGATTATGTGTTTCTAACCAAGGAATTCCTAGAATTACTTGAAACTGTGGGGCCTTGATTACGTCAAACACAATAGCTTCCCGATGTCCATCCTGACCCACTAGTGTCACTTCTGTAGTGGAATGAGTTACCGGCCCTGAGGCTATTTCGGTTCCATCAACTGTAGTAATGACATCCTTGCTAGTTTTCGGACGGAGAGGGAGATTAATCCTGGAGGCCAATTCACGATCTACATAGTTTCCAATAGCTCCACTGTCGATGTATGCCTTTATAGCATGCAACCGCCGAGGCTGTTTCGGATCCACGAGGACCATTGGCGTGATGAAATGTGAGGTCAAAGAGTTTGTTTTGAAGCTCGGCAAGCGGACCTCTACGCTTGTCGGGCTTGGTCGTTTCCCGAATCAGGTTCTGTTAAATTGTTGTCAGTGGCTCCAACCACCTTCTTAGGTGGTTTTACCGGACAATCTCGTAGAAAGTGACCAGAAGCCCCGCAATAGAGACATAATTGCTTTTGCCACCTTCTCTCCCGTTCCTTCTGCGTTAACGATCCTTTAACTCCACCGATTTTCATAGGTTCTGAAACGTCGGTACTCTTGGGGTTAGCGTGAGTTTTGATCAACACTCTGGTTTCAAACTTGGATCAATCTGTTTTTCTATTCTGAAGTCTGTGATCAAGTTGGACCACAAGGTCTATGTACTCCGCGCAGACTTGGGGTGGATTTACTATTTGGGCTAGCACGTCTTTAAGTTCTCCGCGCAGACCTCGATGAAATAATGTGATCCTTTTATTCTCTGGCCACCCAGTTTCCACAACCAACCTATTAAAGGTGGCGATGTAAGATAAGAGATCCTGGTTACCTTGTCGTAAGGATAGCAGTTCGTTGTCTAGGGCCTGTCCCTGAGAGTGTCGAGCGAATAATCTTTCCATGCTTGCCTGGAAGCCTTGAAAATCCTGGAGAATTGGGTCATCTTGATTTACCAAAGGAACTGACCAATCGGCAGCACTGCCGCTGAGATAAGATAATACAAAAGCTACCTTGGTCTGGTCATTAGGGAAGGCCCCAGGTCTGCATAGGAAGTGTAAGCGACATTGGTTCATAAAAACGGCAAATTTCTTGGGGTCCCCAGCAAAACGTTCAGGCGGGGCCAAAGGCATGTTTCCAGGTAGATTGATTTGTACCGGGTTATTCGAAATCATAGAAGTGGGATTACCCCCGGAGCTAGGTAAAGGAGTTTGTCCTTCCTGACCCTGCAACAACCGTTTGGCCAGGTCATCAGTTCTTTCCTTAGATAGGATCAGTTCTCTTTTGAGAGCGTTAGTCTCCTGGCGGGCGGAGTGTACTTCTGCCCGTAATTCCCCCAAAAGCTGGGCCAGCTGGTCTGTCTCGGAAGTTTCCATAGTGCCCGGGTGGGAAATTGTAGGTAGGCTTTGCGTTCTGTTACGCTCACCTGACTCCCACGGAGGTGCAGGCCTGGTTTGGAGTGCTGTTGCCTCTTCTATGGTGAAGATCACGACTCAGAAGATGGACAGGACCGGACCCTCAAATCTGGCTTGTCTGACTCACAGAAATATCCTTCTGTGTGTGAAAAGGGAGTATTAACAATCTGCGGGATAATGTGTAAGCCTCCCACTCCCTTCTCACCCTCCACGAAACCCTTCTGCGATTCCCCGTGAAGTCTCAGCTTAGGGTCTGAAAGGACGAGCTCTCCATCCTGCTTCTGATGCAGGGGCGCGTTGTAATCCAGTTACTTCACTGGATCATGGATTGTAGAGAGTTCAAGTTTGCTTGACCTTCCTGGTAAAGTACTGTGAGAATTCTGTTCATAAGTATGAGCCCGAAATAATAATTGTCCGTTGTCTCTATTTCAGGTGCAGAACAAAGATTCCAAGATGAGCAATGGAACCGACGAAGGAAACTCAGATGAGTTGTTTGATGAGATGTTCCTTTAGTGTCCTTGCATTAATGCACTAATGTTTGTGTCTTTTTTCCCCATAGGGGCCAGGGTTCGGAAATGCCGGAGATATGGCACCGACCCGAAGTGAGAGGTGCAGTTCCAGTAGATATCAGGTAAGTCTTTAATGAGCGTTCAGGTAATGTCTTAGCATTCGCTCACTAACGCTGATGTCTCTTTTTTCCCCTTAGGGGCTGGAGTCCGGAAATGCCAGGATGCGGCACCGACCCGAAATGAAGTGGGAATGACCCAACAGGTAAGTCTTATGATGGCAAATTAAGGTTTTCTTATTCTCTTCCCTAGCTCACCTTTGTTCTTGTCTTTTTCTCCCTAGGCGCTGAAATGTGGCTGCAGATCCAGATGGTCGCTGATGAACATGAAGGCGCCTAGTAAAGGTGAGTGGAATGCGGCGCTGCAGCGATCGATGTGATGTGCTTTTAAAATGAATGTCTTCCTTTTCAGGATCGTCGGCGAAATGTCTCCGGAATGCGGTTTTAGCAGGTAAGAACTCTTCTTTCTCCTATTCTCTTCTCTTCTCCCTTTGCAGCTGTTCCAGGATGCTGGCGGGCGTGGCGGGAGTCAGGATGCAGGAGCAGACACGGTGAGCGTCCAGCTGCTAGATGCAGAACAACGCGAAGCGTGAGTTGCTGCTTGGGCGTGGCTTAAATAGCCTTCAAAGTAGTTCCAAGTATGTATCCTTCCTCTCAGGTATGTATTCTTCCTCCGGCCACACCCGTGTGGTTAAGTAGTCCCCAAAGATAAAGAAGTCCCATTCAGGCCCCTAGATGGCCCGGATGTTGCAGCATGGTCTGCATCAGGTAAATTTACACCAAGCACCTTTAAACACAAAGTCATCTTTTATGAGCCTGGCGCCTATGGCGCCAGGACTGTTGTCCAATATGAGCCTGGCGCCAAAGGCGCCAGGACTGAGTCCAAAGGGCCCCTACTTGGGGCTACTGAGACTTCCCTCGGGGACATGATGTCTGCCTCTGGGGTAGCTGGGCCTGGTCTGGCTCCTTGGAGGTAGGCATCATGACAGATGGTCCCAGGCTTGGGGGCTCACGAGGGAACCAATCAGAATACGAGGGGCACCTCATTAACGCCATTTTAGTTAGCCAATCACCAAGTGTCCCCTTGTAACCAATTTGTTGTAGCAATTGTTAGGGACAGCCCAAGTGTACCACCTGACCCGTCCTCATCCACTAATATTCCTTTCTATATGCTCCTATACTAACCCTACCACTCGGGGAGCCAACCCGAAGTGACGATTTTCCCAGGTGACATGAGTAGCGCGTCATGCAACGGTAAAAAGGGCCTGCGAGCCCCACTAACAGTGAGAGAGTCTCCCCGGATGCATACGGCCGAGAACAATCCCTGCCATTTCTATAATAAACAGCAGTAATTACTTTGCTCTTGTGCGTGTGTCATACTCCTTTTCAGACGCTGGTGTAGTCGGGGCCTCCCCAGTCCCGGAGAACCGCGGACGGCCCCGCCGACCCCCGGGAAATCACCTCAACAAGTTGGAGGCACTGCTGAGATCTGTTTGAGGTCTACCTAAACCTAAGGGCATCACTACCAGGCCTCTTGCAATGAGGAAACCTGGCATTGGCCCCCGGGAGCCGACTTGAGAAGTATCCCGCTCGTGGTTGGCGAGTGTCCAGACGTGGTCCAGATGAGGGGAGGTGGCGAGCCGCTTTGGAGGGGTGCCCGCAGTCGAGCGGCCCCGGCTCACGAGGACTTGGTGAGTATGGCACACCCAACCAGCAACATAATGTTGGTGGGAGGGGGGAGGAATTATAAAGAGGGAGACGGGTGGTTGTAGCAGTGTGTAGAAATTGATTTTGACTGTTCTACGGCAGCAGAGGTGTGAGGCGTAGTGGGACAGGGCCGTCCTCTACAGCGTCACAAAGTGAATTGGGTGGGGCATCGGGCACCCATGTACAATTGTTAGAGGACAGGGATTGGTTCAGGATCGCAGACACCTGTGTAAGAGGGGGGTGTGGTTTTCCTATGAGTTGATGTTATAAATCAATGAGTAGATGAGGATCCCTACTAATTGAGTGTTGAAGCTCGTTAAGTAGATGATGTTTTCCCGCAGGAGGTAGCTAGATTGTTCCCGAGTGCGGAAGATAACTGGCTGGTTAAGCTCCTCTGGAGAGGGGCGTATCACACGTGAGGCAACGCAGCATGCGCAGTTCGGTTATAAGTAATTGATTGTTGATTTCTCCACTCCAGACAACGTGGGAAGACAGCTGTGGGGTAAACAGGGGATACAAGTGTGAAAAGATAGCGGGCGTTCATAAAGTTCTAGAAGTTGTACGTACTTGCAGCATTTTGTAGAGGTTGGTAATGTCACCCATAGGGCTTGTATAGGACATCGCGACCATCTCGCATTCATTCGGAGGTGGTCATGGATATAGGGTATGAAAGGGTAGGGGAAAAAGGAGATAGGCAGCCGCGCACAGAGAATGCTGGCTGTGCTAGATCAGGGAGGAGCCAAAGGGGAGTGGCAGCCGTGCACAGAGAACGCCGGCTGCGCTCGACAAAGGGGTGCACAAGAAGAGGAAGAGGGCTGAGCAGACAGTGGGTACGTGGAGGAGGAAGAGCTAAGTTGAAGGTGTGACAAGTACAGGAGGCACAGGAAGGTGGGGCCGCCCAGAGGCACACCACACAGGGCACACAGCTGCAGGGGGCATTGTGCGCCACGGCCGAAGGGGGCCATAGTCGTAACATCGGGAAGAGAGGAATAACAAAACATACTAGTGTAACATTGGAAATTACTTTCCCTTTCAGGGGACAGTCAAAGGTCCCCAGTTTACGGGGCCAGGTAAAAGGTTGACGTTGAGAAAAGTAAAAGTGTAACATGCCAACGTATTATGGGTTGGGTGCAGGAGCAGGAATGGGGCTCAGACCAAGCGCTTTAACTACACCACTCCAACATTTTTGCGCGACGTTGTCATCACATAGAGAAAAGATTATAAAATATAGTATTGAATGGACACAAGGAACTGATAACAAGAGAAGGGTACCGTGGCCGCCCAACGGCAGCTTTGCCATATACACCCAACATCACCTACTGACATAATTGCATAACACTTATAAGGGAAAAAAATTAGCAAACCACTTAGCAGTTTTCGATATGTGCAATGTTTCAGGGAGGCACGCCAGGAGCCGCAGGAGTGTACGCGGTACAGGAGGTAAAAGAAGAGAAGATGAAAGGAAGGGGTGGAGGTGTGACTTGTGGAAAATCACCCAGCACTGAAGAAAGTGAGGAGGAGGCAGAAGGATCATTTGCGGTAGCAGAGGCAAAGGTTAAAAAGGAAGGGGCAGGGGAAATGCTGATGGCTAAAGTAGTGAAGAAGGAGGAAGGGGGGTTGTACCCAAGAACAGAACTTAGAGAAGCCACCCGAAGAAAACTAACGGCTGCTAAGGGATACTCCAACACCACAGACAGCCCCCCACAATACGCACCCCCTGACAATTGTCAAAAAAGAATGGGGGCGGCGGATATGGTAGATTCAACCACAACACCGGCAGGAATGGGGGGAGACAGGAAGGCCCTAGGGAATTTTGCAAACATAGGGCCAGATGATTGGGTTGCAGCACAGGTGCTTCTGAAGTTCCAGGGAACACTAACAGAGGCAGAGGAGGACACAGTGAGAAAGGTAAATACGGAAGAGAAGGATAATACACAAACAGCGTGCGAGGTACGTAAAGAAAGAGAAGGGCAACTCTCACAAGAGGAGGAAGAGATATTGGAGGAAAGGTTGGCAGAATTAAGGAACATACGAAGCGCGCTGATTAGGCAGTTCGAGAAGGAGACACGGAAGACACAGGAGGAAAAGAAGGTAAATAAGGCAGAGATGGCGAGAATGAAGGAACAGGCGGAAGGAAGGAAGAAAGAAGAAGAACGCATAAGAGCAATAGCGGAAAGAATGGCACACGCAGAAAATAGAGAGATGAGAAGGAAGGAGGAGTAGAGGGAAGAGAATGATAGGGAAATGGGACTGTGGAAAAAGAAGATTATATCAGAAAGCGCACGGAAGTATGAAGAAGGGAAGGTTATAGAAAGCATACTGAAGAGGGAAGGGGGAATATGGGGGAGAAAGGAGGATGAAGAAAGGATAATAGCAAGAGTGAGTGCAGAGGTATTAGAAGAACTACACAGGAAACAAGAGGATATAGGTGGCGAAGTAGTGGAGACAAAGGAAGAGGAGAGAGGAGATAGGAGGGTGGAACATGGAGCAAAAAAGTACACACGCCAGGACAAGGAGGTGGCATCAACATCAACACAGGAGGATGCGGTTAAGGGAGGTGAGTACGCAGACGTGGACTTAATAGATTTAAGGACAGTGGCGGGGAAACACACAGAGTGTGGATTAGCATTTCCTGATGGATTCTGCAGCGACGAAGAAGAAGGTTCGAGCGATAGTGGAAGAAATGGCACCAGGGAGAGTTTAGACAAATTATACATAACGGGCACTAACTGCGAGTCACCGTGGGCATGCGAGATGGGGGAAAAAGGCGCAGGAGAAACTAGGGTAAGGGAAGCAACCAGGAAAATGCCACGCCCATTAACACCAACCCCCGTACACACACCACATGTTGGCAGACTTAGGGACCTCCCAGGATGCAGGCAGTAAGAACGAGCCAACACATCAATGGTAGGACAAGAAGGTAGCAAGAGGAGGAGGAAGGATGTAGGAAGGGAGAGGATAAACTACTGTGACATTGACAACACTGAAGAGTTACAAGATATGGAGGAGAATGATAAATATACTAACATAACCACGCGCAGGCGGACTCAAGGGGAGGAAAGGGAGTACAATTTAATGCCACTACTAAAGAGGGGAGGAGCCAGACCACAATATATACCCTGGAAACATGCGATAAAGAAAATATAAAATGCAGACTTCCATCCCTAAGTGGAGGAGCTGGGAAATGGATATATGTGTCATGCCTGCGCCATGGGCGCATCCATTTATGCTCAATTTGGACTATATGTTTATCATTTATTTACAACAGACTCTTGGATCCATCTATATTTACTTTGGGAACTTTATTTCCCATTTGCGAGACTTTGCTGCTTAATTATTATTTCCAACAAACTACGCATACCATAGTGCACCTGGCTACAAGCATCAATTCCTGGCTGTTCCTATTGGTTATCAAAGGAACTACACCCCCCAGAAGCCCTAGAGACTTGCGCTGCTTCCACCAGCCCAGGAACAGAAAGGGAGGTGGCCGATTGCCTGCAGGTGTGCTTCGCCAGGTGCAACCAATTAGCCTGCCCCTGAGCTGGGCTAGGCAGTATAAAGGCTGCTGCCTGCAGTGGCTCAGCCTCTTGCATCTGAGAGTCCTTCCTCCACCTTTTGCATCTTCCTACGGATCTTGTATGCTGCTTACCTTCACTCCTGCTTGGACCCTGCCTTGTTGCTTGCTCCACCCTGCTGCCTCCAGCCATAGCCTTTCAGGCTCCCTGCCTCACAGCCCTGCTCCTCTGGGCTCTCCACACTGCAGCTGATCACGCTCTGCTGCCTTCCAGCCTCCGCCCTTGCCCTGCCGGGCTCTCCACATTGCAGCCGATCACGCTCTGCTGCCTACCAGCCTCCGCCCTTGCCCTGCCGGGCTCTCCACATTGCAACTGATCACGCTCTGCTGCTTTCCAGCTTCAGCCCTTGTCTTCTGGGCTCCCTGCTCTGCAGCCTGCCTCACTCCGGCTGCCTTCAGCCCTTGTCTTCTGGGCTCCCTGCTCTGCAGCCTACCTCACTTTGGCTACCTACAGCCCTTGTCCTCTGGGCCTTCCTACTTTGCAGCTTATCACGCTCCGCTGCCTACTACCTACCTTTTCCGCTGGGTTCTCGGCCTAGCAGCCCTCTACAGTCCTCTGCTACCTTCTACGTTCAGCGGCCCTGTCCCTCAGGGTTCACTCCTTACTGCCCGGCCATTACGGGATCCTTGCTGTGCAGTCTGCTTTACTCTGCTGCCCTAAGCCCTTTTCCTCTGGGCTTTCTACCTTACAGTCCTACTCCTGTGGGCTTACTCATTGCTTCCCTGCTCCTCTGAGCTCTCAACCTTGTTCCTTACTGTCCTCTGCTATCCTATCCTGTTACACGACTTTCCCTTCATTTCCTTCTGCTAGTTTGCTATCACCTCCTTTCCTGGATTTGTCTGTAGTATCTTTTCTTGTACTGTTTGTAGACCCTTTCGTACAGAGCTTGTCTGTTGGTTCCCATCAGTCAACCTCTGCCCCTTCCCTTGTCTCGTTTCTACATTACAGACATCCATAGCTGCTGTTCCAAGTCATGAGCAAACAGCGTGGGCCTCTGTTATAGCAAACTGTGCAGAAGGCTAGAGTATTTCCAAGGTTCGTGGAATACTTTTTTTCTTATATCTGCATACACCCCAAGAGGTTATTCATTCTGTATCTTTTCCCTTGCTACTCTTGCCTACTCTTTGTTCTCTTTCCTTTCCGCTGTGTGTGTTCTTGTCTGTCCACTTTATTTGGCACAACAACCCAAACCCTTTCTGGGTGTCCTGCGCCGCTCTCAATAGAGTGCCATCCGTGACAATATGAGATGGAGAAGCAGACTGCGGGGCAAACATTAGCGCTGGGAGATGTGAAGGGGCTCCTAATTTCCATACTGAGGGATGCAGCTGATGACATTTGGAAAAGGGCGCGATTTCCAGGGGTGACAATAAACGACACGGCACATGATGGAGCACCATTCGCCAACTGCATACATGCACTCTGGCAGGGGTTGAGGGTTCAATTCCCAGACACATCAGACATGGGAACAATAACCTCACGCAAGATGCGTGAGAATGAAGATCCTGTTGAGTACATCCAGGAGATTCAGGAGACGTGGCGCTTGGAAACGCAAGAACCGTGGGACAAAACACCAGCAATTTTCTACCACATACTAGTACAAGGGCTCCCCGAGCAGGTACAAAGACAGTTGAAGAAGTTGGTGGGAATGGAAGCAAAAGCATGGCTAGAAACACAACTGACAATAGTGCACTACTGCAGGATGTGGCAGGAAAACATGAAACGAAAGGAGGAAGATAGGAAGGCAGAGGAGGCGAAATTAGTTCAAAAGAAGTTATCAAAATATGCAATGGAAGGAGCACTGATAACAGCACCCGCACCCACACAGACTACAGTGACACACGACACAACATGACAACAGGTATTACCAATGCAGCAAGCACAGGCAATGACACAACAAATGCCTCCACCCCGCCCCCCATACGCAGCACACATGCGAGGGGGTTATATGCAAATGGGAAACAGATAGTCAAATAACTACAGAGGGAGGGGCAGACAAATGAGAGGGAGAGGATATGGCCCACCCATGCGACAACAAGAGGTAGGGTTCCGGGGTTACACTCAACAAGGACAACAGGGGTACCAGGACAACATGGGGGGACTCCAATGGCAAGCACGGGAACCATCGACATGTTGGATATGTGGGATGGTGGGACATATGTCACGCACATGCAGAATGAGACAGGCACAGACAGCCTGGGGAGAGCAAGTGCAGCAAGGACCTATGGGTGAACAACAAGGCTACACACAACAGCAGGGGACTCAGCAACAATTACCACCACAACAAGCACAGGTGTCACAGCCAGAGTCACAAACGTACACGCAACACCCACAACAACAACAGGCACCACAAGCACACACGCAAATGCAGCAGCAGCCAATTGCAAACCAACAACAGCAGGTCAAAACTGTAAAGCAGCTCACACAAATACAAGGCAATGCAATAACCCCCACTGACACACCTGTAACATAGACACAGCTGGGGAAGGTGACAATATTGGGTCATAAGCCATATACGGGAAGTGGACAGTCACCATACCCACAATAGGACAGCCCGCAGATGTCTTTGATGTGTCCTATCCTATCAGTAACACCTAACCCTGCGGAGGAAACATGCATACAGGTGACGATAGGTGACAAAAAGTTTTCCTTCCTAGTTGACACGGGGGCCACTAGGTCATGCATAAGGGAAGGAAAGTTTAAATTGCCAAGTGAAGCCATGAACACCCAAGGATTCTCTGGGGCTCGAGGGTTGGTTCCATTCACTGATAACATCTCCTTATCTGTAGGAGATCACGACTGGTCTCTGCCATTGCTGTACTCAGGACAGTCATCAGTAAACATACTAGGTAGAGACATAATGAGCAGATTGAATATGACAATCTCCTTTACTGAAAAGGGAATAATATGCTACACACCAGGCATCAACATACTCACAGCACGACAAATACTGCAGGCATACTGCGGCAAAACGGTAGTGAGAGCAGAACCAGTAGATGGGGAACTATTCCAATATGGGACAGACATGGCAATAGCATGGCTACCAGGAATTGAAGGGAAAATTTGGTGGAGGCCAGCAGCTTACATTTTTAGACCCGAAACGCCAGCCAGCAAGAAGGAAGGGACAAGGATATCACAGAGCATTGACAGCATCGTAGCAACACCAGAATACATTGCAGTTCATGTCCAAGACAGGGAAGGGAGAGCATGGAGAGCAGTAATAGCACTCGCAGAGGGGTGCCGACTAACCCAGGTATCTGATGAGGAGCTCTTCTCGGACGATAATGGTGAGGGGGAGATGGTGTTTGAGATGAGAGTCCACATCTGGGTGACAGTGACATACAGAGATGTGGCACAGAAAATGGCCCTAGCGCTAGAGGCACCGGCCACTACCGCTGTACCATTTTACGAGGAAGATCTGCCAGCAGTACCCGCATCCCTATGGACCACACGTCCATATGACGTGGGATGCATCAAAAGCATTGGAGGGGTGAAAATAAAGTTTAAGAAAGGAGCAATACTGCCAAGGGTAAAGCAATACCGACTATCAAAAGAGGCAGATGAGGAGATATATGAAACGATAACAGCATTGATCAGCAGAGGTATACTAGTACCATCAGAGTATCCATGTAACACTGCTGTGTACCCGGTGCGCAAGGCTAAGGGAGGATCTTGGCGTTTCATCCAGGATTTAAGACCCCTTAACCACATTGTAGAAGCAGAGTACCCTATAGCGGCTAATCCAGCCACGATACTAAGTGGAATACCAGCAGAGGCGTCACAATTTACTGTGATTGACCTCAAAAATGCATTTTTCTCAAAACCTCTACACCCTGACTCACAAGACTTGACAAGTTTCACATACCGTAACACAAAATTGAAACTCACCAGGCTACCCCAAGGGTACTGCGAGTCGCCATCGATCTTTAACAGGGTGATACAAATGGACTTGGGTAACATTGCGATGGAAAGCACAGTGCTGCAATATGTAGATGACATCATCATCTGCAGCACCACAGAAGAGAAGTGTAGGAGAGACGCCATCAAAATGCTCACAGTGTTAGCAGAAAAAGGGTACAAGGTAGACAAAGAAAAACTGCAATACTGCCAAGAACAAGTGCTCTACATAGGCCAGCTCATTTCACAAAATGGAAGGAACATTGCACCACAAAGGGCACAAGCCATAACAAACACACCACAGCCACAGACAGTGAGAGAACTTCAGCAGTTCTTGGGCCTATGCAACTACTGCAGGGCCTGGGTTTTTGATTACAGCTCATACATAGGACCACTGCTTGAGGGCCTCAAAGAAGCGCAGAGGGGGGAGAAGAAGTTGAAGTGGACCACAGAAATGACAGAGGCATTCCAAGAATTAACACATGCCATATCCACAGCACCAGTACTGGCCACCCCAAATTATGAAGCACAATTTTTCATCTTTTCACATTGCAGTTCAGCAGTAATGAGGGCGGTGCTGACTCAGAAAACCAGCTTGGGATATAAACCAGTAGCATTCTACAGTGGACACCAAGACCCTGTAATGTTAGGCCACTTCCCGTGTGAACAGAGCTTGGCTGCCGCAGCTTTTGCAGTAAAAAAATCATCTTTAATAACAATGGGCTGCCCAACCACACTGTACGTGGAACATGTCCTTTTGCAATACTGAATAAACCAAAATCAACCTTGACTACTCAAAGAGCATCAGGGTACGAAGTAATTTTATCCAGGCCAGAGTTAACAATTGTGAGGTGCAGCAACGTGAACCCAGCGAGGTTCATAGCAGAGGTAGTAGAAGATGGCAATTACACCCATGACTGCACACAGGCTATTGCCACTTACTACAGCACAAGAAATGTTGAGGAAAACACCCTAGAGGCGGAGAGATAATGTACATTGACGGGTCCTCAACAATTGACCAGAGTAATGAGGTACACAGAACAGGAGCAGCAGTGGTGAGAATGACAGAGGATTGGACATATGTTCCAGTGAAATGTGTTCAGTTACCACAATACTACTCTGCCCAAGCAGCAGAATTAGTGGCCCTAATATTGGCACTGAAAGAAAGAAATGACAAAAGAATAACCATATATTCTGATAGTGCATATGTCACATCAATTGTATATTCTGGGTTAATTAAGTGGCAGCGAAGATGGTTCAGAAGGGCAGATGGCACCCCAGTGCAACATGTCCTTCTACTTGCTGAGCTAATTGAAGTAACTGAAGACCCCAAAGAACTAGCCTTGGTAAAGTGCCAGGCCCATACAAATGGGGATGATCCCATTTCCAAAGGTAACGAAGCAGCAGACACACATGCTAAATATGCTGCGTATTTCGGTGAGATATGGACACCCCAGAAAAGGGAAAAGATAAAGGGAGGGCGGGGCAAGACAGATGTTGATGAAGGATGGCTACACCCATATTCCTGCGAATCAACTAATGGAATTACAGGTAGCTGCACCCATGGCAGAGAAGGAGCTATGGGTCAAAAGAGGATGTGCAATGTCCCCCACTGACGCATTATGGCGACAGAACAATACAGGGAAAATAGTCAAGCCCCTAGCCCTATTGAAAATAGCCCTGGCCCAACTACATTATCCCGCACACACAGGAAAAGATGTGATTGCAGCACGAATAAAAGAGGAGTGGTTCTGTCCCGAGCTAAATTCACATGTTGCAAACTTCATTAGCAATTGTCTCACTTGTCAACAATTCACGGCCAATCATACGCTGCAAGTGATCAAAGGTATTATACCCCGGCCGGAAGGACCCTTCCTGCACCTCCATATTGACTACTTTGACATGATCAATGTATGTCAAGGATACAGATACATGATTGTGGTAGTATTTCCATTCTCAAGGTGGATCGAAGCTGGTCCATGCTCCCATGCTGACGCTTTCAGAGCAGCAAAGTTCCTGGTGAGGGAAGTATTCCCACGGTGGGGGTGTGCGAAGTGTTGCGGTCTGACAATGGCCCGCACTTTGCCAATGAGATGTTCCAACACATCACTACTCTCCTTGGCATCAAGCACAAGTTTGCATGTGCATACCACCCACAGGCAAATGGCATTTGTGAACGCCTCAACTGCCTCCTAAAAGAAGAAATAGCGAAAATACAGCAGTCAACCAAGAAAAGCTGGCTCTATTGCCAACCCTTAGCCCTATTTGAGTTAAGAAACAGGCCAGGGTCGGATCACCACCTCACACCCTACGAGATGGTGACCTGACACCAAATGCACCTCCCACTGACACCACCATCAAGGGCTATAACAGATTGCCACGCATCTCAGACTATCTTTGGTGAAGAAATGTACGAATATGTCTCTTCTTTGGTTACTAGTGCCGCCTTTATCTCTCAACAGATCGAGCGGATGCGGGGCAGGTCGAAGAACACCCAACAAGAAGAAAGAGCAGGAGAAGAGCAGGAACAAACAACACAGTGGACTGTAAGGGAGTGGGACAGCATCCTCCTGCAAAACTTCAAGCGCTGGTGGAATAGCCCCCACTTTACTGGGCCCCACCTGGTGGAAAAAACAGCTCCTAGAGCAGTCAAACTGCGAGACAAGAACGTGTGGATGCATTTGCACGATATCAAGCCCTACAAATATCGGACCCGCCCTTGACTTGATGACAGGGCCAACGCAGCAGCAACGATAACCAACGACAACGGCAACACAGCCCCTGATCCCTCCCAACCTCCAAACACCCCCAAGAACTCAAGTGAACAATGACCCATAGCCCACCCCATGGTCACAAGATCGCAGAGTAAGAAAAACACGACCCCAACAAGCCCTGACCAGACAAACCCCGCCCCAGCCACTACCTAATTAAAGAACATTGTTAAGATATCTACCATTTTATATCACACTGTGTAGACACATGCATGTTCTCTTCTTTTTTGTCTCGGACATGAAGGTACCGCGCCATACTGTTTACTGTTTATGTTGAAGAATTGAACAGAGGTACTAACGCATACATTTTGCCCAGAGGTAAATGCTGCCCGCGGATGACAATACCCCAGAAGCACTGTCACACCAATTTGTATATGTTATAAAAAGACCAAAATATCTACGGAAAAGAAGAATACGTGTGTATTATAACGGTTTATAGTCATAATTTCGAAACCAATAATGTCGAAAGTCATTTTTTCGAAAAAGAATGTAAAAAAAAAAATGTCGAATTTTTTTTTAATGCATTTTTTTTCCGAAATGGGGGGGTTCCACCACCAACCCCCCTTTTTTAAAATGTTTTTTTTGTTTTACCCATTTGTTTTTATCCCGAACCCCAAAATAAATATATAATTTAAAAAAATGGAATTTGACATTTTTTTTTCGCCATTTTTCTTTTCGAAAAAATTGTCATTCGACATTATTTTTTCGAAAAAATGACCGACCACCCATTATAACACGTTTATTTTGATTATAGAACAATCATTCCCACATCTCCAAGAGCACTTACCGGCCCTGAGAGAGAAGACGCTAAGGAAAGCGTGGGAAGAGTTTTTCGCCTGGGCATTAATCGACTACATGAAAGGGAGAGCTTGAATAAACAAAACTAACACATTAACGCTTACTTTTTAGACATTTTCAGGTGGGCATCTATATCATCCAAAGCAAAAGCTCCAGGACAGCAGCAAAGGTAAGATACAAAATACCAGTGATGTTACCTATTGTAATAAAAATTATAGGCCTGTTGTTTATCACTGGACTACTTGCTGCCACCGTCTGGCAGGCACACTCTGCTTCCTATGTCTTGGCTGCACCTTCTACTAACATACCCCCAACCACGGCTGCAACAGGTACGGTGTCTGGTGGTATAGGTAATACAAGAGTAAGTGGGAAAAGGATTAAACGTAGTACATCAATTGATAGCAACGGGGTAGACACATATCTTACAGAGTCCGCACATGTCTCAAATAACATGTGGTATCAGCACATGTCCAAAATTGGTAAGGGGACAACTAAGGACAACTGCTATGTGTGCTCATTGATCCCATACACCATGAGCGCATCTAGAACATTTGTGGCTACTGAGGTACCCATAACATCAGTAGAGTGTTAATATATCTGGCCCTGTTCCAAACAAGAGGACGATTTCAAGGGAGGTTTGCAATACTGTAGTGGAAGACAAGAGACACATACCCGTATGAAAATAACTTCATTAAAACACTCCCAATGTACAATAACTACTGGCAACTAACACAAGGGCTCCAATATGTGACGGATGGACCAGACAAAGGTGAAACAAAAGACGTAACATTGAATTACCTACCATGTGAATGGCGTGCAAGAGAAATTCCTGGAGTAATGGGGTGCTGGGAAAGACCACTGATAGCAATATATGGGAAGGTGTACACAAAAGAAGGATGGACAGACGGGGTTGAGGGAAGCAATATGGTAACATTGACAAAAGCAACTGTGGTCAAAATGGATGAAGAGAACAGTAAGTGTTACAACGGATGGATAAAGAGCGCAGCACTGGTAACATGGCTAGAGAAGGACGAGGATCCAATAACAATACTCCCACTAACTGCACCTACACTATGTTATCAACACGACGCAGACTTTGATGTTGGAAGGAACAGCAACTGCAACAGAACAGTAATGATAAGTGAGGAGGGTGCCGGTACAGCAGTTATAATGGACCACTATTGGGCATGCAGAGAAAAGGCATACCACAGTTTGCCGCCGTCTTGGAACGGAATATGCACCATGGTACACATTAACGTACCATCCCTAGTAGTGCCACAGAAACATGTCGACCTGGGGAACTTTCCTAAGATGGACGAAGGGAATAAAAGGAATGAAAGATCAGTGACGATTGGAGAAGGGCAGGACAACACCAGCACGACAACATTGTCGAGAGTAAAAAGACAAGGAGAACCACTGACGGGGAACTACCTGTGGGGAAGATCAGAAACAGCCCTTAGTGACATCCCACCCGAACACAGACTATTTTGCAGAGCGGCAATGTTCTTTTCATCCATAATACATCCAGGAATGCAGGCGTATGCAAATGCAAAGTGGCTCCAAATAACAAGATGGGAGCTGATGATGAAAATAAATTCCACCGTCAATGGATTCAACGCGATAAAAGAGGAACGGAGGGCAGTACGAATGGTATCACTCCAGAACAGGTATGTGTTGGTGTGATGAGTGGTGCAATTCAAACTCTTTCTCCCCCACAAGCACACTCTCCTCACCTGAGCTGTCTGAGTTGGTGGTCTCTTGTAGACGTCATCGTGCAAGGTAGTCTCTTCCCTTCTTATGATGAATGTGATTGTCAGGGAGGGAAGCCACAGTGACCGCTGGATAAACAGCTGTCCCGTGACTCCCTTTCCGGAACCAAGCCAGAAATCAGGGAAAAACCCAAAAGGGAAAAAACCCTGCGGAGCAGTGTAGGCTCGCCAATCCGGATGACAGGATAGTCGCTGATGAGTGCAATGGAGCGAGGCGGATAGCAGAGTAGAAGAAGTCCAACCGTCTCAACCATGGAGTAGTAGAGTCAGGGGAGACGGAGGCTCCTTGTGGCAGTTAGAAGATATGGCACTGGTTCCAGGAAGAGGAAATAGGTATTCAGCAAGCCAGCTCAGAGGAGCCCAACAGGAAGAGAGTACGGGAAGGATTCCCGAAATCAGAAGAGAGAGAAAAACGGAAATAAGCACACCAGAGTACCGCCCGGAGCAGCGGAAGGAAATAGTAGCGTTCCGAAGAAAGAAACAGGAACACAGGAGAACAGGAAAACCCTCTGGCAGATCCGAAAGGTGGACGGCAGAGGATCGGAGCGAGGAAACCCGGAAACAGGAAGTGTCCAAAGCAGGTTGCAACGCAGCGTCTACCAGGAGGCGGGGAGTTTAAATACTTCCAGCTGCGCTGCGTCACGTAACTGGGGCTGGTAGCAAGAACACAGAGAAAGGACTAAAACACCCCACCTCTGTCTCTCCAGCTCCAACGCGGAAACAACCGCCAATTACAGCCATGGCCGTGACGGCGGATGACAGTTGGATCTCCTAACAGCAATGGAAGGAGGAGTTTGTGCAAAAATAGAAAGCTTGTGTTGCACGTTTGTTCCCGCCAGTATTACAACTTGCCAAGATGCATGCAAAAATGGAAGAGGATGCAAAAGGAGTGAAGAGAGATGGTAGCTGGTTTTCCTACTTATGGTCATGGATGCCATCATGCCATCATGGCTGTCAGATGGTCTTAAAATAATAGCTGGATGCATAATATTGGGAATGGCCGCCCTGTTAGGACTGAGATTGTGGAAAGCCCTGATGCCAGCAGAAGATGACAAGAACATACATATAATAATAAAGGAACGCAAGAGGGTACGCAAGCAAATATTAGAAGCAGACTTGCATCCGCCATCAGTGAAGGTGGAGAACCCAAGGAACCCGAAGAATTATGTTGGAAAATGGGTCTACTGCAAACCCGGCGGTGGGTGCGTATACATGTACTGGTCGTTCGAAGACCATGTAAACCAGTATGGACACCTAGCTGGAATAACAAAGGTGTGGAGAATACGCTGAGAAAAGAGAGGGGAGAATTTTGTGGTTCACAAGTCAACCAGAGGGGGGACTGACATGGGAAAATGGGAAAACACCCTCCCCCATTCTCATCCAGACCCTAGCCTAGAGGATCACGGCCCAAATACCCCCCACGAGAGGCGTTCGACCCATTCACTTCCTTACCAGATGACAAGGTGTCGTGTGTCCACGGCCCACACACACAAGGAGCATGTCCAATACCACACCCTGGTCAAGCCGATGCCTGCGACATGGACCAGCTCGACTAAACAACAACCACAAAAGTGTTAACATCGTTAGAGATGCCATGATGACATAGCCAACGGACAAGAACACACGTGCCACCATGCACACTGATCACTCACACACCAACCCACACGAAGAACATACTCAATGCTATGACGTAGCGGACTGACACATCCACAGACGCCCATCGTTATTATTTTTCACATAGGCCTTCTACAGCACCGCAGAAACACAAGACTCCTGAAGAGCTTGTGCATACATGCTTGCAGATGCTTTCTCGCTGCCTATCCCCATAGAGACACCAACTTATATATCTACTACTGCTTGTGACACTCTGTCACGTCGTGACTCCATATTATGGATTATACATCTCCACCCAGAACTAGGCCCGAGTAGGCCACAAGCAAGTGTCCCCAAGCAGGAGCCTCTAAGACGAAAATCATCCCAAGACGAAAAGGCAAAGCGCTGATCATGCAGAACGAAGCCCAACAAGAGCTCACAGCCAAGGCCGCAATGTTGCAACCCACATGCCGCGCTCCTAGCACCAAGGTTACACCTGCCATCGCCAAGCGCCCCTCAAAGCCGAAATACAAATCAAATGCTCGTAATTCTGCTCCAACTATGGTCTCTCCACATGTGACCAAGTCGACCTGACAAAATGCCAAGCTCATGAGACAGAAAATCGCCGGGGTCCCACCTCTGAGACACAGTTTGCAACAACGAAGTGACAAGTCGGACACCTACAGTGATGAGAAAGACATGATAATCAGCCACAAGCAAGACCTGTCCATTGTCCACCACTAACACATAGTTGCACATTGTTGCCAGTACACGGTACATCGCGAGCTGGGAACGGCGATGGTCCCAGGCTTGGGGGCTCACGAGGGAACCAATCAGATTACGAGGGGCACCTCATTGACGCCATTTTAGTTAGCCAATCAGAAAGTGTCCCCTTGTAACCAATTTGTTGTAGCAATTGTTAGGGACAGCCCAAGTGTACCACCTGACCCGTCCTCATCCACTAATATTCCTTTCTATATGCTCCTATACTAACCCTATCACTTGGGGAGCCAACCTGAAGTGGCGTTAGGTTTTGTGATGATTTTCCCAGGTGACGCGAGTAGCACGTCATACAACGGTAAAAAGGGCCTGCGAGCCCCACTAACAGTGAGAGCGTCTCCCCGGATGCATACGGGCCGAGAACAATCCCTGCCGTTTCTATAATAAACATCACTAATTACTTTGCTCTTGTGCGTGTGTCATACTCCTTTTGGGATGCGCAAGGAGTTGGGGCCTTCCCAGCCCCGGAGGTCCGCGGACGGCTCTGCCGACCCCCGGGAAATCACCCCGACACAGTGGCGTAACACAAGATCTGAGGGACCCCCTGCGAGCCATGCTGAGGTCCCCCGCCCCCCAACTCGACAAAAAATCACAAGTCGTGCCACACTCTGGGCCGCCCTAGATTACCACGCTTGCGCAATACACACAAACGTGTTGCTGAAGGGGTATGCCACACACTGCACTAGGAGAAAGATATATATGTGTTTTAATGAAATATACAGCACACTTTCTGAGAAAAATTTGCTAAAAAGCCAGTGTTTGCTATCGTTGTATGGGGTAACACCAATCCAATATATGCAAGTCACCAACAGTGCACATGAACATTAATGCTTTGCTATTAAAAATGCCATGCCACAATGAAAACATGACCAACTGGCTGCACGATGTAGACCAGTGTAGACACATAATGACATTACAGTAAAGCATGCCAGGCCACATACCTAGACTGGTTGCACGAAAATGCCAGTCGAAGCAATAAGACTCGTCAAGAAGAGAGCACACATTCAAGCCTGTGTCTCTGCGGTCTCTTACAACACAGCCAAACTCTTTAAAATCTGCAAGGAACTGGCAAATCCTGTCGTGGTTTCTACCTCTCCTGTTCCCTCAGCAGGCCCTCTGTATGGCTTTGGCCTCTCGCGTCTCCGCTAAAACTCAGGACATCCTGTCCACTATCTCCTCTTCCTCTCCCTCTTCCTCTCTCGGCCCTCCATGGTCATCTCTCCCTCTCCGCCTCCTTTCTTCTCTTTCTCTCTAATACTTGACAAGGCTTCCAGGCAAGTCCCATCTATGGAAGTGTCATCGAAACAGGTGCTTGCCTGCTCCTCCAGAACTATCAAGGACCACATTGACACTCGTGATTCAGCCTTGGCCGATTTCTGTAATCATTCTTTTGCCACTTGAACTTTCCCCTCTCCCAAACTCTTGGAAAAGCTGGCCAACTGCCAGCCTACTCTCCACACTGAATCTGTTGGTTGTCTTCATGACCATCAGTCTGGCTTAGGAGCTTCCAGAGGCATGGAAACTGCTCTCCTGAACATCTGTGAATATCTGATCTCTAACCTTGATTCCAGCATTCCTTCTGTCCTCATCATCCTGGAACTTTCCTCTGCTTTCGACACGGTCAACCACGCCATCCTGATAAATTGACTGTGTGAGAACCTGGGCATCATGGATCAGGCCCTGGAGTGGCTGACCTCCTTCCTCTTGGACCGCCCCTCCCAGGTCCAACTTGGTCCCTTTCACTCCACCACCTCTCTCTACATGTGTTGTTCTCCAGGGCTCTATCCTCTCTCCCTGGTTTTTCAACCTCTACTTGGCCCTTTTGACCCACCTGATCTCTACCTTCTCTAACATACAGTGTTATGCAGCTTTCCTTCTGGCTCCCCTCAGTCTACTCTCCTCTCTCACTCATTCCCGGTATCATCTTCAACTCCACTCTCTCTTTCTCTCCTCACATCTCGGACATCGCCAAGAAGTCCCACTACCAGGTGCACCTCCTCAAAGGGACTCTTCCATTTTTTACTTTCCCCCGGAAGCTCACTGTCTCCAGAGCTCTGGTTCTCTCTAGGCTGGACTACTGCAACAGCCACTTTCTCAATCTGCCTTCCTCTACTCTCTGCCCTCTGCAACTAATCCAGAACAGGACTGCGAGACTTATCCTTGACCTCAAGCCCAGGGACTGTATCTCTCCAGCCATGAAATCTCTCCACTGGTTCTCGGTGGCTGCAAGGATCAAGTTCAAGACACTTTTCATTGTCCACAAGGCTTTCTGGGGCTGGGACCCACACTACATCCAACGCTATCTTCCAAAATACCTTCCTTCTCGAGCCCTAAAGGTAGAGAGTGGGGGTAGATACTTCCCCCTGCAGGTGCCTCCCTCTGAAATGGCCTCCCTGACCCTCCCAAACTTGAGCCGGACCACTAGAAGTTCCGGAAGCAGCTCAAAACGTTCCTCTTCTCCTCTGCTTTCTCTCTCTCCCTCCCTCCCCTGCTGACCTACCTGACCTACTTGTCCGCTGTACCAACTGGTTGCTTGGCTACCCTCTGTCTCACTGAGTCCAGGCTCTTTCTTGATCAGTCACCCTTGCACTGCCTCCAGGCGTACCACGCAGTTAGAGGATGTAACTGTAACCCTACAGGCCCTTGTTCTCCTTGCACTACCCAGAGCCGCGCTGCCCCGGCGGCACTTACTCAGAGCATTGCTGCCCTGTTTTCCCCTCCCCTCGCACTACCTCCATCCCTTTCCCCTTGCACTTCTCTTTCTCGCACTTGCACTATCTGAATGACACAAGGCTTAGTAAGATCATTTGTCTTGTCCTCCCTCTGTTTTCCTTCCCTTGTCGTGCCTAAAAACACTTGTGTACAGGTGCGTTATATATGACTTATCATATCATATCATTTTATCACAGATACGCAGAAAAATATACAGTGCCGCAGTAAGAAATGGCTAGACTGGCAGAACCCAAAGGCCAGTCTAGCCAGGTAATTACACTTGCTTTATCAGAAATGCCCAGTTAAAAAAGGCATACAAAACTGAGGAATGACTAGACTGGCTGCACTAAAATGCCTCTCTACCAGTAATACCACATATCATGCCTGCTTAGCATGGACATGGACAACTATTATGATTTATTGCACAACCCCACACCCCCACACATCCCTTCTCCCTCTCATCCACCACCCCAACCTCCAACATCAGCTCATTGGCCCAGAATTACCTCCACGTCCCTCTTCCTTATCCCAGTGCTTACGTATGAGGCGCGATTTTAGACCCAACTTTTAATGTTTTGCAAAGTTTGGTGGAATTTTGTTAAGAGGGGGCAAAATTAGAGGGGGGTTTAACATTTTTAGATGTCTTATAACTAGGGCTGTACCGAATAGCATATTTAGTATTCGGCCGAATACCGAATAGTTTGTCAACTATTCGGCCGAAGCCGAATATGAAGCTGAATAGTTGCTTTATTTAATAAATCATGTTCCAAACTTCAAAAAACACACTTATTAAAAAAACAAATAAAGAACCATTTTAAATATATTCTATACTTTTGTTTCTCTTCATTGATATGAATGTAGCATTTTTATTTAAAGGATAAAAACCAGACATAAAGGAGATTTAACCAAAATGAAGGGACCAAATGTACAGAGAATTGTTGCATATTCAGTGCCAGTTAAAGTAGGAGGCTTCACAAATGCACAAGGACTGCCTTTGTGAATCAGATACATTGCATTCTCTATCCAGTTGCAAAGTCGATCCGGTCGAGTTTCGAAACTTCTTTGCAGCTCACATAGAAATGTACAAAATGGTTCATGTCGGCTCATGCAGGACACACGTCAAGAGGAAATCTGAAATGCATGAACTCCATCTCACAACTATTCACCCCACCCAAACAAAAGCTGTGCCCTATTCACTTATCTTAGCCACCCCTTCTCGCCAATACACAAACATATGCAACTTATCATTCCTGATAAAACATCAGATAATATTAAGCTCAGGACTCAAATCATTAAAAAAAGAATAGGGGGCACTATGATGTACGCAATGGGAAGTGAATGACAGGAACTGAAAGTATGTATGCACATTTCTTTCAGTTTGTCTTTTCCAACTGAAAAAAGTGCACATTGAATATAAATATTCGCCAAAAGAAAAGATTTTCCAGTATTGTTGCAGGCTAGGTAGAAAGGATGAGCACCTTTTATGTCTAAGAATCTGTAACAAAACATGCCCTAAAGAGCAGATTACAATATAAGATATTTTGCACCTGTGTGATACCAATTTGTCTGGTCTAATTCTATTCAGTTTTGCAAACTGAAGTCTATATTTGCCTTTCTGAGTTCATGTTGCATTGTGTTCAAATGAGAATGTCAAAGTATTCGGCAAGAGCCGAATAGCAAGAAACTATTTGGCCGGAGCCGAATAGCTTTATTTCAGCCGGAATTCGGCCGAATACTTACTCGAAGCCGAAGTTCGGTACACCCCTACTTATAACTTTGGTGCTGTTTGACGAGTCGGCACATACATTTGCAAAAAGATTATAAACAAAACCTTGAATGTTCACGCATGTTTGAATGGATTTTGTCAACTGTGGCAAAGTTATATCAATATTTTTTGTACATACATTTTGACACTTTCCAACAAATAAAACTTGGATAGATTTGCAGCAAACTTGTGCTAGAACCCTTGGGACGGACCCGAAAGCATGGTTTCACAAATGTGTCCGTGTTTTATTTTTTGATAAGTGTCATAATGTAGTTACACAAAATAGTGATATACCTTTGGTGAGTGAGGTATAGCTTGTGGTCAAGGCCAGTGTTACTGAAGTATGCAAAGTAGTTATACTATGGGTAGAGAGTATAGCTGTGGGCATGGCAAGGTTATCCTTTGGCTGAAAAGTATAGTTGTGACCATGGCCAGTGTGTAGATTTTTGGGGGCATGGTTGTATAGTTGTCCATATGCCCCCAATTATCTTGACACTGGCCATGGTCACTGCAATATGTGCATAGTGATTATATAATTAATGATGAATGTTGTTAATTGAATAATGTGGTTATTGGGATCACAAATTGCAATAAACTTTATATTAGGTATTGACACTTAGTTGGATTTGATAACGCATATATAATTTGCACTACTGTGTCTCTAAAGAAAAGAAAATATAATTAGTTATAGGACATAGGTTGCAAAATATAATTAGTTACATTTGTACATGGTTATTTTATATGACCCTCATAAGTAGTACATTTGTATGCACTAAGTTTGGTACAACATGTGCGCGCGGTATCCTGTTGTTGTATTCACAGGTAGTAATCATTGGGTCATTGGGAAATACATCCAAGCAAGATTGAAAAAAAAACCAGTGAGTACATTTACAGTTTGCACCTACACTTACACAAAGCCTCACAAGCTAAACGTATAATTTCTTTACACTTTGCAGCTCCACTTACACTTAAGTACTCTTCCTTCTCTTTTGTGAGTCTGATCCTTTAGGCTACCTGATGGTCCTGTTGAACTGCTGTTACTTCTCTTTTGTAAGTCTCATCCATTAAACTACCTGATGATGGTGTTTTATTGTGGACAAAAGCTATGTGTAATTATTTATGTTTTAATGTTCTCATTTTTTATTGAAAAGGAACCTGAGTACAACAATGGAAATAGTTGAATATGAATGCTGTTGTTTTAAAAATTATTTTTACAGCATTTTATTGAAAGTTACACAAATGGACAGGTGAATTAAAATACCCACCAGTTGTACCTTTTTTTTATACGAAAGGAAAAAGCATTTGTAAAATATTTCTACTATATTGATAAGTGGAACTTAGTGTGAGCAAGTGTAATATATTGTCACCGCATGTAATCTGGTAGCAGTGCTTGTAAAATAGTGTAGGTTTATATGTGGGGAAATCTGCTGCATTTTATGGATAGCTATTTCTAATAGCATCTGAGTGAAACACTGATAATGTATAGGTGTGTGAGCATGGATGGCTATTTTTAACAGAATCTGAGTGAAACACTGACATTGCATTTACATTTTTTTAAAGTGTACTCGTTACATATGTGTGTGTGGCAAGGAATGCAAACATGCATTCGGACTTCCACCATGTCCCTGTGTTTTTGAAGTAAGAAACATGCATGTGCAAAATATTGCAGCAACTGTTTTAAGTGGCACTTGTTGAAATGAGGTGTAATGTTGTGTCACTATATGGAATGTGGAAGTACTGGGTACATCTGATCTAGTGAAGTGAGTAGGAGAGTTGCATGTCGAGTTTTTGGATGTGATTGGTGGATCGATGTGTGATTGTTGGAAAGGATCAATCAGGGATTGTTACAGAGATGAAGTTAAAAAAGTAGGACTGCCCTATGTGATGACATCTGTGGATGCCGCAGTAGTTCAGCAAATCTGCACGTGCCATCCCGGTCCTGTGGCCAAAACCAGTCTGCAGACATTTATATCGCTCATGGACAATAGTAACAGCAAATGTGATGAGTCATGTTTTATGATGGTGTAATGTGAGTGTTTGTGATGTGATTGAACTGTAATTTTTTAGCTGTGGCCAGTGTCCAGATTAATGGGGGCATGACCATAGGTCATGCCCCCAATAATCTTGACACAGCCCATGGATACAATAATATGTGAATAGTAATTATGGCTATTATATGAGTGTATGCAGTATTTATAAAATGGTTGAATGGTATTGCTGTTGCCTTGGTTAGAGTCTAGATTCTTGGGGGCAGCTGCAGAGTATGATCGCAAGAATGTGGACACTGACTACGTCCACAATCAATGGTGGTCAGTCATTATAACCAGAGTAAGATACTGAGGTTGAAGGGTATTATGGAAGTGTATACAGTATTTATAATACTCCCAGAAATGTTCACACTGGCAATGGCTACAATAGTTTGTCCTCAGTGATTATTGCTACAGTAATGTACTCGTAGTAATTGATAATGGGCATGGATGCTTAGTTGAATATTATAAGAAGGCTGCAATATAAAATTGTGGACAATGGTGAAGGCCATAATAATTTCTCCTCAGTAATTATGGCTATAGTAATATGCCCATAGTAATTGATACTGAATGTGTACCTTTAGTTGAATATTGTAACATGGCTGTAATCTGTGGTTGTTTCTCTGTAAAGAAACGAAAGTATAATCTATACATATAAAAGTCAAAATGTGTTTGTCTGTGGCAGGAGTTGTGGCAAAGCGTTGTTCCTTACACAATTCCACACCGTTTCACCACTCTGCACCAGACTTTACACAGTTACCTGTTAAGACCGTCCAGACATGAGTGGCTCCATGACATTTGGACATCCCACCCCGTTCCCTGGATTTCAGCACAAGTGAAACTTTTTTTGTGGGTTTTTGCCTTAGCGAAGTGCTGTTCCTTATACAATTCCACACTGTTTCACCAATCTGCACCACATTTTGCATAGTTACCTGTTAGGAGCCTCCAGATATCACTGGATACATGACATTTGGACACCACATTCCCCGGATTTCAGCACAAGTCAAAATATGTTTTTGGGTTTGTGGGTTTGTGGCTTGGAAAAGCATTCATTGTTCCTCACACAATTCCAGACCGTTTCACCAATCTGCACCAAATGTTGCATAGTTACCTGTTAGGACTTTCAGGACATTTATTGATACATGACATTTGGACACCCCATCCAATTCCCCAGATTTCAGCACAAGTCAAAATGTGTTTGTGGGTTTGTGATTGGTGAAGCATTGTTCCACAATTCCACACTGTTTCACCAATCTGCACCAAATAGTTACCTATTAGAACCCTCCAGACGTTACTAGCTACATGGCATTTAGACACCCCAACCCTTTCCCTAGATTGCAGCACTTTCACACATGAAACGGTTGCCTGACATCGGCAAAACATCAATTTGGTTGTAGAAGGACCGGTCCCGAAACGAGGAACAAAACTCAAAGTCCAGGCCCTAGGATGCACAGTTTCCAAGACTTTTAGACTGCAGAATGAACTGCACCACAACAGGGTGAGGCGACAGGTGGGGAGAGAGCACAGAAGATTCCATTATACAGCAGCACACCAACTCTCACCACCCCCCAACGTCTGCTCCAGGGTATGTCAGCAAGACACACACACTCATTCTCAGTGCAGTTTACTTCATGGTGTAAAGCACATCAAGCAATAAGCGAATCAGAACAGCGACCTACAGGATCAGCGCCATCATGTCTGTCTACAGACCTTGTTAGAACAGGTAATTCTGCTAGTTTGTTATACAACATACTTTGAAAGATATAATTGCTTAAAGTTGTGCATATATAGTTACTATCTGACCCTCATAAATAGTACATTGTATGTACTATGTTTGGTACAACAGTTGTGCGTGGTACACTGTTGTTGTATTGACATGCAGTAATCATTGGTTCATTGGGAAAACAATCCATGGTGTATTGAAAAACCCATTATATACAGTTACAGTTTCTGGCATTTACATAAAGTTGACCTGTTACAGAATATATGTGTGTTTCAAGTAGTTAGATACTCATTGGCGTATTCTAACTTTATTGGATTTTAAAAGTACTATTGTACTACTATGGATGTATTATGTAAGTATAAGTGTGATGGCATGTTTGAAGTGCATTGTAATGAAGCGTATGTTTAAAGTAGTTAGATACCCATTGGTATTTTCTAACTGTGTATTGTAGTCATTATGATTTCTTAGTGTACTTTAATGAGGACATTTAGGTTGAAGGAATATTAGGTAAACATTTGTTAGATTTGCTTGTAACCTATGTTTCTGAGTAACAAAAGTGTCATTATATTCAAACCAACCACTTCTTTGTTTCACATATGCAGTACAGTGGACTGAAGTGGTTCTGGCATCAGTGTGGTATATCTGCATACTGTAGTAAAGGTTTTCTTGCCAAGAGATACTAGGCTGTGTGTAAAGTTAGTGAGCTTACAGTTATTTTTGGTACCATCCGCATTGTACCTTAAAAGCATTAGTATCACATATTGGACATGCAAATGTATTTGTATGCTGGAGCGATCGTCTGAATTGCAAAAAGCAATTAGTATGCCATCATTTTCATTTTGCAGAAGCTGGTGAAATGGAATGGTTTCAATGGGTGCATGTGTTTCCACATGTATGAAATCTGGAAGATTTCATTTATAGTGATGTTTTTTGTTATAAAAGGTTCAGTGACAACAGACACATACTTTGTCTGGTATTTCAGCAGATGTGTTTTGAAACTTTGCTATTTCTTTTTTGTATGTGTTTGTAAGGAGGTTGGTATTTGTGAGGTGTTTGCTAATGTTTTCTAAAGTAACAGAATTTTCTAAGTCAACGTCAGTTTTAAAATATTTAGTTTGGATGTGCTCTATTTCTCAAAGGAGTTATTCGGCTGTTCCATTTATGAGAATGTTATTTAATTTTTGGAGTAATAACGCAGGACCTTTTTCATAGTACAATCTATGGACAAGGTTTCACATAGCAGAATGGTGCGTTGCTAACATGTTGATGTGATGGAAGGTGCTTTTACAAGCAGTTCCTGAAGTGGAGGCTAATAGATGTCCTTGCAGTCCGGTGTGGATGTGCACTGAGCAGGAGTTGATGGTTTATCAAATATGAATTCTAGTTTTGTCTTTTAGTTTGACATAGTGATTGAGGAATTGTTGTAAACATTTGAACGACTGTTGGTGTACTTTACAAATTGAGCTGCAGGTCCATCTGTACACTGGAAGATTTGTTTGGGCAAAAGGAACAGTTGGTTAAAGATTTTTGGGGAAAGGTTTTCTCTTAGGGTTTCTTTTGGCATAATGTTGGCTGGTACCACTTCATAACTTCGGTCATTATTGTCCCTGGCAATTGCTTTGTTTTGTATTCTTGTTTAAATGTGTCTTCATTGAATTATGGTTCTGTGCTGCTGGTGTGAAACCATTCACCTGTACAGAAGCTGGGAAAGGTATCTAAATTGACATTGCACATGTTTACAAGTAGTCTTTGTAGTTTCTTGATTAATTTTGTGACTGGTTTCATTCTGTTTAAAATAAATATGAAAAAATTATATTTAGTTTACTTGCACTGTCAATGAGAAATTGAAGGATCCGTTTTATGTGGTAGTTTTTAGGTGCAAAACTTGACTTCTCAGATTTTTCATTAGATTGCTAAGAACTCTAGTCTTGAATATTTTTTGTAAAATTGTCTTTTTCGACTGTCTTATTGTGGCTACATTAACATTGCTAGATATAGTGTGAAGGTCATCTTGAGGTCTAGTTTCCATATTACATATTTGTATAGTTTTATTTTTTGAATGAGGGGCTTATTTCTTTTAGTGTTGACTGGTTTAGTTTGCTTTAGCAAGGTTACTAGCTATTTTATTTGAATGTTTTCTATACATTGTTTTAGTGGCAGGTGAGTATATGGTGTGTCTTTGTTTTTATCTGCTCTATATTTTCTTTGTTTTCTACAGAGATGCTTTTTAGTAGGCATTCTGTTGTGTCTGTTGGAAAAAAAAGAGTATGTTTCAAAGTAGTGGAATGTGTTTGTGAGTGTTATTATATAAAGAGGATGGGTGTGTGTTTTTAATTGTAGAGGGTTGGAAAAGACTGATGTGTGAGTCTGTAGTGGGATGATGGGTATGTTTGGGAAGGTTGTAAGTGTGAGAGGTTGTAAAGGTGTGGTGGGTTTGGGTAAATGTGATATTGAAATTGGCAGTATGTGGAATAAGTATGTGTATGTGATGGGGAATGGGTGATAAAGTGTTTATAGTACTATGTGTTGTACAGTAGTGGTATTAGTGAAAAGGGAGTAGCATTGTTATTCAATAAGGAGGAATATTGTGCAGCGTTGAAAAAACAGTGCTTGCTGTAATGGTGTGATTTATTGTACAGAAATGAGGTTTGTGTGGGTGTAATTGTAAAGGGGTGAGGAAGATTGTGTATGTGTGTTAGTAGTTTGTAATGCAATGAGTGTGAACATTTTTGGGTTTGATTTCAGGAGTTGACGAGTATAGGGTTATGCAAGAATAAAGAAATTAAATTGTGCTACAGAAAGTGTATGAGAGAAAGTTGTGTTGTTAGGCAAAACAGGACTGATGGTGTACTGAAGATGGAGGAATGTTGAGATGGGATTGTAAATAGGCTGATTGGGGGAATTGAATGAGTAAGAGTGTAATACAATACTGTTGAATTGAAAATAATGCTTTATGCTAATTGTAAAGATGAGGCAGGAGGACAGGAAATTCGAAAATTAAACAGCCTTTATTCAGTAATAAAAAAATCAAAAAATCTCTTTAGTTCAATTTTCTGCTCCTTCCTTGGTATGGATGAAATTGTAGCCTTCTTGGATTAATCTTCATAGGCCCAGAGCGTCTCCGGTGTGGCTCTCTCTCTCTCAGCTCGGATGTTCTGAAAGGAATCAGATGAAACACACACAGCCCTTTGTCAGTTTCATCCTTAAACAGGGGGCAGAGGGTCCTTGACCAATCAGGAAGCCCCTGGTGTTTAAGTCTATAAATATCCCCATAAGCCCCGCCCCCTTCCTCTCTGAACGAAGGTAGCCAAGATGTCTCGTTCCAAGAACCGGCTACTTTCCCTCTCCACGTTCTGTTGTTGACCTGAGTGACAGGTGAGTTCATGAAACATGAGCGGGGAGCGGGCATTGTTAAATCTGTATTTTGTTGGCTTTGGTTTTGCTCAACGTCTGGTTCTATGCTTTCATTGCTATAAATCAATGGGTGCCAGAGACTTTGGTTAACTCCCTCGGAGTCCTGTTTTCCTCTCCAGGCAGTTGCAGCTGGGCTCTGTCCCGCTACACGGCCTCTGTTTTCCCCCGTTAACCTCTGCCTTGCGGCCATCCCGAGATCCATCTCCCGGCTCGGGGCTGGCGTTTATTGCATTCTCCGCCTTGCGGCCTGTTGACACGGCCCCGTCCTCGCGGCTGCCAGACATTTCAGCCTTGCGGGGGCCGCCACCATCCTCGCGAATGCTGCCAGTCCTTAATTCTCCCTCGCAGTCGGCCTCGCGGCTGCCGGTCATTTCAGCTTCGCGTGAGCCGCCATCAGCCTCGCGGCTGCCGGTCATTTCAGCTGTGCGTGGGCCGCCATCAGCCTCGCGAATGCGTCCAGTCCTCCATTCACCCTCGCGGCCGGCCTTTAGTGTAGATGTAGCCCTGGCCTCAGCACCCATATGTTCACACTAATATATAGTGAAGTCACGTTATTTGAATTAGAGAGCCGTACATGCTATATTAATATATGTACTTTGTAGCACTTGAAGAGTTTTCTTTGTTCAGTAACTGTTTTTGTCAATCTTCTTTCTTTCTGTAATTGTAAAAGAAAGCTATGTGGTAAGGTTGAAGTAGTTCCAGTAGCATAGTTTGATGTGTTGTGATAGGTACAGTTTTTGGAAAAGGAAGTGAATAAAGGTTTGTTATGTGTGGGGTACTGATGTATGTTAACTATGTTATCAGTGGTGTTTTCTAGCAGTGGTTGGAAAACACTAGTCCTTTCTATGTAAGGGAAGGTGTTGCATTTAAGATTGCCTCTTTTAGGCAGAATGTATTGAAAGGCAAAGGAAGCCTATGTGCATTAGGACTTCCAACAGGTCCCTGTATTTTTGATGTAAGGAACATGCATGGGTAAAATATTGTAGCAACTGTTTTAAGTGGCAGTTGTAATGAGGTGTAATATTGTGCCACTATATGAAACGTGGTAGTACTGGGGTTAAACGACTGTACCTTTATATGTAAGGAAAGCTGATGTGTTTTAGTAATGCCTACTTTTACTTGTATTTTTATTAAGAAACATACATAGTAGGCACAGCAGTAGCACCAACATGTTTATATTTCTGTAATGGAAAGGACCTGCAGTTGCTAAACCGAGGTATGGTACTATTAAGTGGCAGTTGATGTGAGCAGGTGGAGAATGGTAACACTATGAGGGATGTGATAGCAATGGTTGGAAAACATTACATTTATATATAAGGAAAAATGCAGTTCTTTTAAACATGTATCTTTTTAGCAGCATTTTATTGAAAATGAAAAAAATATGTAGGTGCATTAGGAGCCCCACCATTTGCAACTTTTCTTTACAAGTAAGCAAAATGCACTTGCAAAAGATTTCTACGATACTGTTAAGTGGCAATTGGTGTTAGTAGGTGCAATATGTAGGCAGTACATGTGCTCTGGTAGCAATGCCTGTACAATAGTGTAGTTTTATATGTAGGCAATCCTGCTACATTTTAGGGATTATTATGTTAATACAATGTGAGTAGTCAAACACTTAGAATGTAGATGTATATGAGGGGAAGTGACAATTTTGTAATTCTGTAAACTTAAAAAGAATGTACTTTATGAACAGTTTTATGGTACAATTAACAGCTACGTGATGTGAGCAGGTGGAAAATGTTGGCAATACATGGCATTTGATAGCAGTGGTTAAACAAGCACATATGGAGATGTTTATTACAGGCTATGCGATAACAACCCTGTATATAAATTTAAACAGGTGGTGCAAAAAATTACTTTTAAAAATACAAACATACCTGTAATATGTCTTTTTAGATGTAGATATTGATGAATCTGGACATAAAAATCTGGAATAGATTGAACAGTAGATTTTGATATAGGATGCTCTGAATTAGAGGACAAATGCACTCTCATAGTTGAACGGTACATCTGAACTAGTGAACTAAGTAACAGGATTACATGTAGAGTTTTGAATGTGATTGGTAGATGGATGAGTGACTGTTCAAAAGTAGCCAATGAGGGAGTGTTACATAAATAAAAGTAAAAAGGGTAGAAGGGCTTCCCTGTGCGATGACGTTTGTGGATGTCTGTGGTAGTCCACGTATCCGCATGTGCCACCCGGGTCCTTGAATGATACTCTGCATGGAAATAGGACTGGGTGTCTGTAGATGTTGGGGAGTACCCAATCAGGTTTCATCATTGTGCAGGAGGTGTGGAAGTGTACAGGAGCACAGGGTAAGAAGTTTTTCATTTTTTTTTGTGTGAAGTGCTGGAGCATGGCTACTGTTTGGATGTTAGAAGATTTGTGGATTCATTGAGTGATAGTATATGCAGAGCAACATGGCATCTCTGAAAATCTTGGATTTGAAGGAGTGGGGGTGTTATGGTATGGATTTCGTTCATTCAAATGAGGTGCATTATTACCCTTTTTGTGAAAATATTGTGCATTTTAAACATCCAAATATAATTATAATGCATAGTGGAGGCAACAGTTTAGGATATGTTACTGGATTATCGTTTCAGTTGGCTATGGAAGATATGTTTTACGGTTCGGGGTTCGGTGGTGACTTGCAGGATAAAAGCACACCCTTATCCTGCTACCCGGTGCCTGTCTAAGAGGTCTGCTCCCCTCTATTGTCACAAGATCCGTTGCTTAGCTGCTCTGTTCCACAAGCAATGGAAGCTACCATGGAAACAGGCTGTAGTCGTGGCTGCTGCTTCCCGCATTGTGTCCGGACTCCATTTCCCATTTCCCATCTCCCCTGAGGCTTGCAGTGGGAATCCAGAGCCTCACTTTGAATCATTCAAAGTACCGTGATGAACGTGGAACTCTGCTTCCAATTGAAGTTATTTCTGTGCATTCTCTTCCTTGACGTTTCGTCATCGTTCAACCTTGAATCCGAATTCCCTGTGTACCGGAACTCTGCCTGCACACACGGACTGCCTTGGAATACATTTTGTTACCTTGATACTGCCTGACTCTTCCTGTGTACCAAACCTCTGCTTACACACACGGACTGCCTTGGACTATGTTTTTTGCTACCTTTCTTCTGCCTGACTCTCCCTGTGTACGGAAACTCTGGTTACACACACGGATTGCCTTGGATTACATTTTTTGCTACCTTTATTCTGCCTGACTCTCTCCGTGTGCCGAACCTCTGCTCACACACAGACTGCCTTAGATTACGTTATTTTGCTACCTTTGTTGCTGCCTGATCCTTCCGTGTATCGTCCTTCTGCCTGCTTACACAGACTGATACCCGGATCACGCTTTGCTCAGAGCACCTCACCGCACATATAATTCAGCTTGTTTGTCACCATTACGCAATATTTTAACTCTGCCCAGATTACCTGTTGTCTGCTTTGCTCTGCATCCTTTGACTCTCTCCAAGCTGCACCATTCTTTTTCAGGACCTTATATAAGTGCACTTGGGACGCCTCGCACTAACATGCAGCACCCTGACTCTAGCGCGCTCCTCGTTCTGATGGCCCCTGTACTAATCCCCCCTTTTTGTTATTTTATCCCACGCGTTGTGGTACTTTTTGCTTATTTCACCTTCCCTGCACAGAACAGTAAGAACTCACATACTTTCTTTGGAGGTTTCTTCCTTTCAGGTATAGTGGTTGTTCCTATTTGCATCCAATAGACAGGTAGTTAACACTCCTCTCTTCTTTATGATAACTGGGTTGAGGGTTCTAAGAGGAAGATCAGGGCCTCAGTTCAGGTATATCTCAGTCACATCCAGTTGTTACCTGGTCATTGCCTTCCCCTGAAATACTAAACAGTGTTTATTTCTTTACAGCTGGTGGTCATACCGGTGCATGCTCCTGCTCTTTTAAGTCATTGGCCTCACTTGGCTGTTTATTTAGATATCATTGGAAAGAGTTCAATCCCTCAACAGAGAGGAGGCCCCGGTTTAGGTCTACCTAGGGCACTACAATCAAGTCAGGTCCGGGTCTCTGCGTGATTATCAGGCATTCTATACTGTCAGGAATCAGGGCTGGCAAAGGCGTGGAGTGCTAAAATATGCGTATTAAAACATTGGAGACTTGGAAACTACAGTTCCCAGCATCCGTAGTGCTTTCCTGTAGTTCTGCACGTACCTGCACTGCCAGCTGTCTTGAATTAAGAACAGCTTATTAGCAGGCAACGGCAGCGTGCAGGTGTGGCTAATTTTGATGCAGCGTTGGAGGCAGGCGACCGCGTGCTGAGAGGAGCGATGTAAGTCCCGGAATTCTGAACTTTCCACGGCCGCGGTTCAGAAGGAGCAGGAAGGCTCGAGGTACAGATTACTAACACGGCGGCACGTTCATCGTCTGGGAAGTCCTGAGACCAAAGATAAGTACTTGGGAAAGCACAGTGTTTAATGGCATTTATGGAATGTTGTCGGAAGTGATTTACAGCGGCCCATATCTCGTGTGGGAAGTCCCGATGGGGTCCCAGACCTAAGATAAGTAGCGGAGCACGTTCATTTAATGCAGTGCTGTGTCTCAAGTAAAATCTACGTTACATGCTGTAATAATAATGAACATGCAAATATAGTACCTGGCTGGGCATTCGGGTATTTGTATCTAAGTTTAAAGAAATATCCATGGACAAAAACTCTACATGACATGGGAATGACGTTAATCTTCACTAGTGCAGTGAACTAGTGGGGGGTACCATTTATGTTTGTATGTTGCTTCTGCTGCCCAAAGGGCCATGTGTCTTGTTTGATCATTATGGGAATTTCTTCCTTCTGTGTGTTTCCATCATGTTGCCTGCTTATGTGTTTGCTGTGAACCAGCAGGGTGTAGTATATGTATCAAAGTGTGCTATTGAGGACTCAGCAGGGTTAAGTACATGTATCAAGGTATGCTGCTTAGGAATTCAGTAGCGCTTATGGTATTGATGTTGGTTGCATGTTAGACAGAGTAGGGTTCTTCCCTGGTGCTTCCCCTGTCCCATCCAAATTATGAGTTCCTTACCCTCTCTCCGGTGTTCCTAATTCCCCATCCTATCCACAACCTCTCCCTAACCCCTCTTCCCCCCATTGGTTGTCACGTGGTGACCTGTTTTTTATATCAGGCGCCTTTGCCAACCAGGAGGGTCGAGTTCATTCGGCTTCCGTGGTTCGGGCGAGAGTGTCGATCTCTCTTCCTTTCCAGTTAAGTGTGATTGTGACATAATAAGCCACCCCCATATTGGGATACTCACAACCACCCACGCCAAATGGACACGACACCTCCACCTTTAGCTGATGTGCTAAAGGCTTTACAAGATATTCAGTTGGAGTTAGCGCATGCTCGGCACGAGGCTACCACACTGAAAGCGCAGGTTCAAGGATTGGTAACACAAGGTACACCTTTAGAGGGGCCCAGTACATCCAGCACTGGGGGCACCTCCACTAGAAGAAATCCTACGGTCATTGTTCAACCTCCTAGTAGTGTACCTTTGGCAGCTCCAGAACGTTTTTCAGGGGCCCCTAGAAAATACATGACCTTTCTTACACAATGTAGACTCCATTTTTTGTGCAAGCCTGTGGCTTTCGAAACTATGCAAGCCAGAACCGCCTTTGTAATATCATATCTGACAGGCAATGCAGCAGCATGGGCAATGCCTCTGGTACAAAAAGATGACCCATTGTTATATAATTGGGATAATTTCTTAGTAGAATTTGGTAGACTGTTTGATAGACGGGAAGTCTCACTGGCACAAGACTAAGAGTTGTTAGGGTTAAGACAGGGATCACGAGATTTGGTAACATATGTGATACAGTTCAATAGATTAGTGATTGAAACGGAATGGCCAGTGGCAAAACAGACGGTACTGTTTTATCAAGGGTTAAGGGAGGAACTGAACGATGTAATTGCGCAAGTAGAACCGCAACCAAATACCTGTACGGCCATGATAGATCTAGCCCTTAGGTTGGATCATCAGATGAATGAGAGAAAAGGAGATAAGACGAATCCGGAAGCTGTCCCATTTGTGCAATTAGATAGGTGTAGGGGAGGAAGGAGTAGCGAGGTGGAACCAATGCAAATTGGTAGTATAAGAGGACCCCTATCAGAAGCTGAAAAAGAACAGCGGAAGCTTAATAAATTGTGTTTGTACTGTGGACAGGCAGGCCATTTTATACGCACTTGTCCTAATACTCCTCAGAGAAATAAAAAAATATAGGAGGGGAACGGAGCAAGAGGGAGGCGGGAAAAGAGTTGGGCCGACCTTAGGGGGATCTCAGGTGACAGGCCCGAAGGAAGCAAAGTTCGCCACATTGGTGGCAAATACAGTTGGGAGCAAGATATCTCATGTATATATTGGTGACATTATGATGGGCGATGTCCAAGCAGGCAGTACTGGCTATGGTGGATTCAGGGGCCACAGGTAATTTTGTGGATATTATATTGGCCAATGAATTGGGGCTACCTTTACAAGACAAACCAAGAGTGGAAGGGGTGCAGTCATTGCACGGGTCTCCTTTAGTGTCAGATCCTATAAGACAACAAACGCAAAATTTGCAGATGTTATTTGCATCAGGTCACAGAGAAGACATTACTTTTGATTTGATAGCCGCACCACAGTTTGGTTTGATTTTGGGAATGCCTTGGTTAGTGCAACACAATCCAAGGATTGATTGGGAAAAACAGACAGTAGAGTTTGAAGAGCAAAGGTGTCAAGAACACATGGTATTGGAAGTTGGACCCACTGCTGGGTTGGTTAACCAGGAATCAGGAATTCCCCTGCAATATCAAGAGTTCGCAAAGGTATTTGACAAAGGTGGGGCAGAGCAACTACCGCCCCATCGACTCTACGATTGTGTCATTGAATTGGAGGCTGGGGCGAAGTTGCCTTGCAGTAGAATCTATGCCCTTTCAGAAACAGAAAATAAACACTTAAGAGAGTATCTGGATGAAATGTTAGAGAAGGGGTTCATTAGACATTCCACATCCCCGGTCTCCTCCCCCTTGTTTTTTGTCCCAAAAAAGGAGGGGACATTACGCACCTGTATTGATTACTGCGCCTTAAAGAAGGTAACCATTAAGAATAGGTTTCCTATGCCTCTAATTTCAGTGTTACGGGATCAGGTGCGAGCGGCAAAAATTTACACTGAATTGGATTTAAGAGGGGCATAGTACTTGATAAGAGTACAGGAGGGGGATGAGTGGAAAACAGCATTCCGGACAAAGTTTGGACTATTCGAATATTTGGTTATGCCGTTTGGATTATGTAATGATCCTGCGGCATTTCAATTCTTTATGCAAGATGTTTTGAGGGACTTCATTGATGTGTTTGTTATAGTGTACATTGATGATATTTTGATTTATTCAGTCTCGCCAGAACAGCATGTTCAGCATGTGAGGGCAGTGCTTCAGCGGCTGCAGGAGTATCAGCTTTGTGTAAAATTGGAGAAATGTGCTTTTCACACTAGGCAAGTGGAGTTTCTGGGGTTTATGCTCACTCCAGAGGGTGTTGTGATGGATGCCAAGAAAGTACAAGCTGTGACAGATTGGCCATCTCCACAATGCATCAAGGAAATACAATCGTTCTTAGGATTTGCCAATTTCTATAGGCGTTTTATTAGTAACTTCTTGGCAATAGTAACGCCTATTACTCGACTACTCAAAAAGACAGTACCGTTCCTTTGGGACCCCGAAGCAGAAAAGGCCTTTCAGGAATTAAAGGTTGCATTTACTACCGCACCTGTGTTGAAACATCCAGACACAAGTCAACCCTTCCAGGTGGAGACTGATGCGAGCAATTGGCAATAGGGGCTATTTTGTCACAGAAGGATAAGGAGGGAGTATGGCACCCGGTGGCATTTTATTCCAGAAAGCTATCAGTGTGTGAACAGAATTATTCAATCACGGACAAGGAGTTGCTGGCTATTCGATCATCTTTTTTAGAGTGGAGGCATTACCTATTGGGGGCTAAGCATCAGGTGGTGGTAGTAACTGACCACAAGAATCTGCAATATTTTAAGACTGCTCATAAACTTAGTCCCAGGCAACTCCACTGGTCCCAATATTTCAATGAATTTGATTTTGTGGTAACCTTCAGGCCAGGAAAGAATAATGGCAAAGCAGATGCATTATCCAGGCAGCAAAATTTGGATAGTGTGGTGAGTGAAGTAAGAGCAATTATTCCTGCAGAATAAGTCATTGGAGCTATTACAAAAAACGTAATCGAGGAGGTCAAGAGGGCTCTTCCACCCCTGCAAATCCATAAGTGGCGGGACAGTCATCCTGCAAGGAAGGTGCGGCAGGGGTTGCCGTATCAACAAGATCGATTGTTTTTACCTACTAAGGAAGTACAGGGAAAGGCCTTATACTGGTGTCATAATTCTCCATTAGCTGGACATGCTGGTCAAAGGAAAATGCAAATCATGTTGGAAAAATATTTTTGGTGGCCTACTTTGAGGCAGGATGTGGGCAAATATCTATTACAATGTGAGAATTGCATGCGGAATAAAGCAGATCATGTAAAAAGAAGAGTTTTACTACAACCATTGCCCACTCCTGAGAAAGTATGGACTCACATATCAATGGTTTTCATTACAGACCTTCCACCTGATAAGCAGTTTGATACCATTTGGGTAGTGGTGGATTTTTTGTCAAAACAAGCTCATTTCATGAAGGAATACCTGGAGCAGGCAAGTTAGCAGAGTTGTTCCTTCAACATGTGGTTAGGCTACATGGGTTACCAAAGAGTATTGTCTCGTACAGAGGACCACAGTTTACTTCAAGGTATTGGCGCGCTTTCTGTCACATGTTGGGAATCAACTGTGCCCTTTCTTTCTCGGGGCGTGGCTAACTAGCTATGCAGTAGGACGTCTTTTCCTGGCGGCTCCTGTCGATCCGCAATTGATCTGTGCATTATACATGCATACTGGTGTGTGAAAGCCCTGTTACTAAAGGAGAGAGCGTCGGAAGGTGCACCGTAGAGAACCTCTGAATAACGTAAGCGAAACCCTGCAGGATGCCGAGATAATTGTGTCGGGACCACGACAGGTCGCCAACAAAGGAAACAAAATGGCGGTCCTGGACTTCAGAAGGACCGCCGGCAACTTTGTTTCGATCAAGAAGCCTGGGCCCGTGGAATAAACAAACGCTGCGCTCGGGCGGCGGTAGCAGAAGCTGGGCATTGGCAGAGATTTCGGCGCCCATGGAGACCGAGGAATGTGTGGCAATGCGGCCGTAGAAGTTGGAACGGCCCGGGGACCTAAGACCCGACAAAGGAGGGAGCGCGGTACTGGCGGCATCAAAGCGAGCACCGGAGCACTTGTGAATGCGGAGGAGACAAGAGCCTCCAACACGAAAGGTCGCAGCCTCCCCGCCGAGTCCACCTGCACACGCACAGCTGGAACAGAAGCAACGGGAGAACCATGGCCAAGTGGCAGCCGCCTAATCGGAAGCCTGATTACACTGTGCCCTGCCCCTACACTCGCAGAAGCAACACACCCTGGAGTTGCGGAGCCAGGCTGCATAAGATGTCCGGAAGAGGGTGGGCTGCAATGACAATCACACTATGGCAACAAATGTAACGGGATGAACATAGTGCAGCCATCCACTAAAAAGCACCAAGCCCTGCTGCTACATCCGTACCAACACGCACCCCAGATGATTGAAGTAAAGCTGGGCAGTATCGGGAAGCAAAGGTACTGTGTCAGTGGGTGCCATTGATGCACGGGAAAATTGTGCATATATTGAGGCGCCCCCCCGGGCGGCAGCACCACACAGTGCGCAGAGCGCCGAGGCATGGATCAGGCTGGTGAGCAGAGCCTCCGGGGCTGGAGAGCAGGTTGGCCGGAGGGGGGTGGGCCGCAATGGCAGCCGCCGCACTGAAGGTGCAGGGCAGTGATACACGAGTTGAGGAAGGGAGCGAGCAGGAAGGTCTGTAACACTGATGCATAAGTGGCCAAGAAGAATGCGCAAGATCTCGCAGAAGCTCGGTGAGAGAAGTGAAGTGGAATAGACACTGACATCGGCACGGTGGACGGGACCCCAGCAACTAAGGTAGCGCAAATTTTATGCAACACCTGCAAGCACGCCATAACAAAGGAAGGGGTCTGGAAGCTAAGAGAATACACCAAGGAGCAGCGCCTTGATACGTGGGAGGGCACAACCCATTCCGAGAGGTAGCTCATTATACATAAGCTTGGATACATAGGCTCACGCCGGGGCTCCTCTGGGACTGCTGCCCATACCCGGTGAGGCGCACCGGTGCCGAGCTTATACAGGAGAGCAGGACTATACATCTGAGGCCGATCAACCTTGGGTGTGAAACAGAGGTGGCAAGATGACCGGGCGAGGGGCTGTGAGAAAAAGCAAGAACAAGCAATCCACAATGGAGGCATTCGCCAAAGAGCTACAATCTCCAGCAGCCATAACGCCCAAAGGCTTGTTAGCACCGGGGGAGAGTGCCGCAGTGACTGACAACCAACATATATCAGCAGCCATAATGGAGCTGCAAGAATCATTGGGGACAGCGATGTCGGACCTGCGCACTTCCCTGGAGGCTAAAATAGACGCAGTAGGTATAGAAGTCACCCTGCTGAGGCAAGATGTTGGGGGCTGGCGGAAAGAACGAGTAGCTTGGAAAGTGCAGTGAAAACCAACACGGACACCAGCACCAGCAATGTAAAGGAGATCCACATACTTAAACAACAGTTAACTAACCTGGAGACTCATGCGGAGGAAGCGGAAGGAAGAGCGAGAAGGAACAATATCCATGTGGTAGGACTGCCGGAGGGAGAGGAAGGACAGGACCCGACGGACTACATTGAGAATCTACTTTTACAAGAAATAGGGGCCGAAAAACTCTCGCAAGGGTTTGCAGTGGAGCGCGCACTTAGAGCCCTTATGAGGAAGCCTAAGCCTGGGGCCCCTCCCCGAGCGATCATTGCCAAAATACTGAACTATTAAGATTGCGAGAAGATATTGGAGTACTTTCGAAAAGGAGGGACGATTGAAAGGGCTTCAAGTACCGTTACGGCGTATCCTGACTATACAATGTTGGTCCAGAGGCAACGGTACAGCTACGTGGTAATCAAAAGGAGGCTACGAGTGGCAGGCATAAAATACATGCTTCTGAACCCAGCGAGACTGAAGGTGGTACACAAGAGCAAAATGCATTATTTTGATTCTACAGAAGAAGCAACAACATGGCTGGGCCTGCAGGGTTGCCCGGAACAAGACGGGGAGCAGGCTCAGGGGGAACACGATAAGTGACTGATACATCGTTTGCATACTTATAAGGCGCAGTGAGGCTACCTTAGTGATGCTTAGTTGAAGATCGATAACAAACTTAAAGGACTGGAATATAGCAATGTGTAAATATGTGCAAATTGTGTAGCTAGAACAGGAGCAGCAGAGCGAGAGCACCCTACCCCTCGAATTATAGTTGTAGTATTAGTAGGCTAGCCACTAGGGCGGCCTCACCCTGCGGAGCTTCGAGTACAAGCAAGTGCCGGAAAGGGATAAATGCAGGGGAGCCTGAGATCCAGGGATGGAGCTGGGCAACAGTAAGGGGAGTGATGGTGGGGCAGGGATGGGAGGTGGGAGGGGGGAAGGGAAGTTTGGGGTGTTTTTGGTTACGGGGAGTTTAAAAATGGGGAACGAGTCTATACGGATTGGAATGGAATTAAGAGAGAGTCGGCACCCTTGGGAAGGGGAATGGAAATCGAATAGGCCATGGGAGACCTTAAAATAGTCACATGGAACTGGAACGTACAGAGGCTCAACAGTTACTTAAAGAGGAATAAAGTCATGTTGTACCTGCATAGGCAGAAAATTGATATTGCACTACTGCAGGAAACCCACCTTACACGAGAGAGAATGGATAAGATTGCAGGGAAATGGAAAGGAGTGGTGGTGGGCTCATCATACTCTGCTTATGCGAGGGGAGTGCTAATTTGGGTGGCGCCACATGTCCCTTCTCAGAAATTGCAAGTGATAGCTGAGACGGATGGGAGGATGGTTGTGCTGAGAGGACTGGTGTAAAATAGGGAGGTAAGTATAGTTAACACATACGCCCTGAACCAGAATACTGCAGCGTATATAAGAACATTGTGTACTAATTTGAGCGCATGTGTGGGTAGCACGATGATCTGGGGAGGGGACGTCAACTGCGTGCTGAATCCGAGGGTGGACAGATCAGATGAGAAGATGGATAGGCCGGCCCCTGCTTCTAAGGCGTTACAGGCATTACTGATGGACTTTGGCTTAGAAGATGCATGGAGAGTGAGACACCCCCATGAGAGGCAATACTCACATTATTCTGCCTCACAGCGGTTGTCCACGAGATTAGATTACGTCTTTACCTCGCCTGAAATGATAGCGGAAATCACGCAAATAGAGTATAAGGCCAGGGTCCTTTCGGACAACTTGCCCCTAATTCTCGAATGGCAATACTGCCCTCCGAGAGCAAGGATCCCGACATGGCGTTTACGCGTGGAAGCGCTGAGAGACCCCTTCTTTAGGGAGGACTTCAGGCTGGAGATTGCTAATTATTTTGAAATAAACAAAGGGAGTGTGGACTCAGCGGGAACACTATGGGAGGCCTTTAATTTAGTGGTGAGAGGAGTAGCCATAGCGAAATCCAGGGGCCTACAAGGTGGGATTTTAGGTGACTTACGGGAGATAGAGGAGAAACTGGAGGAAGCTTTGAAGGGTGGGGATGACACAGCAGAGAAGGTGGAATTGATACTCAAGCTACAGCAGAAATGGAGAGAACACTGGGACAGATTATGTAATCTCAATTATACAAAATATGTAGAGAGGCAGCATGCGGGTGGTGATAAGCCGGGGAGACTTTTGGCGTGGTTACATAAGAGCGAGACCCCCAGAGCCACAATCAGGTCCATAGAGAGAGAGGACAGCAGTGTAGTGGACACTCAAGAGGGAGTCAATCAAGCATTTATGGACTATTATAGGGCATTATACGGAGACAATGGTGAAAGTAGTCGAGCAATGGTACAAGAAACTCTAGAGGACATAGGACTGCCGAAGATAAGTGGGGAAGAGAGAGAGGAACTGGATGCACCAATTACTGTAGAAGAGCTAAGGGAGGTGGTAAGACAGCTGCCCACTAGCAAGGCCCCGGGGACTGACGGACTCCTGAGTGAGTTCTATAAAGTGTACACGGAAGAGGTCCTCCCCCCATTACTAGAAATGCTAAACGAAGCATTTGAGAAGGGTAGCTTACCTGAATCCCTGAGAGAGGCTGTCATTATACCGCTCCCCAAGCCCAATAAGCCTGGGCACAGCTGCGGCTCCTACAGACCCTTGTCGATGCTGAATCAAGACAGCAAGATATTGACGCGGTCCTAGCAAATAGACTGAAAAAGGTCATTGGCAAGCTAATACACTCAGATCAGACGGGCTATGTCCCAAACAGAAATATCACCAATAATCATAGACGGCTCGATAGAATTGTTGAGAGAGGTGGCGAAAATGATGAGGATATGGCGATTGTGTCCTTGGACGCGATAAAGGCCTTTGACTAAGGTAAATGGCCATGGCTGCTTGCGGCCCTGGAGGGTTATGGGTTAGGGCCTGGATATGTAAGGTGGGCTAAGATATTGTATAACGAACCACTGGCTAGGGTTAAGACAGGATCTGTGGTATCGAGAAGATGGCAGCTCAGCAGGGGCACCAGGTAGTGATGTCGGTGGTCCCCAATGCTCTACATTTTGGCCCTGGAACCTCTTGCAATATATTTGAGACAGCAATATGACACCATAGGAATTGAGGTAAAAGGGGAGAGACATCTGATATCCCTGTACGCTGATGACATGTTGCTGTACTTGCGTTACCCAGAAGAAAACCTCCAGTACATTTTGGAAGTGATGGAGCGATTCGCTGGGTTATCCGGCATAGCGGTGAACCCCCAGAAGTCTAGCATGTTCCCACTGGGGAGATACATAGGGATCCCAGTGGACCGACTGCCTGTATTGCAAGTACCATGGGCGGTCAGCACATTTAGATTTCTAGGGATCAATATATATCACAATGTGGAAGAGGAGCATAGGCGCAACACAGAAGTAGCTATTACAAATATTGAGAGGAGCATGCAATTTTGGGCCATGTTACCCTTAGCAATGATGGGCCGGGGAGTAATGCTAAAGATGGTGGTTCTGCCAAGGCTTCTACACTATTTTGGTAATATACCGTACCTGATCCCTAAGAAGTTCTTCACCAAACTGAACAGCATGTGTAGGGACTTTTTGTGGCATGGCACGCGGAATAGAGTGACATTATGGAAGTTACAGAATTTCCATGAGAAAAGTGGGATAAAACTGCCAAATTACGAGGTGTACTATGTGGCATGCCAATTGCAATATGTCGCCAAATGGCTTTCTGGCAAGGAAACCTTGGAATCTAGGCTGGTTGGGCTAGATTGCGCACCATTTTACCTGAAAGAAGTGATGTGGGTACCCAGGGCGGAAATGACGGGGCGCCCTAAAATGCTGCTATTGGGGTGGAAGATATGGCGTAGGGCATGCCGGATGATGGAGAGACCGTCCCCATGTTCCCCACAGGTGCCACTGGTTGTATTAACGGGGGAATATGTGCAAATAAGAATGACAATTAGGAGCCACTGGGAACCGGCGGGAGTGGTAACAATTGGAGACATCTGGCGGGAGGGCTCTTGCATCACTTTCAAGGAGCTGCAAGAAGAAACTGGGTTGCACGAGGGTCAGTACATTACATATTATAAAATGGTGCAGCGAATTAAGAGAATTTGGCCTGAAACAGTGCTGGAGGAGGCACCAGATGCCACCATAGAAATGATATATGATATAGCAGAAGGGGGTCATGAGATTTCCAGAATATATGAAATATTGATGTCTAAAGTGGGGAAAGAAATCACGCAGCTGAGGATGGACTGGGAAATGGAAGTTGGTGCCCAGATGGAGGATGGGATGTGGGAACGAGCACAGGGGTATCACAAGAAGGTGTCTAGAAATGTGAGACTGAAACAGTTACAACTATATATTATGCATAGGACATACATGACACCTGGGAGGATATCGAGGTTTGAGAATGCAGGACGGCAAACCTGCCCCAAATGCGATGAGGAGAACGCGGGCATGGTTCATATGTTCTGGGCATGCCCGGTCATAGAACGTTTCTGGAGTGCAGTGAAAGAGAAACTGGCGAAAAAAGGGGTTAAGTTTGTAGTGGACACAGTGTGGGCCTGTTTGTTGGGGGGGTTCCCAAGATCACGGAAGCTCAAGCATGTGAGTAAGCTGAAGGATCTGGCTCATGTGCTTGCAAAAAGGAGAATTGCCATGGGGTGGAAGACCTGCCATATGCCAAATGTGGAGGGGTGGTGGAGAGATTTACAAAAGTGGGCAGAGGCAGAAACCATGGTGTGGCAAGAGGCTAGTAACGCAGGCGGGGAGGAGGATATGGAGTCCCTAATGGCCTGGAAACTGATGATAGCCGAGCTGTTTGGGTCAATTGCAGACCCGGTAGACGCAACAGAAGGTGAGACCCTACCACAGAATGTGGAAACAGAAGGTTAAAAGATATTGGGACTCAGTATAATATTGGCGGAATGGGTTTACCGGCACCGGTAAAGGTGCCAGTGCCGGTAAACCCGTTCCGCCCTATTACGAGGTCTCCTCGCGGGACCCGCAATGGGCACCTGAAATAACCAGGCGTCCTTACCGGGTCCCACGAGGGGACCAGGGAGCTCAAGCCCTATGGGGACTATGAGGGCTCGAACGGGAATGGGGATGGACCGGGTCTGGGTTCCTCGGACGGGGAATTACCGGGTCCACCAAGGTTGCGATGGCCCGGTAATTCCTCATTCGAGGAACCCGGGCCCGGATTGTGGTATGGAGGCAATCATGCCGCTAAACGCGGCATGGTTACCTCCAACCTTCTAATGAAGCCCATAGACTCGTAAAGGGGGGAGGGAAAGGGAAGCAGCGACTAATAACTATTGATGCATAATGAAGAGGTGGAAGGTTGTACTGCTTGTTTGGGTTGTATTGTTTTGTTGTGTGAATAAATCAATAAAACATTTTAAAAAATAAAATTAAAAAATAAAAACTGTGCCCTTTCTACCAGTTATCACCCTCAAACCGATGGTCAGACAGAACGGGTAAACCAAACACTCAAACAATACTTGAGGGGTTATTTAGGTGATGTCCGAGATTCTTGGGTGCAGGCAAAATGGTTGGCGGAAGTTACTTGTAACAATACACTGCACACTTCTTTAGGTATGTCCCCCAACTAATGCTTATTTGGGCAAGAGCAAAACATGATACCAGAACATTTGCCTGAAGTAGAGAATATACCTTTGTTGCAAAACCGAAAACAGTTGCTTCTTTAGATCAGACAGAAAACCTATAAAAACACGCTGACACACACAGACAGGAGAGTCCTCGCTATAAGGCAGGAGACAGGGTTTGGTTATCAACCAGAAATCTGTCTATAGTGGGATCTCGTCAATTTATGCCTAGATTTATTGGACCTTATGTAATCGTTGCATGTGTGTCATCTACAGCAATGTAACTGGGTTTGCCTAAGACTCTACCTATACACCCGGTATTCCATGTGTCTCTGCTTAAACCCGCAGCTCCAGGGATGACTACGAAAAAACCTCCAGCCATAGTGAAAGAAGGGCAAATAGAATACGAAGTAAAACGCATCGTGGATTCCAAAAGAAGATATAAACGTTATGGTATTTGATTCAATGGGAAGGTTACGGTCCTGAGGATTGTTCTTGGGAACCAGCAAGAGATGTCCATGCCCCCAGGTTAGTCAAACAATTTCATTTACACAATCCAGGTAAACCGGGTCCTGGGAGGAGCCCTGGAAGAGGAGGTAATGTCAGGAATCAGGGCTGGTAAAGGCGTGGAGTGCTAAAATATGCCTATTAAGACATTGGAGACTTGGAAACTACAGTTCCCAGCATCCTTAGTGCTTTCCTGTAGTTCTGCTTGTGCGCGCACTGCCAGCTGTCTTGAATTAAGAACAGCTTATTAGCAGGCAACGGCAGCGTGCAGGTGTGGCTTATTTTGATGCAGCGTTGGAGGCAGGCGGCCGCGTGCGGAGAGGAGCGATGTAAGTCCCGGAACTCTGAACTTTCCACTGCCGCGGATCGGAAGGAGCAGGAAGGCTCGAGGTGACAGATTACTAACACGGCAGCACGTTCATCGTCTGGGAAGTCGCTTGGGGCTCCCCAGACAAAGATAAGTACTTGGGAAAGCACAGTGTTTAATGGCATTTATGGAATGTTGTCGGGAGTGATTTACAGCGGGCCCTATTTCGTCTGAGATGTCCCGAGGGGCTCCCAGACCTAAGATAAGTAGCGGAGCACGTTCATTTAATGCAGTGCTGTGTGTCAAGTAAAATCTATGTTACATGCCGTAATAAGAATGAACATGCAAATGTAGTAACTGGCTGGGCATGCGGGTATTTGTATCTAAGTGTAAAGAAATATCCATGGACAAAAACTCTACTTGACATAGGAATGACGTTAATCTTCACTAGTGCAGTGAACTAGTGGGTGGTACCATTTATGTTTGTATGTTGCTTCTGCTGCCCAAAGGGCCATGTGTCTTGTTTGATCATTATGGGAATTTCTTCCTTCTGTGTGTTTCCATCATGTTGCTTGCTTATGTGTTTGCTGTGAACCAGCAGGGTGTAGTATATGTATCAAAGTGTGCTATTGAGGACTCAGCAGGGTTTAGTACATGTATCAAGGTGTGCTGCTTAGGAATTGGGCAATATCAGTAGCGCTTATTGTATTGATGTTGGTAATATGTTAGACAGAGTAGGGTTCTTCCCTGGTGCTTTCCCTGTCCCATCCAAATTGGGAGTTCCTTACCCTCTCTCCCGTGTTCCTAATTCCCCATCCTATCCACAACCTCTCCCTAACCCCTCTTCCCCCCATTGGCTGCCACGTGGTGACCTGTTCTCTATATCAGGCGCCTGTGCCAACCACGTTGGGAGGGTCGAGTTCATTCGGCTTCCGTGATTCGGGGAGAGAGTCGATCTCTCTTCCTTTCCAGTTAAGGGTGATTGTGACATATACAGTGAGTGACAATGGCCCTCATTACAACCCCGGCGCTAAACCATGCGCTGTTAGCACCATGGTTGGTGCCGGTGTTGTAACGAGTCCGCCATGGTGGAATGGGGAAATACCGCCCCATTCCAAGGTTGGCGGGGCGGTATTTCCCCATTCCACCATGGCCCTTCCCCATTCCCATTTTCGCCCCATAGGGCTCAATGGGACTGGGGAAGGCGCTAAGTACGGTACCGCAAATTGCGGTACCGTAATTAGCACCGAGGTCCCTTTGCGGCACCCTACTTTAACGGCTGGTAAAACCAGCCGTTAAGGTCGGGTCCCGCAAAGGGACCTCGTAATCAGGCGTTAAGGGTTTAACGGCGCCGACACCTTTTACGGCGCCGTTAAACCCTTAACGCCAGGGTCGTAATGACCCCCAATATGTTTAGAAGGCTAATTGAACTGTTTCCAGCTATGAAGATCATTGTTCTTACAGATTACTCAAAGACAAATGAAGAAAAGATCAAATGTGTTTTGTCTACAGATTGAAAAGGGCTGGCCGAATGCTAATAAAGCTGGATGTGTTTTTTTTTTACAAGATGTAGGGATGCCATATTTTCACAATAAAAATAGATGACATGATGGAGTGAACATTTTATCAGAGAGATGGAGTACATTTAACAGATGTTGAAAATTAGTTTTTTCTTTCCAATGTTCAGAATGCTTTGAAACAGTTTTTGTGAATGAAATCAAAAAGAAAGACTATGGGCCTCATTACACGGTAGGCGGTAAGGGTTTACCGGTACCAGTATTTTACCGGTACCGGTAAATCCTTACCGCCTTACTACGAGGTCCCTTTGCGGGTTGGGGAATTTAACGCCTGCTTTTTGCAGGCATTAAAAACCAACCCGCAAAGGGACCAGTGGAGCTAATTACGGTACCGCAATTTGCGGTACCGTAATTAGCGCCTTCCCCATTCCCATAGAGCCCTATGGGGCAAAAATGGGAATGGGGAAGGGCAATGGTGGACGGGGGAATTACCGCCCCGCCAACCTTGGAATGGGGAGGTAATTCCCCTTTCCACCAAGGCGGTGCCGGTATTTTACCGGCATGAACCATGGCGCTAGCAGCGCCATGGTTCACCGCCTACCGTGTAATGAGGCCCTATGTAGGAAAACATGCGGTAGTAGTAGAAATAAAAAAACAAAACATAAAAAGGCTCTTTTCAAAGCTGCCACTATATTAAGGTAAAGAGTAGTAGAGCAAAGTTAAAATACCCCCTTTTTTAATACAGTTTTGTCCATGGACTATTATACCATCCATGGACTAAATAGGGCTAGAAAAGGAAGTGAAGTTATGGTGCTGGGTGGTGTAATGTGTATTGAAGTATAGAAGCCTTGTGTATGGCTGAAACACTTACCAGGCATGTCACACGTTGTTCGTGTATTGTATGATAGAACAAAGTATGTGGGGTAGAAAATAATTTCTGTCCCTTTTTCTTTATCTCTACTACACACAATCTCCATTATTTGCATTAGCATAAAACATAATGCTAAAGGAAATGGTGGTCTATCTACACAAAAATGGAAAGTAGATGGAGTCCACCAGACTATGGGCCTCATTACGACCCAGGCACTAATGGGTTAACAGCGCCGTAAAAGGCTGCCGCGCCGTTAACCTATTAGCGCCTAATTACGAGGTCCCTTTGCGGGACCCGACCTTAACAGCTGGTTTTACCATCTGTTAATGTAGGGACCCGCAAAGGGACCGTGGTGCTAAGTACGGTGCTGCAATTTGCGGCACCGTACTTAGCGCCTTCCCCATTCCCATTGAGCCCTATGGGGCAAAAATGGGAATGGGGAAGGGTCATGGAGGAAGGGGGAATTACTGCCTCGCCAACCTTGTAATGGGGTGGTAATTCCCCCTTTCTCCATGGCGGAGTCGGTAACTTACCGGCATGGACCATGGTGCTAATAGCACCATGGTCTTCCGCCAGGGTCGTAATGAGGCCCTATGTTTTTTTAGATGTATTTTTTAACTGTGAAAGACTGTTCCCAATGGAACCTTCTTTTTGTTTTTCATTTGTTTTTGTTTTTGTTTTTTTGGAGGTAGAGTGATAGAACGAGGGACGGTCGGGGAGGGAAAGGGCACCATCCACCGATAGGGACGGACAGATGGATAGAGGAAGATGTTTGGCCTGATCTTAAATCTAAGGCGCAGTGCTTCTCATGCTTCTTTCCAGCAGCCTCAAAGTGCTGCAAAGCTGCTCCCAGCTGTAGAGCACTGTGTTGCAGTAGATACAGAGAACTGTTGACCATGAAATGAACGGATCAACAGCCTCTTGTAAGGCCTGTGAGGCAGCCGGAGGAATCCTCTGTCCCACAGTGGTAGATTGTGTGGTGGCAGGAGCAGTTGAGGAAGATGGGGTAGAGGAGGTGAGCATACTACCTGGGAAAGAAATAGCCTTTCTCAGGGCACCGGGTGGCATGTGCAGGTGTGGTGGCGCATGGATGTAGTACCAAAGGATTACTGCCTTACTGCCTGTGTTGTCCACAACTGCATTATACACTGGCAGTCCGAGCCTTTGGCACCCCACCCATGGTGGTAAAAAACAGCCACACCCATGATTCATTTCAAGTGCTCTTGGTCGTAGATTCCTCCTCTTCCTCATGTTCCTCGTCCTCCTCCACTGCTCCAGTGCCCCTGTTTCATTAAGTACATTTTGTGACACATGGAGTAGTTCATAAGAGGTCTATGGTGCTAGCAACATTCTAAGCAGAGCCCATTGTAGGGCCTTTTCATCAAAATGTATGTCATAGATGCTGTAATCAGTGATGTCATCAATGATGCCATTTGTGATGTCTTCTTTGATGTCCTTGGTGCTAGTTTTAGCAGTGCATGGTGGTGGCGTGAGTTATGGTTGCATAGCTTACCATAACTGGCACATTTTTGTTTTTTCTTTCTCGATTTAACCTTGCAACCATAACATCCCTTTAACAAAGTTTTTTTCAATTAATTTCATCGGTTTTTATTAGTGCAACTTAAACATAATGGGCCTCATTACAACGAGTGCGGCCACGGAATGAACGGTGCCGGTAAGGGACCGGCACCGTTCATTCCGGGCCGCCTCATTACGAGGTCTGCAGTGGGTCCCGCTGAGTGCGTCTGGTCAGACCAGGCGTCCTTAGCGGGACCCGCAAGCAGACCAGGATGCTAACAACAGGCATGTCATTAATGGGCCAATTGTTAGCATCTTCCCCATTCCCATTGAGCCCTATAGGGGCTCAATGGGAATGGGGATGTCCCGGGTCCGGGTCCTGGGAAAAGGAATTACCGGCCCTCCAAGGTCAGAATGGCCCGGTAATTCCCTATTCCTGGAACCCGGTTTGGGGGTAGCCATGCCGCTAAAAGTGGCATGGCTACCTCCAAACTCGTACTGAGGCCCAATGTCTCTTTAACAAAGTATTGTCAGTGAATTAGTATTTATTCAAGGAAAACAATTTAGCTGCAGAGATGCCAAGGTGAGAACCTAATGCAACAAAACCCCTGAAATTCAGTTAAAGCTACCTTAACTACGTTGTGCAGCCTATGACCACAATGATAGCATCACAGTTTACATAGGACCCTTATTGTTTTAAAAATCACAGTGGCCATGGCCAAACATTGTTGACACTGCCCATGGCTGGTAAGTGTTGAAATCTAATCACTGATTCCATTAGTGATATAATCAGTGATTCCATCAGTGATGTCATAGATGATGTAATTATTGATGTCATCAGTGATGTCATAAGTAATATTGACTGTGCTGTTATCATAATGGTCATATTGTGGTCACATCACTAATACTGTCCTGTATGATTTTAGTGATGATATCACTAATGGCGTCAATGATGACATCACTATTCACATCATATATGACTACAATGATTATTTAACTGATGGCATCAGACATTAGATCAATCTAGGTACTTGCTCATATTTGGACCACTGTTTCTTTTTTACACATGTGATTTTAGCATTTTAGAATACTTCATAACAATGAGTAAATTGTGACAAACAGCAGCGATCATACATCATATCACTACTTGTGAGCATTTGTAGTAGTTTGGTAAAAAATGATGTCTGAATTATAAGTATTAAGGAGTGAGAGGTAGAGGAGACCTACTGCCCACAGGAGTCATATCCAACCACCCAGAGAGAGATTAATGGGAGTAGGAGAGTTAAATGGCAATAGAGGAAAAACTGAGTCCCACAGGAGGGGCAGAATCAGGGCACAGCAGCGTCATGGTGAGAAACATAGAGTCCAGTTTAGAGACAGCATTGGCTGTTCAAGGTCAGGGTATGTGATTGAAGGACCATCCATAAACTAAAAGAAAACTATGCTCATCTGCAGGAGTTCTACTCTGGCCAGTGCAACAAAAGATGTTTGCAATGTATTGCTCACCTTGACGTCCCTGTAACTAAAGTTGTTTCCTTGAATTTCCAGGGTTTTGTTATACCGTAGCTTTTTTCCACGCACCTAGCCATTGCCACTGTATTATTCACAACACTACCAGACCACTAGATATGGCCTTCGACCTTACCCACTGCTTAGAACACTACCAGACCGCTAATGCAGCCGTGCCTTTATTTTTTAAATCACTCTCAGATCAATAGCCATGGGCTCGGCCAAGGCCAGTTGAGCACAGCCTTTGGTCATGTCCACTGTCCATTTTAGAACACTACTAGAACACTACCAGACCACTACAATGGCCTTCGGCTATGGTCAGCAGGCATGGGTGCATGTTTTAAAATCACTACCAGAACACTAACCATGGCTGAAGGCTGTGCCTCATGTTCATTTTAGAATACTACCAGACCACTGGACATGGCCATAGGAAGACAAATGACAACCAAAAAAGTGATGGGTAGAAGGTTTTGAATACATCTGAACCACTGGCGATGCTCTGGACCACCTTCCACACCACCATTCTTTAGCCAGTCTGAGCCATTGCAAAAGGGGTCCAGCCATATGCAAATCACTCAGGTACTGCCACCAATGGTAGCAGCCCAGCCCAACCTGCTAGCCCAGGTCCCCTCTTCACAGAAACACAAGCAAACCGAGACATGTGTCGGTCTTGTTGGGCCTCCTCAGTGAGGTGCAGCTTGGTTCCCTAGGGCGCAGCGAGCAAAGAACCCACGTCTGGGCATACCCTCTCTAACATAGGGAGACAAATGACAACCGAAAAAGTGATGGGTGGAAGGTTTTGAATACATCTGAACCACTGGTGATGCTCTGGGCAACCTTCCACACCACCGTTCTCTAGCCCGTCTCCACCACTGCAAAAGGGTATGCAAATCAGTCAGGTACTGCCACCAATGGTAGCAGTACCTGACTTGTCCCTATCAGTGAACAAAATCACATGGCCTGAATATGTCAGTGAACAAAAAGAAGTGTGCCAGGTATGTGATGTCATCAGTGTTAGTCTTAGCAGTGCACGCAGGTGGTGTGAGTTATGGTTGCTTAGCGTACCATAACTGGCGAATTTCAAGGGTTTTGGGGATTTACTTGTAACCATAATGTCCCTGTAACAAAGTTTTTTTACTGAATTTCATGGGTTGTTGTTAGTGCAACTTAACCATAACGTCCCTTTAACGTTTTTTCTGTGAATTTCATAGGTTTTTTCTAGTGCCTCTTTAATCTGCTGCAAGTTCCCTATATTATACGCCCCTCCGCCACAATATGTCAAATATGGAGTCATAGTTCAGCGCGGTAGTCTGCAGACATCGGGCGCCATTTACAAGGCTCAGAATCATAGGGGAGAACCCAAAAAGATGTACCCAGCAACCAACAAACATATGTTACACATTCGTCCTGCTTCCCACGATACTAGTGCTCATCCAGCCCGCTCACACCATCTCAGGCATTCCAGGCTCTCAGCACTCAAACACAAATAATACACAAAGAGGAAGTTGAGTGTAAAAGCGCTGTAATGCTAACACACACACCAGGCTATGGAGGGCTGCATTCGACTCTGCCCCTCCCAGGCCTAGCTCATACTTATGTAGAAGGCAAAAGCTGCATATTTATTCTCCTCCCATTAACACTACATATTCATAACAACAGGTCATTTCGCCATTTCGGGATTAAGTACACTTTGTAACTTCAGATTGTATTTGCAAGGCAGGCTCTTATCAACCTTGGGACTTGAGCTAGCAGCTTCCTGACTGGGTACATTCTCGAGGGAGGGCTACCGGTGCCCATCTGCTGCGAGGCCTATGGCATTCCACAGCTTGGCTGGCTGTGCTCTGCAACATCTGCTTTCATGGCTGTTAGATGTTAGGCCAGTCCTTTCGTAAGGCCAGTCCATTCGTATCCGATGCATCTCAAAGAAACCAAAAAAGAGAGTGCACAATCAGAAATGTACCAGGCAACATGTGCCCACTTATTTTCCTCTTCTCATTTTATCTACGAATCACTAACCAAAACCCTTGCACTACTTCTACATCAGCACATTGCAATAAAACTATTCTTACTCAATAAGGAAGCAAGAAAATAAAAAAAAATTATCAGACTAAGACAGCTTATTTATGTCTTTACTCATTTAAAGCCATTCACTGCAAAGTATTGCACAAACACCCCCACCTATTAGCATCAGCCATAATCTATGGTGCATCTAAAACACCAAAAAGAGGCATTACTACATGTCCCGGTCTTTCGAGCTCTGAGCATCCCTAACACTCTCACATTCAGCAACACCCCATTCATGTGTCTGTCATGTTTGCTTGCACTGTCCAAGTCAAAGTCAATATCTTCCTTACTTTCCAGTATATAGTAACCCCCCAGTACCTCTCAGTCCCTAGGTGCACCCGCAGTCAGTGTCAGCAGCAACTTGTCAGTGCTTGTCATATTTTTCCCAAGTAGCATCTTGCATGGTGAATACCTGGTCGCTGACCACTCTCTCGGCAGTTCATGTCGAACAAATGACAGTCAGTCTTCCCACTGTGCGTCTTTCACATTAATCTGTTTGAACTGCTCCTTCATTGGCACCTCTGTTTTTTCTTCCAATGAGCCACACAAATGTCCATATGCTTCTTCCAGCCTTCTTTTGCCATTGGCCACCAGGCCATCTCTGTCGGGCATTGAAATGCATTGTCCTGCCCTTTCTCTGCATTGATATGCTGCATCATTTCTTCATCTTCCCCTTTCCAAATGGCCAAGAGGCGTTCACATTTCCTTTGATCCTCCTTCTTGCTCTTCTGTAGAATAATCTCCACCACTTCAAGCTGTGGGCCCTCCATCACATGACACTGCTTATCTTCTTCCCCTTTCTTGGAAATACATGGAGGACTCCCACAGCATTGTGTGTCATCCACCCCAACCCCCACAGGCACTGGTGCTGTCACCTCACATTCTGGCCCCTCTTTGTGTCCTCCCTCCTCCGACTCCTTCACTGACACTGCTTTTTTCATTCTCACCCGTGCGTCATCAGCTGCATTCAGAATGTATGCCCAACCCTGGGCGTATCTGAACCTTTGCTCAACATCCACATTTCCTTCCACCACCCTCCTTATCTTGTATGGCAGCAGCTGCCATATTGTGCCCCTCATGAAAATGTGCATAAGCATTACTGGAAAATCTGAGGGTCTCTGCTCCCTCTCTCCCTTCATCCCCTTTGTGACATCTCTGTGCTTTGCTTGTGATTCAGCACTATCTCCCTTGTCCCTTATCTGCAGTACCCTTTGAGACTGCTGTTCCTGGGCAACCCCCACCCCCGTATTCCTTTGTATCCTTTGTATCGACTGGGGGACCACATCCCAATTGTCCACCATGCTCTTCAGCCTCTCCAGCACAGCCCTTGCCCCCGACTGATATGACAGATCTCCCCCACCTCTTGCCTTGTTAGTGGATCGGCATCTGCCATATTGCCACTGAGACTGTATTCTGTAATCTTTTTTTTATTCCACTTTCACTCAAGCTTCAGACCTCACACTCCCACTCTGTGCCCTTTACAGCATCAACACTACACTGCCTCTCCAAGACAGGTGCTCTGACTGTATCACAGGTGCCTAAGAATGCTCAGACCTTATTTCAGTCCTGTAGGTGCCCATGCGACTCTGCACTGTAACACTACAGCTCTCTGAGGCACTATCACTATCTCTGTATTATTCCTAGAGTCCCTGAAGACTCCAAATTCCACAGATTCCACTATACAAACATGCAACTGGTACAGCGAAAACATTTTTTCACTTACCAGTTGTATTGCTGTAATCTCCAGTCATGCACTTGATAAAGAGGAGCTCTGGGGTTCCCGGACCATATATTTATTGTTGTCTAACTCCTATTATGAGTCCGCAGACAACGTGACTGTCCAGTGTGTCCGCACTCAAAATGTCTGGTTTCACATGACGCACTTTTAATCACTCCGTGGACACCGCACCCGTTCTGCGGACACCCGGTGCATGCGCCCGGTGATTACAGCCAGATGGGTGTCCGCGAATGCCCATCAGGGCCACGGACAGCTGCAGACATCATCATGTGATCACACTCACGCAGCGTGACAGTGGTTTCTGCAAACAGTGTCTGTGGCAGCGGCTGGTTTAAAAGTGCTTTTCCAGCCAATCTAGGGTGTGTCAAGCAGAAACGTTACCCATGCACAGCTCCAGATCCATTCTACATTGATATAGCAACTTTTTGCAACTTTTCAAGGCCTATTTTTGCCTCAGTAGTCCGCAGAACAGTTTCGCAGTGCTTTTGAGGCAGTTGTCAAAGAGCAAGAGAAGCAGTGTCCCCTATGTTAAATTTAAGGCATGCCCAACATCTTCCTCTGTCTACCATCTCCGTGGTTGGTGCCCCTTCCCTGCCTTCCTTCCATTCCCCACCATAACTTCCCTCTCCTGCAAACAAGCCTAAAAAAGCCACCTTTCACAGTTAATATATAGAAGTGTGAATGGCGGTCACAGGCCCCTGTGCAGCCTACATAGTCCACGGACAGCGCGTTAGTCTGCAGACATCTAAACATTTCAAAGGGTGGAACAGGTGAAATCATTTGTTGGCTTTTATATTATTTAAACATTTTTGATTTTACAAACTGAACTCAGAAAATATTTCATTGAATTTCATTATTTCTTCTCACTTTCACAAAAACTGCTTCAAAGCATTTTGAATGTTTTCCACAAAAATCTGATTACCCACATCAGTTAGATAAACTTTATCTCGCCCAGAAATGTTGGCCCTATCAAATTTAATGTTCTCATGAAATGATGTCATGCCAACATCTTGAACAAAGCACACACAGCTTTATTGATGTTGCGCCCCACTTTTTACATTTGCAGACCAAATTAACTGGAACGCATCCACATTTGTCTATGCGCAATGCATGAAAAAATTATTTTTGAATTAGGGAACATTTCCTTCAACTTTCCCAATGTGTCCTCCATTGCAAACTGCAATGAAATTCCAGCCACGTTCCCCAAACTGTTCCAACCACAATGAATGATAATAATGTCTGGATGTCTCAATTGAAACATATTTGCACAAAATGGGAGCAAGTCCACCCATTTCATGCCTTGCACGCCATACCAGAACACTTTCAATTCAGGGAATCCAAGATTTTTGGCTATTCCACAATGCTCAGCATACACCTTCAACCAGTGGACCCAAGAGTCATCCAAAACCCAAACACTCTGCCTGCTGAAAGACATTGCCATTGCCATTTTCAATCCTCTCACAACTCCTACTAACAAAACTCCTGCTACCCTCTCTTCCTGTGCACCACACCCAGGAAACCTGATTGGCTGATTCGCGATGTCTGCGGATACCACAACTGTCTGGGATCTCTGCAGTCCCGTTTTCGTGCCAGGCAACCTCAAAAGACCCAGATTTGGCATGTGCTGTCCACAGGCTACCATGTGGTCTTTGGACAGATCGTCCAATTGGATGGGGTGGGGAGGTTCACACTTAATTTATACAATGTATGATAATTTTGTGGCTCTTAAAAGAGCCTTTTTTCAGCTTTGATTTTTTTTTGCTTTTCTGATTTGTATTTCCTTAAACTTCTTAGAAATGTTTTCATATGCACTGTACATCTTTTTCACATAAAATTTCTGAGTGCATTTTGAATATTTACAAGAAACATGTGATTCCCATAATCAGTAAAATTCATTCCATCACTCTGAAAATTGTTTGCACGATTCATCTTGATGTTTTCCTTTTCAAAAGATGCCATGCCATCACCATTCAAAAAAGAACATATATCTTTACTTACAAGGTGCCTACCTAGTTGTGCAGAAAACATAGTTGGGCATCTCCACACTTCCGAGGGATTTATTTCTGAGAATAATAACCTATGTAACTGAGAAATAGTTCTATTAATACTCGAAAAATATCTTTTAATGCAACCTGAAAATATAGTGGAGTAACGTAGCCCAAACTATTTCCTCTACAATGATCAACAACGATATGTGGGCATTGCAAGTGAGCTATAGTCTCACAAAAATACTGTAACCTCACCCAGTTTAGCCCAGACACTGTATACCAGCAAACCTCCACTCCCTCCAAACCAATAGTACCAGAGATGCCACACAACACAGTGTAACTTTTTAAATGATTCACCCAACAATCTTCCGCCATCCACAAAGTGAGCTTGTATTCAGCACTAGCCGCATCCATCTTCCCTACACACAAAAATCAAAACACCTCTATTGCTAATTCCCACAGTCCCCTTTCCATGCCAGGCATCCTTGAAAGACCCTGATGTGGCTTGTACCATCCACAGTCACTGTGGTAATCCCCGGATGTCGCAGCCACTCAAAGTGGTGGTGGGGGAAAATAAACACACATTAACTTATTTCATCTTTAGTGGTGGTGTCATGAGCCACTTACCCCCACAAACTCTTTTTCCCTCAGTGCTAAGCTACCCCGACAGTGGCATTTGCCATGGCATTTAGGACAACGCATGGCAAACGTGTTTGCCCCGAAATACAGGTGGCAGGTATCCCGAGACTTCACTCACATGACGACTCATGTTCTTGGACCACCGACGCAACCCAGAACCTGCCAGTTCTTTAGCAATAGGAACCTTCCAGATGGCACGCCTTAACCACTGCGTTCCACCCAGCAAGCTACATTCTGTGTGTTTTTGCTCTGCGTTTGTTTGTCTTCCTGGTCCCCTGACCTCCTTGGCTTCCACTTCCCTGGACTTTGCCTTTGCTCTGCCTTTACTTGTTTCTGGTGCATCCATCCCTTTATCTGATCACCAGGTTCCCCTTTAACTCACCTCTTATTCTTTTACTGCCTACTCTCTTCCTAGTTGGCAGGGACTTCCTTGCCTCGCTCCTCTCGGATTCTCCACTCATCTGCACCAAGGATCTTCAAGTTCTCTCTCGCCCTGGATTGCATTTGATTTCTGGATTTTGGTGCTTGAGCTGGTTTCATTTAAACTTGGATGTTCTTGGTTTTCTTTTTACTTTGTTTTTCATTGTCCTTGACTCTGAGACTCTTTTCTTTTGGACCTTCTCCTGTCCATTCTGGACTACCATCCTGCACCTTAGATTTCGCCCTTGTGCCATTCGCGTCATGTATCCTTGTGATGCATAGACCTTGTCGGAATTCTTCCTGGCACTTTATCTTTTGGGACACCTGCACTCTCTGAACTACCATGGCAGGAGCTTGTCAAGTAGGTTCATCGTCTTCATCTTCACAGAAACAGGTAGGAGTTAGGCACTGTCTGAGGGAGGTGTTTCTTACCAGCATACATCTACTGAATGGGTACATTAATGTAATATATGTGTCTTTTCCCTCTTTTTAGCTCTACTGTTGCTCCTGCCTTTTCACCTGAGCCTCTAACCTGTCATTTGCTTTATTGCTCTCTGCAGGCTGCGTTCTCCGGAGGAAAGTCTCCCTCTGAAAGGAGACCCTGGATGTCCTATTCGACTGGGTTTACTAGAGACGGACGTGATCCTGACAGGTTGCTCTGAAAAATAACCTTTTGTTGGGGGCAGGGGGTTGTTAACAAACACCTTTTTTCCTTTTTTTTTGGTACAGTAGTACTGAACACTCTGCATCTACCTTTACAATTTCGACTGGGTTTACTAGAGACGGACGTGATCCTGACAGGTTGCTCTGAAAAATAACCTTTTGTTGGGGGTAGGGGGTTGTTAACAAACACCTTTTTTCCTTTTTTTTGCTTTTATGTACAGTAGTACTGAACACTCTACATCTACCTTTACAATTTTCCTACATTAACTTCTTCAATGCATTCCTAAGATTGTAACGGTAAATTGCATTTCTGATATCTGTAAAGTGAACTCCATCTTCACAAAAGAAATTCACACCATCAGAACTTATATTATCATTCTCAAAACATGACATTCCTACAGCATATATAAAAGCGGATACACCTTTATTGACAAGCTGCCTTGATTCTTCAATTTATTGACTGAAAATGGGTGACGGACATCTCCATGTTCGCCTCTGATTTATTTCCTAAAAATAAATTCTGAACAGCAGGAAACAGTTGCATTAGTCTTTTTAAGAAATCCTTCAGCTCAAATTGCAATGTCACTGGAGTCACAAGTCCCTAATTGTCCCCTCCACAATGCACAATCACAATGTCTGGACATTTAAAGTGAGCCATACTCAGAATGAATTCAAGCTTACCCAGTTGAAGCCACAAACTGCATGCAAGAAAAACATCCACTTATGTCAATCCAATATTTCCATGGATGCCATGATTTTCAGCAAACACCTTCAATGCCTGAATTGAAGAAACCCCCAGAATCCACACAGTCTGCCTTCTCAAACACATAGCCATAGCCATTGTCACTGCTCTCACAACTCCTGCAAACAAAACACCTACTACCCTCTGTGCCTGTACTCCACACCCAGCAATCCTGATTGGCTAATCCCCACAGTACCCTTTCCATGCCAGGTAGCCACAAAAGACCTGGATGTGGCACATGCCATCTGCAGACTACCACAGTGTCCACGGAGCCCGCAGCACAAGGGCAGCCCTTCTACCCTTTTCACTTTCATGTTCTCAACACTCCCTCATTCGCTGCTTTCAAAGAGTCACACATCCATCCACCAATTACATCGAAAACCTTTATACCTAGCCCTGTCATCTCACTTAAACTCTTCAAGTGTACACTTGAACTGTCAAAGCACATACCTCCTGTTAATGAAAGACATCTGCATCAAAAACTACTATGCAATTGTCCAAGATTTCTATTTACAGATTCAACAAGATCTGCATCTAACAAAATATAGTGCAGGTATGCTTATATTTAAACAAATGTTTTCAACTCTTTCACAAATATATATATATATATGAAGTGTTCCTGCCACTTACCCTGTAATAAGCTTCTCAATAAGAATAGTCACTTTTGTTTTTACCACTCTAGCAAAAGCCATGTATTCCAGCATTCATCACCTGCTCACATGCAAGCAATTGCAATGCTTTGCGCTTCAAACTGTTTCTATTTACAATCCTTGTGATGAAAGTAAATTAATGCTTTTGTGTATATTTGGCAGCACTTTGTCACTGTTTCATAAAATAAGGAATAAGCACATGAAATAGATCTGTAGACCATTTTTAAGTGGCACTTAGTGTCTGCCATTTTAGTATGTCGGCAGCACGTGCATATATCCCAACATCACCCATTCCAATGAATAGGTGCTTCTTAAGTCTTTCTTTTTCCTTTGCATTCTGTCACTTCCAATTCCACTTTTCCCATTGTAAAACTCAAACTGCAAGTCCCAGAATCCAAAGAAAAAAACACAACTGAACTTCAAGATTTGAAACTGTGACATGTATATCAAATAAACATATAAAATGCTGTGCTTTTCAAAATATTTGTTGAGAAGCATTTTTAAGTAAAAAAAAATGCATATCTGCATTTACAGCAGCACTGTGTCACTTGTTCATAAAAGAAAGTAAGAGCAAATAGAATAGATGTGTACACCATTTGTAATTGGCACTCAGTTATGGCATAGTATGGTATATTAGTGATTCTGTAGAGTGTTAATTATTCTTAATAAATGGTATTTTATAACTAGAGTGAAACAGCAACGAAAAAGCTTATTTAAAAAAAAGAAAATTAGCAGGGCATTTTTTTCCAGTTTTCATTGAAACTGAGCCTGAATCACAAAAGTCAAGGAATTCCATAAAAAAGATTTAACCGAGAAGAAGCACCTTCTACGTTTGTGTATTCTGTACTTAGGTATCCTCAAAAGGTTCTGAGCTGAAGATCTGAGGTTTCTGGTGGGTATACAGACAGGAATCTTTTATTTACGGATCCAGGGCCTGAGTGATGAAGAGCTGTATGCACTGATCAGGGTGCCTGAAACTGGATCTGCTTTGCCACCAGCGGCCGGTGCATGTAGTATAGTGGCAGAGACACATGTTCTTGATGGCCTATTCTTAAAATGACCATGGCCACCACATATTGTACTTGCTGGACCCAATGATTGTTCTAGTCACAGCACCTGTCTGCGGCTTCAAAGAAAGAGATAGATCTGGGAGAATACTTAGATTTCCAACTAACCAACCTGTAAAGGATATGGTGCTAACATAGTTGCCCATGATTCCTCAGACCCGCCCCTCCTATTCACAGTATGAGACCCTACTGACCCAGCTCCACACACTAAGACTTCTGTGTTTGGGGGGTTTCATTTCAAATGGTTTTGAGTCAACTATGGATTAACATCTTCCAAACATTCCTGAAATTTGCCAATTGCAGCATCCCAGTCCACCCAAAATCTGAGGATGACCTGAGTGTCATGGCTATGCATGCAGATCTTGAGGGTATACAGATGTATAAGATCAGAAAGCAGCCTTATGTATAGAATTAACAGAAACCCGCTTAGGAGATCCGTGTAGTTGATCCTAACAGGCCTTAATTAATGAGGTGGATGGGAAACCAAGTTCATGCAATTTTCTAAAAATGACTAAAGCAAGCTCAATGCCTAGACACTGATACAACAGCGAAAAACTGTGACCTGCGAGGATGGAGTTGTCCACAGTTTCTAAAGCTGATGATAGGTCTTGCAGGATCAAAAACCCAATACCGCCTCCATATACTGCCACAAGTCATCTAACGCACAACCACCACCTGCTTTCTCACGTGCTCAAGTCTAAAGCCAGCTTGAAAATTGTCCAAGGGGGGAGATCTTTTAATAATGTTTTGGATCTGTGTTGTGTGTATGACTTTACTGGGGTATAGGGTTTGGGAACTGAGAGACAGGTTGGAAATTTGATAACTTTGGCAGGGTCTCTAGACCCTCGTTTCCAGAACAGGAATAGAAGGGTACTGTCAGGATTGCTTCTGGCATGCCAGTGACATGTCTGCTACAGACCTTCACTGGATGGGAATGATGTGGCCGTTGTTAAATGGGCTCCAGCAGCTGATATTAGTTTCAGGCCGGCCAATCAGCTAGATCCAAAGTAAAGTTACCAGCTTCCACAGTTCTGAAGGGTAAAATGGTTGGTGAGATTGGTATTCAAAATGAAAGAGCTGGACAAAAGAAACAAGAAACCCCGAACATTAGTTCAAATGACATGCTAACTACATATGCACAACAGCATAGTATGGCAGCCAGAAATGAACCAGAACCCCTGGGGGCTACACCTAATGTAATAGAACAGCACGAAAAGATATAAAATAAAAAAGTAAAAGAGGAGAACACTATCTTTCATATTCGAAACAGCCAGTGTAGCTAAACTGCTCCAATCGCAGGCGTGTTTCGGCCAGCCCTAAAGCATCTCCAGTGGCTGACATCAATGCCCAGTCGGCCAATCAGCCGGCTCCAAAATACAGTGAATGGCTATCTCCACCCTAAACAGGACCATTTCGGCTGGGACTAAAGAACTGGACAATGGAAACACAGCAAAAAGAAAGTCTTCTGAGAGTTAAGATTACTACAAAGAAACAAAATAAAGCTAATATATCGTGTCTTGGTAGCAACAGCCCAATTAAGGCCATACACTTCATAGACAAATGGAAGAATGTTTAACTCTGTAATACTTGAGCCCTTCTATGAAAGGTTAAGACATTTGGTATATTTGGGGGAATTTCATGAACGTCTTCATGTTAAAAACAAAAGGTGTTTAAAATCATGTTTTATGAATGGGGCTTACCACAGTCGCAAAATAAATTATACTTTCAGGCTCATTTTAAGTAGGTCTCTAAATCTGCTTGTGTGGACCGTTTCCTATTAAATAACTATCCCTGTGAGGTAAATGGAAACATTGCACAAAATGATGACTTGTATCAAGAGTAAATGGGCATTCGTCCCAAACCATTACGTTTCACTGATATCGAAATCACTTCATTGAACATCACAGGCTTGACACAGACTACCAGACTAAGGCCCTGATTCACAGAGCGTTTTCTAATGGGTTGTTGCCAATATAAAATGCTTCTGTGAATTAGGCGCTTAGTCTGGTAATTTTTTCATTTACCTCATAGGGGTAGTTATGCTCACCCAGTCCACCCTTCTGGTCATATAGTGTATCCCACCCCAGCTAGATGGGAGCCGCTGGGGGAAGGATCTGAGATATTACTGTGGGGAGCTACTCCAGTGGTTGATCGCTGAGCAATGTAATGTGCATTGCATCCTTAGAGTTGTCATTGCAATCAGGGATAAGCAAGACCGATAGAATGCGAGAACGGACCATCTGACATGACGAAACTAGTGTATTACTTTGTTTACTAATGCAATATCACCCATATAACATTCCTAGTAAGTTAACAAACTTCTGTCATATGTAAGGTTGTTCTTGGCAACATAGAGAAATGAAGGATTTCTAGGGGGATTCAAAATGTTAATATTGTCCACATAGGGGGGGATGTGGGATAATGGAAAATGAATTGCCCTTTGTGAATTTCTTGGAGCTCCCCACTTCTGATATCTTTCCTGCCTGGTTGCCTTGTCCGAAAATATCAGGGATTTTCCCTTTAGACTGCTCTGCATTAAAAGCCACAGAGTGATGAAGTACTCTTTGTCTTTCTGTAAAACGTGTAGTACATGGTCCATTTGAGAGAAGGTTGGTGTGAAGTGGGTGGCTTCTGAATCCAGTTAAACACTGGTTGGTTTGTCTCGCCAAATATTGTAATCTGTATCAGCATTGCCTCAACTAACTTGCAAAGTGCTGCAATGTTCATCAGAAGATTAGGAACCTCTGTTCTTAACTTTACCAACATTTTCAATTTTTTCTTGCACTTCGAATATTCAGAAACACAGTTTCCAGGGCTAAGGGAATGCTCCTTCCACTCCGTCCCATGAGTACCTATAGCTGGTGTAACATTTTGGATAGCACAAAGGTTATTATTAGCCGTCAGTCGCTCACTAGACTCAACTACAGATGGAATACTCAGAACTTTCATGCAGTTAGCCCAGACAGTGAAAGGCTGTGAAGATAAGGAGTGAGTTAGGCAGGCTCAACTGGGAGATTCACTGGGCCCTTCCTATTATCATCTAGTATACGCAGAGTTGCAAGTGGGTGAGCTTTAGGTTTAAGTCTAACCTGTTGTTTGCTGACAGTCTTGCTCTTAGTGTCGTGCAAGTAGGGACAGTCCTTCCTGGCTCTCAGGACTCCCTAAAGTGAAACAGGGTGGACTGGCCGCCAGAAAGACCAATCCCCAAGGGAAAAAAATCCCTGAAGGGGAAAAAAACGTCATCCGGAGGCAAGGTATTTTGCAGACAATGAAGTCGGGAGAGGACGAAATGCCGGAATCTTGAGGAACGTAGTTGAGAAGACAGAAGGTAGGTCAACACTGACAGAAACAGTTCCCTGCAAGGAGAGATGCATGAATGCTCGGAAGGCAGAGCAGGAGAGGTGGAGTGAAGAATGCTCTGGCTGAAAACAAAACAAGTAGAAGTCAAGAAAGCAACAGGAGAACTGCTAACAGGAAAACTAGGGTTGTGAGACAACAAAGTTGCAATGAGAGGAGCCTAATTTGTGTCCTGTATTTGTTTTGGATGTAGTAGCTCCTCCTCTGGTTGCGCATGATGTCCAAATTGTGTGGCGGCCATCTTAGGGTTGGCCAGAGTGCTCTCCTTATGACTGGCGATGTAGGGGGCCATTGAAGGATTGGACACTGTTGCATATCGCCGAGCGGTTGGCAAGTGATGGTCTGTTCTCCAAAGATGACAGAACAACCATAAGGGACATCGAGATGTAACAGTATACCCCCTTTCAATTCTAGTACCACAAGGTTTTCAGGGGTTCAATAGGTGGAAACGGCTCACCAGAACGGGAGCATGGACTTGTTTTGCTGGTTCCTGCTGGTAGGCTGATATCCCTTCCAGTCTGTGTAATACCAAGAATCACAGATATGGGCCACTTCGTATTCTGGTTCTTGATTGACATAAACAGGTGGTGGGTTTTGCAGCTTGATGTCGTCCAGTGGGGGTTTTGTAGGATTTCAGAAGAGAAGAGTAGAATACTCCAGGAAATGGGTAGCTGTAAGCAAAAGGCCACAGTATGTATGACTTTAGTCACTTTGAAGAGTCCAAGTACTTGGTGCAAATTTCCCTGCCTTCAGATGCAAAGGCAGATACTTTGCAGCTAACCAGACCTTGGCCCTCATTACGACCCTGGCGGAGGTCCATGGTGCAAATTGCACCATGGACCATGGCGCAGAGCTGCCAATACCGCCATGGGGGTTGGCGGACTTACCGCCCCATTCCGAGGTTGGCGGGGCGGTAAGTCCCCAATCCCCATTTACCCTTCCCCATTCCCATTTTTGCCCCATAGGGTATAATGGGAGTGGGGAAGGCGTCAATTACGCCACCGTAAATTACGGTGGCGTAATTAACAACGAGTCCCGTAGCGCCATGGATTTTTCCGCCTGCAAAAAGCAGGCGTAAAAATCTCCATGGCGCTACGGAATGTCGTAGTCTGGCGGAGAGGTACGCCATGCATTACGCTGGCGTAAACCCCTCTCCTCCAGGGTCCTAATGAGGGCCCTTGTCTCCTATTTTGAAATCTGGATCTGTATTCCTGTGTCTGTCTACATTTTGAAGGTATTGCTCCAAGATTTGATTTGTTCTTTCCATGAGGCCATTAGACTGAGGATGGTATCCGGAGGACAGACTTCTGCAAATACCTAGCTTTGAGCATAGAGTGGTCCAAAATGTTAAAGTATGCTGGGAACCGTGGTCAGCTATGAAGTTGGTGGGAAGTCCATCCTGTCTAAAGACGGTGGAAAAGAAAACAGAATTAATTTCAGAAGCTGTTGGTAAGGAGCGACAAGGCTCAAAATGTGCCATCCTAATAAAGGTGTCAACAGTGACCATGATAACGGTGAAACCGTCAGAAGGAGGAAGATCCATGATAAAGTCAGTTGCAACAGTGTGCCATGGTCGAAGAGGCAAGGTGGGTTGCTCCAATTTACCAATGGGTTTGCCTCTGGGCGTCTTGGTTTGTGCACATATGTCACAAGTTTTGCAGAATTTGACTACGTCCTGACCCATTCCTGGTCACCAAGAATGTCGCTGAAGTAGGTGAAGGGTGGACTTCACTCCCCAGTGTCCAGTTATTTTGGAATCATGTATTAATTTTAAGGCCTCCTTGCAATGGTTTTCTGTTGGCAGAAAAAGACCAGTACCTTTGAAATAAAGTCCTTGTCTTCAAAGAAGTGGGAGCAGCTGCTAATTAGTGATGTTCGTGGTGACATCTTTTACCCTATCAAGGAAGGCATTCAGCCGAAAGATGAAAGTGGCATGCTGCAACATTGGTTTCACCTTAAGTTCCTTATCAGCTGGAGTCGTTAATGAATGTGAAAGGGTATCTGCGACCACAGTTTTGGATCTTGGAATAAAGGTCAATCAAAAGCAGAAGTGCAGAAAGAAGTATGCCCACCTCGCCTGACGGCTATTTCAGCATTCAAAAGACTGCTACATGAGTAGATTTTTAACATTCGGTTCTTATTTCGGTTTCTTGTTCGGCCCCTAGAAGGTAGTGTCTCCAAATAGAGCATGCCAGTTTCATAGCGAGTAATTCTTTTTCTAGCACTGAATAGTGAACTTGTGAAGGCTGCAAGGTCTTAGAGTCGTATGCCATTGGGTGTTCTTCTTGCTTCTCCCCTAGTTGCTTGAGTACTGCACCCACAGCCTTGTCTGAAGCAACAGTTTCAATAATAAAGGTCTGTTGTAATGAAAACCGGACTGGTAGTGAAGGAAGATTTTAAGGTTTGGAATGTGTTCTCCGTATCAGAATCCCAGCAGAAATTCATGCCTTTATTTAGAAGAGAGGTTAAGGCCAGTACAATGTTAAGAAGGTAGGGATGAATTTTCTATAAAATGTTAGCTTTCCCTAAGAATTGTTGTAGCTATTTTACATTTAAAGGTCTCTTCCAGCTCAGGATTGCCTTAGCTTTTCGTGGATCCATGGATACGCCTTGTTTGAAGAGAATATAAACTAGGTACAGTACTAAAGTCGCATCAAAAGGACACTTTTCCAAATTGACCTATAAATGCTTGCACGCGGGCGAGAACCTGTTTGATGTGGTTAGCATGCTCAGCAACCTCTGTGTAGAAGACCAAAATATCGTCAAGACAGACTATGATTGTATGGAACAGGAAGTCACCAAACATGTGTTCCATGAATCTCTGGAAGACTGATGGAGCGTTAGCCAGTCCAAAGGGCATAGCCCTGTACTCATAATGTCCAAAAGGTGTTGAGAAGGTGGCTTTCTATTCGTCTCCTTCCTGGATCTGTATCAGAGGGTAAGCTCCACGAACATCCATTCTAGTAAAGATGGAAGCAGGTTGAACCTCATTCAGGATGTATGCTATAAGGGGTAGAGGATATCTATCTTTAATTGTGACTGCGTTCAACTCACGGTAATCCAAACATGGTCAGAGCTAAGTGGTCTCTTTCTTAAGAATAAAGAATAGAGACACACCGGCTGAGGAAACGGACTCCCCGATGAGTCCATTAGCCAGATTCTCCTGTAAGTATACCTTTAAGGATTTTTTTTTGGCTGGAGAAAGGTGGAAACATAAGTTTAAGTGGCACTATCATGTTTGACAAAAGCTGAATGACACAATCCTTCGATCAATGTGGTGGCAAGGAGTTGAGTGTTTCTTTCTCAAAAACTTCTTTATAGGTCTAGTATTTAGGTGGTAAGGTGATAGCAAGTGTGAGACTATTAGGGCTTAAAAGAGCCAAAGCAATTACCATGACGGGTTCTGAGACCGTGCCTATAACACATGAGGTTACACAGTGCTACGAAACTTAGAAACAATGAGTGGCCTTTCCAATTGATGTACAGGTTATGAGTGGTGAGTCAAGAAATCCTGAGTATGACAGGATATAATGGGCTGCCTGGATAAGGTCGAACTGGATTTGTTCCTGATGGAGATGTATTAACATCTTAATCAGCAGGGTGTCCTCCATGATAGGACCACTCTCCAGAAGCCGTCCATCAACTCTAGGTACTTCCTGTTTCTGTAAGGGCATAGTCATCTGTCGGGCCCAGGAATTGTCCATGAAAACTCACTCACCACGAGAGTCCATCTGAATGGACTGTTGCTCTGTACATTGTAGTGTCATTTGTAACACTAGCAAGGGGGAAGGTTCCTTTAGGGTGGTTAAAATAACTCAACTATCTTGACGAGAGGGATGTTGCAATTGCTCCCGATCCCGCATCCCAGTTAGGATCAGGAGTTGGTGTTTCCCTTATGATGAGGGGCCAAAGACATACTCGGAGTAGATGGGCGCCTGATCCACAGTACATGCAAAGACTATGCTCTCTGCGTCTACTTCTTTCCACCGAAGACAAGGGACCCCTGTCTGTTCCCAGCTGCATGGGCTCGGAAGTGTCCTTATGGACTTCTTGCTTGTTACTAGATGTGAAATAAAGATGAGAAGAAGAGGTACAGTGTTTCTTGCATTCTTGTCTTTTCTCTTGTAATCGATAGTCAATCTGAATCACAAGTTGTAACAATTGGTACAAGGTAGGAGGTCGGGGTACACGAAAGAGCTCATCCTTAAGGTCTTCCGATAATCCTTTCCGATAGAGGGTAAAACAAGCATGATCTGACTAGTCAGCCTTTAAGGCCAACTGTTAGAACTTAGCAGTGTACACCAACATATCCATTTGACCCAGTTGAAACTCCAAAAGTTCCTCCTGAGCCGTATCGGCTAGGTCAGCACGATCAAACAGCCTCTTCAAGGCTGTGACAAAACCTGCATAGGAATCAAGAATTGGGTCATTTGTAGTGACCAAAATGGTGGCCCAGGCTAACGCACTGCCTGACATGTGCGTCACCATAAACCAACTTTTGACCTATCAGTGTGATAGGAGACTTCCCTAAATGAAAATTGTACCGCACAGACATCTAAGAATTCTTTTAGACACTTCGGGTTCCCAGTGTATTTTTCCACCAATGCTATTGTACCTGTGAGGCATGCAGGTAAGGCATCAGGTGCTTGAAGAGCCTATCTCAGGTATGTGTTTTCTGCTTTAACTTTCTGCACTTCTAGAGTGAGATTTTGAACAGCTGAATCAATCATTAATGTCTCCTGGCGTTTCAATCTTTTAGGTTTAGGGCTCACCTGTTGTTTGCTAAGAGTCTTGGTCTTAGTGTTGTGCAAGAAGGGACAGTGCTTCCTGGCTGCCAGGACTACCTTAGGGAAAACAGGGTGGATTGGCTGCCAAATGCCAATCCCTCAAAGAGAAAAAAAAAACAAAGGGGAAAAACCTTTATCCGGAGGCAAGGTGTTTTTCAGATGATGAGGTCCGGAGAGAACAAACTGGAATCTTGAGGTAAGTAGTTGAGAAGGCAGAAGGTAGGTCAACACTGAAAGAGAAAAGGTTCCCGTAAGGAGAGCCAAATAAAGGCTAGAAAGGCAGAGCAGGAGAGGTGGAGCAAAGAAGGATCCAGCTGGAAACAAAGAGAGTAAAGGTCAAGAAAGCAGTGGAAGAACTGTGAACAGGAAAACTAGCGTTGTGAGGCAACAAAAATGCAACGCGAGGAGCCGACATTGCATTCTGTATTTGTTTGTGGATGTAGTATCTCCTCCTCTGGTTGTGCATGATGTCCAAATTGAATGGCGGCCATCTTGGGGTTGGCTAGCATGCTCTCCTTATGATTGGCACAGTAGGTGGCCATTGAAGGATTGCCGCTGTTGCACATCGCTGAGTGGTTGGTGAGTGACGGGCTGTTCCCCAAAGATGCCAGAACGACCATAAGGGATGTCGAGATGTAACAGTGAGAACCTGATTGGTAGATAATTCCTTCAACCGCAATCAGGTTTTCTTCATCCAAAACCTAACCCTCCTCCTTGACCTCATTAATGCTTATGTTGCAAAGTGAAGATAATAAGTGTAATACATTATTGTAAGGAACAAATGGTGCACATCGACAGGGACGATAACGTTGCATGCGCCATCCTGACTCAGAGTCCTGGGCACTTCAAAGCGGGCAAGTGGATCAATTTCTGACCTTTTGCACGTATCCATTACTATGCTAGTCTTGGCCCCTGTTCAAGAACTGCTAAGGGACAAGACGTCAGATGACCACAGTTGGCTGCACAATTTTGGGATTTTATTCCCTTCTGTCTCCATTTTTCTGTTGGCTTTTCCGCCTAGGATCTCCCTTTAAGGTGGTATGTCCTAGGTCCTCAAGCAGGATTTCCATCTCACCAATAAGAGCATAAGTTTTGATAACGGAAGCAGCGATGAGGACTGCACCCACAGCCTTTTTATTTTGGTTTGTGAGTTGGAGAGAAAGAACAATTTTCTCTTGTCCATTTAAAAAAAAAGAAAAAAAAAAGTAGAACAAATACTCTTGGCAGACCCTCTGAGGGGCAAAACCCCACTTTTCAGCATTACTCTTTGGAGGCACGGACTGCCTGAGTGGTTTAAGGGGCAGACATATAGCAACTTCCCCACCTACACCTGATTGAAGTACCAGGCTAAACAGCTTATGAACACATCATAGAGAAAGAATGAGCACCTAAGAGTGTGTAGAGAGCCAGGCCACTGTAACTTGCAGGACAACAAATATGTAAGTACCTAGGGCAACAGTTAAGTACACCATGGGTATGACCTCGCTTGTAGTAGCCAACGGGGATCACACATACATCTCTACAAATACAATCACCCTTGCTGGTTGACTGTCACACCAAAGGATCCAGCAGTGATATTTTTAGGGATGCAGTCGAAGGCAGCAAAGCAGTGAAAAATAATCCAATTGGAGGGAGAGCACAAGTCCAGAGCCGGTGGAATAATAGAGTTAACGGTAATGCTCAGACACAATCATTCAATTTTTCCAGGTCTTGCAACCAGGTTTTAATTCGGACCTCAGCACAAAATAAATGCTTGTGTGGCGATACACCGGCAATACCCCACAGGCACTCCATAATCTGTTGTACCATTTGGCATATGAATAATGAGCTGCCTCTTACCTGGTTCAAGTCAAGGTGAAATGAAGAGATCCACAAAAAAAGGCAAGAGAAGATGTACAGAATGCAAAATAGTCCATACATTAGTGGCATTCTTCCAGAAGCCAGGATAACCAAGGGTGCTGAGTGCCAATCCGCCCCAACTGATCAATTCGAGAGCACTCGGGTTTCGCCGATATCAGGATTTGGTTTGGGGTGTCTACAATGATGTGCCAGGGCTGTTCTCCAGGTCTTTGTGCACTCCTGTTCTCTCCTCACTGCCCACCAACGAGCGACCTTTACCATGAACTTCACCAGCATCAGAATTGTGTTGTGGGTGTAGTGCCCTCTTGACCACACCTCTCCTTGCTGCCTAATTGTGAACACCCTTTAACGTGGGATAAGCTGTGGTGTTGCCAATGTCAGGATTTTGGCAAGAGTGTCTATGCTGGCATTGCTCGGCCGTCCTCCCGGTCCTAGCACCCTCCACCTCCTCTCCTCCCTGCCCAACTGCAAGCTCCCTCTTCTTGATCATCAGAATTTTATTATCAGTGTCTACACTGGCATGGCGGCGGTGGTGTCGTTCAGGTCCTAGCGCCCACCCCTTCCTGTACTCTCTTTGCAACAAAACCCTGAGCACCCTATATTGCGGACTTCGGCTAAATCATTCTTTTGTTGAGGGTGTCTAAGCTGGCCAAATGTGTGTGCCCTTGACCGCAGGATTTGACACAGCTTTGTTGACATTAAGATTTTGTTGTGCTTGTATGCTGACATGGCAGGGGTATTGTCCAGATCCTTCTTTTCTCCTCTCCTCGCTGCCCAACTGTGAGCGCCCTTTACCACCGGCTTGTGATGAGGAGTCTCTGAAGATGCCTGTGGGGGGCCGACTAATGATCCATGGGTAGCCTGAGGATCTCAGCTTTAAACACAGTCAAGGCTGGCACCCTTATGAGTTCAATAGTATGAGTACGACTGACTTGTAAAATTGGAACACGCATTGTTTACAGTGCTACAAAAGGCAACCTACATTCGTACCTGCTATACTATGCTACACCTTTAATATATAATTCTTTAACCATTGTTATTCTTGATAATAATCAAAATAAACAGGTCAGTTGGCTGTCACAGTTTACTACAGACAAATTATACTCTTGATGCTTCCATTTTTTAAATGCGTATTAATATTTCTTTTTAATTAAACAACAAAGTGAGTTGACATGGATTGCCAGCTCGAAAGTGAACGTTCTCTGGTGGGCAACAGGTTGGGGGCACGATCACAGAGCAAACGGTCCTCCACTGCCTCCTTTCACAGACCACCTTCCAATGTATGCATGTATTCATCAGGACCTGGTGCAGCTTGTGAAAATACTGCAGGCCTGCCGCCTGCCTGCCTCGCCTTATCATTCACGTCAGGGCGTCCTTGACTGTCTCTGCCTGTTGCGAAGGCAGACAGATGCAAGGGATTGGATCTGGCACCGCAGCAGAAGCTCACCCTTTGGAATACTTCCAGCAGCATCACCGCTGGCAACCGCCTTGAAATATGAGTAGCGCAGCAGACATCCAAAGTAAACAGCGATCAGGCAGTAATCCCTGGAAGGGAGAGAATGGCTGCCGATGTTTGGGCCGCCCTGCTGGGAGCCGGGCACGAACACCATTTCATCCACTCTGCTGGACAGGACTCCGTTTCGCAACACTGCATCCGAAAGGGGACAGTGGGCTCATCAATATATGGCACCCGAGCGTGCCAAAGAGCAGGGAACTCGAGTCTATGCGCAGATCATCAGACTTCCGTGACATCAAAGCACCGTTTCTATGAGTACACAAATGGGCGGCGTTTAAACCTGGTAAAAGAAGCATGGGTATAGAGAAGTTAACGCTGATTAACAGCTAACATCTTAAACGTATGACCAAGAATGTTAAGACCCTGTGTGCACAGGCTACTCATTTTTGGACAGGTTTTGAGAGTTATTCAATGACATATTTTCCAGGATATAAATCAGTGAAGGTTTTATAATTATGTATACGTGTTATATTACCAACCGCATGTCGGCTTTCAGCTGCTTGAAGCTAGCAGAAAAAAAACAAGAAGAATTGACAAAGTCAATAGTTTTGACGTTTTCTATTGCATTTTGCATTTGTAGGCAAGGATGCAATAAATACTTGGGTTCTCTCTACATAACCAGTAATGCCAAACATGTCTGCAAATTAGTTTGGAAGCCTTTTACTATGTCTATTTCCGCTGTTAGGCATCAGCAAATACTAACTTGCAGAAATGTTTGTGACTGCTAAAGGAGTGCTGTGGAGGTAGGGTGGTTAGGCAGTGTAGAGTTACGGTAGTGGTCATATACAGTGGTGAGGTAGGGAAGTGGGGTGGGAGTAGACAGGGTCATTGTTAGAACAGGGTGGGCTTTGGTGGCTCTAGACAGTTGTGAGGTTGTAGATGGTATGTGTTACGGTGGGTGAGTGTAGGCCGGTGCAAGGTGCTTGGGTGCAGAAAGGGTTGAGTTAGGGTGGGTGGTTGTTGGCATACAAGGAGATTGTAGGGTGGGTAGGCAGGGCTGAGGTCAGGTGGGTGCTGTAGATGGGTGTGGTGAGGTAGGTGTGTAGGGCTAGAGTAGTGAAGTAGGGAGTGTGGGTCGAATTACACAAGGTTGAGGTAGTGTAGATGGGGCAAGCACGGGTAAGGTGGAGTAGGAGGGGATTGTCATTGGTGAAGTAGGTATAGACAGAGGTGAGACAGGCTGGGAGTGTGTATGTGGGCAGGGTGAGGATTGGTGGTGGGGATAGATAGGGGTATCTGAGCTGTTAGGGGTAAATTATAGTAGAGTGGGTGTGGCATTCACATGGCTGGCATATGGTTGGTTAGTGAGTGTTGACAGGGGCGAGGTAAGGTGGTTGGTGACAGACACAGGTGAAGTAGAGTGGGTGGGTTGGGGCAGACCTGGGTTAGGTAGGGTGAGTCGGTTGGGGAAGACATGGTTGAGTGAGTGTGATAAAATATGGATGAAGTAGTGTGGGAGAGTGGGTTGGCAAGGTACAGGTGCACTAGGTTGGTTGGGTATTGGAAGATAAGGGTGAGAAAGGGTGGGTGTATTGGGGAAGACACTGGTGAGGTAGGGTCAGTGGATGGGTGTAGCCATAGGTGAGGTAGGTAAGTGCGTGAACACAGGCAAAAGGTTTGGTAAAGTGGGTGGGTGGTGGAAGGCACAGCTGAAGTAGCAGGGTGGGGCAAGACAAGGGTGAGGTAGGGTGGGTGAAGGCAGAGATGGAAAGGTTAGGTGGGAAAGAAATGGGCGAGGTAGGGTGGGTTGGAGAAGACACAGGCGAGGTAGTGTGGATGGCTTGTGGAAAGACACAGGTGTGGTAGGATGGGTGATTTGGAAAAGAGACAATTGAGGTAGGGTTGGTAGGTGGGCAAGGCACGAATGTCAGATAATGTGTGTGGGTGAAGAGAGTCAAGGGTCAGGTAGGGTGGGTGGATACTCAAAGACACGGATCAGGTGTGGGGGTTGTTTGGGTAGGGAAAGTCATTTGTCAGGTAAATTGCATGGGTGGGGAAGCCAGGTGAGGTTGTGGGGTTGGGGAGGACATGGGTGAGGTTGGGTGGGTGAGTGAGGAAAGACATGGGTGAGGTTGGACGGCGTCAGACATTGGTGAGGTATGTTGGGGGTCAGGCATAATGTCCAAGCACCCTTGCCTCATGACCCACTTGTACCCCAGTCATAGCTGCCTTTTACAGTCACAGACCTAACCATGCTAGAGCCATCCTCTGCTAAGGGAATGACTGGAATAATATTAAAAATGCTTAAGCAATAATCCTGAGCGTTGGGCGAGGGGGTCATTACTGAGTCAGGTACTGCCCCAGGTTCCATAGTTAGCAAAGGCTCTTGGGCATTACCATTGGACTGGGGTACTGATAGCTTGTTTCTTCCTTTGCAAAACACTCTGGTGTTTCGGAAAGGAAAAAAAAAAGAAAAAATGGCCTCCGGGGAAGGGAAATCAAAGTCTGTTTTCAATAAAAACAATTAAACATTTAAAAAAAGTAAACAAACAAAATAGACACAATGGAAAGGGACAATGGACTACATGTTGTGTAGTCCCTTGTCCCTTTCCGTGGTGGTGGAAAGGGAGAAGGGACTACATGTAGTCCCTTTTCCCTTTCCATGGTGACCATTCAAGAAATAGGAAAAAAGTAAACAAAACAAATGGCTGCCATGGAAAGGAGAGAAGGTCCCTTCTTCCTTTCCATGGCGGCCTGTCACAGATCGGGATTGGGCACACTGGAGACAGAAGTGTTTCCAGCACATCCGCTCCCAAAGAGGAGAAAAAAAGCAGGTAAGTGGAGGGTAGATAAATCTGTGGAGGAGGAGCGGAGAACTTGCCTGAATTCCCAGTGGGGGACGTTTGGCAGCTCTCAGGGGTGAGGAGGCTCAGAGCAGGGGTTTGCCATGTGGTAATTCCCCCATTCTGAGCCTCCTCATTGGCTGGAAGGCTGCCGCGCCCCACCCCCCGCCGAGAACGAATACATGGTATTGCTGTTTACACCTGCAGTTCCAAGCTAAGTCAGTGGTTGTCAAGTGGGGAGGTGGTACACATTACTGCTAGACTACCTCCACACAGGGATACAAGCGGAATAGGTACAGCTTCAGTGGCCAGAGAAAAGAGGGATCACATAGGTGAACAGGACAAGGATGAACGAGCGAGGGAGGAGCTAGAGGTGGCATTTCTGGGTCATGGAAGGAGCTATATGATCTACCTGGTTCAGGGTAGCAGTGCTACATTAGGAGCCCCAGTGGGCATCACTAACTTGAGGAAGGGGTGCATCTCCTGGGTTTTGTCTTTTCTCTCATTACTGTCAGTGTTTTTCTCGCACACCCACACCAGGGGCAGCAACCAGCTCGCTCACGATATTGTCTCTGCAAACCTTGCACTAACTGTGGAGAGAGGGGGTATTTTAAATGGGGTTGTATATAAAACCAATGGAAAACCACAGTTTTGTATATAAAAGCCATGGTGAATTGAGTGACAATTGTCTGACAAAGGGCAGGTTATCGTTGGCCAGCACGGTGGGGTGATACATCAAACGGTGGATTTCTGTGGGAAGTTATTCTTTATTTAACGGGAGTGATAGGCTATGTAGAGATTCCGGCACCCAGGAAGACAGAAACGCAGGGAGAAATCTGCACCTCTCTGCTCATCTCCTTCTGTCACAATGACATCATTGCAGAGATCCCACACCCCCACAACCCTCTTTTGTTGGGTTAATACAGTTCATATTGGTCGAACCGCACTGGTGCAAACGTCTTAGTCACTCATTGGCCTGTGGAGCTGGACTAACAAAGTAGTTTGCTTCCTTTCTCTTGGGTGAGAAGAATGTCTTGTACTTCTGCTCTCAGCCTGATTTTGTCTCATGCTAGTGGTGTGCTGAGAATGATGTTCTTTTCTGTCGTCTTGGTGCTTTAGCCTTAATTTCTATTCACTTGGTTTGCTGGGTATGTCTTCCTGTGAGGATTTTTGCTTTGTCCCAATCTTCCTGGGTATTGGAAGTTGTTGTCAATGAAGACCTGGCAGTTCTGGGTGCTTGCCTTTTGGTATGGTGCAACTTTGCACATAATGTAACATTCACCTTTTGTTGGCTATGATATCTTGAATACATGATGCACTTCGGTTGGAGCACTGCTCTTCGAGGATAAGTACTTCTCTTTCTGTGGGAGTTTGATTTTCACATGGTCCCAAATTATGATGCTTCTTTTTTTCTTTTTTTTAAACTCTTTATTTCTCATTTTCAACAAGGTACAATAAATAACAGAATGAACATCCTAGGTCATTGAATTACAAATACATAACAGTGGAAAACAAAGTAGCACAGAATTCCAACCATAACTCAGTATTCCACCATATGAAACTCAAGACGAACCCAAACAAAGCCAGATGAACCGAACAAACGAACAAATGATGCTTCTTTTGAGTATTGGATTTGCTTTGTCAAACACTTTGTTTCTCTTGAGCATGAAGAAAACATTGTTGATCACGTGGTGTATTCTTTACTGTGTTGCAGGCTCCATTCTGCTTTTAGGCAGGGTTGCGTTTAGCATGGGCTCTGCAGCATCTCACATAGACAAATGGAGCGATCCCTGTGCTGCAAATGGTAGCCACTCTGTGAGTTGGTCCCACATATTGAACACCTTTGCAGCAATCAATATTCTGTGCTCTGACTTGTTGCATGGTCTCTTTGATTAGTCTGTTGACCCTTTCAACCGGTCTGTTTCACCTGTGGTATACAGGATGACTCCGCAAAGTTTGATTCAGTGCCTTTGTAAAATATCCACCATGTCGTTAGATATGACCTGAACTCGGAGATGAGAGCGTTTGGTCATCTTTCCTTGCAAAAAACTGTGGTCAGAACATCAATGGTGTTGGCGCAGGTATCACCTGCAGGAAATCATGTCCGATCAATTTGGAAGTGTAGGAAAAATACATATTGTTGGTGTAGAGACATGTACTCAAGGGGACCGATCAAATCTATGCCTGCCTTTTCCCATGGAAATCCAGTCCATTTTAGTGACATTGTTGCGAAGTATGCATGATGAGACTGTTATCTCTCTCTTGGTATGCAGTACAAGCAGTAATGTGACATTGCATGTCTCCATACATTCCTGGCCACCTATGCTGCTTGCGAAGATGGCGTTTGGATAATGTAATGCCTATCTGGACCTTGAGAGCTGCATGTGGAATAGGGATGCTGACGAAATTAGTTTGTTGCCCTATTAGATCACATTCAGTAATCTAGGATGTTAATGTTAATGTTAAAGGTATTTGTACTGCGCACCCTCACCAACGGATTTGGTCCTCAGGCGCTCAGGCGGTTCTGCAAACGATAAGGCGGGGTGGGTTAGTAACAAGTAGAATAGTGAGAGAGGTGGTGTCCTGTTGGCAGCTTCAGTTCGGTATACACCGTGCGCTGAGCTTTGGTGCGAGTAACGGATCAATGTCAGTCCTCGTGTGCTGTAGGTGCGGTTTACGTGTTGTATGTTTGTTGGTGTGGTGAGTGCGTGCGGCTTGCTATGCGAGAGGTGGATGTGTGAGTTTTTGTGTGAGTTAAGTATGCAGACATTTTGAGCTTCATGGTTAGTGGGTTGTATGTCTTGCAGATAACCTTCGCAGTATAGCCACATACCTAGATTTGAGAATCCTGTATGGTGGGGAGGGCCGAGGTCTTATAATACACTACATGCCACCATTCAGTAGACATAATACACTACATTTCACCATACAGTAGACAAGGATGTAGGCCCCACCTAGATTTCATGATACATTACGTTTAAACATATAGTAGACGAAGATGGAGGCTATACCTAGATTTGAGAGTCTTGTAAGGTGGGAGAGAGGCCTAGATTTCATAATACATTATGTTTCACTTTACAATAGACAAAGATGGAAGCTATACCTAGATTTGAGAGTTCTATAGAATGGGTGCAACGCAGGCCAATGGTCACAATTCCACCAAATGTGCCGCCTGCCTACATTCACAAATCTGTCTAGATGCAACACAATGCAGCATTTACAATCCTGTCCAGAGGCGGCACAGGTAAATGTTCATAAGTTCTATCTAAGTGTGGCCATTGTTATCATTCACAGTTACATCTGGATCCGGCGCAGGCCAATGTTCACAATTCTAAGTGTGGCACCTGCCAACACTCACAGATCCATCCAAGTGTTGCACTTGCCAGCAACCACAAATATATCTAAGTGTGGCAATTGCCACCATCCACAGATCTATCCAAGTGTGGCACTTGCCAACACTCGCAAATCTATCTAATTGTGGCAGTTGCTAATATCCACAAATGTATCTAAGTACGGCATTGTTAACATTCACAAATCTATCCAAGTGTGGCAATTTGCTAACATTCAGATTTGAGAGTCCTGAATAGTGGGAGAAGAAAGGCCCAGGTTCCGCAATAAGTGGGTTTCAACCTATAATAGAGAGAGAGAGATGGAGGCTACACCTAGAGTTGAGAGTCCTGCAAAGTGGGTGAGAGGCCCAGATCCCGCAACACACTGGGTTTCACCATACAATAGACAAAGGTGGAGGCTGCATCTAGATTTGAGAGTCCTACAGAGTGGGTGTGACGCAGGCTAATGTTAACAATTCTATATCAGTGTGGCACTTGCTAACAGTCACAATTCTATCTAAGTGCAGCATTTGCTAACATTCACAATTCTATACTAGTGCGACGTTTGCTAACATTTACAATTCTATCCAAGTGTGGCATTTGCTAATATTTACAATTCTATCTAAGCGTGGCATTTGCTGACATTCACAATTCCATCTAAGTGTGGCATTTGCTAACCTTCACAATTCTATCAAAGTGTGGCCATTGTTATCATTCACAGTTATATCTGGATCCGGCGCAGGCCAATGTTCACAATTCTAAGTGTGGCACCTGCCAACACTCACAGATCCATCCAAGTGTTGCACTTGCCAGCAACCACAAATATATCTAAGTGTGGCAATTGCCACCATCCACAGATCTATCCAAGTGTGGCACTTGCCAACACTCACAAATCTATCTAATTGTGGCAGTTGCTAATATCCACAAATGTATCTAAGTACGGCATTGTTAACATTCACAAATCTATCCAAGTGTGGCAATTTGCTAACATTCAGATTTGAGAGTCCTGAATAGTGGGAGAAGAAAGGCCCAGGTTCCACAATAAGTGGGTTTCAACCTATAATAGAGAGAGAGAGAGATGGAGGCTACACCTAGAGTTGAGAGTCCTGCAAAGTGGGTGAGAGGCCCAGATCCCGCAACACATTGGGTTTCACCATACAATAGACAAAGGTGGAGGCTGCATCTAGATTTGAGAGTCCTACAGAGTGGGTGTGACGCAGGCTAATGTTAACAATTCTATATCAGTGTGGCACTTGCTAACAGTCACAATTCTATCTAAGTGCAGCATTTGCTAACATTCGCAATTCTATACTAGTGCGACGTTTGCTAACATTTACAATTCTATACAAGTGTGTCATTTGCTAATATTTTCAATTCTATCTAAGTGTGGCATTTGCTGACATTCACAATTCCATCTAAGTGTGGCATTTGCTAGCCTTCACAATTCTATCAAAGTGTGGCATTTGCTAATATTCACAATTCTATCCAAGTGTGGCATTTGCTAATACTCACAATTCTATACAGGTGTGGCATTTGCTGACATTCACAATTCCATCTAAGTGTGGCATTTGCTAACATTCACAATTCTATCCAAGTGTGGCATTTGCTAATACTCACAATTCTATACAGGTGTGGCATTTGCTAACATTCACAATTCCATCTAAGTATGGCATTTGCTAACATTCACAATTCTATCCAAGTGTGCCATTTGCTAAGATTCACAATTCTATCTAAGTGTGGCATTTGCTAACGTTCACAATTCGATCTAAGTGCGGCATTTGTTAACATTCACAATTCCATATAAGTGTGGCATTTGCTAACATTCACAATTCCATCCAAGTTCACATTCACAATTCTGTCTCGGTGTGACGCAGGCTAATGGTTAATGGTATAATAACCATGTATAAAGATGTAGGCTACGTCTAGGTTTGAGAGTCCTGTATAGTGGGAGAAAGGCTTAGGCTTCATAATGCAGTAGGTTTCAGAATATAGTACAGTAGTTTTAGTTTTATAGCAGATACCGATGGTTTGATATATCTGTGCTTGAGAGTAAATTTATAATGGGCGATTGCTAGTGTTGAGTGTATCCTAAGAGAGTGATGCAGGTGACATTCGTCTGGCAGGCTATGTTCTGAGGTATGGTAATGTAGAGTGGCAGGGCTTTCTGGAGTAGAGTAATTTCTCTACTCCCCAGCCATGCCACACTTACTTTGGTGGTTGCTGCTGTTTGACGGCTGGCCACTGGCTTCCAATGCTGACACCTGCAGACACAGTTTGGAGCCGCCAGTGTAGGAGTCGCCCTTTGCGTTGGGGTCCTTAGCCGCAGGGGATGCTGGGCAGAGGACTGACCTGTTAGGATTGTCTTATTGGGGAGCGGGAACCAGTCAGGTTGCTCGGGGAGGGCTTGGAGGTGGGGGTGACACGACGCGTAAGGCACACTCTTTGTGGAGATTTTAAACCACAAAATAAATATTATGGCATGGCTTAGAGGGTCGGGCCTTAGTTGCTCTCACCTCGCTTGCCTCGGAGTCTGCATGATGAATGGTGGCACGCCGATCCTTTGGCTATAGGGGAATTCAAATGCCTGGCTAGGAGCACCAATCAGGCTGCTCGGGGAGGGCTTGGAGGTGGGGAGGAGGAAGCGGGAGGGAGAGAGACATGAGGCACAAGGCGCACTCTTTGTGGAGATTTTAAACCACAAAATAAATATTATGGCATGGCTCAGAGGGTCGTGGCCTTAGTTGCTCTTGCCGCGCTTGCCTGGGAGTCTGCATGATGAAGGGGGGCACGCCGATCCTTCGGCTAGAGGGGACTACAAGTGCCTGGCGAGGAGCACCAATCAGGCTGCTCAGGTAGGGCTTGGAGGTGGGGAGAACAAGGAATCCGGAAGTGGGGAGGGAGAGGGACAAGACACGCAAGGCATAGTCTTTGTGGAGATTTTAAACCACTGAATAAATATTATGGCATGGATGAAAGGATCGGGGCCTTAGTTGCTCTCACCTCACTCGCCTGGGAGTCTGCATGATGAATGGCAGCACGCCAATCCTTTGCCTAGAGGGGACTACAAGTGCCTGGCTGCGAGCACCAATCAGGCTGCTCGGGGAGAGCTTGGAGGCGGAGAGGAGGATGAATCAGGAAGCGGAGCAGGAGAGGGACAAGCCGCGCAAGGCGTGCTCTTTGTGGAGATTTTAAACCACTAAATAAATATTATGGCATGGTTGAGAGGGTCGGGACCTTAGTTGCTCTTACCTTGCTTGCCTGGGAGTCTGCATGATGAATGGCGGTACACTGACTCTTCACCTAGAGGGGACTACAAGTGCCTGGCTAGGAGCACCAATCAGGCTTCTAGGGGAGGGCTTGGAGGTGGGGAGGAGGAGGAGGAGGAAGCTAGGAGGGAGAGGGACACGACGCGCAAGTCGCGCTCTTTGTGGAGTTTTTAAACCACAAAATAAATATTATGGCATGGCTCAGAGGGTCGCGGCCTAAGTTGCTCTCGCCACGCTTGCCTGGGAGTCTACATGATGAAGGGGGGCACGCCGATCCTTCGGCTAGAGGGGACTACAAGTGCCTGGCGAGGAGCACCAATCAGGCTGCTCAGGTAGGGCTTGGAGGTGGGGAGAAGAAGGAATCAGGAAGTGGGGAGGGAGAGGGACAAGACGCGCAAGGCAAGTCTTTGTGGAGATTTTAAACCACTATATAAATATTATGGAACGGATGAGAGGGTCGAGGCCTTAGTTGTTCTCACCTCACTTGCCTGGGAGTCTGCATGATGAATGGCAGCACGCCAATCCTTTGCCTAGAGGGGACTACAAGTGCCTGGCTAGGAGCACCAATCAGGCTGCTCGGGGAGAGCTTGGAGGCGGGGAGGAGGAGGAATCAGGAAGCGGAGCGGGAGAAGCACACGCCGCGCAAGGTGTGCTCTTTGTGGAGATTTTAAACCATTAAATAAATATTATGGCATGGTTGAGAGGGTCGGGACCTTAGTTGCTCTCACCTTGCTTGCCTGGGAGTCTGCATGATGAATGGCGGTACGCTGACTCTTCACCTAGAGGGGACTACAAGTGCCTGGCTAGGAGCACCAATCAGGCTTCTAGGGGAGGGCTTGGAGGCAGGGAGAAGGAGGAATCAGGAAGCGGGGAAGGAGAGGGACACGACACGCAAGGTGCGCTCTTTGTGGAGATTTTAAACCACAGAATAAATAATATGGCATCCCATCCCATTTTATTGTGATCATTGCACTCTGTTCTCCTGTTTGTCGAAAGTGGGCCTCGGTGGCCAGGTTCTGAACTGGTTTGGAGCCTTTCTGGATGACCTCACCCAGTCAATCTTTTTGTCAGCCTTTTGCTCTGACTCTATTTCCTTGTTTTGCAGAGTTCCGCAGGGCTCGGCACTGTCGCCGATCCTTTTTAACATCTATATTTGTCCTCTTTTCCTCCTGATCATGTCTGATGGCTTCTGCATTTATTCCTATGCGGATGACACGCAGATCCTGGTCCGCTTGGATCTTTCTCGCCACGAAACGGCGGCCCGGGTCAGGAGTTGTTTAGAGGATTTGGGTGCCTGGATAGCAAATTAACTCACTCAAACTCAATGGCAGTAAAACAGATGTCCTTGTGGTGGGAACTAGCTGTCCTCTTACCTATTAGACTCCTGATTTCTGGTCAGCCTCTCTTGGCCCTTTTCCTTCTCCTTCTTTGGTTGTGAGAAACCTGCGGGTCAAGTTCTCATCCACTCTTACTATGACAGAACAGGTGCATGCAGTTTGTAAATCAGGTCACTTCAAACTGCGCACCTTGCAGAAGGTACTCCCTTTTATTCTGGGTCAATTCCACGCCCCTGTGGTAGCAGCACTGGTTCTTAGTACAGTGGACTATTGCAACTCACTGTACTACAGCCAACCACGCTACCTGATAAATCGTATTCAAATGCTCCAGAATGCAGCAGCTAGAGTGGTCCTGCTTCCCCTGCCACGTATCCACATGGCCCCGCTGCTGAAAAAGCTGCACTGGCTTAATTGAAAAGCAGATCCTGTTCAAGTCTATGTGCTTAGTGCACCGAGCCTTTTACAAGATAGGATCTGAATATCTCCAAGACAAATTTGTCCAATATGTCCCTCCTCACCCCCTTCGGTCTCAGGTTGCCCTGTTAGTAGTAGTTCCTCTTGTGAAACGGATCAGGACTGGTGGGCGTGCCTTCTCTGTAGCTACTGCCTTGGTCAATTTGTGCGACCTCCACCCACTTGGCCTTTCGGCGGGCCCTGAAGACCCATCTCTTCTAAAGACTTACCTTCTCAATTAATGTTTTGCTCCATCTCCCTCCGCTCAGCACCAAGATGCCTTTGGCATACGTGCACTCTACAAGACTATATAACATAATATAACATAACATAACATGGCATGGCTGAGAGGGGCAGGGACTTAGTTGCTCTCACCTCACTTGCCTGGGAATCTGCATGATGAATGAAGGATGTGAACTTGCTGAACGGTCACAAACTTGATAGAAGGTTCTTTTCTGCTGGCTATTCCTTGCCTGGTCCATGACTTGAAAATCTGTGGCATCAAGATTTCCTTTGTGCTTGTCTTCCTCGTCTCCGCTGAAATGTAGGCAGATGTATCCTCAGCCACGCCATGAACAGTGACCACAAGCTTTTTTTGTCATTCCAGCACATGTCACTATTGGGCAGCAAGGGCAATCGTGATAGGCAGTCCCAGAGTTGTAAACCAAAATTAGGGTATCCCCTGCGAGCCATGCTGAGGGCCTCCCTAAGCTCCACAACAAAAGATGGGACGCTCCACACTCTGGGCCGGCCTGAACCACAACGAGTGCCCGATGCCCATGATGATCCCGCAGCAGGTCGCAGCAGGGGCACACGCACACTGTGCTAATTGAAAGATGTAAGTATGTTTTAAAATAAAAGCTTAAATCTTCCCCTTAACATAGAAACAAGGGGCCAGGGTCTTGCACCCAATTGTAGAAGCCACCAGTGGAAGCTTGTTAATTTTTTAATTGATGGGATGTAAATATTTCTCACAAGTTTGCAAAGGCGGCCAAGCGTAGCAAGGGAGCCCAAATTAACAAAAGGATGTTTGGGGAAGGGTTCTCAGCCCAAAACACTTTTTTAAGCTAATGGGTTCAATGATGCATTATACAGCACACTTTCTGTAAAGAATATGGTTAAAAGCCATGCAGTTAGGAACCCGTTTTTAGGTTAATTCATGAAACAATCCAATAGATGCAGGTCACCAAAAGCACACACACATCAGCATTTCCCAACAATTGTTCACGCCTTTTCCCTCAACACATGCCATTAAAAGAAATTTTGACGCTGGCACTGCCAATACATTTCCATGCTGGCTGCACCAAAATATGCCAGTTTTCCTATATATGAATATACTCATAAGAAAACATGCCAAGCCGGCTCTCCCAATATATGCAAGTACCCCCACCTAAGAACATAATCCTGTTGGCTTTTGCTTTAAAAATGACATGCCACAATAAGAAAATATGCCCATACTGGTTCCAATATAGGAGAGTCTAAGAATACTCTCATGCTTGGTTTATGCTCAGTAAAGCATGTCATGCCACAGTAAGCCATAGCTAAGCTGGCTGTACAAAAATGCCTGTCTAGCCATGTGATAACACTTATCATGCTTCCTTTAACATAGATGCTCAGTAAACAGATGCTTAGTAAAAAATGTCATGCCATAGTAAGAAATGGCAAGACAGGCTGCAACAAAATGCCAATCTAGCCACATAATAACATGGCATGCTTGCTTTATCATGGGTGCTCATTAATGCAGTAGTAGCGTGCACCCACCCATCAAAAGCAGCTTCTTCTCGTCCCTAGCACAATAGTGCACACATTCACACAACACTGACTCCCACATTTACACACATCATACACTTGCTCATTCACACGTGCACCCAGCATCCATGAATCATGCTCTCACTTAGTCACACACAAAAATTACATACTTAATACACACCTTTGAATGCAATCATACATACATACAAACATTCACCATAAACATTCAACACCCACGCAAAAAAATGGCTTACCTGTTTCCAGTCGCCTGGCTTCCGAGTGATTCTCTACAGCAGTCCTCCAGCTCCACCCTCGAGCTTGTAGACAGGAAGAAGGAAGCTCTCGAGCAGGGAGCGCCTCCTGCTTCTTGACATGCACAGTGGAGCCGGTGCACCTCCATCTCTGGTCGCAGAGGAAATAATTAATATTTCCTTTGCAGCACAAGATGGAAGAGCTGGACGACCTATTTTTCAAGCCACAAAGGAAATAATTTATTTCCTTTGCAGTGTGAGATGGAGGATCCCGGACCGCCGCCATCTTCTGCTGAAAAAGAAATAATTTCTTTCTGAAGTCCGAGTGTATGCACTTGGAATTCAGAAAGACATTATTTCTTTTTGAAGTTCAAGTGCATGCTTTTGGAGTTTTGGTGCCACCCACGACATGGAGTGTCAGGACCCCCAACACAGTCCACTTGTCCTTCCTGTATCTTGCTACTAGCCGTGTCAGGTGTGATGGGATTGTTGCAGTGCCTCCAGGAATGAGTATGTGAAGTAACGATTTTTGGTCAGTGTGCAATGTGAATTTTCTACCCCAGATGCAGTTCCTAAATTGTTAAGTTGCCCATGCAAAGGTCAACATTTCCTGTTCTACCACCAAGTAATTCTTTTCAAGCTAAAACAATGCTCTGTACGCAAAGACAACACTAGAGTAGACGTCTCTGCCTTTTTGCATCCATGTGGCCACTGGACCATAAGCACTGTCATGAACCATGATAATGGTGGGTTTTCTGGCTGGAATAATGGAGAGTCGTGGCTGGAGAATGTTTGTCTTGATTTCTTCAAATGCCACTTTGCATTTCCCTGACCATATGTATGGAACTCCTTTTCTGAGAAGAACTCACAGTGGTTGCATTTTGGAACATAATTCTTCGACAAATATTTCCCAATTAGACCCATGAATGAGCAAAGTAGTTACTTGTTGCTGGGAAAGGATACTTTGACAATGACAACTATGTGCACAATATTTGGGAGAATGCCTGATGCTGATGTGGTGGTCCAAGAAATTGGCGCTCGCGTTGTTCAAATTTACTTTTATCTTTCTAGGGCCAGTCTGCGCCGTTCTGTTTTCTGCAGCATGTTGACAGTGAGACTCTGCATCTGGCCATGCACTGGAATATCATCCTGAATATCATCCTGAATATCATCCTTAGGGAATGTGGCGTTGGATATGTCACAAAGAAGATTTGAGATGAGCTTTGGAAAGACTATTGCTGGAGACAAGAGCTCGAACGGCATCCTCATGTATTGTTATGTTCTTTCAGAAGGGATGAATGCTGTGTAGGATGTTGAGTCTAGATGCAGGCAGACATAGTGATACACACTCTTGAGAACTAGTTTTAAGAAACCATTGAGCCCCGAACCAGAAAAATACATTCTGTGATTTTGGAGAGGGGATACAAGTCTGTAACTATATTATTATTATTATTATTTGTTTTTTTATTTGGTTGGCTGAATAATTCAACCTTTCAAATTATAATTATATACAACTTACATTTCAAATATTTACATCAAAACTCATATGAGATTAATCAATTGACGAAACAAGAAAATAAACTACAATTCATATAATCTGGATTTGCATGCATGAGAAGAGGAAAAGAAGAAAAAATAAAATGAAATCAAGGCACATTTACATCTGGCTCTCCAGGGTGATTGTTGTCACATGGCTTATTGCTCTATTGTGGAGCTGATCAGTGTACCTCTGGAGGTATAGCAGTGCTAACAAACTGAACAAGTGCTATCTGTATAGCTATTTTCGTAGAACAAAGTAAAAATGTCCATATTTCAGAACGAGAGCATAAAAATGGACAATGTTTGTTAAAATACATGTGCCTAATAGCTATCAAAGCTGGACAATCAACTACAAGGTGAGAAAGAGTTTCAATTTGGTCATTGCAATGGCGAAATGCTATTTGGTCTTCAGGGATCATATTTCTTCTCACCAGTATCTGCTTAGTTAAACACAGATTTAAGCAAATACGAAGCATTTGTGATCTCACAAATTTTGACGGACATTTGATCAAATAAGTTTGCATAGTGCGAAAACCTTTATGAGAAAACATCATAGCCTCACAAGCTACATAATTTTGACATTATGTGCGTGTAAATATCCAGTCAAAACGATATAAGTGTATCTTTGCCTTTGTGGGGTTCATGAGCAGAAGGGCTATTGAGATGCGTCGTACAATGCATCAAGAACACAATTAGTCCACACCTTTGGAAATCTAGATGGCGATGTAAGAACATAATTTGCAAGTATCCCCAAAATATTAGGGGTCACTGCTCCTATGAGGCACTTTCTATATAAACTAATCAGTTTCCATAATACTTGAGTGTGGCGAGAGATGGCACTTAACTCATATCGCAAAAAGGGCAACGGTGTACACTTTGGAAAACCCAACACTGATTTCCAGAACTTTGCCTCAAAACAATCCCAATACTTTCTGGCTTTTGGAAGTCGTGTTTCTGCTCCATATGAAATTATCGGAACAACTTTTTGTTGATAAAAGGTCATTATGTGGGTTGATGTACATTTACCATATTTGTGTAAGAGTAGTTTGGCCTGCAAGATCAGTGTCTGAAGTTTTGCATCCAGGGTTGTCGTTTGGATAGTTTCACTAGTTGTATTAGTGAATGGCAGTCCTAGATATTTATATTCTGAGACAACCAATAGTAATTTGTTCTTCATGGTCCATTGATAGCTCAATGTCTTAGTGGTCAAAGTCTTATGACAGATGACTACTTGAGTTTTATCATGATTTATAGTCAGATTATTTTCTGTGACATACTCATGCAATTTGTTTAGAGGATTTTGAAGACCTGAGGGTGTTAAAGATAATAAAACCAGGTCATCAGCATAAAGTAGACAGATCATTTTTTGATTTCCCCGTTTTGGGGCGTCTGAGATGGTGTCTTCAAACTTATGGCCTATGTCCAGCAAAAAGAGATTAAACAGAGTGGATGCTAGTATACACCCCTGTTTTAATCCTCGCTCGGTTGAAATTATGGCAGATAGTAAACCATCAAGTGCCAGCCTTACTTGTATAGTGGTATTAGAATGTAAAAGTTTGACTAGAGTAAGAAGTGATGAGGGGCACCCATAGCGTTGTAGTTTTGCAAAAAGCAATTGCCGATCAACCAAGTCAAATGCAATATGAAAATCTACAAATGCTAAATATAGCTTTTGGTTCTGATCTAAATATTTGGCTTTAAGTAGATTGAGTGTGAGCATATTTGGGGCCGTGGCCAACTAACTTACGAAGCCAGATTGAAAAGGGTCTCGTTTTTGCTCACACCTTCTCCACTCTTTAAGCTCTTGAAGTATGATTTGACTGTAGATTTTACCAGGAGCGTCTAGCAGGGCGATCGGTCTATAGCTTTCGGGCTGGTGTCAGTCTCCCTTTTTAAAAATAGGGACAATGATAGAATGTTTCCATGTAGGAGTAATACATTGTGTATAATTAATGTGTTGAAATTTTTGGAACAGAATTTCAGTCCAAATTTCAGGATTCTGTTTAAAAATCTTATTTGATAGCCCATCAGGCCCCGGGGCTTTAGATTGACTTATTGTATTAATAAAGTACAATATGTCCGCCCTTATTACATCAAGATGGAAGTGGGCCTTTTCCTCAAATGTTTGATCATATGTACTGATCAGAGGATTTGCATATATTTTGGAGAAGTGATTAATCCAAATTGCTTTAGGAACACTGTGCACCAGAGTCATCATTTGAGGAGTGACTGTTGCTTGGTTCAATGCTAGCCACATTTGTGCAGTATTTTTATTTTGCATCAGAGTCAACATATGTTCACCATCTCTTTGACATAACCTGGCATGATAGGAACGCATCCAATTTCCGTATGTCGTATTAGCTCTAATTATGGCTGTTGCTCTTTGATGTCCGCACAAACCTAAGGCTTTACGTTTTTGGGCGCAATGTTCTGACTTTTTCTTTTTAATTTGACTGTCGAAGACATGTAATTTACGTTCAGTTTGTGTGTATGTCCGTTTAGATAACGTATATTTCTGCATTAGATCATAATAGGATATGTCAGACCATGCATGCGCCACTATGTCAAGAGTGGACAAAGGCAGAATTTAAATCACTAGCAAAATTTGTAAGAGTTTTTTCCGTCCATCTAAGACAATTCAATTGCGCATTGACTGTCATATTATTAATTCAGTGTTGTGAGTCTATGCATATGTGGTAGATGTGACCATTGTGCTTCCTTGTGGGAACGACTCGACTCAACCATTGGTGGGCCTGAATTGGCTTGATGATGTTGTTGCATAGACATTCTTCAAGTAGCAAATTGAGATATGCACACTCAGTGAGTGGCACGGGGCACACCCTGTGCTTTACGGAACAGCTTTGTTGCATAGTACTATTTTGTGGTCGTATGGTTTAAGTGGATTTTTTGAAAACGTTGCTCTGCTGAGTGTGGAGGTTCATCACTGGATTGGGGGATAGCACTTGTTCCTCTGAGCATGAATCGAGCTTGATTTCTAGAAGTCTCTGGTCATGGCAGCCTAATGCTGCCGGGTCCTTGACAGATACGCACACCTTCATGGCGGCTGACCTGTCTTTGAATATGAGACGGCTTCATCGGTGTCCTATTAGTTGGATTTTGTGACCACCATAGATACTTTGTGCTATATATTGGGTACATGTTGTTTTCTTTTATGCCCAGAAAATATGAAAAGTACTTGTCCTGGGTAAGATAGTCTAGTTTGATCCCAAATCTGCAATAATTCATGTTGAAACACTAACAATGGCGGTATCACCGAAAGGCTTTCGATGAAGGACATGTGCTGTCATTTACATGGAGTACTGACGACTATATTTGTTCAACTGGTTCTTCCACAACAGAATTATCCTGTGCGGCAGTTACAGTGTGACAGCATCTGGAGTTTCACATGCACTCATAATAGCATAATTTGTTGCATTCCAGGCACACTTTCCCTGGGACTGGTCATGTTCTGTCATTGGCTAAGTGGATGGACTGACACATTAGAAACACTCACATGTTGTCTCCCTGCATCTGGTATTGGCAAAGCATCTACATTGACTTTATTATCTGTGGATGTGTGGTGAGAATAAGTCATGTCATGTTCAATATGGCAGTGGTGCACCACACAAACATCTTCTTTGCATCTCTGTCCCCAAAATCACATAACTATGAGAGTTATTATCCTGGTGGCAGTTGGAACCTTTAAATATAAGCCATACCTGAGTTGAAGGTATTTTAGCTAGTATTTCTCATAATAAGTGCAGCCACATCAAATTGATGTCAACCATGTGTCAGCCCTGTTAGCCCAGCTCAGCTGTGGTAGGGTTATGTGTATTCCCCCAGCTACGGTGTCTCTGCCCCTCTCAGCAAGACCGGCGCCCTTGGGGTTGCCTCTTTGTGTTCCATTTTGAGGTAGGGTAACACCTCTCTCCACTGAATCAGACTCTCAGCAGTAGATGGCCTGGAAAACAGTATTCAAAGTACACATCCATCCCAAAAAAACTAGCCTCAGACCAGGATGCTGCATACCAAAAGGTCCTTCGATGCTATTGACAATGGAAAGAGGCAGGGTTAGTGTAGCTCAGTTTGGTGGAAGGAAGATTCCACCATCTTTTTCCCGCTCTCCATGCTTCGTTCCTGTCCCCTCCGCGTTCTTTTAGCACAAAGCACTTTGGGTGTGCTGTCAGAAGGCAAATATCACTTGTCAATAACAGGGATTGGAGCCCTAATGGCAGGCTTGCTTTAGTCCAATCACCTATGTCCTTTTGTCTTTAAAAGAAGGGATCTCCCACTCCTTCTTGAATTAAGTTTGGAACAAACACCTAAGGAAGAATTTGCTAGAACTCTGTTGGGAGAGTTGACTTACAAAAGCCCTCCATCAAAGGGCAAAGGGAAGCTCTCCTGCCTAACCATCTCCAAGGCACATTGGGGGTGACTTGCTGCTGAAGCAAGACCTATATCTCCCTCACCATGTTGAGGAGCCCCTGAAGTGTGTTCCACCCTCCCCCGTGATGGGAGTCAGAGAAAAATAACTATTTGTAGCCTTGTGTCCATGGATTGGGACTAATAGCAACCCGAGTCAAGCCAGCCAAGATCCCTGTGTTTTTGCGGGTGAACTGCTGTGAGCTGTGATTCGAGATTTGACCCCGTTCAAACCAACAGGACCATGTGGAGCTACATTTGGCACTCAACTGATCTTCCAGCAACTGATCTGCACTCCCAAACCAGTTGGTCATCGGATCCCGACAGCCTAGTGAATCTTTTCCTCAGCTCGAACTTGAAACTCATTGTTACCCTTTCCGCCATCTAACCACTTTACAAGCTGCCATCATCTTTGTTGTCAATCTTCATCAATATGTGACCAGATCCTGGGGGACCCATCGAACCGTGACCTTCAAACTGTGCACCCGAGCTTCCCATATCGAACTGTGCATCCAGCCACCAGCATCTTTGCCGTCGGATTGAAGGTCGAACCGGACCTGGTGGCCCGCATAATCTGCACTTCGCTGATCGCTGCTTTGAGCTGCCCTTCGAACCACCAGCATCTTTGCAGCTGATCTTCATCGCCTGACGAACTGACGTTGAAGGCCTTATCCAACCGTGACCCTCAACGCTGCATGGGACCACCGGCCTCCAATTGCGCATCCAGTGTCCAGCATCTTTGCCATCGAACTGACTGTCAAGTCAGCCCTATTTATCCTCACAATCCGCACTTCCTCAAAGCGCAACAAACATCAGCTCGACCCCCAGCTTGACGACTCCTCCCCGCCTGGAACAGTGCGACCAATGCAATTGAGCCTGATTCCAACCACACAAACAGTACCAAAAAGCCTTGTTTGATGCTGTCAAACCAACAAGAACTGGCGAAAATTATTATTCATGAATAACTGCCACTTGGTCATCCTTTGTGCCCTAGATACTGGTTAGATCACTTTAACACTTTCTACACACATGAACATATCATTTTTAAAGAAAATTGTGGTGTTTTACTTGCCTTTCATCCCTGATTTATTACCCAGAGTGTTGCATCTGCTATCTTTGTGTATTCTGTGTTCTTTCCTCAGGAGTGGGTTTGACCTAGTGATTTTTTTATTTATTTAGTTATTACTGCAAATTCAGTGTTAAATGAAAGTATATATAGTTTTTTATACCCCTCTTGATAGTATAACCTTCCCTCGGCACACGTTACCACAAAAGGCGAAGGAGGTATATCTCTTAACTGTGCCTGTTTTACCTATATGATTGGGATCACTCATTTTGTATCAGTTGGCCGGTAGAGTAGGCACTTTAGCTGCGGGGGGGCACGGGCAGAAGTCATTTTGTCACAATAATGACATGAGTGTAGGGATGCCGCACTTGTTAAAGAAACACTGCACAGCTGATGTGCAGCTTGCTGTTGAAGGTCAGGCCTTCCAGCAAGTACTGGCACTCATGGCATTCATCCTTTGCTTTCCTTCCACCCATTTACTGTGAGCGTTCTTGTGGGGGCAGTCAGGGTGCGAGCTCCTCCCCTTTTCCCTGTAACTCATAGTTTCAGTTGTTCCACACAGTGCTGCCACCTCTACACAGAATAAGGCATTTTGGCCACAAACGCAGCTCGCTCACATGCTTATCCTCTGTTCAGGCATCAACTGCTCTCCACCGGAACTGGTGGCGATTGTAAAATGAACAAGCTCCCAAACACACACAATTATTGTCATCAATTGTGCCCAATGCCAGATATTCCCACAGACATGCTCTCCCCATGGCTCTGCATTACACAGTGTTGCTTCCAGTGCCATTATTGTTGTGCTGCATCTCGTTCCTGCCCAGTCATGCCTCTGCAGCCTCCAGTGTAGAAAGCTTGCGCCCTCTCTGAGGAAGCTGACTAAGACTGCCTCCCTGCTCTCAGCAGTGAGGGCCGAGGCCAGAACTCGCAGAGGTTCCCAGCATATATCGATTTGCACATCTACTCCTTGCGACTTCTCATTCTCAACACACAACAAATGTACTTGCTAGATGTTCAGGAATTAGAGAAACAAGCTCACTCGAGGCATGGTTCCAACCGTGAAAGCACCCTTGCGATGTCAGAACTATTGATTGGCAAACATGGACTAAAGCAAGCCTGCATTAGTTGACCTGCAAAAAACAAGGTGTGTCCTGGGAGTCCCTCTGCCGGACATTAGTCCTGGTTACGAGAGACATACCCAGAGTCTTTAGTTCACTATCTTTGACAGAGGATAAATATCTAAAACATATTAGTTTTGTCCTGCACTAGGGCAGTCCAGTACCAAAATGCTAAGCAATTCTCCTCTGAACAAGAGTACCAACAGCAACCCCAAACATGTGTTTTAATCTGGTTGGAGCTCATTAGTAGGGTGGAGCTGTGCTTCTTAAGAATAGTGAGCAAGGGGTCCGAGGACTGGATTCACCTCGTAACTTAGGGTGAGACCCAAAGTTACTTAAATATGTTAAAAAAAAACAAGGGGGGTCCTGGGACCTGGGAGTCCCTCTGCCGGATGGACATTAGTCACGGTTACAAGAGACTTACCCAGAGTCTTTAGCTCACTATCATTCACAGAGAAGAAATATCTAAAACATATCAGTTTTTGTCCTGCCCTAGGGCAGTCCACCAACGAAATGCTGAGCAATTCTCCTCTTAACAAGAGTACCAAGAGCACCCCCAACACGTGTTTTGGTCTGGTTAGACCTCATCAGTAGGGTGGAGCTGTGCCTCTCTAAGAATAGTGAGCAAGGGGTCCACATTTCGATTCCCCTAGTAACTTAGGGTGAGACCCAAAGTTACTTAAAAATGCAAAAAACAAGGGGGGCCCTCGGAGTCCCTCTGATGGACATTAGATACAGCTCCATCCTAAGGCTCTCATAACCAGGACTAATGTCTGGCAGAGAGACTCCCAGGACCCCCCTTGTATTTGCATATTTCAAGTAACTTTGAGTCTCACCCTAAGTTACTAGGGGAATCCCAAATTCTCCCGTGGGGCCTGATTGTGCTTCTATGGTCTCCAAGAAAGCACTGCGCATGTCAGGAGACCCAACGTCTTGTAGGTTCACTGCAGAAAGGCCAATAAGATGGCGCGTAGCCGTATGTCATGAGACTAGTCATGTGATACAGGACAGCTCGGGCAAGGTCCAGCGTTTAATCTATGCCTCGTAATTGTCAGCCTAGTTCAAAAGTGTATACGGGGCGTTCAGAGTCAGAAGAGCTCTGTGGCACCCATCAAGCTTATATCTAAACTTGTATCTATGCTGAACACTTAATACTATGGTGTATTTTGTGTTAAGAAACACAAATGATGCCAACCAGTCAGAGTTGGTCTATTAGTCACAGAAAGAAACAGATGCGGCTACCATATATCACAAAAATATCTCAATTTTCATAAGAAAAAGGGAAGAGAACCCAACACAAAATCACAATTGAACATGGATAACTAAATCAAAAACACTGTCACTGATACACCAGATGTGACAATAAGATGCTATTATATCCATGTCACAATGTTAAATGTTTAGATGTTAAATGTTTGAATTCCAGGGTTCTAATGTAATTAGACCTGTAGGTAGTGTTTTAAGGTTGAAGGTCCATAGCTGTTCCTTATATGCCAGGTTGTTTGTCATTTGTACGGCATTGGATGCCCTTATTTTTTCCACACAGAACCATAGAAGTTGGTCCGCACTATGGCCCATCTCTAAGAAATGAATTATCATAGGGGCATTCAAATTACGAGTTCTTATTTTCGAGTGATGTTCGTTAATACGCAAGTTAACTTCTCTTGTGGTTTACCAATGTACAACATTTTTCATGGACGTTGGACCGCATAGATTACATTTTTGCTTTTACAATATAAAATCCCCTCTAGGGTTGGGACCGTAACTCATTTCTGTTTCTCCCCCTTTCTGTGGTTTTTTCACCTTGCGCGACATGCGGCAAGCAATTCTGGTTAAAAAATGCCTTGTAGCGCTGGAGCTGTAACTTCTTTCTGGTCCTCCTTTTTCTGAGGCTTCCTTTTCTTGTAAAACATTGTAGTTGACCTTTAATATACAGCACGTCTTTGGCAATACACTCTGGTCCTGTGTTGTTCATGCAACGAGGTACCAGCCGAGTGTATATATGTATCATTGGCACTGTGCAATTGATTTCTCCCCGCCTTTTTTATCTTTTACACATAGATGATTGCAGCAGAAGTCTGTGCACCCTAATTCTTTTGTGTACGGATGGTGCGGCATTTACTATAATATCGAACTTCCACCTCATGGGGAGACGGGTGCTGAACGCACAGCGTGGTGAGTCTCCTCCTCACAGATGGTGTTCCGAGTTGTAATACATGTGATAAAGTGGTTGGGCGCTTGACAATTTGCGATCTCATTTTAGACATTGCTATTCCTGCTTGGGGTTCGCCTATGCCTCGTAAGCCTCAACCTACATGGGAAGACGTACTTTTGATGCCTAGTCATAAGGTCAGCAATGGTGCATTTCCTTACCTATCTGTGCAATGAATGAGTGCCTGTGAAGTGCTGGGCACCCTCCTGGCTACTTCCTTTACTATTGCATGCCAGCTCTTCAGCTTTATTCTGGTACACACTTTCACTGCACCCCAGGGCACCAGAGTTTTTATGGTAGCACTTCCTGTTTGACGCCATAGGAAACAAGTGGTACGCCCCGGAGAGTGGTCCTTCCTGGCATGTACCGCTTCTAAGTGGTTTTGGATGTTTTAATATTGTTTAAATCGATTTTAGATTGTGGGGGCATGCCTATCATGGACGGTCCCGTTCAGCGCTTGATGTGCCAATTTAGAGAAGGGGACCCACACAAATTATGTATGTTTCTCTTTCTCTATAGTCTAATTGTAATCTCCTGATGAAGACATTCTGAGTGACCTTCTTACCTCGAAATCGGTCGAGAAATTGGGGATGTGATTATGTTATACAGCTTATTGATCCACTCCAGCAGTAGACCACATAGGATATAATTGTATTGGTTGTGTACATTGCATGCACTTTTCTAAAAATAAAAATGTTAATGTTGTTTGTTAGGTGCTATCACATAACTGTTTGGGTAGCACTTTTATGGATTGTTGTATGTATGGTGGCTGTCTGTGGACGAATGAGTGTATGATTAATTGTCAATTGTATAAATTGTCCTTAATAGTTAATTCCCTTGCAATGTGAACAACGTGTGTAGTGCTGATTAAATCATGATTAATTTGTTTATTTAAATAATGTATCAGGTTCAACAAAATTCCTTTTGATACTTTGTTTATAAATCAGTTTCCTCTGGACTAATTTTTCTGAGCTTAACTTGTGTAATGGGACCTGCTTGCAAGAGGCCAGAGATTGCAGAGTAGGGTTGCGGGTTGTTTTTCCTTGTAAGGCCGACTCCAACGGTTCCCCTGACTGTTCATCTCACCTTCTGAATTCCCTAGAGGCGTCCAGCCAGGGGAGTCCCAGTCAAGGGTGGAACAGTGAAGGGTGAAGACCAGCTGTTGACCATCCTCTTCGCCTTTACCTTTCCCCCTGTTGCACATATGAGTACCCAAAGCTTCCTAATTACTGTACTCCAAACTGTGTTACACATATAAAATGCATTCCTTCCTGCTCCTCCTGCCGCTCCTTCTATTCAGCTCTACCTACACATTCTCCAATCATGCTACAACCTCCTACTTTCCTATCCCTATTATAAAGCTCATAACTCAAGACTCCCACTACTCCATATCTCTTCCACCTCATTCCAACAAACAAAAGCTGACGTGCTAACCACACCTCCTCTAACAACTATCCACCTTGCCTCTCTTCTTCTCACACTCAACATCTCTACTCTTCTTTACCTCATCAATTAGATATTGTACTCTGGAATGCTCAGGCTGTATGCAACACAATCTCCTTTACCACTGACTACTTTCACTCCAGCTCTTCTCCCCCACACCTTCTTGCTATCACTGAAACCTGGATGTCTCCATCTGACACTGCCATTCTGGTTGCCCTTCACGACTCCAAACTGTCCTTCATTCACTCTCCTCTCACTTCCCATTGCTTACTTTCACCCCTAATTCTCAACATCCTCAACTATGGCTCATAGACGCTCTCTCGACATCTGACATGTGTCAGCTGCTGCACAAATGGAGGCGTACCCACTCTCATAAGGACTTGCAACTCTACTTCTCTGCCCTGAACTCTCTCAAGTCCACTCCTGATTGAGCGAAAAGGGAATTCTGCCTAACCCTCATTGACTCTCACTCCAACCATGCTCTTGGGCTATAGTGCACCCTAAACTCACGCCTCACTCCTCCAAAGTCTATGACTATCACCTCCACTCTCGCAGCTAATGACCTAGCTGAATACTTTGCTTCAAATATTTCCAGAATCAGAGACACTCTCCTGACCTTCCTCACACTCCCTCCTCCTACATTTTACATTCAGCCTACTCTATCATCATCCCCTGCCTCTATCTCCCACTTAAGTCACACTCATTCTGACAAAATCCTATCTCTACTGATGAAGGCCCACTTGTGCCGCATCAGACCCTCTTGCTCCTCAGCTATTCAAGTCTTTTCACCCATTAGTGATCTCTCACCTCGCTGCACTCTTCAATCTATTCTTTGACTCTGCTTGCTTTCCCTCTGTTTTCAGAACAGCCACGGTAACTTTCACCCTGTGTCTCTCCTTCCACACTACTCCAAAGTGCTCGAATGGGTTGCTTTCTGCTTTTGTCACTCCACGGAAACTGTGCTCATGAATGTGTCCAACTTTAATGCCTCTGCTAAGCACCCCACCCTATCGTCTATCCAAATTCTCATTGACCTGTCTGCTGCCTTTGACATTGTTAGTCACTCTGATCTCCTTATTTCTCTCTTTCTTCGTGGGATTTGCGATCCCGCCCTTGCCTGTATTGAATCCTACCTTGCACCTTGCCAATTCTCTGTCTCCTGGAACATCAACACCTCACAACTCACTCCTCAAACTGTTGGTGTTCCACAAGGCTCTGACTTGGGTCCGCTCCTCTTTACACCCAACAACTCTGCACTTTGGGCTCTATTCTTCTCCTTTGGGTTCTCATATAACCTCTTCTTGGATGACACCCAAATCTTCTTCTCTTTTCCTGAACTCTCCTCTGATCCCTCTATCAACATTTCCAACTGTCTCTCTGCCATTAAATATTGGATGGCTTCATACTCTTGGATGTTCAACTCTCTCATCTCTTCCTCTGCCTATCCAGTTCCCACCTGCCACTCTCCCCTACTTCAGCTAGAAACCTCAGCATCATCTATGACCCTGCTCACACCTTCTCCACTTTCATCTCCTAAACTGGGTCAGCAGCTCACCTCAACCTCCTAAATATTAGGAAAATCAGACATCTCCTTCCTTTCAACACCACCAAGCATCTCTTAACCACTCTTAACCACTCTTGTCTTCTCTAAACTGGACAACTCTGCCAGCATCCTCTTTGGTCTCCCCAACTATGCCTTATGTCCTCTCGACAAGATCATTAACTTTGCTACCAGGACTATCTTTGAGCACCCTTACTCCACAGCTACATCACCATGCTGGATAGCTGACAATGCAAAACTGGGCCAGATTTAAATTTCTTCTCCTGATTCACAAATCTATCCATGGTAAGGTACTACTGCATCTATTCTACTCTATCCAGCTCTAGAAGCATTCTTGTAATCTCTGCTTTGCTTCCTTGACTAACCTTGTAGTCCCTTGTAGTCCCTGTGCTTCATCTCGTGTCCACTCTTTCTCTCTTCTTGCCCTACTTGCATGGAATTCTCTTCCCCCAGACATCCGAGAAACAGTCCACACAAATGTGTTCAAAACCAAACTAAAAGCTTACTGCCTCGCCACTGAGTTATCCTCTGAACCTACCTCTCATCTGCCTGCTAGCTAATATGTTCCCTCACCTCTAACCTGCCTCTGTCCCACCCTTCCTCTGCCTCGACTGTGGCACTTTACCCATCATAGTCACGTCCCGAGCACAGGTGGCAGTACTGCCTACCTGCACTTAAAAAAGTCCAATGTTGGTTGTCCTTCATCTATGTATGTCCACCCCATTATAATTGTTCTCATTGTAAGAAGCTCACAGATTTTGTATCTATTTTACATTCTTTTATGATCAAAAGAGCATTGTTCCTCCTGTATCTAAATAAATAATTAAAATACATAAATGCAATCTTCTACCACCTTACACTAAACACAAACCCCCACAGACAGCCACCACATGCCTAGCAGTGAGTACATCAGCACTAACCAAGCCACCACTAATCTCTGATCTTGCCCTGTTGCATGCTCCCACATCAGCGGCTATCCAGACCCAAATCACTGCAGTCTATCGGAGCTTGGGCTCCTCCTTATAGATAACATACTCCCAAACATCACCCCCAACCCCTTAGAAAGCAGATTAGCAATTCCTACCCATACATCACCACCACAGGGTTTGCATCTGCCTTTCCCACTGTCCACTAATAGCCCCCTCCTTTTCTTATGCAGAAAGGCCAACAATAGTGGCTAGACAAGACCACTTATATTACAAGACCACTTACATTGTGTTAAAATAAATGTGAGTTTTGTTGAAATAGCCTGTTTCTTGACCCCAGAATTGTGGGGTGGGTCTCTATGTCAGGGGGCATTAGATTGGGGTTGCGCAACTGATGCAGTAGCTTGTAACTATCCATTAATTACATTATATCTCACAAGCCTGGCCTGTGCCACAAACTGCAGGAATTTATAGGGCCTCATTATGAGTTCGGAGGTAGCCATGCCGCTATTGGCGGCATGGCTGCCGCCGAAATCGCATCCGGGTCCGGGTCCTCGGAATGAGGTCTTACCGGGCCATTCCGAAGTCGGAAGGCCCGGTAATTCTTCCCTCCGAGGACCGGGACACGGTCCTTCCCCATTCCCATTTCAGCCCCCATAGGGCTGAATGGGAACGGGAGAGGGAGCAAACAATGGGCCATTACGACGGTACGGGGTTGACGGCACCGGCACCTTTACCGGTGCCGTTAACCCTGTACCGCCCAACTCAAAGGGGCGTGACTATCCAGCCATGGAGTAGGACGTGGTTCCCTGTGAGCTCCTGCAAATCCAAAACAGATCAGTATGAAATGATGCCACATGTCACCCGAGATCCCTGAAAACGTAGGCATGGGTGCCTGAAGGTGTCCTGTACATCAGATGGAACTTGTGCAAGTGGCGGGACGGAGGTTTGTGCAGAACAGGGTCTGTCGAGAAGCGGATGACCGAGGACAAAGGAATCAAGATGGCGTTCCCAGACACCAGGATCGAACTGTTCAACAGCCGACCTGCAAGTCCTGCGCTTATGCCCTGCAACTGAGATATGAGCAAAGGCCGGCACACTGCATCCACCAAGCTTATAGTGGGTACTGCAACAAATACGGTGGAAAAGGGCTAAAAGACTGCCGCGTGGACCTGGCGCGGCTCAACCGTGAGCAGGGAGCACACACAGGAATCACCCGGAACTGACCCGGTGCATTTTCAAGGACTTGCTCGTTTGGACCACTGATGGTGGGAGCTGTGCGGGCGAGTTGTTGTGGGGAGTCCAGCAAGAAAGAGCCCACACGGGACGTAGCCGAAATGTATGCAGCCTACGCGACGATGTAAGCACTCAGCTGCCCGAGCATCGAGTGAAATATAGCCCGAAGGGCGAGACGTGCAGAGTGAGCGCATGCACCAGACGAAGTGGGAAGTGTCCCAGGGCTGAGGTGAACAGTATTGAAGTTGGCCGGGAAAGGTAATCCTCATAATATACAAAGTAACAGCGCTCGTCTGCTAAAGGTGCCAAAGGGAAGCAGCCCGGCTCACAGAATCTGTCACATTGAAGGAGAAGGAGGAGATGAACAGAGGGAGCGGACTTCAATAACATCAGTGGATGTTACGATGATATGAACTAAGCCATAGACGAGATAAGAGGCACTCAACACGTGATATTTCAACACCTAGGCGTGAGATAAGGGAGCCAACGTGGTGCAAATGTGCTGCAATAAAGTGTAATGTGCAGCATGAGACAGAGCGAGCGGATTCCGATGTGCACAGGCACTCGGTAAACACACAACACGGGGCAAAGCCGGAGAACAAAGAAATAAGGCCCGTGGATGACATCACGAAGGTAGAATACCACAGCAAAGCACTTTCAGAGTGTTCCGACTTGGGTAACTGGAATCGTACCTCAAGGAAAAGCATCACAACTGTGTCCTAAGAAATGGGGGCCAACACAGCCTAATTAGACCGGGCTGTAGAACTGGAAGGATAACTGCGCATAGGCCCAGCGCAGGAGCCTGCACACGGAAGTCGCCAGGAGATTTCTGACTCAGATGGGAATTTGCACATGTACTGTAAAAACACGGCCAAAGGGCAGGGTAATTTGGACTGGGAGCAAGAATAAGTGGCTAACCGAATCTGACACCTGAGGTGTGCAGTGTGAGTGTGTAATGACTGCAAACCAGGCCCCCAGTGAAGCTGGCATCCAGCTGAATAAGCCAGTCAAGGAAGGTCATGCTGATCAGCTGAAAGGGTGAGACGAGGGGGCGAACGAAACCCGGGAAGCTTTACAACCTGCGCATGCCAAACGAACTCGAGCGCCTAGAGGCCACGAAAGGATACTGCTGAGGCCAGGACTCTGATGGCAACACGAAATACACACAGGTGTGAGGCCTGAAACAGGGCATGCCACGGAGGAGGCTGGCAGAGCTTTTGAGGTTCTGAGGCCCCCATGCTTGGGTAAGGCCTTGGATATTGGAACAGAGTGTGCGCCCCCCCCTACTTGTGGAACATAAGAGGTGGGCAGACCCACAACATATGACTACAATAAGCCTCTAAGACAAAAAGTGAAGCAACCTACGCTGGACGAATTTGCCAGAACACCGCCGGGCCCGGAGAGTGCTAGGAGCAAAGACAAGCCCCCCGCAAGTGGCATGGCTGCCGCGGGCACAAATCAAGAGGTCCTGGCTGCGATTGCGGATTTGAAAGCAGACTTGAGAGCGGCCTGGGAGGCCAAGCTCGAATTAGTTGTGTCTGAATTAAAGACAGTGTTAGACCTTAAGGTCGGTGAAGTGCAGGAGGAGGTGAATCTACTCCAACAGGATGTAAGGTCCCTGTAGGAGCGCACGGAGAGCCTGGAGAAGGAGGGGAGTTCGAACACAGCGGGCTATGCCTCACACAAGTCGGAACTGCATGCCCTGGTGCAAAGAGTGGGCAACCTGGAGAGTAGGGCGGAGGAAGCGGAAGGACGCGACCGAAGGAACAACATCCGCATTGTGGGTATACCGGAGGGAACAGAGGGCCATAAACCCACGGAGTTTGTCGAAAACATGTTGCTACAGGAGATAACTGGAGGAGTTCTGTCTCAAGGATTTGCTGTGGAACGAGCACATAGGGCTCTGACGAGGAGGCCGCCGCTGGGCAATCCGCCTAGGCCAGTTATCGCCAAGATCCTTAACTATCGAGACTGGGAGAGGATTCTGGAACACTTTCGCAAAGGTGGAACAATCAAGCGAGGGGAGGCAAACATAACAGCATACCCGGACTATACCCTGATGGTACAGCGGAGCCGAATGAACCTCGGGGCTGTTAAAAGGGATGTATACGAATTGTTCGAACTACAATTGTTCGAATCACAATTGACCTTGCACAATTGACCGAATTGTGAAGGTCAATTGTTACATATCTGCGGGGGAAAACCCCCCGCAACCCCCCATTATATATATATATATATATATATATATATATATATAACCAAAGCAAAATATATATATATATATATATATATTATATATATATACATATATATATAATATATATATATATATATGCGGTCAATTGTGCAAAGGTCAATTCGGACCCTTGACTTTCGATCAATTGGGTCATTCGAACAATTGTGTTCGAACAATTTGGGTAATACCGTTAAAAGGAGACTGAGGGAAGCGGGCCGGAAATACATGCTACTTTACCCGGCGAAATTGAAGGTCTTTCATAAAAACAGAACTTTATTTTTTGACACTCCGGAGGATGCCATGGGATGGCTTGATACGCAGGGTTGCCCCCAGGAGGAAGAAGGAGGCGGACGAGATAAGTAAAGGGTTGCCCATCCAGACGGAAGAAGGAGGCGGACGAGATAAGTAAAGAGTAATGGGAGCACTGGCAGATGGTGCGGCTTAGGACTATGGGACTTGATTATAGTCATCGATGTGGCCTGTTAATAGATGGGATCAGAGTAGAATAGATATTGTATTGTGTGCACTACGACTGTAGCTTTATTAAGGAGCCTTGCAGGGCTAGTCCTCACACCCCCATTTAGTATTAATAGTTAAGTGGCCATTAGGGCGACTTCACCCTACTGAGCTCTGAGCGTACCAGACAGAGCTGGATGTGGGGGTGCCTGAGATCCAGGGATGGAGCTGGGCAACAGTTGGGGAGGGAGTTGTTGGGGAAGGGATGGGCGGGGGAGGGGAAGGAGGTCAGGAGTTCGATGTGTATATAGTTTTGGGGAGTTTGAGTTTAAACACGAGCCTACAGGGAATAGCCCTAGAATTGTATCTGTATAGTGAGAGGGTTGGTGGAGAATAAAGAGGTGCGCATTGTAAACACGTACACCCCTAATCAAAGCACGGCAGAGTACTTCCGGACTATGTGCACCAACCTGAGCTTGTGCGTGGGTGGCGCGGTGATCTGGGGAGGGGATTTCAATTGTGTGTTAAACCCCGAAGTAGACAGGTCGGATGACAAGGTGGTCAGGCCGGCCCCAGCAGCTAGGGCATTGCATTCGTTGCTAGACGACTTTGGATTGGTAGATGTGTGGAGAACAAAGCATCCTAATGAGAGGCAATACTCACATTACTCGGCCCCACAACAGCTGCACACTAGACTTGATTATGTCTTTGCCACATCAGATCTAATGATAGAGATAGTTCACATAGAATATAAAGCGAGGGTCCTGTCGGATCACTCGCCCCTGGTTCTGGGGTGGCAATACTGCCGCCCTAGGACACGGATTCCGACGTGGCGCCTCTGTGCGGAGGCGCTTAAAGATCCGGTTTTTTGGGAGGATATAAGAGATGAGATCATTAGCTATTCTGAGGTGAACACAGGCAGCGTGGACTCGGCGGGGGCACTGTGGGAGGCCTTCAAGGTGGTGATGCGGGGTGTGGCCATCGCTAAATCGAAAGCCCTGCAGGATGGGGTCTTGGCTGATTTACAAAGGGTGGAAGGGGAATTAGAAAGAAAACTAAAAAGTGAAAGCATAGACACCGAGCTGGTGCTTAAACTACAGCAACAGTGCACGGAATACTGGGAAAGGCTCTGCAACCTTAATTACAAAAAGTACGTTGAGAGACGACATGCGGGTGGAGATAAAACGGGCCGTCTCTTGGCGTGGCTATATAAGAGTGAAACCCCTAGGCCGCCGATTAGGACAATAACCAGAGAAGATGGGGAGGTGGCAGACACCCAAAAGGGAGTCAACAGGGAATTTGCGGATTATTATAGAGGACTATATGAGGATAGAGGAGGAGGCAGCCGGGATGAGATGCTGGAAACCATGCAAGACATGGAATTGCCCAAGATAAGCGCAGAAGAAAGAGAAGAACTAGATGCACCAATTACTTTGGAGGAGTTGGAGGAGGTTGTTAGACAGCTACCTACTAGTAAGACCCCGGGAGCAGATGGATTACCTAGTGAATTTTATAAAGCATATGGGGCGGAAGTGCTCCCCCCAATGTTGGAAATGCTCAATGAGGCGTTTGAAGTGGGAAGGTTGCCAGAGTCGCGCAGAGAAGCTATCATAATACCGCTCCCTAAACCTAATAGACCTGGGCATAGCTGCGGATCGTACAGGCCGTTGTCGATGCTGAACCAGGACAGCAAGATATTAACGGCTGTCCTGGCAAATAGATTGCGGAAAGTAATTAGCAAATTAATACACCCGGACCAAACGGGCTATGTCCCGGACAGGAATATTACTCACAACCACAGGGGACTCCATCGGGTGATCGAATGGGGCTGTGACAATGAAGGAGAGATGGCAATCGTGTCTTTGGACGCAGTAAAAGCTTTCGACTCGGTCAGATGGTCATGGCTGCTGGCGGCTTTGGGAGAGTATGGAATGGGGCAGGGGTATATTAGGTGGGCGGAGATGCTGTATAGTGCGCCACTAGCCAGGGTGCGAACAGGAACAGTGATATCTGAGAGATGGCAACTTAGCAGAGGCACTAGACAGGGGTGCCCCTGGTCCCCGATGTTGTACATTCTGGCTCTGGAGCCCCTCGCACTATACCTGAGGCAGCAATACGATGGGATAGGTATTGAGGTTGGGGGGGAACGGCACCTGATATCCCTATATGTGGATGATTTGTTATTATACTTGAGATACCCGGAAGAAAATCTTCAGTATATTCTGGAGGTGATGGAAAGGTATGCGAGGTTGTCCGGTATAGCGGTGAATCCCCAAAAATCTAGCATTTTCCCGCTGGGAAGTTACAAGGGAATCCCTGTAGAAAGATTGCCGGTGTTGCAGGTGCCGTGGACTGTGGGTTCCTTCCGCTACCTTGGAATAGATGTGTGCCATACGGCAGAGGAGGAACACAGGCGTAATACCGAGATGGCCATTGGGAAAATCCGCAAATGTATGAGGTTTTGGGAGGAATTGCCCTTAGCGATGATGGTGCGGGGAGCGATGCTTAAGATGGTGGTTCTACCTAGGCTCATACATTATTTTAGCAATATCCCACATATGATTCCCCCGAGGTTTTTTGTTCTACTAAATGGTATGTGTAGAGACTTTCTGTGGCATGGTACCCGGAACAGAGTAGCGCTCTGGAAGTTGCAGAACTTTCACGTAAAAGGGGGTGTCAAGCTACCTAATTTTGAGGCCTATTATATAGCGAGTCAATTACAGTTTGTGGCCAAATGGTTTTCCGATGAAGCGACCCCTGAACTTAGATTGTTTGGGCAGGACTGTGCCCCATTTTACCTGAAAGAAATTATCTGGTTGCCTGAGTCAGAAATAAAGGAGTGCCTGGGGATGATGAGGCTTGGGTGGAAAATGTGGCGACGAGCATGTATAATGATGGGGGACCCGCTCCCGTTTTCCCCGCAGGTACCTCTGGTTGCTTTGGCGGGAGGAGATGAGCAACTGAGGGTGATTGTCAGAACCTATTGGGAGTCGGTTGGGCTAGCAACGTTGGGAGATATATGGCAGGAGGGGACCATCAGGGAGTTTGAAGGACTTGGAGAGGAGGCAGGACTACATGGGGGCCAGTATGTTACGTATCAGAGGTTGGTGCGGAAGATTCGGATAACGGTGTTGTCGGAGGAACCGGACACTACTTTGGGGATGATATATGACACAGCTGAAGGGGGCATGAGATCTCTAGATTGTATGAGATGGTAATGGCTAAAGTTGGAAAGGAATTGACACATTTGAGATTGGATTGGGAAACAGAGGTGGGAGCCCAAATGGAGGATGGGATGTGGGAGCGGGCCCTGGGATACCATAAGAAAGCCTCTAGGAATGCCAGATTGCAGCAAATACAGCTGTACGTAATGCATAGAGCGTATATGACCGCGCTGAGGATATCTAAATTCAGGAATGCTGGGAGACAGGCGTGCCCTAAGTGCGATGAGGAGAATGCTGATATGACACACATGTTTTGGTCATGCCCAGTGATCGAGTGTTTCTGGAGAGAAGTCGCACAAAAGCTAGCAGGGAAAGGGGTTACGCTCGCTGTAGACACAGCTTGGGCCTGCCTGTTGGGGGGGTTTCCTAGGCCACGAAAACTGAAGCATGTTGGGAAACTGAAAGACTTGGCGTACATGCTTGCAAAGCGAAGGATAGCTATAGGATGGAAAAAGTGTCATAAGCCACGGGTGGAGGTGTGGTGGAAAGAATTACAGAAACGGGCGGAGGCTGAAACGGTGGTGTGGCAGGAGGCAAGTAGAATGGCTTGGGAGGAAGAAGTGGGTACCCTGATGGCATGGAAAGCATTGATATCCGGACTATTTGGAACAATGTTAGATCCAGAGGAATCTGATGAAAATGACGCCCTGCCGTGTGTAGCAGATACTGAGTGTGAAGGACAAACAGGCTCGTGAAGGGGGATGGGAACAGGGGGGCAGTGAACAAAGATGTTAATGTAATGATTGTGGATTGCACTGCATGTTTGGTTTGTATTGTTGGTTGTATTGAAAAAAATAAAATTCTTTAAAAAAAAAAACAAAAAAAAAAAACCTGTACCACCCAACTCGTAATGAGGCCCTAGTGTTATTGATTAGTCTGGTTAACCAATAAATTGTCCGCTTTTGTATTCTCAGCTTTACTCCCCTCTTGTATTGTGAATGGTTAATCCCTGTTGCTATGTGTATTTTCCCCGATATTTTGCTTTGCCTACTGAGGTTTCTTAGCTGTTCCATGACTCCTCCCTCCAGGTAATTGACCTCCATTAGTACATGCATGGCTGCACCCATGGGTTTAAACCCCGCAATCTGCCGTTTTGAAGGTAAAGCGGAACTGAGTGTTGGGCCGCACAGCTCTGTTCACTGTATGAGGTCGATGCGCTAGTTCTCAACTAGCTCGTACTGCTAACAAAGTCAGGTGAGTGCGTTACCCTTCTAACACGACTCAACCCTGCAGAATGGATGCTGCTCACACAAGGATCTATAACAGCCCATAAGAGCCCATAAGAGCCCCCTCAGGCCTGTCTCATGTTCCCCAGACTTGAATATGTGATGGAGCAGAGAAGATTCTCTTTACTCTAGCAGGTGGGAGCTGGGCTTCTTTCCAATAAATGGTGATCGTTAGTGATGGGCCTTTGTGGCTATCACACTAGAGAGAAGCAGGTAGGACATGGAAGGCCCCTGGTGAATTACCCATACCAGACAGCCGATGAGTGTGGGAAGCAAGGACTGAATAGCACACACATAACTATTTCAGTAAACATCTCTTTATTTATTACAATCTCCTTCTTCCTTCTATCTCCTTCTGTCACTTTCTTCTCTAATCCCCCTTTCTTGCCACGTGATCCCCTCACGTGGTCCATCTTCTGTGTGTCCCTTGCTCATCACCTAAAAGGGGCAGTGTCACCATACAACATCACCCCCTCACATATGTCCTTGGATCCGGCTCATATCTCTTCTGCTAGACAGAGTGGCCTCTTGAACATCCTATGAGGTCTGCCCCTGTCCTTCTTCACTGGTGTGTCCAGTAACCCTCCTCTCCTTTGTTCCTCTGTTTTCATTGGGTTCCAGTTCGATCCATCAGGTGTCAGGTTATTCGTGTGTCTTCATCGTCTTGTCTGTTTCCTTCTACATCTTCCTCATCCTTTCTGACAAGATGTTTAAAGTACGAGGCATTCCTCGTCACCTAGTGACACCCACTTTGGACAGTCACCATTGTTCCTTTGATCCCCACTACATGGAGAGGGGTGGCTGCATCTTTAGAATCCATCTTCTTCTGCATCCGTTGTTTTGCCAGCAATTCCGATCCTATGTTGAACTCTTTTGGCCGTGCTCCCCTTCTCTGGTCTGTCCATTCCTTTGTTCACTGTTCACCCTGTACATCCCTTTCTCGAACTTCCACATTCTTATCTCCTCTGTCTGCTGGTAGTTGGATCAGCTGTGTATTCATTTGGTAAGCCATCATAAACCCTGCCGGTGACGTGGGGTGTGTTCCTGTAGTGCCTTAACATTCTACACAAGGTTTGCTGAGTGGATATTTGCCCAATGATTGCTCTTTGGATTGTCCTCTTGATTGAGGGTATACACTTCTCAGAATCCCCATTAGCTTGTGGCCACAGTGGTGTTATCTTCTGGTGCACAAACCCCCCGTGTCTTGTGAACCTAGCAAATTCCTTTCCATTGAATGGGTGCCCGTTGTCTGTCTTTATTTTCCGAGGGATGCACCACTCACTGAGTACTTTATCTATGCCTGCCACATGAACAAATGCTGTTATGTGAGTCTGTTTTTCTACCAGGAATCTTGAGACTTCATCTATCACTACTCACAGATATCCCCCTGACTCTATATGCTCATAAAAGTCCATGGCAACCCTATGACATGGTTTCTCAGATATTGCAATGTCTTGCAGGGGTAATGGATGATCCGGCCTCGAGGTGCATTGGCATGACAGACAGTGGTGTATTGTGTCTTTGACTAGTGCATCCATAACTGGGAACCATACATGTCGTCGAAGTTGTTTTTTTTTTGTATTCTTGACTCCTCTATGTCCCCTGTGAGCCATGTGGACTACTGACCTCTGTAGATACTGGAACTATCATCCGACATCCACTTAGCAACACCTGTTCATCAGCCAATGCTAGCTCCATGTGGACTTTTGCTAGATGCTCTATTTCTGTTCTGTTCGCTTTGGGATGGTGCTGGAAATGCCTCTGATAGTCTCGCCACTTGTTATTGTTGGTTAGCTCCACGGCCATGACGATCAATGGATCTTCACCTGACGCTTTCATGAATGCCTTCAGTGTGAGTGCAGATTGGAGGGCGTTAGCTGTGATGTACTGAATGTACTCTTCATCCCCCTCTCTTGGCCTTAGAGGGGTATGTCCCGTTTGTTGTGATATATAATCAGCCGAGTTCTGATCCCTACTGGGCTGTGTATGATCTTGTAATTGTATTCCTGCAGCCGGATGCCCCACCTCTCGATCAGTGGTGGGATCTTTATTTGTTGATTCCCAAACAGCGACAGCAATGCTTGGTGGTCTCTCACTAGGGTAAATCTCTTGCCTATGATGCATAATAAATAGCAGGCGCCCCTCTCCAGAAAGAACATGGCAGGATAACCTGTTTTGTGGTTTTACCCACTGTGAGAGTCCACAGTCATCGCTTTTAGCTCACTGTACTTTTCACAAAGGAGGAATATCCATTTTCATATCAGTCTTTGTCCCGCCGACAAGGGCAGTCCAGCACCGAAATACCAGGCAAACCTCCTTTGAACAAGAGTACCAACAGCAACCCCATACACGTGTTTCAGCCTTGTTGGGCCTCATCAGTGAGATGGAGCTGTGCCTCTTTGAGCACAGTGAGCAAGGGGTCCACATCTGGGTTCCCTAAGGTAACTTAGGGTGACCAACCCCAAGTTCCTTACAAAAATGCAAAAAGGTAGCAGGCACCCCTCTCTCGAAAGAACATGCCATGATAAGCTGTTCTGTGGTTTTACCCATTGTGAGAGTCCGCAGCCATCACTGAAATGGTGAAAGTGTTCACATGTCCGGACAGCAGCTAGGCTCTCCTTTTCTGCCTGAGAGTACGCAGCTTCTGTGGGTAACAAGGCCTTATTGGCATTGGCCACTATGTGTCGTGGCTTGGAGTCCCCCTCTTTGGGTTGAGCTGGGATGGCTCCCAGACCCACTGAACTGGCAGCCACAATAATCTTGTGTGCCAGGCCGGAATGATGGAGGCCAGCTGCTTGGTTGCGGCCATAGCACATTTGATGTTGTCAAATGCCTGTTGACAGCCCGTAGCCAGACCACTGAAATACAGAGTATTTTTTTAGCAGTCGCTGCAATGGTTCTGTTCTTGTGGCATAGTTGAGAAGGTAGCTGGTACATTAGCCAGCCATGCCAAGGAACAGTGTGACTTCTGATACTTGGGTGGGTGCTGCTAGGTCATTGATGGTGCAGACCTTTTGCAGATTACGGCTTCATCCGTTTGTCCAAGAATATGTGAGCGAAGAACCGAGGTGTTGTTTATTTAAATCGCACTTCTTGAAATTGATGGTTAGCCTTGCTTCCTGGAGTGCCGCACATATAGCTGTTAAGGCCTGGTCATGTTCTTCTTGGGATGTGCCGTAGATCAGAATATCATCGCTATAGTTGAAGCCGTCTTTATCTGGAGGAGTACTTGCCGGATGGCCTCCTGGAAGATCTCAGCCACTGAGGATATTCTGAAGGAGAGGCATTTATATTGAAACAGGCAGTCACGTCTGGAGAAAGTTGTTATTATCCTTGAAGTGGGGTGTAGCTCTAACTGATGGTACCCCTGGTTCAGATCAAGTTTGGAGAACCTCATGGCCCTGTTCATTTGGACAACGATGTCCTCAATATTTGGTCCTGGATGCCCTTCTCGTTGAATCGCAGTTTTGGCCACTCTCATGTCTATGCATAGTCTGATGCAACCACCCTCTTTGGGTACAACCACCAGTGGTGAAATCCAGGATGTGGGACCATCAGCCCTTTCTATGATATCATTTTCCAGTTGCTGGCAGATCTCCTGTGAAACTGCCTGCTGTAGGTGGAAACCTACCCTCTGAGGATGCTGGGGTACTGGACGTATTGACTTGTCAATATTCAGATTCACAATCATCCCCTCCAACTTCCCTAGTCTGCGAAAGAGGTCTGGAAAGTTTCCATGGATCACCTCCTTTGACATCGGAGTGGTTATCATTCTGCATATCGTCCGACTCTCATTTCTCTTTCCTGCAATACTTTGTACTATATGTGAGCCCTGATAGTGCACATGTATGAGTCTCACTTATTTTGCCATCTTGTAGATGAGTGGACAGTCTCCTCTTGTGGGGCTTTATACCACATGGATGGTAGCGGTGGTCGGTCACCCCTTGTGTATCAGCGTGTGTTGGAACTGTCCTATGGATGTCAGTAGTGCACTTGCACCCCATTGAAATATTCTTACTATGGGCCTTGACAATATGCTTTTGTCTGCTGTCTGGAGGAATTCCCCCATGATGTTGACTGTCACCCCTGTGTCTATTAGAAAGCAGTGGCTGGCGCCACCCATGTCTATCACAACTCTTGGAGCTTCTTCCACTTATTGGTCCTCATGCATCAAGTTGACGTATTCATCAGATTATTCAGGGTACAACTCTAGTGGTCTATGGTCCCTTGTATTGGCCAGTGTGTCTGGGACAAATTATTCTTTGAACTAGTTGGTCTCCTAGTCCAGTATGTCATTGCTCTTACGAATCTGCATGGTCCTTGAGATGGGATCTGAGGTGTCCTCCACTGGGTGTTCTGTGGATTCCTGACGGGTGCTCTCCACATGGGTGCATGACTTTTTCTCATGACAGAGAATGCCTTGCCCTCCCTGCAGACAGTCTGGAAGTGTCCTTTTCTGCCTCAGTTGCTGTATTGTTGATTTTTTTGCTGGGCAGTCACCTGTATGCGGGAATGTGAAACCGCATCTATTACGCATTCTTGACGCTATGGTGGGCTCCCTGGCATGTAGCATGTATGGTCGGTTAAGCATTCTTGATGGCATTGGCAGTGGTATTTCAGGCCTGTCAACCATTGGATGACTTAAGCACAGCTACCGTCTCATTTTCTTTTTCTGTTTTCTTCTGAGGAGACTCTATGGAGGCAGCTTGTATCTCTACTCTTTCATACAATCTTGCTAGTTCTACTATATCATCTAATGGTGGGGGTCTCTTCAGTGGTTGTTTTTGGAACTTGGACGGCATGCAACCATCTATAATTCTGAGCCAGATGGCCTCTTCATCTGAGAAGTTTGCAAATTGGCAGTGGACCATTTTCTGTCACAGCCGCGTGATGAATTTGTCAATGGTTTTGTGAGGTCGTTGGGTGCATTGGTTGCATTAGTCTCTGTTTCAGTGTATGATTCATTTGTTGTTGAGTGCCTCGATGAGTGCTTCATCAGGTGCTCATTCTTCTGCAATTGTTTTTTTTAGTTTTTTTATTGTCTTTATCTCCTTTCCTGCCATATTAGGGAAGTTGTCTGCAACTTCCCTAATATCTTGTTGACACCCACAGCTCAAATGAAGTAATTGAATTCTTCTAACAATTCTGCCCACCAGGGACCTTTGTCATGTTGTGGCTGCAGCTGGAACGGCTTTGGCTTCCTGAGATCATTGGAGCCTGGGGACCGGCATCATCACCTTCCATCAGGTCGTATCTATCAGGTGTTAATCAGGTGTTTATCTCCCATTAAGGACAGTGTCAGCTGGGCGTTGTAGCAGTTGTAGCTTGTTGTGTCACTACAACATGCCCTCTGGATGACAGGTGTGCAGCATTTGCGCTGGGCTTGTGGTTATGGATTGATGCCCACTTATGCTGTCACAAGGTTTTGCCACTGGACGGACGGATGTTTTGGACGTGCCTTGGACACATGCATAGGGTCAAACATATGTCCTACATGTACTTATGTGAATAGGCAGCACCTCCATGAGTACGCTTGTCACTGAGCTATTGGTGGCCCAGGCTCAGGCTCTGGTAGCACATATGCTGCGTTTTCAGGCATTTGCTCTTGAGTGCAGCTATCGGGTGATGGTGTACTTCGGTGCAGTTTGCTGGATGGCCGTTATGGGAAACAGAGCCCTAGCACCACCAGAGCCGAGCCATAGCGTTAGGACACGAGGCTGCTGGAATGTCAGGGAGACACTGGGGCTTGCAGTGCGACATGGGTTGTATTAGCTCCTCACCAGTTGATTTGTGTGGAAGGAAAGGACTGGGTAGCACACACATAAGTATTTCAGTAAACCTCCCTTTATTTCTTACAACTTCCTTCTTCCTTCTCTCTCTCTCCTTCTGACCCTTTCTTCTCTCCCTCTCCTCCCCCTTTCTTACCACGTGACCCCCTCACGTGGTCCATCTTCCCTGTGCCCCTTGTTCATCACTTAAAAGGGAGAGTATCACTATACAACTCCACCCCATTCAGCAAGTGAGCCTCAAAGTTCTCCCAACCCCTTCATGCCATTTGGAACCCCCGAAACCTCATGAAGTGAAATGTAAATGGCAACCGTGTATGTTGCCCCTAACACAGTGCTTTTTCCTGAACCCACCTACCACAAGTTTGGGACGATATGAGACATAAAGTATATCACAGGAAGATGAAGTGATTTAATTAAATGGGCACAACGATATTAGAAGCAAACGTGCTTAATTTCTTAGTCATCATATTTTTTTCCAGGCCAGCTCCCCTCTCTAAATCGACTGCCTTTAATCCAGGAATCCTTCTGTGGAGTGTTATCTTCCTTTAAATAAGAGAAAATAGCTGAATATATTTATGAAGCAGCAAACTAACATCATAGTGTAAATGCGTACAGACAGAATTAGTTTAAAGGGGGGGTTCTGGAGGGACAGGTTTAAAGGGCAAAAGGAGGTTGTGCATTTAAGAGAGGCAATCCATTGTGATACAGATCATGAACCTTTTCAGCGTTGTACAGGTACTTTATCACAGAGCGGTCTGCTTACTGGCGGCGTAGACATATACTACAGACACTGGTGCTGTTTTGGTTATCCATTGCATAGTACAGCATGCCTTTCATGTTGATAGAGTTGCAACTTATTTTGTTGCGCCATCACAGTGTTCCAGGGGCCAAACAGATCCCAAAGGAAATGTCCAATGAAGGCCCCTATCAGGGTGAGGTACACCCTAGATTGCATCCATTCTTTTGGAAGCCGCAATGCCTACCCATAGTGGCCATGGCCAAGGCATACATAGGAGAATTATGTCAATGATTCCTAGCAGCACTGACAGAATTATACGACTGTACTGTATACGACACACAGCCTGATTTTGGATGGGGTTAGGGTCCCAATAGTCAGGGAGAAGTGTGTGACTGCTTCACCCTGAAAGGTGGTGAAGCGACAATGGCTAGACTATGGGACCTGCTGTATGCTCTTAACAGTTTCCTTTATTATGGTTGCTAAACATTTGAGATATTTAGCACATCTCCCCAGGGTCCATTTGCATGCCAACATGCGTTCAAAATGTTATGTTTGGCCGACTCATATCAATCTGTGCAACTTTGCAGCAGGCACGTTCTAAATATGAATCAACAATAAACACATGTTTCTCTTGATATGTTTATTCGTAGATTGCTCACTGCATAACCTAATTTCTGGTGCTTTTGACAAATGGGGTTCCTTCTAAAGCTTTTATTAGAACAGATTACAGATTGCTCCTGATTTTTTTCTCCCAAAAGAATCCAGTTGCCAGCAAATGTTAAGCCACCTGGGAGGTCATTACAGAGGTAGGAGCAATTAGAAGTAAGTAGTCTGTCCCATGGTGCCTATTTGACCTGAGCAGAGTGCAAGGCTATGTTGGGTTGGTATCATGAGATCTATTGTTGTAGATACTGTGGTCCAGAACCTTCCAGACACGTGTGTCCAAGATATAGGACCTTGAAGCATATCCAGAAGCCAGTGTATGCTTCTGATTTGGCTTGTGACCATTTGGCCTTTCCTAAGGCCAAAGGCAATCCAGCTCGCTGTGTTTTGGACCTTTGGCAGCCTTTTGAATTTATAGTCCTGAAGCCCATTTGGGGTGCTTTTCAGTAGTCCAGCCTTGAGTTTGAAAATGCTCCAACCACTATAGGTTTTTTGTGGCTATGCAGGATAGGTTTCATTTGAAAAAATTCTGATTTGATAACAGTGTAATTCATGCCAACGTCTGCAACCCAGATGATGCCTGTGTTGAATACTTTTATTTGTTTTATTTGATCATTTTTATTAAATAAGGTAATTACTCATTGAGAATATAACATTGAGAGGTGTCAAATATTTAACATAGATTTAACATATTTGAATATATCGATAGAGCAATGAATACAAAATGGATTAAATTGGTAAGAGGTGGAGAGACTGGGTGTGCCAACAGGACCAGAGACCAGAGGAGAGATGGGGGACGGAAAGAGCATTTTGAAAAAGATATAATAACATTGCAACCTGCAAATTGTTTCAAACAGTCTTAGATTAAGATATTGAATAAAAAAAATCCTTTCCTTTCAAATTTATGCAAACACGAAGTAGAAATAGCATGATACTTTTCTATGCGATGAGTAGCACAAATGTAATTCCACCAAGCAGAATAAGAGAGTTTGGAACAATCTTGGCAATAAGAGGTGATGATATCGAAATGCAATACTTATAAATAGGTTGAATTAACATGGTGAATCAATAATTTGTAGGTAGGGATTTATAATAGTATCAATCATGAGATTATAGAGTTTTAGAGGTTCTTGAAAAATATCTTTTTGACAAGACCAGACCTCGAGCCAAAATGTATGTACATATTTACAATCATAAATTAGATTAGCAAACCCTGTATTAGGTAAATGGCTAGACCAGCAATTAGTGGAGTAATTGTTAGAGATTTTTGCAATTCTTGAAGGCTTAAGGTATGCACAGTGCGGAATAAAGAAAAGTGTGTGAGTAAGGTTGGCTGCAACTGAAGAGAAGTAATATAATTTCCAAATGTCAGTCCATAAAACAGGAGTTGGTTGAAAGTTCCAGTCTAGTTCCCACTGTTTAATGGTAGTAGAGTTTGGTGTGCTGGTAGTGTAATTATCTTTTAAAAAGGAGTACAATTTGGCAGCGTTAGTGGAGGGTCCAAATAGTAAAGAAGTCAGAAGAGGCAAAGGAGATTTTTGGGTTAGAGTGGGTAAGGATTTGATTAGTGTGTTGATGAGTGATCGTTGAAAGTAGAAATCTGTTTCTAGGACATTGTATTGATGGCATAGTTGTACAAAAGAAATGTCAATATTATTGTAGAATAGATGTTGGATTAACTTGATACCTGAAGACTACCACCTATTGAAAATATTAAGGTTGGTATTATTGGAGAAGCTTTTGCAATACAAAAAGAAAATATATTTTGTCTTGGATTGGAAATAAAAGTTAGGTTGATGCTAATTCCATATGGATTTTAAAAAGTAAAGAGAAGGGTATGGAGTGATGTTGGGCCATGAGGGCACTAAAATAAAGTGAGTAAGTGAAAGTGGAGCGATAATATTGGCTTCAATGTTGATCCAGCTGGGGGTATAGTGGAGGTGATTTTCATGGTGGAATGTTTTCAGTTGTTTTAGCATAAAAGCTTTATGATAAGTTACAAAGTTGGGGAATTTAACTCCTGTGAGTTTAGAAAGTCTGGGCTTGTTAATGGCAATTCTGGGAGTTTTCTGCTCCCTAAGAACATTAAAAGGATAGAATCAAGTTTTTGGAAAAACTGGCTGGAATGGTTATTGGTATCATAGATAGAAAATAAAAGATGGTGGGACTAATCATCATCTTTATAGAGTCTAAGCATCCCCACCATGATAAGAAAAAAGGAGACCAACCTGAAAGCATTTTAGAAACTTTCTCTATTGTAAAATAAGTATTAAGGGAGATTATAGTGTGAAAATCCTTAGCAATATGAAGTCCAAGGTATTTAATGGATGAGGGTTGCCAAGACATACCAAACAAAGGAGTAGTAGATAAATTACAAGCATTGGTAAGGGGCATAATTTCTGATTTGTCAAGGTAAAGTTTATATCTGGAGGCCCTAGAGAAATCATTAATAGTGGGAATTAAATGCTGAAAAGAAGAACCAGGGTCAGAAAGATAAAGTAATGTATCATTAGCATATGCTGATATTTTAATTATTGTATTTTTAATCAGTAAACATTTAAAATTAACATTATTCTTTACATTTTGTAGTAAGGGTTCCAATGCTAAATTGAACAGCAATGGTGAAAGTGGGCAACCTTGGTGTGTACCTCTTTGAATTTGGAAAGAGGGAGAGAATGAGTTGTTGATTAGGATTCGGGTAGATGGAGAAGAGTACATGATTTGGATAAGATTGATGAAAGGGGGTGAAAACCATGTCATTTTAGTGATTGCAGCATGAAAGTCCAGGAAACACAGTTGAATGCTTTTTCAGCGTCTAAGCCAATGATTTATTTGATGTTTGGGAGTGAGACAATGCATGGAAGAGCAATCTAGTGTTCGAGGAGGCAACATGTTTTTTTGATGAAACCTGTCTGATCTATGGAGATGAGCTTGGGAAGAAATATTTCTAGGTGTTTGGTGAGAATTTTAGCAAAGAATTTAGAGTTAGAGTTGATTAGGGAGATGAGTTTATAATTTTGGTTAATGACGAGAGAAGGGTCTTTATAGGGTTTAGGAAAAAGTATACAGAGAGCTTCTCCAAAAGAGCCTAAACTTTGTCCAATTTCTGTAAAATTAGTATATAATTCTAGAGTTGAGAGCGATAGAGTCAGTAAAATTCTTAAAGAAATCAATGGAGAAACCATCGGGACCGGCGGCTTTAACTGGTTTGAGGTCTAGGATTCCTTGTTTATTTTCTATTAGAGACTTGGATACATTTAGGGATGATAAGTCAATAGGGTTATCAGGGTTTTTCTCATACAGTTTGCAGATGGAATGGATATCTGGCAATTTTAAAGAAGAGTCCTCTGAATATTGTTACGCTCACCTGGTATCCACGGGGACGCCACCCAGCCCTGGTTGGATAATTTGCACTCTCGAACCCTCTCCAGGTCCCTTGGTAAGGCCTCTGGTTAAAGATGGGTCTGCAATATAGGAGAGCTGGATTCAATAGCAGATTGTCTTTATGTTTTCCCACCTCCCGTGGCCTCAACTCCTTCCTCCCCCTTGGGCCTTCTCCTCACCTTAATATTGTAAGAGGTGGATTCTCCGTCCTGCTTCTCATGGCAGTGGCGCGAAGATGTGGGGGGCGAGCAGCAACCAAGTTACTTCACTGGTGCAACCCCCATGTGGGAATCCAGGCCTGCTGCGACTCCGTAGGTTTGCTGCTTTACAGTCTTTATATGCAGTTCTTATGTTCCTCTTAGTTCGAATAATAATGTCATACTTCTTTCCTTTTAGTTATGGACAGGTATTTTTGTGTTGTCATGCAGTTTGAAGATGAGCATGGGCTGGTAGGTGAAAGCACAGTGTGCGCAATGCTGTCCGGTGAGTAATGCGCGATGCACAGCGCTGTTTCGCCTTTTATATTGCTAACCGGTGTCTTTTCTTTCCTTGCAGGTTGCGATGTTCTCCTCGCCGAGCGCCATAATGTTCCAGCAATGATACTGACCAGAAGATGACTACCAAGGTAAGAATTGTGTGGCTTTCTTCATTCGGAAGGAAACATGAGTAAATGCTTACTAATGCTGTCTTTCCTTCTCCTCTTTCCAGGTTATGGTATTCCAGGATGCATGCGGTGCCAGATGATGGAGTTTGTACCTTCAGGTGAGTGGAACTGAAGTCAGCGGTGGATTGAAGACAGGATACTGTTCAAGGTAAGTTTCGTAGTGTTCTTTCTCTCTCTGCAGGCCCCTGGTTTCAGGTAAGCTGGCATCAAAGAACTGGACACGGTGAACGTCACGCTGCCCACAGCAGAATAACGCAAAACTTGTTCTGCTGTTTGGGTGTGGTTTAAATAGTCTCAGGTAAAGTAGTCCAGGTAAAATAGTCCCAGGCCTGCCACACCCAAAGGACTACACCACATAGCTCAGTTCCTTGTAACTGAGCTATGTGTGTGCCTCCATGTTGGCTGAACCCCCCAAGTTAAATAGTCCCATTCTAATGTTGGTCTTCATGATGGTTATACGCCTGGCACCAAAGGCACCAGGACTGACTCCAAGAGAATCTTGGATGAGGTTTTAAGGTCTTTAAACTTGGCCCTAACTGGAAGGCTGACTTGCCAGTGAGGGTCAGGGGCAAGGGGCAAGGGTCATGACAGCACTCCCCCCAAGGCCCCTCTCACAGTGGCACTTCTGCCTGGTCCTGGTTTGGCTAGGTAATTCTGATGGAACTTTTTAATTAAGTGAGGTGCATGGATGTATTCACTAGGTTCCCATGATCTGTCTTGAGGGCCATATCCCTTCCAATCAGCTAAGTAGTATAGTTTGGATCTGGTGTATTTTGAGTCTGGGATATCCTTTACTTCAAACTCTGGTTCTACGTCAACTAATACTGGTTTTGGTGGTGTTGTAACACGAGTACCAGGTTGTACCGGTTTCAGGAGTGATACGTGAAACACAGGATGAATCTGCATAATGGGTGGTAGGGCTAATTTAACTGTCACTGGATTTATTATGGATTCAATAGAATAAGGTCCCAGATATTGGGGACGAAAGGTCCGAGTCCCTTTTATGGGCACATATTTTGATGCTAACCAGACCTTTTCTCGTATTTGATAGTCGGGGGCTTTACTACGATGTTGGTCAGCAAATTTCTTTTGTCTGTTCTTGGCTTGCAGCAAATGTTCTGCTGCTTCTTTGAAAGCCTGGGAAATAGTCGTATGTAGGGTTTTAACCGCTGTCATTTCCAAAGGGGTTGTGAGATCCAATTCTGAAGTACGTGTATATCTACCATATATAGTGTAGAAAGGGGTTTGTCCAGTTCTGGTGTGTAATGAATTATTATAGGCATATTTAGCTATCCATAACAAGTCCTTCCAATTTCTTTCCACTTGATGTAACATGCAACGTAAGTATTGCCCGAGGGTTTGGTTTGTTCTTTCTGTTGGGCCATCTGTTTGAGGATGGTGACTTGTGGATAGTCGAATGTCAATTTGGGCCATTGAACAGCATTTCCTCCAGAAGTTGGATACAAACTGACTACCTCGATCTGAGATCAAGACCGATGGAAAGCCATGTAGCCGTACGATTTCCTCCAGGGATACTTTTGCTAAATTGGATGCATTTGGAAGACCCTTAAAAGGAATTAAGTGTGCCATTTTAGAGAACACGTCTACAACTTCTAAGATGGTGTTGAATCCTTGACTGGGAGGTAGATCTGTAATAAAATCAAGGGACAGTGTGTGCCATGGTGCGGGAGGAATTTCCAATGGTTGGAGAAGACCAGCTGGTTTCTGCTTTTTGGACTTGTTTTGTCCACGCACACCGCAAGATTGGATAAATTGTATGATGCCTTTACGCCATGTGGGCAACCAATAGTTTTGTTTTACTTAAGCTAGAGTTTTGGCAATTCCAGGATGATCTTCAATTAGGGAGTCGTGATAACTCAAAATAACCTGCTCTTGTAAATCTTTACTTGGCAAGTATAGACGGTTCCTAAAATATGGTAACTGGTCTTTAATGGTATAATGTTCTCCTTGGGTACACCACTCTTGTGAGAAAGTGGGATCCATTAAGAGTTGGACCTTGTTTTGGAGTTCACCCTGTGTCAATGTTGTCGTAAAACCCAGGAGTTTGTCTTCTGGAATGATGGCTACTGGATCTGGAGTTATGTATACCTTTTCATCAACACCCATGCCGGACAAGGCATCAGCCTTTCCGTTTCGGACTCCTAGCTGGTAGGTGATCACATAGTCATATTCAGCAAAGAAAAGAGCCCACCGCATTTGACGGGATGATTGAGCCTTTGCTGTTTTTAGGTATTGCAGGTTTCGATGATCAGTTATGACCGTGACAGTATGTCTAGCACCAAGGAGATAGTGTTGCCATGTCTTGAAAGCTGATTTTATAGTCAAGAGTTTTTTGTCTGTGATAGCATAGTTGAGTTCGGGAGGTGCGAATTCTCATGACCAGAAGGCCACAGGGTGTAACTGGCCAGTTCCTGGGTCCCTTTGTGAGAGAACAGCTCCCATAGCCATGCTAGAGGCATCTGTTTCAACTATATAAGGGAGGTCTGGGCGAGGATGCTGTAGAACTGGAGCAGAAGTGAATTTTTTCTTAAGTTCTTGAAAGGCCTTCTCTGCTTCTTCGGTCCAATGGAACTTTTGATTGTTTTTTCTTAGTAGTGATGCAATTGGATGCACTATTTGGGAAAAATCTGGGATGAATCGGCAGTAAAAGTTTGCAAAGCCCAACATACTCTGGATTCCTTTAAATGAAGTTGGTGACGGCCAGTTAAGAATGGCATCTACCTTGTGCCTATCCATTCTGATACCTTTTGGTGTGAGGATAAAACCGAGGATCTCCACTTTGGTGACATGAAAAGAGCATTGTTTCGAGTTTAGTTGGCAGAGTTTAGTAAGGACGGAGCGGACATGCCAGACATGGTCTTCTTTTGTAGCAGAATACACTAAGATGTCATCAATGTAAACCAGGGCGCAGACGTCGATTAACTCCCGCAAAACATAATTCATAAAGTACTGGAATGCAGCAGGAGCGTTGCAAAGTCCAAAAGGCATTACCTGGTATTCATACAAGCCGTATTTGGTACAAAAGGCGGTTTTCCATTTGTCTCCTTTCTTCACTCGAAGAAGATGGTACGCCCCCCTAAGGTCCAGTTTGGTATAGATTTGGGTGTCTTTGAATTTATCCAATAATCCGGGAATAAGGGGAAATGGATAACGTTTCTTTACTGTGAGCTGGTTTAATGCGCGATAGTCGATGTAAGTCCTCAAATCTCCTTCCTTCTTTGGTACGAAGAATAAGGGACTGGCTGCCGGTGATTTAGATGGGCGGATGAATCCATTTCCCAGGTACTGATCAAGATAAGATTTCAAATGGAGGTTTTCTGGTTCAGTAAGTGCATAGATTCGACCACAAGGAATTTGCAAACCCGGTATGAGGTCGATCTGACAATCGTAGGGCCTGTGCGGTGGTAGAGTATTGGTTTGTTCTTTCTGGAACACGTCTTGAAAATCTTGGTATTCATTTGGTAGAGCACTAGTCACACCTAGTACAATTGCCACTGTACTGGGAGTAGCAGATGTACATAAGTCTGTTTTCCCCTTTTCTTGGTAATAACAGGTGCAAGCACAATTATCGGAAATGGCCAACTTCTTGGCACATCAATCTATTGGAGGGTAGTGAGCTACCAACCATGGCATCCCTAAGATTAGTCGAAACTGAGGAGCTTTGATGAGAATGATTGCAATAAATTCTCGGTGTCCATCCTGGCAAAGTAGGGTTAGTGCTGCTGTACATTGAGTTACTGTTCTGGATGATATTTCTGTCCCATCAACAGTAGTAACTTTTTCACTAGTCGACTTAGAGTATAAGGGAAGCCCCATCTCTGCTGCCAGATCTTGATATACATAATTCCCAACTGCTCCGCTATCTATGTATGCTTTGACAGCATGCATCCGAGACGGTTGTTGGTGATTGATCAAAATGACTGGTAATGCAAAGTGTGAGATCTGTGGCTTATCCTTCTCGCTCGACAAGCGGACCTCTATGCTTGCCGGGCTTGGTAGTTTTCTGACTCCTTGTTATTATCTTTCTTCTCTGTGGCTCCAACAGTTCTCCTTGGTGGTTTCACTGGACATTCTTTGAGGAAGTGGCCTGATTTTCCGCAATATAAGCATAATTGCTGTTGCCTTCTCTTGTCTCTTTCAGTTTTACTTAAAGGGGGCCATACACCTCCGATTTGCATGGGTTCTACCGTGTTTTCGTACGTGTAACATTATCCTTTGACCGGACATACACAGCTCGAGTGTCTAACCTTATCCGGTCCGCTTTTCGGTCTTGTAATCTGTGATCTAATTGCACCACAAGGTTGATGAATTCTCCACAGTGTTTAGTTGGGTTAACCACTTGAGCAAGGACATCCTTTAGTTCCCCTCGTAGACCCCGATGAAATAGTGTGGTCCTTTTTTCCTCAGGCCACCCAGCTTCAATGACTAGTCTGTTAAATGTTGCTATATATGTAAGCAAGTCTTGACTTCCTTGACGGAGTGACAAAGGTTCGTTGTCTAATGCTTGGCCTTGGGTATGACGAGCAAAGAGTTTTTCCATTTCCACCTGGAAACCCCCAAAGTCATGTAACAACGGGTTATCCTGATTTACCAATGGTACCGACCAATCTGCAGCACTGCCACTCAGATATGACAAGACAAAAGCAACCCGCGCTTGGTCGTTAGGAAAAGCCCAGGCCTGCAAAAGAAATGAAGACGACACTGGTTGCATACTTCTTAGGGTCCCCTGTAAATCGTTCAGGTGGAGCTAAAGGAACTGCCCCAGGAAGGGTTATTTGTACTGGATTGGTGGAAGAAGTTGGTACAGGTGGTGGCGGAATGTTACCAGGCAATGGGGTCTGTCCTGCCTGTGATTGGAGCAATTGTCTACTTATTTCATCGGTACGATCCTTAGTAACAATCAAATCCCTCCTAAGAGCGTTGGTTTCTTGCCTGGCTGAATGTACTTCAGTGCGTAATTGTCCCAACAACTGAACTAACTGGTCAGTTTCTGAAGTCTCTATGACGCCCAGGTGGATAATATTATTGAGGCTTTATGTTTTGTTACGCTCACCTGGTATCCATGGGGACGCCACCCAACCCTGGTTGGATGATTTGCACTCTCAAACCCTCTACCGGTCACTTGGTAAGGCTTCTGGTTAAAGATGGGTCTGCAATATAGGCGAGCTGGATTCAATACCAGATTGTTTTTATGTTTTCCCACCTCCCTTGGCCTCAACTCCTTCCTCCCCTTTGGGCCTCTCCTCACCTTAATATTGTAAGAGGTGGATTCTCCATCCTGCTCCTTGTGGCAGGGGGGCGTAGATGCGGGGGGGCGAGCAGCGACCAAGTTACTTCACTGGTGCAACCCCCCCTGTGGGAATCCTGGCCTGCCGCGGCTCCGTATGTTTTGCTGCTTTACAGTCTTTATATGCAGTTCTTATGTTCCCCTTAGTTTGAATAATAATGTCTTGCTTCTTTCCTTTTAGGTATGGAAAGGTATTTTGGTGTTGTCATGCAGTTTGAAGATGAGCATGGGCCGGTAGGTGAAAGCGCGGTGTGCGCGATGCTGTCCGGTGAGTAATGCGTGATGTGCAGTGTGGTTTCACCTTTTATATTGTTAACCTGTGTCTTTTCTCTCCTTGCAGGTTGCGGATGTTCCTCGCCGAGCGCCATAATGTTCCAGCAATGATACTGACCAGAAGATGACTAGCCAGGTAAGAATTGTGTGGCTTTCTTGATTCGGGAGGAAACGTGAGTAAACGCTTACCAATGCTATCTTTCTTTCTCCTCTTTCCAGGTTATGGTATTCCAGGATGCATGCGGTGCTGGATGATGGAGTTCTTACTTCAGGTGAGTGGAACTGAAGTCAGCGGTGGATTAAAGACAGAATACTGTTCCAGGTAAATTTCGTACTGTTCTTTATCTCTCTGCAGGTCCTTGGTTTCAGGTAAACTGGCCTCAAAGAACTGGACACGGTGGGCGTTACGCTGCCCAAAGAAGAATAAAGCAAAGCATGTTCTGCTGTTTGGTGTGGTTTAAATAGTCTCAGGTAAAGTAGTCCAGGTAAGATAGTCCCAGGCCTGCCACACCCAAAGTAGTCCAGGTAAAGTAGTCCCAGGCCTGCCACACCCAAAAGACTATACCGCATAGCTCAGTTCCTTGTAACTGAGCTATGTGTGTGCCTCCATGATGGCTGAACCCCCCAAGTTAAATAGTCCCAAGTAAATAGTCCCATTCTAATGTTGGTCTTCATGATGGTTATGAGCCTGAAGGCGCCAGGACTGACTCCAAGAGAGTCTTGGATGAGGTTTTAAGGTCTTGGACCTGGCCTTAACTGGAAGGCTGACTTGCCAGTGAAGTCCAGGGGCAAGGGTCATGACAGCATAGGCAAGAGTAGAAATCTAGAAAGGCCTTATTAATATCCTTTTGGTTAGTTAACCGTCTGCTATCTGTAGAGGAGATAGAAGTAATAAGTGATTTTTCTTTCTTATTTTTAAGATAAGATAGTAAAATCTCCCCTGCTTTGTGAGAGCTGCTATATAATTTGGATTTAGAGTGAAGTATAGAATTTGATGCTTTGTCAGTGCGTAAACTGTTGAACTCAAAGTGTTTATTCATAAGGGTTTTGGCTATATTGACATCCGGGTTACTATACGATTTTTCAAGATCGCTAATGGAAGTTAACAAATCGTTATAAATAGATTCAGATTGTCATTTTTTGGAAGCTGCGTATTCAATAATGAACCCACACAAAGTAACTTTAAATGCATCCCAATTATTGTGGACCAAAGTATGTTCAGGGAGATTATGATGAAAACATTTCTTCAATCAAATAGTTTGTTTTTTTCAACAAAGATTTTGGCTTTTAGGAAAATTGATTCTTCATCTAGGAGAACATGTAGGCAGGGCTTATAGTGGGGTAAGAAATCGAGGGGGGGCCCTCATTTGGGAGCGTGGCTTGTGGGAGGGGCGTGGCCTAAAAAGTACGCAAATCGTAGGGTATACACACAAATAAATATAAATGTTATATATTTGTGTGCGTACCTTACTATGGTTTGTGTACTATGCAAGCCCTCTTTTCTAAACATAGAAATATGTAACATTTCTACGTTTATAAAAGATGGCTTGCAAAGTACACAAACAAAATTGTCCATCGGCAAAGCTTTATAAAAGATGGCTTGAAATGTGTACTTTCAAAACCATCTTTTATAAACCTCGAAATATGTTGAGGAATCCCCAGGTTCGCCGAGGATTAAAGACGCCTCGGCGACCTGGAGAAACAAAGGGACAGTAACTGCCTCGGTGACCTCTCGTGGGAGGGGTCACCAGATGCAGTTACTATGACTGACGGAAGTGGCAGGCAGCCACAGCGTTGCTGTGGCTGGCTGCCACTTCTGTCAGCTTGCCTGACTTCATTGCAGGCGCATAATGCATCCAGCCAATGTTGTGGTAGGATGGGGGCCCCGGTAGGGCCCCGGCTCAGTCCCACTTTTTGGAGACTGCCGGGGCCCGGCCCTGGCAGGCCCCGGCCCACTTTAAGCACTGCATGTAGGTGCAAGAGACCAATCTAGAGTAGTAGTGACCGGGGCATGATTGGAAATGGCTATATGGCCAATTTCAGAATTAATCAAGGAGGAGGTTAAAGAGGGGTTGATGAATATGTAATCTAGTCTAGAAAAGGATTGGTGTGGAGGGGAACAGAACGTGAAATCTCTGACTTCAGGGTGACAAAAGCACCAATCGTCTACTAAATTAAGATTCTCTAAAAGAATTAAGAACGTTTTTGCACGATTTGGTGTTAACTAAGTGGGAAAAGGATTTACGATCAAGAGTAAAATCAAAAATCTGATTAAAATCACCACATACAATGATGCAATCAAAATTTCTCTGCACTAGTTGTAATTTGAAATTAGACCAAAAGGGGGATCAGGAGCAGTAGAGTCATATACATTAACTGGTATATTATTGATAGCTGCCTCTATAATGATCCATCGGCCTTGGGAGTACTTTTCTTCATTAATTAATTAAAAAGTTAAGCGTTTGTTAATCAAAATTGAAGCACCTCCTTTTTTGTCAACTGTATTGGAAAAAAGAGTATGACCAATCCATGAGGATTTAACCTTATTGTTCTCATCATCCGAATTCAGGAGAGCTTCTTGAAGACACGCAAGAGCAGCCTTTGATTTAGTGAGATGAGATATGACTTTGCAGCGCTTGATGGGATGGTTTAATCCTTTAACATTCCAAGTGATGAGTGTAATGGGCATTGTACATCATAAATGGAATGTTTAAATGTCCGTTAATGTGTATAACACCGGATACAGTATTCAAAACCATACTAGACAAAATAACAATGCAAATGGAATATAAATGAAAAGTTAGAAGCTTTGCTTTGCAGGAAAAGTGATAAGCCAAGGGAAACATATCAGGAGGGAAACATTTAAGGATGGGAGAGGTCAGACAAATGAAAAAGTCTTTGATGTAGAGAAAGTTAATGTAGGAAAGATGAGAAATAAATGTAAAAGGAGAGGAAAAGGGGCCACATAAGGTTGTTGTAGATGAAGAATATCATTGGGGTTGCAAGGGCACACAGAAGAGCACAACACAAGAAAAGAGTTAGCTAACAGGAGATAACAGTAAAACTGTTATGCGATGAAAAGGACAATACACATAAATAAAATATCTAGTAATTTTCAGGCTAGATGAAGATAATAACTTAGGAGGACAATTGAAGTTTAATTTTCCTTAAAGAGTGTAGTCAAAAAGGAGAGATATGTTCAAGTCTGTAATGTAGAAAGGGAAGGTTCTTCAGTTTTAATGAACGATATAGATTTGGCCCTGGAGCAGCTTGGGCTGCGAGGGGAATCCAAAGGACCCAAAGATTAAGACCTGCTTTGTGGGGTGCTGAATTTGCTTTGCTTGCGCTTAGCTCTTTTATAGAATGGCTGATAAGGGTGATGATCCGATATAGAGGTGCAAGTAGATGATTCAGAGGGAGCTGAAACTTCCATTGAGATAGGTTGAAGTGATTGCAGCAAGTTGAAGAGATCATTAGGGTCTGTGAATTCATTGGTGGGGCCATCAGGGATTGTAATAATCATTTTAGCAGGAACAAGTAGTCCACATCTGATGCCAAGGTTTTTCAAAAGGGGTCTCATATCAAAAGATCTTTTTCTTTTGACTTGTGTGGACTTTGAAAAATCAGCAGATAATAAGATTTTTTGACCTGGGAATGAAAAAGGCTATTTTTTCCTGGCCGCTGAATGAGTCTGTCCTATCTAATTGATGTGATTTTTGCCAGTGATTGGCCAGTGGGTATTTGGATTCCTGGCTGCCAATTGTGGCAAGGTGTTCCCTAATACGAGTCTTAAGCGGCCTGATGGTACTGCCTATATATTGCAATCTGCATGTGCAAATTATAGAGTAAACCACAAACTTTGAATTGCAATTGAGGAATGAAGTAATAATGAGGTCTCCTATATCTTCAAAGGAGACCTTTGAAGTTTTCAAAGTGTACTTGCACATGCTGCAGAATCCACATTTGTGAAAGCCCGCAGCACGGGCAGAGTCTAACCACGTAGATTTAGGAGTGAGTGGACACATAAATGAAGGGCAGAGTTTGTTTTTAAGCGATTTCCCTTTGCTAAATGTAATGTTGACAGAGGGATCAAGCCACTTGGCAATGTCAGAATCTAAATGGAGCAGGTGCCAATGTTTCTCCAAAATTCTGTGGATTTTGTGACTATCTGAATTATATCTGGTAATAAACCTGATTTTCTGAGGCAGAGGCGATTTCTCGCGTGTTTTAGGTGTTAGCTGCCTTCTCTGCTATTTAGTACAGTCTTTGCCGTGTAATGTAATTTACATTTTTTGGGGGATTTTCTGCCCTGTATATTTTATAAATTCAGATTAGGTTAATTATTGCCTTTTCGCAGCATTTCGGAACTTTCTTTACTGTTAGGGGCCAATCCACTCCGAGGTACTCATTTTAATTTCATCATTTCAACATGGCGGTTATTTTTCCTGACCCACACGGCCATGTTTTAAATACTTTGGTGTATTTAAATAGTCCTGTTTCTATCTCCATGGTTTGGGCCGATTTTCATTCCATTCAGTTTAGCAGCATTGTACAGGCGAGACGTTTTTTCTCGGCCCCCTGGCCGCTATGACAGTTCCAGTTAGTGCACCAGCACGTCCTAATTGAGTTTAGAGAAAGTCTTTTTCAGCATTTCACCCATTCTTTTTCGCGCACGCACCCCATGCATTTGTCCTTGGGTTTCCTTTAGCTATTCAGATAGCTGTTTTTCGTGTTGGTACAACATTTTATACATGCTTTTAGTGATGCTGAGGGATTTTCTTTCTCCTTACAGAGTTCCGCATTTGCGAAGCTGTGAGGTATGATTTCGCATTTAATATTACACTTCTTTTTTCTCACCTCCACAATTACGGTTGAACAGTGTAATCACACACCTTCTATATATATTTTTCTATCTTCCCTTTTAGAGTGTGCATCTGGCACTGGCCACGGTACATTTAATGATCAGGCTATTTCTTTTTTAAAACCTTCAGGTACTTGTTATTCACTAATTTAGTTCTGGTTTTTTGGTGTCTTTTGCCTCTTTGACTGCGCTGCTGTAGTCATTGCGTGGATGCATTAATTAACTCCTTGCACCTTGTGTGTTTCTTTACCTGTGTATTTCACATGCATCCCGTAACCTATGGATTCTCCATTCAATTGAATCCCCTCCAAATATGGTATTGTGCCAATTTTAATCATCCATTACTTTTGTTTGTTTTCATTCAATTTTATCTTAATACATATGTTGTAACTGCTGTTTTTCTTTTTGGCCTACCTGCATTTGTGTTTGCCCTGCTGGTTTTATGACCTTATTATTTGTATATTTACACAATGGTTGATTCTCATTTAATTTGTTTATCATATGTTGCACAATTTTGTCCATCATTATGTTGCGCATTATGTTTAGCCTCAGATGAAGAGTCGGTGATCACTCGAAACACGTGTCAGGCTATTTCGACATTAAATCCATTGGACTTATGAAAAACCCCTCTTTCCTTGAATTACTTGGAACACTTAGCGCAGTGAGGCTGAGAACTGTCTGTGCTCATTTAGTCTCTTAACTGTGGGTGGCATCTGGCAGTGCTCCCACACCTCTCAGTCACCTGCAGCTCTAGGGCTTCTCTAATTTCTTTAGTTAACAAGCGCTGTGGATTTTGACTTGTTCTGCTAAACTTGTGGTTTCTTTCCACGTTGAAAAACACCCAGGGGCTGTTTTTAGCAATTTGTATTTGATTGGATAAGTGATGTCTTTGGATGGTTTGGAAGGTTATGGATGCCCAAAATAGATGCCCTAATTTCCATCAGGAATACCGCCATGCACAAAAGATGATGCTCAGAAGTGGACTGGGAACCAAAATTGGCCCTGGAAAATATTGTTAAAGTGGTCCCATTTTGCACCAACTGAATGTAGCAGGATAGCCCAACCCACATTCCCAGTGCACCAGCTATATAATGGCTCAAAAGAGTGCAATTTAAAGCACAGGTTTCCATACCAGGTATCCTGCCTCCCTAACCCCTCACAACATGAGGCAGATTGCCAACTTGCCAATTTTGAGAGGCATGGCACTGTGAGATCAAATAATTTGCTAAGAGGGTTTTGGTGCATTTGGAGGTATTGCTGGGTGTAGGAAATGTATTGCTGCTAACCAACCAAACTAAAAACTCACCTTTCTGCATATGCACCCTCAAACTCCTCTGAACTGAACACAACCACTCCACCACTGCACCGCAAACCTCATGCACTACACAGCACCCAACCCGACCAGACATGAAAACAAACCACACACAATCCCACCTCAGCACCACATGATGGATAGCAACCAAAAACACACCAGCGCTCATTGACCGGTTTCTCCAAACTGAAGCTGCCAACAGCACATTAAAGCTCTCTTGCTCTTCTACCTCTCAATCCCACTAACAAACCCTACAATCCTCCTTCCATTGAAGACCCGCCACAGCACCAATAGACCAAGCAAGTGGCAACAGTGCATGGTACAAGACCCATTAACATTAACATTAGCATTAAACAATTTATTTACGAGGTGAGGATGCTATAAACCCAGTTTGCACTTTAGACACTTGACCATATATCTTTTCAGCTCTAGCTGACAAATTTGTAACTAATCTGTAACTAATGCCCAGTGTTTCCATGAAATGCATTCAGAGCAAAGGCCTGGACCAACTCAGTCCTTGAATTCTCACTCTATCCTTAGTCTTGGTCTCTAGACTTCACGACTGGTGGCGCTCATTGACATGGCGGGATTGGTGGCTTGTATCTCTTTTGGGACCCTGTCCTCCCCCTCAGCTTCTCAGCCTAGTTAAGCTTGGGAACCCAAAGACTAGAATTTTTTCTCAAGTTCCTCAGGCATACAAGTTGTAGACTGAGGCAGTTTTTGGTGTCGGTTGTGCAGGTGATTCCTACACAAGCAATGACTTTCGGAATGATCCAAAGTTTGTGGTGGTTGGTAAATAATTTCAGTGGCGTGCCATTCCCATATCCCCAAATTAGTGTAAGCAGAAAAGTGTAGCAATGGGCTGAAATTGAGCATTTTACTTCACAACTTTAGGGAAAGAAATAGGGTAAATGACATACATTTTACTAATTCTCATTAGCAACACATGTAAACAAATTAATTGATGCCAGCATGCCAATAGTACAGGGAAGCTTTGTATAACATTTTCATGATGCCTCTGTCTACAATGTATGCAGCCTTGCCACTAATAATCTCTGATGATGCTGCATATATGATTGTTGGTATTTTGCCACTGTAACTAATGGTCACCATGGCAAAGCTCTCCCCCCCCCATAAAACACAAACATGTGCGCATCACATTTAAAGCTAACTAAGACACGGGGTGATGGGGAAGAAAGTGTGGATTGATAATTAATCTGCATGCCCACGAATGTGGTCAATGCAAATGAAAGATTAAAAAGAAAAACATTTTTATGGACATTCTATAGCACAATAGCTCTGCAGCCTTTTCTTTTTACAGATGCTGGCAGGAGAATAGAGACCTGCAATGTTCAGAGAAGACAGGTGTACAGCAGTGCACTGTCATTTCCTTGTTTCTCTTTGCAGCATTTTCACCCAAACCAAGTCTAGAACATTTAAATGCAAACACCTCTAGTTCATCAGATAGAGCTGAGGCCTGGGCTTTTGAATTCTGCCCTACTTCTTTAAGTGTGTGCGTCCTTTTTGCATACACTTGATTAAAGCTTAGCAGTTAAGGGGTTAAATACAAGCTTCTAATTCCACGCAGTTTCGGGCTTTGTCCTGTGTGTATGGGGAATTCAGAAACGCTCACTTGACTGTACCAATGATTTTAGTGGTGACTTCAACGGCACTGGTAAAAAGCAGAGATGAACACACAACAGCCTGCACCTGTACAAGGCAAGTGTGAAGTATTTGTCTCAAATTTGAGGTTAACAATGTTCTAAACTGTGACCATAGATTAGGGACAGCGCCATATCCTTTCAAGTATGAAATGGGCCTCAGGGGCGACCCCAAACAGATGCCCACATGTTGGCAGTCGGGGACAGAGCAACATACTCTTAATTCAAGACATTAAATGTGCACTATATAGTGCGCAAGTTACAGGCTGTTTTTACTGGTGCCCTCAAGCGGTCACCTTCATCGGGCCTTGGCAATATTCAGCAGTGTTCTTACATTAGCCCCTTTCTAATAAAGCATGGTAACTATCTTTTCAGTGCACAGTTGGTATTTCATCTCCCGCTGGTTGCCTGTCCTGTGATAATCTGCAGCTATTAACATCCTTGTTCAGAGGAGAATTGCCTAGCATTTCAGTGCTGGACTGCCCTTGTGGGTGGGACAAAAACTGATATGCAAATGGGTATTTCTCCTCTGTAAAAGGTGCTTTGAGTTAAAACGTGTCTGTGGATGGAAAAAATTTCATAGACCAGGGTATTTGACCGATATACATTCTCAGTAGAGGAGCTCCCACACCTCTTTTCAATTGTGTAAAACTTGGAGTTTCACCCTAGGTAACCAAGGGTAATCCAGACGTGGACCCCTTGCTCATTGTGCCTTAGAGAGCCTAAACTCCAAAACCCTGAGGAGGCCCAACAAGGCTAAGACGCGTATTTGGGATTGCTGATGGTACTCTTCTTCAGAGAATTACCTAGTATTTCTTTGATGGACTGCTCTTGTGGGTTGGACAAAGACTGAGATGCAAACAGATATTTCTCCTCTGTGAAGGGTGCAGTGAGCTAAAATGTGGTTGTAGAGCCTTCTGAGTGGAAGAAATGCCATAGAACAGGGTATTTGACCCATGTTCATTCTCAGCATAGGGGCTCCCACACCCCTTTTCAATCACTGCATTCCTATGCCTCCATTGTAATTTAAGCACCCCATATGGAACATCAGACTGTTTTCACCATGTGTAGGCAAGGGGCCCCAAATTAGTATGATGAAATAGGCACACACGAGCCCTGGTACACTTTCAGCCAGTCCTGCCACAGATGTTAGGTAGTGAACGCAGGCTTTGCTTACCAGTAAAAGTTAACAAACTGTCTCTGTTACAAACCTATTACTCTGGACACCGTGGGGCCAGTGGTACCCTTCTTCCCATTCAAAGAAACTTCTGGTGGCCCAAGATGCTGAAAGATGTTCAGATGTATGTCTGGGCATGTGCTGTCTGCAACCAGAACAAGACAGATAGTAAAAAACCTGCAGGACTACTTCTCCAACCAGCTCCTCCTTCCCGACCCTGGGAAGCCATAGCTATGGATTTCATTGTTGATCTTCCCCCTTCCAGGGGACATACAGTCATAATGGTAACCATCGATCTCTTTTTTGACATGGCTCACTTTACGCCATCATCTAAATTACCTTCGGCCCCAGAAATGGCCGGACTCTTTGTAAAACACATTTTCCGTCCTCATGGGCTGCCATCTAAAATCATCTCTGATCGTGGTCCTCAGTACATCTCCAAGTTTTGGAAAAACCTCTGTAAGGTGTTAGGAATTCAACTAGTGATTTCATCCTGATACCACCCCCACACCAACAGCATTACAGAAAGGGTAAACCAGACTCTTGAACAGTATCTACGCTGTTTTTCCACCAAGGTTCAGGACGATTGGTCTGTTCTCATACCAGTCACAGAATTCGCTTACAATAATTCTGGACACTCTTCGATAAAGACCAGTCCCTTATTTTGCAACCTAGGTTCTCATCCTTCTGTACTTCCTTCAGTGCTGCCTTCTCCTAGCCCTGTTCCTTCTTTTGATTCCTGGACTGCTCAGTTGGTTTCAGTTCATCTCTGGCTAGGGAAAACATTAGAAGATTTGCAGACTCCAAGAGACGCCCTGCTCCAGACTATGATGTTGGGAAGAAGGTCTGGTTATCCTCCTGATATTTGCCCAGACACTTAAGACCAAACAAGCTGGCACCCCGTTACTACGGCCGATTCGCTGTATCCAAGAAAATAAATCCAGTTCAACTACGATTGCCTACAACTTGGAACAGAATTCATCCTGTCTTCCATACTTCCCTGTTAAAACCTTATCTCTGCTCTACCAAGAATGCCCCCAGTCCTCCTCCTCTACTCGTCCAGGGTCAAATTGAGCATGAAGTCTCCCGAATTTGCGATTCCAGGTACAGAAGGGGACGATTGCAATACTTGGTGGAATGGAAGGGTTATCCACCCAGTGATCATATCTGGGATCCGGTCTCCAACCTCAATGCCCCCAGACTGGTGCAACGATTCCATCGGTTACATCCTGGCAAACCAGGGGGTACGAGACTTCGGAGGGGGTATACTGTCATGAAATCACACTACCGCCCCCTTTGGACCTCCTGGTCCGTTCAACAACATGCCACACCCTCTCAACATGGCGGAGGCCGCTCCTTGATCAGTGGTATAGCTTCTGGCGTGCCTAGATAAGCGCCACGCCCCTATGGTTCGGCGCGTGTCAATGCGCTCACAATTCCTTGCTCAAGTGTTTTTCCTCGCGCTCACTCCTAGGAATTTCCTTCGCCTCATTAAGCCTTCCTGGTCCTCCGCGACCGTGTCCTTCTTGGCTAACCATCCTGGGCTACTTCTGCGGTTGCCCTCGGACCGACCTTACCTCTACCCAGGATTTCCGGAATCTTCCGGACCTCGACTGTGGCTGCGACTCACCGCCTTCTGCGGTTCTCCATCCAGGACTGCTCTCGCGGTTGACCTCGGACCGCCTTACCTCTTACCCAGGATTCCGGAGCTTCCGGACCTCGACTGCGACTGCTTCTCACCACCTTCCACAGCACTCCCTCCAGGACTTCTACTCATCGGCCCAGACAATTCATCAGTTGAACACTGAACTCTAGGTTAACTGCCATAGACTGTGTGGCGTCTGAAGAAGCCCGTCCTTACCTCCATGAGATCCGCACCTCCAGGAAGCGCGGGCAGCCAGATCCAACAAGAAAGAAGCCTACACAGCCTAAACAGGGGAGCCCTCAAACCAGCCGTGACACAAACGGGTCATGAAGGTGGTATGAGGCCGCGTAAGTAAAGGCAGGTGTACAATGAAGCCACATATAGCTGATGGTGGGGGTTGGTTCTTGTTGGCGAGAAGCACATTTGCTCAGCCTTTCTTAAGCAGTGTTAATACAGTATTCTGTGCCTGAGCTCTCCCAGACTGACTCTATACTTAGCCTGAAGTTGCTCCTCCTGCTCACCTTTTTGTTTATTTCAGGCTGTGGAATGTAATTTATTCCCAAACTGTTTTCTTGTACCTACGGAAGTCTATCAACTCTTGGGGCCTCATCACAAGTTGGGCGCTATCCTCGGCGGCATTACCGCTTGGGCTATTAGTGTTACCGCCAAACCCCCCGGCACTCTTAGTGCCGGATCACAGGTTTGGCAGAACGGTAAATTCCCTTTCCTCATTGGGACCATTCGGAAATTCCCCATTCCCCATTGGGCCCAATGGGGAATTTTCAGCGCTGCAACCGCTGGGGGTATTACCGTGCGGTAATAGCACCAAGAAATTGGCTAAATCGCAGCAGATTTGCCCCCAGCTCAGAGTAAATCCTGCCAAACCAGTGATTTGGCAGATGCTTAAATGCGGTGGTAATAGCGTTACTGCTGCATTTAAGGGTTACCGCCAAATTCGTGATGACCCCCTTGGTGTCTAAAAGTTTTCTTTCGTTCATATTTTTCAAAGTAAAAATCTGGTACACCGATGTTGCATTGCTTTGCCTTGTGTGGAAGAGCATTGAACAAACAAAAACCCTCAACGTTGTGATGAAGGTGCTGTGTGCAGTAAACTGGAGTGGTGTGTGGCGACAACAGCACATTATCATATTAGCAGACACTGGTTGAAGTTTGCATGTCTGCTTATATTTTTGATCAGTAATATTGCACCATTGGTTTCTTAAATGTATGGGCGCTATGTTTGTACTTTTTACAAGAATGGATTTACCTGATCCTGCTCCCTGCTCCTTTCGATCTCACTCAATTCAACCCTGTTCAAGAGCGTGCGGCAATGGGAGTCTTGAGCAATGGGGAAAAATTATACAAAGTGTCTATCTGGCTCTGTGGTTACTAGGCAACTGCAAAGCAGGCAAAGCAGCCCTGGGCACGAGAGTCCAGGCCTGAATCGAAATAGTATGGGTTCCTTAAAACTAAAAAAAAAAACGTACGTATTTCCGCTGCACACTACTAATGCACGAAAAAGGTGAAGATGTCTAGTCCAGGCCTAATGATGCTGTTGCCAAATGCTTGGGGACCAAATCTATCACACACTTGACAACATTATGTGACCAAAAAGATGTAGGATTTTTCAAGTTTGAAAAATAATAATTCCCATAACAATCACATCACAGGAAAATGCAAAACATACAAAGAGCACAACATGTAAAGATGTTGAAATGTAAAAAAAAATCTAATTCTGAGTGCTAATGCTTGCTTTCACTGCTGGTTCACCTAAGCGTTGAACCGGCAAGAGTGCAGGTCAGAGCCACGCAGCTGTCAGGTCAGTGGATTGGTCTGAGTGCAATCAAAGAAATCACCTAACAGTCCACTTTATAGACAGACTAATTACTGTGTTGTATGCTCGGTCCTGGAGCCTGCCTTAGAATCACATAAATTACTTGCCACTGTAAAAAGCAGTAGGATCTGTCACTGAAATCTGTAGGCGGTAGGGCTGCTTCAAAAGCAGTAGCCTACTGCCTAAATCTGTAGGGTTGGCAAGTATGCTATCAGTGGAAGGGGAAGGCTGAATGAAACTCACAAAAGGCACAGACAACAAGAAATGTGTTTTAGGAGTGTTTTCTTCAAAACATACAAAGGTTCCAGTTATCCAATAACATACAGTTTCTTTGGAAGGCATCTAAGTCTCTGGTCACAGTCCTCTTAGGCCTCTCATCTCCAGTGCGGTTCCCCAAGCTTTCATTCTACTCCAAACAGATAGCTTAGTCACTAGCAATATCCACAATTCATCCAAAAGACCTTCGACCTTCGATCTTTCACCTGATGTAACTGCAATGCTAATCTCACTAGGCGCGCAGAAGGCCTTTGAGATGATGTCCTGGGAATTCTTATTTACAACACTGACTATATGTGGATTAGGTGACCAAATTATCGAATACATAAAGGTATTATATGCACACCCGGTAGTCATGGTGCTAGTAAATGGAGCGGTGTATGAGCCCTTTGATCCAGGAAGAGGTAATTGTCGAGGATGCCAGCTTTCCCCTAACCTAAATGGTTGTGATAGCAAAAAAGGCCATGGTGGACCTAATCAGGGAATAACATATATGCAGTGGTATTCAGATTACTGGTCCACCAGAGATAATAACACCATATGCTGATGATGTTTTATTGTATATTAGGAATCCACAACCCAATGTAGACCCTTTTATGGATGACATCACACATTTTGACGAATTCTCTGGCTTCAAGATAAACAATACTAAATCTGAGATATTACCCTTGACTAAAGCTACTGTGAAACCACATGGAAAGTACCACTTGGAATGGGCACCAGAACAGATCAAATATTTAGGGATCTTTATCTCTAGGAATAGGGATTTTTTGCATACATGTAATTAACATACGGAGGAAGAACAATTGGCAAGTAAATTGGGCAAACGGAAATATATACCAATGACGGTAGCTGGTAGACTGGTGATTAAGATGGCAATCCTGCCCAAACTGCTGTATTTATTTGTAAACCTACCTATATGGCCTGGAAAGGCATTCTCTGCTAAGATGTTTCTCTGGCAATCAGGGTCAGTTCGGTAAAAATGGTAGGACATTGCATGGCCATACCATACTAGCGGTTTTGCGGGCCTCATTTCAAATTGTACTGCGTTGCTGCAAAGACACATTTTGTATCATATTGATTCGGTTCAGATAACATCCCACCACATGTCAAATTGGAATGTGCAGTACAAAGATGATTGTTACTTTGACCCAGTGCAGTCAACACTTACAGCATGTTGGAAAATATTTAGAATGATGGATGAGGCAACCCCATACTACAAATGGGCTCCGCTATGGAAGTTCTCTGATCTCTCTCTTACTTGGGATGCAGTGATGAAGAAGCACTGGGAGAGATTAGGATATTACACACTTGGTGACCTGTTCCCAGAGGGACAATTCTTTTTTTAATTTTTTTTTAACACAACCCCAGAGGGACAATTCTTGACGATGCAGACTTTGAAGTGGGGGGCATAGTGGCTCATCCATAGAGATCCTGCAATACTATAGATTGCGGGCTGCTGTCTTGGAAAAATGGAAGTGTTACCTGACAGAACCACCTGAGAACACTTGTGTAGCTTACATAGGAAATGCATTTGATTGCTGGTGAATTGTAGCCACCCTTTATGGACTAAAGTTCCCCAGTAACAATATCCAAGGCAAGAGAGAAATGGGCCACTGATATGGGTAGGAAACTCATGGATGAAAATTGGTGTAAAATATGTTAACTCACGCGAGATGTGACAATAAATACTAGATTCAAACTCATTCAGTTAAAGATACTGAATAGGTTGCATTAGACCGCAGTGAAACTCAGAAAGATGTACCCAGAAAATAATGGTACATACCAGCGCTCTGGAGAAGAAGTGTCAGAATACATGCACATGCTCTGGGATTGCCCCAGACTAAAGTGTTTCAGGGGACAGGTTTGTAAAACATTAGCTGAGAGGATTGACAGACCTATTGAAGCGATGTCCATGGGCTGTTTGTTTGGGCTACGGATAGACATACCAGAAAATCGTAAGAGGGGATTTCTAAGTATAGGATGTATATTGCCAAAGAGATATATTTTGAGGAAATGGAAGGACCAAGTTGTGCCTAGGAGGGGAGAGTGGTTGAAAGATCTAACGTGGGCTAATGATTGTGAAGAATTATTCGTCACTATGTTGCCAGTGTCATCTAGACAAAGGTATATTTGGCCCGACCTACTTGATAAGAAAACTGTAATCCATAATTGGATGGTTTTTTGATCACAGCAGTTATGGTACATATTGTGAGGTATTGTAATTATAGTATTCGTCATTGTAACAGTTTTTATAAATTAATTGTGTATGTCAAGCATAAATAAAGAGTAAAAAAAAAGTATCTCTACTTGAAAGATAGGAACATCGTTTTACTTACCAGTAACTTTGCTGAATATCCCTCTGGATAATTTTCAACATTTCATCAACAGAAGAACTCTTCCTACATCAGACCCTTTGCCTAAGGAGAAGCTTTGTGACGTTTGGGCACAAGGCCCCACTCATCATTTAATTATTGTGTGCTTCACTGTGTGGAATCATTTTGGACCCCTGATCCCACTCATACTCTCCTGAGAATATTCTTGAATGATCTCCATACTTACCTTGATTCGGTTTTGGCCAACTTCTAAGAATTACCCTATTCACTATAACTAAGGTTGCCTCCTAAAATCTGTCCACCAGACCAGATTCTAGAAATTCTTCTTAACATTCATCTTCATTGGGATCTTATACTTCAGATCAGGGTCTCACCCCAGATCTGGGATCACCCTTCCAGGGTTTACTCTCTCTTTAGCTGTATAAGCTCCACGTTGCAACTTAATCTCCCCTCGTCCTGCCTTCTGGTATAGCTCTACCTCTCCCCTGACAACACTCTCTCCTCTCTCTCTCTCATGAATGCCTGATAAGATAGCTCAGCGGATTGAGCCTTGTTGCTGTGATCTGTGTTTGATCTGCAGGTTGCAGGTTCAAATCCTAGCAATGTCGACTCAGACTCTCATCCTCGTCAGCTCGATAAAGTGAGTGCCAATTTCGATTGGGTTATAATAATGTATCTAAATATGTTCTAGGTAAGGTGCTTTAGGTAGAAGCACCATATACATAACACATTATTTTTTATTATTTCCCTCATTACAACCATTCGCCTCTTGTTGGTTTTTCCCAGCCTCCTCCATTAACTTTCCACCTCACTCCAACAACTCTGCGCCTCCTTCTGATATCTCCCAACCACCACCACCAACAACAATCTCCCAAGCTTCTCCAACAAGTGTCCACCCTTCTGCTAATGATGTTCCCTAATCTCCAACACTCCTCAAGTCTCAATCTACAACTCTCCACCCTCCTCCTTCTGTTGTAACCCAACATCCTCCAACAGTCCTCCGCTCTCCAATAGCAACTCTCCACACACCTTTTTCTGATGTCTCCAAACCTCCTCCAACATTCCTTCACTCTTTGACAACAACTATCCACCCTCCACCTGTTATTTTCCAACCTCCTCCAGCTCCACGCCTAGTTCAACAACAGAGGATGAGTCCCAGAATTGTGCTGAAGTTATACAAGCTGCACTTCGCAAGATTAGATGCATTATGTTAAACTGCATGGCATGCACTGTTGATCGATAGGTATGCGATTATGTCTAGAACACATGGACTCGAAAGCTATCACGATTTGGAAATACGTTATTTTGTTGTTATTTAATGCTATTTAAATGCTTTTTTCAGATTACTTCAAGGAATATGGACTAAAGTTTCTCTTTTAAATTATTCTTTTTCTCTAAAATTTGTTTGAAATTAATCTTGCCCCTGATGAAGAGTGACACACTACTCAAAACACGTTGGGCTTTCTTGTAAATTAAAGTATCTTATATTGTAACTCAACTATCAAATTGTATTGATCATTTGTTCATAAATGTATTGTTTTGTTCACATGTTGGATGACAAATTCACAAAGTAATACCTTTGAATTTCTCTAGAAAACACTACAGTATATTGTGTCTTTCTGTTTATCTTTCTTCAAAGGAGAACGGAAGCCATTGGGTACTGTATAAATATTCTTTAGGCTTAGGCCACCAACAGTGGGCAGGGGGTGCGGGTTTCCTAGTTGGAAACCTTTTTTCCTTTTTGCCTCTCCCAAGCCTAGATACCAAGGCTGAGACTTCTCCCCCCTGCACCTATAACTGTCTACAACACCAATAAACTACAAATTGCTTTAAATGACTGAAATTTAAAAAGCTTTCACCACTAACTAGGCGTGCTGCAGTGTTCCTTCTGCATTTCTGAATCACTGTACAGGTCAGTCCGTCTGTGACCAATAAATAGGCATGTGAAGTGTGTCTGTGTAGCAACAGTTTTAAATCAGTCATGAGTCTGTACATTAATGTAGTACCCTCCATCAGATTTTCTTTAGGGAACCCCACTTTTACAAAGAAGGGATTTAGATGTTGAAGAATATGCGTGCTGGTGTTTGCTCTAATTGGCAAAGCCTCTGGGTAACATGTTGCGTAATCCATCATTACTAGAATGTGGGTTCCTAGCTAAGTATGAACTGTTACCTATTACATCCATCCCTATGCTCTCAAAGAGGATTTCTATAATTGAAAATAGCTGTAGTGGAGCCTTCTGAACATCATTCCTGGAGTTCTTTTGCCAGATAGGACATTCAGTTCAGTATTGGTGAACTTGCTCGTGTACTCCCACGCAGTAAAACCTAGCCAGGGTATTTGCCAATGTCTTTGCCAACCCCTGGTGTCCCACTGACAGGTGGGAGTGGGCTAGTTCCAAAATAGCTGACCTGGTAGAAAGTCTGTCCATCGCCTTGCAGGTTGTTTTGAAGCTGATAGAGAAGTCTCTGCTTTTCATGAAGTAGAGCTCCTGAATCTGACACGGTCTTCTGAAAGATATTTATGGTGAGGTGTCCGCTTCCTGGGCTTGACTGAACATGCGGGAGAAGGGATCTGGTGCCACAGTCTCTTCATGGCTTTCCATGGGTTCTAAAGATTGGGGCAGGTAGGAGGAGCCAAATCTGTCTGTCCCACGCTCCGATCTATCAACATGGACTGTCTCCACTGCTGCCACAGCCACACAATTCTCATAGATTAACTAGGTGACATAATTTGCCATTTGTTATTAATGAGCTATTAATGTGGTTAAGCAGCAACTCCTTCACCATGACCAGGTAATTTGGATCTATGCCTCCTGCTCCCATGTCAATTTTGAACTGTGTGACCAAGTCAGACTTCATTGCCAGGCAGGCATAGCTGCCTTCAGATAAGGTGACCACCAATCCTGTGGCGACGAGGGCCTTCCGCCAGGGAGGTACTTGATATTGCCAGTGCTATAAAAGTCCATACCACCATAGCCGGTCGTATCTTTGGTTGGCAGTCTCATCACCCGGACCTCATTTACCCAGCAGTGTCATTCTTGAAGAACAGTGCGGGCTACTATCTGTCAGGTGAAGGCCAGGTATCACCCACAAAAAAGCAAAGCCACCAAGGAATTAATTTCGCAGTTGAATTATGCAAGACACAAAAAGTTTCAGTTTTCCAATAAAACATGTTTATTACAAAACAGATCTTGGTCTCTGGTCAGAGTCCACTCTGACCTCTCATGCAGGTGTGGTTGCCACAATCTGTTGCTCTTCTCCATCCAGAGAACTTGGTAACCAGCGTTCTATACAAACTAATCGAAGTGACCTTCTTTCTGCAGCTAGACGCCTCTGAGCTTGGAGTCCCACAACCTGGGAAGGCATTGTCCTATATAGATTTTGCTCAAGACACATATTTCCACCCTCCTTGGGATCCATCCTTACAGATCAGGGTCTGACCCAGGACCACCAGGCCCCACTCGCTTTCTAACTCCACCAGCTCCACACTCCTCCTTAGTCTTCCTTCCTCCTGTGTTCTGGTATAGCTCCACCTATCCTCTTGCAACTCTCCTTCCTCACCTCCAATAATTCGGCACCCTCCTCCAGCTACTTCCCAACCTCATCCTCTTGGTTTGTAACAGCCTCCTCGAATAATTTTTCACCTTCAACAACTCTCCAGCCCCCTCCTTCTGATGTTTCCGAACACTCTGCAACAATCCTCCAGTTTCCTTCAGTAACTCCCCCTCGTACTTCTGATGTCGCCCAATATCCCCCAACAGTCCTCCACTCACTCTCCTCCAACAATTCTCGATCCTCCTCATTCTGATGTTTTCCAACCTCCTCCAGCTCCTTTTCCCCCTCTTGCTTCTGAAAGTTCCTCCTCCACCATCTCTGCTCATCCGATCTCAACCTCCAGTCTCTCCACCACTTCCTCCTTTGCTCCTCTTCGCCTACGTTCACCAAACCATGTCCTTCCTTTGCTCTAACACCCACAAACTGGGCTGTGTAGTCTAGCTTTTCCTAAATGTTGTCCCTCTGGCCATTGGCTTACAGCTGAATATAGCAGGGACTTGGCTCTGATTGGCTACTCTCTGGTACCACCCCTGGGGCGGCCAATTGAGACAGAGGCTATAAAAAGGGGGCAGCTTTTTTGGATTTTGTTGGAGTAGTCTGGTTTGTCCTCTCTCGTTATACGTTGTAGTTCCAGGCACTAAATTGAATGGATATGTGTGTCTGTGCGAAAATCCATTGGGTTCTCTTAAACCTCTTCACAGGGCTTTGGAAGGCCAGTGTCATAGCGCAACGCTATTCGGCCTGGAAACTATGTAAATGGATGTATGCGGTTGTGCATCACGTTATGGCCACTATGTTTGCAGATCTAGTTGTCCTCGAAGATGGCACCAGCACTTCTAATTATGGTATGAAGCCGCAGTGTGCCGAAGAGTTGCAACCCTGCCTTTCCCCTGGGTAAGATGCTAGTGTTCCCCTTCCTTGCGTCCCTTTTCCCTTGCATTCCTAGCCGCTGCTGTTACTCCATGCTTGCTTCTGCTGCCTTTGTCCTCTGTGTTTTCCTCTGCTGCCTTGGCTTGCTTTTCTTTAGAATCCCTGTTTCCCGCTTGCCTTACCTCTCTCCCATTCCTAACTAATCCTTGTGACTACTCGTCCTTATTACTCATTGGTATTCACTTTTCACTGCACAGACTTTCCTGCCATCCATCTGTGCTTTATTTTATTTTGTTCAGCTAAGGCGTTTTCGCCAATTAAGGACTCACTTTCCAGTGGTTCCTGTGTCATGCCTGTCTTCTCAGGCAGGCAATGTGGCTACAGGGAGGGATCGTCCCTGTCTCTTCAAGGAGAGTTCCTTCACGAAGAAGAAGAAGAAGAAGAAGAAGAAGAAGAAGAAGAAGAAGAAGAAGAAGAAGAAGAAGACCAGAAGAAGCTATTCTGTGTAACCTATCCTACTCAAGAACCGGAAAGAGGTGATGGGACTTGCTATACTGTTGAACCTGAGAGCCTGGAAGAGCCTTGTCTGATCTTCATGATAGTTTTTAGGTGCTCTACCATCTGAGGATCCTGGATGGTTTTGTCGATCTCACAGGATTCAAAAGTTGTTGGTTTTTCCGATTGAACGTTTTCGGGTGTGGCGGAGGGTCTACAGAAGGTGAATGCATAGGCCCACCTACAGGAGCCAAAGGAGTTGCTTTCACGCGGTTCTTGTGTGTTAAATTAATTTCTTCCAGATGTAAAGGGACAAGGACGAATTCACTACGGGTTGGTTGGTGAATGCAACAGTTTCTATAAAAAGGTTTGGGTCCCAGGGGGGTTAGTCATTTGCGTGGGTTGTTCAGGAAACAGGGGAGTTGCGGCATGTTGCTGGTCAGATAGCACAGGCGGCGGCGCGCTCGCTTTGACATCTGTGCAGAGCCTGCTGACACAGGCTCGAATCCTGGCAGGACCAAACTCAGCCTTTCATCCTTCCAAGGTCGATAAATGAGCACCACACACCGTGGGTAATAATAAGCAGCGCTCAGATGCCTGAGGGTTCGTAGCGCTATATAAATGCTACATCATCATCATTATTCTTAGGTATAGTTTTCTTGTGGCATCCCCTACCAAGCAAACAAGCCACAGTGCAAAGTTCTTGAAAATCCTCCATGTTCCTCCCCAGGGGCTGCCATCCTTATGCGTACGGGGTTCCCCATCCCCTAAGATCAATGCATTGCTGACACCTTCTGCAGTCAGGGGATCACCTCACAGCATCTGCGCTTTTGGTATAGCAGAAAGTGCAGCACAAGCAGCACCACGCTTATCCATAACAGAAGCACTGCTTGCACTGCCTGTGCTCTTTCTGATATATGGTGCTTCACATTAAATGACAACTCAACCTCAATCACTAAATTATGCCTTGAATCAGTGGCCCCAAGGCCTGCAGATATCACTCATTCATCCATTTGACAGGACAGGGCACCTAATGCTTTTAAACATGCAATTGGGGAGAAAATAAATCAATGTGTACACTTCACGATTTAGCAGTTATAAGATCGATGTTCAACTTGCCCTTTACAGTGTAATAGTGAAGCAACTGTTGGTAGTTAGATACCCAATTAGAAGAAAGCTCACTTCTAGAGAGGATCCACTAGGGTTTAAGACCTCTCTATAACACACAGTTCGCTTTAATGGATTTCAGGGAGTAGGTGCTCTTGAGCAAAGACAAAGGGTTGCCAGAAGCCCTATTCGTTTAGGATCTCTGAGTGCCCTTCAATTTTACAGGCCACAAAACCCTCTTAGTGTGCCTCTGGACATCACTGGAAAATAAAAGTGCACCCATTTATGAATGATCTGCAATTGTATTCACTCTCCACTCTTGCTTCTCCACTCTTTTTGATGCTTACTCTCTGTTCTCTCCTCCTTTCCCTTCTCCCTTTTCCTATCTCCTCCCCTTACTTTCTTATATGCACTTACTCTATCAGAATTGTCCCTGGGCCTAATATGATAGCAACCTTGTCTGTTTCCTCCACCCTCCCATTACTGTTTTTTTTCCTCCCAACCCCCCCCTCCAGGACTATCTGAAATGTCGACAGGACTAGTATGATAGTCGCTTGTATTGTTCCTCCCCTCCCTTTCTGCACCCCTCTCGCCTCACCTTTTGTGTTTCTCCGGCTCTACCAGAAATGTCGTCAGGCCGAGTACAGTAGTCGCCTGTCTGTTTCCATTTCCTTCCCACTCTCCCCCTCCCTTCCTTATATATGTCTTAGCTCTTGCACTATCGGAAATGTCATCAGGTCGAGTATGATATTTAATTTCACATCCTTACTGTTCATGGCCTATAAGAATGTCATTGTATTTTTCCTTGTTCCCTCCCTTGCCTTGAAGCGCTTTGAAACATATTGTGTATAGGCGCTATATAAATAAACTATTATATCATATCATATCATGATATGATATGGCATTTATAACGCGCCTATACACAAGTGTTTCAAGGCGCGAAAAATGGGCAAATGTTACTTCATCACATTTGCCCATCCGTGTCCTTATGCTCCATGTAAATTGTAATAATGTAAATATTGGTCTTAGGCGCTTAATAATAAAATATGTACATGGTCCTATTACCCCTGTCCCTGGTATCTATTCACACTTTTCATAAAGGACTACTTGGTCTCTCTGTTATTGCCTACTTTGTACCTCACTCTTGTTTGAAATGTCACCCTTTCCCTTAATAAATGCAAGTACAATGAGAAAAAAGAAAATGCACATTCTCACCAAAGCTTTATTCAGAATTGTGGGCCTCCTTCCTAGGATTTAGAGGCACCCTGCAGTAATATCAATGGCCTCCATCTTATATGATCTTATGTAAATGGTCTTCATAGAGCAGGCGTATCACTAAAAAGGCAGCATGTCTTAAGCTGCCTCTCTTCCAGCCTCCTCCCTCGAGCTGCACCCAGCTTGTACTGGAGTCCACAGCTGGAGCACGGGATCTCTACTATGTTTGACTCAATCCCATGAAGTGTGAAATATCAAGCAAGCCCTTCATAGGGATGGCCCCTCCCTACACCCTTTGCCTGCATATATAGTTGCCTTCACCAAAAGGGCATTCCATTTCAACCTTGTACTAACCTTTCTACTTGTTGGTCTTCTCAGAGTTCTTATGTACTAATTTGTCAGCAAAGGGTCCTCTAGACCAATTTATTCTCTCAGAGACAGACCCCTTTTTTGTCTTCACCCTGAAAAGCAGGATGCAATGACAAACGGATGGTGAATGGTGTACTGGTTCTTCGGCGATGATGGCAGCTTTCAAGACACTGGGGATGACGTTTTCAGAATAATAAAGAAAAACTGCTGAAGCTGCAGTGTGGTGAACCTGTGCAGTTTAACAGCAGTGTTACTGTGGTGGCAGGAGGGAGGTGCAGGCAGAGTCCAGGGGAGAAAGTTCAGGTGGAAGACATATTCCTCAGGGTACCAAAGGTCGCGTTCGTTTTTTTAGTAGATGAGATGAAAAGTCAGATCTTTAGCAGCTGCGTGTCTCGAATCATGATGGGTGCCAGTGCTCTCAGTATACAATGTCCTCACCTCTTCATTTTGGGTCTAGGAATGGATGGGGCAGCTTCCTTGTGGGCAGACCAGAGACATTTTTATAGGTTGGCAAACAGGGCACGTGCCCCAGGCCCCCACCCTTGGGCCTGTCCCACTTGCTGCGAAACTTGGGGTGTGTGGGGAGGCACAGCTTGGGGTGGTGGTGGGGTCCACACTTCAAGCTGTGTGGTCAAGTCACGAGGCCCGAAAACATTGTGGGTACTTTATTTCTTTCTCTCACTTTACATCATCATTTAGCCACTGAAAAGAACATATGCTTTGCGCGTGCATGCCTGCACGCACACTTCACACACGAAAAACAAGCCTTGGCAATGCCAACAGTTTGGACTTTTGTGTAGGCATGGGAAATGCACGTATCAACTCTGCCACCTCATAGCCATTACTCCCTATCTAAAAGTGCCACCTAATAGAACAAACTAAAAAACAGTAATGATGATTGACATGCAGGTGCTCTGCTGTCTGAGAGCCCCACCCCTCCTTCCAGTGAGCCAATCATGTGTTAATTGTTGCGTAGCAATTATAGTTATGTACGCATGCGTGAGCAGCATCGAGGCTCGCGCATGCGCTGATTACATTAAAGGCGGTGCGCCGGCAGTTCGCGCCGGCGACCGGAGCAGACACACGTCTCCGGCGTCTTCTCTATGGGTGCCTGCCTGCATGCGTGAGTGTGTGTGTGTGTGAGTCCCCGACACGCCCTGAGGCCCATAACACTGGCGACGAGGGCGGACATGGAGCCGTCCTCCGCTCCGAAGACATCGGAGTGAAGGAACGTTACTGTGTGTGTATCGATCGGATGCATACGGACCCGCACGCACGGCCGGCGGCCATTTTCTCACTCTACACGCAGATTGCAGTGGTTGCGGCCCGAGAGGGTGCTCGTGCGCCATATGCCTCCTGCAATGCTCCAGAGCAATTTTTGGAACCACCACAGCCCAGACACCACAGGGTTGTGGGTAAGAACAAGAAAGAGAGTGTGAAAGCACTCTGAAGTTAACCAGTTACCTCAACTCCTACCAGACAAGGATCACTGTGAGTACACAATGGGGGAAGAAGGAGAAGAAGAAGAAAATGCTGTTGCCCCAATACCTCGCAGGATGCACAGTACTCTAGCCCCCATGCCTGAATTTGATACCACAGGCCCCCCATCTAAGTAAGGACCGAAGTGGATCACATTGGTCAAAAAGCTGGAAATGTTTTTTAGAGCCACGGGGGGAAACGGAAGATGAGGCGAAGATTGCCATCATGGTCTATTCTGCAGGGACGGAGGTTCAACGCATATATGACACTCTCAACATTCCAGCAGTGAATTATGATGCGGTCAAGCAAGCTTTCCGTGACCACTTCCTTCCTATGGCGAACGTTGACTTTGACAGGTTTGTCATGGGCGCTGAGAAACAATTGGAAGAGGAATCATTAGACCAGTTTTGCGCTCGTCTGAGACACCTAGCGAGCTCCTGTAGATGGGTTAACGAGGAAGAAATGGTTCGCAACCAACTGCTGCAGGGTTGCTGTTCAGGGAAACTGAGGAGACAAGTGCTAAGAGAACCTGGACTGACTCTGCAGCAAATTCTGGACATGGGGAGAGCGTACGAACTGGCGGAGGCAAGAGGGGCGAAAATGGACGCTGCTACACGCTCCAGGAAGGAGGAAGAGGCATATGCAACAGGACGTTCGGCCATGGGGAAGGCAAGATGGACACCAAGGAGAAGCGAAGGGCCCACAACGCAAGGGAATGTCTCATCTTGTTCATACTGTGGATACGATCTGCCACATGCGGGAGAGTGCCCAGCAAAGTCAAGGACCTGTGGTCGATGCGGCACACCGGGACACAATGCGAGGATGTGCAGGGCAACGACGCCAGTAACAGTTTTGAGAGGACCAGAGAGAAGTGGTAGGAGTGTCGCTGGGAGAGTAAGGGGTGTGTCCTCTGTCGAACAAGGAATGCAAGATTTCAATATCGCGGAAGAGGAGGAGGAAGATGAAGAAATATTTTTCATCTCAAGCATTGCGCAAGGCCCTGGGGACCGTCGACAACCCAGATGCACCGTCAACATTAGGGAGATGCCAACTCCGGTCCTCATAGATACTGGGGCGTCTGTCTGCATACTCGCAACCAAACATTACATGCTCTTCCTGGTCCACCAAGGCTGACGAATTCCACAGCGCGAATCTACGCATTCGGAGGGGATACACCTCTCCCCATCCAAGGAGTGTTCGTGGCCCCAGTCTCTCATGGTCAAAACAAAATAAAGGCGAGGTTTTTCGTCATCAGCGTAAGCCCACATTCCCTCCTAAGCTGTGCCGCGTCAAAAGCGTTAAACATTGTACACTTCACTCTTGCTGTGTACTTCACCGATCTGGACCGCCTACTACAGCGCTTTGAGAAGATCTTCACTGGTATTGGAAAACTCAAGGCAGAACCCATACGGCTGCACATAGATGAGTCCGTGAGGCCAACAGCGCTCAAAAATTGCCGTATCCCTTTTCATCTAAGGGAACAAGTTGTGAAAGAGCTACAGTCACTGGTGGACAAGGACATTATCGAAAGGGTAGATGGACCCACTCCCTGGGTCTCCCCAATTGTGGTGGCCCCGAAGCCGAAACAACCAGGGGCAGTACGCATCTGCGTAGATATGAGGCTGCCTAATGTGGCGATCAAACGAGAACGCCATCTCACACCGACCCTAGATGACATCGTCGGAAGAGCTCCAGGGAGCTAGGGTTTTCTCGAAGCTAGACCTAAGATCAGGCTACCACCAGTTGGAGCTCCACCCCGAGTCTAGATACATTACTACCTTTACGACTCATGAGGGGTTGTATCAATACAAAAGACTTAGTTTCGGGATCTCGTCCGCAGCAGAGGTCTTTCAGAATGCCATCAGGGGGGCACTGTCAGGACTCAAAGGGGTCATCAACATGTCAGATGACATGCTAGTTTTCGCGAAGTCAGAAGCTGAACACTTGAAGCGCCTAGAGAACACCCTTGAGAGACTGTGCAGTGTCGGTTTAACCCTACACAAAGAAAAATGCGAATTTTTGAAGGACAGGCTTGAATTTTTTGGATTTATATTTCATGCTGGAGGAATTTCCCCGGATCCGGAGAAGGTAAAAGACATCCGAGATGCATCCCCACCAGCACCCCCAGCCGAAGTAAGAAGCTTCCTAGGGATGGTCAATTATTGTGGCCGCTTTATCCGAGATCTAGCCTGCCTATCAGAACCACTGAGGGCGCTCACCAGAAATGATGTGGCGTGGACATGGACAGGGAAGGAACAAAGAGCGTTCACCGCCATCAAACATGCCCTGTCGGAGCAAGAAACAATGGCCTACTTCCACCCCGGTCGTGAGTCGGAGATCGTAGTTGATGCTAGCCCAGTGGGGTTGGGAGCAGTCCTCATGCAAGCAGACCAGCAAGGGACCATGAGGCCCATCGCCTATGCCAGCAAAGCCCTGACCGACACAGAGAGGCGTTACTCCCAAATAGAGCGAGAAGCCTTGGCCATACTATGGGGGTGTAAACATTTCAGAATCTATATTCTAGGGAAGCCAGTCGTTGTGGTGACTGACCACAAACCCCTCATCCCGATATTGTCTGGAACGTCGTCCAAACCGCCTCCACGCATAGAAAGGTGGATGTTGGCCCTCATGGAATATGGGATCAAATTACTATATCGACCAGGGACACACAACCCGGCGGACTACCTATCACGCCATCCGGGCACCGGGAGGCTCAGGGACTCACTGGAGGTGGCGGACTGCGTGGAAGCCGTACATCTAGTAGTTGAGGCAGCACTGCCTGTTGCCCTGACGTGTCAGGAAATCGCGGATGAATCCAATAGCGATGAAGCATTCCGAAAGATAAAAGGTGCAGTGGACACGGGAGAATGGCGGTAGATCCTCCTAGACAACTCCCGAAGGACTGCGGAAGCACAAAGAGATCTACAGGCACTCTGGAAGGCACGCCATGAATTGTCGGTGGCGGACGATGGAATACTGCTAAGAGGGCACCAGATCGTGATACCAGGGGTGTTAGTTGAGAAAGTCCTACAGCTAACCCACAAGGGACATCAAGGAATGGCCAAGATGAAAGCTTGTCTCAGGTTGAAAGTTTGGTTTCCGGATCTGGAAGGAAGGGTGGAGAAATTTGTGAAGGCCTGCATCCCATGTCAAGCCGCAATCCCTGTGGAGAGGGCGCCACCCATTCAGGCCATGGAGAGGAGTGACCGCCCATGGGGGACAGTGCACACGGACTTCGGATCCACGGGCTGAGGTTTATACTTTCTGGTGGTGACCGACCAGTGGTCACGATACCCAGAGGTGGAGTTGGTCGAATCCACATCCAGTGACCACACCATTTTGGCCATGGACAAAATATTCGCCACACATGGATTCCCTCTGGAAATTTGCTCGGACAATGGGTCACCGTTTCAGGGCCAGCGTTTTGCTCAATACTGTGAGGACAGGGGAATAAAGCATCGCAAAATAACCCCACTATGGCCGAGAGCAAATGGCGAGGTGGAGCGGTTTATGCGAACGCTCAACAAAGTGTTCCGCTTATCGTTGAATGGGGGAGAAGGTCTCCTGCGTAATCTGGTCGAGTTTCTCAGAGAGTATCGCACGACCCCACAACAGTCCACCGGAGTCGCCCCCGCAGAAGCCCTTTTCAAAAGAATACCAAGAGGTCTACTACCCGAAGTAGAAGGAAGACCACCAGGAGAGATCGACAACCGCAACGTGCGCACAGCGAGGGCCACTCTGAATGAGAAGGAGACTACACGGCGAAGACTACCTGAGAGGGCGATCGCAATAGGTGATACCGTGCTGGTGCGCAACAGGAAGCCAGAGGGGAAGTTATCACTGCCGTATGAACCACAACCACTGGGTGTGACCCACGTCAAAGGGTCGATGGTCACGGCCGCCAACGCAAGAGGGACTGTTACCAGAAATATTTTGTTCTTCAAGCGCATAGAAACTGCAAACCCTGAGGCAGCAGTCAGAGATGACCCCGACCCAAATACTGGAGTGCCGGTGGAAAACGATGGGCCGCCAGAAGCTCCGGTGGCACCCGAGGACCCCGACGCAGGAGCATGCAGGTGCCCGAGCCGGGCGGGGCGCAAGCCACCGCTGAGGTTCAAAGACTTCATTATGGACCCTACCTCGTAACTAAGGGCACACTTATCGTGAAAGTTATGAGGGACCCTGTTGGTTCCCATGTTTGATAATGTAAATTTTTTTTGGGGGGAAAAGGAGGGATGTTGCGTAGCAATTATAGTTATGTAAGCATGCGCGAGCAGCATCGAGGCTTGCGCATGCGCTGATTACATTAAAGGCGGTGCGCCGGCAGTTCGCGCCGGCGACCGGAGCAGACACACGTCTCCGGCGTCTTCTCTATGGGTGCCTGCCTGCATGTGTGAGTGTGTGTGTGTGTGAGTCCCCGACACGCCCTGAGGCCCATAACATTAATGTTCGCTCTGACTTCCCTGACTGCTGCGTGTGGCCGTGGGTTTATAGTGTGTTTTATTGTAAACCGTTCTGCTGCTGTAGTTTTATAGCACCTTAAAAAGTGCATAATACGAATCCTCTGCAAACTCCAGTATATTTATGAATTTGTTAATCCTATGACCAAAAACAATAATTTTATTAAATGCACAAAGGAAAATATTATCGAACCTCCTAATATTCTAAAATACTCGTCTGTTTTCTTTGTATAATTTCAGCCGCAGATTCAGGGGCAGGTGCCACCTCTTAATGGTGGACGACATTGCTGGGATTTTCTGGGTGAACATGAATCTGGACAGCGCCCTTCCTATGACATTCATGCAACTGCAGTTCGATCAGGGAAAGAAAGTGGACTATGGGCATTTACTGATCGTGGACCTTGCTTTGAGAAGCAGCAGAGTACACCAGAGGGAAATAGAGTCACAGTTACAGCAGAGTTGTGTTACACCACAGTTAAGCAAGATGATACATGTTCCTGTGGCCTTCCTATGAGGTACTATAATTGTCACATCAAACCAACCAATAATACTTGAAATTATTACCGGTAATCATCATCACTCCTAATCATACTCTTCCTTGTCACAGCACCTATCCCTGAGTCACTGGCCTCCATGACAGGAACCCGTCCAAATCAAACGGTCTGTCGCTTCCTCCAAGTGGCACAACACCTTCCTTCACCCACATTACACAGTTTAATTTTTCCCCATAGGGTAATGAGGTTTACTGAGCATTATATTCGTCGTCACATTACTTGTGAAGAAAACCAAATGCATTGATGACAGTGCTTCTGAACCGCCACACTGTGACCACAAAAGTGATGGGTGGAAGGTTTTGAATGAATCTGTCGTTGCTCTGGGCAACCTTCCACACCACCGTTTTTTAGCCCGTCTGCGCCATTGCAAAAGGGGTCCAGCCATATGCAATTCAGTCTGGTACTGCCACCAATGGTAGCAGCCCAGCCCAAGCTGCTAGACCAGGTCCCCTCTGCACGGAAACACAAGCAACCCCGGACATGTTTCGGCCTTGTTGGGCCTCCTCAGTGAGGTGCAGCTTGGTTCCCTATGGCGCAGCGAGCAAGGGACCCACGTCTGGGCATACCCTCTCTCACATAGTGAGACAAACTGTGACCACAAAAGTGATGGGTGGAAGGTTTTGAATGAATCTGTACCACTGGCGCTGCTCTGGGCAACCTTCCACACCACTGTTTTTTAGCCCGCCTGCGCCATTGCAAAAGGGGTCCAGCCATTTGCAAATCAGTCTGATACTGCCACCAATGGTAGCAGCCCAGCCCGAACTGCTAGGCCAGGTCCCCTCTGCACGGAAACACAAGCAACCCCAGACATGTTTCGGCCTTGTTGGGCCTCCTCAATGAGGTGCAGCTTGGTTCCCTATGGCGCAGCGAGCAAGGGACCCACGTCTGGGCATACCCTCTCTCACATAGTGAGACAAACTGTGACCACAAAAGTGATGGTGGAAGGTTTTGAATGAATCTGTACCACTGGCGTTGCTCTGGGCAACCTTCCACACCACCGTTTTTTAGCCCGTCTGCGCCATTGCAAAAGGGGTCCAGCCATATGCAAATCAGTCTGATACTGCCACCAATGGTAGCAGCCCAGCCCGAACTGCTAGGCCAGGTCCCCTCTGCACGGAAACACAAGCAACCCCAGACATGTTTCGGCCTTGTTGGGCCTCCTCAATGAGGTGCAGCTTGGTTCCCTATGGCGCAGCGAGCAAGGGACCCACGTCTGGGCATACCCTCTCTCACATAGTGAGACAAACTGTGACCACAAAAGTGATGGGTCCCTGACCGCCACACAAAACACACTGGGTCTCATTACGAGTTTGGCGGTTATTCAGCAGAAATTCTGCCAAACTACTGGCAAAATGTATTACTGTTACCGCCACTTGATCCCGCAGACATACCGTGGGATTACAAATGGCACAATGATGGAGTAAGTCCTCATTTTTGGAGTCCATAGAACTTCACAGGGATTTTGGAGGAGGTACCACCAGTAATTCCGCTGATGGGGTGGCAGACTCAACTCCATCTTTTTGCTGAAAGTAAATCCTACACCCCACCACCAAACCCGTAGATTGGTGATGCAGGAATGTAGCAGTAACAGAATTACCACCACATAACCGCCATTTTGTTCCACACTGCCAAACTCATAATGAGGCCCTAATGTGTGCTGTTACATGCCCCATCACTAAATGTATTGACAGACTGCTGATACCGACTTCTCCCAGTCCATGCCAGTATTTAGAATATTGGTACCAAAAACACAGGCACTCTCACTGGCCACATTTAGCTGATGACGTCATGGGGCCGAGCTAATCAAGTTTAGAAGAAAGGGATTTACCATCAAGGCACTGAACAAAAAGAATGATGGGACTTATAGTCCCTGTCCATCAAAAAATAAGTAAATTGTTTTCTTGCTGCTGAAAATAAACAAGACAGCTATAGTATAATGCTCGCTGCTGTGCTCTTAATAACATCTGGACTTTTCGTCATATAACTAGCAAAACTGTGATTTACATTTATAGAGAATTTGACTGGCAACATTTGAATGGCTCAGAGGTGGGGAAAGTAGGGTGCACCAACTTCTCATGAGTGGAAAAGAAAACTGCTGACTAAATGATGCTACAGAGAAGGGTTTATATGAATCAAATTTAAAAAAAAGCTGTCATTAACTATATTCCCCTTCAAAACTATGTGTATCTTCTCTTGAGGCCGGCAATCTCTAGCTCTGTTTGATTTACTTTTCAACTCGCAAAATTAGATTAGGTCAAAATTAGAACATGGGTACAGTCCAGGGCAGCAATCACATTTGGCATTTGGGCAACGGCATAGAACAGTGCCTTCATGGCATTGACCTGGGCTGGGGTGGTAGGCAGTGAGATGTGGTGTTGCACTTCCCGTAGGAGGGCTTTAAGCACCTTGACCAACACTGTGCAGAATGTGGGCTGTGCCATGCCATGAATCTTGGCCACTGAGTGCTGGAAGGCGCCAGTTCCAAGGAATTGTAAGACATACACAAGTTTCAGCAGTGGGGGCACAGCTGTCTGGATGTTGATATTGCTCCCTATGTTGTCCTGTATTGTGGTGAGCAGCTGTGTTATGGTCTCCCTGTTGAGGCGGTACAGGGTGACCAACTGGCTGTCAGTGAGGGTCCAGGGTGAGACCCTGACCCTGGGAATCGGTGCACGCCTTGCCTGGGCTCTCCTCCACCTTCTCCTTCCCTCTAAGCCCCCTGTCCTCCCTGTGCTCCGGCCTGCTTGTCCTGCCTCTACTTCCAGCCGCAGCATGGGCAGCTCCCTGTCCCAGCTCACAGTGGCTAGTGGCAGCATGGTGTTCGAATCAGCGTTTGGGACGGAGGTGTGCTTTATGTAGCACTCTGCGGTGGATTGGGATCACCAATGACTTAATTTCAGGCACCTGTGTTCATTTACCGCAAACTGGAAGCTGGAGGTCACTGTGCTGTGTTTTCGGCAGTATTAGTTCTGGATTTCGGTGCTAATGCCGCCGAACATGGACTGTGTTTGTGATTTATGTGGCCGGCTGTAATAGTGCCGGCTGATTTTTACAGTCAGCAGTATTTGCGCCAGATCATGATCCGGCAGAGAGGTATTAGCGGCGCTAATACCATTACCTCCACCTTTAAGGGTTAACACCCAACTTGTGATTTTATTTATTTATTTATTGTTCACTTGTTAGGCACTTATACAGGAAATAAATACTGTTTCAAAGCACCCATAGGGAGGGGACAGATGATGATAGACAATGAAATTTCAACAATGTTAAATAATTAAATACAACAATATAAGAAGAGACAATGGGGAGGGGAAGAAACACCTACTATGCCTTATGAGTGTTCAGAACGTGCATGTGCAGAGCGGAGAGGGGTATGGGATAGGTGTTGTGGTGCTCATGGAGAGCATCAGGTGAAGTGCTATGAAGGAAGAAAGGTCAGGGTCAGAATGAGGCCCATTGTCTTTGCCAGGCAGGATGTAGTGAATTTAATAATGTCAACCCGTTTACTTCTGGTTTCCAATTATTTGAAAAAGAGAGAACGTTTCTTGCCTCGCACTCCCACACAGGCCTTTGGCAATTTGAACTTTGAAGGAGATGATTCCTGCTGCACTATCTTCCAGTAGTGTCTTTGTACTTGTAGTGAACAGTTAAGAGTGTGGCTGTAGCTCTGAGAGCAAGAGAGAAATGCACGGTGAGCTGTACTTTCATTGAACAAGATAAATTAAAGAGCTAGCTGTGCTATGCAGGTGCCAATTTAATTAGCAAACCTATAGAATTGCATATGCTGTTCTGCATTTTGACTTTTTATTTCCTTTGAATAGTTTCTTACGTTTCCTGATGAGTTCTCTACACTCCCAAGACTGATAGCTCTTCTTTTCGTTGTGGATTACACTCATACAATGCTCATCTTTGCAGCCTGGTTAAAAGCCACAAGTGTGGAAAATGCTGGCAGTAATAAAACGACCATACAAATAAAGAAATAAAAAAATACAAAAATAAAAAAAAGAATTGCATAGCAAATTGCTATGCGACACTGCTTATTTCATGCCTTGGATTGCATATTAACCCATTTCTTTGATTAGTCTTGCCGTTTTTATTTTTGCCCTGATGGTCCGTCCTTCACTCTGACGATCCAGGCTTCTTCTGGGTGTACTCTACTCTGTGAACTCTGGGATCCTCCACTCTTCCTCTGATTCCTCACTTCCACCTTGGTATGAGTCATCAGAGTGCCATGCACCTTTATCTCTCCTGGCCGTTCTTTCCCTGCCATTTTCCTCTCTGCATTATTTAAACTGAGATACATTTCTCATGATTGTCCAACTTTCCCCATCTTCTGCTGAGATCATGGTGCCATTCATCTGAGTGACCATCAGCACATCTGGAGCAAACATGGAGTCTTCCTTCGTTGCTTAGATTGTTTCACCACCACACTGTCTCCCACGTTAAAAGACGCCTCCTAGAGAACACTTGCGTGAGTGAACAGTTCCCTTCATCTTCAGTTTTGCAGCAGCTCTGGAGATTTCCCGGTGGGCCTCTGCACCCTGGGCTTCTTTTGTGTGGTATTTTCAAATTTTCCCATAGGAAAAGGGTTGGGCTTGCTGAAAATGTGTATTTTGGGGCCACTTTGAAAATTATTTCCAGGGCCTCTTTTGCTTCCCAGTCCACCCCTGCTGTCTGGTCACCTGGCCCAGGGCCGTGCCGAAGCCGGGTCCTGATCCTTCAGCCAAACCTGAGGTCCGAATGGCACATCCCCACGGTGCTGTGGGGCTTGTGTCAAAAGTCCGTCAGGAGCTGGTATAACAACTGCTCAGATGGTTTGCCTGTGACTTGGGCCACGTGCAGTGATCTTTTGACGTTTTCCACAAAAGGTTCAACCATGCCATTGGCCTGTGGCCAGAGGGGCGTTATCTTTTGCTGTTTAAGACCCATGTATTGTGCAAAATTGGCAAAGTCTTGACTCGTATCGATGACCCATTGTCCGACTTAATGGTTTTCGGGATGCCATAAGCAGTGAGGATCCAGTCCAATGCTGGTATGACTGACATGGCTGCAGTGGAGGATGTGAGTTGCAGTTTTGGGAAATCTTGAATATTCGTCCATCACTACCGAGACAAATTAACCATCCCTGACTGTGCCAAAAAATGTAAATCACCAGCTCCTCCCAGATACCCTCCGACCGCAGGGACATCTGTAAGGGATTTGGCTAGGGCTTGGGGCCACAACTCAGCATATGGTGCAGTTCTTCAGGGTTTCTTTCACTCCGCTGTCCAGCCACGGGAACCATATCTTCTGTATGAGGAGTTTCTTGATGGACACAACTACCCGATGACCTTCGTATGCCAGGTCGATGATTTGCTGGCACTGCAACATGGTTAATACAATCTTGCATCCCTTCATGATGAGGTGGCCCCAGTGACCATGAGTTCCTCCTGTTCAAGGGGCGTACCCTTGACATCCTCTTGTTTAATTTGGTCAAGGCGCCTTGCCATGTCTTTGACATGCCTCATTTTCCCTGTGGTGATACAGCGTGCAATAATGGCCAACACCTGATCTGCTTCCGACTCGTTTTCGAGCATTGTCCAGGCGATTGGGGAACAGCTTCATATGGTGAATGATGTAATTCAGGTATGCCACCACAATAGAATGCTCCTGCTGGGTGGATCCTGTTGGTAGGCGGGGCAGGTAGTCCACCGGATTCCTGTCTTTACCTAGCCCGTGGCAAAACATGAACTTATAGTGTTGAATGCGCAGCCCCCATCTGCTATCCATGGGGCATCCTATCCTTGGGGTTGCCGTAGATGGTGAAAAGTGCCTGGTGGTCCATGATTATGGGGAATGCGTTTGCATAGAGAAATAAATGGATGTACTCACCAGCCCAGCCTGCCGCCAGGCTCTCCTTCTCAATCTGCAAGTATTTCTGCTAGGTGGCCGACAGACTGTGGCTTGCATAAGCCGCTATCAGCGTAATGTGAGGTGTACTTTTGTCATATTGCGTCAAAATGGGGCATCCACTGTCACATCCATCTCCTTTGACGAGCTGTAGTATACAGGGCGGACTGTCCTATAGGGGACTCTCGAGATTTCCCGGTGCACCTCTGCACTATGGGCCTCTTTTGTGTGGTATTTCCAAATGTTCTCATAGGAAAAGCAGTCGGCTTGCTGAACATGTGTCATATGGGGCCACTTTGGACATTATTTCCAGGGCCTCTTTTAGTTCCCAGTCCACCCCTGGTAGTATGTCATGTCTGCGGCGGACGCAAGGTTTGTACGTATGGTCTGAAAACTGGCTTCGCATTCAGGGGTCCCCTTGAACTTCTGCTTGTCCTTCGGGAGCTCCCACAGTGGGGCACTTATCGTGGCATAGTTCTCTAAATATTGGGACCAGTAGCTGGGCAAACCCAAAAATGACCTCAGGTCGGATATTCATTCATTTTCATTCATTTTGTAATTTTTTATCGCGCCTCTCACGATAATAATGGTTCCAACGTGCTTTTGGTTGAACGCCCTCGAACAGACCGGTTGTCCAGAAATGTGGGAACGTTTTGGGAGCTGCTATTATGCATTTGTGCATTTCAGCCGTTATAGTTATGCAAGGGTGGCCAAGACCCTGGTAGTCACCTATGTCAAAATGGAGTGTGTATGGGTGCAAAAGAGGAATACTATGGACTGAGGGGGGATTGTGTTTAAGGTGATAGAAGCTATGTGGGAAGCTGCAGTTAAAATTGTTGTGATTAAAAGTATCTTCATTCTTATGGCAGAGGTGATGTGCAAGCGTGTTTGTGTTATATCTGTGTGCATGGTGTATGGAGTGAAGCCGTGCCTGCCTCTAGGCTGAAAAGTGTGGTGTGCGAGTGGAGAAATAGGTTCATTGTAAAAACAACAATGAGTAATTCCTGGGTTCCATCTATGTACAAGGAGCATTACTTCGTCTCACAGGAGATTTAAGTGTTTGATGAATGCATAGTATTCACCCTCCAATAGGTTCTTAGAGAGAGATTGCCATCCCTAGTTCCTTCTATTGAGCGAACAAGGACCCGTTTCATGATTGTTTGTGGCTGCCTGGCCTACCAACCTTTGCTTTAGAGTTATCTGCCATGCCAATTCTGAGTAGCGTGTCCGAGGTGCTTAGTTGTCCTCCTTCGACGCGATCAGCTTGATAATCTCAGGTGCATTTTAAGTGCAATACACTGCCACGCTCCCTGCCCATATGGGTGCATTACCTGGCCCACTGCCAGGGTTTGTTCTAGGTGCAAATCGCTGGAGGTGCGAATCACCTGAGTCCTCCATGAGTGTTTGGCACTCCACATGGAAGGTTGGATTGCAGGTAACCAGGCTGTTTGCAGAAGGAGAGACTAATGGCTGAGGTGCGGTTCAGGGAGTAGGGTGGCAGGTGTGGTGAAAGGCGGGGACTACTGGCTGGAGCGGGTGTGCGATAGGCAGAGGGTGGGTGTGGAGGAGGTGGGGGTATCATGAGGTCGGGGGAAATAACCAGGTTTTGAGGGCTTTCTTGAAGGCCAGGTGATCCCCTATGAGGCAGAGTATGAGGGGAAGGGACTTCCAGAATGAGGGGGCCAGCGCAGATATGGTGGTTGGCCAAGGGACCTTAGTCAGTGCAGCAACTTTGTCTGGATCTGACCTCACGCCTTGTACATGAAAAATATGGCAGAAGAATTTCAGTGTACGTTTTTGGAACTCACATTTGTCTTTGTTCAATGTCATTCTGGCTGCCTCCAGCGCCAGGCAGACACAGTGTAGTGTGTACTAGTGGTCACTCATGGATTTCCCAAATATTGAAATGTCATCACTATAGTTTAGGCAATTAGGTATGTGTTTGATGACCTGGTGAATTTTCTCCTGGAATATCTCTGCCGTGGAGGAAATCCCGAAGTTGAGTCTTTTATACCTGAATAGCCCCATGTAACTCAAGAAGGTGGTGACGTAGTGTGACTATGGGGCAGGTTCCAGCTGGTGATAACCTTTGTTAAGTTCTAGCTTGGAAAAACTGTTTGCCCGTTGAGGAGATGGATCATATCTAATCCTGGGGGTCTGTTTTCTTTCTCTTTGGATGGCCACATTTGGTCGGCGCATAGCTACACATAGCCTAATGGACCACTATGCTGATTTCTTTGGCACTGGCACTATGGGAGAGACCCAGAGAGCGGGCCCACTCACCGGTTTGATGATGTTTAGATCCAAAAGATGGCAAATTTCCTCCTTCACGTGCTTCTGGATGTTGATTCGGATTCCTCTGTAGTGCTGGGCAATGAGTTTGACTGATGGATCAATGTGCAGTAGCACTTTGCAGTTTTGTAACTTGCCCAGACCCTTAAATAAGTTGGTGAACGCCTTCACTACATTGCCATCTGGAGCCATGTACTTGTGCACCATAAAGTGGTATAGAATGTGCACTAGTCCCATGTCAACGGCAGTCTTAAAACTTAGTATGCGCCCTCTGTTGGTCTCGGTGGAAAGTACATTCAATTGTGTGCATGCTGTGTGAAATTTGTTAGTGCATACTGTGGTGAACATGCCCTTTCTGGGTAATGGAGTGTTTGATCTATACAGGTAGATGTCCACTGACAATGGTTTCAGTTTTGGTGGCCCTGGAAGACTGTCGTATGCCTCCTTGCTCATGATGTTCACTGTCGCAGTATCAATCAAGAATTCTTTTGGTGTGTTATTGACTGGAAGTGTGAGTGTGGGACTGTGTTTTTTATCAACATCATTGTCCAGTGCCCACACATATCCTCTTTTCCTCTGATCTTTGGGGAGAAAGATTAATCACTCCCGGATCGGGATCTGACTTCTATGTATCATACATTCCTACATGAGCAGTATGAGGTTCTTCTGTCTTTGGATCTGTGAGACTTCCTAGACTGGTACTTGTCACTTTCTCCCTCTAGCTTCGTGGGTGGGTTTTGGGTCTTCAGATCGATATTTCATGTTCCATATTCTGCTTGATAGTGATATGCCATGTGAGGTCGTCGTAGGCGTATTACTGCACACTGCTCGAAAATGGTCCTCTGTTCTGCGTGCTGTGCATTTTTGTCCTAGCGCCGGGCATGTGCCCTCATGAGGGAATTCATATCCACACAGGTAGCACGCTTTGTCTGTTCTCTTGGCTCCCTCACTCTGGGCTGGTGACAGTTTCTTGATTGTCAATTTTTCCTTTTTCTTGTGGAGCACTTTAAGTTTACTCATGTTCCTGAGATGACGTGGGAACAGAGCGCTTCTTCGTTAGAGTAAGAGTGAAATGTGCAATGTTTCATATGTATTAGGAGTTGCATAACAAAATTGTCTAGTGTCTCACATTTTTCCTGTGTAGTCAGATGAAACACGTGTCGTTCATAGTCCACGTTGGCATGTGGCACGAAGTAAGTAGATAGTGCTTCCTGTATTTCTCAAAACATTTTTTCTTCATTCACCAGCTCATACAATATACCTCACACTGCCACGCCAACTGCCAGAGTTAACATGTTTTTTTCGCTCATCGAACAATGAGCCCCATGGCACTGATGTATACCTTGAAGTCCTTGGCCCACCACATCCTAGGTGGGCCTAGGTTGCTCGTGTCCATAAGATCAAAAGCCATCGTAATTGCCATGATACAGCCTCCCCATGTGCCATCTGGAACATCCCCGAAGAGCGCAATGACACTGTGGCTGGGACATCTTCCTCTGCCATCTTCCTGCCACCCTTCTCCCAGACTCCCTAGCCCCTGAGCCTCCTCATCAGCTAGATCCAGGGACACCTCCAGCAGACTTGCCTGCCAAAGATCCTCAAATGGCCTTGCCATATCGTGGATACCGAAATCAGCTGTGTGTCGTGAAATATGGGTTCGCCTTGGCACCTATGCACCTCTTTACGCCTTGTTGCATTGCTAGATAGGAGGAAGTCTTCCGCTTCTTTGCATGTACCCTTCTTCACAAAGCCTGCTCAGCAGCTTCCTGGCACTCCTGTGCCTCTGCGTGTGATGGGTGCATCCTTTACCTTAGGGCCGCCTGGCGCTTCCGTGTGTCTATGCTCATGATGGGGGCACCCTTTACCTGACGGTTGCACAAACTTTGGGCAAATCACTGCCGCCGCCGAGGATCACCCTCACAGCGTGCTGTGGTGCACCTGCATCTGCCAGCTGGGCCATGGGCCTTTGATGTATGACTCACTGCTGCCATCAGGGACTCAGATTTGTACTGTGCATTGGTGGGCCTTGCGTCGCACCAGGGCTTGCGACGTGTATACCCCAGTCTGCTATCTCATCGCCATTGTTGAGTTGGCAGTCAGCCACTAAAGAGGGGCCACCTCTGCTTTCCAGACCCCACCCAAAGACGGAGACTACACAGCATATTTCTGAGTGTAATCACCTGTATTCATACCCTGAGCACTGCATGTCGTCACATGTCACTTCAGCCATTGACCCACATGCCCCGAACTTAGCCTTCCCACATAACAAGGCTCACAGTCACCTAAGAGTCAATGTGATATTGTGGATTGCTGAGTTGTGGATCAGCGAGAGAAGCTTGATGTCCACATCTAAAGGTTTCCAGACTGATGATGACACCCCTGTCTGGGTTTATGTTAAATTGTTCTTGAATTTGGGGAGTCCCTCAATATTTTAGTCCTCTCATGCCACTAGTTATGTTCAGCTTGATCACACAATATTTGAAATAGATTTGATAATAGCATATTTTGTATGTGTTGTTACCAGGGTTGCGGTGCAGCGCAGGGAATGAGGCATAGCTGAGTGCTCAGGCATTTATTGAGAGGAGTGCACATTATGCCACTCACACTCAGGGCCTGACTTTGATGGCGGTGGTGCATTCCACACTACACAATATTAACCAGTATCTGAATAAAGCCAAATTAACCTGGATTGTAGATGCACATTGTGAGTCTCTTGATGTACCTATTACAGTGTTGGAAGCCCTCCATTCATTGTCCACTGATAGAACTCCAGGTCCAGATGGTACAACTGCTCAACATTATAGGAAACACATAGACATTGGAGCACGTCTCCTGGTTGGAGCTTATAAAAAGGCTTTAAAAACCTTGCTCATTCTCCTTCGATTACAGAAGCTATAGTTGTTCTATTGTCAAAGCGGGGCAAGATAAGACTAAGTGCTCTCCCTGTAGATCCTCTCATTATTGAACTTGGATAATAAACTTTTGGCTAACGTGTTGGCTCATAGACATGGCCCCTAAATGGATCGATTGATATTACCCGACCCATCAGGATTCATTTGTGGTAGGTCTACTTGGTGTAATCTTAGGTGGCTTTTTGGTATATTCTCACAGATACATCTTGATCTTTGGGTGGTGGTAAGGTCCCTTCACCCAGGGTCCCCTTCCTATATTGTCTCCCTAGCAGTGGCTGGTCTTATTCTTGTGCCGTAAATGTCCATCACTTTTTGCACTAGATTTCTAGTGCAGCTCAGCATTAACAAACCTGTTTAGGTAATCTGGATTCTGGCCTGCTTTAAAAATGGTTGTCATGAAGGACAGAACTTGTTGCCATGGCTGGTTCTGGCATTTATTCAAATGCAGTGTAAAAAAGGACCAAACATTGGCCAGGCCAACAGTTTGGGCTTTTCTGTAATCTCAGGAAAGGCATTTTCCAGGCTCATCCATAATTATAATTAATTATAATTCTTTTTTTATAACGCACTTAATACCAACAAGTGGTTTCTAAGCACAGGATCAGGACTCAACATATGTTGCGCAGCCTTGTCTTGCTTCCAAGACAAAAGCATTGCCCCTGAGCTATCCTTCCTCCCCTAGGTACTACCTTGCTATAAGACGGATGGTGTTTGTACCTAGGCATATTATAGCAGTGTCTGACAAATGCCTAACACCTACACAAGAGCCCAAACTGTTGGCTTTGTCAATATTTGTTTGTGTCAAAATTCAATACAAGCAACAAATGTAAGGACCCACTTATTGTTTATAAATATAATGGCTGATGGTACACTACGTTGCGATATTTGCATAACTCTTGGAGATAGTTTAAAACAACAACTGAGTCTCCTGAGTCTCCAATCTAGGGCTTTGCCCACTACTGCTGTGGTTCAAATCTAGGTGTTTCCCCCACTACCACTGTGTTTCGAATCTAGGTGTTGCCCACCACTGATGAGTCTCCAATCTAGGGGTGTCCCCACTACTGCTGTATTTCAAATCTAGGTGTTTCCCCCACTACTGCTGTGTTTCAATTCTAGGTGTTTTTCCATTACTGCAGTGTTTCAAATTTCAAATCTAGGTGTTTTTCCCACTCGTGCTGTGTTCCAATTCTAGGTGTTTCTCCGTTACTGCTGTGTTTCAATTCTCGGTGTTTCCCCACTACTGCTGTTTTCCATTTGTAGATGTTCCCTCATTGCTGCTATGTTTCAAATCTAGGTGTTTTCCCACTGCTGCTGTGTTTCAAATCAAGGTCTTTCCCGACCACTGCTGAGTCTCCAATCTAGGGGTTTGTCCACTACTGCTGTGTTTCAAATCTAGTTGTTTCCCCACTACTGCTGTGTTTCAAATTTAGGTGTTTTCCCACTACTGCTCTGTTCCAATTCTAGGTGTTTCTCCATTACTGTTGTGTTTCAAATCTAGGCTATTCTCCCACTGCTCCTGTCTTCTAATACTAGGGATTCTTCCCAATACTGCTGTGTTCCAATTCTGGCTCTTTTCCCACCACTGCCAAGTCTCCAATATGGGGGATTTCCCACTTCTGCTGTGTTTCAATTCTAGGTGTTTCGCCACTGCTACTGTGTTCCGATTGTAGGCATTCTTCCCAATACTACTGTGTTCCATTTCTGGCTCTTTCCCCACTTTTGCTGTGCTCCAGTTCTAGATGTCTCCCACTACTGCTCTGTTCCATTTCTAGGTGTCTCTCCATTACTTTTGTGTTTCGAATCTAGGCATTTCCCCACTGCTCCTGTGTTCCAATACTAGGGATTCTTCCCAATACTTCTCTGTTCCAATTCTGGCTCTTTCCCCACCACTGCCAAGTCTCCAATTCTAGGTGTTCGCCATTACTGCTGTGCTTCAATTCTAGGTGTTTCCCACTGCTGCAGTGTTCCAATTCTAGGGATTCTTCCCAATACTTCTGTGTTCCAATTCTGGCTCTTTCCCCACTGCTGTTGTGCTCCTGTTCTAGGTGTTCACCCACTACCGCTGTGTTCCAACTTTAGGTGTTTGCCCATTACTTCTGCATTTCAAATCTAGGGTTTTCCCCACTACTGCTGTGTTCCAATTCGAGGTGTTCCCCACTACTGCTGTGTTTCAAATCTGGGTGTTGTCCCACTACTGCTGTGTTTCGAGTCTGGGTGTTTTTCCCACTGCATCTGATAGTTAGCCACAGAGTCAAAACCTCCCTGCCCATAGCCAACGCTGTGTCCTCTTCAATTAATAGTTAATGAAAGGAAATACGCCGCAAAGCCAGCGTCAAAGGCCTTTGCTCAAGTTAACTTCAGTTGGAGGTGTCGAACTGTGTTTCTCCCCATAACCAACCCCAAAACCCAACCACCAAAGTTAGCCGGAACAGTACCATGCAAGTCACCATCAACAAGCTACAGAACTGAACAGTGCCCTGCCCTACAACAACACCACAGCTCCTAACACCCAGACCACCCCAATCCCCAAAGGACATCAAAGCCAAAATGAGCCGTAAAGAAAAACTGGTAAATGACCTAACCACGGGGGCTCACGCCCCTGATGCCTCAACTTTATGAACTACCAGTGACAACTAACCACAAAACCTACACCTTATCCACAAATTAAACTACAAATAGTAGTAGTAGTACATTCTCTATTTTGAATTGACAAGAATCCATAAAAGATACAACATGTTGAACCGTCTCATGCCGCTGAGTACAATCCGGGTAAGTTAAACAATATAAATACAGAGTTATAGTTAATTCATAAATGCATGTCATGTCAGATAAAAATATATACATACTACATAGAACATCTCACAGGTTGTAAAAACACAAGTACTAAATTCACAAATACATTCCCTGCAACCAATCTAAAAGAAAAGGAAAAATTAAAACTTGATAAAAGTATTGCTATGTTTGCCCCCTTTCTCGTATACAAAAGTTTAAAATCAACTCTACTAGTTCTTTCATTGCTTTTGGACACATGTACACAGTTTTAAGCCCTTTTCATGTATTCGCTAGATGATTCTTGCACATAGCGACAACTTCCAGGCTATTGCGGGCGTAGATACGTTCAACAGATAGTACAGTGCTGCCCTTTACTGAGAAAAGCCTCTTCCTATGAACAATGGTAACAAATATGTGTTCCTCTGATCACAATAAGCTGGACAGAAAAATAGGAAATTAGCTAAATCCTCTAGCCCAGCATCACACTTAGGACCTTTGGCTTCAATTTCCCGACCTGATCTCTGACTACGGAGCTCGCCCAGCTCAGGCATCCAAAACATACTTTTGTAATTGGTGCTCTTTGATATTTACAATTCGTCCAGATGAGATATTCCTTTGTATTATTTGACGATATTCTCATCAGTTCTCTATTTGTCGGTTTCATTAGTTCTTCTGTCTCTCTTTTGGCTCTCTTTTGTCATTTGCCCACTCTATTCGACACTTTCTGAAGAACACCTGCTCTTTTCTAGTGTTTGTGCAGATTCATTAAATATGTTACTGGCACCCACTTTCCCCAACATATTCTTTACATTTTCTATCCAACCAATATTATTGGCACCCCTTTTGCCCATTAGGTGCTTCAAAAAGTTCTTGGTGAGCCCCGCCTTTTGATCAGACCATATGCGTAACCATAGTCTACAGGGCTCCAACACCAGTTGGTCCTCTAAAAAAGCCCAGTCAATCTCTTGGTGAGAAACAACATTTGGCGCTGATATAGCTAGGCCTAACAATGATTTCACAAACCTGTTTTCCTCTTTTTGCAAAATGCCCAGATCTCCATGCCCCCAAATTGCAGCACCACATTAAATTGCCCCTATTATGCGGGAATTGTACACTTTTTCCACAATACAAAGTAGTTGTTGCTGATGCTGCTTCATAAATCTACGAATGCAGCCCAGCAGATGTTTTATCATGCAGACCTGTTTTTGTACATGGGCCTGCCCTTTGAACCTTTAGTTGAAATGTACCCCGAGATAATCAAAATGGGACACCTTTGGTATGACCAATCCATTGCACCATATTTTTGGGAATGTGCATGTTCCTTTCTTCCCAAGACACACCATTACTGCAGATTTAGTAGTATTAACATAGAGGTCCAGCTTATTCATAAAAATTGCAAATCTATTTAGCAGGGTCTGTAGTGCTCTCAAGGTCCGTGCACTGAGGACGGTATCATCTGCATAAATTAGTGCAGGAAATAGCGTGTTGCCTATTCGTGGTACATCGGCATTACATTCCAATAGGAATTCCAACAGTTTATTTATGTACAGGGAGAATAACAGGTGTGCCAAAACACAGCCGTGTCTAACCCCAGATTTGATTGGGAACCAGGCAATGCATGCCTTGTCCTTGTGTAGGACTTCTAAGATATCCAATATAGCATCCAGACCATCATAGGACCCGAGCCCCTCCCAAAAAGTGAAGAATCAATCCCAGGGACCGGGAAGCGAGCCAATTTAAAGAGGACTCCAGCTCCAAGAAATTCAATCCACAACTCAAGTACACCATGCCCCATCATAAGAAAGTCAAAGAAGCTAGAGTGGGAAACAGGAAGAAGAAGGAAACCTTAACAGCACAGGAAGGTGCAGACTAGCACGATTTCACAACTCAGAAAAACCTGTGAAGACAATGCCAAAATGACTAAGAATACAGACCAAGGACAGAGTAAGAAAAGACTACATCTATTGCTATTTCTCCACATACGACTACTTTGCAAGTGAAACCAAACATTCAGCAACAAACCCACATGCAAGAAGCAAAATAAATATACACTCCATCGGAACGCCGAACGTAGCATTCCAGAAAACAAACCACCCCAACCCCGAGAACACCATGGACAATACACCAATAAGAATCAGGGACACATTTTATTCTGTTACCTTCAACACACCCTACATCACCAAAGACTGGAGCAAAGGATGGGATCTGTTGGGTATTTTGTGTAGATTTGGGGCCTGGCTGTATTTTCTTACCGCCAAAAATAATTTAGCAACAATCACTCCTTGTATTCAGATTGGGTTATGTATAATAATAATACAGTGGATATGCATTATTTCAGTACACAGACATGCGTGGTTGGTATGCGTGGTTGGTATGCGTGGTTGGTGGTATTTTGGTGAGCATAATTCCCTTGTTTTATTTGTGGCCCCAATATCCAGCACCCCTTATTTTTGTTTAGATTGTTCGTGTAATCACCGTAGAGACCTCAGGCTTGCACTTCAGGAACACCACATTTTCACTTTTAGTGTGCCACCATGGGCAATTTTTTCGCTGTCTTATCTACGGCAGTGAGCTATCATGTGGTATTTTTCACTAACTTATATACGGTAGTGAACTATGTCCCGGGTCTCTATTTTTGCTGACTCATGTACCTTCAGCAAAAAGGCTATAACACACACAGTTATTTATAATTGCTCTTGCTGAATGACATTTGCTCATACTGAATGGCTGCAGCCAAATCTTATTTTTAGCTACCTTGAAAATGACAATTGCACTGTCTAAACATCTCCCCACATCATCAGCACTGTATTGGTAAATATAAAACACACCACCCGTCTGCTTTCAGATATTTTTGTGTATTATAAAAGTTGCATTTAAACACGATCTCACTCTTTACAGAAATAAATGAAATAGCACAGTAACAGTATTATTTGTGATACACTGAAAAGAGAGTGGCGGAGGCAAGAATTCAATAGGTAACATTAAACACGTGGGTAAAGCACAGGAATCTCCTTTCCTACACTGACTGAATATTTTCGTACACACTCAGCCCCCACACCTCAGCGAGATAATTACCAGGCTTATTCAGTATGTAACTTCTTTGGCTAGTCGCCTTCTGGAGGGATTCACCCAGCAAGGACAAGCATCTGCTGTCACTCAAACTGGGACTTGTTGACTGGAAAAGCCAGTCTCTGCAACCAAGTCGAATCTGCTTTAGGAATCAGGCATCCCCAGCTGTCAACCCCGTCCTTCTTCGAGCTGTGTCCAGAATCGTCTGCCCTCTCCCCCTTTTGAAGATTCTACAGGAAAACTTGGTTACCGAATGCTTGTCCAATAATATTCTATCATGTCATCCTCTCCCTCACTACACAATGGCTTATTTTTTTTACAGTTGCAACTGTAACAGACTGATTTCCTGCTTATTCGAAGTCTTTGCTTCCTGCAGTTACTGTGGACAGAGCACAGAAAGGCAAAAGAAAAAAAAAACTTGAATGTGTCTTTAAAACTGATTTTCAGAGTAAGCCTCATTTTGCAGTGAAGACACATTATTTTATTAATGAGTTATAATTATTAGTCTTGTTAGTGAGATTAGTTTGTTAATTACCAAATGTGTCTCTTGCAACATAGGCATTTCAGGTGAGAAATGGTGTGCATTTTGAAGGTACAGATGTGTGCTTTTAACTGTGAAAAATGTATTTGCATTTTATATGTAAAAATCGTTTTTGACTGAATAACCTGCCCTTACTTATATGTCCATGTTACACTGGCAACACATAGCTTGAAACAACTGCATCATAGCTATGCACCAAACCCATGCAGTGGCGCTGCATAAAAATGCTCAATAACACATGTCTTGCTGTACCACATTTTATCAATGCACCAAACCCATGTAGTGGCGCTGCACTTAAAAAAAAAAACATGCTATACATTGATCCTGTGCAGTGGTGCTGTACTCTGTGCTCCCAAAACACGCTAAACAATCCTACATATACCCTCCTTTTTTTAATTTGTAAAATGTAACAATCCAATACAATTAACATTCTTGTTGTGAAGATGAAAATTGAAAGTCGCTGTTCAATCAATATAATATTAAAATTCATCTGAATTTATCAATTCTTATAAAATGTTCTACATTTGCCTTCCCAATGGAAGTGTCCAGTCCAGTATTTCAATTTTATACTTGAAGTCAATTGAAAATAATAAAATAAAACAACTAACTAAAACAAATAATTAACATAACAGATTAAAACAATTAATTAAAATAATAAATACGTGGAATTCCATATGTCAGGACTCTTGTCTGCCTCTTTTGGTTCATTCGGGTACACTTTCATCTTGGTACTCTTGGATCCTTCTCTATAGAAGTCATCTTTTCTTTGGCATTCCGGCTATTTTGTCTTCACCTCCAGCCGGAGGCAGGCATCTTTTGGTCTTCATCCAGGGGACTCCATATTCCACCGTCTCCCGTGACCTCCGGTATAAATAGTTAATGTTCTAAACCAAAATAGAAAAGAAACAGATTGAGAGGGTAATTCATAGAAATTCGCACAAAAATGGCACACGCGGCTGGCGCACAGTGTCCCTGTGCGATACACTGCGCCAGCCGCGTGGGAAAAAATCCTTTTCATCGCACAGCGTATTCATGGAGTTTAGCCTCCAAAACCAGCCGTGGCGCAGAGTGGCGCAGCGACCCTGCAGCAGCGCCAGTTACGCCCCCAAGAACGCCCTCGCACAAGGAAAAGCCTTCACAATCCCCAAATCATCGCAAAGGGCTGCGCTAACCCTGGACCAGTTCACAGGGCTGGCAAACAGCAAACGCCAAGCGGGGAACGTGCATTTCAGTGGTTCGCGGGAAGTCCCACACGCGATTGTCCTGGGTACGTGTACATCAGGGGTGCTTGGGAAGTAACACACGCTATTCCATCAGGGCACGTGTATTCCAGGGGTGCGCGGGAAGTATCACATGCAAAAGCAGCAGGGTACGTGTATTTCAGGGGTGCGCAGGAAGTATCACACGTGATTCCATCAGGGTACGTGTATTCCAGGGGTGCGTGGGAAGTATCACACGCAAAAGCAGCATGGTACGTGTATTTCAGGGGTGCGCGGGAAGTATCACACGCGATTCCATCAGGGTACGTGTATTCCAGGGGTGCGTGGTAAGTATCACACGCAAAAGCAGCATGGTACGTGTATTTCAGGGGTGCGCAGGAAGTATCACACGCGATTCCATCGGGGTACGTGTATTACAGGGGTGCGTGGGGAGCACCACACGTGAATTGCATGTGTGGGTCCTCCCAGGTGTTCCCTCTACACCCTCCACGGCCCATGCAGGTGGCCCACACCACAGGGGCCTACCCTGCACATGTCCCGCAGGCACCCCATCCACCATGGCCATGCCCCCCAGCCAACCCACATGTCACCTTGCACTACTGCCCACCAACGCATGTCCCCCTGCACCCCCAGCCACCAGGGGCAGCCTCCACCAGGCCCCCACTCAAGTCCCCTATCATCCCCACCCCCCAGCCACCAGGGGCATCCTCCACCAGGCCCCCACTCAAGTTCCCTATCACCCCCACCCCCCCAGCAGTGCAGGGGCAGCCTCCACCAGGCCCCCACCCATGTCTCCCACCACCCCCACCCCCCAGCAGTGCAGGGGCAGCCTCCACCAGGCCCCCACTCATGTCTCCCACCACCCCCACCCCCCAGCAGTGCAGGGGCAGCCTCCACCAGGCCCCCACTCAAGTCCCCTATCACCCCCACCCCACAGCAGTGCAGGGGCAGCCTCCACCAGGCCCCCACTCATGTCTCCCACCACCCCCACCCCCCAGCATCCAGGGGCAGCCTCCACCAGGCCCCCACCCATGTCTCCCACCACCCACCCCCCAGCAGTGCAGGGGCAGCCTCCACCAGGCCCCCACTCATGTCTCCCACCACCCCCACCCCCCAGCCACCACGGAAAGCCTCCACCAGGCCCCCACTCAAGTCCCCTATCACCCCCACCCCCCCAGCAGTGCAGGGGCAGCCTCCACCAGGCCCCCACTCATGTCTCCCACCACCCCCACCCCCAGCAGTGTAGGGGCAGCCTCCACCAGGCCCCCACTCATGTCTCCCACCACCCCCACCCCCCAGCCACCAGGGGCAGCCTCCACCAGGCCCCCACTCAAGTACCCTATCACCCCCAGCAGTGCAGGGGCAGCCTCCACCAGGCCCCCACTCATGTCTCCCACCACCCCCACCCCCCAGCATCCAGGGGCAGCCTCCACCAGGCCCCCACCCATGTCTCCCACCACCCCCACCCCCCAGCAGTGCAGTGGCAGCCTCCACCAGGCCCCCACTCATGTCTCCCTTCACCCCCACACCCCAGCATCCAGGGGCAGCCTCCACCAGGCCCCCACCCATGTCTCCCACCACCCCCAACCCCCAGAAGTGCAGGGGCAGCCTCCACCAGGCCCCCACTCATGTCTCCCACTACCCCCACCCCCCAGCAGTGCAGGGGCAGCCTCCACCAGGCCCCCACTCATGTCTCCCACCACCCACCCCCCAGCAGTGCAGGGGCAGCCTCCACCAGGCCCCCACACATGTCTCCCACCACCCCACCCCCCAGCCACCAGGGGAAGCCTCCACCAGGCCCCCACTCAAGTCCCCTATCACCCCCACCCCCCCCAGCAGTGCAGGGGCAGCCTCCACCAGGCCCCCACTCATGTCTCCCACCACCCCCACCCCCAGCAGTGTAGGGGCAGCCTCCACCAGGCCCCCACTCATGTCTCCCACCACCCCAACCCCCCAGCCACCAGGGGCAGCCTCCACCAGGCCCCCACTCAAGTCCCCTACCACCCCCACCGCCCAGCAGTGCAGGGACAGCCTCCACCAGGCCCCCACTCAAGTTCCCTATCACCCCCACCCCCCAGCAGTGCAGGGGCAGCCTCCACCAGGCCCCCACCCATGTCTCCCACCACCCCCACCCCCCAGCAGTGCAGGGGCAGCCTCCACCAGGCCCCCACTCATGTCTCCCACCACCCCCACCCCCCAGCAGCACAGGGGCAGCCTCCACCAGGCCCCCACTCATGTCTCCCACCACCCCCACCCCCCAGCATCCAGGGGCAGCCTGCACCAGGCCCCCACCCATGTCTCCCACCACCCCCACCCCCCAGCAGTGCAGGGGCAGCCTCCACCAGTCCCCCACTCATGTCTCAACCAACCCCCACCCCCCAGCCACCAGGGGCAGCCTCCACCAGGCCCCCACTCAAGTCCCCTATCACCCCCACCCCCCAGCAGTGCAGGGGCAGCCTCCACCAGGCCCCCACTCATGTCTCCCACCACCCCCACCCCCCAGCAGTGCAGGGGCAGCCTCCACCAGGCCCCCACTCATGTCTCCCATCACCCCCACCCCCAGCAGTGCAGGGGCAGCCTCCACCAGGCCCCCACTCAAGTCCCCTATCACCCCCGCCCGCCAGCAGTGCAGGGGCAGCCTCCACCAGGCCCCCACTCATGTCTCCCACCACCCCCACCCCCCAGCATCCAGGGGCAGCCTCCACCAGGCCCCCACCCATGTCTCCCACCACCCCCACCCCCCACCAGTGCAGGGGCAGCCTCCACCAGGCCCCCACTCATGTCTCCCACCACCCCCACCCCCCAGCCACCAGGGGCAGCCTCCACCAGGCCCCCACTCAAGTCCCCTATCACCCCCACCCCCCAGCAGTGCAGGGGCAGCCTCCACCAGGCCCCCACTCATGTCTCACACCACCCCACCCCCCAGCAGTGTAGGGGCAGCCTCCACCAAGCCCCCACTCATGTCTCCCACCACCCCCATCCCCCAGCCACCAGGGGCAGCCTCCACAAGACCCCCACTAAAGTCCCCTATCACCCCCAACCCCCGGCAGTGCAGGGGCAGCCTCCACCAGGCCCCCACTCAAGTCCCCTATCACCCCCACCCCCCAGCAGTGCAGGGGCAGCCTCCACCAGCCCCCCACTCATGTCTCCCACCACCACCACCCCCCAGCCACCAGGGGCAGCCTCCACCAGGCCCCCACTCATGCCTCCCACCACCCCCACCCCCCAGCCACCAGGGGCAGCCTCCACCAGGCCCCCACTCAAGTCCCCTATCACCCCCACCCCCAGCCACCAGGGGCATCCTCCACCAGGCCTCCACTCAAGTCCCCTATCACCCCCACCCCCCAGCAGTGCAGGGGCAGCCTCCACCAGGCCCCCACCCATGTCTCCCACCACCCCCACCCCCCAGCCACCAGGGGCAGCCTCCACCAGGCCCCCACTCAAGTCCCCTATCGCCCCCACCCCCCAGCAGTGCAGGGGCAGCCTCCACCAGGCCCCCACTCATGTCTCCCACCACCCCCACCCCCCAGCCACCCGGGGCATCCTCCACCAGGCCCCCACTCAAGTCCCCTATCACCCCCACCCCCCAGCAGTGCAGGTTCAGCCTCCACCAGGCCCCCACCCATGTCTCCCACCACCCCCACCCCCCAGCAGTGCAGGGGCATCCTTCACCAGGCCCCCACTCATGTCTCCCACCACCCCCACCCCCCAGCATCCAGGGGCAGCCTCCACCAGGCCCCCACCCATGTCTCCCAACCCCCCCACCCCCCAGCAGTGCAGGGGCAGCCTCCACCAGGCCCCCACTCATGTCTCCCACCACCCACACCCCCCAGCAGTGTAGGGGCAGCCTCCACCAGGCCCCCACTCAAGTCCCCTATCACCCCCACCCCCCAGCATTGCAGGGGCAGCCTCCACCAGGCCCCCACTCATGTCTCCCACCACCCCCACCCCCCAGCAGTGTAGGGGCAGCCTCCACCAGGCCCCCACTCATGTCCCCCAGCCAACATGTCATCACAATCTAGATCCCTGGCCCCTATGGTCAGCCTCCAAATGCCAAACACCCACCCGAGTATTGCATCCACCCACTTAGAAATGGCAATAACATGATAGAACCCCAATTGCAATTTTGGAAATTAACACATGTCCCTCACATAAACCCAATGGGTGTCAGTGAATCTCAAAACCCATATCATGATATGCATGAAACCAATGAGATGATACTACACATTGAAGTTTGAACAAAAAATATGTATTAAAAGAAACATAAATTGAATCAGAAATAAACAAACAGAAATGGGAATTCAAAAAAATAAAAAGCAGCATGTCTGTGAAATAATGCAAAACCAAAAATCATAATCCAAAGGAATGGTGTTCAAAGTAACAGTCCACAAAAGAAAATCCAATGGAAAATTATAATTGAAAGCCATTGCTCCATGGGTAAATTGTAAAAAAAAATCCAACAGTCAACTATATACAGATAAACAAGCCAGGGTCCATGATCCCAACAGAAGAAATGAAACCTATCTAATAACACTACCTAATAAAAAAAAACTATATACAAAAATGTGGCCCATTGTCCAAAAGGTCCAAAAAAAATGCTAAACCAAAGGAAACCTAACACTAACTACAGAACTATTTACAAGGGCAGCGGGCTAGTCCGACGGCTTACTTTTGGATGTCCCGGGCCATGGCATCATCGAATTCCTGCTCAATGTCCCGGAGGCGGTCCTCCTCCATGGCCCCGAGGGTCCGCAGGGCCGTCGACGTGTCCACCTCCAACCCCCTGCGGATTGCCTCGAGGCACTCGGCCCGCCTCAGGGCCCTCCGCATGGAGTTCTCCGCCCTGACCATCGTGAGCCGTGCCTCTTCCGCCCGCTGCCGCTCCGCATCTATGGCGTAGCCCAACCGCTGCCACACGGAAGACGCTTTCTGTCCTGGGTCCTCCTGCCCTCCGGCCGATGCCTGCCCCTCCGATGTCGAAGGCCCCGAGCCATCATGGCTCCCACCACGTTGCTGCTGCTGCTGTGCCTCTGCCCGTGCACTGCCTCCTGCTGCCTGCACGTCCTCCGCTGGCTGGGGTGCAGTCGTTGATGTAGCCACCCCTGCTGGACGTCCGACTCCCGACTGTGGCAGGGATGCCTCCTCCACCAGCCTGGCCGCACTGTCAGAGGCAGCTCCACAGGGCACCCAGGTGACTGATGGGTGGGAAGATGGCACGGAGGACGACTGGCGCATAGGGGGTTCAGTTGAGGAGGGGGTCGCAGCAAGCCCCATCAAATGGATGAATCCGGCCTGGGTGACCTGTTCCAGTAGGCCGACGCGGTCAACGAGCCATTCGAGATGACGTGCAGTCTCCTCATGAAAAGACTGCAGGTCACCTCGCATGGCCCGTTGATGCAACACCACACCAGTCAGGACAGGCTCAACCCGGACCCGGATAGCCACGTCCGCAGGCAGAGGAAGGCCAGTTATCGTGAGCTCATCCCCTGCCTGAAAGCGGGTCTGGACGTAGGCATCCCTGCTGGTGCAAGATGATGCAGGGACAGGATAAGGGACAGGATTGCACACAGGCACCTCCGCAGCGGCCTGTGCTGCCTCCTGTCCCTGGTCCTGCACTGCACCACTAGCACCAGTGGAATCCCCATATCCAGACCCCATCTCTGTTGCTTGCATGGCCTCCTCCTCCACCAAACCCCCCACCAACCTGGATGACTCCGTGCCATCTTCCCCCGTTGGGCCCTGTGGGGTCCCAGCTGCCCCTTCTGCTGCCGAGGAGTCCAACTCCGACCTCCGCCTCTTGGACCTCCCCCCGGCAGCTGCGGCCTGGGACGCGGCACCAGACTCCTCACTCCCCGACGAGATCACAACCTGGGAGGGGAGCCGGGCCTTGCATCTCCGGCTGGCGGTGGGATCCCCGCCGCTGTGCTCCACAGCACCTTCTCCGCCCTCTTCATCAGTTGACGCTGCAGACAGGGAGAAATAAAACACAGGCATCAGGGCACTGTACAATGGACACATACACACATGACAGTTGCACATGAGTGGCATTGGCAAACCTCAGACATGGCATCACAATCGGCAACACACATGTCATTTCAACTTGCACACATGAGCCATACCACAGCCACATCGCAACTGCCGGCACCATCCATACACATACAACAGCATGAGCAGGCAAAGGTGAGCCAGACATCACATGCAACACAGGGAGTGCACTACACATGCCCGCACACCACCACACTTGCATGCATGTGTACACCTCCACCAACTGTCGCAGTGTTCCGATGGGCATCCATGTCACATCTGCCAATCTGGCTTCCACATCCCGCTGTCACATGCATCCATGTTGCATCACTGTTGCACCCTTGTCAAATACACATACATGCACATGTACACAGTGCTGATACATGCTGCTGAAAACAACATACATGCGTGACATCACGACCATGACCACTTACATACACATTCATCCAAACATGTGTGCCCACGCAACTGCATTTGGCATGCAAGCCTACACACACAAGCACCATCCATGTCTCACACATGACAGCCCTCGCATGTGTTAGCTGCACGGCCCTGTACACCACCACCCATACTCGGCCCCATACAAACATATGTGCAACCGGCACACTACTGGCACATCACCACACGCACAGCTTACAATCATGATGCATGTACACTTACCGCTCGACTCCAGACGGGTCTACCTCTCAAGGACCTGGACGTAGAGCACTGGGAATATGCGTTCCAGGACCCTCATCTGATCTTCCGACAAGTGGCCCCGGCGCCCCTTAGCATCCGCTGCCTTCAAGAGGCGCCGGGCCTTGTTCAGGGTCCTGGACCTGAAGTCCTCCCAGCGCTTCTTGACATGTTGGAAGTCGCGGACTGCCACCCCCTCCGCGTTGATGGCAGTTACGATGTCCGTCCAGATCCGAGTCCGTCCTTCCTTGTCGGCGCGCACACTTCCGTAGAGGGCATCATACTGCCCCAGGACTTGCTCCACCAGGACACCAACTTCCCTGGTACTGAAGCTGGTGCCCCTCTGCCTCTCTGGCCGGGGGTTGTCAGTGGTGCCAGATGTTGCAGTGCCCGACATGACAACCCCAGAGGTAGGAGTGGGTGGGCAACTGGGTCCTGGGGCTGGGGCTGTGGAGCGATGGAATCCCAGTTGGGAGTCTTCGGTTCCAGCAGGGGTGGTCACAGGAACAGCACCACTGGCTGATGTGCAGGCAGCAAATGGCAGGGCATGTGGGCAGCAGGCAGTCAGGCAGCAGCAGATGGCAGGTGGGAGCGTGCTCGGGGCTCTGGGGGGCAGTAATTCGGCCTTGTGGGCAGGAGCATGGTCTTCCGTGTGCTTACGCGTGGCCAGCTTGATACGGAGTGATTTTGCACGTGAAAATCCTGCACGTCTGCGTGTAAATCGAGGAAAGGCCCTTAGCACGTATGCACGTCAGCACGCATATGTGATTTCATTGGACCAAAGGCCCTTATTGCGTAAGCGCGTCTGTGACGTGACGCGCGCGGGTGTTTCCCTCATTACACGTGATGACAGAGTAAACGTGGATTTCCACCAATCGCGTGTGAAACTTCCTGTGCACCCCAGAAATACACGTACCCAGGCCAATCGCGTGTACGCTCACTTCCCTCCGATTACACGCGATGACACTCGGACGTGCAGTTTTACCACGTGTGCTCGCATATGCGATTTCATTGGCCCAAAGCCCACCATGTGGCAGCTGTGACGTCACGCGCATGGCCGTAGAGAATGGCGCGTATAAAAAAAAGAGATACACGTCCGAGTGTCAAAGCGCGTAATTGGTGGAAATGGCCTCATCGCGTATGCGCGTCTGTGACGTGTGTATAAAAGGTACGCGTAGGGAGCCATTTCCTTGTACGTGCTTTTCGTGGAGAGCGAGTGGGTGAAATCTGTACTTCTTGTCGGTTCACACGCGATTTACTTCACTGCGTTTCCAGTTCGTACTCCCTGTTACCTCTGACAGCTTTTTCTCTTTTCCTCTTTTTCCTGGGCCTGTTTCCTCAAACAGTGTTCCCTTCTACTGTTGTCCTGTCTCCTCAGACAGCGTACAATTCTTCTTTTGGCGGGGGTGTTGCCAACGCACACACGCGCATATTTTTCATGCTTTTGTTCCTGGCAGACGGTGAGTCGCGCATGTATTTAACATCTGTGCTTGCCCCGTGTATCGCGTACCCATTCAGAGGTCATTCTAGGCTGCGTGTGACACGCATACGTTCATTCTTGTGTCTCTGGGTGCCACAGCGTAGTACAGGTTTATTTTTCCATGCACGTGGTCTAGGAGGGGTTGCGTGCACCTTATTCCCTTTTTTGGGGTGCCTGTGCGTTGCGTGACCCGTCATCTTTCCCCAGGGGTGACATACAGCCTTGCTAGAGCACTAGGGTACGATTACCATCTGGTACCCAACCCCTTTGACCCCCAATTGCCCAGGACAATAGTTCACATCGACTCCCATACGCACGATAACATCAGTGCCATGGCTGGGAGGCGAACAAGCCGTAAGGGTGGCAAAGGTGGGCGAGCCCCAAGTGGTGGCCTTGGTGGATCCGATAGGGGACGTGGCCGTGACTTGCAGGGTGCCCCTAGCCCCCCATGTGTGGAGGAGCAGTCAGGGACACCCATGCCCCCCCCCCTGGTTGAGGTTAACGTGGCTGACACCATCCATGCTCAGCCCTTGTTGGACCAGCCCACTGTGGAACCAGACCTGGCACAGGGTGACTCCATGGCTGACTTCCAGGTCAGCAGGTCTAGGCCATGTGCGCCGGTGAACGTTGGTGTCATCAGGCCACGTGGATCAGGGGCAGCTAGGTCATCTGCTGCCCCGCGTAGGCAGGCTGGGGAGGCTGCAGGGGCAGCTGCGGCTCCATCCACCCCAACTCTCACACACCCAGCCAGGACAGTGTCGGTCCAAGTCCATCATGCTGACATTCCCCCTGACACCATCACACTTGATCTAATGCCTGCACCAACTCCCATGCTGAGTGTGCAATCCCATACTCCTTGTAGAGAGTCCACCGGGGCTCCTGCCCGTAGTGTCCAGAGCGGCGTAGGACACTCAGGATCCCCACCACCTTCCAAGCAGAAGAAGAAGAGTGCTCGTCCAGTAGAGGCTGATGCCCCAGACACGGCTAAACAGTCCGGCCCGTCAAGGAAGCCCAGCTTCAAGGAGGCCGAACTGAATGCACTTGTAGAGTACGTGTCCGCACATGACCGCAAAATGGTGATTGTTGCAGGATCCAAGACCACACCTGCACAACGTCAGGCACACTGGCAGACCATTGCGGACATCATAAGTGCCCTTGGAATCGTGAGGCGCACAGCTACTGAATGCTACAAGCGCTGGAATGACCTGAAGCGCAGGGCAAAGAATAAGCTGGCCTCAAGTCATGCCACAACTCTAGTGACTGGAGGTGGGTCTCCAGCAGACGACATAGAACTCACTCCACATGAGCAGGTTGCTGGGACCTACGTCACGGAGGAACAGATCCAAGGCGTGGGAGAACTGGCAGATTACGAGGCATTGTCCAGTGAGTGCACATGCATGTGTGTGTCATCCATGTGCATGGTGTGTGTGGGAGGGCTTCTGTTTGGGTGCCAGGTGAGGGTGTGTGTGCCTGAGTGGTTTGGTTCACCCATGTGCCTCTTCCTATACATTCTGCGCACCAGCATTTGGGTATAGCAGCATCCCTTCTGCAAACATTAGACATCCAGCCCAACACCACGCCAGTTGCCCTTGGAGTGTCATCTTGCAACAACATTGTTGCTTATTTACCTCTGTTTATTCAGGCAGATTGTTTGCATACCACCACTTTTACTCGGGATTTCTCAGTCCTATTGTCACATGTCTGACATGGCTATGGTACAGTGGACTGGTTTAGTTTCCTGGACATGATTTGTTTAGACATGTCCCTGTGCTATAGGACCATTTTGGACTGGCAGCTGCAGGTTAAACATTTGAACCTTTTCAATGAAGAAATCAATTACATTAGAAAACTGGACTGAATGAACAATTGGTGTCCTCCTCTCCCTCTTCACTTCATGGCTAGGGTACATGCCATCTGTGTGATGGCATGTGTATTTGACCTGCCAATCACTGGCCAATGTGTGATGCCACTGCTAGGCAGCATGCAGCAAATGTGTTCATCTTCCATCTTGGTGTCATCAATGTGTGCCATCTGCCTACCCTTCACACGCAGTGACGGTGCATGCATGGGAGGGTTTTAGTCATGTGGGACATGTGTCAATCAAGTACTGTTTCTGTAGCCTCTCAGCCCTAATTGTGTGCCATAGTGCTAATGCCTGTTTCCATTTTTTTTCTTTTATGTCTTTGCAGGGGATGACGCACTTGATACTGCTGCGGTTGTGGAGATGGTGCAGACCCAGGAGGGGTCTGAGGGCCGACCGACAACCAGTGAGGGACGTGGTGTGGTGGTGGGTGAGAACCCACAACTGCTGCAGGTTGTGCTCTCAAGGGGTGTCTCTGGCTGCACCTCCCCCGAGCTGTATTCAGGTGACGATTCGGATGATGAGACCTATGTGCTGTCGCAGGTGAGTGTTCCTAGGAGGGATTCTGTTCTGTCCGACCCACATGCACCAGGGTTAGAACCCTCAATGGGGATGTAAGTGTTGGCAGGTACGCCTTTGGTGGTTACGGATGCAGGGTCACACTCCGCGACATCTGATCCTGTTCCTGGGCCAGCAGATCAGAGGGGGAATGCAGTCCTGCAGCCTCAGGCAGTGCCGGCACAGCAAGGCGCAGTTCGCCTTGCCCCAGACAGGTGTGGTGCCCGCCGACGTGGTGGCCGTCAGCCACCTGGCAATAACGCATGGGAGCAATCCATATACGGTATGGCAACCCAACAGGCAGCATCATCAGAGATGATGGCTCAGGCATGGATAGGGTGGCCACTTCCATTGTCCCCCCCGAAAGGCTGATGGAGCGACTACAGCAGGCAACCGACTCCATCTGCCAGTCACACAGGGAGGACATGTTGGCATCCGACAGGGACAGGCGGGTGGCACTGGCGACTCTGCGGGAAACCATTTCCATAGAGTCCCAGGGCCACAGGGAAGCCCTGAGGGTGGAACTCCTTCACCTCATGACGACTCTTGTTGAGCTTGAGGATTCAACAAACAGAAGGACAGAACAGCAGCTGGAGCGTCTCACACGTACGCTCTCAGCTGAGATGCAGGCAACTAGGGCGGAGGTCCGGGCATCCCGTGAGTTGTTGCATGGGGACCTCCGCACACTTATCCTCCAGAACGAGACCTACCACACCCGCATGCTTGCAGCCATGGAGGAACAGACTAGGGCTTTGCGTGGGCTGCCTCCCATAGTGCCACCACCTCCTGATGCAGCTGCAGAGGGTGAGGAGAGCGACAGCAGTGATACTCCCACAATAGGGTAGCCGTGTAGGCCTGAGCCCATGGAGGTGTTTTTTTTCCGCAAGATCCACACAGGTGGGTTTTGGTGTGCACCCTGTCCTCGGACCTCCTGGGTGGCCTCCCCCACCCCCCCGGGCCCATTAATGGCCATTATTGATTTTTTTTTTTTTGGGACAGTGTGTTGCCTTGTGTGGCTCCCGTGGTATTAGGGAGAATTCTCTGTTTAGGCTGAATTTCCTAACCTAGTGAGTCCCCCAGCAGCTTTGCTGGATTTCTGGAGTTTGTTTTTTTCCATCCTACCAAGAGTGAGACTCTTTTTCTCCCACTCTTGGACATGAATGTGTGTAATTCCTTTGAATATCAATGTGTTCTATGGGCTATGGGGTCCTTTACTCCATAGGGTCTCATATGTTTTGCTATGTGTGTTACACCGCACCCTCTGTGCCGTAACACTGACGCGTCCTAGCGGACCTCCACCATAGACTCCATACCCGGGGACTGACTACTGTCTCCCCGGGCATGTAAAGTCACCATTGGCTTTACAAGACCTACATTTACTAACAGAACTAGTACAAACCATCCTATTGTGGACGTGCTAGTAGGGGTAATTCGATTACTCCTGGGTCTGTTATTCGAGGGGGCACTGTCTTGTCCCCCCTCGTCGAGTTTTGGCTGGTGGCAGTGGAAACTACTTGTTATGTTCAACCCGAATATAACCCTATGGGATTCTTCCCATTGTTGGCGATTGATACTTTTTCTCGTTAGTCTCTAACATACCACCGGTCTACTTATCTTAAATAAGTCTATCGGATGGTATTTTCCGCCAGAACTCGGTTTTTAAAATGGCGTCTGTGTTCGTCTCTGTGACTCCTAAACCAAAGGTCGAGCCCATTGTTCCACTTTTGGCGGGCTTCTGTACAGAGACCCTCCAAAGTGGTGCCATTCTGTCTGGGTTACCACAGGGGTGTGGGAGGGGGTTTAGGCACCCTGGACCGAGTTGCCTTGCCAACTCTGGTAGCACTCTGGTGTGATTGGCCCAAGTGGTGAGCCTCCCCGCTCACCAGTTAGCGTGTTTTGATTGACAGCTAGGCTGAATGAATGGGGGTTTTCTGCCTAAAAGCAGGGCTTTTGGGACTGGATCTTCAGAAGTCGCCACAGGACCTAAGAATCCGACGAGGGTAAAGCTGAGCCGACCTGCAACGACGACACCTCCGGTGGAGCCCTGCTGAACCGACTCACCACTTCCCGACGACAGAGGAGATCTCCCTGCCGGAAAGTCTCTTCCCCTGACTGGTGGGAACAACCAGTCCCCTTTTGCTTTTTCTTCGCCTCAGGACGCAGTGGTCGAATTGCCCGTGCAGAGCACCTCGGCAACCGGATAGCCACTACCCCTGTACTGCGACCAAAAGGTGGTGCCTTGTGACGGAGCACTCCGTGGCTGGTCTCTTCCCTGGTGGTGCAACGATCTTCAACTTTCCTTCGACGACAAGATCATCTCTTCTCTTGGCAAAGACCGGACGTGCACCCACCACCAGGAACAACCGCCCCCGCCGGAGCTGTCTCTCCACAATCAAGGTACTGTGTCCGCCTGGCTTCCCTTGTTGCCGGATAGAGTGAGGTGTCTTAATCCTCGCCTCTCCATAGGGTCGCCTCCAAGCTTTCTCTAGCGTGTTGTTCTGAACTGGTCCAATCTGCCGATAACAATTTGCTACAAAGACTCGAAAGCATTTCCACTAGGATACTTTTTGGGACATATCGCCTCGCCTCTCTCCGAGTGGGCCTGGTCTTTGAACTTTATGATCTATTGTGGTTCTTGTCTTCTTGTCTTGCATTTGTCCGTTAAGTATTGGAACCGTGTTGATTTCGTAACCTGCTTATTTTTCTCTCCAGTCCTAACAAATACTAGAGTGCCAACTAGGTTGAAGCATACACCTCTGTCTGCAAATAAGTGATGCTGGTAAAACCTAGACTTGTCGAACTATTGTTAGGGGGATTGATCTTTTTCTTCGTAGAGTAATTGTAATTGAAGTGTTTGCCGTAATAGTGCCAGAGTGCTTTCTATAGATGTGTCGTTATAAATAAATACCTTTATATCTTTACACTGAAGCCTTGTTGCGTGTTTGCTTGTCTTACTGTGAAGAATTGCCCTATGTTGTATACTCCACATACTGCCTAACTCTTCTTGAGGGAAGTCTGACTGCTCAGCCACAGCTACCAAGTGAATCTGTGTGGTACAGACTGCTACCAAGTGGGTTTACTGGCAAACACCTGTAGTCCTAAATCTTTTGCAGTGGTCCCAGAGGGAACTGCACAGGTTTCCGCCTAACACTGGTGTACAGCGGTGGGATTTGTATCGAGTATACAGTTTAGAGTGCTTTTCGACACTTTAGGATAACTAACCACAAAGCTTAGCACTAAAAAGCAACTTTCAAAAAACATGTCTACTATGGAAACTTACAGTCAAGAGTCCTTGTCAGGTGAAAATACTGAGAGTTTGCGAGCTCTCTGTAGGCAAGAGAATCTTTCTGTAAGAGGCAAGAAGTTAGAACTAATAGAGAGATTGCTGGCGAACCAAAGTTTGGGTACTGGTTCAGAGGAACCAATTTCTCCAGCAAATGTAGATAACAGTGATGGTGTTGATCTAAATCGTAATTCTGATGATAGCGATGAAGAGGCTGAAGAGGAAGGAGAGGCTAACGAAACTGTCTTCCCTGCTCCTCTACCTGCCTTACCAGCTGTACCTACGGGGCCCATACCAGGTCCCACATGTAACCCCGCTTATTTTGAACTTGAAAAAATGAAGCTGGAATTAGAATACAAACGGTTCTTGGCTCAATCTGAACGAAACCAAGAGCTCGAGTTCAGACGGATGAATGCCCAGGCTGAGCAGAAGCAAGCTGAGTTAAGACTCAGGGAAATAGAACTTAATCACGAGTTAGAGATGAAAAAGTTGTCTATGGAAAATGCTTCTCTCTCCTCTGGTTTACGGATTACGAAAGTGTGAAACTAGCTTTGATAGCTAGGTTCGGGAAGACCCCTTCCCAGTATCTTAAGAGGTTTAAAATCCTCAAAAAGCATGATGGTACCCCTTGGGCTACCTGGGTGAGTGAAGGGTTGAAAAACTTAGAGGGATGGATTAAGGGTTGCAAAGTGAACACTTATGAGGGTATGAAGAATCTTTTTATTTTGGAGTCTATTTATGATGCCTGTTCTCCTGAGCTCAGACAGCACTTGGCTGATTCAAAGGAATTGGATTCCCGGAGGCTAGCTAAGGCTGCTGACTTATGGGTTGCCAACAGGGCTACTCATAAGGATTCTGGGGCAAATCAGAAAAAGGATGAGGGAAAACAGCCTAAAAAAGACTCAAAAGAGAATTTGAATAACTCAAATTCCAAAGAGGGCCCCGAACAAAACCAGAAGGGTAAGCCACAAGGAAAACCACAGCAGAATAGTGTGTCTTCTGGTGCCAAACCGGAAGGAGGCCAGAACAAGCCACCATTACAGAAAGCATTCGGTAAATGCTTTGTTTGTGGCTCGACTGACCACGTGAAAGGAGATCCCAGATGTAAGGGTAAACCTTCAGGGGTCCAGCTTGTCTCCTTAGCCTTCGCTCCAGAGGAGGAAGTCCAAATGGCAAGTGGAAACTTTCTACTGCTAGCTGACGAACCCATTGGAGTCTCAGCCAGCGTTTCTTTAGTATCTCTGGGGTTGTGGGAACAACAGAATTTAGATGTCTATAATTCTATCCCCGATAATACTAAAGAGTATTATAAGGACAGTGTCCAGGTGAATGGTCAGGAGACTCCTGCCATTAGGGACACTGGGGCCAGCATAACTGTGGTGGATAAATCGTTTTTTCAGGCTGAGGATGTTGCTAAGGCACCCAAACGCCTCACCAAGTTAGCTTGAGGGCCTGTGCAGATGCTTCCCCAATTACCAGTTCTCATCCAGTGTAACAACATGACTGTGAAGATACCTGTCAGCATACAGAGTGAGGTACCAGGACGCGTACTGTTGAGTAACGATTTGAAAACTCTCGGAGTTGTATCGCATACTCCCAGACCTCCTAGTAAACGGTTACAGGAGCTAACCAGACCCGCAAGAGAGAGGACCATGCGCGGTACTCTCCAGGAGATGATGAAGAAAGAAATCACTCCTGCTCCACTGAAATTATCGGCCGCTGTCTCGAAGAAAACAGAAGCGAAAGGGAAAACTAAGACTTCTACCCCGAAACCAGCAGCCGGCATTACAGTGCAGCCAACACGGACTTCCCCGCGGTTGTCTAAAGTTACACCCGTAAATCCACCTCCGGCTGAGGCTGAGAGGGAGGTACAACCCTGTGTGGTAGAATTAGACTCTGAGGAAGAGCTAATGGAAGGCCAGGAACACATTGGAGATCTGGATCCTGTTGACCATCCTGAGCTGCAGTCTTTACTGGCAGAAGGTGGACCCAGCAGGGCAGACTTCAGTAAGGGACAGAGAGAATGTCCAACTCTGGAAGGTCTTCGCCACGAGGCAGAAGCTCAGGCTGAAGGGCAAGAGCCTGGGAAATACAGGTTGCACTGGGAAGACAGCCTCTTCTACAGTGAACCGACCGAGTCTGCACCTGGAGACTACAAACGACTTATAGTACCCCAAGAGTACAGACCAGAGTTCTTGCAGTTAGCCCACGAGATTCCTTTGGCTGGTCACTTGAGTTTCAAGAAGACTAAGGAAAGGCTCTCTCTCTACTCCTATTGACCGAAGATGGGGGCCGAAGTGGAAAAACACTGCAGGAGCTGCCACACCTGTCAGACCTCTGGTAAGGTGGGCTCCAAGAATGTGGCACCTTTAGTGCCTCTCCCAGTTGTGGGAGTCCCATTTGAGAGAGTAGGGATTGACATTGTTGGTCCCCTTGATCCTCCAACCTCCTCAGGCAACAGGTTTATACTTGTTGTAGTAGACCATGCTACTAGGTATCCTGAGGCAATTCCTATGAGGACTGTTACAGCTCCGGCTGTGGCTAAGGCCCTCCTTGGTATTTTTACTAGGGTCGGGTTCCTAAGGAAGTAATCTCTGACAGGGGGTCAAACTTTATGTCCCACTACATGAAAGCCACGTGGAAAACCTGTGGAGTTACTTACAAGTTCTCAACAGCTTACCACCCACAAACCAATGGGTTGGTAGAACGGTTCAACCGAACCATGAAGAGCATGATAGGTGCTTTAGAGGAACCCCTTAAGCGTAAGTGGGACCTTCTACTGCCATACCTTCTCTTTGCTTATAGAGAAGACCCTCAGGAGGGAGTAGGTTACTCTCCCTTCGAGCTTCTCTATGGTCATCCCGTCAGAGGTCCATTGGCCCTGGTTAAGGAGGGGTTGGAGAGTGCTCCTTCCCCCAAGCCAGTCAGAGTGACTGACTATGTGATAGGTCTCCGGAGGAGAATGTCGCACATGATGACGGAAGCAAGCGATAACTTGAAAGCCGGACAAGCATTGGTCAAGCACTGGCACGATCAAAAGGCTAACATGGTTGAGTTCACTCAAGACCAGCTCGTTCTCGTTATGATCCCAACAAGGCAGAGGGCCTTGCAAGACAAATGGATGGGACCCTTCAGAGTTGTGGGTAAACTCGGAGAGGTCAACTATCTGGTGGACTTGGGCAATCCCAAGGAGGCTCCAACAGTCTTTCACACCAACCGACTCAAAGCGTATGTCTCAAGACCCGATGTAGGAGCATTGCTTCTAGCATCATCCGAGGAAGAAGAAGAGAGTGAAGCTCTTCCGGATCTCCTCACAGGCTTACCTTTTGGGCGAAAAAAATTGAAGGAGTAAATCTCTCCTCAAATCTGACACCCGAGCAACAAGAAGAGTGCAAATCTATGTTGATTCAGTTTGCCTCTCTGTTCTCGCTTTCACCAGGCTTGACCCCTTGGGGCCAGCATGAAATACTCACTGGTGACTGTCTGCCGGTCAAAAGCAGAGGATACCGAATGTCAGAGAACGTACGAACCCACATCAAAGGTGATGTCAGCAAGATGCTCGATCTCGGGGTAATAGAGCCCTCTACTAGTCCATGGTCTAGCCCAGTTGTGTTAGTACCAAAGGCCGGATCTAAAGAACTTAGATTCTGTGTGGATTATAGATCTCTCAATGCAGTCGCTAAGATTGATGCCCACCCCTTGCCAAGAACAGATGAGTTGGTGGATAAACTTGGCGCCGCCAAGTTCCTCAGCACATTTGACTTGACGTCAGGCTATTGGCAAATAGCCCTGACAGACCATGCCAAGGAGAAAACTGCATTTTCTACCCCCGTTGGCCTATACCAGTTTAAGGTAATGCCTTTCGGATTGAAGAATGCACCTGCTACCTTTTAACGGATGGTAAACCAGGTTCTGAATGGGATGGAGGACTTCTGCATGGCATACTTGGATGACACCGCAGTGTTCAGCAATTCCTGGGAAGAATATGTAACCCACCTGAGAGATGTTTTGCAGGCTCTTGGACGAGCCAATCTGACCATGAAGGCAAGTAAATGCCAAATTGGACAGAGTAAGGTAGTCTATCTTGGACATGAGGTAGGAGGTGGAGAAATAAGGCCTTTGCTCAGTAAGATTGAAGCTGTGCAAAATTGGACAACACCTACTACTCAAACCCAAGTGAGAGCCTTAATAGTCCTCACTGGGTACTACAGGAATTTCATAGAGAACTATGGGACCATAGCTTCTCCACTGAATGTCATCTCCTCGCCCAAATTCCCTAAAAAGGTTAGATGGAACGAGGAGTGCAATCAGGCTTTGGAAAACCTGAAAAAGGCTCTTTGCCAAGCCCCAGTACTCAGAGCTCCTGATTACCGCCAACACTTCATTGTGCAGACAGATGCTTCAAATGTAGGAATAGGTGCCGTACTCAGTCAACTGGATGGGAAAGGTAGGGAGAACCCCGTTTGCTTCATCAGCCGCAAGCTGAAGGATCCTGAAACAAGGTGGGCAACAATCGAAAGAGAATGCTTTGCTATCGTGTGGGCTCTGAAGAAGTTTAGGCCATACTTGTATGGTTCTACTTTTGTCATTCAGACTGACCACCAACCCTTGAGATGGTTAATGCAAATGAAAGGGGAAAACCCAAAACTATTGAGATGGTCGATCTGCCTGCAAGGGTTTGATTTCACCATTGAGCACAGGCCAGGGTGTCACCACCAAAATGCTGATGGTCTCTCTAGGATGTATGTCATCGACTAGAGGTATGAGATTCATCCAGGAGTGGATTAAATCCTCCTGTCCCTTAGTCTGGGGGGGGGGGGTGAGTGTTAGGGAGAATTCTCTGTTTAGGCTGAATTTCCTAACCTAGTGAGTCCCCCAGCAGCTTTGCTGGATTTCTGGAGTTTGTTTTTTTCCATCCTGCCAAGAGTGAGACTCTTTTTCTCCCACTCATGGACATGAATGTGTGTAATTCCTTTGAATGTCAATGTGTTATATGGGCTATGGGGTCCTTTACTCCATAGGGTCTCATATGTTTTGCTATGTGTGTTACACCGCACCCTCCGTGCCGTAACACTGGGGCGTCCTAGCGGACCTCCACCATAGACTCCATACCCGGGCACTGACTACTGTCTCCCCGGGCATGTAAAATCACCATTGGCTTTACTAGACCTAAATGTACTAACAGAACTAGCACAAACCATCCTATTGTGGACGTACTAGTAGGGGTAATTCGATTACTCCTGGGTCTGTTATTCGAGGGGGCACCCCTGTCCCCCCTCGTCGAGTTTGGCTGGTGGCAGTGGAAACTACTTGTTATGTTCAACCCCGAATATAACCCTATGGGATTCTTCCCATTGTTGGAGATTGATACTTTTTCTCGTTAGTCTCTAACATACCACCGGTCTACTTATCTTAAATAAGTCTATCGGATGGTATTTTCCGCCAGAACTCGGTTCTTAAAATGGCGTCTGTGTTCGTCTCTGTGACTCCTAAACCAAAGGTCGAGCCCTTTTTTCCACTTTTGGCGGGCTTCTGTACAGAGACCCTCCAAAGTGGTGCCATTCTGTCTGGGTTACCACAGGGCTGTGGGAGGGGGTTTAGGCACCCTGGACCGAGTTGCCTTGCCAACTCTGGTCGCACTCTGGTGTGATTGGCCCAAGTGGTGAGCCTCCCCGCTCACCACTTAGCGTGTTGTCATGATCTCTGCTTCCAAAAGGTCAGGGTTTTCCCAACTCCCTTGGAAGCAGATCCATAACCCAGGTTCCGAGTGCCAACCAGTCCCAATTGGGACCTTTTGGACCCAGTCCTGGCGCCAGTGGCACCAGGCTCATAAATATGCCCAGTCCCAGCGCTGGAAGCGCCGGGCTCATAATGCTTGGGTGGACTTACCTTCAGCAGACCATGCTGCTTACTTGCCTGCCAGTTGAGCCTCTGATCCTCTTCTGTTTGGAACTACTTTTCCTGTTGGGTGGGGCTGGAGCCACGCCCTAGATTCAGAACACAAACTCTTCTGGAAGGCAGGAACTCTTTTCTTACCAGGAACTCTTTTCTTACTTAGGCGTGGCTGTGGAAGGAGACACCTAAGCACTACAGGAGGCTATTTAAACCACACCCGGTGGATGAATCTTGCTTTGCGTTATTCTGCAACCTCTGCAGCAGAACGCTCATCGTGTCTTCTGCATCCGGTCCTGGGCCTAAGGAAAAAGGCTTACCATCCTGAATCCAGTCTTCAGCAACACCTATAAAGACAAGAAAGAACAGGTTAGCATTTCGGCATCTGAAAGGCAAAGGCTTACCATCCTGAATCCAGTCTTCAGCAACACCTATAAAGACAAGAAAGAACACGTTAGCATTCCGGCATCTGAAAGGCAAAGGCTTGCCTACTTTTTGTGCGCTCCGGAGGTCTTCACACTGCATTCCGGCATCTGAAAGACAAAAGTTTACCAACTCTTCGCACGCTCCGGAGGCCTTCGGCGCTGCATCCCGCATCTGAAAGACAAAACAAGGTGCGTTTAAAGACATTGGGGAACTTTAATACTCACGTGCCATTACTCCTTTCCACATCTAATCCAGTGGGTATTCCGGCACCCTGCAGCCGCTCCGAACTCGTACCTGCAAAATAAAAAGACAGTTAGAGCGCATAGTGAAGCAGGCAACAAGCGCTTACTTACGTGCTTCCAGGCGCTTCTATTCATCACACGGGCTCCATCTTCAACTCACTTCAGCCCGTCATCCGCCATCGCCGGAACCCTGCAAAACAAGAGACATCATTACTAACGACTTTAAAGACATTTGAATGACTCGAAACTTACCGTTCGTGCAGTAAACGACGGACAGCAGTCCTCTGAAGTCAAGAGGCCTGCGCTACCTATCCAGTGAAGAAACTGGTTACAGCACCCTGCCCCGAGGCAGTTGGAGAGCTCGGCATTCACTTACCTAAGGTGAGAGCGTTAACCTTTGGGGGTCTACAGGAGAGGAGAAGAGGAAAGAGATAGGGACACCCCAATAACCCCAGTTCATTAACCCCATATTTTCTATCTGCAGACATCTTACTCTACACGTCAGGCATACAGTGCACAGAGGTCCAGCCCAAAGAGCCAACCGGGTGCTACACATCACCTTTGAAGATACGGTAGTCGCCCAGTCAAGACCGGCGCCTCTGCGAGAATCAGGTGAGCGTTACACGTGTATTGATTGACAGCTAGGCTGAATGTATGGGGGTTTTCTGCATAAAAGCAGGGCTTTTGGGACTGGATCTTCAGAAGTCGCCACAGGACCTAAGAATCCGACGAGGGTAAAGCTGAGCCGACCTGCAACTACGACACCTCCGGTGGAGCCCTGCTGAACCGACTCACCACTTCCCGACGACAGAGGAGATCTCCCTGCCGGAGAGTCTCTTCCCCTGACTGGTGGGAACAACCAGTCCCCTTTTGCTTTTTCTTCGCCTCAGGATGAGGTGGTCGAATTGCCCGTGCAGAGCACCTCGGCAACCGGATAGCCACTACCGCTGTACTGTGACCAAAAGGTGGTGCCTTGTGACGGAGCACTCCGCGGCTGGTCTCTTCCCTGGTGGTGCAACGATCTTCAACTTTCCTTCGACGACGAGATCATCTCTTCTCTTGGCAAAGACTGGACGTGCACCCACCACCAGGAACAACTGCCCCCGCCGGAGCTGTCTCTCCACAATCAAGGTACTGTGTCCGCCTGGCTTCCCTTGTTGCCGGATAGAGTGAGGTGTCTTGGTCCTCGCCTCTCCATAGGGTCGCCTCCAAGCTTTCTCTAGCGTGCTGTTCTGAACTGGTCCAATCTGCCGATAACAATTTGCTACAAAGACTCGAACGCATTTCCACTAAGATACTTTTTGGGACATATCGCCTCACCTCTCTCCGAGTGGGCCTGGCCTTTGAACTTTATGATCTACCGTGGTTCTTGTCTTCTTGCCTTGCATTTGTCCGTTAAGTATTGGAACCGTGTTGATTTCGTAACCTGCTTATTTTTCTCTCCCGTCCTAACGAATACTAGAGTGCCATCTAGGTTGAAGCATACACCTCTGTCTGCAAATAAGTGATGCTGGTAAAACCTAGACTTGTCGAACTATTGTTAGGGGGATTGATCTTTTTCTTCGTAGAGTAATTGTAATTGAAGTGTTTGCCGTAATAGTGCCAGAGTGTTTTCTATAGATGTGTCGTTATAAATAAATACCTTTATATCTTTACACTGAAGCCTTGTTGCGTGTTTGCTTGTCTTACTGTGAAGAATTGCCCTATGTTGTATACTCCACATACTGCCTAACTCTTCTTGAGGGAAGTCTGACTGCTCAGCCACAGGCTACCAAGTGAATCTGTGTGGTACAGACTGCTACCAAGTGGGTTTACTGCCAAACACCTGTAGTCCTAAATCTTTTGCAGTGGTCCCAGAGGGAACTGCACAGGTTTCCGCCTAACACGTGGGCATACGCTGCATTGTGGCTGGGCACATGCAGGCTTGTCATGAATTTGGTTCAGATGCTTGGGTTTTTGTGACACACACCCCTCCTGCTTCCCGTTTGCATGGGCTTGCAAAGGGTGTGCCCAAGTGACATTGACGTGCATGGTGACATTGGACTCCCAAGAGCTGTGTGGGCAGTCTGTAGTCAATACTGTGTATACATTCATAGTGCATATTGTTGTTGTATTGTACACTGCATGGTGTATTGATATGTGCCTCTGCATCCATCTCATCCTCCTAATTTGCAGGTCCATTCCTCATGTCTTCACAATGCGGGCCACCTTGGAACTGGAGTCCATGTTGTAAGCAGTGCACCTTGTTAGGGAGAATTCTCTGTTTAGGCTGAATTTCCTAACCTAGTGAGTCCCCCAGCAGCTTTGCTGGATTTCGGGAGTTTGTTTTTTTCCATCCTGCCAAGAGTGAGACTCTTTTTCTCCCACTCTTGGACATGAATGTGTGTAATTCCTCTGAATGTCAATGTGTTCTATGGGCTATGGGGTCTTTTACTCCATAGGGTCTCATATGTTTTTCTATGTGTGTTAATCCGCACCCTACGTGCCGTAACACTGGGGCATCCTAGCGGACCTCCACCATAGACTCCATACCCGGGGACTGACTACTGTCTCCCCGGGCATGTAAAGTCACCATTGGCTTTACTAGACCTAAATTTACTAACAGAACTAGTACAAACCATCTTATTGTGGACGTACTAGTAGGGGTAATTCGATTACTCCTAGATCTGTTATTCGAGGGGGCACTGTCCCGTCCCCCTTCGTCGAGTTTTGGCTGGTGGCAGTGGAAACTACTTATTATGTTCGACCCCGAACATAACCTTATGGGATTCGTCCCATTGTTAGAGATTGATACTTTTTCTCGTTAATTTCTAACGTACCACCGGTCTACCTATCTTAAATAAGTTTATCGGATGGTATTTTCTGCCAGAACTTGGTTTTTAAAATGGCGTCTGTGTTCGTCTCTGTGACTCCTAAACCAAAGGTTGAGCCCTTTGTCCCACTTTTGGCGGGCCTCTGTACAGAGACCCTCCAAAGTGGTGCCATTCTGTCTGGGTTACCACAGGGGTGTGGGAGGGGGTTTAGGCACCCTGGACTGAGTTGCCTTGCCAACTCTGGTCGCACTCTGGTGTGATTGGCCCAAGTGGTGAGCCTCCCCGCTCACCACTTAGCATGTGTTGATTGACAGCTAGGCTGAATGAATGGGGGTTTTCTGCATAAAAGCAGGGCTTTGGGGACGGGATCTTCAGAAGTCGCCACAGGACCTAAGAATCCGACGAGGGTAACGCTGAGCCGACCTGCACGACGACACCTCCGGTGGAGCCCTGTGGAACCGACTCACCACTTCCCGATGACAGAGGCGATCTTCCTGTCCGAGAGTCTCTTCCCCTGACTGGTGGGAACAACCAGTCCCCTTTGCTTTTTCTTCGCCTCAGGACGCAGTGGTCGAATTGCCCGTGCAGAGCACCTCGGCAACCGGATAGCCACTACCCCTGTACCGTGACCAAAAGGTGGTGCCTTGTGACGGAGCACTCCGCGGCTGGTCTCTTCCCTGGTGGTGCACCGGACTTCACTTTTCTTCGACGACGAGATCATCTCTACTCTTGGCAAAGACCTGACGTGCATCCACCACCAGGAACAACTGCCCCCGCCGGAGCTGCCCTCCACAAACAAGGTACCATGTCCGCCTGGCTTCCCTTTCGATCGGATCGAGTGAGGTGTCTTAATCCTCTCATTTCCGTTGGGTCGCCTCCAAGCTTTTTCTCACGTATTGTTCTGAACTGGTTCAATCTTCCAATAACAATTTGCTACACAGACTCGAACGCATTTCCACAAAGAGACTTTTTGGGACATATCGCCTTGCCTCTCTCCGAGTGGGCCTGGCCTCTGAACTTTATGATCTATTGTGGTTCTTGTCTTCTTGCCTTGCATTTTTCCCGTGAAGTATTGAACTGTGTTGATTTCGTAACCTGCTTATTTTTCTCTCCTGTCCTAACTGACATTAGAGTGCAATCTAGGTTGAGGCATATACCTCTGTCTGCAAATAAGTGATGCCGGTAGAACCTAAACTTGTCGAAATATTGTTAGGGGGATTGATCGATTCTTCTTCGTAGAGTAGTGTTTGCCGTGAGAGTGCCATAGTGTTTTCCATAGATGTTCCGTTATAAATAAATACCTTAATATCTTTACACTGAGCCTCGTTGCGTGTTTGCTTGTCTTACTGTGAAGAATTGCCCTATATTGTATACTCCACATACTGCTTAACTCTTCTTGAGGGAAGTCTGACTGCTCAGCCACAGCTACCAAGTGAATCTGTGTGGTACAGACTGCTACCAAGTGGGTTTACTGCCAAACACCTGTAGTCCTAAATCTTTTGCAGTGGTCCCAGAGGGAACTGCACAGGTTTCCGCCTAACACTGGTGTACAGCGGTGGGATTTGTATCGAGTATACAGTTTAGAGTGCTTTTCGACACTTTAGGATAACTAACCACAAAGCTTAGCACTAAAAAGCAACTTTCAAAAACATGTCTACGATGGAAACTTACAGTCAAGAATCCTTGTCGGGTGAAAATACTGAGAGTCTGCGAGCTCTCTGTAGGCAAGAAAATCTTTCTGTAAGGGGCAAGAAGTTAGAACTAATAGAGATTGCTGGCGAACCAAAGTCTGGGTACTGTTTCAGAGGAACCAAATTCTCCAGCAAATGTAGATAACAGTGATGGTGTTGATCTAAATCATAATTCTGATGATAGCGATGAAGAGGCTGACGAGGACGGAGAGGCTAACAAACCTGTCTCTCCTGCTCCTCTACCTGCCTTACCAGCTGTGCCTACGGGGCCCATACCAGGTCCCACATGTAACCCGGCTTATTTTGAACTTGAAAAAATGAAGCTGGAATTAGAATCGAAATGGTTCTTGGCTCAATCTGAACAAAACCAACAGCTCGAGTTCAGACGGATGAATGCCCAGGCTGAGCAGAAGCAAGCTGAGTTAAGACTCAGGGAAATAGAACTTAATCACGAGTTAGAGATGAGAACGTTGTCTATAGAAAATGCTTCTCTCTCCTCTGGTTCCTCTAGGAGCTCCAGTCCCAAAAGACCCCGGATGCCGAAGGAATTAGTGGGTATGTATGAACCGAGATTGGATGTGTTGGATTGTTTAAAACTGTTTGAGTACAATCATGGGCTCCAGGACATCACCGGGAATGATTTACTTCCCTGGTTGTTCTCTAGGCTCCCTCCTGTTGCGACTGATGTGGTAATGGAATTGGGGGAGGCGGATAAGACGGATTACGAAAGTGTGAAACTAGCTTTGATAGCTAGATTCGGGAAGACCCCTTCCCAGTATCTTAAGAGGTTTAGAACCTTCAAAAAGCATGATGGTACCTCTTGGGCTACCTGGGTGAGTGAACGGCTGAAAAACTTAGAGGGATGGATTAAGGGTTACAAAGTGAACACTTATGAGGGTATGAGGAATCTTTTTATGTTGGAGTCTATTTATGATGCCTGTTCTCCTGAGCACAGACAGCACTTGGCTGATTCGAAGGAATTGGATTCCCGGAAGCTAGCTAAGGCTGCTGACTTATGGGTTGCCAACAGGGCTACTCATAAGGATTCGGGGGCAACTCAGAAAAAGGATGAGGGAAAACAGCCTAAAAAAGACTCAAAAGAGAATTCGAATAACTCAAATTCCAAAGAGGACCCCAAACAAAACCAGAAGGATAAGCCACCGGGAAAACCACAGCAGAATAGTGTGTCTTCTGGTGCCAAACCGGAAGGAGGTCAGAACAAGCCACCATTCCAAAAAGCATTCGGTAAATGCTTTGTTTGTGGCTCGACTGACCACGTGAAAGGAGATCCCAGATGTAAGGGTAAACGTTCAGGGGTCCAGCTTGCCTCCTTAGCCTTCGCTCCAGAGGAGGAAGTCCAAAATGGCAAGTGGAAACTTTCTATTGCTAGCTGACGAACCCATTGGAGTCTCAGACAGCAATTCTTTAGTATCTCTGGGGTTGTGGGAAAAACAGAATTTAGATGTCTATAATTCTATCCCCGATAATACTAAAGAGTATTATAAGGACAGTGTCCAGGTGAATGGTCAGGAGACTCCTGCCATTAGGGACACTGGGGCCAGCATAACTGTGGTGGATAAATCGTTTTTTCAGGCTGAGGATGTTGCTAAGGCACCCAAACGCCTCACCAAGTTAGCTGGAGGGCATGTGCAGATGCTTACCCAATAACCAGTTCTCATCCAGTGTAACGACATGACTGTGAAGATACCTGTCAGCATACAGAGTGAGGTACCAGGACGCGTACTGTTGGGTAACGATTTGAAAACTCTCGGAGTTGTATCGCATACTCCCAGACCTCCTAGTAAACGGTTACAGGAGCTTAGCAGACCCGCAAGAGAGAGGACCATGCGCGGTACTCTCCAGGAGATGATGAAGAAAGAAATCACTCCTGCTCCACTGGAATTGTCGGCAGCTGTCTCCAAGAAATCAGAAGCGAAAGGGAAACCTAAGACTTCTATCCCGAAACCAGCAGCCAGCATTTCAGTGCAGCCCACACGGACTTCCCCGCGGTTGTCCAAAGTTACACCCGTAACTCCACCTCCAGCTGAGGCTGAGAGGGAGGTGCAACCCTGTGTGGTAGAATTAGACTCTGAGGAAGAGCTAATGGAAGGCCAGGAACTCATTGGCGATCTGGATCCTGTTGACCATCCTGAGCTGCAGTCTTTACTGGCAGAAGGTGGACCCAGCAGGGCAGACTTCAGTAAGGGACAGAGAGAATGTCCAACTCTGGACGGTCTTCGCCACCAGGCAGAAGCTCAGGCTGAAGGGCAAGAGCCTGGGAAATACAGGTTGCACTGGGAAGATGGCCTCTTCTACAGTGAACCGACCGAGTCTGCACCTGGAGACTACAAACGACTTGTAGTACCCCAAGACAACAGACCACAGTTCTTGCAGTTAGCCCACAAGATTCCTTTGGCTGGTCACTTGAGTTTCAAGAAGACTAAGGAAAGGCTCTCTCTCTACTTCTATTGGCCAAAGATGGGGGCCGAAGTAGAAAAACACTGCAGGAGCTGCTACACCTGCCAGACCTCTGGTAAGGTTGGCTCCAAGAATGTGGCACCTTTAGTGCCTCTCCCAGTTGTGGGAGTCCCATTTGAGAGAGGAGGAATTGACATTGTTGGTCCCCTTGATCCTCCAACCTCCTCAGGCAACAGGTGTATACTTGTTGTAGTAAACCATGCTACTAGGTATCCTGAGGCAATTCCTATGAGGACTGTTACAGCTCCGTCTGTGGCTAAGGCCCTCCTTGGTATTTTTACTAGAGTCGGGTTTCCTAAGAAAGTAATCTCTGACAGGGGGTCAAACTTTATGTCCCACTACATGAAGCCCATGTGGAAAACCTGTGGAGTTACTTACAAGTTCTCAACAGCTTACCACCCACAAACCAATGGGTTGGTAGAACGGTTCAACCGAACCATGAAGAGCATGATAGGTGCTTTAGAAGAACCCCTTAAGCGTAAGTGGGACCTTCTACTGCCATGCCTTCTCTTTGCTTATAGAGAAGTCCCTCAGGAGGGAGTAGGTTACTCTCCCTTCGAGCTTCTCTATGGTCATCCCGTCAGAGGTCCATTGGCCCTGATTAAGGAGGGGTTGGAGGGTGCTCCTTCCCCCAAGCCAGTCAGAGTGACTGACTACGTGATAGGTCTCCGGAGGAGAATGTCGCACATGATGACGGAAGCAAGCGATAACTTGAAAGCTGGACAAGCATTGGTCAAGCACTGGCACGATCAAAAGGCTAACATGGTTGAGTTCGCTCAAGACCAGCTTGTTCTCGTTATGATCCCAACAAGGCAGAGGGCCTTGCAAGATAAGTGGATGGGACCCTTCAGAGTTGTGGGTAAACTCGGAGACGTTAACTATCTGGTGGACTTGGGCAATCCCAAGGAGGCTCCGACAGTCTTCTACACCAACCGACTCAAAGCGTATGTCTCAAGACCTGATGTAGGAGCGTTGCTTCTAGCATCATCCGAGGAAGAAGAAGAGAGTGAAGCTCTTCCGGATCTCCTCAGAGGCTTACCTTTAGACAAAAAAATTGAAGGAGTAAATCTCTCCTCCAATCTGACACCCGAGCAACAAGAAGAGTGCAAATCTATGTTGAATCAGTTTGCCTCTCTGTTCTCACTTTCGCCAGGCTTGACCCCTTGGGGCCAGCACGACATACTCACTGGTGACTGTCTGCCAGTCAAAAGCAGAGGATACAGAATGTCAGAAAACATACAAACCCACATCAAAGGTGAGGTCAGCAAGATGCTCGATCTCGGGGTAATAGAGCCCTCTACTAGTCCATGGTCTGGCCCAGTTGTGTTAGTACCAAAGGCCGGATCTAAAGAACTTAGATTCTGCGTGGATTATAGAGCTCTAAATGCAGTCACCAAGACTGATGCCCACCGTTTGCCAAGAACAGATGAGTTGGTGGATAAACTTGGCGCCGCCAAGTTCCTCAGCACATTTGACTTGACGTCAGGCTATTGGCAAATAGCCCTGACAGACCATGCCAAGGAGAAAACTGCATTTTGTACCCCCGTTGGCCTATACCAGTTTACGGTAATGCCTTTCAGATTGAAGAATGCACCTGCTATGTTTCAACCGATGGTAAACCAGGTTCTGAATGGGATGGAGGACTTCTGCATGGCATACTTGGATGACATCGCAGTGTTCAGCAATTCCTGGGAAGAACATGTAACCCACCTGAGAGATGTTTTGCAGGCTCTTGGACGAGCCAATCTGACCATAAAGGCGAGTAAATGCCAAATTGGACAGAGTAAGGTAGTCTATCTTGGACATGAGGTAGGAGGTGGAGAAATAAGGCCTTTGCTCAGTAAGATTGAAGCTGTGCAAAATTGGACAACACCTACTACTCAAACCCAAGTGAGAGCCTTCCTAGGCCTCACTGGGTATTATAGGAATTTCACAGAGAACTATGGGACCATAGCTTCTCTACTGAATGTCATCTCCTCGCCCACATTTCCTAAAAAGGTTAAATGGAACGAGGAGTGCAATCAGGCTTTTGAAAACCTGAAAAAGGCTCTTTGCCAAGCCCCAGTACTCAGAGCTCCTGATTACCGCCAACACTTCATTGTGCAGACAGATGCTTCAAATGTAGGAATAGGTGCCGTACTCAGTCAACTGGATGGGAAAGGTAGGGAGCACCCCGTTTGCTTCATCAGCCGCAAGCTGAAGGATCCTGAAACAAGGTGGGCAACAATCGAAAGAGAGTGCTTTGCTATCGTGTGGGTTCTGAAGAAGTTTAGGCCGTACTTGTATGGTTCTACTTTTGTCATTCAGACTGACCACCAACCCTTGATATGGTTAATGCAAATGAAAGGGGAAAACCCAAAACTATTGAGATGGTCGATCTGCCTGTAAGGGTTTGATTTCAACATTGAACACAGGTCAGGGTGTCACCACCACAATGCTGATGGTCTCTCTAGGATGTATGTCATTGACTAGAGGTATGAGATTCATCCAGGAGTGGATTAAATCCTCCTGTCCCTTAGTCTGGGGGGGGGCGAGTGTTAGGGAGAATTCTCTGTTTAGGCTGAATTTCCTAACCTAGTGAGTCCCCCAGCAGCTTTGCTGGATTTCTGGAGTTTGTTTTTTTCCATCCTGCCAAGAGTGAGACTCTTTTTCTCCCACTCTTGGACATGAATGTTTGTAATTCCTTTGAATGTCAATGTGTTTTATGGGCTATGGGGTCTTTTACTCCATAGGGTCTCATATGTTTTTCTATGTGTGTTACCCCGCACCCTATGTGCCGTAACACTGGGGCGTCCTAGCGGACCTCCACCATAGGCTCCATACCCGGGGACTGACTACTGTCTCCCCCGGCATGTAAAGTCACCATTGGCTTTACTAGACCTAAATTTACTAACAGAACTAGTACAAACCATCTTATTGTGGACGTACTAGTAGGGTTAATTTGATTACTCCTAGATCTGTTATTCGAGGGGGCACTGTCCCGTCCCCCCTCGTCGAGTTTTGGCTGGTGGCAGTGGAAACTACTTGTTATGTTCGACCCCGAACATAACCCTATGGGATTCGTCCCATTGTTAGAGATTGATACTTTTTCTCGTTAATTTCTAACGTACCACCGGTCTACCTATCTTAAATAAGTTTACCGGATGGTATTTTCTGCCAGAACTCGGTTTTTAAAATGGCGTCTGTGTTCGTCTCTGTGACTCCTAAACGAAAGGTTGAGCCCTTTGTCCCCCTTTTGGCGGCCCTCTGTACAGAGACCCTCCAAAGTGGTGCCATTCTGTCTGGGTTACCACAGGGGTGTGGGAGGGGGTTTAGGCACCCTGGACCGAGTTGCCTTGCCAACTCCGGTCGCACTCTAGTGTGATTGGCCCAAGTGGTGAGCCTCCCCGCTCACCACTTAGCGTGTGTTGATTGACAGCTAGGCTGAATGAATGGGGGTTTTCTGCATAAAAGCAGGGCTTTTGGGACTGGATCTTCAGAAGTCGCCACAGGACCTAAGAATCCGACGAGGGTAACGCTGAGCCAACCTGCACGACGAAACCTCCAGTGGAGCCCTGCGGAACCGACTCACCACTTCCCGATGACAGAGGAGATCTCCCTGCCGGAGAGTCTCTTCCCCTGACTGGTGGGAACAACCAGTCCCCTTTGCTTTTTCTTCGCCTCAGGACGCAGTGGTCGAATTGCCCGTGCAGAGCACCTCGGCAACCGGATAGCCACTACCCCTGTACCGCGACCAAAAGGTGGTGCCTTGTGACGGAGCACTCCGCGGCTGGTCTCTTCCCTGGTGGTGCACCGGACTTCACTTTTCTTCGACGACGAGATCATCTCTACTCTTGGCAAAGACCCGACGTGCATCCACCACCAGGAACAACTGCCCCCGCCGGAGCTGCCCTCCACAAACAAGGTACCGTGTCCGCCTGGCTTCCCTTTCGATCGGATCGAGTGAGGTGTCTTAATCCTCTCCTTTCCGTTGGGTCGCCTCCAAGCTTTTTCTCACGTATTGTTCTGAACTGGTTCAATCTTCCAATAACAATTTGCTACACAGACTCGAACGCATTTCCACAAAGAGACTTTTTGGGACATATCGCCTTGCCTCTCTCCGAGTGGGCCTGGCCTCTGAACTTTATGATCTATTGTGGTTCTTGTCTTCTTGCCTTGCATTTTTCCGTGAAGTATTGAACTGTGTTGATTTTGTAACCTGCTTATTTTTCTCTCCCGTCCTAACTGATATTAGAGTGCCATCTAGGTTGAGGCATACACCTCTGTCTGCAAATAAGTGATGCCGGTAGAACCTAGACTTGTCGAAATATTGTTAGGGGGATTGATCGATTCTTCTTCGTAGAGTAATTGTGATTGAAGTGTTTTCCATAGATGTTCCGTTATAAATAAATACCTTAATATCTTTACACTGAGCCTCGTTGCGTGTTTGCTTGTCTTACTGTGAAGAATTGCCCTATATTGTATACTCCACATACTGCTTAACACTTCTTGAGGGAATTCTGACTGCTCAGCCACAGCTACCAAGTGAATCTGTGTGGTACAGACTGCTACCAAGTGTGTTTACTGCCAAACACCTGTAGTCCTAAATCTTTTGCAGTGGTCCCAGAGGGAACTGCACAGGTTTCCACCTAACACACCTACACTCTTGCTTGGCGCTAACACTGTATACTTGGAAGTGTTCGGAGGGCTGGCATCTTCAGGTAGTGATGCTAACAAGTCTTTAAGTCTGTAATGTCATGTTTAAGGTAGGTTGGAGGTTGTGTAGGTGATTGATATTCTTGGTAAGTATTTGGTAATGTGTGTTGTGGGTCCTGCATTACTGTGAGCATTTCATGTGTGGACATGTTTCCATTAGGGACACTGTAGCTGGTGACACTTGGGGCATGTTGTGGGGATTTATTTGTTTCCTCTCACATTGCATGACATGCCATGGTGTGTTGTGTGGCCGTGCCGGGGAGGGGTTGGGTGACATGGCACTGTTTTCATGTAGTATTTTGCAAGTGGGTATTCATTTCTGCAGCATGGAAGTGTCTTTTGATGACACTGCATTGGTGGTGTCTGTGTAGGTAGGGATGCACCCATTGTGACACTTCCACATGAACAATCTCAGGCTGCTATGGTTCTGACAGTTGACTGTCCCTTTGTTCGTCTTAATTGTCAGGTCGAGTCATCATTGCTTATCAGATGATATGTGCCAAGGCTGTGTGCACTCCACTGGGGTTTGATTTCTATGTGAAGTAATTAGCCACCAGCTGCGTACAGCCTGCCTCACCCCGTGCCCTCTCCCCTCCCATGCGCAGCGGTCGTGCATGTGGTTGGGGATGTGGGGGCACCACCATGTCCACAGCCAGGCCCCTGCGTGTTGCAACATTGTGCAGGACACATGCTGCCACTATGATCCTGCACACTACTGGGGGCGCATATAACAGCTGCCCGCCAGAACGGTCAAGGGAGTGAAAGCATGACTTGAGCACTCCGAATGTGCACTCCACTATGCCCCGGGTTGCAATATGGGCTGTGTTGTATCTTACCTCTGGAGGCTTGATGGGGTTCCGAATTGGTGTCATCATGTGGGTGCTCAGAGGGTAGGCACTGTCCCCTGGTGAGGAGGTGATGGGTATCATTAGTGGGGTAGTGACATAACTCTGCATCTGACATGCATGCATGTGCACTGGCATTCATACTCACCAAGCAGCCATGTATCGCCATGCCGCCCAGCTTCTAGGTCCCGGCTTAGGGTAGACATTCTGTAAATGAAGCTGTCGTGGGTCGACCCTGGATAGTTGGCATATACTGAGGTGATGATTCCCTTGGCATTACATACTACCTGCACGTTGATGGAATGCCAGTGCTTGCGGTTCCTATAGATGTGCTCAGATGCCCTGGGGGGACGTAGTGCCACATGGGTGCAGTCAATGGCACCTAGCACTTTTGGGAATTGTGCCACACCGTAGAAATCGATGGTGGCATCCTGCCTTTCTGCAGGTGTCCTGGGCAGGTATATGTGCCTACGGACTGATGGGCGTGCAGTGATGATGTTCAAGACCTGGTTTAGGCAGCGTGACTGCGTGGCCTGTGACACCCCACCCACTATGGCACTTTTCCGCTGAAATGATCCTGTGGCCAAGAAGTGCAGTACATTGAGGACCTTCTCCAGGGGGCTGAGTGCTTGGGAGCACAGGGTGGGTGATGTGAGGTCATCCTCCCACTCACTGACCAGGTCCAGTATTATGTGTGGTGGAAACCTGTACCTCCCATACACCTGGTCATCAGGCATCCCAAAAAGGCTGGTTCTGGGAGTGAAAATTCTGGCCCTCACTATCCTCCTCCTCCTCCTTTGGTAACCCACGGCCACTGCTGCTAGGAACGATATATTCATCCTGGCGTCTGAGCTTGTTTGTTGTTTGCGCGCACTTTTATGCTGCGCGGGTCGACGTACGCCTGCTTCATGCTGGCGTACGTGTTTCAGGATTAGACCATTTATTTTTCGGCACGTCGTAGGCGAACGTGTGAATCTTCCCGCCCACCCCAGGAATACACTTAGCACGCTCTCCCAGGCCCAGTCGCGAGTGAATATTCCCGCACACCCCTGGAATAGACGTACCCCACTCTCACAGGCCCAGTCGCGTGTGGATCTTCCCGTGCACCCCGAAGTACACGTACCCAGGCCAATCGCGTGTGGAACTTCCCGCGCACCCCGAAGTACACGTACCCAGGCCAATCGCGTGTGGAACTTCCCGCGCACCCTGAAGTACACGTACCCAGGCCAATCGCGTGTGGAACTTCCTGCGCACCCCGTAGTACGCATATCCAGGCCAATCGCATGTGGAACTTCCCACGCACCCCGTAGTACACGTAGCCAGGCCAATCTCGTGTGGAACTTCCCGCGCACCCCGAAGTACACGTACCCAGGCCAATCGCGTGTGGAACTTCCCGCGCACCCCGAAGTACACGTACCCAGGCCAATCGCGTGTCGAACTTCCCACGCACCCCGTAGTACACGTACCCAGGCCAATCGCGTGTGGAACTTCCAGCGCACCCGAAGTACACGTACCGAGGCCAATCGCGTGTGGAACTTCCCGCGCACCCCGTAGTACACGTACCCAGGCCAATCGCACAGCTGGGAGGTGGGGGTGATAGGGAGACATGAGTGGGGGCCTGGTGGAGGCTGCCCCTGCACTGCTGGGGGTTGGGGGTGATAGGGGACATGAGTGGGGGCCTGGTGGAGGCTGCCCCTGCACTGCTGGGGGGTGGGGGGGATAGGGGACATGAGTGGGGGCCTGGTGGAGGCTGCCCCTGGTGGCTGGGGGGTGGGGGTGATAGGGGACATGAGTGGGGGCCTGGTGGAGGCTGCCCCTGCACTGCTGGGGGGTGGGGGTGATAGGGGACATGAGTGGGGGCCTGGTGGAGGCTGCCCCTGGTGGCTGGGGGGTGGGGGTGCAGAGAGACATGAGTGGGGGCCTGGTGGAGGCTGCCCCTGCACTTCTGGGGGGTGGTGGTAGACATGGGTGGGGGCCTGGTGGAGGCTGCCCTTGGTGGCTGGGGGATGGGGGTGAAGGGAGACATGAGTGGGGGCCTGGTGGAGGCTGCCCCTGCACTGCTGGGGGGTGGGGGTGATAGGGGACATGAGTGGGGGCCTGGTGGAAGTTGCCCCTGGTGGCTGGGGGTGGGGGTGATAGGGGACATGAGTGGGGGCCTGGTGGAGGCTGCCCCTGCACTGCTGGGGGGTGGGGGTGATAGGGGACATGAGTGGGGGCCTGGTGGAGGCTGCCCCTGGTGGCTGGGGGATGGGAGTGCAGGGAGACATGAGTGGGGGCCTGGTGGAGGCTGCCCCTGCACTGCTGGGGGGTGGGGGTGATAGGGGACATGAGTGGGCGGCCTGGTGGAGGCTGCCCCTGGTGGCTGGGGGGTGGGGGTGATAGGGGACATGAGTGGGGGCCTGGTAGAGGCTGCCCCTGGTGGCTGGGGGGTGGGGGTGGTGGGAGACATGAGTGGGGGCCTGGTGGAGGCTGCCCCTGCACTGCTGGGGGGTGGGGTGATAGGGGACATGAGTGGGGGCCTGGTAGAGGCTGCCCCTGGTGGCTGGGGGTGGGGGTAATAGGGGACATGAGTGGGGGTCTGGTGGAGGCTGCCCCTGCACTGCTGGGGGTGATAGGGGACATGAGTGGGGGCCTGGTGGAGGCTGCCCCTGGTGGCTGGGGGGTGAGGGTGCAGGGAGACATGAGTGGGGGCCTGGTGGAGGCTGCCCCTGCACTGCTGGGGGGTGGGGGTGATAGGGGACATGAGTGGGGGCCTGGTGGAGGCTGCCCCTGGTGGCTGGGGGGTGGGGGTGATAGGGGACATGAGTGGGGGCCTGGTGGAGGCTGTCCCTGGTGGCTGGGGGGTGGGGGTGGTGGGAGACATGAGTGGGGACCTGGTGGAGGCTGCCCCTGGTGGCTGGGGGGGGGGTGATAGGGGACATGAGTGGGGGCCTGGATGAGGCTGCCCCTGCACTGCTGGGGGGTGGGGGTGATAGGGGACATGAGTGGGGGCCTGGTGGAGGCTGCCCCTGGTGGCTTGGGGGTGGGGTGCAGGGAGACATGAGTGGGGGCCTGGTGGAGGCTGCCCCTGCACTGCTGCAGGGTGGGGGTGATAGGGGACATGAGTGGGGGCCTGGTGGAGGCTGCCCCTGCACTGCTGGGGGTGGGGGTGATAGGGGACATGAGTGGGGGCCTGGTGGAGGCTGCCCCTGGTGGCTGGGGGGTGGGGGTGATAGGGGACATGAGTGGGGGCCTGGTGGAGGCTGCCCCTGGTGGCTGGGGGGTGGGGGTGGTGGGAGACATGAGTGGGGGCCTGGTGGAGGCTGCCCCTGCACTGCTGGGGGGTGGGGGTGATAGGGGACATGAGTGGGGGCCTGGTGGATGCTGCTCCTGGTGGCTGGGGGGTGGGGGTGGTGGTAGACATGGGTGGGGGCCTGGTGGAGGCTGCCCCTGGTGGCTGGGGGGTGGGGGTGCAGGGAGACATGAGTGGGGGCCTGGTGGAGGCTGCCCCTGCACTGCTGAGGGGTTGGGGTGGTGGTAGACATGGGTGGGGGCCTGGTGGAGGCTGCCCCTGGTGGCTGGGGGGCGGGGGTGGTGGGAGACATGAGTGGGGGCCTGGTGGAGGCTGCCCCTGGTGGCTGGGGGTGGGGGTGATAGGGGACATGAGTGGGGGCCTGGTGGAGGCTGCCCCTGCACTGCTGGGGGGTGGGGGTGATAGGGGACATGAGTGGGGGCCTGGTGGAGGCTACCCCAGGTGGCTGGGGGGGGGTGCAGGGAGACATGGGTGGGGGCCTGGTGGAGGCTGCCCCTGCACTGCTGGGGGGTGGGGGTGATAGGGGACATGAGTGGGGGCCTGGTGGAGGCTGCCCCTGCACTGCTGGGGGTGGGGGTGATAGGGGACATGAGTGGGGGCCTGGTGGAGGCTGCCCCTGGTGGCTGGGGGTGGTGGTGATAGGGGACATGAGTGGGGGCCTGGTGGAGGCTGCCCCTGGTGGCTGGGGGGTGGGGGTGGTGGGAGACATGAGTGGGGGCCTGGTGGAGGCTGCCCCTGCACTGCTGGGGTGTGGGGGTGATAGGGGACATGAGTGGGGGCCTGGTGGAGGCTGCCCCTGGTGGCTGGGGGGTGGGGGTGGTGGTAGACATGGGTGGGGGCCTGGTGGAGGCTGCCCCCGGTGGCTGGGGGGTGGGGGTGCAGGGAGACATGAGTGGGGGCCTGGTGGAGGCTGCCCCTGCACTGCTGAGGGGTGGGGGTGGTGGTAGACATAGGTGGGGGCCTGGTGGAGGCTGCCCCTGGTGGCTGGGGGGTGGGGGTGGTGGGAGACATGAGTGGGGGCCTGGTGGAGGCTGCCCCTGCACTGCTGGGGGGTGGGGGTGATAGGGGACATGAGTGGGGGCCTGGTGGAGGCTGCCCCTGGTGGCTGGGGGCTGGGGGTGATAGGGGACATGAGTGGGGGCCTGGTGGAGGCTGCCCCTGCACTGCTGGGGGGTGGGGGTGATAGGGGACATGAGTGGGGGCCTGGTGGAGGCTGCCCCTGCACTGCTGGGGGGTGGGGGTGCAGGGAGACATGAGTGGGGGCCTGGTGGAGGCTGCCTCTGCACTGCTGGGGGGTGGAGGTGATAGGGGACATGAGTGGGGGCCTGGTGGAGGCTGCCCCTGCACTGCTGGGTGGTAGGGGTGATAGGGAACATGAGTGGAGGCCTGGTGGAGGCTGTCCCTGGTGGCTGGGGCTGGGGTGATAGGGGACATGAGTGGGGGCCTGGTGGAGGCTGCCCCTGATGGCTGGGGGGTGGGGGTGGTGGGAGACATGAGTGGGGGCCTGGTGGAGTCTGCCCCTGCACTGCTGGGGGGTGGGGGTGATAGGGGACATGAGTGGGGGCCTGGTGGAGGCTGCCCCTGGTGGCTGGGGGGTGGGGGTGATAGGGGACATGAGTGGGGGCCTGGTGGAGGCTGCCCCTGGTGGCTGGGGGGTGGGGGTGGTGGGAGACATGAGTGGGGGCCTGGTGGAGGCTGCCCCTGCACTGCTGGGGGGTGGGGGTGATGGGAGACATGTGTTGGTGATCAGTAGTGCAAGGTGACATGAGGGTTGGCTGGTGGGCATGGCCATGGTGGATGGGTTGCCTGTGGGACATGAGCAGGGGTGCAGGGTAGTCCCTTGTGGTGTGGGCTGCCTGCAGGGGCCGTGGAGGGTGTAGAGGGAACACCTGGGAGGACCCACATGGCCAAATCACGTGTAGCATTCCCCGGCACCACCGAAATACACGTACCCTGCTGAAATCGCGTGTGGAACTTCCCGCGCACCCCGAAGTACACGTACCCAGGCCAATCGCGTGTGGAACTTCCCGCGCACCCCGAAGTGCACGTACCCAGGCCAATCGCGTGTGGAACTTCCCACGCACCCCGTAGTACACGTACCCAGGCTAATCGCATGTGGAACTTCCCGCGCACCCCGTAGTACACGTACCCAGGCCAATCGCGTGTGGAACTTCCCGCGCACCCCGAAGTACACGTACCCAGGACAATCGCGTGTGTAACTTCCCACGCACCCAGGAACACACGCACACGCTATTTTTCACACAGCGGGTGTCCGTGTTTGTCGGTACCCCTTTGCACCTCATTTGTCCTAGAGGGCCACTGTATGGCCCATTCATCATGGCTGTATATGGGTGCTTTTTGTTAGCGCACATTTTGGCGCACATTTTTTTCAGTCGCAGGGGCGCTACCTCCTGCTTTCTTGTGACGTACTTGTTTGGCCCTGTGCGCGTCTTTGACTGTGCGCTGGTTTGACCTATTCGATTCCATGAATACGGGTTGTAGGCAAGCGTGTGGGCGTTCCGCGCACTTGCCTCCTGTACTTCCCCCGTGACGCCCATATTTTCACGCGTTGTTCCCCATTCCGAGTGTTATGCCCCGTGTCCCGCCTACTTTTGTGATGTGCGCCGCGCTATGTGCGATTTCGCAGTGGCCCTGGCGCACGCTGTTGGATGACCTGTGCGCCGGCGTGCGCGGCGCACATTTTTAGCGCACATCCAATGTTTTTCTCGCGCACGGACTTCCATGAATCGCTGTGCACTGGTTTCCCTGCGATTTTCGCACTTGCACTGCGATTCGCATGTTTTGGCACCTCTGCGCGGGAATTTTTGGCACACATTAATTCCATGAATCGACCCCTGAGTATATAGCACAATACTAACTTCACCCTTCAATGCACTTTCATTCTGCACACCGACCATGAGCTTCCATTATATATATTTTTTTTTTACTTTTTATATTATTTATTTATTTACATATATTACAGTGTTTATGTGCCATTATAATAATCAACTTTTTAACTTCTCTGTCACTGCCTCCTGACTACCCATTTATTTTATATTTTTGTGTTCAAGGGACCTTCTGTTGTATTGTGTGCATCAGTGGGCAGTAGCCCCAGGGCTTTCTGTTTCTACATGCTCAAGCCGCCTGATCTCGTGTCTGGGATGGCATGGCTTGATCTGATTTACATGGACAAACTGCTCTATCGCTGTTTCACCTTCATTCTTCAAAATTTTATACACTACAGGAGAGATCTTATCTATAATTCGAAATGGCCCCTGCCAGGCTGCTAGAAATTTAGAATTTTTCTGTTTACTTTTTCCAAAATGAAACTTGTACACCTGATCCCCTACACCGTATTCTCTCACTGATGTTCTTTTATCATAGTATGTCTTAGCACTGTCAGCAGCCCTTTCCAGATTTCTCTGCACAAAAGCAAATGCATGTTGCAAATGCTTCCTCAGTTCATCAATGTACTAATGAACTGTGGATGCACTCACAAGTGTCTGCTCATGTGTCCTGTATAGTAGGTGTTGTGGTAACACCATTTTCCTACCTGTCAAGACCTCATGGGGACTAACACCTGTTGCTTTGGCAGGAGTTGATCTGATTGCCATCAAAACCAACGGTAAACGTAAATCCGAGCTGGAACCTGCTTCTGCCACAAATTTCTTTAAAATATCCACAAAAGACCTATTGCTCCGTTCAACTCCACCTGAAGAGGCTGCCCGATATGCGATATGTAGTTTCCTTTTCACACCCAGTATTTGCCATACCTTACTCATTAGGGTACTTGTGAAATGACTTCCTCTGTCTGACTCAATTCTTTGTGGCAACCCAAACCTTGAGAACACATGGTTCACCAGCAATGTGGCTGCTGTTTGCGCACTACAATCTGGTGCAGGAATACATTCAATCCACTTCGACATCAAACATATCACACTTAAAATGTAACAGTGTCCTCTGTTCGACCTTTTTAAAGGGCCTACATAGTCTACTTGCAAATCTGACCATGGGAGAGTTAGGCCTCTTTTCATCAATGGTGCTCTATGCATTCGTGAAGCAGGTTTAAACTGGGTGCATACTAGACATCCTCTAGTATATAATTCCACATCTTCGGACATATGTGGCCAGTAAGCATAATCTTTTAGTATTTCCAATGTTTTTTGTGAACCTATGTGGCCTGCAGTTATTGCATCATGTGCATGTTGTAGCATTAGCCCTCTGAATGAAAGGGGTACCACCCACTGTATCTGTCCTGTTATGGACTCTCTAATCATGAGTCCATCTTGTAATCTAATTCGTTTTTTATTCTTTAATAGTACCCTCAACTCTTCTTTTCCCATACCATCATTTTCTGTTAAAGGGTTTTGTTCAGGATCTACCAAATGATTATAATAGATTCCCAAAATGCGATCATTCTTTTGGGCCTCAATCAAATCTTGGTCTGGCGTGTCATGGCCCCATTGCACCACTGGTTGATCTACCTCCTTTGGTGCTTTAGAACGTGTTACTGCATCAATCTGTATTTCACCCAGTAAATCATCAATAGGTAGCAATTCTCCCATCACAGCCCCAATTTTAGCCAGGTGGTCTGCCTTATCATTTCCCTCCTTACCCTCTCCTGGTGTTTTTAAATGCCCACAAATTTTTCTCCAGTATATTGTTAGATCATTCTCTGACACCATTTTGTCTATGGCTTGTATCATTTTTCCATGTTTAAGTGGCTTTTTGTTGTATGTAATCATTCCTCTTGCTTTCCAGCCAGGTAAATACTCCACAAAACTATTCCGTGCATAGTCAGAATCAGTCACCAGGACAATTTCACTGAACTTTCTATCAACTGCAGTAGTAATTGCTTTATAAATGGCTGCCAATTCCGCCACTTGACTGCTCCTAGCTCCAATCCTCATCCCTATACTGGGGACTCCTTCACATTTCAACCAGACATTTCCTATTCCTGACACTAATTGTTTATTACTGTCCTTTTCAATGTGAAAAGCACAACCATCCACATATACAGTTGGCAAATCCTTGCATGTTTTTTCATCAAAAGCTTTGTCTGGTGATTGTTCAAATTCCTGCCAATTAGGTTCCACTTCCATTTAATTTGATATTTGTTCAGCTGCGCAGTCATGTGAGTCAGCTAACCCTTGAGCAATTGGGCTCTTTTTATTTTGTCCATATCTCACTTCTATAGGAAAACCTTGTAATGCCAGCGTCCATGAAGTGATTCTGGACTGCGCTAGATTACCTGACCTAATTCTTTTACTCTCTAAAAACTGCAAAGGTTGATGATTTGTTTCAATAATCACCTTTTCTCCCTGAACAATGGGGCGGAAATGTTGTAGCGCCCACACAGTGGTTAATAGGGCCTTTTCACATTCATTAAATTTCATTTCAACTTGGGAAAATGCCTTACTTGCATAGGCAATTGTTTTGTGATTCAAATCATGTTTTTGTGATAACACTGCTGACATACAATGTTCAGAAAAACCTATTTCTATAAAGAAATCCCTACCTTTTATGGGATATGCTAAACATGGTGCCTTTACCAGACATTCCTTCAGTTTAGCCACTGTCTCAGACTGCTCTTTTTCCCATTTCCAGGGAGTATTCAGTTTAAGCAGTTAAGTCAATGGTTGAGTGATTTCAGCATAATTTTCAATGAATTTTCTGTTATACCCTGTCATTCCTAACAAACATTTTACTCCTTTCACATTCTTAGGATCTTTTAATCTTTGTATGGCCTCTATCTTCTTCTTTTGTGAATTTAGCCCATGTTCAGTCACTTCATGGCCTAGAAAGTTCACTTTTTTCTTGCACCATTGTGCTTTTTGCAAAGATACTTTGGCGCCTGCTTTCTGCAATTGGCCAAGCCCATGTCTTATTTCATCGAATTGGCTTTTCAGGCCTTCATTTTTTAACAAGACATCATCCACGTAAACTATGGCTCCTCTTTCCGCTGCATCAGGCATGGCCTTTCTCAAAAATATGCCAAATTCACTCCCACTATTGATGTACCCGAACAGCGTTCTAAGCCAGGCGTATTGAGTCCTGTCAAATGTAAAGGAAAATAAATTCTGTATCTCCTCTGCGAATGGCACGCACCAATATCCAGATGTGAGATCTAATGTGGTAAACACTTTTGAACCATGTACCTGAGCTAGGCCCTGATCAATGAATGTTAATGGCCATCTCGACACTGGCACTCTTTTATTTAACTCCCTCAAGTCTGCACATAGCCGCCATTGACCATTTGGCTTTAACACACCTAAAATAGGTGTATTGGATGTGCTATGAATGTGCCTGATGATTCCCCGCGATTCCAAATTTTCAATAATCTCTGCCAATGATTCTAAACATGCCAGCGGTAGTCTATACTGGCGTACAAATACTGGATTTCTGCTACACCCTTCTGGTAGTGTGGCCACATGTAAATCAGTTAAACCGCAATCATAAGCATCTTTTGCAAATACATCCTTAAACTCCATAAATATATCCCTCAGATTGTTTCTATCCTCATCGCTGTCACACGCATCCGCTAAGGAGATCTGCTCTTCTATCATTTTGGAAAATTCTGGAAAATCTTCTGGTAAGGGAATCTCAGCGCTTTGCTCTAACTGTGTGGCTGTGTCTTTTTGTAAAGCTGCCACTTTTAAATATTTTAGCATATCAGCTGCCACTTCAATGGGCTGATTTTCTGTTTCATTTTCATTTAAATTAAATATTATGCAATCCTCTTGATGGCAGCACACTGTCTCATTTGAATCATAAGGATACACAGAATTAATTTTAAATATTCCTTTGGGCTGAGAGTCCAGGTGTTCTGGCAACTCACCCTTGGCATCTACATACTTTTCAGGGATATTTCCAATCACCATGTTATTTAAATCTGCCGTATAATGTGATTTTTGTATGGCCATTCCTAATGGGGAGTTTTCCTCTAAATGAATATCCTGACAACCTTTATTATTGACCATAATTTTTACAGATCCTTCACCAATATTGTGTATTCAGAATCCAGGCCCTGCTGTTTTATGGATTCATTCAGGCACACAAATGCATCAGAATCTTTCATCTGCTGTCCATTTCTGCACTTCAGTGTTATTGCAACCTGTTTGGTGAATGCAGGAATAATAGTGTCCTTCCTCATCTGTAATTCAACTGCATATGGGACCAGCTGCGCACAATGAAAAGCTCTTCTTTTGTCTTCAAATTCAGGTGCAGGCTCACCTAGGCGTGAACATATCTTTTGATTAAGGAAATCTAACACCATACACATTCTGTGGATGATGTCATTGCCCACGTAAAAGTCATTTTGTGCTCCACTCACTATCCATACATTATGGTGAATTGTTTTCTACCCAATGCTAATTTTAAGCATGCATCTGCCTGCAATTCGGTTTTCAAAGTCTGGACCGTCCAACCCAGAAAAGTATTGGTTTTTAATCCTAAATTTCGGGATTTCCTCCCTCTCCATTATTTTTTGCAACAATTTCTCATTAATGAAGCTCCTCTCCTGTTCAAGCGCTAAAGTGGCTTTTATTGTTTTAAAACAGTCATTTATACCAACATGAACCCATGGTTGCTCATCTTCCATGTGTATTTCAGCAAGAGTGGTAATGTGTTTTTCTGAATCTGTTTTAGGAGCAATATTCTGTTTGATTGTTTTCTCTTTTAAATAAAAACGTAATGTGTGCTCATCTATGGCAGTCTGCCAATTTTTCCTTGGGTCCAAGTATATTTGTACAGGTAGTTTTTCATTGTCGCTCTGCATTTTGTCTTGACACATCAATATAAGAGTGACACTAGGTATGCAACTATTCTGGAGATATACCTCCACTGCATCATTTGTTCTGGCAACGGTGTGACATTCATTTATGTTGCTGTTTTGTGATTTTAGTTTCTTAGGCCTCAATGGTTTTTTGGTTAATGACCACAGCACTCCATTCACCCCATCTATGAGAGGAGACAATCTTTTCAGGCAATCCGTCCCCATCAGAAATGGAATTTCACAAATAGATGTGATCAATACCTCTTGTTTCATTCTGTGCTTTCCTATTTTTATGTCAACCTCAGTTACACCTATGATGGGCACCTCCTCCCCATTAAAGTTATGCACTGGACTTTGATTTTCCTTCACTGTGATCTGACTCTGTGGGGGTCTCCCTTCATTGATACTCTTTACCAGCTCCTTGGACATAATTGTGGCCTGTGCGCCAGTGTCAATCATAGCAAATGTGTGGCATTTTTCTTCTAGATTGATGGGTGTATAATATCTGTCCTCAACTTCCTCTAATACACATAAGAAGTGTGAATTCTCACTGATTTCAGGGCTCACCTTTCTCAGGCCTTTTTCACTTTTGGCTAAGCACATTGGTAAATGGAAAGACATTTTTCCCTCCTTTTTACCCATTTCTGCGCGAGAGACTTTATTCGTTTCTCCATGATCAGAGGTTTTTTGGAGTGTGGCCACTGTTCGCCCATCCATCTGGGTAACATCAGAGACCACATTACAACCTTCCAACTGAACATGTGTAACAACATCATTCGGCAATTTGTCATTTTTTAATTCTGTGCATTTGTGATCATTTAGTGTGATACCAGCCCTTTCAGACTCTTCAAAAATATGTGGCTCAAAGAATTCTTCAGGTGATTGATCCGTACCCTCCTTTTGAGTATCTCCCTTTTCTAACTGTGTTTGGTCATTGTTTTGCTTGCCCAGGGAAGGAGCTATAGCATCCCCACTTACTCCCTGTTCACTGGTATTCCTCATGCATGAGTCATTTTTCTTAAATCTGTCTCTTTATTCTTTTGGAATTCCAGGTGTTTCTTTTTTATTTGCATAAATCTTCAATGTTTGATTTAGTTCTAGGTTAAACCGTACCTCTTTTTTAGAAGTATTTGCATTTTCTGTTACATGTTCATTTATTGGTGCTTTCACTTTTAAATCATTAGGCATCTCAGAGTCATTATGCAAAATTACATCAGGGCAATCTGTCTTTTTGGCACTGCAGGTGTCACAAGTAGTTAGTCACTTCTCAGAAGCCCCCCGGTCATTGCAAGGGCCATCAGCCCCCTCTTTAGATGGTTGTTTTTGTGCTGTATAGAGCTTTCCTATTTGCTCAGCTAACATTTTCACTTGGGCCTCAAGGCACTGGAACCTTTCCATCTCTCTAGAATCCTCTTTCTGTGGCCTACGTCGATATTGGTTGTTTTCGCCCTGATTGGATCTATTCTGATACCTCTCAGGTGATTGATGTCTGTTGGGATGGTTTCTGAACTCTTGATTCATTTGTGGAGGGGAGCGGGGTGCACCCATCCTTTGATTATAGTCCCCTGGTGGGGAATCATTGTACTGACGTGGATTGTAGTTCATGTTTTGCCTCATGTCCTGTCTCTCAGATTGTGGGTACTGGCCCCTATGTTGATTTCCATTATCAGTACATCGATCCACATATCGGGGTCTATCCTGATTACCATATATCATGGTGTTGGGATCAAATCTGCTCTGTGTCCCCAATGACTAGTAGGGACCATCATTTCTTTGATCTTGATTTTGTCTCTGGTTATTGTTCATACCTGCCATATCAGGCCAATATCCTACCCGGGGTCTGTCCCCTAAATACCTAGGGCTGATGTAGCTCTCCCTATTACTAGGATCATGTGATTGGAACATTGGTACAGGAAAGGGCGATCTTTGTAGATTACCCCTTTGTTCAGGTGTCACATTATTTTTACCTTGGCTTTGAGCAGACTCAAGGGACATTTTGGCTGACCTGATTTCCATTACTGTGGCTGAGGGTTCTTTAGATTTAGGTCTAGTATCTTTCATTTTATCACTTTCTCTACCCTGACAATAGAGTACCTCATATAGTTTTGTGCTTTGATGTACAATCCATTCAAGGGACTTGTCACGGTCAAATTCACGGACCAATTGGGATATGATGTCTTTCTGTAGCCCATAGAAGTATGCAGTTTTAAACTCATTGGAATTTGGGTCAAAAGATACATCAAAGCGAGAAAATGCTCTTTTTAAGTCTTGTAAAAATTGGCGAGGGGATGTATTAGGTCCAGCAGTGATTGTGTAAGACACTTTCTTTGCCTCCTGCAATGACTGAAAAGGAGAAAAATGGCACCTAATTTCTTTTTCAAACTCCACCCATGTCATATTCTGCTGTTCATTTAATCCCCTTATGATGCTGGCCGTCGGGGCATCTAAAGTTAAATGAAAATATTGTCTGTACTGTTCCTTAGGTATCTGGAGTGCCTTAAAAATGTCATGAACCGCTTCTAAGTGATCCTCAATGCAGCATTCACCTCCCTTTTTAAATGGTTTGATCAGGGCTTTAATGGATTTCATTATTTTTATGGGGCTACTTGTTGCAATGCATGGAATTGCACTACTTTGTGATTCAATTCTGTTTTCAGGTGTATGAGATTGGTGGCTGCCCCCAATGGGAGTATCAAATCTCCCAAGGGTGCTGCAACCAAGTTCAGTCACCGGCCCAGTCACTGGAGCACAAGCTCTTTGGGCAGAACTAAAATTCACCTCCACTCCATTGAATGTGGTACCCTGCCGCCTCTCCTGGGACCTGGGAATGCACATTTGCTGTTCTAAGTCCTTACACTTTTTAAGGAGTCTGTTTGCTTCATTTTGCAAATAGTTGTTTTCATCACTCATCTTATTAATCACCTCCTGCATGTCGCACATTTGCATTTGGCATTCATTGAACTCTTTATTTCTCTTGTCTCTTTCTTGAGTCATTTTAATCATTTCTTGTTCTGCACTCTGGAGATCACATTCTTTTTCACAATGTTCTTTTTGTAAAATCTGCATTTCTGAAACAACCTCATCTTTTTCCTGTCTAATGTGGTCCACTAAGGCTTTTAAGTGTACCAATTTTTGCTCACTATCCTCAAATTGTTTCTTGCTTTTGGATAACTGAGCATCAAAGTCTCTGCATTTTAATTGCATGTCTTTTTGGCATACATCCAATTCTGCTCTTAACATTTCCTGATTTTTACTTGCCCCATCTAATTCAGTCTTTAACCTGTTAATTAGCTCGGTATCATTTTCCTGCGTTCGCAGGGACCTATTCAAAATAAACCATATTTTGCCGCATAGCCGTATTAAACAGTCTTTCTCTCCACTTTTATCGGCTGCATTCAATAATCTTGTAAGGCAGACCTGAATTATGCTGCCTTCTGCAAAAATATTATCTAGTTTTTCTTTCTGCACCTCACCCTGAATGCGGTCACGCCACTCTAAGGTACTGTTCGACGACCACGTCCCATGTGCAAACAACTTTGCCTCTAAATATTGCACTAAGTCTGAAAATGTGGTTTCCCTTTGTGACATTCTGAAATTCGTTTTTAGTAACACACTGCTATTATGAAATGGGTTCCCTTTAATGTACCGATGGCAGTGTGAGACACACTTGCCACGCCCAGTAGGTGCTCTGTGATCACTTTCCCGGCCTACAACGCACCATAAATATGTTGGGTATTTTGTGTAGATTTGGGGCCTGGCGGTATTTTCTTACCACCAAAAATAATTTAGCAACAATCACTCCTTGTATTCAGATTGGGTTATGTATAATAATACTACAGTGGATATGCATTATTTCAGTACACAGACATGCATGGTTGGTATGCGTGGTTGGTATGCGTGGTTGGTGGTATTTTGGTGAGCATAATTCCCTTGTTTTATTTGTGGCCCCAATATCCAGCACCCCTTATTTTTTTGGGATTTTTCGTGTAATCACCATAGAGACCTTAGGCTTGCATTTCAGGAACACCACATTTTCACTTTTAGTGTGCCACCATGGGCAATTTCTCGCTGTCTTATCTACGGCAGCAAGCTATCATGTGGTATTTTTCACTAACTTATATACGGTATTGTCCCGGGTCTCTATTTTTGCTGACTCATGTACCTTCAGCAAAAAGGCTATAACACAAACAGTTATTTATAATTGCTCATGCTGAATGACATTTGCTCATACTGAATGGCTGCAGCCAAATCTTATTTTTAGCAACTTTGAAAATGACAATTGCACTGTCTAAACATCTCCCCACATCATCAGCACTGTATTGGTAAATATAAAACACACCACTCATCTGCTTTCAGATATTTTTGTGTATTATAAAAGTTGCATTTAAACACGATCTCACTCTTTACAGAAATAAATGAAATAGCACAGTAACAGCATTATTTGTGATACACTGAAAAGAGAGTGGCGGCGACAAGAATTCAATTTGTAACATTAAACACGTGGGTAAAGCACAGGAATCTCCTTTCCTACACTGACTGAATATTTTCGTACACACTCAGCCCCCACACCTCAGCGAGATAATTACCAGGCTTATTCAGTATGTAACTTCTTTGGCTAGTCGCCTTCTGGAGGGATTCACCCAGCAAGGACAAGCATCTGCTGTCACTCAAACTGGGACTTGTTGACTGGAAAAGCCAGTCTCTGCAACCAAGTTGAATCTGCTTTAGGAATCAGGCATCCCCAGCTGTCAACCCCGTCCTTCTTCGAGCTGTGTCCAGAATCGTCTGCCCTCTCCCCCTTTTCAAGATTCTACAGAAAAACTTGGTTACCGAATGCTTGTCCAATAAGATTCTATCATGTCATCTCCTCTCTCACTACACAGTGGCTTATTTTTTTTACAGTTGCAACTGTAACAAACTGATTTCCTGCTTATTCGAAGTCTTTGCTTCCTGCAGTTACTGTGGACAGAGCACAGAAAGGCAAAAGAAAAAAAAAACTTGAATGTGTGTTTAAAACTGTTTTTCAGAGTAGGCCTCATTTTGCAGTGAAGACACATTCTTTTATTAATGAGTTATAATTATTAGTCTTGTTAGTGAGATTAGTTTGTTAATTACCAAATGTGTCTCTTGCAACATAGGCATTTCAGGTGAGAAATGGTGTGCATTTTGAAGGTACAGATGTGTGCTTTTAACTGTGAAAAATGTATTTGCATTTTATATGTAAAAATCGTTTTTGACTGAATAACCTGCCCTTACTTATATGTCCATGTTACACTGGCAACACATAGCTTGAAACAACTGCATCATAGCAATGCACCAAACCCATGCAGTGGCGCTGCAAAAAAATGCTCAATAACACATGTCTTGCTGTACCACATTATATCAATGCACCAAACCCATGCAGTGGCGCTGCACTTCAAAAATAAAACATTCTATACATTGATCCTGTGCAGTGGTGCTGTACTCTGTGCTCCCAAAACACGCTATACAATCCTACAGATCCAACTCATCTCACCAACCAGAACGAACCAAAATCAAACAACCCTGCCATCAATCTAATCAGATTACTCAACAAAAAGATACAAATGTACCCAAAATATACCCAAGAACAAATCCTCCCAACAAGCACATCCTGGAGAGAATCGCAAGCAACGGAAGCACGACCTACACCACACTGCCCTCGACTGACAAACAAACAAACAACAAACCAGAAGGGAAATTACACAAACTACACTGCAGTCTGCTCAATGTTGGATTCATGGCAAAACACCCAACAGAAATCCACAACCTCCTAAGCGAGTCAGGTACAGACGCACTCTTCCTCAATGAAACTTGGCTATCTGAAAGCTTCAAATCCACTGCGCACGAAGCCATAGCAAACAACTTCAAATCAATACACACCAACAGAGAAAACCAAAGAAGAGGTGGGATTGCAATGATACAAAAAGAGCACATCCGAGCAGCACCACTCCCTTCAACCAACATCGAAGACTGTGAACCGCTCCTCATCAAGATCGAAATCAACAACCAAGCCAACATTGTGTTCCTCCTGATCTACAGACCACCATCCTACAACCCGAACTTCGCGACGAAATTAGCAGACTCCATCACCATACTATCAATTTACCATGACATCCTAATCTTACTGGGAGACTTCAACATCTGGTTTGAAAAAGAAAACGAAACCTCGGCGAACTCACTCTGCGCACTCCTGGAAACACTGCACTTCAAGCAAATAGTAAATGGATCCACCCACAATGCTGAATACACCTTGGAAGCAATCTTCTGCAGAGAAGGACTATTCGCATCCATGCCATCCACACTGATGGTAGGGAGCAACCACTGTCTGATACCATTCTACATCAAACTCGATTCTCACCCGGGAATGAAATACTGCACGCCACCAGGAAAAGAAACTGGAAGAGCCTAGACATGGAATACTTAACAGATTTGCTAGAATGCACCCAACCTAACACCACACAGCCAATCGAAACAACCCCAAATGTAGTGGAAAACATAATCAGCATCTGGATCACTGAGGCCCTAGACTGCCTGGCACCAGCAAAACCTTTCAAAGCCACACCAAAAAAACTTGCCACAAAATGGTTCACAGAAGGGCTGAAAGAACTAAAAAAAACATTAAAAACATTGTAAAATGGAAAAAATATGGAGAGAGCAGTACAACCAACAGGACGAAATAAAATACCCAAAACAATTCAAACTATACAAATCGGGGCCACCAAGGGGCGCAGGCAATATGGCTGCCTGAACCTGTAGCTCTGTCGTCAGCCACGGGAAAGCTGCGGAGATCCAGTGGAGAAAAGGAGCCATTCCTCGTTTAGAGTCGAGGCACAGATGAAGTGACCCGGAGGCTACCCGAAGGCGAAATCCCGAATTTTGGGGGTGTCCCCTGACTAGAGTTATCCGGGCTGGACTGTGAGCCCGCCCCTCCCCACCTCCCCACGCTCTGCGCAATGTGGAGCCTAGAGGCCTAAACAAAGTCTATCACCGTCACCGGGGTTCCCACTGAGAAAGTGCGGGACTCAGGGGGGCCAGGAACCGCACGCCAGCCCACTCGGATTGCATCTGGTGACACGATTGGTGGAGCTTGGGCCGGCTGACGAGACGGGCTCACCCGCTTCCCCTGCCAAGGCTGTGGAGACCTGGGAGGCTATGCGGTGCGTCCCGCCCCCGAAGTGAGGGTGCTCTGAGTGGCGGAGGGCGAGAAACGCCTCAAGGCGGCGGCACACAGGACGAAATGTGCAAGCTGAGAGGTGGCTCCTGATCACACGGCGTGCGATCCCCTGGCCCGGGCCGCAACTGGAACGCGCCCGGGGCTGGCTCAGAGGAAGCCATGGCACATTGAGACCCTGGAGCAGCAGCCCGACGAGGATCCCAGAATCAGAGGTGAGGACAGGGGAGTGACGGTCGCTCTCCCCCACGCTCTGTCACAAGCAGCAGGGGTCTGTCCCTGAGCCTCAGAGGTCCCTGATAACTGTGCCAATACAGTGGCACGTCCCAGAGCCGTTGTTTTGCCGGGTCATCATGTGTTGCTCCCCCCACCCATTAGGGACACGGCCCGGGACCCCAGCCGCCCCCGAGACACTATAGGAGCTTGAGCTAGCTGGCCCATGTGGACACTGAACAAAGATCTCTCCTCAGGAACAACCTCGGGGGAGGTAGCCATACCGTTTCCAGGAAGCACATGGAAGTCAGAGGAAACCTCTTTTGACTGGCACCCACCAGGGTTTGTGGTTGGGATTTTGTGACAAAGACACCTGTAACAAGCCTGCCACAGACAGAGGGCCAGAAGCACAACAGGGTGATAATCAGAAGACAGGGAGGCGGCTGGTGCGGCAGGTTGTGATCATGGACTCAGACCCTTGGGATCAGTGCAGGGGGCACCCTGTTCCCTCACAGTACAGGGGAGATGGGGTGCTGAAGAGCCAGGGAGGCACTGGCCTACTTTGGGGGCCTATAGGAGACCAGGAAAGGGTCAGGCCGAAATTCTGCCAAATTGGAGCATGCCGCTTGGACTGGGCCATCACAGAGGCGCGACAACATTCCTTACTCGGAGGGACCACAGCACATAGTTGCTGAGGTGGTGGGTGAACCGGGATTCTGGCCCAACTGGAACTATATCAGGCACGTTGAGGTGGACTGTGTGTGCCGGGAGCGGGGCGACCCATGAGCTGGAAAGTTACATTGGGGAAGTTTCAATTCACGGCCCGAGATATGGAGATGGAACCCAAGGCCCCACACATACCAACACCAGAAATGAATGCAATACAGAGTAACATCCAGATGATCCTTGATGAAATAAGGGGGATGAGAACGGACATGGGTGCCAAGTTAGCTGACCTCACAGCCAAGCTTGCCACACTGGAGGATCGCATAGAGGGTGTGGAGAATAATCAGGCGTCCACAGACCTCTGGGAGGGGCAGATGGAGGCACGGTTTGCGGAAATGCAGCGCCGCAAGGAGGACCTTTGCTTCAAGGTGGACGACATGGAAAACAGAGAGAGAAGGAACAACTTACGGGTCTTTGGACTGCGGAAACCGAGGGCGAAACCCAGGTGGCCCTCGAGGACAAGGTGCAGGACATTATCAGATCGTCCTGGGAACGGATTCTGGAGAATCGATTGTGATCGACAGGGTCCACCGGGCGGGTGGGGGTGGGGGTGGGAGAAGCCGATGTTCGGTCCTGGCAAGGCTGCATTATTTTCGAGATAAAGCCAGGATATTGGAGAGGGCAAGGAACCTCAGAGAAATACAATATGGGAACTCCAGGGTGGCCATTTTCCAGGACCTCTGAGCCCTCACGTTGCAGATGAGAAAGAAATGTGGTGCTCTTACTAGATGGTTGCTGGACAAAGGGATCCGATACCGTTGGTGGCACCCGGTCAACCTGGCTTTCAAATGGCAAGGTGAGAAGTACCACCTCGCGACTGAAGAAGATATCCAGAGGGCCACAGATGATCTCCTTGGCCAGCGTGTCCGAGGATCGAGCAGGGGTTGGAGAGGAACCCGAGTGGGTAGGAGCTGGGAAGGGCTTGGGGAAAGTTTTGTTGGGGAAGAGAGGGGTGGGAGGTGGGAATCGGGGGACAAGGGGAGACGGACGCCTCGAGCCATAAACCTGTAAATTGTTGAAAGTTGTAGTACGAGGGGGACACATTGGAGCCTCAAAGGACAGGCCTAGCAATGACCATGGTTGAGGGTCGGATTGGTACGGTCAACGTTAAGGGCCTAAATTCACAGAACAAGAGGTCTCTCACAAGCAATATGTTTCGTAAACAGAAATTGACAGTCCTCTTTTTACAAGAAATGCATTATAGGAGGGGGGATGAATCATAAATAAAAGGGAAGGAGATCGGTAGGAACTTCTGGGTCGCGCATAAATCCTCCAAAAAAGAAGGGGTGGGCATTCTCTTGGGTAAATTGATACACCTCACAGAGGTGTAGGTAAAGAAGGGCTTTGGTGGCAGGTTCATTGGGGTTAAGGGGATATTTCAAGGCACACAAGTCACACTGGCCACCCTTTACGCACCTAATGTGGGTCAGATAAAGTTTATACGTAGGGTGTTTAGGGTCATGGATGAATGGGCAGAAGAAGCCATGGTCTTGTGGGGGGATTTCAACCTCATCACTGACCCCCGACTGGACTAGTGGTCGGCAAAAGGGGCGGGGATGAAGGAACCCTCGAAAGATAACCTTGCCTTGAAAGACCTCTTGCAGGAATACTTTTGGGTGGATGTGTGGCGAAAGACTTGGCAGAGCCCCGGGGGGGGTACACATCTGTTTCTTCCCCTCAACAAACAAACACGAGGATCAATCTGTTATTGGTATCAGAGGAGGGAGAAGGGGAGATAGGGGTTCCGAGTGTGGAAACCATCACCTGGTCAGACCATGAGCTCCTCGTGACTGGCGATTGCAGGGGACCGCAAGGTCTTACAGGTGGCGCTGCAATGACACTCTCCTGCGGGATCCAATGTTTAAGGAATTCTTGAGGAATGAGATAGAGCCCTATTTTGAGACAAATGACACGGGGTAAACAGCGATGGTTATGGTATGGGAGGCGGCAAAGGCCACTGTCTGGGGCCTCCTCATTGCAGAGGGCTCAAGAAGGATACGGGAAAGGGCAATAATTAAAATCAAGCTCTGCGACGACCTGTGCGCCATGAGGATACGACTCACCAAAAAAGATGTGGATCACAAGGCTCTTCTGGGAGAAATGAGGGAGAAGAGACAGGCTCTGCATACAGTCCTAATTGGGTAAGTGGTCAAAAAAATATGGTACACGAAGCAGAGGTACTATGAAAAGGGAGACAGGTTTGGGACCTTGCTGGCACACAGGACAAGAGTGAATAGGGCCAAGAGGCGGGTGGAGGGAATCCGTGACAAGACGGGCAGTATGCGCACAAAGACAAAAATATAACAGAGACCTTTGCAGAATTTTATAGGAAACTGTACACCAATTGATATTGATATTGATATTTTATTTCTATCACGCTCATACACAAGTGTTTCAGAGCGCGACAAGGCAAGGGAGGGGAACAGGGGAGAACAAACCAGCCTTCTTAATAAGCCCAGTGACCTTGAGAATGCGCAAGTACATGGGAGAGAGGGAGGGGAAAATTGCCTCGAAGGGGGAGAAGTGGAAAGTGCGAAGCAGAGGAGAAACAGATAAATAATATTAAATTAATAATTAATAAAGACAACAAATAGTGGTAGTGCAGCCAGAAATGTGCAAGTGCTAGGTTTAAGGCAGCAGACAGGGGAGGTCTGATAAGTGCAGGAAGAGAAAGGGGGGCTGTAACGGAACAGATACAGACCCCAGTGCAAAGGGTGGCCCGGAGGCAGTGTGGGAGTGTGGCAGTGTGAGCAGGTACCTGTAGCTAAAGGGAATTTTGGACCCAGGCTCCAGAAAGCCTTGTGGACCAAACAAGAGGGTGAGTCCTTAGGAGACATCCAAAAATACCTTGAAGATCACCCCCTCCCATAAACTTAGAGATTCAGAATGGGAAATCCTGGAAGGGGAGATATCAGAAGAGGAGGTGGGTGCAGCCATTAAAAGGTTGAAAGTGGGGAAGGCCCCTGGTGGAGATGGTTATACGGCCGTCTTTTTCAAACAATATCAATCGGTCCTGACAAAACCACTGACCAAGTTGTTTAATCAGATTGGGAGCCTAGAGACTATTCCACTGACATTCCTTCAGGCCCTAATCGCGGTGATACCCACACCAGGGAAGGACCAAGCGGAATGTGGCTCATATAGGCCCATCTCCCTCCCAAACATGGATGCAAAGATCTTCGCCAGGATCCTGGCAACCTGCTTGGAAAGATATCTCCCTCGACTGATTCACCCTGATCAGACAGGCTTCGTTCTGAACAGGCAGAGGGCGGATAGTATGTGTAAAACCATTTACATGCTAAGCTCAAGGAAGGTTAGGATGGAGGGGGCACTTCTCCTGTCTCTAGACATGGAGAAGGCCTTTGACTGGGTGAGCTGAGCTTTCAAGAGGGAGGTGCTAGTATCCCTGGGGATGGGACCAAGGTAGCTGTGCTGGATCTCGGCCCTCTACTCTGAGCCCTCAGCAAGGGTATTGGTTAATGGGGATGAGTCAGGTGCATTCCCACTGGAGAGAGGAATGAGGCAGGGGTGCCCTCTCTATCCCCTTATATATGCGTTGGTAATGGAGCCATGGGCAGTAGCGGTTCAGGAGGATGAAGGAATCAAGGGAATAAGGGTAGGGGAAACGGACTGTAAGATCAGTCTTCTCGCTGACTATGTACTGCTCTACCTCGCCAGCCCATCCCAGTCGGTACCTCGAGTGCTGGATAGTTTGGAGCGATACTGTGCCCTCTCAGGCTATAAGGTCAACCTGGGAAAGTCAGTTGCATTCTTGGCAGGATGCCTCTTGGAGGCAGAAATACAGTACGTAGAGGGACTACCATTTAGAGGGCAGACAGATGGGTTCTGTTATCTTGGGGTCTGGGTGACACAGAATTTGGGTGACCACTTTGCTGATAACTTCCTCCCCCTGTGGTATGCGATTAAGCGGGACATAGAACGGTCGGCAAGGTCGGGTCTATCATGGATGGCACGCCTTAACTCAATAAAGATGGTGGTCCTTCCCAAATTTTTATATCTGTTGCAGATGTTGCCTACACAAATACCAAACCATTCCTTCTGGAGGTTTCGGCGGGAAGAACCACAGGATCTCTTACGATGTACTGATAAGGCCTAAAGAGGAGGGTGAAGTGGGTTTCCCTGATCTGGAGACATACTATAAGGCATTCCAATTACGAGTCCTGGTAGACCACTTTGCGATGGACAAAAAGAAACAGTGGGTTGCGATGGGCAATGAGGCCTGCTCCCCAGTTACGCTCGTCGAATGGCTGTGGGTCCCCAAAACACGAGGGTGTTGGGTCATCCGGTCCTGGGTGTCATATGGTCTATATGGAAAGAAGGGGGCTATTTTAGATGTGTCACGACATGGCCCTCTCCCCTGAGCTGCATCTGGGCTCCTCTGCTCTGGGACAAAATTGATGAACCGCTTGCTTTCCAACACTGGCAGGTCTCAGCAGGGCGGGAAAATTGTGGGTGGGTGGAAAGAGGTGGCCACTTAAAAGAGGCCCTGGGCCTGGACAACCTCTCACCCTTTCGCTTTCTGCAACTAAAGGGGGTCCTGACAGAAGACAGGTGGGGTGACACTCTCAGGAGGGATCTAACAGATTTTGAAAAAGTTTTTGATTACACATGAGTGAACCAAAGGAGTGATATCAAGACTCTACAGTCCAGATAGAGACCATTCCCCCCGCCCAAGTGCAATGGGGTAAAGACTTAGGAGAACCCATTACTGATAAAAGATGGCCCATCATGTGCAGACAGGCAAACCCCTCTACGGCCTCGCTCCAGTACCGCCATCAGGCCTTGAAACTGATCCACAGATGGCACTACCCTCCACAGAGGATAGCACGAATGAGGGAGGGGTATGACCCACACTGTTGGAAGTTCTGCGTTGAGAAGGGAGACTATGTACATATGTGGTGGAGGTGTCAGGTGGTACCGGCGTATTGGAGCAAAGTCTTGTCTTGGATAAAAGGGGTGGATGGCATAGAGAGGTCCTCTTCACCATGGCTACTGTTGTTTGGGATCGAGGTGGAGGGAGGCCATAAGGTGTCGCACAACCACATGTTACAGGTCATGTTGGTGGCCGCCAGATGCTGTTGGGCCCAAAGTTGGAAAGCCCCACGAAGCCCCGGGGAAAAAAAATGGTTTGTTAAATTACGAGCGATATATGACATGGAGTGTCTGACCCACCTGGTGGACGAATCTAAGACCAGTATTGAGGGGCAATGGCTCCCCTTCTTTGATAAGTATGGGAGATCTACCTGAAGACCCTGGGTCACTCATGAAGGGGGTTTGAACCTGACCACTGGGTCCCGAGGAGTGTACTCTGAGAATGGGTAATAAGCCAGAGATCGAGGAGGATGGCAATGAGAGAAGTGCCCTACGTTTGAGCTTTCACGTTAGAGATACCCTGAGTCTAGAGTGATTTGACTCACACCGTGTTCGACCCTTGTATTAACTAGTGTTGTCTGATCCATGGCTAAGATGGGGGGGAAGTATCGAGGGGGAGGGGGAAATGGGGGCAACAGGTTATAATTTAATCTAAGTATAGTCATGTGTTAGTTGTGTTTTATGACATTGTTATAACTTGAATGCTCAATAGAAATGTAATTTTAAAAAAAACTATACAAATCAACAGTACTACACTACAAGAATTGAATCGGCAATCAATCTACAAAAACAACTCTTCAGAATCGTCAAAGAGATTTTAAAAAAGTCCTTCTGCAAGAAAGTCGTCATCCTGACACAAGCACTGTGTGACACCATCACCAACCACTCAAGTTAAAAAATAGAAACAATCCAACAGACCATCAACACAAACCGCGCTAATACAGCCATCAGCGGTGAAGCACAGAAAACAGGCGAAACACTGACTACAGCGAGACTTACCTGCCTCGAACCCATTACCGAAGAAATCTTCTCCACACTTATCAAGGACACCAAACTCACAGGATCTCCAAGTGACCCTCGCCCCCTCCACCCCGCCAGACATCTTCAAAGAAATCCTCAACCTCAAAACCCTAGCGACACACTTCTGGAACCTAATGAACCTATCACTTAAAACTGGAATCATACCAACCTCCATCAAATCAGCATACATCAAACCACTGATAAAAAAGGAATCAGAAAGTGCAAGAGATCCAAGCAACTACATACCTATATCCAATTTGCCCTACCCAGGAAAGATCTTGGAGAACCATGTATACAAAATCCTACTTAAATACATTGAAACAAATGGAATACTTGGCCACTCGCATGTTGGCTTCAGACCAATAAGAGGAACAGAATCAGCACTCCTATCGATATGGCAGGACCTGATAATAAATGCACACAACGGCACCCAATCTGTCCTCATTGTCATGAATGGCCGGTTTCGACCCTTCTGGACTCCATGGTCCATGATGCACCGCGGCGTTAACCCTGCAACCCATCCAAAATGGTCGGCGAGTCAGAAATGTTGCATTCTAGCCTTTGCGTGCACTCGCCAGCTTCCTAGAAAACCAGCACGCCCCCGCAGCTCCGCGCATCTCAACTCTACCCCTACGAGTTACTAGACGTTGTTCTAGTTCGCTCTCTGTGCTTCGTGCTTTCTATTTTTCCTTTGCTCCTGGAACCCCCCCTTTCTATTCCTTACCTTCCGATATCCTCCTTCCTGGATTAATTGACATTGTTCCTGGATATTCGAACGCTATCGGCTTGGCAGCAGGCTTCCACGCTGGAACCCGAGGACTCGCGTTCCGGCTTGTACAAGTCACGGTCAGTGAAAAAGAAAGAAGCCTCATCCCGGAAGAACACCAGCAAGGAGAAAAAGGTGAGAAAAAAGGGAGCTTCTGACAGATTGAGACGCCTAGAACCTGATACAGAAACAGATATGTAAGTGGCAGCCCAAGAACTCATGAGAGGTATGCAAGAATTAACTACCGAGGTTCAAAATCTTAAAGCCGAAAATGCAGCTTTAAAACAGCTGGTCCTATCCTGGGATTCCGCAGTCAAAGAAAGCATTCTGGTAGGAGGTGTTGTGGACAAGTATGATGGATCTTCCAGGTCCCTACGTTCCTTACTTGATTCATGCTTTGTGCACTTCACTTTCAAACCCTACTATTTTTCAACACCACGAGCAAAGGTTGGATTCATGATATTCCACTTAACGGGCAATGCATTAACCCCGGCTACTCCCTTGGTTAATTCTGGAGATCAGCTTTTGGATAACTACGAAGGATTTGTGGATGCCCTAAAAGCCATGTTCGATCGACCTGAGCTTGTCTATAGCGCACAAGAAAGACTTCTTGAATTTAAGCAAGGAAGTCAGGATATGCTCTCTTATGTGACTCGCTTCAAGCAACTAGCCAAAGAAGCAAATTGGTCGCAAGAAGCCAGTTTCACTCTCTTCAGAAGGGGTTTAAATTATGAAGTTAAGGACGAGTTAGCCAGATTGACACGTCCAGGAACCTTCCAGGCCCTTATGGATCTTTCCTTGCAGATAGATTTTAGGATCTAGGAGAGAAAGGCTGAGAAAAAAAAGGTGAAAACATTTCCAAAGACAACTACTGAATACCCAACTACCAAAGAGACTGTTGCTTCACGTACCCCGGATCCAGAACCCATGCAACAAGATGCCTTAGGGGGCCAATTTCTCCACAAGAAAGGCTCCACAGAATCGATACTGGTCTCTGCATGTACTGTGCCTCAGACAAACATCTGGTTAGAGAATGTCCTATAGCACCACCCCGGTGTTCGGGAAACGCCAGCTCCCGATCCTAAACGGAGCACAGCTTCGGGAGAAAGATGCCTGCTTTGCATCCATTCCCTCCTTGAATACTCCTGGACAGAACACCTTATTGCTTCTACAAACTGTACTGACATCTACAGAGAATGAATCCTTTCCCATCCTGGCTCTCATGGACTGCTGTGTCATGGGGATTTTCATTGATCACGAATGGGCCACCGCTCATAATATTCCGAGAGAGCTCAAAGAAGTGATACAACCAGTGGAAGGAATCGACGGTAGACCTTTGTCTTCAGGTCCTATTACTCACCAAACAAAGGAACTACAACTGTCCATAAACAACCACCAGGAAAGAATACGATTTGACATCATAAAGGCTGCCCACTATCCCATGGTGTTAGGCATGCCCTGGTTACAGAAACACAACCCTTACATCAATTGGACAGCAGGTTCCTTGTTCCTTGGCTCAGAGTTTTGTATGTCCCACTGTTTATGTCAGGACACGTCTCGGATCTCTCTAGTAAACTCTCAGAACCACGAACCATCCTCCTTAAGCGTGTCCAATATTATCCAAGTATCGGAATTTTACCAGACCTACTCTGACGTGTTTTCAACAGACATTGTTCAAGCTCTTCCACCCCACAGACCTGAGGATTGCGCCATCGAAACTGATTCTTCCGCTGTGATTCCATTTGGGAGAATATTTATTTTATCCGAGCCTGAAAAGAAGGCCTTACGTGAGTACCTGGATACCAACTTAGCAAATGGAACCATCCGGACTTCAAAGTCTCCCGCTGGTGTGTCCTTGTTTTTTGTTCCCAAAAAAAACACAAAGGAGTTAAGACCCTGTTTGGATTACCACGGTCTAAATAAATGTACCCTCAAGGACCGTTATCCATTACCACTCATTTCAGATATTCTGGAAGCCGTTTGAGGAGATGTTATCTTCACCAAACTCGACCTTAGGGGTGCTTACCATCTCATTAGAATTAAGGAAGGTGATGAATGGAAGACAGCCTTTAGAACACCTTTTGGCCACTTTGAATATTTGGTCATGCCCTTCGGTCTTGCCAACACTCCTGCGGTATTTCAACGTTTCATGGACAGAGTGTTTTCGGATATGTTGTTTCTTTTTGTTATCGTGTACCTGGATGACACATTGATTAATTCTAAAGATCCTCAGATTCATCAAGAGCATGTTAAAGCAGTTCTACAGCGATTACGAGAAACCAAATTCCTGGCCAAGCCTGAAAAATGTCTATTCCATACTCAAACCATTCATTACCTTGGATTTGTGCTCAGTCCTAATGGAAGTGGAATGGACCGGGTTAATATAGATTCCATACTTTCGTGTCCGGCACCTACTACTTTGAAGCAGATACAATCCTTCTTGGGACTTGCCAATTTTTACAGAAAATTAATTCCTACATTTTCAGAAATTGTACATCCCATCATGGCACTTTTAAAGAAGGATACACCATTTATTTGGTCTACAGAACAAGAGAAGGCCTTCCAACATTTAAAAAGAAAATTCACTGAAGGTCCAAACGTAGCCTAACCTGACATTGATCGAACCTTCCTGGTGGAAACCGATGCTTCTGACTATGCCACTGGGGCAGTCCTAAAACAGGAATTTGAGGACAAGATGGAACATCCAATTGCCTACCTATCCCGTACCTTGACCCCAAGTGAATGCCACTATTCTGTCCTGGAGAAGGAGCTATTGGCCATCCGACAAGCATTCACTGATTGGCGTCATTTACTCCTGGGAGCTAAATATCCATGCAAGTACGAACAGATCATCGGAACTTACAAGTATTACAATCCCTGGAGTGCAGAAACAGTCGCCAGGCCCATTGGGCCTTCTTTTTCGCACAGTACCAGTTTCAAATCAACCACCTTCCTGGAATCAATAACATTGTCGCTGACGCCTTGTCCAGATGTCCGGACTATGAATCTGTTGAAGTCAGGGCATTTCCCAAGATGTTTCCTAAAACAGTGTTTGTGGCACAAGATAATTTCCTCCTGGAAGACATCCATGCTCATACTCCTTCCTCAGATGTCTGGAAATAATACACCCAGAATAATCATTGGAACCTGAATACAAAGGATGGTTATCTCTTCAAGGACCAACGACTGGTCATCCCTACATAAGGACTGAGAGATAAAATCATGCATCTCTGTCATTACACCTTTCATTCAGGACATCGAGGCATTACTACTACACTTCATCACATACAGAGACAATTCTGGTTGCCAAGAATGAATACTGACATAAACACCTACTTTCAATCCTGTGCTGTGTGCAATCAAAACAAACACGACAATAGAAGACCTGCCGAACTTCTGCATCGACCTACATTACCAACACATTGTTGGGAGTTTATCGCTACAGATTTTATTGTGGAATTACCACCATCCCGGCGGTATACGACCATAATGGTTACAATTGACTGGTTTACCCATACAGCTCATTTCACACCACTGTTCAAATTGCCCTCTTCACTTGAACTTGCTGGGATATTTATTGAACACATTTTTAGGCTCCATGGATTACCTTCCAAGATCATCTCCGACAGAGGTCCCCAGTACATATCTCAGTTCTGGAAACACCTCTGCCAAATACTAGGCATTCAGCGGGCGTGTCTTCAGGATATCATCCCCAAACCAACAGGATCACAGAAAGAACTAACCACACTTTAGAACAATATCTCTGCTGTTTTGCTAGCAGGGTCCAGGATGATTGGTCGTTATTGATTCCGGTAGCTGAATTTGCTTACAACAATTTAGATCATTCGGCCATCAAGACAAGCCCATTCTTTTGCAGTCAAGGATTCCATCCTTCGGTTTTACCATCCATTTTGCCACATCCAACCCCGGTACCTGCAGTTGATTCCTGGATTGAAAAGTTGGGGAACGTTCAGAAGGATGCTAAGGAACATTTGGAAAAGGCCAGGATAGCTGTAAAACGATATGCAGATGCCAAGCGAAGACCTAGCCCTTCTTATTCAATAGGGGACGAGGTCTGGCTATCCTCCAAACTCCTTCCTCGACATCTACGGCCTAACAAACTGGCTCCCAAGTATTACGGACCCTTCACCATCAAAGAAATCATTAACCCAGTGGCATATCGACTCCAGCTCCCAGATTCCTAGAAAAGAATTCATCCGGTCTTTCACACCTCCTTATTGAAGCCATATGTACAATCCAATCAGACAGTTCCTAGACCAAATCCTGTGCTCATAAATGATCAGGTCGAGTTCGAAGTCTCCAGGATATGTGATTCCAGGTATAGACAAGCACAACTACAATACTTGGTAGAGTGGAAAGTTTACCCCCCCAGCGAGCGTACATAGGAACCAGCTTCTAACATGAATGCTCCTCGCCTACTGCAAAGGTTTCATCGAATACACCCGGGTAAACCAGGTGGGTCCAGGCTTAGGAGGAGGCATGCTGTCATGAATGGCCGGTTTCGACCCTTCTGGACTTCATGGTCCATGATGCACTGCAGCGTTAACTCTGCAACCCATCCAAAATGACCACCGAGTCAGAACTGTTGTGGTTTAGACTTTGTGTGCACTCGCCAGCTTCCTAGAAAACCAGCACTCCCCCACAGCTCCGCGCATCTCAACTCTACCCCTACGAGTTACTAGACGTTGTTCGAGTTCGCTCTCTGTGCTTCGTGCTTTCTATTTTTCCTTTGCTCCTGGAACCCCCCCCCTTTCTATTCCTTACCTTCGATATCCTCCTTCATGGATTAATTGACATTGTTCCTGGATATTCAAACGCTACCGGCTTGGCAGCCGGCTTCCAGCTGGAACCCGAGGACTCGCGTTCCGGCTTGTACAAGTCACGGTCGGTGAAAAAGAAAGAAGCCTCATCCCGGAAGAACACCAGCAAGGAGAAAAAGGTGAGAAAAAAGGGAGCTTCTGACACTCATACTACTGGACATATCTGGAGCATTTGACACAATTAGCCACGCAACAATAATAAAGAGACTGATGGAATGTGGCATATAGGAATCCACCCTAGGGTGGCTTACCTCATTCCTTACAAATAAAACCGAAAGAACCCACTTGCCACCTTTCAGCTCAAACACCAAAAACATCTGCATAGTTCCAAAGGGATACAGCCTCTCCCCCCTTGCTCTTGAACATGAAAATCATTTGAACCCATGGACTGACCGCCGACAAATTCGCAGACAACACACAACTGATTGTGAAGATGTTCACAACCCAGGAACCAAATAACAGCCTCAACAACTGTCTCAGAGACAACTAGATAGAATTGGATGACAACGAACACCTCAAACGGACCCCAGCCAAAATGTAAAACTGTGATGCAATCGTACAGCCCGAATGGTATGAATAGTATGTTGGCCATAAGCAAATCGCATCATGTGACAAACATTGCGAACCATGAAACCTGAATGTGACCATTGGGAGTCCAGTTTGTAATTACCTGCCATTTTCTTTTCTAAACGCTTTTGCAAAGATATTCAGTGCTTCAGGTCTACACATGGTGAAAGGCCACAGCTTGAACCTTGAATGCTAACGTAGGCAGGAATGTGAAACCCTGCAGAAATACATTGTTTTTCTTATCCTGTGATGTCTTGAAGCTGTACATAACCATCCAATAATCAGCAACCCATGTGTCAGCCTGTCTTCCAAACGCTGTTGTAGAAGGCAGTTAAATAAGAATTATATGCGACTAACGGTGCTCCTCCATGAAAGATGGTATTTTCTCTGCTTCAGAACTGTCTGACCCTTAGCCCATGAGCGCAGGGAATAGATAACATTAGTTGGAATGTCTCCCTGCTAAAACATGATATCCTTCCCCGTGCCAGTTCTCCGTGTTCCCCAAAACAGTAAGCTGTCTCTGCAGCCTGGGCTAGAAATACCAAATGTTTGGACTGAATGAAGTTACGTTCATAACTGTCAGTTACTGAACCCTAGCTTGTATGTCATGTATGTGGGCGTACCGAATAATGCTGTACAATGATGATGTGTTCTGTATATATATTACTGCTTTACAGATGCTCGCTCTCTCTTCTCACGGTGTCTGTGAACACACGTCGTGAGGTGTTGAGACCCGGTCGGCCGACTGAGATAATCTGAAAATAAACCAGACTTGTTTGGGAAACGAACTTCACGATTGGCGTGTCATTAGTATATGGTTATTGTGCCTTTATTCCATATATGGTCTTACAAAAATGGAAAATATGGTCTCAACTCCAGAAAGAAATGCAACCAACCCACAACTAGACTGTCCGACAGACATGGGAACAGAACCAGAGTTTCCAACATGGTAAATAACGTAGGAGTACTCATGGACAATGGACTATCCCTGAACTGCAAATCCACACAATCACTAAAAAGGGCTTCTATCTCCTAATACTACTCAGGGGGTTGCTCCCATAGCGCTCCTTCCCACACAGAACCCTTACAATCATATCCCTGATACTAACAACAATTGACTACGAAAACAGCTTCTACGTAGGAATTTTATTTATTTTTATTTATTTATTTGTAATGCGCTGAAAGCCCGCATGCATCGGCGCAGGGCAGGAGAACACTTACACAGTACGACGAACGCAAAGACAGGATGGTTGTAAGAGGGAAAATACACAAAGGGGGAATGAGGACCCCTTAGGAATGCTGGAAAGACTTACTAAGATACTCCAACGGGTCCAAAACACTGCAGCCAGGATTCTCCTGAGATTAAACAGAAGAGACAACATCACTCCAGCTGTGAGAAGCCTTAATTGGCTACCAGTAAAAAAAGCATCAAATTCAAAGCCCTCTGCATTGCCCATACATCCCTACGCAGACAAGGAGCCGAATTCCTCCAGGCCAAGATCAGCCACTACCAAGAAGGGACCTAAGGTCCAGCAACGATCTACAAATAGAGACATAACAATACAAAAAGAGGACATTTGGAGGAACAGCATCCTCACACCTAATTACTAACACCATGCCCAAAGAAATTAGAACCACAGAAGTCCAACTCACCTTCAGGAAACAACTAAAAACCTGGTTATTCGATGGACAATGAGAAGGGCAAAGGGGCAACGGCAGCAAAACATTGCAGACCAAAAGAAACACACTAAGGGAGGCGGTCATAGATAACAGTGGCTAAAATCAAAGAGGACCAGCATACCCCACCGTCCACATCCCCCGCCTCTCCCAGTCATGCCCCACAATGAGAGAGATCAGCAAAGAGTAGCCCGCCCAATCAGCAGACAGACTCAGGGAAAGACTAACCCACACGCAAATGTATGCACTCAGCAAACCCCAGCCAGGTAACACATTAAATCAAAGTATCAGATTAACCATGTCTCACCTACATTACTAGGGCCCCCCGATCATGCACCACTTCCTCAAATGTATTGCAATACCAGCTGTGCACCCATTTAGCAGCCAACCGCACAACAGGCCATAACTCAACTGCTTCAACTAATCCCTGCAGAGTAATTAGGATCACACTAGGTAAAACCAACCCTCTCCCCTCAAACACTGTGGGGAAATGATTAAAGATGTTAAGGCAGGCGCTCTGTTACCAGTCTTTAGCTTCTCCTTCTAACGCACGTTTTCATGACTTCATCAATCTTCAGGGAGGCTGAGTTTCTTTGTTTTTTCAGGCGGGTCTGCATTTCTGTTTCAGGTGTGACAAGGTAATTAGCTCTGAGGATTCTGGTAATTGTATTTTTTGCACTTGATTTTGCTGGCAGGTGACTGGAAACAACTCCCTCCATAGCACAAATCTTCCCCTTGATGGGGGGAGGGGGAAAGCCATGGTTGTGGCTCTCCAATGTAAAGCATGATGTCCCTGCTGCACTGTCTTGTGAGCCCGGGACTCCCGGAACAATGTTTAAAGATGTGAAGGCAGGCGCTCTGTTACCAGTCTTTAGCTTCTCCTCCTAACGCACGTTTAAATGACTTCATCAATCTTCAGGGAGGCTGAGTTTCTTTGTTTTTTCAGGAGGGTCTGCATTTCTGTTTCAGGTGTGACAAGTTAATTAGCTCTGAGGATTCTGGTACTTGTATTTTTCGCACTTGATTTTGCTGGCAGGTGACTGGAAACAACTCCCTCCATAGCACAAATCTTCCCCTTGATGGGGGGAGGGGGAAAGCCATGGTTGTGGCTCTCCAATGTAAGGCATGATGGCCCTGCTGCACTGCCTTGTGAGCCTGTGACTCCTGGAACAATGTTTAAAGATGTGAAGGCAGGCGCTCTGTTAACAGTCTTTAGCTTCTACTCCTAACGCACGTTTTCATGACTTCATGAATCTTCAGGGAGGCTGAGTTTCTTTATTTATTCAGGCGTGTCTGCATTTCTGTTTCAGGTGTGACAAGTTAATTAGCTCTGAGGATTCTGGTACTTGTATTTTTCACACTTGGTTTTGCTGGCAGGTGACTGGAAACAACTCCCTCCATAGCACAAATCTTCCCCTTTATAGGGGGAGGGGGAAAGCCATAGTTGTGGCTCTCCAATGTAAGGCATGATGGCCCTGCTGCACTGCCTTGTGAACCCGGGACTCCTGGAACAATGTTTAAAGATGTGAAGGCAGGCGCTCTGTTACCAGTCTTTAGCTTCTCTCGCTGTCGGGAAATTAGCCTTCATGCAAGGAGAGGAGGCGGGCTGGCCAATGGACCACAACCAAGAACGTTAGAAGGAACCATTGCGGCAACCGTAGACCCAATTCAGAGGCCCTGTCAAAATAACTGATAAATGTACTAACCAATTCCCCCCTTTCCTGCTCCTCCAACATAACCAACGCCACTATACATAACTAGGGGCTAGCCACACTACACATAGACACACCTAGAACTAATCTAATTCTCGCACTTAACCAACTCTCTGAGACTCTGAAAATAACCTTAGCAGGAACATACCCATGCACATAGTCCATAAATCCATCGACACTATACAAAAGCACAACACAAGGACGTCATTTGGGGGTCGCAGTTGCAACCCCTCAGGTTTCCCTTGCTTCCCCTGTGGTCTCCCTTGCTACCCCTAAAAATAAAATGTCAAAACCTTTTTTCTTTTCATTGAAGTTCCTGGCCTATGGCCAGTGCCAAGTGGATCTTTGTTTCTGAAGTGGCTGGAAGTTATGTTGAGGTCTGTTAAAAAAGACAGAGGGTTCAACAGGTGTAATACTTTGAACAGTGAGCCTAAGTAAGAAAGAATAGGAATAACAAACAATTTGTCTTTCTGGAATTCTATACAATAATGGCTAGACTCATTAAAGGGGTGAAAGGTCATGTTCTATCGCTTCCCATGATGTCACGTCGGGTTGGGGTCAAATCAGAGGTCAAGGGTCATGTGATGCCACTTGCGCTACCCCTGGCGTTTTGGTGAAATGATGTCCATGCAACAACACAATCGAATCAAAAGCCCAACAGTCATCTGCGACTCTGGACCCTCCCTATGGATACAAATAACCAGTGCGGACGACCTCAACCCCACCCTAACCTCATACGACCCACACACCCAATGCAAACACTAACACACAATCGAGGCACTCAGTCCTACCCTAACGCAGTGGCGTCGCCAGGACTCAAATTTAGGAGGGGCACAGGGGGGGCCAAAGACAAAAGTAGGGGGGCATAGCCAAAAGTAAGGGGAGAACAGGGTCACTGCTCGTCTTAGGTAGGGGGGCACAAGAAGGGCACAGGGTTTAACTCAGGCCCCCCCTAGCGACGCCACTGCCCTAACGGTTACAACAAGTGGGGCCTCTCAACTAACTCCACATGTAAGACAACGTTCGCAGATGCCAGTTTCTCCTGGTTCTGAACCTCTCCTATCCTATCCTCACTAACACACCTGCCCTCTTCGCTTGCAGATCCACGTGAGAGCCTGGAGACTGCCCTTGGTTGGTAGCAGTGTGTGATATAAATCAACATAACAAAGAGATGGTTGGAGTTTCAGGTGGGGAGGAGTAGTTAGTCTGTGGGCTGGAATGAAGGTAGGTACTCGCAGGGTTATGGGCGGTCAGTTGGTAGGTAAACAACACACACAGGCTGTGCGTGTTTATCCTCACATCCCATCTCTCTCTAATTCCCATACTAATAGTTTCAACTTCTAAACAGCACTTAGAGTGCAATATAGTAGCCAAAACTAAAATGTGCCGCACACCATATCTGTAAAAAACCTTTTTCTCAAACCAAAATACAGGTGTAGCTGCAAAAGTCACACCCAACAGTTTTTAATGTTCAACTGTAGCACTGCCATTAAAAATATATTGGAACAAATTGCATTGTGGGAAGTCATCTGTTTGCCTTGCTTTGACGCTTTGAGAATTGCAGGAGCAGCAAGGTTCACTAGCTTTTTATTCTGTTATCGTACAAAGCGGCCCTGACATTCTTTAAAAGAAATTAAATCTACGCCAATGCAGTTGAAAAAAAGTCTTTCTGGAAAATATTGTCTCCATTGATACGTCTGTTAAAAGCACTCTTTTTTCGGTTTTGGCTGTTAGAGAGAACCCCGCAGAAGGCTTAGAATTAATGCTCAGAGCATTGTTTAGCGTCATTCACGCGCCACAGCGTGCAAGGACACTGAGCTGCTCTTTGCACTGAGAAGCAACAGGGAAAACGTTGAAAAGGGAACATTCAACATAGTCCAAAAGAAGTGTTCACTAATGGGTATTTACTCAGTCCTTACGACACTCATAATCTGGCGGCAGTGCTGCCGGACCGAGTGCTGGAAACGGTAACAGCCTTTGCTGGTATCCTGATGGGTTGTAATGAGGCCCTTTTTTTTGTTGCAGGTGAACAATATGGCATCCAACTGGAAGCGATCTGGTTACAGAAACTTTGCATCTGTGCAAGTGAAATAAGCATTTGGGTAAAAGTTGCCCTAGTGCATAAAACATATTGGTCCTCAATACAGGTCCGGCGGTAACCCTGCCGGTGCTACCCGCGAGTTGCTGCCGGACCTGTAAGAAATAACAGGCGGCAGACTTCCCGGTGCCACTGGGCTATTCCAAGTCCGGCGGCCGGGAAGTCAGGTGCCAGTAATTTCGTTAAACCCCATTCCCATAGAGTCCTATAGGACTCTATGGGAGTGGGGACATGGAAGCACTGGCACCGTTGTTAACGGTGCCAGTGCTGACGTGACAGCTTTGCCTGCCGTGACCGCTGTGCCCAGCAGGGTCAGACCTGTTGGGCACAGCGGCTCCGGCAGTCAAATCAGTAGTTTGCTGGTCTGGAAACAATGGTGCCTGTGAGTTTACCGGAACCCTTATTTCCGGACCGGCAAACTTGTAATGAAGCCCACTGTTTCAGTGCATTTTTGCACCAGTGCAATCTGTACACCATAGTCCTAGTACGTTTCACTGTTGCGTAAATGCATTGAAAGCCTTTGTTTTTGGTATTAGTTTAGTTTTTGCCCCAGTGCTAATTTCACTTGTACATATCCAAAGTTTCTGTATTGCCTCCAAAGAAGGGCTGCCACACATAGGTGTCATGCTGCTTTGAACGATGACGCGGTGCAAAGAATTTGGAATCTCTATATTTCACTACTATAGCTTAGCAATATTGTGAACAGTGCATCATTTATCAGCAACATAATAGTTTAGTTTAGTTAGTTTTGTTTATTATTTGTAATGCGCTCTAGACCCGAGGGTATTCAGGCGCAAGGCATAAGGATATTCAAAGCTTGGTTACAACATGTAAAATACATTTGTGTGCAGGTGCCGATTGGTTACATGTGGGCACAATAAGGTTACTATATATACAGGCAGGTACATTGAAGGCATGCATAGTTTTACAAAGTAGTTGGTGCGGTTTGTGCCTGCAGTGGAGAGAGAGGTGCGGGCAAAATCAACAAGGTATATGCCGAGATGTCGGCATCTTTGAGCCAACTAGTGATGCTCTGGCAGAACTTGTGATAGGTTTGATCGATTCTTAGAGGGGATGGTAGCGAGTTCCATAGGAGTGCTGCCTTGACCTGGAAGCTGCTGCCTCCGATTTTGGCACGTTTGTATCTGTGGACCCAGAGGTAGTTGGTGTTGGTGAATCTGGTGATTCTTTTGGTAGGCTTCAAAATGAATCTGTTGGATAGGTAACGGGGTGCTGCATTGTTCAAGCATTTGTGGGTGAGAGAGGCAGTTTTAAATTTTATTTTATAATGAGTGGCGAGCCAGTTGTTGGCTCTTCTGGTATTAGAGATATGTTCTCTCTTAGGGATTCCTAGGGCTGCTATCAGCGCATTATTTTGTGGGAGTTGGATTTTTTGATGGTTTGTTTATTGGCTCTTATGTATAGAGCTTTGCAGTAGTCCAGCCTGGATAAGATGAGGGTTCTGGCTAGGGTGATGCAACTGTCCTGTGACAGGAAGGCCTTGCCAGCTCTAATCAACTTGCATGTATATGCCGTGGCCGAGGCCAAGGCATTGACCTGCTTGTTGAAGGAGAGAGTGGAGTCCAGATAGAAACCCAGAGTTTTAACCTCCTTAGCGACAGTAATAATATTATTGTCTATGTTGAATGCTGAGTATTCGGGTCTGAGTTTTTTGAGGGTCGAGGGAGTACCCAGGATGATGATCTCTGTTTTGTCATCATTCAAGCATAGATCGTGGGTGGCCATCCATGCCTTGATGATGAGATATATCCTGTTCACCAAGGCCAAATCCTTGTCGTAATCACTGATAAGCGGTAGGAGAATCTGTATGTCATCTGCATAGTTAGTGTAGGTGACACCCAGACGGTCCAGATTATCGAAAAGGGGCTTGGTAAAGATATTATAGAGGGTGGGTGAGACGCAAGATCCCTGGGGCACTCCGCAAGTTATGGGGATGGGTTGGCTGCTGCCATAGGAGAGAAGACTCTCATAGTCCTGTTTGTTAGATTGTATCCATGCTATGGCTTCTTTGGAGAAGTGAGCCGCCGAGTCCAGGTGGATGCATAGGACCCTGTGGTCGACCAGGTCGAAGGCAGCTGATAAATCCAGGAGTAGAAGGAGGGCTGATTTACCTTCATCCCAGAGTTCATCTATCTGTGACTTGAGGTCTAGGAGGGCTGTTTCTGTCCCATGTTAGGGCCGGAAGCCTGATTGCCTAGTTCCTAGTAGAGAGTTGGTTTCTAAGTATTTTTGTATCTGGGAGTATGCCATTTTATCTAAGATCTTTAAGAGAAAAGGCACTGTAGTAATCGGGCGGTAATTGGTGGGTATTAGTGGGTCTAGGGACTGCTTTTTCAGTAGAGGAAGCACCCATGATTCTTTGAGGTTGGATGGGATGGTATTGGTGAAGAAGGATGAGTTGCTAAGTTTCATAATAAAGGGGGCCAGATCTCTGGCTGCATCCTTTAGAAGTTGAGCGGGGCATAGGTCGCCTTGACAGTTGGTGGGTTTGAGAGATAGTATGGTATTTTCTGTTTCTTTTATGGTGACTTTGGAGAACTTAAATATGGGGTGATTGGTAGAGTTACTTGGTTGCTCTAGGTTGACGCTAATGGGTTTGTTGCCGGCAGGTGTGGCTTTTTTCTTGCCAATTTCTGTTTGAAGGGTAGTGACTTTGTTGGCTAGAGCTTGCTGTATGTTGGAGCAGCAGAGTTGGTCTTTGATGCAGTTGTCTGGCACAGGGATGGGCGCTTCTAGCTCTTTGAGGATGACAGAGAGTTCTTTCATGCTAGAGTTGGCTTGGGCAATTCTAGCTTTTTAAGTTTCGCGTTTAGCTCGGTTGATTTCTTTTTTGTATAGGGCTGTGATGGATCTGAGGTTGGCTTTGTTTTCGTCAGAAGGTTGTGCTCGCTAGGATGTCTCACAATGGCTTTTTTGTTTGCGTAATGATTTTAGGTATGGGGTGTACCATGAATTGAGATGGGCTTTAAGTTTGCTTTGTCTAAGTTTGAGTGGTGCAATAGAGTCTAGAGATGTGGTCATGATGTGGTTAAATTCCTTAACCATAGTTCGGGGTCCAGGTTTTACGGGATATCGTTGAGTGTAGTGAGTATGAGGGGTAGCAGTTTGTTACAGGTGATGTTTATTTTGTTCCAGGAAAACTATGAAAACAAGTATTGGAGTGCATCCTCTTCCTTGGTGACCCATTGTAAATATTCAGATTGGTTTCAGACAGATAACAACATGTTGCAGATATGAGTACATATTGGTTCCTGTGGACATTTGCTCAGGATGAGTAGAGGCATACCCCAGTGGGAAAGCTGAAACAAAGGCCATGGTAAAGATTGTGTTCCAAGATTTGTAGTAGCTGTGAAAATATGCGATGACAGAAGGACACCATTCATGGGACAGGTTTTTACAGAACTTTGTTCAACATTACATATTCAGCAAAAGCATCACTGCCCACACGATTCAGAATCAGCAGTGATAGTGGAACAGCAAAATGGAATTTTGAGCAACGAATTGGCCAAAATATGTACTGAAACTAATTTTAAATGGTCAGGCGCAATGTGATTAACCCTCGTGAGCATGTAAATCATGGTTTCAGACTACATACAAAAATGTATGGGTCACGCAAAGTGCCATTCTGCACTTTCACTGCTATATTCAGCACAAATGAGTATTCACTTAGCTGATGATTTAATATTGGGCTATTGAAAGGAACTCCAGAATTATGCCAGGTCTATCCGCTCATAGCTCAAAGAAGTGTTGCCAAAAAACAGGAACAAGGAGCCCCTAGAGACAAAAGACTCGTTACATGTCAAGGTACATCAGCGGAAGACTGGCCTTGCACCATGCTGGAAAGGTCTCCACCAGCTTCTACAAACGATCAATGCAGCGATCAGGTGTCAAAGGCTACCCACCTAAGTTCATGCCACCCTTTGCAAGAAAGTGCAATCCCCTGAAGATGCTATGCCCCCCACTTGCTGCTAGTATTGTGCTTGCTTTATTAGTAATTACTTCACATTGAAAAACAATGAATTACAATGAGACAGTTAAATGATTTTAAACAAAATGTGACGAGGCCGGAGCTGTCGTCACTGCTTTAGATGGGGGAAGTCCTTTTCCATAAGGCCTGGGAAGTGAGGCCGCTACCCGATAGTCCCCCTACAGTGGTATTCAGTGGGAGGACCTCATGGGAAGTGAGGACCCCATAGAGAGTAGTGACCTCTTATGGAGAACGCAGTATCCCTTTAACCCTCCCACCTTCTCTCCAAAACCCTCCAATTCCACATTACCTAATGCCCCCATATGTTTTTGCAGTTTATCTCTGACTAGAACTACTGGGATGAAGAAGAGACCACAAGTAATGAACTTTACTGACCAGAACTAATGCGCCCGCTCTAGACTTGTGAATGACCCCATTGGCCAGCTGTCATTCAAAGGCAAAGAGGGAAGAGACAGATGGCATCTTTGTTTTCGGCACGGCATCGGCAGTCAAGCAGAACGGAGAAGCAGATGGTGCCCGAGAGACAGGAGCACTCACAGAAGGCCTGTGATGCAGAAGGCAGACTGGAGTAGAGGGAAGTTACCCGCCGATGACCGAAGCCGCTGGAGTGCAATGAAACCACTGCTGAGCTGCAGAGGAAAGGCACAGCAGACCGGTGGAGGTCCCGGTGAACCAGAGAAGCCATTGAGGCTGCTGGGAGACCCGCAAATAACTGGAGGGCGATGGCCAAGGCACACAGGTACACCAGTGGCTAATCCCAGGGTTGGGGAGACCCAGAAGGGCTAGGAAGCCCATAGCAAAGTACCAAGGGAGTCTTCACAAGGGCATAGACACCAAGTGAAGGGGGTCTGGGCTCCAAATCGGGGAAGCATATCCCAATTCATAACAAGAAAGAATGCAAATTTTGAATATACCAACAGTACTCACAGATCTTGGTAAGGGAGTAAATCAAGGGTGTGGGGCAAAGAGAAACCAGATAAAGATACCTGTGCAATTAAGCAGGTGACTGGGGTCTGGGACCCACATTGAGGAAGTGCACCCTGAATAGTGATACAGAGGAATACGAAGTTTGAAGACATAAGTGACACTCAGAGACCTTGGCAGGATAGTAAACCAAGGTGGTGGATGAAAGTGAAGACAGTGAGAACAAGACCATTGAGTACCCCACTTGGCAGGAGAGTGGCCCTGAGAGGAGATACTAAGAAAGGGTCTGGAACCCTCAGCACAGCTAGAGAGAGAGAACCAGGTTATCCTTCTTCATCACAGTCCCTGAAACCCGGGTCTGCTGAGAAAGGGTTTGGAACCCTCAGCTTGGGAGAGAGAACCAGGTTATCCTTCTTCGTCACAGTACCTGGGAGCCGGGTCTGCTCACAAAGGGTCTGGGACCCTCAAGACATCTTGGAAAAGGTATCCCGGCCATTCTTCCTTATCTCAGGGCATGGGAGTCAGGCATTTCAAGTAAAGACAAGGAACTACCTTGAGAGACCGTTGGATAAAGCTGGAAATACTCAGGGGAAAGGGAATCAATCCCTTGAGTCTTGTGAAACCTTTGTTTGCTTTTTTACACCTTTTTGGAACGTTTATTTGGAATTGCAAAGCTGGGCTGCAGGCGGACAGCCAAGTGACATTTCCCTTTTCACCCTTTTACTCAGTTTAGCGTGTGAGGGATAGGTTAGGATTTGGACACAGGATGGCAAACTCCACTTTGGACATTCTGATGCTGACAATTTCATTAGCTAGTGTTGTTGTGGCAATGAAACTCGTCTTAGAGTAAGGTTAGTTAGGATTTCCTCCATCTCACCCCGTTTTTGTTAATCAACATGCCACCCTTGTGTCCGTCTCTTACTCCTACACCCTCACAAAAGCTAAAAAGAGATAAGAGTCACTCTAAAAGACACCTTCAAACATTTAATGCTGCGCCTATCATCACCACAGCGTATGTAGAGAACTTGCTCTGGTGTCATAAGAGAAGTGTCATTGAAAGGTGGCAACTTGGGACTGCTTCATGGTCTTGTGGAGTACATTATTATTGAGGGTTTCTCCTGATGTAGCTGCATGAACTTGATCATGCTCCTCCGGAATATAATGCTCTTCCCAATTGAGTTTCTAATGAATGTAATGAAGAGGGGATGTATTTGACTGCCCCTAATTAACCCAAATCAGCTTTACATGTGTGATGAAATGACAACTGTTCTGCCAGAGTTTAGGGTTGAATAGTGGGTAAAGCACCTACTTAGCCCCAAATGACTTTTAAACTAACAGTGATTCCAATCATAAAGCTGAAAAAGACACAGTCCAACAGGTATACTCCTTCACCTCGTTTGGTAATGGGGCCGAGGTAAAACTGTTTGGAGGAGTGTGAGCTGTTGCAGATGCAAAGCAAAACAAGAAAAGTATGGAATGGGAACATCAAAATATAAATATGTTCAACAAAGGTTCCATAAAAATAGGAAGTTTAATAAAAACTAAGAATGCGCACAACTAATTAAAAACACTACAGACACATTCCTGTAAAGTAAACACGGAGAAAGCAGACTTTAAATTAAAGGGCATTCTTGGTTGAAAGACAGGGCCATTGAGGTAAAGATTTTAGCATCAAAGTGTCAACGTCATGAAGTCTTTCAAAAGGTAGAGAAGAGGGGCTTAAAAGTCACTAGGGTTGGGGGCGCTGCTGTGCAGTGAGCAAGAGGGCTGTACTAATTTAGAGCTCTTAGTGGGTTGCGTCACCTCAACTAGCGCTCGTCTGGAACGAACATAAACCTGCAAAGTGCCTGAGAAATGCACAGCTGAGCCTTGCAGGTGCGCCTGAGGAATCTAGGAACGTCAGCACCTGGGGCAACCCACCACTTCGGAGCCACCGTACATGGGACATAGGTCTCGCCTGTGCCCGGCGGCCTCCAATGTCATGGCTGCTACAATCCATGGTCCAGGCGCGGTGTGCTCAGCTTCTGGAGCCTGCGCAAGGCACCCACCGGTGCCAAAAGATAAGTGGGCCGACAGCACACTATCGCCCTTTCCTGTGGCGTGACGGTTACATTGGTGGAATTGCTTTTCCACGTCCTTCCCTTAACAGGCCCTAATGCTCCTCTGCTGGTCCCGGGGTTAACTCACACCCAAGAGCCGCCACAATGTCCTGACTGACCCGCCCATTGTGACTATAACTCCTGTGGTACTCTCCATTGAGAAAATCCCGACTTCAGCCACTGATCCGTTAATGGTGAGAGAAGCTGAGCCCTCCATGCGTGGGGTGTGTCTACTCGATTGAGTCTGCGGGTGGGTCTGGCAGTGGGGGATATGACCAGGGGTTTCTAACCCATATACAGGCTGAGCGTGTGCTATCAACGGGGCACTGCTGGCTGTGTCCTGGACTGGCGCAGCAGAACCAGCCTTAATCAGCGAGAATGATAAAGGGCGTGAATACAAAACAAGGAACTATGGCCAATCGTATCAAAACGGCACAAACAATTCCCAGGCAAGGCGCACACATGTTGGGTAAGGATGGCCCCTCGACCACAGGTGAGACGTCTGAACTACAAAAGATATTGGGCACTATGCAGGGACGTCATTTCACCAAAATGCCAGGGGTAGCGGAAGTGACATCACCCGACCCTTGACCCCCTGATGACATCACAGGAAGTGATATCATTAGACCCCGCCCCAAAGTGATATAGCGGGTAACGATGGAACACGACATTTCACCCGTTCACAAAACAGGAAGTGGCATCACATAGCATTGTACACTATGAAAAATATAGTTATGCTATCACTATATGATGTACATTCATACAAAAATGGATCGTCATATGTATCATTAAGTTCAGTGTTTATTGGCCCGTATTACCAAATGACTGTGTATGCAAGCAGACGTCCATGACCAAATGATAAGCGTAAGTGCTATATAATAACACATCATTAAGCGCTTTATATAGAAAAAATATACACCCAATATCACCCAACCTGTGTTGGTACTCATTTATCGACCTCAGAAGGATGAACGGCTTAGGCTTAGTGAGGCGTTTAAGAACAGACTAAATCAGTGACTCACCCCCTGAAGTAAGCCTGAAATAAACATTTAATGAGGCCAGCAATTACTGTATAGAATTCCAGAAAGACACATTATTTGGTATTCCTATTCTTTCTTATTTAGGGTCAGTGCTGAAAGTGTTAGAAGAAAAATAAGAACAGGAGTGCCTCAAGTCTTTTTTTTTAAGGGGCCTGAACAAGAAAGCCAGCCACCCCAGAAGTAAAGAGCCACAGCCCAGGAGCTTGCATAACTTAAAAAAAAAAAAAAAAAAAAAAAGTATTTTTTTTTTTTTAGTAGAGGTCGCAAGGGACACCACAGAGGTCGCAAGGGACACCACAGAGGTCGCAGTTGCGACCCCTGGCGACCCCCAAATGACGTCCCTGGCACTATGAATGAGAGCTTCCTTCATCAAAACCAAATTGCAGGGTTCGAAATTAAGATTGGGTAAGCCGGAGCTAAAAGCAGCTACAGGTTATCCAGCATTAACCAGTGACCAGGAGCTATTGCCTGGGAACAAGGAGCTAGTATATAGTATATAGCTTTCCACAAATCTAACTTCAACATAAGAGGCAAACATGTAGTTATGTCCAATATGTAAAACGGCTTAAATGTTGTAAAAGATGTATCGTAAAGTTTTTTTTTTATAGATTTGACCAAATACACACAGTTAAATCCAGGTATGTTTGTTCGGCATCAGTTTGCATGGGAAGCCAAAGGTAGCTCCTGGTAGCAGTTGGTATCAAGCTAACCAAGCTATTCTAGGCTATAAGCACGAGGTAAATAGCTCCCAGTTCCCCTCAATATTGAACCCTGAAATTGCATGACGTAACGGTTAACATCAACACCCTTGATTCAAAACTATAGAAAGCGTATGGGAGAATAACAGAGGCTGAAACAAGGATAGGGTTTGTGAGGATAATGTCACCATATTCAGAACAGATTTCTTGGCCCTAAGGCTATCAAAGCTGCACAGAAGAAGTGTGACAAACTTGAATTGTGGTTTTGTTGCAATAATATCTGCATTCTTGGTATACCCAAGATTTCTACAAGCAGCAACATGAATACCTACATTGAAGAAACGCTTGTAGAGATACTGGACAAACTGAAACTGTCGACTGCTAACTTCATAGTGGCAGGCTTCTAGATCTTTGGCGCACTGCTGAAACCAGCGGCAGCACTGAGACCGATTACTACAAGAATCTTCAACCACAGAGACACGGATGCCATCTTGCGAGCAGTCGGAGAAAAAAGGTGAACTCCGGCTGGGGTCCAGTACGACCCACATACATCCGGATATTTCTATTGCTATTCAGCAAAAAAGCAAGACTTTTCTTGAGTCAAGAAACTACTAGGAGAGAGATCAATAAGCTACTCAATGCTATATCTGGCAAAACTGAGATTTGAGTTCCAAAAGAAGACATACTTCTTCACTATACCTGAGAAGGCCCCATGCAACACCTGACTTGCTAGACCCTGACCGCGCCTCTCCTCCCCGCCAGCCGGTACAGCTCTACTCCTCCTCTGTGCCCCTCTGTATCCTACCTCCGCTGTATATCTGTTGTGTTGTTACCTCTGAAAAGCGCTCTGCTGTGTATCTTTACTGTTGTACTCCTCTGTAAAGCGCTCTGTTATGTATCTGTATTGTTGTATACCTCTGTAAAGCGCTCTGTTGCTTCTCTCGAAGCTAGGTCCGCGCTCAATAAATACCATAATAAAAGGCAACAACATTCATTGAGTATAAAATATCCCAGGTCCTGGGTCATGAGATAAACCACTATTGCAGTTATTCGGAGGCCTTGCTGCAGCTAATCCATCTGTTGAGGTTACAGAGTGCATCTGGTTCAATAGTTGATAGTCATTTCTTATTTGATTGAGTGATAGAAGTGGCCTTGCAACTGCCGATCTGCAGCCGACTCCAAGCAAAGTTGCTGGTTCTCGATGGTTAAAAGGGTGGGTTTATACTGTACCAACGGGCACAGGGTGCTGAGGGTGGGGAGGGAGTGTTAGGGGAAGTTGGAGATAAAATGTACACTTAGCGTTTGTTGTCAATACTGGATATGCGGATATATGCATGCAAAATGGTTTCAAAAATTCTAAGTGAACTGACTTTACATGACTGATGAGGGCCTCAGTGGTCGAAGTTTGCGGGAGCGGTTGGGAACATTGGTCTTCTACTTTTTTTCTGTGCCTATACTTTCATTTTAACAAGAAATCGTTCCGGAATGGTTTCGTTGGAAAGTAAATGTGTTGGAAGATGTTGAAAGTTGCACTTCAATGCACTGCACAGAACATTCCCTTAAATAGCAGGAGCATTTGTTTGGGGGTTTCGATTGCGTGTGGGAGTGGGTGTGCAGATGTGGTTTGTGGGGAGCAGGTCAGACTTCCACTACTTCTATTGGTACAGTTTGACCACTAGATGAGGTGGCATGCATGAGATGGACTACTCTAAGCATGGGAAACCCAATTAAAATGCAGAGGTTGCTGGCCACGTCGAGCGACCTAAAGATTCTATTTCTGCAAGAAACACATGCCACGGACAATGTAAGTACCCATCTTGCCCGAACATGGGGGAAACATAAATATTACACCTCTCACATTACACAAGCGAGGGGAGTAACACTACTCGTGCACACATCACTCATGTTTAAGCACAGCAGATCGTGCTGTATGAGTGTCTATGGCTTGATGAAGGGAGGGATATCCTATTAGTCAACACATACAGTCCTAACATGGAGGATCCCCAGTTTTACAGCAATGTAATTGAGAGATGCCAGACCTTCCGTATGGTGCCAATAGTATGGGGGTGGCAAATTGAATACGATATTAGACACCACAGTGGTTCGAACCAGCAGAAAGCTAAGAGGGTTAACCATGCAAAGCCTAGAATGACCAGACCCATGGCATGCACTGCACCCTGTCCATGGTGAATACACGCATTACTCGAGATTCCATCTGTGGCTTATCGCTCCTGCTTCTGTGAGACAAGATTCCTCGGCTTTAGATTCTCCACAGAACCTACTCAGACCCCCCACAATGAATGCAACCGCTTGAGATGCAAACCCCTGGCACTGCCGAATGTTGCATCCCCCTCATCCGATGTGCAGGTGAGTAGCCGCTATTCTTTGATCTTAACGCCCGTACTGTGGATACGGCTGGAGCCCGCTGGCAAGCGTTGGGAGCTTGCCATGTCGAAAGAATGTGGCGTCTTAAAGACAATTCGAAAAGATATTCGGGGAAAGTGAGGAAGAAATATATAAACTTGAATTAGAACACTGAGCCAATCCAACTGGTACGCATTTGGGTAAGTGAATACAAACATTCCGCAAGAATGCTGATAGGGAATTGACATGTTTTGGAGCTCCCCTGCTGGCCCGTCGCTATGGCGATGGAGAGAGAGGCCAGAGCAGGCCAAAAGGGTAAATGGTATGCCATGTGTAAAAAAAGGAAAAGGGCCGAACAGTGTTCACAAGTAAAACAAGCATTGGCAATGCCAACAGTCTGGGGTTTTGTTTGGGTATGCGAAAGGCATTTGCCAGGCACTGCCGTAATGAGTGATATTAACTGGCCATTGATGGTAGCAGCTGCAAAATGGTGCCAGTACTTGGGCATCTAATAGCAGTGTCTGGCAAATGCCTAATACGTATACATAAGCCAAAACGGCTGGGTTTGCCAATGCTTTGTTTTAAAAGAAATACGTCAGTAAAGGACACACAGGGTACTTATAAATTGAATGGTTGAAGGCAAACCTGGTTAAGACATTTGTATTACGCCAGTAGCACGTTTACAACTCCAATTAAGTCATAAAACTGCTTTAAACAAAACACAGCAGGTACTTCAAGTGGAAAGTTTGATGGCAAGGCTTGATAAAGCAAGCTCAAAGAGTTCACAGGGTGTTGTGTTCTGGCGGGGGCCCAGGCATGCAATCAAGCGCAGACACAGGATACGGCTTCATATGTTTATTTCCTTATACAAACTGGTTTCCCTCGCTTTTCGCTCTCCCTTCCTCCCGGCCTTATCTCACACTCACACTTTAGTTCCATTTGATATTGTGCCTTTAGAAGTAACGTGAATATCTAGTCACTTAACATTATCCGTTTTTTTGCGTGTTGTGGACGCAAAGTCAGCATTTCGACTGAAATGTCTGACCTCCGCAGCTGTTCGTCCATAGCAATTTTCCATTCGTTCAATACAAGATTACTGGCGGCACTACATTTGTTTCACAGAATATCAATAGCTGGAATTTGTTCATCAGTCAGGATTTTCCTATATAAGTCCAGTTGTTTCCAGAACACAATAGATTGCAGCGACTGTGTAGCAATTTCGTAACGTATGCGTGGCATGGGGAATGAAGGAGACAGCAATAGTACCTTCCGCCAGAAGATTGCTTCCAGCTGTTGTCATGTTAAAGGGTCAAGATTGATAATTGACTCACCTCCATATGCTATGATTGCTACCACCTTTTGCCTGTAAAAGGCTACAACTGGTTTCAACGAAAATTTCCCATAGTTACAATGAATAAAAGCTCCCTGTCTGGCTAGAGCATCTGCTTTTGATTTAAGATGGTGTGCCCATTCGACTTCCGATTTGGTTTGGTTAATCCATACACCTAAGTATTGCCTTGTTTTCACTTGAGACAATTTTTTGTTTTCTAAAAACCAATTCAGCGTAGTGGATCCTTCCGCCTGCATCTAAGTTATAGGCATGATTTTCTTTTTTTGAGTGTTGATCTTTAATTCGTTCCGTTTCATGTAACTTTCCAGCTGGTTGAGACCCCTGTGGATTTTATCAAAAATAACAATGTCGTCCGCACATTTCAGTGTTTCCATGCCATTGTCAGGATCCCAGCTAACTTCTTCTTTCCCTAATTGTTCACAGGTTATGCTAATCATCCATCCTAATTGAGAAATGTAGTCTTCACAAGAAGGAAAAGACATGTAGAAATAAATATGCTCATGCATGGGATTGTGCTATTTCTGTAGTTGCAGTATCACAGATCTGAAATATCCTCAACATGCCAATTGCATGGTGAAAAATAAAGTACATCAGAAAGTCAGACATTACTTGGGCACAGTTAGCTAATGTTGATATAATGACTGGCAAATTGCAGACTTGTCTCTGATCTGGGTATGATAGCAAACAAGCCCCTAATGAACCTGGTTCTGAATATTACATCTGCAGGTGAACAGGCCAAGTGGGACATAGCCTGTGCAGTTACAAAGCTTTTTGAACAACCACCTACAGACAATCCATGATAATATTGAGCACGAAGCCTGGCTAAAGGATCTCACAACTCACTCCAGAATGATGCCGATCGGAGTCCATAGCGATTGCTCTGGAAATACTCTGGATGTCAGTGCAAGTGCTCACTATGTTAATTTCAAGTGTATGGGCCCGCTCAAGGAGTGTGGGCGCCCACCTACCAAACACTGCAGTGCCACCAGCAGGATGCCTCTAGGATTGGGTTGTTCACTGTGATGTCTGGAAGAAAGAAGTGCCGAAGAACCTGGTCGGTTTGTCATAAGTGCCTCAGGAGTAGCTCTTGATGACATATTAGGAGTTGGAAACCTGTGGGGATTCTGGCCAACAGAACCTCCACAGCTAGAATGTATCATTAAACTTAGTCCAGATCAGATAGCAACCTTTGGCAGTAAGGTTTGTTGGGAAGGAGTAGGTAAAAGGGTTATTTAGTGCAATGTATAGTTGTATAGAGGTACACAATACAATTGCACATGACTTCCATTACCCTATAAATACCCAATTCAACGATTTCATTGTTTATTGGTCAGCAGAAAGGTTCAGAGGCATAAAATCTATAGCATCCATTTAAATAGACCACTCTAGTTTCCAGGCTTTCCAGAATCGACTCCAGCTCTTACGGCATATAGAGACAATTTTGGATGTAGAGAAACACATACATGCCCTAGAGATATTGTTTATTGGACCCTAAATTGATCCTGCATGGTTGCTATGCATGCTGGTGTTGGACATGTAATTGATTGAGTTTCGACTCTTTTTGATTAATTGAACTATCAATTCCAGCATTGCATGGACGCCCTTTTTGGGGGGTCAGCTTGGGTTTGTGGCACCAAGGTTTCCGAGGTTAACCAGATTTATTATGATGTCCGTGATCTATTTAAATTCCTTATTGTGTCTTGTATGTGATTGAATTTTTTGAGTAGTATGGTTATTACTGGGTGGGTTTTATATTGTCTTGATTGTTTGTACATTTCAGGATAACTGTGTTTCCCTGATGAAGAAGTGGTTAATCAATTCCAATATGTCGAAAACGTTTGGGTTTTTAAAGCAGTCTGAAGCAGTCTGAAAATATTTGTCTCCGTTTTGGGTGACATGTGAAAAAATACTTTGTCACTGTGCCATGTTTTATAATTGCTTTTGTTTTTGTTTTTGAATATAGTATGTTGAAATTATGATTGCGTAGGGTTGTTGAAAGTGCAATGAAGGTGCTGATTCAGTGCCAGACAGGGGGGCGCGCCTATCAATTGCCGAAATCAGGGGGGGGGCAGGCCACTCCCAAGGGGGGAACAAAAGAGGGGTTCTCTGGAAACTGTAGCCAGCCCCAGGACCAAGCATGGAGGGGAACAAAGAGGGATGCTCTGTATATCATACAATATGGACACAAGGAAGCCTGCCGCATAAATGCAAGAGAGGCAAAACCGCATTTAAGCGCACTCCATGGGGTGCAGCAGGTGGGCCCCACTCCATAGATAGCATAGATAGTGTTTTACACATGGCCCATACGTTGTGGTTGGGGGTTAAGAGAAGCTGAATTCAGGCTGCTCGTCCCCGGCAGACTGCAATCGGTGGGCACAGCACTGGGCGATACAATCAAGGTTCGGCGAGCCAGTAGCATGGCTACTCATGGGAGCTGGGGAAATCGACTTAATCCTGAGAGGCAGTCGCATGGTAACAAGGTGACTTCGAATCACCCATTGATCAGCGAGTATGGGAAAAAAGATGTGGAATGAAGGGGCGCTCCAAGAAGAGCCAATCAGACGTTACAGTTTGGTGTCCCTGGAATGTAACAAGCCCACAGAGTGTCCGAAATAGCGTTTGAGAAGGTCATCACCAGGCAGGTGCCTTGTGAATGTCTCCATTCCCACTAGTTCAGGGTGTCTCATGGTCCTTCCTTTCTGGTACTGGCCAATGGCAGACGAATAAAGATCCTGAGGACCCCTAATACATTTTTGGATGCCCCAGAGAGATTCTTAGTTCTCTCGGTTAACTTAGAGTATTCTGACCATCCTGCCCCCCCACACTCTGCTCAGCGACCACAGACCTATTCTACGCGCAACACTGAGGAGGCCCTGCAGACGCTGAGTTCGCAAAGGTCTACCTGGTCACAAGCGCCACCTGTGCTCAGGGGGAGGAGTGAGCCCACACAGGAGGCTCAGTGCTGAGGTGGCTCGAGGATCTCTAGGACACATGAGTGTAACCGTGCAAGAAAGCCTCTCATGGGTGCATTTCCACGGAGGAGGGAGGGACTATATTTCATGGTTTTTAGGATGCATCCTCAAGGAAGGAGGATGATCGGCTGTAGTATTAGTAGATTTGAGTACATGCTACCACATAGGGTGTGGAAGTGTGTGTGTGTGGGCACCACTCCATTTGAGCAGGAGAGGTGTGTAGTGAGAGGTGGACCCCAGTAGGTGGGAGTTGCGTGTAGTACCCGTGATTGTATAGTTGTGTCATTTAGGGGGAGACAGGTGTTCTTTTATTGTGTAGTTGTTGAAGAAGTGTTTTGAAGGAGCAGGTAAGGATGCATGCATGGTAGTAAGTGTAATTCGTATTACTTTTGTGGTGTTGACCAAGGTGGAAGGTTCATTATCGACAGATACCTTGTGTATAGTATCGCACTGGGTATTCTAACGGTGGTCGTGAGTAAGAGGAATGGTAAGTGACTCATCCCCTACCGTTACTAACATAGGGGAACGTGAGCCTGTGGAGAGGGCTGTAGTTTTACTAACCCAGAGTAAGTGGATGGGCCTGAGGAGAAGGCCAGTGTGTTGGATGAGAGTACGTGGGTGTGCCAGTGGAGAAGGCTAGAGTGAAAGGGAGAAATAAGGGGGAGATAGGTGATTGAAGGTGAGTGTGGGTGGTGCAGGGAGATAGGCGTAAAAGGAGGGATGGGGAAGAAAAAAGAGCAAGGAAAAGAGCATAGGGAAAGTAGGGTATAGAGGAGGTACAGCAAAAAGACGGGATATAATGGCCTATCAAGAAAGCCCCCTCAACCACATGTGTAATAAGTTACCCCAGTATCGTGATAAAATACTAAATCATAACTTTTACTGGGTCCAGGGACTGCAGGCCAGTGTTTACATGCGTGGCCTGGGAACGCAATGTTCGATAGTAAAATAATAGAAAACATGTTCTCATATTTATTACCAAAGTATACAAGATCAAAGTTAAAGATGCGGCAGAATATATTGGGGCTGTGGAGACTGTATGAAGAAAAGAAGGGGAGAAAATGAAGACAGAGGGAGAGGGAACAGAGGAGGGGGATGGAACAAGCTCTCCGCCTCTGCCCTATGGTGTCTATCTGGCATTACGGCTCGCAGCGGGGTATACAAACCCGCAGCGGGAAAGCCCAAAGGGTGAAAGAAGGTCATACATAAGAAAGTAGCAGGGGAAGATTTTAGCGATGGACATGGTGACAAATGGACCCCCGATAAAGAGAGGAGAAGGGGGGCAAAGCAAAGGAGATTACAGGAATGCAAGGAACCCAGGAGGGACTGGACAACCTCTCTGTGTAGTAGGAAGGGGGAGGTTAACAGAGGACTGGCCAAGGCAACAAAAGTGGAGGAGCAAAAGGGCCCAGGGTTAAACAGATGCTGTTGTTACAGAAGGGCAGAGGGTATGCACATTACGTACCGTGGTAGACAATAGACAGAGACAACCTTATATGCAGCTTGCCCTCCCTTGTGGCAGGGGCCAGCAAATGGATACAGGCATTCGAGAAAAAGACAGCAGGGGTGACTTTGGCAATAGGGGATATGAAAAGTTTATTCACAATCATAATATGGGAGCAAGGGGGCAAAATATAGGAGCAGGTGGGGTACAAGCGGGTAAGACTAAACACAAACGCACACGATGGGTCTCCGTTCAACAACTACCAAGCGCATGTATGGGAGGTCCTGGAAGCATCTACCCAGATATCTATGACTTAGGGACGGTAATGACACATTAGATAAAGCCTGATGAGGACCCTGCAGAATATATAAAGCGGGTCCAGGACCTCTGGACACAGGAAACACAACAGACCTCGGGTGAGTGCATACCCTTATTCTACCACATACTGGTCAAGGGACTGCCAATAAACATCCAGGCGTTGGTAGAAAAGATTATACAGATAAAAGCGAAGGGATGGTCAGAGATGCCGGCAACAATAGTACACTACTGTAAAAGGAAGCAAGAGACCGAGAGACGGCCATCAGAAAATGCGGCAAAGGCAGAAAAACAAACTGGTACTAAAGAAATTGGCATGATATACAATGGAAGGGCCAATGCTAATACTTGACACTGCCACAGTAGCACTCGCCCTACAAGGAGGGTTTCCTGTGGGGAACACACAACAGCAGGGGGGTTATGTGCCTCTACAATATATGCCACAGTGGGGAGCCTCACAGCAGGGATAGTACATAGGGGGGGGGATTCTTTCCAATGGGAACAGGGTACCCGCAGCAAGGAAGAGGAGGAGGATACAGGGGAGCAGGATGCAGGGTTTTTGGCCCATGCTTTAAATGCGGGAACATGGGGCATTTCAGCACGCACACGCCCTTTTGGGCAGCATGCTCAGGCACAAGCAATTCAGATGGCACAATAGCAAGGCTCTGTCATGGCACAACTGCAGTGGCAGCAGATGCATCCTCACCCAGCCCAACTGCAGCAGGGGCGGTTGCCACTGCCGCAGGTGCTGCAACAAGCCCAAGAGGTCTGACGGATGGTGGAATGGCAACTCCAAGTATGACGCAAACACCAGCCCCAGCTGCGGGAAGTACAATGGTGTTAGGACAGAATGTGGTAACCCACTACACCAGGGTCAGTGTTGTCGGGGAAACCCTTACCCTTTCCCACAGAGTAACCCACAACAATAAGGGGACCCACTGAAAACTCAAGTGTGTCCAGTCCTAGCAGTAACTGATAGCCCCGAAGCAGAACCAGAGGTAGCGGTGAAAATAGGACCAAGAGAGTTCTCATTCCTTATAGATGCAGGAGCCACCAAATCTTGTATAAGGGAGGGGGAATCCGTCATCAAAAAAAGTGATGGACATGCAGTGCTTCTCTGAGGCAGTGGTGATGGTTCCAGTAACGAAAGATCTACCACTAACAAAAGGGACTCAGCACATTGTAGCACCCCTATTGTACTTCAAAGACACCCCTATCAACATTCTTGGGAGAGATTTGCTGAGTAAACTAAATGCCACAATATCATTCACCGAGAAAGGGGGTGATGTGCTCAACACCAGGCATCAATTACGCACGAGTGGCTGCACTCCTTTTAGCAGCACATGCTCAGTGCACACTACCAGGCCAACCCATGTACACTAGCATGTTTTTGTATCGAGTTGAGATATTGCTGGGGCGGGACCCAGGGATACGATGGAAGGTGTTCCGATTGACATAAGAATTCCAGAAGGTAGACACAAAAGGCACCATGTTAGTGCTACAGCTTGAGGAGGTAGTGATACGCAAAGACATGGTGAATCTGTGAGGGACTGATAATGACAACATGCAATGGCATACAGGGTTATGCATCGACACAACATTGACAGTATCAGGAGTAACGGACATACAACTGTTCTCTGATGGAGAGGAGGATGGAGAGATGGTATTCCAGCTCTAAATACCCTACCCAGTAGAATTAGTAGAAAAGTTGGTGCTGATACTCACACAACTGATAAAGAGGTGAAGCAGACACACACATAAGGATCTCAAAAGGGTTCCTGAAAAACTATGGACAAAAGGGCCCCATGAGGTAGGGGTGTTAAAATGGGTGGGGGCGGTAAAGATAAAGTTAAAAGAAGGGGCCCAAACAAAACAATACCCATTGTCTAGAGAAGCAGATGAAAAGGATATACACAAACCTAAATGCACTGTGGCAGCAGGGCATATTATAGACATCCACATCTCCATGCAACACGGCTATATACCTGATGTAGAAATCAAAGGGCGGGTCATGGAGATTCATACAGGATTTACGCCCTCTTAATGATGTAGTAGAAGCAGAGTTTCCCCTGGTCCCAAACCCCGCTACAATGCTGTGCAACATTCCAGCGAATGCAAAGTACTTTACGGTCATCGACCTAAAGAATGCCTAAAGACTGCCTTCTTTTCCATCCCACTACATCAAGACTGTAGATAATTGACAGCCTTTAAGTATCAGGGAGCCCGATTTGAACACAGTAGGCTGCCTCAGGGGTATTGGGAACTACCGAGCATTTTTAACAGAGTGATACAAATGGACGTAAGCAACCTGCAAATGTCGAGCACAGTGATGCAATATGTTGACGATTTGCTGGTGTGCAGCGAGAGTGACAAACTTTGTATGGCCTACTCGGTGCATCTCTTGACATAACTAGGAGACAAGGGATATAAGTTGCATGAGGAAAAATTGCAATACTGCCAGGAGGAGGTTGTGTACTTGGGGCAAATAATATCAGTTGAAGGACGGAAGATAACAGAGGAGACAGTAGAGGCAATTCACCTGACTGCACATTCACACACAGTGAAGGAGATGCAAAAGTTCCTGGGGTTATGTTATTACTGCAGTGTGTGGGTTCTTGATTACTATACCTTTACAAATTCCTTACTGTAGGGCCCCTAAGGAGGTGCAGAAGGAGAAAAGGGAAATAGAATGGACATCAGATATGAATGGAAACTTCACAGAACTAAAAGAAGCATTGGCCTATGCGCCAGTGTTGGCCACCGCCAGCTACAAAGAGAAGTTCTACTTGCTCTCCCGCTCAGTGGTGATGGCTGCCCTCACGCAAAGGAAACCACAAAGGCACAAATCATTGGCTTACTACAGTGGTGTTCTAGATCCAGTTATGCAGGAACATTTCCCCTGTGAACAAGCACTCACAGATGCAGCATTTGCAATAGAAAATGCAGCATCAATTACGATTGGGCCGATTAGCTCAGTTGGTAAGAATTTGGTGCTAATAATGCCAAAGTTGTGTGTTTGATCCATGTATTAGACATTTTGGGAAATATTTCTGCAGAAGCATGAGATTGATGCAGAATTCCCACCCACAGCTTTAGAATTATTAACACAAGTTTGCTGTTTTGTTGGAAGCAGCCGTCCATACATAGTCACAGGTCAGTATTGCAGTGTGACACGACCAATGAGTTGTATGTAACCTTCTTTGTCACAGTGCTACTTAAATGTGATGCAGGCCACAAGTCAGTTTTAATATAATTGTAATGTTCATGAATTTTCTTCAGATCACATGTAGTTTTTCTTTAGGTTTTTGTGAGGTTAAGGGTTGTATTTGTGAATGAGATAGGCATTTTCTTTCAAGGAAAGATAGCTTCCCCCTGCAACTGGCCTCTCTTCTATACTTCAGTCAGGAAAAAAAAGCCTGTTCTGGCCAGTTAGCTCAGTTGGTTAGAGCACAGTGCTAATAAGGCCTAGGGCGTGGATTCGATGCATGTATTGGCCATTTTGCGAAATATTTCAGCAGAAGCATGAGATTGATGCAGAATTTCCAACCACAGCTTTAGAATTACTAACACAAGATTGCTGTTTTGTTGGAAGCAGCCGTCCCAACATGGTCACGGGTCAGTACTACTGCGGGACATAACCAATGTTGTTGTGAGGATAAGCGTTGTATTTGTGAATAAGTTAGGCATTTTCTTTCAAGGGAAGATAACTTCCCCCTGCAACTTGCCTCCCTCCTATGCTCCAGTCAGAAAGAATACTCTTTCTGACTAAGCATGGTGCTAATAAAGCCAAGTTAGCGGATTCAATCCCCATATTGGCCACTTTATCAATTTAGGAAATATTTCTGCAGAAGCATGAGATTGATGCAGAATTTCCACCCACAGCTTTAGATTTACTATGACAAGTTTGCTGTTTTGTTGGAAGCAGCAGTCCATAAATGATCATGGGTCAGTACTGCTTCGAGACATGACAAATGAGATGTATGTAACCTTCTTTGTCCCAGTTCTACTTAAATGTGATGCAGGCCACAAGTTAGTTTGAACATAATTGTAATGTTCATGAATTTTCTTCAGATCACGTGTAGTTTTTCTTTAGGTTGTTGTGAGGATAAGGGTTGTATGTTTGAAGGAGTTAGGCATTTTCTTTTCCAAGTGAAAAAAAACATCCCCCTGCAACTGGTCGCCCTCTTATGCTCCAGTCAGAAACAATACACTCAACTGGCTGGTTAGCTTAGTTGGTTAGAGCGTGGTGCTAATAATGCAAAAGTCTTGGGGTTGATCCCTGTATTGGCAACTTTGTCATTTTGGGAAATATTTCTCCAGAAGCATGATATTGATGCAGAATTCGCACCCACAGCTTTAGAATTACTAACACAAGATTGCTGTTTTGTTGGAAGCAGCTGTCCATACATGGTGACGGGTCAGTACTGCTGCGAGACATAACCAAAGTTGTGAGGAAAAGGGATGTATTTGTGAATGAGTTAGACATCTTCTTTCAAGGGAAGAAAACTTCCCCCTGCAACTGGCCTCCCTCCTATGCTCCAGTCAGAAGGCATACTTTTTCTGACTGAGCATGGTGCTAATAACGCCATGTAGCGGATTTGATCCCCGCATTGGCCACTTTGTCAATTTGGGAAATATTTCTGCAGAAGCATGAGATTGATGCAGTATTCCCACCCACAGCTTTAGATTTACTATGACAAGTTTGCTGTTTTGTTGGAAGCAGCAGTCCATAAATGATCATGGGTCAGTACTGCTTCGAGACATGACAAATGAGATGTATGTAACCTTCTTTGTCCCAGTTCTACTTAAATGTGATGCAGGCCACAAGTCAGTTTGAAGATTTTTGTAATGTTAATGAATTTTCTTCAGATAACATGTAGTTTTTCTTTAGGTTGTTGTGAGGATAAGGGTTGTATGTGTGAATGAGTTAGGCATTTTTTTCCAAGGGAAGAAACCATCCCCCTGCAACTGGCCTCCCCCTTATGCTCCAGTCAGAAACAGGACTAGCAGGTGGCCTGTTAGCTCAGTTGGTTAGAGTGTGGTGCTAATAACACCAAGTTCACAGGTTCAATCCCCGTGTTGGCCACCTTGTCATTTTGGGACATATTGCTGCAGAAGCATGAGATTGATGCAGAATTCCCACCCACAGCTTTAGATTTACTATGACAAGTTTGCTGTTTTGTTGGAAGCAGCAGTCCATAAATGGTCACGGGTCAGTACTGCTGCGGGACATGACCCATGAGATGCATTTAACCTTCTTTGTCCCAGTTCTACTTAAATGTGATGCAGGCCACAAGTCAGTTTGAAGAAAATTGTAATATTCATTAATTTCCTTCAGATCACATGGAGTTTTTCTTTAGGTTGTTGTGAGGATATATTTCTGCAGAAGCATGAGATTGATGCAGAATTGGCACTCACAGCTTTAGAATTACTAACACAAGATGGCTGTTTTGTTGGAAGCAGCTGTACATACATGGTCAAGGGTCAGTACTGCTGCAGGACATAACCAATGTTGTTGTGAGGATAAGGGTTGTATTTGTGAATGAGTTAGGCATTTTCTTTCAAGGGAAGAAACCCCCCCCCCTGCAACTGGCCTCCCTCATATGCTCCAGTCAGAAGGCATACATTTTCTGACTGAGCATGGTGCTAATAACGCCATGTAGCGGATTTGATCCCCGTATTGGCCACTTTGTCAATTTGGGAAATATTTCTGCAGAAGCATTAGATTGATGCAGAATTCCCTCCCACAGCTTTAGATTTACTATGACAAGTTTGCTGTTTTGTTGGAAGCAGCAGTCCATAAATGGTCACAGGTCAGTACTGTTGCGGGACATGACCAATGAGATGCATTTACCCTTCTTTGTCCCAGTTCTACTTAAATGTGATGCAGGCCACAAGTCAGTTTGAAGATAAGTGTAATATTCATCAATTTCCTTAAGATCACATGTAGTTTTTCTTCAGGTTGTTGTGAGGATAAGGGTTGTATGTGTGAATGAGTTAGGCATTTTTTTTCCAAGGGAAGAAAACACCCCCCTGCAACTGGCCCCCTGCTTATGCTTGAGTCAGAAAGAGGACTTTCAGCTGGCTGGTTAGCTCTGTTGGTTAGAGCGTGGTGCTAATAACGCCAAGGTCACGGGTTCGATCACCGTATTGGCCACTTTGTCATTTTGGGAAGAAAAAATCCCCCTGCAACTGGCCTCCCTCTTATGCTCCAGTCAGAAACAGGACACTCAGCTGGCTGGTTAGCTCAGTTGGTTAGAGCGTGGTGCTAATAACGCCAAGGTCACAGGTTCGATCCCTTTATTGGCCACCTTGTCATTTTGGGAAATATTTCTGCAGAAGCATGAGATTGATGCAGAATTCCCACCCACAGCTTTAGATTTACTATGACAAGTTTGCTGTTTTGTTGGAAGCAGCAGTCCATAAATGGTCACAGGTCAGTACTGCTGTGGGAAATGACCAATGAGATGCATTTAACCTTCTTTGTCGCAGTACTACTTAAATGTGACGCAGGCCACAAGTCAGTTTGAAGATAATTGTAATATTCATGAATTTCCTTCAGATCACATGGAGTTTTTCTTTAGGTTGTTGTGAGGATAAGGGTTGTATGTGTGAATAAGTTAGGCATTTTTTTCCAAGGGAAGAAAACATCCCCATGCCACTGGCCTCCTTCTTATGCTTGAGTCAGAAACGTAACTCTCCGCTGGCCGGTTAGCTCAGTTGGTTAGACCATGGTGCTAATAACTCCAAGGTCACGGGTTCGATCCCCCTATTGGCCACTTTGTCATTTTGGGAAGAAAAAATCCCCCTGCAACTGGCCTCCCTCTTATGCTCCAGTCAGAAACAGGACTTCCTGCAGGCTGGTTAGCTCAGTTGGTTAGAGCGTGGTGCTAATAACGCCAATGTCACAGGTACGATCCCCATATCGGCCACTTTGTCATTTTGGGAAATATTTCTGGAGAAGCATGAGATTGATGCAGAATTGGCACCCACAGCTTTAGAATTACTAACACAAGATTGCTGTTTTGTTGGAAGCAGCTGTCCATACATGGTCAAGGGTCAGTACTGCTGCGGAACCTACCAATGTTGTTGTGAGGATAAGGGTTGTATTTGTGAATGAGTTAGGCATTTTCTTTCAAGGGAAGAAAACTCCTCCCTGCAACTGGCCTCCCTCCTACGCTCCAGTCAGAAGGCATACTTTTTCTAACTGAGCATGGTGGCAATATTGCCAAGTTAGCGGATTTGATCCCCGTATTGGCCACTTTGTCAATTTGGGAAATATTTCTGCAGACGCATGAGATTGATGCAGAATTCCCACCCGCAGCTTTAGATTTACTATGACAAATTTGCTGTTTTGTTGGAAGCAGCAGTCCATAAACGGTCACAGGTCAGTATTGCTGCGGGACTTGACCAATGAGATGCATTAACCTTCCTTGTCCCAGTTCTACTTAAATTCGATGCAGGCCACAAGTCAGTTTGAAGATAATTGTAATATTCATGAATTTCCTTCAGATCACATGGAGTTTTTCTTTAGGTGGTTGTTGTGAGGAAAAAGGTTGTATGTGTGAATGAGTTAGGCATTTTTTTCCCAAGGGAAGAAAACATCCCCCTGCGACTGGCCTCCTGCTTATGCTTGAGTCAGAAAAAGGGCTTCCATCTTGCTGGTTAGCTCAGTTGGTTAGAGCGTGGTGCTAATAAAGCTGAGGTCATGGGTTGGATCCCCATATTGGCAACTTTGTCATTTTGGGAAGAAAACATCCCCCAGCCACTGGCCTCCTTATTATGCTTGAGTCAGAAACGGGACTCTCCGCTGGCCGGTTAGCTCAGTTGGTTAGACCATGGTGCTAATAATTCCAAGGTCACGGGTTCGATCCCCCTATTGGCCACTTTGTCATTTTGGGAAGAAAAAATCCCCCTGCAACTGGCCTCCCTCTTATGCTCCAGTCAGAAACAGGACATCCTGCAGGCTGGTTAGCTCAGTTGGTTAGAGCGTGGTGCTAATAACGCCAATGTCACGGGTACGATCCCCATATCGGCCACTTTGTCATTTTGGGAAATATTTCTGGAGAAGCATGAGATTGATGCAGAATTGGCACCCACAGCTTTAGAATTACTAACACAAGATTGCTGTTTTGTTGGAAGCAGCTGTCCATACATGGTGACGGGTCAGTACTGCTGCGAGACATAACCAAAGTTGTGAGGAAAAGGGATGTATTTGTGAATGAGTTAGACATCTTCTTTCAATGGAAGAAAACTTCCCCCTGCAACTGGCCTCCCTCCTATGCTCCAGTCAGAAGGCATACTTTTTCTGACTGAGCATGGTGCTAATAACGCCATGTAGCGGATTTGATCCCCGCATTGGCCACTTTGTCAATTTGGGAAATATTTCTGCAGAAGCATGAGATTGATGCAGTATTCCCACCCACAGCTTTAGATTTACTATGACAAGTTTGCTGTTTTGTTGGAAGCAGCAGTCCATAAATGATCATGGGTCAGTACTGCTTCGAGACATGACAAATGAGATGTATGTAACCTTCTTTGTCCCAGTTCTACTTAAATGTGATGCAGGCCACAAGTCAGTTTGAAGATTTTTGTAATGTTAATGAATTTTCTTCAGATAACATGTAGTTTTTCTTTAGGTTGTTGTGAGGATAAGGGTTGTATGTGTGAATGAGTTAGGCATTTTTTTCCAAGGGAAGAAACCATCCCCCTGCAACTGGCCTCCCCCTTATGCTCCAGTCAGAAACAGGACTAGCAGGTGGCCTGTTAGCTCAGTTGGTTAGAGTGTGGTGCTAATAACACCAAGTTCACAGGTTCAATCCCCGTGTTGGCCACTTTGTCATTTTGGGACATATTGCTGCAGAAGCATGAGATTGATGCAGAATTCCCACCCACAGCTTTAGATTTACTATGACAAGTTTGCTGTTTTGTTGGAAGCAGCAGTCCATAAATGGTCACGGGTCAGTACTGCTGCGGGACATGACCCATGAGATGCATTTAACCTTCTTTGTCCCAGTTCTACTTAAATGTGATGCAGGCCACAAGTCAGTTTGAAGAAAATTGTAATATTCATTAATTTCCTTCAGATCACATGGAGTTTTTCTTTAGGTTGTTGTGAGATATATTTCTGCAGAAGCATGAGATTGATGCAGAATTGGCACTCACAGCTTTAGAATTACTAACACAAGATGGCTGTTTTGTTGGAAGCAGCTGTACATACATGGTCAAGGGTCAGTACTGCTGCAGGACATAACCAATGTTGTTGTGAGGATAAGGGTTGTATTTGTGAATGAGTTAGGCATTTTCTTTCAAGGGAAGAAACCCCCCCCCCCTGCAACTGGCCTCCCTCATATGCTCCAGTCAGAAGGCATACATTTTCTGACTGAGCATGGTGCTAATAACGCCATGTAGCGGATTTGATCCCCGTATTGGCCACTTTGTCAATTTGGGAAATATTTCTGCAGAAGCATTAGATTGATGCAGAATTCCCTCCCACAGCTTTAGATTTACTATGACAAGTTTGCTGTTTTGTTGGAAGCAGCAGTCCATAAATGGTCACAGGTCAGTACTGTTGCGGGACATGACCAATGAGATGCATTTACCCTTCTTTGTCCCAGTTCTACTTAAATGTGATGCAGGCCACAAGTCAGTTTGAAGATAAGTGTAATATTCATCAATTTCCTTAAGATCACATGTAGTTTTTCTTCAGGTTGTTGTGAGGATAAGGGTTGTATGTGTGAATGAGTTAGGCATTTTTTTTCCAAGGGAAGAAAACACCCCCCTGCAACTGGCCCCCTGCTTATGCTTGAGTCAGAAAGAGGACTTTCAGCTGGCTGGTTAGCTCTGTTGGTTAGAGCGTGGTGCTAATAACGCCAAGGTCACGGGTTCGATCACCGTATTGGCCACTTTGTCATTTTGGGAAGAAAAAATCCCCCTGCAACTGGCCTCCCTCTTATGCTCCAGTCAGAAACAGGACACTCAGCTGGCTGGTTAGCTCAGTTGGTTAGAGCGTGGTGCTAATAACGCCAAGGTCACAGGTTCGATCCCTTTATTGGCCACCTTGTTATTTTGGGAAATATTTCTGCAGAAGCATGAGATTGATGCAGAATTCCCACCCACAGCTTTAGATTTACTATGACAAGTTTGCTGTTTTGTTGGAAGCAGCAGTCCATAAATGGTCACAGGTCAGTACTGCTGTGGGAAATGACCAATGAGATGCATTTAACCTTCTTTGTCGCAGTACTACTTAAATGTGACGCAGGCCACAAGTCAGTTTGAAGATAATTGTAATATTCATGAATTTCCTTCAGATCACATGGAGTTTTTCTTTAGGTTGTTGTGAGGATAAGGGTTGTATGTGTGAATAAGTTAGGCATTTTTTTCCAAGGGAAGAAAACATCCCCATGCCACTGGCCTCCTTCTTATGCTTGAGTCAGAAACGTGACTCTCCGCTGGCCGGTTAGCTCAGTTGGTTAGACCATGGTGCTAATAACTCCAAGGTCACGGGTTCGATCCCCCTATTGGCCACTTTGTCATTTTGGGAAGAAAAAATCGCCCTGCAACTGGCCTCCCTCTTATGCTCCAGTCAGAAACAGGGCTTCCTGCAGGCTGGTTAGCTCAGTTGGTTAGAGCGTGGTGCTAATAACGCCAATGTCACGGGTACGATCCCCATATCGGCCACTTTGTCATTTTGGGAAATATTTCTGGAGAAGCATGAGATTGATGCAGAATTGGCACCCACACTTTAGAATTACTAACACAAGATTGCTGTTTTGTTGGAAGCAGCTGTCCATACATGGTCAAGGGTCAGTACTGCTGCGGAACATACCAATGTTGTTGTGAGGATAAGGGTTGTATTTGTGAATGAGTTAGGCATTTTCTTTCAAGGGAAGAAAACTCCTCCCTGTAACTGGCCTCCCTCCTACGCTCCAGTCAGAAGGTCAGAAGGCATACTTTTTCTGACTGAGCATGGTGGCAATATTGCCAAGTTAGCAGATTTGATCCCCGTATTGGCCACTTTGTCAATTTGGGAAATATTTCTGCAGACGCATGAGATTGATGCAGAATTCCCACCCACAGCTTTAGATTTACTATGATAAATTTGCTGTTTTGTTGGAAGCAGCAGTCCATAAACGGTCACAGGTCAGTATTGCTGCGGGACTTGACCAATGAGATGCATTAACCTTCCTTGTCCCAGTTCTACTTAAATTCGATGTAGGCCACAAGTCAGTTTGAAGATAATTGTAATATTCATGAATTTCCTTCAGATCACATGGAGTTTTTCTTTAGGTGGTTGTTGTGAGGAAAAAGGTTGTATGTGTGAATGAGTTAGGCATTTTTTTCCCAAGGGAAGAAAACATCCCCCTGCGACTGGCCTCCTGCTTATGCTTGAGTCAGAAAAAGGGCTTCCATCTTGCTGGTTAGCTCAGTTGGTTAGAGCGTGGTGCTAATAAAGCTGAGGTCACGGGTTGGATCCCCATATTGGCAACTTTGTCATTTTGGGAAGAAAACATCCCCCAGCCACTGGCCTCCTTATTATGCTTGAGTCAGAAACGGGACTCTCAGCTGGCCAGTTAGCTCAGTTGGTTAGAGCATGGTGCTAATAACGCCAAGGTCACGGGTTCGATCCCCCTATTGGCCACTTTGTTATTTTGGGAAGAAAAAATCCCCCTGCAACTGGCCTCCATGTTATGCTCCAGTCAGAAACAGGACTTCCAGCAGGTTGGTTAGCTCAGTTGGTTAGAGCGTGGTGCTAATCAGGCCAATGTCACGGGTACGATCCCCATATGGGCCACTTTATCATTTTGGGAAATATTTCTGGAGAAGCATGAGATTGATGCAGAATTGGCACCCACAGCTTTAGAATTACTAACACAAGATTGCTGTTTTGTTGGAAGCAGCTGTCCATACATGGTCAAGGGTCAGTACTGCTGCGGGACATACCAATGTTGTTGTGAGGATAAGGTTTGTATGTGTGAATGAGTTAGGCATTTTTTTTTCCAAGGGAAGAAAGCATCCCCCTGCAACTGGCCTCCTGTTTATGCTTGAGTCAGAAACAGGACTCTCATCTGGCCGGTTAGCTCAGTTGGTTAGAGTGTGATGCTAATAACTCCAAGGTCACGGGTTTGATCCCTGTATTGGCCACTTTGTCATTTTGGGAAATATTTCTGCAGAAGCATGAGATTGATTCCAAATTGGCACCCACAGCTTTAGAATTACTAACACAAGATTGCTGTTTTGTTGGAAGCAGCAGTCCATAAATGGTCACGGGTCAGTACTGCTGCGGGACTAACAATGAGATGCATTTAACCTTCTTTGTCCCAGTTCTACTTTAATGTGATGCAGGCCACAAGTCAGTTTCAAGATAATTGTAATATTCATGAATTTCCTTCAGATCACATGTAGTTTTTCTTTAGGTTGTTGTGAGGATAAGGGTTGTATTTGTGAATGAGTTAGGCATTTTCTTTCAAGGGAAGAAAACTCCACCCTGCAACTGGCCCCTTCTCCTATGCTCCAGTCAGAGGGCATACTTTTTCTGACTGAGCATGGTGCCAATAACACCAAGTTAGTGGATTTGATCACCGTATTGACCACTTTGTCAATTTGCGAAATATTTCTGCAGAAGCATGAGATTGATACAGAATTCCCACCCACAGCTTTAGATTTACTATGACAAGTTCGCTGTTTTGTTGGAAGCAGCAGTCCATAAATGGTCACAGGTCAGTACTGCTGTGGGAAATGACCAATGAGATGCATTTAACCTTCTTTGTCCCAGTTCTACTTAAATGTGATGTAGGCCACAAGTCAGTTTGAAGATAATTGTAATATTCATGAATTTCCTTCAGATCACATGTAGCTTTTCTTTAGGTTGGTTATGAGGATAATGGTTGTATGTGTGAATGAGGTAGGCATTTTTTTTCCAAGGGAAGAAAACATCCCCCTGCAACTGGCATCCTGCTTATGATTGAGTCAGAAATAGGACTCTCAGATGGCCGGTTAGCTCAGTTTGTTAGAGAGTGGTGCTAATAACGCCAAGGTCACCAGTTCGATCCCTGTATTGGCCACTTAGTCATTTTGGGAAATTATTCTGCAGAAGCATGAGATTGATGCAGAATTGGCACTCACAGTTTTAGAATTACTAACACAAGATTGCTGTTTTGTTGGAAGCAGCTGTCCACACATGGTCAAGGGACAGAACTGCTGCGGGACATAACCTATGTTGTTGTGAGGGTGTTGTTTTTGTGAATGAGTTAGGCATTTTCTTTCAAGGATAGAAAACTCCCCCCTGCAACTGGCCTCACTCCTATGCTCCAGTCAGAAGGCATACTTTTTCTGACTGAGCATGGTGCCAATAACGCCAAGTTAGCGGATTTGATCCCCGTATTGGCCACTTTGTCAATTTGGGAAATATTTCTGCAGAAGCATGAGATTGATGCAGAATTCCCACCCACAGCTTTAGATTTACTATGACAAGTTTGCTGTTTTGTTGGAAGCAGCAGTCCATAAATGCTCACAGGTCAGTACTGCTGCGGGACATGACCAATGAGATGCATTTAACCTTCTTTGTCCCAGTTCTACTTAAATGTGATGCAGGCCACAAGTCAGTTTGACAATAATTGTAATATTCATGAATTTCCTTCAGATCACATGTAGTTTTTCTTTAGGTTGTTTGTGAGGAGAAGGGTTGTATGTGTGAATGAGTTAGGCTTTTCTTCTCCAAGGGAAGAAAACATCCCCCTGCAACTGGCCTCCTGCTTATGCTTGACTCAGAAAAAGGGTCCCCATCTTGCTGGTTGGCTCAGTTGGTTAGAGCGTGGTGCTAATAAAGACGAGGTCACGCGTTCGATCCCCATATTGGCAACTTTGTCATTTTGGGAAGAAAAAATCCCCCTGCAACTGGCCTCCCTCTAATGCTCCAGTCAGAAACAGTACTTTCAGGTGGCTGGTTAGCTCAGTTGGTTAGAGAGTGGTGCTGATAATGCCAAGGTCACGGGTTTGATCCCTGCATTGGCAACTTTCTCATTTTGGGAAATATTTCTGCAGAAGCATGAGATTGATGCAGAATTGGCACCCACAGCTTTAGAATTACTAACACAAGATTGCTGTTTTGTTGGAAACAGCTGTCCATACATGGTCACGGGTCAGTACTGCTGCAGGACATAACCAACGTTGTTGTGAGGATAAGGGTTCTATGTGTGAATGAGTTAGGCATTTTTTTTCCAATAGATGAAAACATCCCCCTGCAACTGGCCTACCTCTTATGCTCCAGTCAGAAACAGGACTCTCAGCTGGCCTGTTAGCTCAGTTGGTTAGATTGTGATGCTAATAACACCAAGGTCGCAAGTTCAATCACCGTATTGACCACTTTGTCATTTTTGGAAATATTTCTGCAGAAGCATGAGATTGATGCAGAATTGGCACCCACAGCTTTAGAATTACTAACACTAGATTGCTGTTTTGTTCGAAGCAGCTGTCCATACATGGTCACGAGACAGTACTGCTGCAGGACATAACCAATGTTGTTGTGAGGATAAGGGTTGTATTTGAAGGGAAGAAAACTCCCTCCTGCAACTGGCCTCCCTCCTATGCTCCAGGCAGAAGGCATACTTTTTCTGACTGAGCATGGTGCTAATAACGCCAAGTTAGCGGATTTGATCCCCGAATTGGCCACTTTGTCAATTTCGGAAATATTTCTGCAGAAGCATGAGATTGATGCAGAATTCCCACCCACAGCTTTAGATTTACTATGACAAGTTTGCTGTTTTGTTTCAAGCAGCAGTCCATAAATGGTCATGGGTCGGTACTGCTGCGGGACTTCCAATGAGATGCATTTAACCTTCTTTGTCCCAGTTCTACTTAAATGTGATGCAGGCCACAAGTCAGTTTGAAGATAATTGTAATATTCATGAATTTCCTTCAGATCACATGTAGTTTTTCTTTCGGTTGTTTGTGAGGAGAAGGGTTGTATGTGTGAATGAGTTAGGCTTTTCTTTTCCAAGGGAAGAAAACATCCCCCTGCAACTGGCCTCCTGCTTATGCTTGAGTCAGAAACAAGACACTCAATTGGCAGGTTAGCTCAGCTGGTTAAACCGTGGTGCTAATAACGCCAAGGTCATCGGTTTGATCCCCTTATTGGCCACTGTGTCATTTTGGGAAATATTTCTGCAGAAGCATGAGATTGATGCAGAATTGGCACTCACAGCTTTAGAATTACTAACACAAGATTGCTGTTTTGTTGAAAGCAGCTGTCCATACATGGTCAAGGGTCAGTACTGCTGCGGGACATAACCAATGTTGTTGTGAGGATAAGGGTTGTATTTGTGAATGAGTTAGGCATTTTCTTTCAAGGGAAGAAAACTCCCCCCTGCAACTGGCCTCCCTCCTATGCTCCAGTCAGAAGGCATACTTTTTCTGACTGAGCATGGTGCTAATAACGCCAAGTTAGCGGATTTGATCCCTGTATTGGCCACTTTGTCAATTTGGGAAATATTTCTGCAGAAGCACGAGACTGATGCAGAATTCCCACCCACAGCTTTAGATTTACTATGACAAGTTTGCTGTTTTGTTGGAAGCAGCAGTCTATAAATGGTCACTGGTCATTAATGCTGCAGGACTACCAATGAGATGCATTTAACCTTCTTTGTCCCAGTTCTACTTAAATGTGATGCAGGCCCCAAGTCGGTTTGAAGATAATTGTAATATTCAGGAATTTCCTTCAGATCACATGTAGTTTTTCTTTAGGTTGTTGTGAGGATAAGGGTTGTATGTGTGAATGAGTTAGGAATATTTTTTCCAAGGGAAGAAAATATCCCCCTGCAATCGGCCTCCTGCTTATGCTTGAGTCAGAAACAGGCCTCTCAGCTGGTCGGTTAGCTCAGTTGGTTAGAGCATGGTGCTAATAACACCAAGGTCTGGGTTCGATCCCCATATAGGCCACTTTGTCATTTTGGGAAGAAAAAATCCCCCTGCAACTGGCCTCCCACTTATGCTCAAGTCGGAAATAGGACTCTCAGCTGGCCGGTTAGCTCAGTTGGTTAGAGCGTGATGCTAATAATGCCAAGGTCGCAGGTTCAATTTGCGTTTTGTTCATTTTGGGAAATATTTCTCCAGAAGCATGAGATTGATGCAGAATTGGCACTCACACCTTTAAAATTACTAACACAATATTGCTGTTTTGTTGGAAGCAGCTGTCCATACATGGTCACGGGTCAGTACTGCTGCGGAACATAACCAATGTTGTTGTGAGGATAAGGGTTGTATTTGTGAATGAGTTAGGCATTTTCTTTCAAGGGAGGAAAACTCCCCCATGCAACTGGCCTCCCTCCTATGCTCCAGTCAGAAGGCATACTTTTTCTGACTGAGCTTGGTGCCAATAACGGCAAGTTAGCGGATTTGATCACCGTAGTGGCCACTTTGTCAATTTGGGAAATATTTCTGCAGAAGCATGAGATTGATGCAAAATTCCCACCCACAGCTTTAGATTTACTATGACAAGTTTGCTGTTTTGTTGGAAGCAGCAGTCCATAAATGGTCACAGGTCAGTACTGGTGTCGGAAATGACCAATGAGACGCATTTAACCTTTTTTGTCCCAGTTCTACTTAAATGTGATGCAGGCCACAAGTCAGTTTGAAGATAATTGTAATATTCATGAATTTCCTTCAGATCACATGTAGTTTTTCTTTAGGTTGTTGTGAGGATAAGGGTTGTATGTGTGAATAGGTTAGGCATTTTTTTTCCGATGGAAGAAAACATCCCCCTGCAACTGGCCTCCCTCTTATGCTCTAGTCAGAAATATGACTTTCAGCTGGCTGGTTAGCTCAGTTACTTAGAGTGTGATGCTAATAACAGCAAGGTCGCGGGTTCCGTATTGACAACTTTGTCATTTTGGGAAATATTTCTGCAGAAGCATGAGATTGATGCAGAATTGGCACTCACAGCTTTAGAGTTACTAACACAAGATTGCTGTTTTGTTGGAAGCAGCTGTCCATACATGGTCACGGGTCAGTACTGCTGCGGGGCATAACCAATGTTGTTGTGAGGATAAGGGTTGTATTTGTGAATGAGTTAGGCATTTTCTTTCAAGGGAAGAAAACTCCCCCCTGCAACTGGCCTCCCTCCTATGCTCCAGTCAGAAGGCATACTTTTTCTGACTGAGCTTGGTGCTAATAACGGCAAGTTAGCGGATTTGATCACCATATTGGCCACTTTGTCAATTTGGGAAATATTTCTGCAGAAGCATGAGATTGATGCAGAATTCCCACTCACAGCTTTAGATTTACTTTGACAAGTTTGCTGTTTTGTTGGAAGCAGCAGTCCATAAATGGTCACAGGTCAGTACTGCTGTGGGACATGACCAATGAGATGCATTCAACCTTCTTTGTCCCAGTTCTACTTAAATGTGATGCAGGCCACAAGTCAGTTTGAAGATAATTGTAATATTCATGAATTTCCTTCAGATCACATGTAGTTTGTCTTTAGGTTGTTGTGAGGATAAGGGTTGTATGTGTGAATGAGTTAGGCATTTTTTTTCCAAGGGAAGAAAACATCCCCCTGCATATGGCCTCCTGCTTATGCTTGAGTCAGAAACAAGACTCTCAGTTGGCTGGTTAGCTCGGTTGGTTGGCGCGTGGTGCTAATAACGCCAAGGTCACGGGTTCTATCCCCGTGTTGGCCACTTTGTCATTTTGGGAAGAAAAATTCCAACCTGCAACTGGCCTCCCTCTTATGCTGCAGTCAGAAACAGGACTCTCAGCTGGCCAGTTAGCTCAGTTGGTTAGAGCGTGATGCTAATAATGCCAAGGTTGCAGGTTCAATTTGCATATTGGTCATTTTGGGAAATATTTCTGCAGAAGCATGAGATTGATGCAGAATTGGCACCCACAGCTTTAGAATTACTAACAAAAGATTGCTGTTTTGTTGGAATCAGCTGTCCGTACATGGTCACGGGTCAGTACTGCTGCGGGACATAACCAATGTTGGTGTGAGGATAAGGGTTGTATTTGTGAATGAGTTAGGCATTTTCTTTCATCCAGGGAAGAAAACTCCCCCCTGCAACTGGCCACCCTCCTATGCTCCAGTCAGAAGGCATACTTTTTCTGACTGAGCATGGTGCTAATAACGCCAAGTTACCATATTTGATCCCCGTATTGGCCACTTTGTCAATTTGGGAAATATTTCTGCAGAAGCATGAGATTGATGCAGAATTCCCTCCCACAACTTTAGATTTACTATGACAAGTTTGCTGTTTTGTTGGAAGCAGCAGTCCATAAATGGTCACAGGTCAGTACTGCTTTGGGACATGACCAATGAGATACATTTAACCTTCTTTGTCCCAGTTCTACTTAAATGTGATGCAGGCCACAAGTCAGTTTGAAGATAATTGTAATATTCATGAATTTCCTTCAGATCACATTTAGTTTTCTTTAGGTTGTTGTGAGGATAAGGGTTGTATGTGTGAATGATTTAGGCATTTTTTTTCCAAGGGAAGAAAACATCCCCCTGCAACTGGCCACTCTCTTATGCTCCAGTCAGAAACAGGACTCTCAGCTGGCCAATTAGCTCAGTTATTTAGAGTGTGATGCTAATAACACCAAGGTCGCGGCGTTCGATCCCCGTATTGACCACCTTGTCATTTTGGGAAATATTTCTGCAGAAGCATGAGATTGATGCAGAATTGGCACCCACAGCTTTAGAATTGCTAACACAAGATTGCTGTTTTATTGGAACCAGCTGTCCATATATGGTCACGGGACAGTACTGCTGCGGGACATAACCAATGTTGTTGTGAGGATTGTAAGGATATTTGGCGTGTTACAGCACAGAGTACAGCACTACTGCACAGGTAGCAATTTTTTTTTGATGCAGCACCACCACATGGGTGTGGTGCATTGCTATATGTGTTGCCAGATTAACATGGACATATAAGTAAAGACAGGCTATTCAGTCAAAAACGATTTTAACATATAAGATGCAAATCTATTTTTACAGTTAAAAGCACACGTGCACATTCAAAAATGCACACTATTTTTCACCTGAAATGCCTATGGTGCAAGAGACACATTTGAAAATTAATAACTAACCTTATTAATAACTAACCTGACTAATAAAACTGCATTTAACATAACCCACTAATAAAAATGTGTCTCCACTGCAGAATTAGGCCTACTCTGAAAGTGAACTTTTAAACGCACATTCATTTTTTTTCTTTTTCTCTGCTGCTCTGTCCACATAACTACAGGAAGCAAAGGACTCGAAGGAACAGGAAATCAGTTGGTTACAAATGGTTACTGTAGAAATGAGCCATTGTGTAGTGAGGGAGGAGATGGCATGATTGATTCTGATTGGAGCAGCATCATAGCAAGTATCATGCTAGAGGCAGTGATTAGAGTTTTGCTGGGGGAGCTTGAGGAGAGGGGGAGAACAATCGAGATTTGGCAGAACTGGGAGAAAGACCTGTTTCCTGGCTGAAGCATTCTTGCTGCAAAAGCTGAGAATTCCAGGCAATAACCCCGGTTTGAGAACGAAAGACGCTTGGTTTCACTGGGGTTAATCTTCAAGGGAGCCAAATTCAGAAAGAGAACAGCTGAAGAAAACTCATGCTGAACAGATAAGGTAATTACAGAAGTGTGGGTGCTGAGTGTGTACGAGAATATTCAGTCAGTGTAGGAAAGGAGATTCCTGTGCTTTACTCACATGTTTAATGTTGCAAATTGAGTTCTTATCTCCGCCCCTCTCTTTTCAGTGTATCACAGACAATGCTGTTACTGTGCTATTTTATTTATTTCTGTAAAGAGTGAGATCATGTTTAAATGCAACTTTTATAATACACAAAAATATTTGAAAGCAGACGGGTGGTGTGTTTTATATTTACCAATACAGTGCTGATGATGTGGGGAGATGTTTAGACAGTGCAATTGTCATTTTCAAGGTAGCTAAACGTCAAATTTGCTGCAGCCGTGTGCACAATGTAATTCAGTATGAGCAATTATAACTAACTGTGTGTGTTGTAGTTTGTCGGAGGTCTATGAGTCGGCAAAAAGGGAGGCCCGGGACATAGTTCACTACCGTATATAAGATAGTGAAAATACCACATGATAGCTCGCTGCCGTAGATAAGACAGAGAGAAATTGCCCATGGTGGCACACTAAAAATGAAAATGTGGTGTTCCTGAAAAGCAAGCCTGAGGTCTCTCTAGTGATTACATGAAAAATCTAAAAAAAAATAAGGGGTTCTGGATATTGGGGCCACAAATAAAACAAGGGAATTATGCTCACCAAAATACCACCAACCACGCATACCAACCTCGCATACCAAATACGCATGTCTGTGTGCTGAAATAATGCATGTCCACTGTATTATTGTTGTACATGGCCCAATCTGAATACAAGGAGTGATTGTTGCTAAGTTATTTTTCGGCGGTAAGAAAATACCGTCAGGCCCCAAATCTCCACAAAATACCCTACACATTTATGGTGCATTGCAGGACGGGAAAGTGATCATAGAGTACCTACTGGGCATGGCAAGCGTGTCTCACACTGCCATTTGCACATTAAAGGGAACCCATTTTATAATAGCAGTGTGCCACTAAAAACGAATTTCAGAATGTCACAAAGGGAAACCACATTCTCAGACCTAGTGCAATATTTAGAGGCAAAGTTGTTTGCACATGGGACTTGGTCGTCGAATAGCACGTTAGAATGGCGTGAACGCATTCAGGGTGAGGTGCAGAAAGAAAAACTAGACAATATTTTTGCAGAAGGCAGCATAATTCAGGTCTGCCTTACAAGATTATTGAATGCAGCCGATAAAAGTGCAGAGAAAGACTGTTTAATACGGCTATGCGGCAAAATATGGTTTATTTTTAACAAATCCCTGCGAATGCAAGAGAATGATACTCAGCTAATTAACAGGTTAAAGACTGAATTAGATGGAGCAAGTAAAAATCAGGAAATGTTAAGAGCAGAATTGGATGTATGCCAAAAAGACATGCAATTAAAATGCAGAGACTTTGATGCTCAGTTATCCAAAAGCAAGAAACAATTTGAGGATAGTGAGCAAGAATTGGTACACTTAAAAGCCTTAGTGGACCACATTAGACAGGATAAAGAGGAGGTTGTTTCAGAAATGCAGATTTTACAAAAAGAACATTGTGAAAAAGAATGTGATCTCCAGAGTGCAGAACAAGAAATGATTAAAATGATTTAAGAAAGAGACAAGAGAAATAAGGAGTTCAATGAATGCCAAATGCAAATGTGCGACATGCAGGAGGTGATTAATAAGATGAGTGATGAAAACAACTATTTGCAAAATGAAGCAAACAGACTCCTTAAAAAGTGTAAGGACTTAGAACAGCAAATGTGCATTCCCAGGTCCCAGGAGAGGCAGCAGGGTACCACATTCAATGGAGTGGAGGTGAATTCTAGCTCTGCCCAAAGAGATAGTGCTCCAGTGACTGGGCCGGTGACTGAACTTGGTTGCAGCGCCCTTGGGGGATTTGATACTCCCATTGGGGGCAGCCACCAATCTCATACTCCTGAAAACAGAATTGAATCACAAAATAGTGCAATTCCATGCATTGCAACAAGTAGCCCCATAAAAATAATGAAATCCATTAAAGCCCTGATCAGACCATTTAAAAAGGGAGGTGAATTCTGCATTGAGGATCACTTAGAAGCGGTGCATGACATTTTTAAAGCACTCCAGATACCTAAGGAACAGTACAGACAATATTTTCATTTAACTTTAGATGCCCCGACGGCCAGCATCATAATGGGATTAAATGAACAGCAGAATATGACCTGGTTGGAGTTTGAAAAAGAAATTAGGCGTCATTTTTCTCCTTTTCAGTCATTGCAGGAGGCAAAGAAAGTCGCTTACACAATTACTGCTGGACCTAATACATCCCCTCGCCAATTTTTACAAGACTTAAAAAGAGCATTTTCTCGCTTTGATGTATCTTTTGACTCAAATTCCAATGAGTTTAAAACTGCATACTTCTATGGGCTACAGAAAGACATCATATCCCGATTGGTGGGTGAATTTGACCGTGACAAGTCCCTTGAATGGATTGTACATCAAAGCACAAAACTATATGAGGTACTCTATTGTCAGGGTAGAGAAAGTGATAAAATGAAAGATACTAGACCTAAATCTAAAGAACCCTCAGCCACAGTAATGGAAATCAGGTCAGCCAAAATGTCCCTTGAGTTTGCTCAAAGCCAAGGTAAAAATAATGTGACACCTGAACAAAGGGGTAATCAACAAAGATAGCCATTTCCTGTACCAATGTTCCAATCACATGATCCTAGTAATAGAGAGAGCTACATCAGCCCTAGGTATTTAGGGGACAGACCCCGGGTAGGATATCGGCCTGATATGACAGGTATGAACAATAACCAGAGACAAAATCAAGATCAAAGAAATGATGGTCCCTACCAGTCATTGGGGACACAGAGCAGATTTGATCCCAACACCATGATATATGGTAATCAGGATAGGCCCCGATATGTGGATCGATTTACTGATAATGGAAATCAACCTAGGGGCCAGGACCCACAATCTGAGAAACAGGACATGAGGCAAAACGTGAACTACAATCCACGTCAATACAATGATTCCCCACCAGGGGACTATAATCAAAGGATGGGTGCAACCCGCTCCCCTCCACAAATTAATCAAGAGTTCAGAAACCATCCCAACCGACATCAATCACCTGAGAGGTATCAGAATAGATCCAATCAGGGGGAAAACAACCAATATCGACCTAGGCCACAGAAAGAGGATCCTAGAGAGATGGAAAGGTTCCAGTGCCTTGAGGCCCAAGTGAAAATGTTAGCTGAGCAAATAGGAAAGCTCTGTACAGCGCAAAAACAACCTTCCAAAGAGGGGGCTGATGGCCATAGCAATGACCAGGGGCTTCCGAAAAGTGACTAAGTACTCATGATAACTGCAGTGCCAAAATGACAGATTGCTCTGATATAATTTTGCATAACGACTCTGAGATGCCTAATGGATTAAATGTGAAATTGCCAGTAAATGAACTTGTGACAGAAAGTGCAAATACTTCTAAAAAAGAGGTACGGTTTAACCTAGAGCTAAATAAAACAGTAAAGATTTGTACAAATGAAAAAGAAACATTAGGAATTCCAAAAGAACAAAGGGACAGATTTAAGAAAAATGACTCATGCATGGGGAATACCAGTGGACAGGGAGTAAGTGGGGATGCTATAGCTCCTTCCCTGGGCAAGAAAAACAATGACCAAACACAGACAGAAAAAGGAAATACTCACAAGGAGGGTACAAGTCAATCACCTGCAGAATTCTTTGAGCCACATATTTTTGAAGAGGCTGAAAGGGCTGGTATCACACTAAATGATCACAAATGCACAGAATTAAAAAATGACAAATTGCTGAATGATGTTGTTACACATGTTCAGTTGGAAGGTTGTAATGTGGTCTCTGATGTTACCCAGATGGATGGGCGAACAGTGGCCACACTCCAAAAAACCTCTGGTCATGGAGAAATGAATAAAGTCTCTCGCGCAGAAATGGGTAAAAAGGAGGGAAAAATCTCTTTCCATTTACCAATGTGTTTAGCCAAAAGTGGAAAAGACCTGAGAAAGGTGAGTCCTGAAATCAGTAAGAATTCACATTTCTTATGTGTATTAGAGGAAGTTGAGGACAGATATTATGCACCCATCACTGTAGAAGAAAAATGCCACACCTTTGCTATGATTGACACTGGCGCACAGGCCACAATTATGTCCAAGGAGCTGGTAAAGAGTATCAATGAAGGGAGACCCCCACAGAGTCAGATCACAGTGAAGGAAAATCAAGGCCCAGTGCATAACTTTAATGGGGAGGAGGTGCCCATCATAGGTGTAACTGAGGTTGACATAAAAATAGGAAAGCACAGAATGAAACAAGAGGTATTGATCACATCTATTTGTGAAATTCCATTTCTGATGGGGACAGATTGCCTGAAAAGATTGTCTCCTCTCATAGATGGGGTGAATGGAGTGCTGTGGTCCTTAACCAAAAAACCATTGAGGCCTAAGAAACTAAAATCACAAAACAGCAATATAAATGAATGTCACACCGTTGCCAAAACAAATGATGCTGTGGAGGTATATCTCCAGAATAGCTGCATACCTAGTGTCACTGTTATATTAATGTGTCAAGACAAAATGCAGAGCGACAATGAAAAACTACCTGTACAAATATACTTGGACCCAAGGAAAAATTGGCAGACTGCCATAGATGAGCACACATTATGTTTTTATTTAATAGAGAAAACATGCAAACAGAATATTGCTCCTAAAACAGATTCAGAAAAACACATTACCACTCTGGCAGAAATACACATGGAAGATGAGCAACCATGGGTTCATGTTGGTATAAATGACTATTTTAAAACAATAAAAGCCACTTTAGCGCTTGGACATGAAAGGAGTTTCATTAATGAGAAATTGTTGCAAAAAATAATGGAAAGGGAAGAAATCCCGAGATTTAGGATTAAAAACCAATATGTTTCTGGGTTGGACAGTCCAGACTTTGAAAACCGAATTACAGGCAGATGCATGCTTAAAATTAGCATTGGGCAGAATATAATTTACCATAATATATGGATAGTGAGTGGAGCACAAAATGAATTTTACATGGGCAATGACATCATGCACAGAATGTGTATGGTGTTAGATTTCCTTAATAAAAAAATATGGTCACGCCTAGGTGGTCCGGCACCTGAATTTGAAGACAAAAGAAGGGCTTATCATTGTGCACAACTGGTTCCTTATGCAATCGAATTACAAATGAGGAAAGATACTATTATTCCTGCATTTACAAAACAGTTTGCAATAACACTGAAATGCAAAAATGGACAGCAGATGAAAGGCTCTGATGCATTTGTATGCCTGAATGAATCCATAAAACAGCAAGGCCTGGATTATGAATACATTCCATTGGTAGATATTGGTGAAGGATCTGTAAAAATTATGGTAAATAATAAAGGTTGTCAGGATATTCATTTAGAGGAAAACTCCCCATTAGGAATGGCCATACAAAAATCACATTATACGGCAGACTTAAATAACATGGTGATTGGAAATATTCCTGAAAAGTATGTAGATGCCAAGGGTGAGTTGCCAGAACACCTGGACTCTCAGCCCAAAGGAATATTTAAAATTCATTCTGTGTATCCTTATGATTCAAATGAGACAGTGTGCTGCCATCAAGAGGATTGCATAATATTTAATTTAAATGAAAATGAAACAGAAAATCAGTCCATTGAAGTGGAAGCTGATATGCCAAAATATTTAAAAGTGGCAGCTTTACAAAAAGACACAGCCACACAGTTAGAGGAAAGCGCCGAGATTCCCTTACCAGAAGATTTTCCAGAATTTTCCAAAATGGTAGAAGAGCAGATCTCCTTAGCGGATGCGTGTGAAAGCAATGAGGATAGGGACAATCTGAGGGAGATATTTATGGAGTTTAAGGATGTATTTGCAAAAGATGCTTATGATTGTGGTTTAACTGATTTACATGTGGCCACACTACCAGAAGGGTGTAGCAGAAATCCAGTGTTTGTACGCCAGTATAGACTACCGCTGGCATGTTTAGAATCATTGGCAGAGATTATTAAAAATTTGGAATCGCGGGGAATCATCAGGCCCATTCATAGCACATCCAATACACCTATTTTAGGTGTGTTAAAGCCAAATGGTCAATGGCAGCTATGTGCAGACTTGAGAGAGTTAAATAAAAGAGTACCAGTATCGAGATGGCCACTGCCATTCATTGATCAGGGCCTAGCTCAGGTACATGGTTCAAATGTATTTACCACATTAGATCTCACCTCTGGATATTGGTGCGTGCCATTGGCAGAGGAGATACAACATTTATTTTCCTTTACATTTGACAGGACTCAATATGCCTGGCTTAGAGCTCCGTTCGGGTACATCAATAGTGGGAGTGAATTTGGCATATTTTTGAGAAAGGCCATGCCGGATGCAGCGGAAAGAGGAACAATAGTTTATGTGGACGATGTCCTGATAAAAAATGAAAGCCTGAAAAGCCATTTTGATGAAATAAGACATGTACTTGGCCAACTGCAGAAAGCAGGCGCCAAAGTATCTTTGCAAAAAGCACAATGGTGCAAGAAAAAAGTGAACTTTCTAGGGCATGAAGTGACTGTACATGGGCTAAATCCACAAAAGAAGGAAATAGAGGCCATACAAAGATTAAAAGATCCTAAAAATGTGAAAGGAGTAAAAAGTTTATTAGGGATGACAGGCTATAACAGAAAGTTCATTGAAAATTATGCAGAAATCACTCAACCATTGATTAAACTGCTTAAACTGAATACTCCCTGGAAATGGGAAAAAGAGCAGTCTGATGCAGTGGCTAAATTAAAGGAATGTCTTGTAAAGGCACCATGGTTAGCATACCCCATAAAGGACAGTGATTTCTTTATAGAAATAGGTTTTTCTGAACATTGTATGTCAGCAGTGTTATCACAAAAACACGATTTGAATCACAAAACCATTGCATATGCAAGTAAGGCATTTTCCCAAGTTGAAATGAAATTTAATGATTGTGAAAAGGCCCTATTAACCACTGTGTGGGCGCTACAACATTTCCGCCCCATTGTTCAGGGAGAAAAGGTGATTATTGAAACAAATCATCAACCTTTGCAATTTTTAGAGAGTAAAAGAATTAGATCAGGTAATCTAGCGCAATCCAGAATCACTTCATGGACGCTGGCATTACAAGGTTTTCCCGTAGAAGTGAGATATGGACAAAATAAAAAGAACCCAATTGCTCAAGGGTTAGCTGACTTACATGACTGTGCAGCTGAACAAATACCAAATGAAATGGAAGTGGAAATTAGTTTGCAGGAATTTGAACAATCACCACACAAAGCTTTTGATGAAAAAACATGCACGGATTTGCCAACTGTATATGTGGATTGTTGTGCTTTTCACATTGAAAATGACAGTAATAAACAATTAGTGGCAGGAATAGGAAATGTCTGGTTGAAATGTGAAGGCGTCCCCAGTATAGGGATGAGGATTGGAGATAGGAGCAGTCAGGTGGCGGAATTGGCAGCCATTTATAAAGCAATTGCTACTGCAGTTGATAAAAAGTTCAGTGAAATTGTCCTGGTGACTGATTCTGACTATGCACGGAATAGCTTTGTGGAGTATTTGCCTGGTTGGAAAGCAAGAGGCATGGTTACATACAACAAAAAGCCACTTAAACATGGAAAAATGATACAAGCCATAGACAAATTGGTGTCAGAGAATAATTTAACAATATACTGGAGAAAAATTTGTGGGCATTTAAAAACACCAGGAGAGGATAAGGAGGGGAATGATAAGGCAGACCACCTGGCTAAGATTGGGGCTGTGATGGGAGAATTGCTACCTATTGATTATTTAATGGGTGAAATACAAATTGATGCAGTGACACGTTCTAAAGCACCGAAGGAGGTAGATCAACCGGTGGTGCAGTGGAGTCATGACACGCCAGACCAAGATTTGATTGAGGCACAAAAGAATGATCGAATTTTGGGAATCTATTATAATCATTTGATAGATCCTGAACAAAATTCTTTAACAGAAAATGATTGTATGGGAAAAGAAGAGTTGAGGGTGCTATTAAAGAACAAAACACGAATTAGATTACAGGATGGACTCATGATTAGAGAGTCCATAACAGGACAAATAGAGTGGGTAGTACCCCTTTCATTCAGAGGACTAATGCTACACCATGCACATGATGCCATAACTGCAGGCCATAGAGGTTCACAAAAAACATTAGAAATACTAAAAGATTATGCTTACTGGCCACATATGTCCCAAGATGTGGAATTATATACTAGAGGATGTCTAGTATGCGCCCAATTTAAACCTGTTTCACCAATGCATAGAGCACCATTGATGAAAAGAGGCCTAACTCTCCCATGGTCAGTTTTGCAAATAGACTATGTAGGTCCTTTAAAAAGGTCGAGCAGGGGAAACCGTTATATTTTGAGTGTGGTATGTTTGATGTCGAAGTGGATTGAATGCATTCCTGCACCAGATTGTAGTGCGCAAACAGCAGCCACATTGCTGGTGAACCATGTGTTCTCAAGGTTTGGGTTGCCACAAAGAATTGAGTCAGACAGAGGAAGTCATTTCACAAGTACTCTAATGAGTAAGGTATGGCAAATACTAGGTGTGAACAGGAAACTACATATCGCAAATCGGGCAGCGTCTTCAGGTACAGTTGAAAGAAGCAATAGGTCTGTTGTGGATATTTTAAAGAAATTTGTGGCAGAAGCAGGTTCCAGCTGGGATTTACGTTTACCATTGGTTTTGATGGCAATCAAATCAACTCCTGCCAAAGCAACAGGTGTTAGCCCCCATGAGGTCTTGACAGGTAGGAAAATGGTGTTACCACAACACATACTATACAGAACACATGAGCAGACACTTGTGAGTGCATCCACAGTTCATGAATATATTGATGAACTGAGGAGGCATTTGCAACATGCATTTGATTTTGTGCAGAGAAATCTGGAAAGAGCTGCTGACAGTGCAAAGTCTTATCATGACAAAAAGACATCAGTAAAGGAATACAGTGTAGGGGATCAGGTGTACAAGTTTCATTTTGGAAAAAGTAAACAGAAAAATTCTAAATTTCTAGCAGCCTGGCAGGGGCCATTTCGAATTATAGATAAGGTCTCTCCTGTAGTTTATAAAATTTTGAAAAATGAAGGTGAAACGGCAATAGAGCAGTTTGTCCATGTAAATCAAATCAAACCATGCCATCCCAGACATGAGATCAGGCAGCTTGAGCATGTAGAAACAGATAAAGTCCCTTGAACACAAAAAGAGAAAATAAATGGGTACAATCAGGAGGCAGTGACAAAGAAGTTAAAAAGTTGATTGTTATTATGGCACATAAACACTGTAATATATGTAAAAATATATAATAAATAAATAAATAAATAAATATATATAATGGAAGCTCATGGTTGGTGTGCAGAGAGAAAATGTATTAAATATTGAATGCTGTTTTATATGTGCTTGCTTTCTTTTTAACTTGTGTTTAATTTCAGAAAAAAAAAAAAAACGAAATATTTTTACCAAGCATGTTTTATTTTTGGCAAAAGGGTGAAGTTACATATTAAGTATGTACTTAATTTGTTTATTTTCTATTTGATTTAGAAAATTAAAATTATTTGGTCAGAGGTTCCGGGATCAAAGCCCACGGGAGACGATGGAGTCCTGGAGCCCACGTGGACGGATTCCGGGAAAGCCCCAAAGAGGGGTGAAGACCAAGGCTGCAAAGCGATCAGCATTGAAGATGATACCGATGATATGGTTAATGATGATGATATTTGGAGGGATCTTCAAGAATTCAGAAGCACAGGTTGTCATTGAACCTGGACCAGCATCTGGTATCGCGGTGGAAGAGGCACCAGGATTCATCATGAGTGATAGAAGGATGATTTTCCAAAATATATACATACCATTGAATCCTGAGATTTTGATTGAAAAACACTTGAACAATACCGGAATTAAGATTGAACAGACTAAAGAGTGGCTGGAAATAAGAAAAGAGGACACTAAGCAGTCAATAAGAGATATATTAATGCAATTGGAAAAAACGTTCGTGAATTCAGCAGACATTAAGAAGAAGAGAGGAAAGAGAGGTGCGGTGATGCTCGCGATATCATTGGTAATGTCTATAGTTGGAGCCATAATAGGTATCACAATATCAACAGCCAATTCTATTTCGGTAGGAACACTGAGTACTAAAGCGCAACAACTGAGTATTGACCTAGAAATAATACAAAAAACATTAGATGGAATTAGAGGGGGACTGGGTGAACAAGCAAGATTCATAAATGAAACTGCAATCATTCTAAATGAACAAGCGGATGTAATGCAACGGGCGACTAAAATAATACTTAAGCATGACAGAACTTTAAATGAAATATTGAACATAATGAGTCCTGTTGATAGACTATTAACGAATTATATGAGAGAAGTTCAAAGAAGTGGGTACACAACGTGGGATTTTGGCAAGAGGACAAATTTATTAAGATTAAGACTCCAGAAGTGGTGGCATTTCAGTCATGGGAACCTGAAGTTTATTTAATACCAAACCTGGAAACATGTGTAAAATTTAAAGAACAAAATTATATGTGTCCAGGTAAACCGTTTGTTCCTGATGCCACAGATGCTATTTGTGGTTTGAAATCTGACCCAAGTATATCAGAGGGATGTGAAGTGATTATTAGCAATATGGGGAGTGAAGAAATGGCACAGGCTAAGATGGTCAGAGGTAAATGGTTGGTCAGCACCTGTTTAAAGAACATGATGGTAGTACATTTAAACCATGGAACATACGTGGTTAAACAGATGAAATATAATGTTTTTTATTTACAGGTTCAAAAGGATACAATTGTGTCAATTGGGGGGTTAACATTGTTTCATGTAACAAATGATGTTTGGGAAAGCCAAGTGGAAAATATCGATTTTTTCAAAGGGATACTTTTCCAATAGATCCGGATGTGGAATATTTATTGAATCACAAAGAAAGACATGTTATAAAAATGAATTTGAGAAAAAAACAATATTAAAATTAGTAATCTGGGGATAATAGAAGTGGAAAGATTTAATTGGGGAACCTGGGGGGAACGCTCAATAGTGGGTTTGGCTGTCCTGGTGCTAATCATGGGTGGATGGTTGATTGTGCTATCAGTAAAAATGAAAATGTTACTGATTTTACTAGCTACGTCAGGAAGAGAAAGATATCCCAATACACATGCTTTTTAAAAGAAAAAAAAGAACAAGTTGTTTTTAGGAATTGGCTTGGATCGTAGCCAAGTTCTAAAAACAAAAGGAGGGTATGTAAGGATATTTGGCGTGTTACAGCACAGAGTACAGCACTACTGCACAGGTAGCAATTTTTTTTGATGCAGCACCACCACATGGGTGTGGTGCATTGCTATATGTGTTGCCAGATTAACATGGACATATAAGTAAAGACAGGCTATTCAGTCAAAAACGATTTTAACATATAAGATGCAAATCTATTTTAACAGTTAAAAGCACACGTGCACATTCAAAAATGCACACTATTTTTCACCTGAAATGCCTATGGTGCAAGAGACACATTTGAAAATTAATAACTAACCTTATTAATAACTAACCTGACTAATAAAACTGCATTTAACATAACCCACTAATAAAAATGTGTCTCCACTGCAGAATTAGGCCTACTCTGAAAGTGAACTTTTAAACGCACATTCATTTTTTTTTCTTTTTCTCTGCTGCTCTGTCCACATAACTACAGGAAGCAAAGGACTCGAAGGAACAGGAAATCAGTTGGTTACAAATGGTTACTGTAGAAATGAGCCATTGTGTAGTGAGGAAGGAGATGGCATGATTGATTCTGATTGGAGCAGCGTCATAGCAAGTATCATGCTAGAGGCAGTGATTAGAGTTTTGCTGGGGGAGCTTGAGGAGAGGGGGAGAACAATCGAGATTTGGCAGAGCTGGGAGAAGGACCTGTTTCCTGGCTGAAGCATTCTTGCTGCAAAAGCTGAGAATTCCAGGCAATAACCCCGGTTTGAGAACGAAAGACGCTTGTTTTCACTGGGGTTAATCTTCAAGGGAGCCAAATTCAGAAAGAGAACAGCTGAAGAAAACTCATGCTGAACAGATAAGGTAATTACAGAAGTGTGGGGGCTGAGTGTGTATGAGAATATTCAGTCAGTGTAGGAAAGGAGATTCCTGTGCTTTACTCACATGTTTAATGTTGCAAATTGAGTTCTTGTCTCTGCCACTCTCTTTTCAGTGTATCACAGACAATGCTGTTACTGTGCTATTTTATTTATTTCTTTAAAGAGTGAGATCGTGTTTAAATGCAACTTTTATAATACACAAAAATATTTGAAAGCAGAATGGTGGTGTGTTTTATATTTACCAATACAGTGCTGATGATGTGGGGAGATGTTTAGACAGTGCAATTGTCATTTTCAAGGTAGCTAAACGTCAAATTTGCTGCAGCCGTGTGCACAATGTAATTCAGTATGAGCAATTATAACTAACTGTGTGTGTTGTAGTTTGTCGGAGGTCTATGAGTCGGCAAAAAGGGAGGCCCGGGACATAGTTCACTACCGTATATAAGATAGTGAAAATACCACATGATAGCTCGCTGCCGTAGATAAGACAGAGAGAAATTGCCCATGGTGGCACACTAAAAATGAAAATGTGGTGTTCCTGAAATGCAAGCCTGAGGTCTCTCTAGTGATTACACGAAAAATCTAAACAAAAATAAGGGGTTCTGGATATTGGGGCCACAAAACAAGGAAATTATGCTCACCAAAATACCACCAACCACGCATACCAACCACGTATACCAAATACGCATGTCTGTGTGCTGAAATAATGCATGTCCACTGTATTATTGTTGTACATGGCCCAATCTGAATACAAGGAGTGACTGTTGCTAAGTTATTTTTCGGCGGTAAGAAAATACCGTCAGACCCCAAATCTCCACAAAATACCCTACAGGATAAGGGTTGTATTTGTGAATGAGTTAGGCATTTTCTTTCAAGGGAAGAAAACTCCCCCCTACGATTGGCCTCCCTCCTATGCTCCAGTCAGAAGGCATACTTTTTGTGACTGAGCATGGTGCTAATAACGCCAAGTTACCGGATTTGATCCCCGTATTGGCCACTTTGTCAATTTGGGAAATATTTCTGCAGAAGCATGAGATTGATGCAGAATTCCCTCCCGCAGCTTTAGATTAACTATGACAAGTTTGCTGTTTTGTTGGAAGCAGCAGTCCATAAATCGTCACAGGTCAGTACTGCTGAGTGACATGACCAATGAGATGCATTTAACCTTCTTTGTCCCAGTTCTACTTAAATGTGATGCAGGCCACAAGTCAGTTTGAAGATAATTGTAATATTCATGAATTTCCTTCAGATCACATGTAGTTTTTCTTTAGGTCGTTGTGAGGATAAGGGTTGGATGTGTGAATGAGTTAGGAATTTTTTTTCCAAGGGAAGAAAATATCCCCTTACAACTGGCCTCCTGCTTATGCTTGAGTCAGAAAAAGGACCCTCAGCAGGCCAGTTAGCTCAGTTGGTTAGAGCGTGGTGCTAATAAGGCCAAGGTCACGGGTTCGATCCCCGTATTGGCCACTTTGTCATTTTGGGAAGAATAAATCCCCCTGCAACTGGCCTCCCACTTATACTCCAGTCAGAAACAGGACTCTCTGCTGGCGGGTTAACTCAGTTGGTTAGAGCGTGATGCTAATAATGCCATGGTCGCAGGTTCAATTTGGGTATTGGTCATTTTGGGAAATATTTCTCCAGAAGCATGAGATTGATGCAGAATTGACACTCACAGCTTTAGAATTACTAACACAAGATTTCTGTTTTGTTGGAAGCAGCTGTCCATACATGGTCACGGGTCAGTACTGCTGCGGGACATAACCAATGTTGTTGTGTGGATAAGGGTTGTATTTGTGAATGAGTTAGGCATTTTCTTTCAAGGGAAGAAAACTCCCCCCTGCAACTGGCCTCCCTCCTATGCTCCAGTCAGAAGGCATACTTTTTCTGACTGAGCTTTATGCTAATAACGGCAAGTTAGCGGATTTGATCACCGTATTGGCCACTTTGTCAATTTGGGAAATATTTCTGCAGAAGCATGAGATTGATGCAGAATTCCCACCGACAGCTTTAGATTTACTATGAGAAGTTTGCTGTTTTGTTGGAAGCAGCAGTCCATAAATGGTCACAGGTCAGTACTGCTGTGGGACATGACCAATGAGATGCATTTAACCTTCTTTGTCCCAGTTCTACTTAAATTTGACACAGGCCACAAGTCAGTTTGAAGATAATTGTAATATTCATGAATTTCCTTCAGATCACATGTAGTTTTTCTTTAGGTTGTTGTGAGGATAAGGGTTGTATGTGTGAATGAGTTAGGCATTTTTTTTCCAAGGGAAGAAAAAATCCCCCTGCAACTGGCCTCCCTCTTATGCTCCAGTCAGAAATATGTCTTTCAGCTAGACGGTTAGCTCAGTTGGTTAGAGCGTGGTGCTAATAACGCCAAAGTCATGAGTTCGATCCCCGTATTGGCCATTTTGTCATTTTGGGAAATATTTCTGCAGAAGCATGAGATTGATGCAGAATTGGCACTCACAGCTTTAGAGTTACTAACACAAGATTGCTGTTTTGTTGGAAGCAGCTGTGCATACATGGTCACGGGTCAGTACTGCTGCGGGACATAACCAATGTTGTTGTGAGGATAAGGGTTGTATTTGTGAATGAGTTAGGCATTTTCTTTCAAGGGAAGAAAACTCCCCCCTGCAACTGGCCTCCCTCCTATGCTCCAGTCAGAAGACGTACTTTTTCTGACTGAGCATGGTGCTAATAACGCCAAGTTAGCGTATTTGATCCCTGTATTGGCCACTTTGTCAATGTGGGAAAAATGTCTGCAGAAGCATTAGATTGATGCAGAATTCCTGCCCACAGCTTTAGATTTACTATGACAAGTTTGCTGTTTTGTTGAAAGCAGCAGTCCATAAATGGTCACAGGTCAGTATTGCTGTGCGAAATGACCAATGAGATGCATTTAACCTTCTTTGTCGCAGTACTACTTAAATTTGACACAGGCCACAAGTCAGTTTGAAGATAATTGTAATATTCATGAATTTCCTTCAGATCACATGGAGTTTTTCTTTAGGTTGTTGTGAGGATAAGGGTTGTAATTGTGAATGAGTTAGGCATTTTTTCCAAGGGAAGAAGACATCCCCCTACAACTGGCCTCCTGCTTATGCTTGAGTCAGAAACAAAACTCTCAGCTGGCTGTTTAGCTCAGTTGGTTAGAGCGTGGTGCTAATAATGCCAAGGTCACGGGTCCCTGTATTGGCCTCCTTGTCATTTTGGGAAATATTTCTGCAGAAGCATGAGATTGATGCAGAATTGGCACTCACAACTTTAGAGTTACTAACACAAGATTGCTGTTTTGTTGGAAGCAGCTGTGCATACATGGTCACGGGTCAGTACTGCTGTGGGACATAACCAATGTTGTTGTGAGGATAAGGGTTGTATTTGTGAATGAGTTAGGCATTTTCTTTAAGGGAAGAAAACTCCCCCCTGCAACTGGCCTCCCTCCTATGCTCCAGTCAGAAGGCATACTTTTTCTGACTGAGCATGGTGCTAATCACGCCAAGTTAGCGAATTTGATCCCAGTATTGGCCACTTTGTCAATTTGGGAAATATTTCTGCAGAAGCATGAGATTGATGCAGAATTCCCACCCACAGCTTTAGATTTACTATGACTAGTTTGCTGTTTTGTTTCAAGCAGCAGTCCATAAATGGTCACGGGTCAGTACTGCTGCGGGACTTCCAATGAGATGCATTTAACCTTCTTTGTCCCAGTTCTACTTAAATGTGATGCAGGCCACAAGTCAGTTTGAAGATAATTGTAATATTCATGAATTTCCTTTAGATCACATGTAGTTTTTCTTTAGGTTGTTGTGAGGATAAGGGTTGTATGTGTGAATGAGTTAGGCATTTTTTTTCCAAGGGAAGAAAAAATCCCCCTGCAACTGGCCTCCCTCTTATGCTCCAGTCAGAAAAGCAACTCTCAGCTGGCCGGTTAGCTCACTTTGTTAAAGCTTGGTGCTAATAACGCCAAGTTCATGGGTTCGATCCCCGTATTGGCCACATTGGCATTTTGGGAAATATTTCTGCAGAAGCATGAGATTGATGCAGAATTGGCACTCACAGCTTTAGAGTTACTAAAACAAGATTGCTGTTTTGTTGGAAGCAGCTGTGCATACATGGTCACGGGTCAGTACTGCTGCGGGACATAACCAATGTTGTTGTGAGGATAAGGGTTGTATTTGTGAATGAGTTAGGCATTTTCTTTCAAGGGAAGAAAACGCCCCCCTGCAACTGGCCTCCCTCCTATGCTCCAGCCAGAAGGCATACTTTTTCTGACTGAGCATGGTGCTAATCACGCCAAGTTAGCGAATTTGATCCCAGTATTGGCCACTTTGTCAATTTGGGAAATATTTCTGCAGAAGCATGAGATTGATGCAGAATTCCCACCCACAGCTTTAGATTTACTATGACAAGTTTGCTGTTTTGTTGGAAGCAGCAGTCCATAAATGGTCACAGGTCAGTACTACTGTCGGAAATGACCAATGAGATGCATTTAACCTTCTTTGTCCCAGTTCTACTTAAATGTGATGCAGGCCACAAGTCAGTTTGAAGATAATTGTAATATTCATGAATTTCCTTCAGATCACATGTAGTTTTTCTTTAGGTTGTTGTGAGGATAAGGGTTGTATGTGTGAATGAGTTAGGCATTTTTTTTCCAAGGGAAGAAAAAATCCCCCTGCAACTGGCCTCCCTCTTATGCTCAAATCAGAAATATGTTTCCCAGCTGGCCGGTCAGCTCATTTGGTTAGACCGTGGTGCTAATAACGCCAAGGTCAAGGGTTCGATCCCCGTATCGGCCACTTTGTCATTTTGGGAAATATTTCTGCAGAAGCATGAGATTGATGCAGAATTGGAACTCACAACTTTAGAGTTACTAACACAAGATTGCTGTTTTGTTGGAAGCAGCTGTGCATACATGGTCATGGGTCAGTACTGCTGTGGGACATAACTAATGTTGTTGTGAGGATAAGGGTTGTGTTTGTGAATGAGTTAGGCATTTTCTTTAAGGGAAGAAAACTCCCCCCTGCAACTGGCCTCCCTCCTATTCTCCAGTCAGAAGGCATACTTTTTCTGACTGTGCATGGTGCTAATCACGCCAAGTTAGCGAATTTGATCCCAGTATTGGCCACTTTGTCAATTTGGGAAATATTTCTGCAGAAGCATTAGATTGATGCAGAATTCCCACCCACAGCTTTAGATTTACTATGACTAGTTTGCTGTTTTGTTGGAAGCAGCAGTCCATAAATGGTCACAGGTCAGTACTACTGTGGGAAATGACCAATGAGATGCATTTAACCTTCTTTGTCCCAGTTCTACTTAAATGTGATGCAGGCCACAAGTCAGTTTGAAGATAATTGTAATATTCATGAATTTCCTTCAGATCACATGTAGTTTTTCTTTAGGTTGTTGTGAGGATAAGGGTTGTATGTGTGAATGAGTTAGGCATTTTTCTTCCAAGGGAAGAAAAAATCCCCATGCAACTGGCCTCCCTCTTATGCTCCAGTCAGAAATGCGACTCTCAGGTGGCCGGTTAGCTCAGTTGGTTCGAGCATGGTGCTAATAACGCCAAGGTCACGGGTTCAATCCCCGTATTGGCCACTTTGTCATTTTGGGAAATATTTCTGCAGAAGCATGAGATTGATGCAGAATTGGCACTCACAGCTTTAGAGTTACTAACACAAGATTGCTGTTTTGTTGGAAGCTGCTGTGCATACATGGTCACGGGTCAGTACTGCTGCGGGACATAACCAATGTTGTTGTGAGGATAAGGGTTGTATTTGTGAATGAGTTAGGCATTTTCTTTCAAGGCAAGAAAACTCCCCCCTGCAACTGGCCTCCCTCCTATGCTCCAGTCAGAAGGCATACTTTTTCTGACTGAGCATGGTGCTAATCACGCCAAGTTAGCGAATTTGATCCCAGTATTGGCCACTTTGTCAATTTGGGAAATATTTCTGCAGAAGCATGAGATTGATGCAGAATTCCCACCCACAGCTTTAGATTTACTATGACTAGTTTGCTGTTTTGTTTCAAGCAGCAGTCCATAAATGGTCACGGGTCAAAACTGCTGCGGGACTTCCAATGAGATGCATTTAACCTTCTTTGTCCCAGTTCTACTTAAATGTGATGCAGGCCACAAGTCAGTTTGAAGATAATTGTAATATTCATGAATTACCTTCAGATCACATGTAGTTTTTCTTTAGGTTGTTGTGAGGATAAGGGTTGTATGTGTGAATGAGTTAGGCATTTTTTTTCCAAGGGAAGAAAAAATCCCCCTGCAACTGGCCTCCCTCTTATGCTCCAGTCAGAACTATGCCTCTCAGCTGGCCGGTTAGCTCAGTTGGTTAGAGCGTGGTGCTAATATTGGCCACTTTGTCATTTTGGGAAATATTTCTGCAGAAGCATGAGATTAATGCAGAATTGGCACTCACAGCTTTAGAGTTACTAACACAAGATTGCTGTTTTGTTGGAAGCAGCTGTGCATACATGGTCACGGGTCAGTACTGCTGCGGGACATAACCAATGTTGTTGTGAGGATAAGGATTGGATTTGTGAATGAGTTAGGCATTTTCTTTCAAGGCAAGAAAACTCCCCCCTGCAACTGGCCTCCCTCCTATGCTCCAGTCAGAAGGCATACTTTTTCTGACTGAGAATGGTGCTAATCACGCCAAGTTAGCGAATTTGATCCCAGTATTGGCCACTTTGTCAATTTGGGAAATATTTCTGCAGAAGCATGAGATTGATGCAGAATTCCCACCCACAGCTTTAGATTTACTATGACTAGTTTGCTGTTTTGTTTCAAGCAGCAGTCCATAAATGGTCACGGGTCAAAACTGCTGCGGGACTTCCAATGAGATGCATTTAACCTTCTTTGTCCCAGTTCTACTTAAATGTGATGCAGGCCACAAGTCAGTTTGAAGATAATTGTAATATTCATGAATTACCTTCAGATCACATGTAGTTTTTCTTTAGGTTGTTGTGAGGATAAGGGTTGTATGTGTGAATGAGTTAGGCATTTTTTTTCCAAGGGAAGAAAAAATCCCCCTGCAACTGGCCTCCCTCTTATGCTCCAGTCAGAACTATGCCTCTCAGCAGGCCGGTTAGCTCAGTTAGTTAGAGCGTGGTGCTAATATTGGCCACTTTGTCATTTTGGGAAATATTTCTGCAGAAGCATGAGATTAATGCAGAATTGGCACTCACAGCTTTAGAGTTACTAACACAAGATTGCTGTTTTGTTGGAAGCAGCTGTGCATACATGGTCACGGGTCAGTACTGCTGCGGGACATAACCAATGTTGTTGTGAGGATAAGGATTGGATTTGTGAATGAGTTAGGCATTTTCTTTCAAGGCAAGAAAACTCCCCCCTGCAACTGGCCTCCCTCCTATGCTCCAGTCAGAAGGCATACTTTTTCTGACTGAGCATGGTGCTAATCACGCCAAGTTAGCGAATTTGATCCCAGTATTGGCCACTTTGTCAATTTGGGAAATATTTCTGCAGAAGCATGAGATTGATGCAGAATTCCCACCCACAGCTTTAGATTTACTATGACTAGTTTGCTGTTTTGTTTCAAGCAGCAGTCCATAAATGGTCACGGTCAGTACTGCTGCGAGACTTCCAATGAGATGCATTTAACCTTCTTTGTCCCATTTCTACTTAAATGTGATGCAGGCCACAAGTCAGTTTGAAGATAATTGTAATATTCATGAATTTCCTTCAGATCACATGTAGTTTTTCTTTAGGTTGTTGTGAGGATAAGGGTTGTATGTGTGAATGAGTTAGGCATTTTTTTTCCAAGGGAAGAAAAAATCCCCCTGCAACTGGCCTCCCTCTTATGCTCCAGTCAGGATCAAGACTCTCAGCTGGCCGGTTAGCTCAGTTGGTTAGAGCGTGGTGCTAATAACGCCAAGGTCATGGGTTCGATCCCTGTGTTGGCCACTTTGTCATTTTGGGAAATATTTCTGCAGAAGCATGAGATTGATGCAGAATTGGCACTCACAGCTTTAGAGTTACTAACACAAGATTGCTGTTTTGTTGGAAGCAGCTGTGCATACATGGACACGGGTCAGTACTGCTGCGGGACATAACCAATGTTGTTGTGAGGATAAGGGTTGTATTTGTGAATGAGTTAGGCATTTTCTTTCAAGGGAAGAAAACTCCCCCCTGCAACTGGCCTCCCTCCTATTCTCCAGTCAGAAGGCATACTTTTTCTGACTGAGCATGGTGCTAATCACGCCAAGTTAGCGAATTTGATCCCAGTATTGGCCACTTTGTCAATTTCGGAAATATTTCTGCAGAAGCATTAGATTGATGCAGAATTCCCACCCACAGTTTTAGATTTACTATGACAAGTTTGCTGTTTTGTTGGTAGCAGCAGTCCATAAATGGTCACAGGTCAGTACTGCTTTGGGAAATGACCAATGAGATGCATTTAACCTTCTTTGTCCCAGTTCTACTTAAATGTGATGCAGGCTACAAGTCAGTTTGAAGATAATTGTCATATTCATGAATTTCCTTCAGATCACATGTAGATTTTCTTTAGGTTGTTGTGAGGATAAGGGTTTTATGTGTGAATGAGTTAGGCATTTTTTTTCCAAGGGAAGAAAAAATCCCCCTGCAACTGGCCTCCCTCTTATGCTCCAGTCAGAAATGCGACTCTCAGCTGGCCGGTTAGCTCAGTTGGCCAAGGTCACGGGTTCGATCCCCGTATTTATCCACTTTTTCATTTTGGGAAATATTTCTGCAGAAGCATGAGATTGATGCAGAATTGGCACTCACAGCTTTAGAGTTACTAACACAAGATTGCTGTTTTGTTGGAAGCAGCTGTGCATACATGGTCACGGGTCAGTACTGCTGCGGGACATAACCAATGTTGTTGTGAGGATAAGGGTTGTATTTGTGAATGAGTTATGCATTTTCTTTCAAGGCAAGAAAACTCCCCCCTGCAACTGGCCTCCCTCCTATGCTCCAGTCAGAAGGCATACTTTTTCTGACTGAGCATGGTGCTAATCACGCCAAGTTAGCGACTTTGATCCCAGTATTGTCCACTTTGTCAATTTGGGAAATATTTCTGCAGAAGCATGACATTGATGCAGAATTCCCACCCACAGCTTTAGATTTACTATGACTAGTTTGCTGTTTTGTTTCAAGCAGCAGTCCATAAATGGTCACGGGTCAAAACTGCTGCGGGATTTCCAATGAGATGCATCTAACCTTCTTTGTCCCAGTTCTACTTAAATGTGATGCAGGCCACAAGTCAGTTTGAAGATAATTGTAATATTCATGAATTTCCTTCAGATCACATGTAGTTTTTCTTTAGGTTGTTGTGAGGATAAGGGTTGTATGTGTGAATGAGTTAGGCATTTTTTTTCCAAGGGAAGAAAAAATCCCCCTGCAACTGGCCTCCCTCTTATGCTCCAGTCAGAACTATGCCTCTCAGCTGGCCGGTTAGCTCAGTTGGTTGGAGCGTGGTGCTAATATTGGCCACTTTGTCATTTTGGGAAATATTTCTGCAGAAGCATGAGATTGATGCAGAATTGGCACTCACAGCTTTAGAGTTACTAACACAAGATTGCTGTTTTGTTGGAAGCAGCTGTGCATACATGGTCACGGGTCAGTACTGCTGCGGGACATAACCAATGTTGTTGTGAGGATAAGGGTTGTATTTGTGAATGAGTTAGGCATTTTCTTTCAAGGCAAGAAAACTCCCCCCTGCAACTGGCCTCCCTCCTATGCTCCAGTCAGAAGGCATACTTTTTCTGACTGAGCATGGTGCTAATCACGCCAAGTTAGCGAATTTGATCCCAGTATTGGCCACTTTGTCAATTTGGGAAATATTTCTGCAGAAGCATTAGATTGATGCAGAATTCCCGCCCACAGCTTTAGATTTACTATGACAAGTTTGCTGTTTTGTTGGAAGCAGCAGTCCATAAATGGTCACAGGCCAGTACTACTGTGGGAAATGACCAATGAGATGCATTTAACCTTCTTTGTCCCAGTTCTACTTAAATGTGATGCAGGCCACAAGTCAGTTTGAAGATAATTGTAATATTCATGAATTTCCTTCAGATCACATGTAGTTTTTCTTTAGGTTGTTGTGAGGATAAGGGTTGTATTTGTGAATGAGTCAGGCATTTTTTTCCAAAGGAAGAAAAAATCCCCCTGCAACTGCCCTCCCTCTTATGCTCCAGTCAGAAAAATGTCTCTCAGCTGGCCGGTTAGCTCAGTTGGTTAGAGCGTGGTGCTAATAACGCCAAGGTCATGGGTTCGATCCCCGTATTGGCCACTTTGTCATTTTGGGAAATATTTCTGCAGAAGCATGAGATTGATGCAGAATTGGCACTCACAGCTTTAGAGTTACTAACACAAGATTGCTGTTTTGTTGGAAGCAGCTGTGCATACATGGTCACGGGTCAGTACTGCTGCGGGACATAACCAATGTTGTTGTGAGGATAAGGGTTGTATTTGTGAATGAGTTAGGCATTTTCTTTCAAGGGAAGAAAACTCCCCCCTGCAACTGGCCTCCCTCCTATGCTCCAGTCAGAAGACGTACCTTTTCTGACTGAGCATGGTGCTAATAACGCCAAGTTAGCGTATTTGATCCCTGTATTGGCCACTTTGTCAATTTGGGAAAAATGTCTGCAGAAGCATTAGATTGATGCAGAATTCCCGCCCACAGCTTTAGATTTACTATGACAAGTTTGCTGTTTTGTTGGAAGCAGCAGTCCATAAATGGTCACAGGTCAGTACTGCTGTGCGAAATGACCAATGAGATGCATTTAACTTTCTTTGTCGCAGTACTACTTAAATGTGATGCAGGCCACAAGTCAGTTTGAAGATAATTGTAATATTCATGAATTTCCTTCAGATCACATGGAGTTTTTCTTTAGGTTGTTGTGAGGATAAGGGTTGTATGTGTGAATGGGTTAGGCATTTTTTTCCAAGGGAAGAAAACATCCCCCTACAACTGGCCTCCTGCTTATGCTTGAGTCAGAAACAAAGCTCTCAGCTGGCTGTTTAGCTCAGTTGGTTAGAGCATGGTGCTAATAATGCCAAGGTCATGGGTTCGATCCCCGTATTGGCCACTTTGTAAATTTGGGAAATATTTCTGCAGAAGCATGAGATTGATGCAGAATTGGCACTCACAGCTTTAGAGTTACTAACACAAGATTGCTGTTTTGTTGGAAGCAGCTGTGCATACATGGTCACGGGTCAGTACTGCTGTGGGACATAACCAATGTTGTTGTGAGGATAAGGGTTGTATTTGTGAATGACTTAGGCATTTTCTTTAAGGGAAGAAAACTCCCCCTGCAACTGGCCGCCCTCCTATGCTCCAGTCAGAAGGCATACTTTTTCTGACTGAGCATGGTGCTAATCACGCCAAGTTAGCGAATTTGATCCCAGTATTGGCCACTTTGTCAATTTGGGAAATATTTCTGCAGAAGCATGAGATTGATGCAGAATTCCCACCCACAACTTTAGATTTACTATGACTAGTTTGCTGTTTTGTTTCAAGCAGCAGTCCATAAATGGTCACGGGTCGGTACTGCTGCGGGACTTCCAATGAGATGCATTTAACCTTCTTTGTCCCAGTTCTACTTGAATGTGATGCAGGCCACAAGTCAGTTTGAAGATAATTGTAATATTCATGAATTTCCTTCAGATCACATGGAGTTTTTCTTTAGGTTGTTGTGAGGATAAGGGTTGTATGTGTGAATGAGTTAGGCATTTTTTTTCCAAGGGAAGAAAAAATCCCCATGCAACTGGTCTCCCTCTTATGCTCCAGTCAGAAATGCAACTCTCAGCTGGCCGGTTAGCTCAGTTGGTTAGAGCATGGTGCTAATAACGCCAAGGTCACGGGTTTGATCCCCGTATTGTCCACTTTGTCATTTTGGGAAATATTTCTGCAGAAGCATGAGATTGATGCAGAATTGGCACTCACAGCTTTAGAGTTACTAACACAAGATTGCTGTTTTGTTGGAAGCAGCTGTGCATACATGGTCACGGGTCAGTACTGCTGCGGGACATAACCAATGTTGTTGTGAGGATAAGGGTTGTATTTGTGAATGAGTTAGGCATTTTCTTTCAAGGGAAGAAAACTCCCCCCTGCAACTGGCCTCCCTCCTATGCTCCAGTCAGAAGACGTACTTTTTCTGACTGAGCATGGTGCTAATAACGCCAAGTTAGCGTATTTGATCCCTGTATTGGCCACTTTGTCAATTTGGGAAAAATGTCTGCAGAAGCATTAGATTGATGCAGAATTCCCGCCCACAGCTTTAGATTTACTATGACAAGTTTGCTGTTTTGTTGGAAGCAGCAGTCCATAAATGGTCACAGGTCAGTACTGCTGTGCGAAATGACCAATGAGATGCATTTAACCTTCTTTGTCGCAGTACTACTTAAATTTGACGCAGGCCACAAGTCAGTTTGAAGATAATTGTAATATTCATGAATTTCCTTCAGATCACATGGAGTTTTTCTTTAGGTTGTTGTGAGGATAAGGGTTGTATGTGTGAATGGGTTAGGCATTTTTTTCCAAGGGAAGAAAACATCCCCCTACAACTGGCCTCCTGCTTATTCTTGAATCAGAAACAAAGCTCTCAGCTGGCTGTTTAGCTCAGTTGGTTAGAGCGTGGTGCTAATAATGCCAAGGTCATGGGTCCCTGTATTGGCCTCCTTGTCATTTTGGGAAATATTTCTGCAGAAGCATGAGATTGATGCAGAATTGGAACTCACAACTTTAGAGTTACTAACACAAGATTGCTGTTTTGTTGGAAGCAGCTGTGCATACATGGTCACGGGTCAGTACTGCTGTGGGACATAACCAATGTTGTTGTGAGGATAAGGGTTGTATTTGTGAATGAGTTAGGCATTTTCTTTAAGGGAAGAAAACTCCCCCCTGCAACTGGCCTCCCTCCTATGCTCCAGTCAAAAGGCATACTTTTTCTGACTGAGCATGGTGCTAATCACGCCAAGTTAGTGAATTTGATCCCAGTATTGGCCACTTTGTCAATTTGGGAAAAATGTCTGCAGAAGCATTAGATTGATGCAGAATTCCCGCCCACAGCTTTAGATTTACAATGAAAAGTTTGCTGTTTTGTTGGAAGTAGCTGTCCATAAATGGTCACAGGTCAGTCCTGCTGTGGACAATGACCAATGAGATGCATTTAACCTTCTTTGTCCCAGTTCTACTTAAATGTGATGCAGGCTACAAGTCAGTTTGAAGATAATTGTAATATTCATGAATTTCCTTCAGATCACATGGAGTTTTTCTTTAGGTTGTTTTGAGGATAAGGGTTGTATGTGTGAATGGGTTAGGCATTTTTTTCCAAGGGAAGAAAACATCCCCCTACAACTGCCCTCCTGCTTATGCTTGAGTCAGAAACAAAACGCTCAGTTGGTTAGAGCGTGGTGCTAATAATGCCAAGGTCATGGGTCCCTGTATTGACCTCCTTGTCATTTTGGGAAATATTTCTGCAGAAGCATGAGATTGATGCAGAATTGGAACTCACGACTTTAGAGTTACTAACACAAGATTGCTGTTTTGTTGGAAGCAGCTGTGCATACATGGTCACGGGTCAGTACTGCTGTGGGACATAACCAATGTTGTTGTGAGGATAAGGGTTGTATTTGTGAATGAGTTAGGCATTTTCTTTAAGGGAAGAAAACTCCCCCCTGCAACTGGCCTCCCTCCTATGCTCCAGTCAAAAGGCATACTTTTTCTGACTGAGCATGGTGCTAATCACGCCAAGTTAGTGAATTTGATCCCAGTATTGGCCACTTTGTCAATTTGGGAAATATTTCTGCAGAAGCATGAGATTGAGGCAGAATTCCCACCCACAACTTTAGATTTACTATGACTAGTTTGCTGTTTTGTTTCAAGCAGCTGTGCATACATGGTCACGGGTCAGTACTGCTGCAGGACATAACCAATGTTGTTGTGAGGATAAGGGTTGTATTTGTGAATGAGTTAGGCATTTTCTTTCAAGGCAAGAAAACTCCCCCCTGCAACTGGCCTCCCTCCTATGCTCCAGTCAGAAGGCATACTTTTTCTGACTGAGCATGGTGCTAATCACGCCAAGTTAGCGAATTTGATCCCAGTATTGGCCACTTTGTCAATTTGGGAAATATTTCTGCAGAAGCATGAGATTGATGCAGAATTCCCACCCACAACTTTAGATTTACTATGACTAGTTTGCTGGTTTGTTTCAAGCAGCAGTCCATAAATGGTCACGGGTCAGTACTGCTGCGGGACTTCCAATGAGATGCATTTAACCTTCTTTGTCCCAGTCCTACTTAAATGTGATGCAGGCCACAAGTCAGTTTGAAGATAATTGTAATATTCATGAATTTCCTTTAGATCACATGTAGTTTTTCTTTAGGTTGTTGTGAGGATAAGGGTTGTATGTATGAATGAGTTAGGCATTTTTTTTCCAAGGGAAGAAAAAATCCCCATGCACCTGGCCTCCCTCTTATGCTCCAGTCAGAAATGCGGCTCTCAGCTGGCCGGTTAGCTCAGTTGGTTAGAGCATGGTGCTAATAACCCCAAGGTCATGGGTTCGATCCCCGTATTGGCCACTTTGTCATTTTGGGAAATATTTCTGCAGAAGCATGAGATTGATGCAGAATTGGCACTCACAGCTTTAGAGTTACTAACACAAGATTGCTGTTTTGTTGGAAGCAGCTGTGCATACATGGTCACGGGTCAGTACTGCTGCGGGACATAACCAATGTTGTTGTGAGGATAAGGGTTGTATTTGTGAATGAGTTAGGCATTTTCTTTCAAGGGAAGAAAACTCCCCCCTGCAACTGGCCTCCCTCCTATGCTCCAGTCAGAAGACGTACTTTTTCTGACTTAGCATGGTGCTAATAACGCCAAGTTAGCGTATTTGATCCCTGTATTGGCCACTTTGTCAATTTGGGAAAAATGTCTGCAGAAGCATTAGATTGATGCAGAATTCCCGCCCACAGCTTTAGATTTACTATGACAAGTTTGCTGTTTTGTTGGAAGCAGCAGTCCATAAATGGTCACAGGTCAGTACTGCTGTGCGAAATGACCAATGAGATGCATTTAACCTTCTTTGTCGCAGTACTACTTAAATTTGACGCAGGCCACAAGTCAGTTTGAAGATAATTGTAATATTCATGAATTTCCTTCAGATCACATGGAGTTTTTCTTTAGGTTGTTGTGAGGATAAGGGTTGTATGTGTGAATGAGTTAGGCATTTTTTCCCAAGGGAAGAAAACATCCCCCTACAACTGGCCTCCTGCTTATGCTTGAGTCAGAAACAAAACGCTCAGTTGGTTAGAGCGTGGTGCTAATAATGCCAAGGTCACGGGTCCCTATATTGGCCTCCTTGTCATTTTGGGAAATATTTCTGCAGAAGCATGAGATTGATGCAGAATTGGAACTCACAACTTTAGAGTTACTAACACAAGATTGCTGTTTTGTTGGAAGCAGCTGTGCATACATGGTCACGGGTCAGTACTGCTGTGGGACATAACCAATGTTGTTGTGAGGATAAGGGTTGTATTTGTGAATGAGTTAGGCATTTTCTTTCAAGGGAAGAAAACTCCCCCCCGCAACTGGCCTCCCTCCTATGCTCCAGTCAGAAGACGTACTTTTTCTGACTGAGCATGGTGCTAATAACGCCAAGTTAGCAAATTTGATCCCAGTATTGGCCACTTTGTCAATTTGGGAAATATTTCTGCAGAAGCATGACATTGATGCAGAATTCCCACCCACAGCTTTAGATTTACTATGACTAGTTTGCTGTTTTGTTTCAAGCAGCAGTCCATAAATGGTCACGGGTCAAAACTGCTGCGGGATTTCCAATGAGATGCATTTAACCTTCTTTGTCCCAGTTCTACTTAAATGTGATGCAGGCCACAAGTCAGTTTGAAGATAATTGTAATATTCATGAATTTCCTTCAGATCACATGTAGTTTTTCTTTAGGTTGTTGTGAGGATAAGGGTTGTATGTGTGAATGAGTTAGGCATTTTTTTTCCAAGGGAAGAAAACACCCCCCTGCAACTGGCCTCCCTCTTATGCTCAAGTCAGAAATATGTCTCCCTGCTGGCCGGTTAGCTCAGTTGGTTAAAGCAGGGTGCTAATAACGCCAAGGTCATGGGTTCGATTCCCGTATTGGCCACTTTGTCATTTTGGGAAATATTTCTGCAGAAGCATGAGATTGATGCAGAATTGGCACTCACAGCTTTAGAGTTACTAACACAAGATTGCTGTTTTGTTGGAAGCAGCTGTGCATACATGGTCACGGGTCAGTACTGCTGCGGGACATAACCAATGTTGTTGTGAGGATAAGGGTTGTATTTGTGAATGAGTTAGGCATTTTCTTTCAAGGGAAGAAAACTCCCCCCCGCAACTGGCCTCCCTCCTATGCTCCAGTCAGAAGACGTACTTTTTCTGACTGAGCATGGTGCTAATAACGCCAAGTTAGCGAATTTGATCCCAGTATTGGCCACTTTGTCAATTTGGGAAATATTTCTGCAGAAGCATGAGATTGATGCAGAATTCCCACCCACAGCTTTAGATTTACTATGACTAGTTTGCTGTTTTGTTTCAAGCAGCAGTCCATAAATGGTCATGGGTCGGTACTGCTGCGGGACTTCCAATGAGATCCATTTAACCTTCTTTGTCCCAGTTCTACTTAAATGTGATGCAGGCCACAAGTCAGTTTGAAGATATTTGTAATATTCATGAATTTCCTTTAGATCACATGTAGTTTTTCTTTAGGTTGTTGTGAGGATAAGGGTTGTATGTGTGAATGAGTTAGGCATTTTCTTTCCAAGGGAAGAAGAAATCCCCATGCAACTGGCCTCCCTCTTATGCTCCAGTCAGAAATGCGACTCTCAGCTGGCCGGTTAGGTCAGTTGGTTAGAGCATGGTGCTAATAACGCCAAGGTCACGGGTTCGATCCCTGTATTGGCCACTTTGTCATTTTGGGAAATATTTCTGCAGAAGCATGAGATTGATGCAGAATTGGCACTCACAGCTTTAGAGTTACTAACACAAGATTGCTGTTTTGTTGGAAGCAGCTGTGCATACATGGTCACGGGTCAGTACTGCTGCGGGACATAACCAATGTTGTTGTGAGGATAAGGGTTGTATTTGTGAATGAGTTAGGCATTTTCTTTCAAGGCAAGAAAACTCCGCCCTGCAACTGGCCTCCCTCCTATGCTTCAGTCAGAAGGCATACTTTTTCTGACTGAGCATGGTGCTAATCACGCCAAGTTAGCGAATTTGATCCCAGTATTGGCCACTTTGTCAATTTGGGAAATATTTCTGCAGAAGCATGAGATTGATGCAGAATTCCCACCCACAGCTTTAGATTTACTATGACTAGTTTGCTGTTTTGTTTCAAGCAGCAGTCCATAAATGGTCACGGGTCAGTACTGCTGCGGGACTTCCAATGAGATGCATTTAACCTTCTTTGTCCCAGTTCTACTTAAATGTGATGCAGGCTACAAGTCAGTTTGAAGATAATTGTCATATTCATGAATTTCCTTCAGATCACATGTAGTATTTCTTTAGGTTGTTGTGAGGATAAGGGTTGTATGTGTGAATGAGTTAGGCATTTTTTTTCCAAGGGAAGAAAAAAGCCCCATCCAACTGGCCTCCCTCTCATGCTCCAGTCAGAAATGCGACTCTCTGCTGGCCGGTTAGCTCAGTTGGTTAGAGCATGGTGCTAATAAAGCCAAGGTCACGGGTTTGATCCCCGTATTGGGCACTTTGTCATTTTGGGAAATATTTCTGCAGAAGCATGAGATTGATGCAGAATTGGCACTCACAGCTTTAGAGTTACTAACACAAGATTGCTGTTTTGTTGGAAGCAGCTGTGCATACATGGTCACGGGTGAGTACTGCTGCGGGACATAACCAATGTTGTTGTGAGGATAAGGGTTGTATTTGTGAATGAGTTAGGCATTTTCTTTAAGGGAAGAAAACTCCCCCCTGCAACTGGCCTCCCTCCTATGCTCCAGTCAGAAGGCATACTTTTTCTGACTGAGCATGGTGCTAATCACGCCAAGTTAGCGAATTTGATCCCAGTATAGGCCACTTTGTCAATTTGGGAAATATTTCTGCAGAAGCATGAGATTGATGCAGAATTCCCACCCACAACTTTAGATTTACTATGACTAGTTTGCTGTTTTGTTTCAAGCAGCAGTCCATAAATGGTCACGGGTCAGTACTGCTGCGGGACTTCCAATGAGATGCATTTAACCTTCTTTGTCCCAGTCCTACTTAAATGTGATGCAGGCCACAAATCAGTTTGAAGATAATTGTAATATTCATGAATTTCCTTCAGATCACATGTAGTTTTTCTTTAGGTTGTTGTGAGGATAAGGGTTGTATGTGTGAATGAGTTAGGCATCTTTTTTCCAAGGGAAGAAAAAATCCCCCTGCACCTGGCCTCCCTCTTATGCTCCAGTCAGAAATTCGGCGGTTAGCTCAGTTGGTTAGAGCATGGTGCTAATAACGCCTAGGTCATGGGTTCGATCCCCGTATTGGCCACTTTGTCATTTTGGGAAATATTTCTGCAGAAGCATGAGATTGATGCAGAATTGGCACTCACAGCTTTAGAGTTACTAACACAAGATTGCTGTTTTGTTGGAAGCAGCTGTGCATACATGGTCACGGGTCAGTACTGCTGCGGGACATAACCAATGTTGTTGTGAGGATAAGGGTTGTATTTGTGAATGAGTTAGGCATTTTCTTTCAAGGGAAGAAAACTCCCCCCTGCAACTGGCCTCCCTCCTATGCTCCAGTCAGAAGACGTACTTTTTCTGACTGAGCATGGTGCTAATAACGCCAAGTTAGCGTATTTGATCCCTGTATTGGCCACTTTGTCAATTTGGGAAAAATGTCTGCAGAAGCATTAGATTGATGCAGAATTCCCGCCCACAGCTTTAGATTTACTATGAAAAGTTTGCTGTTTTGTTTCAAGCAGCAGTCCATAAATGGTTACAGGTCAGTACTGCTGTGCGAAATGACCAATGAGATGCATTTAACCTTCTTTGTCGCAGTACTACTTAAATTTGACGCAGGCCACAAGTCAGTTTGAAGATAATTGTAATATTCATGAATTTCCTTCAGATCACATGGAGTTTTTCTTTAGGTTGTTGTGAGGATAAGGGTTGTATGTGTGAATGGGTTAGGCATTTTTTTCCAAGGGAAGAAAAAATCCCCCTACAACTGGCCTCCTGCTTATGCTTGAGTCAGAAACAAAACACTCAGCTGGCTGTTTAGCTCAGTTGGTTAGAGCGTGGTGCTAATAATGCCAAGGTCATGGGTCCCTGTATTGGCCTCCTTGTCATTTTGGGAAATATTTCTGCAGAAGCATGAGATTGATGCAGAATTGGAACTCACAACTTTAGAGTTACTAACACAAGATTGCTGTTTTGTTGGAAGCAGCTGTGCATACATGGTCACGGGTCAGTACTGCTGTGGGACATAACCAATGTTGTTGTGAGGATAAGGGTTGTATTTGTGAATGAGTTAGGCATTTTCTTTAAGGGAAGAAAACTCCCCCCTGCAACTGGCCTCCCTCCTATGCTCCAGTCAAAAGGCATACTTTTTCTGACTGAGCATGGTGCTAATCACGCCAAGTTAGTGAATTTGATCCCAGTATTGGCCACTTTGTCAATTTGGGAAATATTTCTGCAGAAGCATGAGATTGAGGCAGAATTCCCACCCACAACTTTAGATTTACTATGACTAGTTTGCTGTTTTGTTTCAAGCAGCTGTGCATACATGGTCACGGGTCAGTACTGCTGCGGGACATAACCAATGTTGTTGTGAGGATAAGGGTTGTATTTGTGAATGAGTTAGGCATTTTCTTTCAAGGGAAGAAAACTCCCCCCTGCAACTGGCCTCCCTCCTATGCTCCAGTCAGAAGACGTACTTTTTCTGACTGAGCATGGTGCTAATAACGCCAAGTTAGCGTATTTGATCCCTGTATTGGCCACTTTGTCAATTTGGGAAAAATGTCTGCAGAAGCATTAGATTGATGCAGAATTCCCGCCCACAGCTTTAGATTTACTATGAAAAGTTTGCTGTTTTGTTGGAAGCAGCTGTCCATAAATGGTCACAGGTCAGTACTGCTGTGGGAAATGACCAATGAGATGCATTTAACCTTCTTTGTCCCAGTTCTACTTAAATGTGATGCAGGCTACAAGTCAGTTTGAAGATAATTGTAATATTCATGAATTTCCTTCAGATCACATGGAGTTTTTCTTTAGGTTGTTGTGAGGATAAGGGTTGTATGTGTGAATGAGTTAGGCATTTTTTCCAAGGGAAGAAAACATCCCCCTACAACTGGCCTCCTGCTTATGCTTGAGTAAGAAACAAAACTCTCAGCTGGCTGTTTAGCTCAGTTGGTTAGAGCGTGGTGCTATTAATGCCAAGGTCACGGGTCCCTGTATTGGCCTCCTTGTCATTTTGGGAAATATTTCTGCAGAAGCATGAGATTGATGCAGAATTGGAACTCACAACTTTAGAGTTACTAACACAAGATTGCTGTTTTGTTGGAAGCAGCTGTGCATACATGGTCACGGGTCAGTACTGCTGTGGGACATAACCAATGTTGTTGTGAGGATAAGGGTTGTATTTGTGAATGAGTTAGGCGTTTTCTTTAAGGGAAGAAAACTCCCCCCTGCAACTGGCCTCCCTCCTATGCTCCAGTCAGAAGGCATACTTTTTCTGACTGAGCATGGTGCTAATCACGCCAAGTTAGCGAATTTGATCCCAGTATTGGCCACTTTGTCAATTTGGGAAATATTTCTGCAGAAGCATGAGATTGATGCAGAATTCCCACCCACAACTTTAGATTTACTATGACTAGTTTGCTGTTTTGTTTCAAGCAGCAGTCCATAAATGGTCACGGGTCAGTACTGCTGCGGGACTTCCAATGAGATGCATTTAACCTTCTTTGTCCCAGTTCTACTTAAATGTGATGCAGGCTACAAGTCAGTTTGAAGATAATTGTCATATTCATGAATTTCCTTCAGATCACATGTAGTATTTCTTTAGGTTGTTGTGAGGATAAGGGTTTTATGTGTGAATGAGTTAGGCATTTTTTTTCCAAGGGAAGAAAAAATCCCCCTGCAACTGGCCTCCCTCTTATGGTCCAGTCAGACATATGCCTCTCAGCTGGCCGGTTAGCTCAGTTGGTTAGAGCGTGGTGCTAATAACGCCAAGGTCACACGATCCCCGTATTGGCCACTTTGTCATTTTGGGAAATATTTCTGCAGAAGGATGAGATTGATGCAGAATTGGCACTCACAGCTTTAGAGTTACTAACACAAGATTGCTGTTTTGTTGGAAGCAGCTGTGCATACATAGTCATGGGTCAGTACTGCTGCGGACATAACCAATGTTGTTGTGAGGATAAGGGTTGTATTTGTGAATGAGTTAGGCATTTTCTTTCAAGGGAAGAAAACTCCCCCCAGCAACTGGCCTCCCTCCTATGCTCCAGTCAGAAGACGTACTTTTTCTGTCTGAGCATGGTCCTAATAACGCCAAGTTAGCGTATTTGATCCCTGTATTGGCCACTTTGTCAATTTGGGAAAAAAATGTCTGCAGAAGCATTAGATTGATGCAGAATTCCCACCCACAGCTTGAGATTTACTATGACAAGTTTGCTGTTTTGTTGGAAGCAGCTGTGCATACATGGTCACAGGTCAGTACTGCTGCGGGACATAACCAATGTTGTTGTGAGGATAAGGGTTGTATTTGTGAATGAGTTAGGCATTTTCTTTCAAGGGAAGAAAGCTCCCCCCTGCAACTGGCCTCCCTCCTATGCTCCAGTCAGAAGGCATACATTTTCTGACTGAGCATGGGGCTAATCACGCCAAGTTAGCGAATTTGATCCCAGTATTGGCCACTTTGTCAATTTGGGAAAAATGTCTGCAGAAGCATTAGATTCATGCAGAATTCCCTCCCACAGCTTTAGATTTACTATGACTAGTTTGCTGTTTTGTTGGAAGCAGCAGTCCATAAATGGTCACAGGTCAATACTGCTGTGGGAAATGACCAATGAGATGCATTTAACCTTCTTTGTCCCAGTTCTACTTAAATGTGATGCAGGCTACAAGTCAGTTTGAAGATAATTGTCATATTCATGAATTTCCTTCAGATCACATGTAGTTTTTCTTAAGGTTGTTGTGAGGATAAGGGTTTTATGTGTGAATGAGTTAGGCATTTTTTTTCCAAGGGAAGAAAAAATCCCCCTGCAACTGGCCTCCCTCTTATGCTCCAGTTAGAAATATGCCTCTCAGCTGGCCGGTTAGCTCAGTTGGTTAGAGCATGGTGCTAATAATGCCAAGTTCACGGGTTCGATCCCCGTATTGGCCACTTTGCCATCTTGGGAAATATTTCTGCAGAAGGATGAGATTGATGCAGAATTGGCACTCACAGCTTTAGAGTTACTAACACAAGATTGCTGTTTTGTTGGAAGCAGCTGTGCATACATAGTCACGGGTCAGTACTACTGCGGACATAACCAATGTTGTTGTGAGGATAAGGGTTGTATTTGTGAATGAGTTAGGCATTTTCTTTCAATGGAAGAAAACTCCCCCCTGCAACTGGCCTCCCTCCTATGCTCCAGTCAGAAGGCATACTTTTTCTGACTGAGCATGGTGCTAATCACGCCAAGTTAGCGAATTTGATCCCAATATTGGCCACTTTGTCAATTTGGGAAATATTTCTGCAGAAGCATGAGATTGATGCAGAATTCCCACCCACAGCTTTAGAGTTACTATGACTATTTTGCTGTTTTGTTGGAAGCAGCAGTCCATAAATGGTCACAGGTCAGTACTGCTGTGGGAAATGACCAATGAGATGCATTTAACCTTCTTTGTCCCAGTTCTACTTAAATGTGATGCAGGCTACAAGTCAGTTTGAAGATAATTGTCATATTCATGAATTTCCTTCAGATCACATGTAGTTTTTCTTTAGGTTGTTGTGAGGATAAGGGTTTTATGTGTGAATGAGTTAGGCATTTTTTTTCCAAGGGAAAAAGACCTTCAGCTGGCCGGTTAGCTCAGTTGGTTAGAGCGAGGTGCTAATAACGCCAAGGTCACGGGTTCGATCCCCGTATTGGCCACTTTGTCATTTTGGGAAATATTTCTGCAGGAGCATGAGATTGATGCAGAATTGGTACTCACAGCTTTAGAGTTACTAACACAAGATTGCTGTTTTGTTGGTAGCAGCTGTGCATACATGGTCACGGGTCAGTACTGCTGCGGGACATAACCAATGTTGTTGTGAGGATAAGGGTTGTATTTGTGAATGAGTTAGGCATTTTCTTTCAAGGGAAGAAAACTACCCCCTGCAACTGGCCTCCCTCCTATGCTCCAGTCAGAAGGCATACTTTTTCTGACTGAGCATGGTGCTAATCACGCCAAGTTAGCGAATTTGATCCCAGCATTGGCCACTTTGTCAATTTGGGAAATATTTCTGCAGAAGCATGAGATTGATGCAGAATTCCCACCCACAGCTTTAGATTTACTATGACTAGTTTGCTGTTTTGTTTCAAGCAGCAGTCCATAAATGGTCACGGGTCAGTACTGCTGCGGCACTTCCAATGAGATGCATTTAACCTTCTTTGTCCCAGTTCTACTTAAATGTGATGCAGGCCACAAGTCAGTTTGAAGATAATTGTAATATTCATGAATTTCCTTCAGATCACATGTAGTTTTTCTTTAGGTTGTTGTGAGGATAAGGGTTGTCTGTGTGAATGAGTTAGGCATTTTTTTCCAAGGTTAGAAAAAATCCCCCTGCAACTGGCCTCCCTCCTATGCTCCAGTCCGAAGGCATACTTTTTCTGACTGAGCATGGTGCTAATCACGCCAAGTTAGCGAATTTGATCCCAGTATTGGCCACTTTGTCAATTTGGGAAAAATGTCTGCAGAAGCATTAGATTGATGCAGAATTCCCACCCACAGCTTTAGATTTACTATGACAAGTTTGCTGTTTTGTTGGAAGCAGCAGTCCATAAATGGTCACAGGTCAGTACTGCTGTGGGAAATGACCAATGAGATGCATTTAACCTTCTTTGTCGCAGTACTACTTAAATGTGATGCAGGCCACAAGTCAGTTTGAAGATAATTGTAATATTCATGAATTTCCTTCAGATCACATGGAGTTTTTCTTTAGGTTGTTGTGAGGATAAGGGTTGTCTGTGTGAATGAGTTAGGCATTTTTTTTCCAAGGGAAGAAAACATCCCCCTACAACTGGCCTCCTGCTTATGCTTCAGTCAGAAACAAAACTCTCAGCTGGCTGTTTAGCTCATTTGGTTAGAGCGTGGTGCTAATAATGGCAAGGTCACGAGTCCCCGTATTGGCCTCCTTGTCATTTTGGGAAATATTTCTGCAGAAGCATGAGATTGATGCAGAATTGGCACTCACAGCTTTAGAGTCACTAACACAAGATTGCTGTTTTGTTGGAAGCAGCTGTGCATACATGGTCACGGGCCAGTACTGCTGCGGGACATAACCAATGTTGTTGTGAGGATAAGGGTTGTATTTGTGAATGAGTTAGGCATTTTCTTTCAAGGGAAGAAAACTCCCCCCTGCAACTTGCCTCCCTCCTATGCTCCAGTCAGAAGGCATACTTTTTCTGACTGAGCATGGTGCTAATCACGGCAAGTTAGCGGATTTGATCCCAGTATTGGCCACTTTGTCAATTTGGGAAATATTTCTGCAGAAGCATGAGATTGATGCAGAATTCCCACCCACAGCTTTAGATTTACTATGACAAGTTTGCTGTTTTGTTGGAAGCAGCAATCCATAAATGGTCACAGGTCAGTACTGCTGTGGGAAATGACCAATGAGATGCATTTAACCTTCTTTGTCGCAGTACTACTTAAATGTGATGCAGGCCACAAGTCAGTTTGAAGATAATTGTAATATTCATGAATTTCCTTCAGATCACATGGAGTTTTTCTTTAGGTTGTTGTGAGGATAAGGGTTGTCTGTGTGAATGAGTTAGGCATTTTTTTCCAAGGGAAAAAGACTCTCAGCTGGCCGGTTAGCTCAGTTGGTTAGAGCGTTGTGCTAATAATGCCAAGGTCACGGGTTCGATCCCCGTATTGGCCACTTTGTCATTTTGGGAAATATTTCTGCAGAAGGATGAGATTGATGCAGAATTGGCACTCACAGCTTTAGAGTTACTAACACAAGATTGCTGTTTTGTTGGAAGCAGCTGTGCATACATAGTCACGGGTCAGTACTGCTGCGGACATAACCAATGTTGTGGTGAGGATAAGGGTTGTATTTGTGAATGAGTTAGGCATTTTCTTTCAAGGGAAGAAAACTCCCCCCTGCAACTGGCCTCCCTCCTATGCTCCAGTCAGAAGGCTTACTTTTTCTGACTGAGCATGGTGATAATCACGCCAAGTTAGCGAATTTGATCCCAGTATTGGCCACTTTGTCAATTTGGGAAATATTCTGCAGAAGGATGAGATTGATGCAGAATTGGCACTCACAGCTTTAGAGTTACTAACACAAGATTGCTGTTTTGTTGGAAGCAGCTGTGCATACATAGTCACGGGTCAGTACTACTGCGGACATAACCAATGTTGTTGTGAGGATAAGGGTTGTATTTGTGAATGAGTTAGGCATTTTCTTTAAGGGAAGAAAACTCCCCCCTGCAACTGGCCTCCCTCCTATGCTCCAGTCAGAAGGCATACTTTTTCTGACTGAGCATGGTGCTAATCACGCCAAGTTAGCGAATTTGATCCCAGTATTGGCCACTTTGTCAATTTGGGAAATATTTCTGCAGAAGCATGAGATTGATGCAGAATTCCCACCCACAGCTTTAGATTTACTATGACTAGTTTGCTGTTTTGTTGGAAGCAGCAGTCCATAAATGGTCACAGGTCAGTACTGCTGTGGGAAATGACCAATGAGATTCATTTAACCTTCTTTGTCCCAGTTCTACTTAAATGTGATGCAGGCTACAAGTCAGTTTGAAGATAATTGTCATATTCATGAATTTCCTTCAGATCACATCTAGTTTTTCTTTAGGTTGTTGTGAGGATAAGGGTTTTATGTGTGAATGAGTTAGGCATTTTTTTTCCAAGGGAAAAAGACTTTCAGCTGGCCGGTTAGCTCAGTTGGTTAGAGCGTGGTGCTGATAACGCCAAGGTCATGGGTTCGATCCCCGTATTGGCCACTTTGTCATTTTGGGAAATATTTCTGCAGAAGCATGAGATTGATGCAGAATTGGCACTCACAGCTTTAGAGTTACTAACACAAGTTTGCTGTTTTGTTGGAAGCAGCTGTGCATACATGGTCACGGGTCAGTACTGCTGCGGGACATAACCAATGTTGTTGTGAGGATAAGGGTTGTATTTGTGAATGAGTTAGGCATTTTCTTTCAAGGGAAGAAAACTCCCCCCTGCAACTGGCCTCCCTCCTATGCTCCAGTCAGAAGGCATACTTTTTCTGACTGAGCATGGTGCTAATCACGCCAAGTTAGCGAATTTGATCCCAGTATTGGCCACTTTGTCAATTTGGGAAATATTTCTGCAGAAGCATGAGATTGATGCAGAATTCCCACCCACAGCTTTAGATTTACTATGACTAGTTTGCTGTTTTGTTGGAAGCAGCAGTCCATAAATGGTCACAGGTCAGTACTGCTGTGGGAAATGACCAATGAGATGCATTTAACCTTCTTTGTCCCAGTTCTACTTAAATGTGATGCAGGCTACAAGTCAGTTTGAAGATAATTGTCATATTCATGAATTTCCTTCAGATCACATGTAGTTTTTCTTTAGGTTGTTGTGAGGATAAGGGTATTATATGTGAATGAGTTAGGCATTTTTTTTCCAAGGGAAGAAAAAATCCCCCTCCAACTGGCCTCCCTCTTATGGTCCAGTCAGAAATATGCCTCTCAGCTGGCTGGTTAGCTCAGTTGGTTAGAGCGTGGTGCTAATAACACCAAGGTCACGGGTTCGATCCCCGTATTGGCCACTTTGTCATTTTGGGAAATATTTCTGCAGAAGGATGAGATTGATGCAGAATTGGCACTCACAGCTTTAGAGTTACTAACACAAGATTGCTGTTTTGTTGGAAGCAGCTGTGCATACATAGTCATGGGTCAGTACTGCTGCGGACATAACCAATGTTGTTGTGAGGATAATGGTTGTATTTGTGAATGAGTTAGGCATTTTCTTTCAAGGGAAGAAAACTCCCCCCTGCAACTGGCCTCCCTCCTATGCTCCAGTCAGAAGGCTTACTTTTTCTGACTGAGCATGGTGATAATCACGCCAAGTTAGCGAATTTGAACCCAGTATTGGCCACTTTGTCAATTTGGCAAATATTCTGCAGAAGGATGAGATTGATGCAGAATTGGCACTCACAGCTTTAGAGTTACTAACACAAGATTGCTGTTTTGTTGGAAGCAGCTGTGCATACATAGTCACGGGTCAGTACTACTGCGGACAAAACCAATGTTGTTGTGAGGATAAGGGTTGTATTTGTGAATGAGTTAGGCATTTTCTTTCAAGGGAAGAAAACTCCCCCCTGCAACTGGCCTCCCTCCTTTGCTCCAGTCAGAATGCATACTTTTTCTTACTGAGCATGGTGCTAATCACGCCAAGTTAGCGAATTTGATCCCAGTATTGGCCACTTTGTCAATTTGGGAAATATTTCTGCAGAAGCATGAGATTGATGCAGAATTGCCACCCACAGCTTTAGATTTACTATGACAAGTTTGCTGTTTTGTTGGAAGCAGCAGTCCATAAATGGTCACAGGTCAGTACTGCTGTGGGAAATGACCAATGAGATGCATTTAACCTTCTTTGTCCCAGTTCTACTTAAATGTGATGCAGGCTACAAGTCAGTTTGAAGATAATTGTCATATTCATGAATTTCCTTCAGATCACATGTAGTTTTTCTTTAGGTTGTTTTGAGGATAAGGGTTTTATGTGTGAATGAGTTAGGCATTTTTTTCCAAGGGAAAAAGACTCTCAGCTGGCCGGTTAGCTCAGTTGGTTAGAGCGTTGTGCTAATAACGCCATGGTCACGGGTTCGATCCCCGTATTGCCCACTTTGTCATTTTGGGAAATATTTCTGCAGAAGGATGAGATTGATGCAGAATTGGCACTCACAGCTTTAGAGTTACTAACACAAGATTGCTGTTTTGTTGGAAGCAGCTGTGCATACATAGTCACGGGTCAGTACTGCTGCGGACATAACCAATGTTGTTGTGAGGATAAGGGTTGTATTTGTGAATGAGTTAGGCATTTTCTTTCAAGGGAAGAAAACTCCCCCCTGCAACTGGCCTCCCTCCTATGCTCCAGTCAGAAGGCTTACTTTTTCTGACTGAGCATGGTGATAATCACACCAAGTTAGCGAATTTGATCCCAGTATTGGCCACTTTGTCAATTTGGGAAATATTCTGCAGAAGGATGAGATTGATGCAGAATTGGCACTCACAGCTTTAGAGTTACTAACACAAGATTGCTGTTTTGTTGGAAGCAGCTGTGCATACATAGTCACGGGTCAGTACTGCTGCGGACATAACCAATGTTGTTGTGAGGATAAGGGTTGTATTTGTGAATGAGTTAGGCATTTTCTTTCAAGGGAAGAAAACTCCCCCCTGCAACTGGCCTCCCTCCTATGCTCCAGTCAGAAGGCATACTTTTTCTGACTGAGCATGGTGCTAATCACGCCAAGTTAGCGAATTTGATCCCAGTATTGGCCACTTTGTCAATTTGGGAAATATTTCTGCAGAAGCATGAGATTGATGCAGAATTCCCACCCACAGCTTTAGATTTACTATGACTAGTTTGCTGTTTTGTTGGAAGCAGCAGTCCATAAATGGTCACAGGTCAGTACTGCTGTGGGAAATGACCAATGAGATGCATTTAACCTTCTTTGTCCCAGTTCTACTTAAATGTGATGCAGGCTACAAGTCAGTTTGAAGATAATTGTCATATTCATGAATTTCCTTCAGATCACATGTAGTTTTTCTTTAGGTTGTTGTGAGGATAAGGGTTTTATGTGTGAATGAGTTAGGCATTATTTTTCCAAGGGAAAAAGACTTTCAGCTGGCCGGTTAGCTCAGTTGGTTAGAGCGTGGTGCTAATAACGCCAAGGTCATGGGTTCAATCCCCGTATTGGCCACTTTGTCATTTTGGGAAATATTTCTGCAGAAGCATGAGATTGATGCAGAATTGGCACTCACAGCTTTAGAGTTACTAACACAAGTTTGCTGTTTTGTTGGAAGCAGCTGTGCATACATGGTCACGGGTCAGTACTGCTGCGGGACATAACCAATGTTGTTGTGAGGATAAGGGTTGTATTTGTGAATGAGTTAGGCATTTTCTTTCAAGGGAAGAAAACTCCCCCCTGCAACTGGCCTCCCTCCTATGCTCCAGTCAGAAGGCATACTTTTTCTGACTGAGCATGGTGCTAATCACGCCAAGTTAGCGAATTTGATCCCAGTATTGGCCACTTTGTCAATTTGGGAAATATTTCTGCAGAAGCATGAGATTGATGCAGAATTCCCACCCACAGCTTTAGATTTACTATGACTAGTTTGCTGTTTTGTTGGAAGCAGCAGTCCATAAATGGTCACAGGTCAGTACTGCTGTGGGAAATGACCAATGAGATGCATTTAACCTTCTTTGTCCCAGTTCTACTTAAATGTGATGCAGGCTACAAGTCAGTTTGAAGATAATTGTCATATTCATGAATTTCCTTCAGATCACATGTAGTTTTTCTTTAGGTTGTTGTGAGGATAAGGGTATTATATGTGAATGAGTTAGGCATTTTTTTTCCAAGGGAAGAAAAAATCCCCCTGCAACTGGCCTCCCTCTTATGGTCCAGTCAGAAATATGACTCTCAGCTGGTTGGTTAGCTCAGTTGGTTAGAGCGTGGTGCTAATAACACGAAGGTCATCCCCGTATTGGCCACTTTGTCATTTTGGGAAATATTTCTGCAGAAGGATGAGATTGATGCAGAATTGGCACTCACAGCTTTAGAGTTACTAACACAAGATTGCTGTTTTGTTGGAAGCAGCTGTGCATACATAGTCATGGGTCAGTACTGCTGCGGACATAACCAATGTTGTTGTGAGGATAAGGGTTGTATTTGTGAATGAGTTAGGCATTTTCTTTCAAGGAAAGAAAACTCCCCCCTGCAACTGGCCTCCGCCTATGCTCCAGTCAGAAGCATACTTTTTCTGACTGAGCATGGTGCTAATCACGCCAAGTTAGCGAATTTGATCCCAGTATTGGCCACTTTGTCAATTTGGGAAAAATGTCTGCAGAAGCATTAGATTGATGCAGAATTCCCACCCACAGCTTTAGATTTACTATGACAAGTTTGCTGTTTTGTTGGAAGCAGCAGTCCATAAATGGTCACAGGTCAGTACTGCTGTGGGAAATGACCAATGAGATGCATTTAACCTTCTTTGTCGCAGTACTACTTAAATGTGATGCAGGCCACAAGTCAGTTTGAAGATAATTGTAATATTCATGAATTTCCTTCAGATCACATGGCGTTTTTCTTTAGGTTGTTGTGAGGATAAGGGTTGTCTGTGTGAATGAGTTAGGCATTTTTTTTCCAAGGGAAGAAAACATCCCCCTACAACTGGCCTCCTGCTTATGCTTGAGTCAGAAACAAAACTCTCAGCTGGCTGTTTAGCTCATTTGGTTAGAGCGTGGTGCTAATAATGGCAAGGTCACGGGTCCCCGTATTGGCCTCCTTGTCATTTTGGGAAATATTTCTGCAGAAGCATGAGATTGATGCAGAATTGGCACTCACAGCTTTAGAGTTACTAACACAAGATTGCTGTTTTGTTGGAAGCAGCTGTGCATACATGGTCACGGGTCAGTACTGCTGCGGGACATAACCAATGTTGTTGTGAGGATAAGGGTTGTATTTGTGAATGAGTTAGGCATTTTCTTTCAAGGGAAGAAAACTCCCCCCTGCAACTGGCCTCCCTCCTATGCTCCAGTCAGAAGGCATACTTTTTCTGACTGAGCCTGGTGCTAATCACGCCAAGTTAGCGGATTTGATCCCAGTATTGGCCACTTTGTCAATTTGGGAAATATTTCTGCAGAAGCATGAGATTGATGCAGAATTCCCACCCACAGCTTTAGATTTACTATGACTAGTTTGCTGTTTTGTTGGAAGCAGCAGTCCATAAATGGTCACAGGTCAGTACTGCTGTGGGAAATGACCAATGAGATGCATTTAACCTTCTTTGTCCCAGTTCTACTTAAATGTGATGCAGGCTACAAGTCAGTTTGAAGATAATTGTCATATTCATGAATTTCCTTCAGATCACATGTAGTTTTTCTTTAGGTTGTTGTGAGGATAAGGGTATTATATGTGAATGAGTTAGGCATTTTTTTTCCAAGGGAAGAAAAAATCCCCCTGCAACTGGCCTCCCTCTTATGGTCCAGTCAGAAATATGCCTCTCAGCTGGCTGGTTAGCTCAGTTGGTTAGAGCGTGGTGCTAATAACACCAAGGTCATGGGTTCGATCTCCGTATTGGCCACTTTGTCATTTTGGGAAATATTTCTGCAGAAGGATGAGATTGATGCAGAATTGGCACTCACAGCTTTAGAGTTACTAACACAAGATTGCTGTTTTGTTGGAAGCAGCTGTGCATACATAGTCACGGGTCAGTACTGCTGCGGACATAACCAATGTTGTTGTGAGGATAAGGGTTGTATTTGTGAATGAGTTAGGCATTTTCTTTCAAGGAAAGAAAACTCCCCCCTGCAACTGGCCTCCCTCCTATGCTCCAGTCAGAAGCATACTTTTTCTGACTGAGCATGGTGCTAATCACGCCAAGTTAGCGAATTTGATCCCATTATTGGCCACTTTGTCAATTTGGGAAAAATGTCTGCAGAAGCATTAGATTGATGCAGAATTCCCACCCACAGCTTTAGATTTACTATGACAAGTTTGCTGTTTTGTTGGAAGCAGCAGTCCATAAATGGTCACAGGTCAGTACTGCTGTGGGAAATGACCAATGAGATGCATTTAACCTTCTTTGTCGCAGTACTACTTAAATGTGATGCAGGCCACAAGTCAGTTTGAAGATAATTGTAATATTCATGAATTTCCTTCAGATCACATGTCGTTTTTCTTTAGGTTGTTGTGAGGATAAGGGTTGTCTGTGTGAATGAGTTAGGCATTTTTTTTCCAAGGGAAGAAAACATCCCCCTACAACTGGCCTCCTGCTTATGCTTGAGTCAGAAACAAAACTCTCAGCTGGCTGTTTAGCTCATTTGGTTAGAGCGTGGTGCTAATAATGGCAAGGTCACGGGTCCCCGTATTGGCCTCCTTGTCATTTTGGGAAATATTTCTGCAGAAGCATGAGATTGATGCAGAATTGGCACTCACAGCTTTAGAGTTACTAACACAAGATTGCTGTTTTGTTGGAAGCAGCTGTGCATACATGGTCACGGGTCAGTACTGCTGCGGGACATAACCAATGTTGTTGTGAGGATAAGGGTTGTATTTGTGAATGAGTTAGGCATTTTCTTTCAAGGGAAGAAAACTCCCCCCTGCAACTGGCCTCCCTCCTATGCTCCAGTCAGAAGGCATACTTTTTCTGACTGAGCCTGGTGCTAATCACGCCAAGTTAGCGGATTTGATCCCAGTATTGGCCACTTTGTCAATTTGGGAAATATTTCTGCAGAAGCATGAGATTGATGCAGAATTCCCACCCACAGCTTTAGATTTACTATGACTAGTTTGCTGTTTTGTTGGAAGCAGCAGTCCATAAATGGTCACAGGTCAGTACTGCTGTGGGAAATGACCAATGAGATGCATTTAACCTTCTTTGTCCCAGTTCTACTTAAATGTGCAGTAGGTGAAACCTGAATAAAGCCAGTGATCGAAGTGAGCTGGAACGTGAGTACTGATTCCGTTCCTTCATAGACCGATGAGGACCTCGCTGGGGACCCGGAAAAGGGAAGGAAGAAAAGGGGTGTCACTCCACACTTCAACAAAAGACAAAGGGAGGATTGTGGCATACCGCTCCTTGATGGAAGAAGGACTCCACCCGATGATGAACCGCATTTTGTCCTACTCTCCCTCAACAAGAAGTCTGGGAAATTTGGGGGGATCTGTGGGTACATTTATCCACCCAGCAGAAGTCTCCTACATCACCAAACTGCATTTTCAGCAGTATCAGCAGAACGGCTGCACTGGCTCTGTTGAGCACCATTGCATTGCACCAAAACTGCATTTTACAGTCACCAAAATAATGGCTGTGCTGTCTTTGCCAAGCACATATGGGGTGAGATGGAACATGGAAAACCCCGAGAAAGGCTGCTAGTGTTTTCCTTATGTGCACCAAAGAAAATAATTCAAAACGGAAATATTTTGCATTTAAAATGACTGCGCCTGACTCTCTTTTCCACCGTTTCAACAGTACACAGTTCTGTTCCAGTGAGACCCAGCTATGTCCATCCATATTCAGGTTGTGCTCTAGCAAAAGGGGGCATTTCTCACTGAATGACAGGCTTTGTCAGGCAAGATCTGTGAAATAACAAAGAACTTCACTCTAAGCTGTACGGAAAAACGCTTGACTTTTTGCAACACATTTTCACAGCTAGACTCTTCACAAGCAGGCCTATCTCTTTGTGCTTATGCCAGTTTCAGTGGACCTTTGCCTTGAACAGATTTCTGTGTATGAGAAAGTGACTAGGGCTACAAATAATGTTTAGAATCTAGATGTAAGAGAAAACTGCATTGTGAAGTGACAGCCGAGGAAAATTAACCACATGTAAAATGGTGCTTTTTACGAACAAGGAAATGTCTGTTTTCTTTTTACGAACAAGGAAATGTCTGTTTAAAAGTAAATTGTTGAATTAAGGCCCTATTCTTGCATAGAAAGCTGAGGTAGTTTGTTTTAAAACATATGTAGGATATTTAATTCAAACAGTTTTGCTTTCTGGTTTAGGAAAGAATAAATAAATAAATAAATGTGCTGAAGCCACAAAAAAGTTTTTTTCCTGGCCTGGCTTCAAAGTACTTTGTTTCCTGGGAACAGGATCTGCATCCTTTCCAGTGGACCAGACCCAGGGGCATATGAATAGGCAATGGTGGTGGATCTCGCACCCTTGTCAGACTCTGTGGCAGTGCTCCAGCCTGGCACAATGGATTTCTGGGACACATAGGTGTGACTTTTTAGCAGCACCTCCCCTCAGCTCAAACTGGGGAGCTTCAAAGGCAACTCCTGGGCAACATTTGATTCAGACTGGCTAAAGCCTGACATTTGACTGGGGGTTGGGAATTATGCCCTTATTTGGAAGACAATGATGGCCCATTTGGGGAAAAAGAATGTTCTGAATTAATAAACATTAAGACTTTTATTTCTGCAATCAGAAAACACAGTAATACGACAGTTTAACAGTTTAAGTGTAATTTAGGAGTCATTAAAACAAGACATTGTTGCTTTCCCTAGCATGTGGGAGACACAAACGGCAGAAAAATGTAAATCATGGGAAAAGTATACATGGCGCAACTTTGAAATGTAATGCAAACATGCTTTGTGAGAATAGGTACACATATCTAAAATTGTAGAATTTTAGGTGAAGCGGTTTCCACTAGAAATGATGAAAGATTATTAGAACGGCGGAACAATATCGTACAAATGTGGCAATTGGGATGACAGGTTCAGTGTAAAATCTGGAATCTGTCTATGTGATTTTCAAAAGTGCCATAACTGTCAAAAATGTGCCATTTATGTAATATCTGATTTTGGCTAAAAGAACTGTCAGAGGGCGATGGGCATTGTCAACCCACACCATAAAACGGATGTCATGTCCCTGAAGTCCAATCGGCTGACAGAAAGGCGGTAACAGTAAACCCTAACCAAACCAGTTATTAGAGGCATGTCAGGCCAATGGTCTGCCCCCATAGTAAATCCTGTGATGTCATCCGCCTTATAAAAGGTAGAAGCTCACAGAGACAAAGGACACTCTCTTCTGAATTTTCCATCTCCTGCATATCCAGATATTCCATATTCATCCTGCAAGATTCCAGATTCAACTGCCAGGCCAGAGCATAGCTGACCCTATCCAGGCAGGACCATTGATCCAGAAAAAACCCACTAAAAATGCCAATAACACAGGGAGAAAGGGGAAAGGTGGCTGAATCATCATTGGGATTATCCAGTGTCGCCTGCTTGCCCTGCTTCCCGCTCTATCCAGCTGAGGTGCCGCTGTGCCGTGACCAGACCTTTGCCCAGTCATTTTCTTCTAGGAGAGCCCACCGCTGTGACCAGTGACCAGATATAGCCTCGCTGTCCAGAAACTCGGTCCGCTGGCCAAAATACCCCATTAAAGTGCTTGCTGTGTTTCCCTTCCCCAACAACCACAAACTGCATCCTTTGCTCTGTTACCTTGTATTAGGTCCAATCCCATAGAAATCCCATAACTGCCTTAGCAGAAATCCTTAAAACTGTCAGAATCCTCTGTGCATCCTGTCCTTGATCTCCCCACTCTTCAATCCTTTGCCATCCGCACTGCTGAGTGCATGATTCCCCTCTGCCTGCACGGCTGAGCACTTTTCTGCCGCTTGATGTGTACGAAGAGTACACAACCAAAAGATGGCCGCCTGATCGCACCCTCGGCCCGGATACTAACGGCAATCTGATTGGCCCACCCCGCCTAGCCTATCCACTACACCGATCCTGGGGCACCGGCAGGCGTGAGCCGGCCCAAAACAAGGCGCACACTAAGGCGCCTGTCCTGTGCCTGTCCGTTGCCGTACGGGCCGTCGGCCAGAAACGCTGCCCAAAACAACTACTGTACACTAGCCCGTAAGTGTGTCCCCCTGACTTATCTTCGTGCAACTTTCACTACCTTAACGCCTGCCCGCACTCACACTAACTGTGCTCCTCTGCCAGCCTATAGGGGCCCTGCCAATGTGTTACCATTGTGTTCCTCTGCCAGCCTATAGGGGCCCTGCCACTGTGTTACCACTGTGTTCCTCTGCCAGCCTATAGGGGCCCTGCCAATGTGTTACCACTGTGTTCCTCTGCCAGCCTATAGGGGCCCTGCCAATGTGTTACCATTGTGTTCCTCTGCCAGCCTATACGGGCCCTGCCACTGTGTTACCTCTGTGTTCCTCTGTCAGCCTATAGGGGCCCTGCCACTGTGTTACCACTGTGTTCCTCTGCCAGCCTATAGGGGCCCTGCCACTGTATTACCATTGTGTTCCCTGCCAGCCTATAGGGGCCCTGCCAATGTGTTACCATTGTGTTCCTCTGCCAGCCTATACGGGCCCTGCCACTGTGTTACCTCTGTGTTCCTCTGTCAGCCTATAGGGGCCCTGCCACTGTGTTACCACTGTGTTCCTCTGCCAGCCTATAGGGGCCCTGCCACTGTATTACCATTGTGTTCCCTGCCAGCCTATAGGGGCCCTGCCACTGTGTTGCCAGGCCAGCTTTTTACCGGCCCTGCCACTACAAGCGCTTCCACTAGCCCCTTGATGCCCTGCCAGACCTACAACTGCCTCTGCACTTGCCTCTACCTACCCCTAGTGCCAGCCCTGTACCGCACAACACCACCCAGCTCAGTGCTCTAATGCATCCCCCTGCCACCCACCTCACAGCACCTACACCCCTCCTCTCCTCTATCTCGCTCATTACTCTGTCTCTTTGGGCCATCTGCAGCTTGCTCCCTGCATACCCAGACCTCCCTCCACCGCCCTCCATCATGCCTCACTCCTCCCCACCCGCATCACCACACACCACTCTCAACCACTGCATTATCAACCCTCCTGAACACCTTCTTAGGCGCTACAGACTAAGAACCCGTACCAAACCCTCATTTGTGCTCCACAGCTCTCCACCATCTACCTTCAGTAGGAACCAAAAGCTCAGCTATCGCACCCACACAACATTTTCACGCTCACACCCTCCAGCCCATGCACATACCCTCCACCCCCATGCGCTCATACATGCACCCCTCCCTCCTTCACTCACAAGTGCTCCCACCACTTCGCTCTCACCGAACACCAGCGCTCAGGACCCACCACCTACCAACCGATTCCTTAAATGCGCCCTCATTAATGCACGCTCCATCCATGCCCATGCCATAGAGATCAATGACCTCATCACCACCCACAAACTAGACATGTTAGCAGTATCCGAAACTTGGCTCCACGAGGCATCCAACCCATCCCTACACCTTGCCCTCCCACAGGACTACACCATCCTCAGGCAGGACCGCAAAACCTCTAAAGGTGGGGGCGTTGCCCTCATCTATAGAAACTCACTTGCCATTAAGCAGTGTAACCAACTCTGGGACAACAACGCTGACCTTCTCCACGCCAAACTAGCTCTCTCCCCTAATTGCACCATCAACCTCTTAGTCACATACAGACCTCCAGGCTCCCCTCCGGACGTCCAAAAGCATCTCCTCCAAATCATTAGCAACAACCTGAAAAGCTCCACCAAAACCATTCTACTTGGTGACCTTAACCTTGGCCTAGATGACCCCAAGGACAAATCTGCCACACACCTGGCCAACGATCTTACCAACATGGGGTTCATCCACAAAATTACCAAACCTACTCACTGCAAAGGCCGGTCCATCGACTGGGTAGCAGATCATAACTGTTCTTCATCCATCACCTCCATCACAGCCCTCCCCTGGACAGATCACCATCTCATCCAATTCTCCATCCCCACCACACCCACTCGTAAAATCCTTACTCATGCACCCCCCGCCAAAGTCAGAAGCTCCAAAAAGCTCACAGCGACCAATCTCGCTCCTCTTCTTGATATCCCTGAACTCAAGCATCCCTTTATCCAAGATCCCACCTCTCTTGCTAACATCTACAACAACGCCCTCACCCAAGCCATTGACTCTATTGCCCCGCTGGAAGACAAAAAAGGAAAAAAATCCATGCACTCCAACTCTTGGTTCTCAGAAGAACTATCTGTCTTGCGCACCATGAAGCGCAAAGCCTTATCCAACTGGCAGTCTACGCCCAACCAATCCTCTCTCAATGAGTTCAAAGAAATCTCACGGACCTACAAAATGGCCATCTTCAAAGCTAAATCTGAATCATACAATCAAAGAATAACCAAATCCAGTTCCAAAACCAGAGAAATATTCTCTATTTTCAAAGAACTCACCAATCCCGAGTCCAGCCCAGACGAAATCATCAAGGATGAAGCTTGGTGCACAGGCATCCAGACAGCCCTCCTAAATAAAGTCAAAACGCTTCAAGACAAAATTGCCTCCCAACGTAAAGCACTCAATACCTCTGCCACGACTCCTTCTCTCCCCCCTCACAACACTCACCCGCAAACACCCCTCTTTGCCTTCAGAGAAGTTACAGAACTAGAAACCTCTGCTCTACTCAAAAACATTAAACCTTCCATTTGCAAGGGAGACATATGCCCTCCCACTATCATCAAAGAATGCTCAGAAGCCCTCACCCCCATCATCACAGCTTTCATCAATGCCTCCTTCTCCTCAGGAACCGTACCTCATTGCCTGAAAGAAGCTTGGGTTCGCCCACTCTTAAAAAAACCCTCCTTAGATCCCACCTCCCCCAGCAACTATCGTCCCATCACCACCGTCCCCTTCCTCCTTAAAATCCTTGATAAAGCAGCCCACAACCAAATTCAGCAATACATAGAGACCCACTCTATCCTAGGCAGAAGACAATCGGGCTTTCGCAAAGGCCATGGGACCGAAACTGCCCTACTAGATTTAAAAAATCAAATCACCAAAATAATGGACACAGGCAAACCTGCTCTCCTCCTGCTACTCGACCTCTCTGCGGCATTTGACTTAGTGGACCATGACATCCTCACATCTCACCTATTTAATGCAGCCCACTTCTCCCTTAAAGCAACCTCTTGGATCACCTCCTTTCTAGAAGGCCGAGCCATGAAGGTGTACTCTGATCAGGCCAATGCTCCTCCGACTACCATAAATTGTGGAGTCCCACAAGGGTCATGCACCGCACCGACCCTATACAACCTCTTCACTAAACCCCTCTTCGACCTACTGGACTCTCTCGACATAGCTTATACCAACTATGCCGATGACACACAAGTCCTCCTCCCCCTCACTGGAGACTATGCCCAAGACACAGAAGCCCTCCTTACCATTTACTCCACGATACAGGCATGGATGGCGATCAATGGCCTCTGTCTTAACGGAGACAAAACAGAGATCATCATCCTGGCCCCCAGCGAAATCCTCTCCAAGCTCAGCCAAGACTATTCACACATAACCATCGACAACACCAACATACCCGTCTCCACTGCGGTGAAGACCCTAGGAGTATATCTAGACGCTACTCTCTCCATGACAAGACAGGTCAACGCCATCTCCTCCTCCTCCGCACTGACCACCAAACTCATCCTCGCAATAAAACCCTATCTTACCACTCCCAACTGCCTCTCCATTGCTAGAGCCACCATAGGAGCCAGGCTAGACTATTGCAACGCCCTCCTAGCTGGCACTTCAACCAAAAACCTTAAAAAACTCCAAACAGTGCAAAACAATGCGCTCCGCGCTGCCCTGCACATCCCCAAATTCGACCATGTGTCGCAGGCCAGAAGAAATGCTCACTGGCTCCCAGTTAAAGAAAGAATTAACTTCAAAGTACTCTCCCTCACACACAAATGTATCAATCATACCGCTCCCTCCTACCTAGCAGAAACCATCACCAGGAAATCCTCCCTTCGTCCTATAAGAACCCCCCATGACAACCAACTCCTAGTCCCCACCATAAGAAGAGCTAAAGCTGGAGGCATTGGCTTCCCACACATAGCACCTAAGCTCTGGAACAACCTCCCTAACTCTCTTAGAGCCGAACCTTCACTGCTTTCCTTTCGGAAATCCCTCAAAACCCTGCTCTTCACATAATCACCTCCTACCCTCCCCTCCGACATGATTGACATATTTTTAAACGCCATGATGTCTGCACTGCTAAGTTTGTAACTAAAACATGTTACTGTAAATCTAATGCCTTGTAAACGTATATTTCTAAAACATATACCGTAACTCAAAATGCCTGTAAACTTTAACAACCTTCCTTCTGTAACCAGCCAATTGCTTATATGTAACAGCGCCACGATGCCCACGGGCTGAGCGTGCGCTTTAAAAATATGAATAAATAAATAAATAAATAAATAAATAAATAAATAAATAAATAAAGGATAAGGGTATTATATGTGAATGAGTTAGGCATTTTTTTTCCAAGGGAAGAAAAAATCCCCCTGCAACTGGCCTCCCTCTTATGGTCCAGTCAGAAATATGCCTCTCAGCTGGTTGGTTAGCTCAGTTGGTTAGAGCGTGGTGCTAATAACACCAAGGTCATCCCCGTATTGGCCACTTTGTCATTTTGGGAAATATTTCTGCAGAAGGATGAGATTGATGCAGAATTGGCACTCACAGCTTTAGAGTTACTAACACAAGATTGCTGTTTTGTTGGAAGCAGCTGTGCATACATAGTCATGGGTCAGTACTGCTGCGGACATAACCAATGTTGTTGTGAGGATAAGGGTTGTATTTGTGAATGAGTTAGGCATTTTCTTTCAAGGAAAGAAAACTCCCCCCTGCAACTGGCCTCCCTCCTATGCTCCAGTCAGAAGCATACTTTTTCTGACTGAGCATGGTGCTAATCACGCCAAGTTAGCGAATTTGATCCCAGTATTGGCCACTTTGTCAATTTGGGAAAAATGTCTGCAGAAGCATTAGATTGATGCAGAATTCCCACCCACAGCTTTAGATTTACTATGACAAGTTTGCTGTTTTGTTGGAAGCAGCAGTCCATAAATGGTCACAGGTCAGTACTGCTGTGGGAAATGACCAATGAGATGCATTTAACCTTCTTTGTCGCAGTACTACTTAAATGTGATGCAGGCCACAAGTCAGTTTGAAGATAATTGTAATATTCATGAATTTCCTTCAGATCACATGGCGTTTTTCTTTAGGTTGTTGTGAGGATAAGGGTTGTCTGTGTGAATGAGTTAGGCATTTTTTTTCCAAGGGAAGAAAACATCCCCCTACAACTGGCCTCCTGCTTATGCTTGAGTCAGAAACAAAACTCTCAGCTGGCTGTTTAGCTCATTTGGTTAGAGCGTGGTGCTAATAATGGCAAGGTCACGGGTCCCCGTATTGGCCTCCTTGTCATTTTGGGAAATATTTCTGCAGAAGGATGAGATTGATGCAGAATTGGCACTCACAGCTTTAGAGTTACTAACACAAGATTGCTGTTTTGTTGGAAGCATCTGTGCATACATGGTCACGGGTCAGTACTGCTGCGGGACATAACCAATGTTGTTTTGAGGATAAGGGTTGTATTTGTGAATGAGTTAGGCATTTTCTTTCAAGGGAAGAAAGCTCCCCCCTGCAACTGGCCTCCCTCCTATGCTCCAGTCAGAAGGCATACTTTTTCTGACTGAGCATGGTGCTAATCACGCCAAGTTAGCGAATTTGATCCCAGTATTGGCCACTTTGTCAATTTGGGAAATATTTCTGCAGAAGGATGAGACTGATGCAGAATTCCCACCCACAGCTTTAGATTTACTATGACTAGTTTCCTGTTTTGTTGGAAGCAGCAGTCCATAAATGGTCACAGGTCAGTACTGCTGTGGGAAATGACCAATGAGATGCATTTAACCTTCTTTGTCCCAGTTCTACTTAAATGTGATGCAGGCTACAAGTCAGTTTGAAGATAATTGTCATATTCATGAATTTCCTTCAGATCACATGTAGTTTTTCTTTAGGTTGTTGTGAGGATAAGGGTTTTATGTGTGAATGAGTTAGGCATTTTTTTTCCAAGGGAAGAAAAAATCCCCCTGCAACTGGCCTCCCTCTTATGCTCCAGTTAGAAATATGCCTCCCAGCAAGCCGGTCAGCTCAGTTGGTTAGAGCGTGGTGCTAATAACGCCAAGGTCACGGGTTCGATCCCCGTATTGGCCACTTTGTCATTTTGGGAAATATTTCTGCAGAAGGATGAGATTGATGCAGAATTGGCACTCACAGCTTTAGAGTTACTAACACAAGATTGCTGTTTTGTTGGAAGCAGCTGTGCATACATAGTCACGGGTCAGTACTGCTGCGGACATAACCGATGTTGTGAGGATAAGGGTTGTATTTGTGAATGAGTTAGGCATTTTCTTTCAAGGGAAGAAAGCTCCCCCCTGCAACTGGCCTCCCTCCTATGCTCCAGTCAGAAGGCATACTTTTTCTGACTGAGCATGGTGCTAATCACGCCAAGTTAGCAAATTTGATCCCAGTATTGGCCACTTTGTCAATTTGGGAAATATTTCTGCAGAAGGATGAGATTGATGCAGAATTCCCACCCACAGCTTTAGATTTACTATGACTAGTTTCCTGTTTTGTTGGAAGCAGCAGTCCATAAATGGTCACAGGTCAGTACTGCTGTGGGAAATGACCAATGAGATGCATTTAACCTTCTTTGTCCCAGTTCTACTTAAATGTGATGCAGGCTACAAGTCAGTTTGAAGATAATTGTCATATTCGTGAATTTCCTTCAGATCACATGTAGTTTTTCTTTAGGTTGTTGTGAGGATAAGGGTTTTATGTGTGAATGAGTTAGGCATTTTTTTTCCAAGGGAAGAAAAAATCCCCCTGCAACTGGCCTCCCTCTTATGCTCCAGTTAGAAATGTGCCTTTCAGCTGGCCGGTTAGCTCAGTTGGTTAGAGCATGGTGCTAATAACGCCAAGGTCACGGGTTCGATCCCCGTATTGGCCACTTTGTCATTTTGGGAAATATTTCTGCAGAAGGATGAGATTGATGCAGAATTGGCACTCACAGCTTTAGAGTTACTAACACAAGATTGCTGTTTTGTTGGAAGCATCTGTGCATACATGGTCACGGGTCAGTACTGCTGCGGGACATAACCAATGTTGTTTTGAGGATAAGGGTTGTATTTGTGAATGAGTTAGGCATTTTCTTTCAAGGGAAGAAAGCTCCCCCCTGCAACTGGCCTCCCTCCTATGCTCCAGTCAGAAGGCATACTTTTTCTGACTGAGCATGGTGCTAATCACGCCAAGTTAGCGAATTTGATCCCAGTATTGGCCACTTTGTCAATTTGGGAAATATTTCTGCAGAAGGATGAGACTGATGCAGAATTCCCACCCACAGCTTTAGATTTACTATGACTAGTTTCCTGTTTTGTTGGAAGCAGCAGTCCATAAATGGTCACAGGTCAGTACTGCTGTGGGAAATGACCAATGAGATGCATTTAACCTTCTTTGTCCCAGTTCTACTTAAATGTGATGCAGGCTACAAGTCAGTTTGAAGATAATTGTCATATTCGTGAATTTCCTTCAGATCACATGTAGTTTTTCTTTAGGTTGTTTTGAGGATAAGGGTTTTATGAGTGAATGAGTTAGGCATTTTTTTCCAAGGGAAGAAAAAATCCCCCTGAAACTGGCCTCCCTCTTATACTCCAGTTAGAAATATGCTTTTCAGCTGGCCGGTTAGCTCAGTTGGTTCGATCCCCGTATTGGCCACTTTGTCATTTTGGGAAATATTTCTGCAGAAGGATGAGATTGATGCAGAATTGGCACTCACAGCTTTAGAGTTACTAACACAAGATTGCTGTTTTGTTGGAAGCAGCTGTGCATACATAGTCACGGGTCAGTACTGCTGCGGACATAACCGATGTTGTGAGGATAAGGGTTGTATTTGTGAATGAGTTAGGCATTTTCTTTCAAGGGAAGAAAGCTCCCCCCTGCAACTGGCCTCCCTCCTATGCTCCAGTCAGAAGGCATACTTTTTCTGACTGAGCATGGTGCTAATCACGCCAAGTTAGCAAATTTGATCCCAGTATTGGCCACTTTGTCAATTTGGGAAATATTTCTGCAGAAGGATGAGATTGATGCAGAATTCCCACCCACAGCTTTAGATTTACTATGACTAGTTTCCTGTTTTGTTGGAAGCAGCAGTCCATAAATGGTCACAGGTCAGTACTGCTGTGGGAAATGACCAATGAGATGCATTTAACCTTCTTTGTCCCAGTTCTACTTAAATGTGATGCAGGCTACAACTCAGTTTGAAGATAATTGTCATATTCATGAATTTCCTTCAGATCACATGTAGTTTTTCTTTAGGTTGTTGTGAGGATAAGGGTTTTATGTGTGAATGAGTTAGGCATTTTTTTTCCAAGGGAAGAAAAAATCCCCCTGCAACTGGCCTCCCTCTTATGCTCCAGTTAGAAAAATGCCTTTCAGCTGGCCGGTTAGCTCAGTTGGTTAGAGCATGGTGCTAATAACGCCAAGGTCACGGGTTCGATCCCCGTATTGGCCACTTTGTCATTGGTTCGATCCCCGTATTGGCCACTTTGTCATTTTGGGAAATATTTCTGCAGAAGGATGAGATTGATGCAGAATTGGCACTCACAGCTTTAGAGTTACTAACACAAGATTGCTGTTTTGTTGGAAGCAGCTGTGCATACATAGTCACGGGTCAGTACTGCTGCGGACATAACCAATGTTGTTTTGAGGATAAGGGTTGTATTTGTGAATGAGTTAGGCATTTTCTTTCAAGGGAAGAAAACTCCCCCCTGCAACTGGACTCCCTCCTATGCTCCAGTCAGAAGGCTTACTTTTTCTGACTGAGCATGGTGCTAATCACGCCAAGTTAGCAAATTTGATCCCAGTATTGGCCACTTTGTCAATTTCGGAAATATTTCTGCAGAAGGATGAGATTGATGCAGAATTGGCACTCACAGCTTTAGAGTTACTAACACAAGATTGCTGTTTTGTTGGAAGCAGCTGTGCATACATAGTCACGGGTCAGTACTACTGAGGACATAACCAATGTTGTTGTGAGGATAAGGGTTGTATTTGTGAATGAGTTAGGCATTTTCTTTCAAGGGAAGAAAACTCCCCCCTGCAACTGGCCTCCCTCCTATGCTCCAGTCAGAAGGCATACTTTTTCTGACTGAGCATGGTGCTAATCACACCAAGTTAGCGAATTTGATCCCAGTATTGGCCACTTTGTCAATTTGGGAAATATTTCTGCAGAAGCATGAGATTGATGCAGAATTCCCACCCACAGCTTTAGATTTACTATGACAAGTTTGCTGTTTTGTTGGAAGCAGCAGTCCATAAATGGTCACAGGTCAGTACTGCTGTGGGAAATGACCAATGAGATGCATTTAACCTTCTTTGTCCCAGTTCTACTTAAATGTGATGCAGGCTACAAGTCAGTTTGAAGATAATTGTCATATTCATGAATTTCCTTCAGATCACATGTAGTTTTTCTTTAGGTTGTTGTGAGGATAAGGGTTTTATGTGTGAATGAGTTAGGCATTTTTTTCCAAGGGAAAAACACTCTCAGCTGGCCGGTTAGCTCAGTTGGTTAGAGCGTGGTGCTAATAACGCCAAGGTCACGGGTTCGATCCCTGTATTGGCCACTTTGTCATTTCAGGAAATATTTCTGCAGAAGCATGAGATTGATGCAGAATTGGCACTCACAGCTTTAGAGTTACTAACACAAGTTTGCTGTTTTGTTGGAAGCAGCTGTGCATACATGGTCACGGGTCAGTACTGCTGCGGGACATAACCAATGTTGTTGTGAGGATAAGGGTTGTATTTGTGAATGAGTTAGGCATTTTCTTTCAAGGGAAGAAAACTCCCCCCTGCAACTGGCCTCCCTCCTATGCTCCAGTCAGAAGGCATACTTTTTCTGACTGAGCATGGTGCTAATCACGCCAAGTTAGCGAATTTGATCCCAATATTGGCCACTTTGTCAATTTGGGAAATATTTCTGCAGAAGCATGAGATTGATGCAGAATTCCCACCCACAGCTTTAGATTTACTATGACTAGTTTGCTGTTTTGTTGGAAGCAGCAGTCCATAAATGGTCACAGGTCAGTACTGCTGTGGGAAATGACCAATGAGATGCATTTAACCTTCTTTGTCCCAGTTCTACTTAAATGTGATGCAGGCTACAAGTCAGTTTGAAGATAATTGTCATATTCATGAATTTCCTTCAGATCACATGTAGTTTTTCTTTAGGTTGTTGTGAGGATAAGGGTATTATATGTGAATGAGTTAGGCATTTTTTTTCCAAGGGAAGAAAAAATCCCCCTGCAACTGGCCTCCCTCTTATGGTCCAGTCAGAAATATGCCTCTCAGCTGGTTGGTTAGCTCAGTTGGTTAGAGCGTGGTGCTAATAACACCAAGGTCATCCCCGTATTGGCCACTTTGTGAAATATTTCTGCAGAAGGATGAGATTGATGCAGAATTGGCACTCACAGCTTTAGAGTTACTAACACAAGATTGCTGTTTTGTTGGAAGCAGCTGTGCATACATAGTCACGGGTCAGTACTGCTGCGGACATAACTAATGTTGTTGTGAGGATAAGGGTTGTATTTGTGAATGAGTTAGGCATTTTCTTTCAAGGAAAGAAAACTCCCCCCTGCAACTGGCCTCCCTCCTATGCTCCAGTCAGAAGCATACTTTTTCTGACTGAGCATGGTGCTAATCACGCCAAGTTAGCGAATTTGATCCCAGTATTGGCCACTTTGTCAATTTGGGAAAAATGTCTGCAGAAGCATTAGATTGATGCAGAATTCCCACCCACAGCTTTAGATTTACTATGACAAGTTTGCTGTTTTGTTGGAAGCAGCAGTCCATAAATGGTCACAGGTCAGTACTGCTGTGGGAAATGACCAATGAGATGCATTTAACCTTCTTTGTCGCAGTACTACTTAAATGTGATGCAGGCCACAAGTCAGTTTGAAGATAATTGTAATATTCATGAATTTCCTTCAGATCACATGGCGTTTTTCTTTAGGTTGTTGTGAGGATAAGGGTTGTCTGTGTGAATGAGTTAGGCATTTTTTTTCCAAGGGAAGAAAACATCCCCCTACAACTGGCCTCCTGCTTATGCTTGAGTCAGAAACAAAACTCTCAGCTGGCTGTTTAGCTCATTTGGTTAGAGCGTGGTGCTAATAATGGCAAGGTCACGGGTCCCCGTATTGGCCTCCTTGTCATTTTGGGAAATATTTCTGCAGAAGCATGAGATTGATGCAGAATTGGCACTCACAGCTTTAGAGTTACTAACACAAGATTGCTGTTTTGTTGGAAGCAGCTGTGCATAAATGGTCACGGGTCAGTACTGCTGCGGGACATAACCAATGTTGTTGTGAGGATAAGGGTTGTATTTGTGAATGAGTTAGGCATTTTCTTTCAAGGGAAGAAAACTCCCCCCTGCAACTGGCCTCCCTCCTATGCTCCAGTCAGAAGGCATACTTTTTCTGACTGAGCATGGTGCTAATCACGCCAAGTTAGCGGATTTGATCCCAGTATTGGCCACTTTGTCAATTTGGGAAATATTTCTGCAGAAGGATGAGATTGATGCAGAATTCCCACCCACAGCTTTAGATTTACTATGACTAGTTTCCTGTTTTGTTGAAAGCAGCAGTCCATAAATGGTCACAGGTCAGTACTGCTGTGGGAAATGACCAATGAGATGCATTTAACCTTCTTTGTCCCAGTTCTACTTAAATGTGATGCAGGCTACAAGTCAGTTTGAAGATAATTGTCATATTCGTGAATTTCCTTCAGATCACATGTAGTTTTTCTTTAGGTTGTTTTGAGGATAAGGGTTTTATGTGTGAATGAGTTAGGCATTTTTTTCCAAGGGAAGAAAAAATCCCCCTGAAACTGGCCTCCCTCTTATACTCCAGTTAGAAATATGCTTTTCAGCTGGCCGGTTAGCTCAGTTGGTTAGAGCGTGGTGCTAATAACGCCAAGGTCACGGGTTCGATCCCCGTATTGGCCACTTTGTCATTTTGGGAAATATTTCTGCAGAAGGATGAGATTGATGCAGAATTGGCACTCACAGCTTTAGAGTTACTAACACAAGATTGCTGTTTTGTTGGAAGCAGCTGTGCATACATAGTCACGGGTCAGTACTGCTGCGGACATAACCAATGTTGTGAGGATAAGGGTTGTATTTGTGAATGAGTTAGGCATTTTCTTTCAAGGGAAGAAAGCTCCCCCCTGCAACTGGCCTCCCTCCTATGCTCCAGTCAGAAGGCATACTTTTTCTGACTGAGCATGGTGCTAATCACGCCAAGTTAGCAAATTTGATCCCAGTATTGGCCACTTTGTCAATTTGGGAAATATTTCTGCAGAAGGATGAGATTGATGCAGAATTCCCACCCACAGCTTTAGATTTACTATGACTAGTTTCCTGTTTTGTTGGAAGCAGCAGTCCATAAATGGTCACAGGTCAGTACTGCTGTGGGAAATGACCAATGAGATGCATTTAACCTTCTTTGTCCCAGTTCTACTTAAATGTGATGCAGGCTACAACTCAGTTTGAAGATAATTGTCATATTCGTGAATTTCCTTCAGATCACATGTAGTTTTTCTTTAGGTTGTTGTGAGGATAAGGGTTTTATGTGTGAATGAGTTAGGCATTTTTTTCCCAAGGGAAGAAAAAATCCCCCTGCAACTGGCCTCCCTCTTATGCTCCAGTTAGAAATATGCCTTTCAGCTGGCCGGTTAGCTCAGTTGGTTAGAGCATGGTGCTAATAACGCCAAGGTCACGGGTTCGATCCCCGTATTGGCCACTTTGTCATTTTGGGAAATATTTCTGCAGAAGGATGAGATTGATGCAGAATTGGCACTCACAGCTTTAGAGTTACTAACACAAGATTGCTGTTTTGTTGGAAGCATCTGTGCATACATGGTCACGGGTCAGTACTGCTGCGGGACATAACCAATGTTGTTTTGAGGATAAGGGTTGTATTTGTGAATGAGTTAGGCATTTTCTTTCAAGGGAAGAAAGCTCCCCCCTGCAACTGGCCTCCCTCCTATGCTCCAGTCAGAAGGCATACTTTTTCTGACTGAGCATGGTGCTAATCACGCCAAGTTAGCGAATTTGATCCCAGTATTGGCCACTTTGTCAATTTGGGAAATATTTCTGCAGAAGGATGAGACTGATGCAGAATTCCCACCCACAGCTTTAGATTTACTATGACTAGTTTCCTGTTTTGTTGGAAGCAGCAGTCCATAAATGGTCACAGGTCAGTACTGCTGTGGGAAATGACCAATGAGATGCATTTAACCTTCTTTGTCCCAGTTCTACTTAAATGTGATGCAGGCTACAAGTCAGTTTGAAGATAATTGTCATATTCGTGAATTTCCTTCAGATCACATGTAGTTTTTCTTTAGGTTGTTTTGAGGATAAGGGTTTTATGTGTGAATGAGTTAGGCATTTTTTTCCAAGGGAAGAAAAAATCCCCCTGAAACTGGCCTCCCTCTTATACTCCAGTTAGAAATATGCTTTTCAGCTGGCCGGTTAGCTCAGTTGGTTCGATCCCCGTATTGGCCACTTTGTCATTTTGGGAAATATTTCTGCAGAAGGATGAGATTGATGCAGAATTGGCACTCACAGCTTTAGAGTTACTAACACAAGATTGCTGTTTTGTTGGAAGTAGCTGTGCATACATAGTCACGGGTCAGTACTGCTGCGGACATAACCGATGTTGTGAGGATAAGGGTTGTATTTGTGAATGAGTTAGGCATTTTCTTTCAAGGGAAGAAAGCTCCCCCCTGCAACTGGCCTCCCTCCTATGCTCCAGTCAGAAGGCATACTTTTTCTGACTGAGCATGGTGCTAATCACGCCAAGTTAGCAAATTTGATCCCAGTATTGGCCACTTTGTCAATTTGGGAAATATTTCTGCAGAAGGATGAGATTGATGCAGAATTCCCACCCACAGCTTTAGATTTACTATGACTAGTTTCCTGTTTTGTTGGAAGCAGCAGTCCATAAATGGTCACAGGTCAGTACTGCTGTGGGAAATGACCAATGAGATGCATTTAACCTTCTTTGTCCCAGTTCTACTTAAATGTGATGCAGGCTACAACTCAGTTTGAAGATAATTGTCATATTCATGAATTTCCTTCAGATCACATGTAGTTTTTCTTTAGGTTGTTGTGAGGATAAGGGTTTTATGTGTGAATGAGTTAGGCATTTTTTTTCCAAGGGAAGAAAAAATCCCCCTGCAACTGGCCTCCCTCTTATGCTCCAGTTAGAAAAATGCCTTTCAGCTGGCCGGTTAGCTCAGTTGGTTAGAGCATGGTGCTAATAACGCCAAGGTCACGGGTTCGATCCCCGTATTGGCCACTTTGTCATTGGTTCGATCCCCGTATTGGCCACTTTGTCATTTTGGGAAATATTTCTGCAGAAGGATGAGATTGATGCAGAATTGGCACTCACAGCTTTAGAGTTACTAACACAAGATTGCTGTTTTGTTGGAAGCAGCTGTGCATACATAGTCACGGGTCAGTACTGCTGCGGACATAACCAATGTTGTTTTGAGGATAAGGGTTGTATTTGTGAATGAGTTAGGCATTTTCTTTCAAGGGAAGAAAACTCCCCCCTGCAACTGGACTCCCTCCTATGCTCCAGTCAGAAGGCTTACTTTTTCTGACTGAGCATGGTGCTAATCAAGCCAAGTTAGCGAATTTGATCCCAGTATTGGCCACTTTGTCAATTTCGGAAATATTTCTGCAGAAGGATGAGATTGATGCAGAATTGGCACTCACAGCTTTAGAGTTACTAACACAAGATTGCTGTTTTGTTGGAAGCAGCTGTGCATACATAGTCACGGGTCAGTACTACTGAGGACATAACCAATGTTGTTGTGAGGATAAGGGTTGTATTTGTGAATGAGTTAGGCATTTTCTTTCAAGGGAAGAAAACTCCCCCCTGCAACTGGCCTCCCTCCTATGCTCCAGTCAGAAGGCATACTTTTTCTGACTGAGCATGGTGCTAATCACACCAAGTTAGCGAATTTGATCCCAGTATTGGCCACTTTGTCAATTTGGGAAATATTTCTGCAGAAGCATGAGATTGATGCAGAATTCCCACCCACAGCTTTAGATTTACTATGACAAGTTTGCTGTTTTGTTGGAAGCAGCAGTCCATAAATGGTCACAGGTCAGTACTGCTGTGGGAAATGACCAATGAGATGCATTTAACCTTCTTTGTCCCAGTTCTACTTAAATGTGATGCAGGCTACAAGTCAGTTTGAAGATAATTGTCATATTCATGAATTTCCTTCAGATCACATGTAGTTTTTCTTTAGGTTGTTGTGAGGATAAGGGTTTTATGTGTGAATGAGTTAGGCATTTTTTTCCAAGGGAAAAACACTCTCAGCTGGCCGGTTAGCTCAGTTGGTTAGAGCGTGGTGCTAATAACGCCAAGGTCACGGGTTAGATCCCTGTATTGGCCACTTTGTCATTTCAGGAAATATTTCTGCAGAAGCATGAGATTGATGCAGAATTGGCACTCACAGCTTTAGAGTTACTAACACAAGTTTGCTGTTTTGTTGGAAGCAGCTGTGCATACATGGTCACGGGTCAGTACTGCTGCGGGACATAACCAATGTTGTTGTGAGGATAAGGGTTGTATTTGTGAATGAGTTAGGCATTTTCTTTCAAGGGAAGAAAACTCCCCCCTGCAACTGGCCTCCCTCCTATGCTCCAGTCAGAAGGCATACTTTTTCTGACTGAGCATGGTGCTAATCACGCCAAGTTAGCGAATTTGATCCCAATATTGGCCACTTTGTCAATTTGGGAAATATTTCTGCAGAAGCATGAGATTGATGCAGAATTCCCACCCACAGCTTTAGATTTACTATGACTAGTTTGCTGTTTTGTTGGAAGCAGCAGTCCATAAATGGTCACAGGTCAGTACTGCTGTGGGAAATGACCAATGAGATGCATTTAACCTTCTTTGTCCCAGTTCTACTTAAATGTGATGCAGGCTACAAGTCAGTTTGAAGATAATTGTCATATTCATGAATTTCCTTCAGATCACATGTAGTTTTTCTTTAGGTTGTTGTGAGGATAAGGGTTTTCTGTGTGAATGAGTTAGGCATTTTTTTTCCAAGGGAAAAATACTTTCAGCTGGCCGGTTAGCTCAGTTGGTTAGAGCGTGGTGCTAATAACGCCAAGGTCATGGGTTCGATCCCCGTATTGGCCACTTTGTCATTTTGGGAAATATTTCTGCAGAAGCATGAGATTGATGCAGAATTGGCACTCACAGCTTTAGAGTTACTAACACAAGTTTGCTGTTTTGTTGGAAGCAGCTGTGCATACATGGTCACGGGACAGTACTGCTGCGGGACATAACCAATGTTGTTGTGAGGATAAGGGTTGTATTTGTGAATGAGTTAGGCATTTTCTTTCAAGGGAAGAAAGCTCCCCCCTGCAACTGGCCTCCCTCCTATGCTCCAGTCAGAAGGCATACTTTTTCTGACTGAGCATGGTGCTAATCACGCCAAGTTAGCGAATTTGATCCCAGTATTGGCCACTTTGTCAATTTGGGAAATATTTCTGCAGAAACATGAGATTGATGCAGAATTCCCACCCACAGCTTTAGATTTACTATGACTAGTTTGCTGTTTTGTTGGAAGCAGCAGTCCATAAATGGTCACAGGTCAGTACTGCTGTGCGAAATGACCAATGAGATACATTTAACCTTCTTTGTCCCAGTTCTACTTAAATGTGATGCAGGCTACAAGTCTATTTGAAGATAATTGTCATATTTATGAATTTCCTTCAGATCACATGTAGTTTTTCTTTAGGTTGTTGTGAGGATAAGGGTTTTATGTGTGAATGAGTTAGGCATTTTTTTTCCAAGGGAAGAAAAAATCCCCCTGCATCTGGCCTCCCTCTTATGGTCCAGTCAGAAATATGCCTCTCAGCTGGCCGGTTAGCTCAGTTGGTTAGAGCGTGGTGCTAATAACGCCAAGGTCACGGGTTCGATCCCCGTATTGGCCACTTTGTCATTTTGGGAAATATTTCTGCAGAAGGATGAGATTGATGCAGAATTGGCACTCACAGCTTTAGAGTTACTAACACAAGATTGCTGTTTTGTTGGAAGCAGCTGTGCATAGATAGTCACGGGTCAGTACTGCTGCGGACATAACCAATGTTGTTGTGAGGATAAGGGTTGTATTTGTGAATGAGTTAGGCATTTTCTTTCAAGGAAAGAAAACTCCCCCCTGCAACTGGCCTCCCTCCTATGCTCCAGTCAGAAGCATACTTTTTCTGACTGAGCATGGTGCTAATCACACCAAGTTAGCGAATTTGATCCCAGTATTGGCCACTTTGTCAGTTTGGGAAAAATGTCTGCAGAAGCATTAGATTGATGCAGAATTCCCACCCACAGCTTTAGATTTACTATGACAAGTTTGCTGTTTTGTTGGAAGCAGCAGTCCATAAATGGTCACAGGTCAGTACTGCTGTGGGAAATGACCAATGAGATGCATTTAACCTTCTTTGTCGCAATACTACTTAAATGTGATGCAGGCTACAAGTCAGTTTGAAGATAATTGTCATATTCATGAATTTCCTTCAGATCACATGTAGTTTTTCTGTGACAGGGTTTTATGTGTGAATGAGTTAGGCATTTTTTTTCCAAGGGAAAAAGGCTCTCAGCTGGCCGGTTAGCTCAGTTGGTTAGAGCGTGGTGCTAATAACGCCAAGGTCATGGGTTCGATCCCCGTATTGGCCACTTTGTCATTTTGGGAAATATTTCTGCAGAAGCATGAGATTGATGCAGAATTGGCACTCACAGCTTTAGAGTTACTAACACAAGATTGCTGTTTTGTTGGTAGCAGCTGTGCATACATGGTCACGGGTCAGTACTGCTGCGGGACATAACCAATGTTGTTGTGAGGATAAGGGTTGTATTTGTGAATGAGTTAGGCATTTTCTTTCAAGTGAAGAAAACTACCCCCTGCAACTGGCCTCCCTCCTATGCTCCAGTCAGAAGGCATACTTTTTCTGACTGAGCATGGTGCTAATCACGCCAAGTTAGCGAATTTGATCCCAGCATTGGCCACTTTGTCAATTTGGGAAATATTTCTGCAGAAGCATGAGATTGATGCAGAATTCCCACCCACAGCTTTAGATTTACTATGACTAGTTTGCTGTTTTGTTTCAAGCAGCAGTCCATAAATGGTCACGTATCAGTACTGCTGCGGCACTTCCAATGAGATGCATTTAACCTTCTTTGTCCCAGTTCTACTTAAATGTGATGCAGGCCACAAGTCAGTTTGAAGATAATTGTAATATTCATGAATTTCCTTCAGATCACATGTAGTTTTTCTTTAGGTTGTTGTGAGGATAAGGGTTGTATGTGTGAATGAGTTAGGCATTTTTTTTCCAAGGTTAGAAAAAATCCCCCTGCAACTGGCCTCCCTCCTATGCACCAGTCAGAAGGCATACTTTTTCTGACTGAGCATGGTGCTAATCACGCCAAGTTAGCGAATTTGATCCCAGTATTGGCCACTTTGTCAATTTGGGAAATATTTCTGCAGAAGCATGAGATTGATGCAGAATTCCCACCCACAGCTTTAGATTTACTATGACTAGTTTGCTGTTTTGTTTCAAGCAGCAGTCCATAAATGGTCACGGGTCAGTACTGCTGCGGGACTTCCAATGAGATGCATTTAACCTTCTTTGTCCCAGTTCTACTTAAATGTGATGCAGGCTACAAGTCAGTTTGAAGATAATTGTCATATTCATGAATTTCCTTCAGATCACATGTGGTTTTTCTTTAGGTTGTTGTGAGGATAAGGGTTTTATGTGTGAATGAGTTAGGCATTTTTTTCCAAGGGAAGAAAAAATCCCCCTGCAACTGGCCTCCCTCTTATGCTCCAGTCAGAAACAGGGCTCTCAGCTGGCCGGTTAGCTCAGTTGGTTAGAGCGTGGTGCTAATAATGCCAAGGTTACGGGTTTGATCCCTGTATTGGCCACTTTGTCATTTTGGGAAATATTTCTGCAGAAGCATGAGATTGATGCAGAATTGGCACTCACAGCTTTAGAGTTACTAACACAAGATTGCTGTTTTGTTGGAAGCAGCTGTGCATACATAGTCACGGGTCAGTACTGCTGCGGACATAACCAATGTTGCGGTGAGGATAAGGGTTGTATTTGTGAATGAGTTAGGCATTTTCTTTCAAGGGAAGAAAACTCCCCCCTGCAACTGGCCTCCCTCCTATGCTCCAGTCAGAAGGCATACTTTTTCTGACTGAGCATGGTGCTAATCACGCCAAGTTAGCAAATTTGATCCCAGTATTGGCCACTTTGTCAATTTGGGAAATATTTCTGCAGAAACATGAGATTGATGCAGAATTCCCATCCACAGCTTTAGATTTACTATGACTAGTTTGCTGTTTTGTTGGAAGCAGCAGTCCATAAATGGTCACAGGTCAGTACTGTTGTGGGAAATGACCAATGAGATGCATTTAACCTTCTTTGTCCCAGTTCTACTTAAATGTGATGCAGGCTACAAGTCAGTTTGAAGATAATTGTCATATTCATGAATTTCCTTCAGATCACATGTAGTTTTTCTTTAGGTTGTTGTGAGGATAAGGGTTTTATGTGTGAATGAGTTAGGCATTTTTTTCCAAGGGAAGAAAAAATCCCCCTGCAACTGGCCTCCCTCTTATGCTCCAGTCAGAAACAGGACTCTCAGCTGGCCGGTTAGCTCAGTTGGTTAGAGCGTGGTGCTAATAACGCCAAGGTTACGGGTTTGATCCCCGTATTGGCCACTTTGTCATTTTGGGAAATATTTCTGCAGAAGCATGAGATTGATGCAGAATTGGCACTCACAGCTTTAGAGTTACTAATGACCAATGAGATGCATTTAACCTTCTTTGTCCCAGTTCTACTTAAATGTGATGCAGGCTACAAGTCAGTTTGAAGATAATTGTCATATTCGTGAATTTCCTTCAGATCACATGTAGTTTTTCTTTAGGTTGTTGTGAGGATAAGGGTTTTATGTGTGAATGAGTTAGGCATTTTTTCCAAGGGAAGAAAAAATCCCCCTGCAACTGGCCTCCCTCTTATGCTCCAGTCAGAAACAGGACTCTCAGCTGGCCGGTTAGCTCAGTTGGTTAGAGCGTGGTGCTAATAACGCCAAGGTTACGGGTTTGATCCCCGTATTGGCTACTTTGTCATTTTGGGAAATATTTCTGCAGAAGGATGAGATTGATGCAGAATTGGCACTCACAGCTTTAGAGTTACTAACACAAGATTGCTGTTTTGTTGGAAGCAGCTGTGCATACATAGTCACGGGTCAGTACTGCTGCGGACATAACTAATGTTGTTGTGAGGATAAGGGTTGTATTTGTGAATGAGTTAGGCATTTTCTTTCAAGGGAAGAAAACTCCCCCCTGCAACTGGCCTCCCTCCTATGCTCCAGTCAGAAGGCATACTTTTTCTGACTGAGCATGGTGCTAATCACGCCAAGTTAGCGAATTTGATCCCAGTATTGGCCACTTTGTCAATTTAGGAAATATTTCTGCAGAAGCATGAGATTGATGCAGAATTCCCACCCACAGCTTTAGATTTACTATGACTAGTTTCCTGTTTTGTTGGAAGCAGCAGTCCATAAATGGTCACAGGTCAGTACTGCTGTGGGAAATGACCAATGAGATGCATTTAACCTTCTTTGTCCCAGTTCTACTTAAATGTGATGCAGGCTACAAGTCAGTTTGAAGATAATTGTCATATTCGTGAATTTCCTTCAGATCACATGTAGTTTTTCTTTAGGTTGTTGTGAGGATAAGGGTTTTATGTGTGAATGAGTTAGGCATTTTTTTCCAAGGGAAGAAAAAATCCCCCTGCAACTGGCCTCCCTCTTATGCTCCAGTCAGAAACAGGACTCTCAGCTGGCCGGTTAGCTCAGTTGGTTAGAGCGTGGTGCTAATAACGCCAAGGTTACGGGTTTGATCCCCGTATTGGCCACTTTGTCATTTTGGGAAATATTTCTGCAGAAGGATGAGATTGATGCAGAATTGACACTCACAGCTTTAGAGTTACTAACACAAGATTGCTGTTTTGTTGGAAGCAGCTGTGCATACATAGTCACGGGTCAGTACTACTGAGGACATAACCAATGTTGGGGTGAGGATAAGGGTTGTATTTGTGAATGAGTTAGGCATTTTCTTTCAAGGGAAGAAAACTCCCCCCTGCAACTGGCCTCCCTCCTATGCTCCAGTCAGAAGGCATACTTTTTCTGACTGAGCATGGTGCTAATCACGCCAAGTTAGCGAATTTGATCCCAGTATTGGCCACTTTGTCAATTTGGGAAATATTTCTGCAGAAGCATGAGATTGATGCAGAATTCCCACCCACAGCTTTAGATTTACTATGACTAGTTTTCTGTTTTGTTGGAAGCAGCAGTCCATTAATGGTCACAGGTCAGTACTGTTGTGGGAAATGACCAATGAGATGCATTTAACCTTCTTTTTCCCAGTTCTACTTAAATGTGATGCAGGCTACAAGTCAGTTTGAAGATAATTGTCATATTCATGAATTTCCTTCAGATCACATGTAGTTTTTCTTTAGGTTGTTGTGAGGATAAGGGTTTTATGTGTGAATGAGTTAGGCATTTTTTTTCCAAGGGAAAAAGACTTTCAGCTGGCTGGTTAGCTCAGTTGGTTAGAGTGTGGTGCTAATAAGTCCAAGGTCATGGGTTCGATCCCCGTATTGGCCACTTTGTCATTTTGGGAAATATTTCTGCAGAAGCATGAGATTGATGCAGAATTGGCACTCACAGCTTTAGAGTTACTACCACAAGTTTGCTGTTTTGTTGGAAGCAGCTGTGCATACATGGTCACGGGTCAGTACTGCTGCGGGACATAACCAATGTTATTGTGAGGATAAGGGTTGTATTTGTGAATGAGTTAGGCATTTTCTTTCAAGGGAAGAAAACTCCCCCCTGCAACTGACCTCCCTCCTATGCTCCAGTCAGAAGGCATACTTTTTCTGACTGAGCATGGTGCTAATCACGCCAAGTTAGCGAATTTGATCCCAGTATTGGCCACTTTGTCAATTTGGGAAATATTTCTGCAGAAGCATGAGATTGATGCAGAATTCCCACCCACAGCTTTAGATTTACTATGACTAGTTTGCTGTTTTGTTGGAAGCAGCAGTCCATAAATGGTCACAGGTCAGTACTGCTGTGGGAAATGACCAATGAGATGCATTTAACCTTCTTTGTCCCAGTTCTACTTAAATGTGATGCAGGCTACAAGTCAGTTTGAAGATAATTGTCATATTCATGAATTTCCTTCAGATCACATGTAGTTTTTCTTTAGGTTGTTGTGAGGATAAGGGTTTTCTGTGTGAATGAGTTAGGCATTTTTTTTCCAAGGGAAAAATACTTTCAGCTGGCCGGTTAGCTCAGTTGGTTAGAGCGTGGTGCTAATAACGCCAAGGTCATGGGTTCGATCCCCGTATTGGCCACTTTGTCATTTTGGGAAATATTTCTGCAGAAGCATGAGATTGATGCAGAATTGGCACTCACAGCTTTAGAGTTACTAACACAAGTTTGCTGTTTTGTTGGAAGCAGCTGTGCATACATGGTCACGGGTCAGTACTGCTGCGGGACATAACCAATGTTGTTGTGAGGATAAGGGTTGTATTTGTGAATGAGTTAGGCATTTTCTTTCAAGGGAAGAAAGCTCCCCCCTGCAACTGGCCTCCCTCCTATGCTCCAGTCAGAAGGCATACTTTTTCTGACTGAGCATGGTGCTAATCACGCCAGGTTAGCGAATTTGATCCCAGTATTGGCCACTTTGTCAATTTGGGAAATATTTCTGCAAAAGCATGAGATTGATGCAGAATTCCCACCCACAGCTTTAGATTTACTATGACTAGTTTGCTGTTTTGTTGGAAGCAGCAGTCCATAAATGGTCACAGGTCAGTACTGCTGTGCGAAATGACCAATGAGATACATTTAACCTTCTTTGTCCCAGTTCTACTTAAATGTGATGCAGGCTACAAGTCAGTTTGAAGATAATTGTCATATTTATGAATTTCCTTCAGATCACATGTAGTTTTTCTTTAGGTTGTTGTGAGGATAAGGGTTTTATGTGTGAATGAGTTAGGCATTTTTTTTCCAAGGGAAGAAAAAATCCCCCTGCAACTGGCCTCCCTCTTATGGTCCAGTCAGAAATATGCCTCTCAGCTGGCCGGTTAGCTCAGTTGGTTAGAGCGTGGTGCTAATAACGCCAAGGTCACGGGTTCGATCCCCGTATTGGCCACTTTGTCATTTTGGGAAATATTTCTGCAGAAGGATGAGATTGATGCAGAATTGGCACTCACAGCTTTAGAGTTACTAACACAAGATTGCTGTTTTGTTGGAAGCAGCTGTGCATAGATAGTCACGGGTCAGTACTGCTGCGGACATAACCAATGTTGTTGTGAGGATAAGGGTTGTATTTGTGAATGAGTTAGGCATTTTCTTTCAAGGAAAGAAAACTCCCCCCTGCAACTGGCCTCCCTCCTATGCTCCTGTCAGAAGCATACTTTTTCTGACTGAGCATGGTGCTAATCACACCAAGTTAGCGAATTTGATCCCAGTATTGGCCACTTTGTCAATTTGGGAAAAATGTCTGCAGAAGCATTAGATTGATGCAGAATTCCCACCCACAGCTTTAGATTTACTATGACAAGTTTGCTGTTTTGTTGGAAGCAGCAGTCCATAAATGGTCACAGGTCAGTACTGCTGTGGGAAATGACCAATGAGATGCATTTAACCTTCTTTGTCGCAATACTACTTAAATGTGATGCAGGCTACAAGTCAGTTTGAAGATAATTGTCATATTCATGAATTTCCTTCAGATCACATGTAGTTTTTCTGTGACAGGGTTTTATGTGTGAATGAGTTAGGCATTTTTTTTCCAAGGGAAAAAGGCTCTCAGCTGGCCGGTTAGCTCAGTTGGTTAGAGCGTGGTGCTAATAACGCCAAGGTCATGGGTTCGATCCCCGTATTGGCCACTTTGTCATTTTGGGAAATATTTCTGCAGAAGCATGAGATTGATGCAGAATTGGCACTCACAGCTTTAGAGTTACTAACACAAGATTGCTGTTTTGTTGGTAGCAGCTGTGCATACATGGTCACGGGTCAGTACTGCTGCGGGACATAACCAATGTTGTTGTGAGGATAAGGGTTGTATTTGTGAATGAGTTAGGCATTTTCTTTCAAGTGAAGAAAACTACCCCCTGCAACTGGCCTCCCTCCTATGCTCCAGTCAGAAGGCATACTTTTTCTGACTGAGCATGGTGCTAATCACGCCAAGTTAGCGAATTTGATCCCAGCATTGGCCACTTTGTCAATTTGGGAAATATTTCTGCAGAAGCATGAGATTGATGCAGAATTCCCACCCACAGCTTTAGATTTACTATGACTAGTTTGCTGTTTTGTTTCAAGCAGCAGTCCATAAATGGTCACGTATCAGTACTGCTGCGGCACTTCCAATGAGATGCATTTAACCTTCTTTGTCCCAGTTCTACTTAAATGTGATGCAGGCCACAAGTCAGTTTGAAGATAATTGTAATATTCATGAATTTCCTTCAGATCACATGTAGTTTTTCTTTAGGTTGTTGTGAGGATAAGGGTTGTATGTGTGAATGAGTTAGGCATTTTTTTTCCAAGGTTAGAAAAAATCCCCCTGCAACTGGCCTCCCTCCTATGCACCAGTCAGAAGGCATACTTTTTCTGACTGAGCATGGTGCTAATCACGCCAAGTTAGCGAATTTGATCCCAGTATTGGCCACTTTGTCAATTTGGGAAATATTTCTGCAGAAGCATGAGATTGATGCAGAATTCCCACCCACAGCTTTAGATTTACTATGACTAGTTTGCTGTTTTGTTTCAAGCAGCAGTCCATAAATGGTCACGGGTCAGTACTGCTGCGGGACTTCCAATGAGATGCATTTAACCTTCTTTGTCCCAGTTCTACTTAAATGTGATGCAGGCTACAAGTCAGTTTGAAGATAATTGTCATATTCATGAATTTCCTTCAGATCACATGTGGTTTTTCTTTAGGTTGTTGTGAGGATAAGGGTTTTATGTGTGAATGAGTTAGGCATTTTTTTCCAAGGGAAGAAAAAATCCCCCTGCAACTGGCCTCCCTCTTATGCTCCAGTCAGAAACAGGGCTCTCAGCTGGCCGGTTAGCTCAGTTGGTTAGAGCGTGGTGCTAATAATGCCAAGGTTACGGGTTTGATCCCTGTATTGGCCACTTTGTCATTTTGGGAAATATTTCTGCAGAAGCATGAGATTGATGCAGAATTGGCACTCACAGCTTTAGAGTTACTAACACAAGATTGCTGTTTTGTTGGAAGCAGCTGTGCATACATAGTCACGGGTCAGTACTGCTGCGGACATAACCAATGTTGCGGTGAGGATAAGGGTTGTATTTGTGAATGAGTTAGGCATTTTCTTTCAAGGGAAGAAAACTCCCCCCTGCAACTGGCCTCCCTCCTATGCTCCAGTCAGAAGGCATACTTTTTCTGACTGAGCATGGTGCTAATCACGCCAAGTTAGCAAATTTGATCCCAGTATTGGCCACTTTGTCAATTTGGGAAATATTTCTGCAGAAACATGAGATTGATGCAGAATTCCCATCCACAGCTTTAGATTTACTATGACTAGTTTGCTGTTTTGTTGGAAGCAGCAGTCCATAAATGGTCACAGGTCAGTACTGTTGTGGGAAATGACCAATGAGATGCATTTAACCTTCTTTGTCCCAGTTCTACTTAAATGTGATGCAGGCTACAAGTCAGTTTGAAGATAATTGTCATATTCATGAATTTCCTTCAGATCACATGTAGTTTTTCTTTAGGTTGTTGTGAGGATAAGGGTTTTATGTGTGAATGAGTTAGGCATTTTTTTCCAAGGGAAGAAAAAATCCCCCTGCAACTGGCCTCCCTCTTATGCTCCAGTCAGAAACAGGACTCTCAGCTGGCCGGTTAGCTCAGTTGGTTAGAGCGTGGTGCTAATAACGCCAAGGTTACGGGTTTGATCCCCGTATTGGCCACTTTGTCATTTTGGGAAATATTTCTGCAGAAGCATGAGATTGATGCAGAATTGGCACTCACAGCTTTAGAGTTACTAATGACCAATGAGATGCATTTAACCTTCTTTGTCCCAGTTCTACTTAAATGTGATGCAGGCTACAAGTCAGTTTGAAGATAATTGTCATATTCGTGAATTTCCTTCAGATCACATGTAGTTTTTCTTTAGGTTGTTGTGAGGATAAGGGTTTTATGTGTGAATGAGTTAGGCATTTTTTCCAAGGGAAGAAAAAATCCCCCTGCAACTGGCCTCCCTCTTATGCTCCAGTCAGAAACAGGACTCTCAGCTGGCCGGTTAGCTCAGTTGGTTAGAGCGTGGTGCTAATAACGCCAAGGTTACGGGTTTGATCCCCGTATTGGCTACTTTGTCATTTTGGGAAATATTTCTGCAGAAGGATGAGATTGATGCAGAATTGGCACTCACAGCTTTAGAGTTACTAACACAAGATTGCTGTTTTGTTGGAAGCAGCTGTGCATACATAGTCACGGGTCAGTACTGCTGCGGACATAACTAATGTTGTTGTGAGGATAAGGGTTGTATTTGTGAATGAGTTAGGCATTTTCTTTCAAGGGAAGAAAACTCCCCCCTGCAACTGGCCTCCCTCCTATGCTCCAGTCAGAAGGCATACTTTTTCTGACTGAGCATGGTGCTAATCACGCCAAGTTAGCGAATTTGATCCCAGTATTGGCCACTTTGTCAATTTAGGAAATATTTCTGCAGAAGCATGAGATTGATGCAGAATTCCCACCCACAGCTTTAGATTTACTATGACTAATTTCCTGTTTTGTTGGAAGCAGCAGTCCATAAATGGTCACAGGTCAGTACTGCTGTGGGAAATGACCAATGAGATGCATTTAACCTTCTTTGTCCCAGTTCTACTTAAATGTGATGCAGGCTACAAGTCAGTTTGAAGATAATTGTCATATTCGTGAATTTCCTTCAGATCACATGTAGTTTTTCTTTAGGTTGTTGTGAGGATAAGGGTTTTATGTGTGAATGAGTTAGGCATTTTTTTTCCAAGGGAAAAAGACTCTCAGCTGGCCGGTTAGCTCAGTTGGTTAGAGCGTGGTGCTAATAACGCCAAGGTTACGGGTTTGATCCCCGTATTGGCCACTTTGTCATTTTGGGAAATATTTCTGCAGAAGCATGAGATTGATGCAGAATTGGCACTCACAGCTTTAGAGTTACTAACACAAGTTTGCTGTTTTGTTGGAAGCAGCTGTGCATACATGGTCACGGGTCAGTACTGCTGCGGGACATAACCAATGTTGTTGTGAGGATAAGGGTTGTATTTGTGAATGAGTTAGGCATTTTCTTTCAAGGGAAGAAAACTCCCCCCTGCAACTGACCTCCCTCCTATGCTCCAGTCAGAAGGCATACTTTTTCTGACTGAGCATGGTGCTAATCACGCCAAGTTAGCGAATTTGATCCCAGTATTGGCCACTTTGTCAATTTGGGAAATATTTCTGCAGAAGCATGAGATTGATGCAGAATTCCCACCCACAGCTTTAGATTTACTATGACTAGTTTGCTGTTTTGTTGGAAGCAGCAGTCCATAAATGGTCACAGGTCAGTACTGCTGTGGGAAATGACCAATGAGATGCATTTAACCTTCTTTGTCCCAGTTCTACTTAAATGTGATGCAGGCTACAAGTCAGTTTGAAGATAATTGTCATATTCATGAATTTCCTTCAGATCACATGTAGTTTTTCTTTAGGTTGTTGTGAGGATAAGGGTTTTATGTGTGAATGAGTTAGGCATTTTTTTTCCAAGGGAAAAATACTTTCAGCTGGCCGGTTAGCTCAGTTGGTTAGAGCGTGGTGCTAATAACGCCAAGGTCATGGGTTCGATCCCCGTATTGGCCACTTTGTCATTTTGGGAAATATTTCTGCAGAAGCATGAGATTGATGCAGAATTGGCACTCACAGCTTTAGAGTTACTAACACAAGTTTGCTGTTTTGTTGGAAGCAGCTGTGCATACATGGTCACGGGTCAGTACTGCTGCGGGACATAACCAATGTTGTTGTGAGGATAAGGGTTGTATTTGTGAATGAGTTAGGCATTTTCTTTCAAGGGAAGAAAGCTCCCCCCTGCAACTGGCCTCCCTCCTATGCTCCAGTCAGAAGGCATACTTTTTCTGACTGAGCATGGTGCTAATCACGCCAAGTTAGCGAATTTGATCCCAGTATTGGCCACTTTGTCAATTTGGGAAATATTTCTGCAGAAGCATGAGATTGATGCAGAATTCCCACCCACAGCTTTAGATTTACTATGACTAGTTTGCTGTTTTGTTGGAAGCAGCAGTCCATAAATGGTCACAGGTCAGTACTGCTGTGCGAAATGACCAATGAGATACATTTAACCTTCTTTGTCCCAGTTCTACTTAAATGTGATGCAGGCTACAAGTCAGTTTGAAGATAATTGTCATATTTATGAATTTCCTTCAGATCACATGTAGTTTTTCTTTAGGTTGTTGTGAGGATAAGGATTTTATGTGTGAATGAGTTAGGCATTTTTTTTCCAAGGGAAGAAAAAATCCCCCTGCAACTGGCCTCCCTCTTATGGTCCAGTCAGAAATATGCCTCTCAGCTGGCCGGTTAGCTCAGTTGGTTAGAGCGTGGTGCTAATAACGCCAAGGTCACGGGTTCGATCCCCGTATTGGCCACTTTGTCATTTTGGGAAATATTTCTGCAGAAGGATGAGATTGATGCAGAATTGGCACTCACAGCTTTAGAGTAACTAACACAAGATTGCTGTTTTGTTGTAAACAGCTGTGCAAAGATAGTCACGGGTCAGTACTGCTGCGGACATAACCAATGTTGTTGTGAGGATAAGGGTTGTATTTGTGAATGAGTTAGGCATTTTCTTTCAAGGAAAGAAAACTCCCCCCTGCAACTGGCCTCCCTCCTATGCTCCAGTCAGAAGGCATACTTTTTCTGACTGAGCATGGTGCTAATCACGCCAAGTTAGCGAATTTGATCCCAGTATTGGCCACTTTGTCAATTTGGGAAATATTTCTGCAGAAGCATGAGATTGATGCAGAATTCCCACCCACAGCTTTAGAATTACTATGACTAGTTTGCTGTTTTGTTGGAAGCAGCAGTCCATAAATGGTCACAGGTCAGTACTGCTGTGGGAAATGACCAATGAGATACATTTAACCTTCTTTGTCCCAGTTCTACTTAAATGTGATGCAGGCTACAAGTCAGTTTGAAGATAATTGTCATATTCATGAATTTCCTTCAGATCACATGTAGTTTTTCTTTAGGTTGTTGTGAGGATAAGGGTTTTATGTGTGAATGAGTTAGGCATTTTTTTTCCAAGGGAAGAAAAAATCCCCCTGCAACTGGCCTCCCTCTTATGGTCCAGTCAGAAATATGCCTCTCAGCTGGCCGGTTAGCTCAGTTGGTTAGAGCGTGGTGCTGATAACGCTAAGGTCACGGGTTCGATCCCCGTATTGGCCACTTTGTCATTTTGGGAAATATTTCTGCAGAAGGATGAGATTGATGCAGAATTGGCACTCACAGCTTTAGAGTTACTAACACAAGATTGCTGTTTTGTTGGAAGCAGCTGTGCATAGATAGTCACGGGTCAGTACTGCTGCGGACATAACCAATGTTGTTGTGAGGATAAGGGTTGTATTTGTGAATGAGTTAGGCATTTTCTTTCAAGGAAAGAAAACTCCCCCCTGCAACTGGCCTCCCTCCTATGCTCCAGTCAGAAGGCATACTTTTTCTGACTGAGCATGGTGCTAATCACGCCAAGTTAGCGGATTTGATCCCAGTATTGGCCACTTTGTCAATTTGGGAAATATTTCTGCAGAAGCATGAGATTGATGCAGAATTCCCACCCACAGCTTTAGATTTACTATGACTAGTTTGCTGTTTTGTTGGAAGCAGCAGTCCATAAATGGTCACAGGTCAGTACTGCTGTGGGAAATGACCAATGAGATGCATTTAACCTTCTTTGTCCCAGTTTTACTTAAATGTGATGCAGGCTACAAGTCAGTTTGAAGATAATTGTCATATTCATGAATTTCCTTCAGATCACATGTAGTTTTTCTTTAGGTTGTTGTGAGGATAAGGGTTTTATGTGTGAATGACTTAGGCATTTTTTTTCCAAGGAAAGAAAAAATCCCCCTGCAACTGGCCTCCCTCTTATGCTCCAGTCAGAAACAGGACACTCAGCTGGTCGGTTAGCTCAGCTGGTTAGAGCGTGGTGCTAATAACGCCAGATCCCCGTATTGGCCACTTTGTCATTTTGGGAAATATTTCTGCAGAAGCATGAGATTGATGCAGAATTGGCACTCACAGCTTTAGAGTTACTAACACAAGATTGCTGTTTTGTTGGAAGCAGCTGTGCATACATGGTCACGGGTCAGTACTGCCGCGGGACATAACCAATGTTGTTGTGAGGATAAGGGTTGTATTTGTGAATGAGTTAGGCATTTTCTTTCAAGGGAAGAAAGCTCCCCCCTGCAACTGGCCTCCCTCCTATGCTCCAGTCAGAAGGCATACTTTTTCTGACTGAGCATGGTGCTAATCACGCCAAGTTAGCGAATTTGATCCCAGTATTGGCCACTTTGTCAATTTGGGAAATATTTCTGCAGAAGGATGAGAATGATGCAGAATTCCCACCCACAGCTTTAGATTTACTATGACTAGTTTCCTGTTTTGTTGGAAGCAGCAGTCCATAAATGGTCACAGGTCAGTACTGCTGTGGGAAATGACCAATGAGATGCATTTAACCTTCTTTGTCCCAGTTCTACTTAAATGTGATGCAGGCTACAAGTCAGTTTGAAGATAATTGTCATATTCGTGAATTTCCTTCAGATCACATGTAGTTTTTCTTTAGGTTGTTGTGAGGATAAGGGTTTTATGTGTGAATGAGTTAGGCATTTTTTTTCCAAGGGAAGAAAAAATCCCCCTGCAACTGGCCTCCCTCTTATGCTCCAGTTAGAAATATGCCTCTCAGCTGGCCGGTTAGCTCGGTTGGTTAGAGCGTGGTGCTAATAACGCCAAGGTCACGGGTTCGATCCCTGTATTGGCCACTTTGTCATTTTGGGAAATATTTCTGCAGAAGGATGAGATTGATGCAGAATTGGCACTCACAGCTTTAGAGTTACTGACACAAGATTGCTGTTTTGTTGGAAGCAGCTGTGCATACATAGTCACGGTTCAGTACTACTGCGGACATAACCAATGTTGTTGTGAGGATAAGGGTTGTATTTGTGAATGAGTTAGGCATTTTCTTTCAAGGGAAGAAAACTCCCCCCTGCAACTGGCCTCCCTCCTATGCTCCAGTCAGAAGGCATACTTTTTCTGACTGAGCATGGTGCTAATCACGCCAAGTTAGCGAATTTGACCCCAGTATTGGCCACTTTGTCAATTTGGGAGATATTTCTGCAGAAGCATGAGATTGATGCAGAATTCCCACCCACAGCTTTAGATTTACTATGACAAGTTTGCTGTTTTGTTGGAAGCAGCAGTCCATAAATGGTCACAGGTCAGTACTGCTGTGGGAAATGACCAATGAGATGCATTTAACCTTCTTTGTCCCAGTTCTACTTAAATGTGATGCAGGCTACAAGTCAGTTTGAAGATAATTGTCATATTCATGAATTTCCTTCAGATCACATGTAGTTTTTCTTTAGGTTGTTGTGAGGATAAGGGTTTTATGTGTGAATGAGTTAGGCATTTTTTTCCAAGGGAAAAAGACTGTCAGCTGGCCGGTTAGCTCAGTTGGTTAGAGCGTGGTGCTAATAACGCCAAGGTCACGGGTTTGATCCCTGTATTGGCCACTTTGTCATTTTGGGAAATATTTCTGCAGAAGGATGAGATTGATGCAGAATTGGCATTCACAGCTTTAGAGTTACTAACACAAGATTGCTGTTTTGTTGGAAGCAGCTGTGCTTACATAGTCACGGGTCAGTACTGCTGCGGACATAACCAATGTTGTTGTGAGGATAAGGGTTGTATTTGTGAATGAGTTAGGCATTTTCTTTCAAGTTAAGAAAACTCCCCCCTGCAACTGGCCTCCCTCCTATGCTCCAGTCAGAAGGCATACTTTTTCTGACTGAGCATGGTGCTAATCACGCCAAGTTAGCGAATTTGATCCCAGTATTGGGCACTTTGTCAATTTGGGAAATATTTCTGCAGAAGCATGAGATTGATGCAGAATTCCCACCCACAGCTTTAGATTTACTATGACTAGTTTGCTGTTTTGTTGGAAGCAGCAGTCCATAAATGGTCACAGGTCAGTACTGCTGTGGGAAATGACCAATGAGATGCATTTAACCTTCTTTGTCCCAGTTCTACTTAAATGTGATGCAGGCTACAAGTCAGTTTGAAGATAATTGTCATATTCATGAATTTCCTTCAGATCACATGTAGTTTTTCTTTAGGTTGTTGTGAGGATAAGGGTTTTATGTGTGAATGAGTTAGGCATTTTTTTCCAAGGGAAGAAAAAATCCCCCTGCAACTGGCCTCCCTCTTATGCTCCAGTCAGAAACAGGACTCTCAGCTGGCTGGTTAGCTCAGTTGGTTAGAGCGTGGTGCTAATAACGCCAAGGTTAAGGGTTTGATCCCCGTATTGGCCACTTTGTCATTTTGGGAAATATTTCTGCAGAAGCATGAGATTGATGCAGAATTTGCACTCACAGCTTTAGAGTTACAGCTTTAGAGATACTAATGACCAATGAGATGCATTTAACCTTCTTTGTCCCAGTTCTACTTAAATGTGATGCAGGCTACAAGTCAGTTTGAAGATAATTGTCATATTCGTGAATTTCCTTCAGATCACATGTAGTTTTTCTTTAGGTTGTTGTGAGGATAAGGGTTTTATGTGTGAATGAGTTAGGCATTTTTTTTCCAAGGGAAGAAAAACTCCCCCCTGCAACTGGCCTCCCTCCTATGCTCCAGTCAGAAGGCATACTTTTTCTCACTGAGCATGGTGCTAATCACGCCAAGTTAGCGAATTTGATCCCAGTATTGGCCACTTTGTCAATTTGGGAAATATTTCTACAGAAGCATGAGATTGATGCAGAATTCCCACCAACAGCTTTAGATTTACTATGACTAGTTTCCTGTTTTGTTGGAAGCAGCAGTCCATAAATGGTCACAGGTCAGTACTGCTGTGGGAAATGACCAATGAGATGCATTTAACCTTCTTTGTCCCAGTTCTACTTAAATATGATGCAGGCTACAAGTCAGTTTGAAGATAATTGTCATATTCATGAATTTCCTTCAGATCACATGTAGTTTTTCTTTAGGTTGTTGTGAGGATAAGGGTTTTATGTGTGAATGAGTTAGGCATTTTTTTCCAAGGGAAGAAAAAATCCCCCTGCAACTGGCCTCCCTCTTATGCTCCAGTCAGAAACAGGACTCTCAGCTCGCTGGTTAGCTCAGTTGGTTAGAGCGTGGTGCTAATAACGCCAAGGTTATGGGTTTGATCCCCGTATTGGCCACTTTGTCATTTTGGGAAATATTTCTGCAGAAGCATGAGATTGATGCAGAATTGGCACTCACAGCTTTAGAGTTACTCATGACCAATGAGATGCATTTAACCTTCTTTGTCCCAGTTCTACCTAAATGTGATGCAGGCTACAAGTCAGTTTGAAGATAATTGTCATATTCGTGAATTTCCTTCAGATCACATGTAGTTTTTCTTTAGGTTGTTGTGAGGATAAGGGTTTTATGTGTGAATGAGTTAGGCATTTTTTTTCCAAGGGAAGAAAAACTCCCCCCTGCAACTGGCCTCCCTCCTATGCTCCAGTCAGAAGGCATACTTTTTCTGACTGAGCATGGTGCTAATCACGCCAAGTTAGCGAATTTGATCCCAGTATTGGCCACTTTGTCAATTTAGGAAATATTTCTGCAGAAGCATGAGATTGATGCAGAATTCCCACCCACAGCTTTAGATTTACTATGACTAGTTTTCTGTTTTGTTGGAAGCAGCAGTCCATAAATGGTCACAGGTCAGTACTGTTGTGGGAAATGACCAATGAGATGCATTTAACCTTCTTTTTCCCAGTTCTACTTAAATGTGATGCAGGCTACAAGTCAGTTTGAAGATAATTGTCATATTCATGAATTTCCTTCAGATCACATGTAGTTTTTCTTTAGGTTGTTGTGAGGATAAGGGTTTTATGTGTGAATGAGTTAGGCATTTTTTTTCCAAGGGAAAAAGACTTTCAGCTGGCTGGTTAGCTCAGTTGGTTAGAGTGTGGTGCTAATAACGCCAAGGTCATGGGTTCGATCCCCGTATTGGCCACTTTGTCATTTTGGGAAATATTTCTGCAGAAGCATGAGATTGATGCAGAATTGGCACTCACAGCTTTAGAGTTACTAACACAAGTTTGCTGTTTTGTTGGAAGCAGCTGTGCATACATGGTCACGGGTCAGTACTGCTGCGGGACATAACCAATGTTGTTGTGAGGATAAGGGTTGTATTTGTGAATGAGTTAGGCATTTTCTTTCAAGGGAAGAAAACTCCCCCCTGCAACTGACCTCCCTCCTATGCTCCAGTCAGAAGGCATACTTTTTCTGACTGAGCATGGTGCTAATCACGCCAAGTTAGCGAATTTGATCCCAGTATTGGCCACTTTGTCAATTTGGGAAATATTTCTGCAGAAGCATGAGATTGATGCAGAATTCCCACCCACAGCTTTAGATTTACTATGACTAGTTTGCTGTTTTGTTGGAAGCAGCAGTCCATAAATGGTCACAGGTCAGTACTGCTGTGGGAAATGACCAATGAGATGCATTTAACCTTCTTTGTCCCAGTTCTACTTAAATGTGATGCAGGCTACAAGTCAGTTTGAAGATAATTGTCATATTCGTGAATTTCCTTCAGATCACATGTAGTTTTTCTTTAGGTTGTTGTGAGGATAAGGGTTTTATGTGTGAATGAGTTAGGCATTTTTTTTCCAAGGGAAAAAGACTCTCAGCTGGCCGGTTAGCTCAGTTGGTTAGAGCGTGGTGCTAATAACGCCAAGGTTACGGGTTTGATCCCCGTATTGGCCACTTTGTCATTTTGGGAAATATTTCTGCAGAAGGATGAGATTGATGCAGAATTGGCACTCACAGCTTTAGAGTTACTAACACAAGATTGCTGTTTTGTTGGAAGCAGCTGTGCATACATGGTCACGGGTCAGTACTGCTGCGGGACATAACCAATGTTGGGGTGAGGATAAGGGTTGTATTTGTGAATGAGTTAGGCATTTTCTTTCAAGGGAAGAAAACTCCCCCCTGCAACTGGCCTCCCTCCTATGCTCCAGTCAGAAGGCATACTTTTTCTGACTGAGCATGGTGCTAATCACGCCAAGTTAGCGAATTTGATCACAGTATTGGCCACTTTGTCAATTTGGGAAATATTTCTGCAGAAGCATGAGATTGATGCAGAATTCCCATCCACAGCTTTAGATTTACTATGACTAGTTTCCTGTTTTGTTGGAAGCAGCAGTCCATAAATGGTCACAGGTCAGTACTGTTGTGGGAAATGACCAATGAGATGCATTTAACCTTCTTTTTCCCAGTTCTACTTAAATGTGATGCAGGCTACAAGTCAGTTTGAAGATAATTGTCATATTCATGAATTTCCTTCAGATCACATGTAGTTTTTCTTTAGATTGTTGTGAGGATAAGGGTTTTATGTGTGAATGAGTTAGGCATTTTTTTTCCAAGGGAAGAAAAAATCCCCCTGCAACTGGCCTCCCTCTTATGGTCCAGTCAGAAATATGCCTCTCAGCTGGCCGGTTAGCTCAGTTGGTTAGAGCGTGGTGCTGATAACGCTAAGGTCACGGGTTCGATCCCCGTATTGGCCACTTTGTCATTTTGGGAAATATTTCTGCAGAAGGATGAGATTGATGCAGAATTGGCACTCACAGCTTTAGAGTTACTAACACAAGATTGCTGTTTTGTTGGAAGCAGCTGTGCATAGATAGTCACGGGTCAGTACTGCTGCGGACATAACCAATGTTGTTGTGAGGATAAGGGTTGTATTTGTGAATGAGTTAGGCATTTTCTTTCAAGGAAAGAAAACTCCCCCCTGCAACTGGCCTCCCTCCTATGCTCCAGTCAGAAGGCATACTTTTTCTGACTGAGCATGGTGCTAATCACGCCAAGTTAGCGGATTTGATCCCAGTATTGGCCACTTTGTCAATTTGGGAAATATTTCTGCAGAAGCATGAGATTGATGCAGAATTCCCACCCACAGCTTTAGATTTACTATGACTAGTTTGCTGTTTTGTTGGAAGCAGCAGTCCATAAATGGTCACAGGTCAGTACTGCTGTGGGAAATGACCAATGAGATGCATTTAACCTTCTTTGTCCCAGTTCTACTTAAATGTGATGCAGGCTACAAGTCAGTTTGAAGATAATTGTCATATTCATGAATTTCCTTCAGATCACATGTAGTTTTTCTTTAGGTTGTTGTGAGGATAAGGGTTTTATGTGTGAATGAGTTAGGCATTTTTTTCCAAGGGAAGAAAAAATCCCCCTGCAACTGGCCTCCCTCTTATGCTCCAGTCAGAAACAGGACTCTCAGCTGGCCGGTTAGCTCAGTTGGTTAGAGCGTGGTGCTAATAACGCCAAGGTTACGGGTTTGATCCCCGTATTGGCCACTTTGTCATTTTGGGAAATATTTCTGCAGAAGCATGAGATTGATGCAGAATTGGCACTCACAGCTTTAGAGTTACTAATGACCAATGAGATGCATTTAACCTTCTTTGTCCCAGTTCTACTTAAATGTGATGCAGGCTACAAGTCAGTTTGAAGATAATTGTCATATTCGTGAATTTCCTTCAGATCACATGTAGTTTTTCTTTAGGTTGTTGTGAGGATAAGGGTTTTATGTGTGAATGAGTTAGGCATTTTTTCCAAGGGAAGAAAAAATCCCCCTGCAACTGGCCTCCCTCTTATGCTCCAGTCAGAAACAGGACTCTCAGCTGGCCGGTTAGCTCAGTTGGTTAGAGCGTGGTGCTAATAACGCCAAGGTTACGGGTTTGATCCCCGTATTGGCCACTTTGTCATTTTGGGAAATATTTCTGCAGAAGGATGAGATTGATGCAGAATTGGCACTCACAGCTTTAGAGTTACTAACACAAGATTGCTGTTTTGTTGGAAGCAGCTGTGCATACATAGTCACGGGTCAGTACTGCTGCGGGACATAACCAATGTTGTTGTGAGGATAAGGGTTGTATTTGTGAATGAGTTAGGCATTTTCTTTCAAGGGAAGAAAACTCCCCCCTGCAACTGACCTCCCTCCTATGCTCCAGTCAGAAGGCATACTTTTTCTGACTGAGCATGGTGCTAATCACGCCAAGTTAGCGAATTTGATCCCAGTATTGGCCACTTTGTCAATTTGGGAAATATTTCTGCAGAAGCATGAGATTGATGCAGAATTCCCACCCACAGCTTTAGATTTACTATGACTAGTTTGCTGTTTTGTTGGAAGCAGCAGTCCATAAATGGTCACAGGTCAGTACTGCTGTGGGAAATGACCAATGAGATGCATTTAACCTTCTTTGTCCCAGTTCTACTTAAATGTGATGCAGGCTACAAGTCAGTTTGAAGATAATTGTCATATTCATGAATTTCCTTCAGATCACATGTAGTTTTTCTTTAGGTTGTTGTGAGGATAAGGGTTTTATGTGTGAATGAGTTAGGCATTTTTTTTCCAAGGGAAAAATACTTTCAGCTGGCCGGTTAGCTCAGTTGGTTAGAGCGTGGTGCTAATAACGCCAAGGTCATGGGTTCGATCCCCGTATTGGCCACTTTGTCATTTTGGGAAATATTTCTGCAGAAGCATGAGATTGATGCAGAATTGGCACTCACAGCTTTAGAGTTACTAACACAAGTTTGCTGTTTTGTTGGAAGCAGCTGTGCATACATGGTCACGGGTCAGTACTGCTGCGGGACATAACCAATGTTGTTGTGAGGATAAGGGTTGTATTTGTGAATGAGTTAGGCATTTTCTTTCAAGGGAAGAAAGCTCCCCCCTGCAACTGGCCTCCCTCCTATGCTCCAGTCAGAAGGCATACTTTTTCTGACTGACCATGGTGCTAATCACGCCAAGTTAGCGAATTTGATCCCAGTATTGGCCACTTTGTCAATTTGGGAAATATTTCTGCAGAAGCATGAGATTGATGCAGAATTCCCACCCACAGCTTTAGATTTACTATGACTAGTTTGCTGTTTTGTTGGAAGCAGCAGTCCATAAATGGTCACAGGTCAGTACTGCTGTGCGAAATGACCAATGAGATACATTTAACCTTCTTTGTCCCAGTTCTACTTAAATGTGATGCAGGCTACAAGTCAGTTTGAAGATAATTGTCATATTTATGAATTTCCTTCAGATCACATGTAGTTTTTCTTTAGGTTGTTGTGAGGATAAGGGTTTTATGTGTGAATGAGTTAGGCATTTTTTTTCCAAGGGAAGAAAAAATCCCCCTGCAACTGGCCTCCCTCTTATGGTCCAGTCAGAAATATGCCTCTCAGCTGGCCGGTTAGCTCAGTTGGTTAGAGCGTGGTGCTAATAACGCCAAGGTCACGGGTTCGATCCCCGTATTGGCCACTTTGTCATTTTGGGAAATATTTCTGCAGAAGGATGAGATTGATGCAGAATTGGCACTCACAGCTTTAGAGTAACTAACACAAGATTGCTGTTTTGTTGTAAACAGCTGTGCAAAGATAGTCACGGGTCAGTACTGCTGCGGACATAACCAATGTTGTTGTGAGGATAAGGGTTGTATTTGTGAATGAGTTAGGCATTTTCTTTCAAGGAAAGAAAACTCCCCCCTGCAACGGGCCTCCCTCCTATGCTCCAGTCAGAAGGCATACTTTTTCTGACTGAGCATGGTGCTAATCACGCCAAGTTAGCGAATTTGATCCCAGTATTGGCCACTTTGTCAATTTGGGAAATATTTCTGCAGAAGCATGAGATTGATGCAGAATTCCCACCCACAGCTTTAGATTTACTATGACTAGTTTGCTGTTTTGTTGGAAGCAGCAGTCCATAAATGGTCACAGGTCAGTACTGCTGTGGGAAATGACCAATGAGATACATTTAACCTTCTTTGTCCCAGTTCTACTTAAATGTGATGCAGGCTACAAGTCAGTTTGAAGATAATTGTCATATTCATGAATTTCCTTCAGATCACATGTAGTTTTTCTTTAGGTTGTTGTGAGGATAAGGGTTTTATGTGTGAATGAGTTAGGCATTTTTTTTCCAAGGGAAGAAAAAATCCCCCTGCAACTGGCCTCCCTCTTATGGTCCAGTCAGAAATATGCCTCTCAGCTGGCCGGTTAGCTCAGTTGGTAAGAGCGTGGTGCTGATAACGCTAAGGTCACGGGTTCGATCCCCGTATTGGCCACTTTGTCATTTTGGGAAATATTTCTGCAGAAGGATGAGATTGATGCAGAATTGGCACTCACAGCTTTAGAGTTACTAACACAAGATTGCTGTTTTGTTGGAAGCAGCTGTGCATAGATAGTCACGGGTCAGTACTGCTGCGGACATAACCAATGTTGTTGTGAGGATAAGGGTTGTATTTGTGAATGAGTTAGGCATTTTCTTTCAAGGAAAGAAAACTCCCCCCTGCAACTGGCCTCCCTCCTATGCTCCAGTCAGAAGGCATACTTTTTCTGACTGAGCATGGTGCTAATCACGCCAAGTTAGCGGATTTGATCCCAGTATTGGCCACTTTGTCAATTTGGGAAATATTTCTGCAGAAGCATGAGATTGATGCAGAATTCCCACCCACAGCTTTAGATTTACTATGACTAGTTTGCTGTTTTGTTGGAAGCAGCAGTCCATAAATGGTCACAGGTCAGTACTGCTGTGGGAAATGACCAATGAGATGCATTTAACCTTCTTTGTCCCAGTTCTACTTAAATGTGATGCAGGCTACAAGTCAGTTTGAAGATAATTGTCATATTCATGAATTTCCTTCAGATCACATGTAGTTTTTCTTTAGGTTGTTGTGAGGATAAGGGTTTTATGTGTGAATGAGTTAGGCATTTTTTTCCAAGGGAAGAAAAAATCCCCCTGCAACTGGCCTCCCTCTTATGCTCCAGTCAGAAACAGGACTCTCAGCTGGCCGGTTAGCTCAGTTGGTTAGAGCGTGGTGCTAATAACGCCAAGGTTACGGGTTTGATCCCCGTATTGGCCACTTTGTCATTTTGGGAAATATTTCTGCAGAAGCATGAGATTGATGCAGAATTGGCACTCACAGCTTTAGAGTTACTAATGACCAATGAGATGCATTTAACCTTCTTTGTCCCAGTTCTACTTAAATGTGATGCAGGCTACAAGTCAGTTTGAAGATAATTGTCATATTCGTGAATTTCCTTCAGATCACATGTAGTTTTTCTTTAGGTTGTTGTGAGGATAAGGGTTTTATGTGTGAATGAGTTAGGCATTTTTTCCAAGGGAAGAAAAAATCCCCCTGCAACTGGCCTCCCTCTTATGCTCCAGTCAGAAACAGGACTCTCAGCTGGCCGGTTAGCTCAGTTGGTTAGAGCGTGGTGCTAATAACGCCAAGGTTACGGGTTTGATCCCCGTATTGGCCACTTTGTCATTTTGGGAAATATTTCTGCAGAAGGATGAGATTGATGCAGAATTGGCACTCACAGCTTTAGAGTTACTAACACAAGATTGCTGTTTTGTTGGAAGCAGCTGTGCATACATAGTCACGGGTCAGTACTGCTGCGGACATAACTAATGTTGTTGTGAGGATAAGGGTTGTATTTGTGAATGAGTTAGGCATTTTCTTTCAAGGGAAGAAAACTCCCCCCTGCAACTGGCCTCCCTCCTATGCTCCAGTCAGAAGGCATACTTTTTCTGACTGAGCATGGTGCTAATCACGCCAAGTTAGCGAATTTGATCCCAGTATTGGCCACTTTGTCAATTTAGGAAATATTTCTGCAGAAGCATGAGATTGATGCAGAATTCCCACCCACAGCTTTAGATTTACTATGACTAATTTCCTGTTTTGTTGGAAGCAGCAGTCCATAAATGGTCACAGGTCAGTACTGCTGTGGGAAATGACCAATGAGATGCATTTAACCTTCTTTGTCCCAGTTCTACTTAAATGTGATGCAGGCTACAAGTCAGTTTGAAGATAATTGTCATATTCGTGAATTTCCTTCAGATCACATGTAGTTTTTCTTTAGGTTGTTGTGAGGATAAGGGTTTTATGTGTGAATGAGTTAGGCATTTTTTTTCCAAGGGAAAAAGACTCTCAGCTGGCCGGTTAGCTCAGTTGGTTAGAGCGTGGTGCTAATAACGCCAAGGTTACGGGTTTAATCCCCGTATTGGCCACTTTGTCATTTTGGGAAATATTTCTGCAGAAGGATGAGATTGATGCAGAATTGGCACTCACAGCTTTAGAGTTACTAACACAAGATTGCTGTTTTGTTGGAAGCAGCTGTGCATACATAGTCACGGGTCAGTACTGCTGCGGACATAACCAATGTTGGGGTGAGGATAAGGGTTGTATTTGTGAATGAGTTAGGCATTTTCTTTCAAGGGAAGAAAACTCCCCCCTGCAACTGGCCTCCCTCCTATGCTCCAGTCAGAAGGCATACTTTTTCTGACTGAGCATGGTGCTAATCACGCCAAGTTAGCGAATTTGATCACAGTATTGGCCACTTTGTCAATTTGGGAAATATTTCTGCAGAAGCATGAGATTGATGCAGAATTCCCACCCACAGCTTTAGATTTACTATGACTAGTTTTCTGTTTTGTTGGAAGCAGCAGTCCATAAATGGTCACAGGTCAGTACTGTTGTGGGAAATGACCAATGAGATGCATTTAACCTTCTTTTTCCCAGTTCTACTTAAATGTGATGCAGGCTACAAGTCAGTTTGAAGATAATTGTCATATTCATGAATTTCCTTCAGATCACATGTAGTTTTTCTTTAGGTTGTTGTGAGGATAAGGGTTTTATGTGTGAATGAGTTAGGCATTTTTTTTCCAAGGGAAAAAGACTTTCAGCTGGCTGGTTAGCTCAGTTGGTTAGAGTGTGGTGCTAATAACGCCAAGGTCATGGGTTCGATCCCCGTATTGGCCACTTTGTCATTTTGGGAAATATTTCTGCAGAAGCATGAGATTGATGCAGAATTGGCACTCACAGCTTTAGAGTTACTAACACAAGTTTGCTGTTTTGTTGGAAGCAGCTGTGCATACATGGTCACGGGTCAGTACTGCTGCGGGACATAACCAATGTTGTTGTGAGGATAAGGGTTGTATTTGTGAATGAGTTAGGCATTTTCTTTCAAGGGAAGAAAACTCCCCCCTGCAACTGACCTCCCTCCTATGCTCCAGTCAGAAGGCATACTTTTTCTGACTGAGCATGGTGCTAATCACGCCAAGTTAGCGAATTTGATCCCAGTATTGGCCACTTTGTCAATTTGGGAAATATTTCTGCAGAAGCATGAGATTGATGCAGAATTCCCACCCACAGCTTTAGATTTACTATGACTAGTTTGCTGTTTTGTTGGAAGCAGCAGTCCATAAATGGTCACAGGTCAGTACTGCTGTGGGAAATGACCAATGAGATGCATTTAACCTTCTTTGTCCCAGTTCTACTTAAATGTGATGCAGGCTACAAGTCAGTTTGAAGATAATTGTCATATTCATGAATTTCCTTCAGATCACATGTAGTTTTTCTTTAGGTTGTTGTGAGGATAAGGGTTTTATGTGTGAATGAGTTAGGCATTTTTTTTCCAAGGGAAAAATACTTTCAGCTGGCCGGTTAGCTCAGTTGGTTAGAGCGTGGTGCTAATAACGCCAAGGTCATGGGTTCGATCCCCGTATTGGCCACTTTGTCATTTTGGGAAATATTTCTGCAGAAGCATGAGATTGATGCAGAATTGGCACTCACAGCTTTAGAGTTACTAACACAAGTTTGCTGTTTTGTTGGAAGCAGCTGTGCATACATGGTCACGGGTCAGTACTGCTGCGGGACATAACCAATGTTGTTGTGAGGATAAGGGTTGTATTTGTGAATGAGTTAGGCATTTTCTTTCAAGGGAAGAAAGCTCCCCCCTGCAACTGGCCTCCCTCCTATGCTCCAGTCAGAAGGCATACTTTTTCTGACTGAGCATGGTGCTAATCACGCCAAGTTAGCGAATTTGATCCCAGTATTGGCCACTTTGTCAATTTGGGAAATATTTCTGCAGAAGCATGAGATTGATGCAGAATTCCCACCCACAGCTTTAGATTTACTATGACTAGTTTGCTGTTTTGTTGGAAGCAGCAGTCCATAAATGGTCACAGGTCAGTACTGCTGTGCGAAATGACCAATGAGATACATTTAACCTTCTTTGTCCCAGTTCTACTTAAATGTGATGCAGGCTACAAGTCAGTTTGAAGATAATTGTCATATTTATGAATTTCCTTCAGATCACATGTAGTTTTTCTTTAGGTTGTTGTGAGGATAAGGGTTTTATGTGTGAATGAGTTAGGCATTTTTTTTCCAAGGGAAGAAAAAATCCCCCTGCAACTGGCCTCCCTCTTATGGTCCAGTCAGAAACATGCCTCTCAGCTGGCCGGTTAGCTCAGTTGGTTAGAGCGTGGTGCTAATAACGCCAAGGTCACGGGTTCGATCCCCGTATTGGCCACTTTGTCATTTTGGGAAATATTTCTGCAGAAGGATGAGATTGATGCAGAATTGGCACTCACAGCTTTAGAGTAACTAACACAAGATTGCTGTTTTGTTGTAAACAGCTGTGCAAAGATAGTCACGGGTCAGTACTGCTGCGGACATAACCAATGTTGTTGTGAGGATAAGGGTTGTATTTGTGAATGAGTTAGGCATTTTCTTTCAAGGAAAGAAAACTCCCCCCTGCAACTGGCCTCCCTCCTATGCTCCAGTCAGAAGGCATACTTTTTCTGACTGAGCATGGTGCTAATCACGCCAAGTTAGCGAATTTGATCCCAGTATTGGCCACTTTGTCAATTTGGGAAATATTTCTGCAGAAGCATGAGATTGATGCAGAATTCCCACCCACAGCTTTAGATTTACTATGACTAGTTTGCTGTTTTGTTGGAAGCAGCAGTCCATAAATGGTCACAGGTCAGTACTGCTGTGGGAAATGACCAATGAGATACATTTAACCTTCTTTGTCCCAGTTCTACTTAAATGTGATGCAGGCTACAAGTCAGTTTGAAGATAATTGTCATATTCATGAATTTCCTTCAGATCACATGTAGTTTTTCTTTAGGTTGTTGTGAGGATAAGGGTTTTATGTGTGAATGAGTTAGGCATTTTTTTTCCAAGGGAAGAAAAAATCCCCCTGCAACTGGCCTCCCTCTTATGGTCCAGTCAGAAATATGCCTCTCAGCTGGCCGGTTAGCTCAGTTGGTTAGAGCGTGGTGCTGATAACGCTAAGGTCACGGGTTCGATCCCCGTATTGGCCACTTTGTCATTTTGGGAAATATTTCTGCAGAAGGATGAGATTGATGCAGAATTGGCACTCACAGCTTTAGAGTTACTAACACAAGATTGCTGTTTTGTTGGAAGCAGCTGTGCATAGATAGTCACGGGTCAGTACTGCTGCGGACATAACCAATGTTGTTGTGAGGATAAGGGTTGTATTTGTGAATGAGTTAGGCATTTTCTTTCAAGGAAAGAAAACTCCCCCCTGCAACTGGCCTCCCTCCTATGCTCCAGTCAGAAGGCATACTTTTTCTGACTGAGCATGGTGCTAATCACGCCAAGTTAGCGGATTTGATCCCAGTATTGGCCACTTTGTCAATTTGGGAAATATTTCTGCAGAAGCATGAGATTGATGCAGAATTCCCACCCACAGCTTTAGATTTACTATGACTAGTTTGCTGTTTTGTTGGAAGCAGCAGTCCATAAATGGTCACAGGTCAGTACTGCTGTGGGAAATGACCAATGAGATGCATTTAACCTTCTTTGTCCCAGTTCTACTTAAATGTGATGCAGGCTACAAGTCAGTTTGAAGATAATTGTCATATTCATGAATTTCCTTCAGATCACATGTAGTTTTTCTTTAGGTTGTTGTGAGGATAAGGGTTTTATGTGTGAATGACTTAGGCATTTTTTTTCCAAGGAAAGAAAAAATCCCCCTGCAACTGGCCTCCCTCTTATGCTCCAGTCAGAAACAGGACACTCAGCTGGTCGGTTAGCTCAGCTGGTTAGAGCGTGGTGCTAATAACGCCATGGTCACTGGTTCGATCCCCGTATTGGCCACTTTGTCATTTTGGGAAATATTTCTGCAGAAGCATGAGATTGATGCAGAATTGGCACTCACAGCTTTAGAGTTACTAACACAAGATTGCTGTTTTGTTGGAAGCAGCTGTGCATACATGGTCACGGGTCAGTACTGCCGCGGGACATAACCAATGTTGTTGTGAGGATAAGGGTTGTATTTGTGAATGAGTTAGGCATTTTTTTTCCAAGGGAAGAAAAACTCCCCCCTGCAACTGGCCTCCCTCCTATGCTCCAGTCAGAAGGCATACTTTTTCTCACTGAGCATGGTGCTAATCACGCCAAGTTAGCGAATTTGATCCCAGTATTGGCCACTTTGTCAATTTGGGAAATATTTCTACAGAAGCATGAGATTGATGCAGAATTCCCACCCACAGCTTTAGATTTACTATGACTAGTTTCCTGTTTTGTTGGAAGCAGCAGTCCATAAATGGTCACAGGTCAGTACTGCTGTGGGAAATGACCAATGAGATGCATTTAACCTTCTTTGTCCCAGTTCTACTTAAATATGATGCAGGCTACAAGTCAGTTTGAAGATAATTGTCATATTCATGAATTTCCTTCAGATCACATGTAGTTTTTCTTTAGGTTGTTGTGAGGATAAGGGTTTTATGTGTGAATGAGTTAGGCATTTTTTTCCAAGGGAAGAAAAAATCCCCCTGCAACTGGCCTCCCTCTTATGCTCCAGTCAGAAACAAGACTCTCAGCTGGCCGGTTAGCTCGGTTGGTTAGAGAGTGGTGCTAATAACGCCAAGGTCACGGGTTCGATCCCTGTATTGGCCACTTTGTCATTTTGGGAAATATTTCTGCAGAAGCATGAGATTGATGCAGAATTGGCACTCACAGCTTTAGAGTTACTCATGACCAATGAGATGCATTTAACCTTCTTTGTCCCAGTTCTACCTAAATGTGATGCAGGCTACAAGTCAGTTTGAAGATAATTGTCATATTCGTGAATTTCCTTCAGATCACATGTAGTTTTTCTTTAGGTTGTTGTGAGGATAAGGGTTTTATGTGTGAATGAGTTAGGCATTTTTTTTCCAAGGGAAGAAAAACTCCCCCCTGCAACTGGCCTCCCTCCTATGCTCCAGTCAGAAGGCATACTTTTTCTGACTGAGCATGGTGCTAATCACGCCAAGTTAGCGAATTTGATCCCAGTATTGGCCACTTTGTCAATTTAGGAAATATTTCTGCAGAAGCATGAGATTGATGCAGAATTCCCACCCACAGCTTTAGATTTACTATGACTAGTTTTCTGTTTTGTTGGAAGCAGCAGTCCATAAATGGTCACAGGTCAGTACTGTTGTGGGAAATGACCAATGAGATGCATTTAACCTTCTTTTTCCCAGTTCTACTTAAATGTGATGCAGGCTACAAGTCAGTTTGAAGATAATTGTCATATTCATGAATTTCCTTCAGATCACATGTAGTTTTTCTTTAGGTTGTTGTGAGGATAAGGGTTTTATGTGTGAATGAGTTAGGCATTTTTTTTCCAAGGGAAAAAGACTTTCAGCTGGCTGGTTAGCTCAGTTGGTTAGAGTGTGGTGCTAATAACGCCAAGGTCATGGGTTCGATCCCCGTATTGGCCACTTTGTCATTTTGGGAAATATTTCTGCAGAAGCATGAGATTGATGCAGAATTGGCACTCACAGCTTTAGAGTTACTAACACAAGTTTGCTGTTTTGTTGGAAGCAGCTGTGCATACATGGCCACGGGTCAGTACTGCTGCGGGACATAACCAATGTTGTTGTGAGGATAAGGGTTGTATTTGTGAATGAGTTAGGCATTTTCTTTCAAGGGAAGAAAACTCCCCCCTGCAACTGACCTCCCTCCTATGCTCCAGTCAGAAGGCATACTTTTTCTGACTGAGCATGGTGCTAATCACGCCAAGTTAGCGAATTTGATCCCAGTATTGGCCACTTTGTCAATTTGGGAAATATTTCTGCAGAAGCATGAGATTGATGCAGAATTCCCACCCACAGCTTTAGATTTACTATGACTAGTTTGCTGTTTTGTTGGAAGCAGCAGTCCATAAATGGTCACAGGTCAGTACTGCTGTGGGAAATGACCAATGAGATGCATTTAACCTTCTTTGTCCCAGTTCTACTTAAATGTGATGCAGGCTACAAGTCAGTTTGAAGATAATTGTCATATTCATGAATTTCCTTCAGATCACATGTAGTTTTTCTTTAGGTTGTTGTGAGGATAAGGGTTTTATGTGTGAATGAGTTAGGCATTTTTTTTCCAAGGGAAAAATACTTTCAGCTGGCCGGTTAGCTCAGTTGGTTAGAGCGTGGTGCTAATAACGCCAAGGTCATGGGTTCGATCCCCGTATTGGCCACTTTGTCATTTTGGGAAATATTTCTGCAGAAGCATGAGATCGATGCAGAATTGGCACTCACAGCTTTAGAGTTACTAACACAAGTTTGCTGTTTTGTTGGAAGCAGCTGTGCATACATGGTCACGGGTCAGTACTGCTGCGGGACATAACCAATGTTGTTGTGAGGATAAGGGTTGTATTTGTGAATGAGTTAGGCATTTTCTTTCAAGGGAAGAAAGCTCCCCCCTGCAACTGGCCTCCCTCCTATGCTCCAGTCAGAAGGCATACTTTTTCTGACTGACCATGGTGCTAATCACGCCAAGTTAGCGAATTTGATCCCAGTATTGGCCACTTTGTCAATTTGGGAAATATTTCTGCAGAAGCATGAGATTGATGCAGAATTCCCACCCACAGCTTTAGATTTACTATGACTAGTTTGCTGTTTTGTTGGAAGCAGCAGTCCATAAATGGTCACAGGTCAGTACTGCTGTGCGAAATGACCAATGAGATACATTTAACCTTCTTTGTCCCAGTTCTACTTAAATGTGATGCAGGCTACAAGTCAGTTTGAAGATAATTGTCATATTTATGAATTTCCTTCAGATCACATGTAGTTTTTCTTTAGGTTGTTGTGAGGATAAGGGTTTTATGTGTGAATGAGTTAGGCATTTTTTTTCCAAGGGAAGAAAAAATCCCCCTGCAACTGGCCTCCCTCTTATGGTCCAGTCAGAAATATGCCTCTCAGCTGGCCGGTTAGCTCAGTTGGTTAGAGCGTGGTGCTAATAACGCCAAGGTCACGGGTTCGATCCCCGTATTGGCCACTTTGTCATTTTGGGAAATATTTCTGCAGAAGGATGAGATTGATGCAGAATTGGCACTCACAGCTTTAGAGTAACTAACACAAGATTGCTGTTTTGTTGTAAACAGCTGTGCAAAGATAGTCACGGGTCAGTACTGCTGCGGACATAACCAATGTTGTTGTGAGGATAAGGGTTGTATTTGTGAATGAGTTAGGCATTTTCTTTCAAGGAAAGAAAACTCCCCCCTGCAACTGGCCTCCCTCCTATGCTCCAGTCAGAAGGCATACTTTTTCTGACTGAGCATGGTGCTAATCACGCCAAGTTAGCGAATTTGATCCCAGTATTGGCCACTTTGTCAATTTGGGAAATATTTCTGCAGAAGCATGAGATTGATGCAGAATTCCCACCCACAGCTTTAGATTTACTATGACTAGTTTGCTGTTTTGTTGGAAGCAGCAGTCCATAAATGGTCACAGGTCAGTACTGCTGTGGGAAATGACCAATGAGATACATTTAACCTTCTTTGTCCCAGTTCTACTTAAATGTGATGCAGGCTACAAGTCAGTTTGAAGATAATTGTCATATTCATGAATTTCCTTCAGATCACATGTAGTTTTTGTTTAGGTTGTTGTGAGGATAAGGGTTTTATGTGTGAATGAGTTAGGCATTTTTTTTCCAAGGGAAGAAAAAATCCCCCTGCAACTGGCCTCCCTCTTATGGTCCAGTCAGAAATATGCCTCTCAGCTGGCCGGTTAGCTCAGTTGGTTAGAGCGTGGTGCTGATAACGCTAAGGTCACCGGTTCGATCCCCGTATTGGCCACTTTGTCATTTTGGGAAATATTTCTGCAGAAGGATGAGATTGATGCAGAATTGGCACTCACAGCTTTAGAGTTACTAACACAAGATTGCTGTTTTGTTGGAAGCAGCTGTGCATAGATAGTCACGGGTCAGTACTGCTGCGGACATAACCAATGTTGTTGTGAGGATAAGGGTTGTATTTGTGAATGAGTTAGGCATTTTCTTTCAAGGAAAGAAAACTCCCCCCTGCAACTGGCCTCCCTCCTATGCTCCAGTCAGAAGGCATACTTTTTCTGACTGAGCATGGTGCTAATCACGCCAAGTTAGCGGATTTGATCCCAGTATTGGCCACTTTGTCAATTTGGGAAATATTTCTGCAGAAGCATGAGATTGATGCAGAATTCCCACCCACAGCTTTAGATTTACTATGACTAGTTTGCTGTTTTGTTGGAAGCAGCAGTCCATAAATGGTCACAGGTCAGTACTGCTGTGGGAAATGACCAATGAGATGCATTTAACCTTCTTTGTCCCAGTTCTACTTAAATGTGATGCAGGCTACAAGTCAGTTTGAAGATAATTGTCATATTCATGAATTTCCTTCAGATCACATGTAGTTTTTCTTTAGGTTGTTGTGAGGATAAGGGTTTTATGTGTGAATGACTTAGGCATTTTTTTTCCAAGGAAAGAAAAAATCCCCCTGCAACTGGCCTCCCTCTTATGCTCCAGTTAGAAACAGGACACTCAGCTGGTCGGTTAGCTCAGCTGGTTAGAGCGTGGTGCTAATAATGCCATGGTCACTGGTTCGATCCCCGTATTGGCCACTTTGTCATTTTGGGAAATATTTCTGCAGAAGCATGAGATTGATGCAGAATTGGCACTCACAGCTTTAGAGTTACTAACACAAGATTGCTGTTTTGTTGGAAGCAGCTGTGCATACATGGTCACGGGTCAGTACTGCCGCGGGACATAACCAATGTTGTTGTGAGGATAAGGGTTGTATTTGTGAATGAGTTAGGCATTTTCTTTCAAGGGAAGAAAGCTCCCCCCTGCAACTGGCCTCCCTCCTATGCTCCAGTCAGAAGGCATACTTTTTCTGACTGAGCATGGTGCTAATCACGCCAAGTTAGCGAATTTGATCCCAGTATTGGCCACTTTGTCAATTTGGGAAATATTTCTGCAGAAGGATGAGAATGATGCAGAATTCCCACCCACAGCTTTAGATTTACTATGACTAGTTTCCTGTTTTGTTGGAAGCAGCAGTCCATAAATGGTCACAGGTCAGTACTGCTGTGGGAAATGACCAATGAGATGCATTTAACCTTCTTTGTCCCAGTTCTACTTAAATGTGATGCAGGCTACAAGTCAGTTTGAAGATAATTGTCATATTCGTGAATTTCCTTCAGATCACATGTAGTTTTTCTTTAGGTTGTTGTGAGGATAAGGGTTTTATGTGTGAATGAGTTAGGCATTTTTTTTCCAAGGGAAGAAAAAATCCCCCTGCAACTGGCCTCCCTCTTATGCTCCAGTTAGAAATATGCCTCTCAGCTGGCCGGTTAGCTCGGTTGGTTAGAGCGTGGTGCTAATAACGCCAAGGTCACGGGTTCGATCCCTGTATTGGCCACTTTGTCATTTTGGGAAATATTTCTGCAGAAGGATGAGATTGATGCAGAATTGGCACTCACAGCTTTAGAGTTACTGACACAAGATTGCTGTTTTGTTGGAAGCAGCTGTGCATACATAGTCACGGTTCAGTACTACTGCGGACATAACCAATGTTGTTGTGAGGATAAGGGTTGTATTTGTGAATGAGTTAGGCATTTTCTTTCAAGGGAAGAAAACTCCCCCCTGCAACTGGCCTCCCTCCTATGCTCCAGTCAGAAGGCATACTTTTTCTGACTGAGCATGGTGCTAATCACGCCAAGTTAGCGAATTTGATCCCAGTATTGGCCACTTTGTCAATTTGGGAGATATTTCTGCAGAAGCATGAGATTGATGCAGAATTCCCACCCACAGCTTTAGATTTACTATGACAAGTTTGCTGTTTTGTTGGAAGCAGCAGTCCATAAATGGTCACAGGTCAGTACTGCTGTGGGAAATGACCAATGAGATGCATTTAACCTTCTTTGTCCCAGTTCTACTTAAATGTGATGCAGGCTACAAGTCAGTTTGAAGATAATTGTCATATTCATGAATTTCCTTCAGATCACATGTAGTTTTTCTTTAGGTTGTTGTGAGGATAAGGGTTTTATGTGTGAATGAGTTAGGCATTTTTTTCCAAGGGAAAAAGACTGTCAGCTGGCCGGTTAGCTCAGTTGGTTAGAGCGTGGTGCTAATAACGCCAAGGTCACGGGTTTGATCCCTGTATTGGCCACTTTGTCATTTTGGGAAATATTTCTGCAGAAGGATGAGATTGATGCAGAATTGGCATTCACAGCTTTAGAGTTACTAACACAAGATTGCTGTTTTGTTGGAAGCAGCTGTGCTTACATAGTCACGGGTCAGTACTGCTGCGGACATAACCAATGTTGTTGTGAGGATAAGGGTTGTATTTGTGAATGAGTTAGGCATTTTCTTTCAAGGGAAGAAAACTCCCCCCTGCAACTGGCCTCCCTCCTATGCTCCAGTCAGAAGGCATACTTTTTCTGACTGAGCATGGTGCTAATCACGCCAAGTTAGCGAATTTGATCCCAGTATTGGGCACTTTGTCAATTTGGGAAATATTTCTGCAGAAGCATGAGATTGATGCAGAATTCCCACCCACAGCTTTAGATTTACTATGACTAGTTTGCTGTTTTGTTGGAAGCAGCAGTCCATAAATGGTCACAGGTCAGTACTGCTGTGGGAAATGACCAATGAGATGCATTTAACCTTCTTTGTCCCAGTTCTACTTAAATGTGATGCAGGCTACAAGTCAGTTTGAAGATAATTGTCATATTCATGAATTTCCTTCAGATCACATGTAGTTTTTCTTTAGGTTGTTGTGAGGATAAGGGTTTTATGTGTGAATGAGTTAGGCATTTTTTTCCAAGGGAAGAAAAAATCCCCCTGCAACTGGCCTCCCTCTTATGCTCCAGTCAGAAACAGGACTCTCAGCTGGCTGGTTAGCTCAGTTGGTTAGAGCGTGGTGCTAATAACGCCAAGGTTAAGGGTTTGATCCCCGTATTGGCCACTTTGTCATTTTGGGAAATATTTCTGCAGAAGCATGAGATTGATGCAGAATTTGCACTCACAGCTTTAGAGTTACAGCTTTAGAGATACTAATGACCAATGAGATGCATTTAACCTTCTTTGTCCCAGTTCTACTTAAATGTGATGCAGGCTACAAGTCAGTTTGAAGATAATTGTCATATTCGTGAATTTCCTTCAGATCACATGTAGTTTTTCTTTAGGTTGTTGTGAGGATAAGGGTTTTATGTGTGAATGAGTTAGGCATTTTTTTTCCAAGGGAAGAAAAACTCCCCCCTGCAACTGGCCTCCCTCCTATGCTCCAGTCAGAAGGCATACTTTTTCTCACTGAGCATGGTGCTAATCACGCCAAGTTAGCGAATTTGATCCCAGTATTGGCCACTTTGTCAATTTGGGAAATATTTCTACAGAAGCATGAGATTGATGCAGAATTCCCACCCACAGCTTTAGATTTACTATGACTAGTTTCCTGTTTTGTTGGAAGCAGCAGTCCATAAATGGTCACAGGTCAGTACTGCTGTGGGAAATGACCAATGAGATGCATTTAACCTTCTTTGTCCCAGTTCTACTTAAATATGATGCAGGCTACAAGTCAGTTTGAAGATAATTGTCATATTCATGAATTTCCTTCAGATCACATGTAGTTTTTCTTTAGGTTGTTGTGAGGATAAGGGTTTTATGTGTGAATGAGTTAGGCATTTTTTTCCAAGGGAAGAAAAAATCCCCCTGCAACTGGCCTCCCTCTTATGCTCCAGTCAGAAACAGGACTCTCAGCTCGCTGGTTAGCTCAGTTGGTTAGAGCGTGGTGCTAATAACGCCAAGGTTATGGGTTTGATCCCCGTATTGGCCACTTTGTCATTTTGGGAAATATTTCTGCAGAAGCATGAGATTGATGCAGAATTGGCACTCACAGCTTTAGAGTTACTCATGACCAATGAGATGCATTTAACCTTCTTTGTCCCAGTTCTACCTAAATGTGATGCAGGCTACAAGTCAGTTTGAAGATAATTGTCATATTCGTGAATTTCCTTCAGATCACATGTAGTTTTTCTTTAGGTTGTTGTGAGGATAAGGGTTTTATGTGTGAATGAGTTAGGCATTTTTTTTCCAAGGGAAGAAAAACTCCCCCCTGCAACTGGCCTCCCTCCTATGCTCCAGTCAGAAGGCATACTTTTTCTGACTGAGCATGGTGCTAATCACGCCAAGTTAGCGAATTTGATCCCAGTATTGGCCACTTTGTCAATTTAGGAAATATTTCTGCAGAAGCATGAGATTGATGCAGAATTCCCACCCACAGCTTTAGATTTACTATGACTAGTTTCCTGTTTTGTTGGAAGCAGCAGTCCATAAATGGTCACAGGTCAGTACTGCTGTGGGAAATGACCAATGAGATGCATTTAACCTTCTTTGTCCCAGTTCTACTTAAATGTGATGCAGGCTACAAGTCAGTTTGAAGATAATTGTCATATTCATGAATTTCCTTCAGATCACATGTAGTTTTTCTTTAGGTTGTTGTGAGGATAAGGGTTTTATGTGTAAATGAGTTAGGCATTTTTTTCCAAGGGAAAGAGACTCTCAGCTGGCCGGTTAGCGCAGTTGGTCAGAGCGTGGTGCTAATAACGCCAAGGTCACGGGTTCGATCCCCGTATTGGCCACTTTGTCATTTTGGGAAATATTTCTGCAGAAGGATGAGATTGATGCATAATTGGCACTCACAGCTTTAGAGTTACTAACACAAGATTGCTGTTTTGTTGGAAGCAGCTGTGCATACATAGTCACGGGTCAGTACTGCTGCGGACATAACCAATGTTGCTGTGAGGATAAGGGTTGTATTTGTGAATGAGTTAGGCATTTTCTTTCAAGGGAAGAAAACTCCCCCCTGCAACTGGCCTCCCTCCTATGCTCCAGTCAGAAGGCATACTTTTTCTGACTGAGCATGGTGCTAATCACGCCAAGTTAGCGAATTTGATCCCAGTATTGGCCACTTTGTCAATTTGGGAAATATTTCTGCAGAAGCATGAGATTGATGCAGAATTCCCACCCACAGCTTTAGATTTACTATGACTAGTTTGCTGTTTTGTTGGAAGCAGCAGTCCATAAATGGTCACAGGTCAGTACTGCTGTGGGAAATGACCAAGGAGATGCATTTAACCTTCTTTGTCCCAGTTCTACTTAAATGTGATGCAGGCTACAAGTCAGTTTGAAGATAATTGTCATATTCATGAATTTCCTTCAGATCACATGTAGTTTTTCTTTAGGTTGTTGTGAGGATAAGGGTTTTATGTGTGAATGAGTTAGGCATTTTTTTCCAAGGGAAGAGAAAATCCCCCTGCAACTGGCCTCCCTCTTATGCTCCAGTCAGAAACAGGGCTCTCAGCTGGCCGGTTAGCTCAGTTGGTTAGAGCGTGGTGCTAATAACGCCAAGGTTACGGGTTTGATCCCCGTATTGGCCACTTTGTCATTTTGGGAAATATTTCTGCAGAAGCATGAGATTGATGCAGAATTGGCACTCACAGCTTTAGAGTTACTAATGACCAATGAGATGCATTTAACCTTCTTTGTCCCAGTTCTACTTAAATGTGATGCAGGCTACAAGTCAGTTTGAAGATAATTGTCATATTCGTGAATTTCCTTCAGATCACATGTAGTTTTTCTTTAGGTTGTTGTGAGGATAAGGGTTTTATGTGTGAATGAGTTAGGCATTTTTTTCCAAGGGAAGAAAAAATCCCCCTGCAACTGGCCTCCATCTTATGCTCCAGTCAGAAACAGGACTCTCAGCTGGCCGGTTAGCTCAGTTGGTTAGAGCGTGGTGCCAATAACGCCAAGGTTACGGGTTTGATCCCCGTATTGGCCACTTTGTCATTTTGGGAAATATTTCTGCAGAAGGATGAGATTGATGCAGAATTGGCACTCACAGCTTTAGAGTTACTAACACAAGATTGCTGTTTTGTTGGAAGCAGCTGTGCATACATAGTCACGGGTCAGTACTACTGAGGACATAACCAATGTTGTTGTGAGGATAAGGGTTGTATTTGTGAATGAGTTAGGCATTTTCTTTCAAGGGAAGAAAACTCCCCCCTGCAACTGGCCTCCCTCCTATGCTCCAGTCAGAAGGCATACTTTTTCTGACTGAGCATGGTGCTAATCACGCCAAGTTAGCGAATTTGATCCTAGTATTGGCCACTTTGTCAATTTGGGAAATATTTCTGCAGAAGCATGAGATTGATGCAGAATTCCCACCCACAGCTTTAGATTTACTATGACTAGTTTTCTGTTTTGTTGGAAGCAGCAGTCCATAAATGGTCACAGGTCAGTACTGTTGTGGGAAATGACCAATGAGATGCATTTAACCTTCTTTTTCCCAGTTCTACTTAAATGTGATGCAGGCTACAAGTCAGTTTGAAGATAATTGTCATATTCATGAATTTCCTTCAGATCACATGTAGTTTTTCTTTAGGTTGTTGTGAGGATAAGGGTTTTATGTGTGAATGAGTTAGGCATTTTTTTTCCAAGGGAAAAAGACTTTCAGCTGGCTGGTTAGCTCAGTTGGTTAGAGTGTGGTGCTAATAACGCCAAGGTCATGGGTTCAATCCCCGTATTGGCCACTTTGTCATTTTGGGAAATATTTCTGCAGAAGCATGAGATTGATGCAGAATTGGCACTCACAGCTTTAGAGTTACTAACACAAGTTTGCTGTTTTGTTGGAAGCAGCTGTGCATACATGGTCACGGGTCAGTACTGCTGCGGGACATAACCAATGTTGTTGTGAGGATAAGGGTTGTATTTGTGAATGAGTTAGGCATTTTCTTTCAAGGGAAGAAAACTCCCCCCTGCAACTGACCTCCCTCCTATGCTCCAGTCAGAAGGCATACTTTTTCTGACTGAGCATGGTGCTAATCATGCCAAGTTAGCGAATTTGATCCCAGTATTGGCCACTTTGTCAATTTGGGAAATATTTCTGCAGAAGCATGAGATTGATGCAGAATTCCCACCCACAGCTTTAGATTTACTATGACTAGTTTGCTGTTTTGTTGGAAGCAGCAGTCCATAAATGGTCACAGGTCAGTACTGCTGTGGGAAATGACCAATGAGATGCATTTAACCTTCTTTGTCCCAGTTCTACTTAAATGTGATGCAGGCTACAAGTCAGTTTGAAGATAATTGTCATATTCATGAATTTCCTTCAGATCACATGTAGTTTTTCTTTAGGTTGTTGTGAGGATAAGGGTTTTATGTGTGAATGAGTTAGGCATTTTTTTTCCAAGGGAAAAATACTTTCAGCTCGCCGGTTAGCTCAGTTGGTTAGAGCGTGGTGCTAATAACGCCAAGGTCATGGGTTCGATCCCCGTATTGGCCACTTTGTCATTTTGGGAAATATTTCTGCAGAAGCATGAGATTGATGCAGAATTGGCACTCACAGCTTTAGAGTTACTAACACAAGTTTGCTGTTTTTTTGGAAGCAGCTGTGCATACATGGTCACGGGTCAGTACTGCTGCGGGACATAACCAATGTTGTTGTGAGGATAAGGGTTGTATTTGTGAATGAGTTAGGCATTTTCTTTCAAGGGAAGAAAGCTCCCCCCTGCAACTGGCCTCCCTCCTATGCTCCAGTCAGAAGGCATACTTTTTCTGACTGAGCATGGTGCTAATCACGCCAAGTTAGCGAATTTGATCCCAGTATTGGCCACTTTGTCAATTTGGGAAATATTTCTGCAGAAGCATGAGATTGATGCAGAATTCCCACCCACAGCTTTAGATTTACTATGACTAGTTTGCTGTTTTGTTGGAAGCAGCAGTCCATAAATGGTCACAGGTCAGTACTGCTGTGCGAAATGACCAATGAGATACATTTAACCTTCTTTGTCCCAGTTCTACTTAAATGTGATGCAGGCTACAAGTCAGTTTGAAGATAATTGTCATATTTATGAATTTCCTTCAGATCACATGTAGTTTTTCTTTAGGTTGTTGTGAGGATAAGGGTTTTATGTGTGAATGAGTTAGGCATTTTTTTTCCAAGGGAAGAAAAAATCCCCCTGCAACTGGCCTCCCTCTTATGGTCCAGTCAGAAATATGCCTCTCAGCTGGCCGGTTAGCTCAGTTGGTTAGAGCGTGGTGCTAATAACGCCAAGGTCACGGGTTCGATCCCCGTATTGGCCACTTTGTCATTTTGGGAAATATTTCTGCAGAAGGATGAGATTGATGCAGAATTGGCACCTACAGCTTTAGAGTTACTAACACAAGATTGCTGTTTTGTTGGAAGCAGCTGTGCATACATGGTCACGGGTCAGTACTGCTGCGGGACATAACCAATGTTGTTGTGAGGATAAGGGTTGTATTTGTGAATGAGTTAGGCATTTTCTTTCAAGGGAAGAAAACTCCCCCCTGCAACTGGCCTCCCTCCTATGCTCCAGTCAGAAGGCTTACTTTTTCTGACTGAGCATGGTGCTAATCACGCCAAGTTAGCGAATTTGATCCCAGTATTGGCCACTTTGTCAATTTCGGAAATATTTCTGCAGAAGGATGAGATTGATGCAGAATTGGCACTCACAGCTTTAGAGTTACTAACACAAGATTGCTGTTTTGTTGGAAGCAGCTGTGCATACATAGTCACGGGTCAGTACTACTGCGGACATAACCAATGTTGTTGTGAGGATAAGGGTTGTATTTGTGAATGAGTTAGGCATTTTCTTTCAAGGGAAGAAAACTCCCCCCTGCAACTGGCCTCCCTCCTATGCTCCAGTCAGAAGGCATACTTTTTCTGACTGAGCATGGTGCTAATCACGCCAAGTTAGCGAATTTGATCCCAGTATTGGCCACTTTGTCAATTTGGGAGATATTTCTGCAGAAGCATGAGATTGATGCAGAATTCCCACCCACAGCTTTAGATTTACTATGACAAGTTTGCTGTTTTGTTGGAAGCAGCAGTCCATAAATGGTCACAGGTCAGTACTGCTGTGGGAAATGACCAATGAGATGCATTTAACCTTCTTTGTCCCAGTTCTACTTAAATGTGATGCAGGCTACAAGTCAGTTTGAAGATAATTGTCATATTCATGAATTTCCTTCAGATCACATGTAGTTTTTCTTTAGGTTGTTGTGAGGATAAGGGTTTTATGTGTGAATGAGTTAGGCATTTTTTTCCAAGGGAAAAAGACTCTCAGTTGGCCGGTTAGCTCAGTTGGTTAGAGCGTGGTGCTAATAACGCCAAGGTCACGGGTTTGATCCCTGTATTGGCCACTTTGTCATTTTGGGAAATATGTCTGCAGAAGGATGAGATTGATGCAGAATTGGCACTCACAGCTTTAGAGTTACTAACACAAGATTGCTGTTTTGTTGGAAGCAGCTGTGCATACATAGTCACGGGTCAGTACTGCTGCGGACATAACCAATGTTGTTGTGAGGATAAGGGTTGTATTTGTGAATGAGTTAGGCATTTTCTTTCAAGGGAAGAAAACTCCCCCCTGCAACTGGCCTCCCTCCTATGCTCCAGTCAGAAGTCATACTTTTTCTGACTGAGCATGGTGCTAATCACGCCAAGTTAGCGAATTTGATCCCAGTATTGGCCACTTTGTCAATTTGGGAAATATTTCTGCAGAAGCATGAGATTGATGCAGAATTCCCACCCACAGCTTTAGATTTACTATGACTAGTTTGCTGTTTTGTTGGAAGCAGCAGTCCATAAATGGTCACAGGTCAGTACTGCTGTCGGAAATGACCAATGAGATGCATTTAACCTTCTTTGTCCCAGTTCTACTTAAATGTGATGCAGGCTACAAGTCAGTTTGAAGATAATTGTCATATTCATGAATTTCCTTCAGATCACATGTAGTTTTTCTTTAGGTTGTTGTGAGGATAAGGGTTTTATGTGTGAATGAGTTAGGCATTTTTTTTCCAAGGGAAAAAAAACTTTCAGCTGGCCGGTTAGCTCAGTTGGTTAGAGCGTGGTGCTAATAACGCCGAGGTCATGGGTTCGATCCCTGTATTGGCCACTTTGTCATTTTGGGAAATATTTCTGCAGAAGCATGAGATTGATGCAGAATTGGCACTCACAGCTTTAGAGTTACTAACACAAGTTTGCTGTTTTGTTGGAAGCAGCTGTGCATACATGGTCACGGGTCAGTACTGCTGCGGGACATAACCAATGTTGTTGTGAGGATAAGGGTTGTATTTGTGAATGAGTTAGGCATTTTCTTTCAAGGGAAGAAAACTCCCCCCTGCAACTGGCCTCCCTCCTATGCTCCAGTCAGAAGGCATACTTTTTCTGACTGAGCATGGTGCTAATCACGCCAAGTTAGCGAATTTGATCCCAGTATTGGGCACTTTGTCAATTTGGGAAATATTTCTGCAGAAGCATGAGATTGATGCAGAATTCCCACCCACAGCTTTAGATTTACTATGACTAGTTTGCTGTTTTGTTGGAAGCAGCAGTCCATAAATGGTCACAGGTCAGTACTGCTGTGGGAAATGACCAATGAGATGCATTTAACCTTCTTTGTCCCAGTTCTACTTAAATGTGATGCAGGCTACAAGTCAGTTTGAAGATAATTGTCATATTCATGAATTTCCTTCAGATCACATGTAGTTTTTCTTTAGGTTGTTGTGAGGATAAGGGTTTTATGTGTGAATGAGTTAGGCATTTTTTTCCAAGGGAAGAAAAAATCCCCCTGCAACTGGCCTCCCTCTTATGCTCCAGTCAGAAACAGGACTCTCAGCTGGCTGGTTAGCTCAGTTGGTTAGAGCGTGGTGCTAATAACGCCAAGGTTAAGGGTTTGATCCCCGTATTGGCCACTTTGTCATTTTGGGAAATATTTCTGCAGAAGCATGAGATTGATGCAGAATTTGCACTCACAGCTTTAGAGTTACAGCTTTAGAGATACTAATGACCAATGAGATGCATTTAACCTTCTTTGTCCCAGTTCTACTTAAATGTGATGCAGGCTACAAGTCAGTTTGAAGATAATTGTCATATTCGTGAATTTCCTTCAGATCACATGTAGTTTTTCTTTAGGTTGTTGTGAGGATAAGGGTTTTATGTGTGAATGAGTTAGGCATTTTTTTTCCAAGGGAAGAAAAACTCCCCCCTGCAACTGGCCTCCCTCCTATGCTCCAGTCAGAAGGCATACTTTTTCTCACTGAGCATGGTGCTAATCACGCCAAGTTAGCGAATTTGATCCCAGTATTGGCCACTTTGTCAATTTGGGAAATATTTCTACAGAAGCATGAGATTGATGCAGAATTCCCACCCACAGCTTTAGATTTACTATGACTAGTTTCCTGTTTTGTTGGAAGCAGCAGTCCATAAATGGTCACAGGTCAGTACTGCTGTGGGAAATGACCAATGAGATGCATTTAACCTTCTTTGTCCCAGTTCTACTTAAATATGATGCAGGCTACAAGTCAGTTTGAAGATAATTGTCATATTCATGAATTTCCTTCAGATCACATGTAGTTTTTCTTTAGGTTGTTGTGAGGATAAGGGTTTTATGTGTGAATGAGTTAGGCATTTTTTTCCAAGGGAAGAAAAAATCCCCCTGCAACTGGCCTCCCTCTTATGCTCCAGTCAGAAACAGGACTCTCAGCTCGCTGGTTAGCTCAGTTGGTTAGAGCGTGGTGCTAATAACGCCAAGGTTATGGGTTTGATCCCCGTATTGGCCACTTTGTCATTTTGGGAAATATTTCTGCAGAAGCATGAGATTGATGCAGAATTGGCACTCACAGCTTTAGAGTTACTCATGACCAATGAGATGCATTTAACCTTCTTTGTCCCAGTTCTACCTAAATGTGATGCAGGCTACAAGTCAGTTTGAAGATAATTGTCATATTCGTGAATTTCCTTCAGATCACATGTAGTTTTTCTTTAGGTTGTTGTGAGGATAAGGGTTTTATGTGTGAATGAGTTAGGCATTTTTTTTCCAAGGGAAGAAAAACTCCCCCCTGCAACTGGCCTCCCTCCTATGCTCCAGTCAGAAGGCATACTTTTTCTGACTGAGCATGGTGCTAATCACGCCAAGTTAGCGAATTTGATCCCAGTATTGGCCACTTTGTCAATTTAGGAAATATTTCTGCAGAAGCATGAGATTGATGCAGAATTCCCACCCACAGCTTTAGATTTACTATGACTAGTTTCCTGTTTTGTTGGAAGCAGCAGTCCATAAATGGTCACAGGTCAGTACTGCTGTGGGAAATGACCAATGAGATGCATTTAACCTTCTTTGTCCCAGTTCTACTTAAATGTGATGCAGGCTACAAGTCAGTTTGAAGATAATTGTCATATTCATGAATTTCCTTCAGATCACATGTAGTTTTTCTTTAGGTTGTTGTGAGGATAAGGGTTTTATGTGTAAATGAGTTAGGCATTTTTTTCCAAGGGAAAGAGACTCTCAGCTGGCCGGTTAGCGCAGTTGGTCAGAGCGTGGTGCTAATAACGCCAAGGTCACGGGTTCGATCCCCGTATTGGCCACTTTGTCATTTTGGGAAATATTTCTGCAGAAGGATGAGATTGATGCATAATTGGCACTCACAGCTTTAGAGTTACTAACACAAGATTGCTGTTTTGTTGGAAGCAGCTGTGCATACATAGTCACGGGTCAGTACTGCTGCGGACATAACCAATGTTGCTGTGAGGATAAGGGTTGTATTTGTGAATGAGTTAGGCATTTTCTTTCAAGGGAAGAAAACTCCCCCCTGCAACTGGCCTCCCTCCTATGCTCCAGTCAGAAGGCATACTTTTTCTGACTGAGCATGGTGCTAATCACGCCAAGTTAGCGAATTTGATCCCAGTATTGGCCACTTTGTCAATTTGGGAAATATTTCTGCAGAAGCATGAGATTGATGCAGAATTCCCACCCACAGCTTTAGATTTACTATGACTAGTTTGCTGTTTTGTTGGAAGCAGCAGTCCATAAATGGTCACAGGTCAGTACTGCTGTGGGAAATGACCAATGAGATGCATTTAACCTTCTTTGTCCCAGTTCTACTTAAATGTGATGCAGGCTACAAGTCAGTTTGAAGATAATTGTCATATTCATGAATTTCCTTCAGATCACATGTAGTTTTTCTTTAGGTTGTTGTGAGGATAAGGGTTTTATGTGTGAATGAGTTAGGCATTTTTTTCCAAGGGAAGAGAAAATCCCCCTGCAACTGGCCTCCCTCTTATGCTCCAGTCAGAAACAGGGCTCTCAGCTGGCCGGTTAGCTCAGTTGGTTAGAGCGTGGTGCTAATAACGCCAAGGTTACGGGTTTGATCCCCGTATTGGCCACTTTGTCATTTTGGGAAATATTTCTGCAGAAGCATGAGATTGATGCAGAATTGGCACTCACAGCTTTAGAGTTACTAATGACCAATGAGATGCATTTAACCTTCTTTGTCCCAGTTCTACTTAAATGTGATGCAGGCTACAAGTCAGTTTGAAGATAATTGTCATATTCGTGAATTTCCTTCAGATCACATGTAGTTTTTCTTTAGGTTGTTGTGAGGATAAGGGTTTTATGTGTGAATGAGTTAGGCATTTTTTTCCAAGGGAAGAAAAAATCCCCCTGCAACTGGCCTCCATCTTATGCTCCAGTCAGAAACAGGACTCTCAGCTGGCCGGTTAGCTCAGTTGGTTAGAGCGTGGTGCCAATAACGCCAAGGTTACGGGTTTGATCCCCGTATTGGCCACTTTGTCATTTTGGGAAATATTTCTGCAGAAGGATGAGATTGATGCAGAATTGGCACTCACAGCTTTAGAGTTACTAACACAAGATTGCTGTTTTGTTGGAAGCAGCTGTGCATACATAGTCACGGGTCAGTACTACTGAGGACATAACCAATGTTGTTGTGAGGATAAGGGTTGTATTTGTGAATGAGTTAGGCATTTTCTTTCAAGGGAAGAAAACTCCCCCCTGCAACTGGCCTCCCTCCTATGCTCCAGTCAGAAGGCATACTTTTTCTGACTGAGCATGGTGCTAATCACGCCAAGTTAGCGAATTTGATCCTAGTATTGGCCACTTTGTCAATTTGGGAAATATTTCTGCAGAAGCATGAGATTGATGCAGAATTCCCACCCACAGCTTTAGATTTACTATGACTAGTTTTCTGTTTTGTTGGAAGCAGCAGTCCATAAATGGTCACAGGTCAGTACTGTTGTGGGAAATGACCAATGAGATGCATTTAACCTTCTTTTTCCCAGTTCTACTTAAATGTGATGCAGGCTACAAGTCAGTTTGAAGATAATTGTCATATTCATGAATTTCCTTCAGATCACATGTAGTTTTTCTTTAGGTTGTTGTGAGGATAAGGGTTTTATGTGTGAATGAGTTAGGCATTTTTTTTCCAAGGGAAAAAGACTTTCAGCTGGCTGGTTAGCTCAGTTGGTTAGAGTGTGGTGCTAATAACGCCAAGGTCATGGGTTCAATCCCCGTATTGGCCACTTTGTCATTTTGGGAAATATTTCTGCAGAAGCATGAGATTGATGCAGAATTGGCACTCACAGCTTTAGAGTTACTAACACAAGTTTGCTGTTTTGTTGGAAGCAGCTGTGCATACATGGTCACGGGTCAGTACTGCTGCGGGACATAACCAATGTTGTTGTGAGGATAAGGGTTGTATTTGTGAATGAGTTAGGCATTTTCTTTCAAGGGAAGAAAACTCCCCCCTGCAACTGACCTCCCTCCTATGCTCCAGTCAGAAGGCATACTTTTTCTGACTGAGCATGGTGCTAATCATGCCAAGTTAGCGAATTTGATCCCAGTATTGGCCACTTTGTCAATTTGGGAAATATTTCTGCAGAAGCATGAGATTGATGCAGAATTCCCACCCACAGCTTTAGATTTACTATGACTAGTTTGCTGTTTTGTTGGAAGCAGCAGTCCATAAATGGTCACAGGTCAGTACTGCTGTGGGAAATGACCAATGAGATGCATTTAACCTTCTTTGTCCCAGTTCTACTTAAATGTGATGCAGGCTACAAGTCAGTTTGAAGATAATTGTCATATTCATGAATTTCCTTCAGATCACATGTAGTTTTTCTTTAGGTTGTTGTGAGGATAAGGGTTTTATGTGTGAATGAGTTAGGCATTTTTTTTCCAAGGGAAAAATACTTTCAGCTCGCCGGTTAGCTCAGTTGGTTAGAGCGTGGTGCTAATAACGCCAAGGTCATGGGTTCGATCCCCGTATTGGCCACTTTGTCATTTTGGGAAATATTTCTGCAGAAGCATGAGATTGATGCAGAATTGGCACTCACAGCTTTAGAGTTACTAACACAAGTTTGCTGTTTTTTTGGAAGCAGCTGTGCATACATGGTCACGGGTCAGTACTGCTGCGGGACATAACCAATGTTGTTGTGAGGATAAGGGTTGTATTTGTGAATGAGTTAGGCATTTTCTTTCAAGGGAAGAAAGCTCCCCCCTGCAACTGGCCTCCCTCCTATGCTCCAGTCAGAAGGCATACTTTTTCTGACTGAGCATGGTGCTAATCACGCCAAGTTAGCGAATTTGATCCCAGTATTGGCCACTTTGTCAATTTGGGAAATATTTCTGCAGAAGCATGAGATTGATGCAGAATTCCCACCCACAGCTTTAGATTTACTATGACTAGTTTGCTGTTTTGTTGGAAGCAGCAGTCCATAAATGGTCACAGGTCAGTACTGCTGTGCGAAATGACCAATGAGATACATTTAACCTTCTTTGTCCCAGTTCTACTTAAATGTGATGCAGGCTACAAGTCAGTTTGAAGATAATTGTCATATTTATGAATTTCCTTCAGATCACATGTAGTTTTTCTTTAGGTTGTTGTGAGGATAAGGGTTTTATGTGTGAATGAGTTAGGCATTTTTTTTCCAAGGGAAGAAAAAATCCCCCTGCAACTGGCCTCCCTCTTATGGTCCAGTCAGAAATATGCCTCTCAGCTGGCCGGTTAGCTCAGTTGGTTAGAGCGTGGTGCTAATAACGCCAAGGTCACGGGTTCGATCCCCGTATTGGCCACTTTGTCATTTTGGGAAATATTTCTGCAGAAGGATGAGATTGATGCAGAATTGGCACCTACAGCTTTAGAGTTACTAACACAAGATTGCTGTTTTGTTGGAAGCAGCTGTGCATACATGGTCACGGGTCAGTACTGCTGCGGGACATAACCAATGTTGTTGTGAGGATAAGGGTTGTATTTGTGAATGAGTTAGGCATTTTCTTTCAAGGGAAGAAAACTCCCCCCTGCAACTGGCCTCCCTCCTATGCTCCAGTCAGAAGGCTTACTTTTTCTGACTGAGCATGGTGCTAATCACGCCAAGTTAGCGAATTTGATCCCAGTATTGGCCACTTTGTCAATTTCGGAAATATTTCTGCAGAAGGATGAGATTGATGCAGAATTGGCACTCACAGCTTTAGAGTTACTAACACAAGATTGCTGTTTTGTTGGAAGCAGCTGTGCATACATAGTCACGGGTCAGTACTACTGCGGACATAACCAATGTTGTTGTGAGGATAAGGGTTGTATTTGTGAATGAGTTAGGCATTTTCTTTCAAGGGAAGAAAACTCCCCCCTGCAACTGGCCTCCCTCCTATGCTCCAGTCAGAAGGCATACTTTTTCTGACTGAGCATGGTGCTAATCACGCCAAGTTAGCGAATTTGATCCCAGTATTGGCCACTTTGTCAATTTGGGAGATATTTCTGCAGAAGCATGAGATTGATGCAGAATTCCCACCCACAGCTTTAGATTTACTATGACAAGTTTGCTGTTTTGTTGGAAGCAGCAGTCCATAAATGGTCACAGGTCAGTACTGCTGTGGGAAATGACCAATGAGATGCATTTAACCTTCTTTGTCCCAGTTCTACTTAAATGTGATGCAGGCTACAAGTCAGTTTGAAGATAATTGTCATATTCATGAATTTCCTTCAGATCACATGTAGTTTTTCTTTAGGTTGTTGTGAGGATAAGGGTTTTATGTGTGAATGAGTTAGGCATTTTTTTCCAAGGGAAAAAGACTCTCAGTTGGCCGGTTAGCTCAGTTGGTTAGAGCGTGGTGCTAATAACGCCAAGGTCACGGGTTTGATCCCTGTATTGGCCACTTTGTCATTTTGGGAAATATGTCTGCAGAAGGATGAGATTGATGCAGAATTGGCACTCACAGCTTTAGAGTTACTAACACAAGATTGCTGTTTTGTTGGAAGCAGCTGTGCATACATAGTCACGGGTCAGTACTGCTGCGGACATAACCAATGTTGTTGTGAGGATAAGGGTTGTATTTGTGAATGAGTTAGGCATTTTCTTTCAAGGGAAGAAAACTCCCCCCTGCAACTGGCCTCCCTCCTATGCTCCAGTCAGAAGTCATACTTTTTCTGACTGAGCATGGTGCTAATCACGCCAAGTTAGCGAATTTGATCCCAGTATTGGCCACTTTGTCAATTTGGGAAATATTTCTGCAGAAGCATGAGATTGATGCAGAATTCCCACCCACAGCTTTAGATTTACTATGACTAGTTTGCTGTTTTGTTGGAAGCAGCAGTCCATAAATGGTCACAGGTCAGTACTGCTGTCGGAAATGACCAATGAGATGCATTTAACCTTCTTTGTCCCAGTTCTACTTAAATGTGATGCAGGCTACAAGTCAGTTTGAAGATAATTGTCATATTCATGAATTTCCTTCAGATCACATGTAGTTTTTCTTTAGGTTGTTGTGAGGATAAGGGTTTTATGTGTGAATGAGTTAGGCATTTTTTTTCCAAGGGAAAAAAAACTTTCAGCTGGCCGGTTAGCTCAGTTGGTTAGAGCGTGGTGCTAATAACGCCGAGGTCATGGGTTCGATCCCTGTATTGGCCACTTTGTCATTTTGGGAAATATTTCTGCAGAAGCATGAGATTGATGCAGAATTGGCACTCACAGCTTTAGAGTTACTAACACAAGTTTGCTGTTTTGTTGGAAGCAGCTGTGCATACATGGTCACGGGTCAGTACTGCTGCGGACATAACCAATGTTGTTGTGAGGATAAGGGTTGTATTTGTGAATGAGTTAGGCATTTTCTTTCAAGGAAAGAAAACTCCCCCCTGCAACTGGCCTCCCTCCTATGCTCCAGTCAGAAGGCATACTTTTTCTGACTGAGCATGGTGCTAATCACGCCAAGTTAGCGAATTTGATCCCAGTATTGGCCACTTTGTCAATTTGGGAAATATTTCTGCAGAAGCATGAGATTGATGCAGAATTCCCACCCACAGCTTTAGATTTACTATGACTAGTTTGCTGTTTTGTTGGAAGCAGCAGTCCATAAATGGTCACAGGTCAGTACTGCTGTGGGAAATGACCAATGAGATACATTTAACCTTCTTTGTCCCAGTTCTACTTAAATGTGATGCAGGCTACAAGTCAGTTTGAAGATAATTGTCATATTCATGAATTTCCTTCAGATCACATGTAGTTTTTCTTTAGGTTGTTGTGAGGATAAGGGTTTTATGTGTGAATGAGTTAGGCATTTTTTTTCCAAGGGAAGAAAAAATCCCCCTGCAACTGGCCTCCCTCTTATGGTCCAGTCAGAAATATGCCTCTCAGCTGGCCGGTTAGCTCAGTTGGTTAGAGCGTGGTGCTAATAACGCTAAGGTCACGGGTTCGATCCCCGTATTGGCCACTTTGTCATTTTGGGAAATATTTCTGCAGAAGGATGAGATTGATGCAGAATTGGCACTCACAGCTTTAGAGTTACTAACACAAGATTGCTGTTTTGTTGGAAGCAGCTGTGCATAGATAGTCACGGGTCAGTACTGCTGCGGACATAACCAATGTTGTTGTGAGGATAAGGGTTGTATTTGTGAATGAGTTAGGCATTTTCTTTCAAGGAAAGAAAACTCCCCCCTGCAACTGGCCTCCCTCCTATGCTCCAGTCAGAAGGCATACTTTTTCTGACTGAGCATGGTGCTAATCACGCCAAGTTAGCGGATTTGATCCCAGTATTGGCCACTTTGTCAATTTGGGAAATATTTCTGCAGAAGCATGAGATTGATGCAGAATTCCCACCCACAGCTTTAGATTTACTATGACTAGTTTGCTGTTTTGTTGGAAGCAGCAGTCCATAAATGGTCACAGGTCAGTACTGCTGTGGGAAATGACCAATGAGATGCATTTAACCTTCTTTGTCCCAGTTCTACTTAAATGTGATGCAGGCTACAAGTCAGTTTGAAGATAATTGTCATATTCATGAATTTCCTTCAGATCACATGTAGTTTTTCTTTAGGTTGTTGTGAGGATAAGGGTTTTATGTGTGAATGACTTAGGCATTTTTTTTCCAAGGAAAGAAAAAATCCCCCTGCAACTGGCCTCCCTCTTATGCTCCAGTCAGAAACAGGACACTCAGCTGGTCGGTTAGCTCAGCTGGTTAGAGCGTGGTGCTAATAACGCCATGGTCACGGGTTCGATCCCCGTATTGGCCACTTTGTCATTTTGGGAAATATTTCTGCAGAAGCATGAGATTGATGCAGAATTGGCACTCACAGCTTTAGAGTTACTAACACAAGATTGCTGTTTTGTTGGAAGCAGCTGTGCATACATGGTCACGGGTCAGTACTGCCGCGGGACATAACCAATGTTGTTGTGAGGATAAGGGTTGTATTTGTGAATGAGTTAGGCATTTTCTTTCAAGGGAAGAAAGCTCCCCCCTGCAACTGGCCTCCCTCCTATGCTCCAGTCAGAAGGCATACTTTTTCTGACTGAGCATGGTGCTAATCACGCCAAGTTAGCGAATTTGATCCCAGTATTGGCCACTTTGTCAATTTGGGAAATATTTCTGCAGAAGGATGAGAATGATGCAGAATTCCCACCCACAGCTTTAGATTTACTATGACTAGTTTCCTGTTTTGTTGGAAGCAGCAGTCCATAAATGGTCACAGGTCAGTACTGCTGTGGGAAATGACCAATGAGATGCATTTAACCTTCTTTGTCCCAGTTCTACTTAAATGTGATGCAGGCTACAAGTCAGTTTGAAGATAATTGTCATATTCGTGAATTTCCTTCAGATCACATGTAGTTTTTCTTTAGGTTGTTGTGAGGATAAGGGTTTTATGTGTGAATGAGTTAGGCATTTTTTTTCCAAGGGAAGAAAAAATCCCCCTGCAACTGGCCTCCCTCTTATGCTCCAGTTAGAAATATGCCTCTCAGCTGGCCGGTTAGCTCGGTTGGTTAGAGCGTGGTGCTAATAACGCCAAGGTCACGGGTTCGATCCCTGTATTGGCCACTTTGTCATTTTGGGAAATATTTCTGCAGAAGGATGAGATTGATGCAGAATTGGCACTCACAGCTTTAGAGTTACTGACACAAGATTGCTGTTTTGTTGGAAGCAGCTGTGCATACATAGTCACGGGTCAGTACTACTGCGGACATAACCAATGTTGTTGTGAGGATAAGGGTTGTATTTGTGAATGAGTTAGGCATTTTCTTTCAAGGGAAGAAAACTCCCCCCTGCAACTGGCCTCCCTCCTATGCTCCAGTCAGAAGGCATACTTTTTCTGACTGAGCATGGTGCTAATCACGCCAAGTTAGCGAATTTGATCCCAGTATTGGCCACTTTGTCAATTTGGGAGATATTTCTGCAGAAGCATGAGATTGATGCAGAATTCCCACCCACAGCTTTAGATTTACTATGACAAGTTTGCTGTTTTGTTGGAAGCAGCAGTCCATAAATGGTCACAGGTCAGTACTGCTGTGGGAAATGACCAATGAGATGCATTTAACCTTCTTTGTCCCAGTTCTACTTAAATGTGATGCAGGCTACAAGTCAGTTTGAAGATAATTGTCATATTCATGAATTTCCTTCAGATCACATGTAGTTTTTCTTTAGGTTGTTGTGAGGATAAGGGTTTTATGTGTGAATGAGTTAGGCATTTTTTTCCAAGGGAAAAAGACTGTCAGCTGGCCGGTTAGCTCAGTTGGTTAGAGCGTGGTGCTAATAACGCCAAGGTCACGGGTTTGATCCCTGTATTGGCCACTTTGTCATTTTGGGAAATATTTCTGCAGAAGGATGAGATTGATGCAGAATTGGCATTCACAGCTTTAGAGTTACTAACACAAGATTGCTGTTTTGTTGGAAGCAGCTGTGCTTACATAGTCACGGGTCAGTACTGCTGCGGACATAACCAATGTTGTTGTGAGGATAAGGGTTGTATTTGTGAATGAGTTAGGCATTTTCTTTCAAGGGAAGAAAACTCCCCCCTGCAACTGGCCTCCCTCCTATGCTCCAGTCAGAAGGCATACTTTTTCTGACTGAGCATGGTGCTAATCACGCCAAGTTAGCGAATTTGATCCCAGTATTGGGCACTTTGTCAATTTGGGAAATATTTCTGCAGAAGCATGAGATTGATGCAGAATTCCCACCCACAGCTTTAGATTTACTATGACTAGTTTGCTGTTTTGTTGGAAGCAGCAGTCCATAAATGGGCACAGGTCAGTACTGCTGTGGGAAATGACCAATGAGATGCATTTAACCTTCTTTGTCCCAGTTCTACTTAAATGTGATGCAGGCTACAAGTCAGTTTGAAGATAATTGTCATATTCATGAATTTCCTTCAGATCACATGTAGTTTTTCTTTAGGTTGTTGTGAGGATAAGGGTTTTATGTGTGAATGAGTTAGGCATTTTTTTCCAAGGGAAGAAAAAATCCCCCTGCAACTGGCCTCCCTCTTATGCTCCAGTCAGAAACAGGACTCTCAGCTGGCTGGTTAGCTCAGTTGGTTAGAGCGTGGTGCTAATAACGCCAAGGTTAAGGGTTTGATCCCCGTATTGGCCACTTTGTCATTTTGGGAAATATTTCTGCAGAAGCATGAGATTGATGCAGAATTTGCACTCACAGCTTTAGAGTTACAGCTTTAGAGATACTAATGACCAATGAGATGCATTTAACCTTCTTTGTCCCAGTTCTACTTAAATGTGATGCAGGCTACAAGTCAGTTTGAAGATAATTGTCATATTCGTGAATTTCCTTCAGATCACATGTAGTTTTTCTTTAGGTTGTTGTGAGGATAAGGGTTTTATGTGTGAATGAGTTAGGCATTTTTTTTCCAAGGGAAGAAAAACTCCCCCCTGCAACTGGCCTCCCTCCTATGCTCCAGTCAGAAGGCATACTTTTTCTCACTGAGCATGGTGCTAATCACGCCAAGTTAGCGAATTTGATCCCAGTATTGGCCACTTTGTCAATTTGGGAAATATTTCTACAGAAGCATGAGATTGATGCAGAATTCCCACCCACAGCTTTAGATTTACTATGACTAGTTTCCTGTTTTGTTGGAAGCAGCAGTCCATAAATCGTCACAGGTCAGTACTGCTGTGGGAAATGACCAATGAGATGCATTTAACCTTCTTTGTCCCAGTTCTACTTAAATATGATGCAGGCTACAAGTCAGTTTGAAGATAATTGTCATATTCATGAATTTCCTTCAGATCACATGTAGTTTTTCTTTAGGTTGTTGTGAGGATAAGGGTTTTATGTGTGAATGAGTTAGGCATTTTTTTCCAAGGGAAGAAAAAATCCCCCTGCAACTGGCCTCCCTCTTATGCTCCAGTCAGAAACAGGACTCTCAGCTCGCTGGTTAGCTCAGTTGGTTAGAGCGTGGTGCTAATAACGCCAAGGTTATGGGTTTGATCCCCGTATTGGCCACTTTGTCATTTTGGGAAATATTTCTGCAGAAGCATGAGATTGATGCAGAATTGGCACTCACAGCTTTAGAGTTACTCATGACCAATGAGATGCATTTAACCTTCTTTGTCCCAGTTCTACCTAAATGTGATGCAGGCTACAAGTCAGTTTGAAGATAATTGTCATATTCGTGAATTTCCTTCAGATCACATGTAGTTTTTCTTTAGGTTGTTGTGAGGATAAGGGTTTTATGTGTGAATGAGTTAGGCATTTTTTTTCCAAGGGAAGAAAAACTCCCCCCTGCAACTGGCCTCCCTCCTATGCTCCAGTCAGAAGGCATACTTTTTCTGACTGAGCATGGTGCTAATCACGCCAAGTTAGCGAATTTGATCCCAGTATTGGCCACTTTGTCAATTTAGGAAATATTTCTGCAGAAGCATGAGATTGATGCAGAATTCCCACCCACAGCTTTAGATTTACTATGACTAGTTTCCTGTTTTGTTGGAAGCAGCAGTCCATAAATGGTCACAGGTCAGTACTGCTGTGGGAAATGACCAATGAGATGCATTTAACCTTCTTTGTCCCAGTTCTACTTAAATGTGATGCAGGCTACAAGTCAGTTTGAAGATAATTGTCATATTCATGAATTTCCTTCAGATCACATGTAGTTTTTCTTTAGGTTGTTGTGAGGATAAGGGTTTTATGTGTAAATGAGTTAGGCATTTTTTTCCAAGGGAAAGAGACTCTCAGCTGGCCGGTTAGCGCAGTTGGTCAGAGCGTGGTGCTAATAACCCCAAGGTCACGGGTTCGATCCCCGTATTGGCCACTTTGTCATTTTGGGAAATATTTCTGCAGAAGCATGAGATTGATGCATAATTGGCACTCACAGCTTTAGAGTTACTAACACAAGATTGCTGTTTTGTTGGAAGCAGCTGTGCATACATAGTCACGGGTCAGTACTGCTGCGGACATAACCAATGTTGCTGTGAGGATAAGGGTTGTATTTGTGAATGAGTTAGGCATTTTCTTTCAAGGGAAGAAAACTCCCCCCTGCAACTGGCCTCCCTCCTATGCTCCAGTCAGAAGGCATACTTTTTCTGACTGAGCATGCTGCTAATCACGCCAAGTTAGCGAATTTGATCCCAGTATTGGCCACTTTGTCAATTTGGGAAATATTTCTGCAGAAGCATGAGATTGATGCAGAATTCCCACCCACAGCTTTAGATTTACTATGACTAGTTTGCTGTTTTGTTGGAAGCAGCAGTCCATAAATGGTCACAGGTCAGTACTGCTGTGGGAAATGACCAATGAGATGCATTTAACCTTCTTTGTCCCAGTTCTACTTAAATGTGATGCAGGCTACAAGTCAGTTTGAAGATAATTGTCATATTCATGAATTTCCTTCAGATCACATGTAGTTTTTCTTTAGGTTGTTGTGAGGATAAGGGTTTTATGTGTGAATGAGTTAGGCATTTTTTTCCAAGGGAAAAAGACTTTCAGCTGGCTGGTTAGCTCAGTTGGTTAGAGCGTGGTGCTAATAACGCCAAGGTCATGGGTTCGATCCCCGTATTGGCCACTTTGTCATTTTGGGAAATATTTCTGCAGAAGCATGAGATTGATGCATAATTGGCACTCACAGCTTTAGAGTTACTAACACAAGATTACTGTTTTGTTGGAAGCAGCTGTGCATACATAGTCACGGGTCAGTACTGCTGCGGACATAACCAATGTTGCGGTGAGGATAAGGGTTGTATTTGTGAATGAGTTAGGCATTTTCTTTCAAGGGAAGAAAACTCCCCCCTGCAACTGGCCTCGCTCCTATGCTCCAGTCAGAAGGCATACTTTTTCTGACTGAGCATGGTGCTAATCACGCCAAGTTAGCGAATTTGATCCCAGTATTGGCCACTTTGTCAATTTGGGAAATATTTCTGCAGAAACATGAGATTGATGCAGAATTCCCATCCACAGCTTTAGATTTACTATGACTAGTTTGCTGTTTTGTTGGAAGCAGCAGTCCATAAATGGTCACAGGTCAGTACTGTTGTGGGAAATGACCAATGAGATGCATTTAACCTTCTTTGTCCCAGTTCTACTTAAATGTGATGCAGGCTACAAGTCAGTTTGAAGATAATTGTCATATTCATGAATTTCCTTCAGATCACATGTAGTTTTTCTTTAGGTTGTTGTGAGGATAAGGGTTTTATGTGTGAATGAGTTAGGCATTTTTTTCCAAGGGAAGAGAAAATCCCCCTGCAACTGGCCTCCCTCTTATGCTCCAGTCAGAAACAGGGCTCTCAGCTGGCCGGTTAGCTCAGTTGGTTAGAGCGTGGTGCTAATAACGCCAAGGTTACGGGTTTGATCCCCGTATTGGCCACTTTGTCATTTTGGGAAATATTTCTGCAGAAGCATGAGATTGATGCAGAATTGGCACTCACAGCTTTAGAGTTACTAATGACCAATGAGATGCATTTAACCTTCTTTGTCCCAGTTCTACTTAAATGTGATGCAGGCTACAAGTCAGTTTGAAGATAATTGTCATATTCGTGAATTTCCTTCAGATCACATGTAGTTTTTCTTTAGGTTGTTGTGAGGATAAGGGTTTTATGTGTGAATGAGTTAGGCATTTTTTTCCAAGGGAAGAAAAAATCCCCCTGCAACTGGCCTCCATCTTATGCTCCAGTCAGAAACAGGACTCTCAGCTGGCCGGTTAGCTCAGTTGGTTAGAGCGTGGTGCCAATAACGCCAAGGTTACGGGTTTGATCCCCGTATTGGCCACTTTGTCATTTTGGGAAATATTTCTGCAGAAGGATGAGATTGATGCAGAATTGGCACTCACAGCTTTAGAGTTACTAACACAAGATTGCTGTTTTGTTGGAAGCAGCTGTGCATACATGGTCACGGGTCAGTACTGCTGCGGACATAACCAATGTTGGGGTGAGGATAAGGGTTGTATTTGTGAATGAGTTAGGCATTTTCTTTCAAGGGAAGAAAACTCCCCCCTGCAACTGGCCTCCCTCCTATGCTCCAGTCAGAAGGCATACTTTTTCTGACTGAGCATGGTGCTAATCACGCCAAGTTAGCGAATTTGATCACAGTATTGGCCACTTTGTCAATTTGGGAAATATTTCTGCAGAAGCATGAGATTGATGCAGAATTCCCACCCACAGCTTTAGATTTACTATGACTAGTTTTCTGTTTTGTTGGAAGCAGCAGTCCATAAATGGTCACAGGTCAGTACTGTTGTGGGAAATGACCAATGAGATGCATTTAACCTTCTTTTTCCCAGTTCTACTTAAATGTGATGCAGGCTACAAGTCAGTTTGAAGATAATTGTCATATTCATGAATTTCCTTCAGATCACATGTAGTTTTTCTTTAGGTTGTTGTGAGGATAAGGGTTTTATGTGTGAATGAGTTAGGCATTTTTTTTCCAAGGGAAAAAGACTTTCAGCTGGCTGGTTAGCTCAGTTGGTTAGAGTGTGGTGCTAATAACGCCAAGGTCATGGGTTCGATCCCCGTATTGGCCACTTTGTCATTTTGGGAAATATTTCTGCAGAAGCATGAGATTGATGCAGAATTGGCACTCACAGCTTTAGAGTTACTAACACAAGTTTGCTGTTTTGTTGGAAGCAGCTGTGCATACATGGTCACGGGTCAGTACTGCTGCGGGACATAACCAATGTTGTTGTGAGGATAAGGGTTGTATTTGTGAATGAGTTAGGCATTTTCTTTCAAGGGAAGAAAACTCCCCCCTGCAACTGACCTCCCTCCTATGCTCCAGTCAGAAGGCATACTTTTTCTGACTGAGCATGGTGCTAATCATGCCAAGTTAGCGAATTTGATCCCAGTATTGGCCACTTTGTCAATTTGGGAAATATTTCTGCAGAAGCATGAGATTGATGCAGAATTCCCACCCACAGCTTTAGATTTACTATGACTAGTTTGCTGTTTTGTTGGAAGCAGCAGTCCATAAATGGTCACAGGTCAGTACTGCTGTGGGAAATGACCAATGAGATGCATTTAACCTTCTTTGTCCCAGTTCTACTTAAATGTGATGCAGGCTACAAGTCAGTTTGAAGATAATTGTCATATTCATGAATTTCCTTCAGATCACATGTAGTTTTTCTTTAGGTTGTTGTGAGGATAAGGGTTTTATGTGTGAATGAGTTAGGCATTTTTTTCCCAAGGGAAAAATACTTTCAGCTCGCCGGTTAGCTCAGTTGGTTAGAGCGTGGTGCTAATAACGCCAAGGTCATGGGTTCGATCCCCGTATTGGCCACTTTGTCATTTTGGGAAATATTTCTGCAGAAGCATGAGATTGATGCAGAATTGGCACTCACAGCTTTAGAGTTACTAACACAAGTTTGCTGTTTTTTTGGAAGCAGCTGTGCATACATGGTCACGGGTCAGTACTGCTGCGGGACATAACCAATGTTGTTGTGAGGATAAGGGTTGTATTTGTGAATGAGTTAGGCATTTTCTTTCAAGGGAAGAAAGCTCCCCCCTGCAACTGGCCTCCCTCCTATGCTCCAGTCAGAAGGCATACTTTTTCTGACTGAGCATGGTGCTAATCACGCCAAGTTAGCGAATTTGATCCCAGTATTGGCCACTTTGTCAATTTGGGAAATATTTCTGCAGAAGCATGAGATTGATGCAGAATTCCCACCCACAGCTTTAGATTTACTATGACTAGTTTGCTGTTTTGTTGGAAGCAGCAGTCCATAAATGGTCACAGGTCAGTACTGCTGTGCGAAATGACCAATGAGATACATTTAACCTTCTTTGTCCCAGTTCTACTTAAATGTGATGCAGGCTACAAGTCAGTTTGAAGATAATTGTCATATTTATGAATTTCCTTCAGATCACATGTAGTTTTTCTTTAGGTTGTTGTGAGGATAAGGGTTTTATGTGTGAATGAGTTAGGCATTTTTTTTCCAAGGGAAGAAAAAATCCCCCTGCAACTGGCCTCCCTCTTATGGTCCAGTCAGAAATATGCCTCTCAGCTGGCCGGTTAGCTCAGTTGGTTAGAGCGCAAGGTCACGGGTTCGATCCCCGTATTGGCCACTTTGTCATTTTGGGAAATATTTCTGCAGAAGGATGAGATTGATGCAGAATTGGCACCTACAGCTTTAGAGTTACTAACACAAGATTGCTGTTTTGTTGGAAGCAGCTGTGCATACATGGTCACGGGTCAGTACTGCTGCGGGACATAACCAATGTTGTTGTGAGGATAAGGGTTGTATTTGTGAATGAGTTAGGCATTTTCTTTCAAGGGAAGAAAACTCCCCCCTGCAACTGGCCTCCCTCCTATGCTCCAGTCAGAAGGCTTACTTTTTCTGACTGAGCATGGTGCTAATCACGCCAAGTTAGCGAATTTGATCCCAGTATTGGCCACTTTGTCAATTTCGGAAATATTTCTGCAGAAGGATGAGATTGATGCAGAATTGGCACTCACAGCTTTAGAGTTACTAACACAAGATTGCTGTTTTGTTGGAAGCAGCTGTGCATACATAGTCACGGGTCAGTACTACTGCGGACATAACCAATGTTGTTGTGAGGATAAGGGTTGTATTTGTGAATGAGTTAGGCATTTTCTTTCAAGGGAAGAAAACTCCCCCCTGCAACTGGCCTCCCTCCTATGCTCCAGTCAGAAGGCATACTTTTTCTGACTGAGCATGGTGCTAATCACGCCAAGTTAGCGAATTTGATCCCAGTATTGGCCACTTTGTCAATTTGGGAGATATTTCTGCAGAAGCATGAGATTGATGCAGAATTCCCACCCACAGCTTTAGATTTACTATGACAAGTTTGCTGTTTTGTTGGAAGCAGCAGTCCATAAATGGTCACAGGTCAGTACTGCTGTGGGAAATGACCAATGAGATGCATTTAACCTTCTTTGTCCCAGTTCTACTTAAATGTGATGCAGGCTACAAGTCAGTTTGAAGATAATTGTCATATTCATGAATTTCCTTCAGATCACATGTAGTTTTTCTTTAGGTTGTTGTGAGGATAAGGGTTTTATGTGTGAATGAGTTAGGCATTTTTTTCCAAGGGAAAAAGACTCTCAGTTGGCCGGTTAGCTCAGTTGGTTAGAGCGTGGTGCTAATAACGCCAAGGTCACGGGTTTGATCCCTGTATTGGCCACTTTGTCATTTTGGGAAATATTTCTGCAGAAGGATGAGATTGATGCAGAATTGGCACTCACAGCTTTAGAGTTACTAACACAAGATTGCTGTTTTGTTGGAAGCAGCTGTGCATACATAGTCACGGGTCAGTACTGCTGCGGACATAACCAATGTTGTTGTGAGGATAAGGGTTGTATTTGTGAATGAGTTAGGCATTTTCTTTCAAGGGAAGAAAACTCCCCCCTGCAACTGGCCTCCCTCCTATGCTCCAGTCAGAAGTCATACTTTTTCTGACTGAGCATGGTGCTAATCACGCCAAGTTAGCGAATTTGATCCCAGTATTGGCCACTTTGTCAATTTGGGAAATATTTCTGCAGAAGCATGAGATTGATGCAGAATTCCCACCCACAGCTTTAGATTTACTATGACTAGTTTGCTGTTTTGTTGGAAGCAGCAGTCCATAAATGGTCACAGGTCAGTACTGCTGTCGGAAATGACCAATGAGATGCATTTAAACTTCTTTGTCCCAGTTCTACTTAAATGTGATGCAGGCTACAAGTCAGTTTGAAGATAATTGTCATATTCATGAATTTCCTTCAGATCACATGTAGTTTTTCTTTAGGTTGTTGTGAGGATAAGGGTTTTATGTGTGAATGAGTTAGGCATTTTTTTCCAAGGGAAAATGACTCTCAGCTGGCCGGTTAGCTCAGTTGGTTAGAGCGTGGTGCTAATAACGCCGAGGTCATGGGTTCGATCCCCGTATTGGCCACTTTGTCATTTTGGGAAATATTTCTGCAGAAGCATGAGATTGATGCAGAATTGGCACTCACAGCTTTAGAGTTACTAACACAAGTTTGCTGTTTTGTTGGAAGCAGCTGTGCATACATGGTCACGGGTCAGTACTGCTGCGGGACATAACCAATGTTGTTGTGAGGATAAGGGTTGTATTTGTGAATGAGTTAGGCATTTTCTTTCAAGGGAAGAAAACTCCCCCCTGCAACTGGCCTCCCTCCTATGCTCCAGTCAGAAGGCATACTTTTTCTGACTGAGCATGGTGCTAATCACGCCAAGTTAGCGAATTTGATCCCAGTATTGGCCACTTTGTCAATTTGGGAAATATTTCTGCAGAAGCATGAGATTGATGCAGAATTCCCACCCACAGCTTTAGATTTACTATGACTAGTTTGCTGTTTTGTTGGAAGCAGCAGTCCATAAATGGTCACAGGTCAGTACTGCTGTGGGAAATGACCAATGAGATGCATTTAACCTTCTTTGTCCCAGTTCTACTTAAATGTGATGCAGGCTACAAGTCAGTTTGAAGATAATTATCATATTCATGAATTTCCTTCAGATCACATGTAGTTTTTCTTTAGGTTGTTGTGAGGATAAGGGTTTTATGTGTGAATGAGTTAGGCATTTTTTTTCCGAGGGAAAAATACTTTCAGCTGGCCGGTTAGCTCAGTTGGTTAGAGCGTGGTGCTAATAACGCCGAGATCATGGGTTCGATCCCCGTATTGACCACTTTGTCATTTTGGGAAATATTTCTGCAGAAGCATGAGATTGATGCACAATTGGCACTCACAGCTTTAGAGTTACTAACACAAGTTTGCTGTTTTGTTGGAAGCAGCTGTGCATACATGGTCACGGGTCAGTACTGCTGCGGGACATAACCAATGTTGTTGTGAGGATAAGGGTTGTATTTGTGAATGAGTTAGGCATTTTCTTTCAAGGGAAGAAAGCTACCCCCTGCAACTGGCCTCCCTCCTATGCTCCAGTCAGAAGGCATACTTTTTCTGACTGAGCATGGTGCTAATCACGCCAAGTTAGCGAATTTGATCCCAGTATTGGCCACTTTGTCAATTTGGGAAATATTTCTGCAGAAGCATGAGATTGATGCAGAATTCCCACCCACAGCTTTAGATTTACTATGACTAGTTTGCTGTTTTGTTGGAAGCAGCAGTCCATAAATGGTCACAGGTCAGTACTGCTGTGGGAAATGACCAATGAGATACATTTAACCTTCTTTGTCCCAGTTCTACTTAAATGTGATGCAGGCTACAAGTCAGTTTGAAGATAATTGTCATATTCATGAATTTCCTTCAGATCACATGTAGTTTTCTTTAGGTTGTTGTGAGGATAAGGGTTTTATGTGTGAATGAGTTAGGCATTTTTTTTCCAAGGGAAGAAAAAATCCCCCTGCAACTGGCCTCCCTCTTATGGTCCAGTCAGAAATATGCCTCTCAGCTGGCCGGTTAGCTCAGTTGGTTAGAGCGTGGTGCTAATAACGCCAAGGTCACGGGTTCGATCCCCGTATTGGCCACTTTGTCATTTTGGGAAATATTTCTGCAGAAGGATGAGATTCATGCAGAATTGGCACTCACAGCTTTAGAGTTACTAACACAAGATTGCTGTTTTGTTGGAAGCAGCTGTGCATAGATAGTCACGGGTCAGTACTGCTGCGGACATAACCAATGTTGTTGTGAGGATAAGGGTTGTATTTGTGAATGAGTTAGGCATTTTCTTTCAAGGAAAGAAAACTCCCCCCTGCAACTGGCCTCCCTCCTATGCTCCAGTCAGAAGCATACTTTTTCTGACTGAGCATGGTGCTAATCACACCAAGTTAGCGAATTTGATCCCAGTATTGGCCACTTTGTCAATTTGGGAAAAATGTCTGCAGAAGCATTAGATTGATGCAGAATTCCCACCCACAGCTTTAGATTTACTATGACAAGTTTGCTGTTTTGTTGGAAGCAGCAGTCCATAAATGGTCACAGGTCAGTACTGCTGTGGGAAATGACCAATGAGATGCATTTAACCTTCTTTGTCGCAGTACTACTTAAATGTGATGCAGGCCACAAGTCAGTTTGAAGATAATTGTAATATTCATGAATTTCCTTCAGATCACATGGAGTTTTTCTTTAGGTTGTTGTGAGGATAAGGGTTGTCTGTGTGAATGAGTTAGGCATTTTTTTTCCAAGGGAAGAAAACATCCCCCTACAACTGGCCTCCTGCTTATGCTTGAGTCAGAAACAAAACTCTCAGCTGGTTGTTTAGCTCATTTGGTTAGAGCGTGGTGCTAATAATGGCAAGGTCACGGGTCCACGTATTGGCCTCCTTGTCATTTTGGGAAATATTTCTGCAGAAGCATGAGATTGATGCAGAATTGGCACTCACAGCTTTAGAGTTACTAACACAAGATTGCTGTGTTGTTGGAAGCAGCTGTACATACATGGTCACGGGTCAGTACTGCTGCGGGACATAACCAATGTTGTTGTGAGGATAAGGGTTGTATTTGTGAATGAGTTAGGCATTTTCTTTCAAGGGAAGAAAACTCCCCCCTGCAACTGGCCTCCATCCTATGCTCCAGTCAGAAGGCATACTTTTTCTGACTGAGCATGGTGCTAATCACGCCAAGTTAGCGGATTTGATCCCAGTATTGGCCACTTTGTCAATTTGGGAAATATTTCTGCAGAAGCATGAGATTGATGCAGAATTCCCACCCACAGCTTTAGATTTACTATGACTAGTTTGATGTTTTGTTGGAAGCAGCAGTCCATAAATGGTCACAGGTCAGTACTGCTGTGGGAAATGACCAATGAGATGCATTTAACCTTCTTTGTCCCAGTTCTACTTAAATGTGATGCAGGCTACAAGTCAGTTTGAAGATAATTGTCATATTCATGAATTTCCTTCAGATCACATGTCGTTTTTCTTTAGGTTGTTGTGAGGATAAGGGTTTTATGTGTGAATGACTTAGGCATTTTTTTTCCAAGGGAAGAAAAAATCCCCCTGCAACTGGCCTCCCTCTTATGCTCCAGTCAGAAACAGGACTCTCAGCTGGTCGGTTAGCTCAGTTGGTTAGAGTTTGGTGCTAATACGGGTTCGATCCCCGTATTGGCCACTTTGTCATTTTGGGAAATATTTCTGCAGAAGCATGAGATTGATGCAGAATTGGCACTCACAGCTTTAGAGTTACTAACACAAGATTGCTGTTTTGTTGGAAGCAGCTGTACATACATGGTCACGGGTCAGTACTGCTGCGGGACATAACCAATGTTGTTGTGAGGATAAGGGTTGTATTTGTGAATGAGTTAGGCATTTTCTTTCAAGGGAAGAAAACTCCCCCCTGCAACTGGCCTCCATCCTATGCTCCAGTCAGAAGGCATACTTTTTCTGACTGAGCATGGTGCTAATCACGCCAAGTTAGCGGATTTGATCCCAGTATTGGCCACTTTGTCAATTTGGGAAATATTTCTGCAGAAGCATGAGATTGATGCAGAATTCCCACCCACAGCTTTAGATTTACTATGACTAGTTTGATGTTTTGTTGGAAGCAGCAGTCCATAAATGGTCACAGGTCAGTACTGCTGTGGGAAATGACCAATGAGATGCATTTAACCTTCTTTGTCCCAGTTCTACTTAAATGTGATGCAGGCTACAAGTCAGTTTGAAGATAATTGTCATATTCATGAATTTCCTTCAGATCACATGTCGTTTTTCTTTAGGTTGTTGTGAGGATAAGGGTTTTATGTGTGAATGACTTAGGCATTTTTTTTCCAAGGGAAGAAAAAATCCCCCTGCAACTGGCCTCCCTCTTATGCTCCAGTCAGAAACAGGACTCTCAGCTGGTCGGTTAGCTCAGTTGGTTAGAGCTTGGTGCTAATACGGGTTCGATCCCCGTATTGGCCACTTTGTCATTTTGGGAAATATTTCTGCAGAAGCATGAGATTGATGCAGAATTGGCACTCACAGCTTTAGAGTTACTAACACAAGATTGCTGTTTTGTTGGAAGCAGCTGTGCATACATAGTCACGGGTCAGTACTGCTGCGGACATAACCAATGTTGTTGTGAGGATAAGGGTTGTATTTGTGAATGAGTTAGGCATTTTCTTTCAAGGGAAGAAAACTCCCCCCTGCAACTGGCCTCCCTCCTATGCTCCAGTCAGAAGGCATACTTTTTCTGACTGAGCATGGTGCTAATCACGCCAAGTTAGCGAATTTGATCCCAGTATTGGCCACTTTGTCAATTTGGGAAATATTTCTGCAGAAGCATGAGATTGATGCAGAATTCCCACCCACAGCTTTAGATTTACTATGACTAGTTTGCTGTTTTGTTGGAAGCAGCAGTCCATAAATGGTCACAGGTCAGTACTGCTGTGGGAAATGACCAATGAGATGCATTTAACCTTCTTTGTCCCAGTTCTACTTAAATGTGATGCAGGCTACAAGTCAGTTTGAAGATAATAGCCATATTCATGAATTTCCTTCAGATCACATGTAGTTTTTCTTTAGGTTGTTGTGAGGATAAGGGTTTTATGTGTGAATGACTTAGGCATTTTTTTTCCAAGGGAAAAAGACTTTCAGCTGGCCGGTTAGCTCAGTTGGTTAGAGCGTGGTCCTAATAACGCCAAGGTCATGGGTTCGATCCCCGTATTGGCCACTTTGTCATTTTGGGAAATATTTCTGGAGAAGCATGAGATTGATGCAGAATTGGCACTCACAGCTTTAGAGTTACTAACACAAGTTTGCTGTTTTGTTGGAAGCAGCTGTGCATACATGGTCACGGGTCAGTACTGCTGCGGGACATAACCAATGTTGTTGTGAGGATAAGGGTTGTATTTGTGAATGAGTTAGGCATTTTCTTTCAAGGGAAGAAAACTCCCCCCTGCAACTGGCCTCCCTCCTATGCTCCAGTCAGAAGGCATACTTTTTCTGACTGAGCATGGTGCTAATCACGCCAAGTTAGCGAATTTGATCCCAGTATTGGCCACTTTGTCAATTTGGGAAATATTTCTGCAGAAGCATGAGATTGATGCAGAATTCCCACCCACAGCTTTAGATTTACTATGACTAGTTTGCTGTTTTGTTGGAAGCAGCAGTCCATAAATGGTCACAGGTCAGTACTGCTGTGGGAAATGACCAATGAGATGCATTTAACCTTCTTTGTCCCAGTTCTACTTGAATGTGATGCAGGCTACAAGTCAGTTTGAAGATAATTGTCATATTCATGAATTTCCTTCAGATCACATGTAGTTTTTCTTTAGGTTGTTGTGAGGATAAGGGTATTATATGTGAATGAGTTAGGCATTTTTTTTCCAAGGGAAGAAAAAATCCCCCTGCAACTGGCCTCCCTCTTATGGTCCAGTCAGAAACATGCCTTTCAGCTGGCTGGTTAGCTCTGTTGGTTAGAGCGTGGTGCTAATAACACCAAGGTCACGGGTTCGATCCCCGTATTGGCCACTTTGTCATTTTGGGAAATATTTCTGCAGAAGGATGAGATTGATGCAGAATTGGCACTCACAGCTTTAGAGTTACTAACACAAGATTGCTGTTTTGTTGGAAGCAGCTGTGCATACATAGTCACGGGTCAGTACTGCTGCGGACATAACCAATGTTGTTGTGAGGATAAGGGTTGTATTTGTGAATGAGTTAGGCATTTTCTTTCAAGGAAAGAAAACTCCCCCCTGCAACTGGCCTCCCTCCTATGCTCCAGTCAGAAGCATACTTTTTCTGACTGAGCATGGTGCTAATCACGCCAAGTTAGCGAATTTGATCCCAGTATTGGCCACTTTGTCAATTTGGGAAAAATGTCTGCAGAAGCATTAGATTGATGCAGAATTCCCACCCACAGCTTTAGATTTACTATGACAAGTTTGCTGTCTTGTTGGAAGCAGCAGTCCATAAATGGTCACAGGTCAGTACTGCTGTGGGAAATGACCAATGAGATGCATTTAACCTTCTTTGTCGCAGTACTACTTAAATGTGATGCAGGCCACAAGTCAGTTTGAAGATAATTGTAATATTCATGAATTTCCTTCAGATCACATGGCGTTTTTCTTTAGGTTGTTGTGAGGATAAGGGTTGTCTGTGTGAATGAGTTAGGCATTTTTTTTCCAAGGGAAGAAAACATCCCCCTACAACTGGCCTCCTGCTTATGCTTGAGTCAGAAACAAAGCTCTCAGCTGGCTGTTTAGCTCATTTGGTTAGAGCGTGGTGCTAATAATGTCAAGGTCATGGGTCCCCGTATTGGCCTCCTTGTCATTTTGGGAAATATTTCTGCAGAAGCATGAGATTGATGCAGAATTGGCACTCACAGCTTTAGAGTTACTAACACAAGATTGCTGTTTTGTTGGAAGCAGCTGTGCATACCTGGTCATGGGTCAGTACTGCTGCGGGACATAACCAATGTTGTTGTGAGGATAAGGGTTGTATTTGTGAATGAGTTAGGCATTTTCTTTCAAGGAAAGAAAACTCCCCCCTGCAACTGGCCTCCCTCCTATGCTCCAGTCAGAAGGCATACTTTTTCTGACTGAGCATGGTGCTAATCACGCCAAGTTAGCGGATTTGATCCCAGTATTGGCCACTTTGTCAATTTGGGAAATATTTCTGCAGAAGCATGAGATTGATGCAGAATTCCCACCCACAGCTTTAGATTTACTATGACTAGTTTGCTGTTTTGTTGGAAGCAGCAGTCCATAAATGGTCACAGGTCAGTACTGCTGTGGGAAATGACCAATGAGATGAATTTAACCTTCTTTGTCCCAGTTCAACTTAAATGTGATGCAGGCTACAAGTCAGTTTGAAGATAATTGTCATATTCATGAATTTCCTTCAGATCACATGTAGTTTTTCTTTAGGTTGTTGTGAGGATAAGGGTTTTATGTGTGAATGAGTTAGGCATTTTTTTTCCAAGGGAAAAAGGCTCTCAGCTGGCCGGTTAGCTCAGTTGGTTAGAGCGTGGTGCTAATAACGCCAAGGTCATGGGTTCGATCCCTGTATTGGCCACTTTGTCATTTTGGGAAATATTTCTGCAGAAGCATGAGATTGATGCAGAATTGGCACTCACAGCTTTAGAGTTACTAACACAAGATTGCTGTTTTGTTGGTAGCAGCTCTGCATACATGGTCACGGGTCAGTACTGCTGCGGGACATAACCAATGTTGTTGTGAGGATAAGGGTTGTATTTGTGAATGAGTTAGGCATTTTCTTTCAAGGGAAGAAAACTACCGCCTGCAACTGGCCTCCCTCCTATGCTCCAGTCAGAAGGCATACTTTTTCTGACTGAGCATGGTGCTAATCACGCCAAGTTAGCGAATTTGATCCCAGTATTGGCCACTTTGTCAATTTGGGAAATATTTCTGCAGAAGCATGAGATTGATGCAGAATTCCCACCCACAGCTTTAGATTTACTATGACTAGTTTGCTGTTTTGTTTCAAGCAGCAGTCCATAAATGGTCACGGGTCAGTACTGCTGCGGGACTTCCAATGAGATGCATTTAACCTTCTTTGTCCCAGTTCTACTTAAATGTGATGCAGGCTACAAGTCAGTTTGAAGATAATTGTCATATTCATGAATTTCCTTCAGATCACATGTAGTTTTTCTTTAGGTTGTTGTGAGGATAAGGGTTTTATGTGTGAATGAGTTAGGCATTTTTTTCCAAGGGAAGAAAAAATCCCCCTGCAACTGGCCTCCCTCTTATGCTCCAGTCAGAAACAGGACTTTCAGCTGGCCGGTTAGCTCAGTTGGTTAGAGCGTGGTGCTAATAACGCCAAGGTTACGGGTTTGATCCCCGTATTGGCCACTTTGTCATTTTGGGAAATATTTCTGCAGAAGCATGAGATTGATGCAGAATTGGCACTCACAGCTTTAGAGTTACTAATGAACAATGAGATGCATTTAACCTTCTTTGTCCCAGTTCTACTTAAATGTGATGCAGGCTACAAGTCAGTTTGAAGATAATTGTCATATTCGTGAATTTCCTTCAGATCACATGTAGTTTTTCTTTAGGTTGTTGTGAGGATAAGGGTTTTATGTGTGAATGAGTTAGGCATTTTTTTTCCAAGGGAAGAAAAAGTCCACCTGCAACTGGCCTCCCTCTTATGCTCCAGTCAGAAATATGCCTCTCAGCTGGCTGGTTAGCTCAGTTGGTTAGAGCGTGGTGCTAATAACGCCACGGTCACGGGTTCGATCCCCGTATTGGCCACTTTGTCATTTTGGGAAATATTTCTGCAGAAGCATGAGATTGATGCAGAATTCCCACCCACAGCTTTAGATTTACTATGACTAGTTTGCTGTTTTGTTGGAAGCAGCAGTCCATAAATGGTCACAGGTCAGTACTGCTGTGGGAAATGACCAATGAGATGCATTTAACCTTCTTTGTCCCAGTTCTACTTAAATGTGATGCAGGCTACAAGTCAGTTTGAAGATAATTGTCATATTCATGAATTTCCTTCAGATCACATGTAGTTTTTCTTTAGGTTGTTGTGAGGATAAGGGTTTTATGTGTGAATGACTTAGGCATTTTTTTTTCCAAGGGAAGAAAAAATCCCCCTGCAACTGGCCTCCCTCTTATGGTCCAGTCAGAAACAAGACTCTTAGCTGGTCGGTTAGCTCAGTTGGTTAGAGCGTGGTGCTAATAACGCCAAGGCCACGGGTTCGATCCCCGTATTGGCCACTTTGTCATTTTGGGAAATATTTCTGCAGAAGCATGAGATTGATGCAGAATTGGCACTCACAGCTTTAGAGTTACTAACACAAGATTGCTGTTTTGTTGGTAGCAGCTGTGCATACATGGTCACGGGTCAGTACTGCTGCGGACATAACCAATGTTGTTGTGAGGATAAGGGTTGTATTTGTGAATGAGTTAGGCATTTTCTTTCAAGGGAAGAAAACTCCCCCCTGCAACTGGCCTCCCTCCTATGCTCCAGTCAGAAGGCATACTTTTTCTGACTGAGCATGGTGCTAATCACGCCAAGTTAGCGAATTTGATCCCAGTATTGGCCACTTTGTCAATTTGGGAAATATTTCTGCAGAAGCATGAGATTGATGCAGAATTCCCACCCACAGCTTTAGATTTACTATGACTAGTTTGCTGTTTTGTTGGAAGCAGCAGTCCATAAATGGTCACAGGTCAGTACTGCTGTGGGAAATGACCAATGAGATGCATTTAACCTTCTTTGTCCCAGTTCTACTTAAATGTGATGCAGGCTACAAGTCAGTTTGAAGATAATTGTCATATTCATGAATTTCCTTCACATCACATGTAGTTTTTCTTTAGGTTGTTGTGAGGATAAGGGTATTATATGTGAATGAGTTAGGCATTTTTTTTCCAAGGGAAGAAAAAATCCCCCTGCAACTGGCCTCCCTCTTATGGTCCAGTCAGAAATATGCTTCTCAGCTGGCTGGTTAGCTCAGTTGGTTAGAGCGTGGTGCTAATAACGCCAAGGTCACGGGTTCGATTCGATCCCCGTATTGTCCACTTTGTCATTTTGGGAAATATTTCTGCAGAAGGATGAGATTGATGCAGAATTGGCACTCACAGCTTTAGAGTTACTAACACAAGATTGCTGTTTTGTTGGAAGCAGCTGTGCATACATAGTCACGGGTCAGTACTGCTGCGGACATAACCAATGTTGTTGTGAGGATAAGGGTTGTATTTGTGAATGAGTTAGGCATTTTCTTTCAAGGAAAGAAAACTCCCCCCTGCAACTGGCCTCCCTCCTATGCTCCAGTCAGAAGCATACTTTTTCTGACTGAGCATGGTGCTAATCACGCCAAGTTAGCGAATTTGATCCCAGTATTGGCCACTTTGTCAATTTGGGAAAAATGTCTGCAGAAGCATTAGATTGATGCAGAATTCCCACCCACAGCTTTAGATTTACTATGACAAGTTTGCTGTTTTGTTGGAAGCAGCAGTCCATAAATGGTCACAGGTCAGTACTGCTGTGGGAAATGACCAATGAGATGCATTTAACCTTCTTTGTCGCAGTACTACTTAAATGTGATGCAGGCCACAAGTCAGTTTGAAGATAATTGTAATATTCATGAATTTCCTTCAGATCACATGGCGTTTTTCTTTAGGTTGTTGTGAGGATAAGGGTTGTCTGTGTGAATGAGTTAGGAATTTTGTTTCCAAGGGAAGAAAACATCCCCCTACAACTGGCCTCCTGCTTATGCTTGAGTCAGAAACAAAACTCTCAGCTGGCTGTTTAGCTCATTTGGTTAGAGCGTGGTGCTAATAATGGCAAGGTCACGGGTCCCCGTATTGGCCTCCTTGTCATTTTGGGAAATATTTCTGCAGAAGCATGAGATTGATGCAGAATTGGCACTCACAGCTTTAGAGTTACTAACACAAGATTGCTGTTTTGTTGGAAGCAGCAGTCCATAAATGGTCACAGGTCAGTACTGCTGTGGGAAATGACCAATGAGATGCATTTAAACTTCTTTGTCCCAGTTCTACTTAAATGTGATGCAGGCTACAAGTCAGTTTGAAGATAATTGTCATATTCGTGAATTTCCTTCAGATCACATGTAGTTTCCCCCTGCAACTGGCCTCCCTCTTATGCTCCAGTTAGAAATATTCCTCTCAGCTGGCTGGTTAGCTCAGTTGGTTAGAGCGTGGTGCTAATAACGCCAAGGTCACGGGTTCGATCCCCGTATTGGCCACTTTGTCATTTTGGGAGATATTTCTGCAGAAGCATGAGATTGATGCAGAATTGGCACTCACAGCTTTAGAGTTACTAACACAAGATTGCTGTTTTGTTGGAAGCAGCTGTGCATACATAGTCACGGGTCAGTACTGCTGCGGACATAACCAATGTTGTTGTGAGGACAAGGGTTGTATTTGTGAATGAGTTAGGCATTTTCTTTCAAGGGAAGAAAACTCCCCCCTGCAACTGGCCTCCCTCCTATGCTCCAGTCAGAAGGCATACTTTTTCTGACTGAGCATGGTGCTAATCACGCCAAGTTAGCGAATTTGATCCCAGTATTGGCCACTTTGTCAATTTGGGAAATATTTCTGCAGAAGCATGAGATTGATGCAGAATTCCCACCCACAGCTTTAGATTTACTATGACTAGTTTGCTGTTTTGTTGGAAGCAGCAGTCCATAAATGGTCACAGGTTAGTACTGCTGTGGGAAATGACCAATGAGATGCATTTAACCTTCTTTGTCCCAGTTCTACTTAAATGTGATGCAGGCTACAAGTCAGTTTGAAGATAATTGTCATATTCATGAATTTCCTTCAGATCACATGTAGTTTTTCTTTAGGTTGTTGTGAGGATAAGGGTATTATGTGTGAATGACTTAGGCATTTTTTTTCCAAGGGAAGAAAAAATCCCCCTGCAACTGGCCTCCCTCTTATGCTCCAGTCAGAAACAGGACTCTCAGCTGGTCGGTTAGCTCAGTTGGTTAGAGCGTGGTGCTAATAACGCCAAGGTCACGGGTTCGGTCACGGGTTCGATCCCTGTATTGGCCACTTTGTCATTTTGGGAAATATTTCTGCAGAAGCATGAGATTGATGCAGAATTGGCACTCACAGCTTTAGAGTTACTAACACAAGATTGCTGTTTTGTTGGAAGCAGCTGTGCATACATGGTCACGGGTCAGTACTGCTGCGGGACATAACCAATGTTGTTGTGAGGATAAGGGTTGTATTTGTGAATGAGTTAGGCATTTTCTTTCAAGGGAAGAAAGCTCCCCCCTGCAACTGGCCTCCCTCCTATGCTCCAGTCAGAAGGCATACTTTTTCTGACTGAGCATGGTGCTAATCACGCCAAGTTAGCGAATTTGATCCCAGTATTGGCCACTTTGTCAATTTGGGAAATATTTCTGCAGAAGAATGAGATTGATGCAGAATTCCCACCCACAGCTTTAGATTTACTATGACTAGTTTCCTGTTTTGTTGGAAGCAGCAGTCCATAAATGGTCACAGGTCAGTACTGCTGTGGGAAATGACCAATGAGATGCATTTAACCTTCTTTGTCCCAGTTCTACTTAAATGTGATGCAGGCTACAAGTCAGTTTGAAGATAATTGTCATATTCGTGAATTTCCTTCAGATCACATGTAGTTTTTCCCCTGCAACTGGCCTCCCTCTTATGCTCCAGTTAGAAATATGCCTCTCAGCTGGCCGGTTAGCTCAGTTGGTTAGAGCATGGTGCTAATAACACCAAGGTCACGGGTTCGATCCCCGTATTGGCCACTTTGTCATTTTGGGAAATATTTCTGCAGAAGCATGAGATTGATGCAGAATTGGCACTCACAGCTTTAGAGTTACTAACACAAGATTGCTGTTTTGTTGGAAGCATGTAGTTTTTCTTTAGGTTGTTGTGAGGATAAGGGTTTTATGTGTGAATGAGTTAGGCATTTTTTTTCCAAGGGAAGAAAAAATCCCCCTGCAACCGGCCTCCCTCTTATGCTCCAGTTAGAAATATGCCTCTCAGCTGGCCGGTTAGCTCAGTTGGTTAGAGCGTGGTGCTAATCGATCCCCGTATTGGCCACTTTGTCATTTTGGGAAATATTTCTGCAGAAGGATGAGATTGATGCAGAATTGGCACTCACAGCTTTAGAGTTACTAACACAAGATTGCTGTTTTGTTGGAAGCAGCTGTGCATACATAGTCACGGGTCAGTACTGCTGCGGACATAACCAATGTTGTTGTGAGGATAAGGGTTGTATTTGTGAATGAGTTAGGCATTTTCTTTCAAGGGAAGAAAACGCCCCCCTGCAATTGGCCTCCCTCCTATGCTACAGTCAGAAGGCTTACTTTTTCTGACTGAGCATGGTGCTAATCACGCCAAGTTAGCGAATTTGATCCCAGTATTGGCCACTTTGTCAATTTGGGAAATATTTCTGCAGAAGGATGAGATTGATGCAGAATTGGCACTCACAGCTTTAGAGTTACTAACACAAGATTGCTGTTTTGTTGGAAGCAGCTGTGCATACATAGTCACGGGTCAGTACTACTGCGGACATAACCAATGTTGTTGTGAGGATAAGGGTTGTATTTGTGAATGAGTTAGGCATTTTCTTTCAAGGGAAGAAAACTCCCCCCTGCAACTGGCCTCCCTCCTATGCTCCAGTCAGAAGGCATACTTTTTCTGACTGAGCATGGTGCTAATCACGCCAAGTTAGCGAATTTGATCCCAGTATTGGCCACTTTGTCAATTTGGGAAATATTTCTGCAGAAGCATGAGATTGATGCAGAATTCCCACCCACAGCTTTAGATTTACTATGACTAGTTTGCTGTTTTGTTGGAAGCAGCAGTCCATAAATGGTCACAGGTCAGTACTGCTGTGGGAAATGACCAATGAGATGCATTTAACCTTCTTTGTCCCAGTTCTACTTAAATGTGACGCAGGCTACAAGTCAGTTTGAAGATAATTGTCATATTCATGAATTTCCTTCAGATCACATGTAGTTTTTCTTTAGGTTGTTGTGAGGATAAGGGTTTTATGTGTGAATGAGTTAGGCATTTTTTTTCCAAGGGAAGAAAAAATCCCCCTGCAACTGGCCTCCCTCTTATGCTCCAGTCAGAAACAGGACTCTCAGCTGGCCGGTTAGAGCGTGGTGCTAATAACGCCAAGGTCACGGGTTCGATCCCCGTATTGGCCACTTTGTCATTTTGGGAAATATTTCTGCAGAAGGTTGAGATTGATGCAGAATTGGCACTCACAGCTTTAGAGTTACTAACACAAGATTGCTGTTTTGTTGGAAGCAGCTGTGCATACATAGTCACGGGTCAGTACTGCTGCGGACATAACCAATGTTGTTGTGAGGATAAGGGTTGTATTTGTGAATGAGTTAGGCATTTTCTTTCAAGGGAAGAAAACTCCCCCCTGCAACTGGCCTCCCTCCTATGCTCCAGTCAGAAGGCATACTTTTTCTGACTGAGCATGGTGCTAATCACGCCAAGTTAGCGAATTTGATCCCAGTATTGGCCACTTTGTCAATTTGGGAAATATTTCTGCAGAAGCATGAGATTGATGCAGAATTCCCACCCACAGCTTTAGATTTACTATGACTAGTTTGCTGTTTTGTTGGAAGCAGCAGTCCATAAATGGTCACAGGTCAGTACTGCTGTGGGAAATGACCAATGAGATGCATTTAACCTTCTTTGTCCCAGTTCTACTTAAATGTGATGCAGGCTACAAGTCAGTTTGAAGATAATTGTCATATTCATGAATTTCCTTCACATCACATGTAGTTTTTCTTTAGGTTGTTGTGAGGATAAGGGTATTATATGTGAATGAGTTAGGCATTTTTTTTCCAAGGGAAGAAAAAATCCCCCTGCAACTGGCCTCCCTCTTATGGTCCAGTCAGAAATATGCTTCTCAGCTGGCTGGTTAGCTCAGTTGGTTAGAGCGTGGTGCTAATAACGCCAAGGTCACGGGTTCGATTCGATCCCCGTATTGTCCACTTTGTCATTTTGGGAAATATTTCTGCAGAAGGATGAGATTGATGCAGAATTGGCACTCACAGCTTTAGAGTTACTAACACAAGATTGCTGTTTTGTTGGAAGCAGCTGTGCATACATAGTCACGGGTCAGTACTGCTGCGGACATAACCAATGTTGTTGTGAGGATAAGGGTTGTATTTGTGAATGAGTTAGGCATTTTCTTTCAAGGAAAGAAAACTCCCCCCTGCAACTGGCCTCCCTCCTATGCTCCAGTCAGAAGCATACTTTTTCTGACTGAGCATGGTGCTAATCACGCCAAGTTAGCGAATTTGATCCCAGTATTGGCCACTTTGTCAATTTGGGAAAAATGTCTGCAGAAGCATTAGATTGATGCAGAATTCCCACCCACAGCTTTAGATTTACTATGACAAGTTTGCTGTTTTGTTGGAAGCAGCAGTCCATAAATGGTCACAGGTCAGTACTGCTGTGGGAAATGACCAATGAGATGCATTTAACCTTCTTTGTCGCAGTACTACTTAAATGTGATGCAGGCCACAAGTCAGTTTGAAGATAATTGTAATATTCATGAATTTCCTTCAGATCACATGGCGTTTTTCTTTAGGTTGTTGTGAGGATAAGGGTTGTCTGTGTGAATGAGTTAGGAATTTTGTTTCCAAGGGAAGAAAACATCCCCCTACAACTGGCCTCCCTCTTATGGTCCAGTCAGAAACAAGACTCTTAGCTGGTCGGTTAGCTCAGTTGGTTAGAGCGTGGTGCTAATAACGCCAAGGCCACGGGTTCGATCCCCGTATTGGCCACTTTGTCATTTTGGGAAATATTTCTGCAGAAGCATGAGATTGATGCAGAATTGGCACTCACAGCTTTAGAGTTACTAACACAAGATTGCTGTTTTGTTGGTAGCAGCTGTGCATACATGGTCACGGGTCAGTACTGCTGCGGACATAACCAATGTTGTTGTGAGGATAAGGGTTGTATTTGTGAATGAGTTAGGCATTTTCTTTCAAGGGAAGAAAACTCCCCCCTGCAACTGGCCTCCCTCCTATGCTCCAGTCAGAAGGCATACTTTTTCTGACTGAGCATGGTGCTAATCACGCCAAGTTAGCGAATTTGATCCCAGTATTGGCCACTTTGTCAATTTGGGAAATATTTCTGCAGAAGCATGAGATTGATGCAGAATTCCCACCCACAGCTTTAGATTTACTATGACTAGTTTGCTGTTTTGTTGGAAGCAGCAGTCCATAAATGGTCACAGGTCAGTACTGCTGTGGGAAATGACCAATGAGATGCATTTAACCTTCTTTGTCCCAGTTCTACTTAAATGTGATGCAGGCTACAAGTCAGTTTGAAGATAATTGTCATATTCATGAATTTCCTTCACATCACATGTAGTTTTTCTTTAGGTTGTTGTGAGGATAAGGGTTGTATGTGTGAATGAGTTAGGCATTTTTTTCCAAGGGAAGAAAACATCCCCCTACAACTGGCCTCCTGCTTATGCTTGAGTCAGAAACAAAACTCTCAGCTGGCTGTTTAGCTCATTTGGTTAGAGCGTGGTGCTAATAATGGAAAGGTCACGGGTCCCCGTATTGGCCTCCTTGTCATTTTGGGAAATATTTCTGCAGAAGCATGAGATTGATGCAGAATTGGCACTCACAGCTTTAGAGTTACTAACACAAGATTGCTGTTTTGTTGGAAGCAGCTGTGCATACATGGTCACGGGTCAGTACTGCTGCGGGACATAACCAATGTTATATTGTCATATTCGTGAATTTCCTTCAGATCACATGTAGTTTCCCCCTGCAACTGGCCTCCCTCTTATGCTCCAGTTAGAAATATGCCTCTCAGCTGGCCGGTTAGCTCAGTTGGTTAGAGCGTGGTGCTAATAACGCCAAGGTCACGGGTTCGATCCCCGTATTGGCCACTTTGTCATTTTGGGAAATATTTCTGCAGAAGGATGAGATTGATGCAGAATTGGCACTCACAGCTTTAGAGTTACTAACACAAGATTGCTGTTTTGTTGGAAGCAGCTGTGCATACATAGTCACGGGTCAGTACTGCTGCGGACATAACCAATGTTGTTGTGAGGATAAGGGTTGTATTTGTGAATGAGTTAGGCATTTTCTTTCAAGGGAAGAAAACGCCCCCCTGCAATTGGCCTCCCTCCTATGCTCCAGTCAGAAGGCTTACTTTTTCTGACTGAGCATGGTGCTAATCACGCCAAGTTAGCGAATTTGATCCCAGTATTGGCCACTTTGTCAATTTGGGAAATATTTCTGCAGAAGCATGAGATTGATGCAGAATTCCCACCCACAGCTTTAGATTTACTATGACTAGTTTGCTGTTTTGTTGGAAGCAGCAGTCCATAAATGGTCACAGGTCAGTACTGCTGTGGGAAATGACCAATGAGATGCATTTAACCTTCTTTGTCCCAGTTCTACTTAAATGTGATGCAGGCTACAAGTCAGTTTGAAGATAATTGTCATATTCATGAATTTCCTTCAGATCACATGTAGTTTTTCTTTAGGTTGTTGTGAGGATAAGGGTTTTATGTGTGAATGAGTTTGGCATTTTTTTTCCAAGGGAAGAAAAAATCCCCCTGCAACTGGCCTCCCTCTTATGCTCCAGTCAGAAACAGGACTCTCAGCTGGCCGGTTAGAGCGTGGTGCTAATAACGCCAAGGTCACGGGTTCGATCCCCGTATTGGCCACTTTGTCATTTTGGGAGATATTTCTGCAGAAGCATGAGATTGATGCAGAATTGGCACTCACAGCTTTAGAGTTACTAACACAAGATTGCTGTTTTGTTGGAAGCAGCTGTGCATACATAGTCACGGGTCAGTACTGCTGCGGACATAACCAATGTTGTTGTGAGGACAAGGGTTGTATTTGTGAATGAGTTAGGCATTTTCTTTCAAGGGAAGAAAACTCCCCCCTGCAACTGTCCTCCCTCCTATGCTCCAGTCAGAAGGCATACTTTTTCTGACTGAGCATGGTGCTAATCACGCCAAGTTAGCGAATTTGATCCCAGTATTGGCCACTTTGTCAATTTGGGAAATATTTCTGCAGAAGCATGAGATTGATGCAGAATTCCCACCCACAGCTTTAGATTTACTATGACAAGTTTGCTGTTTTGTTGGAAGCAGCAGTCCATAAATGGTCACAGGTCAGTACTGCTGTGGGAAATGACCAATGAGATGCATTTAACCTTCTTTGTCCCAGTTCTACTTAAATGTGATGCAGGCTACAAGTCAGTTTGAAGATAATTGTCATATTCATGAATTTCCTTCAGATCACATGTAGTTTTTCTTTAGGTTGTTGTGAGGATAAGGGTTTTATGTGTGAATGAGTTAGGCATTTTTTTTCCAAGGGAAGAAAAAATCCCCCTGCAACTGGCCTCCCTCTTATGCTCCAGTCAGAAACAGGACTCTCAGCTGGCCGGTTAGAGCGTGGTGCTAATAACGCCAAGGTCACGGGTTCGATCCCCGTATTGGCCACTTTGTCATTTTGGGAGATATTTCTGCAGAAGCATGAGATTGATGCAGAATTGGCACTCACAGCTTTAGAGTTACTAACACAAGATTGCTGTTTTGTTGGAAGCAGCTGTGCATACATAGTCACGGGTCAGTACTGCTGCGGACATAACCAATGTTGTTGTGAGGACAAGGGTTGTATTTGTGAATGAGTTAGGCATTTTCTTTCAAGGGAAGAAAACTAACCCCTGCAACTGTCCTCCCTCCTATGCTCCAGTCAGAAGGCATACTTTTTCTGACTGAGCATGGTGCTAATCACGCCAAGTTAGCGAATTTGATCCCAGTATTGGCCACTTTGTCAATTTGGGAAATATTTCTGCAGAAGCATGAGATTGATGCAGAATTCCCACCCACAGCTTTAGATTTACTATGACAAGTTTGCTGTTTTGTTGGAAGCAGCAGTCCATAAATGGTCACAGGTCAGTACTGCTGTGGGAAATGACCAATGAGATGCATTTAACCTTCTTTGTCCCAGTTCTACTTAAATGTGATGCAGGCTACAAGTCAGTTTGAAGATAATTGTCATATTCATGAATTTCCTTCAGATCACATGTAGTTTTTCTATAGGTTGTTGTGAGGATAAGGGTTTTATGTGTGAATGAGTTAGGCATTTTTTTTCCAAGGGAAGAAAAAATCCCCCTGCAACTGGCCTCCCTCTTATGCTCCAGTCAGAAACAGGACTCTCAGCTGGTCGGTTAGCTCAGTTGGTTAGAGCGTGGTGCTAATAACGCCAAGGTCACGGGTTCGATCCCTGTATTGGCCACTTTGTCATTTTGGGAAATATTTCTGCAGAAGCATGAGATTGATGCAGAATTGGCACTCACAGCTTTAGAGTTACTAACACAAGATTGCTGTTTTGTTGGAAGCAGCTGTGCATACATGGTCACGGGTCAGTACTGCTGCGGGACATAACCAATGTTGTTGTGAGGATAAGGGTTGTATTTGTGAATGAGTTAGGCATTTTCTTTCAAGGGAAGAAAGCTCCCCCCTGCAACTGGCCTCCCTCCTATGCTCCAATCAGAAGGCATACTTTTTCTGACTGAGCATGGTGCTAATCATGCCAAGTTAGCGAATTTGATCCCAGTATTGGCCACTTTGTCAATTTGGGAAATATTTCTGCAGAAGAATGAGATTGATGCAGAATTCCCACCCACAGCTTTAGATTTACTATGACTAGTTTCCTGTTTTGTTGGAAGCAGCAGTCCATAAATGGTCACAGGTCAGTACTGCTGTGGGAAATGACCAATGAGATGCATTTAACCTTCTTTGTCCCAGTTCTACTTAAATGTGATGCAGGCTACAAGTCAGTTTGAAGATAATTGTCATATTCGTGAATTTCCTTCAGATCACATGTAGTTTCCCCCTGCAACTGGCCTCCCTCTTATGCTCCAGTTAGAAATATGCCTCTCAGCTGGCCGGTTAGCTCAGTTGGTTAGAGCGTGGTGCTAATAACACCAAGGTCACGGGTTCGATCCCCGTATTGGCCACTTTGTCATTTTGGGAAATATTTCTGCAGAAGCATGAGATTGATGCAGAATTGGCACTCACAGCTTTAGAGTTACTAACACAAGATTGCTGTTTTGTTGGAAGCATGTAGTTTTTCTTTAGGTTGTTGTGAGGATAAGGGTTTAATGTGTGAATGAGTTAGGCATTTTTTTTCCAAGGGAAGAAAAAATCCCCCTGCAACCGGCCTCCCTCTTATGCTCCAGTTAGAAATATGCCTCTCAGCTGGCCGGTTAGCTCAGTTGGTTAGAGCGTGGTGCTAATCGATCCCCGTATTGGCCACTTTGTCATTTTGGGAAATATTTCTGCAGAAGGATGAGATTGATGCAGAATTGGCACTCACAGCTTTAGAGTTACTAACACAAGATTGCTGTTTTGTTGGAAGCAGCTGTGCATACATAGTCACGGGTCAGTACTGCTGCGGACATAACCAATGTTGTTGTGAGGATAAGGGTTGTATTTGTGAATGAGTTAGGCATTTTCTTTCAAGGGAAGAAAACGCCCCCCTGCAATTGGCCTCCCTCCTATGCTCCAGTCAGAAGGCTTACTTTTTCTGACTGAGCATGGTGCTAATCACGCCAAGTTAGCGAATTTGATCCCAGTATTGGCCACTTTGTCAATTTGGGAAATATTTCTGCAGAAGGATGAGATTGATGCAGAATTGGCACTCACAGCTTTAGAGTTACTAACACAAGATTGCTGTTTTGTTGGAAGCAGCTGTGCATACATAGTCACGGGTCAGTACTACTGCGGACATAACCAATGTTGTTGTGAGGATAAGGGTTGTATTTGTGAATGAGTTAGGCATTTTCTTTCAAGGGAAGAAAACTCCCCCCTGCAACTGGCCTCCCTCCTATGCTCCAGTCAGAAGGCATACTTTTTCTGACTGAGCATGGTGCTAATCACGCCAAGTTAGCGAATTTGATCCCAGTATTGGCCACTTTGTCAATTTGGGAAATATTTCTGCAGAAGCATGAGATTGATGCAGAATTCCCACCCACAGCTTTAGATTTACTATGACTAGTTTGCTGTTTTGTTGGAAGCAGCAGTCCATAAATGGTCACAGGTCAGTACTGCTGTGGGAAATGACCAATGAGATGCATTTAACCTTCTTTGTCCCAGTTCTACTTAAATGTGATGCAGGCTACAAGTCAGTTTGAAGATAATTGTCATATTCATGAATTTCCTTCAGATCACATGTAGTTTTTCTTTAGGTTGTTGTGAGGATAAGGGTTTTATGTGTGAATGAGTTAGGCATTTTTTTTCCAAGGGAAGAAAAAATCCCCCTGCAACTGGCCTCCCTCTTATGCTCCAGTCAGAAACAGGACTCTCAGCTGGCCGGTTAGAGCGTGGTGCTAATAACGCCAAGGTCACGGGTTCGATCCCCGTATTGGCCACTTTGTCATTTTGGGAAATATTTCTGCAGAAGGTTGAGATTGATGCAGAATTGGCACTCACAGCTTTAGAGTTACTAACACAAGATTGCTGTTTTGTTGGAAGCAGCTGTGCATACATAGTCACGGGTCAGTACTGCTGCGGACATAACCAATGTTGTTGTGAGGATAAGGGTTGTATTTGTGAATGAGTTAGGCATTTTCTTTCAAGGAAAGAAAACTCCCCCCTGCAACTGGCCTCCCTCCTATGCTCCAGTCAGAAGCATACTTTTTCTGACTGAGCATGGTGCTAGTCACGGCAAGTTAGCGAATTTGATCCCAGTATTGGCCACTTTGTCAATTTGGGAAAAATGTCTGCAGAAGCATTAGATTGATGCAGAATTCCCACCCACAGCTTTAGATTTACTATGACAAGTTTGCTGTTTTGTTGGAAGCAGCAGTCCATAAATGGTCACAGGTCAGTACTGCTGTGGGAAATGACCAATGAGATGCATTTAACCTTCTTTGTCGCAGTACTACTTAAATGTGATGCAGGCCACAAGTCAGTTTGAAGATAATTGTAATATTCATGAATTTCCTTCAGATCACATGGAGTTTTTCTTTAGGTTGTTGTGAGGATAAGGGTTGTATGTGTGAATGAGTTAGGCATTTTTTTCCAAGGGAAGAAAACATCCCCCTACAACTGGCCTCCTGCTTATGCTTGAGTCAGAAACAAAACTCTCAGCTGGCTGTTTAGCTCATTTGGTTAGAGCGTGGTGCTAATAATGGCAAGGTCACGGGTCCCCGTATTGGCCTCCTTGTCATTTTGGGAAATATTTCTGCAGAAGCATGAGATTGATGCAGAATTGGCACTCACAGCTTTAGAGTTACTAACACAAGATTGCTGTTTTGTTGGAAGCAGCTGTGCATACATGGTCACGGGTCAGTACTGCTGCGGGACATAACCAATGTTGTTGTGAGGATAAGGGTTGTATTTGTGAATGAGTTAGGCATTTTCTTTCAAGGGAAGAAAACTCCCCCCTGCAACTGGCCTCCCTCCTATGCTCCAGTCAGAAGGCATACTTTTTCTGACTGAGCATGGTGCTAGTCACGCCAAGTTAGCGAATTTGATCCCAGTATTGGCCACTTTGTCAATTTGGGAAAAATGTCTGCAGAAGCATTAGATTGATGCAGAATTCCCACCCACAGCTTTAGATTTACTATGACAAGTTTGCTGTTTTGTTGGAAGCAGCAGTCCATAAATGGTCACAGGTCAGAACTGCTGTGGGAAATGACCAATGAGATGCATTTAACCTTCTTTGTCGCAGTACTACTTAAATGTGATGCAGGCCACAAGTCAGTTTGAAGATAATTGTAATATTCATGAATTTCCTTCAGATCACATGGAGTTTTTCTTTAGGTTGTTGTGAGGATAAGGGTTGTCTGTGTGAATGAGTTAGGCATTTTTTTTCCAAGGGAAGAAAACATCCCCCTACAACTGGCCTCCTGCTTATGCTTGAGTCAGAAACAAAACTCTCAGCTGGCTGTTTAGCTCATTTGGTTAGAGCGTGGTGCTAATAATGGCAAGGTCACGGGTCCCAGTATTGGCCTCCTTGTCATTTTGGGAAATATTTCTGCAGAAGCATGAGATTGATGCAGAATTGGCACTCACAGCTTTAGAGTTACTAACACAAGATTGCTGTTTTGTTGGAAGCAGCTGTGCATACATAGTCACGGGTCAGTACTGCTGCGGACATAACCAATGTTGTTGTGAGGATAAGGGTTGTATTTGTGAATGAGTTAGGCATTTTCTTTCAAGGGAAGAAAAAATCCCCCTGCAACTGGCCTCCCTCCTATGCTCCAGTCAGAAGGCATACTTTTTCTGACTGAGCATGGTGCTAATCACGCCAAGTTAGCGAAATTGATCCCAGTATTGGCCACTTTGTCAATTTGGGAAATATTTCTGCAGAAGCATGAGATTGATGCAGAATTCCCACCCACAGCTTTAGATTTACTATGACAAGTTTGCTGTTTTGTTGGAAGCAGCAGTCCATAAATGGTCACAGGTCAGTACTGCTGTGGGAAATGACCAATGAGATGCATTTAACCTTCTTTGTCCCAGTTCTACTTAAATGTGATGCAGGCTACAAGTCAGTTTGAAGATAATTGTCATATTCATGAATTTCCTTCAGATCACATGTAGTTTTTCTTTAGGTTGTTGTGAGGATAAGGGTTTTATGTGTGAATGAGTTAGGCATTTTTTTTCCAAGGGAAAGAGACTCTCAGCTGGCCGGTTAGCTCAGTTGGTTAGAGCGTGGTGCTAATAACGCCAAGGTCACTGGTTCGATCCCCGTATTGGCCACTTTGTCATTTTGGGAAATATTTCTGCAGAAGGATGAGATTGATGCAGAATTGGCACTCACAGCTTTAGAGTTACTAACACAAGATTGCTGTTTTGTTGGAAGCAGCTGTGCATATAGTCACGGGTCAGTACTGCTGCGGACATAACCAATGTTGCTGTGAGGATAAGGGTTGTATTTGTGAATGAGTTAGGCATTTTCTTTCAAGGGAAGAAAACTCCCCCCTGCAACTGGCCTCCCTCCTATGCTCCAGTCAGAAGGCATACTTTTTCTGACTGAGCATGCTGCTAATCACGCCAAGTTAGCGAATTTGATCCCAGTATTGGCCACTTTGTCAATTTGGGAAATATTTCTGCAGAAGCATGAGATTGATGCAGAATTCCCCCCCACAGCTTTAGATTTACTATGACTAGTTTGCTGTTTTGTTGGAAGCAGCAGTCCATAAATGGTCACAGGTCAGTACTGCTGTGGGAAATGACCAATGAGATGCATTTAACCTTCTTTGTCCCAGTTCTACTTAAATGTGATGCAGGCTACAAGTCAGTTTGAAGATAATTGTCATATTCATGAATTTCCTTCAGATCACATGTAGTTTTTCTTTAGGTTGTTGTGAGGATAAGGGTTTTATGTGTGAATGAGTTAGGCATTTTTTTTCCAAGGGAAAAACACTTTCAGCTGGCCGGTTAGCTCAGTTGGTTAGAGCGTGGTGCTAATAACGCCAAGGTCACGGGTTCGATCCCCGTATTGGCCACTTTGTCATTTTGGGAAATATTTCTGCAGAAGCATGAGATTGATGCAAAATTGGCACTCACAGCTTTAGAGTTACTAACACAAGTTTGCTGTTTTGTTGGAAGCAGCTGTGCATACATGGTCACGGGTCAGTACTGCTGCGGGACATAACCAATGTTGTTGTGAGGATAAGGGTTGTATTTGTGAATGAGTTAGGCATTTTCTTTCAAGGGAAGAAAACTCCCCCCTGCAACTGGCCTCCCTCCTATGCTCCAGTCAGAAGGCATACTTTTTCTGACTGAGCATGGTGCTAATCACGCCAAGTTAGCGAATTTGATCCCAGTATTGGCCACTTTGTCAATTTGGGAAATATTTCTGCAGAAGCATGAGATTGATGCAGAATTGGCACTCACAGCTTTAGAGTTACTAACACAAGATTGCTGTTTTGTTGGTAGCAGCTGTGCATACATGGTCACGGGTCAGTACTGCTGCGGGACATAACCAATGTTGTTTTGAGGATAAGGGTTGTATTTGTGAATGAGTTAGGCATTTTCTTTGAAGGGAAGAAAACTACCCCCTGCAACTGGCCTCCCTCCTATGCTCCAGTCAGAAGGCATACTTTTTCTGACTGAGCATGGTGCTAATCACGACAAGTTAGCGAATTTGATCCCAGTATTGGCCACTTTGTCAATTTGGGAAATATTTCTGCAGAAGCATGAGATTGATGCAGAATTCCCACCCACAGCTTTAGATTTACTATGACTAGTTTGCTGTTTTGTTGGAAGCAGCAGTCCATAAATGGTCACAGGTCAGTACTGCTGTGGGAAATGACCAATGAGGATTAGCTCAGTTGGTTAGAGCGTGGTGCTAATAACGCCAAGGTCACGGGTTCTATCACCGTATTGGCCACTTTGTCATTTTGGGAAATATTTCTGCAGAAGCATGAGATTGATGCAGAATTGGCACTCACAGCTTTAGAGTTACCAACACAAGATTGCTGTTTTGTTGGAAGCAGCTGTGCATACATAGTCACGGGTCAGTACTGCTGCGGACATAACCAATGTTGTTGTGAGGATAAGGGTTGTATTTGTGAATGAGTTATGCGTTTTCTTTCAAGGGAAGAAAACTCCCCCCTGCAACTGGCCTCCCTCCTATGCTCCAGTCAGAAGGCTTACTTTTTCTGACTGAGCATGGTGCTAATCACGCCAAGTTAGCGAATTTGATCCCAGTATTGGCCACTTTGTCAATTTGGGAAATATTTCTGCAGAAGGATGAGATTGATGCAGAATTGGCACTCACAGCTTTAGAGTTACTAACACAAGATTGCTGTTTTGTTGGAAGCAGCTGTGCATACATAGTCACGGGTCAGTACTACTGCGGACATAACCAATGTTGTTGTGAGGATAAGGGTTGTATTTGTGAATGAGTTAGGCATTTTCTTTCAAGGGAAGAAAACTCCCCCCTGCAACTGGCCTCCCTCCTATGCTCCAGTCAGAAGGCATACTTTTTCTGACTGAGCATGGTGCTAATCACGCCAAGTTAGCGAAATTGATCCCAGTATTGGCCACTTTGTCAATTTGGGAAATATTTCTGCTGAAGCATGAGATTGATGCAGAATTCCCACCCACAGCTTTAGATTTATTATGACAAGTTTGCTGTTTTGTTGGAAGCAGCAGTCCATAAATGGTCACAGGTCAGTACTGCTGTGGGAAATGACCAATGAGATGCATTTAACCTTCTTTGTCCCAGTTCTACTTAAATGTGATGCAGGCTACAAGTCAGTTTGAAGATAATTGTCATATTCATGAATTTCCTTCAGATCACATGTAGTTTTTCTTTAGGTTGTTGTGAGGATAAGGGTATTATATGTGAATGTGTGAATGAGTTAGGCATTTTTTTTCCAAGGGAAGAAAAAATCCCCCTGCAACTGGCCTCCCTCTTATGGTCCAGTCAGAAATATGCCTCTCAGCTGGCTGGTTAGCTCAGTTGGTTAGAGCGTGGTGCTAATAACGCCAAGGTCACGGGTTCGATCCCCATATTGGCCACTTTGTCATTTTGGGAAATATTTCTGCAGAAGGATGAGATTGATGCAGAATTGGCACTCACAGCTTTAGAGTTACTAACACAAGATTGCTGTTTTGTTGGAAGCAGCTGTGCATACATAGTCACGGGTCAGTACTGCTGCGGACATAACCAATGTTGTTGTGAGGATAAGGGTTGTATTTGTGAATGAATTAGGCATTTTCTTTCAAAGAAAGAAAACTCCCCCCTGCAACTGGCCTCCCTCCTATGCTCCAGTCAGAAGGCATACTTTTTCTGACTGAGCATGGTGGTAATCACGCCAAGTTAGCGAATTTGATCCCAGTATTGGCCACTTTGTCAATTTGGGAAAAAGGTCTGCAGAAGCATTAGATTGATGCAGAATTCCCACCCACAGCTTTAGATTTACTATGACAAGTTTGCTGTTTTGTTGGAAGCAGCAGTCCATAAATGGTCACAGGTCAGTACTGCTGTGGGAAATGACCAATGAGATGCATTTAACCTTCTTTGTCGCAGTACTACTTAAATGTGATGCAGGCCACAAGTCAGTTTGAAGATAATTGTAGTATTCATGAATTTCCTTCAGATCACATGGCGTTTTTCTTTAGGTTGTTGTGAGGATAAGGGATGTCTGTGTGAATGAGTTAGGCATTTTTTTTCCAAGGGAAGAAAACATCCCCCTACAACTGGCCTCCTGCTTATGCTTGAGTCAGAAACAAAACTCTCAGCTGGCTGTTTAGCTCATTTGGTTAGAGCGTGGTGCTAATAATGGCAAGGTCACGGTCCCCGTATTGGCCTCCTTGTCATTTTGGGAAATATTTCTGCAGAAGCATGAGATTGATGCAGGATTGGCACTCACAGCTTTAGAGTTACTAACACAAGATTGCTGTTTTGTTGGAAGCAGCTGTGCATACATGGTCACGGGTCAGTACTGCTGCGGGACATAACCAATGTTGTTGTGAGGATAAGGGTTGTATTTGTGAATGAGTTAGGCATTTTCTTTCAAGGGAAAAAAACTCCCCCCTGCAACTGGCCTCCCTCCTATGCTCCAGTCAGAAGGCATACTTTTTCTGACTGAGCATGGTGCTAATCACGCCAAGTTAGCGGATTTGATTCCAGTATTGGCCACTTTGTCAATTTGGGAAATATTTCTGCAGAAGCATGAGATTGATGCAGAATTCCCACCCACAGCTTTAGATTTACTATGACTAGTTTGCTGTTTTGTTGGAAGCAGCAGTCCATAAATGGTCACAGGTCAGTACTGCTGTGGGAAATGACCAATGAGATGCATTTAACCTTCTTTGTCCCAGTTCTACTTAAATGTGATGCAGGCTACAAGTCAGTTTGAAGATAATTGTCATATTCATGAATTTCCTTCAGATCACATGTAGTTTTTCTTTAGGTTGTTGTGAGGATAAGGGTTTTATGTGTGAATGAGTTAGGCATTTTTTTCCAAGGGAAAATGACTCTCAGCTGGCCGGTTAGCTCATTTGGTTAGAGCATGGTGCTAATAACGCCAAGTTCATGGGTTCGATCCCCGTATTGGCCACTTTGTCATTTTGGGAAATATTTCTGCAGAAGCATGAGATTGATGCAGAATTGGCACTCACAGCTTTAGAGTTACTAACACAAGATTGCTGTTTTGTTGGTAGCAGCTGTGCATACATGGTCACGGGTCAGTACTGCTGCGGGACATAACCAATGTTGTTGTGAGGATAAGGGTTGTATTTGTGAATGAGTTAGGCATTTTCTTTCAAGGGAAGAAAACTACCCCCTGCAACTGGCCTCCCTCCTATGCTCCAGTCAGAAGGCATACTTTTTCTGACTGAGCATGGTGCTAATCACGCCAAGTTAGCGAATTTGATCCCAGCATTGGCCACTTTGTCAATTTGGGAAATATTTCTGCAGAAGCATGAGATTGATGCAGAATTCCCACCCACAGCTTTAGATTTACTATGACTAGTTTGCTGTTTTGTTTCAAGCAGCAGTCCATAAATGGTCACGGGTCAGTACTGCTGCGGCACTTCCAATGAGATGCATTTAACCTTCTTTGTCCCAGTTCTACTTAAATGTGATGCAGGCCACAAGTCAGTTTGAAGATAATTGTAATATTCATGAATTTCCTTCAGATCACATGTAGTTTTTCTTTAGGTTGTTGTGAGGATAAGGGTTGTATGTGTGAATGAGTTAGGCATTTTTTTTCCAAGGTTAGAAAAAATCCCCCTGCAACTGGCCTCCCTCCTATGCTCCAGTCAGAAGGCATACTTTTTCTGACTGAGCATGGTGCTAATCACGCCAAGTTAGCGAAATTGATCCCAGTATTGGCCACTTTGTCAGTTTGGGAAATATTTCTGCAGACGCATGAGATTGATGCAGAATTCCCACCCACAGCTTTAGATTTACTATGACAAGTTTGCTGTTTTGTTGGAAGCAGCAGTCCATAAATGGTCACAGGTCAGTACTGCTGTGGGAAATGACCAATGAGATGCATTTAACCTTATTTGTCCCAGTTCTACTTAAATGTGATGCAGGCTACAAGTCAGTTTGAAGATAATTGTCATATTCATGAATTTCCTTCAGATCACATGTAGTTTTTCTTTAGGTTGTTGTGAGGATAAGGGTTTTATGTGTGAATGAGTTAGGCATTTTTTTTCCAAGGGAAAAACATTTTCAGCTGGCCGGTTAGCTCAGTTGGTTAGAGCGTGGTGCTAATAACGCCAAGGTCATGGGTTCGATCCCCGTATTGGCCACTTTGTCATTTTGGGAAATATTTCTGCAGAAGCATGAGATTGATGCAGAATTGGCACTCACAGCTTTAGAGTTACTAACACAAGTTTGCTGTTTTGTTGGAAGCAGCTGTGCATACATGGTCACGGGTCAGTACTGCTGCGGGACATAACCAATGTTGTTGTGAGGATAAGGGTTGTATTTGTGAATGAGTTAGGCATTTTCTTTCAAGTGAAGAAAACTCCCCCCTGCAACTGGCCTCCCTCCTATGCTCCAGTCAGAAGGCATACTTTTTCTGACTGAGCATGGTGCTAATCACGCCAAGTTAGCGAATTTGATCCCAGTATTGGCCACTTTGTCAATTTGGGAAATATTTCTGCAGAAGCATGAGATTGATGCAGAATTGGCACTCACAGCTTTAGAGTTACTAACACAAGATTGCTGTTTTGTTGGTAGCAGCTGTGCATACATGGTCACGGGTCAGTACTGCTGCGGGACATAACCAATGTTGTTTTGAGGATAAGGGTTGTATTTGTGAATGAGTTAGGCATTTTCTTTGAAGGGAAGAAAACTACCCCCTGCAACTGGCCTCCCTCCTATGCTCCAGTCAGAAGGCATACTTTTTCTGACTGAGCATGGTGCTAATCACGACAAGTTAGCGAATTTGATCCCAGTATTGGCCACTTTGTCAATTTGGGAAATATTTCTGCAGAAGCATGAGATTGATGCAGAATTCCCACCCACAGCTTTAGATTTACTATGACTAGTTTGCTGTTTTGTTGGAAGCAGCAGTCCATAAATGGTCACAGGTCAGTACTGCTGTGGGAAATGACCAATGAGATGCATTTAACCTTCTTTGTCCCAGTTCTACTTAAATGTGATGCAGGCCACAAGTCAGTTTGAAGATAATTGTAATATTCATGAATTTCCTTCAGATCACATGGCGTTTTTCTTTAGGTTGTTGTGAGGATAAGGGTTGTCTGTGTGAATGAGTTAGGCATTTTTTTCCAAGGGAAGAAAACATCCCCCTACAACTGGCCTCCTGCTTATGCTTGAGTCAGAAACAAAACTCTCAGCTGGCTGTTTAGCTCATTTGGTTAGAGCGTGGTGCTAATAATGGCAAGGTCACGGGTCCCCGTATTGGCCTCCTTGTCATTTTGGGAAATATTTCTGCAGAAGCATGAGATTGATGCAGAATTGGCACTCATAGCTTTAGAGTTACTAACACAAGATTGCTGTTTTGTTGGAAGCAGCTGTGCATACATGGTCACGGGTCAGTACTGCTGCGGGACATAACCAATGTTGTTGTGAGGATAAGGGTTGTATTTGTGAATGAGTTAGGCATTTTCTTTCAAGGGAAAAAAAACTCCCCCCTGCAACTGGCCTCCCTCCTATGCTCCAGTCAGAAGGCATACTTTTTCTGACTGAGCATGGTGCTAATCACGCCAAGTTAGGGGATTTGATCACAGTATTGGCCACTTTGTCAATTTGGGAAATATTTCTGCAGAAGCATGAGATTGATGCAGAATTCCCACCCACAGCTTTAGATTTACTATGACTAGTTTGCTGTTTTGTTGGAAGCAGCAGTCCATAAATGGTCACAGGTCAGTACTGCTGTGGGAAATGACCAATGAGATGCATTTAACCTTCTTTGTCCCAGTTCTACTTAAATGTGATGCAGGCTACAAGTCAGTTTGAAGATAATTGTCATATTCATGAATTTCCTTCAGATCACATGTAGTTTTTCTTTAGGTTGTTGTGAGGATAAGGGTTTTATGTGTGAATGAGTTAGGCATTTTTTTTCCAAGGGAAGAAAAAATCCCCCTGCAACTGGCCTCCCTCTTATGCTCCAGTTAGAAATATGCCTCTCAGCTGGCTGGTTAGCTCAGTTGGTTAGAGCGTGGTGCTAATAACACCAGGGTCACGGGTTCAATCCCCGTATTGGCCACTTTGTCATTTTGGGAAATATTTCTGCAGAAGGATGAGATTGATGCAGAATTGCCACTCACAGCTTTAGAGTTACTAACACAAGATTGCTGTTTTGTTGGAAGCAGCTGTGCATACATAGTCACGGGTCAGTACTGATGCGGACATAACCAATGTTGTTGTGAGGATAAGGGTTGTATTTGTGAATGAGTTAGGCATTTTCTTTCAAGGGAAGAAAACTCCCCCCTGCAACTGGCCTCCCTCCTATGCTCCAGTCAGAAGGCTTACTTTTTCTGACTGAGCATGGTGCTAATCACGCCAAGTTAGCGAATTTGATCCCAGTATTGGCCACTTTGTCAATTTGGGAAATATTTCTGCAGAAGGATGAGATTGATGCAGAATTGGCACTCACAGCTTTAGAGTTACTAACACAAGATTGCTGTTTTGTTGGAAGCAGCTGTGCATACATAGTCATGGGTCAGTACTACTGCGGACATAACCAATGTTGTTGTGAGGATAAGGGTTGTATTTGTGAATGAGTTAGGCATTTTCTTTCAAGGGAAGAAAACTCCCCCCTGCAACTGGCCTCCCTCCTATGCTCCAGTCAGAAGGCATACTTTTTCTGACTGAGCATGGTGCTAATCACGCCAAGTTAGCGAAATTGATCCCAGTATTGGCCACTTTGTCAATTTGGGAAATATTTCTGCAGAAGCATGAGATTGATGCAGAATTCCCACCCACAGCTTTAGATTTACTATGACAAGTTTGCTGTTTTGTTGGAAGCAGCAGTCCAAAAATGGTCACAGGTCAGTACTGCTGTGGGAAATGACCAATGAGATGCATTTAACCTTCTTTGTCCCAGTTCTACTTAAATGTGATGCAGGCTACAAGTCAGTTTGAAGATAATTGTCATATTCATGAATTTCCTTCAGATCACATGTAGTTTTTCTTTAGGTTGTTGTGAGGATAAGGGTTTTATGTGTGAATGAGTTAGGCATTTTTTTTCCAAGGGAAAGAGACTCTCAGCTGGCCGGTTAGCTCAGTTGGTTAGAGCGTGGTGCTAATAACGCCAAGGTCACGGGTTCGATCCCCGTATTGGCCACTTTGTCATTTTGGGAAATATTTCTGCAGAAGGATGAGATTGATGCAGAATTGGCACTCACAGCTTTAGAGTTACTAACACAAGATTGCTGTTTTGTTGGAAGCAGCTGTGCATATAGTCACGGGTCAGTACTGCTGCGGACATAACCAATGTTGCTGTGAGGATAAGGGTTGTATTTGTGAATGAGTTAGGCATTTTCTTTCAACGGAAGAAAACTCCCCCCTGCAACTGGCCTCCCTCCTATGCTCCAGTCAGAAGGCATACTTTTTCTGACTGAGCATGCTGCTAATCACGCCAAGTTAGCGAATTTGATCCCAGTATTGGCCACTTTGTCAATTTGGGAAATATTTCTGCAGAAGCATGAGATTGATGCAGAATTCCCCCCCACAGCTTTAGATTTACTATGACTAGTTTGCTGTTTTGTTGGAAGCAGCAGTCCATAAATGGTCACAGGTCAGTACTGCTGTGGGAAATGACCAATGAGATGCATTTAACCTTCTTTGTCCCGGTTCTACTTAAATGTGATGCAGGCTACAAGTCAGTTTGAAGATAATTGTCATATTCATGAATTTCCTTCAGATCACATGTAGTTTTTCTTTAGGTTGTTGTGAGGATAAGGGTTTTATGTGTGAATGAGTTAGGCATTTTTTTTCCAAGGGAAAAACACTTTCAGCTGGCCGGTTAGCTCAGTTGGTTAGAGCGTGGTGCTAATAAAGCCAAGGTCACGGGTTCGATCCCCGTATTGGCCACTTTGTCATTTTGGGAAATATTTCTGCAGAAGCATGAGATTGATGCAAAATTGGCACTCACAGCTTTAGAGTTACTAACACAAGTTTGCTGTTTTGTTGGAAGCAGCTGTGCATACATGGTCACGGGTCAGTACTGCTGCGGGACATAACCAATGTTGTTGTGAGGATAAGGGTTGTATTTGTGAATGAGTTAGGCATTTTCTTTCAAGGGAAGAAAACTCCCCCCTGCAACTGGCCTCCCTCCTATGCTCCAGTCAGAAGGCATACTTTTTCTGACTGAGCATGGTGCTAATCACGCCAAGTTAGCGAATTTGATCCCAGTATTGGCCACTTTGTCAATTTGGGAACTATTTCTGCAGAAGCATGAGATTGATGCAGAATTGGCACTCACAGCTTTAGAGTTACTAACACAAGATTGCTGTTTTGTTGGTAGCAGCTGTGCATACATGGTCACGGGTCAGTACTGCTGCGGGACATAACCAATGTTGTTTTGAGGATAAGGGTTGTATTTGTGAATGAGTTAGGCATTTTCTTTGAAGGGAAGAAAACTACCCCCTGCAACTGGCCTCCCTCCTATGCTCCAGTCAGAAGGCATACTTTTTCTGACTGAGCATGGTGCTAATCACGACAAGTTAGCGAATTTGATCCCAGTATTGGCCACTTTGTCAATTTGGGAAATATTTCTGCAGAAGCATGAGATTGATGCAGAATTCCCACCCACAGCTTTAGATTTACTATGACTAGTTTGCTGTTTTGTTGGAAGCAGCAGTCCATAAATGGTCACAGGTCAGTACTGCTGTGGGAAATGACCAATGAGGATTAGCTCAGTTGGTTAGAGCGTGGTGCTAATAACGCCAAGGTCACGGGTTCGATCCCCGTATTGGCCACTTTGTCATTTTGGGAAATATTTCTGCAGAAGCATGAGATTGATGCAGAATTGGCACTCACAGCTTTAGAGTTACCAACACAAGATTGCTGTTTTGTTGGAAGCAGCTGTGCATACATAGTCACGGGTCAGTACTGCTGCGGACATAACCAATGTTGTTGTGAGGATAAGGGTTGTATTTGTGAATGAGTTATGCGTTTTCTTTCAAGGGAAGAAAACTCCCCCCTGCAACTGGCCTCCCTCCTATGCTCCAGTCAGAAGGCTTACTTTTTCTGACTGAGCATGGTGCTAATCACGCCAAGTTAGCGAATTTGATCCCAGTATTGGCCACTTTGTCAATTTGGGAAATATTTCTGCAGAAGGATGAGATTGATGCAGAATTGGCACTCACAGCTTTAGAGTTACTAACACAAGATTGCTGTTTTGTTGGAAGCAGCTGTGCATACATAGTCACGGGTCAGTACTACTGCGGACATAACCAATGTTGTTGTGAGGATAAGGGTTGTATTTGTGAATGAGTTAGGCATTTTCTTTCAAGGGAAGAAAACTCCCCCCTGCAACTGGCCTCCCTCCTATGCTCCAGTCAGAAGGCATACTTTTTCTGACTGAGCATGGTGCTAATCACGCCAAGTTAGCGAAATTGATCCCAGTATTGGCCACTTTGTCAATTTGGGAAATATTTCTGCTGAAGCATGAGATTGATGCAGAATTCCCACCCACAGCTTTAGATTTATTATGACAAGTTTGCTGTTTTGTTGGAAGCAGCAGTCCATAAATGGTCACAGGTCAGTACTGCTGTGGGAAATGACCAATGAGATGCATTTAACCTTCTTTGTCCCAGTTCTACTTAAATGTGATGCAGGCTACAAGTCAGTTTGAAGATAATTGTCATATTCATGAATTTCCTTCAGATCACATGTAGTTTTTCTTTAGGTTGTTGTGAGGATAAGGGTTTTATGTGTGAATGAGTTAGGCATTTTTTTCCAAGGGAAAGAGACTGTCAGCTGGCCGGTTAGCTCAGTTGGTTAGAGCGTGGTGCTAATAAGGCCAAGGTCACGGGTTCGATCCCCGTATTGGCCACTTTGTCATTTTGGGAAATATTTCTGCAGAAGGATGAGATTGATGCAGAATTGGCACTCACAGCTTTAGAGTTACTAACACAAGATTGCTGTTTTGTTGGAAGCAGCTGTGCATATAGTCACGGGTCAGTACTGCTGCGGACATAACCAATGTTGTTGTGAGGATAAGGGTTGTATTTGTGAATGAGTTAGGCATTTTCTTTCAAGGGAAGAAAACTCCCCCCTGCAACTGGCCTCCCTCCTATGCTCCAGTCAGAAAGCATACTGTTTCTGACTGAGCATGGTGCTAATCACGCCAAGCTAGCGAATTTGATCCCAGTATTGGCCACTTTGTCAATTTGGGAAATATTTCTGCAGAAGCATGAGATTGATGCAGAATTCCCACCCACAGCTTTAGATTTACTATGACTAGTTTGCTGTTTTGTTGGAAGCAGCAGTCCATAAATGGTCACAGGTCAGTACTGCTGTGGGAAATGACCAATGAGATGCATTTAACCTTCTTTGTCCCAGTTCTACTTAAATGTGATGCAGGCTACAAGTCAGTTTGAAGATAATTTGTCATATTCATGAATTTCCTTCAGATCACATGTAGTTTTTCTTTAGGTTGTTGTGAGGATAAGGGTTTTATGTGTGAATGAGTTAGGCATTTTTTTTCCAAGGGAAAAAGACTTTCAGCTGGCCGGTTAGCTCAGTTGGTTAGAGCGTGGTGCTAATAACGCCAAGGTCATGGGTTCGATCCCCGTATTGGCCACTTTGTCATTTTGGGAAATATTTCTGCAGAAGCATGAGATTGATGCAGAATTGGCACTCACAGCTTTAGAGTTACTAACACAAGATTGCTGTTTTGTTGGAAGCAGCTGTGCATACATGGTCACGGGTCAGTACTGCTGCGGGACATAACCAATGTTGTTGTGAGGATAAGGGTTGTATTTGTGAATGAGTTAGGCATTTTCTTTCAAGGGAAGAAAACTACCCCCTGCAACTGGCCTCCCTCCTATGCTCCAGTCAGAAGGCATACTTTTTCTGACTGAGCATGGTGCTAATCACGCCAAGTTAGCGAATTTGATCCCAGCATTGGCCACTTTGTCAATTTGGGAAGTATTTCTGCAGAAGCATGAGATTGATGCAGAATTCCCACCCACAGCTTTAGATTTACTATGACTAGTTTTCTGTTTTGTTTCAAGCAGCAGTCCATAAATGGTCACGGGTCAGTACTGCTGCGGCACTTCCAATGAGATGCATTTAACCTTCTTTGTCCCAGTTCTACTTAAATGTGATGCAGGCTACAAGTCAGTTTGAAGATAATTGTCATATTCATGAATTTCCTTCAGATCACATGTAGTTTTTCTTTAGGTTGTTGTGAGGATAAGGGTTTTATGTGTGAATGAGTTAGGCATTTTTTTCCAAGGGAAGAAAAAATCCCCCTGCAACTGGCCTCCCTCTTATGCTCCAGTCAGAAATATGCCTCTCAGCTGGCCGGTTAGCTCAGTTGGTTAGAGCGTGGTGCTAATAACGCCAAGGTCACGGGTTTGATCCCCGTATTGGCCACTTTGTCATTTTGGGAAATATTTCTGCAGAAGGATGAGATTGATGCAGAATTGGCACTCACAGCTTTAGAGTTACTAACACAAGATTGCTGTTTTGTTGGAAGCAGCTGTGCATACATAGTCACGGGTCAGTACTGCTGCGGACATAACCAATGTTGTTGTGAGGATAAGGGTTGTATTTGTGAATGAGTTAGGCATTTTCTTTCAAGGGAAGAAAACTCCCCCCTGCAACTGGCCTCCCTCCTATGCTCCAGTCAGAAGGCATACTTTTTCTGACTGAGCATGGTGCTAATCACGCCAAGTTAGCGGATTTGATCCCAGTATTGGCCACTTTGTCAATTTGGGAAATATTTCTGCAGAAGCATGAGATTGATGCAGAATTCCCACCCACAGCTTTAGATTTACTATGACTAGTTTGCTGTTTTGTTGGAAGCAGCAGTCCATAAATGGTCACAGGTCAGTACTGCTGTGGGAAATGACCAATGAGATGCATTTAACCTTCTTTGTCCCAGTTCTACTTAAATGTGATGCAGGCTACAAGTCAGTTTGAAGATAATTGTCATATTCATGAATTTCCTTCAGATCACATGTAGTTTTTCTTTAGGTTGTTGTGAGGATAAGGGTTTTATGTGTGAATGACTTAGGCATTTTTTTTCCAAGGGAACAAAAAATCCCCCTGCAACTGGCCTCCCTCTTATGCTCCAGTCAGAAACAAGACTCTCAGCTGGTCGGTTAGCTCAGTTGGTTAGAGCGTGGTGCTAATAACGCCAAGGTCACGGGTTCGATCCCCGTATTTGTCATTTTGGGAAATATTTCTGCAGAAGCATGAGATTGATGCAGAATTGGCACTCACAGCTTTAGAGTTACTAACACAAGATTGCTGTTTTGTTGGAAGCAGCTGTGTATACATAGTCACGGGTCAGTACTGCTGCGGACATAACCAATGTTGTTGTGAGGATAAGGGTTGTATTTGTGAATGAGTTAGGCATTTTCTTTCAAGGAAAGAAAACTCCCCCCTGCAACTGGCCTCCCTCCTATGCTCCAGTCAGAAGGCATACTTTTTCTGACTGAGCATGGTGCTAATCACGCCAAGTTAGCGAATTTGATCCCAGTATTGGCCACTTTGTCAATTTGGGAAATATTTCTGCAGAAGCATGAGATTGATGCAGAATTCCCACCCACAGCTTTAGATTTACTATGACTAGTTTGCTTTTTTGTTGGAAGCAGCAGTCCATAAATGGTCACAGGTCAGTACTGCTGTGGGAAATGACCAATGAGATGCATTTAACCTTCTTTGTCCCAGTTCTACTTAAATGTGATGCAGGCTACAAGTCAGTTTGAAGATAATTGTCATATTCATGAATTTCCTTCAGATCACATGTAGTTTTTCTTTAGGTTGTTGTGAGGATAAGGGTTTTATGTGTGAATGAGTTAGGCATTTTTTTTCCAAGGGAAAAAGACTCTCAGCTGGCCGGTTAGCTCAGTTGGTTAGAGCGTGGTGCTAATAACGCCAAGTTCATGGGTTCGATCCCTGTATTGGCCACTTTGTCATTTTGGGAAATATTTCTGCAGAAGCATGAGATTGATGCATAATTGGCACTCACAGCTTTAGAGTTACTAACACAAGATTGCTGTTTTGTTGGTAGCAGCTGTGCATACATGGTCACGGGACAGTACTGCTGCGGGACATAACCAATGTTGTTGTGAGGATAAGGGTTGTATTTGTGAATGAGTTAGGCATTTTCTTTCAAGGGAAGAAAACTACCCCCTGCAACTGGCCTCCCTCCTATGCTCCAGTCAGAAGGCATACTTTTTCTGACTGAGCATGGTGCTAATCACGCCAAGTTAGCGAATTTGATCCCAGCATTGGCCACTTTGTCAATTTGGGAAATATTTCTGCAGAAGCATGAGATTGATGCAGAATTCCCACCCACAGCTTTAGATTTACTATGACTAGTTTGCTGTTTTGTTTCAAGCAGCAGTCCATAAATGGTCACGGGTCAGTACTGCTGCGGCACTTCCAATGAGATGCATTTAACCTTCTTTGTCCCAGTTCTACTTAAATGTGATGCAGGCTACAAGTCAGTTTGAAGATAATTGTCATATTCATGAATTTCCTTCAGATCACATGTAGTTTTTCTTTAGGTTGTTGTGAGGATAAGGGTTTTATGTGTGAATGAGTTAGGCATTTTTTTCCAAGGGAAGAAAAAATCCCTCTGCAACTGGCCTCCCTCTTATGCTCCAGTCAGAAATATGCCTCTCAGCTGGCCGGTTAGCTCAGTTGGTTAGAGCGTGGTGCTAATCACGCCAAGGTCACGGGTTCGATCCCCGTATTGGCCACTTTGTCAATTTGGGAAATTTTTCTGCAGAAGGATGAGATTGATGCAGAATTGGCACTCACAGCTTTAGAGTTACTAACACAAGATTGCTGTTTTGTTGGAAGCAGCTGTGCATACATAGTCACGGGTCAGTACTACTGCGGACATGACCAATGTTGTTGTGAGGATAAGGGTTGTATTTGTGAATGAGTTAGGCATTTTCTTTCAAGGGAAGAAAACTCCCCCCTGCAACTGGCCTCCTTCCTATGCTCCAGTCAGAAGGCATACTTTTTCTGACTGAGCATGGTGCTAATCACGCCAAGTTAGCGAAATTGATCCCAGTATTGGCCACTTTGTCAATTTGGGAAATATTTCTGCAGAAGCATGAGATTGATGCAGAATTCCCACCCACAGCTTTAGATTTATTATGACAAGTTTGCTGTTTTGTTGGAAGCAGCAGTCCATAAATGGTCACAGGTCAGTACTGCTGTGGGAAATGACCAATGAGATGCATTTAACCTTCTTTGTCCCAGTTCTACTTAAATGTGATGCAGGCTACAAGTCAGTTTGAAGATAATTGTCATATTCATGAATTTCCTTCAGATCACATGTAGTTTTTCTTTAGGTTGTTGTGAGGATAAGGGTTTTATGTGTGAATGAGTTAGGCATTTTTTTCCAAGGGAAAGAGACTGTCAGCTGGCCGGTTAGCTCAGTTGGTTAGAGCGCGGTGCTAATAAGGCCAAGGTCACGGGTTCGATCCCCGTATTGGCCACTTTGTCATTTTGGGAAATATTTCTGCAGAAGGATGAGATTGATGCAGAATTGGCACTCACAGCTTTAGAGTTACTAACACAAGATTGCTGTTTTGTTGGAAGCAGCTGTGCATATAGTCACGGGTCAGTACTGCTGCGGACATAACCAATGTTGCTGTGAGGATAAGGGTTGTATTTGTGAATGAGTTAGGCATTTTCTTTCAAGGGAAGAAAACTCCCCCCTGCAACTGGCCTCCCTCCTATGCTCCAGTCAGAAGGCATACTTTTTCTGACTGAGCATGGTGCTAATCACGCCAAGTTAGCGAATTTGATCCCAGTATTGGCCACTTTGTCAATTTGGGAAATATTTCTGCAGAAGCATGAGATTGATGCAGAATTCCCACCCACAGCTTTAGATTTACTATGACTAGTTTGCTGTTTTGTTGGAAGCAGCAGTCCATAAATGGTCACAGGTCAGTACTGCTGTGGGAAATGACCAATGAGATGCATTTAACCTTCTTTGTCCCAGTTCTACTTAAATGTGATGCAGGCTACAAGTCAGTTTGAAGATAATTGTCATATTCATGAATTTCCTTCAGATCACATGTAGTTTTTCTTTAGGTTGTTGTGAGGATAAGGGTTTTATGTGTGAATGAGTTAGGCATTTTTTTTCCAAGGGAAAAAGACTTTCAGCTGGCCGGTTAGCTAAGTTGGTTAGAGTGTGGTGCTAATAACGCCAAGGTCACGGGTTCGATCCCCGTATTGGCCACTTTGTCATTTTGGGAAATATTTCTGCAGAAGGATGAGATTGATGCAGAATTGGCACTCACAGCTTTAGAGTTACTAACACAAGATTGCTGTTTTGTTGGAAGCAGCTGTGCATAGATAGTCACGGGTCAGTACTGCTGCGGACATAACCAATGTTGTTGTGAGGATAAGGGTTGTATTTGTGAATGAGTTAGGCATTTTCTTTCAAGGGAAGAAAACTACCCCCTGCAACTGGCCTCCCTCCTATGCTCCAGTCAGAAGGCATACTTTTTCTGACTGAGCATGGTGCTAATCACGCCAAGTTAGCGAATTTGATCCCAGCATTGGCCACTTTGTCAATTTGGGAAATATTTCTGCAGAAGCATGAGATTGATGCAGAATTCACACCCACAGCTTTAGATTTACTATGACTAGTTTGCTGTTTTGTTGGAAGCAGCAGTCCATAAATGGTCACAGGTCAGTACTGCTGTGGGAAATGACCAATGAGATGCATTTAACCTTCTTTGTCCCAGTTCTACTTAAATGTGATGCAGGCTACAAGTCAGTTTGAAGATAATTGTCATATTCATGAATTTCCTTCAGATCACATGTAGTTTTTCTTTAGGTTGTTGTGAGGATAAGGGTTTTATGTGTGAATGAGTTAGGCATTTTTTTTCCAAGGGAAAAACACTTTCAGCTGGCCGGTTAGCTCAGTTGGTTAGAGCGTGGTGCTAATAACGCCAAGGTCACGGGTTCGATCCCCGTATTGGCCACTTTGTCATTTTGGGAAATATTTCTGCAGAAGCATGAGATTGATGCAAAATTGGCACTCACAGCTTTAGAGTTACTAACACAAGTTTGCTGTTTTGTTGGAAGCAGCTGTGCATACATGGTCACGGGTCAGTACTGCTGCGGGACATAACCAATGTTGTTGTGAGGATAAGGGTTGTATTTGTGAATGAGTTAGGCATTTTCTTTCAAGGGAAGAAAACTCCCCCCTGCAACTGGCCTCCCTCCTATGCTCCAGTCAGAAGGCATACTTTTTCTGACTGAGCATGGTGCTAATCACGCCAAGTTAGCGAATTTGATCCCAGTATTGGCCACTTTGTCAATTTGGGAAATATTTCTGCAGAAGCATGAGATTGATGCAGAATTGGCACTCACAGCTTTAGAGTTACTAACACAAGATTGCTGTTTTGTTGGTAGCAGCTGTGCATACATGGTCACGGGTCAGTACTGCTGCGGGACATAACCAATGTTGTTTTGAGGATAAGGGTTGTATTTGTGAATGAGTTAGGCATTTTCTTTGAAGGGAAGAAAACTACCCCCTGCAACTGGCCTCCCTCCTATGCTCCAGTCAGAAGGCATACTTTTTCTGACTGAGCATGGTGCTAATCACGACAAGTTAGCGAATTTGATCCCAGTATTGGCCACTTTGTCAATTTGGGAAATATTTCTGCAGAAGCATGAGATTGATGCAGAATTCCCACCCACAGCTTTAGATTTACTATGACTAGTTTGCTGTTTTGTTGGAAGCAGCAGTCCATAAATGGTCACAGGTCAGTACTGCTGTGGGAAATGACCAATGAGGATTAGCTCAGTTGGTTAGAGCGTGGTGCTAATAACGCCAAGGTCACGGGTTCGATCCCCGTATTGGCCACTTTGTCATTTTGGGAAATATTTCTGCAGAAGCATGAGATTGATGCAGAATTGGCACTCACAGCTTTAGAGTTACCAACACAAGATTGCTGTTTTGTTGGAAGCAGCTGTGCATACATAGTCACGGGTCAGTACTGCTGCGGACATAACCAATGTTGTTGTGAGGATAAGGGTTGTATTTGTGAATGAGTTATGCGTTTTCTTTCAAGGGAAGAAAACTCCCCCCTGCAACTGGCCTCCCTCCTATGCTCCAGTCAGAAGGCTTACTTTTTCTGACTGAGCATGGTGCTAATCACGCCAAGTTAGCGAATTTGATCCCAGTATTGGCCACTTTGTCAATTTGGGAAATATTTCTGCAGAAGGATGAGATTGATGCAGAATTGGCACTCACAGCTTTAGAGTTACTAACACAAGATTGCTGTTTTGTTGGAAGCAGCTGTGCATACATAGTCACGGGTCAGTACTACTGCGGACATAACCAATGTTGTTGTGAGGATAAGGGTTGTATTTGTGAATGAGTTAGGCATTTTCTTTCAAGGGAAGAAAACTCCCCCCTGCAACTGGCCTCCCTCCTATGCTCCAGTCAGAAGGCATACTTTTTCTGACTGAGCATGGTGCTAATCACGCCAAGTTAGCGAAATTGATCCCAGTATTGGCCACTTTGTCAATTTGGGAAATATTTCTGCTGAAGCATGAGATTGATGCAGAATTCCCACCCACAGCTTTAGATTTATTATGACAAGTTTGCTGTTTTGTTGGAAGCAGCAGTCCATAAATGGTCACAGGTCAGTACTGCTGTGGGAAATGACCAATGAGATGCATTTAACCTTCTTTGTCCCAGTTCTACTTAAATGTGATGCAGGCTACAAGTCAGTTTGAAGATAATTGTCATATTCATGAATTTCCTTCAGATCACATGTAGTTTTTCTTTAGGTTGTTGTGAGGATAAGGGTTTTATGTGTGAATGAGTTAGGCATTTTTTTCCAAGGGAAAGAGACAGTCAGCTGGCCGGTTAGCTCAGTTGGTTAGAGCGTGGTGCTAATAAGGCCAAGGTCACGGGTTCGATCCCCGTATTGGCCACTTTGTCATTTTGGGAAATATTTCTGCAGAAGGATGAGATTGATGCAGAATTGGCACTCACAGCTTTAGAGTTACTAACACAAGATTGCTGTTTTGTTGGAAGCAGCTGTGCATATAGTCACGGGTCAGTACTGCTGCGGACATAACCAATGTTGTTGTGAGGATAAGGGTTGTATTTGTGAATGAGTTAGGCATTTTCTTTCAAGGGAAGAAAACTCCCCCCTGCAACTGGCCTCCCTCCTATGCTCCAGTCAGAAAGCATACTGTTTCTGACTGAGCATGGTGCTAATCACGCCAAGCTAGCGAATTTGATCCCAGTATTGGCCACTTTGTCAATTTGGGAAATATTTCTGCAGAAGCATGAGATTGATGCAGAATTCCCACCCACAGCTTTAGATTTACTATGACTAGTTTGCTGTTTTGTTGGAAGCAGCAGTCCATAAATGGTCACAGGTCAGTACTGCTGTGGGAAATGACCAATGAGATGCATTTAACCTTCTTTGTCCCAGTTCTACTTAAATGTGATGCAGGCTACAAGTCAGTTTGAAGATAATTTGTCATATTCATGAATTTCCTTCAGATCACATGTAGTTTTTCTTTAGGTTGTTGTGAGGATAAGGGTTTTATGTGTGAATGAGTTAGGCATTTTTTTTCCAAGGGAAAAAGACTTTCAGCTGGCCGGTTAGCTCAGTTGGTTAGAGCGTGGTGCTAATAACGCCAAGGTCATGGGTTCGATCCCCGTATTGGCCACTTTGTCATTTTGGGAAATATTTCTGCAGAAGCATGAGATTGATGCAGAATTGGCACTCACAGCTTTAGAGTTACTAACACAAGATTGCTGTTTTGTTGGAAGCAGCTGTGCATACATGGTCACGGGTCAGTACTGCTGCGGGACATAACCAATGTTGTTGTGAGGATAAGGGTTGTATTTGTGAATGAGTTAGGCATTTTCTTTCAAGGGAAGAAAACTACCCCCTGCAACTGGCCTCCCTCCTATGCTCCAGTCAGAAGGCATACTTTTCCTGACTGAGCATGGTGCTAATCACGCCAAGTTAGCGAATTTGATCCCAGCATTGGCCACTTTGTCAATTTGGGAAGTATTTCTGCAGAAGCATGAGATTGATGCAGAATTCCCACCCACAGCTTTAGATTTACTATGACTAGTTTTCTGTTTTGTTTCAAGCAGCAGTCCATAAATGGTCACGGGTCAGTACTGCTGCGGCACTTCCAATGAGATGCATTTAACCTTCTTTGTCCCAGTTCTACTTAAATGTGATGCAGGCTACAAGTCAGTTTGAAGATAATTGTCATATTCATGAATTTCCTTCAGATCACATGTAGTTTTTCTTTAGGTTGTTGTGAGGATAAGGGTTTTATGTGTGAATGAGTTAGGCATTTTTTTCCAAGGGAAGAAAAAATCCCCCTGCAACTGGCCTCCCTCTTATGCTCCAGTCAGAAATATGCCTCTCAGCTGGCCGGTTAGCTCAGTTGGTTAGAGCATGGTGCTAATAACGCCAAGGTCACGGGTTTGATCCCCGTATTGGCCACTTTGTCATTTTGGGAAATATTTCTGCAGAAGGATGAGATTGATGCAGAATTGGCACTCACAGCTTTAGAGTTACTAACACAAGATTGCTGTTTTGTTGGAAGCAGCTGTGCATACATAGTCACGGGTCAGTACTGCTGCGGACATAACCAATGTTGTTGTGAGGATAAGGGTTGTATTTGTGAATGAGTTAGGCATTTTCTTTCAAGGGAAGAAAACTCCCCCCTGCAACTGGCCTCCCTCCTATGCTCCAGTCAGAAGGCATACTTTTTCTGACTGAGCATGGTGCTAATCACGCCAAGTTAGCGGATTTGATCCCAGTATTGGCCACTTTGTCAATTTGGGAAATATTTCTGCAGAAGCATGAGATTGATGCAGAATTCACACCCACAGCTTTAGATTTACTATGACTAGTTTGCTGTTTTGTTGGAAGCAGCAGTCCATAAATGGTCACAGGTCAGTACTGCTGTGGGAAATGACCAATGAGATGCATTTAACCTTCTTTGTCCCAGTTCTACTTAAATGTGATGCAGGCTACAAGTCAGTTTGAAGATAATTGTCATATTCATGAATTTCCTTCAGATCACATGTAGTTTTTCTTTAGGTTGTTGTGAGGATAAGGGTTTTATGTGTGAATGACTTAGGCATTTTTTTTCCAAGGGAACAAAAAATCCCCCTGCAACTGGCCTCCCTCTTATGCTCCAGTCAGAAACAAGACTCTCAGCTGGTCGGTTAGCTCAGTTGGTTAGAGCGTGGTGCTAATAACGCCAAGGTCACGGGTTCGATCCCCGTATTTGTCATTTTGGGAAATATTTCTGCAGAAGCATGAGATTGATGCAGAATTGGCACTCACAGCTTTAGAGTTACTAACACAAGATTGCTGTTTTGTTGGAAGCAGCTGTGTATACATAGTCACGGGTCAGTACTGCTGCGGACATAACCAATGTTGTTGTGAGGATAAGGGTTGTATTTGTGAATGAGTTAGGCATTTTCTTTCAAGGAAAGAAAACTCCCCCCTGCAACTGGCCTCCCTCCTATGCTCCAGTCAGAAGGCATACTTTTTCTGACTGAGCATGGTGCTAATCACGCCAAGTTAGCGAATTTGATCCCAGTATTGGCCACTTTGTCAATTTGGGAAATATTTCTGCAGAAGCATGAGATTGATGCAGAATTCCCACCCACAGCTTTAGATTTACTATGACTAGTTTGCTGTTTTGTTGGAAGCAGCAGTCCATAAATGGTCACAGGTCAGTACTGCTGTGGGAAATGACCAATGAGATGCATTTAACCTTCTTTGTCCCAGTTCTACTTAAATGTGATGCAGGCTACAAGTCAGTTTGAAGATAATTGTCATATTCATGAATTTCCTTCAGATCACATGTAGTTTTTCTTTAGGTTGTTGTGAGGATAAGGGTTTTATGTGTGAATGAGTTAGGCATTTTTTTTCCAAGGGAAAAAGACTCTCAGCTGGCCGGTTAGCTCAGTTGGTTAGAGCGTGGTGCTAATAACGCCAAGTTCATGGGTTCGATCCCTGTATTGGCCACTTTGTCATTTTGGGAAATATTTCTGCAGAAGCATGAGATTGATGCATAATTGGCACTCACAGCTTTAGAGTTACTAACACAAGATTGCTGTTTTGTTGGTAGCAGCTGTGCATACATGGTCACGGGACAGTACTGCTGCGGGACATAACCAATGTTGTTGTGAGGATAAGGGTTGTATTTGTGAATGAGTTAGGCATTTTCTTTCAAGGGAAGAAAACTACCCCCTGCAACTGGCCTCCCTCCTATGCTCCAGTCAGAAGGCATACTTTTTCTGACTGAGCATGGTGCTAATCACGCCAAGTTAGCGAATTTGATCCCAGCATTGGCCACTTTGTCAATTTGGGAAATATTTCTGCAGAAGCATGAGATTGATGCAGAATTCCCACCCACAGCTTTAGATTTACTATGACTAGTTTGCTGTTTTGTTTCAAGCAGCAGTCCATAAATGGTCACGGGTCAGTACTGCTGCGGCACTTCCAATGAGATGCATTTAACCTTCTTTGTCCCAGTTCTACTTAAATGTGATGCAGGCTACAAGTCAGTTTGAAGATAATTGTCATATTCATGAATTTCCTTCAGATCACATGTAGTTTTTCTTTAGGTTGTTGTGAGGATAAGGGTTTTATGTGTGAATGAGTTAGGCATTTTTTTCCAAGGGAAGAAAAAATCCCTCTGCAACTGGCCTCCCTCTTATGCTCCAGTCAGAAATATGCCTCTCAGCTGGCCGGTTAGCTCAGTTGGTTAGAGCGTGGTGCTAATCACGCCAAGGTCACGGGTTCGATCCCCGTATTGGCCACTTTGTCAATTTGGGAAATTTTTCTGCAGAAGGATGAGATTGATGCAGAATTGGCACTCACAGCTTTAGAGTTACTAACACAAGATTGCTGTTTTGTTGGAAGCAGCTGTCCATACATAGTCACGGGTCAGTACTACTGCGGACATGACCAATGTTGTTGTGAGGATAAGGGTTGTATTTGTGAATGAGTTAGGCATTTTCTTTCAAGGGAAGAAAACTCCCCCCTGCAACTGGCCTCCCTCCTATGCTCCAGTCAGAAGGCATACTTTTTCTGACTGAGCATGGTGCTAATCACGCCAAGTTAGCGAAATTGATCCCAGTATTGGCCACTTTGTCAATTTGGGAAATATTTCTGCAGAAGCATGAGATTGATGCAGAATTCCCACCCACAGCTTTAGATTTATTATGACAAGTTTGCTGTTTTGTTGGAAGCAGCAGTCCATAAATGGTCACAGGTCAGTACTGCTGTGGGAAATGACCAATGAGATGCATTTAACCTTCTTTGTCCCAGTTCTACTTAAATGTGATGCAGGCTACAAGTCAGTTTGAAGATAATTGTCATATTCATGAATTTCCTTCAGATCACATGTAGTTTTTCTTTAGGTTGTTGTGAGGATAAGGGTTTTATGTGTGAATGAGTTAGGCATTTTTTTCCAAGGGAAAGAGACTGTCAGCTGGCCGGTTAGCTCAGTTGGTTAGAGCGCGGTGCTAATAAGGCCAAGGTCAGGGGTTCGATCCCCGTATTGGCCACTTTGTCATTTTGGGAAATATTTCTGCAGAAGGATGAGATTGATGCAGAATTGGCACTCACAGCTTTAGAGTTACTAACACAAGATTGCTGTTTTGTTGGAAGCAGCTGTGCATATAGTCACGGGTCAGTACTGCTGCGGACATAACCAATGTTGCTGTGAGGATAAGGGTTGTATTTGTGAATGAGTTAGGCATTTTCTTTCAAGGGAAGAAAACTCCCCCCTGCAACTGGCCTCCCTCCTATGCTCCAGTCAGAAGGCATACTTTTTCTGACTGAGCATGGTGCTAATCACGCCAAGTTAGCGAATTTGATCCCAGTATTGGCCACTTTGTCAATTTGGGAAATATTTCTGCAGAAGCATGAGATTGATGCAGAATTCCCACCCACAGCTTTAGATTTACTATGACTAGTTTGCTGTTTTGTTGGAAGCAGCAGTCCATAAATGGTCACAGGTCAGTACTGCTGTGGGAAATGACCAATGAGATGCATTTAACCTTCTTTGTCCCAGTTCTACTTAAATGTGATGCAGGCTACAAGTCAGTTTGAAGATAATTGTCATATTCATGAATTTCCTTCAGATCACATGTAGTTTTTCTTTAGGTTGTTGTGAGGATAAGGGTTTTATGTGTGAATGAGTTAGGCATTTTTTTTCCAAGGGAAAAAGACTTTCAGCTGGCCGGTTAGCTAAGTTGGTTAGAGTGTGGTGCTAATAACGCCAAGGTCACGGGTTCGATCCCCGTATTGGCCACTTTGTCATTTTGGGAAATATTTCTGCAGAAGGATGAGATTGATGCAGAATTGGCACTCACAGCTTTAGAGTTACTAACACAAGATTGCTGTTTTGTTGGAAGCAGCTGTGCATAGATAGTCACGGGTCAGTACTGCTGCGGACATAACCAATGTTGTTGTGAGGATAAGGGTTGTATTTGTGAATGAGTTAGGCATTTTCTTTCAAGGGAAGAAAACTACCCCCTGCAACTGGCCTCCCTCCTATGCTCCAGTCAGAAGGCATACTTTTTCTGACTGAGCATGGTGCTAATCACGCCAAGTTAGCGAATTTGATCCCAGCATTGGCCACTTTGTCAATTTGGGAAATATTTCTGCAGAAGCATGAGATTGATGCAGAATTCACACCCACAGCTTTAGATTTACTATGACTAGTTTGCTGTTTTGTTGGAAGCAGCAGTCCATAAATGGTCACAGGTCAGTACTGCTGTGGGAAATGACCAATGAGATGCATTTAACCTTCTTTGTCCCAGTTCTACTTAAATGTGATGCAGGCTACAAGTCAGTTTGAAGATAATTGTCATATTCATGAATTTCCTTCAGATCACATGTAGTTTTTCTTTAGGTTGTTGTGAGGATAAGGGTTTTATGTGTGAATGAGTTAGGCATTTTTTTTCCAAGGGAAGAAAAAATCCCCCTGCAACTGGCCTCCCTCTTATGCTCCAGTTAGAAATATGCCTCTCAGCTGGCTGGTTAGCTCAGTTGGTTAGAGCGTGGTGCTAATAGCACCAAGGTCACGGGTTCAATCCCCGTATTGGCCACTTTGTCATTTTGGGAAATATTTCTGCAGAAGGATGAGATTGATGCAGAATTGGCACTCACAGCTTTAGAGTTACTAACACAAGATTGCTGTTTTGTTGGAAGCAGCTGTGCATACATAGTCACGGGTCAGTACTGCTGCGGACATAACCAATGTTGTTGTGAGGATAAGGGTTGTATTTGTGAATGAGTTAGGCATTTTCTTTCAAGGGAAGAAAACTCCCCCCTGCAACTGGCCTCCCTCCTATGCTCCAGTCAGAAGGCATACTTTTTCTGACTGAGCATGGTGCTAACCACGCCAAGATAGCGAATTTGATCCCAGTATTGGCCACTTTGTCAATTTGGGAAATATTTCTGCAGAAGCATGAGATTGATGCAGAATTCCCACCCACAGCTTTAGATTTACTATGACTAGTTTGCTGTTTTGTTGGAAGCAGCAGTCCATAAATGGTCACAGGTCAGTACTGATGTGGGAAATGACCAATGAGATGCATTTAACCTTCTTTGTCCCAGTTCTACTTAAATGTGATGCAGGCTACAAGTCAGTTTGAAGATAATTGTCATATTCATGAATTTCCTTCAGATCACATGTAGTTTTTCTTTAGGTTTTTGTGAGGATAAGGGTTTTATGTGTGAATGAGTTAGGCATTTTTTTTCCAAGGGAAAAAGACTTTCAGCTGGCCGGTTAGCTCAGTTGGTTAGAGCGTGGTGCTAATAATGCCAAGGTCATGGGTTCGATCCCCGTATTGGCCACTTTGTCATTTTGGGAAATATTTCTGCAGAAGCATGAGATTGATGCAGAATTGGCACTCACAGCTTTAGAGTTACTAACACAAGATTGCTGTTTTGTTGGAAGCAGCTGTGCATACATGGTCACGGGTCAGTACTGCTGCGGGACATAACCAATGTTGTTGTGAGGATAAGGGTTGTATTTGTGAATGAGTTAGGCATTTTCTTTCAAGGGAAGAAAACTACCCCCTGCAACTGGCCTCCCTCCTATGCTCCAGTCAGAAGGCATACTTTTTCTGACTGAGCATGGTGCTAATCACGCCAAGTTAGCGAATTTGATCCCAGCATTGGCCACTTTGTCAATTTGGGAAATATTTCTGCAGAAGCATGAGATTGATGCAGAATTCACACCCACAGCTTTAGATTTACTATGACTAGTTTGCTGTTTTGTTGGAAGCAGCAGTCCATAAATGGTCACAGGTCAGTACTGCTGTGGGAAATGACCAATGAGATGCATTTAACCTTCTTTGTCCCAGTTCTACTTAAATGTGATGCAGGCTACAAGTCAGTTTGAAGATAATTGTCATATTCATGAATTTCCTTCAGATCACATGTAGTTTTTCTTTAGGTTGTTGTGAGGATAAGGGTTTTATGTGTGAATGAGTTAGGCATTTATTTTCCAAGGGAAGAAAAAATCCCCCTGCAACTGGCCTCCCTCTTATGCTCCAGTTAGAAATATGCCTCTCAGCTGGCTGGTTAGCTCAGTTGGTTAGAGCGTGGTGCTAATAGCACCAAGGTCACGGGTTCAATCCCCGTATTGGCCACTTTGTCATTTTGGGAAATATTTCTGCAGAAGGATGAGATTGATGCAGAATTGGCACTCACAGCTTTAGTGTTACTAACACAAGATTGCTGTTTTGTTGGAAGCAGCTGTGCATACATAGTCACGGGTCAGTACTGCTGCGGACATAACCAATGTTGTTGTGAGGATAAGGGTTGTATTTGTGAATGAGTTAGGCATTTTCTTTCAAGGGAAGAAAACTCCCCCCTGCAACTGGCCTCCCTCCTATGCTCCAGTCAGAAGGCATACTTTTTCTGACTGAGCATGGTGCTAACCACGCCAAGATAGCGAATTTGATCCCAGTATTGGCCACTTTGTCAATTTGGGAAATATTTCTGCAGAAGCATGAGATTGATGCAGAATTCCCACCCACAGCTTTAGATTTACTATGACTAGTTTGCTGTTTTGTTGGAAGCAGCAGTCCATAAATGGTCACAGGTCAGTACTGCTGTGGGAAATGACCAATGAGATGCATTTAACCTTCTTTGTCCCAGTTCTACTTAAATGTGATGCAGGCTACAAGTCAGTTTGAAGATAATTGTCATATTCATGAATTTCCTTCAGATCACATGTAGTTTTTCTTTAGGTTGTTGTGAGGATAAGGGTTTTATGTGTGAATGAGTTAGGCATTTTTTTCCAAGGGAAGAAAAAATCCCCCTGCAACTGGCCTCCCTCTTATGCTCCAGTCAGAAATATGCTTCTCAGCTGGCCGGATATCTCAGTTGGTTAGAGCGTGGTGCTAATAACGCCAAGGTCACGGGTTCGATCCCCGTATTGGCCACTTTGTCATTTTGGGAAATATTTCTGCAGAAGGATGAGATTGATGCAGAATTGGCACTCACAGCTTTAGAGTTACTAACACAAGATTGCTGTTTTGTTGGAAGCAGCTGTGCATACATAGTCACGGGTCAGTACTGCTGCGGACATAACCAATGTTGTTGGTGAGGATAAGGGTTGTATTTGTGAATGAGTTAGGCATTTTCTTTCAAGGGAAGAAAACTCCCCCCTGCAACTGGCCTCCCTCCTATGCTCCAGTCAGAAGGCATACTTTTTCTGACTGAGCATGGTGCTAATCACGCCAAGTTAGCGAATTTGATCCCAGTATTGGCCACTTTGTCAATTTGGGAAATATTTCTGCAGAAGCATGAGATTGATGCAGAATTCCCACCCACAGCTTTAGATTTACTATGACTAGTTTTCTGTTTTGTTGGAAGCAGCAGTCCATAAATGGTCACAGGTCAGTACTGCTGTGGGAAATGACCAATGAGATGCATTTAACCTTCTTTGTCCCAGTTCTACTTAAATGTGATGTAGGCTACAAGTCAGTTTGAAGATAATTGTCATATTCATGAATTTCCTTCAGATCACATGTAGTTTTTCTTTAGGTTGTTGTGAGGATAAGGGTTTTATGTGTGAATGAGTTAGGCATTTTTTTCCAAGGGAAAGAGACTGTCAGCTGGCCGGTTAGCTCAGTTGGTTAGAGCGCGGTGCTAATAAGGCCAAGGTCACGGGTTCGATCCCCGTATTGGCCACTTTGTCATTTTGGGAAATATTTCTGCAGAAGGATGAGATTGATGCAGAATTGGCACTCACAGCTTTACAGTTACTAACACAAGATTGCTGTTTTGTTGGAAGCAGCTGTGCATATAGTCACGGGTCAGTACTGCTGCGGACATAACCAATGTTGCTGTGAGGATAAGGGTTGTATTTGTGAATGAGTTAGGCATTTTCTTTCAAGGGAAGAAAACTCCCCCCTGCAACTGGCCTCCCTCCTATGCTCCAGTCAGAAGGCATACTTTTTCTGACTGAGCATGGTGCTAATCACGCCAAGTTAGCGAATTTGATCCCAGTATTGGCCACTTTGTCAATTTGGGAAATATTTCTGCAGAAGCATGAGATTGATGCAGAATTCCCACCCACAGCTTTAGATTTACTATGACTAGTTTGCTGTTTTGTTGGAAGCAGCAGTCCATAAATGGTCACAGGTCAGTACTGCTGTGGGAAATGACCAATGAGATGCATTTAACCTTCTTTGTCCCAGTTCTACTTAAATGTGATGCAGGCTACAAGTCAGTTTGAAGATAATTGTCATATTCATGAATTTCCTTCAGATCACATGTAGTTTTTCTTTAGGTTGTTGTGAGGATAAGGGTTTTATGTGTGAATGAGTTAGGCATTTTTTTTCCAAGGGAAAAAGACTTTCAGCTGGCCGGTTAGCTCAGTTGGTTAGAGCGTGGTGCTAATAATGCCAAGGTCATGGGTTCGATCCCCGTATTGGCCACTTTGTCATTTTGGGAAATATTTCTGCAGAAGCATGAGATTGATGCAGAATTGGCACTCACAGCTTTAGAGTTACTAACACAAGATTGCTGTTTTGTTGGAAGCAGCTGTGCATACATGGTCACGGGTCAGTACTGCTGCGGGACATAACCAATGTTGTTGTGAGGATAAGGGTTGTATTTGTGAATGAGTTAGGCATTTTCTTTCAAGGGAAGAAAACTACCCCCTGCAACTGGCCTCCCTCCTATGCTCCAGTCAGAAGGCATACTTTTTCTGACTGAGCATGGTGCTAATCACGCCAAGTTAGCGAATTTGATCCCAGCATTGGCCACTTTGTCAATTTGGGAAATATTTCTGCAGAAGCATGAGATTGATGCAGAATTCACACCCACAGCTTTAGATTTACTATGACTAGTTTGCTGTTTTGTTGGAAGCAGCAGTCCATAAATGGTCACAGGTCAGTACTGCTGTGGGAAATGACCAATGAGATGCATTTAACCTTCTTTGTCCCAGTTCTACTTAAATGTGATGCAGGCTACAAGTCAGTTTGAAGATAATTGTCATATTCATGAATTTCCTTCAGATCACATGTAGTTTTTCTTTAGGTTGTTGTGAGGATAAGGGTTTTATGTGTGAATGAGTTAGGCATTTTTTTTCCAAGGGAAGAAAAAATCCCCCTGCAACTGGCCTCCCTCTTATGCTCCAGTTAGAAATATGCCTCTCAGCTGGCTGGTTAGCTCAGTTGGTTAGAGCGTGGTGCTAATAGCACCAAGGTCACGGGTTCAATCCCCGTATTGGCCACTTTGTCATTTTGGGAAATATTTCTGCAGAAGGATGAGATTGATGCAGAATTGGCACTCACAGCTTTAGAGTTACTAACACAAGATTGCTGTTTTGTTGGAAGCAGCTGTGCATACATAGTCACGGGTCAGTACTGCTGCGGACATAACCAATGTTGTTGGTGAGGATAAGGGTTGTATTTGTGAATGAGTTAGGCATTTTCTTTCAAGGGAAGAAAACTCCCCCCTGCAACTGGCCTCCCTCCTATGCTCCAGTCAGAAGGCATACTTTTTCTGACTGAGCATGGTGCTAATCACGCCAAGTTAGCGAATTTGATCCCAGTATTGGCCACTTTGTCAATTTGGGAAATATTTCTGCAGAAGCATGAGATTGATGCAGAATTCCCACCCACAGCTTTAGATTTACTATGACTAGTTTTCTGTTTTGTTGGAAGCAGCAGTCCATAAATGGTCACAGGTCAGTACTGCTGTGGGAAATGACCAATGAGATGCATTTAACCTTCTTTGTCCCAGTTCTACTTAAATGTGATGTAGGCTACAAGTCAGTTTGAAGATAATTGTCATATTCATGAATTTCCTTCAGATCACATGTAGTTTTTCTTTAGGTTGTTGTGAGGATAAGGGTTTTATGTGTGAATGAGTTAGGCATTTTTTTCCAAGGGAAAGAGACTGTCAGCTGGCCGGTTAGCTCAGTTGGTTAGAGCGCGGTGCTAATAAGGCCAAGGTCACGGGTTCGATCCCCGTATTGGCCACTTTGTCATTTTGGGAAATATTTCTGCAGAAGGATGAGATTGATGCAGAATTGGCACTCACAGCTTTAGAGTTACTAACACAAGATTGCTGTTTTGTTGGAAGCAGCTGTGCATATAGTCACGGGTCAGTACTGCTGCGGACATAACCAATGTTGCTGTGAGGATAAGGGTTGTATTTGTGAATGAGTTAGGCATTTTCTTTCAAGGGAAGAAAACTCCCCCCTGCAACTGGCCTCCCTCCTATGCTCCAGTCAGAAGGCATACTTTTTCTGACTGAGCATGGTGCTAATCACGCCAAGTTAGCGAATTTGATCCCAGTATTGGCCACTTTGTCAATTTGGGAAATATTTCTGCAGAAGCATGAGATTGATGCAGAATTCCCTCCCACAGCTTTAGATTTACTATGACTAGTTTGCTGTTTTGTTGGAAGCAGCAGTCCATAAATGGTCACAGGTCAGTACTGCTGTGGGAAATGACCAATGAGATGCATTTAACCTTCTTTGTCCCAGTTCTACTTAAATGTGATGCAGGCTACAAGTCAGTTTGAAGATAATTGTCATATTCATGAATTTCCTTCAGATCACATGTAGTTTTTCTTTAGGTTGTTGTGAGGATAAGGGTTTTATGTGTGAATGAGTTAGGCATTTTTTTTCCAAGGGAAAAAGACTTTCAGCTGGCCGGTTAGCTCAGTTGGTTAGAGCGTGGTGCTAATAATGCCAAGGTCATGGGTTCGATCCCCGTATTGGCCACTTTGTCATTTTGGGAAATATTTCTGCAGAAGCATGAGATTGATGCAGAATTGGCACTCACAGCTTTAGAGTTACTAACACAAGATTGCTGTTTTGTTGGAAGCAGCTGTGCATACATGGTCACGGGTCAGTACTGCTGCGGGACATAACCAATGTTGTTGTGAGGATAAGGGTTGTATTTGTGAATGAGTTAGGCATTTTCTTTCAAGGGAAGAAAACTACCCCCTGCAACTGGCCTCCCTCCTATGCTCCAGTCAGAAGGCATACTTTTTCTGACTGAGCATGGTGCTAATCACGCCAAGTTAGCGAATTTGATCCCAGCATTGGCCACTTTGTCAATTTGGGAAATATTTCTGCAGAAGCATGAGATTGATGCAGAATTCACACCCACAGCTTTAGATTTACTATGACTAGTTTGCTGTTTTGTTGGAAGCAGCAGTCCATAAATGGTCACAGGTCAGTACTGCTGTGGGAAATGACCAATGAGATGCATTTAACCTTCTTTGTCCCAGTTCTACTTAAATGTGATGCAGGCTACAAGTCAGTTTGAAGATAATTGTCATATTCATGAATTTCCTTCAGATCACATGTAGTTTTTCTTTAGGTTGTTGTGAGGATAAGGGTTTTATGTGTGAATGAGTTAGGCATTTTTTTTCCAAGGGAAGAAAAAATCCCCCTGCAACTGGCCTCCCTCTTATGCTCCAGTTAGAAATATGCCTCTCAGCTGGCTGGTTAGCTCAGTTGGTTAGAGCGTGGTGCTAATAGCACCAAGGTCACGGGTTCAATCCCCGTATTGGCCACTTTGTCATTTTGGGAAATATTTCTGCAGAAGGAGGAGATTGATGCAGAATTGGCACTCACAGCTTTAGAGTTACTAACACAAGATTGCTGTTTTGTTGGAAGCAGCTGTGCATACATAGTCACGGGTCAGTACTGCTGCGGACATAACCAATGTTGTTGTGAGGATAAGGGTTGTATTTGTGAATGAGTTAGGCATTTTCTTTCAAGGGAAGAAAACTCCCCCCTGCAACTGGCCTCCCTCCTATGCTCCAGTCAGAAGGCATACTTTTTCTGACTGAGCATGGTGCTAACCACGCCAAGATAGCGAATTTGATCCCAGTATTGGCCACTTTGTCAATTTGGGAAATATTTCTGCAGAAGCATGAGATTGATGCAGAATTCCCACCCACAGCTTTAGATTTACTATGACTAGTTTGCTGTTTTGTTGGAAGCAGCAGTCCATAAATGGTCACAGGTCAGTACTGCTGTGGGAAATGACCAATGAGATGCATTTAACCTTCTTTGTCCCAGTTCTACTTAAATGTGATGCAGGCTACAAGTCAGTTTGAAGATAATTGTCATATTCATGAATTTCCTTCAGATCACATGTAGTTTTTCTTTAGGTTTTTGTGAGGATAAGGGTTTTATGTGTGAATGAGTTAGGCATTTTTTTTCCAAGGGAAAAAGACTTTCAGCTGGCCGGTTAGCTCAGTTGGTTAGAGCGTGGTGCTAATAATGCCAAGGTCATGGGTTCGATCCCCGTATTGGCCACTTTGTCATTTTGGGAAATATTTCTGCAGAAGCATGAGATTGATGCAGAATTGGCACTCACAGCTTTAGAGTTACTAACACAAGATTGCTGTTTTGTTGGAAGCAGCTGTGCATACATGGTCACGGGTCAGTACTGCTGCGGGACATAACCAATGTTGTTGTGAGGATAAGGGTTGTATTTGTGAATGAGTTAGGCATTTTCTTTCAAGGGAAGAAAACTACCCCCTGCAACTGGCCTCCCTCCTATGCTCCAGTCAGAAGGCATACTTTTTCTGACTGAGCATGGTGCTAATCACGCCAAGTTAGCGAATTTGATCCCAGCATTGGCCACTTTGTCAATTTGGGAAATATTTCTGCAGAAGCATGAGATTGATGCAGAATTCACACCCACAGCTTTAGATTTACTATGACTAGTTTGCTGTTTTGTTGGAAGCAGCAGTCCATAAATGGTCACAGGTCAGTACTGCTGTGGGAAATGACCAATGAGATGCATTTAACCTTCTTTGTCCCAGTTCTACTTAAATGTGATGCAGGCTACAAGTCAGTTTGAAGATAATTGTCATATTCATGAATTTCCTTCAGATCACATGTAGTTTTTCTTTAGGTTGTTGTGAGGATAAGGGTTTTATGTGTGAATGAGTTAGGCATTTTTTTTCCAAGGGAAGAAAAAATCCCCCTGCAACTGGCCTCCCTCTTATGCTCCAGTTAGAAATATGCCTCTCAGCTGGCTGGTTAGCTCAGTTGGTTAGAGCGTGGTGCTAATAGCACCAAGGTCACGGGTTCAATCCCCGTATTGGCCACTTTGTCATTTTGGGAAATATTTCTGCAGAAGGATGAGATTGATGCAGAATTGGCACTCACAGCTTTAGAGTTACTAACACAAGATTGCTGTTTTGTTGGAAGCAGCTGTGCATACATAGTCACGGGTCAGTACTGCTGCGGACATAACCAATGTTGTTGTGAGGATAAGGGTTGTATTTGTGAATGAGTTAGGCATTTTCTTTCAAGGGAAGAAAACTCCCCCCTGCAACTGGCCTCCCTCCTATGCTCCAGTCAGAAGGCATACTTTTTCTGACTGAGCATGGTGCTAACCACGCCAAGATAGCGAATTTGATCCCAGTATTGGCCACTTTGTCAATTTGGGAAATATTTCTGCAGAAGCATGAGATTGATGCAGAATTCCCACCCACAGCTTTAGATTTACTATGACTAGTTTGCTGTTTTGTTGGAAGCAGCAGTCCATAAATGGTCACAGGTCAGTACTGCTGTGGGAAATGACCAATGAGATGCATTTAACCTTCTTTGTCCCAGTTCTACTTAAATGTGATGCAGGCTACAAGTCAGTTTGAAGATAATTGTCATATTCATGAATTTCCTTCAGATCACATGTAGTTTTTCTTTAGGTTGTTGTGAGGATAAGGGTTTTATGTGTGAATGAGTTAGGCATTTTTTTCCAAGGGAAGAAAAAATCCCCCTGCAACTGGCCTCCCTCTTATGCTCCAGTCAGAAATATGCTTCTCAGCTGGCCGGATATCTCAGTTGGTTAGAGCGTGGTGCTAATAACGCCAAGGTCACGGGTTCGATCCCCGTATTGGCCACTTTGTCATTTTGGGAAATATTTCTGCAGAAGGATGAGATTGATGCAGAATTGGCACTCACAGCTTTAGAGTTACTAACACAAGATTGCTGTTTTGTTGGAAGCAGCTGTGCATACATAGTCACGGGTCAGTACTGCTGCGGACATAACCAATGTTGTTGGTGAGGATAAGGGTTGTATTTGTGAATGAGTTAGGCATTTTCTTTCAAGGGAAGAAAACTCCCCCCTGCAACTGGCCTCCCTCCTATGCTCCAGTCAGAAGGCATACTTTTTCTGACTGAGCATGGTGCTAATCACGCCAAGTTAGCGAATTTGATCCCAGTATTGGCCACTTTGTCAATTTGGGAAATATTTCTGCAGAAGCATGAGATTGATGCAGAATTCCCACCCACAGCTTTAGATTTACTATGACTAGTTTTCTGTTTTGTTGGAAGCAGCAGTCCATAAATGGTCACAGGTCAGTACTGCTGTGGGAAATGACCAATGAGATGCATTTAACCTTCTTTGTCCCAGTTCTACTTAAATGTGATGTAGGCTACAAGTCAGTTTGAAGATAATTGTCATATTCATGAATTTCCTTCAGATCACATGTAGTTTTTATTTAGGTTGTTCTGAGGATAAGCGTTTTATGTGTGAATGAGTTAGGCATTTTTTTTCCAAGGGAAAAAGACTCTCAGCTGGCCGGTTAGTTCAGTTGGTTAGAGCGTGGTGCTAATAACGCCAAGTTCATGGGTTCGATCCCCGTATTGGCCACTTTGTCATTTTGGGAAATATTTCTGCAGAAGCATGAGATTGATGCAGAATTGGCACTCACAGCTTTAGAGTTACTAACACAAGATTGCTCTTTTGTTGGTAGCAGCTGTGCATACATGGTCATGGGTCAGTACTGCTGCGGGACATAACCAATGTTGTTGTGAGGATAAGGGTTGTATTTGTGAATGAGTTAGGCATTTTCTTTCAAGGGAAGAAAACTACCCCCTGCAACTGGCCTCCCTCCTATGCTCCAGTCAGAAGGCATACTTTTTCTGACTGAGCATGGTGCTAATCACGCCAAGTTAGCGAATTTGATCCCAGCATTGGCCACTTTGTCAATTTCGGAAACATTTCTGCAGAAGCATGAGATTGATGCAGAATTCCCACCCACAGCTTTAGATTTACTATGACTAGTTTGCTGTTTTGTTTCAAGCAGCAGTCCATAAATGGTCACGGGTCAGTACTGCTGCGGCTCTTCCAATGAGATGCATTTAACCTTCTTTGTCCCAGTTCTACATAATGTGATGCAGGCCACAAGTCAGTTTGAAGATAATTGTAATATTCATGAATTTCCTTCAGATCACATGTAGTTTTTCTTTAGGTTGTTGTGAGGATAAGGGTTGTATGTGTGAATGAGTTAGGCATTTTTTTTCCATGGTTAGAAAAAATCCCCCTGCAACTGGCCTCCCTCCTATGCTCCAGTCAGAAGGCATACTTTTTCTGACTGAGCATGGTGCTAATCACGCCAAGTTAGCGAATTTGATCCCAGTATTGGCCACTTTGTCAATTTGGGAAATATTTCTGCAGAAGCATGAGATTGATGCAGAATTCCCACCCACATCTTTAGATTTACTATGACTAGTTTGCTGTTTTGTTTCAAGCAGCAGTCCATAAATGGTCACGGGTCAGTACTGCTGCGGCACTTCCAATGAGATGCATTTAACCTTCTTTGTCCCAGTTCTACTTAAATGTGATGCAGGCCACAAGTCAGTTTGAAGATAATTGTAATATTCATGAATTTCCTTCAGATCACATGTAGTTTTTCTTTAGGTTGTTGTGAGGATAAGGGTTGTATGTGTGAATGAGTTAGGCATTTTTTTTCCAAGGTTAGAAAAAATCCCCCTGCAACTGGCCTCCCTCCTATGCTCCAGTCAGAAGGCATACTTTTTCTGACTGAGCATGGTGCTAATCACGCCAAGTTAGCGAATTTGATCCCAGTATTGGCCACTTTGTCAATTTGGGAAATATTTCTGCAGAAGCATGAGATTGATGCAGAATTCCCACCCACAGCTTTAGATTTACTATGACTAGTTTCCTGTTTTGTTGGAAGCAGCAGTCCATAAATGGTCACAGGTCAGTACTGCTGTGGGAAATGACCAATGAGATGCATTTAACCTTCTTTGTCCCAGTTCTACTTAAATGTGATGCAGGCTACAAGTCAGTTTGAAGATAATTGTCATATTCGTGAATTTCCTTCAGATCACATGTAGTTTTTCTTTAGGTTGTTGTGAGGATAAGGGTTTTATGTGTGAATGAGTTAGGCATTTTTTTTCCAAGGGAAGAAAAAATCCCCCTGCAACTGGCCTCCCTCTTATGCTCCAGTTAGAAATATGCCTCTCAGCTGGCCGGTTAGCTCAGTTGGTTAGAGCGTGGTGCTAATCACGCCAAGTTAGCGAATTTGATCCCAGTATTGGCCACTTTGTCAATTTGGGAAATATTTCTGCAGAAGGATGAGATTGATGCAGAATTGGCACTCACAGCTTTAGAGTTACTAACACAAGATTGCTGTTTTGTTGGAAGCAGCTGTGCATACATAGTCACGGGTCAGTACTACTGCGGACATAACCAATGTTGTTGTGAGGATAAGGGTTGTATTTGTGAATGAGTTAGGCATTTTCTTTCAAGGGAAGAAAACTCCCCCCTGCAACTGGCCTCCCTCCTATGCTCCAGTCAGAAGGCATACTTTTTCTGACTGAGCATGGTGCTAATCACGCCAAGTTAGCGAAATTGATCCCAGTATTGGCCACTTTGTCAATTTGGGAAATATTTCTGCAGAAGCATGAGATTGATGCAGAATTCCCACCCACAGCTTTAGATTTACTATGACAAGTTTGCTGTTTTGTTGGAAGCAGCAGTCCATAAATGGTCACAGGTCAGTACTGCTGTGGGAAATGACCAATGAGATGCATTTAACCTTCTTTGTCCCAGTTCTACTTAAATGTGATGCAGGCTACAAGTCAGTTTGAAGATAATTGTCATATTCATGAATTTCCTTCAGATCACATGTAGTTTTTCTTTAGGTTGTTGTGAGGATAAGGGTTTTATGTGTGAATGAGTTAGGCATTTTTTTCCAAGGGAAAGAGACTTTCAGCTGGCCGGTTAGCTCAGTTGGTTAGAGCGTGGTGCTAATAACGCCAAGGTCACGGGTTCGATCCCCGTATTGGCCACTTTGTCATTTTGGGAAATATTTCTGCAGAAGGATGAGATTGATGCAGAATTGGCACTCACAGCTTTAGAGTTACTAACACAAGATTGCTGTTTTGTTGGAAGCAGCTGTGCATACATAGTCACGGGTCAGTACTGCTGCGGACATAACCAATGTTGTTGTGAGGATAAGGGTTGTATTTGTGAATGAGTTAGGCATTTTCTTTCAAGGGAAGAAAACTCCCCCCTGCAACTGGCCTCCCTCCTATGCTCCAGTCAGAAGGCATACTTTTTCTGACTGAGCATGGTGCTAATCACGCCAAGTTAGCGAATTTGATCCCAGTATTGGCCACTTTGTCAATTTGGGAAATATTTCTGCAGAAGCATGAGATTGATGCAGAATTCCCACCCACAGCTTTAGATTTACTATGACTAGTTTGCTGTTTTGTTGGAAGCAGCAGTCCATAAATGGTCACAGGTCAGTACTGCTGTGGGAAATGACCAATGAGATGCATTTAACCTTCTTTGTCCCAGTTCTACTTAAATGTGATGCAGGCTACAAGTCAGTTTGAAGATAATTGTCATATTCATGAATTTCCTTCAGATCACATGTAGTTTTTCTTTAGGTTGTTGTGAGGATAAGGGTTTTATGTGTGAATGAGTTAGGCATTTTTTTTCCAAGGGAAAAAGACTTTCAGCTGGCCGGTTAGCTCAGTTGGTTAGAGCGTGGTGCTAATAATGCCAAGGTCATGGGTTCGATCCCCGTATTGGCCACTTTGTCATTTTGGGAAATATTTCTGCAGAAGCATGAGATTAATGCAGAATTGGCACTCACAGCTTTAGAGTTACTAACACAAGATTGCTGTTTTGTTGGAAGCAGCTGTGCATACATAGTCACAGGTCAGTACTGCTGCGGACATAACCAATGTTGTTGTGAGGATAAGGGTTGTATTTGTGAATGAGTTAGGCATTTTCTTTCAAGGGAAGAAAACTCCCCCCTGCAACTGGCCTCCCTCCTATGCTCCAGTCAGAAGGCATACTTTTTCTGACTGAGCATGGTGCTAATCACGCCAAGTTAGCGAATTTGATCCCAGTATTGGCCACTTTGTCAATTTGGGAAATATTTCTGCAGAAGCATGAGATTGATGCAGAATTCCCACCCACAACTTTAGATTTACTATGACTAGTTTGCTGTTTTGTTGGAAGCAGCAGTCCATAAATGGTCACAGGTCAGTACTGCTGTGGGAAATGACCAATGAGATGCATTTAACCTTCTTTGTCCCAGTTCTACTTAAATGTGATGCAGGCTACAAGTCAGTTTGAAGATAATTGTCATATTCATGAATTTCCTTCAGATCACATGTAGTTTTTCTTTAGGTTGTTGTGAGGATAAGGGTATTATATGTGAATGAGTTAGGCATTTTTTTTCCAAGGGAAGAAAAAATCCCCGTGCAACTGGCCTCCCTCTTATGGTCCAGTCAGAAATATGCCTCTCAGCTGGCTGGTTAGCTCAGTTGGTTAGAGCGTGGTGCTAATAACGCCAAGGTCACGGGTTTGATCCCCGTATTGGCCACTTTGTCATTTTGGGAAATATTTCTGCAGAAGGATGAGATTGATGCAGAATTGGCACTCACAGCTTTAGAGTTACTAACACAAGATTGCTGTTTTGTTGGAAGCAGCTGTGCATACATAGTCACGGGTCAGTACTGCTGCGGACATAACCAATGTTGTTGTGAGGATAAGGGTTGTATTTGTGAATGAGTTAGGCATTTTCTTTCAAGGGAAGAAAACTCCCCCCTGCAACTGGCCTCCCTCCTATGCTCCAGTCAGAAGGCATACTTTTTCTGACTGAGCATGGTGCTAATCACGCCAAGTTAGCGAATTTGATCCCAGTATTGGCCACTTTGTCAATTTGGGAAATATTTCTGCAGTAGCATGAGATTGATGCAGAATTCCCACCCACAGCTTTAGATTTACTATGACTAGTTTGCTGTTTTGTTGGAAGCAGCAGTCCATAAATGGTCACAGGTCAGTACTGCTGTGGGAAATGACCAATGAGATGCATTTAACCTTCTTTGTCCCAGTTCTACTTAAATGTGATGCAGGCTACAAGTCAGTTTGAAGATAATTGTCATATTCATGAATTTCCTTCAGATCACATGTAGTTTTTCTTTAGGTTTTTGTGAGGATAAGGGTTTTATGTGTGAATGAGTTAGGCATTTTTTTTCCAAGGGAAAAAGACTCTCAGCTGGCCGGTTAGCTCAGTTGGTTAGAGCGTGGTGCTAATAATGCCAAGTTCATGGGTTCGATCCCCGTATTGGCCACTTTGTCATTTTGGGAAATATTTCTGCAGAAGCATGAGATTGATGCAGAATTGGCACTCACAGCTTTAGAGTTACTAACACAAGATTGCTGTTTTGTTGGTAGCAGCTGTGCATACATGGTCACGGGTCAGTACTGCTGCGGGACATAACCAATGTTGTTGTGAGGATAAGGGTTGTATTTGTGAATGAGTTAGGCATTTTCTTTCAAGGGAAGAAAACTACCCCCTGCAACTGGCCTCCCTCCTATGCTCCAGTCAGAAGGCATACTTTTTCTGACTGAGCATGGTGCTAATCACGCCAAGTTAGCGAATTTGATCCCAGCATTGGCCACTTTGTCAATTTGGGAAATATTTCTGCAGAAGCATGAGATTCATGCAGAATTCCCACCCACAGCTTTAGATTTACTATGACTAGTTTGCTGTTTTGTTTCAAGCAGCAGTCCATAAATGGTCACGGGTCAGTACTGCTGCGGCACTTCCAATGAGATGCATTTAACCTTCTTTGTCCCAGTTCTACTTAAATGTGATGCAGGCCACAAGTCAGTTTGAAGATAATTGTAATATTCATGAATTTCCTTCAGATCACATGTAGTTTTTCTTTAGGTTGTTGTGAGGATAAGGGTTGTATGTGTGAATGAGTTAGGCATTTTTTTTCCAAGGTTAGAAAAAATCCCCCTGCAACTGGCCTCCCTCCTATGCTCCAGTCAGAAGGCATACTTTTTCTGACTGAGCATGGTGCTAATCACGCCAAGTTAGCGAATTTGATCCCAGTATTGGCCACTTTGTCAATTTGGGAAATATTTCTGCAGAAGCATGAGATTCATGCAGAATTCCCACCCACAGCTTTAGATTTACTATGACTAGTTTGCTGTTTTGTTTCAAGCAGCAGTCCATAAATGGTCACGGGTCAGTACTGCTGCGGCACTTCCAATGAGATGCATTTAACCTTCTTTGTCCCAGTTCTACTTAAATGTGATGCAGGCTACAAGTCAGTTTGAAGATAATTGTCATATTCATGAATTTCCTTCAGATCACATGTAGTTTTTCTTTAGGTTGTTGTGAGGATAAGGGTTTTATGTGTGAATGAGTTAGGCATTTTTTTCCAAGGGAAGAAAAAGTCCCCCTGCAACTGGCCTCCCTCTGATGCTCCAGTCAGAAATATGCCTCTCAGCTGGCCGGTTAGCTCAGTTGGTTAGAGCGTGGTGCTAATAACGCCAAGGTCACGGGTTCGATCCCCGTATTGGCCACTTTGTTATTTTGGGAAATATTTCTGCAGAAGCATGAGATTGATGCAGAATTGGCACTCACAGCTTTGGAGTTACTAACACAAGATTGCTGTTTTGTTGGAAGCAGCTGTGCATACATAGTCACTGGTCAGTACTGCTGCGGACATAACCAATGTTGTTGTGAGGATAAGGGTTGTATTTGTGAATGAGTTAGGCATTTTCTTTCAAGGGAAGAAAACTCCCCCCTGCAACTGGCCTCCCTCCTATGCTCCAGTCAGAAGGCATACTTTTTCTGACTGAGCATGGTGCTAATCACGCCAAGTTAGCGAATTTGATCCCAGTATTGGCCACTTTGTCAATTTGGGAAATATTTCTGCAGAAGCATGAGATTGATGCAGAATTCCAACCCACAGCTTTAGATTTACTATGACTAGTTTGCTGTTTTGTTGGAAGCAGCAGTCCATAAATGGTCACAGGTCAGTACTGCTGTGGGAAATGACCAATGAGATGCATTTAACCTTCTTTGTCCCAGTTCTACTTAAATGTGATGCAGGCTACAAGTCAGTTTGAAGATAATTGTCATATTCATGAATTTCCTTCAGATCACATGTAGTTTTTCTTTAGGTTGTTGTGAGGATAAGGGTTTTATGTGTGAATGACTTAGGCATTTTTTTTCCAAGGGAACAAAAAATCCCCCTGCAATTGGCCTCCCTCTTATGCTCCAGTCAGAAACAGGACTTTCAGCTGGTCGGTTAGCTCAGTTGGTTAGAGCGTGGTGCTAATAACACCAAGGTCACGGGTTCGATCCCCGTATTGGCCACTTTGTCATTTTGGGAAATATTTCTGCAGAAGCATGAGATTGATGCAGAATTGGCACTCACAGATTTAGAGTTACTAACACAAGATTGCTGTTTTGTTGGAAGCAGCTGTGCATATAGTCACGGGTCAGTACTGCTGGGGGACATAACCAATGTTGTTGTGAGGATAAGGGTTGTATTTGTGAATGAGTTAGGCATTTTCTTTCAAGGGAAGAAAGCTCCCCCCTGCAACTGGCCTCCCTCCTATGCTCCAGTCAGAAGGCATACTTTTTCTGACTGAGCATGGTGCTAATCACGCCAAGTTAGCGAATTTGATCCCAGTATTGGCCACTTTGTCAATTTGGGAAATATTTCTGCAGAAGCATGAGATTGATGCAGAATTCCCACCCACAGCTTTAGATTTACTATGACTAGTTTGCTGTTTTGTTGGAAGCAGCAGTCCATAAATGGTCACAGGTCAGTACTGCTGTGGGAAATGACCAATGAGATGCATTTAACCTTCTTTGTCCCAGTTCTACTTAAATGTGATGCAGGCTACAAGTCAGTTTGAAGATAATTGTCATATTCATGAATTTCCTTCAGATCACATGTAGTTTTTCTTTAGGTTGTTGTGAGGATAAGGGTTTTATGTGTGAATGAGTTAGGCATTTTTTTTCCAAGGGAAAAAGACTTTCAGCTGGCCGGTTAGCTCAGTTGGTTAGAGCGTGGTGCTAATAACGCCAAGGTCATGGGTTCGATCCCCGTATTGGCCACTTTGTCATTTTGGGAAATATTTCTGCAGAAGCATGAGATTGATGCAGAATTGGCACTCACAGCTTTAGAGTTACTAACACAAGTTTGCTGTTTTGTTGGAAGCAGCTGTGCATACATGGTCACGGGTCAGTACTGCTGCGGGACATAACCAATGTTGTTGTGAGGATAAGGGTTGTATTTGTGAATGAGTTAGGCATTTTCTTTCAAGGGAAGAAAACTCCCCCCTGCAACTGGCCTCCCTCCTATGCTCCAATCAGAAGGCATACTTTTTCTGACTGAGCATGGTGCTAATCACGCCAAGTTAGCGAATTTGATCCCAGTATTGGCCACTTTGTCAATTTGGGAAATATTTCTGTAGAAGCATGAGATTGATGCAGAATTGGCACAAACAGCTTTAGAGTTACTAACACAAGATTGCTGTTTTGTTGGTAGCAGCTGTGCATACATGGTCACGGGTCAGTACTGCTGCGGGACATAACCAATGTTGTTTTGAGGATAAGGGTTGTATTTGTGAATGAGTTAGGCATTTTCTTTCAAGGGAAGAAAACTACCCCCTGCAACTGGCCTCCCTCCTATGCTCCAGTCAGAAGGCATACTTTTTCTGACTGAGCATGGTGCTAATCACGCCAAGTTAGCGAATTTGATCCCAGTATTGGCCACTTTGTCAATTTGGGAAATATTTCTGCAGAAGCATGAGATTGATGCAGAATTCCCACCCACAGCTTTAGATTTACTATGACTAGTTTGCTGTTTTGTTGGAAGCAGCAGTCCATAAATGGTCACAGGTCAGTACTGCTGTGGGAAATGACCAATGAGTTGCATTTAACCTTCTTTGTCCCAGTTCTACTTAAATGTGATGCAGGCTACAAGTCAGTTTGAAGATAATTGTCATATTCATGAATTTCCTTCAGATCTCATGTAGTTTTTCTTTAGGTTGTTGTGAGGATAAGGGTTTTATGTGTGAATGACTTAGGCATTTTTTTTCCAAGGGAAGAAAAAATCCCCCTGCAATTGGCCTCCCTCTTATGCTCCAGTCAGAAACAGGACTATCAGCTGGTCGGTTAGCTCAGTTGGTTAGAGCGTGGTGCTAATAACACCAAGGTCACGGGTTCGATCCCCGTATTGGCCACTTTGTCATTTTGGGAAATATTTCTACAGAAGCATGAGATTGATGCAGAATTGGCACTCACAGCTTTAAAGTTACTAACACAAGATTGCTGTTTTGTTGGAAGCAGCTGTGCATATAGTCACGGGTCAGTACTACTGCGGGACATAACCAATGTTGTTGTGAGGATAAGGGTTGTATTTGTGAATGAGTTAGGCATTTTCTTTCAAGGGAAGAAAGCTCCCCCCTGCAACTGGCCTCCCTCCTATGCTCCAGTCAGAAGGCATACTTTTTCTGACTGAGCATGGTGCTAATCACGCCAAGTTAGCGAATTTGATCCCAGTATTGGCCACTTTGTCAATTTGGGAAATATTTCTGCAGAAGCATGAGATTGATGCAGAATTCCCACCCACAGCTTTAGATTTACTATGACTAGTTTGCTGTTTTGTTGGAAGCAGCAGTCCATAAATGGTCACAGGTCAGTACTGCTGTGGGAAATGACCAATGAGATGCATTTAACCTTCTTTGTCCCAGTTCTACTTAAATGTGATGCAGGCTACAAGTCAGTTTGAAGATAATTGTCATATTCATGAATTTCCTTCAGATCACATGTAGTTTTTCTTTAGGTTGTTGTGAGGATAAGGGTTTTATGTGTGAATGAGTTAGGCATTTTTTTTCCAAGGGAAAAAGACTTTCAGCTGGCCGGTTAGCTCAGTTGGTTAGAGCGTGGTGCTAATAACGCCAAGGTCATGGGTTCGATCCCCGTATTGGCCACTTTGTCATTTTGGGAAATATTTCTGCAGAAGCATGAGATTGATGCAGAATTGGCACTCACAGCTTTAGAGTTACTAACACAAGTTTGCTGTTTTGTTGGAAGCAGCTGTGCATACATGGTCACGGGTCAGTACTGCTGCGGGACATAACCAATGTTGTTGTGAGGATAAGGGTTGTATTTGTGAATGAGTTAGGCATTTTCTTTCAAGGGAAGAAAACTCCCCCCTGCAACTGGCCTCCCTCCTATGCTCCAGTCAGAAGGCATACTTTTTCTGACTGAGCATGGTGCTAATCACGCCAAGTTAGCGAATTTGATCCCAGTATTGGCCACTTTGTCAATTTTGGAAATATTTCTGTAGAAGCATGAGATTGATGCAGAATTGGCACAAACAGCTTTAGAGTTACTAACACAAGATTGCTGTTTTGTTGGTAGCAGCTGTGCATACATGGTCACGGGTCAGTACTGCTGCGGGACATAACCAATGTTGTTTTGAGGATAAGGGTTGTATTTGTGAATGAGTTAGGCATTTTCTTTCAAGGGAAGAAAACTACCCCCTGCAACTGGCCTCCCTCCTATGCTCCAGTCAGAAGGCATACTTTTTCTGACTGAGCATGATGCTAATCACGACAAGTTAGCGAATTTGATCCCAGTATTGGCCACTTTGTCAATTTGGGAAATATTTCTGCAGAAGCATGAGATTGATGCAGAATTCCCACCCACAGCTTTAGATTTACTATGACTAGTTTGCTGTTTTGTTGGAAGCAGCAGTCCATAAATGGTCACAGGTCAGTACTGCTGTGGGAAATGACCAATGAGATGCATTTAACCTTCTTTGTCCCAGTTCTACTTAAATGTGATGCAGGCTACAAGTCAGTTTGAAGATAATTGTCATATTCGTGAATTTCCTTCAGATCACATGTAGTTTTTCTTTAGGTTGTTGTGAGGATAAGGGTTTTATGTGTGAATGAGTTAGGCATTTTTCTTCCAAGGGAAGAAAAAATCCCCCTGCAACTGGCCTCCCTCTTATGCTCCAGTTAGAAATATGCCTCTCAACTGGCCGTTTAGCTCAGTTGGTTAGAGCGTGGTGCGCCAAGGTCACGGGTTCGATACCCGTATTGGCCCCTTTGTCATTTTGGGAAATATTTCTGCAGAAGGATGAGATTGATGCAGAATTGGCACTCACAGCTTTAGAGTTACTAACACAAGATTGCTGTTTTGTTGGAAGCAGCTTTGCATACATAGTCACGGGTCAGTACTGCTGCGGACATAACCAATGTTGTTGTGAGGATAAGGGTTGTATTTGTGAATGAGTTGGGCATTTTCTTTCAAGGGAAGAAAACTCCCCCCTGCAACTGGCCTCCCTCCTATGCTCCAGTCAGAAGGCTTACTTTTTCTGACTGAGCATGGTGCTAATCACGCCAAGTTAGCGAATTTGATCCCAGTATTGGCCACTTTGTCAATTTGGGAAATATTTCTGCAGAAGGATGAGATTGATGCAGAATTGGCACTCACAGCTTTAGAGTTACTAACACAAGATTGCTGTTTTGTTGGAAGCAGCTGTGCATACATAGTCACGGGTCAGTACTACTGCGGACATAACCAATGTTGTTGTGAGGATAAGGGTTGTATTTGTGAATGAGTTAGGCATTTTCTTTCAAGGGAAGAAAACTCCCCCCTGCAACTGGCCTCCCTCCTATGCTCCAGTCAGAAGGCATACTTTTTCTGACTGAGCATGGTGCTAATCTCGCCAAGTTAGCGAAATTGATCCCAGTATTGGCCACTTTGTCAATTTGGGAAATATTTCTGCAGAAGCATGAGATTGATGCAGAATTCCCACCCACAGCTTTAGATTTACTATGACAAGTTTGCTGTTTTGTTGGAAGCAGCAGTCCATAAATGGTCACAGGTCAGTACTGCTGTGGGAAATGACCAATGAGATGCATTTAACCTTCTTTGTCCCAGTTCTACTTAAATGTGATGCAGGCTACAAGTCAGTTTGAAGATAATTGTCATATTCATGAATTTCCTTCAGATCACATGTAGTTTTTCTTTAGGTTGTTGTGAGGATAAGGGTTTTATGTGTGAATGAGTTAGGCATTTTTTTCCAAGGGAAGAAAACATCCCCCTACAACTGGCCTCCTGCTTATGCTTGAGTCAGAAACAAAACTCTCAGCTGGCTGTTTAGCTCATTTGGTTAGAGCGTGGTGCTAATAATGGCAAGGTCACGGGTCCCCGTATTGGCCTCCTTGTCATTTTGGGAAATATTTCTGCAGAAGCATGAGATTGATGCAGAATTGGCACTCACAGCTTTAGAGTTACTAACACAAGATTGCTGTTTTGTTGGAAGCAGCTGTGCATACATGGTCACGGGTCAGTACTGCTGCGGGACATAACCAATGTTGTTGTGAGGATAAGGGTTGTATTTGTGAATGAGTTAGGCATTTTCTTTCAAGGGAAGAAAACTCCCCCCTGCAACTGGCCTCCCTCCTATGCTCCAGTCAGAAGGCATACTTTTTCTGACTGAGCATGGTGCTAGTCACGCCAAGTTAGCGAATTTGATCCCAGTATTGGCCACTTTGTCAATTTGGGAAAAATGTCTGCAGAAGCATTAGATTGATGCAGAATTCCCACCCACAGCTTTAGATTTACTATGACAAGTTTGCTGTTTTGTTGGAAGCAGCAGTCCATAAATGGTCACAGGTCAGTACTGCTGTGGGAAATGACCAATGAGATGCATTTAACCTTCTTTGTCGCAGTACTACTTAAATGTGATGCAGGCCACAAGTCAGTTTGAAGATAATTGTAATATTCATGAATTTCCTTCAGATCACATGGAGTTTTTCTTTAGGTTGTTGTGAGGATAAGGGTTGTCTGTGTGAATGAGTTAGGCATTTTTTTTCCAAGGGAAGAAAACATCCCCCTACAACTGGCCTCCTGCTTATGCTTGAGTCAGAAACAAAACTCTCAGCTGGCTGTTTTGCTCATTTGGTTAGAGCGTGGTGCTAATAATGGCAAGGTCACGGGTCCCCGTATTGGCCTCCTTGTCATTTTGGGAAATATTTCTGCAGAAGCTTGAGATTGATGCAGAATTGGCACTCACAGCTTTAGAGTTACTAACACAAGATTGCTGTTTTGTTGGAAGCAGCTGTGCATACATAGTCACGGGTCAGTACTGCTGCGGACATAACCAATGTTGTTGTGAGGATAAGGGTTGTATTTGTGAATGAGTTAGGCATTTTCTTTCAAGGAAAGAAAACTCCCCACTGCAACTGGCCTCCCTCCTATGCTCCAGTCAGAAGCATACTTTTTCTGACTGAGCATGGTGCTAATCACGCCAAGTTAGCGAATTTGATCCCAGTATTGGCCACTTTGTCAATTTGGGAAAAATGTCTGCAGAAGCATTAGATTGATGCAGAATTCCCACCCACAGCTTTAGATTTACTATGACAAGTTTGCTGTTTTGTTGGAAGCAGCAGTCCATAAATGGTCACAGGTCAGTACTGCTGTGGGAAATGACCAATGAGATGCATTTAACCTTCTTTGTCCCAGTTCTACTTAAATGTGATGCAGGCTCCAAGTCAGTTTGAAGATAATTGTCATATTCATGAATTTCCTTCAGATCACATGTAGTTTTTCTTTAGGTTGTTGTGAGGATAAGGGTTTTATGTGTGAATGACTTAGGCATTTTTTTTCCAAGGGAAGAATAAATCCCCCTGCAACTGGCCTCCCTCTTATGCTCCAGTCAGAAGGCATACTTTTTCTGACTGAGCATGGTGCTAATCACGCCAAGTTAGCGAATTTGATCCCAGTATTGGCCACTTTGTCAATTTGGGAAATATTTCTGCAGAAGCATGAGATTGATGCAGAATTCCCACCCACAGTTTTAGATTTACTATGACTAGTTTGCTGTTTTGTTGGAAGCAGCAGTCCATAAATGGTCACAGGTCAGTGCTGCTGTGGGAAATGACCAATGAGATGCATTTAACCTTCTTTGTCCCAGTTCTACTTAAATGTGATGCAGGCTACAAGTCAGTTTCAAGATAATTGTCATATTCATGAATTTCCTTCAGATCACATGTAGTTTTTCTTTAGGTTGTTGTGAGGATAAGGGTTTTATGTGTGAATGACTTAGGCATTTTTTTTCCAAGGGAAGAAAGCTCCCCCCTGCAACTGGCCTCCCTCCTATGCTCCAGTCAGAAGGCATACTTTTTCTGACTGAGCATGGTGCTAATCACGCCAAGTTAGCGAATTTGATCCCAGTATTGGCCACTTTGTCAATTTGGGAAATATTTCTGCAGAAGCATGAGATTGATGCAGAATTCCCACCCACAGCTTTAGATTTACTATGACTAGTTTGCTGTTTTGTTGGAAGCAGCAGTCCATAAATGGTCACAGGTCAGTACTGCTGTGGGAAATGACCAATGAGATGCATTTAACCTTCTTTGTCCCAGTTCTACTTAAATGTGATGCAGGCTACAAGTCAGTTTGAAGATAATTGTCATATTCATGAATTTCCTTCAGATCACATGTAGTTTTTCTTTAGGTTGTTGTGAGGATAAGGGTTTTATGTGTGAATGAGTTAGGCATTTTTTTTCCAAGGGAAAAATACTTTCAGCTGGCCGGTTAGCTCAGTTGGTTAGAGCGTGGTGCTAATAACGCCAAGGTCATGGGTTCGATCCCCGTATTGGCCACTTTGTCATTTTGGGAAATATTTCTGCAGAAGCATGAGATTGATGCAGAATTGGCACTCACAGCTTTAGAGTTACTAACACAAGTTTGCTGTTTTGTTGGAAGCAGCTGTGCATACATGGTCACGGGTCAGTACTGCTGCGGGACATAACCAATGTTGTTGTGAGGATAAGGGTTGTATTTGTGAATGAGTTAGGCATTTTCTTTCAAGGGAAGAAAACTCCCCCCTGCAACTGGCCTCCCTCCTATGCTCCAGTCAGAAGGCATACTTTTTCTGACTGAGCATGGTGCTAATCACGCCAAGTTAGCGAATTTGATCCCAGTATTGGCCACTTTGTCAATTTTGGAAATATTTCTGTAGAAGCATGAGATTGATGCAGAATTGGCACAAACAGCTTTAGAGTTACTAACACAAGATTGCTGTTTTGTTGGTAGCAGCTGTGCATACATGGTCACGGGTCAGTACTGCTGCGGGACATAACCAATGTTGTTTTGAGGATAAGGGTTGTATTTGTGAATGAGTTAGGCATTTTCTTTCAAGGGAAGAAAACTACCCCCTGCAACTGGCCTCCCTCCTATGCTCCAGTCAGAAGGCATACTTTTTCTGACTGAGCATGGTGCTAATCACGACAAGTAGCGAATTTGATCCCAGTATTGGCCACTTTGTCAATTTGGGAAATATTTCTGCAGAAGCATGAGATTGATGCAGAATTCCCACCCACAGCTTTAGATTTACTATGACTAGTTTGCTGTTTTGTTGGAAGCAGCAGTCCATAAATGGTCACAGGTCAGTACTGCTGTGGGAAATGACCAATGAGATGCATTTAACCTTCTTTGTCCCAGTTCTACTTAAATGTGATGCAGGCTACAAGTCAGTTTGAAGATAATTGTCATATTCGTGAATTTCCTTCAGATCACATGTAGTTTTTCTTTAGGTTGTTGTGAGGATAAGGGTTTTATGTGTGAATGAGTTAGGCATTTTTTTTCCAAGGGAAGAAAAAATCCCCCTGCAACTGGCCTCCCTCTTATGCTCCAGTTAGAAATATGCCTCTCAACTGGCCGTTTAGCTCAGTTGGTTAGAGCGTGGTGCGCCAAGGTCACGGGTTCGATACCCGTATTGGCCCCTTTGTCATTTTGGGAAATATTTCTGCAGAAGGATGAGATTGATGCAGAATTGGCACTCACAGCTTTAGAGTTACTAACACAAGATTGCTGTTTTGTTGGAAGCAGCTTTGCATACATAGTCACGGGTCAGTACTGCTGCGGACATAACCAATGTTGTTGTGAGGATAAGGGTTGTATTTGTGAATGAGTTGGGCATTTTCTTTCAAGGGAAGAAAACTCCCCCCTGCAACTGGCCTCCCTCCTATGCTCCAGTCAGAAGGCTTACTTTTTCTGACTGAGCATGGTGCTAATCACGCCAAGTTAGCGAATTTGATCCCAGTATTGGCCACTTTGTCAATTTGGGAAATATTTCTGCAGAAGGATGAGATTGATGCAGAATTGGCACTCACAGCTTTAGAGTTACTAACACAAGATTGCTGTTTTGTTGGAAGCAGCTGTGCATACATAGTCACGGGTCAGTACTACTGCGGACATAACCAATGTTGTTGTGAGGATAAGGGTTGTATTTGTGAATGAGTTAGGCATTTTCTTTCAAGGGAAGAAAACTCCCCCCTGCAACTGGCCTCCCTCCTATGCTCCAGTCAGAAGGCATACTTTTTCTGACTGAGCATGGTGCTAATCTCGCCAAGTTAGCGAAATTGATCCCAGTATTGGCCACTTTGTCAATTTGGGAAATATTTCTGCAGAAGCATGAGATTGATGCAGAATTCCCACCCACAGCTTTAGATTTACTATGACAAGTTTGCTGTTTTGTTGGAAGCAGCAGTCCATAAATGGTCACAGGTCAGTACTGCTGTGGGAAATGACCAATGAGATGCATTTAACCTTCTTTGTCCCAGTTCTACTTAAATGTGATGCAGGCTACAAGTCAGTTTGAAGATAATTGTCATATTCATGAATTTCCTTCAGATCACATGTAGTTTTTCTTTAGGTTGTTGTGAGGATAAGGGTTTTATGTGTGAATGAGTTAGGCATTTTTTTCCAAGGGAAGAAAACATCCCCCTACAACTGGCCTCCTGCTTATGCTTGAGTCAGAAACAAAACTCTCAGCTGGCTGTTTAGCTCATTTGGTTAGAGCGTGGTGCTAATAATGGCAAGGTCACGGGTCCCCGTATTGGCCTCCTTGTCATTTTGGGAAATATTTCTGCAGAAGCATGAGATTGATGCAGAATTGGCACTCACAGCTTTAGAGTTACTAACACAAGATTGCTGTTTTGTTGGAAGCAGCTGTGCATACATGGTCACGGGTCAGTACTGCTGCGGGACATAACCAATGTTGTTGTGAGGATAAGGGTTGTATTTGTGAATGAGTTAGGCATTTTCTTTCAAGGGAAGAAAACTCCCCCCTGCAACTGGCCTCCCTCCTATGCTCCAGTCAGAAGGCATACTTTTTCTGACTGAGCATGGTGCTAGTCACGCCAAGTTAGCGAATTTGATCCCAGTATTGGCCACTTTGTCAATTTGGGAAAAATGTCTGCAGAAGCATTAGATTGATGCAGGATTCCCACCCACAGCTTTAGATTTACTATGACAAGTTTGCTGTTTTGTTGGAAGCAGCAGTCCATAAATGGTCACAGGTCAGTACTGCTGTGGGAAATGACCAATGAGATGCATTTAACCTTCTTTGTCGCAGTACTACTTAAATGTGATGCAGGCCACAAGTCAGTTTGAAGATAATTGTAATATTCATGAATTTCCTTCAGATCACATGGAGTTTTTCTTTAGGTTGTTGTGAGGATAAGGGTTGTCTGTGTGAATGAGTTAGGCATTTTTTTTCCAAGGGAAGAAAACATCCCCCTACAACTGGCCTCCTGCTTATGCTTGAGTCAGAAACAAAACTCTCAGCTGGCTGTTTTGCTCATTTGGTTAGAGCGTGGTGCTAATAATGGCAAGGTCACGGGTCCCCGCATTGGCCTCCTTGTCATTTTGGGAAATATTTCTGCAGAAGCTTGAGATTGATGCAGAATTGGCACTCACAGCTTTAGAGTTACTAACACAAGATTGCTGTTTTGTTGGAAGCAGCTGTGCATACATAGTCACGGGTCAGTACTGCTGCGGACATAACCAATGTTGTTGTGAGGATAAGGGTTGTATTTGTAAATGAGTTAGGCATTTTCTTTCAAGGAAAGAAAACTCCCCACTGCAACTGGCCTCCCTCCTATGCTCCAGTCAGAAGCATACTTTTTCTGACTGAGCATGGTGCTAATCACGCCAAGTTAGCGAATTTGATCCCAGTATTGGCCACTTTGTCAATTTGGGAAAAATGTCTGCAGAAGCATTAGATTGATGCAGAATTCCCACCCACAGCTTTAGATTTACTATGACAAGTTTGCTGTTTTGTTGGAAGCAGCAGTCCATAAATGGTCACAGGTCAGTACTGCTGTGGGAAATGACCAATGAGATGCATTTAACCTTCTTTGTCCCAGTTCTACTTAAATGTGATGCAGGCTACAAGTCAGTTTGAAGATAATTGTCATATTCATGAATTTCCTTCAGATCACATGTAGTTTTTCTTTAGGTTGTTGTGAGGATAAGGGTTTTATGTGTGAATGACTTAGGCATTTTTTTTCCAAGGGAAGAATAAATCCCCCTGCAACTGGCCTCCCTCTTATGCTCCAGTCAGAAGGCATACTTTTTCTGACTGAGCATGGTGCTAATCACGCCAAGTTAGCGAATTTGATCCCAGTATTGGCCACTTTGTCAATTTGGGAAATATTTCTGCAGAAGCATGAGATTGATGCAGAATTCCCACCCACAGCTTTAGATTTACTATGACTAGTTTGCTGTTTTGTTGGAAGCAGCAGTCCATAAATGGTCACAGGTCAGTACTGCTGTGGGAAATGACCAATGAGATGCATTTAACCTTCTTTGTCCCAGTTCTACTTAAATGTGATGCAGGCTACAAGTCAGTTTGAAGATAATTGTCATATTCATGAATTTCCTTCAGATCACATGTAGTTTTTCTTTAGGTTGTTGTGAGGATAAGGGTTTTATGTGTGAATGAGTTAGGCATTTTTTTTCCAAGGGAAAAAGACTTTCAGCTGGCCGGTTAGCTCAGTTGGTTAGAGCGTGGTGCTAATAACGCCAAGGTCATGGGTTCGATCCCCGTATTGGCCACTTTGTCATTTTGGGAAATATTTCTGCAGAAGCATGAGATTGATGCAGAATTGGCACTCACAGCTTTAGAGTTACTAACACAAGTTTGCTGTTTTGTTGGAAGCAGCTGTGCATACATGGTCACGGGTCAGTACTGCTGCGGGACATAACCAATGTTGTTGTGAGGATAAGGGTTGTATTTGTGAATGAGTTAGGCATTTTCTTTCAAGGGAAGAAAACTCCCCCCTGCAACTGGCCTCCCTCCTATGCTCCAGTCAGAAGGCATACTTTTTCTGACTGAGCATGGTGCTAATCACGCCAAGTTAGCGAATTTGATCCCAGTATTGGCCACTTTGTCAATTTTGGAAATATTTCTGTAGAAGCATGAGATTGATGCAGAATTGGCACAAACAGCTTTAGATTTACTATGACAAGTTTGCTGTTTTGTTGGAAGCAGCAGTCCATAAATGGTCACAGGTCAGTACTGCTGTGGGAAATGACCAATGAGATGCATTTAACCTTCTTTGTCCCAGTTCTACTTAAATGTGATGCAGGCTACAAGTCAGTTTGAAGATAATTGTCATATTCGTGAATTTCCTTCAGATCACATGTAGTTTTTCTTTAGGTTGTTGTGAGGATAAGGGTTTTATGTGTGAATGAGTTAGGCATTTTTTTTCCAAGGGAAGAAAAAATCCCCCTGCAACTGGCCTCCCTCTTATGCTCCAGTTAGAAATATGCCTCTCAACTGGCAGTTTAGCTCAGTTGGTTAGAGCGTGGTGCGCCAAGGTCACGGGTTCGATACCTGTATTGGCCCCTTTGTCATTTTGGGAAATATTTCTGCAGAAGGATGAGATTGATGCAGAATTGGCACTCACAGCTTTAGAGTTACTAACACAAGATTGCTGTTTTGTTGGAAGCAGCTTTGCATACATAGTCACGGGTCAGTACTGCTGCGGACATAACCAATGTTGTTGTGAGGATAAGGGTTGTATTTGTGAATGAGTTGGGCATTTTCTTTCAAGGGAAGAAAACTCCCCCCTGCAACTGGCCTCCCTCCTATGCTCCAGTCAGAAGGCTTACTTTTTCTGACTGAGCATGGTGCTAATCACGCCAAGTTAGCGAATTTGATCCCAGTATTGGCCACTTTGTCAATTTGGGAAATATTTCTGCAGAAGGATGAGATTGATGCAGAATTGGCACTCACAGCTTTAGAGTTACTAACACAAGATTGCTGTTTTGTTGGAAGCAGCTGTGCATACATAGTCACGGGTCAGTACTACTGCGGACATAACCAATGTTGTTGTGAGGATAAGGGTTGTATTTGTGAATGAGTTAGGCATTTTCTTTCAAGGGAAGAAAACTCCCCCCTGCAACTGGCCTCCCTCCTATGCTCCAGTCAGAAGGCATACTTTTTCTGACTGAGCATGGTGCTAATCTCGCCAAGTTAGCGAAATTGATCCCAGTATTGGCCACTTTGTCAATTTGGGAAATATTTCTGCAGAAGCATGAGATTGATGCAGAATTCCCACCCACAGCTTTAGATTTACTATGACAAGTTTGCTGTTTTGTTGGAAGCAGCAGTCCATAAATGGTCACAGGTCAGTACTGCTGTGGGAAATGACCAATGAGATGCATTTAACCTTCTTTGTCCCAGTTCTACTTAAATGTGATGCAGGCTACAAGTCAGTTTGAAGATAATTGTCATATTCATGAATTTCCTTCAGATCACATGTAGTTTTTCTTTAGGTTGTTGTGAGGATAAGGGTTTTATGTGTGAATGAGTTAGGCATTTTTTTCCAAGGGAAGAAAACATCCCCCTACAACTGGCCTCCTGCTTATGCTTGAGTCAGAAACAAAACTCTCAGCTGGCTGTTTAGCTCATTTGGTTAGAGCGTGGTGCTAATAATGGTAAGGTCACGGGTCCCCGTATTGGCCTCCTTGTCATTTTGGGAAATATTTCTGCAGAAGCATGAGATTGATGCAGAATTGGCACTCACAGCTTTAGAGTTACTAACACAAGATTGCTGTTTTGTTGGAAGCAGCTGTGCATACATGGTCACGGGTCAGTACTGCTGCGGGACATAACCAATGTTGTTGTGAGGATAAGGGTTGTATTTGTGAATGAGTTAGGCATTTTCTTTCAAGGGAAGAAAACTCCCCCCTGCAACTGGCCTCCCTCCTATGCTCCAGTCAGAAGGCATACTTTTTCTGACTGAGCATGGTGCTAGTCACGCCAAGTTAGCGAATTTGATCCCAGTATTGGCCACTTTGTCAATTTGGGAAATATTTCTGCAGAAGGATGAGATTGATGCAGAATTCCCACCCACAGCTTTAGATTTACTATGACTAGTTTCCTGTTTTGTTGGAAGCAGCAGTCCATAAATGGTCACAGGTCAGTACTGCTGTGGGAAATGACCAATGAGATGCATTTAACCTTCTTTGTCCCAGTTCTACTTAAATGTGATGCAGGCTACAAGTCAGTTTGAAGATAATTGTCATATTCGTGAATTTCCTTCAGATCACATGTAGTTTTTCTTTAGATTGTTGTGAGGATAAGGGTTTTATGTGTGAATGAGTTAGGCATTTTTTTTCCAGGGAAGAAAAAATCCCCCCGCAACTGGCCTCCCTCTTATGCTCCAGTTAGAAATATGCCTCTCAGCTGGCCGGTTAGCTCAGTTGGTTAGAGCATGGTGCTAATAACGCCAAGGTCACGGGTTCGATCCCCGTATTGGCCACTTTGTCATTTTGGGAAATATTTCTGCAGAAGGATGAGATTGATGCAGAATTGGCACTCACAGCTTTAGAGTTACTAACACAAGATTGCTGTTTTGTTGGAAGCAGCTGTGCATATAGTCACGGGTCAGTACTGCTGCGGACATAACCAATGTTGCTGTGAGGATAAGGGTTGTATTTGTGAATGAGTTAGGCATTTTCTTTCAAGGGAAGAAAACTCCCCCCTGCAACTGGCCTCCCTCCTATGCTCCAGTCAGAAGGCATACTTTTTCTGACTGAGCATGGTGCTAATCACGCCAAGTTAGCGAATTTGATCCCAGTATTGGCCACTTTGTCAATTTGGGAAATATTTCTGCAGAAGCATGAGATTGATGCTGAATTGGCACTCACAGCTTTAGAGTTACTAACACAAGATTGCTGTTTTGTTGGAAGCAGCTGTGCATACATGGTCACGGGTCAGTACTGCTGCGGGACATAACCAATGTTGTTGTGAGGATAAGGGTTGTATTTGTGAATGAGTTAGGCATTTTCTTTCAAGGGAAGAAAACTCCCCCCTGCAACTGGCCTCCCTCCTATGCTCCAGTCAGAAGGCATACTTTTTCTGACTGAGCATGGTGCTAATCACGCCAAGTTAGCGGATTTGATCCCAGTATTGGCCACTTTGTCAATTTGGGAAATATTTCTGCAGAAGCATGAGATTGATGCAGAATTCCCACCCACAGCTTTAGATTTACTATGACTAGTTTGCTGTTTTGTTGGAAGCAGCAGTCCATAAATGGTCACAGGTCAGTACTGCTGTGGGAAATGACCAATGAGATGCATTTAACCTTCTTTGTCCCAGTTCTACTTAAATGTGATGCAGGCTACAAGTCAGTTTGAAGATAATTGTCATATTCATGAATTTCCTTCAGATCACATGTAGTTTTTCTTTAGGTTGTTGTGAGGATAAGGGTTTTATGTGTGAATGAGTTAGGCATTTTTTTTCCAAGGGAAAAAGACTTTCAGCTGGCCGGTTAGCTCAGTTGGTTAGAGCGTGGTGCTAATAATGGCAAGGTCACGGGTCCCCGTATTGGCCTCCTTGTCATTTTGGGAAATATTTCTGCAGAAGCATGAGATTGATGCTGAATTGGCACTCACAGCTTTAGAGTTACTAACACAAGATTGCTGTTTTGTTGGAAGCAGCTGTGCATACATGGTCACGGGTCAGTACTGCTGCGGGACATAACCAATGTTGTTGTGAGGATAAGGGTTGTATTTGTGAATGAGTTAGGCATTTTCTTTCAAGGGAAGAAAACTCCCCCCTGCAACTGGCCTCCCTCCTATGCTCCAGTCAGAAGGCATACTTTTTCTGACTGAGCATGGTGCTAATCACGCCAAGTTAGCGGATTTGATCCCAGTATTGGCCACTTTGTCAATTTGGGAAATATTTCTGCAGAAGCATGAGATTGATGCAGAATTCCCACCGACAGCTTTAGATTTACTATGACTAGTTTGCTGTTTTGTTGGAAGCAGCAGTCCATAAATGGTCACAGGTCAGTACTGCTGTGGGAAATGACCAATGAGATGCATTTAACCTTCTTTGTCCCAGTTCTACTTAAATGTGATGCAGGCTACAAGTCAGTTTGAAGATAATTGTCATATTCATGAATTTCCTTCAGATCACATGTAGTTTTTCTTTAGGTTGTTGTGAGGATAAGGGTTTTATGTGTGAATGACTTAGGCATTTTTCTTCCAAGGGAAGAAAAAATCCCCCTGCAACTGGCCTCCCTCTTATGCTCCAGTCAGAAACAGGACTCTCAGCTGGTCGGTTAGCTCAGTTGGTTAGAGTTTGACTAGTTAGAGTTTGATTAGTTTGCTGTTTTGTTGGAGGCAGCAGTCCATAAATGGTCACAGGTCAGTACTGCTGTGGGAAATGACCAATGAGATGCATTTAACCTTCTTTGTCCCAGTTCTACTTAAATGTGATGCAGGCTACAAGTCAGTTTGAACATAATTGTCATATTCATGAATTTCCTTCAGATCACATGTAGTTTTTCTTTAGGTTGTTGTGAGGATAAGGGTTTTATGTGTGAATGACTTAGGCATTTTTTTTCCAAGGGAAGAAAAAATCCCCCTGCAACTGGCCTCCCTCTTATGCTCCAGTTAGAAATATACCTCTCAGCTGGCCGGTTAGCTCAGTTGGTTAGAGTGTCGTGCTAATAGCACCAAGGTCACGGGTTCGATCCCCGTATTGGCCACTTTGTCATTTTGGGAAATATTTCTGCAGAAGGATGAGATTGATGCAGAATTGGCACTCACAGCTTTAGAGTTATATTTCTGCAGAAGGATGAGATTGATGCAGAATTGGCACTCACAGCTTTAGAGTTACTAACACAAGATTGCTGTTTGTTGGAAGCAGCTGTGCATACATAGTCACGGGTCAGTACTGCTGCGGACATAACCAATGTTGTTGTGAGGATAAGGGTTGTATTTGTGAATGAGTTAGGCATTTTCTTTCAAGGGAAGAAAACTCCCCCCTGCAACTGGCCTCCCTCCTATGCTCCAGTCAGAAGGCATACTTTTTCTGACTGAGCATGGTGCTAATCACGCCAAGTTAGCGAATTTGATCCCAGTATTGGCCACTTTGTCAATTTGGGAAATATTTCTGCAGAAGCATGAGATTGATGCAGAATTCCCACCCACAGCTTTAGATTAACTATGACTAGTTTGCTGTTTTGTTGGAAGCAGCAGTCCATAAATGGTCACAGGTCAGTACTGCTGTGGGAAATGACCAATGAGATGCATTTAACCTTCTTTGTCCCAGTTCTACTTAAATGTGATGCAGGCTACAAGTCAGTTTGAAGATAATTGTCATATTCATGAATTTCCTTCAGATCACATGTAGTTTTTCTTTAGGTTGTTGTGAGGATAAGGGTTTTATGTGTGAATGAGTTAGGCATTTTTTTTCCAAGGGAAACAGACTCTCAGCTGGCCGGTTAGCTCAGTTGGTTAGAGTGTGGTGCTAATAACGCCAAGGTCACGGGTTCGATCCCCGTATTGGCCACTTTGTCATTTTGGGAAATATTTCTGCAGAAGCATGAGATTGATGCAGAATTGGCACTCACAGCTTTAGAGTTACTAACACAAGATTGCTGTTTTGTTGGAAGCAGCTGTGCATACATGGTCACGGGTCAGTACTGCTGCGGGACATAACCAATGTTGTTGTGAGGATAAGGGTTGTATTTGTGAATGAGTTAGGCATTTTCTTTCAAGGGAAGAAAACTCCCCCCTGCAACTGGCCTCCCTCCTATGCTCCCGTCAGAAGGCATACTTTTTCTGACTGAGCATGGTGCTAATCACGCCAAGTTAGCGAATTTGATCCCAGTATTGGCCACTTTGTCAATTTGGGAAATATTTCTGCAGAAGCATGAGATTGATGCAGAATTCCCACCCACAGCTTTAGATTTACTATGACTAGTTTGCTGTTTTGTTGGAAGCAGCAGTCCATAAATGGTCACAGGTCAGTACTGCTGTGGGAAATGACCAATGAGATGCATTTAACCTTCTTTGTCCCAGTTCTACTTAAATGTGATGCAGGCTACAAGTCAGTTTGAAGATAATTGTCATATTCATGAATTTCCTTCAGGTCACATGGAGTTTTTCTTTAGGTTGTTGTGAGGATAAGGGTTTTATGTGTGAATGAGTTAGGCATTTTTTTCCAAGGGAAAGAGACTCTCAGCTGGCCGGTTAGCTCAGTTGGTTAGAGCATGGTGCTAATAACGCCAAGGTCATGGGTTCGATCCCCGTATTGGCCACTTTGTCATTTTGGGAAATATTTCTGCAGAAGGATGAGATTGATGCAGAATTGGCACTCACAGCTTTAGAGTTACTAACACAAGATTGCTGTTTTGTTGGAAGCAGCTGTGCATATAGTCACGGGTCAGTACTGCTGCGGACATAACCAATGTTGTTGTGAGGATAAGGGTTTTATGTGTGAATGACTTAGGCATTTTTTTTCCAAGGGAAGAAAAAATCCCCCTGCAACTGGCCTCCCTCTTATGCTTGAGTCAGAAACAGGACTCTCAGCTGGTTGGTTAGCTCAGTTGGTTAGAGCGTGGTGCTAATAACACCAAGGTCACGGGTTTGATCCCCGTATTGGCCACTTTGTCATTTTGGGAAATATTTCTGCAGAAGCATGAGATTGATGCAGAATTGGCACTCACAGCTTTAGAGTTACTAACACAAGATTGCTGTTTTGTTGGAAGCAGCTGTGCATACATGGTCACGGGTCAGTACTGCTGCGGGACATAACCAATGTTGTTGTGAGGATAAGGGTTGTATTTGTGAATGAGTTAGGCATTTTCTTTCAAGGGAAGAAAGCTCCCCCCTGCAACTGGCCTCCCTCCTATGCTCCAGTCAGAAGGCATACTTTATCTGACTGAGCATGGTGCTAATCACGCCAAGTTAGCGAATTTGATCCCAGTATTGGCCACTTTGTCAATTTGGGAAATATTTCTGCAGAAGCATGAGATTGATGCAGAATTCCCACCCACAGCTTTAGATTTACTATGACTAGTTTCCTGTTTTGTTGGAAGCAGCAGTCCATAAATGGTCACAGGTCAGTACTGCTGTGGGAAATGACCAATGAGATGCATTTAACCTTCTTTGTCCCAGTTCTACTTAAATGTGATGCAGGCTACAAGTCAGTTTGAAGATAATTGTCATATTCATGAATTTCCTTCAGATCACATGTAGTTTTTCTTTAGGTTGTTGTGAGGATAAGGGTTTTATGTGTGAATGAGTTAGGCATTTTTTTCCAAGGGAAGAAAACATCCCCCTACAACTGGCCTCCTGCTTATGCTTGAGTCAGAAACAAAACTCTCAGCTGGCTGTTTAGCTCATTTGGTTAGAGCGTGGTGCTAATAATGGCAAGGTCACGGGTCCCCGTATTGGCCTCCTTGTCATTTTGGGAAATATTTCTGCAGAAGCATGAGATTGATGCAGAATTGGCACTCACAGCTTTAGAGTTACTAACACAAGATTGCTGTTTTGTTGGAAGCAGCTGTGCATACATGGTCACGGGTCAGTACTGCTGCGGGACATAACCAATGTTGTTGTGAGGATAAGGGTTGTATTTGTGAATGAGTTAGGCATTTTCTTTCAAGGGAAGAAAACTCCCCCCTGCAACTGGCCTCCCTCCTATGCTCCAGTCAGAAGGCATACTTTTTCTGACTGAGCATGGTGCTAGTCACGCCAAGTTAGCGAATTTGATCCCAGTATTGGCCACTTTGTCAATTTGGGAAAAATGTCTGCAGAAGCATTAGATTGATGCAGAATTCCCACCCACAGCTTTAGATTTACTATGACAAGTTTGCTGTTTTGTTGGAAGCAGCAGTCCATAAATGGTCACAGGTCAGTACTGCTGTGGGAAATGACCAATGAGATGCATTTAACCTTCTTTGTCGCAGTACTACTTAAATGTGATGCAGGCCACAAGTCAGTTTGAAGATAATTGTAATATTCATGAATTTCCTTCAGATCACATGGAGTTTTTCTTTAGGTTGTTGTGAGGATAAGGGTTGTCTGTGTGAATGAGTTAGGCATTTTTTTTCCAAGGGAAGAAAACATCCCCCTACAACTGGCCTCCTGCTTATGCTTGAGTCAGAAACAAAACTCTCAGCTGGCTGTTTTGCTCATTTGGTTAGAGCGTGGTGCTAATAATGGCAAGGTCACGGGTCCCCGTATTGGCCTCCTTGTCATTTTGGGAAATATTTCTGCAGAAGCTTGAGATTGATGCAGAATTGGCACTCACAGCTTTAGAGTTACTAACACAAGATTGCTGTTTTGTTGGAAGCAGCTGTGCATACATAGTCACGGGTCAGTACTGCTGCGGACATAACCAATGTTGTTGTGAGGATAAGGGTTGTATTTGTGAATGAGTTAGGCATTTTCTTTCAAGGAAAGAAAACTCCCCACTGCAACTGGCCTCCCTCCTATGCTCCAGTCAGAAGCATACTTTTTCTGACTGAGCATGGTGCTAATCACGCCAAGTTAGCGAATTTGATCCCAGTATTGGCCACTTTGTCAATTTGGGAAAAATGTCTGCAGAAGCATTAGATTGATGCAGAATTCCCACCCACAGCTTTAGATTTACTATGACAAGTTTGCTGTTTTGTTGGAAGCAGCAGTCCATAAATGGTCACAGGTCAGTACTGCTGTCGGAAATGACCAATGAGATGCATTTAACCTTCTTTGTCGCAGTACTACTTAAATGTGATGCAGGCCACAAGTCAGTTTGAAGATAATTGTAATATTCATGAATTTCCTTCAGATCACATGGAGTTTTTCTTTAGGTTGTTGTGAGGATAAGGGTTGTCTGTGTGAATGAGTTAGGCATTTTTTTTCCAAGGGAAGAAAACATCCCCCTACAACTGGCCTCCTGCTTATGCTTGAGTCAGAAACAAAACTCTCAGCTGGCTGTTTTGCTCATTTGGTTAGAGCGTGGTGCTAATAATGGCAAGGTCACGGGTCCCCGTATTGGCCTCCTTGTCATTTTGGGAAATATTTCTGCAGAAGGATGAGATTGATGCAGAATTGGCACTCACAGCTTTAGAGTTACTAACACAAGATTGCTGTTTTGTTGGAAGCAGCTGTGCATATAGTCACGGGTCAGTACTGCTGCGGACATAACCAATGTTGTTGTGAGGATAAGGGTTTTATGTGTGAATGACTTAGGCATTTTTTTTCCAAGGGAAGAAAAAATCCCCCTGCAACTGGCCTCCCTCTTATGCTTGAGTCAGAAACATGACTCTCAGCTGGTTGGTTAGCTCAGTTGGTTAGAGAGTGGTGCTAATAACACCAAGGTCACGGGTTCGAGCCCCGTATTGGCCACTTTGTCATTTTGGGAAATATTTCTGCAGAAGCATGAGATTGATGCAGAATTGGCACTCACAGCTTTAGAGTTACTAACACAAGATTGCTGTTTTGTTGGAAGCAGCTGTGCATACATGGTCACGGGTCAGTACTGCTGCGGGACATAACCAATGTTGTTTTGAGGATAAGGGTTGTATTTGTGAATGAGTTAGGCATTTTCTTTCAAGGGAAGAAAGCTCCCCCCTGCAACTGGCCTCCCTCCTATGCTCCAGTCAGAAGGCATACTTTATCTGACTGAGCATGGTGCTAATCACGCCAAGTTAGCGAATTTGATCCCAGTATTGGCCACTTTGTCAATTTGGGAAATATTTCTGCAGAAGCATGAGATTGATGCAGAATTCCCACCCACAGCTTTAGATTTACTATGACTAGTTTCCTGTTTTGTTGGAAGCAGCAGTCCATAAATGGTCACAGGTCAGTACTGCTGTGGGAAAGGACCAATGAGATGCATTTAACCTTCTTTGTCCCAGTTCTACTTAAATGTGATGCAGGCTACAAGTCAGTTTGAAGATAATTGTCATATTCATGAATTTCCTTCAGATCACATGTAGTTTTTCTTTAGGTTGTTGTGAGGATAAGGGTTTTATGTGTGAATGACTTAGGCATTTTTTTTCCAAGGGAAGAATAAATCCCCCTGCAACTGGCCTCCCTCTTATGCTCCAGTCAGAAGGCATACTTTTTCTGACTGAGCATGGTGCTAATCACGCCAAGTTAGCGAATTTGATCCCAGTATTGGCCACTTTGTCAATTTGGGAAATATTTCTGCAGAAGCATGAGATTGATGCAGAATTCCCACCCACAGCTTTAGATTTACTATGACTAGTTTGCTGTTTTGTTGGAAGCAGCAGTCCATAAATGGTCACAGGTCAGTACTGCTGTGGGAAATGACCAATGAGATGCATTTAACCTTCTTTGTCCCAGTTCTACTTAAATGTGATGCAGGCTACAAGTCAGTTTGAAGATAATTGTCATATTCATGAATTTCCTTCAGATCACATGTAGTTTTTCTTTAGGTTGTTGTGAGGATAAGGGTTTTATGTGTGAATGAGTTAGGCATTTTTTTTCCAAGGGAAAAAGACTTTCAGCTGGCCGGTTAGCTCAGTTGGTTAGAGCGTGGTGCTAATAACGCCAAGGTCATGGGTTCGATCCCCGTATTGGCCACTTTGTCATTTTGGGAAATATTTCTGCAGAAGCATGAGATTGATGCAGAATTGGCACTCACAGCTTTAGAGTTACTAACACAAGTTTGCTGTTTTGTTGGAAGCAGCTGTGCATACATGGTCACGGGTCAGTACTGCTGCGGGACATAACCAATGTTGTTGTGAGGATAAGGGTTGTATTTGTGAATGAGTTAGGCATTTTCTTTCAAGGGAAGAAAACTCCCCCCTGCAACTGGCCTCCCTCCTATGCTCCAGTCAGAAGGCATACTTTTTCTGACTGAGCATGGTGCTAATCACGCCAAGTTAGCGAATTTGATCCCAGTATTGGCCACTTTGTCAATTTTGGAAATATTTCTGTAGAAGCATGAGATTGATGCAGAATTGGCACAAACAGCTTTAGATTTACTATGACAAGTTTGCTGTTTTGTTGGAAGCAGCAGTCCATAAATGGTCACAGGTCAGTACTGCTGTGGGAAATGACCAATGAGATGCATTTAACCTTCTTTGTCCCAGTTCTACTTAAATGTGATGCAGGCTACAAGTCAGTTTGAAGATAATTGTCATATTCGTGAATTTCCTTCAGATCACATGTAGTTTTTCTTTAGGTTGTTGTGAGGATAAGGGTTTTATGTGTGAATGAGTTAGGCATTTTTTTTCCAAGGGAAGAAAAAATCCCCCTGCAACTGGCCTCCCTCTTATGCTCCAGTTAGAAATATGCCTCTCAACTGGCAGTTTAGCTCAGTTGGTTAGAGCGTGGTGCGCCAAGGTCACGGGTTCGATACCTGTATTGGCCCCTTTGTCATTTTGGGAAATATTTCTGCAGAAGGATGAGATTGATGCAGAATTGGCACTCACAGCTTTAGAGTTACTAACACAAGATTGCTGTTTTGTTGGAAGCAGCTTTGCATACATAGTCACGGGTCAGTACTGCTGCGGACATAACCAATGTTGTTGTGAGGATAAGGGTTGTATTTGTGAATGAGTTGGGCATTTTCTTTCAAGGGAAGAAAACTCCCCCCTGCAACTGGCCTCCCTCCTATGCTCCAGTCAGAAGGCTTACTTTTTCTGACTGAGCATGGTGCTAATCACGCCAAGTTAGCGAATTTGATCCCAGTATTGGCCACTTTGTCAATTTGGGAAATATTTCTGCAGAAGGATGAGATTGATGCAGAATTGGCACTCACAGCTTTAGAGTTACTAACACAAGATTGCTGTTTTGTTGGAAGCAGCTGTGCATACATAGTCACGGGTCAGTACTACTGCGGACATAACCAATGTTGTTGTGAGGATAAGGGTTGTATTTGTGAATGAGTTAGGCATTTTCTTTCAAGGGAAGAAAACTCCCCCCTGCAACTGGCCTCCCTCCTATGCTCCAGTCAGAAGGCATACTTTTTCTGACTGAGCATGGTGCTAATCTCGCCAAGTTAGCGAAATTGATCCCAGTATTGGCCACTTTGTCAATTTGGGAAATATTTCTGCAGAAGCATGAGATTGATGCAGAATTCCCACCCACAGCTTTAGATTTACTATGACAAGTTTGCTGTTTTGTTGGAAGCAGCAGTCCATAAATGGTCACAGGTCAGTACTGCTGTGGGAAATGACCAATGAGATGCATTTAACCTTCTTTGTCCCAGTTCTACTTAAATGTGATGCAGGCTACAAGTCAGTTTGAAGATAATTGTCATATTCATGAATTTCCTTCAGATCACATGTAGTTTTTCTTTAGGTTGTTGTGAGGATAAGGGTTTTATGTGTGAATGAGTTAGGCATTTTTTTCCAAGGGAAGAAAACATCCCCCTACAACTGGCCTCCTGCTTATGCTTGAGTCAGAAACAAAACTCTCAGCTGGCTGTTTAGCTCATTTGGTTAGAGCGTGGTGCTAATAATGGTAAGGTCACGGGTCCCCGTATTGGCCTCCTTGTCATTTTGGGAAATATTTCTGCAGAAGCATGAGATTGATGCAGAATTGGCACTCACAGCTTTAGAGTTACTAACACAAGATTGCTGTTTTGTTGGAAGCAGCTGTGCATACATGGTCACGGGTCAGTACTGCTGCGGGACATAACCAATGTTGTTGTGAGGATAAGGGTTGTATTTGTGAATGAGTTAGGCATTTTCTTTCAAGGGAAGAAAACTCCCCCCTGCAACTGGCCTCCCTCCTATGCTCCAGTCAGAAGGCATACTTTTTCTGACTGAGCATGGTGCTAGTCACGCCAAGTTAGCGAATTTGATCCCAGTATTGGCCACTTTGTCAATTTGGGAAATATTTCTGCAGAAGGATGAGATTGATGCAGAATTCCCACCCACAGCTTTAGATTTACTATGACTAGTTTCCTGTTTTGTTGGAAGCAGCAGTCCATAAATGGTCACAGGTCAGTACTGCTGTGGGAAATGACCAATGAGATGCATTTAACCTTCTTTGTCCCAGTTCTACTTAAATGTGATGCAGGCTACAAGTCAGTTTGAAGATAATTGTCATATTCGTGAATTTCCTTCAGATCACATGTAGTTTTTCTTTAGATTGTTGTGAGGATAAGGGTTTTATGTGTGAATGAGTTAGGCATTTTTTTTCCAGGGAAGAAAAAATCCCCCCGCAACTGGCCTCCCTCTTATGCTCCAGTTAGAAATATGCCTCTCAGCTGGCCGGTTAGCTCAGTTGGTTAGAGCATGGTGCTAATAACGCCAAGGTCACGGGTTCGATCCCCGTATTGGCCACTTTGTCATTTTGGGAAATATTTCTGCAGAAGGATGAGATTGATGCAGAATTGGCACTCACAGCTTTAGAGTTACTAACACAAGATTGCTGTTTTGTTGGAAGCAGCTGTGCATATAGTCACGGGTCAGTACTGCTGCGGACATAACCAATGTTGCTGTGAGGATAAGGGTTGTATTTGTGAATGAGTTAGGCATTTTCTTTCAAGGGAAGAAAACTCCCCCCTGCAACTGGCCTCCCTCCTATGCTCCAGTCAGAAGGCATACTTTTTCTGACTGAGCATGGTGCTAATCACGCCAAGTTAGCGAATTTGATCCCAGTATTGGCCACTTTGTCAATTTGGGAAATATTTCTGCAGAAGCATGAGATTGATGCTGAATTGGCACTCACAGCTTTAGAGTTACTAACACAAGATTGCTGTTTTGTTGGAAGCAGCTGTGCATACATGGTCACGGGTCAGTACTGCTGCGGGACATAACCAATGTTGTTGTGAGGATAAGGGTTGTATTTGTGAATGAGTTAGGCATTTTCTTTCAAGGGAAGAAAACTCCCCCCTGCAACTGGCCTCCCTCCTATGCTCCAGTCAGAAGGCATACTTTTTCTGACTGAGCATGGTGCTAATCACGCCAAGTTAGCGGATTTGATCCCAGTATTGGCCACTTTGTCAATTTGGGAAATATTTCTGCAGAAGCATGAGATTGATGCAGAATTCCCACCCACAGCTTTAGATTTACTATGACTAGTTTGCTGTTTTGTTGGAAGCAGCAGTCCATAAATGGTCACAGGTCAGTACTGCTGTGGGAAATGACCAATGAGATGCATTTAACCTTCTTTGTCCCAGTTCTACTTAAATGTGATGCAGGCTACAAGTCAGTTTGAAGATAATTGTCATATTCATGAATTTCCTTCAGATCACATGTAGTTTTTCTTTAGGTTGTTGTGAGGATAAGGGTTTTATGTGTGAATGAGTTAGGCATTTTTTTTCCAAGGGAAAAAGACTTTCAGCTGGCCGGTTAGCTCAGTTGGTTAGAGCGTGGTGCTAATAATGGCAAGGTCACGGGTCCCCGTATTGGCCTCCTTGTCATTTTGGGAAATATTTCTGCAGAAGCATGAGATTGATGCTGAATTGGCACTCACAGCTTTAGAGTTACTAACACAAGATTGCTGTTTTGTTGGAAGCAGCTGTGCATACATGGTCACGGGTCAGTACTGCTGCGGGACATAACCAATGTTGTTGTGAGGATAAGGGTTGTATTTGTGAATGAGTTAGGCATTTTCTTTCAAGGGAAGAAAACTCCCCCCTGCAACTGGCCTCCCTCCTATGCTCCAGTCAGAAGGCATACTTTTTCTGACTGAGCATGGTGCTAATCACGCCAAGTTAGCGGATTTGATCCCAGTATTGGCCACTTTGTCAATTTGGGAAATATTTCTGCAGAAGCATGAGATTGATGCAGAATTCCCACCGACAGCTTTAGATTTACTATGACTAGTTTGCTGTTTTGTTGGAAGCAGCAGTCCATAAATGGTCACAGGTCAGTACTGCTGTGGGAAATGACCAATGAGATGCATTTAACCTTCTTTGTCCCAGTTCTACTTAAATGTGATGCAGGCTACAAGTCAGTTTGAAGATAATTGTCATATTCATGAATTTCCTTCAGATCACATGTAGTTTTTCTTTAGGTTGTTGTGAGGATAAGGGTTTTATGTGTGAATGACTTAGGCATTTTTCTTCCAAGGGAAGAAAAAATCCCCCTGCAACTGGCCTCCCTCTTATGCTCCAGTCAGAAACAGGACTCTCAGCTGGTCGGTTAGCTCAGTTGGTTAGAGTTTGACTAGTTAGAGTTTGATTAGTTTGCTGTTTTGTTGGAGGCAGCAGTCCATAAATGGTCACAGGTCAGTACTGCTGTGGGAAATGACCAATGAGATGCATTTAACCTTCTTTGTCCCAGTTCTACTTAAATGTGATGCAGGCTACAAGTCAGTTTGAACATAATTGTCATATTCATGAATTTCCTTCAGATCACATGTAGTTTTTCTTTAGGTTGTTGTGAGGATAAGGGTTTTATGTGTGAATGACTTAGGCATTTTTTTTCCAAGGGAAGAAAAAATCCCCCTGCAACTGGCCTCCCTCTTATGCTCCAGTTAGAAATATACCTCTCAGCTGGCCGGTTAGCTCAGTTGGTTAGAGTGTCGTGCTAATAGCACCAAGGTCACGGGTTCGATCCCCGTATTGGCCACTTTGTCATTTTGGGAAATATTTCTGCAGAAGGATGAGATTGATGCAGAATTGGCACTCACAGCTTTAGAGTTATATTTCTGCAGAAGGATGAGATTGATGCAGAATTGGCACTCACAGCTTTAGAGTTACTAACACAAGATTGCTGTTTGTTGGAAGCAGCTGTGCATACATAGTCACGGGTCAGTACTGCTGCGGACATAACCAATGTTGTTGTGAGGATAAGGGTTGTATTTGTGAATGAGTTAGGCATTTTCTTTCAAGGGAAGAAAACTCCCCCCTGCAACTGGCCTCCCTCCTATGCTCCAGTCAGAAGGCATACTTTTTCTGACTGAGCATGGTGCTAATCACGCCAAGTTAGCGAATTTGATCCCAGTATTGGCCACTTTGTCAATTTGGGAAATATTTCTGCAGAAGCATGAGATTGATGCAGAATTCCCACCCACAGCTTTAGATTTACTATGACTAGTTTGCTGTTTTGTTGGAAGCAGCAGTCCATAAATGGTCACAGGTCAGTACTGCTGTGGGAAATGACCAATGAGATGCATTTAACCTTCTTTGTCCCAGTTCTACTTAAATGTGATGCAGGCTACAAGTCAGTTTGAAGATAATTGTCATATTCATGAATTTCCTTCAGATCACATGTAGTTTTTCTTTAGGTTGTTGTGAGGATAAGGGTTTTATGTGTGAATGAGTTAGGCATTTTTTTTCCAAGGGAAACAGACTCTCAGCTGGCCGGTTAGCTCAGTTGGTTAGAGTGTGGTGCTAATAACGCCAAGGTCACGGGTTCGATCCCCGTATTGGCCACTTTGTCATTTTGGGAAATATTTCTGCAGAAGCATGAGATTGATGCAGAATTGGCACTCACAGCTTTAGAGTTACTAACACAAGATTGCTGTTTTGTTGGAAGCAGCTGTGCATACATGGTCACGGGTCAGTACTGCTGCGGGACATAACCAATGTTGTTGTGAGGATAAGGGTTGTATTTGTGAATGAGTTAGGCATTTTCTTTCAAGGGAAGAAAACTCCCCCCTGCAACTGGCCTCCCTCCTATGCTCCCGTCAGAAGGCATACTTTTTCTGACTGAGCATGGTGCTAATCACGCCAAGTTAGCGAATTTGATCCCAGTATTGGCCACTTTGTCAATTTGGGAAATATTTCTGCAGAAGCATGAGATTGATGCAGAATTCCCACCCACAGCTTTAGATTTACTATGACTAGTTTGCTGTTTTGTTGGAAGCAGCAGTCCATAAATGGTCACAGGTCAGTACTGCTGTGGGAAATGACCAATGAGATGCATTTAACCTTCTTTGTCCCAGTTCTACTTAAATGTGATGCAGGCTACAAGTCAGTTTGAAGATAATTGTCATATTCATGAATTTCCTTCAGGTCACATGGAGTTTTTCTTTAGGTTGTTGTGAGGATAAGGGTTTTATGTGTGAATGAGTTAGGCATTTTTTTCCAAGGGAAAGAGACTCTCAGCTGGCCGGTTAGCTCAGTTGGTTAGAGCATGGTGCTAATAACGCCAAGGTCATGGGTTCGATCCCCGTATTGGCCACTTTGTCATTTTGGGAAATATTTCTGCAGAAGGATGAGATTGATGCAGAATTGGCACTCACAGCTTTAGAGTTACTAACACAAGATTGCTGTTTTGTTGGAAGCAGCTGTGCATATAGTCACGGGTCAGTACTGCTGCGGACATAACCAATGTTGTTGTGAGGATAAGGGTTTTATGTGTGAATGACTTAGGCATTTTTTTTCCAAGGGAAGAAAAAATCCCCCTGCAACTGGCCTCCCTCTTATGCTTGAGTCAGAAACAGGACTCTCAGCTGGTTGGTTAGCTCAGTTGGTTAGAGCGTGGTGCTAATAACACCAAGGTCACGGGTTTGATCCCCGTATTGGCCACTTTGTCATTTTGGGAAATATTTCTGCAGAAGCATGAGATTGATGCAGAATTGGCACTCACAGCTTTAGAGTTACTAACACAAGATTGCTGTTTTGTTGGAAGCAGCTGTGCATACATGGTCACGGGTCAGTACTGCTGCGGGACATAACCAATGTTGTTGTGAGGATAAGGGTTGTATTTGTGAATGAGTTAGGCATTTTCTTTCAAGGGAAGAAAGCTCCCCCCTGCAACTGGCCTCCCTCCTATGCTCCAGTCAGAAGGCATACTTTATCTGACTGAGCATGGTGCTAATCACGCCAAGTTAGCGAATTTGATCCCAGTATTGGCCACTTTGTCAATTTGGGAAATATTTCTGCAGAAGCATGAGATTGATGCAGAATTCCCACCCACAGCTTTAGATTTACTATGACTAGTTTCCTGTTTTGTTGGAAGCAGCAGTCCATAAATGGTCACAGGTCAGTACTGCTGTGGGAAATGACCAATGAGATGCATTTAACCTTCTTTGTCCCAGTTCTACTTAAATGTGATGCAGGCTACAAGTCAGTTTGAAGATAATTGTCATATTCATGAATTTCCTTCAGATCACATGTAGTTTTTCTTTAGGTTGTTGTGAGGATAAGGGTTTTATGTGTGAATGAGTTAGGCATTTTTTTCCAAGGGAAGAAAACATCCCCCTACAACTGGCCTCCTGCTTATGCTTGAGTCAGAAACAAAACTCTCAGCTGGCTGTTTAGCTCATTTGGTTAGAGCGTGGTGCTAATAATGGCAAGGTCACGGGTCCCCGTATTGGCCTCCTTGTCATTTTGGGAAATATTTCTGCAGAAGCATGAGATTGATGCAGAATTGGCACTCACAGCTTTAGAGTTACTAACACAAGATTGCTGTTTTGTTGGAAGCAGCTGTGCATACATGGTCACGGGTCAGTACTGCTGCGGGACATAACCAATGTTGTTGTGAGGATAAGGGTTGTATTTGTGAATGAGTTAGGCATTTTCTTTCAAGGGAAGAAAACTCCCCCCTGCAACTGGCCTCCCTCCTATGCTCCAGTCAGAAGGCATACTTTTTCTGACTGAGCATGGTGCTAGTCACGCCAAGTTAGCGAATTTGATCCCAGTATTGGCCACTTTGTCAATTTGGGAAAAATGTCTGCAGAAGCATTAGATTGATGCAGAATTCCCACCCACAGCTTTAGATTTACTATGACAAGTTTGCTGTTTTGTTGGAAGCAGCAGTCCATAAATGGTCACAGGTCAGTACTGCTGTGGGAAATGACCAATGAGATGCATTTAACCTTCTTTGTCGCAGTACTACTTAAATGTGATGCAGGCCACAAGTCAGTTTGAAGATAATTGTAATATTCATGAATTTCCTTCAGATCACATGGAGTTTTTCTTTAGGTTGTTGTGAGGATAAGGGTTGTCTGTGTGAATGAGTTAGGCATTTTTTTTCCAAGGGAAGAAAACATCCCCCTACAACTGGCCTCCTGCTTATGCTTGAGTCAGAAACAAAACTCTCAGCTGGCTGTTTTGCTCATTTGGTTAGAGCGTGGTGCTAATAATGGCAAGGTCACGGGTCCCCGTATTGGCCTCCTTGTCATTTTGGGAAATATTTCTGCAGAAGCTTGAGATTGATGCAGAATTGGCACTCACAGCTTTAGAGTTACTAACACAAGATTGCTGTTTTGTTGGAAGCAGCTGTGCATACATAGTCACGGGTCAGTACTGCTGCGGACATAACCAATGTTGTTGTGAGGATAAGGGTTGTATTTGTGAATGAGTTAGGCATTTTCTTTCAAGGAAAGAAAACTCCCCACTGCAACTGGCCTCCCTCCTATGCTCCAGTCAGAAGCATACTTTTTCTGACTGAGCATGGTGCTAATCACGCCAAGTTAGCGAATTTGATCCCAGTATTGGCCACTTTGTCAATTTGGGAAAAATGTCTGCAGAAGCATTAGATTGATGCAGAATTCCCACCCACAGCTTTAGATTTACTATGACAAGTTTGCTGTTTTGTTGGAAGCAGCAGTCCATAAATGGTCACAGGTCAGTACTGCTGTCGGAAATGACCAATGAGATGCATTTAACCTTCTTTGTCGCAGTACTACTTAAATGTGATGCAGGCCACAAGTCAGTTTGAAGATAATTGTAATATTCATGAATTTCCTTCAGATCACATGGAGTTTTTCTTTAGGTTGTTGTGAGGATAAGGGTTGTCTGTGTGAATGAGTTAGGCATTTTTTTTCCAAGGGAAGAAAACATCCCCCTACAACTGGCCTCCTGCTTATGCTTGAGTCAGAAACAAAACTCTCAGCTGGCTGTTTTGCTCATTTGGTTAGAGCGTGGTGCTAATAATGGCAAGGTCACGGGTCCCCGTATTGGCCTCCTTGTCATTTTGGGAAATATTTCTGCAGAAGGATGAGATTGATGCAGAATTGGCACTCACAGCTTTAGAGTTACTAACACAAGATTGCTGTTTTGTTGGAAGCAGCTGTGCATATAGTCACGGGTCAGTACTGCTGCGGACATAACCAATGTTGTTGTGAGGATAAGGGTTTTATGTGTGAATGACTTAGGCATTTTTTTTCCAAGGGAAGAAAAAATCCCCCTGCAACTGGCCTCCCTCTTATGCTTGAGTCAGAAACATGACTCTCAGCTGGTTGGTTAGCTCAGTTGGTTAGAGAGTGGTGCTAATAACACCAAGGTCACGGGTTCGAGCCCCGTATTGGCCACTTTGTCATTTTGGGAAATATTTCTGCAGAAGCATGAGATTGATGCAGAATTGGCACTCACAGCTTTAGAGTTACTAACACAAGATTGCTGTTTTGTTGGAAGCAGCTGTGCATACATGGTCACGGGTCAGTACTGCTGCGGGACATAACCAATGTTGTTTTGAGGATAAGGGTTGTATTTGTGAATGAGTTAGGCATTTTCTTTCAAGGGAAGAAAGCTCCCCCCTGCAACTGGCCTCCCTCCTATGCTCCAGTCAGAAGGCATACTTTATCTGACTGAGCATGGTGCTAATCACGCCAAGTTAGCGAATTTGATCCCAGTATTGGCCACTTTGTCAATTTGGGAAATATTTCTGCAGAAGCATGAGATTGATGCAGAATTCCCACCCACAGCTTTAGATTTACTATGACTAGTTTCCTGTTTTGTTGGAAGCAGCAGTCCATAAATGGTCACAGGTCAGTACTGCTGTGGGAAAGGACCAATGAGATGCATTTAACCTTCTTTGTCCCAGTTCTACTTAAATGTGATGCAGGCTACAAGTCAGTTTGAAGATAATTGTCATATTCATGAATTTCCTTCAGATCACATGTAGTTTTTCTTTAGGTTGTTGTGAGGATAAGGGTTTTATGTGTGAATGAGTTAGGCATTTTTTTCCAAGGGAAGAAAACATCCCCCTACAACTGGCCTCCTGCTTATGCTTGAGTCAGAAACAAAACTCTCAGCTGGCTGTTTAGCTCATTTGGTTAGAGCGTGGTGCTAATAATGGCAAGGTCACGGGTCCCCGTATTGGCCTCCTTGTCATTTTGGGAAATATTTCTGCAGAAGCATGAGATTGATGCAGAATTGGCACTCACAGCTTTAGAGTTACTAACACAAGATTGCTGTTTTGTTGGAAGCAGCTGTGCATACATGGTCACGGGTCAGTACTGCTGCGGGACATAACCAATGTTGTTGTGAGGATAAGGGTTGTATTTGTGAATGAGTTAGGCATTTTCTTTCAAGGGAAGAAAACTCCCCCCTGCAACTGGCCTCCCTCCTATGCTCCAGTCAGAAGGCATACTTTTTCTGACTGAGCATGGTGCTAGTCACGCCAAGTTAGCGAATTTGATCCCAGTATTGGCCACTTTGTCAATTTGGGAAAAATGTCTGCAGAAGCATTAGATTGATGCAGAATTCCCACCCACAGCTTTAGATTTACTATGACAAGTTTGCTGTTTTGTTGGAAGCAGCAGTCCATAAATGGTCACAGGTCAGTACTGCTGTCGGAAATGACCAATGAGATGCATTTAACCTTCTTTGTCGCAGTACTACTTAAATGTGATGCAGGCCACAAGTCAGTTTGAAGATAATTGTAATATTCATGAATTTCCTTCAGATCACATGGAGTTTTTCTTTAGGTTGTTGTGAGGATAAGGGTTGTCTGTGTGAATGAGTTAGGCATTTTTTTTCCAAGGGAAGAAAACATCCCCCTACAACTGGCCTCCTGCTTATGCTTGAGTCAGAAACAAAACTCTCAGCTGGCTGTTTTGCTCATTTGGTTAGAGCGTGGTGCTAATAATGGCAAGGTCACGGGTCCCCGTATTGGCCTCCTTGTCATTTTGGGAAATATTTCTGCAGAAGCTTGAGATTGATGCAGAATTGGCACTCACAGCTTTAGAGTTACTAACACAAGATTGCTGTTTTGTTGGAAGCAGCTGTGCATACATAGTCACGGGTCAGTACTGCTGCGGACATAACCAATGTTGTTGTGAGGATAAGGGTTGTATTTGTGAATGAGTTAGGCATTTTCTTTCAAGGAAAGAAAACTCCCCACTGCAACTGGCCTCCCTCCTATGCTCCAGTCAGAAGCATACTTTTTCTGACTGAGCATGGTGCTAATCACGCCAAGTTAGCGAATTTGATCCCAGTATTGGCCACTTTGTCAATTTGGGAAAAATGTCTGCAGAAGCATTAGATTGATGCAGAATTCCCACCCACAGCTTTAGATTTACTATGACAAGTTTGCTGTTTTGTTGGAAGCAGCAGTCCATAAATGGTCACAGGTCAGTACTGCTGTGGGAAATGACCAATGAGATGCATTTAACCTTCTTTGTCCCAGTTCTACTTAAATGTGATGCAGGCTACAAGTCAGTTTGAAGATAATTGTCATATTCATGAATTTCCTTCAGATCACATGTAGTTTTTCTTTAGGTTGTTGTGAGGATAAGGGTTTTATGTGTGAATGACTTAGGCATTTTTTTCCAAGGGAAGAATAAATCCCCCTGCAACTGGCCTCCCTCTTATGCTCCAGTCAGAAACAGAACTCTTAGCTGGTCGGTTAGCTCAGTTGGTTAGAGAGTGGTGCTAATAATGCCAAGGTCACGAGTTCAATCCCCGTATTGGCCACTTTGTCATTTTGGGAAATATTTCTGCAGAAGCATGAGATTGATGCAGAATTGGCACTCACAGCTTTAGAGTTACTAACACAAGATTGCTGTTTTGTTGGAAGCAGCTGTGCATACATAGTCACGGGTCAGTACTGCTGCGGTCATAACCAATGTTGTTGTGAGGATAAGGGTTGTATTTGTGAATGAGTTAGGCATTTTCTTTCAAGGGAAGAAAACTCCCCCCTGCAACTGGCCTCCCTCCTATGCTCCAGTCAGAAGGCATACTTTTTCTGACTGAGCATGGTGCTAATCACGCCAAGTTAGCGAATTTGATCCCAGTATTGGCCACTTTGTCAATTTGGGAAATATTTCTGCAGAAGCATGAGATTGATGCAGAATTCCCACCCACAGCTTTAGATTTACTATGACTAGTTTGCTGTTTTGTTGGAAGCAGCAGTCCATAAATTTTTTTCCAAGGGAACAAAAAATCCCCCTGCAACTGGCCTCCCTCTTATGCTCCAGTCAGAAGCAAGACTCTCAGCTGGTCGGTTAGCTCAGTTGGTTAGAGCGTGGTGCTAATAGCGCCAAGGTCACGGGTTCGATCCCCGTATTGGCCACTTTGTCATTTTGGGAAATATTTCTGCAGAAGCATGAGATTGATGCAGAATTGGCACTCACAGCTTTAGAGTTACTAACACAAGATTGCTGTTTTGTTGGAAGCAGCTGTGCATACATGGTCACTGGTCAGTACTGCTGCGGGACATAACCAATGTTGTTGTGAGGATAAGGGTTGTATTTGTGAATGAGTTAGGCATTTTCTTTCAAGGGAAGAAAGCTCCCCCCTGCAACTGGCCTCCCTCCTATGCTCCAGTCAGAAGGCATACTTTTTCTGACTGAGCATGGTGCTAATCACGCCAAGTTAGCGAATTTGATCCCAGTATTGGCCACTTTGTCAATTTGGGAAATATTTCTGCAGAAGGATGAGATTGATGCAGAATTCCCACCCACAGCTTTAGATTTACTATGACTAGTTTCCTGTTTTGTTGGAAGCAGCAGTCCATAAATGGTCACAGGTCAGTACTTCTGTGGGAAATGACCAATGAGATGCATTTAACCTTCTTTGTCCCAGTTCTACTTAAATGTGATGCAGGCTACAAGTCAGTTTGAAGATAATTGTCATATTCGTGAATTTCCTTCAGATCACATGTAGTTTTTCTTTAGGTTGTTGTGAGGATAAGGGTTTTATGTGTGAATGAGTTAGGCATTTTTTTTCCAAGGGAAGAAAAAATCCCCCTGCAACTGGCCTCCCTCTTATGCTCCAGTTAGAAATATGCCTCTCAGCTGGCCGGTTGGCTCAGTTGGTTAGAGCGTGGTGCTAATAACGCCAAGGTCACGGGTTCGATCTCGTATTGGCCACTTTGTCATTTTGGGAAATATTTCTGCAGAAGGATGAGATTGATGCAGAATTGGCACTCACAGCTTTAGAGTTACTAACACAAGATTGCTGTTTTCTTGGAAGCAGCTGTGCATACATAATCACGGGTCAGTACTGCTGCGGACATAACCAATGTTGTTGTGAGGATAAGGGTTGTATTTGTGAATGAGTTAGGCATTTTCTTTCAAGGGAAGAAAACTCCCCCCTGCAACTGGCCTCCCTCCTATGCTCCAGTCAGAAGGCTTACTTTTTCTGACTGAGCATGGTGCTAATCATGCCAAGTTAGCGAATTTGATCCCAGTATTGGCCACTTTGTCAATTTGGGAAATATTTCTGCAGAAGGATGAGATTGATGCAGAATTGGCACTCACAGCTTTAGAGTTACTAACACAAGATTGCTGTTTGTTGGAAGCAGCTGTGCATACATAGTCACGGGTCAGTACTGCTGCGGACATAACCAATGTTGTTGTGAGGATAAGGGTTGTATTTGTGAATGAGTTAGGCATTTTCTTTCAAGGAAAGAAAACTCCCCACTGCAACTGGCCTCCCTCCTATGCTCCAGTCAGAAGCATACTTTTTTTGACTGAGCATGGTGCTAATCACGCCAAGTTAGCGAATTTGATCCCAGTATTGGCCACTTTGTCAATTTGGGAAAAATGTCTGCAGAAGCATTAGATTGATGCAGAATTCCCACCCACAGCTTTAGATTTACTATGACAAGTTTGCTGTTTTGTTGGAAGCAGCAGTCCATAAATGGTCTCAGGTCAGTACTGCTGTGGGAAATGACCAATGAGATGCATTTAACCTTCTTTGTCCCAGTCCTACTTAAATGTGATGCAGGCTACAAGTCAGTTTGAAGATAATTGTCATATTCATGAATTTCCTTCAGATCACATGTAGTTTTTCTTTAGGTTGTTGTGAGGATAAGGGTTTTATGTGTGAATGAGTTAGGCATTTTTTTCCAAGGGAAAGAGACTCTCAGCTGGCCGGTTAGCTCAGTTGGTTAGAGCGTGGTGCTAATAACGCCAAGGTCACGGGTTCGATCCCTGTATTGGCCACTTTGTCATTTTGGGAAATATTTCTGCAGAAGGATGAGATTGATGCAGAATTGGCACTCACAGCTTTAGAGTTACTAACACAAGATTGCTGTTTTGTTGGAAGCAGCTGTGCATATAGTCACGGGTCAGTACTGCTGCGGACATAACCAATGTTGCTGTGAGGATAAGGGTTGTATTTTTGAATGAGTTAGGCATTTTCTTTCAAGGGAAGAAAGCTCCCCCCTGCAACTGGCCTCCCTCCTATGCTCCAGTCAGAAGGCATACTTTTTCTGACTGAGCATGGTGCTAATCACGCCAAGTTAGCGAATTTGATCCCAGTATTGGCCACTTTGTCAATTTGGGAAATATTTCTGCAGAAGGATGAGATTGATGCAGAATTCCCACCCACAGCTTTAGATTTACTATGACTAGTTTCCTGTTTTGTTGGAAGCAGCAGTCCATAAATGGTCACAGGTCAGTACTTCTGTGGGAAATGACCAATGAGATGCATTTAACCTTCTTTGTCCCAGTTCTACTTAAATGTGATGCAGGCTACAAGTCAGTTTGAAGATAATTGTCATATTCGTGAATTTCCTTCAGATCACATGTAGTTTTTCTTTAGGTTGTTGTGAGGATAAGGGTTTTATGTGTGAATGATTTAGGCATTTTTTTTCCAAGGGAAGAAAAAATCCCCCTGCAACTGGCCTCCCTCTTATGCTCCAGTTAGAAATATGCCTCTCAGCTGGCCGGTTAGCTCAGTTGGTTAGAGCGTGGTGCTAATAACGCCAAGGTCACGGGTTCGATCCCCGTATTGGCCACTTTGTCATTTTGGGAAATATTTCTGCAGAAGCATGAGATTGATGCAGAATTGGCACTCACAGCTTTAGAGTTACTAACACAAGATTGCTGTTTGTTTTGTTGGTAGCAGCTGTGCATACATGGTCACGGGTCAGTACTGCTGCGGGACATAACCAATGTTGTTGTGAGGATAAGGGTTGTATTTGTGAATGAGTTAGGCATTTTCTTTCAAGGGAAGAAAACTACCCCCTGCAACTGGCCTCCCTCCTATGCTCCAGTCAGAAGGCATACTTTTTCTGACTGAGCATGGTGCTAATCACGCCAAGTCAGCAAATTTGATCCCAGTATTGGCCACTTTGTCAATTTGGGAAATATTTCTGCAGAAGCATGAGATTGATGCAGAATTCCCACCCACAGCTTTAGATTTACTATGACTAGTTTGCTGTTTTGTTGGAAGCAGCAGTCCATAAATGGTCACAGGTCAGTACTGCTGTGGGAAATGACCAATGAGATGCATTTAACCTTCTTTGTCCCAGTTCTACTTAAATGTGATGCAGGCTACAAGTCAGTTTGAAGATAATTGTCATATTCGTGAATTTCCTTCAGATCACATGTAGTTTTTCTTTAGGTTGTTGTGAGGATAAGGGTTTTATGTGTGAATGAGTTAGGCATTTTTTTCCAAGGGAAGAAAAAATCCCCCTGCAACTGGCCGCCCTCTTATGCTCCAGTCAGATACATGCCTCTCAGCTGTCCGGTTAGCTCAGTTGGTTAGAGCGTGGTGCTAATAAAGCCAAGGTCACAGGTTCGATCCCCGTATTGGCCACTTTGTCATTTTGGGAAATATTTCTGCAGAAGCATGAGATTAATGCAGAATTGGCACTCACAGCTTTAGAGTTACTAACACAAGATTGCTGTTTTGTTGGAAGCAGCTGTGCATACATAGTCACGGGTCAGTACTGCTGCGGACATAACTAATGTTGTTGTGAGGATAAGGGTTGTATTTGTGAATGAGTTAGGCATTTTCTTTCAAGGTAAGAAAACTCCCCCCTGCAACTGGCCTCCCTCCTATGCTCCAGTCAGAAGGCTTACTTTTTCTGACTGAGCATGGTGCTAATCACGCCAAGTTAGCGAATTTGATCCCAGTATTGGCCACTTTGTCAATTTGGGAAATATTTCTGCAGAAGGATGAGATTGATGCAGAATTGGCACTCACAGCTTTAGAGTTACTAACACAAGATTGCTGTTTTGTTGGAAGCAGCTGTGCATACATAGTCACGGGTCAGTACTACTGCGGACATAACCAATGTTGTTGTGAGGATAAGGGTTGTATTTGTGAATGAGTTAGGCATTTTCTTTCAAGGGAAGAAAACTCCCCCCTGCAACTGGCCTCCCTCCTATGCTCCAGTCAGAAGGCATACTTTTTCTGACTGAGCATGGTGCTAATCACGCCAAGTTAGCAAATTTGATCCCAGTATTGGCCACTTTGTCAATTTGGGAAATATTTCTGCAGAAGCATGAGATTGATGAAGAATTCCCACCCACAGCTTTAGATTTACTATGACTAGTTTCCTGTTTTGTTGGAAGCAGCAGTCCATAAATGGTCACAGGTCAGTACTGCTGTGGGAAATGACCAATGAGATGCATTTAACCTTCTTTTTCCCAGTTCTACTTAAATGTGATGCAGGCTACAAGTCAGTTTGAAGATAATTGTCATATTCGTGAATTTTCTTCAGATCACATGTAGTTTTTCTTTAGGTTGTTGTGAGGATAAGGGTTTTATGTGTGAATGAGTTAGGCATTTTTTTTCCAAGGGAAAAAGACTCTCAGCTGGCCGGTTAGCTCAGTTGGTTAGAGCGTGGTGCTAATAACGCCAAGGTCACGGGTTCGATCCCCGTATTGGCCACTTTGTCATTTTGGGAAATATTTCTGCAGAAGCATGAGATTGATGCAGAATTGGCACTCACAGCTTTAGAGTTACTAACACAAGATTGCTGTTTTGTTGGTAGCAGCTGTGCATACATGGTCACGGGTCAGTACTGCTGCGGGACATAACCAATGTTGTTGTGAGGATAAGGGTTGTATTTGTGAATGAGTTAGGCATTTTCTTTCAAGGGAAGAAAACTACCCCCTGCAACTGGCCTCCCTCCTATGCTCCAGTCAGAAGGCATACTTTTTCTGACTGAACATGGTGCTAATCACGCCAAGTCAGCGAATTTGATCCCAGTATTGGCCACTTTGTCAATTTGGGAAATATTTCTGCAGAAGCATGAGATTGATGCAGAATTCCCACCCACAGCTTTAGATTTACTATGACTAGTTTGCTGTTTTGTTGGAAGCAGCAGTCCATAAATGGTCACAGGTCAGTACTGCTGTGGGAAATGACCAATGAGATGCATTTAACCTTCTTTGTCCCAGTTCTACTTAAATGTGATGCAGGCTACAAGTCAGTTTGAAGATAATTGTCATATTCGTGAATTTCCTTCAGATCACATGTAGTTTTTCTTTAGGTTGTTGTGAGGATAAGGGTTTTATGTGTGAATGAGTTAGGCATTTTTTTCCAAGGGAAGAAAAAATCCCCCTGCAACTGGCCTCCCTCTTATGCTCCAGTTAGATATATGCCTCTCAGCTGGCCGGTTAGCTCAGTTGGTGCTAATAAAGCCAAGGTCACAGGTTCGATCCCCGTATTGGCCACTTTGTCATTTTGGGAAATATTTCTGCAGAAGCATGAGATTAATGCAGAATTGGCACTCACAGCTTTAGAGTTACTAACACAAGATTGCTGTTTTGTTGGAAGCAGCTGTGCATACATAGTCACAGGTCAGTACTGCTGCGGACATAACCAATGTTGTTGTGAGGATAAGGGTTGTATTTGTGAATGAGTTAGGCATTTTCTTTCAAGGGAAGAAAACTCCCCCCTGCAACTGGCCTCCCTCCTATGCTCCAGTCAGAAGGCATACTTTTTCTGACTGAGCATGGTGCTAATCACGCCAAGTTAGCGAATTTGATCCCAGTATTGGCCACTTTGTCAATTTGGGAAATATTTCTGCAGAAGCATGAGATTGATGCAGAATTCCCACCCACAACTTTAGATTTACTATGACTAGTTTGCTGTTTTGTTGGAAGCAGCAGTCCATAAATGGTCACAGGTCAGTACTGCTGTGGGAAATGACCAATGAGATGCATTTAACCTTCTTTGTCCCAGTTCTACTTAAATGTGATGCAGGCTACAAGTCAGTTTGAAGATAATTGTCATATTCATGAATTTCCTTCAGATCACATGTAGTTTTTCTTTAGGTTGTTGTGAGGATAAGGGTTTTATGTGTGAATGAGTTAGGCATTTTTTTTCCAAGGGAAGAAAAAATCCCCCTGCAACTGGCCTCCCTCTTATGCTCCAGTCAGAAACAGGACTCTCAGCTGGCCGGTTAGAGCGTGTCGCTAATAACGCCAAGGTCACGGGTTCGATCCCCGTATTGGCCACTTTGTCATTTTGGGAAATATTTCTGCAGAAGCATGAGATTGATGCAGAATTGGCACTCACAGCTTTAGAGTTACTAACACAAGATTGCTGTTTTGTTGGAAGCAGCTGCGCATACATGGTCACGAGTCAGTACTGCTGCGGGACATAACCAATGTTGTTGTGAGGATAAGGGTTGTATTTGTGAATGAGTTAGGCATTTTCTTTCAAGGGAAGAAAACTCCCCCCTGCAACTGGCCTCCCTCCATGCTCCAGTCAGAAGGCATACTTTTTCTGACTGAGCATGGTGCGAATCACGCCAAGTCAGCGAATTTGATCCCAGTATTGGCCACTTTGTGAATTTGGGAAATATTTCTGCAGAAGCATGAGATTGATGCAGAATTCCCACCCACAGCTTTAGATTTACTATGACTAGTTTGCTGTTTTGTTGGAAGCAGCAGTCCATAAATGGTCACAGGTCAGTACTGCTGTGGGAAATGACCAATGAGATGCATTTAACCTTCTTTGTCCCAGTTCTACTTAAATGTGATGCAGGATACAAGTCAGTTTGAAGATAATTGTCATATTCATGAATTTCCTTCAGATCACATGTAGTTTTTCTTTAGGTTGTTGTGAGGATAAGGGTTTTATGTGTGAATGAGTTAGGCATTTTTTTCCCAAGGGAAGAAAAAATCCCCCTGCAACTGGCCTCCCTCTTATGGTCCAGTCAGAAATATGCCTCTCAGCTGGCCGGTTATCTCAGCCAAGGTCGCGGGTTCGATCCCCGTATTGGCCACTTTGTCATTTTGGGAAATATTTCTGCAGAAGGATGAGATTGATGCAGAATTGGCACTCACAGCTTTAAAGTTACTAACACAAGATTGCTGTTTTGTTGGAAGCAGCTGTGCATACATAGTCACGGGTCAGTACTGCTGTGGACATAACCAATGTTGTTGTGAGGATAAGGGTTGTATTTGTGAATGAGTTAGGCATTTTCTTTCAAGGAAAGAAAACTCCCCCCTGCAACTGGCCTCCCTCCTATGCTCCAGTCAGAAGCATACTTTTTCTGACTGAGCATGGTGCTAATCACGCCAAGTTAGCGAATTTGATCCCAGTATTGGCCACTTTGTCAATTTGGGAAAAATGTCTGCAGAAGCATTAGATTGATGCAGAATTCCCACCCACAGCTTTAGATTTACTATGACAAGTTTGCTGTTTTGTTGGAAGCAGCAGTCCATAAATGGTCACAGGTCAGTACTGCTGTGGGAAATGACCAATGAGATGCATTTAACCTTCTTTGTCGCAGTACTACCTAAATGTGATGCAGGCCACAAGTCAGTTTGAAGATAATTGTAATATTCATGAATTTCCTTCAGATCGCATGTAGTTTTTCTTTAGGTTGTTGTGAGGATAAGGGTTTTATGTGTGAATGAGTTAGGCATTTTTTTTCCAAGGGAAGAAAACATCCCCCTGCAACTGGCCTCCCTCTTATGCTCCAGTTAGAAATATGCCTATCAGCTGGCCGGTTAGCTCAGTTGGTAAGAGCTTGGTGCTAATAACACCAAGGTCACGGGTTCGATCCCCGTATTGGCCACTTTGTCATTTTGGGAAATATTTCTGCAGAAGGATGAGATTGATGCAGAATTGGCACTCACAGCTTTAGAGTTACTAACACAAGATTGCTGTTTTGTTGGAAGCAGCTGTGCATACATAGTCACGGGTCAGTACTGCTGCGGACATAACCAATGTTGTTGTGAGGATAAGGGTTGTATTTGTGAATGAGTTAGGCATTTTCTTTCAAGGGAAGAAAACTCCCCCCTGCAACTGGCCTCCCTCCTATGCTCCAGTCAGAAGGCTTACTTTTTCTGACTGAGCATGGTGCTAATCACGCCAAGTTAGCGAATTTGATCCCAGTATTGGCCACTTTGTCAATTTGGGAAATATTTCTGCAGAAGGATGAGATTGATGCAGAATTGGCACTCACAGCTTTAGAGTTACTAACACAAGATTGCTGTTTTGTTGGAAGCAGCTGTGCATACATAGTCACGGGTCAGTACTACTGCGGACATAACCAATGTTGTTGTGAGGATAAGGGTTGTATTTGTGAATGAGTTAGGCATTTTCTTTCAAGGGAAGAAAACTCCCCCCTGCAACTGGCCTCCCTCCTATGCTCCAGTCAGAAGGCATACTTTTTCTGACTGAGCATGGTGCTAATCACGCCAAGTTAGCAAATTTGATCCCAGTATTGGCCACTTTGTCAATTTGGGAAATATTTCTGCAGAAGCATGAGATTGATGAAGAATTCCCACCCACAGCTTTAGATTTACTATGACTAGTTTCCTGTTTTGTTGGAAGCAGCAGTCCATAAATGGTCACAGGTCAGTACTGCTGTGGGAAATGACCAATGAGATGCATTTAACCTTCTTTTTCCCAGTTCTACTTAAATGTGATGCAGGCTACAAGTCAGTTTGAAGATAATTGTCATATTCGTGAATTTTCTTCAGATCACATGTAGTTTTTCTTTAGGTTGTTGTGAGGATAAGGGTTTTATGTGTGAATGAGTTAGGCATTTTTTTTCCAAGGGAAAAAGACTCTCAGCTGGCCGGTTAGCTCAGTTGGTTAGAGCGTGGTGCTAATAACGCCAAGGTCACGGGTTCGATCCCCGTATTGGCCACTTTGTCATTTTGGGAAATATTTCTGCAGAAGCATGAGATTGATGCAGAATTGGCACTCACAGCTTTAGAGTTACTAACACAAGATTGCTGTTTTGTTGGTAGCAGCTGTGCATACATGGTCACGGGTCAGTACTGCTGCGGGACATAACCAATGTTGTTGTGAGGATAAGGGTTGTATTTGTGAATGAGTTAGGCATTTTCTTTCAAGGGAAGAAAACTACCCCCTGCAACTGGCCTCCCTCCTATGCTCCAGTCAGAAGGCATACTTTTTCTGACTGAACATGGTGCTAATCACGCCAAGTCAGCGAATTTGATCCCAGTATTGGCCACTTTGTCAATTTGGGAAATATTTCTGCAGAAGCATGAGATTGATGCAGAATTCCCACCCACAGCTTTAGATTTACTATGACTAGTTTGCTGTTTTGTTGGAAGCAGCAGTCCATAAATGGTCACAGGTCAGTACTGCTGTGGGAAATGACCAATGAGATGCATTTAACCTTCTTTGTCCCAGTTCTACTTAAATGTGATGCAGGCTACAAGTCAGTTTGAAGATAATTGTCATATTCGTGAATTTCCTTCAGATCACATGTAGTTTTTCTTTAGGTTGTTGTGAGGATAAGGGTTTTATGTGTGAATGAGTTAGGCATTTTTTTCCAAGGGAAGAAAAAATCCCCCTGCAACTGGCCTCCCTCTTATGCTCCAGTTAGATATATGCCTCTCAGCTGGCCGGTTAGCTCAGTTGGTGCTAATAAAGCCAAGGTCACAGGTTCGATCCCCGTATTGGCCACTTTGTCATTTTGGGAAATATTTCTGCAGAAGCATGAGATTAATGCAGAATTGGCACTCACAGCTTTAGAGTTACTAACACAAGATTGCTGTTTTGTTGGAAGCAGCTGTGCATACATAGTCACAGGTCAGTACTGCTGCGGACATAACCAATGTTGTTGTGAGGATAAGGGTTGTATTTGTGAATGAGTTAGGCATTTTCTTTCAAGGGAAGAAAACTCCCCCCTGCAACTGGCCTCCCTCCTATGCTCCAGTCAGAAGGCATACTTTTTCTGACTGAGCATGATGCTAATCACGCCAAGTTAGCGAATTTGATCCCAGTATTGGCCACTTTGTCAATTTGGGAAATATTTCTGCAGAAGCATGAGATTGATGCAGAATTCCCACCCACAACTTTAGATTTACTATGACTAGTTTGCTGTTTTGTTGGAAGCAGCAGTCCATAAATGGTCACAGGTCAGTACTGCTGTGGGAAATGACCAATGAGATGCATTTAACCTTCTTTGTCCCAGTTCTACTTAAATGTGATGCAGGCTACAAGTCAGTTTGAAGATAATTGTCATATTCATGAATTTCCTTCAGATCACATGTAGTTTTTCTTTAGGTTGTTGTGAGGATAAGGGTTTTATGTGTGAATGAGTTAGGCATTTTTTTTCCAAGGGAAGAAAAAATCCCCCTGCAACTGGCCTCCCTCTTATGCTCCAGTCAGAAACAGGACTCTCAGCTGGCCGGTTAGAGCGTGTCGCTAATAACGCCAAGGTCACGGGTTCGATCCCCGTATTGGCCACTTTGTCATTTTGGGAAATATTTCTGCAGAAGCATGAGATTGATGCAGAATTGGCACTCACAGCTTTAGAGTTACTAACACAAGATTGCTGTTTTGTTGGAAGCAGCTGCGCATACATGGTCACGAGTCAGTACTGCTGCGGGACATAACCAATGTTGTTGTGAGGATAAGGGTTGTATTTGTGAATGAGTTAGGCATTTTCTTTCAAGGGAAGAAAACTCCCCCCTGCAACTGGCCTCCCTCCATGCTCCAGTCAGAAGGCATACTTTTTCTGACTGAGCATGGTGCGAATCACGCCAAGTCAGCGAATTTGATCCCAGTATTGGCCACTTTGTGAATTTGGGAAATATTTCTGCAGAAGCATGAGATTGATGCAGAATTCCCACCCACAGCTTTAGATTTACTATGACTAGTTTGCTGTTTTGTTGGAAGCAGCAGTCCATAAATGGTCACAGGTCAGTACTGCTGTGGGAAATGACCAATGAGATGCATTTAACCTTCTTTGTCCCAGTTCTACTTAAATGTGATGCAGGATACAAGTCAGTTTGAAGATAATTGTCATATTCATGAATTTCCTTCAGATCACATGTAGTTTTTCTTTAGGTTGTTGTGAGGATAAGGGTTTTATGTGTGAATGAGTTAGGCATTTTTTTCCCAAGGGAAGAAAAAATCCCCCTGCAACTGGCCTCCCTCTTATGGTCCAGTCAGAAATATGCCTCTCAGCTGGCCGGTTATCTCAGCCAAGGTCGCGGGTTCGATCCCCGTATTGGCCACTTTGTCATTTTGGGAAATATTTCTGCAGAAGGATGAGATTGATGCAGAATTGGCACTCACAGCTTTAAAGTTACTAACACAAGATTGCTGTTTTGTTGGAAGCAGCTGTGCATACATAGTCACGGGTCAGTACTGCTGTGGACATAACCAATGTTGTTGTGAGGATAAGGGTTGTATTTGTGAATGAGTTAGGCATTTTCTTTCAAGGAAAGAAAACTCCCCCCTGCAACTGGCCTCCCTCCTATGCTCCAGTCAGAAGCATACTTTTTCTGACTGAGCATGGTGCTAATCACGCCAAGTTAGCGAATTTGATCCCAGTATTGGCCACTTTGTCAATTTGGGAAAAATGTCTGCAGAAGCATTAGATTGATGCAGAATTCCCACCCACAGCTTTAGATTTACTATGACAAGTTTGCTGTTTTGTTGGAAGCAGCAGTCCATAAATGGTCACAGGTCAGTACTGCTGTGGGAAATGACCAATGAGATGCATTTAACCTTCTTTGTCGCAGTACTACCTAAATGTGATGCAGGCCACAAGTCAGTTTGAAGATAATTGTAATATTCATGAATTTCCTTCAGATCGCATGTAGTTTTTCTTTAGGTTGTTGTGAGGATAAGGGTTTTATGTGTGAATGAGTTAGGCATTTTTTTTCCAAGGGAAGAAAACATCCCCCTGCAACTGGCCTCCCTCTTATGCTCCAGTTAGAAATATGCCTATCAGCTGGCCGGTTAGCTCAGTTGGTAAGAGCTTGGTGCTAATAACACCAAGGTCACGGGTTCGATCCCCGTATTGGCCACTTTGTCATTTTGGGAAATATTTCTGCAGAAGGATGAGATTGATGCAGAATTGGCACTCACAGCTTTAGAGTTACTAACACAAGATTGCTGTTTTGTTGGAAGCAGCTGTGCATACATAGTCACGGGTCAGTACTGCTGCGGACATAACCAATGTTGTTGTGAGGATAAGGGTTGTATTTGTGAATGAGTTAGGCATTTTCTTTCAAGGGAAGAAAACTCCCCCCTGCAACTGGCCTCCCTCCTATGCTCCAGTCAGAAGGCATACTTTTTCTGACTGAGCATGGTGCTAATCACGCCAAGTTAGCGAATTTGATCCCAGTATTGGCCACTTTGTCAATTTGGGAGATATTTCTGCAGAAGCATGAGATTGATGCAGAATTCCCACCCACAGCTTTAGATTTACTATGACTAGTTTGCTGTTTTGTTGGAAGCAGCAGTCCATAAATGGTCACAGGTCAGTACTGCTGTGGGACATGACCGATGAGAGGCATTTAACCTTCTTTGTCCCAGTTCTACTTAAATGTGATGCAGGCTACAAGTCAGTTTGAAGATAATTGCCATATTCATGAATTTCCTTCAGCTCACATGTAGTTTTTCTTTAGGTTGTTGTGAGGATAAGGGTTTTATGTGTGAATGAGTTAGGCATTTTTTTTCCAAGGGAAGAAAAAATCCCCCTGCAACTGGCCTCCCTCTTATGCTCCAGTCAGAAACAGGACTCTCAGCTGGCCGGTTAGAGCGTGGTGCTAATAACGCCAAGGTCATGGGTTCGATTCCCGTATTGGCCACTTTGTCATTTTGGGAAATATTTCTGCAGAAGCATGAGATTGATGCAGAATTGGCACTCACAGCTTTAGAGTTACTAACACAAGATTGCTGTTTTGTTGGAAGCAGCTGTGCATACATGGTCACGGGTCAGTACTGCTGCGGGACATAACCAATGTTGTTGTGAGGATAAGGGTTGTATTTGTGAATGAGTTAGGCATTTTCTTTCAAGTGAAGAAAACTCCCCCCTGCAACTGGCCTCCCTCCATGCTCCAGTCAGAAGGCATACTTTTTCTGACTGAGCATGGTGCTAATCACGCCAAGTTAGCGAATTTGATCCCAGTATTGGCCACTTTGTCAATTTGGGAAATATTTCTGCAGAAGCATAATATTGATGCAGAATTCCCACCCACAGCTTTAGATTTACTATGACTAGTTTGCTATTTTATTGGAAGCAGCAGTCCATAAATGGTCACAGGTCAGTACTGCTGTGGGAAATGACCAATGAGATGCATTTAACCTTCTTTGTCCCAGTTCTACTTAAATGTGATGCAGGCTACAAGTCAGTTTGAAGATAATTGTCATATTCATGAATTTCCTTCAGATCACATGTAGTTTTTCTTTAGGTTGTTGTGAGGATAAGGGTTTTATGTGTGAATAAGTTAGGCATTTTCTTTCCAAGGGAAGAAAAAATCCCCCTGCAACTGGCCTCCCTCTTATGGTCCAGTCAGAAATATGCCTCTCAGCTGGCCGGTTATCTCAGTTGGTTAGAGCGTGGTGCTAATAACTAATAACGCCAAGGTCACGGGTTCGATCCCCGTATTGGCCACTTTGTCATTTTGGGAAATATTTCTGCAGAAGGATGAGATTGATGCAGAATTGGCACTCACAGCTTTAGAGTTACTAACACAAGATTGCTGTTTTGTTGGAAGCAGCTGTGCATACATAGTCACGGGTCAGTACTGCTGCGGACATAACCAATGTTGTTGTGAGGATAAGGGTTGTATTTGTGAATGAGTTAGGCATTTTCTTTCAAGGAAAGAAAACTCCCCCCTGCAAATGGCCTCCCTCCTATGCTCCAGTCAGAAGCATACTTTTTCTGACTGAGCATGGTGCTAATCACGCCAAGTTAGCGAATTTGATCCCAGTATTGGCCACTTTGTCAATTTGGGAAAAATGTCTGCAGAAGCATTAGATTGATGCAGAATTCACACCCACAGCTTTATATTTACTATGACAAGTTTGCTGTTTTGTTGGAAGCAGCAGTCCATAAATGGTCACAGGTCAGTACTGCTGTGGGAAATGACCAATGAGATGCATTTAACCTTCTTTGTCGCAGTACTACCTAAATGTGATGCAGGCCACAAGTCAGTTTGAAGATAATTGTAATATTCATGAATTTCCTTCAGATCACATGGAGTTTTTCTTTAGGTTGTTGTGAGGATAAGGGTTGTCTGTGTGAATGAGTTAGGGATTTTTTTTCCAAGGGAAGAAAACATCCCCCTACAACTGGCCTCTTGCTTATGCTTGAGTCAGAAACAAAACTCTCAGCTGGCTGTTTAGCTCATTTGGTTAGAGCGTGGTGCTAATAATGGCAAGGTCACGGGTCCCCGTATTGGCCTCCTTGTCATTTTGGGAAATATTTCAGCAGAAGCATGAGATTGATGCAGAATTGGCACTCACAGCTTTAGAGTTACTAACACAAGATTGCTGTTTTGTTGGAAGCAGCTGTGCATACATGGTCACGGGTCAGTACTGCTGCGGGACATAACCAATGTTGTTGTGAGGATAAGGGTTGTATTTGTGAATGAGTTAGGCATTTTCTTTCAAGTGAAGAAAACTCCCCCCTGCAACTGGCCTCCCTCCATGCTCCAGTCAGAAGGCATACTTTTTCTGACTGAGCATGGTGCTAATCACGCCAAGTTAGCGAATTTGATCCCAGTATTGGCCACTTTGTCAATTTGGGAAATATTTCTGCAGAAGCATAATATTGATGCAGAATTCCCACCCACAGCTTTAGATTTACTATGACTAGTTTGCTGTTTTGTTGGAAGCAGCAGTCCATAAATGGTCACAGGTCAGTACTGCTGTGGGAAATGACCAATGAGATGCATTTAACCTTCTTTGTCCCAGTTCTACTTAAATGTGATGCAGGCTACAAGTCAGTTTGAAGATAATTGTCATATTCATGAATTTCCTTCAGATCACATGTAGTTTTTCTTTAGGATAAGGGTTTCATGTGTGAATGACTTAGGCATTTTTTTTCCAAGGGAAGAAAAAATCCCCCTGCAACTGGCTTCCCTCTTATGCTCCAGTCAGAAACCGGACTCTCAGCTGGTCGGTTAGCTCAGTTGGTTAGAGCGTGGTGCTAATAACGCCAAGGTCACGGGTTCGATCCCCATATTGGACACTTTGTCATTTTGGGAAATATTTCTGCAGAAGCATGAGATTGATGCAGAATTGGCACTCACAGCTTTAGAGTTACTAACACAAGATTGCTGTTTTGTTGGAAGCAGCTGTGCATACATGGTCACGGGTCAGTACTGCTGCGGGACATAACCAATGTTGTTGTGAGGATAAGGGTTGTATTTGTGAATGAGTTAGGCATTTTCTTTCAAGGGAAGAAAGCTCCCCCCTGCAACTGGCCTCCCTCCTATGCTCCAGTCAGAAGGCATACTTTATCTGACTGAGCATGGTGCTAATCACGCCAAGTTAGCGAATTTGATCCCAGTATTGGCCACTTTGTCAATTTGGGAAATATTTCTGCAGAAGCATGAGATTGATGCAGAATTCCCACCCACAGCTTTAGATTTACTATGACTAGTTTCCTGTTTTGTTGGAAGCAGCAGTCCATAAATGGTCACAGGTCAGTACTGCTGTGGGAAATGACCAATGAGATGCATTTAACCTTCTTTGTCCCAGTTCTACTTAAATGTGATGCAGGCTACAAGTCAGTTTGAATATAACTGTCATATTCGTGAATTTCCTTCAGATCACATGTAGTTTTTCTTTAGGTTGTTGTGAGGATAAGGGTTTTATGTGTGAATGAGTTAGGCATTTTTTTTCCAAGGGAAGAAAAAATCCCCCTGCAACTGGCCTCCCTCTTATGCTCCAGTTAGAAATATGCCTCTCAGCTGGCCGGTTAGCTCAGTTGGTTAGAGTGTGGTGCTAATAACACCAAGGTCACGGGTTCGATCCCCGTATTGGCCACTTTGTCATTTTGGGAAATATTTCTGCAGAAGGATGAGATTGATGCAGAATTGGCACTCACAGCTTTAGAGTTACTAACACAAGATTGCTGTTTTGTTGGAAGCAGCTGTGCATACATAGTCACGGGTCAGTACTGCTGCGGACATAACCAATGTTGTTGTGAGGATAAGGGTTGTATTTGTGAATGAGGTAAGCATTTTCTTTCAAGGGAAGAAAACTCCCCCCTGCAACTGGCCTCCCTCCTATGCTCCAGTCAGAAGGCATACTTTTTCTGACTGAGCATGGTGCTAATCACGCCAAGTTAGCGAATTTGATCCCAGTATTGGCTACTTTGTCAATTTGGAAAATATTTCTGCAGAAGCATGAGATTGATGCAGAATTCCCACCCACAGCTTTAGATTTACTATGACTAGTTTGCTGTTTTGTTGGAAGCAGCAGTCCATAAATGGTCACAGGTCAGTACTGCTGTGGGAAATGACCAATGAGAGGCATTTAACCTTCTTTGTCCCAGTTCTACTTAAATGTGATGCAGGCTACAAGTCAGTTTGAAGATAATTGTCATATTCATGAATTTCCTTCAGATCACATGTAGTTTTTCTTTAGGTTGTTGTGAGGATAAGGGTTTTATGTGTGAATGAGTTAGGCATTTTTTTTCCAAGGGAAAAAGACTCTCAACTGGCCGGTTAGCTCAGTTGGTTAGAGCGTGGCGCTAATCACGCCAAGGTCACGGGTTCGATCCCCGTATTGGCCACTTTGTCATTTTGGGAAATATTTCTGCAGAAGCATGAGATTGATGCAGAATTGGCACTCACAGCTTTAGAGTTACTAACACAAGATGGCTGTTTTGTTGGTAGCAGCTGTGCATACATGGTCACGGGTCAGTACTGCTGCGGGACATAACCAATGTTGTTGTGAGGATAAGGGTTGTATTTGTGAATGAGTTAGGCATTTTCTTTCAAGGGAAGAAAACTCCCCCCTGCAACTGGCCTCCCTCCTATGCTCCAGTCAGAAGGCATACTTTTTCTGACTGAGCATGGTGCTAATCACGCCAAGTTAGCGGATTTGATCCCAGTATTGGCCACTTTGTCAATTTGGGAAATATTTCTGCAGAAGCATGAGATTGATGCAGAATTCCCACCCACAGCTTTAGATTTACTATGACTAGTTTGCTGTTTTGTTGGAAGCAGCAGTCCATAAATGGTCACAGGTCAGTACTGCTGTGGGAAATGACCAATGAGATGCATTTAACCTTCTTTGTCCCAGTTCTACTTAAATGTGATGCAGGCTACAAGTCAGTTTGAAGATAATTGTCATATTCATGAATTTCCTTCAGATCACATGTAGTTTTTCTTTAGGTTGTTGTGAGGATAAGGGTTTTATGTGTGAATGAGTTAGGCATTTTTTTTCCAAGGGAAAAAGACTTTCAGCTGGCCGGTTAGCTCAGTTGGTTAGAGCGTGGTGCTAATAATGGCAAGGTCACGGGTCCCCGTATTGGCCTCCTTGTCATTTTGGGAAATATTTCTGCAGAAGCATGAGATTGATGCTGAATTGGCACTCACAGCTTTAGAGTTACTAACACAAGATTGCTGTTTTGTTGGAAGCAGCTGTGCATACATGGTCACGGGTCAGTACTGCTGCGGGACATAACCAATGTTGTTGTGAGGATAAGGGTTGTATTTGTGAATGAGTTAGGCATTTTCTTTCAAGGGAAGAAAACTCCCCCCTGCAACTGGCCTCCCTCCTATGCTCCAGTCAGAAGGCATACTTTTTCTGACTGAGCATGGTGCTAATCACGCCAAGTTAGCGGATTTGATCCCAGTATTGGCCACTTTGTCAATTTGGGAAATATTTCTGCAGAAGCATGAGATTGATGCAGAATTCCCACCGACAGCTTTAGATTTACTATGACTAGTTTGCTGTTTTGTTGGAAGCAGCAGTCCATAAATGGTCACAGGTCAGTACTGCTGTGGGAAATGACCAATGAGATGCATTTAACCTTCTTTGTCCCAGTTCTACTTAAATGTGATGCAGGCTACAAGTCAGTTTGAAGATAATTGTCATATTCATGAATTTCCTTCAGATCACATGTAGTTTTTCTTTAGGTTGTTGTGAGGATAAGGGTTTTATGTGTGAATGACTTAGGCATTTTTCTTCCAAGGGAAGAAAAAATCCCCCTGCAACTGGCCTCCCTCTTATGCTCCAGTCAGAAACAGGACTCTCAGCTGGTCGGTTAGCTCAGTTGGTTAGAGTTTGACTAGTTAGAGTTTGACTAGTTTGCTGTTTTGTTGGAAGCAGCAGTCCATAAATGGTCACAGGTCAGTACTGCTGTGGGAAATGACCAATGAGATGCATTTAACCTTCTTTGTCCCAGTTCTACTTAAATGTGATGCAGGCTACAAGTCAGTTTGAACATAATTGTCATATTCATGAATTTCCTTCAGATCACATGTAGTTTTTCTTTAGGTTGTTGTGAGGATAAGGGTTTTATGTGTGAATGACTTAGGCATTTTTTTTCCAAGGGAAGAAAAAATCCCCCTGCAACTGGCCTCCCTCTTATGCTCCAGTTAGAAATATACCTCTCAGCTGGCCGGTTAGCTCAGTTGGTTAGAGCGTGGTGCTAATAGCACCAAGGTCACGGGTTCGATCCCCGTATTGGCCACTTTGTCATTTTGGGAAATATTTCTGCAGAAGGATGAGATTGATGCAGAATTGGCACTCACAGCTTTAGAGTTATATTTCTGCAGAAGGATGAGATTGATGCAGAATTGGCACTCACAGCTTTAGAGTTACTAACACAAGATTGCTGTTTGTTGGAAGCAGCTGTGCATACATAGTCACGGGTCAGTACTGCTGCGGACATAACCAATGTTGTTGTGAGGATAAGGGTTGTATTTGTGAATGAGTTAGGCATTTTCTTTCAAGGGAAGAAAACTCCCCCCTGCAACTGGCCTCCCTCCTATGCTCCAGTCAGAAGGCATACTTTTTCTGACTGAGCATGGTGCTAATCACGCCAAGTTAGCGAATTTGATCCCAGTATTGGCCACTTTGTCAATTTGGGAAATATTTCTGCAGAAGCATGAGATTGATGCAGAATTCCCACCCACAGCTTTAGATTTACTATGACTAGTTTGCTGTTTTGTTGGAAGCAGCAGTCCATAAATGGTCACAGGTCAGTACTGCTGTGGGAAATGACCAATGAGATGCATTTAACCTTCTTTGTCCCAGTTCTACTTAAATGTGATGCAGGCTACAAGTCAGTTTGAAGATAATTGTCATATTCATGAATTTCCTTCAGATCACATGTAGTTTTTCTTTAGGTTGTTGTGAGGATAAGGGTTTTATGTGTGAATGAGTTAGGCATTTTTTTCCAAGGGAAACAGACTCTCAGCTGGCCGGTTAGCTCAGTTGGTTAGAGTGTGGTGCTAATAACGCCAAGGTCACGGGTTCGATCCCCGTATTGGCCACTTTGTCATTTTGGGAAATATTTCTGCAGAAGCATGAGATTGATGCAGAATTGGCACTCACAGCTTTAGAGTTACTAACACAAGATTGCTGTTTTGTTGGAAGCAGCTGTGCATACATGGTCACGGGTCAGTACTGCTGCGGGACATAACCAATGTTGTTGTGAGGATAAGGGTTGTATTTGTGAATGAGTTAGGCATTTTCTTTCAAGGGAAGAAAACTCCCCCCTGCAACTGGCCTCCCTCCTATGCTCCCGTCAGAAGGCATACTTTTTCTGACTGAGCATGGTGCTAATCACGCCAAGTTAGCGAATTTGATCCCAGTATTGGCCACTTTGTCAATTTGGGAAATATTTCTGCAGAAGCATGAGATTGATGCAGAATTCCCACCCACAGCTTTAGATTTACTATGACTAGTTTGCTGTTTTGTAGGAAGCAGCAGTCCATAAATGGTCACAGGTCAGTACTGCTGTGGGAAATGACCAATGAGATGCATTTAACCTTCTTTGTCCCAGTTCTACTTAAATGTGATGCAGGCTACAAGTCAGTTTGAAGATAATTGTCATATTCATGAATTTCCTTCAGGTCACATGGAGTTTTTCTTTAGGTTGTTGTGAGGATAAGGGTTTTATGTGTGAATGAGTTAGGCATTTTTTTCCAAGGGAAAGAGACTCTCAGCTGGCCGGTTAGCTCAGTTGGTTAGAGCATGGTGCTAATAACGCCAAGGTCATGGGTTCGATCCCCGTATTGGCCACTTTGTCATTTTGGGAAATATTTCTGCAGAAGGATGAGATTGATGCAGAATTGGCACTCACAGCTTTAGAGTTACTAACACAAGATTGCTGTTTTGTTGGAAGCAGCTGTGCATATAGTCACGGGTCAGTACTGCTGCGGACATAACCAATGTTGTTGTGAGGATAAGGGTTTTATGTGTGAATGACTTAGGCATTTTTTTTCCAAGGGAAGAAAAAATCCCCCTGCAACTGGCCTCCCTCTTATGCTTGAGTCAGAAACAGGACTCTCAGCTGGTTGGTTAGCTCAGTTGGTTAGAGCGTGGTTCTAATAACACCAAGGTCACGGGTTCGATCCCCGTATTGGCCAATTTGTCATTTTGGGAAATATTTCTGCAGAAGCATGAGATTGATGCAGAATTGGCACTCACAGCTTTAGAGTTACTAACACAAGATTGCTGTTTTGTTGGAAGCAGCTGTGCATACATGGTCACGGGTCAGTACTGCTGCGGGACATAACCAATGTTGTTGTGAGGATAAGGGTTGTATTTGTGAATGAGTTAGGCATTTTCTTTCAAGGGAAGAAAGCTCCCCCCTGCAACTGGCCTCCCTCCTATGCTCCAGTCAGAAGGCATACTTTATCTGACTGAGCATGGTGCTAATCACGCCAAGTTAGCGAATTTGATCCCAGTATTGGCCACTTTGTCAATTTGGGAAATATTTCTGCAGAAGCATGAGATTGATGCAGAATTCCCACCCACAGCTTTAGATTTACTATGACTAGTTTCCTGTTTTGTTGGAAGCAGCAGTCCATAAATGGTCACAGGTCAGTACTGCTGTGGGAAATGACCAATGAGATGCATTTAACCTTCTTTGTCCCAGTTCTACTTAAATGTGATGCAGGCTACAAGTCAGTTTGAAGATAATTGTCATATTCATGAATTTCCTTCAGATCACATGTAGTTTTTCTTTAGGTTGTTGTGAGGATAAGGGTTTTATGTGTGAATGAGTTAGGCATTTTTTTCCAAGGGAAGAAAACATCCCCCTACAACTGGCCTCCTGCTTATGCTTGAGTCAGAAACAAAACTCTCAGCTGGCTGTTTAGCTCATTTGGTTAGAGCGTGGTGCTAATAATGGCAAGGTCACGGGTCCCCGTATTGGCCTCCTTGTCATTTTGGGAAATATTTCTGCAGAAGCATGAGATTGATGCAGAATTGGCACTCACAGCTTTAGAGTTACTAACACAAGATTGCTGTTTTGTTGGAAGCAGCTGTGCATACATGGTCACGGGTCAGTACTGCTGCGGGACATAACCAATGTTGTTGTGAGGATAAGGGTTGTATTTGTGAATGAGTTAGGCATTTTCTTTCAAGGGAAGAAAACTCCCCCCTGCAACTGGCCTCCCTCCTATGCTCCAGTCAGAAGGCATACTTTTTCTGACTGAGCATGGTGCTAGTCACGCCAAGTTAGCGAATTTGATCCCAGTATTGGCCACTTTGTCAATTTGGGAAAAATGTCTGCAGAAGCATTAGATTGATGCAGAATTCCCACCCACAGCTTTAGATTTACTATGACAAGTTTGCTGTTTTGTTGGAAGCAGCAGTCCATAAATGGTCACAGGTCAGTACTGCTGTCGGAAATGACCAATGAGATGCATTTAACCTTCTTTGTCGCAGTACTACTTAAATGTGATGCAGGCCACAAGTCAGTTTGAAGATAATTGTAATATTCATGAATTTCCTTCAGATCACATGGAGTTTTTCTTTAGGTTGTTGTGAGGATAAGGGTTGTCTGTGTGAATGAGTTAGGCATTTTTTTTCCAAGGGAAGAAAACATCCCCCTACAACTGGCCTCCTGCTTATGCTTGAGTCAGAAACAAAACTCTCAGCTGGCTGTTTTGCTCATTTGGTTAGAGCGTGGTGCTAATAATGGCAAGGTCACGGGTCCCCGTATTGGCCTCCTTGTCATTTTGGGAAATATTTCTGCAGAAGCTTGAGATTGATGCAGAATTGGCACTCACAGCTTTAGAGTTACTAACACAAGATTGCTGTTTTGTTGGAAGCAGCTGTGCATACATAGTCACGGGTCAGTACTGCTGCGGACATAACCAATGTTGTTGTGAGGATAAGGGTTGTATTTGTGAATGAGTTAGGCATTTTCTTTCAAGGAAAGAAAACTCCCCACTGCAACTGGCCTCCCTCCTATGCTCCAGTCAGAAGCATACTTTTTCTGACTGAGCATGGTGCTAATCACGCCAAGTTAGCGAATTTGATCCCAGTATTGGCCACTTTGTCAATTTGGGAAAAATGTCTGCAGAAGCATTAGATTGATGCAGAATTCCCACCCACAGCTTTAGATTTACTATGACAAGTTTGCTGTTTTGTTGGAAGCAGCAGTCCATAAATGGTCACAGGTCAGTACTGCTGTCGGAAATGACCAATGAGATGCATTTAACCTTCTTTGTCGCAGTACTACTTAAATGTGATGCAGGCCACAAGTCAGTTTGAAGATAATTGTAATATTCATGAATTTCCTTCAGATCACATGGAGTTTTTCTTTAGGTTGTTGTGAGGATAAGGGTTGTCTGTGTGAATGAGTTAGGCATTTTTTTTCCAAGGGAAGAAAACATCCCCCTACAACTGGCCTCCTGCTTATGCTTGAGTCAGAAACAAAACTCTCAGCTGGCTGTTTTGCTCATTTGGTTAGAGCGTGGTGCTAATAATGGCAAGGTCACGGGTCCCCGTATTGGCCTCCTTGTCATTTTGGGAAATATTTCTGCAGAAGGATGAGATTGATGCAGAATTGGCACTCACAGCTTTAGAGTTACTAACACAAGATTGCTGTTTTGTTGGAAGCAGCTGTGCATATAGTCACGGGTCAGTACTGCTGCGGACATAACCAATGTTGTTGTGAGGATAAGGGTTTTATGTGTGAATGACTTAGGCATTTTTTTTCCAAGGGAAGAAAAAATCCCCCTGCAACTGGCCTCCCTCTTATGCTTGAGTCAGAAACAGGACTCTCAGCTGGTTGGTTAGCTCAGTTGGTTAGAGCGTGGTGCTAATAACACCAAGGTCACGGGTTCGATCCCCGTATTGGCCACTTTGTCATTTTGGGAAATATTTCTGCAGAAGCATGAGATTGATGCAGAATAGGCACTCACAGCTTTAGAGTTACTAACACAAGATTGCTGTTTTGTTGGAAGCAGCTGTGCATACATGGTCACGGGTCAGTACTGCTGCGGGACATAACCAATGTTGTTTTGAGGATAAGGGTTGTATTTGTGAATGAGTTAGGCATTTTCTTTCAAGGGAAGAAAGCTCCCCCCTGCAACTGGCCTCCCTCCTATGCTCCAGTCAGAAGGCATACTTTATCTGACTGAGCATGGTGCTAATCACGCCAAGTTAGCGAATTTGATCCCAGTATTGGCCACTTTGTCAATTTGGGAAATATTTCTGCAGAAGCATGAGATTGATGCAGAATTCCCACCCACAGCTTTAGATTTACTATGACTAGTTTCCTGTTTTGTTGGAAGCAGCAGTCCATAAATGGTCACAGGTCAGTACTGCTGTGGGAAATGACCAATGAGATGCATTTAACCTTCTTTGTCCCAGTTCTACTTAAATGTGATGCAGGCTACAAGTCAGTTTGAAGATAATTGTCATATTCATGAATTTCCTTCAGATCACATGTAGTTTTTCTTTAGGTTGTTGTGAGGATAAGGGTTTTATGTGTGAATGAGTTAGGCATTTTTTTCCAAGGGAAGAAAACATCCCCCTACAACTGGCCTCCTGCTTATGCTTGAGTCAGAAACAAAACTCTCAGCTGGCTGTTTAGCTCATTTGGTTAGAGCGTGGTGCTAATAATGGCAAGGTCACGGGTCCCCGTATTGGCCTCCTTGTCATTTTGGGAAATATTTCTGCAGAAGCATGAGATTGATGCAGAATTGGCACTCACAGCTTTAGAGTTACTAACACAAGATTGCTGTTTTGTTGGAAGCAGCTGTGCATACATGGTCACGGGTCAGTACTGCTGCGGGACATAACCAATGTTGTTGTGAGGATAAGGGTTGTATTTGTGAATGAGTTAGGCATTTTCTTTCAAAGGAAGAAAACTCCCCCCTGCAACTGGCCTCCCTCCTATGCTCCAGTCAGAAGGCATACTTTTTCTGACTGAGCATGGTGCTAGTCACGCCAAGTTAGCGAATTTGATCCCAGTATTGGCCACTTTGTCAATTTGGGAAAAATGTCTGCAGAAGCATTAGATTGATGCAGAATTCCCACCCACAGCTTTAGATTTACTATGACAAGTTTGCTGTTTTGTTGGAAGCAGCAGTCCATAAATGGTCACAGGTCAGTACTGCTGTCGGAAATGACCAATGAGATGCATTTAACCTTCTTTGTCGCAGTACTACTTAAATGTGATGCAGGCCACAAGTCAGTTTGAAGATAATTGTAATATTCATGAATTTCCTTCAGATCACATGGAGTTTTTCTTTAGGTTGTTGTGAGGATAAGGGTTGTCTGTGTGAATGAGTTAGGCATTTTTTTTCCAAGGGAAGAAAACATCCCCCTACAACTGGCCTCCTGCTTATGCTTGAGTCAGAAACAAAACTCTCAGCTGGCTGTTTTGCTCATTTGGTTAGAGCGTGGTGCTAATAATGGCAAGGTCACGGGTCCCCGTATTGGCCTCCTTGTCATTTTGGGAAATATTTCTGCAGAAGCTTGAGATTGATGCAGAATTGGCACTCACAGCTTTAGAGTTACTAACACAAGATTGCTGTTTTGTTGGAAGCAGCTGTGCATACATAGTCACGGGTCAGTACTGCTGCGGACATAACCAATGTTGTTGTGAGGATAAGGGTTGTATTTGTGAATGAGTTAGGCATTTTCTTTCAAGGAAAGAAAACTCCCCACTGCAACTGGCCTCCCTCCTATGCTCCAGTCAGAAGCATACTTTTTCTGACTGAGCATGGTGCTAATCACGCCAAGTTAGCGAATTTGATCCCAGTATTGGCCACTTTGTCAATTTGGGAAAAATGTCTGCAGAAGCATTAGATTGATGCAGAATTCCCACCCACAGCTTTAGATTTACTATGACAAGTTTGCTGTTTTGTTGGAAGCAGCAGTCCATAAATGGTCACAGGTCAGTACTGCTGTGGGAAATGACCAATGAGATGCATTTAACCTTCTTTGTCCCAGTTCTACTTAAATGTGATGCAGGCTACAAGTCAGTTTGAAGATAATTGTCATATTCATGAATTTCCTTCAGATCACATGTAGTTTTTCTTTAGGTTGTTGTGAGGATAAGGGTTTTATGTGTGAATGACTTAGGCATTTTTTTCCAAGGGAAGAATAAATCCCCCTGCAACTGGCCTCCCTCTTATGCTCCAGTCAGAAACAGAACTCTTAGCTGGTCGGTTAGCTCAGTTGGTTAGAGAGTGGTGCTAATAATGCCAAGGTCACGGGTTCAATCCCCGTATTGGCCACTTTGTCATTTTGGGAAATATTTCTGCAGAAGCATGAGATTGATGCAGAATTGGCACTCACAGCTTTAGAGTTACTAACACAAGATTGCTGTTTTGTTGGAAGCAGCTGTGCATACATAGTCACGGGTCAGTACTGCTGCGGTCATAACCAATGTTGTTGTGAGGATAAGGGTTGTATTTGTGAATGAGTTAGGCATTTTCTTTCAAGGGAAGAAAACTCCCCCCTGCAACTGGCCTCCCTCCTATGCTCCAGTCAGAAGGCATACTTTTTCTGACTGAGCATGGTGCTAATCACGCCAAGTTAGCGAATTTGATCCCAGTATTGGCCACTTTGTCAATTTGGGAAATATTTCTGCAGAAGCATGAGATTGATGCAGAATTCCCACCCACAGCTTTAGATTTACTATGACTAGTTTGCTGTTTTGTTGGAAGCAGCAGTCCATAAATTTTTTTCCAAGGGAACAAAAAATCCCCCTGCAACTGGCCTCCCTCTTATGCTCCAGTCAGAAGCAAGACTCTCAGCTGGTCGGTTAGCTCAGTTGGTTAGAGCGTGGTGCTAATAGCGCCAAGGTCACGGGTTCGATCCCCGTATTGGCCACTTTGTCATTTTGGGAAATATTTCTGCAGAAGCATGAGATTGATGCAGAATTGGCACTCACAGCTTTAGAGTTACTAACACAAGATTGCTGTTTTGTTGGAAGCAGCTGTGCATACATGGTCACTGGTCAGTACTGCTGCGGGACATAACCAATGTTGTTGTGAGGATAAGGGTTGTATTTGTGAATGAGTTAGGCATTTTCTTTCAAGGGAAGAAAGCTCCCCCCTGCAACTGGCCTCCCTCCTATGCTCCAGTCAGAAGGCATACTTTTTCTGACTGAGCATGGTGCTAATCACGCCAAGTTAGCGAATTTGATCCCAGTATTGGCCACTTTGTCAATTTGGGAAATATTTCTGCAGAAGGATGAGATTGATGCAGAATTCCCACCCACAGCTTTAGATTTACTATGACTAGTTTCCTGTTTTGTTGGAAGCAGCAGTCCATAAATGGTCACAGGTCAGTACTTCTGTGGGAAATGACCAATGAGATGCATTTAACCTTCTTTGTCCCAGTTCTACTTAAATGTGATGCAGGCTACAAGTCAGTTTGAAGATAATTGTCATATTCGTGAATTTCCTTCAGATCACATGTAGTTTTTCTTTAGGTTGTTGTGAGGATAAGGGTTTTATGTGTGAATGAGTTAGGCATTTTTTTTCCAAGGGAAGAAAAAATCCCCCTGCAACTGGCCTCCCTCTTATGCTCCAGTTAGAAATATGCCTCTCAGCTGGCCGGTTGGATCAGTTGGTTAGAGCGTGGTGCTAATAACGCCAAGGTCACGGGTTCGATCTCGTATTGGCCACTTTGTCATTTTGGGAAATATTTCTGCAGAAGGATGAGATTGATGCAGAATTGGCACTCACAGCTTTAGAGTTACTAACACAAGATTGCTGTTTTGTTGGAAGCAGCTGTGCATACATAATCACGGGTCAGTACTGCTGCGGACATAACCAATGTTGTTGTGAGGATAAGGGTTGTATTTGTGAATGAGTTAGGCATTTTCTTTCAAGGGAAGAAAACTCCCCCCTGCAACTGGCCTCCCTCCTATGCTCCAGTCAGAAGGCTTACTTTTTCTGACTGAGCATGGTGCTAATCATGCCAAGTTAGCGAATTTGATCCCAGTATTGGCCACTTTGTCAATTTGGGAAATATTTCTGCAGAAGGATGAGATTGATGCAGAATTGGCACTCACAGCTTTAGAGTTACTAACACAAGATTGCTGTTTGTTGGAAGCAGCTGTGCATACATAGTCACGGGTCAGTACTGCTGCGGACATAACCAATGTTGTTGTGAGGATAAGGGTTGTATTTGTGAATGAGTTAGGCATTTTCTTTCAAGGAAAGAAAACTCCCCACTGCAACTGGCCTCCCTCCTATGCTCCAGTCAGAAGCATACTTTTTTTGACTGAGCATGGTGCTAATCACGCCAAGTTAGCGAATTTGATCCCAGTATTGGCCACTTTGTCAATTTGGGAAAAATGTCTGCAGAAGCATTAGATTGATGCAGAATTCCCACCCACAGCTTTAGATTTACTATGACAAGTTTGCTGTTTTGTTGGAAGCAGCAGTCCATAAATGGTCTCAGGTCAGTACTGCTGTGGGAAATGACCAATGAGATGCATTTAACCTTCTTTGTCCCAGTCCTACTTAAATGTGATGCAGGCTACAAGTCAGTTTGAAGATAATTGTCATATTCATGAATTTCCTTCAGATCACATGTAGTTTTTCTTTAGGTTGTTGTGAGGATAAGGGTTTTATGTGTGAATGAGTTAGGCATTTTTTTCCAAGGGAAAGAGACTCTCAGCTGGCCGGTTAGCTCAGTTGGTTAGAGCGTGGTGCTAATAACGCCAAGGTCACGGGTTCGATCCCTGTATTGGCCACTTTGTCATTTTGGGAAATATTTCTGCAGAAGGATGAGATTGATGCAGAATTGGCACTCACAGCTTTAGAGTTACTAACACAAGATTGCTGTTTTGTTGGAAGCAGCTGTGCATATAGTCACGGGTCAGTACTGCTGCGGACATAACCAATGTTGCTGTGAGGATAAGGGTTGTATTTTTGAATGAGTTAGGCATTTTCTTTCAAGGGAAGAAAGCTCCCCCCTGCAACTGGCCTCCCTCCTATGCTCCAGTCAGAAGGCATACTTTTTCTCACTGAGCATGGTGCTAATCACGCCAAGTTAGCGAATTTGATCCCAGTATTGGCCACTTTGTCAATTTGGGAAATATTTCTGCAGAAGGATGAGATTGATGCAGAATTCCCACCCACAGCTTTAGATTTACTATGACTAGTTTCCTGTTTTGTTGGAAGCAGCAGTCCATAAATGGTCACAGGTCAGTACTTCTGTGGGAAATGACCAATGAGATGCATTTAACCTTCTTTGTCCCAGTTCTACTTAAATGTGATGCAGGCTACAAGTCAGTTTGAAGATAATTGTCATATTCGTGAATTTCCTTCAGATCACATGTAGTTTTTCTTTAGGTTGTTGTGAGGATAAGGGTTTTATGTGTGAATGATTTAGGCATTTTTTTTCCAAGGGAAGAAAAAATCCCCCTGCAACTGGCCTCCCTCTTATGCTCCAGTTAGAAATATGCCTCTCAGCTGGCCGGTTAGCTCAGTTGGTTAGAGCGTGGTGCTAATAACGCCAAGGTCACGGGTTCGATCCCCGTATTGGCCACTTTGTCATTTTGGGAAATATTTCTGCAGAAGCATGAGATTGATGCAGAATTGGCACTCACAGCTTTAGAGTTACTAACACAAGATTGCTGTTTGTTTTGTTGGTAGCAGCTGTGCATACATGGTCACGGGTCAGTACTGCTGCGGGACATAACCAATGTTGTTGTGAGGATAAGGGTTGTATTTGTGAATGAGTTAGGCATTTTCTTTCAAGGGAAGAAAACTACCCCCTGCAACTGGCCTCCCTCCTATGCTCCAGTCAGAAGGCATACTTTTTCTGACTGAGCATGGTGCTAATCACGCCAAGTCAGCAAATTTGATCCCAGTATTGGCCACTTTGTCAATTTGGGAAATATTTCTGCAGAAGCATGAGATTGATGCAGAATTCCCACCCACAGCTTTAGATTTACTATGACTAGTTTGCTGTTTTGTTGGAAGCAGCAGTCCATAAATGGTCACAGGTCAGTACTGCTGTGGGAAATGACCAATGAGATGCATTTAACCTTCTTTGTCCCAGTTCTACTTAAATGTGATGCAGGCTACAAGTCAGTTTGAAGATAATTGTCATATTCGTGAATTTCCTTCAGATCACATGTAGTTTTTCTTTAGGTTGTTGTGAGGATAAGGGTTTTATGTGTGAATGAGTTAGGCATTTTTTTCCAAGGGAAGAAAAAATCCCCCTGCAACTGGCCTCCCTCTTATGCTCCAGTTAGATATATGCCTCTCAGCTGGCCGGTTAGCTCAGTTGGTGCTAATAAAGCCAAGGTCACAGGTTCGATCCCCGTATTGGCCACTTTGTCATTTTGGGAAATATTTCTGCAGAAGCATGAGATTAATGCAGAATTGGCACTCACAGCTTTAGAGTTACTAACACAAGATTGCTGTTTTGTTGGAAGCAGCTGTGCATACATAGTCACAGGTCAGTACTGCTGCGGACATAACCAATGTTGTTGTGAGGATAAGGGTTGTATTTGTGAATGAGTTAGGCATTTTCTTTCAAGGGAAGAAAACTCCCCCCTGCAACTGGCCTCCCTCCTATGCTCCAGTCAGAAGGCATACCTTTTCTGACTGAGCATGGTGCTAATCACGCCAAGTTAGCGAATTTGATCCCAGTATTGGCCACTTTGTCAATTTGGGAAATATTTCTGCAGAAGCATGAGATTGATGCAGAATTCCCACCCACAACTTTAGATTTACTATGACTAGTTTGCTGTTTTGTTGGAAGCAGCAGTCCATAAATGGTCACAGGTCAGTACTGCTGTGGGAAATGACCAATGAGATGCATTTAACCTTCTTTGTCCCAGTTCTACTTAAATGTGATGCAGGCTACAAGTCAGTTTGAAGATAATTGTCATATTCATGAATTTCCTTCAGATCACATGTAGTTTTTCTTTAGGTTGTTGTGAGGATAAGGGTTTTATGTGTGAATGAGTTAGGCATTTTTTTTCCAAGGGAAGAAAAAATCCCCCTGCAACTGGCCTCCCTCTTATGCTCCAGTCAGAAACAGGACTCTCAGCTGGCCGGTTAGAGCGTGGTGCTAATAACGCCAAGGTCACGGGTTCGATCCCCGTATTGGCCACTTTGTCATTTTGGGAAATATTTCTGCAGAAGCATGAGATTGATGCAGAATTGGCACTCACAGCTTTAGAGTTACTAACACAAGATTGCTGTTTTGTTGGAAGCAGCTGCGCATACATGGTCACGAGTCAGTACTGCTGCGGGACATAACCAATGTTGTTGTGAGGATAAGGGTTGTATTTGTGAATGAGTTAGGCATTTTCTTTCAAGGGAAGAAAACTCCCCCCTGCAACTGGCCTCCCTCCATGCTCCAGTCAGAAGGCATACTTTTTCTGACTGAGCATGGTGCGAATCACGCCAAGTCAGCGAATTTGATCCCAGTATTGGCCACTTTGTGAATTTGGGAAATATTTCTGCAGAAGCATGAGATTGATGCAGAATTCCCACCCACAGCTTTAGATTTACTATGACTAGTTTGCTGTTTTGTTGGAAGCAGCAGTCCATAAATGGTCACAGGTCAGTACTGCTGTGGGAAATGACCAATGAGATGCATTTAACCTTCTTTGTCCCAGTTCTACTTAAATGTGATGCAGGATACAAGTCAGTTTGAAGATAATTGTCATATTCATGAATTTCCTTCAGATCACATGTAGTTTTTCTTTAGGTTGTTGTGAGGATAAGGGTTTTATGTGTGAATGAGTTAGGCATTTTTTTCCCAAGGGAAGAAAAAATCCCCCTGCAACTGGCCTCCCTCTTATGGTCCAGTCAGAAATATGCCTCTCAGCTGGCCGGTTATCTCAGCCAAGGTCGCTGGTTCGATCCCCGTATTGGCCACTTTGTCATTTTGGGAAATATTTCTGCAGAAGGATGAGATTGATGCAGAATTGGCACTCACAGCTTTAAAGTTACTAACACAAGATTGCTGTTTTGTTGGAAGCAGCTGTGCATACATAGTCACGGGTCAGTACTGCTGTGGACATAACCAATGTTGTTGTGAGGATAAGGGTTGTATTTGTGAATGAGTTAGGCATTTTCTTTCAAGGAAAGAAAACTCCCCCCTGCAACTGGCCTCCCTCCTATGCTCCAGTCAGAAGCATACTTTTTCTGACTGAGCATGGTGCTAATCACGCCAAGTTAGCGAATTTGATCCCAGTATTGGCCACTTTGTCAATTTGGGAAAAATGTCTGCAGAAGCATTAGATTGATGCAGAATTCCCACCCACAGCTTTAGATTTACTATGACAAGTTTGCTGTTTTGTTGGAAGCAGCAGTCCATAAATGGTCACAGGTCAGTACTGCTGTGGGAAATGACCAATGAGATGCATTTAACCTTCTTTGTCGCAGTACTACCTAAATGTGATGCAGGCCACAAGTCAGTTTGAAGATAATTGTAATATTCATGAATTTCCTTCAGATCGCATGTAGTTTTTCTTTAGGTTGTTGTGAGGATAAGGGTTTTATGTGTGAATGAGTTAGGCATTTTTTTTCCAAGGGAAGAAAACATCCCCCTGCAACTGGCCTCCCTCTTATGCTCCAGTTAGAAATATGCCTATCAGCTGGCCGGTTTGCTCAGTTGGTAAGAGCTTGGTGCTAATAACACCAAGGTCACGGGTTCGATCCCCGTATTGGCCACTTCGTCATTTTGGGAAATATTTCTGCAGAAGGATGAGATTGATGCAGAATTGGCACTCACAGCTTTAGAGTTACTAACACAAGATTGCTGTTTTGTTGGAAGCAGCTGTGCATACATAGTCACGGGTCAGTACTGCTGCGGACATAACCAATGTTGTTGTGAGGATAAGGGTTGTATTTGTGAATGAGTTAGGCATTTTCTTTCAAGGGAAGAAAACTCCCCCCTGCAACTGGCCTCCCTCCTATGCTCCAGTCAGAAGGCATACTTTTTCTGACTGAGCATGGTGCTAATCACGCCAAGTTAGCGAATTTGATCCCAGTATTGGCCACTTTGTCAATTTGGGAGATATTTCTGCAGAAGCATGAGATTGATGCAGAATTCCCACCCACAGCTTTAGATTTACTATGACTAGTTTGCTGTTTTGTTGGAAGCAGCAGTCCATAAATGGTCACAGGTCAGTACTGCTGTGGGACATGACCGATGAGAGGCATTTAACCTTCTTTGTCCCAGTTCTACTTAAATGTGATGCAGGCTACAAGTCAGTTTGAAGATAATTGCCATATTCATGAATTTCCTTCAGCTCACATGTAGTTTTTCTTTAGGTTGTTGTGAGGATAAGGGTTTTATGTGTGAATGAGTTAGGCATTTTTTTTCCAAGGGAAGAAAAAATCCCCCTGCAACTGGCCTCCCTCTTATGCTCCAGTCAGAAACAGGACTCTCAGCTGGCCGGTTAGAGCGTGGTGCTAATAACGCCAAGGTCATGGGTTCGATTCCCGTATTGGCCACTTTGTCATTTTGGGAAATATTTCTGCAGAAGCATGAGATTGATGCAGAATTGGCACTCACAGCTTTAGAGTTACTAACACAAGATTGCTGTTTTGTTGGAAGCAGCTGTGCATACATGGTCACGGGTCAGTACTGCTGCGGGACATAACCAATGTTGTTGTGAGGATAAGGGTTGTATTTGTGAATGAGTTAGGCATTTTCTTTCAAGTGAAGAAAACTCCCCCCTGCAACTGGCCTCCCTCCATGCTCCAGTCAGAAGGCATACTTTTTCTGACTGAGCATGGTGCTAATCACGCCAAGTTAGCGAATTTGATCCCAGTATTGGCCACTTTGTCAATTTGGGAAATATTTCTGCAGAAGCATAATATTGATGCAGAATTCCCACCCACAGCTTTAGATTTACTATGACTAGTTTGCTATTTTATTGGAAGCAGCAGTCCATAAATGGTCACAGGTCAGTACTGCTGTGGGAAATGACCAATGAGATGCATTTAACCTTCTTTGTCCCAGTTCTACTTAAATGTGATGCAGGCTACAAGTCAGTTTGAAGATAATTGTCATATTCATGAATTTCCTTCAGATCACATGTAGTTTTTCTTTAGGTTGTTTTGAGGATAAGGGTTTTATGTGTGAATAAGTTAGGCATTTTCTTTCCAAGGGAAGAAAAAATCCCCCTGCAACTGGCCTCCCTCTTATGGTCCAGTCAGAAATATGCCTCTCAGCTGGCCGGTTATCTCAGTTGGTTAGAGCGTGGTGCCAATAACTAATAACGCCAAGGTCACGGGTTCGATCCCCGTATTGGCCACTTTGTCATTTTGGGAAATATTTCTGCAGAAGGATGAGATTGATGCAGAATTGGCACTCACAGCTTTAGAGTTACTAACACAAGATTGCTGTTTTGTTGGAAGCAGCTGTGCATACATAGTCACGGGTCAGTACTGCTGCGGACATAACCAATGTTGTTGTGAGGATAAGGGTTGTATTTGTGAATGAGTTAGGCATTTTCTTTCAAGGAAAGAAAACTCCCCCCTGCAAATGGCCTCCCTCCTATGCTCCAGTCAGAAGCATACTTTTTCTGACTGAGCATGGTGCTAATCACGCCAAGTTAGCGAATTTGATCCCAGTATTGGCCACTTTGTCAATTTGGGAAAAATGTCTGCAGAAGCATTAGATTGATGCAGAATTCACACCCACAGCTTTATATTTACTATGACAAGTTTGCTGTTTTGTTGGAAGCAGCAGTCCATAAATGGTCACAGGTCAGTACTGCTGTGGGAAATGACCAATGAGATGCATTTAACCTTCTTTGTCGCAGTACTACCTAAATGTGATGCAGGCCACAAGTCAGTTTGAAGATAATTGTAATATTCATGAATTTCCTTCAGATCACATGGAGTTTTTCTTTAGGTTGTTGTGAGGATAAGGGTTGTCTGTGTGAATGAGTTAGGGATTTTTTTTCCAAGGGAAGAAAACATCCCCCTACAACTGGCCTCTTGCTTATGCTTGAGTCAGAAACAAAACTCTCAGCTGGCTGTTTAGCTCATTTGGTTAGAGCGTGGTGCTAATAATGGCAAGGTCACGGGTCCCCGTATTGGCCTCCTTGTCATTTTGGGAAATATTTCAGCAGAAGCATGAGATTGATGCAGAATTGGCACTCACAGCTTTAGAGTTACTAACACAAGATTGCTGTTTTGTTGGAAGCAGCTGTGCATACATGGTCACGGGTCAGTACTGCTGCGGGACATAACCAATGTTGTTGTGAGGATAAGGGTTGTATTTGTGAATGAGTTAGGCATTTTCTTTCAAGTGAAGAAAACTCCCCCCTGCAACTGGCCTCCCTCCATGCTCCAGTCAGAAGGCATACTTTTTCTGACTGAGCATGGTGCTAATCACGCCAAGTTAGCGAATTTGATCCCAGTATTGGCCACTTTGTCAATTTGGGAAATATTTCTGCAGAAGCATAATATTGATGCAGAATTCCCACCCACAGCTTTAGATTTACTATGACTAGTTTGCTGTTTTGTTGGAAGCAGCAGTCCATAAATGGTCACAGGTCAGTACTGCTGTGGGAAATGACCAATGAGATGCATTTAACCTTCTTTGTCCCAGTTCTACTTAAATGTGATGCAGGCTACAAGTCAGTTTGAAGATAATTGTCATATTCATGAATTTCCTTCAGATCACATGTAGTTTTTCTTTAGGATAAGGGTTTCATGTGTGAATGACTTAGGCATTTTTTTCCCAAGGGAAGAAAAAATCCCCCTGCAACTGGCTTCCCTCTTATGCTCCAGTCAGAAACCGGACTCTCAGCTGGTCGGTTAGCTCAGTTGGTTAGAGCGTGGTGCTAATAACGCCAAGGTCACGGGTTCGATCCCCATATTGGACACTTTGTCATTTTGGGAAATATTTCTGCAGAAGCATGAGATTGATGCAGAATTGGCACTCACAGCTTTAGAGTTACTAACACAAGATTGCTGTTTTGTTGGAAGCAGCTGTGCATACATGGTCACGGGTCAGTACTGCTGCGGGACATAACCAATGTTGTTGTGAGGATAAGGGTTGTATTTGTGAATGAGTTAGGCATTTTCTTTCAAGGGAAGAAAGCTCCCCCCTGCAACTGGCCTCCCTCCTATGCTCCAGTCAGAAGGCATACTTTATCTGACTGAGCATGGTGCTAATCACGCCAAGTTAGCGAATTTGATCCCAGTATTGGCCACTTTGTCAATTTGGGAAATATTTCTGCAGAAGCATGAGATTGATGCAGAATTCCCACCCACAGCTTTAGATTTACTATGACTAGTTTCCTGTTTTGTTGGAAGCAGCAGTCCATAAATGGTCACAGGTCAGTACTGCTGTGGGAAATGACCAATGAGATGCATTTAACCTTCTTTGTCCCAGTTCTACTTAAATGTGATGCAGGCTACAAGTCAGTTTGAAGATAACTGTCATATTCGTGAATTTCCTTCAGATCACATGTAGTTTTTCTTTAGGTTGTTGTGAGGATAAGGGTTTTATGTGTGAATGAGTTAGGCATTTTTTTTCCAAGGGAAGAAAAAATCCCCCTGCAACTGGCCTCCCTCTTATGCTCCAGTTAGAAATATGCCTCTCAGCTGGCCGGTTAGCTCAGTTGGTTAGAGTGTGGTGCTAATAACACCAAGGTCACGGGTTCGATCCCCGTATTGGCCACTTTGTCATTTTGGGAAATATTTCTGCAGAAGGATGAGATTGATGCAGAATTGGCACTCACAGCTTTAGAGTTACTAACACAAGATTGCTGTTTTGTTGGAAGCAGCTGTGCATACATAGTCACGGGTCAGTACTGCTGCGGACATAACCAATGTTGTTGTGAGGATAAGGGTTGTATTTGTGAATGAGGTAAGCATTTTCTTTCAAGGGAAGAAAACTCCCCCCTGCAACTGGCCTCCCTCCTATGCTCCAGTCAGAAGGCATACTTTTTCTGACTGAGCATGGTGCTAATCACGCCAAGTTAGCGAATTTGATCCCAGTATTGGCCACTTTGTCAATTTGGAAAATATTTCTGCAGAAGCATGAGATTGATGCAGAATTCCCACCCACAGCTTTAGATTTACTATGACTAGTTTGCTGTTTTGTTGGAAGCAGCAGTCCATAAATGGTCACAGGTCAGTACTGCTGTGGGAAATGACCAATGAGAGGCATTTAACCTTCTTTGTCCCAGTTCTACTTAAATGTGATGCAGGCTACAAGTCAGTTTGAAGATAATTGTCATATTCATGAATTTCCTTCAGATCACATGTAGTTTTTCTTTAGGTTGTTGTGAGGATAAGGGTTTTATGTGTGAATGAGTTAGGCATTTTTTTTCCAAGGGAAAAAGACTCTCAGCTGGCCGGTTAGCTCAGTTGGTTAGAGCGTGGCGCTAATCACGCCAAGGTCACGGGTTCGATCCCCGTATTGGCCACTTTGTCATTTTGGGAAATATTTCTGCAGAAGCATGAGATTGATGCAGAATTGGCACTCACAGCTTTAGAGTTACTAACACAAGATGGCTGTTTTGTTGGTAGCAGCTGTGCATACATGGTCACGGGTCAGTACTGCTGCGGGACATAACCAATGTTGTTGTGAGGATAAGGGTTGTATTTGTGAATGAGTTAGGCATTTTCTTTCAAGGGAAGAAAACTCCCCCCTGCAACTGGCCTCCCTCCTATGCTCCAGTCAGAAGGCATACTTTTTCTGACTGAGCATGGTGCTAATCACGCCAAGTTAGCGAATTTGATCCCAGTATTGGCCACTTTGTCAATTTGGGAAATATTTCTGCAGAAGCATGAGATTGATGCAGAATTCCCACCCACAGCTTTAGATTTACTATGACTAGTTTGCTGTTTTGTTGGAAGCAGCAGTCCATAAATGGTCACAGGTCAGTACTGCTGTGGGAAATGACCAATGAGATGCATTTAACCTTCTTTGTCCCAGTTCTACTTAAATGTGATGCAGGCTACAAGTCAGTTTGAAGATAATTGTCATATTCGTGAATTTCCTTCAGATCACATGTAGTTTTTCTTTAGGTTGTTGTGAGGATAAGGGTTTTATGTGTGAATGAGTTAGGCATTTTTTTCCAAGGGAAGAAAAAATCCCCCTGCAACTGGCCTCCCTCTTATGCTCCAGTCAGAAATATGCCTCTCAGCTGGCCGGTTAGCTCAGTTGGTTAGAGAGTGGTGCTAATAACGCCAAGGTCACAGGTTCGATCCCCGTATTGGCCACTTTGTCATTTCGGGAAATATTTCTGCAGAAGCATGAGATTGATGCAGAATTGGCACTCACAGCTTTAGAGTTACTAACACAAGATTGCTGTTTTGTTGGTAGCAGCTGTGCATACATGGTCATGGGTCAGTACTGCTGCGGGACATAACCAATGTTGTTGTGAGGATAAGGGTTGTATTCAGAATGAGTTAGGCATTTTCTTTCAAGGGAAGAAAACTCCCCCCCTGCAACTGGCCTCCCTCCTATGCTCCAGTCAGAAACAGGACTCTCAGCTGGCCGGTTAAAGCGTGGTGCTAATAACGCCAAGGTCACGGGTTCGATCCCCGTATTGGCCACTTTGTCATTTTGGGAAATATTTCTGCAGAAGCATGAGATTGATGCAGAATTGTCACTCACAGCTTTAGAGTTACTAACACAAGATTGCTGTTTTGTTGGAAGCAGCTGTGCATACATGGTCACGGGTCAGTACTGCTGCGGGACATAACCAATGTTGTTGTGAGGATAAGGGTTGTATTCAGAATGAGTTAGGCATTTTCTTTCAAGGGAAGAAAACTCCCCCCTGCAACTGGCCTCCCTCCTATGCTCCAGTCAGAAGGCATACTTTTTCTGACTGAGCATGGTGCTAATAACGCCAAGTTAGCGTATTTGATCCCTGTATTGGCCACTTTGTCAATTTGGGAAAAATGTCTGCAGAAGCATTAGATTGATGCAGAATTCCCACCCACAGCTTTAGATTTACTATGACAAGTTTACTGTTTTGTTGGAAGCAGCAGTCCATAAATGGTCACAGGTCAGTACTGCTGTGGGAAATGACCAATGAGATGCATTTAACCTTCTTTGTCTCAGTACTACTTAAATGTGACGCAGGCCACACGTCAGTTTGAAGATAATTGTAATATTCATGAATTTCCTTCAGATCACATGGAGTTTTTCTTTAGGTTGTTGTGAGGATAAGGGTTGTATGTGTGAATGAGTTAGGCATTTTTTTCCAAGGGAAGAAAAAATCCCCCTGCAACTGGCCTCCCTCTTATGCTCCAGTCACTTTATCTGACTGAGCATGGTGCTAATCACGCCAAGTTAGCGAATTTGATCCCAGTATTGGCCACTTTGTCAATTTGGGAAATATTTCTGCAGAAGCATGAGATTGATGCAGAATTCCCACCCACAGCTTTAGATTTACTATGACTAGTTTGCTGTTTTGTTTCAAGCAGCAGTCTATAAATGGTCACGGGTCAGTACTGCTGCGGGACGTCCAATGAGATGCATTTAACCTTCTTTGTCCCAGTTCTACTTAAATGTGATGCAGGCCACAAGTCAGTTTGAAGATAATTGTAATATTCATGAATTTCCTTCAGATCACATGTAGTTTTCCTTTAGGTTGTTGTGAGGATAAGGGTTGTATTTGTGAATGAGTTAGGCATTTTCTTTCCGAGGGAAGAAAAAATCCCCCTGCAACTGGCCTCCCTCTTATGCTCCAGTCAGAAACACGGTTCTCAGCTGGCCAGTTAGCTCAGTTGGTTAGAGCGTGGTGCTAATAATGCCAAGGTCATGGGTTCGATCCCTGTATTGGCCACTTTGTCAATTTGGGAAATATTTCTGCAGAAGCATGAGATTGATGCAGAATTGGCACCCACAGCATTAGAATTACTAACACAAGATTGCTGTTTTGTTGGAAGCAGCTGTGCATACATGGTCACGGGTCAGTACTGCTGCGGCACTTCCAATGAGATGCATTTAACCTTCTTTGTCCCAGTTCTACTTAAATGTGATGCAGGCCACAAGTCAGTTTGAAGATAATTGTAATATTCATGAATTTCCTTCAGATCACATGTAGTTTTTCTTTAGGTTGTTGTGAGGATAAGGGTTTTATGTGTGAATGAGTTAGGCATTTTTTTTCCAAGGTTAGAAAAAATCCCCCTGCAACTGGCCTCCCTCCTATGCTCCAGTCAGAAGGCATACTTTTTCTGACTGAGCATGGTGCTAATCACGCCAAGTTAGCGAATTTGATCCCAGTATTGGCCACTTTGTCAATTTGGGAAATATTTCTGCAGAAGCATGAGATTGATGCAGAATTCCCACCCACAGCTTTAGATTTACTATGACTAGTTTGCTGTTTTGTTTCAAGCAGCAGTCCTTAAATGGTCACGGGTCAGTACTGCTGCGGGACTTCCAATGAGATGCATTTAACCTTCTTTGTCCCAGTTCTACTTAAATGTGATGCAGGCTACAAGTCAGTTTGAAGATAATTGTCATATTCATGAATTTCCTTCAGATCACATGTAGTTTTTCTTTAGGTTGTTGTGAGGACAAGGGTTTTATGTGTGAATGAGTTAGGCATTTTTTTCCAAGGGAAAACGACTCTCAGCTGGCCGGTTAGCTCAGTTGGTTAGAGCGTGGTGCTAATAATGCCAATGTCACGGGTTGGATCCCCGTATTGGCCACTTTGTCATTTTGGGAAATATTTCTGCAGAAGCATGAGATTGATGCAGAATTGGCACTCACAGCTTTAGAGTTACTAACACAAGATTGCTGTTTTGTTGGTAGCAGCTGTGCATACATGGTCACGGGTCAGTACTGCTGCGGGACATAACCAAAGTTGTTGTGAGGATAAGGGTTGTATTTGTGAATGAGTTAGGCATTTTCTTTCAATGGAAGAAAACTACCCCCTGCAACTGGCCTCCCTCCTATGCTCCAGTCAGAAGGCATACTTTTTCTGACTGAGCATGGTGCTAATCACGCCAAGTAAGCGAATTTGATCCCAGTATTGGCCACTTTGTCAATTTGGGAAATATTTCTGCAGAAGCATGAGATTGATGCAGAATTCCCACCCACAGCTTTAGATTTACTATGACTAGTTTGCTGTTTTGTTGGAAGCAGCAGTCCATAAATAGTCACAGGTCAGTACTGCTGTGGGAAATGACCAATGAGATGCATTTAACCTTCTTTGTCCCAGTTCTACTTAAATGTGATGCAGGCTACAAGTCAGTTTGAAGATAATTGTCATATTCATGAATTTCCTTCAGATCACATGTAGTTTTTCTTTAGGTTGTTGTGAGGATAAGGGTTTTATGTGTGAATGAGTTAGGCATTTTTTTTCCAAGGGAAGAAAAAAATCCCCCTGCAACTGGCCTCCCTCTTATGCTCCAGTCAGAAACTGGACTTTCAGCTGGTCGGTTAGCTCAGTTGGTTAGAGCGTGGTGCTAATAACGCCAAGGTCACGGGTTGGATCCCCGTATTGGCCACTTTGTCATTTTGGGAAATATTTCTGCAGAAGCATGAGATTGATGCAGAATTCCCACCCACAGCTTTAGATTTACTATGACAAGTTTGCTGTTTTGTTGGAAGCAGCAGTCCATAAATGGTCACAGGTCACTGCTGTGGGAAATGACCAATGTTGTTGTGAGGATAAGGGTTGTATTTGTGAATGAGTTAGGCATTTTCTTTCAAGGGAGGAAAGCTCCCCCCTGCAACTGGCCTCCCTCCTATGCTCCAGTCAGAAGGCATACTTTTTCTGACTGAGCTTGGTGCTAATCACGCTAAGTTAGCGAATTTGATCTCAGTATTGGCCACTTTGTCAATTTGGGAAATATTTCTGCAGAAGCATGAGATTGATGCAGAATTCCCACCCACAGCTTTAGATTTACTATGACAAGTTTGCTGTTTTGTTGGAAGCAGCAGTCCATAAATGGTCACAGGTCACTGCTGTGGGAAATGACCAATGAGATGCATTTAACCTTCTTTGTCCCAGTTCTACTTAAATGTGATGCAGGCTACAAGTCAGTTTGAAGATAATTGTCATATTCGTGAATTTCCTTCAGATCACATGTAGTTTTTCTTTAGGTTGTTGTGAGGATAAGGGTTTTATGTGTGAATGAGTTAGGCATTTTTTTTCCAAGGGAAGAAAAAATCCCCCTGCAACTGGCCTCCCTCTTATGCTCCAGTTAGAAATATGCCTCTCAGCTGGCCGTTTAGCTCAGTTGGTTAGAGCATGGTGCTAATAACACCAAGGTCACGGGTTCGATCCCCGTATTAGCCACTTTGTCATTTTGGGAAATTTTTCTGCAGAAGGATGAGATTGATGCAGAATTGGCACTCACAGCTTTAGAGTTACTAACACAAGATTGCTGTTTTGTTGGAAGCAGCAGTCCATAAATGGTCACAGGTCAGTACTGCTCTGGGAAATGACCAATGAGATGCATTTAACCTTCTTTGTCCCAGTTCTACTTAAATGTGATGCAGGCTACAAGTCAGTTTGAAGATAATTGTCATATTCATGAATTTCCTTCAGATCACATGTAGTTTTTCTTTAGGTTGTTGTGAGGATAAGGGTTTTATGTGTGAATGAGTTAGGCATTTTTTTCTTCCAAGGGAAAAAGACTTTCAGCTGGCCGGTTAGCTCAGTTGGTTAGAGCGTGGTGCTAATAACGCCAAGGTCATGGGTTCGATCCCCGTATTGGCCACTTTGTCATTTTGGGAAATATTTCTGCAGAAGCATGAGATTGATGCAGAATTGGCACTCACAGCTTTAGAGTTACTAACACAAGTTTGCTGTTTTGTTGGAAGCAGCTGTGCATACATGGTCACGGGTCAGTACTGCTGCGGGACATAACCAATGTTGTTGTGAGGATAAGGGTTGTATTTGTGAATGAGTTAGGCATTTTCTTTCAAGGGAAGAAAACTCCCCCCTGCAACTGGCCTCCCTCCTATGCTCCAGTCAGAAGGCATACTTTTTCTGACTGAGCATGGTGCTAATCACGCCAAGTTAGCGAATTTGATCCCAGTATTGGCCACTTTGTCAATTTGGGAAATATTTCTGCAGAAGCATGAGATTGATGCAGAATTCCCACCCACAGCTTTAGATTTACTATGACTAGTTTGCTGTTTTGTTGGAAGCAGCAGTCCATAAATGGTCACAGGTCAGTACTGCTGTGGGAAATGACCAATGAGATGCATTTAACCTTCTTTGTCCCAGTTCTACTTAAATGTGATGCAGGCTACAAGTCAGTTTGAAGATAATTGTCATATTCATGAATTTCCTTCAGATCACATGTAGTTTTTCCTTAGGTTGTTGTGAGGATAAGGGTTTTATGTGTGAATGAGTTAGGCATTTTTTTTCCAAGGGAAGAAAAAATCCCCCTGCAACTGGCCTCCCTCTTATGGTCCAGTCAGAAATATGCCTCTCAGCTGGCTGGTTAGCTCAGTTGGTTAGAGCTTGGTGCTAATAACGACGGGTTCGATCCCCGTATCGGCCACTTTGTCATTTTGGGAAATATTTCTGCAGAAGGATGAGATTGATGCAGAATTGGCACTCACAGCTTTAGAGTTACTAACACAAGATTGCTGTTTTGTTGGAAGCAGCTGTGCATACATAGTCACGGGTCAGTACTGCTGCGGACATAACCAATGTTGTTGTGAGGATAAGGGTTGTATTTGTGAATGAGTTAGGCATTTTCTTTCAAGGAAAGAAAACTCCCCCCTGCAACTGGCCTCCCTCCTATGCTCCAGTCAGAAGCATACTTTTTCTGACTGAGCATGGTGCTAATCACGCCAAGTTAGCGAATTTGATCCCAGTATTGGCCACTTTGTCAATTTGGGAAAAATGTCTGCAGAAGCATTAGATTGATGCAGAATTCCCACCCACAGCTTTAGATTTACTATGACAAGTTTGCTGTTTTGTTGGAAGCAGCAGTCCATAAATGGTCACAGGTCAGTACTGCTGTGGGAAATGACCAATGAGATGCATTTAACCTTCTTTGTCGCAGTACTACTTAAATGTGATGCAGGCCACAAGTCAGTTTGAAGATAATTGTAATATTCATGAATTTCCTTCAGATCACATGGAGTTTTTCTTTAGGTTGTTGTGAGGATAAGGGTTGTCTGTCTGAATGAGTTAGGCATTTCCAAGGGAAGAAAACATCCCCCTACAACTGGCCTCCTGCTTATGCTTGAGTCAGAAACAAAACGCTCAGCTGGCTGTTTAGCTCATTTGGTTAGAGCGTGCTGCTAATAATGGCAAGGTCACGGGTCCCCGTATTGGCCTCCTTGTCATTTTGGGAAATATTTCTGCAGAAGCATGAGATTGATGCAGAATTGGCACTCACAGCTTTAGAGTTACTAACACAAGATTGCTGTTTTGTTGGAAGCAGCTGTGCATACATGGTCACTGGTCAGTACTGCTGCGGGACATAACCAATGTTGTTGTGAGGATAAGGGTTGTATTTGTGAATGAGTTAGGAATTTTCTTTCAAGGGAAGAAAACTCCCCCCTGCAACTGGCCTCCCTCCTATGCTCCAGTCAGATGGCATACTTTTTCTGACTGAGCATGGTGCTAATCACGCCAAGTTAGCGGATTTGATCCCAGTATTGGCCACTTTGTCAATTTGGGAAATATTTCTGCAGAAGCATGAGACTGATGCAGAATTCCCACCCACAGCTTTAGATTTACTATGACTAGTTTGCTGTTTTGCTGGAAGCAGCAGTCCATAACTGGTCACAGGTCAGTACTGCTGTGGGAAATGACCAATGAGATGCATTTAACCTTCTTTGTCCCAGTTCTACTTAAATGTGATGCAGGCTACAAGTCAGTTTGAAGATAATTGTCATATTCATGAATTTCCTTCAGATCACATGTAGTTTTTCTTTAGGTTGTTGTGAGGATAAGGGTTTTATGTGTGAATGAGTTAGGCATTTTTTTTCCAAGGGAAAAAGACTCTCAGCTGGCCGGTTAGCTCAGTTGGTTAGAGCGTGGTGCTAATAACGCCAAGGTCACGGGTTCGATCCCCATATTGGCCACTTTGTCATTTTGGGAAATATTTCTGCAGAAGCATGAGATTGATGCAGAATTGGCACTCACAGCTTTAGAGTTACTAACACAAGATTGCTGTTTTGTTGGTAGCAGCTGTGCATACATGGTCACGGGTCAGTACTGCTGCGGGACATAACCAATGTTGTTGTGAGGATAAGGGTTGTATTTGTGAATGAGTTAGGCATTTTCTTTCAAGGGAAGAAAACTCCCCCCTGCAACTGGCCTCCCTCCTATGCTCCAGTCAGAAGGCATACTTTTTCTGACTGAGCATGGTGCTAATCACGCCAAGTTAGTGAAATTGATCCCAGTATTGTCCACTTTGTCAATTTGGGAATTATTTCTGCAGAAGCATGAGATTGATGCAGAATTCCCACCCACAGCTTTAGATTTACTATGACAAGTTTGCTGTTTTGTTGGAAGCAGCAGTCCATAAATGGTCACAGGTCAGTACTGCTGTGGGAAATGACCAATGAGATGCATTTAACCTTCTTTGTCCCAGTTCTACTTAAAGGTGATGCAGGCTACAAGTCAGTTTGAAGATAATTGTCATATTCATGAATTTCCTTCAGATCACATGTAGTTTTTCTTTAGGTTGTTGTGAGGATAAGGGTTGTCTGTGTGAATGAGTTAGGCATTTAGGCAGTTGGTTAGAGCGTGGTGCAAATAACGCCAAAGTCACGGGTTCGATCCCCGTATTGGCCACTTTGTCATTTTGGGAAATAATTCTGCAGAAGGATGAGATTGATGCAGAATTGGCACTCACAGCTTTAGAGTTACTAACACAAGATTGCTGATTTGTTGGAAGCAGCTGTGCATACATGGTCACGGGTCAGTACTACTGCGGACATAACCAATGTTGTTGTGAGGATAAGGGTTGTATTTGTGAATGAGTTAGGCATTTTCTTTCAAGGGAAGAAAACTCCCCCCTGCAACTGGCCTCCCTCCTATGCTCCAGTCAGAAGGCTTACTTTTTCTGACTGAGCATGGTGCTAATCACGCCAAGTTAGCGAATTTGATCCCAGTATTGGCCACTTTGTCAACTTGGGAAATATTTCTGCAGAAGCATGAGATTGATGCAGAATTGGCACTCACAGCTTTAGAGTTACTAACACAAGATTGCTGTTTTGTTGGAAGCAGCTGTGCATACATAGTCACGGGTCAGTACTGCTGCGGACATAACCAATGTTGTTGTGAGGATAAGGGTTGTATTTGTGAATGAGTTAGGCATTTTCTTTCAAGGAAAGAAAACTCCCCCCTGCAACTGGCCTCCCTCCTATGCTCCAGTCAGAAGCAGTACTTTTTCTGACTGAGCATGGTGCTAATCACGCCAAGTTAGCGAATTTGATCCCAGTATTGGCCACTTTGTCAATTTGGGAAAAATGTGTGCAGAAGCATTAGATTGATGCAGAATTCCCACCCACAGCTTTAGATTTACTATGACAAGTTTGCTGTTTTGTTGGAAGCAGCAGTCCATAAATGGTCACAGGTCAGTACTGCTGTGGGAAATGACCAATGAGATGCATTTAACCTTCTTTGTCGCAGTACTACTTAAATGTGATGCAGGCCACAAGTCAGTTTGAAGATAATTGTAATATTCATGAATTTCCTTCAGATCACATGGAGTTTTTCTTTAGGTTGTTGTGAGGATAAGGGTTGTCTGTGTGAATGAGTTAGGCATTTCCAAGGGAAGAAAACATCCCCCTACAACTGGCCTCCTGCTTATGCTTGAGTCAGAAACAAAACGCTCAGCTGGCTGTTTAGCTCCTTTGGTTAGAGCGTGCTGCTTATAATGGCAAGGTCACGGGTCCCCGTATTGGCCTCCTTGTCATTTTGGGAAATATTTCTGCAGAAGCATGAGATTGATGCAGAATTGGCACTCACAGCTTTAGAGTTACTAACACAAGATTGCTGTTTTGTTGGAAGCAGCTGTGCATACATGGTCACGGGTCAGTACTGCTGCGGGACATAACCAATGTTGTTGTGAGGATAAGGGTTGTATTTGTGAATGAGTTAGGCATTTTCTTTCAAGGGAAGAAAACTCCCCCTGCAACTGGCCTCCCTCCTATGCTCCAGTCAGAAGGCATACTTTTTCTGACTGAGCATGGTGCTAATCACGCCAAGTTAGCGGATTTGATCCCAGTATTGGCCACTTTGTCAATTTGGGAAATATTTCTGCAGAAGCATGAGATTGATGCAGAATTCCCACCCACAGCTTTAGATTTACTATGACTAGTTTGCTGTTTTGTTGGAAGCAGCAGTCCATAAATGGTCACAGGTCAGTACTGCTGTGGGAAATGACCAATGAGATGCATTTAACCTTCTTTGTCCCAGTTCTACTCAAATGTGATGCAGGCTACAAGTCAGTTTGAAGATAATTGTCATATTCGTGAATTTCCTTCAGATCACATGTAGTTTTTCTTTAGGTTGTTGTGAGGATAAGGGTTTTATGTGTGAATGAGTTAGGCATTTTTTTTCCAAGGGAAGAAAAAATCCCCCTGCAACTGGCCTCCCTCTTATGCTCCAGTCAGAAATATGCTCAGCTGGCTGGTTAGCTCAGTTGGTTAGAGCGTGGTGCTAATAACGCCAAGGTCACGGGTTCGATCCCCGTATTGGCCACTTTGTCATTTTGGGAAATATTTCTGCAGAAGGATGAGATTGATGCAGAATTGGCACTCACAGCTTTAGAGTTACTAACACAAGATTGCTGTTTTGTTGGAAGCAGCTGTGCATACATAGTCACGGGTCAGTACTGCTGCAGACATAACCAATGTTGTTGTGAGGATAAGGGTTGTATTTGTGAATGAGTTAGGCATTTTCTTTCAAGGAAAGAAAACTCCCCCCTGCAACTGGCCTCCCTCCTATGCTCCAGTCAGAAGGATACTTTTTCTGACTGAGCATGGTGCTAATAACGCCAAGTTAGCGAATTTGATCCCAGTATTGGCCACTTTGTCAATTTGGGAAAAATGTCTGCAGAAGCATTAGATTGATGCAGAATTCCCACCCACAGCTTTAGATTTACTATGACAAGTTTGCTGTTTTGTTGGAAGCAGCAGTCCATAAATGGTCACAGGTCAGTACTGCTGTGGGAAATGACCAATGAGATGCATTTAACCTTCTTTGTCGCAGTACTACTTAAATGTGATGCAGGCCACAAGTCAGTTTGAAGATAATTGTAATATTCATGAATTTCCTTCAGATCACATGGAGTTTTTCTTTAGGTTGTTGTGAGGATAAGGGTTGTCTGTGTGAATGAGTTAGGCATTTAGGCAGTTGGTTAGAGCGTGGTGCAAATAACGCCAAAGTCACGGGTTCGATCCCCGTATTGGCCACTTTGTCATTTTGGGAAATAATTCTGCAGAAGGATGAGATTGATGCAGAATTGGCACTCACAGCTTTAGAGTTACTAACACAAGATTGCTGATTTGTTGGAAGCAGCTGTGCATACATGGTCACGGGTCAGTACTACTGCGGACATAACCAATGTTGTTGTGAGGATAAGGGTTGTATTTGTGAATGAGTTAGGCATTTTCTTTCAAGGGAAGAAAACTCCCCCCTGCAACTGGCCTCCCTCCTATGCTCCAGTCAGAAGGCTTACTTTTTCTGACTGAGCATGGTGCTAATCACGCCAAGTTAGCGAATTTGATCCCAGTATTGGCCACTTTGTCAGTTTGGGAAATATTTCTGCAGAAGCATGAGATTGATGCAGAATTGGCACTCACAGCTTTAGAGTTACTAACACAAGATTGCTGTTTTGTTGGAAGCAGCTGTGCATACATAGTCACGGGTCAGTACTACTGCGGACATAACCAATGTTGTTGTGAGGATAAGGGTTGTATTTGTGAATGAGTTAGGCATTTTCTTTCAAGGGAAGAAAACTCCCCCCTGCAACTGGCCTCCCTCCTATGCTCCAGTCAGAAGGCATACTTTTTCTGACTGAGCATGGTGCTAATCACGCCAAGTTAGTGAAATTGATCCCAGTATTGTCCACTTTGTCAATTTGGGAATTATTTCTGCAGAAGCATGAGATTGATGCAGAATTCCCACCCACAGCTTTAGATTTACTATGACAAGTTTGCTGTTTTGTTGGAAGCAGCAGTCCATAAATGGTCACAGGTCAGTACTGCTGTGGGAAATGACCAATGAGATGCATTTAACCTTCTTTGTCCCAGTTCTACTTAAATGTGATGCAGGCTACAAGTCAGTTTGAAGATAATTGTCATATTCATGAATTTCCTTCAGATCACATGTAGTTTTTCTTTAGGTTGTTGTGAGGATAAGGGTTTTATGTGTGAATGAGTTAGGCATTTTTTTCCAAGGGAAAGAGACTCTCAGCTGGCCGGTTAGCTCAGTTGGTTAGAGCGTGGTGCTAATAACGCCAAGGTCACGGGTTCGATCCCCGTATTGGCCACTTTGTCATTTTGGGAAATATTTCTGCAGAAGGATGAGATTGATGCAGAATTGGCACTCACAGCTTTAGAGTTACTAACACAAGATTGCTGTTTTGTTGGAAGCAGCTGTGCATACATAGTCACGGGTCAGTACTGCTGCGGACATAACCAATGTTGTTGTGAGGATAAGGGTTGTATTTGTGAATGAGTTAGGCATTTTCTTTCAAGGGAAGAAAACTCCCCCCTGCAACTGGTCTCCCTCCTATGCTCCAGTCAGAAGGCATACTTTTTCTGACTGAGCATGCTGCTAATCACGCCAAGTTAGCGAATTTGATCCCAGTATTGGCCACTTTGTCAATTTGGGAAATATTTCTGCAGAAGCATGAGATTGATGCAGAATTCCCACCCACAGCTTTAGATTTACTATGACTAGTTTGCTGTTTTGTTGGAAGCAGCAGTCCATAAATGGTCACAGGTCAGTACTGCTCTGGGAAATGACCAATGAGATGCATTTAACCTTCTTTGTCCCAGTTCTACTTAAATGTGATGCAGGCTACAAGTCAGTTTGAAGATAATTGTCATATTCATGAATTTCCTTTAGATCACATGTAGTTTTTCTTTAGGTTGTTGTGAGGATAAGGGTTTTATGTGTGAATGACTTAGGCATTTTTTTTCCAAGGGAAGAAAAAATCCCCCTGCAACTGGCCACCCTCTAATGCTCCAGTCAGAAACAGGACTCTCAGCTGGTCGGTTAGCTCAGTTGGTTAGAGAGTGGTGCTAATAACGCCAAGGTCACGGGTTTGATCCCCGTATTGGCCACTTTGTCATTTTGGGAAATATTTCTGCAGAAGCATGAGATGGATGCAGAATTGGCACTCACAGCTTTAGAGTTACTAACACAAGATTGCTGTTTTGTTGGAAGCAGCTGTGCATACATAGTCACGGGTCTGTACTGCTGCGGACATAACCAATGTTGTTGTGAGGATAAGGGTTGTATTTGTGAATGAGTTAGGCATTTTCTTTCAAGGGAAGAAAACTCCCCCCTGCAACTGGCCTCCCTCCTATGCTCCAGTCAGAAGGCATACTTTTTCTGACTGAGCATGGTGCTAATCACGCCAAGTTAGCGAATTTGATCCCAGTATTGGCCACTTTGTCAATTTGGGAAATATTTCTGCAGAAGCATGAGATTGATGCAGAATTCCCACCCACAGCTTTAGATTTACTATGACAAGTTTGCTGTTTTGTTGGAAGCAGCAGTCCATAAATGGTCACAGGTCAGTACTGCTGTGGGAAATGACCAATGAGATGCATTTAACCTTCTTTGTCCCAGTTCTACTTAAATGTGATGCAGGCTACAAGTCAGTTTGAAGATAATTGTCATATTCATGAATTTCCTTCAGATCACATGTAGTTTTTCTTTAGGTTGTTGTGAGGATAAGGGTTTTATGTGTGAATGAGTTAGGCATTTTTTTCCAAGGGAAAGAGACTCTCAGCTGGCCGGTTAGCTCAGTTGGTTAGAGCGTGGTGCTAATAACGCCAAGGTCACGGGTTCGATCCCCGTATTGGCCACTTTGTCATTTTGGGAAATATTTCTGCAGAAGGATGAGATTGATGCAGAATTGGCACTCACAGCTTTAGAGTTACTAACACAAGATTGCTGTTTTGTTGGAAGCAGCTGTGCATACATAGTCACGGGTCAGTACTGCTGCGGACATAACCAATGTTGTTGTGAGGATAAGGGTTGTATTTGTGAATGAGTTAGGCATTTTCTTTCAAGGGAAGAAAACTCCCCCCTGCAACTGGTCTCCCTCCTATGCTCCAGTCAGAAGGCATACTTTTTCTGACTGAGCATGCTGCTAATCACGCCAAGTTAGCGAATTTGATCCCAGTATTGGCCACTTTGTCAATTTGGGAAATATTTCTGCAGAAGCATGAGATTGATGCAGAATTCCCACCCACAGCTTTAGATTTACTATGACTAGTTTGCTGTTTTGTTGGAAGCAGCAGTCCATAAATGGTCACAGGTCAGTACTGCTCTGGGAAATGACCAATGAGATGCATTTAACCTTCTTTGTCCCAGTTCTACTTAAATGTGATGCAGGCTACAAGTCAGTTTGAAGATAATTGTCATATTCATGAATTTCCTTTAGATCACATGTAGTTTTTCTTTAGGTTGTTGTGAGGATAAGGGTTTTATGTGTGAATGACTTAGGCATTTTTTTTCCAAGGGAAGAAAAAATCCCCCTGCAACTGGCCACCCTCTAATGCTCCAGTCAGAAACAGGACTCTCAGCTGGTCGGTTAGCTCAGTTGGTTAGAGAGTGGTGCTAATAACGCCAAGGTCACGGGTTTGATCCCCGTATTGGCCACTTTGTCATTTTGGGAAATATTTCTGCAGAAGCATGAGATGGATGCAGAATTGGCACTCACAGCTTTAGAGTTACTAACACAAGATTGCTGTTTTGTTGGAAGCAGCTGTGCATACATAGTCACGGGTCTGTACTGCTGCGGACATAACCAATGTTGTTGTGAGGATAAGGGTTGTATTTGTGAATGAGTTAGGCATTTTCTTTCAAGGGAAGAAAACTCCCCCCTGCAACTGGCCTCCCTCCTATGCTCCAGTCAGAAGGCATACTTTTTCTGACTGAGCATGGTGCTAATCACGCCAAGTTAGCGAATTTGATCCCAGTATTGGCCACTTTGTCAATTTGGGAAATATTTCTGCAGAAGCATGAGATTGATGCAGAATTCCCACCCACAGCTTTAGATTTACTATGACTAGTTTGCTGTTTTGTTGGAAGCAGCAGTCCATAAATGGTCACAGGTCAGTACTGCTGTGGGAAATGACCAATGAGATGCATTTAACCTTCTTTGTCCCAGTTCTACTTAAATGTGATGCAGGCTACAAGTCAGTTTGAAGATAATTGTCATATTCATGAATTTCCTTCAGATCACATGTAGTTTTTCCTTAGGTTGTTGTGAGGATAAGGGTTTTATGTGTGAATGAGTTAGGCATTTTTTTTCCAAGGGAAGAAAAAATCCCCCTGCAACTGGCCTCCCTCTTATGGTCCAGTCAGAAATATGCCTCTCCCCTGGCTGGTTAGCTCAGTTGGTTAGAGCTTGGTGCTAATAACGCCGAGGTCATGGGTTCGATCCCCGTATTGGCCACTTTGTCATTTTGGGAAATATTTCTGCAGAAGGATGAGATTGATGCAGAATTGGCACTCACAGCTTTAGAGTTACTAACACAAGATTGCTGTTTTGTTGGAAGCAGCTGTGCATACATAGTCACGGGTCAGTACTGCTGCGGACATAACCAATGTTGTTGTGAGGATAAGGGTTGTATTTGTGAATGAGTTAGGCATTTTCTTTCAAGGAAAGAAAACTCCCCCCTGCAACTGGCCTCCCTCCTATGCTCCAGTCAGAAGCATACTTTTTCTGACTGAGCATGGTGCTAATCACGCCAAGTTAGCGAATTTGATCCCAGTATTGGCCACTTTGTCAATTTGGGAAAAATGTCTGCAGAAGCATTAGATTGATGCAGAATTCCCACCAACAGCTTTAGATTTACTATGACAAGTTTGCTGTTTTGTTGGAAGCAGCAGTCCATAAATGGTCACAGGTCAGTACTGCTGTGGGAAATGACCAATGAGATGCATTTAACCTTCTTTGTCCCAGTTCTACTTAAATGTGATGCAGGCTACAAGTCAGTTTGAAGATAATTGTAATATTCATGAATTTCCTTCAGATCACATGGAGTTTTTCTTTAGGTTGTTGTGAGGATAAGGGTTTTATGTGTGAATGAGTTAGGCATTTTTTTCCAAGAGAAAGAGACTCTCAGCTGGCCGGTTAGCTCAGTTGGTTAGAGCGTGGTGCTAATAACGCCAAGGTCACTGGTTCGATCCCTGTATTGGCCACTTTGTCATTTTGGGAAATATTTCTGCAGAAGGATGAGATTGATGCAGAATTGGCACTCACAGCTTTAGAGTTACTAACACAAGATTGCTGTTTTGTTGGAAGCAGCTGTGCATACATAGTCACAGGTCAGTACTGCTGCGGACATAACCAATGTTGTTGTGAGGATAAGGGTTGTATTTGTGAATGAGTTAGGCATTTTCTTTCAAGGGAAGAAAACTCCCCCCTGCAACTGGTCTCCCTCCTATGCTCCAGTCAGAAGGCATACTTTTTCTGACTGAGCATGGTGCTAATCACGCCAAGTTAGCGAATTTGATCCCAGTATTGGCCACTTTGTCAATTTGGGAAATATTTCTGCAGAAGCATGAGATTGATGCAGAATTCCCACCCACAGCTTTAGATTTACTATGACTAGTTTGCTGTTTTGTTGGAAGCAGCAGTCCATAAATGGTCACAGGTCAGTACTGCTCTGGGAAATGACCAATGAGATGCATTTAACCTTCTTTGTCCCAGTTCTACTTAAATGTGATGCAGGCTACAAGTCAGTTTGAAGATAATTGTCATATTCATGAATTTCCTTCAGATCACATGTAGTTTTTCCTTAGGTTGTTGTGAGGATAAGGGTTTTATGTGTGAATGAGTTAGGCATTTTTTTTCCAAGGGAAGAAAAAATCCCCCTGCAACTGGCCTCCCTCTTATGGTCCAGTCAGAAATATGCCTCTCAGCTGGCTGGTTAGCTCAGTTGGTTAGAGCTTGGTGCTAATAACGCCAAGGTCACGGGTTCGATCCCCGTATTGGCCACTTTGTCATTTTGGGAAATATTTCTGCAGAAGGATGAGATTGATGCAGAATTGGCACTCACAGCTTTAGAGTTACTAACACAAGATTGCTGTTTTGTTGGAAGCAGCTGTGCATACATAGTCACGGGTCAGTACTGCTGCGGACATAACCAATGTTGTTGTGAGGATAAGGGTTGTATTTGTGAATGAGTTAGGCATTTTCTTTCAAGGAAAGAAAACTCCCCCCTGCAACTGGCCTCCCTCCTATGCTCCAGTCAGAAGCATACTTTTTCTGACTGAGCATGGTGCTAATCACGCCAAGTTAGCGAATTTGATCCCAGTATTGGCCACTTTGTCAATTTGGGAAAAATGTGTGCAGAAGCATTAGATTGATGCAGAATTCCCACCCACAGCTTTAGATTTACTATGACAAGTTTGCTGTTTTGTTGGAAGCAGCAGTCCATAAATGGTCACAGGTCAGTACTGCTGTGGGAAATGACCAATGAGATGCATTTAACCTTCTTTGTCGCAGTACTACTTAAATGTGATGCAGGCCACAAGTCAGTTTGAAGATAATTGTAATATTCATGAATTTCCTTCAGATCACATGGAGTTTTTCTTTAGGTTGTTGTGAGGATAAGGGTTGTCTGTGTGAATGAGTTAGGCATTTAGGCAGTTGGTTAGAGCGTGGTGCAAATAACGCCAAAGTCACGGGTTCGATCCCCGTATTGGCCACTTTGTCATTTTGGGAAATAATTCTGCAGAAGGATGAGATTGATGCAGAATTGGCACTCACAGCTTTAGAGTTACTAACACAAGATTGCTGATTTGTTGGAAGCAGCTGTGCATACATGGTCACGGGTCAGTACTACTGCGGACATAACCAATGTTGTTGTGAGGATAAGGGTTGTATTTGTGAATGAGTTAGGCATTTTCTTTCAAGGGAAGAAAACTCCCCCCTGCAACTGGCCTCCCTCCTATGCTCCAGTCAGAAGGCTTACTTTTTCTGACTGAGCATGGTGCTAATCACGCCAAGTTAGCGAATTTGATCCCAGTATTGGCCACTTTGTCAGTTTGGGAAATATTTCTGCAGAAGCATGAGATTGATGCAGAATTGGCACTCACAGCTTTAGAGTTACTAACACAAGATTGCTGTTTTGTTGGAAGCAGCTGTGCATACATAGTCACGGGTCAGTACTACTGCGGACATAACCAATGTTGTTGTGAGGATAAGGGTTGTATTTGTGAATGAGTTAGGCATTTTCTTTCAAGGGAAGAAAACTCCCCCCTGCAACTGGCCTCCCTCCTATGCTCCAGTCAGAAGGCATACTTTTTCTGACTGAGCATGGTGCTAATCACGCCAAGTTAGTGAAATTGATCCCAGTATTGTCCACTTTGTCAATTTGGGAATTATTTCTGCAGAAGCATGAGATTGATGCAGAATTCCCACCCACAGCTTTAGATTTACTATGACAAGTTTGCTGTTTTGTTGGAAGCAGCAGTCCATAAATGGTCACAGGTCAGTACTGCTGTGGGAAATGACCAATGAGATGCATTTAACCTTCTTTGTCCCAGTTCTACTTAAATGTGATGCAGGCTACAAGTCAGTTTGAAGATAATTGTCATATTCATGAATTTCCTTCAGATCACATGTAGTTTTTCTTTAGGTTGTTGTGAGGATAAGGGTTTTATGTGTGAATGAGTTAGGCATTTTTTTCCAAGGGAAAGAGACTCTCAGCTGGCCGGTTAGCTCAGTTGGTTAGAGCGTGGTGCTAATAACGCCAAGGTCACGGGTTCGATCCCCGTATTGGCCACTTTGTCATTTTGGGAAATATTTCTGCAGAAGGATGAGATTGATGCAGAATTGGCACTCACAGCTTTAGAGTTACTAACACAAGATTGCTGTTTTGTTGGAAGCAGCTGTGCATACATAGTCACGGGTCAGTACTGCTGCGGACATAACCAATGTTGTTGTGAGGATAAGGGTTGTATTTGTGAATGAGTTAGGCATTTTCTTTCAAGGGAAGAAAACTCCCCCCTGCAACTGGTCTCCCTCCTATGCTCCAGTCAGAAGGCATACTTTTTCTGACTGAGCATGCTGCTAATCACGCCAAGTTAGCGAATTTGATCCCAGTATTGGCCACTTTGTCAATTTGGGAAATATTTCTGCAGAAGCATGAGATTGATGCAGAATTCCCACCCACAGCTTTAGATTTACTATGACTAGTTTGCTGTTTTGTTGGAAGCAGCAGTCCATAAATGGTCACAGGTCAGTACTGCTCTGGGAAATGACCAATGAGATGCATTTAACCTTCTTTGTCCCAGTTCTACTTAAATGTGATGCAGGCTACAAGTCAGTTTGAAGATAATTGTCATATTCATGAATTTCCTTTAGATCACATGTAGTTTTTCTTTAGGTTGTTGTGAGGATAAGGGTTTTATGTGTGAATGACTTAGGCATTTTTTTTCCAAGGGAAGAAAAAATCCCCCTGCAACTGGCCACCCTCTAATGCTCCAGTCAGAAACAGGACTCTCAGCTGGTCGGTTAGCTCAGTTGGTTAGAGAGTGGTGCTAATAACGCCAAGGTCACGGGTTTGATCCCCGTATTGGCCACTTTGTCATTTTGGGAAATATTTCTGCAGAAGCATGAGATGGATGCAGAATTGGCACTCACAGCTTTAGAGTTACTAACACAAGATTGCTGTTTTGTTGGAAGCAGCTGTGCATACATAGTCACGGGTCTGTACTGCTGCGGACATAACCAATGTTGTTGTGAGGATAAGGGTTGTATTTGTGAATGAGTTAGGCATTTTCTTTCAAGGGAAGAAAACTCCCCCCTGCAACTGGCCTCCCTCCTATGCTCCAGTCAGAAGGCATACTTTTTCTGACTGAGCATGGTGCTAATCACGCCAAGTTAGCGAATTTGATCCCAGTATTGGCCACTTTGTCAATTTGGGAAATATTTCTGCAGAAGCATGAGATTGATGCAGAATTCCCACCCACAGCTTTAGATTTACTATGACTAGTTTGCTGTTTTGTTGGAAGCAGCAGTCCATAAATGGTCACAGGTCAGTACTGCTGTGGGAAATGACCAATGAGATGCATTTAACCTTCTTTGTCCCAGTTCTACTTAAATGTGATGCAGGCTACAAGTCAGTTTGAAGATAATTGTCATATTCATGAATTTCCTTCAGATCACATGTAGTTTTTCCTTAGGTTGTTGTGAGGATAAGGGTTTTATGTGTGAATGAGTTAGGCATTTTTTTTCCAAGGGAAGAAAAAATCCCCCTGCAACTGGCCTCCCTCTTATGGTCCAGTCAGAAATATGCCTCTCCCCTGGCTGGTTAGCTCAGTTGGTTAGAGCTTGGTGCTAATAACGCCGAGGTCATGGGTTCGATCCCCGTATTGGCCACTTTGTCATTTTGGGAAATATTTCTGCAGAAGGATGAGATTGATGCAGAATTGGCACTCACAGCTTTAGAGTTACTAACACAAGATTGCTGTTTTGTTGGAAGCAGCTGTGCATACATAGTCACGGGTCAGTACTGCTGCGGACATAACCAATGTTGTTGTGAGGATAAGGGTTGTATTTGTGAATGAGTTAGGCATTTTCTTTCAAGGAAAGAAAACTCCCCCCTGCAACTGGCCTCCCTCCTATGCTCCAGTCAGAAGCATACTTTTTCTGACTGAGCATGGTGCTAATCACGCCAAGTTAGCGAATTTGATCCCAGTATTGGCCACTTTGTCAATTTGGGAAAAATGTCTGCAGAAGCATTAGATTGATGCAGAATTCCCACCAACAGCTTTAGATTTACTATGACAAGTTTGCTGTTTTGTTGGAAGCAGCAGTCCATAAATGGTCACAGGTCAGTACTGCTGTGGGAAATGACCAATGAGATGCATTTAACCTTCTTTGTCCCAGTTCTACTTAAATGTGATGCAGGCTACAAGTCAGTTTGAAGATAATTGTAATATTCATGAATTTCCTTCAGATCACATGGAGTTTTTCTTTAGGTTGTTGTGAGGATAAGGGTTTTATGTGTGAATGAGTTAGGCATTTTTTTCCAAGAGAAAGAGACTCTCAGCTGGCCGGTTAGCTCAGTTGGTTAGAGCGTGGTGCTAATAACGCCAAGGTCACTGGTTCGATCCCTGTATTGGCCACTTTGTCATTTTGGGAAATATTTCTGCAGAAGGATGAGATTGATGCAGAATTGGCACTCACAGCTTTAGAGTTACTAACACAAGATTGCTGTTTTGTTGGAAGCAGCTGTGCATACATAGTCACAGGTCAGTACTGCTGCGGACATAACCAATGTTGTTGTGAGGATAAGGGTTGTATTTGTGAATGAGTTAGGCATTTTCTTTCAAGGGAAGAAAACTCCCCCCTGCAACTGGTCTCCCTCCTATGCTCCAGTCAGAAGGCATACTTTTTCTGACTGAGCATGGTGCTAATCACGCCAAGTTAGCGAATTTGATCCCAGTATTGGCCACTTTGTCAATTTGGGAAATATTTCTGCAGAAGCATGAGATTGATGCAGAATTCCCACCCACAGCTTTAGATTTACTATGACTAGTTTGCTGTTTTGTTGGAAGCAGCAGTCCATAAATGGTCACAGGTCAGTACTGCTCTGGGAAATGACCAATGAGATGCATTTAACCTTCTTTGTCCCAGTTCTACTTAAATGTGATGCAGGCTACAAGTCAGTTTGAAGATAATTGTCATATTCATGAATTTCCTTCAGATCACATGTAGTTTTTCCTTAGGTTGTTGTGAGGATAAGGGTTTTATGTGTGAATGAGTTAGGCATTTTTTTTCCAAGGGAAGAAAAAATCCCCCTGCAACTGGCCTCCCTCTTATGGTCCAGTCAGAAATATGCCTCTCAGCTGGCTGGTTAGCTCAGTTGGTTAGAGCTTGGTGCTAATAACGCCAAGGTCACGGGTTCGATCCCCGTATTGGCCACTTTGTCATTTTGGGAAATATTTCTGCAGAAGGATGAGATTGATGCAGAATTGGCACTCACAGCTTTAGAGTTACTAACACAAGATTGCTGTTTTGTTGGAAGCAGCTGTGCATACATAGTCACGGGTCAGTACTGCTGCGGACATAACCAATGTTGTTGTGAGGATAAGGGTTGTATTTGTGAATGAGTTAGGCATTTTCTTTCAAGGAAAGAAAACTCCCCCCTGCAACTGGCCTCCCTCCTATGCTCCAGTCAGAAGCATACTTTTTCTGACTGAGCATGGTGCTAATCACGCCAAGTTAGCGAATTTGATCCCAGTATTGGCCACTTTGTCAATTTGGGAAAAATGTGTGCAGAAGCATTAGATTGATGCAGAATTCCCACCCACAGCTTTAGATTTACTATGACAAGTTTGCTGTTTTGTTGGAAGCAGCAGTCCATAAATGGTCACAGGTCAGTACTGCTGTGGGAAATGACCAATGAGATGCATTTAACCTTCTTTGTCGCAGTACTACTTAAATGTGATGCAGGCCACAAGTCAGTTTGAAGATAATTGTAATATTCATGAATTTCCTTCAGATCACATGGAGTTTTTCTTTAGGTTGTTGTGAGGATAAGGGTTGTCTGTGTGAATGAGTTAGGCATTTCCAAGGGAAGAAAACATCCCCCTACAACTGGCCTCCTGCTTATGCTTGAGTCAGAAACAAAACGCTCAGCTGGCTGTTTAGCTCCTTTGGTTAGAGCGTGCTGCTTATAATGGCAAGGTCACGGGTCCCCGTATTGGCCTCCTTGTCATTTTGGGAAATATTTCTGCAGAAGCATGAGATTGATGCAGAATTGGCACTCACAGCTTTAGAGTTACTAACACAAGATTGCTGTTTTGTTGGAAGCAGCTGTGCATACATGGTCACGGGTCAGTACTGCTGCGGGACATAACCAATGTTGTTGTGAGGATAAGGGTTGTATTTGTGAATGAGTTAGGCATTTTCTTTCAAGGGAAGAAAACTCCCCCCTGCAACTGGCCTCCCTCCTATGCTCCAGTCAGAAGGCATACTTTTTCTGACTGAGCATGGTGCTAATCACGCCAAGTTAGCGGATTTGATCCCAGTATTGGCCACTTTGTCAATTTGGGAAATATTTCTGCAGAAGCATGAGATTGATGCAGAATTCGCACCCACAGCTTTAGATTTACTATGACTAGTTTGCTGTTTTGTTGGAAGCAGCAGTCCATAAATGGTCACAGGTCAGTGCTGCTGTGGGAAATGACCAATGAGATGCATTTAACCTTCTTTGTCCCAGTTCTACTTAAATGTGATGCAGGCTACAAGTCAGTTTGAAGATAATTGTAATATTCATGAATTTCCTTCAGATCACATGGAGTTTTTCTTTAGGTTGTTGTGAGGATAAGGGTTGTCTGTGTGAATGAGTTAGGCATTTAGGCAGTTGGTTAGAGCGTGGTGCAAATAACGCCAAAGTCACGGGTTCGATCCCCGTATTGGCCACTTTGTCATTTTGGGAAATAATTCTGCAGAAGGATGAGATTGATGCAGAATTGGCACTCACAGCTTTAGAGTTACTAACACAAGATTGCTGATTTGTTGGAAGAAGCTGTGCATACATGGTCACGGGTCAGTACTACTGCGGACATAACCAATGTTGTTGTGAGGATAAGGGTTGTATTTGTGAATGAGTTAGGCATTTTCTTTCAAGGGAAGAAAACTCCCCCCTGCAACTGGCCTCCCTCCTATGCTCCAGTCAGAAGGCTTACTTTTTCTGACTGAGCATGGTGCTAATCACGCCAAGTTAGCGAATTTGATCCCAGTATTGGCCACTTTGTCAATTTGGGAAATATTTCTGCAGAAGCATGAGATTGATGCAGAATTGGCACTCACAGCTTTAGAGTTACTAACACAAGATTGCTGTTTTGTTGGAAGCAGCTGTGCATACATAGTCACGGGTCAGTACTACTGCGGACATAACCAATGTTGTTGTGAGGATAAGGGTTGTATTTGTGAATGAGTTAGGCATTTTCTTTCAAGGGAAGAAAACTCCCCCCTGCAACTGGCCTCCCTCCTATGCTCCAGTCAGAAGGCATACTTTTTCTGACTGAGCATGGTGCTAATCACGCCAAGTTAGTGAAATTGATCCCAGTATTGTCCACTTTGTCAATTTGGGAATTATTTCTGCAGAAGCATGAGATTGATGCAGAATTCCCACCCACAGCTTTAGATTTACTATGACAAGTTTGCTGTTTTGTTGGAAGCAGCAGTCCATAAATGGTCACAGGTCAGTACTGCTGTGGGAAATGACCAATGAGATGCATTTAACCTTCTTTGTCCCAGTTCTACTTAAATGTGATGCAGGCTACAAGTCAGTTTGAAGATAATTGTCATATTCATGAATTTCCTTCAGATCACATGTAGTTTTTCTTTAGGTTGTTGTGAGGATAAGGGTTTTATGTGTGAATGAGTTAGGCATTTTTTTCCAAGGGAAAGAGACTCTCAGCTGGCCGGTTAGCTCAGTTGGTTAGAGCGTGGTGCTAATAACGCCAAGGTCACGGGTTCGATCCCCGTATTGGCCACTTTGTCATTTTGGGAAATATTTCTGCAGAAGGATGAGATTGATGCAGAATTGGCACTCACAGCTTTAGAGTTACTAACACAAGATTGCTGTTTTGTTGGAAGCAGCTGTGCATACATAGTCACGGGTCAGTACTGCTGCGGACATAACCAATGTTGTTGTGAGGATAAGGGTTGTATTTGTGAATGAGTTAGGCATTTTCTTTCAAGGGAAGAAAACTCCCCCCTGCAACTGGTCTCCCTCCTATGCTCCAGTCAGAAGGCATACTTTTTCTGACTGAGCATGCTGCTAATCACGCCAAGTTAGCGAATTTGATCCCAGTATTGGCCACTTTGTCAATTTGGGAAATATTTCTGCAGAAGCATGAGATTGATGCAGAATTCCCACCCACAGCTTTAGATTTACTATGACTAGTTTGCTGTTTTGTTGGAAGCAGCAGTCCATAAATGGTCACAGGTCAGTACTGCTCTGGGAAATGACCAATGAGATGCATTTAACCTTCTTTGTCCCAGTTCTACTTAAATGTGATGCAGGCTACAAGTCAGTTTGAAGATAATTGTCATATTCATGAATTTCCTTTAGATCACATGTAGTTTTTCTTTAGGTTGTTGTGAGGATAAGGGTTTTATGTGTGAATGACTTAGGCATTTTTTTTCCAAGGGAAGAAAAAATCCCCCTGCAACTGGCCACCCTCTAATGCTCCAGTCAGAAACAGGACTCTCAGCTGGTCGGTTAGCTCAGTTGGTTAGAGAGTGGTGCTAATAACGCCAAGGTCACGGGTTCGATCCCCGTATTGGCCACTTTGTCATTTTGGGAAATATTTCTGCAGAAGCATGAGATTGATGCAGAATTGGCACTCACAGCTTTAGAGTTACTAACACAAGATTGCTGTTTTGTTGGAAGCAGCTGTGCATACATAGTCACGGGTCAGTACTGCTGCGGACATAACCAATGTTGTTGTGAGGATAAGGGTTGTATTTGTGAATGAGTTAGGCATTTTCTTTCCACGGAAGAAAACTCCCCCCTGCAACTGGCCTCCCTCCTATGCTCCAGTCAGAAGGCATACTTTTTCTGACTGAGCATGGTGCTAATCACGCCAAGTTAGCGAATTTGATCCCAGTATTGGCCACTTTGTCAATTTGGGAAATATTTCTGCAGAAGCATGAGATTGATGCAGAATTCCCACCCACAGCTTTAGATTTACTATGACTAGTTTGCTGTTTTGTTGGAAGCAGCAGTCCATAAATGGTCACAGGTCAGTACTGCTGTGGGAAATGACCAATGAGATGCATTTAACCTTCTTTGTCCCAGTTCTACTTAAATGTGATGCAGGCTACAAGTCAGTTTGAAGATAATTGTCATATTCATGAATTTCCTTCAGATCACATGTAGTTTTTCCTTAGGTTGTTGTGAGGATAAGGGTTTTATGTGTGAATGAGTTAGGCATTTTTTTTCCAAGGGAAGAAAAAATCCCCCTGCAACTGGCCTCCCTCTTATGGTCCAGTCAGAAATATGCCTTTCAGCTGGCTGGTTAGCTCAGTTGGTTAGAGCTTGGTGCTAATAACGCCGAGGTCACGGGTTCGATCCCCGTATTGGCCACTTTGTCATTTTGGGAAATATTTCTGCAGAAGGATGAGATTGATGCAGAATTGGCACTCACAGCTTTAGAGTTACTAACACAAGATTGCTGTTTTGTTGGAAGCAGCTGTGCATACATAGTCACGGGTCAGTACTGCTGCGGACATAACCAATGTTGTTGTGAGGATAAGGGTTGTATTTGTGAATGAGTTAGGCATTTTCTTTCAAGGAAAGAAAACTCCCCCCTGCAACTGGCCTCCCTCCTATGCTCCAGTCAGAAGCATACTTTTTCTGACTGAGCATGGTGCTAATCACGCCAAGTTAGCGAATTTGATCCCAGTATTGGCCACTTTGTCAATTTGGGAAAAATGTCTGCAGAAGCATTAGATTGATGCAGAATTCCCACCCACAGCTTTAGATTTACTATGACAAGTTTGCTGTTTTGTTGGAAGCAGCAGTCCATAAATGGTCACAGGTCAGTACTGCTGCGGGAAATGACCAATGAGATGCATTTAACCTTCTTTGTCGCAGTACTACTTAAATGTGATGCAGGCCACAAGTCAGTTTGAAGATAATTGTAATATTCATGAATTTCCTTCAGATCACATGGAGTTTTTCTTTAGGTTGTTGTGAGGATAAGGGTTGTCTGTGTGAATGAGTTAGGCATTTCCAAGGGAAGAAAACATCCCCCTACAACTGGCCTCCTGCTTATGCTTGAGTCAGAAACAAAACGCTCAGCTGGCTGTTTAGCTCCTTTGGTTAGAGCGTGCTGCTTATAATGGCAAGGTCACGGGTCCCCGTATTGGCCTCCTTGTCATTTTGGGAAATATTTCTGCAGAAGCATGAGATTGATGCAGAATTGGCACTCACAGCTTTAGAGTTACTAACACAAGATTGCTGTTTTGTTGGAAGCAGCTGTGCATACATGGTCACGGGTCAGTACTGCTGCGGGACATAACCAATGTTGTTGTGAGGATAAGGGTTGTATTTGTGAATGAGTTAGGCATTTTCTTTCAAGGGAAGAAAACTCCCCCCTGCAACTGGCCTCCCTCCTATGCTCCAGTCAGAAGGCATACTTTTTCTGACTGAGCATGGTGCTAATCACGCCAAGTTAGCGGATTTGATCCCAGTATTGGCCACTTTGTCAATTTGGGAAATATTTCTGCAGAAGCATGAGATTGATGCAGAATTCGCACCCACAGCTTTAGATTTACTATGACTAGTTTGCTGTTTTGTTGGAAGCAGCAGTCCATAAATGGTCACAGGTCAGTACTGCTGTGGGAAATGACCAATGAGATGCATTTAACCTTCTTTGTCCCAGTTCTACTTAAATGTGATGCAGGCTACAAGTCAGTTTGAAGATAATTGTCATATTCGTGAATTTCCTTCAGATCACATGTAGTTTTTCTTTAGGTTGTTGTGAGGATAAGGGTTTTATGTGTGAATGAGTTAGGCATTTTTTTTCCAAGGGAAGAAAAAATCCCCCTGCAACTGGCCTCCCTCTTATGGTCCAGTCAGAAATATGCTCAGCTGGCTGGTTAGCTCAGTTGGTTAGAGCGTGGTGCTAATAACGCCAAGGTCACGGGTTCGATCCCCGTATTGGCCACTTTGTCATTTTGGGAAATATTTCTGCAGAAGGATGAGATTGATGCAGAATTGGCACTCACAGCTTTAGAGTTACTAACACAAGATTGCTGTTTTGTTGGAAGCAGCTGTGCATACATAGTCACGGGTCAGTACTGCTGCAGACATAACCAATGTTGTTGTGAGGATAAGGGTTGTATTTGTGAATGAGTTAGGCATTTTCTTTCAAGGAAAGAAAACTCCCCCCTGCAACTGGCCTCCCTCCTATGCTCCAGTCAGAAGGATACTTTTTCTGACTGAGCATGGTGCTAATCACGCCAAGTTAGCGAATTTGATCCCAGTATTGGCCACTTTGTCAATTTGGGAAAAATGTCTGCAGAAGCATTAGATTGATGCAGAATTCCCACCCACAGCTTTAGATTTACTATGACAAGTTTGCTGTTTTGTTGGAAGCAGCAGTCCATAAATGGTCACAGGTCAGTACTGCTGTGGGAAATGACCAATGAGATGCATTTAACCTTCTTTGTCGCAGTACTACTTAAATGTGATGCAGGCCACAAGTCAGTTTGAAGATAATTGTAATATTCATGAATTTCCTTCAGATCACATGGAGTTTTTCTTTAGGTTGTTGTGAGGATAAGGGTTGTCTGTGTGAATGAGTTAGGCATTTAGGCAGTTGGTTAGAGCGTGGTGCAAATAACGCCAAAGTCACGGGTTCGATCCCCGTATTGGCCACTTTGTCATTTTGGGAAATAATTCTGCAGAAGAATGAGATTGATGCAGAATTGGCACTCACAGCTTTAGAGTTACTAACACAAGATTGCTGATTTGTTGGAAGCAGCTGTGCATACATGGTCACGGGTCAGTACTACTGCGGACATAACCAATGTTGTTGTGAGGATAAGGGTTGTATTTGTGAATGAGTTAGGCATTTTCTTTCAAGGGAAGAAAACTCCCCCCTGCAACTGGCCTCCCTCCTATGCTCCAGTCAGAAGGCTTACTTTTTCTGACTGAGCATGGTGCTAATCACGCCAAGTTAGCGAATTTGATCCCAGTATTGGCCACTTTGTCAATTTGGGAAATATTTCTGCAGAAGCATGAGATTGATGCAGAATTGGCACTCACAGCTTTAGAGTTACTAACACAAGATTGCTGTTTTGTTGGAAGCAGCTGTGCATACATAGTCACGGGTCAGTACTACTGCGGACATAACCAATGTTGTTGTGAGGATAAGGGTTGTATTTGTGAATGAGTTAGGCATTTTCTTTCAAGGAAAGAAAACTCCCCCCTGCAACTGGCCTCCCTCCTATGCTCCAGTCAGAAGCATACTTTTTCTGACTGAGCATGGTGCTAATCACGCCAAGTTAGCGAATTTGATCCCAGTATTGGCCACTTTGTCAATTTGGGAAAAATGTCTGCAGAAGCATTAGATTGATGCAGAATTCCCACCCACAGCTTTAGATTTACTATGACAAGTTTGCTGTTTTGTTGGAAGCAGCAGTCCATAAATGGTCACAGGTCAGTACTGCTGCGGGAAATGACCAATGAGATGCATTTAACCTTCTTTGTCGCAGTACTACTTAAATGTGATGCAGGCCACAAGTCAGTTTGAAGATAATTGTAATATTCATGAATTTCCTTCAGATCACATGGAGTTTTTCTTTAGGTTGTTGTGAGGATAAGGGTTGTCTGTGTGAATGAGTTAGGCATTTCCAAGGGAAGAAAACATCCCCCTACAACTGGCCTCCTGCTTATGCTTGAGTCAGAAACAAAACGCTCAGCTGGCTGTTTAGCTCCTTTGGTTAGAGCGTGCTGCTTATAATGGCAAGGTCACGGGTCCCCGTATTGGCCTCCTTGTCATTTTGGGAAATATTTCTGCAGAAGCATGAGATTGATGCAGAATTGGCACTCACAGCTTTAGAGTTACTAACACAAGATTGCTGTTTTGTTGGAAGCAGCTGTGCATACATGGTCACGGGTCAGTACTGCTGCGGGACATAACCAATGTTGTTGTGAGGATAAGGGTTGTATTTGTGAATGAGTTAGGCATTTTCTTTCAAGGGAAGAAAACTCCCCCCTGCAACTGGCCTCCCTCCTATGCTCCAGTCAGAAGGCATACTTTTTCTGACTGAGCATGGTGCTAATCACGCCAAGTTAGCGGATTTGATCCCAGTATTGGCCACTTTGTCAATTTGGGAAATATTTCTGCAGAAGCATGAGATTGATGCAGAATTCCCACCCACAGCTTTAGATTTACTATGACTAGTTTGCTGTTTTGTTGGAAGCAGCAGTCCATAAATGGTCACAGGTCAGTACTGCTGTGGGAAATGACCAATGAGATGCATTTAACCTTCTTTGTCCCAGTTCTACTTAAATGTGATGCAGGCTACAAGTCAGTTTGAAGATAATTGTCATATTCATGAATTTCCTTCAGATCACATGTAGTTTTTCTTTAGGTTGTTGTGAGGATAAGGGTTTTATGTGTGAATGAGTTAGGCATTTTTTTCCAAGGGAAAAAGACTCTCAGCTGGCTGGTTAGCTCAGTTGGTTAGAGCGTGGTGCTAATAACGCCAAGGTCACGGGTTCGATCCCCGTATTGGCCACTTTGTCATTTTGGGAAATATTTCTGCAGAAGCATGAGATTGATGCAGAATTGGCACTCACAGCTTTAGAGTTACTAACACAAGATTGCTGTTTTGTTGGAAGCAGCTGTGCATACATAGTCACGGGTCAGTACTACTGCGGACATAACCAATGTTGTTGTGAGGATAAGGGTTGTATTTGTGAATGAGTTAGGCATTTTCTTTCAAGGGAAGAAAACTCCCCCCTGCAACTGGCCTCCCTCCTATGCTCCAGTCAGAAGGCATACTTTTTCTGACTGAGCATGGTGCTAATCACGCCAAGTTAGTGAAATTGATCCCAGTATTGTCCACTTTGTCAATTTGGGAATTATTTCTGCAGAAGCATGAGATTGATGCAGAATTCCCACCCACAGCTTTAGATTTACTATGACAAGTTTGCTGTTTTGTTGGAAGCAGCAGTCCATAAATGGTCACAGGTCAGTACTGCTGTGGGAAATGACCAATGAGATGCATTTAACCTTCTTTGTCACAGTTCTACTTAAATGTGATGCAGGCTACAAGTCAGTTTGAAGATAATTGTCATATTCATGAATTTCCTTCAGATCACATGTAGTTTTTCTTTAGGTTGTTGTGAGGATAAGGGTTTTATGTGTGAATGAGTTAGGCATTTTTTTCCAAGGGAAAGAGACTCTCAGCTGGCCGGTTAGCTCAGTTGGTTAGAGGGTGGTGCTAATAACGCCAAGGTCACGGGTTCGATCCCCGTATTGGCCACTTTGTCATTTTGGGAAATATTTCTGCAGAAGGATGAGATTGATGCAGAATTGGCACTCACAGCTTTAGAGTTACTAACACAAGATTGCTGTTTTGTTGGAAGCAGCTGTGCATACATAGTCACGGGTCAGTACTGCTGCGGACATAACCAATGTTGTTGTGAGGATAAGGGTTGTATTTGTGAATGAGTTAGGCATTTTCTTTCAAGGGAAGAAAACTCCCCCCTGCAACTGGTCTCCCTCCTATGCTCCAGTCAGAAGGCATACTTTTTCTGACTGAGCATGCTGCTAATCACGCCAAGTTAGCGAATTTGATCCCAGTATTGGCCACTTTGTCAATTTGGGAAATATTTCTGCAGAAGCATGAGATTGATGCAGAATTCCCACCCACAGCTTTAGATTTATTATGACTAGTTTGCTGTTTTGTTGGAAGCAGCAGTCCATAAATGGTCACAGGTCAGTACTGCTCTGGGAAATGACCAATGAGATGCATTTAACCTTCTTTGTCCCAGTTCTACTTAAATGTGATGCAGGCTACAAGTCAGTTTGAAGATAATTGTCATATTCATGAATTTCCTTCAGATCACATGTAGTTTTTCTTTAGGTTGTTGTGAGGATAAGGGTTTTATGTGTGAATGAGTTAGGCATTTTTTTCTTCCAAGGGAAAAAGACTTTCAGCTGGCCGGTTAGCTCAGTTGGTTAGAGCGTGGTGCTAATAACGCCAAGGTCACGAGTTCGATCCCCGTATTGTTCACTTTGTCATTTTGGGAAATATTTCTGCAGAAGGATGAGATTGATGCAGAATTGGCACTCACAGCTTTAGAGTTACTAACACAAGATTGCTGTTTTGTTGGAAGCAGCTGTGCATACATAGTCACGGGTCAGTACTGCTGCGGACATAACCAATGTTGTTGTGAGGATAAGGGTTGTATTTGTGAATGAGTTAGGCATTTTCTTTCAAGGGAAGAAAACTCCCCCCTGCAACTGGTCTCCCTCCTATGCTCCAGTCAGAAGGCATACTTTTTCTGACTGAGCATGGTGCTAATCACGCCAAGTTAGCGGATTTGATCCCAGTATTGGCCACTTTGTCAATTTGGGAAATATTTCTGCAGAAGCATGAGATTGATGCAGAATTCCCACCCACAGCTTTAGATTTACTATGACTAGTTTGCTGTTTTGTTGGAAGCAGCAGTCCATAAATGGTCACAGGTCAGTACTGCTGTGGGAAATGACCAATGAGATGCATTTAACCTTCTTTGTCCCAGTTCTACTTAAATGTGATGCAGGCTACAAGTCAGTTTGAAGATAATTGTCATATTCATGAATTTCCTTCAGATCACATGTAGTTTTTCTTTAGGTTGTTGTGAGGATAAGGGTTTTATGTGTGAATGAGTTAGGCATTTTTTTCCAAGGGAAAAAGACTCTCAGCTGGCTGGTTAGCTCAGTTGGTTAGAGCGTGGTGCTAATAACGCCAAGGTCACGGGTTCGATCCCCGTATTGGCCACTTTGTCATTTTGGGAAATATTTCTGCAGAAGCATGAGATTGATGCAGAATTGGCACTCACAGCTTTAGAGTTACTAACACAAGATTGCTGTTTTGTTGGAAGCAGCTGTGCATACATAGTCACGGGTCAGTACTACTGCGGACATAACCAATGTTGTTGTGAGGATAAGGGTTGTATTTGTGAATGAGTTAGGCATTTTCTTTCAAGGGAAGAAAACTCCCCCCTGCAACTGGCCTCCCTCCTATGCTCCAGTCAGAAGGCATACTTTTTCTGACTGAGCATGGTGCTAATCACGCCAAGTTAGTGAAATTGATCCCAGTATTGTCCACTTTGTCAATTTGGGAATTATTTCTGCAGAAGCATGAGATTGATGCAGAATTCCCACCCACAGCTTTAGATTTACTATGACAAGTTTGCTGTTTTGTTGGAAGCAGCAGTCCATAAATGGTCACAGGTCAGTACTGCTGTGGGAAATGACCAATGAGATGCATTTAACCTTCTTTGTCCCAGTTCTACTTAAATGTGATGCAGGCTACAAGTCAGTTTGAAGATAATTGTCATATTCATGAATTTCCTTCAGATCACATGTAGTTTTTCTTTAGGTTGTTGTGAGGATAAGGGTTTTATGTGTGAATGAGTTAGGCATTTTTTTCCAAGGGAAAGAGACTCTCAGCTGGCCGGTTAGCTCAGTTGGTTAGAGGGTGGTGCTAATAACGCCAAGGTCACGGGTTCGATCCCCGTATTGGCCACTTTGTCATTTTGGGAAATATTTCTGCAGAAGGATGAGATTGATGCAGAATTGGCACTCACAGCTTTAGAGTTACTAACACAAGATTGCTGTTTTGTTGGAAGCAGCTGTGCATACATAGTCACGGGTCAGTACTGCTGCGGACATAACCAATGTTGTTGTGAGGATAAGGGTTGTATTTGTGAATGAGTTAGGCATTTTCTTTCAAGGGAAGAAAACTCCCCCCTGCAACTGGTCTCCCTCCTAGGCTCCAGTCAGAAGGCATACTTTTTCTGACTGAGCATGCTGCTAATCACGCCAAGTTAGCGAATTTGATCCCAGTATTGGCCACTTTGTCAATTTGGGAAATATTTCTGCAGAAGCATGAGATTGATGCAGAATTCCCACCCACAGCTTTAGATTTACTATGACTAGTTTGCTGTTTTGTTGGAAGCAGCAGTCCATAAATGGTCACAGGTCAGTACTGCTGTGGGAAATGACCAATGAGATGCATTTAACCTTCTTTGTCCCAGTTCTACTTAAATGTGATGCAGGCTACAAGTCAGTTTGAAGATAATTGTCATATTCATGAATTTCCTTCAGATCACATGTAGTTTTTCTTTAGGTTGTTGTGAGGATAAGGGTTTTATGTGTGAATGAGTTAGGCATTTTTTTCCAAGGGAAAAAGACTCTCAGCTGGCTGGTTAGCTCAGTTGGTTAGAGCGTGGTGCTAATAACGCCAAGGTCACGGGTTCGATCCCCGAATTGGCCACTTTGTCATTTTGGGAAATATTTCTGCAGAAGCATGAGATTGATGCAGAATTGGCACTCACAGCTTTAGAGTTACTAACACAAGATTGCTGTTTTGTTGGAAGCAGCTGTGCATACATAGTCACGGGTCAGTACTACTGCGGACATAACCAATGTTGTTGTGAGGATAAGGGTTGTATTTGTGAATGAGTTAGGCATTTTCTTTCAAGGGAAGAAAACTCCCCCCTGCAACTGGCCTCCCTCCTATGCTCCAGTCAGAAGGCATACTTTTTCTGACTGAGCATGGTGCTAATCACGCCAAGTTAGTGAAATTGATCCCAGTATTGTCCACTTTGTCAATTTGGGAATTATTTCTGCAGAAGCATGAGATTGATGCAGAATTCCCACCCACAGCTTTAGATTTACTATGACAAGTTTGCTGTTTTGTTGGAAGCAGCAGTCCATAAATGGTCACAGGTCAGTACTGCTGTGGGAAATGACCAATGAGATGCATTTAACCTTCTTTGTCCCAGTTCTACTTAAATGTGATGCAGGCTACAAGTCAGTTTGAAGATAATTGTCATATTCATGAATTTCCTTCAGATCACATGTAGTTTTTCTTTAGGTTGTTGTGAGGATAAGGGTTTTATGTGTGAATGAGTTAGGCATTTTTTTCCAAGGGAAAGAGACTCTCAGCTGGCCGGTTAGCTCAGTTGGTTAGAGGGTGGTGCTAATAACGCCAAGGTCACGGGTTCGATCCCCGTATTGGCCACTTTGTCATTTTGGGAAATATTTCTGCAGAAGGATGAGATTGATGCAGAATTGGCACTCACAGCTTTAGAGTTACTAACACAAGATTGCTGTTTTGTTGGAAGCAGCTGTGCATACATAGTCACGGGTCAGTACTGCTGCGGACATAACCAATGTTGTTGTGAGGATAAGGGTTGTATTTGTGAATGAGTTAGGCATTTTCTTTCAAGGGAAGAAAACTCCCCCCTGCAACTGGTCTCCCTCCTATGCTCCAGTCAGAAGGCATACTTTTTCTGACTGAGCATGCTGCTAATCACGCCAAGTTAGCGAATTTGATCCCAGTATTGGCCACTTTGTCAATTTGGGAAATATTTCTGCAGAAGCATGAGATTGATGCAGAATTCCCACCCACAGCTTTAGATTTATTATGACTAGTTTGCTGTTTTGTTGGAAGCAGCAGTCCATAAATGGTCACAGGTCAGTACTGCTCTGGGAAATGACCAATGAGATGCATTTAACCTTCTTTGTCCCAGTTCTACTTAAATGTGATGCAGGCTACAAGTCAGTTTGAAGATAATTGTCATATTCATGAATTTCCTTCAGATCACATGTAGTTTTTCTTTAGGTTGTTGTGAGGATAAGGGTTTTATGTGTGAATGAGTTAGGCATTTTTTTCTTCCAAGGGAAAAAGACTTTCAGCTGGCCGGTTAGCTCAGTTGGTTAGAGCGTGGTGCTAATAACGCCAAGGTCACGAGTTCGATCCCCGTATTGTTCACTTTGTCATTTTGGGAAATATTTCTGCAGAAGGATGAGATTGATGCAGAATTGGCACTCACAGCTTTAGAGTTACTAACACAAGATTGCTGTTTTGTTGGAAGCAGCTGTGCATACATAGTCACGGGTCAGTACTGCTGCGGACATAACCAATGTTGTTGTGAGGATAAGGGTTGTATTTGTGAATGAGTTAGGCATTTTCTTTCAAGGGAAGAAAACTCCCCCCTGCAACTGGTCTCCCTCCTATGCTCCAGTCAGAAGGCATACTTTTTCTGACTGAGCATGGTGCTAATCACGCCAAGTTAGCGGATTTGATCCCAGTATTGGCCACTTTGTCAATTTGGGAAATATTTCTGCAGAAGCATGAGATTGATGCAGAATTCCCACCCACAGCTTTAGATTTACTATGACTAGTTTGCTGTTTTGTTGGAAGCAGCAGTCCATAAATGGTCACAGGTCAGTACTGCTGTGGGAAATGACCAATGAGATGCATTTAACCTTCTTTGTCCCAGTTCTACTTAAATGTGATGCAGGCTACAAGTCAGTTTGAAGATAATTGTCATATTCATGAATTTCCTTCAGATCACATGTAGTTTTTCTTTAGGTTGTTGTGAGGATAAGGGTTTTATGTGTGAATGAGTTAGGCATTTTTTTCCAAGGGAAAAAGACTCTCAGCTGGCTGGTTAGCTCAGTTGGTTAGAGCGTGGTGCTAATAACGCCAAGGTCACGGGTTCGATCCCCGTATTGGCCACTTTGTCATTTTGGGAAATATTTCTGCAGAAGCATGAGATTGATGCAGAATTGGCACTCACAGCTTTAGAGTTACTAACACAAGATTGCTGTTTTGTTGGAAGCAGCTGTGCATACATAGTCACGGGTCAGTACTACTGCGGACATAACCAATGTTGTTGTGAGGATAAGGGTTGTATTTGTGAATGAGTTAGGCATTTTCTTTCAAGGGAAGAAAACTCCCCCCTGCAACTGGCCTCCCTCCTATGCTCCAGTCAGAAGGCATACTTTTTCTGACTGAGCATGGTGCTAATCACGCCAAGTTAGTGAAATTGATCCCAGTATTGTCCACTTTGTCAATTTGGGAATTATTTCTGCAGAAGCATGAGATTGATGCAGAATTCCCACCCACAGCTTTAGATTTACTATGACAAGTTTGCTGTTTTGTTGGAAGCAGCAGTCCATAAATGGTCACAGGTCAGTACTGCTGTGGGAAATGACCAATGAGATGCATTTAACCTTCTTTGTCCCAGTTCTACTTAAATGTGATGCAGGCTACAAGTCAGTTTGAAGATAATTGTCATATTCATGAATTTCCTTCAGATCACATGTAGTTTTTCTTTAGGTTGTTGTGAGGATAAGGGTTTTATGTGTGAATGAGTTAGGCATTTTTTTCCAAGGGAAAGAGACTCTCAGCTGGCCGGTTAGCTCAGTTGGTTAGAGGGTGGTGCTAATAACGCCAAGGTCACGGGTTCGATCCCCGTATTGGCCACTTTGTCATTTTGGGAAATATTTCTGCAGAAGGATGAGATTGATGCAGAATTGGCACTCACAGCTTTAGAGTTACTAACACAAGATTGCTGTTTTGTTGGAAGCAGCTGTGCATACATAGTCACGGGTCAGTACTGCTGCGGACATAACCAATGTTGTTGTGAGGATAAGGGTTGTATTTGTGAATGAGTTAGGCATTTTCTTTCAAGGGAAGAAAACTCCCCCCTGCAACTGGTCTCCCTCCTATGCTCCAGTCAGAAGGCATACTTTTTCTGACTGAGCATGCTGCTAATCACGCCAAGTTAGCGAATTTGATCCCAGTATTGGCCACTTTGTCAATTTGGGAAATATTTCTGCAGAAGCATGAGATTGATGCAGAATTCCCACCCACAGCTTTAGATTTACTATGACTAGTTTGCTGTTTTGTTGGAAGCAGCAGTCCATAAATGGTCACAGGTCAGTACTGCTCTGGGAAATGACCAATGAGATGCATTTAACCTTCTTTGTCCCAGTTCTACTTAAATGTGATGCAGGCTACAAGTCAGTTTGAAGATAATTGTCATATTCATGAATTTCCTTCAGATCACATGTAGTTTTTCTTTAGGTTGTTGTGAGGATAAGGGTTTTATGTGTGAATGAGTTAGGCATTTTTTTCTTCCAAGGGAAAAAGACTTTCAGCTGGCCGGTTAGCTCAGTTGGTTAGAGCGTGGTGCTAATAACGCCAAGGTCACGAGTTCGATCCCCGTATTGTCCACTTTGTCATTTTGGGAAATATTTCTGCAGAAGGATGAGATTGATGCAGAATTGGCACTCACAGCTTTAGAGTTACTAATACAAGATTGCTGTTTTGTTGGAAGCAGCTGTGCATACATAGTCACGGGTCAGTACTGCTGCGGACATAACCAATGTTGTTGTGAGGATAAGGGTTGTATTTGTGAATGAGTTAGGCATTTTCTTTCAAGGGAAGAAAACTCCCCCCTGCAACTGGTCTCCCTCCTATGCTCCAGTCAGAAGGCATACTTTTTCTGACTGAGCATGGTGCTAATCACGCCAAGTTAGCGAATTTGATCCCAGTATTGGCCACTTTGTCAATTTGGGAAATATTTCTGCAGAAGCATGAGATTGATGCAGAATTCCCACCCACAGCTTTAGATTTACTATGACTAGTTTGCTGTTTTGTTGGAAGCAGCAGTCCATAAATGGTCACAGGTCAGTACTGCTCTGGGAAATGACCAATGAGATGCATTTAACCTTCTTTGTCCCAGTTCTACTTAAATGTGATGCAGGCTACAAGTCAGTTTGAAGATAATTGTCATATTCATGAATTTCCTTCAGATCACATGTAGTTTTTCCTTAGGTTGTTGTGAGGATAAGGGTTTTATGTGTGAATGAGTTAGGCATTTTTTTTCCAAGGGAAGAAAAAATCCCCCTGCAACTGGCCTCCCTCTTATGGTCCAGTCAGAAATATGCCTCTCAGCTGGCTGGTTAGCTCAGTTGGTTAGAGCTTGGTGCTAATAACGCCAAGGTCACGGGTTCGATCCCCGTATTGGCCACTTTGTCATTTTGGGAAATATTTCTGCAGAAGGATGAGATTGATGCAGAATTGGCACTCACAGCTTTAGAGTTACTAACACAAGATTGCTGTTTTGTTGGAAGCAGCTGTGCATACATAGTCACGGGTCAGTACTGCTGCGGACATAACCAATGTTGTTGTGAGGATAAGGGTTGTATTTGTGAATGAGTTAGGCATTTTCTTTCAAGGAAAGAAAACTCCCCCCTGCAACTGGCCTCCCTCCTATGCTCCAGTCAGAAGCATACTTTTTCTGACTGAGCATGGTGCTAATCACGCCAAGTTAGCGAATTTGATCCCAGTATTGGCCACTTTGTCAATTTGGGAAAAATGTGTGCAGAAGCATTAGATTGATGCAGAATTCCCACCCACAGCTTTAGATTTACTATGACAAGTTTGCTGTTTTGTTGGAAGCAGCAGTCCATAAATGGTCACAGGTCAGTACTGCTGTGGGAAATGACCAATGAGATGCATTTAACCTTCTTTGTCGCAGTACTACTTAAATGTGATGCAGGCCACAAGTCAGTTTGAAGATAATTGTAATATTCATGAATTTCCTTCAGATCACATGGAGTTTTTCTTTAGGTTGTTGTGAGGATAAGGGTTGTCTGTGTGAATGAGTTAGGCATTTCCAAGGGAAGAAAACATCCCCCTACAACTGGCCTCCTGCTTATGCTTGAGTCAGAAACAAAACGCTCAGCTGGCTGTTTAGCTCCTTTGGTTAGAGCGTGCTGCTTATAATGGCAAGGTCACGGGTCCCCGTATTGGCCTCCTTGTCATTTTGGGAAATATTTCTGCAGAAGCATGAGATTGATGCAGAATTGGCACTCACAGCTTTAGAGTTACTAACACAAGATTGCTGTTTTGTTGGAAGCAGCTGTGCATACATGGTCACGGGTCAGTACTGCTGCGGGACATAACCAATGTTGTTGTGAGGATAAGGGTTGTATTTGTGAATGAGTTAGGCATTTTCTTTCAAGGGAAGAAAACTCCCCCCTGCAACTGGCCTCCCTCCTATGCTCCAGTCAGAAGGCATACTTTTTCTGACTGAGCATGGTGCTAATCACGCCAAGTTAGCGGATTTGATCCCAGTATTGGCCACTTTGTCAATTTGGGAAATATTTCTGCAGAAGCATGAGATTGATGCAGAATTCGCACCCACAGCTTTAGATTTACTATGACTAGTTTGCTGTTTTGTTGGAAGCAGCAGTCCATAAATGGTCACAGGTCAGTACTGCTGTGGGAAATGACCAATGAGATGCATTTAACCTTCTTTGTCCCAGTTCTACTTAAATGTGATGCAGGCTACAAGTCAGTTTGAAGATAATTGTCATATTCGTGAATTTCCTTCAGATCACATGTAGTTTTTCTTTAGGTTGTTGTGAGGATAAGGGTTTTATGTGTGAATGAGTTAGGCATTTTTTTTCCAAGGGAAGAAAAAATCCCCCTGCAACTGGCCTCCCTCTTATGGTCCAGTCAGAAATATGCTCAGCTGGCTGGTTAGCTCAGTTGGTTAGAGCGTGGTGCTAATAACGCCAAGGTCACGGGTTCGATCCCCGTATTGGCCACTTTGTCATTTTGGGAAATATTTCTGCAGAAGGATGAGATTGATGCAGAATTGGCACTCACAGCTTTAGAGTTACTAACACAAGATTGCTGTTTTGTTGGAAGCAGCTGTGCATACATAGTCACGGGTCAGTACTGCTGCAGACATAACCAATGTTGTTGTGAGGATAAGGGTTGTATTTGTGAATGAGTTAGGCATTTTCTTTCAAGGAAAGAAAACTCCCCCCTGCAACTGGCCTCCCTCCTATGCTCCAGTCAGAAGGATACTTTTTCTGACTGAGCATGGTGCTAATCACGCCAAGTTAGCGAATTTGATCCCAGTATTGGCCACTTTGTCAATTTGGGAAAAATGTCTGCAGAAGCATTAGATTGATGCAGAATTCCCACCCACAGCTTTAGATTTACTATGACAAGTTTGCTGTTTTGTTGGAAGCAGCAGTCCATAAATGGTCACAGGTCAGTACTGCTGTGGGAAATGACCAATGAGATGCATTTAACCTTCTTTGTCGCAGTACTACTTAAATGTGATGCAGGCCACAAGTCAGTTTGAAGATAATTGTAATATTCATGAATTTCCTTCAGATCACATGGAGTTTTTCTTTAGGTTGTTGTGAGGATAAGGGTTGTCTGTGTGAATGAGTTAGGCATTTAGGCAGTTGGTTAGAGCGTGGTGCAAATAACGCCAAAGTCACGGGTTCGATCCCCGTATTGGCCACTTTGTCATTTTGGGAAATAATTCTGCCGAAGGATGAGATTGATGCAGAATTGGCACTCACAGCTTTAGAGTTACTAACACAAGATTGCTGATTTGTTGGAAGCAGCTGTGCATACATGGTCACGGGTCAGTACTACTGCGGACATAACCAATGTTGTTGTGAGGATAAGGGTTGTATTTGTGAATGAGTTAGGCATTTTCTTTCAAGGGAAGAAAACTCCCCCCTGCAACTGGCCTCCCTCCTATGCTCCAGTCAGAAGGCTTACTTTTTCTGACTGAGCATGGTGCTAATCACGCCAAGTTAGCGAATTTGATCCCAGTATTGGCCACTTTGTCAATTTGGGAAATATTTCTGCAGAAGCATGAGATTGATGCAGAATTGGCACTCACAGCTTTAGAGTTACTAACACAAGATTGCTGTTTTGTTGGAAGCAGCTGTGCATACATAGTCACGGGTCAGTACTACTGCGGACATAACCAATGTTGTTGTGAGGATAAGGGTTGTATTTGTGAATGAGTTAGGCATTTTCTTTCAAGGGAAGAAAACTCCCCCCTGCAACTGGCCTCCCTCCTATGCTCCAGTCAGAAGGCATACTTTTTCTGACTGAGCATGGTGCTAATCACGCCAAGTTAGTGAAATTGATCCCAGTATTGTCCACTTTGTCAATTTGGGAATTATTTCTGCAGAAGCATGAGATTGATGCAGAATTCCCACCCACAGCTTTAGATTTACTATGACAAGTTTGCTGTTTTGTTGGAAGCAGCAGTCCATAAATGGTCACAGGTCAGTACTGCTGTGGGAAATGACCAATGAGATGCATTTAACCTTCTTTGTCCCAGTTCTACTTAAATGTGATGCAGGCTACAAGTCAGTTTGAAGATAATTGTCATATTCATGAATTTCCTTCAGATCACATGTAGTTTTTCTTTAGGTTGTTGTGAGGATAAGGGTTTTATGTGTGAATGAGTTAGGCATTTTTTTCCAAGGGAAAGAGACTCTCAGCTGGCCGGTTAGCTCAGTTGGTTAGAGCGTGGTGCTAATAACGCCAAGGTCACGGGTTCGATCCCCGTATTGGCCACTTTGTCATTTTGGGAAATATTTCTGCAGAAGGATGAGATTGATGCAGAATTGGCACTCACAGCTTTAGAGTTACTAACACAAGATTGCTGTTTTGTTGGAAGCAGCTGTGCATACATAGTCACGGGTCAGTACTGCTGCGGACATAACCAATGTTGTTGTGAGGATAAGGGTTGTATTTGTGAATGAGTTAGGCATTTTCTTTCAAGGGAAGAAAACTCCCCCCTGCAACTGGCCTCCCTCCTATGCTCCAGTCAGAAGGCATACTTTTTCTGACTGAGCATGGTGCTAATCACGCCAAGTTAGCGAATTTGATCCCAGTATTGGCCACTTTGTCAATTTGGGAAATATTTCTGCAGAAGCATGAGATTGATGCAGAATTCCCACCCACAGCTTTAGATTTACTATGACTAGTTTGCTGTTTTGTTGGAAGCAGCAGTCCATAAATGGTCACAGGTCAGTACTGCTGTGGGAAATGACCAATGAGATGCATTTAACCTTCTTTGTCCCAGTTCTACTTAAATGTGATGCAGGCTACAAGTCAGTTTGAAGATAATTGTCATATTCATGAATTTCCTTCAGATCACATGTAGTTTTTCCTTAGGTTGTTGTGAGGATAAGGGTTTTATGTGTGAATGAGTTAGGCATTTTTTTTCCAAGGGAAGAAAAAATCCCCCTGCAACTGGCCTCCCTCTTATGGTCCAGTCAGAAATATGCCTTTCAGCTGGCTGGTTAGCTCAGTTGGTTAGAGCTTGGTGCTAATAACGCCGAGGTCACGGGTTCGATCCCCGTATTGGCCACTTTGTCATTTTGGGAAATATTTCTGCAGAAGGATGAGATTGATGCAGAATTGGCACTCACAGCTTTAGAGTTACTAACACAAGATTGCTGTTTTGTTGGAAGCAGCTGTGCATACATAGTCACGGGTCAGTACTGCTGCGGACATAACCAATGTTGTTGTGAGGATAAGGGTTGTATTTGTGAATGAGTTAGGCATTTTCTTTCAAGGAAAGAAAACTCCCCCCTGCAACTGGCCTCCCTCCTATGCTCCAGTCAGAAGCATACTTTTTCTGACTGAGCATGGTGCTAATCACGCCAAGTTAGCGAATTTGATCCCAGTATTGGCCACTTTGTCAATTTGGGAAAAATGTCTGCAGAAGCATTAGATTGATGCAGAATTCCCACCCACAGCTTTAGATTTACTATGACAAGTTTGCTGTTTTGTTGGAAGCAGCAGTCCATAAATGGTCACAGGTCAGTACTGCTGCGGGAAATGACCAATGAGATGCATTTAACCTTCTTTGTCGCAGTACTACTTAAATGTGATGCAGGCCACAAGTCAGTTTGAAGATAATTGTAATATTCATGAATTTCCTTCAGATCACATGGAGTTTTTCTTTAGGTTGTTGTGAGGATAAGGGTTGTCTGTGTGAATGAGTTAGGCATTTCCAAGGGAAGAAAACATCCCCCTACAACTGGCCTCCTGCTTATGCTTGAGTCAGAAACAAAACGCTCAGCTGGCTGTTTAGCTCCTTTGGTTAGAGCGTGCTGCTTATAATGGCAAGGTCACGGGTCCCCGTATTGGCCTCCTTGTCATTTTGTGAAATATTTCTGCAGAAGCATGAGATTGATGCAGAATTGGCATTCACAGCTTTAGAGTTACTAACACAAGATTGCTGTTTTGTTGGAAGCAGCTGTGCATACATGGTCACGGGTCAGTACTGCTGCGGGACATAACCAATGTTGTTGTGAGGATAAGGGTTGTATTTGTGAATGAGTTAGGCATTTTCTTTCAAGGGAAGAAAACTCCCCCCTGCAACTGGCCTCCCTCCTATGCTCCAGTCAGAAGGCATACTTTTTCTGACTGAGCATGGTGCTAATCACGCCAAGTTAGCGGATTTGATCCCAGTATTGGCCACTTTGTCAATTTGGGAAATATTTCTGCAGAAGCATGAGATTGATGCAGAATTCCCACCCACAGCTTTAGATTTACTATGACTAGTTTGCTGTTTTGTTGGAAGCAGCAGTCCATAAATGGTCACAGGTCAGTACTGCTGTGGGAAATGACCAATGAGATGCATTTAACCTTCTTTGTCCCAGTTCTACTTAAATGTGATGCAGGCTACAAGTCAGTTTGAAGATAATTGTCATATTCATGAATTTCCTTCAGATCACATGTAGTTTTTCTTTAGGTTGTTGTGAGGATAAGGGTTTTATGTGTGAATGAGTTAGGCATTTTTTTTCCAAGGGAAAAAGACTCTCAGCTGGCTGGTTAGCTCAGTTGGTTAGAGCGTGGTGCTAATAACGCCAAGGTCACGGGTTCGATCCCCGTATTGGCCACTTTGTCATTTTGGGAAATATTTCTGCAGAAGCATGAGATTGATGCAGAATTGGCACTCACAGCTTTAGAGTTACTAACACAAGATTGCTGTTTTGTTGGAAGCAGCTGTGCATACATAGTCACGGGTCAGTACTACTGCGGACATAACCAATGTTGTTGTGAGGATAAGGGTTGTATTTGTGAATGAGTTAGGCATTTTCATTCAAGGGAAGAAAACTCCCCCCTGCAACTGGCCTCCCTCCTATGCTCCAGTCAGAAGGCATACTTTTTCTGACTGAGCATGGTGCTAATCACGCCAAGTTAGTGAAATTGATCCCAGTATTGTCCACTTTGTCAATTTGGGAATTATTTCTGCAGAAGCATGAGATTGATGCAGAATTCCCACCCACAGCTTTAGATTTACTATGACAAGTTTGCTGTTTTGTTGGAAGCAGCAGTCCATAAATGGTCACAGGTCAGTACTGCTGTGGGAAATGACCAATGAGATGCATTTAACCTTCTTTGTCCCAGTTCTACTTAAATGTGATGCAGGCTACAAGTCAGTTTGAAGATAATTGTCATATTCATGAATTTCCTTCAGATCACATGTAGTTTTTCTTTAGGTTGTTGTGAGGATAAGGGTTTTATGTGTGAATGAGTTAGGCATTTTTTTCCAAGGGAAAGAGACTCTCAGCTGGCCGGTTAGCTCAGTTGGTTAGAGCGTGGTGCTAATAACGCCAAGGTCACGGGTTCGATCCCCGTATTGGCCACTTTGTCATTTTGGGAAATATTTCTGCAGAAGGATGAGATTGATGCAGAATTGGCACTCACAGCTTTAGAGTTACTAACACAAGATTGCTGTTTTGTTGGAAGCAGCTGTGCATACATGGTCACGGGTCAGTACTGCTGCGGGACATAACCAATGTTGTTGTGAGGATAAGGGTTGTATTTGTGAATGAGTTAGGCATTTTCTTTCAAGGGAAGAAAACTCCCCCCTGCAACTGGCCTCCCTCCTATGCTCCAGTCAGAAGGCATACTTTTTCTGACTGAGCATGGTGCTAATCACGCCAAGTTAGCGAATTTGATCCCAGTATTGGCCACTTTGTCAATTTGGGAAATATTTCTGCAGAAGCATGAGATTGATGCAGAATTCCCACCCACAGCTTTAGATTTACTATGACTAGTTTGCTGTTTTGTTGGAAGCAGCAGTCCATAAATGGTCACAGGTCAGTATTGCTGTGGGAAATGACCAATGAGATGCATTTAACCTTCTTTGTCCCAGTTCTACTTAAATGTGATGCAGGCTACAAGTCAGTTTGAAGATAATTGTCATATTCATGAATTTCCTTCAGATCACATGTAGTTTTTCCTTAGGTTGTTGTGAGGATAAGGGTTTTATGTGTGAATGAGTTAGGCATTTTTTTTCCAAGGGAAGAAAAAATCCCCCTGCAACTGGCCTCCCTCTTATGGTCCAGTCAGAAATATGCCTCTCAGCTGGCTGGTTAGCTCAGTTGGTTAGAGCTTGGTGCTAATAACGCCGAGGTCATGGGTTCGATCCCCGTATTGGCCACTTTGTCATTTTGGGAAATATTTCTGCAGAAGGATGAGATTGATGCAGAATTGGCACTCACAGCTTTAGAGTTACTAACACAAGATTGCTGTTTTGTTGGAAGCAGCTGTGCATACATAGTCACGGGTCAGTACTGCTGCGGACATAACCAATGTTGTTGTGAGGATAAGGGTTGTATTTGTGAATGAGTTAGGCATTTTCTTTCAAGGAAAGAAAACTCCCCCCTGAGACTGGCCTCCCTCCTATGCTCCAGTCAGAAGCATACTTTTTCTGACTGAGCATGGTGCTAATCACGCCAAGTTAGCGAATTTGATCCCAGTATTGGCCACTTTGTCAATTTGGGAAAAATGTCTGCAGAAGCATTAGATTGATGCAGAATTCCCACCCACAGCTTTAGATTTACTATGACAAGTTTGCTGTTTTGTTGGAAGCAGCAGTCCATAAATGGTCACAGGTCAGTACTGCTGTGGGAAATGACCAATGAGATGCATTTAACCTTCTTTGTCGCAGTACTACTTAAATGTGATGCAGGCCACAAGTCAGTTTGAAGATAATTGTAATATTCATGAATTTCCTTCAGATCACATGGAGTTTTTCTTTAGGTTGTTGTGAGGATAAGGGTTGTCTGTGTGAATGAGTTAGGCATTTCCAAGGGAAGAAAACATCCCCCTACAACTGGCCTCCTGCTTATGCTTGAGTCAGAAACAAAACGCTCAGCTGGCTGTTTAGCTCCTTTGGTTAGAGCGTGCTGCTTATAATGGCAAGGTCACGGGTCCCCGTATTGGCCTCCTTGTCATTTTGGGAAATATTTCTGCAGAAGCATGAGATTGATGCAGAATTGGCACTCACAGCTTTAGAGTTACTAACACAAGATTGCTGTTTTGTTGGAAGCAGCTGTGCATACATGGTCACGGGTCAGTACTGCTGCGGGACATAACCAATGTTGTTGTGAGGATAAGGGTTGTATTTGTGAATGAGTTAGTCATTTTCTTTCAAGGGAAGAAAACTCCCCCCTGCAACTGGCCTCCCTCCTATGCTCCAGTCAGAAGGCATACTTTTTCTGACTGAGCATGGTGCTAATCACGCCAAGTTAGCGGATTTGATCCCAGTATTGGCCACTTTGTCAATTTGGGAAATATTTCTGCAGAAGCATGAGATTGATGCAGAATTCCCACCCACAGCTTTAGATTTACTATGACTAGTTTCCTGTTTTGTTGGAAGCAGCAGTCCATAAATGGTCACAGGTCAGTACTGCTGTGGGAAATGACCAATGAGATGCATTTGACCTTCTTTGTCCCAGTTCTACTTAAATGTGATGCAGGCTACAAATCAGTTTGAAGATAATTGTCATATTCATGAATTTCCTTCAGATCACATGTAGTTTTTCTTTAGGTTGTTGTGAGGATAAGGGTTTTATGTGTGAATGACTTAGGCATTTTTTTTCCAAGGGAAGAAAAAATCCCCCTGCAACTGGCCACCCTCTAATGCTCCAGTCAGAAACAGGACTCTCAGCTGGTCGCTTAGCTCAGTTGGTTAGAGAGTGGTGCTAATAACGCCAAGGTCACGGGTTCGATCCCCGTATTGGCCACTTTGTCATTTTGGGAAATATTTCTGCAGAAGCATGAGATTGATGCAGAATTGGCACTCACAGCTTTAGAGTTACTAACACAAGATTGCTGTTTTGTTGGAAGCAGCTGTGCATACATAGTCACGGGTCAGTACTGCTGCGGACATAACCAATGTTGTTGTGAGGATAAGGGTTGTATTTGTGAATGAGTTAGGCATTTTCTTTCAAGGGAAGAAAACTCCCCCCTGCAACTGGCCTCCCTCCTATGCTCCAGTCAGAAGGCATACTTTTTCTGACTGAGCATGGTGCTAATCACGCCAAGTTAGCGAATTTGATCCCAGTATTGGCCACTTTGTCAATTTGGGAAATATTTCTGCAGAAGCATGAGATTGATGCAGAATTCCCATCCACAGCTTTAGATTTACTATGACTAGTTTGCTGTTTTGTTGGAAGCAGCAGTCCATAAATGGTCACAGGTCAGTACTGCTGTGGGAAATGACCAATGAGATGCATTTAACCTTCTTTGTCCCAGTTCTACTTAAATGTGATGCAGGCTACAAGTCAGTTTGAAGATAATTGTCATATTCATGAATTTCCTTCAGATCACATGTAGTTTTTCCTTAGGTTGTTGTGAGGATAAGGGTTTTATGTGTGAATGAGTTAGGCATTTTTTTTCCAAGGGAAGAAAAAATCCCCCTGCAACTGGCCTCCCTCTTATGGTCCAGTCAGAAATATGCCTCTCAGCTGGCTGGTTAGCTCAGTTGGTTAGAGCTTGGTGCTAATAACGCCGAGGTCACGGGTTCGATCCCCGTATTGGCCACTTTGTCATTTTGGGAAATATTTCTGCAGAAGGATGAGATTGATGCAGAATTGGCACTCACAGCTTTAGAGTTACTAACACAAGATTGCTGTTTTGTTGGAAGCAGCTGTGCATACATAGTCACGGGTCAGTACTGCTGCGGACATAACCAATGTTGTTGTGAGGATAAGGGTTGTATTTGTGAATGAGTTAGGCATTTTCTTTCAAGGAAAGAAAACTCCCCCCTGCAACTGGCCTCCCTCCTATGCTCCAGTCAGAAGCATACTTTTTCTGACTGAGCATGGTGCTAATCACGCCAAGTTAGCGAATTTGATCCCAGTATTGGCCACTTTGTCAATTTGGGAAAAATGTCTGCAGAAGCATTAGATTGATGCAGAATTCCCACCCACAGCTTTAGATTTACTATGACAAGTTTGCTGTTTTGTTGGAAGCAGCAGTCCATAAATGGTCACAGGTCAGTACTGCTGTGGGAAATGACCAATGAGATGCATTTAACCTTCTTTGTCGCAGTACTACTTAAATGTGATGCAGGCCACAAGTCAGTTTGAAGATAATTGTAATATTCATGAATTTCCTTCAGATCACATGGAGTTTTTCTTTAGGTTGTTGTGAAGATAAGGGTTGTCTGTGTGAATGAGTTAGGCATTTCCAAGGGAAGAAAACATCCCCCTACAACTGGCCTCCTGCTTATGCTTGAGTCAGAAACAAAACGCTCAGCTGGCTGTTTAGCTCCTTTGGTTAGAGCGTGCTGCTTATAATGGCAAGGTCACGGGTCCCCGTATTGGCCTCCTTGTCATTTTGGGAAATATTTCTGCAGAAGCATGAGATTGATGCAGAATTGGCACTCACAGCTTTAGAGTTACTAACACAAGATTGCTGTTTTGTTGGAAGCAGCTGTGCATACATGGTCACGGGTCAGTACTGCTGCGGGACATAACCAATGTTGTTGTGAGGATAAGGGTTGTATTTGTGAATGAGTTAGGCATTTTCTTTCAAGGGAAGAAAACTCCCCCCTGCAACTGGCCTCCCTCCTATGCTCCAGTCAGAAGGCATACTTTTTCTGACTGAGCATGGTGCTAATCACGCCAAGTTAGCGGATTTGATCCCAGTATTGGCCACTTTGTCAATTTGGGAAATATTTCTGCAGAAGCATGAGATTGATGCAGAATTCCCACCCACAGCTTTAGATTTACTATGACTAGTTTCCTGTTTTGTTGGAAGCAGCAGTCCATAAATGGTCACAGGTCAGTACTGCTGTGGGAAATGACCAATGAGATGCATTTGACCTTCTTTGTCCCAGTTCTACTTAAATGTGATGCAGGCTACAAATCAGTTTGAAGATAATTGTCATATTCATGAATTTCCTTCAGATCACATGTAGTTTTTCTTTAGGTTGTTGTGAGGATAAGGGTTTTATGTGTGAATGACTTAGGCATTTTTTTTCCAAGGGAAGAAAAAATCCCTCTGCAACTGGCCACCCTCTAATGCTCCAGTCAGAAACAGGACTCTCAGCTGGTCGCTTAGCTCAGTTGGTTAGAGAGTGGTGCTAATAACGCCAAGGTCACGGGTTCGATCCCCGTATTGGCCACTTTGTCATTTTGGGAAATATTTCTGCAGAAGCATGAGATTGATGCAGAATTGGCACTCACAGCTTTAGAGTTACTAACACAAGATTGCTGTTTTGTTGGAAGCAGCTGTGCATACATAGTCACGGGTCAGTACTGCTGCGGACATAACCAATGTTGTTGTGAGGATAAGGGTTGTATTTGTGAATGAGTTAGGCATTTTCTTTCAAGGGAAGAAAACTCCCCCCTGCAACTGGCCTCCCTCCTATGCTCCAGTCAGAAGGCATACTTTTTCTGACTGAGCATGGTGCTAATCACGCCAAGTTAGCGAATTTGATCCCAGTATTGGCCACTTTGTCAATTTGGGAAATATTTCTGCAGAAGCATGAGATTGATGCAGAATTCCCATCCACAGCTTTAGATTTACTATGACTAGTTTGCTGTTTTGTTGGAAGCAGCAGTCCATAAATGGTCACAGGTCAGTACTGCTGTGGGAAATGACCAATGAGATGCATTTAACCTTCTTTGTCCCAGTTCTACTTAAATGTGATGCAGGCTACAAGTCAGTTTGAAGATAATTGTCATATTCATGAATTTCCTTCAGATCACATGTAGTTTTTCCTTAGGTTGTTGTGAGGATAAGGGTTTTATGTGTGAATGAGTTAGGCATTTTTTTTCCAAGGGAAGAAAAAATCCCCCTGCAACTGGCCTCCCTCTTATGGTCCAGTCAGAAATATGCCTCTCAGCTGGCTGGTTAGCTCAGTTGGTTAGAGCTTGGTGCTAAATTGGCCACTTTGTCATTTTGGGAAATATTTCTGCAGAAGGATGAGATTGATGCAGAATTGGCACTCACAGCTTTAGAGTTACTAACACAAGATTGCTGTTTTGTTGGAAGCAGCTGTGCATACATAGTCACGGGTCAGTACTGCTGCGGACATAACCAATGTTGTTGTGAGGATAAGGGTTGTATTTGTGAATGAGTTAGGCATTTTCTTTCAAGGAAAGAAAACTCCCCCCTGCAACTGGCCTCCCTCCTATGCTCCAGTCAGAAGCATACTTTTTCTGACTGAGCATGGTGCTAATCACGTTAAGTTAGCGAATTTGATCCCAGTATTGGCCACTTTGTCAATTTGGGAAAAATGTCTGCAGAAGCATTAGATTGATGCAGAATTCCCACCCACAGCTTTAGATTTACTATGACAAGTTTGCTGTTTTGTTGGAAGCAGCAGTCCATAAATGGTCACAGGTCAGTACTGCTGTGGGAAATGACCAATGAGATGCATTTAACCTTCTTTGTCGCAGTACTACTTAAATGTGATGCAGGCCACAAGTCAGTTTGAAGATAATTGTAATATTCATGAATTTCCTTCAGATCACATGGAGTTTTTCTTTAGGTTGTTGTGAAGATAAGGGTTGTCTGTGTGAATGAGTTAGGCATTTCCAAGGGAAGAAAACATCCCCCTACAACTGGCCTCCTGCTTATGCTTGAGTCAGAAACAAAACGCTCAGCTGGCTGTTTAGCTCCTTTGGTTAGAGCGTGCTGCTTATAATGGCAAGGTCACGGGTCCCCGTATTGGCCTCCTTGTCATTTTGGGAAATATTTCTGCAGAAGCATGAGATTGATGCAGAATTGGCACTCACAGCTTTAGAGTTACTAACACAAGATTGCTGTTTTGTTGGAAGCAGCTGTGCATACATGGTCACGGGTCAGTACTGCTGCGGGACATAACCAATGTTGTTGTGAGGATAAGGGTTGTATTTGTGAATGAGTTAGGCATTTTCTTTCAAGGGAAGAAAACTCCCCCCTGCAACTGGCCTCCCTCCTATGCTCCAGTCAGAAGGCATACTTTTTCTGACTGAGCATGGTGCTAATCACGCCAAGTTAGCGGATTTGATCCCAGTATTGGCCACTTTGTCAATTTGGGAAATATTTCTGCAGAAGCATGAGATTGATGCAGAATTCCCACCCACAGCTTTAGATTGACTATGACTAGTTTGCTGTTTTGTTGGAAGCAGCAGTCCATAAATGGTCACAGGTCAGTACTGCTGTGGGAAATGACCAATGAGATGCATTTAACCTTCTTTGTCCCAGTTCTACTTAAATGTGATGCAGGCTACAAGTCAGTTTGAAGATAATTGTCATATTCATGAATTTCCTTCAGATCACATGTAGTTTTTCTTTAGGTTGTTGTGAGGATAAGGGTTTTATGTGTGAATGACTTAGGCATTTTTTTTCCAAGGGAAGAAAAAATCCCCCTGCAACTGGCCACCCTCTAATGCTCCAGTCAGAAACAGGACTCTCAGCAGGTCGCTTAGCTCAGTTGGTTAGAGAGTGGTGCTAATAACGCCAAGGTCATGGGTTCGATCCCCGTATTGGCCACTTTGTCATTTTGGGAAATATTTCTGCAGAAGCATGAGATTGATGCAGAATTGGCACTCACAGCTTTAGAGTTACTAACACAAGATTGCTGTTTTGTTGGAAGCAGCTGTGCATACATAGTCACGGGTCAGTACTGCTGCGGACATAACCAATGTTGTTGTGAGGATAAGGGTTGTATTTGTGAATGAGTTAGGCATTTTCTTTCAAGGGAAGAAAACTCCCCCCTGCAACTGGCCTCCCTCCTATGCTCCAGTCAGAAGGCATACTTTTTCTGACTGAGCATGGTGCTAATCACGCCAAGTTAGGGAATTTGATCCCAGTATTGGCCACTTTGTCAATTTGGGAAATATTTCTGCAGAAGCATGAGATTGATGCAGAATTCCCACCCACAGCTTTAGATTTACTATGACTAGTTTGCTGTTTTGTTGGAAGCAGCAGTCCATAAATGGTCACAGGTCAGTACTGCTGTGGGAAATGACCAATGAGATGCATTTAACCTTCTTTGTCCCAGTTCTACTTAAATGTGATGCAGGCTACAAGTCAGTTTGAAGATAATTGTCATATTCATGAATTTCCTTCAGATCACATGTAGTTTTTCCTTAGGTTGTTGTGAGGATAAGGGTTTATGTGTGAATGAGTTAGGCATTTTTTTTCCAAGGGAAGAAAAAATCCCCCTGCAACTGGCCTCCCTCTTATGGTCCAGTCAGAAATATGCCTCTCAGCTTGCTGGTTAGCTCAGTTGGTTAGAGCTTGGTGCTAATAACGCCGAGGTCACGGGTTCGATCCCCGTATTGGCCACTTTGTCATTTTGGGAAATATTTCTGCAGAAGGATGAGATTGATGCAGAATTGGCACTCACAGCTTTAGAGTTACTAACACAAGATTGCTGTTTTGTTGGAAGCAGCTGTGCATACATAGTCACGGGTCAGTACTGCTGCGGACATAACCAATGTTGTTGTGAGGATAAGGGTTGTATTTGTGAATGAGTTAGGCATTTTCTTTCAAGGGAAGAAAACTCCCCCCTGCAACTGGCCTCCCTCCTATGCTCCAGTCAGAAGGCATACTTTTTCTGACTGAGCATGGTGCTAATCACGCCAAGTTAGTGAAATTGATCCCAGTATTGTCCACTTTGTCAATTTGGGAATTATTTCTGCAGAAGCATGAGATTGATGCAGAATTCCCACCCACAGCTTTAGATTTACTATGACAAGTTTGCTGTTTTGTTGGAAGCAGCAGTCCATAAATGGTCACAGGTCAGTACTGCTGTGGGAATGACCAATGAGATGCATTTAACCTTCTTTGTCCCAGTTCTACTTAAATGTGATGCAGGCTACAAGTCAGTTTGAAGATAATTGTCATATTCATGAATTTCCTTCAGATCACATGTAGTTTTTCTTTAGGTTGTTGTGAGGATAAGGGTTTTATGTGTGAATGAGTTAGGCATTTTTTTCCAAGGGAAAGAGACTCTCAGCTGGCCGGTTAGCTCAGTTGGTTAGAGAGTGGTGCTAATAACGCCAAGGTCACGGGTTCGATCCCCGTATTGGCCACTTTGTCATTTTGGGAAATATTTCTGCAGAAGGATGAGATTGATGCAGAATTGGCACTCACAGCTTTAGAGTTACTAACACAAGATTGCTGTTTTGTTGGAAGCAGCTGTGCATACATAGTCACGGGTCAGTACTGCTGCGGACATAACCAATGTTGTTGTGAGGATAAGGGTTGTATTTGTGAATGAGTTAGGCATTTTCTTTCAAGGGAAGAAAACTCCCCCCTGCAACTGGTCTCCCTCCTATGCTCCAGTCAGAAGGCATACTTTTTCTGACTGAGCATGCTGCTAATCACGCCAAGTTAGCGAATTTGATCCCAGTATTGGCCACTTTGTCAATTTGGGAAATATTTCTGCAGAAGCATGAGATTGATGCAGAATTCCCACCCACAGCTTTAGATTTACTATGACTAGTTTGCTGTTTTGTTGGAAGCAGCAGTCCATAAATGGTCACAGGTCAGTACTGCTCTGGGAAATGACCAATGAGATGCATTTAACCTTCTTTGTCCCAGTTCTACTTAAATGTGATGCAGGCTACAAGTCAGTTTGAAGATAATTGTCATATTCATGAATTTCCTTCAGATCACATGTAGTTTTTCTTTAGGTTGTTGTGAGGATAAGGGTTTTATGTGTGAATGAGTTAGGCATTTTTTTCTTCCAAGGGAAAAAGACTTTCAGCTGGCCGGTTAGCTCAGTTGGTTAGAGCGTGGTGCTAATAACGCCAAGGTCATGGGTTTGATCCCCGTATTGGCCACTTTGTCATTTTGGGAAATATTTCTGCAGAAGCATGAGATTGATGCAGAATTGGCACTCACAGCTTTAGAGTTACTAACACAAGTTTGCTGTTTTGTTGGAAGCAGCTGTGCATACATGGTCACGGGTCAGTACTGCTGCGGGACATAACCAATGTTGTTGTGAGGATAAGGGTTGTATTTGTGAATGAGTTAGGCATTTTCTTTCAAGGGAAGAAAACTCCCCCCTGCAACTGGCCTCCCTCCTATGCTCCAGTCAGAAGGCATACTTTTTCTGACTGAGCATGGTGCTAATCACGCCAAGTTAGCGAATTTGATCCCAGTATTGGCCACTTTGTCAATTTGGGAAATATTTCTGCAGAAGCATGAGATTGATGCAGAATTCCCACCCACAGCTTTAGATTTACTATGACTAGTTTGCTGTTTTGTTGGAAGCAGCAGTCCATAAATGGTCACAGGTCAGTACTGCTGTGGGAAATGACCAATGAGATGCATTTAACCTTCTTTGTCCCAGTTCTACTTAAATGTGATGCAGGCTACAAGTCAGTTTGAAGATAATTGTCATATTCATGAATTTCCTTCAGATCACATGTAGTTTTTCCTTAGGTTGTTGTGAGGATAAGGGTTTTATGTGTGAATGACTTAGGCATTTTTTTTCCAAGGGAAGAAAAAATCCCCCTGCAACTGGCCTCCCTCTTATGGTCCAGTCAGAAACATGCCTCTCAGCTGGCTGGTTAGCTCAGTTGGTTAGAGCTTGGTGCTAATAACGCCGAGGTCACGGGTTCGATCCCCGTATTGGCCACTTTGTCATTTTGGGAAATATTTCTGCAGAAGGATGAGATTGATGCAGAATTGGCACTCACAGCTTTAGAGTTACTAACACAAGATTGCTGTTTTGTTGGAAGCAGCTGTGCATACATAGTCACGGGTCAGTACTGCTGCGGACATAACCAATGTTGTTGTGAGGATAAGGGTTGTATTTGTGAATGAGTTAGGCATTTTCTTTCAAGGAAAGAAAACTCCCCCCTGCAACTGGCCTCCCTCCTATGCTCCAGTCAGAAGCATACTTTTTCTGACTGAGCATGGTGCTAATCACGCCAAGTTAGCGAATTTGATCCCAGTATTGGCCACTTTGTCAATTTGGGAAAAATGTCTGCAGAAGCATTAGATTGATGCAGAATTCCCACCCACAGCTTTAGATTTACTATGACAAGTTTGCTGTTTTGTTGGAAGCAGCAGTCCATAAATGGTCACAGGTCAGTACTGCTGTGGGAAATGACCAATGAGATGCATTTAACCTTCTTTGTCGCAGTACTACTTAAATGTGATGCAGGCCACAAGTCAGTTTGAAGATAATTGTAATATTCATGAATTTCCTTCAGATCACATGGAGTTTTTCTTTAGGTTGTTGTGAGGATAAGGGTTGTCTGTGTGAATGAGTTAGGCATTTCCAAGGGAAGAAAACATCCCCCTACAACTGGCCTCCTGCTTATGCTTGAGTCAGAAACAAAACGCTCAGCTGGCTGTTTAGCTCCTTTGGTTAGAGCGTGCTGCTTATAATGGCAAGGTCACGGGTCCCCGTATTGGCCTCCTTGTCATTTTGGGAAATATTTCTGCAGAAGCATGAGATTGATGCAGAATTGGCACTCACAGCTTTAGAGTTACTAACACAAGATTGCTGTTTTGTTGGAAGCAGCTGTGCATACATGGTCACGGGTCAGTACTGCTGCGGGACATAACCAATGTTGTTGTGAGGATAAGGGTTGTATTTGTGAATGAGTTAGGCATTTTCTTTCAAGGGAAGAAAACTCCCCCTGCAACTGGCCTCCCTCCTATGCTCCAGTCAGAAGGCATACTTTTTCTGACTGAGCATGGTGCTAATCACGCCAAGTTAGCGGATTTGATCCCAGTATTGGCCACTTTGTCAATTTGGGAAATATTTCTGCAGAAGCATGAGATTGATGCAGAATTCCCACCCACAGCTTTAGATTTACTATGACTAGTTTGCTGTTTTGTTGGAAGCAGCAGTCCATAAATGGTCACAGGTCAGTACTGCTGTGGGAAATGACCAATGAGATGCATTTAACCTTCTTTGTCCCAGTTCTACTTAAATGTGATGCAGGCTACAAGTCAGTTTGAAGATAATTGTCATATTCATGAATTTCCTTCAGATCACATGTAGTTTTTCTTTAGGTTGTTGTGAGGATAAGGGTTTTATGTGTGAATGAGTTAGGCATTTTTTTTCCAAGGGAAAAAGACTCTCAGCTGGCCGGTTAGCTCAGTTGGTTAGAGCGTGGTGCTAATAACGCCAAGGTCACGGGTTCGATCCCCGTATTGGCCACTTTGTCATTTTGGGAAATATTTCTGCAGAAGCATGAGATTGATGCAGAATTGGCACTCACAGCTTTAGAGTTACTAACACAAGATTGCTGTTTTGTTGGTAGCAGCTGTGCATACATGGTCACGGGTCAGTACTGCTGCGGGACATAACCAATGTTGTTGTGAGGATAAGGGTTGTATTTGTGAATGAGTTAGGCATTTTCTTTCAAGGGAAGAAAACTACCCCCTGCAACTGGCCTCCCTCCTATGCTCCAGTCAGAAGGCATACTTTTTCTGACTGAGCATGGTGCTAATCACGCCAAGTTAGCGAATTTGATCCCAGCATTGGCCACTTTGTCAATTTGGGAAATATTTCTGCAGAAGCATGGGATTGATGCAGAATTCCCACCCACAGCTTTAGATTTACTATGACTAGTTTGCTGTTTTGTTGGAAGCAGCAGTCCATAAATGGTCACAGGTCAGTACTGCTGTGGGAAATGACCAATGAGATGCATTTAACCTTCTTTGTCCCAGTTCTACTTAAATGTGATGCAGGCTACAAGTCAGTTTGAAGATAATTGTCATATTCATGAATTTCCTTCAGATCACATGTAGTTGTTCCTTAGGTTGTTGTGAGGATAAGGGTTTTATGTGTGAATGAGTTAGGCATTTTTTTTCCAAGGGAAGAAAAAATCCCCCTGCAACTGGCCTCCCTCTTATGGTCCAGTCAGAAATATGCCTCTCAGCTGGCTGGTTAGCTCAGTTGGTTAGAGCTTGGTGCTAATAACGCCAAGGTCACGGGTTCGATCCCCGTATTGGCCACTTTGTCATTTTTGGAAATATTTCTGCAGAAGGATGAGATTGATGCAGAATTGGCACTCACAGCTTTAGAGTTACTAACACAAGATTGCTGTTTTGTTGGAAGCAGCTGTGCATACATAGTCACGGGTCAGTACTGCTGCGGACATAACCAATGTTGTTGTGAGGATAAGGGTTGTATTTGTGAATGAGTTAGGCATTTTCTTTAAAGGAAAGAAAACTCCCCCCTGCAACTGGCCTCCCTCCTATGCTCCAGTCAGAAGCATACTTTTTCTGACTGAGCATGGTGCTAATCACGCCAAGTTAGCGAATTTGATCCCAGTATTGGCCACTTTGTCAATTTGGGAAAAATGTCTGCAGAAGCATTAGATTGATGCAGAATTCCCACCCACAGCTTTAGATTTACTATGACAAGTTTGCTGTTTTGTTGGAAGCAGCAGTCCATAAATGGTCACAGGTCAGTACTGCTGTGGGAAATGACCAATGAGATGCATTTAACCTTCTTTGTCGCAGTACTACTTAAATGTGATGCAGGCCACAAGTCAGTTTGAAGATAATTGTAATATTCATGAATTTCCTTCAGATCACATGGAGTTTTTCTTTAGGTTGTTGTGAGGATAAGGGTTGTATGTGTGAATGAGTTAGGCATTTTTTTTCCAAGGTTAGAAAAAATCCCCCTGCAACTGGCCTTCCTCCTATGCTCCAGTCAGAAGGCATACTTTTTCTGACTGAGCATGGTGCTAATCACGCCAAGTTAGCGAATTTGATCCCAGTATTGGCCACTTTGTCAATTTGGGAAATATTTCTGCAGAAGCATGAGATTGATGCAGAATTCCCACCCACAGCTTTAGATTTACTATGACTAGTTTGCTGTTTTGTTTCAAGCAGCAGTCCATAAATGGTCACGGGTCAGTACTGCTGCGGGACTTCCAATGATATGCATTTAACCTTCTTTGTCCCAGTTCTACTTAAATGTGATGCAGGCTACAAGTCAGTTTGAAGATAATTGTCATATTCATGAATTTCCTTCAGATCACATGTAGTTTTTCTTTAGGTTGTTGTGAGGATAAGGGTTTTATGTGTGAATGAGTTAGGTATTTTTTTCCAAGGGAAGAAAAAATCCCCCTGCAACTGGCCTCCCTCTTATGCTCCAGTCAGAAACAGGACTCTCAGCTGGCCGGTTAGCTCAGTTGGTTAGAGCGTGGTGCTAATAACGCCAAGGTTACGGGTTTGATCCCCGTATTGGCCACTTTGTCATTTTGGGAAATATTTCTGCAGAAGCATGAGATTGATGCAGAATTGGCACTCACAGCTTTAGAGTTACTAATGACCAATGAGATGCTTTTAACCTTCTTTGTCCCAGTTCTACTTAAATGTGATGCAGGCTACAAGTCAGTTTGAAGATAATTGTCATATTCGTGAATTTCCTTCAGATCACATGTAGTTTTTCTTTAGGTTGTTGTGAGGATAAGGGTTTTATGTGTGAATGAGTTAGGCATTTTTTTTCCAAGGGAAGAAAAAGTCCCCCTGCAACTGGCCTCCCTCTTATGCTCCAGTCAGAAATATGCCTCTCAGCTGGCCGGTTAGCTCAGTTGGTTAGAGCGTGGTGCTAATAACGCCAAGGTCACGGGTTCGATGCCCGTATTGGCCACTTTGTCATTTTGGGAAATATTTCTGCAGAAGGATGAGATTGATGCAGAATTGGCACTCACAGCTTTAGAGTTACTAACACAAGATTGCTGTTTTGTTGGAAGCAGCTGTGCATACATAGTCACGGGTCAGTACTGCTGCGGACATAACTAATGTTGTTGTGAGGATAAGGGTTGTATTTGTGAATGAGTTAGGCATTTTCTTTCAAGGGAAGAAAACTCCCCCCTGCAACTGGCCTCCCTCCTATGCTCCAGTCAGAAGGCATACTTTTTCTGACTGAGCATGGTGCTAATCACGCCAAGTTAGCGAATTTGATCCCAGTATTGGCCACTTTGTCAATTTGGGAAATATTTCTGCAGAAGCATGAGATTGATGCAGAATTCCCACCCACAGCTTTAGATTTACTATGACTAGTTTCCTGTTTTGTTGGAAGCAGCAGTCCATAAATGGTCACAGGTCAGTACTGCTGTGGGAAATGACCAATGAGATGCATTTAACCTTCTTTGTCCCAGTTCTACTTAAATGTGATGCAGGCTACAAGTCAGTTTGAAGATAATTGTCATATTCGTGAATTTCCTTCAGATCACATGTAGTTTTTCTTTAGGTTGTTGTGAGGATAAGGGTTTTATGTGTGAATGAGTTAGGCATTTTTTTTCCAAGGGAAGAAAAAGTCCCCCTGCAACTGGCCTCCCTCTTATGCTCCAGTCAGAAATATGCCTCTCAGCTGGCCGGTTAGCTCAGTTGGTTAGAGCATGGTGCTAATAACGCCAAGGTCACGTGTTTCGATCCCCGTATTGGCCACTTTGTCATTTTGGGAAATATTTCTGCAGAAGGATGAGATTGATGCAGAATTGGCACTCACAGCTTTAGAGTTACTAACACAAGATTGCTGTTTTGTTGGAAGCAGCTGTGCATACATAGTCACGGGTCAGTACTGCTGCGGACATAACCAATGTTGTTGTGAGGATAAGGGTTGTATTTGTGAATGAGTTAGGCATTTTCTTTCAAGGGAAGAAAACTCCCCCCTGCAACTGGCCTCCCTCCTATGCTCCAGTCAGAAGGCTTACTTTTTCTGACTGAGCATGGTGCTAATCACGCCAAGTTAGCGAATTTGATCCCAGTATTGGCCACTTTGTCAATTTGGGAAATATTTCTGCAGAAGGATGAGATTGATGCAGAATTGGCACTCACAGCTTTAGAGTTACTAACACAAGATTGCTGTTTTGTTGGAAGCAGCTGTGCATACATAGTCACGGGTCAGTACTACTGCGGACATAACCAATGTTGTTGTGAGGATAAGGGTTGTATTTGTGAATGAGTTAGGCATTTTCTTTCAAGGGAAGAAAACTCCCCCCTGCAACTGGCCTCCCTCCTATGCTCCAGTCAGAAGGCATACTTTTTCTGACTGAGCATGGTGCTAATCACGCCAAGTCAGCGAATTTGATCCCAGTATTGGCCACTTTGTCAATTTGGGAAATATTTCTGCAGAAGCATGAGATTGATGCAGAATTCCCACCCACAGCTTTAGATTTACTATGACTAGTTTGCTGTTTTGTTGGAAGCAGCAGTCCATAAATGGTCACAGGTCAGTACTGCTGTGGGAAATGACCAATGAGATGCATTTAACCTTCTTTGTCCCAGTTCTACTTAAATGTGATGCAGGCTACAAGTCAGTTTGAAGATAATTGTCATATTCATGAATTTCCTTCAGATCACATGTAGTTTTTCTTTAGGTTGTTGTGAGGATAAGGGTTTTATGTGTGAATGAGTTAGGCATTTTTTTTCCAAGGGAAGAAAAAGTCCCCCTGCAACTGGCCTCCCTCTTATGCTCCAGTCAGAAATATGCCTCTCAGCTGGCCGGTTAGCTCAGTTGGTTAGAGCGTGGTGCTAATAACGCCAAGGTCATGGGTTCGATCCCCGTATTGGCCACTTTGTCATTTTGGGAAATATTTCTGCAGAAGGATGAGATTGATGCAGAATTGGCACTCACAGCTTTAGAGTTACTAACACAAGATTGCTGTTTTGTTGGAAGCAGCTGTGCATACATAGTCACGGGTCAGTACTGCTGCGGACATAACTAATGTTGTTGTGAGGATAAGGGTTGTATTTGTGAATGAGTTAGGCATTTTCCTTCAAGGGAAGAAAACTCCCCCCTGCAACTGGCCTCCCTCCTATGCTCCAGTCAGAAGGCATACTTTTTCTGACTGAGCATGGTGCTAATCACGCCAAGTTAGCGAATTTGATCCCAGTATTGGCCACTTTGTCAATTTGGGAAATATTTCTGCAGAAGCATGAGATTGATGCAGAATTCCCACCCACAGCTTTAGATTTACTATGACTAGTTTCCTGTTTTGTTGGAAGCAGCAGTCCATAAATGGTCACAGGTCAGTACTGCTGTGGGAAATGACCAATGAGATGCATTTAACCTTCTTTGTCCCAGTTCTACTTAAATGTGATGCAGGCTACAAGTCAGTTTGAAGATAATTGTCATATTCGTGAATTTCCTTCAGATCACATGTAGTTTTTCTTTAGGTTGTTGTGAGGATAAGGGTTTTATGTGTGAATGAGTTAGGCATTTTTTTTCCAAGGGAAGAAAAAATCCCCCTGCAACTGGCCTCCCTCTTATGCTCCAGTTAGAAATATGCATCTCAGCTGGCCGGTTAGCTCAGTTGGTTAGAGCGTGGTGCTAATAACGCCAAGGTCACGGGTTCGATCCCCGTATTGGCCACTTTGTCATTTTGGGAAATATTTCTGCAGAAGGATGAGATTGATGCAGAATTGGCACTCACAGCTTTAGAGTTACTAACACAAGATTGCTGTTTTGTTGGAAGCAGCTGTGCATACATAGTCACGGGTCAGTACTGCTGCGGACATAACTAATGTTGTTGTGAGGATAAGGGTTGTATTTGTGAATGAGTTAGGCATTTTCTTTCAAGGGAAGAAAACTCCCCCCTGCAACTGGCCTCCCTCCTATGCTCCAGTCAGAAGGCATACTTTTTCTGACTGAGCATGGTGCTAATCACGCCAAGTTAGCGAATTTGATCCCAGTATTGGCCACTTTGTCAATTTGGGAAATATTTCTGCAGAAGCATGAGATTGATGCAGAATTCCCACCCACAGCTTTAGATTTACTATGACTAGTTTGCTGTTTTGTTTCAAGCAGCAGTCCATAAATGGTCACGGGTCAGTACTGCTGCGGGACTTCCAATGAGATGCATTTAACCTTCTTTGTCCCAGTTCTACTTAAATGTGATGCAGGCTACAAGTCAGTTTGAAGATAATTGTCATATTCATGAATTTCCTTCAGATCACATGTAGTTTTTCTTTAGGTTGTTGTGAGGATAAGGGTTTTATGTGTGAATGAGTTAGGCATTTTTTTCCAAGGGAAGAAATAATCCCCCTGCAACTGGCCTCCCTCTTATGCTCCAGTCAGAAACAGGATTCTCAGTTGGCAGGTTAGCTCGGTTGGTTAGAGCGTGGTGCTAATAACGCCAAGGTTACGGGTTTGATCCCCTTATTGGCCACTTTGTCATTTTGGGAAATATTTCTGCAGAAGCATGAGATTGATGCAGAATTGGCACTCACAGCTTTAGAGTTACTAATGACCAATGAGATGCATTTAACCTTCTTTGTCCCAGTTCTACTTAAATGTGATGCAGGCTACAAGTCAGTTTGAAGATAATTGTCATATTCGTGAATTTCCTTCAGATCACATGTAGTTTTTCTTTAGGTTGTTGTGAGGATAAGGGTTTTATGTGTGAATGAGTTAGGCATTTTTTTTCCAAGGGAAGAAAAAGTCCCCCTGCAACTGGCCTCCCTCTTATGCTCCAGTCAGAAATATGCCTCTCAGCTGGCCGGTTAGCTCAGTTGGTTAGAGCGTGGTGCTAATAACGCCAAGGTCACGGGTTCGATCCCCGTATTGGCCACTTTGTCATTTTGGGAAATATTTCTGCAGAAGCATGAGATTGATGCAGAATTGGCACTCACAGCTTTAGAGTTACTAACACAAGATTGCTGTTTTGTTGGTAGCAGCTGTGCATACATGGTCACGGGTCAGTACTGCTGCGGGACATAACCAATGTTGTTGTGAGGATAAGGGTTGTATTTGTGAATGAGTTAGGCATTTTCTTTCAAGGGAAGAAAACTACCCCCTGCAACTGGCCTCCCTCCTATGCTCCAGTCAGAAGGCATACTTTTTCTGACTGAGCATGGTGCTAATCACGCCAAGTTAGCGAATTTGATCCCAGCATTGGCCACTTTGTCAATTTGGGAAATATTTCTGCAGAAGCATGGGATTGATGCAGAATTCCCACCCACAGCTTTAGATTTACTATGACTAGTTTGCTGTTTTGTTGGAAGCAGCAGTCCATAAATGGTCACAGGTCAGTACTGCTGTGGGAAATGACCAATGAGATGCATTTAACCTTCTTTGTCCCAGTTCTACTTAAATGTGATGCAGGCTACAAGTCAGTTTGAAGATAATTGTCATATTCATGAATTTCCTTCAGATCACATGTAGTTGTTCCTTAGGTTGTTGTGAGGATAAGGGTTTTATGTGTGAATGACTTAGGCATTTTTTTTCCAAGGGAAGAAAAAATCCCCCTGCAACTGGCCTCCCTCTTATGGTCCAGTCAGAAATATGCCTCTCAGCTGGCTGGTTAGCTCAGTTGGTTAGAGCTTGGTGCTAATAACGCCAAGGTCACGGGTTCGATCCCCGTATTGGCCACTTTGTCATTTTTGGAAATATTTCTGCAGAAGGATGAGATTGATGCAGAATTGGCACTCACAGCTTTAGAGTTACTAACACAAGATTGCTGTTTTGTTGGAAGCAGCTGTGCATACATAGTCACGGGTCAGTACTGCTGCGGACATAACCAATGTTGTTGTGAGGATAAGGGTTGTATTTGTGAATGAGTTAGGCATTTTCTTTCAAGGAAAGAAAACTCCCCCCTGCAACTGGCCTCCCTCCTATGCTCCAGTCAGAAGCATACTTTTTCTGACTGAGCATGGTGCTAATCACGCCAAGTTAGCGAATTTGATCCCAGTATTGGCCACTTTGTCAATTTGGGAAAAATGTCTGCAGAAGCATTAGATTGATGCAGAATTCCCACCCACAGCTTTAGATTTACTATGACAAGTTTGCTGTTTTGTTGGAAGCAGCAGTCCATAAATGGTCACAGGTCAGTACTGCTGTGGGAAATGACCAATGAGATGCATTTAACCTTCTTTGTCGCAGTACTACTTAAATGTGATGCAGGCCACAAGTCAGTTTGAAGATAATTGTAATATTCATGAATTTCCTTCAGATCACATGGAGTTTTTCTTTAGGTTGTTGTGAGGATAAGGGTTGTCTGTGTGAATGAGTTAGGCATTTCCAAGGGAAGAAAACATCCCCCTACAACTGGCCTCCTGCTTATGCTTGAGTCAGAAACAAAACGCTCAGCTGGCTGTTCAGCTCATTTGGTTAGAGCGTGCTGCTAATAATGGCAAGGTCACGGGTCCCCGTATTGGCCTCCTTGTCATTTTGGGAAATATTTCTGCAGAAGCATGAGATTGATGCAGAATTGGCACTCACAGCTTTAGAGTTACTAACACAAGATTGCTGTTTTGTTGGAAGCAGCTGTGCATACATGGTCACGGGTCAGTACTGCTGCGGGACATAACCAATGTTGTTGTGAGGATAAGGGTTGTATTTGTGAATGAGTTAGGAATTTTCTTTCAAGGGAAGAAAACTCCCCCCTGCAACTGGCCTCCCTCATATGCTCCAGTCAGAAGGCATACTTTTTCTGACTGAGCATGGTGCTAATCACGCCAAGTTAGCGGATTTGATCCCAGTATTGGCCACTTTGTCAATTTGGGAAATATTTCTGCAGAAGCATGAGACTGATGCAGAATTCCCACCCACAGCTTTAGATTTACTATGACTAGTTTGCTGTTTTGCTGGAAGCAGCAGTCCATAAATGGTCACAGGTCAGTACTGCTGTGGGAAATGACCAATGAGATGCATTTAACCTTCTTTGTCCCAGTTCTACTTAAATGTGATGCAGGCTACAAGTCAGTTTGAAGATAATTGTCATATTCATGAATTTCCTTCAGATCACATGTAGTTTTTCTTTAGGTTGTTGTGAGGATAAGGGTTTTATGTGTGAATGAGTTAGGCATTTTTTTTCCAAGGGAAAAAGACTCTCAGCTGGCCGGTTAGCTCAGTTGGTTAGAGCGTGGTGCTAATAACGCCAAGGTCACGGGTTCGATCCCCGTATTGGCCACTTTGTCATTTTGGGAAATATTTCTGCAGAAGCATGAGATTGATGCAGAATTGGCACTCACAGCTTGAGAGTTACTAACACAAGATTGCTGTTTTGTTGGTAGCAGCTGTGCATACATGGTCACGGGTCAGTACTGCTGCGGGACATAACCAATGTTGTTGTGAGGATAAGGGTTGTATTTGTGAATGAGTTAGGCATTTTCTTTCAAGGGAAGAAAACTACCCCCTGCAACTGGCCTCCCTCCTATGCTCCAGTCAGAAGGCATACTTTTTCTGACTGAGCATGGTGCTAATCACGCCAAGTTAGCGAATTTGATCCCAGCATTGGCCACTTTGTCAATTTGGGAAATATTTCTGCAGAAGCATGAGATTGATGCAGAATTCCCACCCACAGCTTTAGATTTACTATGACTAGTTTGCTGTTTTGTTTCAAGCAGCAGTCCATAAATGGTCACGGGTCAGTACTGCTGCGGCACTTCCAATGAGATGCATTTAACCTTCTTTGTCCCAGTTCTACTTAAATGTGATGCAGGCCACAAGTCAGTTTGAAGATAATTGTAATATTCATGAATTTCCTTCAGATCACATGTAGTTTTTCTTTAGGTTGTTGTGAGGATAAGGGTTGTATGTGTGAATGAGTTAGGCATTTTTTTTCCAAGGTTAGAAAAAATCCCCCTGCAACTGGCCTTCCTCCTATGCTCCAGTCAGAAGGCATACTTTTTCTGACTGAGCATGGTGCTAATCACGCCAAGTTAGCGAATTTGATCCCAGTATTGGCCACTTTGTCAATTTGGGAAATATTTCTGCAGAAGCATGAGATTGATGCAGAATTCCCACCCACAGCTTTAGATTTACTATGACTAGTTTGCTGTTTTGTTTCAAGCAGCAGTCCATAAATGGTCACGGGTCAGTACTGCTGCGGGACTTCCAATGATATGCATTTAACCTTCTTTGTCCCAGTTCTACTTAAATGTGATGCAGGCTACAAGTCAGTTTGAAGATAATTGTCATATTCATGAATTTCCTTCAGATCACATGTAGTTTTTCTTTAGGTTGTTGTGAGGATAAGGGTTTTATGTGTGAATGAGTTAGGCATTTTTTTCCAAGGGAAGAAAAAATCCCCCTGCAACTGGCCTCCCTCTTATGCTCCAGTCAGAAACAGGACTCTCAGCTGGCCGGTTAGCTCAGTTGGTTAGAGCGTGGTGCTAATAACGCCAAGGTTACGGGTTTGATCCCCGTATTGGCCACTTTGTCATTTTGGGAAATATTTCTGCAGAAGCATGAGATTGATGCAGAATTGGCACTCACAGCTTTAGAGTTACTAATGACCAATGAGATGCTTTTAACCTTCTTTGTCCCAGTTCTACTTAAATGTGATGCAGGCTACAAGTCAGTTTGAAGATAATTGTCATATTCGTGAATTTCCTTCAGATCACATGTAGTTTTTCTTTAGGTTGTTGTGAGGATAAGGGTTTTATGTGTGAATGAGTTAGGCATTTTTTTTCCAAGGGAAGAAAAAGTCCCCCTGCAACTGGCCTCCCTCTTATGCTCCAGTCAGAAATATGCCTCTCAGCTGGCCGGTTAGCTCAGTTGGTTAGAGCGTGGTGCTAATAACGCCAAGGTCACGGGTTCGATCCCCGTATTGGCCACTTTGTCATTTTGGGAAATATTTCTGCAGAAGGATGAGATTGATGCAGAATTGGCACTCACAGCTTTAGAGTTACTAACACAAGATTGCTGTTTTGTTGGAAGCAGCTGTGCATACATAGTCACGGGTCAGTACTGCTGCGGACATAACTAATGTTGTTGTGAGGATAAGGGTTGTATTTGTGAATGAGTTAGGCATTTTCTTTCAAGGGAAGAAAACTCCCCCCTGCAACTGGCCTCCCTCCTATGCTCCAGTCAGAAGGCATACTTTTTCTGACTGAGCATGGTGCTAATCACGCCAAGTTAGCGAATTTGATCCCAGTATTGGCCACTTTGTCAATTTGGGAAATATTTTTGCAGAAGCATGAGGTTGATGCAGAATTCCCACCCACAGCTTTAGATTTACTATGACTAGTTTCCTGTTTTGTTGGAAGCAGCAGTCCATAAATGGTCACAGGTCAGTACTGCTGTGGGAAATGACCAATGAGATGCATTTAACCTTCTTTGTCCCAGTTCTACTTAAATGTGATGCAGGCTACAAGTCAGTTTGAAGATAATTGTCATATTCGTGAATTTCCTTCAGATCACATGTAGTTTTTCTTTAGGTTGTTGTGAGGATAAGGGTTTTATGTGTGAATGAGTTAGGCATTTTTTTTCCAAGGGAAGAAAAAGTCCCCCTGCAACTGGCCTCCCTCTTATGCTCCAGTCAGAAATATGCCTCTCAGCTGGCCGGTTAGCTCAGTTGGTTAGAGCATGGTGCTAATAACGCCAAGGTCACGTGTTTCGATCCCCGTATTGGCCACTTTGTCATTTTGGGAAATATTTCTGCAGAAGGATGAGATTGATGCAGAATTGGCACTCACAGCTTTAGAGTTACTAACACAAGATTGCTGTTTTGTTGGAAGCAGCTGTGCATACATAGTCACGGGTCAGTACTGCTGCGGACATAACCAATGTTGTTGTGAGGATAAGGGTTGTATTTGTGAATGAGTTAGGCATTTTCTTTCAAGGGAAGAAAACTCCCCCCTGCAACTGGCCTCCCTCCTATGCTCCAGTCAGAAGGCTTACTTTTTCTGACTGAGCATGGTGCTAATCACGCCAAGTTAGCGAATTTGATCCCAGTATTGGCCACTTTGTCAATTTGGGAAATATTTCTGCAGAAGGATGAGAATGATGCAGAATTGGCACTCACAGCTTTAGAGTTACTAACACAAGATTGCTGTTTTGTTGGAAGCAGCTGTGCATACATAGTCACGGGTCAGTACTACTGCGGACATAACCAATGTTGTTGTGAGGATAAGGGTTGTATTTGTGAATGAGTTAGGCATTTTCTTTCAAGGGAAGAAAACTCCCCCCTGCAACTGGCCTCCCTCCTATGCTCCAGTCAGAAGGCATACTTTTTCTGACTGAGCATGGTGCTAATCACGCCAAGTCAGCGAATTTGATCCCAGTATTGGCCACTTTGTCAATTTGGGAAATATTTCTGCAGAAGCATGAGATTGATGCAGAATTCCCACCCACAGCTTTAGATTTACTATGACTAGTTTGCTGTTTTGTTGGAAGCAGCAGTCCATAAATGGTCACAGGTCAGTACTGCTGTGGGAAATGACCAATGAGATGCATTTAACCTTCTTTGTCCCAGTTCTACTTAAATGTGATGCAGGCTACAAGTCAGTTTGAAGATAATTGTCATATTCATGAATTTCCTTCAGATCACATGTAGTTTTTCTTTAGGTTGTTGTGAGGATAAGGGTTTTATGTGTGAATGAGTTAGGCATTTTTTTTCCAAGGGAAGAAAAAGTCCCCCTGCAACTGGCCTCCCTCTTATGCTCCAGTCAGAAATATGCCTCTCAGCTGGCTGGTTAGCTCAGTTGGTTAGAGTGTGGTGCTAATAACGCCAAGGTCATGGGTTCGATCCCCGTATTGGCCACTTTGTCATTTTGGGAAATATTTCTGCAGAAGGATGAGATTGATGCAGAATTGGCACTCACAGCTTTAGAGTTACTAACACAAGATTGCTGTTTTGTTGGAAGCAGCTGTGCATACATAGTCACGGGTCAGTACTGCTGCGGACATAACTAATGTTGTTGTGAGGATAAGGGTTGTATTTGTGAATGAGTTAGGCATTTTCCTTCAAGGGAAGAAAACTCCCCCCTGCAACTGGCCTCCCTCCTATGCTCCAGTCAGAAGGCATACTTTTTCTGACTGAGCATGGTGCTAATCACGCCAAGTTAGCGAATTTGATCCCAGTATTGGCCACTTTGTCAATTTGGGAAATATTTCTGCAGAAGCATGAGATTGATGCAGAATTCCCACCCACAGCTTTAGATTTACTATGACTAGTTTCCTGTTTTGTTGGAAGCAGCAGTCCATAAATGGTCACAGGTCAGTACTGCTGTGGGAAATGACCAATGAGATGCATTTAACCTTCTTTGTCCCAGTTCTACTTAAATGTGATGCAGGCTACAAGTCAGTTTGAAGATAATTGTCATATTCGTGAATTTCCTTCAGATCACATGTAGTTTTTCTTTAGGTTGTTGTGAGGATAAGGGTTTTATGTGTGAATGAGTTAGGCATTTTTTTTCCAAGGGAAGAAAAAATCCCCCTGCAACTGGCCTCCCTCTTATGCTCCAGTTAGAAATATGCCTCTCAGCTGGCCGGTTAGCTCAGTTGGTTAGAGCGTGGTGCTAATAACGCCAAGGTCACGGGTTCGATCCCCGTATTGGCCACTTTGTCATTTTGGGAAATATTTCTGCAGAAGGATGAGATTGATGCAGAATTGGCACTCACAGCTTTAGAGTTACTAACACAAGATTGCTGTTTTGTTGGAAGCAGCTGTGCATACATAGTCACGGGTCAGTACTGCTGCGGACATAACTAATGTTGTTGTGAGGATAAGGGTTGTATTTGTGAATGAGTTAGGCATTTTCTTTCAAGGGAAGAAAACTCCCCCCTGCAACTGGCCTCCCTCCTATGCTCCAGTCAGAAGGCATACTTTTTCTGACTGAGCATGGTGCTAATCACGCCAAGTTAGCGAATTTGATCCCAGTATTGGCCACTTTGTCAATTTGGGAAATATTTCTGCAGAAGCATGAGATTGATGCAGAATTCCCACCCACAGCTTTAGATTTACTATGACTAGTTTCCTGTTTTGTTGGAAGCAGCAGTCCATAAATGGTCACAGGTCAGTACTGCTGTGGGAAATGACCAATGAGATGCATTTAACCTTCTTTGTCCCAGTTCTACTTAAATGTGATGCAGGCTACAAGTCAGTTTGAAGATAATTGTCATATTCGTGAATTTCCTTCAGATCACATGTAGTTTTTCTTTAGGTTGTTGTGAGGATAAGGGTTTTATGTGTGAATGAGTTAGGCATTTTTTTTCCAAGGGAAGAAAAAATCCCCCTGCAACTGGCCTCCCTCTTATGCTCCAGTTAGAAATATGCCTCTCAGCTGGCCGGTTAGCTCAGTTGTTTAGAGCGTGGTGCTAATAACGCCAAGGTCACGAGTTCGATCCCCGTATTGTCCACTTTGTCATTTTGGGAAATATTTCTGCAGAAGGATGAGATTGATGCAGAATTGGCACTCACAGCTTTAGAGTTACTAACACAAGATTGCTGTTTTGTTGGAAGCAGCTGTGCATACATAGTCACGGGTCAGTACTGCTGCGGACATAACCAATGTTGTTGTGAGGATAAGGGTTGTATTTGTGAATGAGTTAGGCATTTTCTTTCAAGGGAAGAAAACTCCCCCCTGCAACTGGCCTCCCTCCTATGCTCCAGTCAGAAGGCTTACTTTTTCTGACTGAGCATGTTGCTAATAACGCCAAGTTAGCGAATTTGATCCCAGTATTGGCCACTTTGTCAATTTGGGAAATATTTCTGCAGAAGGATGAGATTGATGCAGAATTGGCACTCACAGCTTTAGAGTTACTAACACAAGATTGCTGTTTTGTTGGAAGCAGCTGTGCATACATAGTCACGGGTCAGTACTACTGCGGACATAACCAATGTTGTTGTGAGGATAAGGGTTGTATTTGTGAATGAGTTAGGCATTTTCTTTCAAGGGAAGAAAACTCCCCCCTGCAACTGGTCTCCCTCCTATGCTCCAGTCAGAAGGCATACTTTCTCTGACTGAGCATTGTGCTAATCACGCCAAGTTAGCGAATTTGATCCCAGTACTGGCCACTTTGTCAATTTGGGAAATATTTCTGCAGAAGCATGAGATTGATGCAGAATTCCCACCCACAGCTTTAGATTTACTATGACTAGTTTCCTGTTTTGTTGGAAGCAGCAGTCCATAAATGGTCACAGGTCAGTACTGCTGTGGGAAATGACCAATGAGATGCATTTAACCTTCTTTGTCCCAGTTCTACTTAAATGTGATGCAGGCTACAAGTCAGTTTGAAGATAATTGTCATATTCGTGAATTTCCTTCAGATCACATGTAGTTTTTCTTTAGGTTGTTGTGAGGATAAGGGTTTTTTTTTTTTTTAACTTTGGTTTTATTAGTAGTTTTTAGAAGGAAGAAACAAACGGCAACGCTGGGAGCGTTGTTATCATCATTTTTAACATTGACATAAAACCCCCAGGTTCCCTCCTCCCCTCCCCCCAGATCAGAGTCACTTCGAAAGTCGGACAGCTGGGGTTGCCATCGTAGTTCATTGTACGTTGCCACAGAGGTATGCTATGCTCTCACGTCCAAATTGGCTGGATGAGATCCGCTGTCTCCCGGGTCCTGGGCTACTCCTACATCCTTGGTTGAAGCATTCCAAACCTACCCCCCGCCAACTCGCCAGAGTGTTCTCATGTTGTCAGTGGGGGTCCCAACCCCATGCCCCGTAGACCCCATACCAGTTAACCTCAAAGGAGCCCAGTTCGTTATTTACCATGGCCGTCAGTTTATCCATTAAGAACATGTTTTTGAGTTTCTTAAGCCAGTCCTCTTTGGATGGGGTCTCTGGGCTCTTCCACCTTTGTGCAAGGGCCACTCTACCCGCCCGTAACATCGTCTCCCACATTCTTGGGTACCTATACAGTTCAGTGTCCTCCGGGGGGAGGCCCAGCAACATCGTTAGGGGGTTGAGTGGGATTAGTTCCTCGGTGACCTCGGCCATCCACCCCCGTACTTTCTCCCAGAACTCCTGCGCCTTGGGGCAGGACCACCACATATGCCCCCTCGACCCCACTTGGCCACAGCCCCTTGGACACCTGGGGGACACTCCCGAAAACATCCTGGACAGTTTCAACGGGTCCCTGTGCCAGCCCTGTAAGATTTTGAAGTTGTGTTCCATGTCCGATGTAAATAGGTTCCCATGGAATGCTATCTTAAAGACTTTGGACCACGCCTCCTCTGTAAGTGGTTCTCCCGCCAGGTCATCCCAAAACCCTCGGAACCCTCTTCTCCCCTCCAAGTTAACGGTGTTCAGTATTCGGTACATTTTGGAGACCGCCCCCTTCCTTGATGTGGCCGTGTCCAGAAATTTTTCGAAGGGGGTCAGCTGTCTCCGTAGGTTCTGGCCCCATGATTGGTCGCAAAGGATGCCTTTCAGGCGCAGATATTCAAAGATTGAAAGGGACTCCCGCCCCAGTGCGTCTCGCAGGGCCTCGTATTCGAGGAACTCGCCCTCTTTGAACAGTTGTCCCGCCCATTCCAGACCCCCGTCCGACCAGGACTGGGCACTCCTGAAACCTCTGCTGCCTAGTTTGAGAGGGTGGCCCCAAAGCGATGACATTGGAGAGGGCCATGTCGTGAGGTATGAGGTTGTGGGTCCCTCTTTCCAGAGTGTCCAAAGTATTCCCAGGGTTGGGTGGGCTTTCAGTTTGCTAGGGATGAGTCTGCGCGGCAGCCACAGGAGGTCGCGCACTTTCAGAGGGTGGGCATCCATATCCTCAAGGTATGACCAGTAGGTGCCCATCCCCTCCTTCATGTGCTCCAGCAAGACCCGCAGCTGGGCGGCCCGGTAGTAAAGGAGGAAATCCGGTAGCCCGAACCCGCCCTCCTCTCTGGGTAGTGTTAGAGTGGCCTTTCCTATCCTCGGGGCCCGCCCTTGCCATATAAACTCGCGGATTGCTTTTTGTAGATCGCGGAGCAGCTGGGTGGGGACCTCCGTTGGGAGTGCGGTGAATAAATATAGTAATCTCGGCAGAACGTTCATCTTTATCGCTGTCATGCGCCCATACCAGGACAGAATCATACCACCCCATCTCCTCAGATCTGACGTAACCCCCGCCAAGGTAGGCCCATAGTTCACCGGGGCCAGTCTCGAGAGATCTCTGGTCAGGGTTACCCCCAGGTACCTGATGGAATCCTTCCCCACCGCAATCCCCGCACACCTGTCCCGGGGGTCCAACCTCGGGTCCTGGACCCTCATGGGTAGGAGCTTTGATTTTGCTGCATTTATTTTTAGTCCCGAGAACTGCCCGAAGGCTGTCATCAGACGCAGTAGGGTGGGGAGCGAGGAGCTGGGCTCCACCAAGTATGCTAGGATGTCGTCAGCGAACAGGGAGAGCTTGAACTCTACTTCTCCCCTTTTGATCCCTTTGATGTCGGGGTGGGCCCGGACCGCTATGGCCAGAGGTTCCATCGTCAAGACGTATATTAACGGAGAGAGTGGGCACCCCTGTCGTGTTCCCCTCGTGAGGGGGAATGAGTCAGAGAGTTCCCCGTTCACCTGCACTCTCGCTGTTGGGGCTTCATAGAGGGCAGAGACCCAGGTCCTGACGTGAGGCCCGAAGCCCATTCGACGGAGGAGGAGTTGCATGTACCTCCACTCGACCCTGTCGAATGCCTTCTCGGAGTCCAAGGAAAGCAAACTAGCCTCTAGGTCTGATTCCTGGGCATAGTGGATTAGGTCAACAGTCTTCCTGATATTATCTGAGCCCTGCCTGCCCTTCACGAACCCCACTTGATCCCCGTGTACTAATTTGGGCATTATCCCCTCTAACCGTGTACCCATCACCTTGGCTAGGATCTTTACATCTATATTTAAGAGGGAGATCGGGCGGTAGGAGGAGCAGTCAGTGGGGTCCTTTCCTTCCTTGGGCAGTACCACTATGATAGCTCTCATCATCGTTTCCGGCAGGGTGCCCCCCTCCAGTACTGCATTGAACACCCTCGCCAGGTGTGTGGCCAAAATAGACCGGAACCTCTTATAGAAGAGTACTGAGAACCCATCTTCCCCCGGGGACGTTCCCGCCTTCATCCCACCGATTGCATTCTCCACCTCCTCCTCTGTGACCCCTCCCTCTAGACCTTCTGCCATTTCGCCTGTCAAGGACGGGATCTGAATGGAGTCCAGGAACTCCTCAATCTGAGTGTCTTCCCCGGCATATTCTGAAGAATATAGTTGTTCATAGTAGCGTCGGAAAGCCGCTCCTATGACTGGGGTGCTATGGTCTAGTGAGCCCTGTTCGTTTCTGATCGCCCTCACCATTCTGCTTCGCTGGACCTCTCTGAGTTTCCAGGCCAGGATTTTATCGGCTCTATCCCCCTTCTCATAGTATTTTTGTTTCACTAGCTGGAGGTTGCGCTCAGTTTTATGCAACAAGAGATCTTTCAATTGAAATTTGTAATTTTCTAGGGCCGTGATCTGTTCCATAGCCAAGGGTGCCTCCGGGGGGCCTCCCGGCTGGATCTGTGCGATCTTTTCCCTAAGGGATTTTTCTTGGGCCTCCCTTTCCCTTTTTTTCTGAGCCCCCATTCTTATGAGAACCCCGCGTAGGGTCGCCTTGAAGGCGTCCCACAGCACGTGCGCACCCACCTCGCCATTGTCGTTCAGCTTAAAGTATTCCACAATGGCGTCCTGCACTTCCTGCACCAGGACGTCGTCCTTCAGCAGGGAGTCGTTGCACTTCCATCGCCCTTTTCTGCCACCTCGCCATTCCCCTATAATGGTGGTACGGACCAGGTCATGGTCGGACCAGGGGACCGGGTCAACCTCATAGCCAGAGACATATGGGCGCAGGGACTCGTCTACCAGGATGTAGTCTATACGGGAGTATGATGTGTGGATTGCAGAATAGTATGTGAAGGAGGGGTGTTCTGCCCTAGGGGTCGGGATGGTGTCCACTAGGCCCAGCTCTGTGTTCGCCCTTTGGAAGGAGCGGGCCATCATTTCGTCTGCAGCCCTGGTGGGTTGGGATTCCAAGCGTTTCCTATCAATTTTCGGGTCCAGGACCATGTTAAAGTCCCCCCCCACCACCATTGGCCCGCGTACGAATAGTTTCAGTCTGTCCTTCACTCCCTCCCAAAATTGCGCCTGGCCTTCATTGGGGCTGTACACAACTGCAAGTGTTAAAGGGGAGCCCCGCAGGGAGCCCCTCGTCAGCAGGAATCGTCCCTCTGGGTCTTTCAGTGAGGCTTCTACTTCAAAGCCAATGTCCCTCGCTAGCACTATGGCCACCCCCCTTTTCTTGGTCTTGTGGGAGGCGCTGAGGACTTCTCCAATCCCCCCCCCCTCGTAGCTTTGGTTCTTTCCCCTTTGCCCAGTGCGTCTCCTGAAGGAAAAGCACGTCTAGTTTAGCCCTCCTGAATTCCCTGCAGACCAGGGATCTTTTGGTGGGGGTGTTCAGTCCCCTCACATTGAGGGAGCCCACGCCCAGGGTAGGCAGATCCTCAGCCATTTTCTAAGAATAACCAGCTACCGGATAGCTGACTCGTGGCACTTTCCTTGTCCGGCTCATTTCGTGTTATCCTCTGATCTCCCATTTCCCTTCCCCCCCCTCCCCCCCAGGTGGTCCTGTAACCTTTCCCCAACTGACCCCTGGTCCCCCCTGTGAACGTAACAATATCAACAAACCCCCTACCCCCCTCCCCCCACCCCGGCGTCCAGCCAAATAGTTCTACCATTGTTGGTAACTGGCCGGACCACCAGCCTACCGCCTCCTGCTGGGTGAATACCCAAATTAGAGCCTCCATGAGCCCCCCCTACCCCCTCCCCCCCCCCTCAATGTAACTCTCATACTTGCTGTTCCGGGAGGATCCACAAAAGTTCGGACCCCATGGTCCTGGAGCCCGGCCTGTCTGCAGGCCGGAACAGATGGTGAGTCCCCGTGGTGAATTCTTTACACAGTTCCCCCGAGGCTGATGACGCCTGCCGTGAGATGCCTCAGCTCCCTTCCTCGCCCGGGTCCGACAGTCCCGCTCCACCCTGGCCGGGATCCGTGTCATTCCTGTCCGTCGATGGGGATGGAGGGTTCAATTTTTTAAATTTCCGTGGGCCAGTCTTTTTTCTCCTCTCTCCTCGTGACCGGCGCGCTCTGGCTTCATCCGCGGCGAACCCGGAGGGTTCCCTTCGCGGGGTCGGGTCCGTTGTATATTCCTGTATTGCTCCCCTTATATCTTCCTCTGTAATCAGGTTCACTCGTTGGCCTTCGTATTCGAACATGAGGGAGAAGGGGAACCCCCATCTGTAGCGTACCCCCTTTGTTTTCAGCATCTGGGTCAGTGGGCGGCACATCCTCCGTTTGGCCAGCGTGTATGATGAGAGGTCCTGGAAGATGGCCACCTGAGCGTTGTTATAGGTTATCTCCCTGGATTTCCTGGCCTCCTCCAGGACCTTCGCTTTTTCAGTGTAGTAGTAGAAGCGGACCAGAATTGACCGGGGGCCCCCAGCTCTTCCCCCCGCTCTATGGATCCGATCAAACGTCGGTTCGGTTGTCATCTCATCCGAGAAGAGGAGGGTAATGATGTCCCTCACCACCCTGGTTAGGGTAAGGGTTTTATGTGTGAATGAGTTAGGCATTTTTTTTCCAAGGGAAGAAAACATCCCCGTGCAACTGGCCTCCCTCTTATGCTCCAGTCAGAAATATGCCTCTCAGCTGGCCGGTTAGCTCAGTTGGTTAGAGCGTATTGCTAATAACGCCAAGGTCACGGGTTCGATCCCCGTGTTGGCCACTTTGTCATTTTGGGAAATATTTCTGCAGAAGGATGAGATTGATGCAGAATTCCCACCCACAGCTTTAGATTTACTAACACAAGATTGCTGTTTTGTTGGAAGCAGCTGTGCATACATAGTCACGGGTCAGTACTGCTGCGGACATAACCAATGTTGTTGTGAGGATAAGGGTTGTATTTGTGAATGAGTTAGGCATTTTCTTTCAAGGAAAGAAAACTCCCCCCTGCAACTGGCCTCCCTCCTATGCTCCAGTCAGAAGCATACTTTTTCTGACCGAGCATGGTGCTAATCCCGCCAAGTTAGCGAATTTGATCCCAGTATTGGCCACTTTGTCAATTTGGGAAAAATGTCTGCAGAAGCATTAGATTGATGCAGAATTCCCACCCACAGCTTTAGATTTACTATGACAAGTTTGCTGTTTTGTTGGAAGCAGCAGTCCATAAATGGTCACAGGTCAGTACTGCTGTGGGAAATGACCAATGAGATGCATTTAACCTTCTTTGTCGCAGTACTACTTAAATGTGATGCAGGCCACAAGTCAGTTTGAAGATAATTGTAATATTCATGAATTTCCTTCAGATCACATGGAGTTTTTCTTTAGGTTGTTGTGAGGATAAGGGTTGTCTGTGTGAATGAGTTAGGCATTTTTTTTCCAAGGGAAGAAAACATCCCCCTACAACTGGCCTCCTGCTTATGCTTGAGTCAGAAACAAAACGCTCAGCTGGCTGTTTAGCTCATTTGGTTAGAGCGTGCTGCTAATAATGGCAAGGTCACAGGTCCCCGTATTGGCCTCCTTGTCATTTTGGGAAATATTTCTGCAGAAGCATGAGATTGATGCAGAATTGGCACTCACAGCTTTAGAGTTACTAACACAAGATTGCTGTTTTGTTGGAAGCAGCTGTGCATACATGGTCACTGGTCAGTACTGCTGCGGGACATAACCAATGTTGTTGTGAGGATAAGGGTTGTATTTGTGAATGAGTTAGGAATTTTCTTTCAAGGGAAGAAAACTCCCCCCTGCAACTGGCCTCCCTCCTATGCTCCAGTCAGAAGGCATACTTTTTCTGACTGAGCATGGTGCTAATCACGCCAAGTTAGCGGATTTGATCCCAGTATTGGCCACTTTGTCAATTTGGGAAATATTTCTGCAGAAGCATGAGATTGATGCAGAATTCCAACCCACAGCTTTAGATTTACTATGACTAGTTTGCTGTTTTGCTGGAAGCAGCAGTCCATAAATGGTCACAGGTCAGTACTGCTGTGGGAAATGACCAATGAAATGCATTTAACCTTCTTTGTCCCAGTTCTACTTAAATGTGATGCAGGCTACAAGTCAGTTTGAAGATAATTGTCATATTCATGAATTTCCTTCAGATCACATGTAGTTTTTCTTTAGGTTGTTGTGAGGATAAGGGTTTTATGTGTGAATGAGTTAGGCATTTTTTTTCCAAGGGAAAAAGACGCTCAGCTGGCTGGTTAGCTTAGTTGGTTAAAACGTGGTGCTAATAACGCCAAGGTCACGGGTTCGATCCCCGTATTGGCCACTTTGTCATTTTGGGAAATATTTCTGCAGAAGCATGAGATTGATGCAGAATTGGCACTCACAGCTTTAGAGTTACTAACACAAGTTTGCTGTTTTGTTGGAAGCAGCTGTGCATACATGGTCACGGGTCAGTACTGCTGCGGGACATAACCAATGTTGTTGTGAGGATAAGGGTTGTATTTGTGAATGAGTTAGGCATTTTCTTTCAAGGGAAGAAAACTACCCCCTGCAACTGCCCTCCCTCCTATGCTCCAGTCAGAAGGCATACTTTTTCTGACTGAGCATGGTGCTAATCACGCCAAGTTAGCGAATTTGATCCCAGCATTGGCCACTTTGTCAATTTGGGAAATATTTCTGCAGAAGCATGAGATTCATCCAGAATTCCCACCCACAGCTTTAGATTTACTATGACTAGTTTGCTGTTTTGTTTCAAGCAGCAGTCCATAAATGGTCACGGGTCAGTACTGCTGCGGCACTTCCAATGAGATGCATTTAACCTTCTTTGTCCCAGTTCTACTTAAATGTGATGCAGGCCACAAGTCAGTTTGAAGATAATTGTAATATTCATGAATTTCCTTCAGATCACATGTAGTTTTTCTTTAGGTTGTTGTGAGGATAAGGGTTTTATGTGTGAATGAGTTAGGCATTTTTTTTCCAAGGTTAGAAAAAATCCCCCTGCAACTGGCCTTCCTCCTATGCTCCAGTCAGAAGGCATACTTTTTCTGACTGAGCATGGTGCTAATCACGCCAAGTTAGCGAATTTGATCCCAGTATTGGCCACTTTGTCAATTTGGGAAATATTTCTGCAGAAGCATGAGATTGATGCAGAATTCCCACCCACAGCTTTAGATTTACTATGACTAGTTTGCTGTTTTGTTTCAAGCAGCAGTCCATAAATGGTCACGGGTCAGTACTGCTGCGGGACTTCCAATGAGATGCATTTAACCTTCTTTGTCCCAGTTCTACTTAAATGTGATGCAGGCTACAAGTCAGTTTGAAGATAATTGTCATATTCATGAATTTCCTTCAGATCACATGTAGTTTTTCTTTAGGTTGTTGTGAGGATAAGGGTTTTATGTGTGAATGAGTTAGGCATTTCTTTCCAAGGGAAGAAAAAATCCCCCTGCAACTGGCCTCCCTCTGATGCTCCAGTCAGAAACAAGATCCTCAGTTGGCAGGTTAGCTCAGTTGGTTAGAGCGTGGTGCTAATAACGCCAAGGTTACGGGTTTGATCCCCGTATTGGCCACTTTGTCATTTTGGGAAATATTTCTGCAGAAGCATGAGATTGATGCAGAATTGGCACTCACAGCTTTAGAGTTACTAATGACCAATGAGATGCATTTAACCTTCTTTGTCCCAGTTCTACTTAAATGTGATGCAGGCTACAAGTCAGTTTGAAGATAATTGTCATATTCGTGAATTTCCTTCAGATCACATGTAGTTTTTCTTTAGGTTGTTGTGAGGATTAGGGTTTTATGTGTGAATGAGTTAGGCATTTTTTTTCCAAGGGAAGAAAAAGTCCCCCTGCAACTGGCCTCCCTCTTATGCTCCAGTCAGAAATATGCTTCTCAGCTGGCCGGTTAGCTCAGTTGGTTAGAGCGTGGTGCTAATAACGCCAAGGTCATGGGTTCGATCCCCGTATTGGCCACTTTGTCATTTTGGGAAATATTTCTGCAGAAGGATGAGATTGATGCAGAATTGGCACTCACAGCTTTAGAGTTACTAACACAAGATTGCTGTTTTGTTGGAAGCAGCTGTGCATACATAGTCACGGGTCAGTACTGCTGCGGACATAACTAATGTTGTTGTGAGGATAAGGGTTGTATTTGTGAATGAGTTAGGCATTTTCCTTCAAGGGAAGAAAACTCCCCCCTGCAACTGGCCTCCCTCCTATGCTCCAGTCAGAAGGCTTACTTTTTCTGACTGAGCATGTTGCTAATAACGCCAAGTTAGCGAATTTGATCCCAGTATTGGCCACTTTGTCAATTTGAGAAATATTTCTGCAGAAGGATGAGATTGATGCAGAATTGGCACTCACAGCTTTAGAGTTACTAACACAAGATTGCTGTTTTGTTGGAAGCAGCTGTGCATACATAGTCACGGGTCAGTACTACTGCGGACATAACCAATGTTGTTGTGAGGATAAGGGTTGTATTTGTGAATGAGTTAGGCATTTTCTTTCAAGGGAAGAAAACTCCCCCCTGCAACTGGTCTCCCTCCTATGCTCCAGTCAGAAGGCATACTTTCTCTGACTGAGCATTGTGCTAATCACGCCAAGTTAGCGAATTTGATCCCAGTACTGGCCACTTTGTCAATTTGGGAAATATTTCTGCAGAAGCATGAGATTGATGCAGAATTCCCACCCACAGCTTTAGATTTACTATGACTAGTTTCCTGTTTTGTTGGAAGCAGCAGTCCATAAATGGTCACAGGTCAGTACTGCTGTGGGAAATGACCAATGAGATGCATTTAACATTCTTTGTCCCAGTTCTACTTAAATGTGATGCAGGCTACAAGTCAGTTTGAAGATAATTGTCATATTCGTGAATTTCCTTCAGATCACATGTAGTTTTTCTTTAGGTTGTTGTGAGGATAAGGGTTTTATGTGTGAATGAGTTAGGCATTTTTTTTCCAAGGGAAGAAAACATCCCCGTGCAACTGGCCTCCCTCTTATGCTCCAGTCAGAAATATGCCTCTCAGCTGGCCGGTTAGCTCAGTTGGTAACGCCAAGGTCACGGGTTCGATCCCCGTATTGGCCACTTTGTCATTTTGGGAAATATTTCTGCAGAAGGATGAGATTGATGCAGAATTGGCACTCACAGCTTTAGAGTTACTAACACAAGATTGCTGTTTTGTTGGAAGCAGCTGTGCATACATAGTCACGGGTCAGTACTGCTGCGGACATAACCAATGTTGTTGTGAGGATAAGGGTTGTATTTGTGAATGAGTTAGGCATTTTCTTTCAAGGGAAGAAAGCTCCCCCCTGCAACTGGCCTCCCTCCTATGCTCCAGTCAGAAGGCATACTTTATCTGACTGAGTATGGTGCTAATCACGCCAAGTTAGCGAATTTGATCCCAGTATTGGCCACTTTGTCAATTTGGGAAATATTTCTGCAGAAGCATGAGATTGATGCAGAATTCCCACCCACAGCTTTAGATTTACTATGACTAGTTTCCTGTTTTGTTGGAAGCAGCAGTCCATAAATGGTCACAGGTCAGTACTGCTGTGGGAAATGACCAATGAGATGCATTTAACCTTCTTTGTCCCAGTTCTACTTAAATGTGATGCAGGCTACAAGTCAGTTTGAAGATAACTGTCATATTCGTGAATTTCCTTCAGATCACATGTAGTTTTTCTTTAGGTTGTTGTGAGGATAAGGGTTTTATGTGTGAATGAGTTAGGCATTTTTTTTTCCAAGGGAAAAAGACTCTCAGCTGGCCGGTTAGCTCAGTTGGTTAGAGCGTGGTGCTAATCAGGCCAAGGTCATGGGTTCGATCCCCGTATTGGCCACTTTGTCATTTTGGGAAATATTTCTGCAGAAGCATGAGATTGATGCAGAATTGGCACTCACAGCTTTAGAGTTACTAACACAAGATGGCTGTTTTGTTGGTAGCAGCTGTGCATACATGGTCACGGGTCAGTACTGCTGCGGGACATAACCAATGTTGTTGTGAGGATAAGGGTTGTATTCAGAATGAGTTAGGCATTTTCTTTCAAGGGAAGAAAACTCCCCCCTGCAACTGGCCTCCCTCCTATGCTCCAGTCAGAAACAGGACTCTCAGCTGGCCGGTTAAAGCGTGGTGCTAATAACGCCAAGGTCACGGGTTCGATCCCCGTATTGGCCACTTTGTCATTTTGGGAAATATTTCTGCAGAAGCATGAGATTGATGCAGAATTGTCACTCACAGCTTTAGAGTTACTAACACAAGATTGCTGTTTTGTTGGAAGCAGCTGTGCATACATGGTCACGGGTCAGTACTGCTGCGGGACATAACCAATGTTGTTGTGAGGATAAGGGTTGTATTCAGAATGAGTTAGGCATTTTCTTTCAAGGGAAGAAAACTCCCCCCTGCAACTGGCCTCCCTCTTATGCTCCAGTCAGAAACAGGACTCTCAGCTGGCCGGTTGAAGCGTGGTGCTAATAACGCCAAGGTCACGGGTTCGATCCCCGTATTGGCCACTTTGTCATTTTGGGAAATATTTCTGCAGAAGCATGAGATTGATGCAGAATTGTCACTCACAGCTTTAGAGTTACTAACACAAGATTGCTGTTTTGTTGGAAGCAGCTGTGCATACATGGTCATGGGTCAGTACTGCTGCGGGACATAACCAATGTTGTTGTGAGGATAAGGGTTGTATTCAGAATGAGTTAGGCATTTTCTTTCAAGGGAAGAAAACTCCCCCCTGCAACTGGCCTCCCTCTTATGCTCCAGTCAGAAACAGGACTCTCAGCTGGCCGGTTGAAGCGTGGTGCTAATAACGCCAAGGTCACGGGTTCGATCCCCGTATTGGCCACTTTGTCATTTTGGGAAATATTTCTGCAGAAGCATGAGATTGATGCAGAATTGTCACTCACAGCTTTAGAGTTACTAACACAAGATTGCTGTTTTGTTGGAAGCAGCTGTGCATACATGGTCACGGGTCAATACTGCTGCGGGACATAACCAATGTTGTTGTGAGGATAAGGGTTGTATTCAGAATGAGTTAGGCATTTTCTTTCAAGGGAAGAAAACTCCCCCCTGCAACTGGCCTCCCTCCTATGCTCCAGTCAGAAGGCATACTTTTTCTGACTGAGCATGGTGCTAATAACGCCAAGTTAGCGTATTTGATCCCTGTATTGGCCACTTTGTCAATTTGGGAAAAATGTCTGCAGAAGCATTAGATTGATGCAGAATTCCCACCCACAGCTTTAGATTTACTATGACAAGTTTACTGTTTTGTTGGAAGCAGCAGTCCATAAATGGTCACAGGTCAGTACTGCTGTGGGAAATGACCAATGAGATGCATTTAACCTTCTTTGTCTCAGTACTACTTAAATGTGACGCAGGCCACACGTCAGTTTGAAGATAATTGTAATATTCATGAATTTCCTTCAGATCACATGGAGTTTTTCTTTAGGTTGTTGTGAGGATAAGGGTTGTATGTGTGAATGAGTTAGGCATTTTTTTCCAAGGGAAGAAAAAATCCCCCTGCAACTGGCCTCCCTCTTATGCTCCAGTCACTTTATCTGACTGAGCATGGTGCTAATCACGCCAAGTTAGCGAATTTGATCCCAGTATTGGCCACTTTGTCAATTTGGTAAATATTTCTGCAGAAGCATGAGATTGATGCAGAATTCCCACCCACAGCTTCAGATTTACTATGACTAGTTTGCTGTTTTGTTTCAAGCAGCAGTCTATAAATGGTCACGGGTCAGTACTGCTGCGGGACGTCCAATGAGATGCATTTAACCTTCTTTGTCCCAGTTCTACTTAAATGTGATGCAGGCCACAAGTCAGTTTGAAGATAATTGTAATATTCATGAATTTCCTTCAGATCACATGTAGTTTTCCTTTAGGTTGTTGTGAGGATAAGGGTTGTATTTGTGAATGAGTTAGGCATTTTCTTTCCAAGGGAAGAAAAAATCCCCCTGCAACTGGCCTCCCTCTTATGATATAGTCAGAAACACGGTTCTCAGCTGGCCAGTTAGCTCAGTTGGTTAGAGCGTCAAGGTCATGGGTTCGATCCCTGTATTGGCCACTTTGTCAATTTGGGAAATATTTCTGCAGAAGCATGAGATTGATGCAGAATTGGCACCCACAGCATTAGAATTACTAACACAAGATTGCTGTTTTGTTGGAAGCAGCTGTGCATACATGGTCACGGGTCAGTACTGCTGCGGCACTTCCAATGAGATGCATTTAACCTTCTTTGTCCCAGTTCTACTTAAATGTGATGCAGGCCACAAGTCAGTTTGAAGATAATTGTAATATTCATGAATTTCCTTCAGATCACATGTAGTTTTTCTTTAGGTTGTTGTGAGGATAAGTGTTTTATGTGTGAATGAGTTAGGCATTTTTTTTCCAAGGTTAGAAAAAATCCCCCTGCAACTGGCCTCCCTCCTATGCTCCAGTCAGAAGGCATACTTTTTCTGACTGAGCATGGTGCTAATCATGCCAAGTTAGCGAATTTGATCCCAGTATTGGCCACTTTGTCAATTTGGGAAATATTTCTGCAGAAGCATGAGATTGATGCAGAATTCCCACCCACAGCTTTAGATTTACTATGACTAGTTTGCTGTTTTGTTTCAAGCAGCAGTCCTTAAATGGTCACGGGTCACTACTGCTGCGGGACTTCCAATGAGATGCATTTAACCTTCTTTGTCCCAGTTCTACTTAAATGTGATGCAGGCTACAAGTCAGTTTGAAGATAATTGTCATATTCATGAATTTCCTTCAGATCACATGTAGTTTTTCTTTAGGTTGTTGTGAGGATAAGGGTTTTATGTGTGAATGAGTTAGGCATTTTTTTCCAAGGGAAAACGACTCTCAGCTGGCCGGTTAGCTCAGTTGGTTAGAGCGTGGTGCTAATAACGCCAAGGTCACGGGTTCGATCCCCGTATTGGCCACTTTGTCATTTTGGGAAATATTTCTGCAGAAGCATGAGATTGATGCAGAATTGGCACTCACAGCTTTAGAGTTACTAACACAAGATTGCTGTTTTGTTGGTAGCAGCTGTGCATACATGGTCACGGGTCAGTACTGCTGCGGGACATAACCAATGTTGTTGTGAGGATAAGGGTTGTATTTGTGAATGAGTTAGGCATTTTCTTTCAAGGGAAGAAAACTCCCCCCTGCAACTGGCCTCCCTCCTATGCTCCAGTCAGAAGGCATACTTTTTCTGACTGAGCATGGTGCTAATCACGCCAAGTAAGCGAATTTGATCCCAGTATTGGCCACTTTGTCAATTTGGGAAATATTTCTGCAGAAGCATGAGATTGATGCAGAATTCCCACCCACAGCTTTAGATTTACTATGACTAGTTTGCTGTTTTGTTGGAAGCAGCAGTCCATAAATAGTCACAGGTCAGTACTGCTGTGGGAAATGACCAATGAGATGCATTTAACCTTCTTTGTCCCAGTTCTACTTAAATGTGATGCAGGCTACAAGTCAGTTTGAAGATAATTGTCATATTCGTGAATTTCCTTCAGATCACATGTAGCTTTTCTTTAGGTTGTTGTGAGGATAAGGGTTTTATGTGTGAATGAGTTAGGCATTTTCTTTCAAGGGAAGAAAACTCCCCCCTGCAACTGGCCTCCCTCCTATGCTCCAGTCAGAAGGCTTACTTTTTCTGACTGAGCATGTTGCTAATAACGCCAAGTTAGCGAATTTGATCCCAGTATTGGCCACTTTGTCAATTTGGGAAATGTTTCTGCAGAAGGATGAGATTGATGCAGAATTGGCACTCACAGCTTTAGATTTACTAACACAAGATTGCTGTTTTGTTGGAAGCAGCTGTGCATACATAGTCACGGGTCAGTACTACTGCGGACATAACCAATGTTGTTGTGAGGATAAGGGTTGTATTTGTGAATGAGTTAGGCATTTTCTTTCAAGGGAAGAAAACTCCCCCCTGCAACTGGTCTCCCTCCTATGCTCCAGTCAGAAGGCATACTTTCTCTGACTGAGCATTGTGCTAATCACGCCAAGTTAGCGAATTTGATCCCAGTACTGGCCACTTTGTCAATTTGGGAAATATTTCTGCAGAAGCATGAGATTGATGCAGAATTCCCACCACCAGCTTTAGATTTACTATGACTAGTTTCCTGTTTTGTTGGAAGCAGCAGTCCATAAATGGTCACAGGTCAGTACTGCTGTGGGAAATGACCAATGAGATGCATTTAACCTTCTTTGTCCCAGTTCTACTTAAATGTGATGCAGGCTACAAGTCAGTTTGAAGATAACTGTCATATTCGTGAATTTCCTTCAGATCACATGTAGTTTTTCTTTAGGTTGTTGTGAGGATAAGGGTTTTATGTGTGAATGAGTTAGGCATTTTTTTTCCAAGGGAAGAAAACATCCCCCTACAACTGGCCTCCTGCTTATGCTTGAGTCAGAAACAAAACTCTCAGCTGGCTGTTTAGCTCATTTGGTTAGAGCTTGGTGCTAATAATGGCAAGGTCACGGGTCCCCGTATTGGACTCCTTGTCATTTTGGGAAACATTTCTGCAGAAGCATGAGATTGATGCAGAATTGGCACTCACAGCTTTAGAGTTACTAACACAAGATTGCTGTTTTGTTGGAAGCAGCTGTGCATACATGGTGACGGGTCAGTACTGCTGCGGGACATAACCAATGTTGTTGTGAGGATAAGGGTTGTATTTGTGAATGAGTTAGGCATTTTCTTTCAAGGGAAGAAAACTCCCCCCTGCAACTGGCCTCCCTCCTATGCTCCAGTCAGAAGGCTTACTTTTTCTGACTGAGCATGGTGCTAATCACGCCAAGTTAGCGAATTTGATCCCAGTATTGGCCACTTTGTCAATTTGGGAAATATTTCTGCAGAAGCATGAGATTGATGCAGAATTGGCACTCACAGCTTTAGAGTTACTAACACAAGATTGCTGTTTTGTTGGAAGCAGCTGTGCATACATAGTCACGGGTCAGTACTACTGCGGACATAACCAATGTTGTTGTGAGGATAAGGGTTGTATTTGTGAATGAGTTAGGCATTTTCTTTCAAGGGAAGAAAACTCCCCCCTGCAACTGGCCTCCCTCCTATGCTCCAGTCAGAAGGCATACTTTTTCTGACTGAGCATGGTGCTAATCACGCCAAGTTAGCGGATTTGATCCCAGTATTGGCCACTTTGTCAATTTGGGAAATATTTCTGCAGAAGCATGAGATTGATGCAGAATTACCACCCACAGCTTTAGATTTACTATGACTAGTTTGGTGTTTTGTTGGAAGCAGCAGTCCATAAATGGTCACAGGTCAGTACTGCTGTGGGAAATGACCAATGAAATGCATTTAACCTTCTTTGTCCCAGTTCTACTTAAATGTGATGCAGGCTACAAGTCAGTTTGAAGATAATTGTCATATTCATGAATTTCCTTCAGATCACATGTAGTTTTTCTTTAGGTTGTTGTGAGGATAAGGGTTTTATGTGTGAATGAGTTAGGCATTTTTTTTCCAAGGGAAAAAGACGCTCAGCTGGCTGGTTAGCTTAGTTGGTTAAAACGTGGTGCTAATAACGCCAAGGTCACGGGTTCGATCCCCGTATTGGCCACTTTGTCATTTTGGGAAATATTTCTGCAGAAGCATGAGATTGATGCAGAATTGGCACTCACAGCTTTAGAGTTACTAACACAAGTTTGCTGTTTTGTTGGAAGCAGCTGTGCATACATGGTCACGGGTCAGTACTGCTGCGGGACATAACCAATGTTGTTGTGAGGATAAGGGTTGTATTTGTGAATGAGTTAGGCATTTTCTTTCAAGGGAAGAAAACTACCCCCTGCAACTGCCCTCCCTCCTATGCTCCAGTCAGAAGGCATACTTTTTCTGACTGAGCATGGTGCTAATCACGCCAAGTTAGCGAATTTGATCCCAGCATTGGCCACTTTGTCAATTTGGGAAATATTTCTGCAGAAGCATGAGATTCATCCAGAATTCCCACCCACAGCTTTAGATTTACTATGACTAGTTTGCTGTTTTGTTTCAAGCAGCAGTCCATAAATGGTCACGGGTCAGTACTGCTGCGGCACTTCCAATGAGATGCATTTAACCTTCTTTGTCCCAGTTCTACTTAAATGTGATGCAGGCCACAAGTCAGTTTGAAGATAATTGTAATATTCATGAATTTCCTTCAGATCACATGTAGTTTTTCTTTAGGTTGTTGTGAGGATAAGGGTTTTATGTGTGAATGAGTTAGGCATTTTTTTTCCAAGGGAAGAAAAAATCCCCCTGAAACTGGCCTCCCTCTTATGCTCCAGTTAGAAATATGCCTCTCAGCTGGCCGGTTAGCTCAGTTGGTTAGAGCGTGGTGCTAATAACGCCAAGGTCACGGGTTCGATCCCCGTATTGGCCACTTTGTCATTTTGGGAAATATTTCTGCAGAAGCATGAGATTGATGCAGAATTGGCACTCACAGCTTTAGAGTTACTAACACAAGATTGCTGTTTTGTTGGTAGCAGCTGTGCATACATGGTCACGGGTCAGTACTGCTGCGGGACATAACCAATGTTGTTGTGAGGATAAGGGTTGTATTTGTGAATGAGTTAGGCATTTTCTTTCAAGGGAAGAAAACTCCCCCCTGCAACTGGCCTCCCTCCTATGCTCCAGTCAGAAGGCATACTTTTTCTGACTGAGCATGGTGCTAATCACGCCAAGTAAGCGAATTTGATCCCAGTATTGGCCACTTTGTCAATTTGGGAAATATTTCTGCAGAAGCATGAGATTGTTGCAGAATTCCCACCCACAGCTTTAGATTTACTATGACTAGTTTGCTGTTTTGTTGGAAGCAGCAGTCCATAAATAGTCACAGGTCAGTACTGCTGTGGGAAATGACCAATGAGATGCATTTAACCTTCTTTGTCCCAGTTCTACTTAAATGTGATGCAGGCTACAAGTCAGTTTGAAGATAATTGTCATATTCGTGAATTTCCTTCAGATCACATGTAGTTTTTCTTTAGGTTGTTGTGAGGATAAGGGTTTTATGTGTGAATGAGTTAGGCATTTTCTTTCAAGGGAAGAAAACTCCCCCCTGCAACTGGCCTCCCTCCTATGCTCCAGTCAGAAGGCTTACTTTTTCTGACTGAGCATGTTGCTAATAACGCCAAGTTAGCGAATTTGATCCCAGTATTGGCCACTTTGTCAATTTGGGAAATGTTTCTGCAGAAGGATGAGATTGATGCAGAATTGGCACTCACAGCTTTAGATTTACTAACACAAGATTGCTGTTTTGTTGGAAGCAGCTGTGCATACATAGTCACGGGTCAGTACTACTGCGGACATAACCAATGTTGTTGTGAGGATAAGGGTTGTATTTGTGAATGAGTTAGGCATTTTCTTTCAAGGGAAGAAAACTCCCCCCTGCAACTGGTCTCCCTCCTATGCTCCAGTCAGAAGGCATACTTTCTCTGACTGAGCATTGTGCTAATCACGCCAAGTTAGCGAATTTGATCCCAGTACTGGCCACTTTGTCAATTTGGGAAATATTTCTGCAGAAGCATGAGATTGATGCAGAATTCCCACCACCAGCTTTAGATTTACTATGACTAGTTTCCTGTTTTGTTGGAAGCAGCAGTCCATAAATGGTCACAGGTCAGTACTGCTGTGGGAAATGACCAATGAGATGCATTTAACCTTCTTTGTCCCAGTTCTACTTAAATGTGATGCAGGCTACAAGTCAGTTTGAAGATAACTGTCATATTCGTGAATTTCCTTCAGATCACATGTAGTTTTTCTTTAGGTTGTTGTGAGGATAAGGGTTTTATGTGTGAATGAGTTAGGCATTTTTTTTCCAAGGGAAGAAAACATCCCCCTACAACTGGCCTCCTGCTTATGCTTGAGTCAGAAACAAAACTCTCAGCTGGCTGTTTAGCTCATTTGGTTAGAGCTTGGTGCTAATAATGGCAAGGTCACGGGTCCCCGTATTGGACTCCTTGTCATTTTGGGAAACATTTCTGCAGAAGCATGAGATTGATGCAGAATTGGCACTCACAGCTTTAGAGTTACTAACACAAGATTGCTGTTTTGTTGGAAGCAGCTGTGCATACATGGTCACGGGTCAGTACTGCTGCGGGACATAACCAATGTTGTTGTGAGGATAAGGGTTGTATTTGTGAATGAGTTAGGCATTTTCTTTCAAGGGAAGAAAACTCCCCCCTGCAACTGGCCTCCCTCCTATGCTCCAGTCAGAAGGCTTACTTTTTCTGACTGAGCATGGTGCTAATCACGCCAAGTTAGCGAATTTGATCCCAGTATTGGCCACTTTGTCAATTTGGGAAATATTTCTGCAGAAGCATGAGATTGATGCAGAATTGGCACTCACAGCTTTAGAGTTACTAACACAAGATTGCTGTTTTGTTGGAAGCAGCTGTGCATACATAGTCACGGGTCAGTACTACTGCGGACATAACCAATGTTGTTGTGAGGATAAGGGTTGTATTTGTGAATGAGTTAGGCATTTTCTTTCAAGGGAAGAAAACTCCCCCCTGCAACTGGCCTCCCTCCTATGCTCCAGTCAGAAGGCATACTTTTTCTGACTGAGCATGGTGCTAATCACGCCAAGTTAGCGGATTTGATCCCAGTATTGGCCACTTTGTCAATTTGGGAAATATTTCTGCAGAAGCATGAGATTGATGCAGAATTACCACCCACAGCTTTAGATTTACTATGACTAGTTTGGTGTTTTGTTGGAAGCAGCAGTCCATAAATGGTCACAGGTCAGTACTGCTGTGGGAAATGACCAATGAAATGCATTTAACCTTCTTTGTCCCAGTTCTACTTAAATGTGATGCAGGCTACAAGTCAGTTTGAAGATAATTGTCATATTCATGAATTTCCTTCAGATCACATGTAGTTTTTCTTTAGGTTGTTGTGAGGATAAGGGTTTTATGTGTGAATGAGTTAGGCATTTTTTTTCCAAGGGAAAAAGACGCTCAGCTGGCTGGTTAGCTTAGTTGGTTAAAACGTGGTGCTAATAACGCCAAGGTCACGGGTTCGATCCCCGTATTGGCCACTTTGTCATTTTGGGAAATATTTCTGCAGAAGCATGAGATTGATGCAGAATTGGCACTCACAGCTTTAGAGTTACTAACACAAGTTTGCTGTTTTGTTGGAAGCAGCTGTGCATACATGGTCACGGGTCAGTACTGCTGCGGGACATAACCAATGTTGTTGTGAGGATAAGGGTTGTATTTGTGAATGAGTTAGGCATTTTCTTTCAAGGGAAGAAAACTACCCCCTGCAACTGCCCTCCCTCCTATGCTCCAGTCAGAAGGCATACTTTTTCTGACTGAGCATGGTGCTAATCACGCCAAGTTAGCGAATTTGATCCCAGCATTGGCCACTTTGTCAATTTGGGAAATATTTCTGCAGAAGCATGAGATTCATCCAGAATTCCCACCCACAGCTTTAGATTTACTATGACTAGTTTGCTGTTTTGTTTCAAGCAGCAGTCCATAAATGGTCACGGGTCAGTACTGCTGCGGCACTTCCAATGAGATGCATTTAACCTTCTTTGTCCCAGTTCTACTTAAATGTGATGCAGGCCACAAGTCAGTTTGAAGATAATTGTAATATTCATGAATTTCCTTCAGATCACATGTAGTTTTTCTTTAGGTTGTTGTGAGGATAAGGGTTTTATGTGTGAATGAGTTAGGCATTTTTTTTTCCAAGGTTAGAAAAAATCCCCCTGCAACTGGCCTTCCTCCTATGCTCCAGTCAGAAGGCATACTTTTTCTGACTGAGCATGGTGCTAATCACGCCAAGTTAGCGAATTTGATCCCAGTATTGGCCACTTTGTCAATTTGGGAAATATTTCTGCAGAAGCATGAGATTGATGCAGAATTCCCACCCACAGCTTTAGATTTACTATGACTAGTTTGCTGTTTTGTTTCAAGCAGCAGTCCATAAATGGTCACGGGTCAGTACTGCTGCGGGACTTCCAATGAGATGCATTTAACCTTCTTTGTCCCAGTTCTACTTAAATGTGATGCAGGCTACAAGTCAGTTTGAAGATAATTGTCATATTCATGAATTTCCTTCAGATCACATGTAGTTTTTCTTTAGGTTGTTGTGAGGATAAGGGTTTTATGTGTGAATGAGTTAGGCATTTTTTTCCAAGGGAAGAAAAAATCCCCCTGCAACTGGCCTCCCTCTGATGCTCCAGTCAGAAACAAGATTCTCAGTTGGCAGGTTAGCTCAGTTGGTTAGAGCGTGGTGCTAATAACGCCAAGGTTACGGGTTTGATCCCCGTATTGGCCACTTTGTCATTTTGGGAAATATTTCTGCAGAAGCATGAGATTGATGCAGAATTGGCACTCACAGCTTTAGAGTTACTAATGACCAATGAGATGCATTTAACCTTCTTTGTCCCAGTTCTACTTAAATGTGATGCAGGCTACAAGTCAGTTTGAAGATAATTGTCATATTCGTGAATTTCCTTCAGATCACATGTAGTTTTTCTTTAGGTTGTTGTGAGGATTAGGGTTTTATGTGTGAATGAGTTAGGCATTTTTTTTCCAAGGGAAGAAAAAGTCCCCCTGCAACTGGCCTCCCTCTTATGCTCCAGTCAGAAATATGCTTCTCAGCTGGCCGGTTAGCTCAGTGGGTTAGAGCGTGGTGCTAATAACGCCAAGGTCATGGGTTCGATCCCCGTATTGGCCACTTTGTCATTTTGGGAAATATTTCTGCAGAAGGATGAGATTGATGCAGAATTGGCACTCACAGCTTTAGAGTTACTAACACAAGATTGCTGTTTTGTTGGAAGCAGCTGTGCATACATAGTCACGGGTCAGTACTGCTGCGGACATAACTAATGTTGTTGTGAGGATAAGGGTTGTATTTGTGAATGAGTTAGGCATTTTCTTTCAATTGAAGAAAACTCCCCCCTGCAACTGGCCTCCCTCCTATGCTCCAGTCAGAAGGCATACTTTTTCTGACTGAGCATGGTGCTAATCACGCCAAGTTAGCGAATTTGATCCCAGTATTGGCCACTTTGTCAATTTGGGAAATATTTCTGCAGAAGCATGAGATTGATGCAGAATTCCCACCCACAGCTTTAGATTTACTATGACTAGTTTGCAGTTTTGTTTCAAGCAGCAGTCCATAAATGGTCACGGGTCAGTACTGCTGCGGGACTTCCAATGAGATGCATTTAACCTTCTTTGTCCCAGTTCTACTTAAATGTGATGCAGGCTACAAGTCAGTTTGAAGATAATTGTCATATTCATGAATTTCCTTCAGATCACATGTAGTTTTTCTTTAGGTTGTTGTGAGGATAAGGGTTTTATGTGTGAATGAGTTAGGCATTTTTTTCCAAGGGAAGAAAAAATCCCCCTGCAACTGGCCTCCCTCTTATGCTCCAGTCAGAAACAGGATTCTCAGTTGGCAGGTTAGCTCGGTTGGTTAGAGCGTGGTGCTAATAACGCCAAGGTTACGGGTTTGATCCCCTTATTGGCCACTTTGTCATTTTGGGAAATATTTCTGCAGAAGCATGAGATTGATGCAGAATTGGCACTCACAGCTTTAGAGTTACTAATGACCAATGAGATGCATTTAACCTTCTTTGTCCCAGTTCTACTTAAATGTGATGCAGGCTACAAGTCAGTTTGAAGATAATTGTCATATTCGTGAATTTCCTTCAGATCACATGTAGTTTTTCTTTAGGTTGTTGTGAGGATAAGGGTTTTATGTGTGAATGAGATAGGCATTTTTTTTCCAAGGGAAGAAAAAGTCCCCCTGCAACTGGCCTCCCTCTTATGCTCCAGTCAGAAATATGCCTCTCAGCTGGCCGGTTAGCTCAGTTGGTTAGAGCGTGGTGCTGGTTCTATCCCCGTATTGGCCACTTTGTCATTTTGGGAAATATTTCTGCAGAAGGATGAGATTGATGCAGAATTGGCACTCACAGCTTTAGAGTTACTAACACAAGATTGCTGTTTTGTTGGAAGCAGCTGTGCATACATAGTCACGGGTCAGTACTGCTGCGGACATAACTAATGTTGTTGTGAGGATAAGGGTTGTATTTGTGAATGAGTTAGGCATTTTCTTTCAAGGGAAGAAAACTCCCCCCTGCAACTGGCCTCCCTCCTATGCTCCAGTCAGAAGGCATACTTTTTCTGACTGAGCATGGTGCTAATCACGCCAAGTTAGCGAATTTGATCCCAGTATTGGCCACTTTGTCAATTTGGGAAATATTTCTGCAGAAGCATGAGATTGATGCAGAATTCCCACCCACAGCTTTAGATTTACTATGACTAGTTTCCTGTTTTGTTGGAAGCAGCAGTCCATAAATGGTCACAGGTCAGTACTGCTGTGGGAAATGACCAATGAGATGCATTTAACCTTCTTTGTCCCAGTTCTACTTAAATGTGATGCAGGCTACAAGTCAGTTTGAAGATAATTGTCATATTCGTGAATTTCCTTCAGATCACATGTAGTTTTTCTTTAGGTTGTTGTGAGGATAAGGGTTTTATGTGTGAATGAGTTAGGCATTTTTTTTCCAAGGGAAGAAAAAATCCCCCTGCAACTGGCCTCCCTCTTATGCTCCAGTTAGAAATATGCCTCTCAGCTGGCCAGTTAGCTCAGTTGGTTAGAGCGTGGTGCTAATAACGCCAAGGTCACGAGTTCGATCCCCGTATTGTCCACTTTGTCATTTTGGGAAATATTTCTGCAGAAGGATGAGATTGATGCAGAATTGGCACTCACAGCTTTAGAGTTACTAACACAAGATTGCTGTTTTGTTGGAAGCAGCTGTGCATACATAGTCACGGGTCAGTACTGCTGCGGACATAACCAATGTTGTTGTGAGGATAAGGGTTGTATTTGTGAATGAGTTAGGCATTTTCTTTCAAGGGAAGAAAACTCCCCCCTGCAACTGGCCTTCCTCCTATGCTCCAGTCAGAAGGCTTACTTTTTCTGACTGAGCATGTTGCTAATAACGCCAAGTTAGCGAATTTGATCCCAGTATTGGCCACTTTGTCAATTTGAGAAATATTTCTGCAGAAGGATGAGATTGATGCAGAATTGGCACTCACAGCTTTAGAGTTACTAACACAAGATTGCTGTTTTGTTGGAAGCAGCTGTGCATACATAGTCACGGGTCAGTACTACTGCGGACATAACCAATGTTGTTGTGAGGATAAGGGTTGTATTTGTGAATGAGTTAGGCATTTTCTTTCAAGGGAAGAAAACTCCCCCCTGCAACTGGTCTCCCTCCTATGCTCCAGTCAGAAGGCATACTTTCTCTGACTGAGCATTGTGCTAATCACGCCAAGTTAGCGAATTTGATCCCAGTACTGGCCACTTTGTCAATTTGGGAAATATTTCTGCAGAAGCATGAGATTGATGCAGAATTCCCACCCACAGCTTTAGATTTACTATGACTAGTTTCCTGTTTTGTTGGAAGCAGCAGTCCATAAATGGTCACAGGTCAGTACTGCTGTGGGAAATGACCAATGAGATGCATTTAACATTCTTTGTCCCAGTTCTACTTAAATGTGATGCAGGCTACAAGTCAGTTTGAAGATAATTGTCATATTCGTGAATTTCCTTCAGATCACATGTAGTTTTTCTTTAGGTTGTTGTGAGGATAAGGGTTTTATGTGTGAATGAGTTAGGCATTTTTTTTCCAAGGGAAGAAAACATCCCCGTGCAACTGGCCTCCCTCTTATGCTCCAGTCAGAAATATGCCTCTCAGCTGGCCGGTTAGCTCAGTTGGTAACGCCAAGGTCACGGGTTCGATCCCCGTATTGGCCACTTTGTCATTTTGGGAAATATTTCTGCAGAAGGATGAGATTGATGCAGAATTGGCACTCACAGCTTTAGAGTTACTAACACAAGATTGCTGTTTTGTTGGAAGCAGCTGTGCATACATAGTCACGGGTCAGTACTGCTGCGGACATAACCAATGTTGTTGTGAGGATAAGGGTTGTATTTGTGAATGAGTTAGGCATTTTCTTTCAAGGGAAGAAAGCTCCCCCCTGCAACTGGCCTCCCTCCTATGCTCCAGTCAGAAGGCATACTTTATCTGACTGAGTATGGTGCTAATCACGCCAAGTTAGCGAATTTGATCCCAGTATTGGCCACTTTGTAAATTTGGGAAATATTTCTGCAGAAGCATGAGATTGATGCAGAATTCCCACCCACAGCTTTAGATTTACTATGACTAGTTTCCTGTTTTGTTGGAAGCAGCAGTCCATAAATGGTCACAGGTCAGTACTGCTGTGGGAAATGACCAATGAGATGCATTTAACCTTCTTTGTCCCAGTTCTACTTAAATGTGATGCAGGCTACAAGTCAGTTTGAAGATAACTGTCATATTCGTGAATTTCCTTCAGATCACATGTAGTTTTTCTTTAGGTTGTTGTGAGGATAAGGGTTTTATGTGTGAATGAGTTAGGCATTTTTTTTTCCAAGGGAAGAAAAAATCCCCCTGCAACTGGCCTCCCTCTTATGCTCCAGTTAGAAATATGCCTCTCAGCTGGCCGGTTAGCTCAGTTGGTTAGAGCGTGGTGCTAATAACGCCAAGGTCACGAGTTCGATCCCCGTATTGTCCACTTTGTCATTTTGGGAAATATTTCTGCAGAAGGATGAGATTGATGCAGAATTGGCACTCACAGCTTTAGAGTTACTAACACAAGATTGCTGTTTTGTTGGAAGCAGCTGTGCATACATAGTCACGGGTCAGTACTGCTGCGGACATAACCAATGTTGTTGTGAGGATAAGGGTTGTATTTGTGAATGAGTTAGGCATTTTCTTTCAAGGGAAGAAAACTCCCCCCTGCAACTGGCCTTCCTCCTATGCTCCAGTCAGAAGGCTTACTTTTTCTGACTGAGCATGTTGCTAATAACGCCAAGTTAGCGAATTTGATCCCAGTATTGGCCACTTTGTCAATTTGAGAAATATTTCTGCAGAAGGATGAGATTGATGCAGAATTGGCACTCACAGCTTTAGAGTTACTAACACAAGATTGCTGTTTTGTTGGAAGCAGCTGTGCATACATAGTCACGGGTCAGTACTACTGCGGACATAACCAATGTTGTTGTGAGGATAAGGGTTGTATTTGTGAATGAGTTAGGCATTTTCTTTCAAGGGAAGAAAACTCCCCCCTGCAACTGGTCTCCCTCCTATGCTCCAGTCAGAAGGCATACTTTCTCTGACTGAGCATTGTGCTAATCACGCCAAGTTAGCGAATTTGATCCCAGTACTGGCCACTTTGTCAATTTGGGAAATATTTCTGCAGAAGCATGAGATTGATGCAGAATTCCCACCCACAGCTTTAGATTTACTATGACTAGTTTCCTGTTTTGTTGGAAGCAGCAGTCCATAAATGGTCACAGGTCAGTACTGCTGTGGGAAATGACCAATGAGATGCATTTAACATTCTTTGTCCCAGTTCTACTTAAATGTGATGCAGGCTACAAGTCAGTTTGAAGATAATTGTCATATTCGTGAATTTCCTTCAGATCACATGTAGTTTTTCTTTAGGTTGTTGTGAGGATAAGGGTTTTATGTGTGAATGAGTTAGGCATTTTTTTTCCAAGGGAAGAAAACATCCCCCTGCAACTGGCCTCCCTCTTATGCTCCAGTCAGAAATATGCCTCTCAGCTGGCCGGTTAGCTCAGTTGGTTAGAGCGTATTGCTAATAACGCCAAGGTCACGGGTTCGATCCCCGTATTGGCCACTTTGTCATTTTGGGAAATATTTCTGCAGAAGGATGAGATTGATGCAGAATTGGCACTCACAGCTTTAGAGTTACTAACACAAGATTGCTGTTTTGTTGGAAGCAGCTGTGCATACATAGTCACGGGTCAGTACTGCTGCGGACATAACCAATGTTGTTGTGAGGATAAGGGTTGTATTTGTGAATGAGTTAGGCATTTTCTTTCAAGGGAAGAAAGCTCCCCCCTGCAACTGGCCTCCCTCCTATGCTCCAGTCAGAAGGCATACTTTATCTGACTGAGTATGGTGCTAATCACGCCAAGTTAGCGAATTTGATCCCAGTATTGGCCACTTTGTCAATTTGGGAAATATTTCTGCAGAAGCATGAGATTGATGCAGAATTCCCACCCACAGCTTTAGATTTACTATGACTAGTTTCCTGTTTTGTTGGAAGCAGCAGTCCATAAATGGTCACAGGTCAGTACTGCTGTGGGAAATGACCAATGAGATGCATTTAACCTTCTTTGTCCCAGTTCTACTTAAATGTGATGCAGGCTACAAGTCAGTTTGAAGATAACTGTCATATTCGTGAATTTCCTTCAGATCACATGTAGTTTTTCTTTAGGTTGTTGTGAGGATAAGGGTTTTATGTGTGAATGAGTTAGGCATTTTTTTTTCCAAGGGAAAAAGACTCTCAGCTGGCCGGTTAGCTCAGTTGGTTAGAGCGTGGTGCTAATCAGGCCAAGGTCATGGGTTCGATCCCCGTATTGGCCACTTTGTCATTTTGGGAAATATTTCTGCAGAAGCATGAGATTGATGCAGAATTGGCACTCACAGCTTTAGAGTTACTAACACAAGATGGCTGTTTTGTTGGTAGCAGCTGTGCATACATGGTCACGGGTCAGTACTGCTGCGGGACATAACCAATGTTGTTGTGAGGATAAGGGTTGTATTCAGAATGAGTTAGGCATTTTCTTTCAAGGGAAGAAAACTCCCCCCTGCAACTGGCCTCCCTCCTATGCTCCAGTCAGAAACAGGACTCTCAGCTGGCCGGTTAAAGCGTGGTGCTAATAACGCCAAGGTCACGGGTTCGATCCCCGTATTGGCCACTTTGTCATTTTGGGAAATATTTCTGCAGAAGCATGAGATTGATGCAGAATTGTCACTCACAGCTTTAGAGTTACTAACACAAGATTGCTGTTTTGTTGGAAGCAGCTGTGCATACATGGTCACGGGTCAGTACTGCTGCGGGACATAACCAATGTTGTTGTGAGGATAAGGGTTGTATTCAGAATGAGTTAGGCATTTTCTTTCAAGGGAAGAAAACTCCCCCCTGCAACTGGCCTCCCTCTTATGCTCCAGTCAGAAACAGGACTCTCAGCTGGCCGGTTGAAGCGTGGTGCTAATAACGCCAAGGTCACGGGTTCGATCCCCGTATTGGCCACTTTGTCATTTTGGGAAATATTTCTGCAGAAGCATGAGATTGATGCAGAATTGTCACTCACAGCTTTAGAGTTACTAACACAAGATTGCTGTTTTGTTGGAAGCAGCTGTGCATACATGGTCATGGGTCAGTACTGCTGCGGGACATAACCAATGTTGTTGTGAGGATAAGGGTTGTATTCAGAATGAGTTAGGCATTTTCTTTCAAGGGAAGAAAACTCCCCCCTGCAACTGGCCTCCCTCTTATGCTCCAGTCAGAAACAGGACTCTCAGCTGGCCGGTTGAAGCGTGGTGCTAATAACGCCAAGGTCACGGGTTCGATCCCCGTATTGGCCACTTTGTCATTTTGGGAAATATTTCTGCAGAAGCATGAGATTGATGCAGAATTGTCACTCACAGCTTTAGAGTTACTAACACAAGATTGCTGTTTTGTTGGAAGCAGCTGTGCATACATGGTCACGGGTCAGTACTGCTGCGGGACATAACCAATGTTGTTGTGAGGATAAGGGTTGTATTCAGAATGAGTTAGGCATTTTCTTTCAAGGGAAGAAAACTCCCCCCTGCAACTGGCCTCCCTCCTATGCTCCAGTCAGAAGGCATACTTTTTCTGACTGAGCATGGTGCTAATAACGCCAAGTTAGCGTATTTGATCCCTGTATTGGCCACTTTGTCAATTTGGGAAAAATGTCTGCAGAAGCATTAGATTGATGCAGAATTCCCACCCACAGCTTTAGATTTACTATGACAAGTTTACTGTTTTGTTGGAAGCAGCAGTCCATAAATGGTCACAGGTCAGTACTGCTGTGGGAAATGACCAATGAGATGCATTTAACCTTCTTTGTCTCAGTACTACTTAAATGTGACGCAGGCCACACGTCAGTTTGAAGATAATTGTAATATTCATGAATTTCCTTCAGATCACATGGAGTTTTTCTTTAGGTTGTTGTGAGGATAAGGGTTGTATGTGTGAATGAGTTAGGCATTTTTTTCCAAGGGAAGAAAAAATCCCCCTGCAACTGGCCTCCCTCTTATGCTCCAGTCACTTTATCTGACTGAGCATGGTGCTAATCACGCCAAGTTAGCGAATTTGATCCCAGTATTGGCCACTTTGTCAATTTGGGAAATATTTCTGCAGAAGCATGAGATTGATGCAGAATTCCCACCCACAGCTTCAGATTTACTATGACTAGTTTGCTGTTTTGTTTCAAGCAGCAGTCTATAAATGGTCACGGGTCAGTACTGCTGCGGGACGTCCAATGAGATGCATTTAACCTTCTTTGTCCCAGTTCTACTTAAATGTGATGCAGGCCACAAGTCAGTTTGAAGATAATTGTAATATTCATGAATTTCCTTCAGATCACATGTAGTTTTCCTTTAGGTTGTTGTGAGGATAAGGGTTGTATTTGTGAATGAGTTAGGCATTTTCTTTCCAAGGGAAGAAAAAATCCCCCTGCAACTGGCCTCCCTCTTATGATATAGTCAGAAACACGGTTCTCAGCTGGCCAGTTAGCTCAGTTGGTTAGAGCGTCAAGGTCATGGGTTCGATCCCTGTATTGGCCACTTTGTCAATTTGGGAAATATTTCTGCAGAAGCATGAGATTGATGCAGAATTGGCACCCACAGCATTAGAATTACTAACACAAGATTGCTGTTTTGTTGGAAGCAGCTGTGCATACATGGTCACGGGTCAGTACTGCTGCGGCACTTCCAATGAGATGCATTTAACCTTCTTTGTCCCAGTTCTACTTAAATGTGATGCAGGCCACAAGTCAGTTTGAAGATAATTGTAATATTCATGAATTTCCTTCAGATCACATGTAGTTTTTCTTTAGGTTGTTGTGAGGATAAGGGTTTTATGTGTGAATGAGTTAGGCATTTTTTTTCCAAGGTTAGAAAAAATCCCCCTGCAACTGGCCTCCCTCCTATGCTCCAGTCAGAAGGCATACTTTTTCTGACTGAGCATGGTGCTAATCATGCCAAGTTAGCGAATTTGATCCCAGTATTGGCCACTTTGTCAATTTGGGAAATATTTCTGCAGAAGCATGAGATTGATGCAGAATTCCCACCCACAGCTTTAGATTTACTATGACTAGTTTGCTGTTTTGTTTCAAGCAGCAGTCCTTAAATGGTCACGGGTCACTACTGCTGCGGGACTTCCAATGAGATGCATTTAACCTTCTTTGTCCCAGTTCTACTTAAATGTGATGCAGGCTACAAGTCAGTTTGAAGATAATTGTCATATTCATGAATTTCCTTCAGATCACATGTAGTTTTTCTTTAGGTTGTTGTGAGGATAAGGGTTTTATGTGTGAATGAGTTAGGCATTTTTTTCCAAGGGAAAACGACTCTCAGCTGGCCGGTTAGCTCAGTTGGTTAGAGCGTGGTGCTAATAACGCCAAGGTCACGGGTTCGATCCCCGTATTGGCCACTTTGTCATTTTGGGAAATATTTCTGCAGAAGCATGAGATTGATGCAGAATTGGCACTCACAGCTTTAGAGTTACTAACACAAGATTGCTGTTTTGTTGGTAGCAGCTGTGCATACATGGTCACGGGTCAGTACTGCTGCGGGACATAACCAATGTTGTTGTGAGGATAAGGGTTGTATTTGTGAATGAGTTAGGCATTTTCTTTCAAGGGAAGAAAACTCCCCCCTGCAACTGGCCTCCCTCCTATGCTCCAGTCAGAAGGCATACTTTTTCTGACTGAGCATGGTGCTAATCACGCCAAGTAAGCGAATTTGATCCCAGTATTGGCCACTTTGTCAATTTGGGAAATATTTCTGCAGAAGCATGAGATTGATGCAGAATTCCCACCCACAGCTTTAGATTTACTATGACTAGTTTGCTGTTTTGTTGGAAGCAGCAGTCCATAAATAGTCACAGGTCAGTACTGCTGTGGGAAATGACCAATGAGATGCATTTAACCTTCTTTGTCCCAGTTCTACTTAAATGTGATGCAGGCTACAAGTCAGTTTGAAGATAATTGTCATATTCGTGAATTTCCTTCAGATCACATGTAGTTTTTCTTTAGGTTGTTGTGAGGATAAGGGTTTTATGTGTGAATGAGTTAGGCATTTTCTTTCAAGGGAAGAAAACTCCCCCCTGCAACTGGCCTCCCTCCTATGCTCCAGTCAGAAGGCTTACTTTTTCTGACTGAGCATGTTGCTAATAACGCCAAGTTAGCGAATTTGATCCCAGTATTGGCCACTTTGTCAATTTGGGAAATGTTTCTGCAGAAGGATGAGATTGATGCAGAATTGGCACTCACAGCTTTAGATTTACTAACACAAGATTGCTGTTTTGTTGGAAGCAGCTGTGCATACATAGTCACGGGTCAGTACTACTGCGGACATAACCAATGTTGTTGTGAGGATAAGGGTTGTATTTGTGAATGAGTTAGGCATTTTCTTTCAAGGGAAGAAAACTCCCCCCTGCAACTGGTCTCCCTCCTATGCTCCAGTCAGAAGGCATACTTTCTCTGACTGAGCATTGTGCTAATCACGCCAAGTTAGCGAATTTGATCCCAGTACTGGCCACTTTGTCAATTTGGGAAATATTTCTGCAGAAGCATGAGATTGATGCAGAATTCCCACCACCAGCTTTAGATTTACTATGACTAGTTTCCTGTTTTGTTGGAAGCAGCAGTCCATAAATGGTCACAGGTCAGTACTGCTGTGGGAAATGACCAATGAGATGCATTTAACCTTCTTTGTCCCAGTTCTACTTAAATGTGATGCAGGCTACAAGTCAGTTTGAAGATAACTGTCATATTCGTGAATTTCCTTCAGATCACATGTAGTTTTTCTTTAGGTTGTTGTGAGGATAAGGGTTTTATGTGTGAATGAGTTAGGCATTTTTTTTCCAAGGGAAGAAAACATCCCCCTACAACTGGCCTCCTGCTTATGCTTGAGTCAGAAACAAAACTCTCAGCTGGCTGTTTAGCTCATTTGGTTAGAGCTTGGTGCTAATAATGGCAAGGTCACGGGTCCCCGTATTGGACTCCTTGTCATTTTGGGAAACATTTCTGCAGAAGCATGAGATTGATGCAGAATTGGCACTCACAGCTTTAGAGTTACTAACACAAGATTGCTGTTTTGTTGGAAGCAGCTGTGCATACATGGTCACGGGTCAGTACTGCTGCGGGACATAACCAATGTTGTTGTGAGGATAAGGGTTGTATTTGTGAATGAGTTAGGCATTTTCTTTCAAGGGAAGAAAACTCCCCCCTGCAACTGGCCTCCCTCCTATGCTCCAGTCAGAAGGCTTACTTTTTCTGACTGAGCATGGTGCTAATCACGCCAAGTTAGCGAATTTGATCCCAGTATTGGCCACTTTGTCAATTTGGGAAATATTTCTGCAGAAGCATGAGATTGATGCAGAATTGGCACTCACAGCTTTAGAGTTACTAACACAAGATTGCTGTTTTGTTGGAAGCAGCTGTGCATACATAGTCACGGGTCAGTACTACTGCGGACATAACCAATGTTGTTGTGAGGATAAGGGTTGTATTTGTGAATGAGTTAGGCATTTTCTTTCAAGGGAAGAAAACTCCCCCCTGCAACTGGCCTCCCTCCTATGCTCCAGTCAGAAGGCATACTTTTTCTGACTGAGCATGGTGCTAATCACGCCAAGTTAGCGGATTTGATCCCAGTATTGGCCACTTTGTCAATTTGGGAAATATTTCTGCAGAAGCATGAGATTGATGCAGAATTCCCACCCACAGCTTTAGATTTACTATGACTAGTTTGCTGTTTTGTTGGAAGCAGCAGTCCATAAATAGTCACAGGTCAGTACTGCTGTGGGAAATGACCAATGAGATGCATTTAACCTTCTTTGTCCCAGTTCTACTTAAATGTGATGCAGGCTACAAGTCAGTTTGAAGATAACTGTCATATTCGTGAAATTCCTTGTCATTTTCTTTCAAGGGAAGAAAACTCCCCCCTGCAACTGGCCTCCCTCCTATGCTCCAGTCAGAAGGCTTACTTTTTCTGACTGAGCATGTTGCTAATAACGCCAAGTTAGCGAATTTGATCCCAGTATTGGCCACTTTGTCAATTTGGGAAATGTTTCTGCAGAAGGATGAGATTGATGCAGAATTGGCACTCACAGCTTTAGATTTACTAACACAAGATTGCTGTTTTGTTGGAAGCAGCTGTGCATACATAGTCACGGGTCAGTACTACTGCGGACATAACTAATGTTGTTGTGAGGATAAGGGTTGTATTTGTGAATGAGTTAGGCATTTTCTTTCAAGGGAAGAAAACTCCCCCCTGCAACTGGTCTCCCTCCTATGCTCCAGTCAGAAGGCATACTTTCTCTGACTGAGCATTGTGCTAATCACGCCAAGTTAGCGAATTTGATCCCAGTACTGGCCACTTTGTCAATTTGGGAAATATTTCTGCAGAAGCATGAGATTGATGCAGAATTCCCACCACCAGCTTTAGATTTACTATGACTAGTTTCCTGTTTTGTTGGAAGCAGCAGTCCATAAATGGTCACAGGTCAGTACTGCTGTGGGAAATGACCAATGAGATGCATTTAACCTTCTTTGTCCCAGTTCTACTTAAATGTGATGCAGGCTACAAGTCAGTTTGAAGATAACTGTCATATTCGTGAATTTCCTTCAGATCACATGTAGTTTTTCTTTAGGTTGTTGTGAGGATAAGGGTTTTATGTGTGAATGAGTTAGGCATTTTTTTTCCAAGGGAAGAAAACATCCCCCTACAACTGGCCTCCTGCTTATGCTTGAGTCAGAAACAAAACTCTCAGCTGGCTGTTTAGCTCATTTGGTTAGAGCTTGGTGCTAATAATGGCAAGGTCACGGGTCCCCGTATTGGACTCCTTGTCATTTTGGGAAACATTTCTGCAGAAGCATGAGATTGATGCAGAATTGGCACTCACAGCTTTAGAGTTACTAACACAAGATTGCTGTTTTGTTGGAAGCAGCTGTGCATACATGGTCACGGGTCAGTACTGCTGCGGGACATAACCAATGTTGTTGTGAGGATAAGGGTTGTATTTGTGAATGAGTTAGGCATTTTCTTTCAAGGGAAGAAAACTCCCCCCTGCAACTGGCCTCCCTCCTATGCTCCAGTCAGAAGGCTTACTTTTTCTGACTGAGCATGGTGCTAATCACGCCAAGTTAGCGAATTTGATCCCAGTATTGGCCACTTTGTCAATTTGGGAAATATTTCTGCAGAAGCATGAGATTGATGCAGAATTGGCACTCACAGCTTTAGAGTTACTAACACAAGATTGCTGTTTTGTTGGAAGCAGCTGTGCATACATAGTCACGGGTCAGTACTACTGCGGACATAACCAATGTTGTTGTGAGGATAAGGGTTGTATTTGTGAATGAGTTAGGCATTTTCTTTCAAGGGAAGAAAACTCCCCCCTGCAACTGGCCTCCCTCCTATGCTCCAGTCAGAAGGCATACTTTTTCTGACTGAGCATGGTGCTAATCACGCCAAGTTAGCGGATTTGATCCCAGTATTGGCCACTTTGTCAATTTGGGAAATATTTCTGCAGAAGCATGAGATTGATGCAGAATTACCACCCACAGCTTTAGATTTACTATGACTAGTTTGGTGTTTTGTTGGAAGCAGCAGTCCATAAATGGTCACAGGTCAGTACTGCTGTGGGAAATGACCAATGAGATGCATTTAACCTTCTTTGTCCCAGTTCTACTTAAATGTGATGCAGGCTACAAGTCAGTTTGAAGATAATTGTCATATCCATGAATTTCCTTCAGATCACATGTAGTTTTTCTTTAGGTTGTTGTGAGGATAAGGGTTTTATGTGTGAATGACTTAGGCATTTTTTTTCCAAGGGAAGAAAAAATCCCCCTGCAACTGGCCTCCCTCTTATGCTCCAGTCAGAAACATGACTCTCAGCTGGTCGGTTAGCTCAGTTGGTTAGAGCGTGGTGCTAATAATGCCAAGGTCACGGGTTCGATCCCCGTGTTGGCCACTTTGTCATTTTGGGAAATATTTCTGCAGAAGCATGAGATTGATGCAGAATTGGCACTCACAGCTTTAGAGTTACTAACACAAGATTGCTGTTTTGTTGGAAGCAGCTGTGCATACATGGTCACGGGTCAGTACTGCTGCGGGACATAACCAATGTTGTTGTGAGGATAAGGGTTGTATTTGTGAATGAGTTAGGCATTTTCTTTCAAGGGAAGAAAAAATCCCCCTGCAACTGGCCTCCCTCTTATGCTCCAGTCAGAAGGCATACTTTTTCTGACTGAGCATGGTGCTAATCACGCCAAGTTAGCGAATCTGATCCCAGTATTGGCCACTTTGTCAATTTGGGAAATATTTCTGCAGAAGCATGAGATTGATGCAGAATTCCCACCCACAACTTTAGATTTACTATGACTAGTTTGCTGTTTTGTTGGAAGCAGCAGTCCATAAATGGTCACAGGTCAGTACTGCTGTGGGAAATGACCAATGAGATGCATTTAGCCTTCTTTGTCCCAGTTCTACTTAAATGTGATGCAGGCTACAAGTCAGTTTGAAGATAATTGTCATATTCGTGAATTTCCTTCAGATCACATGTAGTTTTTCTTTAGGTTGTTGTGAGGATAAGGGTTTTATGTGTGAATGAGTTAGGCATTTTTTTTCCAAGGGAAGAAAAAATCCCCCTGCAACTGGCCTCACTCTTATGGTCCAGTCAGAAATATGCCTCTCAGCTGGCTGGTTAGCTCAGTTGGTTAGAGCATGGTGCTAATAACGCCAAGGTCACGGGTTCGATCCCCGTATTGGCCACTTTGTCATTTTGGGAAATATTTCTGCAGAAGGATGAGATTGATGCAGAATTGGCACTAACAGCTTTAGAGTTACTAACACAAGATTGCTGTTTTGTTGGAAGCAGCTGTGCATACATAGTCACGGGTCAGTACTGCTGCAGACATAACCAATGTTGTTGTGAGGATAAGGGTTGTATTTGTGAATGAGTTAGGCATTTTCTTTCAAGGAAAGAAAACTCCCCCCTGCAACTGGCCTCCCTCCTATGCTCCAGTCAGAAGGATACTTTTTCTGACTGAGCATGGTGCTAATCACGCCAAGTTAGCGAATTTGATCCCAGTATTGGCCACTTTGTCAATTTGGGAAAAATGTCTGCAGAAGCATTAGATTGATGCAGAATTCCCACCCACAGCTTTAGATTTACTATGACAAGTTTGCTGTTTTGTTGGAAGCAGCAGTCCATAAATGGTCACAGGTCAGTACTGCTGTGGGAAATGACCAATGAGATGCATTTAACCTTCTTTGTCGCAGTACTACTTAAATGTGATGCAGGCCACAAGTCAGTTTGAAGATAATTGTAATATTCATGAATTTCCTTCAGATCACATGGAGTTTTTCTTTAGGTTGTTGTGAGGATAAGGGTTGTCTGTGTGAATGAGTTAGGCATTTTTTTCCAAGGGAAAGAGACTCTCAGCTGGCCGGTTAGCTCAGTTGGTTAGAGCGTGGTGCTAATAACGCCAAGGTCACGGGTTCGATCCCCGTATTGGCCACTTTGTCATTTTGGGAAATATTTCTGCAGAAGGATGAGATTGATGCAGAATTGGCACTCACAGCTTTAGAGTTACTAACACAAGATTGCTGTTTTGTTGGAAGCAGCTGTGCATACATAGTCACGGGTCAGTACTGCTGCGGACATAACCAATGTTGTGAGGATAAGGGTTGTATTTGTGAATGAGTTAGGCATTTTCTTTCAAGGGAAGAAAACTCCCCCCTGCAACTGGTCTCCCTCCTATGCTCCAGTCAGAAGGCATACTTTTTCTGACTGAGCATGGTGCTAATCACGCCAAGTTAGCGAATTTGATCCCAGTATTGGCCACTTTGTCAATTTGGGAAATATTTCTGCAGAAGCATGAGATTGATGCAGAATTCCCCCTCACAGCTTTAGATTTACTATGACTAGTTTGCTGTTTTGTTGGAAGCAGCAGTCCATAAATGGTCACAGGTCAATACTGCTCTGGGAAATGACCAATGAGATGCATTTAACCTTCTTTGTCCCAGTTCTACTTAAATGTGATGCAGGCTACAAGTCAGTTTGAAGATAATTGTCATATTCATGAATTTCCTTCAGATCACTTGTAGTTTTTCTTTAGGTTGTTGTGAGGATAAGGGTTTTATGTGTGAATGAGTTAGGCATTTTTTTTTCAAGGGAAGAAAAAATCCCCCTGCAACTGGCCTCCCTCTTATGGTCCAGTCAGAAATATGCCTCTCAGCTGGCTGGTTAGCTCAGTTGGTTAGAGCGTGGTGCTAATAACGCCAAGGTCACGGGTTCGATCCCTGTATTGGCCACTTTGTCATTTTGGGAAATATTTCTGCAGAAGGATGAGATTGATGCAGAATTGGCACTAACAGCTTTAGAGTTACTAACACAAGATTGCTGTTTTGTTGGAAGCAGCTGTGCATACATAGTCACGGGTCAGTACTGCTGCAGACATAACCAATGTTGTTGTGAGGATAAGGGTTGTATTTGTGAATGAGTTAGGCATTTTCTTTCAAGGAAAGAAAACTCCCCCCTGCAACTGGCCTCCCTCCTATGCTCCAGTCAGAAGCATACTTTTTCTGACTGAGCATGGTGCTAATCACGCCAAGTTAGCGAATTTGATCCCAGTATTGGCCACTTTGTCAATTTGGGAAAAATGTCTGCAGAAGCATTAGATTGATGCAGAATTCCCACCCACAGCTTTAGATTTACTATGACAAGTTTGCTGTTTTGTTGGAAGCAGCAGTCCATAAATGGTCACAGGTCAGTACTGCTGTGGGAAATGACCAATGAGATGCATTTAACCTTCTTTGTTGCAGTACTACTTAAATGTGATGCAGGCCACAAGTCAGTTTGAAGATAATTGTAATATTCATGAATTTCCTTCAGATCACATGGAGTTTTTCTTTAGGTTGTTGTGAGGATAAGGGTTGTCTGTGTGAATGAGTTAGGCATTTTTTTTCCAAGGGAAGAAAACATCCCCCTACAACTGGCCTCATGCTTATGCTTGAGTCAGAAACAAAACTCTCAGCTGGCTGTTTAGCTCATTTGGTTAGAGCTTGGTGCTAATAATGGCAAGGTCACGGGTCCCCGTATTGGACTCCTTGTCATTTTGGGAAACATTTCTGCAGAAGCATGAGATTGATGCAGAATTGGCACTCACAGCTTTAGAGTTACTAACACAAGATTGCTGTTTTGTTGGAAGCAGCTGTGCATACATGGTCACGGGTCAGTACTGCTGCGGGACATAACCAATGTTGTTGTGAGGATAAGGGTTGTATTTGTGAATGAGTTAGGCATTTTCTTTCAAGGGAAGAAAACTCCCCCCTGCAACTGGCCTCCCTCCTATGCTCCAGTCAGAAGGCTTACTTTTTCTGACTGAGCATGGTGCTAATCACGCCAAGTTAGCGAATTTGATCCCAGTATTGGCCACTTTGTCAATTTGGGAAATATTTCTGCAGAAGCATGAGATTGATGCAGAATTGGCACTCACAGCTTTAGAGTTACTAACACAAGATTGCTGTTTTGTTGGAAGCAGCTGTGCATACATAGTCACGGGTCAGTACTACTGCGGACATAACCAATGTTGTTGTGAGGATAAGGGTTGTATTTGTGAATGAGTTAGGCATTTTCTTTCAAGGGAAGAAAACTCCCCCCTGCAACTGGCCTCCCTCCTATGCTCCAGTCAGAAGGCATACTTTTTCTGACTGAGCATGGTGCTAATCACGCCAAGTTAGCGGATTTGATCCCAGTATTGGCCACTTTGTCAATTTGGGAAATATTTCTGCAGAAGCATGAGATTGATGCAGAATTACCACCCACAGCTTTAGATTTACTATGACTAGTTTGGTGTTTTGTTGGAAGCAGCAGTCCATAAATGGTCACAGGTCAGTACTGCTGTGGGAAATGACCAATGAGATGCATTTAACCTTCTTTGTCCCAGTTCTACTTAAATGTGATGCAGGCTACAAGTCAGTTTGAAGATAATTGTCATATCCATGAATTTCCTTCAGATCACATGTAGTTTTTCTTTAGGTTGTTGTGAGGATAAGGGTTTTATGTGTGAATGACTTAGGCATTTTTTTTCCAAGGGAAGAAAAAATCCCCCTGCAACTGGCCTCCCTCTTATGCTCCAGTCAGAAACAGGACTCTCAGCTGGTCGGTTAGCTCAGTTGGTTAGAGCGTGGTGCTAATAATGCCAAGGTCACGGGTTCGATCCCCGTATTGGCCACTTTGTCATTTTGGGAAATATTTCTGCAGAAGCATGAGATTGATGCAGAATTGGCACTCACAGCTTTAGAGTTACTAACACAAGATTGCTGTTTTGTTGGAAGCAGCTGTGCATACATGGTCACGGGTCAGTACTGCTGCGGGACATAACCAATGTTGTTGTGAGGATAAGGGTTGTATTTGTGAATGAGTTAGGCATTTTCTTTCAAGGGAAGAAAAAATCCCCCTGCAACTGGCCTCCCTCTTATGCTCCAGTCAGAAGGCATACTTTTTCTGACTGAGCATGGTGCTAATCACGCCAAGTTAGCGAATCTGATCCCAGTATTGGCCACTTTGTCAATTTGGGAAATATTTCTGCAGAAGCATGAGATTGATGCAGAATTCCCACCCACAGCTTTAGATTTACTATGGGCCTCATTAGGACCCTGGCGGAGAGGGTATTACGCCAGCGTAGTGCATGGCGTACCTCTCCGCCATACTACGAGTTCCCGTAGCGCCATGGAGGTTTTCTCCGCCTGGTTTTACCAGCCGGAGAAAACCATGGCGCTACGGGACCTCGTTGTTAATTACGCCACCGTATTTTACGGTGGCGTAATTAACTCCTTCCCCACTCCCATTATACCCTATGGGGCAAAAATGGGAATGGGGAAGGGCAGAATGGGGATTGGGGATTTACCGCTCCGCCGAGGTCGGAATGGGGCGGTAAATCCGCCAACCCCCATGGCGCTATCGGCGGCTTTCCGCCATGCTTCGCGGTGCATTTAGCACCGCGAAGTCCGCCTGGGTCGTAATGAGGCCCTATGACTAGTTTGCTGTTTTGTTGGAAGCAGCAGTCCATAAATGGTCACAGGTCAGTACTGCTGTGGGAAATGACCAATGAGATGCATTTAGCCTTCTTTGTCCCAGTTCTACTTAAATGTGATGCAGGCTACAAGTCAGTTTGAAGATAATTGTCATATTCGTGAATTTCCTTCAGATCACATGTAGTTTTTCTTTAGGTTGTTGTGAGGATAAGGGTTTTATGTGTGAATGAGTTAGGCATTTTTTTTCCAAGGGAAGAAAAAATCCCCCTGCAACTGGCCTCACTCTTATGGTCCAGTCAGAAATATGCCTCTCAGCTGGCTGGTTAGCTCAGTTGGTTAGAGCATGGTGCTAATAACGCCAAGGTCACGGGTTCGATCCCCGTATTGGCCACTTTGTCATTTTGGGAAATATTTCTGCAGAAGGATGAGATTGATGCAGAATTGGCACTAACAGCTTTAGAGTTACTAACACAAGATTGCTGTTTTGTTGGAAGCAGCTGTGCATACATAGTCACGGGTCAGTACTGCTGCAGACATAACCAATGTTGTTGTGAGGATAAGGGTTGTATTTGTGAATGAGTTAGGCATTTTCTTTCAAGGAAAGAAAACTCCCCCCTGCAACTGGCCTCCCTCCTATGCTCCAGTCAGAAGGATACTTTTTCTGACTGAGCATGGTGCTAATCACGCCAAGTTAGCGAATTTGATCCCAGTATTGGCCACTTTGTCAATTTGGGAAAAATGTCTGCAGAAGCATTAGATTGATGCAGAATTCCCACCCACAGCTTTAGATTTACTATGACAAGTTTGCTGTTTTGTTGGAAGCAGCAGTCCATAAATGGTCACAGGTCAGTACTGCTGTGGGAAATGACCAATGAGATGCATTTAACCTTCTTTGTTGCAGTACTACTTAAATGTGATGCAGGCCACAAGTCAGTTTGAAGATAATTGTAATATTCATGAATTTCCTTCAGATCACATGGAGTTTTTCTTTAGGTTGTTGTGAGGATAAGGGTTGTCTGTGTGAATGAGTTAGGCATTTTTTTTCCAAGGGAAGAAAACATCCCCCTACAACTGGCCTCCTGCTTATGCTTGAGTCAGAAACAAAACTCTCAGCTGGCTGTTTAGCTCATTTGGTTAGAGCTTGGTGCTAATAATGGCAAGGTCACGGGTCCCCGTATTGGACTCCTTGTCATTTTGGGAAACATTTCTGCAGAAGCATGAGATTGATGCAGAATTGGCACTCACAGCTTTAGAGTTACTAACACAAGATTGCTGTTTTGTTGGAAGCAGCTGTGCATACATGGTCACGGGTCAGTACTGCTGCGGGACATAACCAATGTTGTTGTGAGGATAAGGGTTGTATTTGTGAATGAGTTAGGCATTTTCTTTCAAGGGAAGAAAACTCCCCCCTGCAACTGGCCTCCCTCCTATGCTCCAGTCAGAAGGCTTACTTTTTCTGACTGAGCATGGTGCTAATCACGCCAAGTTAGCGAATTTGATCCCAGTATTGGCCACTTTGTCAATTTGGGAAATATTTCTGCAGAAGCATGAGATTGATGCAGAATTGGCACTCACAGCTTTAGAGTTACTAACACAAGATTGCTGTTTTGTTGGAAGCAGCTGTGCATACATAGTCACGGGTCAGTACTACTGCGGACATAACCAATGTTGTTGTGAGGATAAGGGTTGTATTTGTGAATGAGTTAGGCATTTTCTTTCAAGGGAAGAAAACTCCCCCCTGCAACTGGCCTCCCTCCTATGCTCCAGTCAGAAGGCATACTTTTTCTGACTGAGCATGGTGCTAATCACGCCAAGTTAGCGGATTTGATCCCAGTATTGGCCACTTTGTCAATTTGGGAAATATTTCTGCAGAAGCATGAGATTGATGCAGAATTACCACCCACAGCTTTAGATTTACTATGACTAGTTTGGTGTTTTGTTGGAAGCAGCAGTCCATAAATGGTCACAGGTCAGTACTGCTGTGGGAAATGACCAATGAGATGCATTTAACCTTCTTTGTCCCAGTTCTACTTAAATGTGATGCAGGCTACAAGTCAGTTTGAAGATAATTGTCATATCCATGAATTTCCTTCAGATCACATGTAGTTTTTCTTTAGGTTGTTGTGAGGATAAGGGTTTTATGTGTGAATGACTTAGGCATTTTTTTTCCAAGGGAAGAAAAAATCCCCCTGCAACTGGCCTCCCTCTTATGCTCCAGTCAGAAACAGGACTCTCAGCTGGTCGGTTAGCTCAGTTGGTTAGAGCGTGGTGCTAATAATGCCAAGGTCACGGGTTCGATCCCCGTATTGGCCACTTTGTCATTTTGGGAAATATTTCTGCAGAAGCATGAGATTGATGCAGAATTGGCACTCACAGCTTTAGAGTTACTAACACAAGATTGCTGTTTTGTTGGAAGCAGCTGTGCATACATGGTCACGGGTCAGTACTGCTGCGGGACATAACCAATGTTGTTGTGAGGATAAGGGTTGTATTTGTGAATGAGTTAGGCATTTTCTTTCAAGGGAAGAAAAAATCCCCCTGCAACTGGCCTCCCTCTTATGCTCCAGTCAGAAGGCATACTTTTTCTGACTGAGCATGGTGCTAATCACGCCAAGTTAGCGAATCTGATCCCAGTATTGGCCACTTTGTCAATTTGGGAAATATTTCTGCAGAAGCATGAGATTGATGCAGAATTCCCACCCACAGCTTTAGATTTACTATGACTAGTTTGCTGTTTTGTTGGAAGCAGCAGTCCATAAATGGTCACAGGTCAGTACTGCTGTGGGAAATGACCAATGAGATGCATTTAGCCTTCTTTGTCCCAGTTCTACTTAAATGTGATGCAGGCTACAAGTCAGTTTGAAGATAATTGTCATATTCGTGAATTTCCTTCAGATCACATGTAGTTTTTCTTTAGGTTGTTGTGAGGATAAGGGTTTTATGTGTGAATGAGTTAGGCATTTTTTTTCCAAGGGAAGAAAAAATCCCCCTGCAACTGGCCTCACTCTTATGGTCCAGTCAGAAATATGCCTCTCAGCTGGCTGGTTAGCTCAGTTGGTTAGAGCATGGTGCTAATAACGCCAAGGTCACGGGTTCGATCCCCGTATTGGCCACTTTGTCATTTTGGGAAATATTTCTGCAGAAGGATGAGATTGATGCAGAATTGGCACTAACAGCTTTAGAGTTACTAACACAAGATTGCTGTTTTGTTGGAAGCAGCTGTGCATACATAGTCACGGGTCAGTACTGCTGCAGACATAACCAATGTTGTTGTGAGGATAAGGGTTGTATTTGTGAATGAGTTAGGCATTTTCTTTCAAGGAAAGAAAACTCCCCCCTGCAACTGGCCTCCCTCCTATGCTCCAGTCAGAAGGATACTTTTTCTGACTGAGCATGGTGCTAATCACGCCAAGTTAGCGAATTTGATCCCAGTATTGGCCACTTTGTCAATTTGGGAAAAATGTCTGCAGAAGCATTAGATTGATGCAGAATTCCCACCCACAGCTTTAGATTTACTATGACAAGTTTGCTGTTTTGTTGGAAGCAGCAGTCCATAAATGGTCACAGGTCAGTACTGCTGTGGGAAATGACCAATGAGATGCATTTAACCTTCTTTGTCGCAGTACTACTTAAATGTGATGCAGGCCACAAGTCAGTTTGAAGATAATTGTAATATTCATGAATTTCCTTCAGATCACATGTAGTTTTTCTTTAGGTTGTTGTGAGGATAAGGGTTGTCTGTGTGAATGAGTTAGGCATTTTTTTCCAAGGGAACGAGACTCTCAGCTGGCCGGTTAGCTCAGTTGGTTAGAGCGTGGTGCTAATAACGCCAAGGTCACGGGTTCGATCCCCGTATTGGCCACTTTGTCATTTTGGGAAATATTTCTGCAGAAGGATGAGATTGATGCAGAATTGGCACTCACAGCTTTAGAGTTACTAACACAAGATTGCTGTTTTGTTGGAAGCAGCTGTGCATACATAGTCACGGGTCAGTACTGCTGCGGACATAACCAATGTTGTGAGGATAAGGGTTGTATTTGTGAATGAGTTAGGCATTTTCTTTCAAGGGAAGAAAACTCCCCCCTGCAACTGGTCTCCCTCCTATGCTCCAGTCAGAAGGCATACTTTTTCTGACTGAGCATGGTGCTAATCACGCCAAGTTAGCGAATTTGATCCCAGTATTGGCCACTTTGTCAATTTGGGAAATATTTCTGCAGAAGCATGAGATTGATGCAGAATTCCCACTCACAGCTTTAGATTTACTATGACTAGTTTGCTGTTTTGTTGGAAGCAGCAGTCCATAAATGGTCACAGGTCAATACTGCTCTGGGAAATGACCAATGAGATGCATTTAACCTTCTTTGTCCCAGTTCTACTTAAATGTGATGCAGGCTACAAGTCAGTTTGAAGATAATTGTCATATTCATGAATTTCCTTCAGATCACTTGTAGTTTTTCTTTAGGTTGTTGTGAGGATAAGGGTTTTATGTGTGAATGAGTTAGGCATTTTTTTTTCAAGGGAAGAAAAAATCCCCCTGCAACTGGCCTCCCTCTTATGGTCCAGTCAGAAATATGCCTCTCAGCTGGCTGGTTAGCTCAGTTGGTTAGAGCGTGGTGCTAATAACGCCAAGGTCACGGGTTCGATCCCTGTATTGGCCACTTTGTCATTTTGGGAAATATTTCTGCAGAAGGATGAGATTGATGCAGAATTGGCACTAACAGCTTTAGAGTTACTAACACAAGATTGCTGTTTTGTTGGAAGCAGCTGTGCATACATAGTCACGGGTCAGTACTGCTGCAGACATAACCAATGTTGTTGTGAGGATAAGGGTTGTATTTGTGAATGAGTTAGGCATTTTCTTTCAAGGAAAGAAAACTCCCCCCTGCAACTGGCCTCCCTCCTATGCTCCAGTCAGAAGGATACTTTTTCTGACTGAGCATGGTGCTAATCACGCCAAGTTAGCGAATTTGATCCCAGTATTGGCCACTTTGTCAATTTGGGAAAAATGTCTGCAGAAGCATTAGATTGATGCAGAATTCCCACCCACAGCTTTAGATTTACTATGACAAGTTTGCTGTTTTGTTGGAAGCAGCAGTCCATAAATGGTCACAGGTCAGTACTGCTGTGGGAAATGACCAATGAGATGCATTTAACCTTCTTTGTCGCAGTACTACTTAAATGTGATGCAGGCCACAAGTCAGTTTGAAGATAATTGTAATATTCATGAATTTCCTTCAGATCACATGTAGTTTTTCTTTAGGTTGTTGTGAGGATAAGGGTTGTCTGTGTGAATGAGTTAGGCATTTTTTTCCAAGGGAAAGAGACTCTCAGCTGGCCGGTTAGCTCAGTTGGTTAGAGCGTGGTGCTAATAACGCCAAGGTCACGGGTTCGATCCCCGTATTGGCCACTTTGTCATTTTGGGAAATATTTCTGCAGAAGGATGAGATTGATGCAGAATTGGCACTCACAGCTTTAGAGTTACTAACACAAGATTGCTGTTTTGTTGGAAGCAGCTGTGCATACATAGTCACGGGTCAGTACTGCTGCGGACATAACCAATGTTGTGAGGATAAGGGTTGTATTTGTGAATGAGTTAGGCATTTTCTTTCAAGGGAAGAAAACTCCCCCCTGCAACTGGTCTCCCTCCTATGCTCCAGTCAGAAGGCATACTTTTTCTGACTGAGCATGGTGCTAATCACGCCAAGTTAGCGAATTTGATCCCAGTATTGGCCACTTTGTCAATTTGGGAAATATTTCTGCAGAAGCATGAGATTGATGCAGAATTCCCACTCACAGCTTTAGATTTACTATGACTAGTTTGCTGTTTTGTTGGAAGCAGCAGTCCATAAATGGTCACAGGTCAATACTGCTCTGGGAAATGACCAATGAGATGCATTTAACCTTCTTTGTCCCAGTTCTACTTAAATGTGATGCAGGCTACAAGTCAGTTTGAAGATAATTGTCATATTCATGAATTTCCTTCAGATCACTTGTAGTTTTTCTTTAGGTTGTTGTGAGGATAAGGGTTTTATGTGTGAATGAGTTAGGCATTTTTTTTCCAAGGGAAAAAGACTTTCAACTGGCCGGTTAGCTCAGTTGGTTAGAGCGTGGTGCTAATAACGCCAAGGTCATGGGTTCGATCCCCGTATTGGCCACTTTGTCATTTTGGGAAATATTTCTGCAGAAGCATGAGATTGATGCAGAATTGGCACTTAAAGCTTTAGAGTTACTAACACAAGTTTGCTGTTTTGTTGGAAGCAGCTGTGCATACATAGTCACGGGTCAGTACTGCTGCGGACATAACCAATGTTGTGAGGATAAGGGTTGTATTTGTGAATGAGTTAGGCATTTTCTTTCAAGGGAAGAAAACTCCCCCCTGCAACTGGTCTCCCTCCTATGCTCCAGTCAGAAGGCATACTTTTTCTGACTGAGCATGGTGCTAATCACGCCAAGTTAGCGAATTTGATCCCAGTATTGGCCACTTTGTCAATTTGGGAAATATTTCTGCAGAAGCATGAGATTGATGCAGAATTCCCACCCACAGCTTTAGATTTACTATGACTAGTTTGCTGTTTTGTTGGAAGCAGCAGTCCATAAATGGTCACAGGTCAGTACTGCTGTGGGAAATGACCAATGAGATGCATTTAACCTTCTTTGTCCCAGTTCTACTTAAATGTGATGCAGGCTACAAGTCAGTTTGAAGATAATTGTCATATTCATGAATTTCCTTCAGATCACATGTAGTTTTTCCTTAGGTTGTTGTGAGGATAAGGGTTTTATGTGTGAATGAGTTAGGCATTTTTTTTCCAAGGGAAGAAAAAATCCCCCTGCAACTGGCCTCCCTCTTATGGTCCAGTCAGAAATATGCCTCTCAGCTGGCTGGTTAGCTCAGTTGGTTAGAGCTTGGTGCTAATAACGCCAAGGTCACGGGTTCGATCCCCGTATTGGCCACTTTGTCATTTTGGGAAATATTTCTGCAGAAGGATGAGATTGATGCAGAATTGGCACTCACAGCTTTAGAGTTACTAACACAAGATTGCTGTTTTGTTGGAAGCAGCTGTGCATACATAGTCACGGGTCAGTACTGCTGCGGACATAACCAATGTTGTTGTGAGGATAAGGGTTGTATTTGTGAATGAGTTAGGCATTTTCTTTCAAGGAAAGAAAACTCCCCCCTGCAACTGGCCTCCCTCCTATGCTCCAGTCAGAAGCATACTTTTTCTGACTGAGCATGGTGCTAATCACGCCAAGTTAGCGAATTTGATCCCAGTATTGGCCACTTTGTCAATTTGGGAAAAATGTCTGCAGAAGCATTAGATTGATGCAGAATTCCCACCCACAGCTTTAGATTTACTATGACAAGTTTGCTGTTTTGTTGGAAGCAGCAGTCCATAAATGGTCACAGGTCAGTACTGCTGTGGGAAATGGCCAATGAGATGCATTTAACCTTCTTTGTCGCAGTACTACTTAAATGTGATGCAGGCCACAAGTCAGTTTGAAGATAATTGTAATATTCATGAATTTCCTTCAGATCACATGGAGTTTTTCTTTAGGTTGTTGTGAGGATAAGGGTTGTCTGTGTGAATGAGTTAGGCATTTTCAAGGGAAGAAAACATCCCCCTACAACTGGCCTCCTGCTTATGCTTGAGTCAGAAACAAAACGCTCAGCTGGCTGTTTAGCTCATTTGGTTAGAGCGTGCTACTTATAATGGCAAGGTCACGGGTCCCCGTATTGGCCTCCTTGTCATTTTGGGAAATATTTCTGCAGAAGCATGAGATTGATGCAGAATTGGCACTCACAGCTTTAGAGTTACTAACACAAGATTGCTGTTTTGTTGGAAGCAGCTGTGCATACATGGTCACGGGTCAGTACTGCTGCGGGACATAACCAATGTTGTTGTGAGGATAAGGGTTGTATTTGTGAATGAGTTAGGCATTTTCTTTCAAGGGAAGAAAACTCCCCCCTGCAACTGGCCTCCCTCCTATGCTCCAGTCAGAAGGCATACTTTTTCTGACTGAGCATGGTGCTAATCACGCCAAGTTAGCGGATTTGATCCCAGTATTGGCCACTTTGTCAATTTGGGAAATATTTCTGCAGAAGCATGAGATTGATGCAGAATTCCCACCCACAGCTTTAGATATACTATGACTAGTTTGCTGTTTTGTTGGAAGCAGCAGTCCATAAATGGTCACAGGTCAGTACTGCTGTGGGAAATGACCAATGAGATGCATTTAACCTTCTTTGTCCCAGTTCTACTTAAATGTGATGCAGGCTACAAGTCAGTTTGAAGATAATTGTCATATTCGTGAATTTCCTTCAGATCACATGTAGTTTTTCTTTAGGTTGTTGTGAGGATAAGGGTTTTATGTGTGAATGAGTTAGGCATTTTTTTTCCAAGGGAAGAAAAAATCCCCCTGCAACTGGCCTCCCTCCTATGCTCCAGTCAGAAGGCTTACTTTTTCTGACTGAGCATGGTGCTAATCACGCCAAGTTAGCGAATTTGATCCCAGTATTGGCCACTTTGTCAATTTGGGAAATATTTCTGCAGAAGGATGAGATTGATGCAGAATTGGCACTCACAGCTTTAGAGTTACTAACACAAGATTGCTGTTTTGTTGGAAGCAGCTGTGCATACATAGTCACGGGTCAGTACTACTGCAGACATAACCAATGTTGTTGTGAGGATAAGGGTTGTATTTGTGAATGAGTTAGGCATTTTCTTTCAAGGGAAGAAAACTCCCCCCTGCAACTGGCCTCCCTCCTATGCTCCAGTCAGAAGGCATACTTTTTCTGACTGAGCATGGTGCTAATCACGCCAAGTTAGCGAATTTGATCCCAGTATTGGCCACTTTGTCAATTTGGGAAATATTTCTGCAGAAGCATGAGATTGATGCAGAATTCCCACCCACAGCTTTAGATTTACTATGACTAGTTTGCTGTTTTGTTGGAAGCAGCAGTCCATAAATGGTCACAGGTCAGTACTGCTGTGGGAAATGACCAATGAGATGCATTTAACCTTCTTTGTCCCAGTTCTACTTAAATGTGATGCAGGCTACAAGTCAGTTTGAAGATAATTGTCATATTCATGAATTTCCTTCAGATCACATGTAGTTTTTCTTTAGGTTGTTGTGAGGATAAGGGTTTTATGTGTGAATGAGTTAGGCATTTTTTTTCCAAGGGAAGAAAAAATCGCCCTGCAACTGGCCTCCCTCTTATGCTCCAGTCAGAAACAGGACTCTCAGCTGGACAGTTAGCTCAGTTGGTTAGAGCGTGGTACTAATAACGCCAAGGTCATGCCTGTATTGGCCACTTTGTCATTTTGGGAAATATTTCTGCAGAAGCATGAGATTGATGCAGAATTGGCACTCACAGCTTTAGAGTTACTAACACAAGATTGCTGTTTTGTTGGAAGCAGCTGTGCATACATGGTCACGGGTCAGTACTGCTGCGGGACATAACCAATGTTGTTGTGAGGATAAGGGTTGTATTTGTGAATGAGTTAGGCATTTTCTTTCAAGGGAAGGAAGCTCCCCCCTGCAACTGTCCTCCCTCCTATGCTCCAGTCAGAAGGCATACTTTTTCTGACTGAGCATGGTGCTAATCACGCCAAGTTAGCGAATGTGATCCCAGTATTGGCCACTTTGTCAATTTGGGAAATATTTCTGCAGAAGCATGAGATTGATGCAGAATTCCCACCCACAGCTTTAGATTTACTATGACTAGTTTCCTGTTTTGTTGGAAGCAGCAGTCCATAAATGGTCACAGGTCAGTACTGCTGTGGGAAATGACCAATGAGATGCATTTAACCTTCTTTGTCCCAGTTCTACTTAAATGTGATGCAGGCTACAAGTCAGTTTGAAGATAATTGTCATATTCGTGAATTTCCTTCAGATCACATGTAGTTTTTCTTTAGGTTGTTGTGAGGATAAGGGTTTTATGTGTGAATGGGTTAGGCATTTTTTTTCCAAGGGAAGAAAAAATCCCCCTGCAACTGGCCTCCCTCTTATGCTCCAGTTAGAAAAAGCCTCTCAGCTGGCCGGTTAGCTCAGTTGGTTAGAGCGTGGTGCTAATAACGTCACGGGTTCGATCCCCGTATTGGCCACTTTGTCATTTTGGGAAATATTTCTGCAGAAGGATGAGATTGATGCAGATTTGGCACTCACAGCTTTAGAGTTACTAACACAAGATTGCTGTTTTGTTGGAAGCAGCTGTGCATACATAGTCACGGGTCATTACTGCTGCGGACATAACCAATGTTGTTGTGAGGATAAGGGTTGTATTTGTGAATGAGTTAGGCATTTTCTTTCAAGGGAAGAAAACTCCCCCCTGCAACTGGCCTCCCTCCTATGCTCCAGTCAGAAGGCATACTTTTTCTGACTGAGCATGGTGCTAATCACGCCAAGTTAGCGAATTTGATCCCAGTATTGGCCACTTTGTCAATTTGGGAAATATTTCTGCAGAAGCATGAGATTGATGCAGAATTCCCACCCACAGCTTTAGATTTACTATGACTAGTTTGCTGTTTTGTTGGAAGCAGCAGTCCATAAATGGTCACAGGTCAGTACTGCTGTGGGAAATGACCAATGAGATGCATTTAACCTTCTTTGTCCCAGTTCTACTTAAATGTGATGCAGGCTACAAGTCAGTTTGAAGATAATTGTCATATTCATGAATTTCCTTCAGATCACATGGAGTTTTTCTTTAGGTTGTTGTGAGGATAAGGGTTTTATGTGTGAATGAGTTAGGCATTTTTTTTCCAAGGGAAAAATACTTTCAGCTGGCCGGTTAGCTCAGTTGGTTAGAGCGTGGTGCTAATAATGCCAAGGTCACGGGTTGGATACCCGTATTGGCCACTTTGTCATTTTGGGAAATATTTCTGCATAAGCATGAGATTGATGCAGAATTGGCACTCACAGCTTTAGAGTTACTAACACAAGATTGCTGTTTTGTTGGTAGCAGCTGTGCATACATGGTCACGGGTCAGTACTGCTGCGGGACATAACCAATGTTGTTGTGAGGATAAGGGTTGTATTTGTGAATGAGTTAGGCATTTTCTTTCAAGGGAAGAAAACTACCCCCAGCAACTGGCCTCCCTCCTATGCTCCAGTCAGAAGGCATACTTTTTCTGACTGAGCATGGTGCTAATCACGCCAAGTCAGCGAATTTGATCCCAGTATTGGCCACTTTGTCAATTTGGGAAATATTTCTGCAGAAGCATGAGATTGATGCAGAATTCCCACCCACAGCTTTAGATTTACTATGACTAGTTTGCTGTTTTGTTGGAAGCAGCAGTCCATAAATGGTCACAGGTCAGTACTGCTGTGGGAAATGACCAATGAGATGCATTTAACCTTCTTTGTCCCAGTTCTACTTAAATGTGATACAGGCTACAAGTCAGTTTGAAGATAATTGTCATATTCGTGAATTTCCTTCAGATCACATGTAGTTTTTCTTTAGGTTGTTGTGAGGATAAGGGTTTTATGTGTGAATGAGTTAGGCATTTTTTTCCAAGGGAAGAAAAAATCCCCCTGCAACTGGCCTCCCTCTTATGCTCCAGTCAGAAATATGCCTCTCAGCTGGCTGTTTAGCTCAGTTGGTTAGAGCGTGGCGCTAATAACGCCAAGGTCACAGGTTTGATCCCCGTATTGGCCACTTTGTCATTTTGGGAAATATTTCTGCAGAAGCATGAGATTGATGCAGAATTGGCACTCACAGCTTTAGAGTTACTAACACAAGATTGCTGTTTTGTTGGAAGCAGCTGTGCATACATAGTCACGGGTCAGTACTGCTGCGGACATAACCAATGTTGTTGTGAGGATAAGGGTTGTATTTGTGAATGAGTTAGGCATTTTCTTTCAAGGGAAGAAAACTCCCCCCTGCAACTGGCCTCCCTCCTATGCTCCAGTCAGAAGGCATACTTTTTCTGACTGAGCATGGTGCTAATCACGCCAAGTTAGCGAATTTGATCCCAGTATTGGCCACTTTGTCAATTTGGGAAATATTTCTGCAGAAGCATGAGATTGATGCAGAATTCCCACCCACAACTTTAGATTTACTATGACCAGTTTGCTGTTTTGTTGGAAGCAGCAGTCCATAAATGGTCACAGGTCAGTACTGCTGTGGGAAATGACCAATGAGATGCATTTAACCTTCTTTGTCCCAGTTCTACTTAAATGTGATGCAGGCTACAAGTCAGTTTGAAGATAATTGTCATATTCATGAATTTCCTTCAGATCACATGTAGTTTTTCTTTAGGTTGTTGTGAGGATAAGGGTTTTATGTGTGAATGAGTTAGGCATTTTTTTTCCAAGGGGAGAAAAAATCCCCCTGCAACTGGCCTCCCTCTTATGCTCCAGTCAGAAAAAGGAATCTCAGCTGGCCGGTTAGAGCGTGGTGCTAATAACGCCAAGGTCACGGGTTCGATCCCCGTATTGGCCACTTTGTCATTTTGGGAAATATTTCTGCAGAAGCATGAGATTGATGCAGAATTGGCACTCACAGCTTTAGAGTTACTAACACAAGATTGCTGTTTTGTTGGAAGCAGCTGTGCATACATGGTCACGGGTCAGTACTGCTGCGGGACATAACCAATGTTGTTGTGAGGATAAGGGTTGTATTTGTGAATGAGTTAGGCATTTTCTTTCAAGGGAAGAAAACTCCCCCCTGCAACTGGCCTCCCTCCTATGCTCCAGTCAGAAGGCATACTTTTTCTGACTGAGCATGGTGCTAATCACGCCAAGTTAGCGAATTTGATCCCAGTATTGGCCACTTTGTCAATTTGGGAAATATTTCTGCAGAAGCATGAGATTGATGCAGAATTCCCACCCACAACTTTAGATTTACTATGACTAGTTTGCTGTTTTGTTGGAAGCAGCAGTCCATAAATGGTCACAGGTCAGTACTGCTGTGGGAAATGACCAATGAGATTCATTTAACCTTCTTTGTCCCAGTTCTACTTAAATGTGATGCAGGCTACAAGTCAGTTTGAAGATAATTGTCATATTCATGAATTTCCTTCAGATCACATGTAGTTTTTCTTTAGGTTGTTGTGAGGATAAGGGTTTTATGTGTGAATGAGTTAGGCATTTTTTTTCCAAGGGAAGAAAAAATCCCCCTGCAACTGGCCTTTCTCTTATGCTCCAGTCAGAAACAGGACTCTCATCTGGCCCGTTAGAGCATGGTGCTAATAATGCCAAGGTCACGGGTTCGATCCCCGTATTGGCCACTTTGTCATTTTGGGAAATATTTCTGCAGAAGCATGAGATTGATGCAGAATTGGCACTCACAGCTTTAGAGTTACTAACACAAGATTGCTGTTTTGTTGGAAGCAGCTGTGCATACATAGTCACAGGTCAGTACTGCTGCGGACATAACCAATGTTGTTGTGAGGATAAGGGTTGTATTTGTGAATGAGTTAGGCATTTTCTTTCAAGGGAAGAAAACTCCCCCCTGCAATTGGCCTCCCTCCTATGCTCCAGTCAGAAGGCATACTTTTTCTGACTGAGCATGGTGCTAATCACGCCAAGTTAGCGAATTTGATCCCAGTATTGGCCACTTTGTCAATTTGGGAAATATTTCTGCAGAAGCATGAGATTGATGCAGAATTCCCACCCACAGCTTTAGATTTACTATGACTAGTTTGCTGTTTTGTTGGAAGCAGCAGTCCATAAATGGTCACAGGTCAGTACTGCTGTGGGAAATGACCAATGAGATGCATTTAACCTTCTTTGTCCCAGTTCTACTTAAATGTGATGCAGGCTACAAGTCAGTTTGAAGATAATTGTCATATTCGTGAATTTCCTTCAGATCACATGTAGTTTTTCTTTAGGTTGTTGTGAGGATAAGGGTTTTATGTGTGAATGAGTTAGGCATTTTTTTTCCAAGGGAAAAAGACTCTCAGCTGGCCAGTTAGCTCAGTAGGTTAGAGCGTGGTGCTAATAACGCCAAGGTCACGGGTTCGATCCCCGTATTGGCCACTTTGTCATTTTGGGAAATATTTCTGCAGAAGCATCAGATTGATGCAGAATTGGCACTCACAGCTTTAGAGGTACTAACACAAGATTGCTGTTTTGTTGGTAGCAGCTGTGCATACATGGTCACGGGTCAGTACTGCTGCGGGACATAACCAATGTTGTTGTGAGGATAAGGGTTGTATTTGTGAATGAGTTAGGCATTTTCTTTCAAGGGAAGAAAACTACCCACTGCAACTGGCCTCCCTCCTATGCTCCAGTCAGAAGGCATACTTTTTCTGACTGAGCATGGTGCTAATCACGCCAAGTCAGCGAATTTGATCCCAGTATTGGCCACTTTGTCAATTTGGGAAATATTTCTGCAGAAGCATGAGATTGATGCAGAATTCCCACCCACAGCTTTAGATTTACTATGACTAGTTTGCTGTTTTGTTGGAAGCAGCAGTCCATAAATGGTCACAGGTCAGTACTGCTGTGGGAAATGACCAATGAGATGCATTTAACCTTCTTTGTCCCAGTTCTACTTAAATGTGATGCAGGCTACAAGTCAGTTTGAAGATAATTGTCATATTCGTGAATTTCCTTCAGATCACATGTAGTTTTTCTTTAGGTTGTTGTGAGGATAAGGGTTTTATGTGTGAATGAGTTAGGCATTTTTTTCCAAGGGAAGAAAAAATCCCCCTGCAACTGGCCTCCCTCTTATGCTCCAGTCAGAAATGTGCTTCTCAGCTGGCTGGTTAGCTCAGTGGGTTAGAGCGTGGTGCTAATAACGCCAAGGTCACATGTTCGATCCCAGTATTGGCCACTTTGTCATTTTGGGAAATATTTCTGCAGAAGCATGAGATTGATGCAGAATTGGCACTCACAGCTTTAGAGTTACTAACACAAGATTGCTGTTTTGTTGGAAGCAGTTGTGCATACATAGTCACGGGTCAGTACTGCTGCGGACATAACCAATGTTGTTGTGAGGATAAGGGTTGTATTTGTGAATGAGTTAGGCATTTTCTTTCAAGGGAAGAAAACTCCCCCCTGCAACTGGCCTCCCTCCTATGCTCCAGTCAGAAGGCATACTTTTTCTGACTGAGCATGGTGCTAATCACGCCAAGTTAGCGAATTTGATCCCAGTATTGGCCACTTTGTCAATTTGGGAAATATTTCTGCAGAAGCATGAGATTGATGCAGAATTCCCACCCACAACTTTAGATTTACTATGACTAGTTTGCTGTTTTGTTGGAAGCAGCAGTCCATAAATGGTCACAGGTCAGTACTGCTGTGGGAAATGACCAATGAGATGCATTTAACCTTCTTTGTCCCAGTTCTACTTAAATGTGATGCAGGCTACAAGTCAGTTTGAAGATAATTGTCATATTCATGAATTTCCTTCAGATCACATGTAGTTTTTCTTTAGGTTGTTGTGAGGATAAGGGTTTTATGTGTGAATGACTTAGGCATTTTTTTTCCAAGGGAAGAAAAAATCCCCCTGCAACTGGCCTCCCTCTTATGCTCCAGTCAGAAACAGGACTCTCAGCTGGCCGGTTAGAGCGTGGTGCTAATAACGCCAAGGTCACGGGTTCGATCCTTGTATTGGCCACTTTGTCATTTTGGGAAATATTTCTGCAGAAGCATGAGATTGATGCAGAATTGGCACTCACAGCTTTAGAGTTACTAACACAAGATTGCTGTTTTGTTGGAAGCAGCTGTGCATACATAGTCACGGGTCAGTACTGCTGCGGACATAACCAATGTTGTTGTGAGGATAAGGGTTGTATTTGTGAATGAGTTAGGCATTTTCTTTCAAGGGAAGAAAACTCCCCCCTGCAACTGGCCTCCCTCCTATGCTCCAGACAGAAGGCATACTTTTTCTGACTGAGCATGGTGCTAATCACGCCAAGTTAGCGAATTTGATCCCAGTATTGGCCACTTTGTCAATTTGGGAAATATTTCTGCAGAAGCATGAGATTGATGCAGAATTCCCACCCACAGCTTTAGATTTACTATGACTAGTTTGCTGTTTTGTTGGAAGCAGCAGTCCATAAATGGTCACAGGTCAGTACTGCTGTGGGAAATGACCAATGAGATGCATTTAACCTTCTTTGTCCCAGTTCTACTTAAATGTGATGCAGGCTACAAGTCAGTTTGAAGATAATTGTCATATTCATCAATTTCCTTCAGATCACATGTAGTTTTTCTTTAGGTTGTTGTGAGGATAAGGGTTTTATGTGTGAATGAGTTAGGCATTTTTTTTCCAAGGGAAGAAAAAATCCCCCTGCAACTGGCCTTCCTCTTATGCTCTAGTCAGAAACAGGACTCTCAGCTGGCCCGTTAGAGCGTGGTGCTAATAACGCCAAGGTCACGGGTTCGATCCCCGTATTGGCCACTTTGTCATTTTGGGAAATATTTCTGCAGAAGGATGAGATTGATGCAGAATTGGCACTCACAGCTTTAGAGTTACTAACACAAGATTGCTGTTTTGTTGGAAGCAGCTGTGCATACATAGTCACGGGTCAGTACTGCTGCGGACATAACCAATGTTGTTGTGAGGATAAGGGTTGTATTTGTGAATGAGTTAGGCATTTTCTTTCAAGGAAAGAAAATCCCCCCTGCAAATGGCCTCCCTCCTATGCTCCAGTCAGAAGCATACTTTTTCTGACTGAGCATGGTGCTAATCACGCCAAGTTAGAGAATTTGATCCCAGTATTGGCCACTTTGTCAATTTGGGAAAAAATGTCTGCAGAAGCATTAGATTGATTCAGAATTCCCACCCACAGCTTTAGATTTACTATGACAAGTTTGCTGTTTTGTTGGAAGCAGCAGTCCGTAAATGGTCACAGGTCAGTACTTCTGTGGGAAACGACCAATGAGATGCATTTAACCTTCTTTGTCGCAGTACTACCTAAATGTGATGCAGGCCACAAGTCAGTTTGAAGATAATTGTAATATTCATGAATTTCCTTCAGATCACATGGAGTTTTTCTTTAGGTTGTTGTGAGGATAAGGGTTGTCTGTGTGAATGAGTTAGGCATTTTTTTTCCAAGGGAAGAAAACATCCCCCTACAACTGGCCTCCTGCTTATGCTTTAGTCAGAAGCAAATCTCTCAGCTGGCTGTTTAGCTCATTTGGTTAGAGCGTGGTGCTAATAATGGCAAGGTCACGGGTCCCCGTATTGGCCTCCTTGTCATTTTGGGAAATATTTCTGCAGAAGCATGAGATTGATGCAGAATTGGCACTCACAGCTTTAGAGTTACTAACACAAGATTGCTGTTTTGTTGGAAGCAGCTGTGCATACATGGTCACGGGTCAGTACTGCTGCGGGACATAACCAATGTTGTTGTGAGGATAAGGGTTGTATTTGTGAATGAGTTAGGCATTTTCTTTCAAGGGAAGAAAACTCCCCCCTGCAACTGGCCTCCCTCCTATGCTCCAGTCAGAAGGCATACTTTTTCTGACTGAGCATGGTGCTAATCACGCCAAGTTAGCGGATTTGATCCCAGTATTGGCCACTTTGTCAATTTGGGAAATATTTCTGCAGAAGCATGAGATTGATGCAGAATTCCCACCCACAGCTTTAGATTTACTATGACTAGTTTGCTGTTTTGTTGGAAGCAGCAGTCCATAAATGGTCACAGGTCAGTACTGCTGTGGGAAATGACCAATGAGATGCATTTAACCTTCTTTGTCCCAGTTCTACTTAAATGTGATGAAGGCTACAAGTCAGTTTGAAGATAATTGTCATATTCATGAATTTCCTTCAGATCACATGTAGTTTTTCTTTAGGTTGTTGTGAGGATAAGGGTTTTATGTGTGAATGAGTTAGGCATTTTTTTCCAAGGGAAGAAAAAATCCCCCTGCAACTGGCCTCCCTCTTATGGTCCAGTCATTAATATGCCTCTCAGCTGGCCGGTTAGCTCAGTTGGTTAGAGTGTGGTGCTAATAACGCCAAGGTCATATTGGCCACTTTGTCATTTTGGGAAATATTTCTGCAGAAGGATGAGATTGATGCAGAATTGGCACTCACAGCTTTAGATTTACTATGACAAGTTTGCTGTGTTGTTGGAAGCAGCAGCCCATAAATGGTCACAGGTCAGTACTGCTGTGGGAAATGACCAATGAGATGCATTTAACCTTCTTTGTCGCAGTACTACCTAAATGTGATGCAGGCCACAAGTCAGTTTGAAGATAATTGTAATATTCATGAATTTCCTTCAGATCACATGGAGTTTTTCTTTAGGTTGTTGTGAGGATAAGGGTTGTCTGTGTGAATGAGTTAGGCATTTTTTTTCCAAGGGAAGAAAAAACCCCCCTGCAACTGGCCTCCCTCTTATGGTCCAGTCATTAATATTCCTCTCAGCTGGCCGGTTAGCTCAGTTGGTTAGAGTGTGGTGCTAATAACGCCAAGGTCACGGGTTCGATCCCCGTATTGGCCACTTTGTCATTTTGGGAAATATTTCTGCAGAAGGATGAGATTGATGCAGAATTGGCACTCACAGCTTTAGAGTTACTAACACAAGATTGCTGTTTTGTTGGAAGCAGCTGTGCATACATAGTCACGGGTCAGTACTGCTGCGGACATAACCAATGTTGTGGTGAGGATAAGGGTTGTATTTGTGAATGAGTTAGGCATTTTCTTTCAAGGAAAGAAAACTCCCCCCTGCAACTGGCCTCCCTCCTATGCTCCAGTCAGAAGCATACTTTTTCTGACTGAGCATGGTGCTAATCACGCCAAGTTAGTGAATTTGATCCCAGTATTGGCCACTTCGTCAATTTGGGAAAAATGTCTGCAGAAGCATTAGATTGATGCAGAATTCCCACCCACAGCTTTAGATTTACTATGACAAGTTTGCTGTTTTGTTGGAAGCAGCAGTCCATAAATGGTCACAGGTCAGTACTGCTGTGGGAAATGACCAATGAGATGCATTTAACCTTCTTTGTCGCAGTACTACCTAAATGTGATGCAGGCCACAAGTCAGTTTGAAGATAATTGTAATATTCATGAATTTCCTTCAGATCACATGGAGTTTTTCTTTAGGTTGTTGTGAGGATAAGGGTTGTCTGTGTGAATGAGTTAGGCATTTTTTTTCCAAGGGAAGAAAACATCCCCCTACAACTGGCCTCCTGCTTATGCTTGAGTCAGAAACAAAACTCTCAGCTGGCTGTTTAGCTCATTTGGTTAGAGCGTGGTGCTAATAATGGCAAGGTCACGGGTCCCCGTAGTGGCCTCCTTGTCATTTTGGGAAATATTTCTGCAGAAGCATGAGATTGATGCAGAATTGGCACTCACAGCTTTAGAGTTACTAACACAAGATTGCTGTTTTGTTGGAAGCAGCTGTGCATACATGGTCACGGGTCAGTACTGCTGCGGGACATAACCAATGTTTTTGTGAGGATAAGGGTTGTATTTGTGAATGAGTTAGACATTTTCTTTCAAGGGAAGAAAACTCCCCCCTGCAACTGGCCTCCCTCCTATGCTCCAGTCAGAAGGCATACTTTTTCTGACTGAGCATGGTGCTAATCACGCCAAGTTAGCGGATTTGATCCCAGTATTGGCCACTTTGTCAATTTGGAAAATATTTCTGCAGAAGCATGAGATTGATGCAGAATTCCCACCCACAGCTTTAGATTTACTATGACTAGTTTGCTGTTTTGTTGGAAGCAGCAGTCCATAAATGGTCACAGGTCAGTACTGCTGTGGGAAATGACCAATGAGATGCATTTAACCTTCTTTGTCCCAGTTCTACTTAAATGTGATGCAGGCTACAAGTCAGTTTGAAGATAATTGTCATATTCATGAATTTCCTTCAGATCACATGTAGTTTTTCTTTAGGTTGTTGTGAGGATAAGGGTTTTATGTGTGAATGACTTAGGCATTTTTTTTCCAAGGGAAGAAAAAATCGCCCTGCAACTGGCCTCCCTCTTATGCTCCGGTCAGAAACAGGACTCTCAGCTGGACGGTTAGCTCAGTTGGTTAGAGCGTGAACGCCAAGGTCACGGGTTCGATGCCCGTATTGGCCACTTTGTCATTTTGGGAAATATTTCTGCAGAAGCATGAGATTGATGCAGAATTGGCACTCACAGCTTTAGAGTTACTAACACAAGATTGCTGTTTTGTTGGAAGCAGCTGTGCATACATAGTCACGGGTCAGTACTGCTGCGGACATAACCAATGTTGTGGTGAGGATAAGGGTTGTATTTGTGAATGAGTTAGGCATTTTCTTTCAAGGAAAGAAAACTCCCCCCTGCAACTGGCCTCCCTCCTATGCTCCAGTCAGAAGCATACTTTTTCTGACTGAGCATGGTGCTAATCACGCCAAGTTAGTGAATTTGATCCCAGTATTGGCCACTTTGTCAATTTGGGAAAAATGTCTGCAGAAGCATTAGATTGATGCAGAATTCCCACCCACAGCTTTAGATTTACTATGACAAGTTTGCTGTTTTGTTGGAAGCAGCAGTCCATAAATGGTCACAGGTCAGTACTGCTGTGGGAAATGACCAATGAGATGCATTTAACCTTCTTTGTCGCAGTACTACCTAAATGTGATGCAGGCCACAAGTCAGTTTGAAGATAATTGTAATATTCATGAATTTCCTTCAGATCACATGGAGTTTTTCTTTAGGTTGTTGTGAGGATAAGGGTTGTCTGTGTGAATGAGTTAGGCATTTTTTTTCCAAGGGAAGAAAACATCCCCCTACAACTGGCCTCCTGTTTATGCTTGGGTCAGAAACAAAACTCTCAGCTGGCTGTTTAGCTCATTTGGTTAGAGCGTGGTGCTAATAATGGCAAGGTCACGGGTCCCCGTATTGGCCTCCTTGTCATTTTGGGAAATATTTCTGCAGAAGCATGAGATTGATGCAGAATTGGCACTCACAGCTTTAGAGTTACTAACACAAGATTGCTGTTTTGTTGGAAGCAGCTGTGCATACATGGTCACGGGTCAGTACTACTGCGGGACATAACCAATGTTGTTGTGAGGATAAGGGTTGTATTTGTGAATGAGTTAGGCATTTTCTTTCAAGGGAAGAAAACTCCCCCCTGCAACTGGCCTCCCTCCTATGCTCCAGTCAGAAGGCATACTTTTTCTGACTGAGCATGGTGCTAATCACGCCAAGTTAGCGGATTTGATCCCAGTATTGGCCACTTTGTCAATTTGGAAAATATTTCTGCAGAAGCATGAGATTGATGCAGAATTCCCACCCACAGCTTTAGATTTACTATGACTAGTTTGCTGTTTTGTTGGAAGCAGCAGTCCATAAATGGTCACAGGTCAGTACTGCTGTGGGAAATGACCAATGAGATGCATTTAACCTTCTTTGTCCCAGTTCTACTTAAATGTGATGCAGGCTACAAGTCAGTTTGAAGATAATTGTCATATTCATGAATTTCCTTCAGATCACATGTAGTTTTTCTTTAGGTTGTTGTGAGGATAAGGGTTTGTTGTTTGAATGACTTAGGCATTTTTTTTCCAAGGGAAGAAAAAATCGCCCTGCAACTGGCCTCCCTCTTATGCTCCAGTCAGAAACAGGACTCTCAGCTGGACGGTTAGCTCAGTTGGTTAGAGCGTCGTACTAATAACGCCAAGGTCACGGGTTCGATGCCCGTATTGGCCACTTTGTCATTTTGGGAAATATTTCTGCAGAAGCATGAGATTGATGCAGAATTGGCACTCACAGCTTTAGAGTTACTAACACAAGATTGCTGTTTTGTTGGAAGCAGCTGTGCATACATGATCACGGGTCAGTACTGCTGCGGGACATAACCAATGTTGTTGTGAGGATAAGGGTTGTATTTGTGAATGAGTTAGGCATTTTCTTTCAAGGGAAGAAAGCTTCCCCCTGCAACTGTCCTCCCTCCTATGCTCCAGTCAGAAGGCATACTTTTTCTGACTGAGCATGGTGCTAATCACGCCAAGTTAGCGAATGTGATCCCAGTATTGGCCACTTTGTCAATTTGGGAAATATTTCTGCAGAAGCATGAGATTGATGCAGAATTCCCACCCACAGCTTTAGATTTACTATGACTAGTTTCCTGTTTTGTTGGAAGCAGCAGTCCATAAATGGTCACAGGTCAGTACTGCTGTGGGAAATGACCAATGAGATGCATTTAACCTTCTTTGTCCCAGTTCTACTTAAATGTGATGCAGGCTACAAGTCAGTTTGAAGATAATTGTCATATTCGTGAATTTCCTTCAGATCACATGTAGTTTTTCTTTAGGTTGTTGTGAGGATAAGGGTTTTATGTGTGAATGAGTTAGGCATTTTTTTTCCAAGGGAAGAAAAAATCCCCCTGCAACTGGCCTCCCTCTTATGCTCCAGTTAGAAATAGCCTCTCAGCTGGACGGTCACGGGTTCGATCCCCGTATTGGCCACTTTGTCTTTTTGGGAAATATTTCTGCAGAAGGATGAGATTGATGCAGAATTGGCACTCACAGCTTTAGATTTACTATGACTAGGTTGCTGTTTTGTTGGAAGCAGCAGTCCATAAATGGTCACAGGTCAGTACTGCTGTGGGAAATGACCAATGAGATGCATTTAACCTTCTTTGTCCCAGTTCTACTTAAATGTGATACAGGCTACAAGTCAGTTTGAAGATAATTGTCATATTCGTGAATTTCCTTCAGATCACATGTAGTTTTTCTTTAGGTTGTTGTGAGGATAAGGGTTTTATGTGTGAATGAGTTAGGCATTTTTTTCCGAGGGAAGAAAAAATCCCCATGCAACTGGCCTCCCTCTTATGCTCCAGTCAGAAATATGCCTCTCAGCTGGCCGGTTAGCTCAGTTGGTTAGAGCGTGGTGCTAATAACGCCAAGGTCACAGGTTTGATCCCTGTATTGGTCACTTTGTCATTTTGGGAAATATTTCTGCAGAAGCATGAGATTGATGCAGAATTGGCACTCACAGCTTTAGAGTTACTAACACAAGATTGCTGTTTTGTTGGAAGCAGCTGTGCATACATAGTCACGGGTCAGTACTGCTGCGGACATAACCAATGTTGTTGTGAGGATAAGGGTTGTATTTGTGAATGAGTTAGGCATTTTCTTTCAAGGGAAGAAAACTCCCCCCTGCAACTGGCCTCCCTCCTATGCTCCAGTCAGAAGGCATACTTTTTCTGACTGAGCATGGTGCTAATCACGCCAAGTTAGCGAATTTGATCCCAGTATTGGCCACTTTGTCAATTTGGGAAATATTTCTGCAGAAGCATGAGATTGATGCAGAATTCCCACCCACAACTTTAGATTTACTATGACCAGTTTGCTGTTTTGTTGGAAGCAGCAGTCCATAAATGGTCACAGGTCAGTACTGCTGTGGGAAATGACCAATGAGATGCATTTAACCTTCTTTGTCCCAGTTCTACTTAAATGTGATGCAGGCTACAAGTCAGTTTGAAGATAATTGTCATATTCATGAATTTCCTTCAGATCACATGTAGTTTTTCTTTAGGTTGTTGTGAGGATAAGGGTTTTATGTGTGAATGAGTTAGGCATTTTTTTTCCAAGGGAAGAAAAAATCCCCCTGCAACTGGCCTCCCTCTTATGCTCCAGTCAGAAAAAGGACTCTCAGCTGGCCGGTTAGAGCGTGGTGCTAATAACGCCAAGGTCACAGGTTCGATCCCCGTATTGGCCACTTTGTCATTTTGGGAAATATTTCTGCAGAAGCATGAGATTGATGCAGAATTGGCACTCACAGCTTTAGAGTTACTAACACAAGATTGCTGTTTTGTTGGAAGCAGCTGTGCATACATGGTCACGGGTCAGTACTGCTGCGGGACATAACCAATGTTGTTGTGAGGATAAGGGTTGTATTTGTGAATGAGTTAGGCATTTTCTTTCAAGGGAAGAAAACTCCCCCCTGCAACTGGCCTCCCTCCTATGCTCCAGTCAGAAGGCATACTTTTTCTGACTGCGCATGGTGCTAATCACGCCAAGTTAGCGAATTTGATCCCAGTATTGGCCACTTTGTCAATTTGGGAAATATTTCTGCAGAAGCATGAGATTGATGCAGAATTCCCACCCACAACTTTAGATTTACTATGACTAGTTTGCTGTTTTGTTGGAAGCAGCAGTCCATAAATGGTCACAGGTCAGTACTGCTGTGGGAAATGACCAATGAGATGCATTTAACCTTCTTTGTCCCAGTTCTACTTAAATGTGATGCAGGCTACAAGTCAGTTTGAAGATAATTGTCATATTCATGAATTTCCTTCAGATCACATGTAGTTTTTCTTTAGGTTGTTGTGAGGATAAGGGTTTTATGTGTGAATGAGTTAGGCATTTTTTTTCCAAGGGAAGAAAAAATCCCCCTGCAACTGGCCTTCCTCTTATGCTCCAGTCAGAAACAGGACTCTCAGCTGGCCCGTTAGAGCGTGGTGCTAATAACGCCAAGGTCACGGGTTCGATCCCCGTATTGGCCACTTTGTCATTTTGGGAAATATTTCTGCAGAAGCATGAGATTGATGCAGAATTGGCACTCACAGCTTTAGAGTTACTAACACAAGATTGCTGTTTTGTTGGAAGCAGCTGTGCATACATAGTCACGGGTCAGTACTGCTGCGGACATAACCAATGTTGTTGTGAGGATAAGGGTTGTATTTGTGAATGAGTTAGGCATTTTCTTTCAAGGGAAGAAAACTCCCCCCTGCAACTGGCCTCCCTCCTATGCTCCAGTCAGAAGGCATACTTTTTCTGACTGAGCATGGTGCTAATCACGCCAAGTTAGCGAATTTGATCCCAGTATTGGCCACTTTGTCAATTTGGGAAATATTTCTGCAGAAGCATGAGCTTGATGCAGAATTCCCACCCACAGCTTTAGATTTACTATGACTAGTTTGCTGTTTTGTTGGAAGCAGCAGTCCATAAATGGTCACAGGTCAGTACTGCTGTGGGAAATGACCAATGAGATGCATTTAACCTTCTTTGTCCCAGTTCTACTTAAATGTGATGCAGGCTACAAGTCAGTTTGAAGATAATTGTCATATTCATGAATTTCCTTCAGATCACATGTAGTTTTTCTTTAGGTTGTTGTGAGGATAAGGGTTTTATGTGTGAATGAGTTAGGCATTTTTTTTCCAAGGGAAAAAGACTCTCAGCTGGCCGGTTAGCTCAGTAGGTTAGAGCGTGGTGCTAATAACGCCAAGGTCACGGGTTCGATCCCCGTATTGGCCACTTTGTCATTTTGGGAAATATTTCTGCAGAAGCATCAGATTGATGCAGAATTGGCACTCACAGCTTTAGAGGTACTAACACAAGATTGCTGATACATGGTCACGGGTCAGTACTGCTGCGGGACATAACCAATGTTGTTGTGAGGATAAGGGTTGTATTTGTGAATGAGTTAGGCATTTTCTTTCAAGGGAAGAAAACTCCCCCCTGCAACTGGCCTCCCTCCTATGCTCCAGTCAGAAGGCATACTTTTTCTGACTGAGCATGGTGCTAATCACGCCAAGTTAGCGAATTTGATCCCAGTATTGGCCACTTTGTCAATTTGGGAAATATTTCTGCAGAAGCATGAGATTGATGCAGAATTCCCACCCACAACTTTAGATTTACTATGACTAGTTTACTGTTTTGTTGGAAGCAGCAGTCCATAAATGGTCACAGGTCAGTACTGCTGTGGGAAATGACCAATGAGATGCATTTAACCTTCTTTGTCCCAGTTCTACTTAAATGTGATGCAGGCTACAAGTCAGTTTGAAGATAATTGTCATATTCATGAATTTCCTTCAGATCACATGTAGTTTTTCTTTAGGTTGTTGTGAGGATAAGGGTTTTATGTGTGAATGACTTAGGCATTTTTTTTCCAAGGGAAGAAAAAATCCCCCTGCAACTGGCCTCCCTCTTATGCTCCAGTCAGAAACAGGACTCTCAGCTGGCCGGTTAGAGCGTGGTGCTACTAACGCCAAGGTCACGGGTTCGATCCTCGTATTGGCCACTTTGTCATTTTGGGAAATATTTCTGCAGAAGCATGAGATTGATGCAGAATTGGCACTCACAGCTTTAGAGTTACTAACACAAGATTGCTGTTTTGTTGGAAGCAGTTGTGCATACATAGTCACGGGTCAGTACTGTTGCAGACATAACCAATGTTGTTGTGAGGATAAGGGTTGTATTTGTGAATGAGTTAGGCATTTTCTTTCAAGGGAAGAAAACTCCCCCCTGCAACTGGCCTCCCTCCTATGCTCCAGTCAGAAGGCATACTTTTTCTGACTGAGCATGGTGCTAATCACGCCAAGTTAGCGAATTTGATCCCAGTATTGGCCACTTTGTCAATTTGGGAAATATTTCTGCAGAAGCATGAGATTGATGCAGAATTCCCACCCACAACTTTAGATTTACTATGACTAGTTTACTGTTTTGTTGGAAGCAGCAGTCCATAAATGGTCACAGGTCAGTACTGCTGTGGGAAATGACCAATGAGATGCATTTAACCTTCTTTGTCCCAGTTCTACTTAAATGTGATGCAGGCTACAAGTCAGTTTGAAGATAATTGTCATATTCATGAATTTCCTTCAGATCACATGTAGTTTTTCTTTAGGTTGTTGTGAGGATAAGGGTTTTATGTGTGAATGACTTAGGCATTTTTTTTCCAAGGGAAGAAAAAATCCCCTGCAACTGGCCTCCCTCTTATGCTCCAGTCAGAAACAGGACTCTCAGCTGGCCGGTTAGAGCGTGGTGCTACTAACGCCAAGGTCACGGGTTCGATCCTCGTATTGGCCACTTTGTCATTTTGGGAAATATTTCTGCAGAAGCATGAGATTGATGCAGAATTGGCACTCACAGCTTTAGAGTTACTAACACAAGATTGCTGTTTTGTTGGAAGCAGCTGTGCATACATAGTCACGGGTCAGTACTGCTGCGGACATAACCAATGTTGTTGTGAGGATAAGGGTTGTATTTGTGAATGAGTTAGGCATTTTCTTTCAAGGGAAGAAAACTCCCCCCTGCAACTGGCCTCCCTCCTATGCTCCAGTCAGAAGGCATACTTTTTCTGACTGAGCATGGTGCTAATCACGCCAAGTTAGCGAATTTGATCCCAGTATTGGCCACTTTGTCAATTTGGGAAATATTTCTGCAGAAGCATGAGATTGATGCAGAATTCCCACCCACAGCTTTAGATTTACTATGACTAGTTTGCTGTTTTGTTGGAAGCAGCAGTCCATAAATGGTCACAGGTCAGTACTGCTGTGGGAAATGACCAATGAGATGCATTTAACCTTCTTTGTCCCAGTTCTACTTAAATGTGATGCAGGCTACAAGTCAGTTTGAAGATAATTGTCATATTCATGAATTTCCTTCAGATCACATGTAGTTTTTCTTTAGGTTGTTGTGAGGATAAGGGTTTTATGTGTGAATGAGTTAGGCATTTTTTTTCCAAGGGAAAAAGAATTTCAGCTGGCCGGTTAGCTCAGTTGGTTAGAGCGTGGTGCTAATAACGCCAATGTCACGGGTTGGATCCCCGTATTGGCCACTTTGTCATTTTGGGAAATATTTCTGCAGAAGCATGAGATTGATGCAGAATTGGCACTCACAGCTTTAGAGTTACTAACACAAGATTGCTGTTTTGTTGGTAGCAGCTGTGCATACATGGTCACGGGTCAGTACTGCTGCGGGACATAACCAATGTTGTTGTGAGGATAAGGGTTGTATTTGTGAATGAGTTAGGCATTTTCTTTCAAGGGAAGAAAACTACCCCCAGCAACTGGCCTCCCTCCTATGCTCCAGTCAGAAGGCATACTTTTTCTGACTGAGCATGGTGCTAATCACGCCAAGTCAGCGAATTTGATCCCAGTATTGGCCACTTTGTCAATTTGGGAAATATTTCTGCAGAAGCATGAGATTGATGCAGAATTCCCACCCACAGCTTTAGATTTACTATGACTAGTTTGCTGTTTTGTTGGAAGCAGCAGTCCATAAATGGTCACAGGTCAGTACTGCTGTGGGAAATGACCAATGAGATGCATTTAACCTTCTTTGTCCCAGTTCTACTTAAATGTGATGCAGGCTACAAGTCAGTTTGAAGATAATTATCATATTCGTGAATTTCCTTCAGATCACATGTAGTTTTTCTTTAGGTTGTGGTGAGGATAAGGGTTTTATGTGTGAATGAGTTAGGCATTTTTTTCCAAGGGAAGAAAAAATCCCCCTGCAACTGGCCTCCCTCTTATGCTCCAGTCAGAAATATGCCTCTCAGCTGGCCGGTTAGCTCAGTTGGTTAGAGCGTGGTGCTAATCATGCCAAGGTCACAGGTTTGATCCCCGTATTGGCCACTTTGTCATTTTGGGAAATATTTCTGCAGAAGCATGAGATTGATGCAGAATTGGCACTCACAGCTTTAGAGTTACTAACACAAGATTGCTGTTTTGTTGGAAGCAGCTGTGCATACATAGTCACGGGTCAGTACTGCTGCGGACATAACCAATGTTGTTGTGAGGATAAGGGTTGTATTTGTGAATGAGTTAGGCATTTTCTTTCAAGGGAAGAAAACTCCCCCCTGCAACTGGCCTCCCTCCTATGCTCCAGTCAGAAGGCATACTTTTTCTGACTGAGCATGGTGCTAATCACGCCAAGTTAGCGAATTTGATCCCAGTATTGGCCACTTTGTCAATTTGGGAAATATTTCTGCAGAAGCATGAGATTGATGCAGAATTCCCACCCACGACTTTAGATTTACTATGACCAGTTTGCTGTTTTGTTGGAAGCAGCAGTCCATAAATGGTCACAGGTCAGTACTGCTGTGGGAAATGACCAATGAGATGCATTTAACCTTCTTTGTCCCAGTTCTACTTAAATGTGATGCAGGCTACAAGTCAGTTTGAAGATAATTGTCATATTCATGAATTTCCTTCAGATCACATGTAGTTTTTCTTTAGGTTGTTGTGAGGATAAGGGTTTTATGTGTGAATGAGTTAGGCATTTTTTTTCCAAGGGAAGAAAAAATCCCCCTGCAACTGGCCTCCCTCTTATGCTCCAGTCAGAAAAAGGACTCTCAGCTGGCCGGTTAGAGCGTGGTGCTAATAACGCCAAGGTCACGGGTTCGATCCCCGTATTGGCCACTTTGTCATTTTGGGAAATATTTCTGCAGAAGCATGAGATTGATGCAGAATTGGCACTCACAGCTTTAGAGTTACTAACACAAGATTGCTGTTTTGTTGGAAGCAGCTGTGCATACATGGTCACGGGTCAGTACTGCTGCGGGACATAACCAATGTTGTTGTGAGGATAAGGGTTGTATTTGTGAATGAGTTAGGCATTTTCTTTCAAGGGAAGAAAACTCCCCCCTGCAACTGGCCTCCCTCCTATGCTCCAGTCAGAAGGCATACTTTTTCTGACTGAGCATGGTGCTAATCACGCCAAGTTAGCGAATTTGATCCCAGTATTGGCCACTTTGTCAATTTGGGAAATATTTCTGCAGAAGCATGAGATTGATGCAGAATTCCCACCCACAACTTTAGATTTACTATGACTAGTTTGCTGTTTTGTTGGAAGCAGCAGTCCATAAATGGTCACAGGTCAGTACTGCTGTGGGAAATGACCAATGAGATGCATTTAACCTTCTTTGTCCCAGTTCTACTTAAATGTGATGCAGGCTACAAGTCAGTTTGAAGATAATTGTCATATTCATGAATTTCCTTCAGATCACATGTAGTTTTTCTTTAAGTTGTTGTGAGGATAAGGGTTTTATGTGTGAATGAGTTAGGCATCATTTTTCCAAGGGAAGAAAAAATCCCCATGCAACTGGCCTTCCTCTTATGCTCTAGTCAGAAACAGGACTCTCAGCTGGCCCGTTAGAGCGTGGTGCTAATAACGCCAAGGTCACGGGTTCGATCCCCGTATTGGCCACTTTGTCATTTTGGGAAATATTTCTGCAGAAGCATGAGATTGATGCAGAATTGGCACTCACAGCTTTAGAGTTACTAACACAAGATTGCTGTTTTGTTGGAAGCAGCTGTGCATACATAGTCACGGGTCAGTACTGCTGCGGACATAACCAATGTTGTTGTGAGGATAAGGGTTGTATTTGTGAATGAGTTAGGCATTTTCTTTCAAGGGAAGAAAACTCCCCCCTGCAACTGGCCTCCCTCCTATGCTCCAGTCAGAAGGCATACTTTTTCTGACTGAGCATGGTGCTAATCACGCCAAGTTAGCGAATTTGATCCCAGTATTGGCCACTTTGTCAATTTGGGAAATATTTCTGCAGAAGCATGAGATTGATGCAGAATTCCCACGCACAGCTTTAGATTTACTATGACAAGTTTGCTGTGTTGTTGGAAGCAGCAGCCCATAAATGGTCACAGGTCAGTACTGCTGTGGGAAATGACCAATGAGATGCATTTAACCTTCTTTGTCCCAGTTCTACTTAAATGTGATGCAGGCTACAAGTCAGTTTGAAGATAATTGTCATATTAATGAATTTCCTTCAGATCACATGTAGTTTTTCTTTAGGTTGTTGTGAGGATAAGGGTTTTATGTGTGAATGAGTTAGGCATTTTTTTTCCAAGGGAAGAAAAAACCCCCCTGCAACTGGCCTCCCTCTTATGGTCCAGTCATTAATATGCCTCTCAGCTGGCCGGTTAGCTCAGTTGGTTAGAGTGTGGTGCTAATAACGCCAAGGTCACGGGTTCGATCCCCGTATTGGCCACTTTGTCATTTTGGGAAATATTTCTGCAGAAGGATGAGATTGATGCAGAATTGGCACTCACAGCTTTAGAGTTACTAACACAAGATTGCTGTTTTGTTGGAAGCAGCTGTGCATACATAGTCACGGGTCAGTACTGCTGCGGACATAACCAATGTTGTGGTGAGGATAAGGGTTGTATTTGTGAATGAGTTAGGCATTTTCTTTCAAGGAAAGAAAACTCCCCCCTGCAACTGGCCTCCCTCCTATGCTCCAGTCAGAAGCATACTTTTTCTGACTGAGCATGGTGCTAATCACGCCAAGTTAGTGAATTTGATCCCAGTATTGGCCACTTCGTCAATTTGGGAAAAATGTCTGCAGAAGCATTAGATTGATGCAGAATTCCCACCCACAGCTTTAGATTTACTATGACAAGTTTGCTGTTTTGTTGGAAGCAGCAGTCCATAAATGGTCACAGGTCAGTACTGCTGTGGGAAATGACCAATGAGATGCATTTAACCTTCTTTGTCGCAGTACTACCTAAATGTGATGCAGGCCACAAGTCAGTTTGAAGATAATTGTAATATTCATGAATTTCCTTCAGATCACATGGAGTTTTTCTTTAGGTTGTTGTGAGGATAAGGGTTGTCTGTGTGAATGAGTTAGGCATTTTTTTTCCAAGGGAAGAAAACATCCCCCTACAACTGGCCTCCTGCTTATGCTTGAGTCAGAAACAAAACTCTCAGCTGGCTGTTTAGCTCATTTGGTTAGAGCGTGGTGCTAATAATGGCAAGGTCACGGGTCCCCGTAGTGGCCTCCTTGTCATTTTGGGAAATATTTCTGCAGAAGCATGAGATTGATGCAGAATTGGCACTCACAGCTTTAGAGTTACTAACACAAGATTGCTGTTTTGTTGGAAGCAGCTGTGCATACATGGTCACGGGTCAGTACTGCTGCGGGACATAACCAATGTTTTTGTGAGGATAAGGGTTGTATTTGTGAATGAGTTAGACATTTTCTTTCAAGGGAAGAAAACTCCCCCCTGCAACTGGCCTCCCTCCTATGCTCCAGTCAGAAGGCATACTTTTTCTGACTGAGCATGGTGCTAATCACGCCAAGTTAGCGGATTTGATCCCAGTATTGGCCACTTTGTCAATTTGGAAAATATTTCTGCAGAAGCATGAGATTGATGCAGAATTCCCACCCACAGCTTTAGATTTACTATGACTAGTTTGCTGTTTTGTTGGAAGCAGCAGTCCATAAATGGTCACAGGTCAGTACTGCTGTGGGAAATGACCAATGAGATGCATTTAACCTTCTTTGTCCCAGTTCTACTTAAATGTGATGCAGGCTACAAGTCAGTTTGAAGATAATTGTCATATTCATGAATTTCCTTCAGATCACATGTAGTTTTTCTTTAGGTTGTTGTGAGGATAAGGGTTTTATGTGTGAATGACTTAGGCATTTTTTTTCCAAGGGAAGAAAAAATCGCCCTGCAACTGGCCTCCCTCTTATGCTCCGGTCAGAAACAGGACTCTCAGCTGGACGGTTAGCTCAGTTGGTTAGAGCGTGAACGCCAAGGTCACGGGTTCGATGCCCGTATTGGCCACTTTGTCATTTTGGGAAATATTTCTGCAGAAGCATGAGATTGATGCAGAATTGGCACTCACAGCTTTAGAGTTACTAACACAAGATTGCTGTTTTGTTGGAAGCAGCTGTGCATACATAGTCACGGGTCAGTACTGCTGCGGACATAACCAATGTTGTGGTGAGGATAAGGGTTGTATTTGTGAATGAGTTAGGCATTTTCTTTCAAGGAAAGAAAACTCCCCCCTGCAACTGGCCTCCCTCCTATGCTCCAGTCAGAAGCATACTTTTTCTGACTGAGCATGGTGCTAATCACGCCAAGTTAGTGAATTTGATCCCAGTATTGGCCACTTTGTCAATTTGGGAAAAATGTCTGCAGAAGCATTAGATTGATGCAGAATTCCCACCCACAGCTTTAGATTTACTATGACAAGTTTGCTGTTTTGTTGGAAGCAGCAGTCCATAAATGGTCACAGGTCAGTACTGCTGTGGGAAATGACCAATGAGATGCATTTAACCTTCTTTGTCGCAGTACTACCTAAATGTGATGCAGGCCACAAGTCAGTTTGAAGATAATTGTAATATTCATGAATTTCCTTCAGATCACATGGAGTTTTTCTTTAGGTTGTTGTGAGGATAAGGGTTGTCTGTGTGAATGAGTTAGGCATTTTTTTTCCAAGGGAAGAAAACATCCCCCTACAACTGGCCTCCTGTTTATGCTTGGGTCAGAAACAAAACTCTCAGCTGGCTGTTTAGCTCATTTGGTTAGAGCGTGGTGCTAATAATGGCAAGGTCACGGGTCCCCGTATTGGCCTCCTTGTCATTTTGGGAAATATTTCTGCAGAAGCATGAGATTGATGCAGAATTGGCACTCACAGCTTTAGAGTTACTAACACAAGATTGCTGTTTTGTTGGAAGCAGCTGTGCATACATGGTCACGGGTCAGTACTACTGCGGGACATAACCAATGTTGTTGTGAGGATAAGGGTTGTATTTGTGAATGAGTTAGGCATTTTCTTTCAAGGGAAGAAAACTCCCCCCTGCAACTGGCCTCCCTCCTATGCTCCAGTCAGAAGGCATACTTTTTCTGACTGAGCATGGTGCTAATCACGCCAAGTTAGCGGATTTGATCCCAGTATTGGCCACTTTGTCAATTTGGAAAATATTTCTGCAGAAGCATGAGATTGATGCAGAATTCCCACCCACAGCTTTAGATTTACTATGACTAGTTTGCTGTTTTGTTGGAAGCAGCAGTCCATAAATGGTCACAGGTCAGTACTGCTGTGGGAAATGACCAATGAGATGCATTTAACCTTCTTTGTCCCAGTTCTACTTAAATGTGATGCAGGCTACAAGTCAGTTTGAAGATAATTGTCATATTCATGAATTTCCTTCAGATCACATGTAGTTTTTCTTTAGGTTGTTGTGAGGATAAGGGTTTGTTGTTTGAATGACTTAGGCATTTTTTTTCCAAGGGAAGAAAAAATCGCCCTGCAACTGGCCTCCCTCTTATGCTCCAGTCAGAAACAGGACTCTCAGCTGGACGGTTAGCTCAGTTGGTTAGAGCGTCGTACTAATAACGCCAAGGTCACGGGTTCGATGCCCGTATTGGCCACTTTGTCATTTTGGGAAATATTTCTGCAGAAGCATGAGATTGATGCAGAATTGGCACTCACAGCTTTAGAGTTACTAACACAAGATTGCTGTTTTGTTGGAAGCAGCTGTGCATACATGATCACGGGTCAGTACTGCTGCGGGACATAACCAATGTTGTTGTGAGGATAAGGGTTGTATTTGTGAATGAGTTAGGCATTTTCTTTCAAGGGAAGAAAGCTTCCCCCTGCAACTGTCCTCCCTCCTATGCTCCAGTCAGAAGGCATACTTTTTCTGACTGAGCATGGTGCTAATCACGCCAAGTTAGCGAATGTGATCCCAGTATTGGCCACTTTGTCAATTTGGGAAATATTTCTGCAGAAGCATGAGATTGATGCAGAATTCCCACCCACAGCTTTAGATTTACTATGACTAGTTTCCTGTTTTGTTGGAAGCAGCAGTCCATAAATGGTCACAGGTCAGTACTGCTGTGGGAAATGACCAATGAGATGCATTTAACCTTCTTTGTCCCAGTTCTACTTAAATGTGATGCAGGCTACAAGTCAGTTTGAAGATAATTGTCATATTCGTGAATTTCCTTCAGATCACATGTAGTTTTTCTTTAGGTTGTTGTGAGGATAAGGGTTTTATGTGTGAATGAGTTAGGCATTTTTTTTCCAAGGGAAGAAAAAATCCCCCTGCAACTGGCCTCCCTCTTATGCTCCAGTTAGAAATAGCCTCTCAGCTGGACGGTCACGGGTTCGATCCCCGTATTGGCCACTTTGTCTTTTTGGGAAATATTTCTGCAGAAGGATGAGATTGATGCAGAATTGGCACTCACAGCTTTAGATTTACTATGACTAGGTTGCTGTTTTGTTGGAAGCAGCAGTCCATAAATGGTCACAGGTCAGTACTGCTGTGGGAAATGACCAATGAGATGCATTTAACCTTCTTTGTCCCAGTTCTACTTAAATGTGATACAGGCTACAAGTCAGTTTGAAGATAATTGTCATATTCGTGAATTTCCTTCAGATCACATGTAGTTTTTCTTTAGGTTGTTGTGAGGATAAGGGTTTTATGTGTGAATGAGTTAGGCATTTTTTTCCGAGGGAAGAAAAAATCCCCATGCAACTGGCCTCCCTCTTATGCTCCAGTCAGAAATATGCCTCTCAGCTGGCCGGTTAGCTCAGTTGGTTAGAGCGTGGTGCTAATAACGCCAAGGTCACAGGTTTGATCCCTGTATTGGTCACTTTGTCATTTTGGGAAATATTTCTGCAGAAGCATGAGATTGATGCAGAATTGGCACTCACAGCTTTAGAGTTACTAACACAAGATTGCTGTTTTGTTGGAAGCAGCTGTGCATACATAGTCACGGGTCAGTACTGCTGCGGACATAACCAATGTTGTTGTGAGGATAAGGGTTGTATTTGTGAATGAGTTAGGCATTTTCTTTCAAGGGAAGAAAACTCCCCCCTGCAACTGGCCTCCCTCCTATGCTCCAGTCAGAAGGCATACTTTTTCTGACTGAGCATGGTGCTAATCACGCCAAGTTAGCGAATTTGATCCCAGTATTGGCCACTTTGTCAATTTGGGAAATATTTCTGCAGAAGCATGAGATTGATGCAGAATTCCCACCCACAACTTTAGATTTACTATGACCAGTTTGCTGTTTTGTTGGAAGCAGCAGTCCATAAATGGTCACAGGTCAGTACTGCTGTGGGAAATGACCAATGAGATGCATTTAACCTTCTTTGTCCCAGTTCTACTTAAATGTGATGCAGGCTACAAGTCAGTTTGAAGATAATTGTCATATTCATGAATTTCCTTCAGATCACATGTAGTTTTTCTTTAGGTTGTTGTGAGGATAAGGGTTTTATGTGTGAATGAGTTAGGCATTTTTTTTCCAAGGGAAGAAAAAATCCCCCTGCAACTGGCCTCCCTCTTATGCTCCAGTCAGAAAAAGGACTCTCAGCTGGCCGGTTAGAGCGTGGTGCTAATAACGCCAAGGTCACAGGTTCGATCCCCGTATTGGCCACTTTGTCATTTTGGGAAATATTTCTGCAGAAGCATGAGATTGATGCAGAATTGGCACTCACAGCTTTAGAGTTACTAACACAAGATTGCTGTTTTGTTGGAAGCAGCTGTGCATACATGGTCACGGGTCAGTACTGCTGCGGGACATAACCAATGTTGTTGTGAGGATAAGGGTTGTATTTGTGAATGAGTTAGGCATTTTCTTTCAAGGGAAGAAAACTCCCCCCTGCAACTGGCCTCCCTCCTATGCTCCAGTCAGAAGGCATACTTTTTCTGACTGCGCATGGTGCTAATCACGCCAAGTTAGCGAATTTGATCCCAGTATTGGCCACTTTGTCAATTTGGGAAATATTTCTGCAGAAGCATGAGATTGATGCAGAATTCCCACCCACAACTTTAGATTTACTATGACTAGTTTGCTGTTTTGTTGGAAGCAGCAGTCCATAAATGGTCACAGGTCAGTACTGCTGTGGGAAATGACCAATGAGATGCATTTAACCTTCTTTGTCCCAGTTCTACTTAAATGTGATGCAGGCTACAAGTCAGTTTGAAGATAATTGTCATATTCATGAATTTCCTTCAGATCACATGTAGTTTTTCTTTAGGTTGTTGTGAGGATAAGGGTTTTATGTGTGAATGAGTTAGGCATTTTTTTTCCAAGGGAAGAAAAAATCCCCCTGCAACTGGCCTTCCTCTTATGCTCCAGTCAGAAACAGGACTCTCAGCTGGCCCGTTAGAGCGTGGTGCTAATAACGCCAAGGTCACGGGTTCGATCCCCGTATTGGCCACTTTGTCATTTTGGGAAATATTTCTGCAGAAGCATGAGATTGATGCAGAATTGGCACTCACAGCTTTAGAGTTACTAACACAAGATTGCTGTTTTGTTGGAAGCAGCTGTGCATACATAGTCACGGGTCAGTACTGCTGCGGACATAACCAATGTTGTTGTGAGGATAAGGGTTGTATTTGTGAATGAGTTAGGCATTTTCTTTCAAGGGAAGAAAACTCCCCCCTGCAACTGGCCTCCCTCCTATGCTCCAGTCAGAAGGCATACTTTTTCTGACTGAGCATGGTGCTAATCACGCCAAGTTAGCGAATTTGATCCCAGTATTGGCCACTTTGTCAATTTGGGAAATATTTCTGCAGAAGCATGAGCTTGATGCAGAATTCCCACCCACAGCTTTAGATTTACTATGACTAGTTTGCTGTTTTGTTGGAAGCAGCAGTCCATAAATGGTCACAGGTCAGTACTGCTGTGGGAAATGACCAATGAGATGCATTTAACCTTCTTTGTCCCAGTTCTACTTAAATGTGATGCAGGCTACAAGTCAGTTTGAAGATAATTGTCATATTCATGAATTTCCTTCAGATCACATGTAGTTTTTCTTTAGGTTGTTGTGAGGATAAGGGTTTTATGTGTGAATGAGTTAGGCATTTTTTTTCCAAGGGAAAAAGACTCTCAGCTGGCCGGTTAGCTCAGTAGGTTAGAGCGTGGTGCTAATAACGCCAAGGTCACGGGTTCGATCCCCGTATTGGCCACTTTGTCATTTTGGGAAATATTTCTGCAGAAGCATCAGATTGATGCAGAATTGGCACTCACAGCTTTAGAGGTACTAACACAAGATTGCTGATACATGGTCACGGGTCAGTACTGCTGCGGGACATAACCAATGTTGTTGTGAGGATAAGGGTTGTATTTGTGAATGAGTTAGGCATTTTCTTTCAAGGGAAGAAAACTCCCCCCTGCAACTGGCCTCCCTCCTATGCTCCAGTCAGAAGGCATACTTTTTCTGACTGAGCATGGTGCTAATCACGCCAAGTTAGCGAATTTGATCCCAGTATTGGCCACTTTGTCAATTTGGGAAATATTTCTGCAGAAGCATGAGATTGATGCAGAATTCCCACCCACAACTTTAGATTTACTATGACTAGTTTACTGTTTTGTTGGAAGCAGCAGTCCATAAATGGTCACAGGTCAGTACTGCTGTGGGAAATGACCAATGAGATGCATTTAACCTTCTTTGTCCCAGTTCTACTTAAATGTGATGCAGGCTACAAGTCAGTTTGAAGATAATTGTCATATTCATGAATTTCCTTCAGATCACATGTAGTTTTTCTTTAGGTTGTTGTGAGGATAAGGGTTTTATGTGTGAATGACTTAGGCATTTTTTTTCCAAGGGAAGAAAAAATCCCCCTGCAACTGGCCTCCCTCTTATGCTCCAGTCAGAAACAGGACTCTCAGCTGGCCGGTTAGAGCGTGGTGCTACTAACGCCAAGGTCACGGGTTCGATCCTCGTATTGGCCACTTTGTCATTTTGGGAAATATTTCTGCAGAAGCATGAGATTGATGCAGAATTGGCACTCACAGCTTTAGAGTTACTAACACAAGATTGCTGTTTTGTTGGAAGCAGTTGTGCATACATAGTCACGGGTCAGTACTGTTGCAGACATAACCAATGTTGTTGTGAGGATAAGGGTTGTATTTGTGAATGAGTTAGGCATTTTCTTTCAAGGGAAGAAAACTCCCCCCTGCAACTGGCCTCCCTCCTATGCTCCAGTCAGAAGGCATACTTTTTCTGACTGAGCATGGTGCTAATCACGCCAAGTTAGCGAATTTGATCCCAGTATTGGCCACTTTGTCAATTTGGGAAATATTTCTGCAGAAGCATGAGATTGATGCAGAATTCCCACCCACAACTTTAGATTTACTATGACTAGTTTACTGTTTTGTTGGAAGCAGCAGTCCATAAATGGTCACAGGTCAGTACTGCTGTGGGAAATGACCAATGAGATGCATTTAACCTTCTTTGTCCCAGTTCTACTTAAATGTGATGCAGGCTACAAGTCAGTTTGAAGATAATTGTCATATTCATGAATTTCCTTCAGATCACATGTAGTTTTTCTTTAGGTTGTTGTGAGGATAAGGGTTTTATGTGTGAATGACTTAGGCATTTTTTTTCCAAGGGAAGAAAAAATCCCCTGCAACTGGCCTCCCTCTTATGCTCCAGTCAGAAACAGGACTCTCAGCTGGCCGGTTAGAGCGTGGTGCTACTAACGCCAAGGTCACGGGTTCGATCCTCGTATTGGCCACTTTGTCATTTTGGGAAATATTTCTGCAGAAGCATGAGATTGATGCAGAATTGGCACTCACAGCTTTAGAGTTACTAACACAAGATTGCTGTTTTGTTGGAAGCAGCTGTGCATACATAGTCACGGGTCAGTACTGCTGCGGACATAACCAATGTTGTTGTGAGGATAAGGGTTGTATTTGTGAATGAGTTAGGCATTTTCTTTCAAGGGAAGAAAACTCCCCCCTGCAACTGGCCTCCCTCCTATGCTCCAGTCAGAAGGCATACTTTTTCTGACTGAGCATGGTGCTAATCACGCCAAGTTAGCGAATTTGATCCCAGTATTGGCCACTTTGTCAATTTGGGAAATATTTCTGCAGAAGCATGAGATTGATGCAGAATTCCCACCCACAGCTTTAGATTTACTATGACTAGTTTGCTGTTTTGTTGGAAGCAGCAGTCCATAAATGGTCACAGGTCAGTACTGCTGTGGGAAATGACCAATGAGATGCATTTAACCTTCTTTGTCCCAGTTCTACTTAAATGTGATGCAGGCTACAAGTCAGTTTGAAGATAATTGTCATATTCATGAATTTCCTTCAGATCACATGTAGTTTTTCTTTAGGTTGTTGTGAGGATAAGGGTTTTATGTGTGAATGAGTTAGGCATTTTTTTTCCAAGGGAAAAAGAATTTCAGCTGGCCGGTTAGCTCAGTTGGTTAGAGCGTGGTGCTAATAACGCCAATGTCACGGGTTGGATCCCCGTATTGGCCACTTTGTCATTTTGGGAAATATTTCTGCAGAAGCATGAGATTGATGCAGAATTGGCACTCACAGCTTTAGAGTTACTAACACAAGATTGCTGTTTTGTTGGTAGCAGCTGTGCATACATGGTCACGGGTCAGTACTGCTGCGGGACATAACCAATGTTGTTGTGAGGATAAGGGTTGTATTTGTGAATGAGTTAGGCATTTTCTTTCAAGGGAAGAAAACTACCCCCAGCAACTGGCCTCCCTCCTATGCTCCAGTCAGAAGGCATACTTTTTCTGACTGAGCATGGTGCTAATCACGCCAAGTCAGCGAATTTGATCCCAGTATTGGCCACTTTGTCAATTTGGGAAATATTTCTGCAGAAGCATGAGATTGATGCAGAATTCCCACCCACAGCTTTAGATTTACTATGACTAGTTTGCTGTTTTGTTGGAAGCAGCAGTCCATAAATGGTCACAGGTCAGTACTGCTGTGGGAAATGACCAATGAGATGCATTTAACCTTCTTTGTCCCAGTTCTACTTAAATGTGATGCAGGCTACAAGTCAGTTTGAAGATAATTATCATATTCGTGAATTTCCTTCAGATCACATGTAGTTTTTCTTTAGGTTGTGGTGAGGATAAGGGTTTTATGTGTGAATGAGTTAGGCATTTTTTTCCAAGGGAAGAAAAAATCCCCCTGCAACTGGCCTCCCTCTTATGCTCCAGTCAGAAATATGCCTCTCAGCTGGCCGGTTAGCTCAGTTGGTTAGAGCGTGGTGCTAATCATGCCAAGGTCACAGGTTTGATCCCCGTATTGGCCACTTTGTCATTTTGGGAAATATTTCTGCAGAAGCATGAGATTGATGCAGAATTGGCACTCACAGCTTTAGAGTTACTAACACAAGATTGCTGTTTTGTTGGAAGCAGCTGTGCATACATAGTCACGGGTCAGTACTGCTGCGGACATAACCAATGTTGTTGTGAGGATAAGGGTTGTATTTGTGAATGAGTTAGGCATTTTCTTTCAAGGGAAGAAAACTCCCCCCTGCAACTGGCCTCCCTCCTATGCTCCAGTCAGAAGGCATACTTTTTCTGACTGAGCATGGTGCTAATCACGCCAAGTTAGCGAATTTGATCCCAGTATTGGCCACTTTGTCAATTTGGGAAATATTTCTGCAGAAGCATGAGATTGATGCAGAATTCCCACCCACGACTTTAGATTTACTATGACCAGTTTGCTGTTTTGTTGGAAGCAGCAGTCCATAAATGGTCACAGGTCAGTACTGCTGTGGGAAATGACCAATGAGATGCATTTAACCTTCTTTGTCCCAGTTCTACTTAAATGTGATGCAGGCTACAAGTCAGTTTGAAGATAATTGTCATATTCATGAATTTCCTTCAGATCACATGTAGTTTTTCTTTAGGTTGTTGTGAGGATAAGGGTTTTATGTGTGAATGAGTTAGGCATTTTTTTTCCAAGGGAAGAAAAAATCCCCCTGCAACTGGCCTCCCTCTTATGCTCCAGTCAGAAAAAGGACTCTCAGCTGGCCGGTTAGAGCGTGGTGCTAATAACGCCAAGGTCACGGGTTCGATCCCCGTATTGGCCACTTTGTCATTTTGGGAAATATTTCTGCAGAAGCATGAGATTGATGCAGAATTGGCACTCACAGCTTTAGAGTTACTAACACAAGATTGCTGTTTTGTTGGAAGCAGCTGTGCATACATGGTCACGGGTCAGTACTGCTGCGGGACATAACCAATGTTGTTGTGAGGATAAGGGTTGTATTTGTGAATGAGTTAGGCATTTTCTTTCAAGGGAAGAAAACTCCCCCCTGCAACTGGCCTCCCTCCTATGCTCCAGTCAGAAGGCATACTTTTTCTGACTGAGCATGGTGCTAATCACGCCAAGTTAGCGAATTTGATCCCAGTATTGGCCACTTTGTCAATTTGGGAAATATTTCTGCAGAAGCATGAGATTGATGCAGAATTCCCACCCACAACTTTAGATTTACTATGACTAGTTTGCTGTTTTGTTGGAAGCAGCAGTCCATAAATGGTCACAGGTCAGTACTGCTGTGGGAAATGACCAATGAGATGCATTTAACCTTCTTTGTCCCAGTTCTACTTAAATGTGATGCAGGCTACAAGTCAGTTTGAAGATAATTGTCATATTCATGAATTTCCTTCAGATCACATGTAGTTTTTCTTTAAGTTGTTGTGAGGATAAGGGTTTTATGTGTGAATGAGTTAGGCATCATTTTTCCAAGGGAAGAAAAAATCCCCATGCAACTGGCCTTCCTCTTATGCTCTAGTCAGAAACAGGACTCTCAGCTGGCCCGTTAGAGCGTGGTGCTAATAACGCCAAGGTCACGGGTTCGATCCCCGTATTGGCCACTTTGTCATTTTGGGAAATATTTCTGCAGAAGCATGAGATTGATGCAGAATTGGCACTCACAGCTTTAGAGTTACTAACACAAGATTGCTGTTTTGTTGGAAGCAGCTGTGCATACATAGTCACGGGTCAGTACTGCTGCGGACATAACCAATGTTGTTGTGAGGATAAGGGTTGTATTTGTGAATGAGTTAGGCATTTTCTTTCAAGGGAAGAAAACTCCCCCCTGCAACTGGCCTCCCTCCTATGCTCCAGTCAGAAGGCATACTTTTTCTGACTGAGCATGGTGCTAATCACGCCAAGTTAGCGAATTTGATCCCAGTATTGGCCACTTTGTCAATTTGGGAAATATTTCTGCAGAAGCATGAGATTGATGCAGAATTCCCACGCACAGCTTTAGATTTACTATGACAAGTTTGCTGTGTTGTTGGAAGCAGCAGCCCATAAATGGTCACAGGTCAGTACTGCTGTGGGAAATGACCAATGAGATGCATTTAACCTTCTTTGTCCCAGTTCTACTTAAATGTGATGCAGGCTACAAGTCAGTTTGAAGATAATTGTCATATTAATGAATTTCCTTCAGATCACATGTAGTTTTTCTTTAGGTTGTTGTGAGGATAAGGGTTTTATGTGTGAATGAGTTAGGCATTTTTTTTCCAAGGGAAGAAAAAACCCCCCTGCAACTGGCCTCCCTCTTATGGTCCAGTCATTAATATGCCTCTCAGCTGGCCGGTTAGCTCAGTTGGTTAGAGTGTGGTGCTAATAACGCCAAGGTCACGGGTTCGATCCCCGTATTGGCCACTTTGTCATTTTGGGAAATATTTCTGCAGAAGGATGAGATTGATGCAGAATTGGCACTCACAGCTTTAGAGTTAATAACACAAGATTGCTGTTTTGTTGGAAGCAGCTGTGCATACATAGTCACGGGTCAGTACTGCTGCGGACATAACCAATGTTGTGGTGAGGATAAGGGTTGTATTTGTGAATGAGTTAGGCATTTTCTTTCAAGGGAAGAAAACTCCCCCCTGCAACTGGCCTCCCTCCTATGCTCCAGTCAGAAGGCTTACTTTTTCTGACTGAGCATGGTGCTAATCACGCCAAGTTAGCGAATTTGATCCCAGTATTGGCCACTTTGTCAATTTGGGAAATATTTCTGCAGAAGCATGAGATTGATGCAGAATTCCCACCCACAACTTTAGATTTACTATGACTAGTTTACTGTTTTGTTGGAAGCAGCAATCCATAAATGGTCACAGGTCAGTACTGCTGTGGGAAATGACCAATGAGATGCATTTAACCTTCTTTGTCCCAGTTCTACTTAAATGTGATGCAGGCTACAAGTCAGTTTGAAGATAATTGTCATATTCATGAATTTCCTTCAGATCACATGTAGTTTTTCTTTAGGTTGTTGTGAGGATAAGGGTTTTATGTGTGAATGACTTAGGCATTTTTTTTCCAAGGGAAGAAAAAATCCCCCTGCAACTGGCCTTCCTCTTATGCTCCAGTCAGAAACAGGACTCTCAGCTGGCCGGTTAGAGCGTGGTGCTACTAACGCCAAGGTCACGGGTTCGATCCTCGTATTGGCCACTTTGTCATTTTGGGAAATATTTCTGCAGAAGCATGAGATTGATGCAGAATTGGCACTCACAGCTTTAGAGTTACTAACACAAGATTGCTGTTTTGTTGGAAGCAGCTTTGCATACATAGTCACGGGTCAGTACTGCTGCGGACATAACCAATGTTGTTGTGAGGATAAGGGTTGTGTTTGTGAATGAGTTAGGCATTTTCTTTCAAGGGAAGAAAACTCCCCCCTGCAACTGGCCTCCCTCCTATGCTCCAGTCAGAAGGCATACTTTTTCTGACTGAGCATGGTGCTAATCACGCCAAGTTAGCGAATTTGATCCCAGTATTGGCCACTTTGTCAATTTGGGAAATATTTCTGCAGAAGCATGAGATTGATGCAGAATTCCCACCCACAGCTTTAGATTTACTATGACTAGTTTGCTGTTTTGTTGGAAGCAGCAGTCCATAAATGGTCACAGGTCAGTACTGCTGTGGGAAATGACCAATGAGATGCATTTAACCTTCTTTGTCCCAGTTCTACTTAAATGTGATGCAGGCTACAAGTCAGTTTGAAGATAATTGTCATATTCATGAATTTCCTTCAGATCACATGTAGTTTTTCTTTAGGTTGTTGTGAGGATAAGGGTTTTATGTGTGAATGAGTTAGGCATTTTTTTTCCAACGGAAAAAGAATTTCAGCTGGCCGGTTAGCTCAGTTGGTTAGAGCGTGGTGCTAATAACGCCAAGGTCACGGGTTGGATCCCCGTATTGGCCACTTTGTCATTTTGGGAAATATTTCTGCAGAAGCATGAGATTGATGCAGAATTGGCACTCACAGCTTTAGAGTTACTAACACAAGATTGCTGTTTTGTTGGTAGCAGCTGTGCATACATGGTCACGGGTCAGTACTGCTGCGGGACATAACCAATGTTGTTGTGAGGATAAGGGTTGTATTTGTGAATGAGTTAGGCATTTTCTTTCAAGGGAAGAAAACTACCCCCAGCAACTGGCCTCCCTCCTATGCTCCAGTCAGAAGGCATACTTTTTCTGACTGAGCATGGTGCTAATCACGCCAAGTCAGCGAATTTGATCCCAGTATTGGCCACTTTGTCAATTTGGGAAATATTTCTGCAGAAGCATGAGATTGATGCAGAATTCCCACCCACAGCTTTAGATTTACTATGACTAGTTTGCTGTTTTGTTGGAAGCAGCAGTCCATAAATGGTCACAGGTCAGTACTGCTGTGGGAAATGACCAATGAGATGCATTTAACCTTCTTTGTCCCAGTTCTACTTAAATGTGATGCAGGCTACAAGTCAGTTTGAAGATAATTGTCATATTCGTGAATTTCCTTCAGATCACATGTAGTTTTTCTTTAGGTTGTTGTGAGGATAAGGGTTTTATGTGTGAATGAGTTAGGCATTTTTTTTCCAAGGGAAGAAAAAATCCCCCTGCAACTGGCCTCCCTCTTATGCTCCAGTCAGAAAAAGGACTCTCAGCTGGCCGGTTAGAGCGTGGTGCTAATAACGCCAAGGTCACGGGTTCGATCCCTGTATTGGCCACTTTGTCATTTTGGGAAATATTTCTGCAGAAGCATGAGATTGATGCAGAATTGGCACTCACAGCTTTAGAGTTACTAACACAAGATTGCTGTTTTGTTGGAAGCAGCTGTGCATACATGGTCACGGGTCAGTACTGCTGCGGGACATAACCAATGTTGTTGTGAGGATAAGGGTTGTATTTGTGAATGAGTTAGGCATTTTCTTTCAAGGGAAGAAAACTCCCCCCTGCAACTGGCCTCCCTCCTATGCTCCAGTCAGAAGGCATACTTTTTCTGACTGAGCATGGTGCTAATCACGCCAAGTTAGCGAATTTGATCCCAGTATTGGCCACTTTGTCAATTTGGGAAATATTTCTGCAGAAGCATGAGATTGATGCAGAATTCCCACGCACAGCTTTAGATTTACTATGACAAGTTTGCTGTGTTGTTGGAAGCAGCAGCCCATAATGGTCACAGGTCAGTACTGCTGTGGGAAATGACCAATGAGATGCATTTAACCTTCTTTGTCCCAGTTCTACTTAAATGTGATGCAGGCTACAAGTCAGTTTGAAGATAATTGTCATATTAATGAATTTCCTTCAGATCACATGTAGTTTTTCTTTAGGTTGTTGTGAGGATAAGGGTTTTATGTGTGAATGAGTTAGGCATTTTTTTTCCAAGGGAAGAAAAAACCCCCCTGCAACTGGCCTCCCTCTTATGGTCCAGTCATTAATATGCCTCTCAGCTGGCCGGTTAGCTCAGTTGGTTAGAGTGTGGTGCTAATAACGCCAAGGTCATGGGTTCGATCCCCGTATTGGCCACTTTGTCATTTTGGGAAATATTTCTGCAGAAGGATGAGATTGATGCAGAATTGGCACTCACAGCTTTAGAGTTAATAACACAAGATTGCTGTTTTGTTGGAAGCAGCTGTGCATACATAGTCACGGGTCAGTACTGCTGCGGACATAACCAATGTTGTGGTGAGGATAAGGGTTGTATTTGTGAATGAGTTAGGCATTTTCTTTCAAGGAAAGAAAACTCCCCCCTGCAAATGGCCTCCCTCCTATGCTCCAGTCAGAAGCATACTTTTTCTGACTGAGCATGGTGCTAATCACGCCAAGTTAGTGAATTTGATCCCAGTATTGGCCACTTTGTCAATTTGGGAAAAATGTCTGCAGAAGCATTAGATTGATGCAGAATTCCCACCCACAGCTTTAGATTTACTATGACAAGTTTGCTGTTTTGTTGGAAGCAGCAGTCCATAAATGGTCACAGGTCAGTACTGCTGTGGGAAATGACCAATGAGATGCATTTAACCTTCTTTGTCGCAGTACTACCTAAATGTGATGCAGGCCACAAGTCAGTTTGAAGATAATTGTAATATTCATGAATTTCCTTCAGATCACATGGAGTTTTTCTTTAGGTTGTTGTGAGGATAAGGGTTGTCTGTGTGAATGAGTTAGGCATTTTCTTTCCAAGGGAAGAAAACATCCCCCTACAACTGGCCTCCTGCTTATGCTTGAGTCAGAAACAAAACTCTCAGCTGGCTGTTTAGCTCATTTGGTTAGAGCGTGGTGCTAATAATGGCAAGGTCACGGGTCCCCGTATTGGCCTCCTTGTCATTTTGGGAAATATTTCTGCAGAAGCATGAGATTGATGCAGAATTGGCACTCACAGCTTTAGAGTTACTAACACAAGATTGCTGTTTTGTTGGAAGCAGCTGTGCATACATGGTCACGGGTCAGTACTGCTGCGGGACATAACCAATGTTTTTGTGAGGATAAGGGTTGTATTTGTGAATGAGTTAGGCATTTTCTTTCAAGGGAAGAAAACTCCCCCCTGCAACTGGCCTCCCTCCTATGCTCCAGTCAGAAGGCATACTTTTTCTGACTGAGCATGGTGCTAATCACGCCAAGTTAGCGGATTTGATCCCAGTATTGGCCACTTTGTCAATTTGGAAAATATTTCTGCAGAAGCATGAGATTGATGCAGAATTCCCACCCACAGCTTTAGATTTACTATGACTAGTTTGCTGTTTTGTTGGAAGCAGCAGTCCATAAATGGTCACAGGTCAGTACTGCTGTGGGAAATGACCAATGAGATGCATTTAACCTTCTTTGTCCCAGTTCTACTTAAATGTGATGCAGGCTACAAGTCAGTTTGAAGATAATTGTCATATTCATGAATTTCCTTCAGATCACATGTAGTTTTTCTTTAGGTTGTTGTGAGGATAAGGGTTTTATGTGTGAATGACTTAGGCATTTTTTTTCCAAGGGAAGAAAAAATCGCCCTGCAACTGGCCTCCCTCTTATGCTCCGGTCAGAAACAGGACTCTAAGCTAGACGGTTGGCTCAGTTGGTTAGAGCGTCGTACTAATAACGCCAAGGTCACGGGTTCGATGCCCGTATTGGCCACTTTGTCATTTTGGGAAATATTTCTGCAGAAGCATGAGATTGATGCAGAATTGGCACTCACAGCTTTAGAGTTACTAACACAAGATTGCTGTTTTGTTGGAAGCAGCTGTGCATACATAGTCACGGGTCAGTACTGCTGCGGACATAACCAATGTTGTGGTGAGGATAAGGGTTGTATTTGTGAATGAGTTAGGCATTTTCTTTCAAGGGAAGAAAACTCCCCCCTGCAACTGGCCTCCCTCCTATGCTCCAGTCAGAAGGCATACTTTTTCTGACTGAGCATGGTGCTAATCACGCCAAGTTAGCGAATTTGATCCCAGTATTGGCCACTTTGTCAATTTGGGAAATATTTCTGCAGAAGCATGAGATTGATGCAGAATTCCCACCCACAGCTTTAGATTTACTATGACTAGTTTGCTGTTTTGTTGGAAGCAGCAGTCCATAAATGGTCACAGGTCAGTACTGCTGTGGGAAATGACCAATGAGATGCATTTAACCTTCTTTGTCCCAGTTCTACTTAAATGTGATGCAGGCTACAAGTCAGTTTGAAGATAATTGTCATATTCATGAATTTCCTTCAGATCACATGTAGTTTTTCTTTAGTTGTTGTGAGGATAAGGGTTTTATGTGTGAATGAGTTAGACATTTTTTTTCCAAGGGAAAAAGAATTTCAGCTGGCCGGTTAGCTCAGTTGGTTAGAGCGTGGTGCTAATAACGCCAAGGTCACGGGTTGGATCCCCGTATTGGCCACTTTGTCATTTTGGGAAATATTTCTGCAGAAGCATGAGATTGATGCAGAATTGGCACTCACAGCTTTAGAGTTACTAACACAAGATTGCGGTTTTGTTGGTAGCAGCTGTGCATACATGGTCACGGGTCAGTACTGCTGCGGGACATAACCAATGTTGTTGTGAGGATAAGGGTTGTATTTGTGAATGAGTTAGGCATTTTCTTTCAAGGGAAGAAAACTACCCCCAGCAACTGGCCTCCCTCCTATGCTCCAGTCAGAAGGCATACTTTTTCTGACTGAGCATGGTGCTAATCACGCCAAGTCAGCGAATTTGATCCCAGTATTGGCCACTTTGTCAATTTGGGAAATATTTCTGCAGAAGCATGAGATTGATGCAGAATTCCCACCCACAGCTTTAGATTTACTATGACTAGTTTGCTGTTTTGTTGGAAGCAGCAGTCCATAAATGGTCACAGGTCAGTACTGCTGTGGGAAATGACCAATGAGATGCATTTAACCTTCTTTGTCCCAGTTCTACTTAAATGTGATGCAGGCTACAAGTCAGTTTGAAGATAATTGTCATATTCGTGAATTTCCTTCAGATCACATGTAGTTTTTCTTTAGGTTGTTGTGAGGATAAGGGTTTTATGTGTGAATGAGTTAGGCATTTTTTTCCAAGGGAAGAAAAAATCCCCCTGCAACTAGCCTCCCTCTTATGCTCCAGTCAGAAATATGCCTCTCAGCTGGCTGGTTAGCTCAGTTGGTTAGAGCGTGGTGCTAATCACGCCAAGGTCACAGGTTTGATCCCCGTATTGGCCACTTTGTCATTTTGGGAAATATTTCTGCAGAAGCATGAGATTGATGCAGAATTGGCACTCACAGCTTTAGAGTTACTAACACAAGATTGCTGTTTTGTTGGAAGCAGCTGTGCATACATAGTCACGGGTCAGTACTGCTGCGGACATAACCAATGTTGTTGTGAGGATAAGGGTTGTATTTGTGAATGAGTTAGGCATTTTCTTTCAAGGGAAGAAAACTCCCCCCTGCAACTGGCCTCCCTCCTATGCTCCAGTCAGAAGGCATACTTTTTCTGACTGAGCATGGTGCTATTCACGCCAAGTTAGCGAATTTGATCCCAGTTTTGGCCACTTTGTCAATTTGGGAAATATTTCTGCAGAAGCATGAGATTGATGCAGAATTCCCACCCACAACTTTAGATTTACTATGACCAGTTTGCTGTTTTGTTGGAAGCAGTAGTCCATAAATGGTCACAGGTCAGTACTGCTGTGGGAAATGACCAATGAGATGGATTTAACCTTCTTTGTCCCAGTTCTACTTAAATGTGATGCAGGCTACAAGTCAGTTTGAAGATAATTGTCATATTCATGAATTTCCTTCAGATCACATGTAGTTTTTCTTTAGGTTGTTGTGAGGATAAGGGTTTTATGTGTGAATGAGTTAGGCATTTTTTTTTCCAAGGGAAGAAAAAATCCCCCTGCAACTGGCCTCCCTCTTATGCTCCAGTCAGAAAAAGGACTCTCAGCTGGCCGGTTAGAGCGTGGTGCTAATAACGCCAAGGTCACGGGTTCGATCCCCGTATTGGCCACTTTGTCATTTTGGGAAATATTTCTGCAGAAGCATGAGATTGATGCAGAATTGGCACTCACAGCTTCAGAGTTACTAACACAAGATTGCTGTTTTGTTGGAAGCAGCTGTGCATACATGGTCACGGGTCAGTACTGCTGCGGGACATAACCAATGTTGTTGTGAGGATAAGGGTTGTATTTGTGAATGAGTTAGGCATTTTCTTTCAAGGGAAGAAAACTCCCCCCTGCAACTGGCCTCCCTCCTATGCTCCAGTCAGAAGGCATACTTTTTCTGACTGAGCATGGTGCTAATCACGCCAAGTTAGCGAATTTGATCCCAGTATTGGCCACTTTGTCAATTTGGGAAATATTTCTGCAGAAACATGAGATTGATGCAGAATTCCCACCCACAACTTTAGATTTACTATGACTAGTTTGCTGTTTTGTTGGAAGCTGCAGTCCATAAATGGTCACAGGTCAGTACTGCTGTGGGAAATGACCAATGAGATGCATTTAACCTTCTTTGTCCCAGTTCTACTTAAATGTGATGCAGGCTACAAGTCAGTTTGAAGATAATTGTCATATTCATGAATTTCCTTCAGATCACATGTAGTTTTTCTTTAGGTTGTTGTGAGGATAAGGGTTTTGTGTGTGAATGAGTTAGGCATCATTTTTCCAAGGGAAGAAAAAATCCCCATGCAACTGGCCTTCCTCTTATGCTCCAGTCAGAAACAGGACTCTCAGCTGGCCCGTTAGAGCGTGGTGCTAATAACGCCAAGGTCACGGGTTCGATCCCCGTATTGGCCACTTTGTCATTTTGGGAAATATTTCTGCAGAAGCATGAGATTGATGCAGAATTGGCACTCACAGCTTTAGAGTTACTAACACAAGATTGCTGTTTTGTTGGAAGCAGCTGTGCATACATAGTCACGGGTCAGTACTGCTGCGGACATAACCAATGTTGTTGTGAGGATAAGGGTTGTATTTGTGAATGAGTTAGGCATTTTCTTTCAAGGGAAGAAAACTCCCCCCTGCAACTGGCCTCCCTCCTATGCTCCAGTCAGAAGGCATACTTTTTCTGACTGAGCATGGTGCTAATCACGCCAAGTTAGCGAATTTGATCCCAGTATTGGCCACTTTGTCAATTTGGGAAATATTTCTGCAGAAGCATGAGATTGATGCAGAATTCCCACGCACAGCTTTAGATTTACTATGACAAGTTTGCTGTGTTGTTGGAAGAAGCAGCCCATAAATGGTCACAGGTCAGTACTGCTGTGGGAAATGACCAATGAGATGCATTTAACCTTCTTTGTCCCAGTTCTACTTAAATGTGATGCAGGCTACAAGTCAGTTTGAAGATAATTGTCATATTAATGAATTTCCTTCAGATCACATGTAGTTTTTCTTTAGGTTGTTGTGAGGATAAGGGTTTTATGTGTGAATGAGTTAGGCATTTTTTTTCCAAGGGAAGAAAAAACCCCCCTGCAACTGGCCTCCCTCTTATGGTCCAGTCATTAATATGCCTCTCAGCTGGCCGGTTAGCTCAGTTGGTTAGAGTGTGGTGCTAATAACGCCAAGGTCACGGGTTCGATCCCCGTATTGGCCACTTTGTCATTTTGGGAAATATTTCTGCAGAAGGATGAGATTGATGCAGAATTGGCACTCACAGCTTTAGAGTTACTAACACAAGATTGCTGTTTTGTTGGAAGCAGCTGTGCATACATAGTCACGGGTCAGTACTGCTGTGGACATAACCAATGTTGTGGTGAGGATAAGGGTTGTATTTGTGAATGAGTTAGGCATTTTCTTTCAAGGAAAGAAAACTCCCCCCTGCAACTGGCCTCCCTCCTATGCTCCAGTCAGAAGGCATACTTTTTCTGACTGAGCATGCTGCTAATCACGCCAAGTTAGTGAATTTGATCCCAGTATTGGCCACATTGTCAATTTGGGAAAAATGTCTGCAGAAGCATTAGATTGATGCAGAATTCCCACCCACAGCTTTAGATTTACTATGACAAGTTTGCTGTTTTGTTGGAAGCAGCAGTCCATAAATGGTCACAGGTCAGTACTGCTGTGGGAAATGACCAATGAGATGCATTTAACCTTCTTTGTCGCAGTACTACCTAAATGTGATGCAGGCCACAAGTCAGTTTGAAGATAATTGTAATATTCATGAATTTCCTTCAGATCACATGGAGTTTTTCTTTAGGTTGTTGTGAGGATAAGGGTTGTCTGTGTGAATGAGTTAGGCATTTTTTTTCCAAGGGAAGAAAACATCCCCCTACAACTGGCCTCCTGCTTATGCTTGAGTCAGAAACAAAACTCTCAGCTGGCTGTTTAGCTCATTTGGTTAGAGCGTGGTGCTAATAATGGCAAGGTCACGGGTCCCCGTATTGGCCTCCTTGTCATTTTGGGAAATATTTCTGCAGAAGCATGAGATTGATGCAGAATTGGCACTCACAGCTTTAGAGTTACTAACACAAGATTGCTGTTTTGTTGGAAGCAGCTGTGCATACATGGTCACGGGTCAGTACTGCTGCGGGACATAACCAATGTTTTTGTGAGGATAAGGGTTGTATTTGTGAATGAGTTAGGCATTTTCTTTCAAGGGAAGAAAACTCCCCCCTGCAACTGGCCTCCCTCCTATGCTCCAGTCAGAAGGCATACTTTTTCTGACTGAGCATGGTGCTAATCACGCCAAGTTAGCGGATTTGATCCCAGTATTGGCCACTTTGTCAATTTGGAAAATATTTCTGCAGACGCATGAGATTGATGCAGAATTCCCACCCACAGCTTTAGATTTACTATGACTAGTTTGCTGTTTTGTTGGAAGCAGCAGTCCATAAATGGTCACAGGTCAGTACTGCTGTGGGAAATGACCAATGAGATGCATTTAACCTTCTTTGTCCCAGTTCTACTTAAATGTGATGCAGGCTACAAGTCAGTTTGAAGATAATTGTCATATTCATGAATTTCCTTCAGATCACATGTAGTTTTTCTTTAGGTTGTTGTGAGGATAAGGGTTTTATGTGTGAATGACTTAGGCATTTTTTTTCCAAGGGAAGAAAAAATCGCCCTGCAACTGGCCTCCCTCTTATGCTCCGGTCAGAAACAGGACTCTCAGCTGGACGGTTAGCTCAGTTGGTTAGAGCGTCGTACTAATAACGCCAAGGTCACGGGTTCGATGCCCGTATTGGCCACTTTGTCATTTTGGGAAATATTTCTGCAGAAGCATGAGATTGATGCAGAATTGGCACTCACAGCTTTAGAGTTACTAACACAAGATTGCTGTTTTGTTGGAAGCAGCTGTGCATACATAGTCACGGGTCAGTACTGCTGCGGACATAACCAATGTTGTGGTGAGGATAAGGGTTGTATTTGTGAATGAGTTAGGCATTTTCTTTCAAGGGAAGAAAACTCCCCCCTGCAACTGGCCTCCCTCCTATGCTCCAGTCAGAAGGCATACTTTTTCTGACTGAGCATGGTGCTAATCACGCCAAGTTAGCGGATTTGATCCCAGTATTGGCCACTTTGTCAATTTGGGAAATATTTCTGCAGAAGCATGAGATTGATGCAGAATTCCCACCCACAGCTTTAGATTTACTATGACTAGTTTGCTGTTTTGTTGGAAGCAGCAGTCCATAAATGGTCACAGGTCAGTACTGCTGTGGGAAATGACCAATGAGATGCATTTAACCTTCTTTGTCCCAGTTCTACTTAAATGTGATGCAGGCTACAAGTCAGTTTGAAGATAATTGTCATATTCATGAATTTCCTTCAGATCACATGTAGTTTTTCTTTAGTTGTTGTGAGGATAAGGGTTTTATGTGTGAATGAGTTAGACATTTTTTTTCCAAGGGAAAAAGAATTTCAGCTGGCCGGTTAGCTCAGTTGGTTAGAGCGTGGTGCTAATAACGCCAAGGTCACGGGTGGGATCCCTGTATTGGCCACTTTGTCATTTTGGGAAATATTTCTGCAGAAGCATGAGATTGATGCAGAATTGGCACTCACAGCTTTAGAGTTACTAACACAAGATTGCGGTTTTGTTGGTAGCAGCTGTGCATACATGGTCACGGGTCAGTACTGCTGCGGGACATAACCAATGTTGTTGTGAGGATAAGGGTTGTATTTGTGAATGAGTTAGGCATTTTCTTTCAAGGGAAGAAAGCTACCCCCAGCAACTGGCCTCCCTCCTATGCTCCAGTCAGAAGGCATACTTTTTCTGACTGAGCATGGTGCTAATCACGCCAAGTCAGCGAATTTGATCCCAGTATTGGCCACTTTGTCAATTTGGGAAATATTTCTGCAGAAGCATGAGATTGATGCAGAATTCCCACCCACAGCTTTAGATTTACTATGACTAGTTTGCTGTTTTGTTGGAAGCAGCAGTCCATAAATGGTCACAGGTCAGTACTGCTGTGGGAAATGACCAATGAGATGCATTTAACCTTCTTTGTCCCAGTTCTACTTAAATGTGATGCAGGCTACAAGTCAGTTTGAAGATAATTGTCATATTCGTGAATTTCCTTCAGATCACATGTAGTTTTTCTTTAGGTTGTTGTGAGGATAAGGGTTTTATGTGTGAATGAGTTAGGCATTTTTTTCCAAGGGAAGAAAAAATCCCCCTGCAACTGGCCTCCCTCTTATGCTCCAGTCAGAAATATGCCTCTCAGCTGGCTGGTTAGCTCAGTTGGTTAGAGCGTGGTGCTAATCACGCCAAGGTCACAGGTTTGATCCCCGTATTGGCCACTTTGTCATTTTGGGAAATATTTCTGCAGAAGCATGAGATTGATGCAGAATTGGCACTCACAGCTTTAGAGTTACTAACACAAGATTGCTGTTTTGTTGGAAGCAGCTGTGCATACATAGTCACGGGTCAGTACTGCTGCGGACATAACCAATGTTGTTGTGAGGATAAGGGTTGTATTTGTGAATGAGTTAGGCATTTTCTTTCAAGGGAAGAAAACTCCCCCCTGCAACTGGCCTCCCTCCTATGCTCCAGTCAGAAGGCATACTTTTTCTGACTGAGCATGGTGCTATTCACGCCAAGTTAGCGAATTTGATCCCAGTATTGGCCACTTTGTCAATTTGGGAAATATTTCTGCAGAAGCATGAGATTGATGCAGAATTCCCACCCACAACTTTAGATTTACTATGACCAGTTTGCTGTTTTGTTGGAAGCAGTAGTCCATAAATGGTCACAGGTCAGTACTGCTGTGGGAAATGACCAATGAGATGCATTTAACCTTCTTTGTCCCAGTTCTACTTAAATGTGATGCAGGCTACAAGTCAGTTTGAAGATAATTGTCATATTCATGAATTTCCTTCAGATCACATGTAGTTTTTCTTTAGGTTGTTGTGAGGATAAGGGTTTTATGTGTGAATGAGTTAGGCATTTTTTTTTCCAAGGGAAGAAAAAATCCCCCTGCAACTGGCCTCCCTCTTATGCTCCAGTCAGAAAAAGGACTCTCAGCTGGCCGGTTAGAGCGTGGTGCTAATAACGCCAAGGTCACGGGTTCGATCCCCGTATTGGCCACTTTGTCATTTTGGGAAATATTTCTGCAGAAGCATGAGATTGATGCAGAATTGGCACTCACAGCTTCAGAGTTACTAACACAAGATTGCTGTTTTGTTGGAAGCAGCTGTGCATACATGGTCACGGGTCAGTACTGCTGCGGGACATAACCAATGTTGTTGTGAGGATAAGGGTTGTATTTGTGAATGAGTTAGGCATTTTCTTTCAAGGGAAGAAAACTCCCCCCTGCAACTGGCCTCCCTCCTATGCTCCAGTCAGAAGGCATACTTTTTCTGACTGAGCATGGTGCTAATCACGCCAAGTTAGCGAATTTGATCCCAGTATTGGCCACTTTGTCAATTTGGGAAATATTTCTGCAGAAACATGAGATTGATGCAGAATTCCCACCCACAACTTTAGATTTACTATGACTAGTTTGCTGTTTTGTTGGAAGCAGCAGTCCATAAATGGTCACAGGTCAGTACTGCTGTGGGAAATGACCAATGAGATGCATTTAACCTTCTTTGTCCCAGTTCTACTTAAATGTGATGCAGGCTACAAGTCAGTTTGAAGATAATTGTCATATTCATGAATTTCCTTCAGATCACATGTAGTTTTTCTTTAGGTTGTTGTGAGGATAAGGGTTTTATGTGTGAATGAGTTAGGCATCATTTTTCCAAGGGAAGAAAAAATCCCCATGCAACTGGCCTTCCTCTTATGCTCCAGTCAGAAACAGGACTCTCAGCTGGCCCGTTAGAGCGTGGTGCTAATAACGCCAAGGTCACGGGTTCGATCCCTGTATTGGCCACTTTGTCATTTTGGGAAATATTTCTGCAGAAGCATGAGATTGATGCAGAATTGGCACTCACAGCTTTAGAGTTACTAACACAAGATTGCTGTTTTGTTGGAAGCAGCTGTGCATACATAGTCACGGGTCAGTACTGCTGCGGACATAACCAATGTTGTTGTGAGGATAAGGGTTGTATTTGTGAATGAGTTAGGCATTTTCTTCCAAGGGAAGAAAACTCCCCCCTGCAACTGGCCTCCCTCCTATGCTCCAGTCAGAAGGCATACTTTTTCTGACTGAGCATGGTGCTAATCACGCCAAGTTAGCGAATTTGATCCCAGTATTGGCCACTTTGTCAATTTGGGAAATATTTCTGCAGAAGCATGAGATTGATGCAGAATTCCCACGCACAGCTTTAGATTTACTATGACAAGTTTGCTGTGTTGTTGGAAGAAGCAGCCCATAAATGGTCACAGGTCAGTACTGCTGTGGGAAATGACCAATGAGATGCATTTAACCTTCTTTGTCCCAGTTCTACTTAAATGTGATGCAGGCTACAAGTCAGTTTGAAGATAATTGTCATATTAATGAATTTCCTTCAGATCACATGTAGTTTTTCTTTAGGTTGTTGTGAGGATAAGGGTTTTATGTGTGAATGAGTTAGGCATTTTTTTTCCAAGGGAAGAAAAAACCCCCCTGCAACTGGCCTCCCTCTTATGGTCCAGTCATTAATATGCCTCTCAGCTGGCCGGTTAGCTCAGTTGGTTAGAGTGTGGTGCTAATAACGCCAAGGTCACGGGTTCGATCCCCGTATTGGCCACTTTGTCATTTTGGGAAATATTTCTGCAGAAGGATGAGATTGATGCAGAATTGGCACTCACAGCTTTAGAGTTACTAACACAAGATTGCTGTTTTGTTGGAAGCAGCTGTGCATACATAGTCACGGGTCAGTACTGCTGTGGACATAACCAATGTTGTGGTGAGGATAAGGGTTGTATTTGTGAATGAGTTAGGCATTTTCTTTCAAGGAAAGAAAACTCCCCCCTGCAACTGGCCTCCCTCCTATGCTCCAGTCAGAAGCATACTTTTTCTGACTGAGCATGGTGCTAATCACGCCAAGTTAGTGAATTTGATCCCAGTATTGGCCACATTGTCAATTTGGGAAAAATGTCTGCAGAAGCATTAGATTGATGCAGAATTCCCACCCACAGCTTTAGATTTACTATGACAAGTTTGCTGTTTTGTTGGAAGCAGCAGTCCATAAATGGTCACAGGTCAGTACTGCTGTGGGAAATGACCAATGAGATGCATTTAACCTTCTTTGTCGCAGTACTACCTAAATGTGATGCAGGCCACAAGTCAGTTTGAAGATAATTGTAATATTCATGAATTTCCTTCAGATCACATGGAGTTTTTCTTTAGGTTGTTGTGAGGATAAGGGTTGTCTGTGTGAATGAGTTAGGCATTTTTTTTCCAAGGGAAGAAAACATCCCCCTACAACTGGCCTCCTGCTTATGCTTGAGTCAGAAACAAAACTCTCAGCTGGCTGTTTAGCTCATTTGGTTAGAGCGTGGTGCTAATAATGGCAAGGTCACGGGTCCCCGTATTGGCCTCCTTGTCATTTTGGGAAATATTTCTGCAGAAGCATGAGATTGATGCAGAATTGGCACTCACAGCTTTAGAGTTACTAACACAAGATTGCTGTTTTGTTGGAAGCAGCTGTGCATACATGGTCACGGGTCAGTACTGCTGCGGGACATAACCAATGTTTTTGTGAGGATAAGGGTTGTATTTGTGAATGAGTTAGGCATTTTCTTTCAAGGGAAGAAAACTCCCCCCTGCAACTGGCCTCCCTCCTATGCTCCAGTCAGAAGGCATACTTTTTCTGACTGAGCATGGTGCTAATCACGCCAAGTTAGCGGATTTGATCCCAGTATTGGCCACTTTGTCAATTTGGAAAATATTTCTGCAGAAGCATGAGATTGATGCAGAATTCCCACCCACAGCTTTAGATTTACTATGACTAGTTTGCTGTTTTGTTGGAAGCAGCAGTCCATAAATGGTCACAGGTCAGTACTGCTGTGGGAAATGACCAATGAGATGCATTTAACCTTCTTTGTCCCAGTTCTACTTAAATGTGATGCAGGCTACAAGTCAGTTTGAAGATAATTGTCATATTCATGAATTTCCTTCAGATCACATGTAGTTTTTCTTTAGGTTGTTGTGAGGATAAGGGTTTTATGTGTGAATGACTTAGGCATTTTTTTTCCAAGGGAAGAAAAAATCGCCCTGCAACTGGCCTCCCTCTTATGCTCCGGTCAGAAACAGGACTCTCAGCTGGACGGTTAGCTCAGTTGGTTAGAGCGTCGTACTAATAACGCCAAGGTCACGGGTTCGATGCCCGTATTGGCCACTTTGTCATTTTGGGAAATATTTCTGCAGAAGCATGAGATTGATGCAGAATTGGCACTCACAGCTTTAGAGTTACTAACACAAGATTGCTGTTTTGTTGGAAGCAGCCGTGCATACATAGTCACGGGTCAGTACTGCTTTGGACATAACCAATGTTGTGGTGAGGATAAGGGTTGTATTTGTGAATGAGTTAGGCATTTTCTTTCAAGGAAAGAAAACTCCCCCCTGCAACTGGCCTCCCTCCTATGCTCCAGTCAGAAGCATACTTTTTCTGACTGAGCATGGTGCTAATCACGCCAAGTTAGTGAATTTGATCCCAGTATTGGCCACTTTGTCAATTTGGGAAAAATGTCTGCAGAAGCATTAGATTGATGCAGAATTCCCACCCACAGCTTTAGATTTACTATGACAAGTTTGCTGTTTTGTTGGAAGCAGCAGTCCATAAATGGTCACAGGTCAGTACTGCTGTGGGAAATGACCAATGAGATGCATTTAACCTTCTTTGTCGCAGTACTACCTAAATGTGATGCAGGCCACAAGTCAGTTTGAAGATAATTGTAATATTCATGAATTTCCTTCAGATCACATGGAGTTTTTCTTTAGGTTGTTGTGAGGATAAGGGTTGTCTGTGTGAATGAGTTAGGCATTTTTTTTCCAAGGGAAGAAAACATCCCCCTACAACTGGCCTCCTGCTTATGCTTGAGTCAGAAACAAAACGCTCATTTGGTTAGAGCGTGGTGCTAATAATGGCAAGGTCACGGGTCCCCGTATTGGCCTCCTTGTCATTTTGGGAAATATTTCTGCAGAAGCATGAGATTGATGCAGAATTGGCACTCACAGCTTTAGAGTTACTAACACAAGATTGCTGTTTTGTTGGAAGCAGCTGTGCATACATGGTCACGGGTCAGTACTGCTGCGGGACATAACCAATGTTTTTGTGAGGATAAGGGTTGTATTTGTGAATGAGTTAGGCATTTTCTTTCAAGGGAAGAAAACTCCCCCCTGCAACTGGCCTCCCTCCTATGCTCCAGTCAGAAGGCATACTTTTTCTGACTGAGCATGGTGCTAATCACGCCAAGTTAGCGGATTTGATCCCAGTATTGGCCACTTTGTCAATTTGGAAAATATTTCTGCAGAAGCATGAGATTGATGCAGAATTCCCACCCACAGCTTTAGATTTACTATGACTAGTTTGCTGTTTTGTTGGAAGCAGCAGTCCATAAATGGTCACAGGTCAGTACTGCTGTGGGAAATGACCAATGAGATGCATTTAACCTTCTTTGTCCCAGTTCTACTTAAATGTGATGCAGGCTACAAGTCAGTTTGAAGATAATTGTCATATTCATGAATTTCCTTCAGATCACATGTAGTTTTTCTTTAGGTTGTTGTGAGGATAAGGGTTTTATGTGTGAATGACTTAGGCATTTTTTTTCCAAGGGAAGAAAAAATCGCCCTGCAACTGGCCTCCCTCTTATGCTCCGGTCAGAAACAGGACTCTCAGCTGGACGGGTAGCTCAGTTGGTTAGAGCGTCGTACTAATAACGCCAAGGTCACGGGTTCGATGCCCGTATTGGCCACTTTGTCATTTTGGGAAATATTTCTGCAGAAGCATGAGATTGATGCAGAATTGGCACTCACAGCTTTAGAGTTACTAACACAAGATTGCTGTTTTGTTGGAAGCAGCCGTGCATACATAGTCACGGGTCAGTACTGCTTTGGACATAACCAATGTTGTGGTGAGGATAAGGGTTGTATTTGTGAATGAGTTAGGCATTTTCTTTCAAGGAAAGAAAACTCCCCCCTGCAACTGGCCTCCCTCCTATGCTCCAGTCAGAAGCATACTTTTTCTGACTGAGCATGGTGCTAATCACGCCAAGTTAGTGAATTTGATCCCAGTATTGGCCACTTTGTCAATTTGGGAAAAATGTCTGCAGAAGCATTAGATTGATGCAGAATTCCCACCCACAGCTTTAGATTTACTATGACAAGTTTGCTGTTTTGTTGGAAGCAGCAGTCCATAAATGGTCACAGGTCAGTACTGCTGTGGGAAATGACCAATGAGATGCATTTAACCTTCTTTGTCGCAGTACTACCTAAATGTGATGCAGGCCACAAGTCAGTTTGAAGATAATTGTAATATTCATGAATTTCCTTCAGATCACATGGAGTTTTTCTTTAGGTTGTTGTGAGGATAAGGGTTGTCTGTGTGAATGAGTTAGGCATTTTTTTTCCAAGGGAAGAAAACATCCCCCTACACTGGCCTCCTGCTTATGCTTGAGTCAGAAACAAAACTCTCAGCTGGCTGTTTAGCTCATTTGGTTAGAGCGTGGTGCTAATAATGGCAAGGTCACGGGTCCCCGTATTGGCCTCCTTGTCATTTTGGGAAATATTTCTGCAGAAGCATGAGATTGATGCAGAATTGGCACTCACAGCTTTAGAGTTACTAACACAAGATTGCTGTTTTGTTGGAAGCAGCTGTGCATACATGGTCATGGGTCAGTACTGCTGCGGGACATAACCAATGTTTTTGTGAGGATAAGGGTTGTATTTGTGAATGAGTTAGGCATTTTCTTTCAAGGGAAGAAAACTCCCCCCTGCAACTGGCCTCCCTCCTATGCTCCAGTCAGAAGGCATACTTTTTCTGACTGAGCATGGTGCTAATCACGCCAAGTTAGCGGATTTGATCCCAGTATTGGCCACTTTGTCAATTTGGAAAATATTTCTGCAGAAGCATGAGATTGATGCAGAATTCCCACCCACAGCTTTAGATTTACTATGACTAGTTTGCTGTTTTGTTGGAAGCAGCAGTCCATAAATGGTCACAGGTCAGTACTGCTGTGGGAAATGACCAATGAGATGCATTTAACCTTCTTTGTCCCAGTTCTACTTAAATGTGATGCAGGCTACAAGTCAGTTTGAAGATAATTGTCATATTCATGAATTTCCTTCAGATCACATGTAGTTTTTCTTTAGGTTGTTGTGAGGATAAGGGTTTTATGTGTGAATGACTTAGGCATTTTTTTTCCAAGGGAAGAAAAAATCGCCCTGCAACTGGCCTCCCTCTTATGCTCCGGTCAGAAACAGGACTCTCAGCTGGACGGTTAGCTCAGTTGGTTAGAGCGTCGTACTAATAACGCCAAGGTCACGGGTTCGATGCCCGTATTGGCCACTTTGTCATTTTGGGAAATATTTCTGCAGAAGCATGAGATTGATGCAGAATTGGCACTCACAGCTTTAGAGTTACTAACACAAGATTGCTGTTTTGTTGGAAGCAGCTGTGCATACATAGTCACGGGTCAGTACTGCTGCGGACATAACCAATGTTGTGGTGAGGATAAGGGTTGTATTTGTGAATGAGTTAGGCATTTTCTTTCAAGGAAAGAAAACTCCCCCCTGCAACTGGCCTCCCTCCTATGCTCCAGTCAGAAGCATACTTTTTCTGACTGAGCATGGTGCTAATCACGCCAAGTTAGTGAATTTGATCCCAGTATTGGCCACTTTGTCAATTTGGGAAAAATGTCTGCAGAAGCATTAGATTGATGCAGAATTCCCACCCACAGCTTTAGATTTACTATGACAAGTTTGCTGTTTTGTTGGAAGCAGCAGTCCATAAATGGTCACAGGTCAGTACTGCTGTGGGAAATGACCAATGAGATGCATTTAACCTTCTTTGTCGCAGTACTACCTAAATGTGATGCAGGCCACAAGTCAGTTTGAAGATAATTGTAATATTCATGAATTTCCTTCAGATCACATGGAGTTTTTCTTTAGGTTGTTGTGAGGATAAGGGTTGTCTGTGTGAATGAGTTAGGCATTTTTTTTCCAAGGGAAGAAAACATCCCCCTACAACTGGCCTCCTGCTTATGCTTGAGTCAGAAACAAAACTCTCAGCTGGCTGTTTAGCTCATTTGGTTAGAGCGTGGTGCTAATAATGGCAAGGTCACGGGTCCCCGTATTGGCCTCCTTGTCATTTTGGGAAATATTTCTGCAGAAGCATGAGATTGATGCAGAATTGGCACTCACAGCTTTAGAGTTACTAACACAAGATTGCTGTTTTGTTGGAAGCAGCTGTGCATACATGGTCACGGGTCAGTACTGCTGCGGGACATAACCAATGTTTTTGTGAGGATAAGGGTTGTATTTGTGAATGAGTTAGGCATTTTCTTTCAAGGGAAGAAAACTCCCCCCTGCAACTGGCCTCCCTCCTATGCTCCAGTCAGAAGGCATACTTTTTCTGACTGAGCATGGTGCTAATCACGCCAAGTTAGCGGATTTGATCCCAGTATTGGCCACTTTGTCAATTTGGAAAATATTTCTGCAGAAGCATGAGATTGATGCAGAATTCCCACCCACAGCTTTAGATTTACTATGACTAGTTTGCTGTTCTGTTGGAAGCAGCAGTCCATAAATGGTCACAGGTCAGTACTGCTGTGGGAAATGACCAATGAGATGCATTTAACCTTCTTTGTCCCAGTTCTACTTAAATGTGATGCAGGCTACAAGTCAGTTTGAAGATAATTGTCATATTCATGAATTTCCTTCAGATCACATGTAGTTTTTCTTTAGGTTGTTGTGAGGATAAGGGTTTTATGTGTGAATGACTTAGGCATTTTTTTTCCAAGGGAAGAAAAAATCGCCCTGCAACTGGCCTCCCTCTTATGCTCCGGTCAGAAACAGGACTCTCAGCTGGACGGTTAGCTCAGTTGGTTAGAGCGTCGTACTAATAACGCCAAGGTCACGGGTTCGATGCCCGTATTGGCCACTTTGTCATTTTGGGAAATATTTCTGCAGAAGCATGAGATTGATGCAGAATTGGCACTCACAGCTTTAGAGTTACTAACACAAGATTGCTGTTTTGTTGGAAGCAGCCGTGCATACATAGTCACGGGTCAGTACTGCTTTGGACATAACCAATGTTGTGGTGAGGATAAGGGTTGTATTTGTGAATGAGTTAGGCATTTTCTTTCAAGGAAAGAAAACTCCCCCCTGCAACTGGCCTCCCTCCTATGCTCCAGTCAGAAGCATACTTTTTCTGACTGAGCATGGTGCTAATCACGCCAAGTTAGTGAATTTGATCCCAGTATTGGCCACTTTGTCAATTTGGGAAAAATGTCTGCAGAAGCATTAGATTGATGCAGAATTCCCACCCACAGCTTTAGATTTACTATGACAAGTTTGCTGTTTTGTTGGAAGCAGCAGTCCATAAATGGTCACAGGTCAGTACTGCTGTGGGAAATGACCAATGAGATGCATTTAACCTTCTTTGTCGCAGTACTACCTAAATGTGATGCAGGCCACAAGTCAGTTTGAAGATAATTGTAATATTCATGAATTTCCTTCAGATCACATGGAGTTTTTCTTTAGGTTGTTGTGAGGATAAGGGTTGTCTGTGTGAATGAGTTAGGCATTTTTTTTCCAAGGGAAGAAAACATCCCCCTACACTGGCCTCCTGCTTATGCTTGAGTCAGAAACAAAACTCTCAGCTGGCTGTTTAGCTCATTTGGTTAGAGCGTGGTGCTAATAATGGCAAGGTCACGGGTCCCCGTATTGGCCTCCTTGTCATTTTGGGAAATATTTCTGCAGAAGCATGAGATTGATGCAGAATTGGCACTCACAGCTTTAGAGTTACTAACACAAGATTGCTGTTTTGTTGGAAGCAGCTGTGCATACATGGTCATGGGTCAGTACTGCTGCGGGACATAACCAATGTTTTTGTGAGGATAAGGGTTGTATTTGTGAATGAGTTAGGCATTTTCTTTCAAGGGAAGAAAACTCCCCCCTGCAACTGGCCTCCCTCCTATGCTCCAGTCAGAAGGCATACTTTTTCTGACTGAGCATGGTGCTAATCACGCCAAGTTAGCGGATTTGATCCCAGTATTGGCCACTTTGTCAATTTGGAAAATATTTCTGCAGAAGCATGAGATTGATGCAGAATTCCCACCCACAGCTTTAGATTTACTATGACTAGTTTGCTGTTTTGTTGGAAGCAGCAGTCCATAAATGGTCACAGGTCAGTACTGCTGTGGGAAATGACCAATGAGATGCATTTAACCTTCTTTGTCCCAGTTCTACTTAAATGTGATGCAGGCTACAAGTCAGTTTGAAGATAATTGTCATATTCATGAATTTCCTTCAGATCACATGTAGTTTTTCTTTAGGTTGTTGTGAGGATAAGGGTTTTATGTGTGAATGACTTAGGCATTTTTTTTCCAAGGGAAGAAAAAATCGCCCTGCAACTGGCCTCCCTCTTATGCTCCGGTCAGAAACAGGACTCTCAGCTGGACGGTTAGCTCAGTTGGTTAGAGCGTCGTACTAATAACGCCAAGGTCACGGGTTCGATGCCCGTATTGGCCACTTTGTCATTTTGGGAAATATTTCTGCAGAAGCATGAGATTGATGCAGAATTGGCACTCACAGCTTTAGAGTTACTAACACAAGATTGCTGTTTTGTTGGAAGCAGCTGTGCATACATAGTCACGGGTCAGTACTGCTGCGGACATAACCAATGTTGTGGTGAGGATAAGGGTTGTATTTGTGAATGAGTTAGGCATTTTCTTTCAAGGAAAGAAAACTCCCCCCTGCAACTGGCCTCCCTCCTATGCTCCAGTCAGAAGCATACTTTTTCTGACTGAGCATGGTGCTAATCACGCCAAGTTAGTGAATTTGATCCCAGTATTGGCCACTTTGTCAATTTGGGAAAAATGTCTGCAGAAGCATTAGATTGATGCAGAATTCCCACCCACAGCTTTAGATTTACTATGACAAGTTTGCTGTTTTGTTGGAAGCAGCAGTCCATAAATGGTCACAGGTCAGTACTGCTGTGGGAAATGACCAATGAGATGCATTTAACCTTCTTTGTCGCAGTACTACCTAAATGTGATGCAGGCCACAAGTCAGTTTGAAGATAATTGTAATATTCATGAATTTCCTTCAGATCACATGGAGTTTTTCTTTAGGTTGTTGTGAGGATAAGGGTTGTCTGTGTGAATGAGTTAGGCATTTTTTTTCCAAGGGAAGAAAACATCCCCCTACAACTGGCCTCCTGCTTATGCTTGAGTCAGAAACAAAACTCTCAGCTGGCTGTTTAGCTCATTTGGTTAGAGCGTGGTGCTAATAATGGCAAGGTCACGGGTCCCCGTATTGGCCTCCTTGTCATTTTGGGAAATATTTCTGCAGAAGCATGAGATTGATGCAGAATTGGCACTCACAGCTTTAGAGTTACTAACACAAGATTGCTGTTTTGTTGGAAGCAGCTGTGCATACATGGTCACGGGTCAGTACTGCTGCGGGACATAACCAATGTTTTTGTGAGGATAAGGGTTGTATTTGTGAATGAGTTAGGCATTTTCTTTCAAGGGAAGAAAACTCCCCCCTGCAACTGGCCTCCCTCCTATGCTCCAGTCAGAAGGCATACTTTTTCTGACTGAGCATGGTGCTAATCACGCCAAGTTAGCGGATTTGATCCCAGTATTGGCCACTTTGTCAATTTGGAAAATATTTCTGCAGAAGCATGAGATTGATGCAGAATTCCCACCCACAGCTTTAGATTTACTATGACTAGTTTGCTGTTCTGTTGGAAGCAGCAGTCCATAAATGGTCACAGGTCAGTACTGCTGTGGGAAATGACCAATGAGATGCATTTAACCTTCTTTGTCCCAGTTCTACTTAAATGTGATGCAGGCTACAAGTCAGTTTGAAGATAATTGTCATATTCATGAATTTCCTTCAGATCACATGTAGTTTTTCTTTAGGTTGTTGTGAGGATAAGGGTTTTATGTGTGAATGACTTAGGCATTTTTTTTCCAAGGGAAGAAAAAATCGCCCTGCAACTGGCCTCCCTCTTATGCTCCGGTCAGAAACAGGACTCTCAGCTGGACGGTTAGCTCAGTTGGTTAGAGCGTCGTACTAATAACGCCAAGGTCACGGGTTCGATGCCCGTATTGGCCACTTTGTCATTTTGGGAAATATTTCTGCAGAAGCATGAGATTGATGCAGAATTGGCACTCACAGCTTTAGAGTTACTAACACAAGATTGCTGTTTTGTTGGAAGCAGCCGTGCATACATAGTCACGGGTCAGTACTGCTTTGGACATAACCAATGTTGTGGTGAGGATAAGGGTTGTATTTGTGAATGAGTTAGGCATTTTCTTTCAAGGAAAGAAAACTCCCCCCTGCAACTGGCCTCCCTCCTATGCTCCAGTCAGAAGCATACTTTTTCTGACTGAGCATGGTGCTAATCACGCCAAGTTAGTGAATTTGATCCCAGTATTGGCCACTTTGTCAATTTGGGAAAAATGTCTGCAGAAGCATTAGATTGATGCAGAATTCCCACCCACAGCTTTAGATTTACTATGACAAGTTTGCTGTTTTGTTGGAAGCAGCAGTCCATAAATGGTCACAGGTCAGTACTGCTGTGGGAAATGACCAATGAGATGCATTTAACCTTCTTTGTCGCAGTACTACCTAAATGTGATGCAGGCCACAAGTCAGTTTGAAGATAATTGTAATATTCATGAATTTCCTTCAGATCACATGGAGTTTTTCTTTAGGTTGTTGTGAGGATAAGGGTTGTCTGTGTGAATGAGTTAGGCATTTTTTTTCCAAGGGAAGAAAACATCCCCCTACAACTGGCCTCCTGCTTATGCTTGGGTCAGAAACAAAACTCTCAGCTGGCTGTTTAGCTCATTTGGTTAGAGCGTGGTGCTAATAATGGCAAGGTCACGGGTCCCCGTATTGGCCTCCTTGTCATTTTGGGAAATATTTCTGCAGAAGCATGAGATTGATGCAGAATTGGCACTCACAGCTTTAGAGTTACTAACACAAGATTGCTGTTTTGTTGGAAGCAGCTGTGCATACATGGTCACGGGTCAGTACTGCTGCGGGACATAACCAATGTTGTTGTGAGGATAAGGGTTGTATTTGTGAATGAGTTAGGCATTTTCTTTCAAGGGAAGAAAACTCCCCCCTGCAACTGGCCTCCCTCCTATGCTCCAGTCAGAAGGCATACTTTTTCTGACTGAGCATGGTGCTAATCACGCCAAGTTAGCGGATTTGATCCCAGTATTGGCCACTTTGTCAATTTGGAAAATATTTCTGCAGAAGCATGAGATTGATGCAGAATTCCCACCCACAGCTTTAGATTTACTATGACTAGTTTGCTGTTTTGTTGGAAGCAGCAGTCCATAAATGGTCACAGGTCAGTACTGCTGTGGGAAATGACCAATGAGATGCATTTAACCTTCTTTGTCCCAGTTCTACTTAAATGTGATGCAGGCTACAAGTCAGTTTGAAGATAATTGTCATATTCATGAATTTCCTTCAGATCACATGTAGTTTTTCTTTAGGTTGTTGTGAGGATAAGGGTTTTATGTGTGAATGAGTTAGGCATTTTTTTCCAAGGGAAGTAAAAATCCCCCTGCAACTGGCCTCCCTCTTATGCTCCAGTTAGAATTATGCCTCTCAGCTGGCCGGTTAGCTCAGTTGGTTAGAGCGTGGTGCTAATAACGCCAAGGTCACGGGTTCGATCCACGTATTGGCCACTTTGTCATTTTGGGAAATATTTCTGCAGAAGCATGAGATTGATGCAGAATTGGCACTCACAGCTTTAGAGTTACTAACACAAGATTGCTGTTTTGTTGGAAGCAGCTGTGCATACATGGTCACGGGTCAGTACTGCTGCGGGACATAACCAATGTTGTTGTGAGGATAAGGGTTGTATTTGTGAATGAGTTAGGCATTTTCTTTCAAGGGAAGAAAGCTCCCCCCTGCAACTGTCCTCCCTCCTATGCTCCAGTCAGAAGGCATACTTTTTCTGACTGAGCATGGTGCTAATCACGCCAAGTTAGCGAATGTGATCCCAGTATTGGCCACTTTGTCAATTTGGGAAATATTTCTGCAGAAGCATGAGATTGATGCAGAATTCCCACCCACAGCTTTAGATTTACTATGACTAGTTTCCTGTTTTGTTGGAAGCAGCAATCCATAAATGGTCACAGGTCAGTACTGCTGTGGGAAATGACCAATGAGATGCATTTAACCTTCTTTGTCCCAGTTCTACTTAAATGTGATGCAGGCTACAAGTCAGTTTGAAGATAATTGTCATATTCGTGAATTTCCTTCAGATCACATGTAGTTTTTCTTTAGGTTGTTGTGAGGATAAGGGTTTTATGTGTGAATGAGTTAGGCATTTTTTTTCCAAGGGAAGAAAAAATCCCCCTGCAACTGGCCTCCCTCTTATGCTCCAGTTAGAAATAGCCTCTCAGCTGGACGGTCACGGGTTCGATCCCCGTATTGGCCACTTTGTCTTTTTGGGAAATATTTCTGCAGAAGCATGAGATTGATGCAGAATTGGCACTCACAGCTTTAGAGTTACTAACACAAGATTGCTGTTTTGTTGGAAGCAGCTGTGCATACATAGTCACGGGTCAGTACTGCTGCGGGACATAACCAATGTTGTTGTGAGGATAAGGGTTGTATTTGTGAATGAGTTAGGCATTTTCTTTCAAGGGAAGAAAGCTCCCCCCTGCAACTGTCCTCCCTCCTATGCTCCAGTCAGAAGGCATACTTTTTCTGACTGAGCATGGTGCTAATCACGCCAAGTTAGCGAATGTGATCCCAGTATTGGCCACTTTGTCAATTTGGGAAATATTTCTGCAGAAGCATGAGATTGATGCAGAATTCCCACCCACAGCTTTAGATTTACTATGACTAGTTTCCTGTTTTGTTGGAAGCAGCAGTCCATAAATGGTCACAGGTCAGTACTGCTGTGGGAAATGACCAATGAGATGCATTTAACCTTCTTTGTCCCAGTTCTACTTAAATGTGATGCAGGCTACAAGTCAGTTTGAAGATAATTGTCATATTCGTGAATTTCCTTCAGATCACATGTAGTTTTTCTTTAGGTTGTTGTGAGGATAAGGATTTTATGTGTGAATGAGTTAGGCATTTTTTTTCCAAGGGAAGAAAAAATCCCCCTGCAACTGGCCTCCCTCTTATGCTCCAGTTAGAAATAGCCTCTCAGCTGGACGGTCACGGGTTCGATCCCCGTATTGGCCACTTTGTCTTTTTGGGAAATATTTCTGCAGAAGGATGAGATTGATGCAGAATCGGCACTCACAGCTTTAGAGTTACTAACACAAGATTGCTGTTTTGTTGGAAGCAGCTGTGCATACATAGTCACGGGTCAGTACTGCTGCGGACATAACCAATGTTGTTGTGAGGATAAGGGTTGTATTTGTGAATGAGTTAGGCATTTTCTTTCAAGGGAAGAAAACTCCCCCCTGCAACTGGCCTCCCTCCTATGCTCCAGTCAGAAGGCATACTTTTTCTGACTGAGCATGGTGCTAATCACGCCAAGTTAGCGAATTTGATCCCAGTATTGGCCACTTTGTCAATTTGGGAAATATTTCTGCAGAAGCATGAGATTGATGCAGAATTCCCACCCACAGCTTTAGATTTACTATGACTAGTTTGCTGTTTTGTTGGAAGCAGCAGTCCATAAATGGTCACAGGTCAGTACTGCTGTGGGAAATGACCAATGAGATGCATTTAACCTTCTTTGTCCCAGTTCTACTTAAATGTGATGCAGGCTACAAGTCAGTTTGAAGATAATTGTCATATTCGTGAATTTCCTTCAGATCACATGTAGTTTTTCTTTAGGTTGTTGTGAGGATAAGGGTTTTATGTGTGAATGAGTTAGGCATTTTTTTCCAAGGGAAGAAAAAATCCCCCTGCAACTGGCCTCCCTCTTATGCTCCAGTTAGAAATAGCCTCTCAGCTGGACGGTCACGGGTTCGATCCCCGTATTGGCCACTTTGTCTTTTTGGGAAATATTTCTGCAGAAGGATGAGATTGATGCAGAATTGGCACTCACAGCTTTAGAGTTACTAACACAAGATTGCTGTTTTGTTGGAAGCAGCTGTGCATACATAGTCACGGGTCAGTACTGCTGCGGACATAACCAATGTTGTTGTGAGGATAAGGGTTGTATTTGTGAATGAGTTAGGCATTTTCTTTCAAGGGAAGAAAACTCCCCCCTGCAACTGGCCTCCCTCCTATGCTCCAGTCAGAAGGCATACTTTTTCTGACTGAGCATGGTGCTAATCACGCCAAGTTAGCGAATTTGATCCCAGTATTGGCCACTTTGTCAATTTGGGAAATATTTCTGCAGAAGCATGAGATTGATGCAGAATTCCCACCCACAGCTTTAGATTTACTATGACTAGTTTGCTGTTTTGTTGGAAGCAGCAGTCCATAAATGGTCACAGGTCAGTACTGCTGTGGGAAATGACCAATGAGATGCATTTAACCTTCTTTGTCCCAGTTCTACTTAAATGTGATGCAGGCTACAAGTCAGTTTGAAGATAATTGTCATATTCATGAATTTCCTTCAGATCACATGTAGTTTTTCTTTAGGTTGTTGTGAGGATAAGGGTTTTATGTGTGAATGAGTTAGGCATTTTTTTTCCAAGGGAAAAAGAATTTCAGCTGGCCGGTTAGCTCAGTTGGTTAGAGCGTGGTGCTAATAACGCCAAGGTCACGGGTTGGATCCCCGTATTGGCCACTTTGTCATTTTGGGAAATATTTCTGCAGAAGCATGAGATTGATGCAGAATTGGCACTCACAGCTTTAGAGTTACTAACACAAGATTGCTGTTTTGTTGGTAGCAGCTGTGCATACATGGTCACGGGTCAGTACTGCTGCGGGACATAACCAATGTTGTTGTGAGGATAAGGGTTGTATTTGTGAATGAGTTAGGCATTTTCTTTCAAGGGAAGAAAACTCCCCCCTGCAACTGGCCTCCCTCCTATGCTCCAGTCAGAAGGCATACTTTTTCTGACTGAGCATGGTGCTAATCACGCCAAGTTAGCGAATTTGATCCCAGTATTGGCCACTTTGTCAATTTGGGAAATATTTCTGCAGAAGCATGAGATTGATGCAGAATTCCCACCCACAACTTTAGATTTACTATGACCAGTTTGCTGTTTTGGTGGAAGCAGCAGTCCATAAATGGTCACAGGTCAGTACTGCTGTGGGAAATGACCAATGAGATGCATTTAACCTTCTTTGTCCCAGTTCTACTTAAATGTGATGCAGGCTACAAGTCAGTTTGAAGATAATTGTCATATTCATGAATTTCCTTCAGATCACATGTAGTTTTTCTTTAGGTTGTTGTGAGGATAAGGGTTTTATGTGTGAATGAGTTAGGCATTTTTTTTCCAAGGGAAGAAAAAATCCCCCTGCAACTGGCCTCCCTCTTATGCTCCAGTCAGAAAAAGGACTCTCAGCTGGCCGGTTAGAGCGTGGTGCTAATAATGCCAAGGTCACGGGTTCGATCCACGTATTGGCCACTTTGTCATTTTGGGAAATATTTCTGCAGAAGCATGAGATTGATGCAGAATTGGCACTCACAGCTTTAGAGTTACTAACACAAGATTGCTGTTTTGTTGGAAGCAGCTGTGCATACATAGTCACGGGTCAGTACTGCTGCGGACATAACCAATGTTGTGGTGAGGATAAGGGTTGTATTTGTGAATGAGTTAGGCATTTTCTTTCAAGGAAAGAAAACTCCCCCCTGCAACTGGCCTCCCTCCTATGCTCCAGTCAGAAGCATACTTTTTCTGACTGAGCATGGTGCTAATCACGCCAAGTTAGTGAATTTGATCCCAGTATTGGCCACTTTGTCAATTTGGGAAAAATGTCTGCAGAAGCATTAGATTGATGCAGAATTCCCACCCACAGCTTTAGATTTACTATGACAAGTTTGCTGTTTTGTTGGAAGCAGCAGTCCATAAATGGTCACAGGTCAGTACTGCTGTGGGAAATGACCAATGAGATGCATTTAACCTTCTTTGTCGCAGTACTACCTAAATGTGATGCAGGCCACAAGTCAGTTTGAAGATAATTGTAATATTCATGAATTTCCTTCAGATCACATGGAGTTTTTCTTTAGGTTGTTGTGAGGATAAGGGTTGTCTGTGTGAATGAGTTAGGCATTTTTTTTCCAAGGGAAGAAAACATCCCCCTACAACTGGCCTCCTGCTTATGCTTGAGTCAGAAACAAAACTCTCAGCTGGCTGTTTAGCTCATTTGGTTAGAGCGTGGTGCTAATAATGGCAAGGTCACGGGTCCCCGTATTGGCCTCCTTGTCATTTTGGGAAATATTTCTGCAGAAGCATGAGATTGATGCAGAATTGGCACTCACAGCTTTAGAGTTACTAACACAAGATTGCTGTTTTGTTGGAAGCAGCTGTGCATACATGGTCACGGGTCAGTACTGCTGCGGGACATAACCAATGTTTTTGTGAGGATAAGGGTTGTATTTGTGAATGAGTTAGGCATTTTCTTTCAAGGGAAGAAAACTCCCCCCTGCAACTGGCCTCCCTCCTATGCTCCAGTAAGAAGGCATACTTTTTCTGACTGAGCATGGTGCTAATCACGCCAAGTTAGCGGATTTGATCCCAGTATTGGCCACTTTGTCAATTTGGAAAATATTTCTGCAGAAGCATGAGATTGATGCAGAATTCCCACCCACAGCTTTAGATTTACTATGACTAGTTTGCTGTTTTGTTGGAAGCAGCAGTCCATAAATGGTCACAGGTCAGTACTGCTGTGGGAAATGACCAATGAGATGCATTTAACCTTCTTTGTCCCAGTTCTACTTAAATGTGATGCAGGCTACAAGTCAGTTTGAAGATAATTGTCATATTCATGAATTTCCTTCAGATCACATGTAGTTTTTCTTTAGGTTGTTGTGAGGATAAGGGTTTTATGTGTGAATGACTTAGGCATTTTTTTTCCAAGGGAAGAAAAAATCGCCCTGCAACTGGCCTCCCTCTTATGCTCCGGTCAGAAACAGGACTCTCAGCTGGACGGTTAGCTCAGTTGGTTAGAGCGTTGTACTAATAACGCCAAGGTCACGGGTTCGATGCCCGTATTGGCCACTTTGTCATTTTGGGAAATATTTCTGCAGAAGCATGAGATTGATGCAGAATTGGCACTCACAGCTTTAGAGTTACTAACACAAGATTGCTGTTTTGTTGGAAGCAGCTGTGCATACATAGTCACGGGTCAGTACTGCTGCGGACATAACCAATGTTGTGGTGAGGATAAGGGTTGTATTTGTGAATGAGTTAGGCATTTTCTTTCAAGGAAAGAAAACTCCACCCTGCAACTGGCCTCCCTCCTATGCTCCAGTCAGAAGCATACTTTTTCTGACTGAGCATGGTGCTAATCACGCCAAGTTAGTGAATTTGATCCCAGTATTGGCCACTTTGTCAATTTGGGAAAAATGTCTGCAGAAGCATTAGATTGATGCAGAATTCCCACCCACAGCTTTAGATTTACTATGACAAGTTTGCTGTTTTGTTGGAAGCAGCAGTCCATAAATGGTCACAGGTCAGTACTGCTGTGGGAAATGACCAATGAGATGCATTTAACCTTCTTTGTCGCAGTACTACCTAAATGTGATGCAGGCCACAAGTCAGTTTGAAGATAATTGTAATATTCATGAATTTCCTTCAGATCACATGGAGTTTTTCTTTAGGTTGTTGTGAGGATAAGGGTTGTCTGTGTGAATGAGTTAGGCATTTTTTTTCCAAGGGAAGAAAACATCCCCCTACAACTGGCCTCCTGCTTATGCTTGGGTCAGAAACAAAACTCTCAGCTGGCTGTTTAGCTCATTTGGTTAGAGCGTGGTGCTAATAATGGCAAGGTCACGGGTCCCCGTATTGGCCTCCTTGTCATTTTGGGAAATATTTCTGCAGAAGCATGAGATTGATGCAGAATTGGCACTCACAGCTTTAGAGTTACTAACACAAGATTGCTGTTTTGTTGGAAGCAGCTGTGCATACATGGTCACGGGTCAGTACTGCTGCGGGACATAACCAATGTTGTTGTGAGGATAAGGGTTGTATTTGTGAATGAGTTAGGCATTTTCTTTCAAGGGAAGAAAACTCCCCCCTGCAACTGGCCTCCCTCCTATGCTCCAGTCAGAAGGCATACTTTTTCTGACTGAGCATGGTGCTAATCACGCCAAGTTAGCGGATTTGATCCCAGTATTGGCCACTTTGTCAATTTGGAAAATATTTCTGCAGAAGCATGAGATTGATGCAGAATTCCCACCCACAGCTTTAGATTTACTATGACTAGTTTGCTGTTTTGTTGGAAGCAGCAGTCCATAAATGGTCACAGGTCAGTACTGCTGTGGGAAATGACCAATGAGATGCATTTAACCTTCTTTGTCCCAGTTCTACTTAAATGTGATGCAGGCTACAAGTCAGTTTGAAGATAATTGTCATATTCATGAATTTCCTTCAGATCACATGTAGTTTTTCTTTAGGTTGTTGTGAGGATAAGGGTTTTATGTGTGAATGAGTTAGGCATTTTTTTTTCCAAGGGAAGAAAAAATCCCCCTGCAACTGGCCTCCCTCTTATGCTCCAGTTAGAAATAGCCTCTCAGCTGGACGGTCACGGGTTCGATCCCCGTATTGGCCACTTTGTCTTTTTGGGAAATATTTCTGCAGAAGGATGAGATTGATGCAGAATTGGCACTCACAGCTTTAGAGTTACTAACACAAGATTGCTGTTTTGTTGGAAGCAGCTGTGCATACATAGTCACGGGTCAGTACTGCTGCGGACATAACCAATGTTGTTGTGAGGATAAGGGTTGTATTTGTGAATGAGTTAGGCATTTTCTTTCAAGGGAAGAAAACTCCCCCCTGCAACTGGCCTCCCTCCTATGCTCCAGTCAGAAGGCATACTTTTTCTGACTGAGCATGGTGCTAATCACGCCAAGTTAGCGAATTTGATCCCAGTATTGGCCACTTTGTCAATTTGGGAAATATTTCTGCAGAAGCATGAGATTGATGCAGAATTCCCACCCACAGCTTTAGATTTACTATGACTAGTTTGCTGTTTTGTTGGAAGCAGCAGTCCATAAATGGTCACAGGTCAGTACTGCTGTGGGAAATGACCAATGAGATGCATTTAACCTTCTTTGTCCCAGTTCTACTTAAATGTGATGCAGGCTACAAGTCAGTTTGAAGATAATTGTCATATTCGTGAATTTCCTTCAGATCACATGTAGTTTTTCTTTAGGTTGTTGTGAGGATAAGGGTTTTATGTGTGAATGAGTTAGGCATTTTTTTTCCAAGGGAAGAAAAAATCCCCCTGCAACTGGCCTCCCTCTTATGCTCCAGTTAGAAATAGCCTCTCAGCTGGACGGTCACGGGTTCGATCCCCGTATTGGCCACTTTGTCTTTTTGGGAAATATTTCTGCAGAAGGATGAGATTGATGCAGAATTGGCACTCACAGCTTTAGAGTTACTAACACAAGATTGCTGTTTTGTTGGAAGCAGCTGTGCATACATAGTCACGGGTCAGTACTGCTGCGGACATAACCAATGTTGTTGTGAGGATAAGGGTTGTATTTGTGAATGAGTTAGGCATTTTCTTTCAAGGGAAGAAAACTCCCCCCTGCAACTGGCCTCCCTCCTATGCTCCAGTCAGAAGGCATACTTTTTCTGACTGAGCATGGTGCTAATCACGCCAAGTTAGCGAATTTGATCCCAGTATTGGCCACTTTGTCAATTTGGGAAATATTTCTGCAGAAGCATGAGATTGATGCAGAATTCCCACCCACAGCTTTAGATTTACTATGACTAGTTTGCTGTTTTGTTGGAAGCAGCAGTCCATAAATGGTCACAGGTCAGTACTGCTGTGGGAAATGACCAATGAGATGCATTTAACCTTCTTTGTCCCAGTTCTACTTAAATGTGATGCAGGCTACAAGTCAGTTTGAAGATAATTGTCATATTCATGAATTTCCTTCAGATCACATGTAGTTTTTCTTTAGGTTGTTGTGAGGATAAGGGTTTTATGTGTGAATGAGTTAGGCATTTTTTTTCCAAGGGAAAAAGAATTTCAGCTGGCCGGTTAGCTCAGTTGGTTAGAGCGTGGTGCTAATAACGCAAAGGTCACGGGTTGGATCCCCGTATTGGCCACTTTGTCATTTTGGGAAATATTTCTGCAGAAGCATGAGATTGATGCAGAATTGGCACTCACAGCTTTAGAGTTACTAACACAAGATTGCTGTTTTGTTGGTAGCAGCTGTGCATACATGGTCACGGGTCAGTACTGCTGCGGGACATAACCAATGTTGTTGTGAGGATAAGGGTTGTATTTGTGAATGAGTTAGGCATTTTCTTTCAAGGGAAGAAAACTACCCCCAGCAACTGGCCTCCCTCCTATGCTCCAGTCAGAAGGCATACTTTTTGTGACTGAGCATGGTGCTAATCACGCCAAGTCAGCGAATTTGATCCCAGTATTGGCCACTTTGACAATTTGGGAAATATTTCTGCAGAAGCATGAGATTGATGCAGAATTCCCACCCACAGCTTTAGATTTACTATGACTAGTTTGCTGTTTTGTTGGAAGCAGCAGTCCATAAATGGTCACAGGTCAGTACTGCTGTGGGAAATGACCAATGAGATGCATTTAACCTTCTTTGTCCCAGTTCTACTTAAATGTGATGCAGGCTACAAGTCAGTTTGAAGATAATTGTCATATTCGTGAATTTCCTTCAGATCACATGTAGTTTTTCTTTAGGTTGTTGTGAGGATAAGGGTTTTATGTGTGAATGAGTTAGGCATTTTTTTCCAAGGGAAGAAAAAATCCCCCTGCAACTGGCCTCCCTCTTATGCTCCAGTCAGAAATATGCCTCTCAGCTGGCCGGTTAGCTCAGTTGGTTAGAGCGTGGTGCTAATCACGCCAAGGTCACAGGTTTGATCCCCGTATTGGCCACTTTGTCATTTTGGGAAATATTTCTGCAGAAGCATGAGATTGATGCAGAATTGGCACTCACAGCTTTAGAGTTACTAACACAAGATTGCTGTTTTGTTGGAAGCAGCTGTGCATACATAGTCACGGGTCAGTACTGCTGCGGACATAACCAATGTTGTTGTGAGGATAAGGGTTGTATTTGTGAATGAGTTAGGCATTTTCTTTCAAGGGAAGAAAACTCCCCCCTGCAACTGGCCTCCCTCCTATGCTCCAGTCAGAAGGCATACTTTTTCTGACTGAGCATGGTGCTAATCACGCCAAGTTAGCGAATTTGATCCCAGTATTGGCCACTTTGTCAATTTGGGAAATATTTCTGCAGAAGCATGAGATTGATGCAGAATTCCCACCCACAACTTTAGATTTACTATGACCAGTTTGCTGTTTTGTTGGAAGCAGCAGTCCATAAATGGTCACAGGTCAGTACTGCTGTGGGAAATGACCAATGAGATGCATTTAACCTTCTTTGTCCCAGTTCTACTTAAATGTGATGCAGGCTACAAGTCAGTTTGAAGATAATTGTCATATTCATGAATTTCCTTCAGATCACATGTAGTTTTTCTTTAGGTTGTTGTGAGGATAAGGGTTTTATGTGTGAATGAGTTAGGCATTTTTTTTCCAAGGGAAGAAAAAATTCCCCTGCAACTGGCCTCCCTCTTATGCTCCAGTCAGAAAAAGGACTCTCAGCTGGCCGGTTAGAGCGTGGTGCTAATAATGCCAAGGTCACGGGTTCGATCCACGTATTGGCCACTTTGTCATTTTGGGAAATATTTCTGCAGAAGCATGAGATTGATGCAGAATTGGCACTCACAGCTTTAGAGTTACTAACACAAGATTGCTGTTTTGTTGGAAGCAGCTCTGCATACATGGTCACGGGTCAGTACTGCTGCGGGACATAACTAATGTTGTTGTGAGGATAAGGGTTGTATTTGTGAATGAGTTAGGCATTTTCTTTCAAGGGAAGAAAACTCCCCCCTGCAACTGGCCTCCCTCCTATGCTCCAGTCAGAAGGCATACTTTTTCTGACTGAGCATGGTGCTAATCACGCCAAGTTAGCGAATTTGATCCCAGTATTGGCCACTTTGTCAATTTGGGAAATATTTCTGCAGAAGCATGAGATTGATGCAGAATTCCCACCCACAACTTTAGATTTACTATGACTAGTTTGCTGTTTTGTTGGAAGCAGCAGTCCATAAATGGTCACAGGTCAGTACTGCTGTGGGAAATGACCAATGAGATGCATTTAACCTTCTTTGTCCCAGTTCTACTTAAATGTGATGCAGGCTACAAGTCAGTTTGAAGATAATTGTCATATTCATGAATTTCCTTCAGATCACATGTAGTTTTTCTTTAGGTTGTTGTGAGGATAAGGGTTTTATGTGTGAATGAGTTAGGCATCATTTTTCCAAGGGAAGAAAAAATCCCCATGCAACTGGCCTTCCTCTTATGCTGTAGTCAGAAACAGGACTCTCAGCTGGCCCGTTAGAGCGTGGTGCTAATAACGCCAAGGTCACGGGTTCGATCCCCTTATTGGCCACTTTGTCATTTTGGGAAATATTTCTGCAGAAGCATGAGATTGATGCAGAATTGGCACTCACAGCTTTAGAGTTACTAACACAAGATTGCTGTTTTGTTGGAAGCAGCTGTGCATACATAGTCACGGGTCAGTACTGCTGCGGACATAACCAATGTTGTTGTGAGGATAAGGGTTGTATTTGTGAATGAGTTAGGCATTTTCTTTCAAGGGAAGAAAACTCCCCCCTGCAACTGGCCTCCCTCCTATGCTCCAGTCAGAAGGCATACTTTTTCTGACTGAGCATGGTGCTAATCACGCCAAGTTAGCGAATTTGATCCCAGTATTGGCCACTTTGTCAATTTGGGAAATATTTCTGCAGAAGCATGAGATTGATGCAGAATTCCCACCCACGACTTTAGATTTACTATGACCAGTTTGCTGTTTTGTTGGAAGCAGCAGTCCATAAATGGTCACAGGTCAGTACTGCTGTGGGAAATGACCAATGAGATGCATTTAACCTTCTTTGTCCCAGTTCTACTTAAATGTGATGCAGGCTACAAGTCAGTTTGAAGATAATTGTCATATTCATGAATTTCCTTCAGATCACATGTAGTTTTTCTTTAGGTTGTTGTGAGGATAAGGGTTTTATGTGTGAATGAGTTAGGCATTTTTTTTCCAAGGGAAAAAGACTCTCAGCTGGCCGGTTAGCTCAGTAGGTTAGAGCGTGGTGCTAATAACGCCAAGGTCACGGGTTCGATCCCCGTATTGGCCACTTTGTCATTTTGGGAAATATTTCTGCAGAAGCATCAGATTGATGCAGAATTGGCACTCACAGCTTTAGAGGTACTAACACAAGATTGCTGTTTTGTTGGTAGCAGCTGTGCATACATGGTCACGGGTCAGTACTGCTGCGGGACATAACCAATGTTGTTGTGAGGATAAGGGTTGTATTTGTGAATGAGTTAGGCATTTTCTTTCAAGGGAAGAAAACTACCCCCTGCAACTGGCCTCCCTCCTATGCTCCAATCAGAAGGCATACTTTTTCTGATTGAGCATGGTGCTAATCACGCCAAGTCAGCGAATTTGATCCCAGTATTTGCCACTTTGTCAATTTGGGAAATATTTCTGCAGAAGCATGAGATTGATGCAGAATTCCCACCCACAGCTTTAGATTTACTATGATTAGTTTGCTGTTTTGTTGGAAGCAGCAGTCCATAAATGGTCACAGGTCAGTACTGCTGTGGGAAATGACCAATGAGATGCATTTAACCTTCTTTGTCCCAGTTCTACTTAAATGTGATGCAGGCTACAAGTCAGTTTGAAGATAATTGTCATATTCATGAATTTCCTTCAGATCACATGTAGTTTTTCTTTAGGTTGTTGTGAGGATAAGGGTTTTATGTGTGAATGACTTAGGCATTTTTTTTCCAAGGGAAGAAAAAATCCCCCTGCAACTGGCCTCCCTCTTATGCTCCAGTCAGAAACAGGACTCTCAGCTGGCCGGTTAGAGCGTGGTGCTAATAACGCCAAGGTCACGGGTTCGATCCTTGTATTGGCCACTTTGTCATTTTGGGAAATATTTCTGCAGAAGCATGAGATTGATGCAGAATTGGCACTCACAGCTTTAGAGTTACTAACACAAGATTGCTGTTTTGTTGGAAGCAGCTGTGCATACATAGTCACGGGTCAGTACTGCTGCGGACATAACCAATGTTGTTGTGAGGATAAGGGTTGTATTTGTGAATGAGTTAGGCATTTTCTTTCAAGGGAAGAAAACTCCCCCCTGCAACTGGCCTCCCTCCTATGCTCCAGTCAGAAGGCATACTTTTTCTGACTGAGCATGGTGCTAATCACGCCAAGTTAGCGAATTTGATCCCAGTATTGGCCACTTTGTCAATTTGGGAAATATTTCTGCAGAAGCATGAGATTGATGCAGAATTCCCACCCACAGCTTTAGATTTACTATGACTAGTTTGCTGTTTTGTTGGAAGCAGCAGTCCATAAATGGTCACAGGTCAGTACTGCTGTGGGAAATGACCAATGAGATGCATTTAACCTTCTTTGTCCCAGTTCTACTTAAATGTGATGCAGGCTACAAGTCAGTTTGAAGATAATTGTCATATTCATGAATTTCCTTCAGATCACATGTAGTTTTTCTTTAGGTTGTTGTGAGGATAAGGGTTTTATGTGTGAATGAGTTAGGCATTTTTTTTCCAAGGGAAAAAGAGTTTCAGCTGGCCGGTTAGCTCAGTTGGTTAGAGCGTGGTGCTAATAACGCCAAGGTCACGGGTTGGATCCCCATATTGGCCACTTTGTCATTTTGGGAAATATTTCTGCAGAAGCATGAGATTGATGCAGAATTGGCACTCACAGCTTTAGAGTTACTAACACAAGATTGCTGTTTTGTTGGTAGCAGCTGTGCATACATGGTCACGGGTCAGTACTGCTGCGGGACATAACCAATGTTGTTGTGAGGATAAGGGTTGTATTTGTGAATGAGGTAGGCATTTTCTTTCAAGGGAAGAAAACTACCCCCAGCAACTGGCCTCCCTCCTATGCTCCAGTCAGAAGGCATACTTTTTCTGACTGAGCATGGTGCTAATCACGCCAAGTCAGCGAATTTGATCCCAGTATTGGCCACTTTGTCAATTTGGGAAATATTTCTGCAGAAGCATGAGATTGATGCAGAATTCCCATCCACAGCTTTAGATTTACTATGACTAGTTTGCTGTTTTGTTGGAAGCAGCAGTCCATAAATGGTCACAGGTCAGTACTGCTGTGGGAAATGACCAATGAGATGCATTTAACCTTCTTTGTCCCAGTTCTACTTAAATGTGATGCAGGCTACAAGTCAGTTTGAAGATAATTGTCATATTCGTGAATTTCCTTCAGATCACATGTAGTTTTTCTTTAGGTTGTTGTGAGGATAAGGGTTTTATGTGTGAATGAGTTAGGCATTTTTTTCCAAGGGAAGAAAAAATCCCCCTGCAACTGGCCTCCCTCTTATGCTCCAGTCAGAAATATGCCTCTCAGCTAGACGGTTAGCTCAGTTGGTTAGAGCGTGGTGCTAATCACGCCAAGGTCACAGGTTTGATCCCGTATTGGCCACTTTGTCATTTTGGGAAATATTTCTGCAGAAGCATGAGATTGATGCAGAATTGGCACTCACAGCTTTAGAGTTACTAACACAAGATTGCTGTTTTGTTGGAAGCAGCTGTGCATACATAGTCACGGGTCAGTACTGCTGCGGACATAACCAATGTTGTTGTGAGGATAAGGGTTGTATTTGTGAATGAGTTAGGCATTTTCTTTCAAGGGAAGAAAACTCCCCCCTGCAACTGGCCTCCCTCCTATGCTCCAGTCAGAAGGCATACTTTTTCTGACTGAGCATGGTGCTAATCACGCCAAGTTAGCGAATTTGATCCCAGTATTGGCCACTTTGTCAATTTGGGAAATATTTCTGCAGAAGCATGAGATTGATGCAGAATTCCCACCCACAACTTTAGATGTACTATGACCAGTTTGCTGTTTTGTTGGAAGCAGCAGTCCATAAATGGTCACAGGTCAGTACTGCTGTGGGAAATGACCAATGAGATGCATTTAACCTTCTTTGTCCCAGTTCTACTTAAATGTGATGCAGGCTACAAGTCAGTTTGAAGATAATTGTCATATTCATGAATTTCCTTCAGATCACATGTAGTTTTTCTTTAGGTTGTTGTGAGGATAAGGGTTTTATGTGTGAAGGAGTTAGGCATTTTTTTTCCAAGGGAAGAAAAAATCCCCCTGCAACTGGCCTCCCTCTTATGCTCCAGTCAGAAAAAGGACTCTCAGCTGGCCGGTTAGAGCGTGGTGCTAATAACGCCAATGTCACGAGTTCGATCCCCGTATTGGCCACTTTGTCATTTTGGGAAATATTTCTGCAGAAGCATGAGATTGATGCAGAATTGGCACTCACAGCTTTAGAGTTACTAACACAAGAATGCTGTTTTGTTGGAATCAGCTGTGCATACATAGTCACGGGTCAGTACTGCTGCGGACATAACCAATGTTGTTGTGAGGATAAGGGTTGTATTTGTGAATGAGTTAGGCATTTTCTTTCAAGGGAAGAAAACTCCCCCCTGCAACTGGCCTCCCTCCTATGCTCCAGTCAGAAGGCATACTTTTTCTGACTGAGCATGGTGCTAATCACGCCAAGTTAGCGAATTTGATCCCAGTATTGGCCACTTTGTCAATTTGGGAAATATTTCTGCAGAAGCATGAGATTGATGCAGAATTCCCACCCACAGCTTTAGATTTACTATGACTAGTTTGCTGTTTTGTTGGAAGCAGCAGTCCATAAATGGTCACAGGTCAGTACTGCTGTGGGAAATGACCAATGAGATGCATTTAACCTTCTTTGTCCCAGTTCTACTTAAATGTGATGCAGGCTACAAGTCAGTTTGAAGATAATTGTCATATTCATGAATTTCCTTCAGATCACATGTAGTTTTTCTTTAGGTTGTTGTGAGGATAAGGGTTTTATGTGTGAATGAGTTAGGCATTTTTTTCCAAGGGAAGAAAAAATCCCCCTGCAACTGGCCTCCCTCTTATGCTCCAGTCAGAAATATGCCTCTCAGCTGGCCGGTTAGCTCCGTTGGTTAGAGCGTGGTGCTAATAACGCCAAGGTCACAGGTTCGATCCCCGTATTGGCCACTTTGTCATTTTGGGAAATATTTCTGCAGAAGCATGAGATTGATGCAGAATTGGCACTCACAGCTTTAGAGTTACTAACACAAGATTGCTGTTTTGTTGGTAGCAGCTGTGCATACATGGTCACGGGTCAGTACTGCTGCGGGACATAACCAATGTTGTTGTGAGGATAAGGGTTGTATTTGTGAATGAGTTAGGCATTTTCTTTCAAGGGAAGAAAACTACCCCCTGCAACTGGCCTCCCTCCTATGCTCCAGTCAGAAGGCATACTTTTTCTGATTGAGCATGGTGCTAATCACGCCAAGTCAGCGAATTTGATCCCAGTATTTGCCACTTTGTCAATTTGGGAAATATTTCTGCAGAAGCATGAGATTGATGCAGAATTCCCACCCACAGCTTTAGATTTACTATGATTAGTTTGCTGTTTTGTTGGAAGCAGCAGTCCATAAATGGTCACAGGTCAGTACTGCTGTGGGAAATGACCAATGAGATGCATTTAACCTTCTTTGTCCCAGTTCTACTTAAATGTGATGCAGGCTACAAGTCAGTTTGAAGATAATTGTCATATTCATGAATTTCCTTCAGATCACATGTAGTTTTTCTTTAGGTTGTTGTGAGGATAAGGGTTTTATGTGTGAATGACTTAGGCATTTTTTTTCCAAGGGAAGAAAAAATCCCCCTGCAACTGGCCTCCCTCTTATGCTCCAGTCAGAAACAGGACTCTCAGCTGGCCGGTTAGAGCGTGGTGCTAATAACGCCAAGGTCACGGGTTCGATCCTTGTATTGGCCACTTTGTCATTTTGGGAAATATTTCTGCAGAAGCATGAGATTGATGCAGAATTGGCACTCACAGCTTTAGAGTTACTAACACAAGATTGCTGTTTTGTTGGAAGCAGCTGTGCATACATAGTCACGGGTCAGTACTGCTGCGGACATAACCAATGTTGTTGTGAGGATAAGGGTTGTATTTGTGAATGAGTTAGGCATTTTCTTTCAAGGGAAGAAAACTCCCCCCTGCAACTGGCCTCCCTCCTATGCTCCAGTCAGAAGGCATACTTTTTCTGACTGAGCATGGTGCTAATCACGCCAAGTTAGCGAATTTGATCCCAGTATTGGCCACTTTGTCAATTTGGGAAATATTTCTGCAGAAGCATGAGATTGATGCAGAATTCCCACCCACAGCTTTAGATTTACTATGACTAGTTTGCTGTTTTGTTGGAAGCAGCAGTCCATAAATGGTCACAGGTCAGTACTGCTGTGGGAAATGACCAATGAGATGCATTTAACCTTCTTTGTCCCAGTTCTACTTAAATGTGATGCAGGCTACAAGTCAGTTTGAAGATAATTGTCATATTCATGAATTTCCTTAAGATCACATGTAGTTTTTCTTTAGGTTGTTGTGAGGATAAGGGTTTTATGTGTGAATGAGTTAGGCATTTTTTTTCCAAGGGAAAAAGACTTTCAGCTGGCCGGTTAGCTCAGTTGGTTAGAGCGTGGTGCTAATAACGCCAAGGTCACGGGTTGGATCCCCATATTGGCCACTTTGTCATTTTGGGAAATATTTCTGCAGAAGCATGAGATTGATGCAGAATTGGCACTCACAGCTTTAGAGTTACTAACACAAGATTGCTGTTTTGTTGGTAGCAGCTGTGCATACATGGTCACGGGTCAGTACTGCTGCGGGACATAACCAATGTTGTTGTGAGGATAAGGGTTGTATTTGTGAATGAGGTAGGCATTTTCTTTCAAGGGAAGAAAACTACCCCCAGCAACTGGCCTCCCTCCTATGCTCCAGTCAGAAGGCATACTTTTTCTGACTGAGCATGGTGCTAATCACGCCAAGTCAGCGAATTTGATCCCAGTATTGGCCACTTTGTCAATTTGGGAAATATTTCTGCAGAAGCATGAGATTGATGCAGAATTCCCATCCACAGCTTTAGATTTACTATGACTAGTTTGCTGTTTTGTTGGAAGCAGCAGTCCATAAATGGTCACAGGTCAGTACTGCTGTGGGAAATGACCAATGAGATGCATTTAACCTTCTTTGTCCCAGTTCTACTTAAATGTGATGCAGGCTACAAGTCAGTTTGAAGATAATTGTCATATTCGTGAATTTCCTTCAGATCACATGTAGTTTTTCTTTAGGTTGTTGTGAGGATAAGGGTTTTATGTGTGAATGAGTTAGGCATTTTTTTCCAAGGGAAGAAAAAATCCCCCTGCAACTGGCCTCCCTCTTATGCTCCAGTCAGAAATATGCCTCTCAGCTAGACGGTTAGCTCAGTTGGTTAGAGCGTGGTGCTAATCACGCCAAGGTCACAGGTTTGATCCCCGTATTGGCCACTTTGTCATTTTGGGAAATATTTCTGCAGAAGCATGAGATTGATGCAGAATTGGCACTCACAGCTTTAGAGTTACTAACACAAGATTGCTGTTTTGTTGGAAGCAGCTGTGCATACATAGTCACGGGTCAGTACTGCTGCGGACATAACCAATGTTGTTGTGAGGATAAGGGTTGTATTTGTGAATGAGTTAGGCATTTTCTTTCAAGGGAAGAAAACTCCCCCCTGCAACTGGCCTCCCTCCTATGCTCCAGTCAGAAGGCATACTTTTTCTGACTGAGCATGGTGCTAATCACGCCAAGTTAGCGAATTTGATCCCAGTATTGGCCACTTTGTCAATTTGGGAAATATTTCTGCAGAAGCATGAGATTGATGCAGAATTCCCACCCACAACTTTAGATGTACTATGACCAGTTTGCTGTTTTGTTGGAAGCAGCAGTCCATAAATGGTCACAGGTCAGTACTGCTGTGGGAAATGACCAATGAGATGCATTTAACCTTCTTTGTCCCAGTTCTACTTAAATGTGATGCAGGCTACAAGTCAGTTTGAAGATAATTGTCATATTCATGAATTTCCTTCAGATCACATGTAGTTTTTCTTTAGGTTGTTGTGAGGATAAGGGTTTTATGTGTGAAGGAGTTAGGCATTTTTTTTCCAAGGGAAGAAAAAATCCCCCTGCAACTGGCCTCCCTCTTATGCTCCAGTCAGAAAAAGGACTCTCAGCTGGCCGGTTAGAGCGTGGTGCTAATAACGCCAATGTCACGAGTTCGATCCCCGTATTGGCCACTTTGTCATTTTGGGAAATATTTCTGCAGAAGCATGAGATTGATGCAGAATTGGCACTCACAGCTTTAGAGTTACTAACACAAGATTGCTGTTTTGTTGGAAGCAGCTGTGCATAGATGGTCACGGGTCAGTACTGCTGCGGGACATAACCAATGTTGTTGTGAGGATAAGGGTTGTATTTGTGAATGAGTTAGGCATTTTCTTTCAAGGGAAGAAAACTCCCCCCTGCAACTGGCCTCCCTCCTATGCTCCAGTCAGAAGGCATACTTTTTCTGACTGAGCATGGTGCTAATCACGCCAAGTTAGCGAATTTGATCCCAGTATTGGCCACTTTGTCAATTTGGGAAATATTTCTGCAGAAGCATGAGATTGATGCAGAATTCCCACCCACAACTTTAGATTTACTATGACTAGTTTGCTGTTTTGTTGGAAGCAGCAGTCCATAAATGGTCACAGGTCAGTACTGCTGTGGGAAATGACCAATGAGATGCATTTAACCTTCTTTGTCCCAGTTCTACTTAAATGTGATGCAGGCTACAAGTCAGTTTGAAGATAATTGTCATATTCATGAATTTCCTTCAGATCACATGGAGTTTTTCTTTAGGTTGTTGTGAGGATAAGGGTTTTATGTGTGAATGAGTTAGGCATTTTTTTTCCAAGGGAAGAAAAAATCCCCCTGCAACTGGCCTTCCTCTTATGCTCCAGTCAGAAACAGGACTCTCAGCTGGCCCGTTAGAGCGTGGTGCTAATAATGCCAAGGTCACGGGTTCGATCCCCGTATTGGCCACTTTGTCATTTTGGGAAATATTTCTGCAGAAGCATGAGATTGATGCAGAATTGGCACTCACAGCTTTAGAGTTACTAACACAAGATTGCTGTTTTGTTGGAATCAGCTGTGCATACATAGTCACGGGTCAGTACTGCTGCGGACATAACCAATGTTGTTGTGAGGATAAGGGTTGTATTTGTGAATGAGTTAGGCATTTTCTTTCAAGGGAAGAAAACTCCCCCCTGCAACTGGCCTCCCTCCTATGCTCCAGTCAGAAGGCATACTTTTTCTGACTGAGCATGGTGCTAATCACGCCAAGTTAGCGAATTTGATCCCAGTATTGGCCACTTTGTCAATTTGGGAAATATTTCTGCAGAAGCATGAGATTGATGCAGAATTCCCACCCACAGCTTTAGATTTACTATGACTAGTTTGCTGTTTTGTTGGAAGCAGCAGTCCATAAATGGTCACAGGTCAGTACTGCTGTGGGAAATGACCAATGAGATGCATTTAACCTTCTTTGTCCCAGTTCTACTTAAATGTGATGCAGGCTACAAGTCAGTTTGAAGATAATTGTCATATTCATGAATTTCCTTCAGATCACATGTAGTTTTTCTTTAGGTTGTTGTGAGGATAAGGGTTTTATGTGTGAATGAGTTAGGCATTTTTTTCCAAGGGAAGAAAAAATCCCCCTGCAACTGGCCTCCCTCTTATGCTCCAGTCAGAAATATGCCTCTCAGCTGGCCGGTTAGCTCCGTTGGTTAGAGCGTGGTGCTAATAACGCCAAGGTCACAGGTTCGATCCCCGTATTGGCCACTTTGTCATTTTGGGAAATATTTCTGCAGAAGCATGAGATTGATGCAGAATTGGCACTCACAGCTTTAGAGTTACTAACACAAGATTGCTGTTTTGTTGGTAGCAGCTGTGCATACATGGTCACGGGTCAGTACTGCTGCGGGACATAACCAATGTTGTTGTGAGGATAAGGGTTGTATTTGTGAATGAGTTAGGCATTTTCTTTCAAGGGAAGAAAACTACCCCCTGCAACTGGCCTCCCTCCTATGCTCCAGTCAGAAGGCATACTTTTTCTGATTGAGCATGGTGCTAATCACGCCAAGTCAGCGAATTTGATCCCAGTATTTGCCACTTTGTCAATTTGGGAAATATTTCTGCAGAAGCATGAGATTGATGCAGAATTCCCACCCACAGCTTTAGATTTACTATGATTAGTTTGCTGTTTTGTTGGAAGCAGCAGTCCATAAATGGTCACAGGTCAGTACTGCTGTGGGAAATGACCAATGAGATGCATTTAACCTTCTTTGTCCCAGTTCTACTTAAATGTGATGCAGGCTACAAGTCAGTTTGAAGATAATTGTCATATTCATGAATTTCCTTCAGATCACATGTAGTTTTTCTTTAGGTTGTTGTGAGGATAAGGGTTTTATGTGTGAATGACTTAGGCATTTTTTTTCCAAGGGAAGAAAAAATCCCCCTGCAACTGGCCTCCCTCTTATGCTCCAGTCAGAAACAGGACTCTCAGCTGGCCGGTTAGAGCGTGGTGCTAATAACGCCAAGGTCACGGGTTCGATCCTTGTATTGGCCACTTTGTCATTTTGGGAAATATTTCTGCAGAAGCATGAGATTGATGCAGAATTGGCACTCACAGCTTTAGAGTTACTAACACAAGATTGCTGTTTTGTTGGAAGCAGCTGTGCATACATAGTCACGGGTCAGTACTGCTGCGGACATAACCAATGTTGTTGTGAGGATAAGGGTTGTATTTGTGAATGAGTTAGGCATTTTCTTTCAAGGGAAGAAAACTCCCCCCTGCAACTGGCCTCCCTCCTATGCTCCAGTCAGAAGGCATACTTTTTCTGACTGAGCATGGTGCTAATCACGCCAAGTTAGCGAATTTGATCCCAGTATTGGCCACTTTGTCAATTTGGGAAATATTTCTGCAGAAGCATGAGATTGATGCAGAATTCCCACCCACAGCTTTAGATTTACTATGACTAGTTTGCTGTTTTGTTGGAAGCAGCAGTCCATAAATGGTCACAGGTCAGTACTGCTGTGGGAAATGACCAATGAGATGCATTTAACCTTCTTTGTCCCAGTTCTACTTAAATGTGATGCAGGCTACAAGTCAGTTTGAAGATAATTGTCATATTCATGAATTTCCTTCAGATCACATGTAGTTTTTCTTTAGGTTGTTGTGAGGATAAGGGTTTTATGTGTGAATGAGTTAGGCATTTTTTTTCCAAGGGAAAAAGACTTTCAGCTGGCCGGTTAGCTCAGTTGGTTAGAGCGTGGTGCTAATAACGCCAAGGTCACGGGTTGGATCCCCATATTGGCCACTTTGTCATTTTGGGAAATATTTCTGCAGAAGCATGAGATTGATGCAGAATTGGCACTCACAGCTTTAGAGTTACTAACACAAGATTGCTGTTTTGTTGGTAGCAGCTGTGCATACATGGTCACGGGTCAGTACTGCTGCGGGACATAACCAATGTTGTTGTGAGGATAAGGGTTGTATTTGTGAATGAGGTAGGCATTTTCTTTCAAGGGAAGAAAACTACCCCCAGCAACTGGCCTCCCTCCTATGCTCCAGTCAGAAGGCATACTTTTTCTGACTGAGCATGGTGCTAATCACGCCAAGTCAGCGAATTTGATCCCAGTATTGGCCACTTTGTCAATTTGGGAAATATTTCTGCAGAAGCATGAGATTGATGCAGAATTCCCATCCACAGCTTTAGATTTACTATGACTAGTTTGCTGTTTTGTTGGAAGCAGCAGTCCATAAATGGTCACAGGTCAGTACTGCTGTGGGAAATGACCAATGAGATGCATTTAACCTTCTTTGTCCCAGTTCTACTTAAATGTGATGCAGGCTACAAGTCAGTTTGAAGATAATTGTCATATTCGTGAATTTCCTTCAGATCACATGTAGTTTTTCTTTAGGTTGTTGTGAGGATAAGGGTTTTATGTGTGAATGAGTTAGGCATTTTTTTCCAAGGGAAGAAAAAATTCCCCTGCAACTGGCCTCCCTCTTATGCTCCAGTCAGAAATATGCCTCTCAGCTAGACGGTTAGCTCAGTTGGTTAGAGCGTGGTGCTAATCACGCCAAGGTCACAGGTTTGATCCCCGTATTGGCCACTTTGTCATTTTGGGAAATATTTCTGCAGAAGCATGAGATTGATGCAGAATTGGCACTCACAGCTTTAGAGTTACTAACACAAGATTGCTGTTTTGTTGGAAGCAGCTGTGCATACATAGTCACGGGTCAGTACTGCTGCGGACATAACCAATGTTGTTGTGAGGATAAGGGTTGTATTTGTGAATGAGTTAGGCATTTTCTTTCAAGGGAAGAAAACTCCCCCCTGCAACTGGCCTCCCTCCTATGCTCCAGTCAGAAGGCATACTTTTTCTGACTGAGCATGGTGCTAATCACGCCAAGTTAGCGAATTTGATCCCAGTATTGGCCACTTTGTCAATTTGGGAAATATTTCTGCAGAAGCATGAGATTGATGCAGAATTCCCACCCACAACTTTAGATGTACTATGACCAGTTTGCTGTTTTGTTGGAAGCAGCAGTCCATAAATGGTCACAGGTCAGTACTGCTGTGGGAAATGACCAATGAGATGCATTTAACCTTCTTTGTCCCAGTTCTACTTAAATGTGATGCAGGCTACAAGTCAGTTTGAAGATAATTGTCATATTCATGAATTTCCTTCAGATCACATGTAGTTTTTCTTTAGGTTGTTGTGAGGATAAGGGTTTTATGTGTGAAGGAGTTAGGCATTTTTTTTCCAAGGGAAGAAAAAATCCCCCTGCAACTGGCCTCCCTCTTATGCTCCAGTCAGAAAAAGGACTCTCAGCTGGCCGGTTAGAGCGTGGTGCTAATAACGCCAATGTCACGAGTTCGATCCCCGTATTGGCCACTTTGTCATTTTGGGAAATATTTCTGCAGAAGCATGAGATTGATGCAGAATTGGCACTCACAGCTTTAGAGTTACTAACACAAGATTGCTGTTTTGTTGGAAGCAGCTGTGCATAGATGGTCACGGGTCAGTACTGCTGCGGGACATAACCAATGTTGTTGTGAGGATAAGGGTTGTATTTGTGAATGAGTTAGGCATTTTCTTTCAAGGGAAGAAAACTCCCCCCTGCAACTGGCCTCCCTCCTATGCTCCAGTCAGAAGGCATACTTTTTCTGACTGAGCATGGTGCTAATCACGCCAAGTTAGCGAATTTGATCCCAGTATTGGCCACTTTGTCAATTTGGGAAATATTTCTGCAGAAGCATGAGATTGATGCAGAATTCCCACCCACAACTTTAGATTTACTATGACTAGTTTGCTGTTTTGTTGGAAGCAGCAGTCCATAAATGGTCACAGGTCAGTACTGCTGTGGGAAATGACCAATGAGATGCATTTAACCTTCTTTGTCCCAGTTCTACTTAAATGTGATGCAGGCTACAAGTCAGTTTGAAGATAATTGTCATATTCATGAATTTCCTTCAGATCACATGGAGTTTTTCTTTAGGTTGTTGTGAGGATAAGGGTTTTATGTGTGAATGAGTTAGGCATTTTTTTTCCAAGGGAAGAAAAAATCCCCCTGCAACTGGCCTTCCTCTTATGCTCCAGTCAGAAACAGGACTCTCAGCTGGCCCGTTAGAGCGTGGTGCTAATAATGCCAAGGTCACGGGTTCGATCCCCGTATTGGCCACTTTGTCATTTTGGGAAATATTTCTGCAGAAGCATGAGATTGATGCAGAATTGGCACTCACAGCTTTAGAGTTACTAACACAAGATTGCTGTTTTGTTGGAATCAGCTGTGCATACATAGTCACGGGTCAGTACTGCTGCGGACATAACCAATGTTGTTGTGAGGATAAGGGTTGTATTTGTGAATGAGTTAGGCATTTTCTTTCAAGGGAAGAAAACTCCCCCCTGCAACTGGCCTCCCTCCTATGCTCCAGTCAGAAGGCATACTTTTTCTGACTGAGCATGGTGCTAATCACGCCAAGTTAGCGAATTTGATCCCAGTATTGGCCACTTTGTCAATTTGGGAAATATTTCTGCAGAAGCATGAGATTGATGCAGAATTCCCACCCACAGCTTTAGATTTACTATGACTAGTTTGCTGTTTTGTTGGAAGCAGCAGTCCATAAATGGTCACAGGTCAGTACTGCTGTGGGAAATGACCAATGAGATGCATTTAACCTTCTTTGTCCCAGTTCTACTTAAATGTGATGCAGGCTACAAGTCAGTTTGAAGATAATTGTCATATTCATGAATTTCCTTCAGATCACATGTAGTTTTTCTTTAGGTTGTTGTGAGGATAAGGGTTTTATGTGTGAATGAGTTAGGCATTTTTTTCCAAGGGAAGAAAAAATCCCCCTGCAACTGGCCTCCCTCTTATGCTCCAGTCAGAAATATGCCTCTCAGCTGGCCGGTTAGCTCCGTTGGTTAGAGCGTGGTGCTAATAACGCCAAGGTCACAGGTTCGATCCCCGTATTGGCCACTTTGTCATTTTGGGAAATATTTCTGCAGAAGCATGAGATTGATGCAGAATTGGCACTCACAGCTTTAGAGTTACTAACACAAGATTGCTGTTTTGTTGGAAGCAGTTGTGCATACATAGTCACGGGTCAGTACTGCTGCGGACATAACCAATGTTGTTGTGAGGATAAGGCTTGTATTTGTGAATGAGTTAGGCATTTTCTTTCAAGGGAAGAAAACTCCCCCCTGCAACTGGCCTCCCTCCTATGCTCCAGTCAGAAGGCATACTTTTTCTGACTGAGCATGGTGCTAATCACGCCAAGTTAGCGGATTTGATCCCAGTATTGGCCACTTTGTCAATTTGGGAAATATTTCTGCAGAAGCATGAGATTGATGCAGAATTCCCACCCACAGCTTTAGATTTACTATGACTAGTTTGCTGTTTTGTTGGAAGCAGCAGTCCATAAATGGTCACAGGTCAGTACTGCTGTGGGAAATGACCAATGAGATGCATTTAACCTTCTTTGTCCCAGTTCTACTTAAATGTGATGCAGGCTACAAGTCAGTTTGAAGATAATTGTCATATTCATCAATTTCCTTCAGATCACATGTAGTTTTTCTTTAGGTTGTTGTGAGGATAAGGGTTTTATGTGTGAATGAGTTAGGCATTTTTTTTCCAAGGGAAGAAAAAATCCCCCTGCAACTGGCCTCCCTCTTATGGTCCAGTCAGAAATATGCCTCTCAGCTGGCAGGTTAGCTCAGTTGGTTAGAGCGTGGTGCTAATAACACCAAGGTCACGGGTTCGATCCCCGTATTGGCCACTTTGTCATTTTGGGAAATATTTCTGCAGAAGGATGAGATTGATGCAGAATTGGCACTCACAGCTTTAGAGTTACTAACACAAGATTGCTGTTTTGTTGGAAGCAGCTGTGCATACATAGTCACGGGTCAGTACTGCTGCGGACATAACCAATGTTGTTGTGAGGATAAGGGTTGTATTTGTGAATGAGTTAGGCATTTTCTTTCAAGGAAAGAAAATCCCCCCTGCAACTGGCCTCCCTCCTATGCTCCAGTCAGAAGCATACTTTTTCTGACTGAGCATGGTGCTAATCACGCCAAGTTAGAGAATTTGATCCCAGTATTGGCCACTTTGTCAATTTGGGAAAAAATGTCTGCAGAAGCATTAGATTGATGCAGAATTCCCACCCACAGCTTTAGATTTACTATGACAAGTTTGCTGTTTTGTTGGAAGCAGCAGTCCGTAAATGGTCACAGGTCAGTACTGCTGTGGGAAACGACCAATGAGATGCATTTAACCTTCTTTGTCGCAGTACTACCTAAATGTGATGCAGGCCACAAGTCAGTTTGAAGATAATTGTAATATTCATGAATTTCCTTCAGATCACATGGAGTTTTTCTTTAGGTTGTTGTGAGGATAAGGGTTGTCTGTGTGAATGAGTTAGGCATTTTTTTTCCAAGGGAAGAAAACATCCCCCTACAACTGGCCTCCTGCTTATGCTTTAGTCAGAAACAAATCTCTCAGCTGGCTGTTTAGCTCATTTGGTTAGAGCGTGGGGCTAATAATGGCAAGGTCACGGGTCCCCGTATTGGCCACCTTTTCATTTTGGGAAATATTTCTGCAGAAGCATGAGATTGATGCAGAATTGGCACTCACAGCTTTAGAGTTACTAACACAAGATTGCTGTTTTGTTGGAAGCAGCTGTGCATACATGGTCACGGGTCAGTACTGTTGCGGGACATAACCAATGTTGTTGTGAGGATAAGGGTTGTATTTGTGAATGAGTTAGGCATTTTCTTTCAAGGGAAGAAAACTCCCCCCTGCAACTGGCCTCCCTCCTATGCTCCAGTCAGAAGGCATACTTTTTCTGACTGAGCATGGTGCTAATCACGGCAAGTTAGCGGATTTGATCCCAGTATTGGCCACTTTGTCAATTTGGGAAATATTTCTGCAGAAGCATGAGATTGATGCAGAATTCCCACCCACAGCTTTAGATTTACTATGACTAGTTTGCTGTTTTGTTGGAAACAGCAGTCCATAAATGGTCACAGGTCAGTACTGCTGTGGGAAATGACCAATGAGATGCATTTAACCTTCTTTGTCCCAGTTCTACTTAAATGTGATGAAGGCTACAAGTCAGTTTGAAGATAATTGTCATATTCATGAATTTCCTTCAGATCACATGTAGTTTTTCTTTAGGTTGTTGTGAGGATAAGGGTTTTATGTGTGAATGACTTAGGCATTTTTTTTCCAAGGGAAGAAAAAATCCCCCTGCAACTGGCCTCCCTCTTATGCTCCAGTTAGATATAGGCCTGTTAGCTCAGTTGGTTAGAGCGTGGTGCTAATAACACCAAGGTCACGGGTTTGATCCCCGTATTGGCCACTTTGTCATTTTGGGAAATATTTCTGCAGAAGGATGAGATTGATGCAGAATTGGCACTCACAGCTTTAGAGTTACTAACACAAGATTGCTGTTTTGTTGGAAGCAGCTGTGCATACATAGTCACGGGTCAGTACTGCTGCGGACATAACCAATGTTGTTGTGAGGATAAGGGTTGTATTTGTGAATGAGTTAGGCATTTTCTTTCAAGGGAAGAAAACTCCCCCCTGCAACTGGCCTCCCTCCTATGCTCCAGTAAGAAGGCATACTTTTTCTGACTGAGCATGGTGCTAATCACGCCAAGTTAGCGAATTTGATCCCAGTATTGGCCACTTTGTCAATTTGGGAAATATTTCTGCAGAAGCATGAGATTGATGCAGAATTCCCACCCACAGCTTTAGATTTGCTATGACTAGTTTGCTGTTTTGTTGGAAGCAGCAGTCCATAAATGGTCACAGGTCAGTACTGCTGTGGGAAATGACCAATGAGATGCATTTAACCTTCTTTGTCCCAGTTCTACTTAAATGTGATGCAGGCTACAAGTCAGTTTGAAGATAATTGTCATATTCATGAATTTCCTTCAGATCACATGTAGTTTTTCTTTAGGTTGTTGTGAGGATAAGGGTTTTATGTGTGAATGAGTAAGGCATTTTTTTTCCAAGGGAAGAAAAAGTCCCCCTGCAACTGGCCTCCCTCTTATGCTCCAGTCAGAAATATGCCTCTAAGCTGGCCGGTTAGCTCAGTTGGTTAGAGCGTGGTGCTAATAACGCCAAGGTCACGGGTTCGATCCCCGTATTGGCCACTTTGTCATTTTGGGAAATATTTCTGCAGAAGGATGAGATTGATGCAGAATTGGCACTCACAGCTTTAGAGTTACTAACACAAGATTGCTGTTTTGTTGGAAGCAGCTGTGCATACATAGTCACGGGTCAGTACTGCTGCGGACATAACTAATGTTGTTGTGAGGATAAGGGTTGTATTTGTGAATGAGTTAGGCATTTTCTTTCAAGGGAAGAAAACTCCCCCCTGCAACTGGCCTCCCTCCTGTACTCCAGTCAGAAGGCATACTTTTTTTGACTGAGCATGGTGCTAATCACGCCAAGTTAGCGAATTTGATCCCAGTATTGGCCACTTTGTCAATTTGGGAAATATTTCTGCAGAAGCATGAGATTGATGCAGAATTCCGACCCACAGCTTTAGATTTACTATGACTAGTTTCCTGTTTTGTTGGAAGCAGCAGTCCATAAATGGTCACAGGTCAGTACTGCTGTGGGAAATGACCAATGAGATGCATTTAACCTTCTTTGTCCCAGTTCTACTTAAATGTGATGCAGGCTACAAGTCAGTTTGAAGATAATTGTCATATTCGTGAATTTCCTTCAGATCACATGTAGTTTTTCTTTAGGTTGCTGTGAGGATAAGGGTTTTATGTGTGAATGAGTTAGGCATTTTTTTTCCAAGGGAAGAAAAAATCCCCCTGCAACTGGCCTCCCTCCTATGCTCCAGTCAGAAGGCTTACTTTTTCTGACTGAGCATGGTGCTAATCACGCCAAGTTAGCGAATTTGATCCCAGTATTGGCCACTTTGTCAATTTGGGAAATATTTCTGCAGAAGGATGAGATTGATGCAGAATTGGCACTCACAGCTTTAGAGTTACTAACACAAGATTGCTGTTTTGTTGGAAGCAGCTGTGCATACATGGTCACGGGTCAGTACTACTGCGGACATAACCAATGTTGTTGTGAGGATAAGGGTTGTATTTGTGAATGAGTTAGGCATTTTCTTTCAAGGGAAGAAAACTCCCCCCTGCAACTGGCCTCCCTCCTATGCTCCAGTCAGAAGGCATACTTTTTCTGACTGAGCATGGTGCTAATCACGCCAAGTTAGCGAATTTGATCCCAGTATTGGCCACTTTGTCAATTTGGGAAATATTTCTGCAGAAGCATGAGATTGATGCAGAATTCCCACCCACAGCTTTAGATTTACTATGACAAGTTTGCTGTTTTGTTGGAAGCAGCAGTCCATAAATGGTCACAGGTCAGTACTGCTGTGGGAAATGACCAATGAGATGCATTTAACCTTCTTTGTCCCAGTTCTACTTAAATGTGATGCAGGCTACAAGTCAGTTTGAAGATAATTGTCATATTCATTAATTTCCTTCAGATCACATGTAGTTTTTCTTTAGGTTGTTGTGAGGATAAGGGTTTTATGTGTGAATGAGTTAGGCATTTTTTTTCCAAGGGAAGAAAAAACCCCCCTGCAACTGGCCTCCCTCTTATGGTCCAGTCAGAAATGTCCCTCTCAGCTGGCCGGTTAGCTCAGTTGGTTAGAGTGTGGTACTAATAACGCCAAGGTCACGGGTTCGATCCCCGTATTGGCCACTTTGTCATTTTGGGAAATATTTCTGCAGAAGGATGAGATTGATGCAGAATTGGCACTCACAGCTTTAGAGTTACTAACACAAGATTGCTGTTTTGTTGGAAGCAGCTGTGCATACATAGTCACGGGTCAGTACTGCTGCGGACATAACCAATGTTGTGGTGAGGATAAGGGTTGTATTTGTAAATGAGTTAGGCATTTTCTTTCAAAGAAAGAAAACTCCCCCCTGCAACTGGCCTCCCTCCTATGCTCCAGTCGGAAGCATACTTGTTCTGACTGAGCATGGTGCTAATCACGCCAAGTTAGTGAATTTGATCCCAGTATTGGCCACTTTGTCAATTTGGGAAAAATGTCTGCAGAAGCATTAGATTGATGCAGAATTCCCACCCACAGCTTTAGATTTACTATGACAAGTTTGCTGTTTTGTTGGAAGCAGCAGTCCATAAATGGTCACAGGTCAGTACTGCTGTGGGAAATGACCAATGAGATGCATTTAACCTTCTTTGTCGCAGTACTACCTAAATGTGATGCAGGCCACAAGTCAGTTTGAAGATAATTGTAATATTCATGAATTTCCTTCAGATCACATGGAGTTTTTCTTTAGGTTGTTGTGAGGATAAGGGTTGTCTGTGTGAATGAGTTAGGCATTTTTTTTCCAAGGGAAGAAAACATCCCCCTACAACTGGCCTCCTGCTTATGCTTGAGTCAGAAACAAAACTCTCAGCTGGCTGTTTAGCTCATTTGGTTAGAGCGTGGTGCTAATAATGGCAAGGTCACGGGTCCCCGTATTGGCTTCCTTGTCATTTTGGGAAATATTTCTGCAGAAGCATGAGATTGATGCAGAATTGGCACTCACAGCTTTAGAGTTACTAACACAAGATTGCTGTTTTGTTGGAAGCAGCTGTGCATACATGGTCACCGGTCAGTACTGCTGCGGGACATAACCAATGTTGTTGTGAGGATAAGGGTTGTATTTGTGAATGAGTTAGGCATTTTCTTTCAAGGGAAGAAAACTCCCCCCTGCAACTGGCCTCCCTCCTATGCTCCAGTCAGAAGGCATACTTTTTCTGACTGAGCATGGTGCTAATCACGCCAAGTTAGCGGATTTGATCCCAGTATTGGCCACTTTGTCAATTTGGGAAATATTTCTGCAGAAGCATGAGATTGATGCAGAATTCCCACCCACAGCTTTAGATTTACTATGACTAGTTTGCTGTTTTGTTGGAAGCAGCAGTCCATAAATGGTCACAGGTCAGTACTGCTGTGGGAAATGACCAATGAGATGCATTTAACCTTCTTTGTCCCAGTTCTACTTAAATGTGATGCAGGCTACAAGTCAGTTTGAAGATAATTGTCATATTCATGAATTTCCTTCAGATCACATGTAGTTTTTCTTTAGGTTGTTGTGAGGATAAGGGTTTTATGTGTGAATGAGTTAGGCATTTTTTTTCCAAGGGAAAAAAAAATCGCCCTGCAACTGGCCTCCCTCTTATGCTCCAGTCAGAAACAGGACTCTCAGCTGGACGGTTAGCTCAGTTGGTTAGAGCATGGTACTAATAACGCCAAGGTCACAGGTTCGATGCCCGTATTGGCCACTTTGTCATTTGGGAAATATTTCTGCAGAAGCATGAGATTGATGCAGAATTGGCACTCACAGCTTTAGAGTTACTAACACAAGATTGCTGTTTTGTTGGAAGCAGCTGTGCATACATGGTCACGGGTCAGTACTGCTGCGGGACATAACCAATGTTGTTGTGAGGATAAGGGTTGTATTTGTGAATGAGTTAGGCATTTTCTTTCAAGGGAAGAAAGCTCCCCCCTGCAACTGTCCTCCCTCCTATGCTCCAGTCAGAAGGCTTACTTTTTCTGACTGAGCATGGTGCTAATCACGCCAAGTTAGCGAATTTGATCCCAGTATTGGCCACTTTGTCAATTTGGGAAATATTTCTGCAGAAGGATGAGATTGATGCAGAATTGGCACTCACAGCTTTAGAGTTACTAACACAAGATTGCTGTTTTGTTGGAAGCAGCTGTGCATACATAGTCACGGGTCAGTACTACTGCGGACATAACCAATGTTGTTGTGAGGATAAGGGTTGTATTTGTGAATGAGTTAGGCATTTTCTTTCAAGGGAAGAAAACTCCCCCCTGCAACTGGCCTCCCTCCTATGCTCCAGTCAGAAGGCATACTTTTTCTGACTGAGCATGGTGCTAATCACGCCAAGTTAGCGAATTTGATCCCAGTATTGGCCACTTTGTCAATTTGGGAAATATTTCTGCAGAAGCATGAGATTGATGCAGAATTCCCACCCACAGCTTTAGATTTACTATGACAAGTTTGCTGTTTTGTTGGAAGCAGCAGTCCATAAATGGTCACAGGTCAGTACTGCTGTGGGAAATGACCAATGAGATGCATTTAACCTTCTTTGTCCCAGTTCTACTTAAATGTGATGCAGGCTACAAGTCAGTTTGAAGATAATTGTCATATTCATTAATTTCCTTCAGATCACATGTAGTTTTTCTTTAGGTTGTTGTGAGGATAAGGGTTTTATGTGTGAATGAGTTAGGCATTTTTTTTCCAAGGGAAGAAAAAACCCCCCTGCAACTGGCCTCCCTCTTATGGTCCAGTCAGAAATGTCCCTCTCAGCTGGCCGGTTAGCTCAGTTGGTTAGAGTGTGGTACTAATAACGCCAAGGTCACGGGTTCGATCCCCGTATTGGCCACTTTGTCATTTTGGGAAATATTTCTGCAGAAGGATGAGATTGATGCAGAATTGGCACTCACAGCTTTAGAGTTACTAACACAAGATTGCTGTTTTGTTGGAAGCAGCTGTGCATACATAGTCACGGGTCAGTACTGCTGCGGACATAACCAATGTTGTGGTGAGGATAAGGGTTGTATTTGTAAATGAGTTAGGCATTTTCTTTCAAAGAAAGAAAACTCCCCCCTGCAACTGGCCTCCCTCCTATGCTCCAGTCGGAAGCATACTTGTTCTGACTGAGCATGGTGCTAATCACGCCAAGTTAGTGAATTTGATCCCAGTATTGGCCACTTTGTCAATTTGGGAAAAATGTCTGCAGAAGCATTAGATTGATGCAGAATTCCCACCCACAGCTTTAGATTTACTATGACAAGTTTGCTGTTTTGTTGGAAGCAGCAGTCCATAAATGGTCACAGGTCAGTACTGCTGTGGGAAATGACCAATGAGATGCATTTAACCTTCTTTGTCGCAGTACTACCTAAATGTGATGCAGGCCACAAGTCAGTTTGAAGATAATTGTAATATTCATGAATTTCCTTCAGATCACATGGAGTTTTTCTTTAGGTTGTTGTGAGGATAAGGGTTGTCTGTGTGAATGAGTTAGGCATTTTTTTTCCAAGGGAAGAAAACATCCCCCTACAACTGGCCTCCTGCTTATGCTTGAGTCAGAAACAAAACTCTCAGCTGGCTGTTTAGCTCATTTGGTTAGAGCGTGGTGCTAATAATGGCAAGGTCACGGGTCCCCGTATTGGCTTCCTTGTCATTTTGGGAAATATTTCTGCAGAAGCATGAGATTGATGCAGAATTGGCACTCACAGCTTTAGAGTTACTAACACAAGATTGCTGTTTTGTTGGAAGCAGCTGTGCATACATGGTCACCGGTCAGTACTGCTGCGGGACATAACCAATGTTGTTGTGAGGATAAGGGTTGTATTTGTGAATGAGTTAGGCATTTTCTTTCAAGGGAAGAAAACTCCCCCCTGCAACTGGCCTCCCTCCTATGCTCCAGTCAGAAGGCATACTTTTTCTGACTGAGCATGGTGCTAATCACGCCAAGTTAGCGGATTTGATCCCAGTATTGGCCACTTTGTCAATTTGGGAAATATTTCTGCAGAAGCATGAGATTGATGCAGAATTCCCACCCACAGCTTTAGATTTACTATGACTAGTTTGCTGTTTTGTTGGAAGCAGCAGTCCATAAATGGTCACAGGTCAGTACTGCTGTGGGAAATGACCAATGAGATGCATTTAACCTTCTTTGTCCCAGTTCTACTTAAATGTGATGCAGGCTACAAGTCAGTTTGAAGATAATTGTCATATTCATGAATTTCCTTCAGATCACATGTAGTTTTTCTTTAGGTTGTTGTGAGGATAAGGGTTTTATGTGTGAATGAGTTAGGCATTTTTTTTCCAAGGGAAAAAAAAATCGCCCTGCAACTGGCCTCCCTCTTATGCTCCAGTCAGAAACAGGACTCTCAGCTGGACGGTTAGCTCAGTTGGTTAGAGCATGGTACTAATAACGCCAAGGTCACAGGTTCGATGCCCGTATTGGCCACTTTGTCATTTGGGAAATATTTCTGCAGAAGCATGAGATTGATGCAGAATTGGCACTCACAGCTTTAGAGTTACTAACACAAGATTGCTGTTTTGTTGGAAGCAGCTGTGCATACATGGTCACGGGTCAGTACTGCTGCGGGACATAACCAATGTTGTTGTGAGGATAAGGGTTGTATTTGTGAATGAGTTAGGCATTTTCTTTCAAGGGAAGAAAGCTCCCCCCTGCAACTGTCCTCCCTCCTATGCTCCAGTCAGAAGGCATACTTTTTCTGACTGAGCATGGTGCTAATCACGCCAAGTTAGCGAATGTGATCCCAGTATTGGCCACTTTGTCAATTTGGGAAATATTTCTGCAGAAGCATGAGATTGATGCAGAATTCCCACCCACAGCTTTAGATTTACTATGACTAGTTTCCTGTTTTGTTGGAAGCAGCAGTCCATAAATGGTCACAGGTCAGTACTGCTGTGGGAAATGACCAATGAGATGCATTTAACCTTCTTTGTCCCAGTTCTACTTAAATGTGATGCAGGCTACAAGTCAGTTTGAAGATAATTGTCATATTCGTGAATTTCCTTCAGATCACATGTAGTTTTTCTTTAGGTTGTTGTGAGGATAAGGGTTTTATGTGTGAATGGGTTAGGCATTTTTTTTTCCAAGGGAAGAAAAAATCCCCCTGCAACTGGCCTCCCTCTTATGCTCCAGTTAGAAATAGCCTCTCAGCTGGCCGGTTAGCTCCGTTGGTTAGAGCGTGGTGCTAATAACGCCAAGGTCACGGGTTCGATCCCCGTATTGGCCACTTTGTCATTTTGGGAAATATTTCTGCAGAAGGATGAGATTGATGCAGAATTGGCACTCATAGCTTTAGAGTTACTAACACAAGATTGCTGTTTTGTTGGAAGCAGCTGTGCATACATAGTCACGGGTCAGTACTGCTGCGGACATAACCAATGTTGTTGTGAGGATAAGGGTTGTATTTGTGAATGAGTTAGGCATTTTCTTTCAAGGGAAGAAAACTCCCCCCTGCAACTGGCCTCCCTCCTATGCTCCAGTCAGAAGGCATACTTTTTCTGACTGAGCATGGTGCTAATCACGCCAAGTTAGCGAATTTGATCCCAGTATTGGCCACTTTGTCAATTTGGGAAATATTTCTGCAGAAGCATGAGATTGATGCAGAATTCCCACCCACAGCTTTAGATTTACTATGACTAGTTTGCTGTTTTGTTGGAAGCAGCAGTCCATAAATGGTCACAGGTCAGTACTGCTGTGGGAAATGACCAATGAGATGCATTTAACCTTCTTTGTCCCAGTTCTACTTAAATGTGATGCAGGCTACAAGTCAGTTTGAAGATAATTGTCATATTCATGAATTTCCTTCAGATCACATGTAGTTTTTCTTTCGGTTGTTCTGAGGATAAGGGTTTTATGTGTGAATGAGTTAGGCATTTTTTTTCCAAGGGAAAAAGACTTTCAGCTGGCCGGTTAGCTCAGTTGGTTAGAGCGTGGTGCTAATAACGCCAAGGTCACGGGTTGGATCCCCGTATTGGCCACTTTGTCATTTTGGGAAATATTTCTGCAGAAGCATGAGATTGATGCAGAATTGGCACTCACAGCTTTAGAGTTACTAACACAAGATTGCTGTTTTGTTGGTAGCAGCTGTGCATACATGGTCACGGGTCAGTACTGCTGCGGGACATAACCAATGTTGTTGTGAGGATAAGGGTTGTATTTGTGAATGAGTTAGGCATTTTCTTTCAAGGGAAGAAAACTACCCCCAGCAACTGGCCTCCCTCCTATGCTCCAGTCAGAAGGCATACTTTTTCTGACTGAGCATGGTGCTAATCACGCCAAGTCAGCGAATTTGATCCCAGTATTGGCCACTTTGTCAATTTGGGAAATATTTCTGCAGAAGCATGAGATTGATGCAGAATTCCCACCCACAGCTTTAGATTTACTATGACTAGTTTGCTGTTTTGTTGGAAGCAGCAGTCCATAAATGGTCACAGGTCAGTACTGCTGTGGGAAATGACCAATGAGATGCATTTAACCTTCTTTGTCCCAGTTCTACTTAAATGTGATACAGGCTACAAGTCAGTTTGAAGATAATTGTCATATTCGTGAATTTCCTTCAGATCACATGTAGTTTTTCTTTAGGTTGTTGTGAGGATAAGGGTTTTATGTGTGAATGAGTTAGGCATTTTTTTCCAAGGGAAGAAAAAATCCCCCTGCAACTGGCCTCCTTCTTATGCTCCAATCAGAAATATGCCTCTCAGCTGGCCGGTTAGCTCAGTTGGTTAGAGCGTGGTGCTAATAACGCCAAGGTCACAGGTTTGATCCCCGTATTTGTCATTTTGGGAAATATTTTTGCAGAAGCATGAGATTGATGCAGAATTGGCACTCACAGCTTTAGAGTTACTAACACAAGATTGCTGTTTTGTTGGAAGCAGCTGTGCATACATAGTCACGGGTCAGTACTGCTGCGGACATAACCAATGTTGTTGTGAGGATAAGGGTTGTATTTGTGAATGAGTTAGGCATTTTCTTTCAAGGGAAGAAAACTCCCCCCTGCAACTGGCCTCCCTCCTATGCTCCAGTCAGAAGGCATACTTTTTCTGACTGAGCATGGTGCTAATCACGCCAAGTTAGCGAATTTGATCCCAGTATTGGCCACTTTGTCAATTTGGGAAATATTTCTGCAGAAGCATGAGATTGATGCAGAATTCCCACCCACAACTTTAGATTTACTATGACCAGTTTGCTGTTTTGTTGGAAGCAGCAGTCCATAAATGGTCACAGGTCAGTACTGCTGTGGGAAATGACCAATGAGATGCATTTAACCTTCTTTGTCCCAGTTCTACTTAAATGTGATGCAGGCTACAAGTCAGTTTGAAGATAATTGTCATATTCATGAATTTCCTTCAGATCACATGTAGTTTTTCTTTAGGTTGTTGTGAGGATAAGGGTTTTATGTGTGAATGAGTTAGGCATTTTTTTTCCAAGGGAAAAAGACTCTCAGCTGGCAGGTTAGCTCAGTAGGTTAGAGCGTGGTGCTAATAATGCCAAGGTCACGGGTTCGATCCCCATATTGGCCACTTTGTCATTTTGGGAAATATTTCTGCAGAAGCATCAGATTGATGCAGAATTGGCACTCACAGCTTTAGAGGTACTAACACAAGATTGCTGTTTTGTTGGTAGCAGCTGTGCATACATGGTCACGGGTCAGTACTGCTGCGGGACATAACCAATGTTGTTGTGAGGATAAGGGTTGTATTTGTGAATGAGTTAGGCATTTTCTTTCAAGGGAAGAAAACTACCCCCTGCAACTGGCCTCCCTCCTATGCTCCAGTCAGAAGGCATACTTTTTCTGACTGAGCATGGTGCTAATCACGCCAAGTCAGCGAATTTGATCCCAGTATTGGCCACTTTGTCAATTTGGGAAATATTTCTGCAGAAGCATGAGATTGATGCAGAATTCCCACCCACAGCTTTAGATTTACTATGACTAGTTTGCTGTTTTGTTGGAAGCAGCAGTCCATAAATGGTCACAGGTCAGTACTGCTGTGGGAAATGACCAATGAGATGCATTTAACCTTCTTTGTCCCAGTTCTACTTAAATGTGATGCAGGCTACAAGTCAGTTTGAAGATAATTGTCATATTCGTGAATTTCCTTCAGATCACATGTAGTTTTTCTTTAGATTGTTGTGAGGATAAGGGTTTTATGTGTGAATGAGTTAGGCATTTTTTTTCCAAGGGAAGAAAAAATCCCACTGCAACTGGCCTCCCTCTTATGCTCCAGTCAGAAACAGGACTCTCAGCTGGCCGGTTAGAGCGTGGTGCTAATAACGCCAAGGTCACGGGTTCGATCCCCGTATTGGCCACTTTGTCATTTTGGGAAATATTTCTGCAGAAGCATGAGATTAATGCAGAATTGGCACTCACAGCTTTAGAGTTCCTAACACAAGATTGCTGTTTTGTTGGAAGCAGCTGTGCATACATAGTCACGGGTCAGTACTGCTGCGGACATAACCAATGTTGTTGTGAGGATAAGGGTTGTATTTGTGAATGAGTTAGGCATTTTCTTTCAAGGGAAGGAAACTCCCCCCTGCAACTGGCCTCCCTCCTATGCTCCAGTCAGAAGGCATACTTTTTCTGACTGAGCATGGTGCTAATCACGCCATGTTAGCGGATTTGATCCCAGTATTGGCCACTTTGTCAATTTGGGAAATATTTCTGCAGAAGCATGAGATTGATGCAGAATTCCCACCCACAGCTTTAGATTTACTATGACTAGTTTGCTGTTTTGTTGGAAGCAGCAGTCCATAAATGGTCACAGGTCAGTACTGCTGTGGGAAATGACCAATGGGATGCATTTAACCTTCTTTGTCCCAGTTCTACTTAAATGTGATGCAGGCTACAAGTCAGTTTGAAGATAATTGTCATATTCATGAATTTCCTTCAGATCACATGTAGTTTTTCTTTAGGTTGTTGAGGATAAGGGTTTTATGTATGAATGAGTTAGGCATTTTTTTTCCAAGGGAAGAAAAAATCCCCCTGCAACTGGCCTCCCTCTTATGCTCCAGTTAGAAATATGCCTCTCAGCTGGCCGGTTAACTCAGTTGGTTAGAGCGTGGTGCTAATAACACCAAGGTCACGGGTTCGATCCCCGTAATGGCCACTTTGTCATTTTGGGAAATATTTCTGCAGAAGGATGAGATTGATGCAAAATTGGCACTCACAGCTTTAGAGTTACTAACACAAGATTGCTGTTTTGTTGGAAGCAGCTGTGCATACATAGTCACGGGTCAGTACTGCTGCGGACATAACCAATGTTGTTGTGAGGATAAGGGTTGTATTTGTGAATGAGTTAGGCATTTTCTTTCAAGGGAAGAAAACTCCCCCCTGCAACTGGCCTCCCTCCTATGCTCCAGTCAGAAGGCATACTTTTTCTGACTGAGCATGGTGCTAATCACGCCAAGTTAGCGAATTTGATCCCAGTATTGGCCACTTTATCAATTTGGGAAATATTTCTGCAGAAGCATGAGATTGATGCAGAATTCCCACCCATAGCTTTAGATTTACTATGACTAGTTTGCTGTTTTGTTGGAAGCAGCAGTCCATAAATGGTCAAAGGTCAGTACTGCTGTGGAAAATGACCAATGAGATGCATTTAACCTTCTTTGTCCCAGTTCTACTTAAATGTGATGCAGGCTACAAGTCAGTTTGAAGATAATTGTCATATTCATGAATTTCCTTCAGATCACATGTAGTTTTTCTTTAGGTTGTTGTGAGGATAAGGGTTTTATGTGTGAATGAGTTAGGCATTTTTTTTCCAAGGGAAAAAGACTTTCAGCTGGCCGGTTAGCTCAGTTGGTTAGAGCGTGGTGCTAATAACGCCAAGGTCACGGGTTCGATCCCCGTATTGGCCACTTTGTCATTTTGGGAAATATTTCTGCAGAAGCATGAGATTGATGCAGAATTGGCACTCACAGCTTTAGAGTTACTAACACAAGATTGCTGTTTTGTTGGTAGCAGCTGTGCATACATGGTCATGGGTCAGTACTGCTGCGGGACATAACCAATGTTGTTGTGAGGATAAGGGTTGTATTTGTGAATGAGTTAGGCATTTCCTTTCAAGGGAAGAAAACTACCCCCTGCAACTGGCCTCCCTCCTATGCTCCAGTCAGAAGGCATACTTTTTCTGACTGAGCATGGTGCTAATCACGCCAAGTCAGCGAATTTGATCCCAGTATTGGCCACTTTGTCAATTTGGGAAATATTTCTGCAGAAGCATGAGATTGATGCAGAATTCCCACCCACAGCTTTAGATTTACTATGACTAGTTTGCTGTTTTGTTGGAAGAAGCAGTCCATAAATGGTCACAGGTCAGTACTGCTGTGGGAAATGACCAATGAGATGCATTTAACCTTCTTTGTCCCAGTTCTACTTAAATGTGATGCAGGCTACAAGTCAGTTTGAAGATAATTGTCATATTCATGAATTTCCTTCAGATCACATGTAGTTTTTCTTTAGATTGTTGTGAGGATAAGGGTTTTATGTGTGAATGAGTTAGGCATTTTTTTTCCAAGGGAAGAAAAAATCCCACTGCAACTGGCCTCCCTCTTATGCTCCAGTCAGAAACAGGACTCTCAGCTGGCCGGTTAGAGCGTGGTGCTAATAACGCCAAGGTCACGGGTTCGATCCCCGTATTGGCCACTTTGTCATTTTGGGAAATATTTCTGCAGAAGCATGAGATTGATGCAGAATTGGCACTCACAGCTTTAGAGTTACTAACACAAGATTGCTGTTTTGTTGGAAGCAGCTGTGCATACATAGTCACGGGTCAGTACTGCTGCGGACATAACCAATGTTGTTGTGAGGATAAGGGTTGTATTTGTGAATGAGTTAGGCATTTTCTTTCAAGGGAAGGAAACTCCCCCCTGCAACTGGCCTCCCTCCTATGCTCCAGTCAGAAGGCATACTTTTTCTGACTGAGCATGGTGCTAATCACGCCAAGTTAGCGGATTTGATCCCAGTATTGGCCACTTTGTCAATTTGGGAAATATTTCTGCAGAAGCATGAGATTGATGCAGAATTCCCACCCACAGCTTTAGATTTACTATGACTAGTTTGCTGTTTTGTTGGAAGCAGCAGTCCATAAATGGTCACAGGTCAGTACTGCTGTGGGAAATGACCAATGAGATGCATTTAACCTTCTTTGTCCCAGTTCTACTTAAATGTGATGCAGGCTACAAGTCAGTTTGAAGATAATTGTCATATTCATGAATTTCCTTCAGATCACATGTAGTTTTTCTTTAGGTTGTTGTGAGGATAAGGGTTTTATGCGTGAATGAGTTAGGCATTTTTTTTCCAAGGGAAGAAAAAATCCCCCTGCAACTGGCCTCCCTCTTATGCTCCAGTTAGAAATATGCCTCTCAGCTGGCCGGTTAACTCAGTTGGTTAGAGTGTGGTGCTAATAACACCAAGGTCACGGGTTCGATCCCCGTAATGGCGACTTTGTCATTTTGGGAAATATTTCTGCAGAAGGATGAGATTGATGCAAAATTGGCACTCACAGCTTTAGAGTTACTAACACAAGATTGCTGTTTTGTTGGAAGCAGCTGTGCATACATAGTCACGGGTCAGTACTGCTGCGGACATAACCAATGTTGTTGTGAGGATAAGGGTTGTATTTGTGAATGAGTTAGGCATTTTCTTTCAAGGGAAGAAAACTCCCCCCTGCAACTGGCCTCCCTCCTATGCTCCAGTCAGAAGGCATACTTTTTCTGACTGAGCATGGTGCTAATCACGCCAAGTTAGCGAATTTGATCCCAGTATTGGCCACTTTATCAATTTGGGAAATATTTCTGCAGAAGCATGAGATTGATGCAGAATTCCCACCCATAGCTTTAGATTTACTATGACTAGTTTGCTGTTTTGTTGGAAGCAGCAGTCCATAAATGGTCAAAGGTCAGTACTGCTGTGGGAAATGACCAATGAGATGCATTTAACCTTCTTTGTCCCAGTTCTACTTAAATGTGATGCAGGCTACAAGTCAGTTTGAAGATAATTGTCATATTCATGAATTTCCTTCAGATCACATGTAGTTTTTCTTTAGGTTGTTGTGAGGATAAGGGTTTTATGTGTGAATGAGTTAGGCATTTTTTTTCCAAGGGAAAAAGACTTTCAGCTGGCAGGTTAGCTCAGTTGGTTAGAGCGTGGTGCTAATAACACCAAGGTCACGGGTTCGATCCCCGTATTGGCCACTTTGTCATTTTGGGAAATATTTCTGCAGAAGCATGAGATTGATGCAGAATTGGCACTCACAGCTTTAGAGTTACTAACACAAGATTGCTGTTTTGTTGGTAGCAGCTGTGCATACATGGTCATGGGTCAGTACTGCTGCGGGACATAACCAATGTTGTTGTGAGGATAAGGGTTGTATTTGTGAATGAGTTAGGCATTTCCTTTCAAGGGAAGAAAACTACCCCCTGCAACTGGCCTCCCTCCTATGCTCCAGTCAGAAGGCATACTTTTTCTGACTGAGCATGGTGCTAATCACGCCAAGTCAGCGAATTTGATCCCAGTATTGGCCACTTTGTCAATTTGGGAAATATTTCTGCAGAAGCATGAGATTGATGCAGAATTTCCACCCACAGCTTTAGATTTACTATGACTAGTTTGCTGTTTTGTTGGAAGCAGCAGTCCATAAATGGTCACAGGTCAGTACTGCTGTGGGAAATGACCAATGAGATGCATTTAACCTTCTTTGTCCCAGTTCTACTTAAATGTGATACAGGCTACAAGTCAGTTTGAAGATAATTGTCATATTCGTGAATTTCCTTCAGATCACATGTAGTTTTTCTTTAGGTTGTTGTGAGGATAAGGGTTTTATGTGTGAATGAGTTAGGCATTTTTTTCCAAGGGAAGAAAAAATCCCCCTGCAACTGGCCTCCCTCTTATGCTCCAGTCAGAAACAGGACTCTCAGCTGGCCGGTTAGCTAAGTTGGTTAGAGCGTGCTGCTAATAACGCCAAGGTTACGGGTTTGATCCCCGTATTGGCCACTTTGTCATTTTGGTAAATATTTCTGCAGAGGCATGAGATTGATGCAGAATTGGCACTCACCGCTTTAGAGTTACTAATGACCAATGAGATGCATTTAACCTTCTTAGTCCCAGTTCTACTTAAATGTGATGCAGGCTACAAGTCAGTTTGAAGATAATTGTCATATTCGTGAATTTCCTTCAGATCACATGTAGTTTTTCTTTAGGTTGTTGTGAGGATAAGGGTTTTATGTGTGAATGAGTTAGGTATTTTTTTTCCAAGGGAAGAAAAAATCCCCCTGCAATTGGCCTCCCTCTTATGCTCCAGTTAGAAATATGCCTTTCAGCTGGCCGGTTAGCTCAGTTAGTTAGAGCGTGGTGCTAATAACGCCAAGGTCACGGGTTCGATCCCCGTATTGGCCACTTTGTCATTTTGGGAAATATTTCCGCAGAAGCAGAGATTGATGCAGAATTGGCACTCACAGCTTTAGAGTTACTAACACAAGATTGCTGTTTTGTTGGAAGCAGCTGTGCATACATAGTCACGGGTCAGTACTGCTGCGGACATAACCAATGTTGTTGTGAGGATAAGGGTTGTATTTGTGAATGAGTTAGGCATTTTCTTTCAAGGAAAGAAAACTCCCCCCTGCAACTGGCCTCCCTCCTATGCTCCAGTCAGAAGCATACTTTTTCTGACTGAGCATGGTGCTAATCACGCCAAGTTAGCGAATTTGATCCCAGTATTGGCCACTTTGTCAATTTGGGAAAAATGTCCGCAGAAGCATTAGATTGATGCAGAATTCCCACCCACAGCTTTAGATTTACTATGACAAGTTTGCTGTTTTGTTGGAAGCAGCAGTCCATAAATGGTCACAGGTCAGTACTGCTGTGGGAAATGACCAATGAGATGCATTTAACCTTCTTTGTCGCAGTACTACTTAAATGTGATGCAGGCCACAGGTCAGTTTGAAGATAATTGTAATATTCATGAATTTCCTTCAGATCACATGGAGTTTTTCTTTAGGTTGTTGTGAGGATAAGGGTTGTCTGTGTGAATGAGTTAGGCATTTTTTTTCCAAGGGAAGAAAACATCCCCCTACAACTGGCCTCCTGCTTATGCTTGAGTCAGAAACAAAACTCTCAGCTGGCTGTTTAGCTCATTTGGTTAGAGCGTGGTGCTAATAATGGCAAGGTCACGGGTCCCTGTATTGGCCTCCTTGTCATTTTGGGAAATATTTCTGCAGAAGCATGAGATTGATGCAGAATTGGCACTCACAGCTTTAGAGTTACTAACACAAGATTGCTGTTTTGTTGGAAGCAGCTGTGCATACATGGTCACTGGTCAGTACTGCTGCGGGACATAACCAATGTTGTTGTGAGGATAAGGTTTGTATTTGTGAATGAGTTAGGCATTTTCTTTCAAGGGAAGAAAACTCCCCCCTGCAACTGGCCTCCCTCCTATGCTCCAGTCAGAAGGCATACTTTTTCTGACTGAGCATGGTGCTAATCACGCCAAGTTAGCGGATTTGATCCCAGTATTGGCCACTTTGTCAATTTGGGAAATATTTCTGCAGAAGCATGAGATTGATGCAGAATTCCCACCCACAGTTTTAGATTTACTATGACTAGTTTGCTGTTTTGTTGGAAGCAGCAGTCCATAAGTGGTCACAGGTCAGTACTGCTGTGGGAAATGACCAATGAGATGCATTTAACCTTCTTTGTCCCAGTACTACTTAAATGTGATGCAGGCTACAAGTCAGTTTGAAGATAGTTGTCATATTCATGAATTTCCTTCAGATCACATGTAGTTTTTCTTTAGGTTGTTGTGAGGATAAGGGTTTTATGTGTGAATGACTTAGGCATTTTTTTTCCAAGGGAAGAAAAAATCCCACTGCAACTGGCCTCCCTCTTATGCTCCAATCAGAAACAAGACTCTCAGCTGGTCGGTTAGCTCAGTTGGTTAGAGCGTGGTGCTAATAACGCCAAGGTCACGGGTTCGATCCCCGTATTGGCCACTTTGTCATTTTGGGAAATATTTCTGCAGAAGCATGAGATTGATGCAGAATTGGCACTCACAGCTTTAGAGTTACTAACACAAGATTGCTGTTTTGTTGGAAGCAGCTGTGCATACATGGTCACGGGTCAGTACTGCTGCGGGACATAACCAATGTTGTTGTGAGGATAAGGGTTGTATTTGTGAATGAGTTAGGCATTTTCTTTCAAGGGAAGAAAGCTCCCCCCTGCAACTGGCCTCCCTCCTATGCTCCAGTCAGAAGGCATACTTTTTCTGACTGAGCATGGTGCTAATCACGCCAAGTTAGCGAATTTGATCCCAGTATTGGCCACTTTGTCAATTTGGGAAATATTTCTGCAGAAGCATGAGATTGATGCAGAATTCCCACCCACAGCTTTAGATTTACTATAACTAGTTTCCTGTTTTGTTGGAAGCAGCAGTCCATAAATGGTCACAGGTCAGTACTGCTGGGGGAAATGACCAATGAGATGCATTTAACCTTCTTTGTCCCAGTTCTACTTAAATGTGATGCAGGCTACAAGTCAGTTTGAAGATAATTGTCATATTCGTGAATTTCCTTCAGATCACATGTAGTTTTTCTTTAGGTTGTTGTGAGGATAAGGGTTTTATGTGTGAATGAGTTAGGCATTTTTTTTCCAAGGGAAGAAAAAATCCCCCTGCAACTGGCCTCCCTCTTATGCTCCAGTTAGAAATATGCTTCTCAGCTGGCAGGTTAGCTCAGTTGGTTAGAGCGTGGTGCTAATAACACCAAGGCCACCGGTTCGATCCCTGTATTGGCCTCTTTGTCATTTTGGGAAATATTTCTGCAGAAGGATGAGATTGATGCAGAATTGGCACTCACAGCTTTAGAGTTACTAACACAAGATTGCTGTTTTGTTGGAAGCAGCTGTGCATACATAGTCACGGGTCAGTACTGCTGCGGACATAACCAATGTTGTTGTGAGGATAAGGGTTGTATTTGTGAATGAGTTAGGCATTTTCTTTCAAGGGAAGAAAACTCCAGTCAGAAATATGCTTCTCAGTTGGCCGGTTAGCTCAGTTGGTTAGAGCGTGGTGCTAAAAACGCCAAGGTCACTGGTTCGATCCCCGTATTGGCCACTTTGTCATTTTGGGAAATATTTCTGCAGAAGGATGAGATTGATGCAGAATTGGCACTCACAGCTTTAGAGTTACTAACACAAGATTGCTGTTTTGTTGGAAGCAGCTGTGCATACATAGTCACGGGTCAGTACTGCTGCGGACATAACCAATGTTGTTGTGAGGATAAGGGTTGTATTTGTGAATGAGTTAGGCATTTTCTTTCAAGGAAAGAAAACTCCCCCCTGCAACTGGCCTCCCTCCTATGCTCCAGTCAGAAGCATACTTTTCTGACTGAGCATGGTGCTAATCACGCCAAGTTAGCGAATTTGATCCCAGTATTGGCCACTTTGTCGATTTGGGAAAAATGTCTGCAGAAGCATTAGATTGATGCAGAATTCCCACCCACAGCTTTAGATTTACTATGACAAGTTTGCTGTTTTGTTGGAAGCAGCAGTCCATAAATGGTCACAGGTCAGTACTGCTGTGGGAAATGACCAATGAGATGCATTTAACCTTCTTTGTCGCAGTACTACTTAAATGTGATGCAGGCCACAAGTCAGTTTGAAGATAATTGTAATATTCATGAATTTCCTTCAGATCACATGGAGTTTTTCTTTAGGTTGTTGTGAGGATAAGGGTTGTCTGTGTGAATGAGTTAGGCATTTTTTTTCCAAGGGAAGAAAACATCCCCCTACAACTGGCCTCCTGCTTATGCTTGAGTCAGAAACAAAACTCTCAGCTGGCTGTTTAGCTCATTTGGTTAGACTGTGGTGCTAACAATGGCAAGGTCACAGGTCCCTGTATTGGCCTCCTTGTCATTTTGGGAAATATTTCTGCAGAAGCATGAGATTGATGCAGAATTGGCACTCACAGCTTTAGAGTTACTAACACAAGATTGCTGTTTTGTTGGAAGCAGCTGTGCATACATGGTCACGGGTCAGTACTGCTGCGGGACATAACCAATGTTGTTGTGAGGATAAGGGTTGTATTTGTGAATGAGTTAGCCATTTTCTTTCAAGGGAAGAAAACTCCCCCCTGCAACTGGCCTCCCTCCTATGCTCCAGTCAGAAGGCATACTTTTTCTGACTGAGCATGGTGCTAATCACGCCAAGTTAGCGGATTTGATCCCAGTATTGGCCACTTTGTCAATTTGGGAAATATTTCTGCAGAAGCATGAGATTGATGCAGAATTCCCACCTACAGCTTTAGATTTACTATGACTAGTTTGCTGTTTTGTTGGAAGCAGCAGTCCATAAATGGTCACAGGTCAGTACTGCTGTGGGAAATGACCAATGAGATGCATTTAACCTTCTTTGTCCCAGTACTACTTAAATGTGATGCAGGCTACAAGTCAGTTTGAAGATAATTGTCATATTCATGAATTTCCTTCAGATCACATGTAGTTTTTCTTTAGGTTGTTGTGAGGATAAGGGTTTTATGTGTGAATGAGTTAGGCATTTTTTTTCCAAGGGAAGAAAAAACCCCCCTGCAACTGGCCTCCCTCTTATGGTCCAGTCAGAAATATCCCTCTCAGCTGGCCGGTTAGCTCAGTTGGTTAGAGTGTGGTACTAATAACGCCAAGGTCACGGGTTCGATCCCCGTATTGGCCACTTTGTCATTTTGGGAAATATTTCTGCAGAAGGATGAGATTGATGCAGAATTGGCACTCACAGCTTTAGAGTTACTAACACAAGATTGCTGTTTTGTTGGAAGCAGCTGTGCATACATAGTCACGGGTCAGTACTGCTGCGGACATAACCAATGTTGTGGTGAGGATAAGGGTTGTATTTGTGAATGAGTTAGGCATTTTCTTTCAAGGAAAGAAAACTCCCCCCTGCAACTGGCCTCCCTCCTATGCTCCAGTCGGAAGCATACTTTTTCTGACTGAGCATGGTGCTAATCACGCCAAGTTAGTGAATTTGATCCCAGTATTGGCCACTTTGTCAATTTGGGAAAAATGTCTGCAGAAGCATTAGATTGATGCAGAATTCCCACCCACAGCTTTAGATTTACTATGACAAGTTTGCTGTTTTGTTGGAAGCAGCAGTCCATAAATGGTCACAGGTCAGTACTGCTGTGGGAAATGACCAATGAGATGCATTTAACCTTCTTTGTCGCAGTACTACCTAAATGTGATGCAGGCCACAAGTCAGTTTGAAGATAATTGTAATATTCATGAATTTCCTTCAGATCACATGGAGTTTTTCTTTAGGTTGTTGTGAGGATAAGGGTTGTCTGTGTGAATGAGTTAGGCATTTTTTTTCCAAGGGAAGAAAACATCCCCCTACAACTGGCCTCCTGCTTATGCTTGAGTCAGAAACAAAACTCTCAGCTGGCTGTTTAGCTCATTTGGTTAGAGCGTGGTGCTAATAATGGCAAGGTCACGGGTCCCCGTATTGGCCTCCTTGTCATTTTGGGAAATATTTCTGCAGAAGCATGAGATTGATGCAGAATTGGCACTCACAGCTTTAGAGTTACTAACACAAGATTGCTGTTTTGTTGGAAGCAGCTGTGCATACATGGTCACCGGTCAGTACTGCTGCGGGACATAACCAATGTTGTTGTGAGGATAAGGGTTGTATTTGTGAATGAGTTAGGCATTTTCTTTCAAGGGAAGAAAACTCCCCCTGCAACTGGCCTCCCTCCTATGCTCCAGTCAGAAGGCATACTTTTTCTGACTGAGCATGGTGCTAATCACGCCAAGTTAGCGGATTTGATCCCAGTATTGGCCACTTTGTCAATTTGGGAAATATTTCTGCAGAAGCATGAGATTGATGCAGAATTCCCACCCACAGCTTTAGATTTACTATGACTAGTTTGCTGTTTTGTTGGAAGCAGCAGTCCATAAATGGTCACAGGTCAGTACTGCTGTGGGAAATGACCAATGAGATGCATTTAACCTTCTTTGTCCCAGTTCTACTTAAATGTGATGCAGGCTACAAGTCAGTTTGAAGATAATTGTCATATTCATGAATTTCCTTCAGATCACATGTAGTTTTTCTTTAGGTTGTTGTGAGGATAAGGGTTTTATGTGTGAATGAGTTAGGCATTTTTTTTCCAAGGGAAAAAAAAATCGCCCTGCAACTGGCCTCCCTCTTATGCTCCAGTCAGAAACAGGACTCTCAGCTGGACGGTTAGCTCAGTTGGTTAGAGCATGGTACTAATAACGCCAAGGTCACGGGTTCGATGCCCGTATTGGCCACTTTGTCATTTTGGGAAATATTTCTGCAGAAGCATGAGATTGATGCAGAATTGGCACTCACAGCTTTAGAGTTACTAACACAAGATTGCTGTTTTGTTGGAAGCAGCTGTGCATACATGGTCACGGGTCAGTACTGCTGCGGGACATAACCAATGTTGTTGTGAGGATAAGGGTTGTATTTGTGAATGAGTTAGGCATTTTCTTTCAAGGGAAGAAAGCTCCCCCCTGCAACTGTCCTCCCTCCTATGCTCCAGTCAGAAGGCATACTTTTTCTGACTGAGCATGGTGCTAATCACGCCAAGTTAGCGAATGTGATCCCAGTATTGGCCACTTTGTCAATTTGGGAAATATTTCTGCAGAAGCATGAGATTGATGCAGAATTCCCACCCACAGCTTTAGATTTACTATGACTAGTTTCCTGTTTTGTTGGAATCAGCAGTCCATAAATGGTCACAGGTCAGTACTGCTGTGGGAAATGACCAATGAGATGCATTTAACCTTCTTTGTCCCAGTTCTACTTAAATGTGATGCAGGCTACAAGTCAGTTTGAAGATAATTGTCATATTCGTGAATTTCCTTCAGATCACATGTAGTTTTTCTTTAGGTTGTTGTGAGGATAAGGGTTTTATGTGTGAATGGGTTAGGCATTTTTTTTCCAAGGGAAGAAAAAATCCCCCTGCAACTGGCCTCCCTCTTATGCTCCAGTTAGAAATAGCCTCTCAGCTGGCCGGTTAGCTCCGTTGGTTAGAGCGTGGTGCTAATAACGCCAAGGTCACGGGTTCGATCCCCGTATTGGCCACTTTGTCATTTTGGGAAATATTTCTGCAGAAGGATGAGATTGATGCAGAATTGGCACTCATAGCTTTAGAGTTACTAACACAAGATTGCTGTTTTGTTGGAAGCAGCTGTGCATACATAGTCACGGGTCAGTACTGCTGCGGACATAACCAATGTTGTTGTGAGGATAAGGGTTGTATTTGTGAATGAGTTAGGCATTTTCTTTCAAGGGAAGAAAACTCCCCCCTGCAACTGGCCTCCCTCCTATGCTCCAGTCAGAAGGCATACTTTTTCTGACTGAGCATGGTGCTAATCACGCCAAGTTAGCGAATTTGATCCCAGTATTGGCCACTTTGTCAATTTGGGAAATATTTCTGCAGAAGCATGAGATTGATGCAGAATTCCCACCCACAGCTTTAGATTTACTATGACTAGTTTGCTGTTTTGTTGGAAGCAGCAGTCCATAAATGGTCACAGGTCAGTACTGCTGTGGGAAATGACCAATGAGATGCATTTAACCTTCTTTGTCCCAGTTCTACTTAAATGTGATGCAGGCTACAAGTCAGTTTGAAGATAATTGTCATATTCATGAATTTCCTTCAGATCACATGTAGTTTTTCTTTAGGTTGTTCTGAGGATAAGGGTTTTATGTGTGAATGAGTTAGGCATTTTTTTTCCAAGGGAAAAAGACTTTCAGCTGGCCGGTTAGCTCAGTTGGTTAGAGCGTGGTGCTAATAACGCCAAGGTCACGGGTTGGATCCCCGTATTGGCCACTTTGTCATTTTGGGAAATATTTCTGCAGAAGCATGAGATTGATGCAGAATTGGCACTCACAGCTTTAGAGTTACTAACACAAGATTGCTGTTTTGTTGGTAGCAGCTGTGCATACATGGTCACGGGTCAGTACTGCTGCGGGACATAACCAATGTTGTTGTGAGGATAAGGGTTGTATTTGTGAATGAGTTAGGCATTTTCTTTCAAGGGAAGAAAACTACCCCCAGCAACTGGCCTCCCTCCTATGCTCCAGTCAGAAGGCATACTTTTTCTGACTGAGCATGGTGCTAATCACGCCAAGTCAGCGAATTTGATCCCAGTATTGGCCACTTTGTCAATTTGGGAAATATTTCTGCAGAAGCATGAGATTGATGCAGAATTCCCACCCACAGCTTTAGATTTACTATGACTAGTTTGCTGTTTTGTTGGAAGCAGCAGTCCATAAATGGTCACAGGTCAGTACTGCTGTGGGAAATGACCAATGAGATGCATTTAACCTTCTTTGTCCCAGTTCTACTTAAATGTGATACAGGCTACAAGTCAGTTTGAAGATAATTGTCATATTCGTGAATTTCCTTCAGATCACATGTAGTTTTTCTTTAGGTTGTTGTGAGGATAAGGGTTTTATGTGTGAATGAGTTAGGCATTTTTTTCCAAGGGAAGAAAAAATCCCCCTGCAACTGGCCTCCCTCTTATGCTCCAATCAGTAATATGCCTCTCAGCTGGCTGGTTAGCTCAGTTGGTTAGAGCGTGGTGCTAATAACGCCAAGGTCACAGGTTTGATCCCCGTATTTGTCATTTTGGGAAATATTTTTGCAGAAGCATGAGATTGATGCAGAATTGGCACTCACAGCTTTAGAGTTACTAACACAAGATTGCTGTTTTGTTGGAAGCAGCTGTGCATACATAGTCACGGGTCAGTACTGCTGCGGACATAACCAATGTTGTTGTGAGGATAAGGGTTGTATTTGTGAATGAGTTAGGCATTTTCTTTCAAGGGAAGAAAACTCCCCCCTGCAACTGGCCTCCCTCCTATGCTCCAGTCAGAAGGCATACTTTTTCTGACTGAGCATGGTGCTAATCACGCCAAGTTAGCGAATTTGATCCCAGTATTGGCCACTTTGTCAATTTGGGAAATATTTCTGCAGAAGCATGAGATTGATGCAGAATTCCCACCCACAACTTTAGCTTTACTATGACCAGTTTGCTGTTTTGTTGGAAGCAGCAGTCCATAAATGGTCACAGGTCAGTACTGCTGTGGGAAATGACCAATGAGATGCATTTAACCTTCTTTGTCCCAGTTCTACTTAAATGTGATGCAGGCTACAAGTCAGTTTGAAGATAATTGTCATATTCATGAATTTCCTTCAGATCACATGTAGTTTTTCTTTAGGTTGTTGTGAGGATAAGGGTTTTATGTGTGAATGAGTTAGGCATTTTTTTTCCAAGGGAAAAAGACTCTCAGCTGGCAGGTTAGCTCAGTAGGTTAGAGCGTGGTGCTAATAATGCCAAGGTCACGGGTTCGATCCCCATATTGGCCACTTTGTCATTTTGGGAAATATTTCTGCAGAAGCATCAGATTGATGCAGAATTGGCACTCACAGCTTTAGAGGTACTAACACAAGATTGCTGTTTTGTTGGTAGCAGCTGTGCATACATGGTCACGGGTCAGTACTGCTGCGGGACATAACCAATGTTGTTGTGAGGATAAGGGTTGTATTTGTGAATGAGTTAGGCATTTTCTTTCAAGGGAAGAAAACTACCCCCTGCAACTGGCCTCCCTCCTATGCTCCAGTCAGAAGGCATACTTTTTCTGACTGAGCATGGTGCTAATCACGCCAAGTCAGCGAATTTGATCCCAGTATTGGCCACTTTGTCAATTTGGGAAATATTTCTGCAGAAGCATGAGATTGATGCAGAATTCCCACCCACAGCTTTAGATTTACTATGACTAGTTTGCTGTTTTGTTGGAAGCAGCAGTCCATAAATGGTCACAGGTCAGTACTGCTGTGGGAAATGACCAATGAGATGCATTTAACCTTCTTTGTCCCAGTTCTACTTAAATGTGATGCAGGCTACAAGTCAGTTTGAAGATAATTGTCATATTCGTGAATTTCCTTCAGATCACATGTAGTTTTTCTTTAGATTGTTGTGAGGATAAGGGTTTTATGTGTGAATGAGTTAGGCATTTTTTTTCCAAGGGAAGAAAAAATCCCACTGCAACTGGCCTCCCTCTTATGCTCCAGTCAGAAACAGGACTCTCAGCTGGCTGGTTAGAGCGTGGTGCTAATAACGCCAAGGTCACGGGTTCGATCCCCGTATTGGCCACTTTGTCATTTTGGGAAATATTTCTGCAGAAGCATGAGATTAATGCAGAATTGGCACTCACAGCTTTAGAGTTACTAACACAAGATTGCTGTTTTGTTGGAAGCAGCTGTGCATACATAGTCACGGGTCAGTACTGCTGCGGACATAACCAATGTTGTTGTGAGGATAAGGGTTGTATTTGTGAATGAGTTAGGCATTTTCTTTCAAGGGAAGGAAACTCCCCCCTGCAACTGGCCTCCCTCCTATGCTCCAGTCAGAAGGCATACTTTTTCTGACTGAGCATGGTGCTAATCACGCCAAGTTAGCGGATTTGATCCCAGTATTGGCCACTTTGTCAATTTGGGAAATATTTCTGCAGAAGCATGAGATTGATGCAGAATTCCCACCCACAGCTTTAGATTTACTATGACTAGTTTGCTGTTTTGTTGGAAGCAGCAGTCCATAAATGGTCACAGGTCAGTACTGCTGTGGGAAATGACCAATGGGATGCATTTAACCTTCTTTGTCCCAGTTCTACTTAAATGTGATGCAGGCTACAAGTCAGTTTGAAGATAATTGTCATATTCATGAATTTCCTTCAGATCACATGTAGTTTTTCTTTAGGTTGTTGAGGATAAGGGTTTTATGTGTGAATGAGTTAGGCATTTTTTTTCCAAGGGAAGAAAAAATCCCCCTGCAACTGGCCTCCCTCTTATGCTCCAGTTAGAAATATGCCTCTCAGCTGGCCGGTTAACTCAGTTGGTTAGAGCGTGGTGCTAATAACACCAAGGTCACGGGTTCGATCCCCGTAATGGCCACTTTGTCATTTTGGGAAATATTTCTGCAGAAGGATGAGATTGATGCAAAATTGGCACTCACAGCTTTAGAGTTACTAACACAAGATTGCTGTTTTGTTGGAAGCAGCTGTGCATACATAGTCACGGGTCAGTACTGCTGCGGACATAACCAATGTTGTTGTGAGGATAAGGGTTGTATTTGTGAATGAGTTAGGCATTTTCTTTCAAGGGAAGAAAACTCCCCCCTGCAACTGGCCTCCCTCCTATGCTCCAGTCAGAAGGCATACTTTTTCTGACTGAGCATGGTGCTAATCACGCCAAGTTAGCGAATTTGATCCCAGTATTGGCCACTTTATCAATTTGGGAAATATTTCTGCAGAAGCATGAGATTGATGCAGAATTCCCACCCATAGCTTTAGATTTACTATGACTAGTTTGCTGTTTTGTTGGAAGCAGCAGTCCATAAATGGTCAAAGGTCAGTACTGCTGTGGGAAATGACCAATGAGATGCATTTAACCTTCTTTGTCCCAGTTCTACTTAAATGTGATGCAGGCTACAAGTCAGTTTGAAGATAATTGTCATATTCATGAATTTCCTTCAGATCACATGTAGTTTTTCTTTAGGTTGTTGTGAGGATAAGGGTTTTATGTGTGAATGAGTTAGGCATTTTTTTTCCAAGGGAAAAAGACTTTCAGCTGGCTGGTTAGCTCAGTTGGTTAGAGCGTGGTGCTAATAACGCCAAGGTCACGGGTTCGATCCCTGTATTGGCCACTTTGTCATTTTGGGAAATATTTCTGCAGAAGCATGAGATTGATGCAGAATTGGCACTCACAGCTTTAGAGTTACTAACACAAGATTGCTGTTTTGTTGGTAGCAGCTGTGCATACATGGTCATGGGTCAGTACTGCTGCGGGACATAACCAATGTTGTTGTGAGGATAAGGGTTGTATTTGTGAATGAGTTAGGCATTTCCTTTCAAGGGAAGAAAACTACCCCCTGCAACTGGCCTCCCTCCTATGCTCCAGTCAGAAGGCATACTTTTTCTGACTGAGCATGGTGCTAATCACGCCAAGTCAGCGAATTTGATCCCAGTATTGGCCACTTTGTCAATTTGGGAAATATTTCTGCAGAAGCATGAGATTGATGCAGAATTCCCACCCACAGCTTTAGATTTACTATGACTAGTTTGCTGTTTTGTTGGAAGAAGCAGTCCATAAATGGTCACAGGTCAGTACTGCTGTGGGAAATGACCAATGAGATGCATTTATCCTTCTTTGTCCCAGTTCTACTTAAATGTGATGCAGGCTACAAGTCAGTTTGAAGATAATTGTCATATTCATGAATTTCCTTCAGATCACATGTAGTTTTTCTTTAGATTGTTGTGAGGATAAGGGTTTTATGTGTGAATGAGTTAGGCATTTTTTTCCAAGGGAAGAAAAAATCCCACTGCAACTGGCCTCCCTCTTATGCTCCAGTCAGAAACAGGACTCTCAGCTGGCCGGTTAGAGCGTGGTGCTAATAACGCCAAGGTCACGGGTTCGATCCCCGTATTGGCCACTTTGTCATTTTGGGAAATATTTCTGCAGAAGCATGAGATTGATGCAGAATTGGCACTCACAGCTTTAGAGTTACTAACACAAGATTGCTGTTTTGTTGGAAGCAGCTGTGCATACATAGTCACGGGTCAGTACTGCTGCGGACATAACCAATGTTGTTGTGAGGATAAGGGTTGTATTTGTGAATGAGTTAGGCATTTTCTTTCAAGGGAAGGAAACTCCCCCCTGCAACTGGCCTCCCTCCTATGCTCCAGTCAGAAGGCATACTTTTTCTGACTGAGCATGGTGCTAATCACGCCAAGTTAGCGGATTTGATCCCAGTATTGGCCACTTTGTCAATTTGGGAAATATTTCTGCAGAAGCATGAGATTGATGCAGAATTCCCACCCACAGCTTTAGATTTACTATGACTAGTTTGCTGTTTTGTTGGAAGCAGCAGTCCATAAATGGTCACAGGTCAGTACTGCTGTGGGAAATGACCAATGAGATGCATTTAACCTTCTTTGTCCCAGTTCTACTTAAATGTGATGCAGGCTACAAGTCAGTTTGAAGATAATTGTCATATTCATGAATTTCCTTCAGATCACATGTAGTTTTTCTTTAGGTTGTTGTGAGGATAAGGGTTTTATGCGTGAATGAGTTAGGCATTTTTTTTCCAAGGGAAGAAAAAATCCCCCTGCAACTGGCCTCCCTCTTATGCTCCAGTTAGAAATATGCCTCTCAGCTGGCCGGTTCGTGGTGCTAATAACACCAAGGTCACGGGTTCGATCCCCGTAATGGCGACTTTGTCATTTTGGGAAATATTTCTGCAGAAGGATGAGATTGATGCAAAATTGGCACTCACAGCTTTAGAGTTACTAACACAAGATTGCTGTTTTGTTGGAAGCAGCTGTGCATACATAGTCACGGGTCAGTACTGCTGCGGACATAACCAATGTTGTTGTGAGGATAAGGGTTGTATTTGTGAATGAGTTAGGCATTTTCTTTCAAGGGAAGAAAACTCCCCCCTGCAACTGGCCTCCCTCCTATGCTCCAGTCAGAAGGCATACTTTTTCTGACTGAGCATGGTGCTAATCACGCCAAGTTAGCGAATTTGATCCCAGTATTGGCCACTTTATCAATTTGGGAAATATTTCTGCAGAAGCATGAGATTGATGCAGAATTCCCACCCATAGCTTTAGATTTACTATGACTAGTTTGCTGTTTTGTTGGAAGCCGCAGTCCATAAATGGTCAAAGGTCAGTACTGCTGTGGGAAATGACCAATGAGATGCATTTAACCTTCTTTGTCCCAGTTCTACTTAAATGTGATGCAGGCTACAAGTCAGTTTGAAGATAATTGTCATATTCATGAATTTCCTTCAGATCACATGTAGTTTTTCTTTAGGTTGTTGTGAGGATAAGGGTTTTATGTGTGAATGAGTTAGGCATTTTTTTTCCAAGGGAAAAAGACTTTCAGCTGGCCGGTTAGCTCAGTTGGTTAGAGCGTGGTGCTAATAACGCCAAGGTCACGGGTTCGATCCCCGTATTGGCCACTTTGTCATTTTGGGAAATATTTCTGCAGAAGCATGAGATTGATGCAGAATTGGCACTCACAGCTTTAGAGTTACTAACACAAGATTGCTGTTTTGTTGGTAGCAGCTGTGCATACATGGTCATGGGTCAGTACTGCTGCGGGACATAACCAATGTTGTTGTGAGGATAAGGGTTGTATTTGTGAATGAGTTAGGCATTTCCTTTCAAGGGAAGAAAACTACCCCCTGCAACTGGCCTCCCTCCTATGCTCCAGTCAGAAGGCATACTTTTTCTGACTGAGCATGGTGCTAATCACGCCAAGTCAGCGAATTTGATCCCAGTATTGGCCACTTTGTCAATTTGGGAAATATTTCTGCAGAAGCATGAGATTGATGCAGAATTCCCACCCACAGCTTTAGATTTACTATGACTAGTTTGCTGTTTTGTTGGAAGCAGCAGTCCATAAATGGTCACAGGTCAGTACTGCTGTGGGAAATGACCAATGAGATGCATTTAACCTTCTTTGTCCCAGTTCTACTTAAATGTGATACAGGCTACAAGTCAGTTTGAAGATAATTGTCATATTCGTGAATTTCCTTCAGATCACATGTAGTTTTTCTTTAGGTTGTTGTGAGAATAAGGGTTTTATGTGTGAATGAGTTAGGCATTTTTTTCCAAGGGAAGAAAAAATCCCCCTGCAACTGGCCTCCCTCTTATGCTCCAGTCAGAAACAGGACTCTCAGCTGGCCGGTTAGCTAAGTTGGTTAGAGTGTGCTGCTAATAACGCCAAGGTTACGGGTTTGATCCCCGTATTGGCCACTTTGTCATTTTGGTAAATATTTCTGCAGAGGCATGAGATTGATGCAGAATTGGCACTCACAGCTTTAGAGTTACTAATGACCAATGAGATGCATTTAACCTTCTTAGTCCCAGTTCTACTTAAATGTGATGCAGGCTACAAGTCAGTTTGAAGATAATTGTCATATTCGTGAATTTCCTTCAGATCACATGTAGTTTTTCTTTAGGTTGTTGTGAGGATAAGGGTTTTATGTGTGAATGAGTTAGGTATTTTTTTTCCAAGGGAAGAAAAAATCCCCCTGCAACTGGCCTCCCTCTTATGCTCCAGTTAGAAATATGCCTTTCAGCTGGCCGGTTAGCTCAGTTAGTTAGAGCGTGGTGCTAATAACGCCAAGGTCACGGGTTCGATCCCCGTATTGGCCACTTTGTCATTTTGGGAAATATTTCCGCAGAAGCAGAGATTGATGCAGAATTGGCACTCACAGCTTTAGAGTTACTAACACAAGATTGCTGTTTTGTTGGAAGCAGCTGTGCATACATAGTCACGGGTCAGTACTGCTGCGGACATAACCAATGTTGTTGTGAGGATAAGGGTTGTATTTGTGAATGAGTTAGGCATTTTCTTTCAAGGGAAGAAAACTCCAGTCAGAAATATGCCTCTCAGTTGGCCGGTTAGCTCAGTTGGTTAGAGCGTGGTGCTAAAAACGCCAAGGTCACTGGTTCGATCCCCGTATTGGCCACTTTGTCATTTTGGGAAATATTTCTGCAGAAGGATGAGATTGATGCAGAATTGGCACTCACAGCTTTAGAGTTACTAACACAAGATTGCTGTTTTGTTGGAAGCAGCTGTGCATACATAGTCACGGGTCAGTACTGCTGCGGACATAACCAATGTTGTTGTGAGGATAAGGGTTGTATTTGTGAATGAGTTAGGCATTTTCTTTCAAGGAAAGAAAACTCCCCCCTGCAACTGGCCTCCCTCCTATGCTCCAGTCAGAAGCATACTTTTCTGACTGAGCATGGTGCTAATCACGCCAAGTTAGCGAATTTGATCCCAGTATTGGCCACTTTGTCGATTTGGGAAAAATGTCTGCAGAAGCATTAGATTGATGCAGAATTCCCACCCACAGCTTTAGATTTACTATGACAAGTTTGCTGTTTTGTTGGAAGCAGCAGTCCATAAATGGTCACAGGTCAGTACTGCTGTGGGAAATGACCAATGAGATGCATTTAACCTTCTTTGTCGCAGTACTACTTAAATGTGATGCAGGCCACAAGTCAGTTTGAAGATAATTGTAATATTCATGAATTTCCTTCAGATCACATGGAGTTTTTCTTTAGGTTGTTGTGAGGATAAGGGTTGTCTGTGTGAATGAGTTAGGCATTTTTTTTCCAAGGGAAGAAAACATCCCCCTACAACTGGCCTCCTGCTTATGCTTGAGTCAGAAACAAAACTCTCAGCTGGCTGTTTAGCTCATTTGGTTAGACTGTGGTGCTAACAATGGCAAGGTCACAGGTCCCTGTATTGGCCTCCTTGTCATTTTGGGAAATATTTCTGCAGAAGCATGAGATTGATGCAGAATTGGCACTCACAGCTTTAGAGTTACTAACACAAGATTGCTGTTTTGTTGGAAGCAGCTGTGCATACATGGTCACGGGTCAGTACTGCTGCGGGACATAACCAATGTTGTTGTGAGGATAAGGGTTGTATTTGTGAATGAGTTAGCCATTTTCTTTCAAGGGAAGAAAACTCCCCCCTGCAACTGGCCTCCCTCCTATGCTCCAGTCAGAAGGCATACTTTTTCTGACTGAGCATGGTGCTAATCACGCCAAGTTAGCGGATTTGATCCCAGTATTGGCCACTTTGTCAATTTGGGAAATATTTCTGCAGAAGCATGAGATTGATGCAGAATTCCCACCCACAGCTTTAGATTTACTATGACTAGTTTGCTGTTTTGTTGGAAGCAGCAGTCCATAAATGGTCACAGGTCAGTACTGCTGTGGGAAATGACCAATGAGATGCATTTAACCTTCTTTGTCCCAGTACTACTTAAATGTGATGCAGGCTACAAGTCAGTTTGAAGATAATTGTCATATTCATGAATTTCCTTCAGATCACATGTAGTTTTTCTTTAGGTTGTTGTGAGGATAAGGGTTTTATGTGTGAATGAGTTAGGCATTTTTTTTCCAAGGGAAGAAAAAACCCCCCTGCAACTGGCCTCCCTCTTATGGTCCAGTCAGAAATATCCCTCTCAGCTGGCCGGTTAGCTCAGTTGGTTAGAGTGTGGTACTAATAACGCCAAGGTCACGGGTTCGATCCCCGTATTGGCCACTTTGTCATTTTGGGAAATATTTCTGCAGAAGGATGAGATTGATGCAGAATTGGCACTCACAGCTTTAGAGTTACTAACACAAGATTGCTGTTTTGTTGGAAGCAGCTGTGCATACATAGTCACGGGTCAGTACTGCTGCGGACATAACCAATGTTGTGGTGAGGATAAGGGTTGTATTTGTGAATGAGTTAGGCATTTTCTTTCAAGGAAAGAAAACTCCCCCCTGCAACTGGCCTCCCTCCTATGCTCCAGTCGGAAGCATACTTTTTCTGACTGAGCATGGTGCTAATCACGCCAAGTTAGTGAATTTGATCCCAGTATTGGCCACTTTGTCAATTTGGGAAAAATGTCTGCAGAAGCATTAGATTGATGCAGAATTCCCACCCACAGCTTTAGATTTACTATGACAAGTTTGCTGTTTTGTTGGAAGCAGCAGTCCATAAATGGTCACAGGTCAGTACTGCTGTGGGAAATGACCAATGAGATGCATTTAACCTTCTTTGTCGCAGTACTACCTAAATGTGATGCAGGCCACAAGTCAGTTTGAAGATAATTGTAATATTCATGAATTTCCTTCAGATCACATGGAGTTTTTCTTTAGGTTGTTGTGAGGATAAGGGTTGTCTGTGTGAATGAGTTAGGCATTTTTTTTCCAAGGGAAGAAAACATCCCCCTACAACTGGCCTCCTGCTTATGCTTGAGTCAGAAACAAAACTCTCAGCTGGCTGTTTAGCTCATTTGGTTAGAGCGTGGTGCTAATAATGGCAAGGTCACGGGTCCCCGTATTGGCCTCCTTGTCATTTTGGGAAATATTTCTGCAGAAGCATGAGATTGATGCAGAATTGGCACTCACAGCTTTAGAGTTACTAACACAAGATTGCTGTTTTGTTGGAAGCAGCTGTGCATACATGGTCACCGGTCAGTACTGCTGCGGGACATAACCAATGTTGTTGTGAGGATAAGGGTTGTATTTGTGAATGAGTTAGGCATTTACTTTCAAGGGAAGAAAACTCCCCCTGCAACTGGCCTCCCTCCTATGCTCCAGTCAGAAGGCATACTTTTTCTGACTGAGCATGGTGCTAATCACGCCAAGTTAGCGGATTTGATCCCAGTATTGGCCACTTTGTCAATTTGGGAAATATTTCTGCAGAAGCATGAGATTGATGCAGAATTCCCACCCACAGCTTTAGATTTACTATGACTAGTTTGCTGTTTTGTTGGAAGCAGCAGTCCATAAATGGTCACAGGTCAGTACTGCTGTGGGAAATGACCAATGAGATGCATTTAACCTTCTTTGTCCCAGTTCTACTTAAATGTGATGCAGGCTACAAGTCAGTTTGAAGATAATTGTCATATTCATGAATTTCCTTCAGATCACATGTAGTTTTTCTTTAGGTTGTTGTGAGGATAAGGGTTTTATGTGTGAATGAGTTAGGCATTTTTTTTCCAAGGGAAAAAAAAATCGCCCTGCAACTGGCCTCCCTCTTATGCTCCAGTCAGAAACAGGACTCTCAGCTGGACGGTTAGCTCAGTTGGTTAGAGCATGGTACTAATAACGCCAAGGTCACGGGTTCGATGCCCGTATTGGCCACTTTGTCATTTTGGGAAATATTTCTGCAGAAGCATGAGATTGATGCAGAATTGGCACTCACAGCTTTAGAGTTACTAACACAAGATTGCTGTTTTGTTGGAAGCAGCTGTGCATACATGGTCACGGGTCAGTACTGCTGCGGGACATAACCAATGTTGTTGTGAGGATAAGGGTTGTATTTGTGAATGAGTTAGGCATTTTCTTTCAAGGGAAGAAAGCTCCCCCCTGCAACTGTCCTCCCTCCTATGCTCCAGTCAGAAGGCATACTTTTTCTGACTGAGCATGGTGCTAATCACGCCAAGTTAGCGAATGTGATCCCAGTATTGGCCACTTTGTCAATTTGGGAAATATTTCTGCAGAAGCATGAGATTGATGCAGAATTCCCACCCACAGCTTTAGATTTACTATGACTAGTTTCCTGTTTTGTTGGAATCAGCAGTCCATAAATGGTCACAGGTCAGTACTGCTGTGGGAAATGACCAATGAGATGCATTTAACCTTCTTTGTCCCAGTTCTACTTAAATGTGATGCAGGCTACAAGTCAGTTTGAAGATAATTGTCATATTCGTGAATTTCCTTCAGATCACATGTAGTTTTTCTTTAGGTTGTTGTGAGGATAAGGGTTTTATGTGTGAATGGGTTAGGCATTTTTTTTCCAAGGGAAGAAAAAATCCCCCTGCAACTGGCCTCCCTCTTATGCTCCAGTTAGAAATAGCCTCTCAGCTGGCCGGTTAGCTCCGTTGGTTAGAGCGTGGTGCTAATAACGCCAAGGTCACGGGTTCGATCCCCGTATTGGCCACTTTGTCATTTTGGGAAATATTTCTGCAGAAGGATGAGATTGATGCAGAATTGGCACTCATAGCTTTAGAGTTACTAACACAAGATTGCTGTTTTGTTGGAAGCAGCTGTGCATACATAGTCACGGGTCAGTACTGCTGCGGACATAACCAATGTTGTTGTGAGGATAAGGGTTGTATTTGTGAATGAGTTAGGCATTTTCTTTCAAGGGAAGAAAACTCCCCCCTGCAACTGGCCTCCCTCCTATGCTCCAGTCAGAAGGCATACTTTTTCTGACTGAGCATGGTGCTAATCACGCCAAGTTAGCGAATTTGATCCCAGTATTGGCCACTTTGTCAATTTGGGAAATATTTCTGCAGAAGCATGAGATTGATGCAGAATTCCCACCCACAGCTTTAGATTTACTATGACTAGTTTGCTGTTTTGTTGGAAGCAGCAGTCCATAAATGGTCACAGGTCAGTACTGCTGTGGGAAATGACCAATGAGATGCATTTAACCTTCTTTGTCCCAGTTCTACTTAAATGTGATGCAGGCTACAAGTCAGTTTGAAGATAATTGTCATATTCATGAATTTCCTTCAGATCACATGTAGTTTTTCTTTAGGTTGTTCTGAGGATAAGGGTTTTATGTGTGAATGAGTTAGGCATTTTTTTTCCAAGGGAAAAAGACTTTCAGCTGGCCGGTTAGCTCAGTTGGTTAGAGCGTGGTGCTAATAACGCCAAGGTCACGGGTTGGATCCCCGTATTGGCCACTTTGTCATTTTGGGAAATATTTCTGCAGAAGCATGAGATTGATGCAGAATTGGCACTCACAGCTTTAGAGTTACTAACACAAGATTGCTGTTTTGTTGGTAGCAGCTGTGCATACATGGTCACGGGTCAGTACTGCTGCGGGACATAACCAATGTTGTTGTGAGGATAAGGGTTGTATTTGTGAATGAGTTAGGCATTTTCTTTCAAGGGAAGAAAACTACCCCCAGCAACTGGCCTCCCTCCTATGCTCCAGTCAGAAGGCATACTTTTTCTGACTGAGCATGGTGCTAATCACGCCAAGTCAGCGAATTTGATCCCAGTATTGGCCACTTTGTCAATTTGGGAAATATTTCTGCAGAAGCATGAGATTGATGCAGAATTCCCACCCACAGCTTTAGATTTACTATGACTAGTTTGCTGTTTTGTTGGAAGCAGCAGTCCATAAATGGTCACAGGTCAGTACTGCTGTGGGAAATGACCAATGAGATGCATTTAACCTTCTTTGTCCCAGTTCTACTTAAATGTGATACAGGCTACAAGTCAGTTTGAAGATAATTGTCATATTCGTGAATTTCCTTCAGATCACATGTAGTTTTTCTTTAGGTTGTTGTGAGGATAAGGGTTTTATGTGTGAATGAGTTAGGCATTTTTTTCCAAGGGAAGAAAAAATCCCCCTGCAACTGGCCTCCCTCTTATGCTCCAATCAGTAATATGCCTCTCAGCTGGCTGGTTAGCTCAGTTGGTTAGAGCGTGGTGCTAATAACGCCAAGGTCACAGGTTTGATCCCCGTATTTGTCATTTTGGGAAATATTTTTGCAGAAGCATGAGATTGATGCAGAATTGGCACTCACAGCTTTAGAGTTACTAACACAAGATTGCTGTTTTGTTGGAAGCAGCTGTGCATACATAGTCACGGGTCAGTACTGCTGCGGACATAACCAATGTTGTTGTGAGGATAAGGGTTGTATTTGTGAATGAGTTAGGCATTTTCTTTCAAGGGAAGAAAACTCCCCCCTGCAACTGGCCTCCCTCCTATGCTCCAGTCAGAAGGCATACTTTTTCTGACTGAGCATGGTGCTAATCACGCCAAGTTAGCGAATTTGATCCCAGTATTGGCCACTTTGTCAATTTGGGAAATATTTCTGCAGAAGCATGAGATTGATGCAGAATTCCCACCCACAACTTTAGCTTTACTATGACCAGTTTGCTGTTTTGTTGGAAGCAGCAGTCCATAAATGGTCACAGGTCAGTACTGCTGTGGGAAATGACCAATGAGATGCATTTAACCTTCTTTGTCCCAGTTCTACTTAAATGTGATGCAGGCTACAAGTCAGTTTGAAGATAATTGTCATATTCATGAATTTCCTTCAGATCACATGTAGTTTTTCTTTAGGTTGTTGTGAGGATAAGGGTTTTATGTGTGAATGAGTTAGGCATTTTTTTTCCAAGGGAAAAAGACTCTCAGCTGGCAGGTTAGCTCAGTAGGTTAGAGCGTGGTGCTAATAATGCCAAGGTCACGGGTTCGATCCCCATATTGGCCACTTTGTCATTTTGGGAAATATTTCTGCAGAAGCATCAGATTGATGCAGAATTGGCACTCACAGCTTTAGAGGTACTAACACAAGATTGCTGTTTTGTTGGTAGCAGCTGTGCATACATGGTCACGGGTCAGTACTGCTGCGGGACATAACCAATGTTGTTGTGAGGATAAGGGTTGTATTTGTGAATGAGTTAGGCATTTTCTTTCAAGGGAAGAAAACTACCCCCTGCAACTGGCCTCCCTCCTATGCTCCAGTCAGAAGGCATACTTTTTCTGACTGAGCATGGTGCTAATCACGCCAAGTCAGCGAATTTGATCCCAGTATTGGCCACTTTGTCAATTTGGGAAATATTTCTGCAGAAGCATGAGATTGATGCAGAATTCCCACCCACAGCTTTAGATTTACTATGACTAGTTTGCTGTTTTGTTGGAAGCAGCAGTCCATAAATGGTCACAGGTCAGTACTGCTGTGGGAAATGACCAATGAGATGCATTTAACCTTCTTTGTCCCAGTTCTACTTAAATGTGATGCAGGCTACAAGTCAGTTTGAAGATAATTGTCATATTCGTGAATTTCCTTCAGATCACATGTAGTTTTTCTTTAGATTGTTGTGAGGATAAGGGTTTTATGTGTGAATGAGTTAGGCATTTTTTTTCCAAGGGAAGAAAAAATCCCACTGCAACTGGCCTCCCTCTTATGCTCCAGTCAGAAACATGACTCTCAGCTGGCCGGTTAGAGCGTGGTGCTAATAACGCCAAGGTCACGGGTTCGATCCCCGTATTGGCCACTTTGTCATTTTGGGAAATATTTCTGCAGAAGCATGAGATTAATGCAGAATTGGCACTCACAGCTTTAGAGTTACTAACACAAGATTGCTGTTTTGTTGGAAGCAGCTGTGCATACATAGTCACGGGTCAGTACTGCTGCGGACATAACCAATGTTGTTGTGAGGATAAGGGTTGTATTTGTGAATGAGTTAGGCATTTTCTTTCAAGGGAAGGAAACTCCCCCCTGCAACTGGCCTCCCTCCTATGCTCCAGTCAGAAGGCATACTTTTTCTGACTGAGCATGGTGCTAATCACGCCAAGTTAGCGGATTTGATCCCAGTATTGGCCACTTTGTCAATTTGGGAAATATTTCTGCAGAAGCATGAGATTGATGCAGAATTCCCACCCACAGCTTTAGATTTACTATGACTAGTTTGCTGTTTTGTTGGAAGCAGCAGTCCATAAATGGTCACAGGTCAGTACTGCTGTGGGAAATGACCAATGGGATGCATTTAACCTTCTTTGTCCCAGTTCTACTTAAATGTGATGCAGGCTACAAGTCAGTTTGAAGATAATTGTCATATTCATGAATTTCCTTCAGATCACATGTAGTTTTTCTTTAGGTTGTTGAGGATAAGGGTTTTATGTGTGAATGAGTTAGGCATTTTTTTTCCAAGGGAAGAAAAAATCCCCCTGCAACTGGCCTCCCTCTTATGCTCCAGTTAGAAATATGCCTCTCAGCTGGCCGGTTAACTCAGTTGGTTAGAGCGTGGTGCTAATAACACCAAGGTCACGGGTTCGATCCCCGTAATGGCCACTTTGTCATTTTGGGAAATATTTCTGCAGAAGGATGAGATTGATGCAAAATTGGCACTCACAGCTTTAGAGTTACTAACACAAGATTGCTGTTTTGTTGGAAGCAGCTGTGCATACATAGTCACGGGTCAGTACTGCTGCGGACATAACCAATGTTGTTGTGAGGATAAGGGTTGTATTTGTGAATGAGTTAGGCATTTTCTTTCAAGGGAAGAAAACTCCCCCCTGCAACTGGCCTCCCTCCTATGCTCCAGTCAGAAGGCATACTTTTTCTGACTGAGCATGGTGCTAATCACGCCAAGTTAGCGAATTTGATCCCAGTATTGGCCACTTTATCAATTTGGGAAATATTTCTGCAGAAGCATGAGATTGATGCAGAATTCCCACCCATAGCTTTAGATTTACTATGACTAGTTTGCTGTTTTGTTGGAAGCAGCAGTCCATAAATGGTCAAAGGTCAGTACTGCTGTGGGAAATGACCAATGAGATGCATTTAACCTTCTTTGTCCCAGTTCTACTTAAATGTGATGCAGGCTACAAGTCAGTTTGAAGATAATTGTCATATTCATGAATTTCCTTCAGATCACATGTAGTTTTTCTTTAGGTTGTTGTGAGGATAAGGGTTTTATGTGTGAATGAGTTAGGCATTTTTTTTCCAAGGGAAAAAGACTTTCAGCTGGCTGGTTAGCTCAGTTGGTTAGAGCGTGGTGCTAATAACGCCAAGGTCACGGGTTCGATCCCCGTATTGGCCACTTTGTCATTTTGGGAAATATTTCTGCAGAAGCATGAGATTGATGCAGAATTGGCACTCACAGCTTTAGAGTTACTAACACAAGATTGCTGTTTTGTTGGTAGCAGCTGTGCATACATGGTCATGGGTCAGTACTGCTGCGGGACATAACCAATGTTGTTGTGAGGATAAGGGTTGTATTTGTGAATGAGTTAGGCATTTCCTTTCAAGGGAAGAAAACTACCCCCTGCAACTGGCCTCCCTCCTATGCTCCAGTCAGAAGGCATACTTTTTCTGACTGAGCATGGTGCTAATCACGCCAAGTCAGCGAATTTGATCCCAGTATTGGCCACTTTGTCAATTTGGGAAATATTTCTGCAGAAGCATGAGATTGATGCAGAATTCCCACCCACAGCTTTAGATTTACTATGACTAGTTTGCTGTTTTGTTGGAAGAAGCAGTCCATAAATGGTCACAGGTCAGTACTGCTGTGGGAAATGACCAATGAGATGCATTTATCCTTCTTTGTCCCAGTTCTACTTAAATGTGATGCAGGCTACAAGTCAGTTTGAAGATAATTGTCATATTCATGAATTTCCTTCAGATCACATGTAGTTTTTCTTTAGATTGTTGTGAGGATAAGGGTTTTATGTGTGAATGAGTTAGGCATTTTTTTTCCAAGGGAAGAAAAAATCCCACTGCAACTGGCCTCCCTCTTATGCTCCAGTCAGAAACAGGACTCTCAGCTGGCCGGTTAGAGCGTGGTGCTAATAACGCCAAGGTCACGGGTTCGATCCCCGTATTGGCCACTTTGTCATTTTGGGAAATATTTCTGCAGAAGCATGAGATTGATGCAGAATTGGCACTCACAGCTTTAGAGTTACTAACACAAGATTGCTGTTTTGTTGGAAGCAGCTGTGCATACATAGTCACGGGTCAGTACTGCTGCGGACATAACCAATGTTGTTGTGAGGATAAGGGTTGTATTTGTGAATGAGTTAGGCATTTTCTTTCAAGGGAAGGAAACTCCCCCCTGCAACTGGCCTCCCTCCTATGCTCCAGTCAGAAGGCATACTTTTTCTGACTGAGCATGGTGCTAATCACGCCAAGTTAGCGGATTTGATCCCAGTATTGGCCACTTTGTCAATTTGGGAAATATTTCTGCAGAAGCATGAGATTGATGCAGAATTCCCACCCACAGCTTTAGATTTACTATGACTAGTTTGCTGTTTTGTTGGAAGCAGCAGTCCATAAATGGTCACAGGTCAGTACTGCTGTGGGAAATGACCAATGAGATGCATTTAACCTTCTTTGTCCCAGTTCTACTTAAATGTGATGCAGGCTACAAGTCAGTTTGAAGATAATTGTCATATTCATGAATTTCCTTCAGATCACATGTAGTTTTTCTTTAGGTTGTTGTGAGGATAAGGGTTTTATGCGTGAATGAGTTAGGCATTTTTTTTCCAAGGGAAGAAAAAATCCCCCTGCAACTGGCCTCCCTCTTATGCTCCAGTTAGAAATATGCCTCTCAGCTGGCCGGTTCGTGGTGCTAATAACACCAAGGTCACGGGTTCGATCCCCGTAATGGCGACTTTGTCATTTTGGGAAATATTTCTGCAGAAGGATGAGATTGATGCAAAATTGGCACTCACAGCTTTAGAGTTACTAACACAAGATTGCTGTTTTGTTGGAAGCAGCTGTGCATACATAGTCACGGGTCAGTACTGCTGCGGACATAACCAATGTTGTTGTGAGGATAAGGGTTGTATTTGTGAATGAGTTAGGCATTTTCTTTCAAGGGAAGAAAACTCCCCCCTGCAACTGGCCTCCCTCCTATGCTCCAGTCAGAAGGCATACCTTTTCTGACTGAGCATGGTGCTAATCACGCCAAGTTAGCGAATTTGATCCCAGTATTGGCCACTTTATCAATTTGGGAAATATTTCTGCAGAAGCATGAGATTGATGCAGAATTCCCACCCATAGCTTTAGATTTACTATGACTAGTTTGCTGTTTTGTTGGAAGCCGCAGTCCATAAATGGTCAAAGGTCAGTACTGCTGTGGGAAATGACCAATGAGATGCATTTAACCTTCTTTGTCCCAGTTCTACTTAAATGTGATGCAGGCTACAAGTCAGTTTGAAGATAATTGTCATATTCATGAATTTCCTTCAGATCACATGTAGTTTTTCTTTAGGTTGTTGTGAGGATAAGGGTTTTATGTGTGAATGAGTTAGGCATTTTTTTTCCAAGGGAAAAAGACTTTCAGCTGGCCGGTTAGCTCAGTTGGTTAGAGCGTGGTGCTAATAACGCCAAGGTCACGGGTTCGATCCCCGTATTGGCCACTTTGTCATTTTGGGAAATATTTCTGCAGAAGCATGAGATTGATGCAGAATTGGCACTCACAGCTTTAGAGTTACTAACACAAGATTGCTGTTTTGTTGGTAGCAGCTGTGCATACATGGTCATGGGTCAGTACTGCTGCGGGACATAACCAATGTTGTTGTGAGGATAAGGGTTGTATTTGTGAATGAGTTAGGCATTTCCTTTCAAGGGAAGAAAACTACCCCCTGCAACTGGCCTCCCTCCTATGCTCCAGTCAGAAGGCATACTTTTTCTGACTGAGCATGGTGCTAATCACGCCAAGTCAGCGAATTTGATCCCAGTATTGGCCACTTTGTCAATTTGGGAAATATTTCTGCAGAAGCATGAGATTGATGCAGAATTCCCACCCACAGCTTTAGATTTACTATGACTAGTTTGCTGTTTTGTTGGAAGCAGCAGTCCATAAATGGTCACAGGTCAGTACTGCTGTGGGAAATGACCAATGAGATGCATTTAACCTTCTTTGTCCCAGTTCTACTTAAATGTGATACAGGCTACAAGTCAGTTTGAAGATAATTGTCATATTCGTGAATTTCCTTCAGATCACATGTAGTTTTTCTTTAGGTTGTTGTGAGGATAAGGGTTTTATGTGTGAATGAGTTAGGCATTTTTTTCCAAGGGAAGAAAAAATCCCCCTGCAACTGGCCTCCCTCTTATGCTCCAGTCAGAAACAGGACTCTCAGCTGGCCGGTTAGCTAAGTTGGTTAGAGTGTGCTGCTAATAACGCCAAGGTTACGGGTTTGATCCCCGTATTGGCCACTTTGTCATTTTGGTAAATATTTCTGCAGAGGCATGAGATTGATGCAGAATTGGCACTCACAGCTTTAGAGTTACTAATGACCAATGAGATGCATTTAACCTTCTTAGTCCCAGTTCTACTTAAATGTGATGCAGGCTACAAGTCAGTTTGAAGATAATTGTCATATTCGTGAATTTCCTTCAGATCACATGTAGTTTTTCTTTAGGTTGTTGTGAGGATAAGGGTTTTATGTGTGAATGAGTTAGGTATTTTTTTTCCAAGGGAAGAAAAAATCCCCCTGCAACTGGCCTCCCTCTTATGCTCCAGTTAGAAATATGCCTTTCAGCTGGCCGGTTAGCTCAGTTAGTTAGAGCGTGGTGCTAATAACGCCAAGGTCACGGGTTCGATCCCCGTATTGGCCACTTTGTCATTTTGGGAAATATTTCCGCAGAAGCAGAGATTGATGCAGAATTGGCACTCACAGCTTTAGAGTTACTAACACAAGATTGCTGTTTTGTTGGAAGCAGCTGTGCATACATAGTCACGGGTCAGTACTGCTGCGGACATAACCAATGTTGTTGTGAGGATAAGGGTTGTATTTGTGAATGAGTTAGGCATTTTCTTTCAAGGAAAGAAAACTCCCCCCTGCAACTGGCCTCCCTCCTATGCTCCAGTCAGAAGCATACTTTTTCTGACTGAGCATGGTGCTAATCACGCCAAGTTAGCGAATTTGATCCCAGTATTGGCCACTTTGTCAATTTGGGAAAAATGTCCGCAGAAGCATTAGATTGATGCAGAATTCCCACCCACAGCTTTAGATTTACTATGACAAGTTTGCTGTTTTGTTGGAAGCAGCAGTCCATAAATGGTCACAGGTCAGTACTGCTGTGGGAAATGACCAATGAGATGCATTTAACCTTCTTTGTCGCAGTACTACTTAAATGTGATGCAGGCCACAGGTCAGTTTGAAGATAATTGTAATATTCATGAATTTCCTTCAGATCACATGGAGTTTTTCTTTAGGTTGTTGTGAGGATAAGGGTTGTCTGTGTGAATGAGTTAGGCATTTTTTTTCCAAGGGAAGAAAACATCCCCCTACAACTGGCCTCCTGCTTATGCTTGAGTCAGAAACAAAACTCTCAGCTGGCTGTTTAGCTCATTTGGTTAGAGCGTGGTGCTAATAATGGCAAGGTCACGGGTCCCTGTATTGGCCTCCTTGTCATTTTGGGAAATATTTCTGCAGAAGCATGAGATTGATGCAGAATTGGCACTCACAGCTTTAGAGTTACTAACACAAGATTGCTGTTTTGTTGGAAGCAGCTGTGCATACATGGTCACTGGTCAGTACTGCTGCGGGACATAACCAATGTTGTTGTGAGGATAAGGTTTGTATTTGTGAATGAGTTAGGCATTTTCTTTCAAGGGAAGAAAACTCCCCCCTGCAACTGGCCTCCCTCCTATGCTCCAGTCAGAAGGCATACTTTTTCTGACTGAGCATGGTGCTAATCACGCCAAGTTAGCGGATTTGATCCCAGTATTGGCCACTTTGTCAATTTGGGAAATATTTCTGCAGAAGCATGAGATTGATGCAGAATTCCCACCCACAGTTTTAGATTTACTATGACTAGTTTGCTGTTTTGTTGGAAGCAGCAGTCCATAAGTGGTCACAGGTCAGTACTGCTGTGGGAAATGACCAATGAGATGCATTTAACCTTCTTTGTCCCAGTACTACTTAAATGTGATGCAGGCTACAAGTCAGTTTGAAGATAGTTGTCATATTCATGAATTTCCTTCAGATCACATGTAGTTTTTCTTTAGGTTGTTGTGAGGATAAGGGTTTTATGTGTGAATGACTTAGGCATTTTTTTTCCAAGGGAAGAAAAAATCCCACTGCAACTGGCCTCCCTCTTATGCTCCAATCAGAAACAAGACTCTCAGCTGGTCGGTTAGCTCAGTTGGTTAGAGCGTGGTGCTAATAATGCCAAGGTCACGGGTTCGATCCCCGTATTGGCCACTTTGTCATTTTGGGAAATATTTCTGCAGAAGCATGAGATTGATGCAGAATTGGCACTCACAGCTTTAGAGTTACTAACACAAGATTGCTGTTTTGTTGGAAGCAGCTGTGCATACATAGTCACGGGTCAGTACTGCTGCGGACATAACCAATGTTGTTGTGAGAATAAGGGTTGTATTTGTGAATGAGTTAGGCATTTTCTTTCAAGGGAAGAAAACTCCCCCCTGCAACTGGCCTCCCTCCTATGCTCCAGTCAGAAGGCATACTTTTTCTGACTGAGCATGGTGCTAATCACGCCAAGTTAGCGAATTTGATCCCAGTATTGGCCACTTTGTCAATTTGGGAAATATTTCTGCAGAAGCATGAGATTGATGCAGAATTCCCACCCACAACTTTAGCTTTACTATGACCAGTTTGCTGTTTTGTTGGAAGCAGCAGTCCATAAATGGTCACAGGTCAGTACTGCTGTGGGAAATGACCAATGAGATGCATTTAACCTTCTTTGTCCCAGTTCTACTTAAATGTGATGCAGGCTACAAGTCAGTTTGAAGATAATTGTCATATTCATGAATTTCCTTCAGATCACATGTAGTTTTTCTTTAGGTTGTTGTGAGGATAAGGGTTTTATGTGTGAATGAGTTAGGCATTTTTTTTCCAAGGGAAAAAGACTCTCAGCTGGCAGGTTAGCTCAGTAGGTTAGAGCGTGGTGCTAATAATGCCAAGGTCACGGGTTCGATCCCCATATTGGCCACTTTGTCATTTTGGGAAATATTTCTGCAGAAGCATCAGATTGATGCAGAATTGGCACTCACAGCTTTAGAGGTACTAACACAAGATTGCTGTTTTGTTGGTAGCAGCTGTGCATACATGGTCACGGGTCAGTACTGCTGCGGGACATAACCAATGTTGTTGTGAGGATAAGGGTTGTATTTGTGAATGAGTTAGGCATTTTCTTTCAAGGGAAGAAAACTACCCCCTGCAACTGGCCTCCCTCCTATGCTCCAGTCAGAAGGCATACTTTTTCTGACTGAGCATGGTGCTAATCACGCCAAGTCAGCGAATTTGATCCCAGTATTGGCCACTTTGTCAATTTGGGAAATATTTCTGCAGAAGCATGAGATTGATGCAGAATTCCCACCCACAGCTTTAGATTTACTATGACTAGTTTGCTGTTTTGTTGGAAGCAGCAGTCCATAAATGGTCACAGGTCAGTACTGCTGTGGGAAATGACCAATGAGATGCATTTAACCTTCTTTGTCCCAGTTCTACTTAAATGTGATGCAGGCTACAAGTCAGTTTGAAGATAATTGTCATATTCGTGAATTTCCTTCAGATCACATGTAGTTTTTCTTTAGATTGTTGTGAGGATAAGGGTTTTATGTGTGAATGAGTTAGGCATTTTTTTTCCAAGGGAAGAAAAAATCCCACTGCAACTGGCCTCCCTCTTATGCTCCAGTCAGAAACAGGACTCTCAGCTGGCCGGTTAGAGCGTGGTGCTAATAACGCCAAGGTCACGGGTTCGATCCCCGTATTGGCCACTTTGTCATTTTGGGAAATATTTCTGCAGAAGCATGAGATTAATGCAGAATTGGCACTCACAGCTTTAGAGTTACTAACACAAGATTGCTGTTTTGTTGGAAGCAGCTGTGCATACATAGTCACGGGTCAGTACTGCTGCGGACATAACCAATGTTGTTGTGAGGATAAGGGTTGTATTTGTGAATGAGTTAGGCATTTTCTTTCAAGGGAAGGAAACTCCCCCCTGCAACTGGCCTCCCTCCTATGCTCCAGTCAGAAGGCATACTTTTTCTGACTGAGCATGGTGCTAATCACGCCAAGTTAGCGGATTTGATCCCAGTATTGGCCACTTTGTCAATTTGGGAAATATTTCTGCAGAAGCATGAGATTGATGCAGAATTCCCACCCACAGCTTTAGATTTACTATGACTAGTTTGCTGTTTTGTTGGAAGCAGCAGTCCATAAATGGTCACAGGTCAGTACTGCTGTGGGAAATGACCAATGGGATGCATTTAACCTTCTTTGTCCCAGTTCTACTTAAATGTGATGCAGGCTACAAGTCAGTTTGAAGATAATTGTCATATTCATGAATTTCCTTCAGATCACATGTAGTTTTTCTTTAGGTTGTTGAGGATAAGGGTTTTATGTGTGAATGAGTTAGGCATTTTTTTTCCAAGGGAAGAAAAAATCCCCCTGCAACTGGCCTCCCTCTTATGCTCCAGTTAGAAATATGCCTCTCAGCTGGCCGGTTAACTCAGTTGGTTAGAGCGTGGTGCTAATAACACCAAGGTCACGGGTTCGATCCCCGTAATGGCCACTTTGTCATTTTGGGAAATATTTCTGCAGAAGGATGAGATTGATGCAAAATTGGCACTCACAGCTTTAGAGTTACTAACACAAGATTGCTGTTTTGTTGGAAGCAGCTGTGCATACATAGTCACGGGTCAGTACTGCTGCGGACATAACCAATGTTGTTGTGAGGATAAGGGTTGTATTTGTGAATGAGTTAGGCATTTTCTTTCAAGGGAAGAAAACTCCCCCCTGCAACTGGCCTCCCTCCTATGCTCCAGTCAGAAGGCATACTTTTTCTGACTGAGCATGGTGCTAATCACGCCAAGTTAGCGAATTTGATCCCAGTATTGGCCACTTTATCAATTTGGGAAATATTTCTGCAGAAGCATGAGATTGATGCAGAATTCCCACCCATAGCTTTAGATTTACTATGACTAGTTTGCTGTTTTGTTGGAAGCAGCAGTCCATAAATGGTCAAAGGTCAGTACTGCTGTGGGAAATGACCAATGAGATGCATTTAACCTTCTTTGTCCCAGTTCTACTTAAATGTGATGCAGGCTACAAGTCAGTTTGAAGATAATTGTCATATTCATGAATTTCCTTCAGATCACATGTAGTTTTTCTTTAGGTTGTTGTGAGGATAAGGGTTTTATATGTGAATGAGTTAGGCATTTTTTTTCCAAGGGAAAAAGACTTTCAGCTGGCTGGTTAGCTCAGTTGGTTAGAGCGTGGTGCTAATAACGCCAAGGTCACGGGTTCGATCCCCGTATTGGCCACTTTGTCATTTTGGGAAATATTTCTGCAGAAGCATGAGATTGATGCAGAATTGGCACTCACAGCTTTAGAGTTACTAACACAAGATTGCTGTTTTGTTGGTAGCAGCTGTGCATACATGGTCATGGGTCAGTACTGCTGCGGGACATAACCAATGTTGTTGTGAGGATAAGGGTTGTATTTGTGAATGAGTTAGGCATTTCCTTTCAAGGGAAGAAAACTACCCCCTGCAACTGGCCTCCCTCCTATGCTCCAGTCAGAAGGCATACTTTTTCTGACTGAGCATGGTGCTAATCACGCCAAGTCAGCGAATTTGATCCCAGTATTGGCCACTTTGTCAATTTGGGAAATATTTCTGCAGAAGCATGAGATTGATGCAGAATTCCCACCCACAGCTTTAGATTTACTATGACTAGTTTGCTGTTTTGTTGGAAGAAGCAGTCCATAAATGGTCACAGGTCAGTACTGCTGTGGGAAATGACCAATGAGATGCATTTATCCTTCTTTGTCCCAGTTCTACTTAAATGTGATGCAGGCTACAAGTCAGTTTGAAGATAATTGTCATATTCATGAATTTCCTTCAGATCACATGTAGTTTTTCTTTAGATTGTTGTGAGGATAAGGGTTTTATGTGTGAATGAGTTAGGCATTTTTTTTCCAAGGGAAGAAAAAATCCCACTGCAACTGGCCTCCCTCTTATGCTCCAGTCAGAAACAGGACTCTCAGCTGGCCGGTTAGAGCGTGGTGCTAATAACGCCAAGGTCACGGGTTCGATCCCCGTATTGGCCACTTTGTCATTTTGGGAAATATTTCTGCAGAAGCATGAGATTGATGCAGAATTGGCACTCACAGCTTTAGAGTTACTAACACAAGATTGCTGTTTTGTTGGAAGCAGCTGTGCATACATAGTCACGGGTCAGTACTGCTGCGGACATAACCAATGTTGTTGTGAGGATAAGGGTTGTATTTGTGAATGAGTTAGGCATTTTCTTTCAAGGGAAGGAAACTCCCCCCTGCAACTGGCCTCCCTCCTATGCTCCAGTCAGAAGGCATACTTTTTCTGACTGAGCATGGTGCTAATCACGCCAAGTTAGCGGATTTGATCCCAGTATTGGCCACTTTGTCAATTTGGGAAATATTTCTGCAGAAGCATGAGATTGATGCAGAATTCCCACCCACAGCTTTAGATTTACTATGACTAGTTTGCTGTTTTGTTGGAAGCAGCAGTCCATAAATGGTCACAGGTCAGTACTGCTGTGGGAAATGACCAATGAGATGCATTTAACCTTCTTTGTCCCAGTTCTACTTAAATGTGATGCAGGCTACAAGTCAGTTTGAAGATGATTGTCATATTCATGAATTTCCTTCAGATCACATGTAGTTTTTCTTTAGGTTGTTGTGAGGATAAGGGTTTTATGCGTGAATGAGTTAGGCATTTTTTTTCCAAGGGAAGAAAAAATCCCCCTGCAACTGGCCTCCCTCTTATGCTCCAGTTAGAAATATGCCTCTCAGCTGGCCGGTTCGTGGTGCTAATAACACCAAGGTCACAGGTTCGATCCCCGTAATGGCGACTTTGTCATTTTGGGAAATATTTCTGCAGAAGGATGAGATTGATGCAAAATTGGCACTCACAGCTTTAGAGTTACTAACACAAGATTGCTGTTTTGTTGGAAGCAGCTGTGCATACATAGTCACGGGTCAGTACTGCTGCGGACATAACCAATGTTGTTGTGAGGATAAGGGTTGTATTTGTGAATGAGTTAGGCATTTTCTTTCAAGGGAAGAAAACTCCCCCCTGCAACTGGCCTCCCTCCTATGCTCCAGTCAGAAGGCATACTTTTTCTGACTGAGCATGGTGCTAATCACGCCAAGTTAGCGAATTTGATCCCAGTATTGGCCACTTTATCAATTTGGGAAATATTTCTGCAGAAGCATGAGATTGATGCAGAATTCCCACCCATAGCTTTAGATTTACTATGACTAGTTTGCTGTTTTGTTGGAAGCCGCAGTCCATAAATGGTCAAAGGTCAGTACTGCTGTGGGAAATGACCAATGAGATGCATTTAACCTTCTTTGTCCCAGTTCTACTTAAATGTGATGCAGGCTACAAGTCAGTTTGAAGATAATTGTCATATTCATGAATTTCCTTCAGATCACATGTAGTTTTTCTTTAGGTTGTTGTGAGGATAAGGGTTTTATGTGTGAATGAGTTAGGCATTTTTTTTCCAAGGGAAAAAGACTTTCAGCTGGCCGGTTAGCTCAGTTGGTTAGAGCGTGGTGCTAATAACGCCAAGGTCACGGGTTCGATCCCCGTATTGGCCACTTTGTCATTTTGGGAAATATTTCTGCAGAAGCATGAGATTGATGCAGAATTGGCACTCACAGCTTTAGAGTTACTAACACAAGATTGCTGTTTTGTTGGTAGCAGCTGTGCATACATGGTCATGGGTCAGTACTGCTGCGGGACATAACCAATGTTGTTGTGAGGATAAGGGTTGTATTTGTGAATGAGTTAGGCATTTCCTTTCAAGGGAAGAAAACTACCCCCTGCAACTGGCCTCCCTCCTATGCTCCAGTCAGAAGGCATACTTTTTCTGACTGAGCATGGTGCTAATCACGCCAAGTCAGCGAATTTGATCCCAGTATTGGCCACTTTGTCAATTTGGGAAATATTTCTGCAGAAGCATGAGATTGATGCAGAATTCCCACCCACAGCTTTAGATTTACTATGACTAGTTTGCTGTTTTGTTGGAAGCAGCAGTCCATAAATGGTCACAGGTCAGTACTGCTGTGGGAAATGACCAATGAGATGCATTTAACCTTCTTTGTCCCAGTTCTACTTAAATGTGATACAGGCTACAAGTCAGTTTGAAGATAATTGTCATATTCGTGAATTTCCTTCAGATCACATGTAGTTTTTCTTTAGGTTGTTGTGAGGATAAGGGTTTTATGTGTGAATGAGTTAGGCATTTTTTTCCAAGGGAAGAAAAAATCCCCCTGCAACTGGCCTCCCTCTTATGCTCCAGTCAGAAACAGGACTCTCAGCTGGCCGGTTAGCTAAGTTGGTTAGAGTGTGCTGCTAATAACGCCAAGGTTACGGGTTTGATCCCCGTATTGGCCACTTTGTCATTTTGGTAAATATTTCTGCAGAGGCATGAGATTGATGCAGAATTGGCACTCACAGCTTTAGAGTTACTAATGACCAATGAGATGCATTTAACCTTCTTAGTCCCAGTTCTACTTAAATGTGATGCAGGCTACAAGTCAGTTTGAAGATAATTGTCATATTCGTGAATTTCCTTCAGATCACATGTAGTTTTTCTTTAGGTTGTTGTGAGGATAAGGGTTTTATGTGTGAATGAGTTAGGTATTTTTTTTCCAAGGGAAGAAAAAATCCCCCTGCAACTGGCCTCCCTCTTATGCTCCAGTTAGAAATATGCCTTTCAGCTGGCCGGTTAGCTCAGTTAGTTAGAGCGTGGTGCTAATAACGCCAAGGTCACGGGTTCGATCCCCGTATTGGCCACTTTGTCATTTTGGGAAATATTTCCGCAGAAGCAGAGATTGATGCAGAATTGGCACTCACAGCTTTAGAGTTACTAACACAAGATTGCTGTTTTGTTGGAAGCAGCTGTGCATACATAGTCACGGGTCAGTACTGCTGCGGACATAACCAATGTTGTTGTGAGGATAAGGGTTGTATTTGTGAATGAGTTAGGCATTTTCTTTCAAGGAAAGAAAACTCCCCCCTGCAACTGGCCTCCCTCCTATGCTCCAGTCAGAAGCATACTTTTTCTGACTGAGCATGGTGCTAATCACGCCAAGTTAGCGAATTTGATCCCAGTATTGGCCACTTTGTCAATTTGGGAAAAATGTCCGCAGAAGCATTAGATTGATGCAGAATTCCCACCCACAGCTTTAGATTTACTATGACAAGTTTGCTGTTTTGTTGGAAGCAGCAGTCCATAAATGGTCACAGGTCAGTACTGCTGTGGGAAATGACCAATGAGATGCATTTAACCTTCTTTGTCGCAGTACTACTTAAATGTGATGCAGGCCACAGGTCAGTTTGAAGATAATTGTAATATTCATGAATTTCCTTCAGATCACATGGAGTTTTTCTTTAGGTTGTTGTGAGGATAAGGGTTGTCTGTGTGAATGAGTTAGGCATTTTTTTTCCAAGGGAAGAAAACATCCCCCTACAACTGGCCTCCTGCTTATGCTTGAGTCAGAAACAAAACTCTCAGCTGGCTGTTTAGCTCATTTGGTTAGAGCGTGGTGCTAATAATGGCAAGGTCACGGGTCCCTGTATTGGCCTCCTTGTCATTTTGGGAAATATTTCTGCAGAAGCATGAGATTGATGCAGAATTGGCACTCACAGCTTTAGAGTTACTAACACAAGATTGCTGTTTTGTTGGAAGCAGCTGTGCATACATGGTCACTGGTCAGTACTGCTGCGGGACATAACCAATGTTGTTGTGAGGATAAGGTTTGTATTTGTGAATGAGTTAGGCATTTTCTTTCAAGGGAAGAAAACTCCCCCCTGCAACTGGCCTCCCTCCTATGCTCCAGTCAGAAGGCATACTTTTTCTGACTGAGCATGGTGCTAATCACGCCAAGTTAGCGGATTTGATCCCAGTATTGGCCACTTTGTCAATTTGGGAAATATTTCTGCAGAAGCATGAGATTGATGCAGAATTCCCACCCACAGTTTTAGATTTACTATGACTAGTTTGCTGTTTTGTTGGAAGCAGCAGTCCATAAGTGGTCACAGGTCAGTACTGCTGTGGGAAATGACCAATGAGATGCATTTAACCTTCTTTGTCCCAGTACTACTTAAATGTGATGCAGGCTACAAGTCAGTTTGAAGATAGTTGTCATATTCATGAATTTCCTTCAGATCACATGTAGTTTTTCTTTAGGTTGTTGTGAGGATAAGGGTTTTATGTGTGAATGACTTAGGCATTTTTTTTCCAAGGGAAGAAAAAATCCCACTGCAACTGGCCTCCCTCTTATGCTCCAATCAGAAACAAGACTCTCAGCTGGTCGGTTAGCTCAGTTGGTTAGAGCGTGGTGCTAATAATGCCAAGGTCACGGGTTCGATCCCCGTATTGGCCACTTTGTCATTTTGGGAAATATTTCTGCAGAAGCATGAGATTGATGCAGAATTGGCACTCACAGCTTTAGAGTTACTAACACAAGATTGCTGTTTTGTTGGAAGCAGCTGTGCATACATGGTCACGGGTCAGTACTGCTGCGGGACATAACCAATGTTGTTGTGAGGATAAGGGTTGTATTTGTGAATGAGTTAGGCATTTTCTTTCAAGGGAAGAAAGCTCCCCCCTGCAACTGGCCTCCCTCCTATGCTCCAGTCAGAAGGCATACTTTTTCTGACTGAGCATGGTGCTAATCACGCCAAGTTAGCGAATTTGATCCCAGTATTGGCCACTTTGTCAATTTGGGAAATATTTCTGCAGAAGCATGAGATTGATGCAGAATTCCCACCCACAGCTTTAGATTTACTATAACTAGTTTCCTGTTTTGTTGGAAGCAGCAGTCCATAAATGGTCACAGGTCAGTACTGCTGGGGGAAATGACCAATGAGATGCATTTAACCTTCTTTGTCCTAGTTCTACTTAAATGTGATGCAGGCTACAAGTCAGTTTGAAGATAATTGTCATATTCGTGAATTTCCTTCAGATCCCATGTAGTTTTTCTTTAGGTTGTTGTGAGGATAAGGGTTTTATGTGTGAATGAGTTAGGCATTTTTTTTCCAAGGGAAGAAAAAATCCCCCTGCAACTGGCCTCCCTCTTATGCTCCAGTTAGAAATATGCTTCTCAGCTGGCAGGTTAGCTCAGTTGGTTAGAGCGTGGTGCTAATAACACCAAGGCCACCGGTTCGATCCCTGTATTGGCCTCTTTGTCATTTTGGGAAATATTTCTGCAGAAGGATGAGATTGATGCAGAATTGGCACTCACAGCTTTAGAGTTACTAACACAAGATTGCTGTTTTGTTGGAAGCAGCTGTGCATACATAGTCACGGGTCAGTACTGCTGCGGACATAACCAATGTTGTTGTGAGGATAAGGGTTGTATTTGTGAATGAGTTAGGCATTTTCTTTCAAGGGAAGAAAACTCCAGTCAGAAATATGCCTCTCAGTTGGCCGGTTAGCTCAGTTGGTTAGAGCGTGGTGCTAAAAACGCCAAGGTCACTGGTTCGATCCCCGTATTGGCCACTTTGTCATTTTGGGAAATATTTCTGCAGAAGGATGAGATTGATGCAGAATTGGCACTCACAGCTTTAGAGTTACTAACACAAGATTGCTGTTTTGTTGGAAGCAGCTGTGCATACATAGTCACGGGTCAGTACTGCTGCGGACATAACCAATGTTGTTGTGAGGATAAGGGTTGTATTTGTGAATGAGTTAGGCATTTTCTTTCAAGGAAAGAAAACTCCCCCCTGCAACTGGCCTCCCTCCTATGCTCCAGTCAGAAGCATACTTTTCTGACTGAGCATGGTGCTAATCACGCCAAGTTAGCGAATTTGATCCCAGTATTGGCCACTTTGTCAATTTGGGAAAAATGTCCGCAGAAGCATTAGATTGATGCAGAATTCCCACCCACAGCTTTAGATTTACTATGACAAGTTTGCTGTTTTGTTGGAAGCAGCAGTCCATAAATGGTCACAGGTCAGTACTGCTGTGGGAAATGACCAATGAGATGCATTTAACCTTCTTTGTCGCAGTACTACTTAAATGTGATGCAGGCCACAAGTCAGTTTGAAGATAATTGTAATATTCATGAATTTCCTTCAGATCACATGGAGTTTTTCTTTAGGTTGTTGTGAGGATAAGGGTTGTCTGTGTGAATGAGTTAGGCATTTTTTTTCCAAGGGAAGAAAACATCCCCCTACAACTGGCTTCCTGCTTATGCTTTAGTCAGAAACAAAACTCTCAGCTGGCTGTTTAGCTCATTTGGTTAGACTGTGGTGCTAACAATGGCAAGGTCACGGGTCCCTGTATTGGCCTCCTTGTCATTTTGGGAAATATTTCTGCAGAAGCATGAGATTGATGCAGAATTGGCACTCACAGCTTTAGAGTTACTAACACAAGATTGCTGTTTTGTTGGAAGCAGCTGTGCATACATGGTCACGGGTCAGTACTGCTGCGGGACATAACCAATGTTGTTGTGAGGATAAGGGTTGTATTTGTGAATGAGTTAGCCATTTTCTTTCAAGGGAAGAAAACTCCCCCCTGCAACTGGCCTCCCTCCTATGCTCCAGTCAGAAGGCATACTTTTTCTGACTGAGCATGGTGCTAATCACGCCAAGTTAGCGGATTTGATCCCAGTATTGGCCACTTTGTCAATTTGGGAAATATTTCTGCAGAAGCATGAGATTGATGCAGAATTCCCACCCACAGCTTTAGATTTACTATGACTAGTTTGCTGTTTTGTTGGAAGCAGCAGTCCATAAATGGTCACAGGTCAGTACTGCTGTGGGAAATGACCAATGAGATGCATTTAACCTTCTTTGTCCCAGTACTACTTAAATGTGATGCAGGCTACAAGTCAGTTTGAAGATAATTGTCATATTCATGAATTTCCTTCAGATCACATGTAGTTTTTCTTTAGGTTGTTGTGAGGATAAGGGTTTTATGTGTGAATGACTTAGGCATTTTTTTTCCAAGGGAATAAAAAATCCCCCTGCAACTGGCCTCCCTCTTATGCTCCAGTCAGAAACAGGACTCTCAGCTGGTCGGTTAGCTCAGTTGGTTAGAGAGTGGTGCTAATAACGCCAAGGTCACGGGTTAGATCCCCGTATTGGCCACTTTGTCATTTTGGGAAATATTTCTGCAGAAGCATGAGATTGATGCAGAATTGGCACTCACAGCTTTAGAGTTACTAACACAAGATTGCTGTTTTGTTGGAAGCAGCTGTGCATACATGGTCACGGGTCAGTACTGCTGCGGGACATAACCAATGTTGTTGTGAGGATAAGGGTTGTATTTGTGAATGAGTTAGGCATTTTCTTTCAAGGGAAGAAAGTTCCCCCCTGCAACTGGCCTCCCTCCTATGCTCCAGTCAGAAGGCATACTTTTTCTGACTGAGCATGGTGCTAATCACGCCAAGTTAGCGAATTTGATCCCAGTATTGGCCACTTTGTCAATTTGGGAAATATTTCTGCAGAAGCATGAGATTGATGCAGAATTCCCACCCACAGCTTTAGATTTACTATGACTAGTTTCCTGTTTTGTTGGAAGCAGCAGTCCATAAATGGTCACAGGTCAGTACTGCTGTGGGAAATGACCAATGAGATGCATTTAACCTTCTTTGTCCCAGTTCTACTTAAATGTGATGCAGGCTAAAAGTCAGTTTGAAGATAATTGTCATATTCGTGAATTTCCTTCAGATCACATGTAGTTTTTCTTTAGGTTGTTGTGAGGATAAGGGTTTTATGTGTGAATGAGTTAGGCATTTTTTTTCCAAGGGAAGAAAAAATCCCCCTGCGACTGGCCTCCCTCTTATGCTCCAGTTAGAAAAATGCTTCTCAGCTGGCAGGTTAGCTCAGTTGGTTAGAGCGTGGTGCTAATAACACCAAGGTCACCGGTTCGATCCCTGTATTGGCCTCTTTGTCATTTTGGGAAATATTTCTGCAGAAGGATGAGATTGATGCAGAATTGGCACTCACAGCTTTAGAGTTACTAACACAAGATTGCTGTTTTGTTGGAAGCAGCTGTGCATACATAGTCACGGGTCAGTACTGCTGCGGACATAACCAATGTTGTTGTGAGGATAAGGGTTGTATTTGTGAATGAGTTAGGCATTTTCTTTCAAGGGAAGAAAACTCCCCCCTGCAACTGGCTTCCCTCCTATGCTCCAGTCAGAAGGCATACTTTTTCTGACTGAGCATGGTGCTAATCACGCCAAGTTAGCGAATTTGATCCCAGTATTGGCCACTTTGTCAATTTGGGAAATATTTCTGCAGAAGCATGAGATTGATGCAGAATTCCCACCCACAGCTTTAGATTTACTATGACTAGTTTGCTGTTTTGTTTCAAGCAGCAGTCTGTAAATGGTCACGGGTCAGTACTGCTGCGGGACGTCCAATGAGATGCATTTAACCTTCTTGGTCCCAGTTCTACTTAAATGTGATGCAGGCCACAAGTCAGTTTGAAGATAATTGTAATATTCATGAATTTCCTTCAGATCACATGTAGTTTTCCTTTAGGTTGTTGTGAGGATAAGGGTTGTATTTGTGAATGAGTTAGGCATTTTTTTTCCAAGGGAAGAAAATATCCCCCTGCAACTGGCCTCCCTCTTATGCTGCAGTCAGAACCACGGCTCTCAGCTGGCCAGTTAGCTCAGTTGGTTAGAGCGTGCTAATAACGCCAAGGTCATGGGTTCGATCCCTGTATTGGCCACTTTGTCATTTTGGGAAATATTTCTGCAGAAGCATGAGATTGATGCAGAATTGGCACCCACAGCATTAGAATTACTAACACAAGATTGCTGTTTTGTTGGAAGCAGCTGTGCATACATGGTCACGGGTCAGTACTGCTGCGGGACATAACCAATGTTGTTGTGAGGATAAGGGTTGTATTTGTGAATGAGTTAGGCATTTTCTTTCAAGGGAAGTAAACTCCCCCCGCAACTGGCCTCCCTCCTATGCTCCAGTCAGAAGGCGTACTTTTTCTGACTGAGCATTGTGCTAATCACGCCAAGTTAGCGAATTTGATCCCAGCATTGGCCACTTTGTCAATTTGGGAAATATTTCTGCAGAAGCATGAGATTGATGCAGAATTCCGACCCACAGCTTTAGATTTACTATGACTAGTTTGCTGTTTTGTTTCAAGCAGCAGTCCATAAATGGTCACGGGTCAGTACTGCTGCGGCACTTCCAATGAGATGCATTTAACCTTCTTTGTCCCAGTTCTACTTAAATGTGATGCAGGCTACAAGTCAGTTTGAAGATAATTGTAATATTCATGAATTTCCTTCAGATCACATGTAGTTTTTCTTTAGGTTGTTGTGAGGATAAGGGTTTTATGTGTGAATGAGTTAGGTATTTTTTTTCCAAGGGAAGAAAAAGTCCCCCTGCAACTGGCCTCCCTCTTATGCTCCATTCAGAAATATGCCGCTCAGTTGGTTAGAGCGAGGTGCTAATAACGCCAAGGTCACGGGTTCGATCCCCGTATTGGCCACTTTGTCATTTTGGGAAATATTTCTGCAGAAGGATGAGATTGATGCAGAATTGGCACTCACAGCTTTAGAGTTACTAACACAAGATTGCTGTTTTGTTGGAAGCAGCTGTGCATACATAGTCAAGGGTCAGTACTGCTGCAGACATAACTAATGTTGTTGTGAGGATAAAGGTTGTATTTGTGAATGAGTTAGGCATTTTCTTTCAAGGGAAGAAAACTCCCCCCTGCAACTGGCCTCCCTCCCTTGCTCCAGTCAGAAGGCATACTTTTTCTGACTGAGCATGGTGCTAATCACGCCAAGTTAGCGAACTTGATCCCAGTATTGGCCACTTTGTCATTTTGGGAAATATTTCTGCAGAAGCATGAGATTGATGCAGAATTCCCACCCACAGCTTTAGATTTACTATGACTAGTTTGCTGTTTTGTTGGAAGCAGCAGTCCATAAATGGTCACAGGTCAGTACTGCTGTGGGAAATGACCAATGAGATGCATTTAACCTTCTTTGTCCCAGTTCTACTTAAGTGTGATGCAGGCTACAAGTCAGTTTGAAGATAATTGTCATATTCATGAATTTCCTTCAGATCACATGTAGTTTTTCTTTAGGTTGTTGTGAGGATAAGGGTTTTATGTGTGAATGAGTTAGGCATTTTTTTTCCAAGGGAAAAAGACTCTCAGCTGGCCGTTTAGCTCAGTTGGTTAGAGCGTGGTACTAATAACGCCAAGGTCACGGGTTCGATCCCCCTATTGGCCACTTTGTCATTTTGGGAAATATTTCTGCAGAAGCATGAGATTGATGCAGAATTGGCACTCACAGCTTTAGAGTTACTAACACAAGATTTCTGTTTTGTTGGTAGCAGCTGTGCATACATGGTCACGGGTCAGTACTGCTGCGGGACATAACCAATGTTGTTGTGAGGATAAGGGTTGTATTTGTGAATGAGTTAGGCATTTTCTTTCAAGGGAAGAAAACTACCCCCTGCAACTGGCCTCCCTCCTATGCTCGAGTCAGAAGGCATACTTTTTCTGACTGAGCATGGTGCTAATCACGCCAAGTTAGCAAATTTGATCCCAGTATTGGCCACTTTGTCAATTTGGGAAATATTTCTGCAGAAGCATGAGATTGATGCAGAATTCCCACCCACAGCTTTAGATTTACTATGACTAGTTTGGTGTTTTGTTTCAAGCAGCAGTCTATAAATGGTCACGGGTCAGTACTGCTGCGGGACGTCCAATGAGATGCATTTAACCTTCTTGGTCCCAGTTCTACTTAAATGTGATGCAGGCCACAAGTCAGTTTGAAGATAATTGTAATATTCATGAATTTCCTTCAGATCACATGTAGTTTTCCTTTAGGTTGTTGTGAGGATAAGGGTTGTATTTGTGAATGAGTTAGGCATTTTTTTTCCAAGGGAAGAAAATATCCCCCTGCAACTGGCCTCCCTCTTATGCTCCAGTCAGAACCACGGCTCTCAGCTGGCCAGTTAGCTCAGTTGGTTAGAGCATGGTGCTAATAACGCCAAGGTCATGGGTTCGATCCCCGTATTGGCCACTTTGTCATTTTGGGAAATATTTCTGCAGAAGGATGAGATTGATGCAGAATTGGCACCCACAGCATTAGAATTACTAACACAAGATTGCTGTTTTGTTGGAAGCAGCTGTGCATACATGGTCACGGGTCAGTACTGCTGCGGGACATAACCAATGTTGTTGTGAGGATAAGGGTTGTATTTGTGAATGAGTTAGGCATTTTCTTTCAAGGGAAGTAAACTCCCCCCGCAACTGGCCTCCTTCCTATGCTCCAGTCAGAAGGCGTACTTTTTCTGACTGAGCATTGTGCTAATCACGCCAAGTTAGCGAATTTGATCCCAGCATTGGCCACTTTGTCAATTTGGGAAATATTTCTGCACAAGCATGAGATTGATGCAGAATTCCCACCCACAGCTTTAGATTTACTATGACTAGTTTGCTGTTTTGTTTCAAGCAGCAGTCCATAAATGGTCACGGGTCAGTACTGCTGCGGCACTTCCAATGAGATGCATTTAACCTTCTTTGTCCCAGTTCTACTTAAATGTGATGCAGGCCACAAGTCAGTTTGAAGATAATTGTAATATTCATGAATTTCCTTCAGATCACATGTAGTTTTTCTTTAGGTTGTTGTGAGGATAAGGGTTGTATGTGTGAATGAGTTAGGCATTTTTTTTCCAAGGTTAGAAAAAATCCCCCTGCAACTGGCCTCCCTCCTATGCTCCAGTCAGAAGGCATACTTTTTCTGACTGAGCATGGTGCTAATCACGCCAAGTTAGCGAATTTGATGCCAGTATTGGCCACTTTGTCAATTTGGGAAATATTTCTGCAGAAGCATGAGATTGATGCAGAATTCCCACCCACAGCTTTAGATTTACTATGACTAGTTTGCTGTTTTGTTTCAAGCAGCAGTCCATAAATGGTCACGGGTCAGTTCTGCTGCGGGACTTCCAATGAGATGCATTTAACCTTCTTTGTCCCAGTTCTACTTAAATGTGATGCAGGCTACAAGTCAGTTTGAAGATAATTGTCATATTCATGAATTTCCTTCAGATCACATGTAGTTTTTCTTTAGGTTGTTGTGAGGATAAGGGTTTTATGTGTGAATGAGTTAGGCATTTTTTTCCAAGGGAAGAAAAAATCCCCCTGCAACTGGCCTCCCTCTTATGCTCCAGTCAGAAACAGGACGCTCAGCTGGCCGGTTAGCTCAGTTGGTTAGAGCATGGTGCTAATAACACCAAGGTCACGGGTTCGATCCCCGTATTGGCCACTTTGTCATTTTGGGAAATATTTCTGCAGAAGGATGAGATTGATGCAGAATTGGCACTCACAGCTTTAGAGTTACTAACACAAGATTGCTGTTTTGTTGGAAGCAGCTGTGCATACATAGTCACGGGTCAGTACTGCTGCAGACATAACTAATGTTGTTGTGAGGATAAAGGTTGTATTTGTGAATGAGTTAGGCATTTTCTTTCAAGGGAAGAAAACTCCCCCCTGCAACTGGCCTCCCTCCCTTGCTCCAGTCAGAAGGCATACTTTTTCTGACTGAGCATGGTGCTAATCACGCCAAGTTAGCGAATTTGATCCCAGTATTGGCCACTTTGTCATTTTGGGAAATATTTCTGCATAAGCATTAGATTGATGCAGAATTCCCACCCACAGCTTTAGATTTACTATGACTAGTTTGCTGTTTTGTTGGAAGCAGCAGTCCATAAATGGTCACAGGTCAGTACTGCTGTGGGAAATGACCAATGAGATGCATTTAACCTTCTTTGTCCCAGTTCTACTTAAGTGTGATGCAGGCTACAAGTCAGTTTGAAGATAATTGTCATATTCATGAATTTCCTTCAGATCACATGTAGTTTTTCTTTAGGTTTTTGTGAGGATAAGGGTTTTATGTGTGAATGAGTTAGGCATTTTTTTCCAAGGGAAAAAGACTCTCAGCTGGCCGTTTAGCTCAGTTGGTTAGAGCGTGGTACTAATAACGCCAAGGTCACGGGTTCGATCCCCCTATTGGCCACTTTGTCATTTTGGGAAATATTTCTGCAGAAGCATGAGATTGATGCAGAATTGGCACTCACAGCTTTAGAGTTACTAACACAAGATTTCTGTTTTGTTGGTAGCAGCTGTGCATACATGGTCACGGGTCAGTACTGCTGCGGGACATAACCAATGTTGTTGTGAGGATAAGGGTTGTATTTGTGAATGAGTTAGACATTTTCTTTCAAGGGAAGAAAACTACCCCCTGCAACTGGCCTCCCTCCTATGCTCGAGTCAGAAGGCATACTTTTTCTGACTGAGCATGGTGCTAATCACGCCAAGTTAGCAAATTTGATCCCAGTATTGGCCACTTTGTCAATTTGGGAAATATTTCTGCAGAAGCATGAGATTGATGCAGAATTCCCACCCACAGCTTTAGATTTACTATGACTAGTTTGCTGTTTTGTTTCAAGCAGCAGTCTATAAATGGTCACGGGTCAGTACTGCTGCGGGACGTCCAATGAGATGCATTTAACCTTCTTGGTCCCAGTTCTACTTAAATGTGATGCAGGCCACAAGTCAGTTTGAAGATAATTGTAATATTCATGAATTTCCTTCTGATCACATGTAGTTTTCCTTTAGGTTGTTGTGAGGATAAGGGTTGTATTTGTGAATGAGTTAGGCATTTTTTTTCCAAGGGAAGAAAATATCCCCCTGCAACTGGCCTCCCTCTTATGCTCCAGTCAGAACCACGGCTCTCAGCTGGCCCGTTAGCTCAGTTGGTTAGAGCATGGTGCTAATAACGCCAAGGTCATGGGTTTGATCCCTGTATTGGCCACTTTGTCATTTTGGGAAATATTTCTTCAGAAGCATGAGATTGATGCAGAATTGGCACCCACAGCATTAGAATTACTAACACAAGATTGCTGTTTTGTTGGAAGCAGCTGTGCATACATGGTCACGGGTCAGTACTGCTGCGGGACATAACCAATGTTGTTGTGAGGATAAGGGTTGTATTTGTGAATGAGTTAGGCATTTTCTTTCAAGGGAAGTAAACTCCCCCCGCAACTGGCCTCCCTCCTATGCTCCAGTCAGAAGGCGTACTTTTTCTGACTGAGCATTGTGCTAATCACGCCAAGTTAGCTAATTTGATCCCAGCATTGGCCACTTTGTCAATTTGGGAAATATTTCTGCACAAGCATGAGATTGATGCAGAATTCCCACCCACAGCTTTAGATTTACTATGACTAGTTTGCTGTTCTGTTTCAAGCAGCATCCCATAAATGGTCACGGGTCAGTACTGCTGCGGCACTTCCAATGAGATGCATTTAACCTTCTTTGTCCCAGTTCTACTTAAATGTGATGCAGGCCACAAGTCAGTTTGAAGATAATTGTAATATTCATGAATTTCCTTCAGATCACATGTAGTTTTTCTTTAGGTTGTTGTGAGGATAAGGGTTGTATGTGTGAATGAGTTAGGCATTTTTTTTCCAAGGTTAGAAAAAATCCCCCTGCAACTGGCCTCCCTCCTATGCTCCAGTCAGAAGGCATACTTTTTCTGACTGAGCATGGTGCTAATCACGCCAAGTTAGCGAATTTGATCCCAGTATTGGCCACTCTGTCAATTTGGGAAATATTTCTGCAGAAGCATGAGATTGATGCAGAATTCCCACCGACAGCTTTAGATTTACTATGACTAGTTTCCTGTTTTGTTGGAAGCAGCAGTCCATAAATGGTCACAGGTCAGTACTGCTGTGGGAAATGACCAATGAGATGCATTTAACCTTCTTTGTCCCAGTTCTACTTAAATGTGATGCAGGCTACAAGTCAGTTTGAAGATAATTGTCATATTCGTGAATTTCCTTCAGATCACATGTAGTTTTTCTTTAGGTTGTTGTGAGGATAAGGGTTTTATGTGTGAATGAGTTAGGCATTTTCTTTCAAGGGAAGAAAACTCCCCCCTGCAACTGGCCTCCCTCCTATGCTCCAGTCAGAAGGCATACTTTTTCTGACTGAGCATGGTGCTAATCACGCCAAGTTAGCGAATTTGATCCCAGTATTGGCCACTTTGTCAATTTGGGAAATATTTCTGCAGAAGCATGAGATTGATGCAGAATTCCCACCCACAGCTTTAGATTTACTATGACTAGTTTCCTGTTTTGTTGGAAGCAGCAGTCCACAAATGGTCACAGGTCAGTACTGCTGCGGGACTTCCAATGAGATGCATTTAACCTTCTTTGTCCCAGTTCTACTTAAATGTGATGCAGGCTACAAGTCAGTTTGAAGATAATTGTCATATTCATAAATTTCCTTCAGATCACATGTAGTTTTTCTTTAGGTTGTTGTGAGGATAAGGGTTTTAAGTGTGAATGAGTTAGGTATTTTTTTCCAAGGGAAGAAAAAATCCCCCTGCAACTGGCCTCCCTCTTATGCTCCAGTCAGAAACATGACTCTCAGCTGGCCGGTTAGCTCAGTTGGTTAGAGCGTGGTGCTAATAACACCAAGGTCACGGGTTTGATCCCCGTATTGGCCACTTTGTCATTTTGGGAAATATTTCTGCAGAAGGATGAGATTGATGCAGAATTGGCACTCACAGCTTTAGAGTTACTAAGATTGCTGTTTTGTTGGATGCAGCTCTGCATACATAGTCACGGGTCAGTACTGCTGCAGACATAACTAATGTTGTTGTGAGGATAAGGGTTGTATTTGTGAATGAGTTAGGCATTTTCTTTCAAGGGAAGAAAACTACCCCCTGCAACTGGCCTCCCTCCTATGCTCGAGTCAGAAGGCATACTTTTTCTGACTGAGCATGGTGCTAATCACGCCAAGTTAGCAAATTTGATCCCAGTATTGGCCACTTTGTCAATTTGGGAAATATTTCTGCAGAAGCATGAGATTGATGCAGAATTCCCACCCACAGCTTTAGATTTACTATGACTAGTTTGCTGTTTTGTTTCAAGCAGCAGTCTATAAATGGTCACGGGTCAGTACTGCTGCGGGACGTCCAATGAGATGCATTTAACCTTCTTGGTCCCAGTTCTACTTAAATGTGATGCAGGCCACAAGTCAGTTTGAAGATAATTGTAATATTCATGAATTTCCTTCAGATCACATGAAGTTTTCCTTTAGGTTGTTGTGAGGATAAGGGTTGTATTTGTGAATGAGTTAGGCATTTTTTTTCCAAGGGAAGAAAATATCCCCCTGCAACTGGCCTCCCTCTTATGCTCCAGTCAGAACCACGGCTCTCAGCTGGCCCGTTAGCTCAGTTGGTTAGAGCATGGTGCTAATAACGCCAAGGTCATGGGTTTGATCCCTGTATTGGCCACTTTGTCATTTTGGGAAATATTTCTTCAGAAGCATGAGATTGATGCAGAATTGGCACCCACAGCATTAGAATTACTAACACAAGATTGCTGTTTTGTTGGAATCAGCTGTGCATACATGGTCACGGGTCAGTACTGCTGCGGGACATAACCAATGTTGTTGTGAGGATAAGGGTTGTATTTGTGAATGAGTTAGGCATTTTCTTTCAAGGGAAGTAAACTCCCCCCGCAACTGGCCTCCCTCCTATGCTCCAGTCAGAAGGCGTACTTTTTCTGACTGAGCATGGTGCTAATCACGCCAAGTTAGCGAATTTGATCCCAGCATTGGCCACTTTGTCAATTTGGGAAATATTTCTGCAGAAGCATGAGATTGATGCAGAATTCCCACCCACAGCTTTAGATTTACTATGACTAGTTTGCTGTTTTGTTTCAAGCAACAGTCCATAAATGGTCACAGGTCAGTACTGCTGCGGGACTTCCAATGAGATGCATTTAACCTTCTTTGTCCCAGTTCTACTTAAATGTGATGCAGGCCACAAGTCAGTTTGAAGATAATTGTAATATTCATGAATTTCCTTCAGATCACATGTAGTTTTTCTTTAGGTTGTTGTGAGGATAAGGGTTGTATGTGTGAATGAGTTAGGCATTTTTTTTCCAAGGTTAGAAAAAATCCCCCTGCAACTGGCCTCCCTCCTATGCTCCAGTCAGAAGGCATACTTTTTCTGACTGAGCATGGTGCTAATCACGCCAAGTTAGCGAATTTGATGCCAGTATTGGCCACTTTGTCAATTTGGGAAATATTTCTGCAGAAGCATGAGATTGATGCAGAATTCCCACCCACAGCTTTAGATTTACTATGACTAGTTTGCTGTTTTGTTTCAAGCAGCAGTCCATAAATGGTCACAGGTCAGTACTGCTGCGGGACTTCCAATGAGATGCATTTAACCTTCTTTGTCCCAGCTCTACTTAAATGTGATGCAGGCTACAAGTCAGTTTGAAGATAAGTGTCATATTCATGAATTTCCTTCAGATCACATGTAGTTTTTCTTTAGGTTGTTGTGAGGATAAGGGTTTTATGTGTGAATGAGTTAGGCATTTTTTTCCAAGGGAAGAAAAAATCCCCCTGCAACTGGCCTCCCTCTTATGCTCCAGTCAGTAACAGGACTCTCAGCTGGCCGGTTAGCTCAGTTGGTTAGAGCATGGTGCTAATAACGCCAAGGTTACGGGTTTGATCCCCGTATTGGCCACTTTGTCATTTTGGGAAATATTTCTGCAGAAGCATGAGATTGATGCAGAATTGGCACTCACAGCTTTAGAGTTACTAATGACCAATGAGATGCATTTAAACTTCTTTGTCCCAGTTCTACTTAAATGTGATGCAGGCTACAAGTCAGTTTGAAGACAATTGTCATATTCGTGAATTTCCTTCAGATCACATGTAGTTTTTCTTTAGGTTGTTGTGAGGATAAGGGTTTTATGTGTGAATGAGTTAGGGACTCACAGCTTTAGAGTTACTAACACAAGATTGCTGTTTTGTTGGAAAGCAGCTGTGCATACATGGTCACGGGTCAGTACTGCTGCGGGACATAACCAATGTTGTTGTGAGGATAAGGGTTGTATTTGTGAATGAGTTAGGCATTTTCTTTCAAGGGAAGAAAACTCCCCCCTGCAACTGGCCTCCCTCCTATGCTCCAGTCAGAAGGCTTACTTTTTCTGACTGAGCATGGTGCTAATCACGCCAAGTTAGCGAATTTGATCCCAGCATTGGCCACTTTGTCAATTTGGGAAATATTTCTGCAGAAGCATAAGATTGATGCAGAATTCCCACCCACCGCTTTAGATTTACTATGACAAGTTTGCTGTTATGTTTCAAGCAGCAGTCCATAAATGGTCACGGGTCAGTACTGCTGCGGCACTTCCAATGAGATGCATTTAACCTTCTTTGTCCCAGTTCTACTTAAATGTGATGCAGGCCACAAGTCAGTTTGAAGATAATTGTAATATTCATGAATTTCCTTCAGATCACATGTAGTTTTTCTTTAGGTTGTTGTGAGGATAAGGGTTGTATGTGTGAATGAGTTAGGCATTTTCTTTCAAGGGAAGAAAACTCCCCCCTGCAACTGGCCTCCCTCCTATGCTCCAGTCAGAAGGCATACTTTTTCTGACTGAGCATGGTGCTAATCACGCCAAGTTAGCGAATTTGATCCCAGTATTGGCCACTTTGTCAATTTGGGAAATATTTCTGCAGAAGCATGAGATTGATGCAGAATTCCCACCCACAGCTTTAGATTTACTATGACTAGTTTCCTGTTTTGTTGGAAGCAGCAGTCCATAAATGGTCACAGGTCAGTACTGCTGCGGGACTTCCAATGAGATGCATTTAACCTTCTTTGTCCCAGTTCTACTTAAATGTGATGCAGGCTACAAGTCAGTTTGAAGATAATTGTCATATTCATGAATTTCCTTCAGATCACATGTAGTTTTTCTTTAGGTTGTTGTGAGGATAAGGGTTTTAAGTGTGAATGAGTTAGGTATTTTTTTCCAAGGGAAGAAAAAATCCCCCTGCAACTGGCCTCCCTCTTATGCTCCAGTCAGAAACAGGACTCTCAGCTGGCCGGTTAGCTCAGTTGGTTAGAGCGTGGTGCTAATAACACCAAGGTCACGGGTTTGATCCCTGTATTGGCCACTTTGTCATTTTGGGAAATATTTCTGCAGAAGGATGAGATTGATGCAGAATTGGCACTCACAGCTTTAGAGTTACTAAGATTGCTGTTTTGTTGGAAGCAGCTGTGCATACATAGTCACGGGTCAGTACTGCTGCAGACATAACTAATGTTGTTGTGAGGATAAGGGTTATATTTGTGAATGAGTTAGGCATTTTCTTTCAAGGGAAGAAAACTCCCCCCTGCAACTGGCCTCCCTCCCTTGCTCCAGTCAGAAGGCATACTTTTTCTGACTGAGCATGGTGCTAATCAAGCCAAGTTAGCGAATTTGATCCCAGTATTGGCCACTTTGTCATTTTGGGAAATATTTCTGCATAAGCATGAGATTGATGCAGAATTCCCACCCACAGCTTTATATTTACTATGACTAGTTTCCTGTTTTGTTGGAAGCAGCAGTCCATAAATGGTCACAGGTCAGTACTGCTGTGGGAAATGACCAATGAGATGCATTTAACCTTCTTTGTCACAGTTCTACCTAAATGTGATGCAGGCTACAAGTCAGTTTGAAGATAATTGTCATATTCGTGAATTTCCTTCAGATCACATGTAGTTTTTCTTTAGGTTGTTGTGAGGATAAGGGTTTTATGTGTGAATGAGTTAGGTATTTTTTTTCCAAGGGAAGAAAAAGTCCCCCTGCAACTGGCCTCCCTCTTATGCTCCAGTCAGAAATATGCCTCTCAGCTGGCCGGTTAGCTCAGTTGGTTAGAGCGTGGTGTCACGGGTTCGATCCCCGTATTGGCCACTTTGTCATTTTGGGAAATATTTCTGCAGAAGGATGAGATTAATGCAGAATTGGCACTCACAGCATTAGAATTACTAACACAAGATTGCTGTTTTGTTGGAAGCAGCTGTGCATACATAGTCACGGGTCAGTACTGCTGCGGACATAACTAATGTTGTTGTGAGGATAAGGGTTGTATTTGTGAATGAATTAGGCATTTTCTTTCAAGGGAAGAAAACTCCCCCCTGCAACTGGCCTCCCTCCTATGCTCCAGTCAGAAGGCATACTTTTTCTGACTGAGCATGGTGCTAATCACGCCAAGTTAGCGGATTTGATCCCAGTATTGGCCACTTTGTCAATTTGGGAAATATTTCTGCAGAAGCATGAGATTGATGCAGAATTCCCACCGACAGCTTTAGATTTACTATGACTAGTTTCCTGTTTTGTTGGAAGCAGCAGTCCATAAATGGTCACAGGTCAGTACTGCTGTGGGAAATGACCAATGAGATGCATTTAACCTTCTTTGTCCCAGTTCTACTTAAATGTGATGCAGGCTACAAGTCAGTTTGAAGATAATTGTCATATTCGTGAATTTCCTTCAGATCACATGTAGTTTTTCTTTAGGTTGTTGTGAGGATAAGGGTTTTATGTGTGAATGAGTTAGGCATTTTTTTTCCAAGGGAAGAAAAAATCCCCCTGCAACTGGCCTCCCTCTTATACTCCAGTCAGAAATATGCATCTCAGCTGGTCGGTTAGCTCAGTTGGTTAGAGCATGGTGCTAATAACGCCAAGGTCACGGGTTCGATCCCCGTATTGGCCACTTTGTCATTTTGGGAAATATTTCTGCAGAAGGATGAGATTGATGCAGAATTGGCGATCACAGCTTTAGAGTTTCTAACACAAGATTGCTGTTTTGTTGGAAGCAGCTGTGCATACATAGTCACGGGTCAGTACTGCTGCGGACATAACCAATGTTGTTGTGAGGATAAGGGTTGTATTTGTGAATGAGTTAGGCATTTTCTTTCAAGGGAAGGAAACTCCCCCCTGCAACTGGCCTCCCTCCTATGCTCCAGTCAGAAGGCATACTTTTTCTGACTGAGCATGGTGCTAATCACGCCAAGTTAGCGGATTTGATCCCAGTATTGGCCACTTTGTCAATTTGGGAAATATTTCTGCAGAAGCATGAGATTGATGCAGAATTCCCACCCACAGCTTTAGATTTACTATGACTAGTTTGCTATTTTGTTGGAAGCAGCAGTCCATAAATGGTCACAGGTCAGTACTGCTGTGGGAAATGACCAATGAGATGCATTTAACCTTCTTTGTCCCAGTTCTACTTAAATGTGATGCAGGCTACAAGTCAGTTTGAAGATAATTGTCATATTCATGAATTTCCTTCAGATCACATGTAGTTTTTCTTTAGGTTGTTGTGAGGATAAGGGTTTGATGTGTGAATGAGTTAGGCATTTTTTTTCCAAGGGAAGAAAAAATCCCCCTGCAACTGGCCTCCCTCTTATGCCCCAGTTAGAAATATGCCTCTCAGCTGGCCGGTTAACTCATTTGGTTAGAGCGTGGTGCTAATAACACCAAGGTCACGGGTTCGATCCCCGTAATGGCCACTTTGTCATTTTGGGAAATATTTCTGCAGAAGGATGAGATTGATGCAAAATTGGCACTCACAGCTTTAGAGTTACTAACACAAGATTGCTGTTTCATTGGAAGCAGCTGTGCATACATAGTCACGGGTCAGTACTGCTGCGGACATAACCAATGTTGTTGTGAGGATAAGGGTTGTATTTGTGAATGAGTTAGGCATTTTCTTTCAAGGGAAGAAAACTCCCCCCTGCAACTGGCCTCCCTCCTATGCTCCAGTCAGAAGGCATACTTTTTCTGACTGAGCATGGTGCTAATCACGCCAAGTTAGCAAATTTGATCCCAGTATTGGCCACTTTATCAATTTGGGAAATATTTCTGCAGAAGCATGAGATTGATGCAGAATTCCCACCCATAGCTTTAGATTTACTATGACTAGTTTGCTGTTTTGTTGGAAGCAGCAGTCCATAAATGGTCAAAGGTCAGTACTGCTGTGGGAAATGACCAATGAGATGCATTTAACCTTCTTTGTCCCAGTTCTACTTAAATGTGATGCAGGCTACAAGTCAGTTTGAAGATAATTGTCATATTCATGAATTTCCTTCAGATCACATGTAGTTTTTCTTTAGGTTGTTGTGAGGATAAGGGTTTTATGTGTGAATGAGTTAGGCATTTTTTTTCCAAGGGAAAAAGACTTTCAGCTGGCCGGTTAGCTCAGTTGGTTAGAGCGTGGTGCTAATAACGCCAAGGTCACGGGTTCGATCCCCGTATTGGCCACTTTGTTATTTTGGGAAATATTTCTGCAGGAGCATGAGATTGATGCAGAATTGGCACTCACAGCTTTAGAGTTACTAACACAAGATTGCTGTTTTGTTGGTAGCAGCTGTGCATACATGGTCATGGGTCAGTACTGCTGCGGGACATAACCAATGTTGTTGTGAGGATAAGGGTTGTATTTGTGAATGAGTTAGGCATTTCCTTTCAAGGGAAGAAAACTACCCCCTGCAACTGGCCTCCCTCCTATGCTCCAGTCAGAAGGCATACTTTTTCTGACTGAGCATGGTGCTAATCACGCCAAGTCAGCGAATTTGATCCCAGTATTGGCCACTTTGTCAATTTGGGAAATATTTCTGCAGAAGCATGAGATTGATGCAGAATTCCCACCCACAACTTTAGATTTACTATGACTAGTTTGCTGTTTTGTTGGAAGCAGCAGTCCATAAATGGTCACAGGTCAGTACTGCTGTGGGAAATGACCAATGAGATGCATTTAACCTTCTTTGTCCCAGTTCTACTTAAATGTGATACAGGCTACAAGTCAGTTTGAAGATAATTGTCATATTCGTGAATTTCCTTCAGATCACATGTAGTTTTTCTTTAGGTTGTTGTGAGGATAAGGGTTTTATGTGTGAATGAGTTAGGCATTTTTTTCCAAGGGAAGAAAAAATCCCCCTGCAACTGGCCTCCCACTTATGCTCCAGTCAGAAATATGCCTCTCAGCTGGCCGGTTAGCTCAGTTGGTTAGAGTGTGGTGCTAATAACACCAAGGTCACGGGTTCGATCCCTGTATTGGCCACTTTGTCATTTTGGGAAATATTTCTGCAGAAGGATGAGATTGATGCAGAATTGGCACTCACAGCTTTAGAGTTACAAACACAAGATTGCTGTTTTGTTGGAAGCAGCTGTGCATACATAGTCACGGGTCAGTACTGCTGCGGACATAACCAATGTTGTTGTGAGGATAAGGGTTGTATTTGTGAATGAGTTAGGCATTTTCTTTCAAGGGAAGAAAACTCCCCCCTGCAACTGGCCTCCCTCCTATGCTCCAGTCAGAAGGCATACTTTTTCTGACTGAGCATGGTGCTAATCACGCCAAGTTAGCGAATTTGATCCCAGTATTGGCCACTTTGTCAATTTGGGAAATATTTCTGCAGAAGCATGAGATTGATGCAGAATTCCCACCCACAGCTTTAGATTTACTATGACTAGTTTGCTGTTTTGTTGGAAGCAGCAGTCCATAAATGGTCACAGGTCAGTACTGCTGTGGGAAATGACCAATGAGATGCATTTAACCTTCTTTGTCCCAGTTCTACTTAAATGTGATACAGGCTACAAGTCAGTTTGAAGATAATTGTCATATTCGTGAATTTCCTTCAGATCACATGTAGTTTTTCTTTAGGTTGTTGTGAGGATAAGGGTTTTATGTGTGAATGAGTTAGGCATTTTTTTCCAAGGGAAGAAAAAATCCCCCTGCAACTGGCCTCCCTCTTATGCTCCAGTCAGAAACAGGACTCTCAGCTGGCTGGTTAGCTAAGTTGGTTAGAGCGTGGTGCTAATAACGCCAAGGTTACGGGTTTGATCCCCGTATTGGCCACTTTGTCATTTTGGTAAATATTTCTGCAGAGGCATGAGATTGATGCAGAATTGGCACTCACAGCTTTAGAGTTACTAATGACCAATGAGATGCATTTAACCTTCTTTGTCCCAGTTCTACTTAAATGTGATGCAGGCTACAAGTCAGTTTGAAGATAATTGTCATATTCATGAATTTCCTTCAGATCACATGTAGTTTTTCTTTAGGTTGTTGTGAGGATAAGGGTTTTATGTGTGAATGAGTTAGGCATTTTTTTCCAAGGGAAGAAAAAATCCCCCTGCAACTGGCCTCCCTCTTATGCTCCAGTCAGAAACAGGACGCTCAGCTGGCCGGTTAGCTCAGTTGGTTAGAGCATGGTGCTAATAACACCAAGGTCACTGGTTCGATCCCCGTATTGGCCACTTTGTCATTTTGGGAAATATTTCTGCAGAAGGATGAGATTGATGCAGAATTGGCACTCACAGCTTTAGAGTTACTAACACAAGATTGCTGTTTTGTTGGAAGCAGCTGTGCATACATAGTCACGGGTCAGTAATGCTGCAGACATAACTAATGTTGTTGTGAGGATAAAGGTTGTATTTGTGAATGAGTTAGGCATTTTCTTTCAAGGGAAGAAAACTCCCCCCTGCAACTGGCCTCCCTCCCTTGCTCCAGTCAGAAGGCATACTTTTTCTGACTGAGCATGGTGCTAATCACGCCAAGTTAGCGAATTTGATCCCAGTATTGGCCACTTTGTCATTTTGGGAAATATTTCTGCATAAGCATGAGATTGATGCAGAATTCCCACCCACAGCTTTAGATTTACTATGACTAGTTTGCTGTTTTGTTGGAAGCAGCAGTCCATAAATGGTCACAGGTCAGTACTGCTGTGGGAAATGACCAATGAGATGCATTTAACCTTCTTTGTCCCAGTTCTACTTAAGTGTGATGCAGGCTACAAGTCAGTTTGAAGATAATTGTCATATTCATGAATTTCCTTCAGATCACATGTAGTTTTTCTTTAGGTTGTTGTGAGGATAAGGGTTTTATGTGTGAATGAGTTAGGCATTTTTTTCCAAGGGAAAAAGACTCTCAGCTGGCCGTTTAGCTCAGTTGGTTAGAGCGTGGTACTAATAACGCCAAGGTCACGGGTTCGATCCCCCTATTGGCCACTTTGTCATTTTGGGAAATATTTCTGCAGAAGCATGAGATTGATGCAGAATTGGCACTCACAGCTTTAGAGTTACTAACACAAGATTTCTGTTTTGTTGGTAGCAGCTGTGCATACATGGTCACGGGTCAGTACTCCTGCGGGACATAACCAATGTTGTTGTGAGGATAAGGGTTGTATTTGTGAATGAGTTAGGCATTTTTTTTCCAAGGGAAGAAAATATCCCCCTGCAACTGGCCTCCCTCTTATGCTCCAGTCAGAACCACGGCTCTCAGCTGGCCCGTTAGCTCAGTTGGTTAGAGCATGGTGCTAATAACGCCAAGGTCATGGGTTTGATCCCTGTATTGGCCACTTTGTCATTTTGGGAAATATTTCTTCAGAAGCATGAGATTGATGCAGAATTGGCACCCACAGCATTAGAATTACTAACACAAGATTGCTGTTTTGATGGAAGCAGCTGTGCATACATGGTCACGGGTCAGTACTGCTGCGGGACATAACCAATGTTGTTGTGAGGATAAGGGTTGTATTTGTGAATGAGTTAGGCATTTTCTTTCAAGGGAAGTAAACTCCCCCCGCAACTGGCCTCCCTCCTATGCTCCAGTCAGAAGGCGTACTTTTTCTGACTGAGCATTGTGCTAATCACGCCAAGTTAGCGAATTTGATCCCAGCATTGGCCACTTTGTCAATTTGGGAAATATTTCTGCAGAAGCATGAGATTGATGCAGAATTCCCACCCACAGCTTTAGATTTACTATGACTAGTTTGCTGTTTTGTTTCAAGCAGCAGTCAATGAATGGTCACGGGTCAGTACTGCTGTGGGAAATGGCCAATGAGATGCATTTAACCTTCTTTGTCCCAGTTCTACCTAAATGTGATGCAGGCCACAAGTCAGTTTGAAGATAGTTGTAATATTCATGAATTTCCTTCAGATCACATGTAGTTTTTCTTTAGGTTGTTGTGAGGATAAGGGTTGTATGTGTGAATGAGTTAGGCATTTTTTTTCCAAGGGAAGAAAAAATCCCCCTGCGATTGGCCTCCTCTTATGCTCCAGTTAGAAACAATCCTCTCAGTTGGCTGGTTAGCTCAGTTGGTTAGAGCGTGGTGCTAATAACTCCAAGGTCACAGGTTTGATCCCCGTATTGGTCACTTTGTCATTTTGGGAAATATTTCTGCAGAAGGATGAGATTGATGCAGAATTGGCACTCACAGCTTTAGAGTTACTAACACAAGATTGCTGTTTTGTTGGAAGCAGCAGTCCATAAATGGTCACAGGTCAGTACTGCTGTGCGAAATGACCAATGAGATGCATTTAACCTTCTTTGTCGCAGTACTACTTAAATGTGACGCAGGCCACAAGTCAGTTTGAAGATAATTGTAATATTCATGAATTTCCTTCAGATCACATGGAGTTTTTCTTTAGGTTGTTGTGAGGATAAGGGTTGTATGTGTGAATGAGTTAGGCATTTTTTTTCCAAGGTTAGAAAAAATCCCCCTGCAACTGGCCTCCCTCCTATGCTCCAGTCAGAAGGCATACTTTTTCTGACTGAGCATGGTGCTAATCACGCCAAGTTAGCGAATTTGATGCCAGTATTGGCCACTTTGTCAATTTGGGAAATATTTCTGCAGAAGCATGAGATTGATGCAGAATTCCCACCCACAGCTTTAGATTTACTATGACTAGTTTGCTGTTTTGTTTCAAGCAGCAGTCCATAAATGGTCACAGGTCAGTACTGCTGCGGGACTTCCAATGAGATGCATTTAACCTTCTTTGTCCCAGTTCTACTTAAATGTGATGCAGGCTACAAGTCAGTTTGAAGATAAGTGTCATATTCATGAATTTCCTTCAGATCACATGTAGTTTTTCTTTAGGTTGTTGTGAGGATAAGGGTTTTATGTGTGAATGAGTTAGGCATTTTTTTCCAAGGGAAGAAAAAATCCCCCTGCAACTGGCCTCCCTCTTATGCTCCAGTCAGTAACAAGACTCTCAGCTGGCCGGTTAGCTCAGTTGGTTAGAGCATGGTGCTAATAACGCCAAGGTTACGGGTTTGATCCCCGTATTGGCCACTTTGTCATTTTGGGAAATATTTCTGCAGAAGCATGAGATTGATGCAGAATTGGCACTCACAGCTTTAGAGTTACTAATGACCAATGAGATGCATTTAAACTTCTTTGTCCCAGTTCTACTTAAATGTGATGCAGGCTACAAGTCAGTTTGAAGACAATTGTCATATTCGTGAATTTCCTTCAGATCACATGTAGTTTTTCTTTAGGTTGTTGTGAGGATAAGGGTTTTATGTGTGAATGAGTTAGGGACTCACAGCTTTAGAGTTACTAACACAAGATTGCTGTTTTGTTGGAAAGCAGCTGTGCATACATGGTCACGGGTCAGTACTGCTGCGGGACATAACCAATGTTGTTGTGAGGATAAGGGTTGTATTTGTGAATGAGTTAGGCATTTTCTTTCAAGGGAAGAAAACTCCCCCCTGCAACTGGCCTCCCTCCTATGCTCCAGTCAGAAGGCTTACTTTTTCTGACTGAGCATGGTGCTAATCACGCCAAGTTAGCGAATTTGATCCCAGCATTGGCCACTTTGTCAATTTGGGAAATATTTCTGCAGAAGCATAAGATTGATGCAGAATTCCCACCCACAGCTTTAGATTTACTATGACAAGTTTGCTGTTTTGGTTCAAGCAGCAGTCCATAAATGGTCACGGGTCAGTACTGCTGCGGCACTTCCAATGAGATGCATTTAACCTTCTTTGTCCCAGTTCTACTTAAATGTGATGCAGGCCACAAGTCAGTTTGAAGATAATTGTAATATTCATGAATTTCCTTCAGATCACATGTAGTTTTTCTTTAGGTTGTTGTGAGGATAAGGGTTGTATGTGTGAATGAGTTAGGCATTTTCTTTCAAGGGAAGAAAACTCCCCCCTGCAACTGGCCTCCCTCCTATGCTCCAGTCAGAAGGCATACTTTTTCTGACTGAGCATGGTGCTAATCACGCCAAGTTAGCGAATTTGATCCCAGTATTGGCCACTTTGTCAATTTGGGAAATATTTCTGCAGAAGCATGAGATTGATGCAGAATTCCCACCCACAGCTTTAGATTTACTATGACTAGTTTCCTGTTTTGTTGGAAGCAGCAGTCCATAAATGGTCACAGGTCAGTACTGCTGCGGGACTTCCAATGAGATGCATTTAACCTTCTTTGTCCCAGTTCTACTTAAATGTGATGCAGGCTACAAGTCAGTTTGAAGATAATTGTCATATTCATGAATTTCCTTCAGATCACATGTAGTTTTTCTTTAGGTTGTTGTGAGGATAAGGGTTTTAAGTGTGAATGAGTTAGGTATTTTTTTCCAAGGGAAGAAAAAATCCCCCTGCAACTGGCCTCCCTCTTATGCTCCAGTCAGAAACAGGACTCTCAGCTGGCCGGTTAGCTCAGTTGGTTAGAGCGTGGTGCTAATAACACCAAGGTCACGGGTTTGATCCCCGTATTGGCCACTTTGTCATTTTGGGAAATATTTCTGCAGAAGGATGAGATTGATGCAGAATTGGCACTCACAGCTTTAGAGTTACTAACACAAGATTGCTGTTTTGTTGGAAGCAGCTGTGCATACATAGTCACGGGTCAGTACTGCTGCAGACATAACTAATGTTGTTGTGAGGATAAAGGTTGTATTTGTGAATGAGTTAGGCATTTTCTTTCAAGGGAAGAAAACTCCCCCCTGCAACTGGCCTCCCTCCCTTGCTCCAGTCAGAAGGCATACTTTTTCTGACTGAGCATGGTGCTAATCACGCCAAGTTAGCGAATTTGATCCCAGTATTGGCCACTTTGTCAATTTGGGAAATATTTCTGCAGAAGCATGAGATTGATGCAGAATTCCCACCCACAGCTTTAGATTTACTATGACTAGTTTGCTGTTTTGTTGGAAGCAGCAGTCCATAAATGGTCACAGGTCAGTACTGCTGTGGGAAATGACCAATGAGATGCATTTAACCTTCTTTGTCCCAGTTCTACTTAAGTGTGATGCAGGCTACAAGTCAGTTTGAAGATAATTGTCATATTCATGAATTTCCTTCAGATCACATGTAGTTTTTCTTTAGGTTGTTGTGAGGATAAGGGTTTTATGTGTGAATGAGTTAGGCATTTTTTTTCCAAGGGAAAAAGATTCTCAGCTGGCCGTTTAGCTCAGTTGGTTAGAGCATGGTACTAATAACGCCAAGGTCACGGGTTCGATCCCCCTATTGGCCACTTTGTCATTTTGGGAAATATTTCTGCAGAAGCATGAGATTGATGCAGAATTGGCACTCACAGCTTTAGAGTTACTAACACAAGATTTCTGTTTTGTTGGTAGCAGCTGTGCATACATGGTCACGGGTCAGTACTGCTGCGGGACATAACCAATGTTATTGTGAGGATAAGGGTTGTATTTGTGAATGAGTTAGGCATTTTCTTTCAAGGGAAGAAAACTACCCCCTGCAACTGGCCTCCCTCCTATGCTCGAGTCAGAAGGCATACTTTTTCTGACTGAGCATGGTGCTAATCACGCCAAGTTAGCAAATTTGATCCCAGTATTGGCCACTTTGTCAATTTGGGAAATATTTCTGCAGAAGCATGAGATTGATGCAGAATTGGCACTCACAGCTTTAGAGTTACTAATGACCAATGAGATGCATTTAAACTTCTTTGTCCCAGTTCTACTTAAATGTGATGCAGGCTACAAGTCAGTTTGAAGACAATTGTCATATTCGTGAATTTCCTTCAGATCACATGTAGTTTTTCTTTAGGTTGTTGTGAGGATAAGGGTTTTATGTGTGAATGAGTTAGGGACTCACAGCTTTAGAGTTACTAACACAAGATTGCTGTTTTGTTTGAAAGCAGCTGTGCATACATGGTCACGGGTCAGTACTGCTGGGGGACATAACCAATGTTGTTGTGAGGATAAGGGTTGTATTTGTGAATGAGTTAGGCATTTTCTTTCAAGGGAAGAAAACTCCCCCCTGCAACTGGCCTCCCTACTATGCTCCAGTCAGAAGGCTTACTTTTTCTGACTGAGCATGGTGCTAATCACGCCAAGTTAGCGAATTTGATCCCAGCATTGGCCACTTTGTCAATTTGGGAAATATTTCTGCAGAAGCATGAGATTGATGCAGAATTCCCACCCACAGCTTTAGATTTACTATGACTAGTTTGCTGTTTTGTTTCAAGCAGCAGTCCATAAATGGTCACGGGTCAGTACTGCTGCGGGACGTCCAATGAGATGCATTTAACCTTCTTGGTCCCAGTTCTACTTAAATGTGATGCAGGCCACAAGTCAGTTTGAAGATAATTGTAATATTCATGAATTTCCTTCAGATCACATGTAGTTTTCCTTTAGGTTGTTGTGAGGATAAGGGTTGTATTTGTGAATGAGTTAGGCATTTTTTTTCCAAGGGAAGAAAATATCCCCCTGCAACTGGCCTCCCTCTTATGCTCCAGTCAGAACCACAGCTCTCAGCTGGCCAGTTAGCTCAGTTGGTTAGAGCGTGGTGCTAATAACGCCAAGGTCATGGGTTCGATCCCTGTATTGGCCACTTTGTCATTTTGGGAAATATTTCTGCAGAAGCATGAGATTGATGCAGAATTGGCACCCACAGCATTAGAATTACTAACACAAGATTGCTGTTTTGTTGGAAGCAGCTGTGCATACATGGTCACGGGTCAGTACTGCTGCGGGACATAACCAATGTTGTTGTGAGGATAAGGGTTGTATTTGTGAATGAGTTAGGCATTTTCTTTCAAGGGAAGTAAACTCCCCCCGCAACTGGCCTCCCTCCTATGCTCCAGTCAGAAGGCGTACTTTTTCTGACTGAGCATTGTGCTAATCACGCCAAGTTAGCGAATTTGATCCCAGCATTGGCCACTTTGTCAATTTGGGAAATATTTCTGCAGAAGCATGAGATTGATGCAGAATTCCCACCCACAGCTTTAGATTTACTATGACTAGTTTGCTGTTTTGTTTCAAGCAGCATCGCATAAATGGTCACGGGTCAGTACTGCTGCGGCACTTCCAATGAGATGCATTTAACCTTCTTTGTCCCAGTTCTACTTAAATGTGATGCAGGCCACAAGTCAGTTTGAAGATAATTGTAATATTCATGAATTTCCTTCAGATCACATGTAGTTTTTCTTTAGGTTGTTGTGAGGATAAGGGTTGTATGTGTGAATGAGTTAGGCATTTTTTTTCCAAGGTTAGAAAAAATCCCCCTGCAACTGGCCTCCCTCCTATGCTCCAGTCAGAAGGCATACTTTTTCTGACTGAGCATGGTGCTAATCACGCCAAGTTAGCGAATTTGATGCCAGTATTGGCCACTTTGTCAATTTGGGAAATATTTCTGCAGAAGCATGAGATTGATGCAGAATTCCCACCCACAGCTTTAGATTTACTATGACTAGTTTGCTGTTTTGTTTCAAGCAGCAGTCCATAAATGGTCACGGGTCAGTACTGCTGCGGGACTTCCAATGAGATGCATTTAACCTTCTTTGTCCCAGTTCTACTTAAATGTGATGCAGGCTACAAGTCAGTTTGAAGATAATTGTCATATTAATGAATTTCCTTCAGATCACATGTAGTTTTTCTTTAGGTTGTTGTGAGGATAAGGGTTTTATGTGTGAATGAGTTAGGCATTTTTTTCCAAGGGAAGAAAAAATCCCCCTGCAACTGGCCTCCCTCTTATGCTCCAGTCAGAAAAAGGATTCTCAGCTGGCCGGTTAGCTCAGTTGGTTAGAGCATGGTGCTAATAACGCCAAGGTTACGGGTTTGATCCCTGTATTGGCCACTTTGTCATTTTGGGAAATATTTCTGCAGAAGCATGAAATTGATGCAGAATTGGCACTCACAGCTTTAGAGTTACTAATGACCAATGAGATGCATTTAAACTTCTTTGTCCCAGTTCTACTTAAATGTGATGCAGGCTACAAGTCAGTTTGAAGACAATTGTCATATTCGTGAATTTCCTTCAGATCACATGTAGTTTTTCTTTAGGTTGTTGTGAGGATAAGGGTTTTATGTGTGAATGAGTTAGGGACTCACAGCTTTAGAGTTACTAACAAAAGATTGCTGTTTTGTTGGAAAGCAGCTGTGCATACATGGTCACGGGTCAGTACTGCTGGGGGACATAACCAATGTTGTTGTGAGGATAAGAGTTGTATTTGTGAATGAGTTAGGCATTTTCTTTCAAGGGAAGAAAACTCCCCCCTGCAACTGGCCTCCCTCCTATGCTCCAGTCAGAAGGCGTACTTTTTCTGACTGAGCATGGTGCTAATCACGCCAAGTTAGCGAATTTGATCCCAGCATTGGCCACTTTGTCAATTTGGGAAATATTTCTGCAGAAGCATGAGATTGATGCAGAATTCCCACCCACAGCTTTAGATTTACTATGACAAGTTTGCTGTTATGTTTCAAGCAGCAGTCCATAAATGGTCACGGGTCAGTACTGCTGCGGCACTTCCAATGAGATGCATTTAACCTTCTTTGTCCCAGTTCTACTTAAATGTGATGCAGGCCACAAGTCAGTTTGAAGATAATTGTAATATTCATGAATTTCCTTCAGATCACATGTAGTTTTTCTTTAGGTTGTTGTGAGGATAAGGGTTGTATGTGTGAATGAGTTAGGCATTTTTTTTCCAAGGTTAGAAAAAATCCCCCTGCAACTGGCCTCCCTCCTATGCTCCAGTCAGAAGGCATACTTTTTCTGACTGAGCATGGTGCTAATCACGCCAAGTTAGCGAATTTGATCCCAGTATTGGCCACTTTGTCAATTTGGGAAATATTTCTGCAGAAGCATGAGATTGATGGAGAATTCCCACCCACAGCTTTAGATTTACTATGACTAGTTTGCTGTTTTGGTTCAAGCAGCAGTCCATAAATGGTCACGGGTCAGTACTGCTGCGGGACTTCCAATGAGATGCATTTAACCTTCTTTGTCCCAGTTCTACTTAAATGTGATGCAGGCTACAAGTCAGTTTGAAGATAATTGTCATATTCATGAATTTCCTTCAGATCACATGAAGTTTTTCTTTAGGTTGTTGTGAGGATAAGGGTTTTATGTGTGAATGAGTTAGGTATTTTTTTCCAAGGGAAGAAAAAATCCCCCTGCAACTGGCCTCCCTCTTATGCTCCATTCAGAAATATGCCGCTCAGTTGGTTAGAGCGTGGTGCTAATAACGCCAAGGTCACGGGTTCGATCCCCGTATTGGCCACTTTGTCATTTTGGGAAATATTTCTGCAGAAGGATGAGATTGATGCAGAATTGGCACTCACAGCTTTAGAGTTACTAACACAAGATTGCTGTTTTGTTGGAAGCAGCTGTGCATACATAGTCACGGGTCAGTACTGCTGCAGACATAACTAATGTTGTTGTGAGGATAAAGGTTGTATTTGTGAATGAGTTAGGCATTTTCTTTCAAGGGAAGAAAACTCCCCCCTGCAACTGGCCTCCCTCCCTTGCTCCAGTCAGAAGGCATACTTTTTCTGACTGAGCATGGTGCTAATCACGCCAAGTTAGCGAATTTGATCCCAGTATTGGCCACTTTGTCAATTTGGGAAATATTTCTGCAGAAGCATGAGATTGATGCAGAATTCCCACCCACAGCTTTAGATTTACTATGACTAGTTTGCTGTTTTGTTGGAAGCAGCAGTCCATAAATGGTCACAGGTCAGTACTGCTGTGGGAAATGACCAATGAGATGCATTTAACCTTCTTTGTCCCAGTTCTACTTAAGTGTGATGCAGGCTACAAGTCAGTTTGAAGATAATTGTCATATTCATGAATTTCCTTCAGATCACATGTAGTTTTTCTTTAGGTTGTTGTGAGGATAAGGGTTTTATGTGTGAATGAGTTAGGCATTTTTTTTCCAAGGGAAAAAGACTCTCAGCTGGCCGTTTAGCTCAGTTGGTTAGAGCGTGGTACTAATAACGCCAAGGTCACGGGTTCGATCCCCCTATTGGCCACTTTGTCATTTTGGGAAATATTTCTGCAGAAGCATGAGATTGATGCAGAATTGGCACTCACAGCTTTAGAGTTACTAACACAAGATTTCTGTTTTGTTGGTAGCAGCTGTGCATACATGGTCACGGGTCAGTACTGCTGCGGGACATAACCAATGTTGTTGTGAGGATAAGGGTTGTATTTGTGAATGAGTTAGGCATTTTCTTTCAAGGGAAGAAAACTACCCCCTGCAACTGGCCTCCCTCCTATGCTCGAGTCAGATGGCATACTTTTTCTGACTGAGCATGGTGCTAATCACACCAAGTTAGCAAATTTGATCCCAGTATTGGCCACTTTGTCAATTTGGGAAATATTTCTGCAGAAGCATGAGATTGATGCAGAATTCCCACCCACAGCTTTAGATTTACTATGACTAGTTTGCTGTTTTGTTTCAAGCAGCAGTCTATAATTGGTCACGGGTCAGTACTGCTGCGGGACGTCCAATGAGATGCATTTAACCTTCTTGGTCCCAGTTCTACTTAAATGTGATGCAGGCCACAAGTCAGTTTGAAGATAATTGTAATATTCATGAATTTCCTTCAGATCACATGTAGTTTTCCTTTAGGTTGTTGTGAGGATAAGGGTTGTATTTGTGAATGAGTTAGGCATTTTTTTTCCAAGGGAAGAAAATATCCCCCTGCAACTGGCCTCCCTCTTATGCTCCAGTCAGAACCACGGCTCTCAGCTGGCCAGTTAGCTCAGTTGGTTAGAGCATGGTGCTAATAACGCCAAGGTCATGGGTTTGATCCCTGTATTGGCCACTTTGTCATTTTGGGAAATATTTCTTCAGAAGCATGAGATTGATGCAGAATTGGCACCCACAGCATTAGAATTACTAACACAAGATTGCTGTTTTGTTGGAAGCAGCTGTGCATACATGGTCACGGGTCAGTACTGCTGCGGGACATAACCAATGTTGTTGTGAGGATAAGGGTTGTATTTGTGAATGAGTTAGGCATTTTCTTTCAAGGGAAGTAAACTCCCCCTGCAACTGGCCTCCCTCCTATGCCCCAGTCAGAAGGCGTACTTTTTCTGACTGAGCATTGTGCTAATCACGCCAAGTTAGCGAATTTGATCCCAGCATTGGCCACTTTGTCAATTTGGGAAATATTTCTGCAGAAGCATGAGATTGATGCAGAATTCCCACCCACAACTTCAGATTTACTATGACTAGTTTGCTGTTTTGTTTCAAGCAGCATCCCATAAATGGTCACGGGTCAGTACTGCTGCGGCACTTCCAATGAGATGCATTTAACCTTCTTTGTCCCAGTTCTACTTAAATGTGATGCAGGCCACAAGTCAGTTTGAAGATAATTGTAATATTCATGAATTTCCTTCAGATCACATGTAGTTTTTCTTTAGGTTGTTGTGAGGATAAGGGTTGTATGTGTGAATGAGTTAGGCATTTTTTTTCCAAGGTTAGAAAAAATCCCCCTGCAACTGGCCTCCCTCCTATGCTCCAGTAAGAAGGCATACTTTTTCTGACTGAGCATGGTGCTAATCACGCCAAGTTAGCGAATTTGATGCCAGTATTGGCCACTTTGTCAATTTGGGAAATATTTCTGCAGAAGCATGAGATTGATGCAGAATTCCCACCCACAGCTTTAGATTTACTATGACTAGTTTGCTGTTTTGTTTCAAGCAGCAGTCCATAAATGGTCACGGGTCAGTACTGCTGCGGGACTTCCAATGAGATGCATTTAACCTTCTTTGTCCCAGTTCTACTTAAATGTGATGCTGGCTACAAGTCAGTTTGAAGATAATTGTCATATTCATGAATTTCCTTCAGATCACATGTAGTTTTTCTTTAGGTTGTTGTGAGAATAAGGGTTTTATGTGTGAATGAGTTAGGCATTTTTTTCCAAGGGAAGAAAAAATCCCCCTGCAACTGGCCTCCCTCTTATGCTCCAGTCAGTAACAGGACTCTCAGCTGGCCGGTTAGCTCAGTTGGTTAGAGCATGGTGCTAATAACGCCAAGGTTACGGGTTTGATCCCCGTATTGGCCACTTTGTTATTTTGGGAAATATTTCTGCAGAAGCATGAGATTGATGCAGAATTGGCACTCACAGCTTTAGAGTTACTAATGACCAATGAGATGCATTTAAACTTCTTTGTCCCAGTTCTACTTAAATGTGATGCAGGCTACAAGTCAGTTTGAAGACAATTGTCATATTCGTGAATTTCCTTCAGATCACATGTAGTTTTTCTTTAGGTTGTTGTGAGGATAAGGGTTTTATGTGTGAATGAGTTAGGGACTCACAGCTTTAGAGTTACTAACACAAGATTGCTGTTTTGTTGGAAAGCAGCTGTGCATACATGGTCACGGGTCAGTACTGCTGCGGGACATAACCAATGTTGTTGTGAGGATAAGGGTTGTATTTGTGAATGAGTTAGGCATTTTCTTTCAAGGGAAGAAAACTCCCCCCTGCAACTGGCCTCCCTCCTATGCTCCAGTCAGAAGGCTTACTTTTTCTGACTGAGCATAGTGCTAATCACGCCAAGTTAGCGAATTTGATCCCAGCATTGGCCACTTTGTCAATTTGGGAAATATTTCTGCAGAAGCATAAGATTGATGCAGAATTCCCACCCACAACTTCAGATTTACTATGACAAGTTTGCTGTTATGTTTCAAGCAGCAGTCCATAAATGGTCACGGGTCAGTACTGCTGCGGCACTTCCAATGAGAT